>NC_058369.1:161142680-164042680 GCF_018350175.1 Felis catus | reverse complement strand
GACCTCCGTGAGGCGCTGCCACTTGGTGCAGAGAAGAGGCCGCCCCGCATCTCCGGGCAGAGCTGCGGGACCGGCTGCAGGTGCCCTAGGAGGCCTGGGGTTCCCGACGTGTCCACAGCTCCCGGCGGCCTGCTGCGCACACGGCGTCCCCGAAAGCATCGCCTCGTTCCCGACCCCGTCGGCCCGAAGGCCCCCCGGAACTTTCGGAACCCAGGAGCGCAGCTCCCCTCCCGTGTCCAGCCTGTCGCCGGCCGCCATGCTCGGCCCCCTTCACTCCGTGTCCTCCTCCCCAGCTGGACCCTCCCTCCACGTGCGCTCGTGGCCCTGCCCGCCTCTCTCTTCCCCAGCGAGGTCTGAAGCCAGTTCTTCCTGCTACCCCCCCGGACGCGGAACCATTTCCCCCCTTTTCCCTCCACGGCAGCCTGGGTTCCCCTCGCCCCTCCAAGCAGCCCCACCGTTACCGTGGCCCCTCGAAGGCCCGAGGCCTCCTGTCCTGCCTGCGGCTGCAGTCACCACCGGCCGTGCCCACCCGGGTCCCCCCGTGGCCCTGCGCAGGCGCGTCTGACCCCCGCGCCCGTCCCGCCCTCCCGACTCGGGCTCCGTGTCCTCTTGTGAAAAACGTCTTTAGAAACGCTGTTTGGTTTCCGCGTGGTTTTTTGACATGGGCGTCTCTAACTTCTGTCTTCCTCACCAGTCTGACCGAAAGCGCTCCGAGGGCAGGGACAGCAGGGGACGGAGGAGGAGCCGCCACATCCAGATGCTGACCCCTGGGGTCCCGGCCTCTGCTGGTGTTTCCTCCCCACTCTCTGGGGCTGGAGCAGCCCTCCCGGCAGGACCCCGGCACCTCTGGTGGCTCCCTGTCCCTCGGCCGGGCAGCGGCTCTGCCCCTCACCCCTTGGGCTCTCGGTGGTGACAGCCCCACCGTCACATCGCTCCTCATAGTGTAAGTTAATCCCATACCTGTGTAAAAATATGTGCCGATTTGTGATTAAGATATCCACATTTGGGGCGCCTGGGTGGCTTGGGGTTAAGCGCCCGACTTCGGCTCAGGTCATGATCTCGTGGTCGGTGAGTTTGAGCCCCGTGTCGGGCTCTGGGCTGACACCTCAGAGCCTGGAGCCTGCTTCGGACATGTGTCTCCCTCTCTCTCTGCCCCTCCCCGAGTTGTGTGCGCGCTCTCTCTCTCTCTCTCTCTCTCTCTCTCTCTCTCTCTCTCTCTCTCTCTCTCAAAAATGAAAAAAAGAATTTTTTTATAAGTGAGCAAAGTGAAATATCCACATTTATCCTTAAGAACAAACAAAAGGGAAGACAAAAAGAAAAACCCTAGATGTTTAGGTCGGTCACCTGTTTTTCTTGTGAGTGGAGCTGGTCAGGCACATTTTCAGATATGTACCTGATGTTATTAACATCTTGCATAACTGGGACTTTTGTCAAAACTCAGAAGGTGACGTTGGTACCTGACTAAACTACAAAATACTGCTCCAAAACCACTGGTTTTTCAGCAATGCCCTTTTTCTGTTCCGGGATCCAATCCGGGACATCACGTTGCATTTGGTGTTTCCTTAGTCTCTGGTTTGGGACAGTAACTCGGGTTTACCTTGTTTTTATGACCTTGACAGTTTCTATTGGATAGCGTCATTCCTCACGACGTTAAACTTATCCTTTACGTTTTAGTGCACTGAGCATATATGTAGAATAGCTGATTTTGATATCATTGTCTGCTGATTCTGTCACTTCTGGGCCTATTTTATTAATTGATCTTTTATTCCTGGTAACAGGTCACATTTCCTTGCCTTTCTTCCATGTCTGGTAATTTTTCTTGGATTCCAGAATTTGTGCTTTTATGTTGTGGGCTGCTGGATTGTGTTGTGTTCCTTCAAAGAGTGTTAGGCCTCCGTCTGGTGGCAGTGATCTGAGAATCCGTTTCCTCTTTTCAAAGCTTGCTCTTTAAGCATTTTTAGGACGAGCCTAGTTGAGCCCCAGCACTGAGGCATGGCCCTGTGGGGGAACATACTGGATGCCCTGGGTATCCCCCAAGGTGGCTGCACTGGCTGTTGCTAGTTAAAGGATTCCCAGCCCTGTGTGATCTCCTTCCCCAGCACTCGCTCTTTCCTTGGACTTGCCTTTGGCGCAGTCTCATGGAATCCCGCCGTCCCCGTGGACACATGGGTACACAGCCAGGCTCTGGCAGAGACCCTGTGCGGGCTTCTGGACCCTTCACATGCACGGCTCCGGCCTCCCCACACCACGCTCTCGGTTCTCCAGGACCACCAGCCCCTTTCGAAGGCTCTCTCCCCTGCCCCCCCCACAGCAGTCTGAAAGTTGTCTCTGGGCGAACAGCCAGGCTGAGTCTAGGCTCACCGTGTTCTTCTGAATGCGTCCCTGCAGTCCCTGCTGGCCTGTGTCTAGAGTCATGTGTGTGTGTTTTCCCGCCTTTCCAGGAGGACAGGCCCAGATCCTGTTGTCCCTTTGGGGCAGAAGCAGAACCTTTCTTGTTTCTTTTGGATTTAAAATTTCCCTTCCGGTCAAATTCTGTTTCCTTTCAAAGCATTATGTATCATGTTTCTTTGCCCCATGTTTCATTTTCTTCGTTTCCCAACTTGTTTTTTAAACTTCCAGTGCCTGAGTTCTGTCACACTTCTGAGTTACTGAATTCTGCTCTCTGTTGTCATTTTCGGAGTCCAGAGTCTGTTGTCATTTTCTGTAACTTAGCGTCCTGTGCCTTGTTTGGAACAGCGTGTGACAGTTTTGCTCGGCTCTGTAAGCGTGTCTTTCTGGTGTGCTTGCGTTCCGGCTTCCCCTTGCTGCCTCAACTCTTTTCTTCTTTCCCCTACTTGATGCAGCGGTCACGGGACTGGGGCTGTGACCCCGTCTGCCAGAATCGGGGTCAACCGTGCCTACAGCTGCACTTCCCGGGTGGGCACCATCTGGATGCCTACAACGACCCAGACCAGCACAGTGACCAAACTGAATGTCCCTTCCAAGAGTCAGAAAGTTTGGGTGTAAATGGAGAGAAGGAATAAAAGTAGCTGAGAGTGAGGGAATGAGTAAGTGGGTTGTCATGAGGGAAACCCAGTGCTGCATAAACACCTCGCAAGAGGTTCAGCAGCCATGACTTTGTCTCTTAGCTCGATTATTCCAGATGCCTGAAAGGGAGAAGTCCTGTGTCGCTGAGTTCACTCCTGCTGTTGGAACCAGGTCGAATAGAAGCCTGCGAACGTGAGTGGCCTCGTCCTGGGAGACGTTTTCATGGGATGTGATAAAGGCCTGGATAGTTGTCAATGACTGCATGGGATTCTAGTAATGGGCCAACATCTTAGGACTTTTGTGACCGTTTTGCTGTGTCTGGAGACCAGGGGATAAACTGTGATATTGCGATGGTGAGAAGCAATGTGTGGATTTGGTCTTTATCCCCATTTCCACCTGGAGCCTCTGACACCCTTGGAATTTCCAGCGATGAGAGCCATAAAGGTGTCTGTCACATTAACAAGGGGACTGTGGGAAGGCACCAGAGTGCAGGGGCCGGTGCCAGGGGAGATCTCAGTCCCACCCCCCTGACCTCCAGGGAGGGCAGGAAATTGGAGGTTGGATTGGATAAACCACCAGCGGTTGATGATTTCATGGATTATACCTCTGTAACGAAGCCTCCATAAAATCCTAACAGGATGGGATGCACAGAGCTTCGAGGTTGGTGAAGGCGAGCACGTGCTGGGAGAGGGGCGCCCCCTGCAGGGCACAGAAGCTCGGCGACCTTTCCCAACGCCTTGCCCTCCCTTCCGGCTCTCTTCCAGGATACAGATATTCATCTGTATCCTTTATCATACCCTTTCAGAATAAACCCAAACAGAAGCAAACTGTTTTCCTGAGTTCTGTGAGTCGCTCTAGCAAATGAATGGACTCCCAAGGAGGGGGGTCACAGGAACCTCCAGTCGCAGCCGGTTGGTCAGAAGCACAGGTGACGTGGACCAGGGATGGGCTGTGAAGGGGGTGCGGCTGTCTGCTGGGACTGAGCCCCTAACCTCTGGGTCTGACGCTATCTCCGGGTGGGGCCAGATTGGAGTTTAATTGTAGAACACCCGGCAGGTGTCCCAGAGAATCGCCGTGGGGAGAAAGCTCCACACATCCGGTGACCGAAGTGTCCGAAGGGAAGCAGGTAAGGAGGCTCCGTCCCACGAGCCTGGGAAGAGCTGGCTTTTCCCTACACGGGAGGTAGACCACCAACAGGGGTTTTCTAATACAGACTCCCCCCCCCTTACGATAACCGTGTGTGGGATTTGTCCGTGAGCCTCTTCTGGTGCTCAGTTGATGAGGATTTCGTTCTCCTGACCTTGCGGGAGGGGTGTTCAGGCAGCTTTCCCCCCTCGGCAGAGGTGCTGGTGGCCGGCTCCTGCCGGGATGCCTGGGTCTGCTTCCCTCCACGCTGATCCAGGTGTCGTCTTTCCTTCCTCTCTGTCCCCTGACCCTGCTAGGCTTTTATTCCTTCCCGGCAGCTCCTCCTCAGTCTGGGGCCTGACCTTGCAGCCCCGGCGGGAAGTGGCAAAAGCTGAGAGGAACCTGCCAGGCTCCTTGCCGCGTGAACTCGCCCACTGTGTTCCCTGCAGATGCTTGTGGCCAGTTTCGGCTTCTCTTTCTCTGGGGTCTGCGAGGCGTTCGGTTGTGTTGTTCCCTCTGCTTTCTGCCCCACGAGTGCCAGTGACAGGTCTTGTGGCTGTTATCTTGCCACGTTATCTTAGAGATTGTGAAGCTGCCTTCGAAAATGTCATCCTTGGGTTTGGCTTGCCTGACCGGTTGCTCTGATTGTACGTGGGCAGCAGCAGCCTTCTGGGCCCTTCCCCGGACCCCCCCCCCCCCCCGGCCGGGTCAGTGAGCGTTTCAGACATTTTTGTGGGTGGGTGCTGGCATCTGAGTGGGGCTTGTTTTGCATTTCCCTCATGACCGTGATACGGAACACCTTTCATATGCTGACCACTCATCCATCTTTGGCAAATGGTCTATTCAGATATTTTGCACATTTTTAAGTTGGGTTGTCTTTTTTTTAACTCGAAGCACTGTTCATACACAGTGTGCTGCTTACCTTTCATTTTCTCAGTGGAGTCTTGAGCAGAAGCTTTTAATTTCGATGAAGTCCAATTCATTAATCCTTTATGACCAGTTTGTTTAATGAGTGAAGAAATCTTTACCTACCCTAAAGTCATGAAGACAGTCTTCAGTTTCCTCTAAAAGCATTATGGTTTTAGTTTTTCTGCTTAGATCTCTTGGCAATGAGTCAACAGATCTACGACTCAGATTTCATTTTTTGTCCACAGGCATATGTAATTCAGCACCTTTGGTTACAAAGATTTTTCTTTCCCCAGTGTGAATTGTATTGGCTACTTTGCAGAAAATTGCCCATATTCATGGGAATCGATTTTTGTCCCACCCATCAACTCATTATCCATAAGCCAGTATTGCCGTCAGTCTTGAATTGGTGCAAGTCCTCCAACCTTATTCTTTTCAAATTTATTCTTACAAACTTATTTTGGCCACTGTTACACCTGTGCATTTCCACGTAAATTTAAAATTAGATTGTGAACTTCTACAAAAGAAAGGCCTACTAGGATTGTAGGCATTTGGTAGATAAACTGTGGAGAATAAACATCGTAACGATATTCTCTAGTCCATGAATATAGTATAGTTCTCTATTTAGGCTTTCTTTCAGCAGTGTTTTGTACTTTCCATCATACAGATCTTATACTAAGTTTTCACATTTTTTATGCCTTTGTAATTACTATTATTTTCAATTTTGAACTGTTCATCGCTCTGTATGGAAGTACAATTCATTATTTACCTTTTATTTTGTGGTCCTAATAAACTCCCTTGCTGTGTCTAGTAGTATTGTTGAAAACTCCCTATGATTTTCTAATTTTGACTATGATCTGCAAATAAAGACACTTCCTTCTTTTCTAATGAATATACCTTTTATTAAATTACCTGCTTGCACTGGCTAAGGCCTTCATTATAGATGTTGAATAGAAGTCATAAAAGTACAGGAATCCTTGCCTTGTTCTGAATCTGGTCTTTTTTTTTTTTTAAATATGAGACTACCTAGTTTTTTTGTACATGCCCTTTATCAGTTTGAGGACTTTTTCCTGCCATTACTAATTTGCTGATTGTAAATAGGTGTTGAATCCTGTCCCCCCAAATTTTTTTTCTGCAAACCACATGCGTTTTTTCTGTATTAACAAGATCATAAACTACATTGATTATCTACTGTTAAAGCAACCTTGTATTCCTGGGATAAACCCATTTGTTCACAATCTGTCATCTTTTTTACATACTGTTGGACTTTATTTGCTAGTATAAGGGGATCTTGCTTCTGTATTCATGAAGGATATTGGCCTGTAGTCTTCCGGCATAGTGCTTTTAAATGAACAGTTAAGCCTTGCTCACAATATCAAAAATTTACAGAAGTTTTCCAGAAGAGGTTGTATATTATAGATATAATTTTTTTCTCCATTGTTTGATAGAATTCATTGGTGAAACCATCTGTGCCTGGAGTTCTCTTTGTGGGAATGTTTTTAAACTAGAAGTTGAATTTATGTAACAGCTATAGGGCTGTTCAGGTTGTCTATTTCTTCAGAGAAGCTGGATAACTTGTTTCCAGTAATCTGTTTTATTTAAGCCCATAAACCTGGTCATAATAACCCCTTATCTGAAAAATTGAGCAGAAAGGATTGAACACACAGCTCCCCCACCACCAGTCTTCCGTATCAGAGTGGTACCTTTGTTACAAGTGATTAGCCTACATCATTATCACCCGAAGTCCATGGTTTACATTAAGGTTCACTCTTGGTGTTGTGTATTTTACAGGTTTTGACTAATGTATAATGACTTGTATCCACCATTATAGTATCACACCTAATAGTTTTACTGCCCTAAAAATCCTCTGTGCTCTGTCTGTTCATCTCTCCCTCCCCTGACTCATGGCAACCACTGATCTTTTACTGTCTCCATGGTTTTGCCTTTTCCAGAATGTCATATAGTTGAAATCATACAATATGTAGCTTTTTCAGATTAGTTTCTTTCACTGAGTCATATACATTTAAGTTTCCTCCAGGCCTTTTTGTGGCTTGATAGTTAATTTCATTTTAGTGCTAAAGAACATTGTTTGGACAGACCACAGTTTATTTATCCACTCACCTACCAAAGGACATCTTGACAGCCTCCTTGTTTTGTTGGCAATTAGGTCTAAAGCTGCTATAAAATCACATGCAGGTTGTTGTACGGACGTAAGTTTCAACTCCATTAGATAAATATCAAGAAGCTCGATGGCTGGATTGTATGGTAAGAGTATGTTTGGTTTTGTAAGCAACCGCCAAAATGACTTCAGAAGTGGCTATACCATTCCTACCAGCAATGAATGACAGTTCCTCATCCTTTTGAACATCCATAGAATCTCTAGTGAGGTTGCCACTCTCATTCCTTTTTTTTTTTTTTTTTTAATTTTTTTTTTCAACGTTTATTTATTTTGGGGACAGAGAGAGACAGAGCATGAACGGGGGAGGGGCAGAGAGAAAGGGAGACACAGAATCAGAAACAGGCTCCAGGCTCTGAGCCGTCAGCCCAGAGCCTGACGCGGGGCTCGAACTCACGGACCGCGAGATCGTGACCTGGCTGAAGTCGGACGCTTAACCGACTGCGCCACCCAGGCGCCCCTGCCACTCTCATTCCTGATGTGGATAATTCATGTCTTTTGTGGTTGGTTTGTGATTAGAGCGTTACCAGTTGTATTGATACTTTTTTAAAATTGAAGTTGACACACAATGTTATGTTAGTTGCAGGTATATAACATAGTGACCCAGACAAGTCTCTACATCATACTGTGCTCCCCACGTGTACCTCCGATCTGTCGCCATACAACGCTATTACAATACCACTGACTACATTCCCTGTACTGTGCCTATCACCCTCGTGATTCATTCATTCCATAACTGAAAGCCTGTACTTCCCACACCCGATCACCCATTTTACCCATCGCCCCACCTCCCTCCTCTCTGGCAACCACCAGTTCTACGTTTTGTTTTGTTTTGATGGGTCTGTTTCTGCTTTGTTTATTCATTTTTAGATTCCACATAAAGGTGAAATCATATGGTATTTCTTTCTCTGAAAGTTCACTTAGAGAGTTCACTTATTTAGTTCACTTAGCATAATACCCTGTAGGACCATCTATGTTGTGACAAATGGAAAGACCTCATTCTTTTTTATGACTGATACTCCATTGTATATACATAGTACACCACATCTTTACCTTCATCTACTGGTGGACACGTGGGCTGCTCCCAAATCTTGGCTATTATAGATACTACTGCAATAAATACAAGGGAGAATATTATCTGTTTGAATTTAGTTTGTTTTTTTTTTTTACCCCCCACAGGGTAAATATCTCCTAGTGGAATTACTAAGTCATATGGTATTTCTAATTTTAATATTTTGAGGAACCTCCATACTGTTTTCCAGAGTGGCTGCACCAGTTTGCATTGTCACCAAGTGTACAGGGGTCGTTTGTCTCCTTTTTCATCCTCCCCAACACTTATTTCTTGTCTGATTTTAGCCACTCTTGACAGGGAAAAGGTGATACCTCATTGTATTTTGATTTTCATTTCCCTGATGATGAGTGATGTTGAGCACCTTTTCATGTCTGTTGGCCATCTGTATGTTTTTGAAAGAATATCAGTTCAGGGCAGTATCTGCCTTTTTTTTTTTTTTTTTTTTTTTTGTATTCCCTACACCCAACGTGGGGCTCAAACTCATGATCCTGAGATCAAGAGTCATATGATCTTCCAACTGAGCCAGCCAGGCACCCATCTCTGCCCATTTTATTCAGATTACTGTGTATGTGCTCAGTTGTATATATTTTCAGTATTTTGGTTATTACATATTTGGGCATACTTTGGATATTAACTCCTTGTCAGATATATCATTTGCAGGTATCTTCTGCCTTTCAGTAGGTTTATCGTTTTCCTTCGCTGTGCAGAAACTTTTTAATTTGGTATAGTCCCAGTTTATTTTGGTTTGGTTTCTCTTGACTCAGGAGACATCTGTAAATATGTTGCTAGGGTTGATGTCCAAGAGATTACTGCCTGGGTTTTCTTCTGGGAGTTTTATGGCTTTAGGTCTCCCATTTAGGCCTTTAGTCCATTTTGAGTTGATTTTTATATATGGTATAAGGAAGTGTTTCATTCTTTTTCACATGGCTGTCCAGTTCTCCCAGTAGCATTTATTTGAAGAGACCATCTTCTCCCCATTGTATATTGTCTTTGCTGTATATTGACCATAGAAGCCTGGGTTTATTTATGGGCTCTTTTATTCTGTTCTGTTGATCTCTATGTCCTTTTTGTGCCACAACTACACTGTTTTGATAACTATGGCTTTGCAGTGTATCTTGAAATCTGGGATTGTGATACCTTCAGCGTTGTTCTTCCTCAAAATTGCTTTAGCTATTTGGAGTCTTTTGTGCCTCCATACAAATTTTAGTATTTGTTTTAGTTCTGTGAAAAGTGCTAGTATTTTGCTAAGGATTGCAATGAATCTGTAAATTGCTTTGAGTAGTATGGACATTTTAACAACATTCTAATCCATGAACATGGAGTATCTTATCATTTGTTTCATTTCAATGATGTTCATAATCCGGCTTTTTCCCCCCATTTTTTTCTATTACATTCATTTCTGTTCTGACATTTAATGTTTCTTCTATTTCTTTGCTCCTCTAATTTTTCTTTATTTTCCTAAAGTGGAAGCTTAAGTCATTGAATTTACGCCTTTATACTTTGCACAAGTTGAATTTGTATTAATTTATTGAGACTTAATATCCCAGAACATGACCTATCTTGGTAGATATTTCATGTGTACTTGAAAAGAAGGCATATTCTGTCTGGTCTTGTCAGGTAGTATGTTCCCTGTTAATTATATCCAGTTGGTGGACAGTATCATCAAGGTTTCTATATCCTACTGATTTCTTCTGTCTACTTATTTCATCAATTATTGGGGGTGTGTTGAAATCTTACTAGTTGGAATTATGTCTCTCCTGGCAGTTATATCCGTTTCTGTGGCATGTACTTTGAAGTTCTGTTATTATTATCATCCCTTCTTAACGAATTGACCCCTTTATTACTATGAAATGACTCTATGCCTAGTAATGTGCTTTGCTCCAAAACCTGCTTCGTGTAATATTAATACAGCTACGTCAGATGTCTTTCAGTTAGTGTCCCACATGCATATACTTGACATTTGTGTCTTCATATTTAAAATGAGTTTCTTGTGGGCAGCATACAGTTTAATCTACTATCTTGCTGCTTTCTGTATGTACCATCTGGTCTTTGAAGTTGAATGACAAAAGATAAAATATAGAAATAGGATATATTATTCTCCAACATGTTTCTAATATGGTGCTTTGTTTAAGATTTAAAAAAAAGACCGAGAAAGTATTCTATAAGACTGTGTCTCCTCTAAAATGTAATTTTGGAAAAAAACCCTCCCTTTATAGGTGGACATCTACAGCATGCAAAGACGCTTTCTAAATTTGTATTTTTTTCACCATGGTAAGTGTGCTCTGTAATCCTCACCACCTGTTTCAGCCACGCCCCACTCACCTCCCCTCTGGTAACCACCAGTGTGTTCTCTGTATTAAGAGTGCTTTGGGGTGCCTGGGTGGCTCAGTAGGTTGAACGTCCAGCTCTTGATTTCAGCTGAGGTCACGATCCCAGGGTTGTGGGATTGAGCCCTGCATCGGGCTCTGGGCTAAGTGTGGAGTCTGCTTAAGATTCTCTCTCTCCTTCTGCCCCTCTACCTCAACTTGCACTCTCTCTAAAGTAAAATTTTTTTTAATTAAAAAAGTGTTTCTTCATTTGTCTTTTTCCTTTGCTCATTTGTTTCTTACATTCCACATGAATGAGATCTATGGTATTTGTCTTTCTCTGACCAATTTCACTTAGCATTGTATTCTCTAGCTCCATCCATGTTGTTGCAAATGGCAAGATTTCATTCTTTTTGATGTCTGAATATCCCATTTTACGTATACGTGTCTGTATGTATATGTATGTGTACATGTAGACATATACACACATCTTCATTTATCAGTGGACACCTGGGCTACTTTCATAATTTGGCTATTGTGAATAATGCTGCAATAAACTTAGGGATGTGTGTGTCCCTTCAAATTAGTGCTTTTTGTATTTTGGGGTAAATACCTAGTGCGATTACCGGGCCATTAGGTAGTTCTATGTTTAATTTTCTGAGGACCCTCCGTACTGTTTTCCACAGTGGCTGCACCAACTTGCATTCCCACCAACAGCGCACGAGTGCTTTTCCCACACCCTGGCCAACACTTGTTTCTTATGTTTTTGGATTAGCCATTCTGTCAGGTGTGAGGTGATATCTCACTGTGGTTTTGGTTTGCATTTCTCCGATGAGTGATGTTGAGCATCTTTTCATGTGTCTGTTGGACATTTGGATGTCTTCTTTAGAAAAATGTTCATGCCTTCTCATTTCTAATTCGATTGTTTTATGGATGTTGAGTTGTATCATCTTGGCTACTGACCCTTTATTGGATATGACATTTGTAAATATCTTCTCCATTCAGTAGGCTGCCTTTTGTTTCTTTTGCTATGCTGAAGACTTTTATTTTGATGTAGTCTCAATATTTTTACTTTTATTTCCCTTGCCTCAGGAAACCTATCTAGAAGAATATTGCTACGGCCAATGTCAGAGAAATTACTGTCTGTGGTCTCTTCAAGGATTTTTATAGTTTCAATTCTCACAATTAGGTCTTTAATCCATTTTGACTTATTTGTGTGTGGTGTAAGAGAGTGGTCCACTTTCATTGTTTTGCCTGTAGCTGTCCAGTTTTCCCAACACCACTTGTGAAAGAGACTGTCTTTATTCCTCCTTTGTCAAAGATTGACCATATAATTGTAGATTGATTTCTTTTTTTTTATTCTATTCCACTGATCTCTTTTTATGCCAGTACCGTACTATTTTAATTACTTGCACTTTGTATAGAACTTGAAATCTGGAATTGTGGTATCTTTGTTTTTCTTTTTCAAGATGCTTTGGCTATTTGAAGTCTTTTGTGGATCCATACAAATTTTAGGATTGTTTGTTCTAGCTCTGCGAAAAATGCTGTTGGTATTTTGATAGGGATTGTGTTCAATTTGTAGACTGCTTTATGTAGTATAGACATTTAGTCATCTTGAATTTCTTTCAGTGTTTTGTAGTTTTCAGAGTGCAAGTCTTTCACCTCTTTCGTTATGTTTATTTCTAGATGTCTTTTGGGGGCGGTGCAATTGTAAATGGGATTTCTTAATTTCTTTCCGTTTCATTATTAGTGTATAGGAATGCAACCAATTTTTGTAGTTTGCTTTTGTATCCTGTGACTTTACTGACTTCACTTAACAGTTCTAGTAGTTTTGTGGTGGAGTCTTTTGGGTTTTCTACGTAGAGTGTCATATCATCTGTAAATAGTTTTACTTACCAATTTGGATGCCTTTTATGTTGTCTAATTACTGTGGCTAGGATTTCCAGTACTACAGGGAATAAAAGTGGTCAAGAGTGGACACCCTTGTCTTGATACTGGCTGTGGGTTTTTCCACATATGTCTTTATTACATTGATGCATGTTCCCTCTAGACCTACTCCACACAGCGTTTTTATCACGAATGGATGTTTTACTTCGGTGCTTTTTCTGCATCTATTGAACATATGGTTTTAATCCTCTTATTGATGTGATGTATCACACTGATGGTTTTGCGAATATCGAACCCTCCTTGCATCCTGGGAATAAATCCCACTTGATCATGGTGTAGGATTTTTTAATGTATCATTGGATTTGGTTTGCTGATATTTGGTTGAGGAATTTTGCATTCATGTTGATCAGAGATCTTGGCCTACAGTTCCCTCTTTTGTGGTGTCTTTATCTGATTTTGGTATCAGCGTGATACTTCATAGAATGAATAGGATGGTTTTCCTTCCTCTATTTTTTGGAATAATTTGAGAAGAATAGGTATTTACTCTTTAAATGTTTGTTTTATAGGATTTACCTGTGAAGCCATCTGATCCTAAACTTTTGTTTCTTCGGCATTTTTTGATTACTGATTCAATTTCATGGAGGCTACGTAACAATGAACGGGGTCAACCAAGAAATCAAAAAAAAATCAAAAATTACACGCAAATGACTTTGAGATGAAGCAAAAGCTTAGAGGGAAGTTATACCAATACAGGCCTATCTCAAGAAGAAAAATCTCAAACAACCTCAACATACACCTAAAGAAGCCAGAAAAAGAATAAAAAAAACCCCAAACCCAGCAAAAGGAAGGGAATAAGATTAGAGCAGAAATAAAACAAACAGCTCAGTGAAACCATGAGCTGGTTCTTCAAGATCAATAAAATTGATAAACCTCTAGCCAGATTCATAAAAAGAGGACCCAAATAAAGAAATTCACTAATGAAAGAGGAGAAACCACCACCAACGCCACAGGAATTCAAACAACCGTAACATTATGAGAACCTACAGGCCAATAAATTAGACAACTCAGAAGAAATGGATAAAGGCAGGAATAGAAATTTTGAGCAGACCAGTTACCAGCAAAGAAATTGAATCAGTAATCTAAATTTATATTTCTAATTAAGATGTATCTTATGGGATCCTGACCTCTATAACCAACTGCCTATTTAACAACTCTTCCTGGATGATTCATAGGCAGGTTTAATGGAAACTATCCAAATTCACAGACATTCAACATCAAATTCACAGAGTTCAAGCTAAGGGATGGGGCCACTCTTGGGGTCAGGGCTGCGACCTTGCTTATTGGTTCATCAGCTGAACCAGCTATCCTGCTCACCGTGTGACACGTACACAGCACCACACGGACCAGAGACCCCAACCCAAGAAGAGCAGACAAGTCCCAGGTAAATCATCAAAAGAACCCTTTATTTTAAATGTAGATAGTACCATAGTTCATCAAAATAATTTATAACAGTTAACTGCCTCTTAAATATATAATCTTATAAATGAGGCCTTCTGAAGTTAAAAGCAATGTGGATTCAGTCTGTTTAAAATTATTTTAAGACATGATAATAGGAGTAAAAAAAAAAAATTTTCCTATGAAGTCCTTCTAAAAAAGGAAATCATGACAAGTTCCTGATCAGACAAACGCCATTCCATTATTCAAGGGATTAAAAAGAAGCATAAATAAAAGTTTGACATTTCTGTTCAATTTCCTGGGTTTGTCTTTCTGTACATACCTGACCCTTTATAGAGTTAAAATTGTATTCTAGTTTCTCACCATAAGCAAGAAATTCCTTAGCAGCTCAGAAAGGATGTTAATGTCTTGGTAAAACATACTTCCTCACTCCCTTGATGACCACTCTGGGCTCCAGTCTCTAGTGTATCTGCTGTCCCACCTTCTCAAAAATGGTTCTACTTAACTGGGAAATCAGTTCAGGGATTTTCTTGTACCAGCAACTTCTCAAGCCTCACGCCTTACAGAGGAGGCCGACGCTGATGGATTACCATATTCCGGCACAGGAGCCACTTTAACCTTCCAAACGCCACCACTGTGAAGAGGAGCCGTCACAGATCGCCATGGCGACGTAGCCTTTGTGACTCAGTGGGTCGACTGCTCTCAGACACTGTCCAACCGACACCTGGTACAGCCGGTTACTCCTCTGAAAACAAGGCAGCAAGAACACATCACCAGTTAGCTGCTTCACCCGAAGAGACGTACTGCCAGAACGGGGCAAAGTCCCAGAGATCCAGAAGCGAGGTGAAACATTCACGATCGTTTACTTACGCAGGGGACACCCCATCTGTCACGCTCCCTCCCTCAGCCCCTTCGGTCTCCTCGCACCCCCCCCACCCTCACTAAGCCACCTCCTCACCCCAAAGGTCCACTGCTGGGACCCTCCCGACCCGTGGCACTTCATGAGTCGGGGTGGGTCTGACGAGCGAGTTTCTGACACATCCAGGCAAAGGAGATTATTTAAAACCAACTCGTGCTCTTCGTTATAAATCCAGACCTAAAGAAGAAAATAAAAGATCACAACTCCAAGGTCTGCTTTGGATTTTCAAATGCAGCCAGCACAACAGGTCATGCGTATGTGGAAGAAGAATGGCATTGTCCCGTGCGGTCTCATAAAGCAGGGAAAGACCAGTGAACCCGGGTCACGTGGAGGCAGCGTCAGCGCGCAGCTATCTGAAAATGGAATGTGCGAACGGACACGGGAGAAGGAAGTTCGATCCCAGGAAGAAACGGTTCCGTTTTGTTAACTGGCCAAATTAACTGAAGACGGCAGACCTTTTCCAATTCTAGGATTTCACAGTTACACGGCGCCCTTCCTTCCTGGACGGCATGAGCACAGGAGGAGCCCCGCGAGCCCGCAGCGTGGCCTCCTGCGGACAGAGACAGGCCTCTACTGGGCTGTGCCCGCGCGCAGGAGCCGGTCCATCTCGTTGCCCTGTGGAAAATGGCACTCTGATCCCAGACCATGATGCCATTGGGACTGAGGTGACGATTTCACCTGAGGGCCCGGAAGCAGGGTTTTCTTCAGATGTGCAGATCCTTCAGGATTGTCTTCTTTATGGTCTCTCACGTTATTTTCAGGAACAAAGGCCTAAAGGTTGGCTGGACTGGGTAAGTGCGATGAGTAAGTTATTCTCCAACCTGCACCATCACTAAGTCCAAAAGGAATATATTTTCTTCTCTGAATAGTTGTACTCAATTAGTGTTCCTACCTCTAAGCCCAAAATGTATGTGTGCTCTCTATTAACAGGAAGCATTCTCTAAGTGCAACTTTCTGCAACGATGCTGATGTTTTATAATCTGTGTTGTCCAACAGGGGAGCCACATGTGGCTGGTGTGACCTAATTTTATTTCATTTTAATTAAAGAGCTACATGTGGCTCCTGGATACAGTCTTAGTACAAATCTGTGTGATCAAAATATAGTACGTTTTCTGGAACAAATCTGTGATGTCATCCTGCTGTGACCTAACCCCCTGAAGCATCACTGTAATTAAAGACTTCAGTGTCCACAACCCTGATGCCTCTCATACCCACACACAGCATAAAAACCCCTTTTAAATCCCGTTTTCCGGTGTGTACGACATCTTGGGAGAGTGTACATGAGCTCTCCTAGAAATGAAAGGTCTTGCGTGAACTTTCAAAGGGCACATGCTATCTAAAAAGCCCGATGTCCTTTTGGTCTTGAGTGACGCCATCCCTGCCACTCAAGTGGACAAGAAAGTCACTTCCCTGTGACCCATCTTGAGTGCGGCAGTCTTGAGACTGACTCTAAGACTATATTAGCCTGTTACCAGATCCAGAACAGCTCGAAATGACCGTTCCAAACTGACATAAGTCTTCTGCTTATTTTCAGGTCCACTTCAATACCACTGAAAGGGCGCACAGATTATGCGAATGACACGAAGATACTCTGTTGTGGTTTCCCTGAGGCACTACTAAAACGCAGGGAGGTTGGATTTCAGAGACAACACTACAGACCCATCCACCGCAGAGCTAATGTCCTCGCCCAGAAGGCAGGCGTGCTGCCTCGGCCCCTTCTGACCTTCACACACTTCTGTTTATCCTGTGTAACTGCAACGTACGAATAACGTTCCCGACGGTGACCGAGGGTAGGAAAAATGTACAAAGGAGACAAAAATAGTTACATTACGTGATCTCTACAGTCATTCCCAACTCCAACCATCTCATTTAAGAAAAGTCAGATTAAAATCTTCATGTCCACCCCTCCCTCCTCAGGCGTGACCTCGGGCAAGTGCCCTTCTGGGAAGGACACCTTCCAAGGACTGGCTGAGCCATCGCTCACCTGACCGGGGTCACTGTAGTCACACGCTTTAAGCACCACCAGGCCTCCTTTCTGACTCGGGCGGCCCTGGGCCACCAGACACTTGTTGGTCTGGAGGTGATAGAGCTGTAAAAGGAGAGATCGCTCTTGTCAGAAGATGCCTTAGATGCTAGATAAGGAGGTTTTAGATGAAATGCGAATCAATTACTCCAAAGGTATGAATTTCAAAGGTCCTAAGAAAATAAGCATTTTTTTATTCCTTAATTCTAGCTTCAGTAGTACATAAGGGTGTCACGGTAGACTTTAAGGTTAAAGGCAGTTTTAACAGTATATGCAGGCAATGCCAAGTAGAAATTCTAAAAACATAGGTTTACTAATCTATTCTAGGGGAGGAAGGAAATTAAAACCTCTCTGCCCTCAAGAACCTTCAAATGAAATCAAGGAAATAAGACTAAAGGTACCGACCAGACGGCACGTAACTGAATGAAATATACAGGCTAAACTGGAGGGAGACACAGATCGGGAACAGCACAGGGGAGACCCAGAAAAGCAGCAAAGAGTATGCAGTTTGGGTAAAGGGCTACAACTACATGGGCATACGCTGTGTTTTTACTTTAAAAACAAAAGGTGGTCTTGTTTTCATAAAGAGGACAAGGGGAAAGCTCTAGGCTTACTTTAACCACTGAGGAACAGTCAGCATCACGAAAGATCCTGACAAGTGCCTTCTTCTGAACACAAAAGAAGAGAAAACTGTGCAACAGAGTAGCTACACTTTCAGAAAGCAAATTCTAACAAATGATTCAGGAAAAAGGTATGACTTTACGGCTAGACCCCTAAACTTTAAAAGTGATGTAAAACTGTGAAGAAATTCCTTAAGAAATAAAAGAGAACAGGGGCGCCTGGGTGGCTCAGTCAGTTAAGCATCCGACTTCAGCTCAGGTCGTGATCTCACAGTTCATGAGTTCAAGCCCTGCGTCGGGCTCTGTGCTAACAGCTCGGAGCCTGGAGCCCGCTTCGGATTCTGGGTCTCCCACTCTCCCTCTCTGGCCCTTCCCTGCTTGCGATCTCTCTCTCTCTCAAAAAAGGGAGGAAGGAAAAAGAACTTCAAAAGAAACGTGGCCGCTCATGGGTGTTCCTGCGCAGCACATGGGTCCTTACACATTGGGTGTGAACTGGAGGGACGCGCCCCATCTCTCATTTGCTCTCCTGAGTCAGTTCCCGAGCTGCGGCCACAGAGCAGAGTGTGACCCCATTTCTCCTTTTCTTTTCTTTTGGGACTGGACTCTGCCCAGGGAGCTTTACACTCTCCTGTGGCTTTTATTTGCATACCGCATAGTCACATTGACGTCCACCCTCTCGGCAGCTAGCCTATCACTTTGAGAATCGTGTGCTCCTGAATGCTGGCAGGTGAAGGGTGTTAATGGTAACGGTGAAGACAGGAACATTCCTCAGGTCTCACTCCGAGCAGAGGAAGCTCCCACAGAAAGAACGCAATGGAAGCAAGCTAACGTCTATCACTAAAATGATACTTTCAGTCTAAAATGTCATTGGTCTTATCATACAACTTTGAATAAAACACTGATAAGATTACTTCCTTACCCTTCCACGCTGAAGGACTTTGGGACGTTTTGGCCCTCTGTTGATAAAAATGGGTTGTTGGGGTTTGGCATTGGGCCCAGATATCTGCATCTCTGGGTAAATATTATCCAAATACCATTTAAATGATTTACAGCCCAACTTCCTCCTCAGTTCAACACGCTCACTGATGTTTCCATAACTTTTGGTCCTCAGGTCAGGTCTTAAGGAAAAATACTGCTCCTGAATTTTAAAAAGAAAAACGAAAAATAAGGGAATGGCCTTTTTGTTTAAAATTAAGTAGTATCAATTGTACCTGAGTCTTAAAGAGCTGAAGTATTTTTCACGCTGGTGTTTTCTTCACGTTGCCAGAAGATGTCAACATGAAGTTATCAATTAGGTCCGTCGTTGATGGTAAGACATTTTAAACTCTAGGAAACGTCCGAACCTCAGAATTGGCAACACATGTAAAAACGTGATCCCAGAATCAAGGAAGCTGCACATGAGGGGGCAGTTCTCCGACTCTGTCAGGACTATGATCTTAATGATTACCAAAGACTCTGGGGAGGTTCGTGTGAGTTACATCTGCTCGTGTTTACCAGGAGAGACGTGAAAACATTTGTCAACTCTTTAAAAATAACTCATTACCTATGAACATAAACATGCTTTGAACAAGAAATTTAGTGAGAACAGTAACATTGCTTTACAGTTTTGCAAATCTTTTTAATGTCTGGCTAGAAAGAAGTCAGCTGAATTCTCAATTCTGCATTCAACCTGTTATTATATGTTGTCTGGTTAAATACATTTTTAAAAATAGGAGCATGTGAAAACATATAGTTTGAGATGGAGTATTTTAATAGCATTTTCAAAGAATTATGGCTATTCTTTTCTGATATTATACCAGAACTCTAGCCCTTCACATTCCACATCGTAGCTAACCTTTAAATTGTATCATTGAGCTTTCCTACTGTTGGGTTAAAATCTGCGGTCTTGCTCTGTGACTGGATCTTTTACCCATCCAAGATCTGCTTCCACTGGGTTGTGAAGTTCTTTCAAATAATGACAAATTTCAGTATTAAGAATTATATTCATAAATATTCCTAATCTCCTCAGAAAAGCGTTTAAGTACTGGAAGCAATTAAGCTCACAGGGGTGGATACAAGTTTTCCAAAACTGTAATTTTTCACCTGAAAGCTTGAATTTTATCATTGGCAACAAATGCTGTCTGTCGAAGTGAGAGGGTCAGTTGGTTCATTTTTGAGACTATCTGCCAAATATCCAAACAGAAATAACCATGGTTTGTGAGTCACTCTTTTCTCCATTTATGTAAAAGTGATCAGTCCAGCTCACAACTCGAACAGCTGCACACATTTTTCCTTGTCACAAGCACGGTGCTTCGGCGTGCAGTGAAAAGTGCTCTGTCCGCCACGTCTCGGCACTCCGAGCTTGCCAAGATTTAGTGGAATTTTTTGCACCACTCCACCGTTCCTGCACCATTGGCACAACGCCGACACGGTGAAAGGGGCAAGTCCCGTATTAATCTGACTGTGAAAACAGCTTCGGCCCAGCATCCTACTAGGAGGGCAGCCGGGATCTAGGTGGGTCTGAGGGCCACCAGGAGACAGTATGACTCCAAGCTGGTGACCGTGGAGAAGGAGCTCAGAGTCTAGAAGAGGGACAAGGGAGGAGACACGCGGTGTGATAGAGGCGTGACCAGGAGCCCGCACTTCCGGTCCCAAGCGGTGATCTGCTTGGTTCTCATTACCCCCACAGCACGTACCTCCATACCCCAAATGCACAGTGTCGTCACTGTGCATTCCCTCCGTCGTCACTGACTCCCCCAAACCTAACACGGAGCCTGGTATGGAGCAGATGCTCAAACGCCTGTTTACAAACAACTGTATGCAAGTATTCACAGCAGCACTTTTCACAACTCATGAAAGGATAAAACGTGGTGTCTTCGGCCAGGGAGTATTATTGGATTACAAAGAATGAAGTACCGACACATGGCGCGGTATGGATGAACCGGAAAACACCACGCTGAATAGGATGGTCACAAAAGGCCATGTCCTGTGGGGTTCCGTTTGTAGGAAGTGTCCAGAACAGGCACATCCAGAGAGTCAGGGGGTAGATTAGTGGTTGTCTAGGGCTGTGGGAGATTAGGGGGTGATAAAATGGTTTGTGAATTATTCCTCAGTAAATCCACGACCAAGGAAATAATCATCACAGCGTGTGCACAGCAGAAGAGAAAGTGGGAGGTACGATCCTGCATGTGCAGAGTTGAACGGGGAAGTGGCAGGACCGGCACACGAACCCCAAGGGGCAAAGAGAAGGAGTCACAGGAGAGGAACGAAGACACTGAAAAGAACACTTCTTCTGGTGTCGGCCAAATCTCCTTTTACAGGGTGGTCACTTGGAAAATTAAAAGAAGAGTGACAACAGCAAACGAGAGAGAAAAGAAATGTAGGGACAGAAGGCCCCGTGGTTGTCCCAACAGAAATGCGCCGGAGTGAAAAGGCAGGTAACCAGAGCCGCCCGCAGACGCACAGCCGCCCAGCCGAACCCTCCGACCGAACAACGTAACCTCACCTTGTATTCATCCAACCAGACGTGTGCCAGCCGCAAGGAGTTGTGCGTCATGGTGTCCTGGCCTTCAGGAGAGCCATACGGTCGCCTTTTTCGGAAAATGTGTCCGACTCTAGAGCACGGGATGATGAAGAGTTTACCTCCACACATCCAGATCTGGTCGGGGCAAAACATGTATTAATAGTTGCCTGCAACTGCTACGAAATCAATGTATGCATTTTCATGAAATTATCAGATAGGTGTTCATGCAACTTTGCAAGACGTCTTACAGAACTGTCAAAGAGTACCTTGAAAAACAACATGTCTTTAAGAAGAAACTCAATTCTAAAATGATGTAATATTCTTTTACTACCGTGTGTCTAAAATCACACTTACCATATACTTTGCTGTTTTAACAGATCAAGGAACTTGATCCTCAGGACTTAGGGAGAGAATGCTTACTGGCGGGTCCCCTTTCAGTTTACTGGTACTTTAATAACATGTATATACACACAAATAATGAAACATACAGAATAACTCCAGGTTAAGATTCAAAAGATCTTAGTTCTGGTCTAAATTTTGCCCTTGATTATCTGGGTATTTTAGTTTTTGTGGGACTCCATTAGTTTATCTCCAAAGTAAGAAGACTGAATTAATGATGTTATTCCTTTCATCTTTAAAATTCTAAAGATTATGTAGGAAAAACTGCCTTTTAAAAACATTCTGGCCAATACGTTGCAGAAAGACAAAAGGACACACGCACACGTACTATCTGGATGGGGATCCTGCCGTGGGGACTGGGCTGGGGACATCTGCAAGTTCAGAAGTCTGCGTGCTCGCTTTGCCCTCGTTCTGTCCTTTGCAAAGACTGCCTGACCCCACCTCCTCCAGTTCCCTGAGCCCCAGACCCCAACTATACCATCATCTCTCCAACTTTAGCAGCTGGAGAGGAGGACTGATTGTGCAAAATGAATTCCTTCCTCAGGTTGCAGGTAGTTGTATGTATGAGGCCTCCCACTAGCTACTTCTGAAAGTGGAATGCAGAGCTATTAAGCTATTAGTACTTTTCCTGGGAGATCTGGGGTGAACCAGGATGGTCTTAGCCAATCAGGGAAATCCGATCACGCTAAACATATATATATATATATATTAGGGTAGTAAATAAGGTTAGCAAATAAGATTAATAAACTGGCAACAAAACTCTAGATTAAATGCACATTTAGACATCTGAAATCATACCCATTCATCACAGCCTTCCCTTCTGAATTCTTATAAAATAAGGCTGCTTAAAAGCTTTCCACACCTTGAGTGGATATTCTCCAGATCACAGATTACGATAAAGTAGCATTCATTAAGGACAATTTGTTAACAAAGGTAATCAAAGAGAATTTACAGAAAATATGGGATTGTAGATGAAAATTATATTCTGCTGCACACAGAGTTAATAACTAGACATGAAAAAATTACCCGAAATGATATTTCTAAATTTTCTCCTCCCCAGATATCCATGCCACTGTCATACTGTCCAAGTTCATTGAAATAGTGTCTGTTCATGGCAAACAATCCTCCGGCCATTGTCGGTGACCTAGAAAAGGAAATAATTTCTGTACCAATTCTACAGACTCAATTAACTACTGGCTTTGTCTTAAAAAATTCAGTGTGCCTTTGGAACATCACTAACAAAAACAAGATGAACTATTATGAAGTGTTTTATCTAACATCAGGGAATGAGCTGGGCCACATAACTGAATTTTCTAGATTGCCAATGATATATACTACATATCTGGCAAATGAAGGCTGCTTTTCTAGGCAACAAAAGTACTTTTTAAATTATAACCACTGTTATTAGAAATACACCTGAAATGAATTCATTCCTTCTGACAGGCTCACAGAGCCACCGGGATAAAAGCCGGACTCCAGGGCCTGCCGGGGGAGACCAAACTCTGATCAAATGGCTTAGGCCAGTAGCTCTCAAACAGGACGATTTGTCCCCAGACATTTCATTAATGTCCGGAGACATTTTTAGCTGTCACAATGGGACGTGTGTGCGTGTGTGTGTGTGTGTGTGTGTGTGTGTGTGTGTGTCAGGGGCGGATTTCTACTGTCATCGGATGGGCTGAAACCAGGTATGCTGCCAGAGTTCCTAAAACGCACAACAGAGCACCCATCACACGGAAGTCTCTGGCCCAGGACTGAGTGTCAGGACTGAGTGTGAAGGAGGCTGGCCCTCAGAGAGACTCCTGCCCGCTTTCCAGCTGCGTCACTTCCGGTAACGGAGTTAAGGTGATGGTGGATTCTAGCATCCCAAGCTGCCTGCCAGAAGTGAAGCAAAATCTCTCTGCAGGGGGAAAACCATCCCAGGTAGGAATGTATTTCCATAATTTTTCATGACTAGGTCTGTCACCAAACAAAAGCAACCAAACAAACCACCAGGCAATCAGGAAGATTAATCACATCAAAGAAAAACAAGAGAAACAATCTACATCAGAGACAGATGTTCAGGGTTTTTTTTCTCTTTTAAAGTTTTTTTTAATGTTTATTTTTGAGACAGAGAGGACAGAACGTGAAGGGGGAGGGTCAGAGAGACAGGGAGACACAGAATCCGAAGCAGGCTCCAGGTTCTGAGCTGTCAGCACAGAGCCTGACATGAGGCTCGAACCCACAAACCGTGAGATCGTGACCTGAGCCGAAGTTGGATGCTCAACCCACTGAGCCACCCAGGCGCCCCTGTGTAGGGGTTTCGAATAATGTGATTCTCAGGCAGAGACTTTAAAATAACTGCTCAATACATTCAAGGGTAAAAGAATGCAGAATTTGGCAGGTGGATAGACACAGTCAAAAAAGAAACCAAACTTAGGCATATCTGAAAACGCTTCTGACCAAGAGAAGAAATTCCTCTGTCACTAAGACTTTGACACTAAGACTGCCGCTGGCTTCTCACCACAAACAGCGGAGGCCACGCGTTCTTGAGTAACCCCTTCAAAGTCTTAAAACAATCTATCCACCGACCTAGAACTGGGCACCCCATACAGTTACACCTCCAAGTACCGGGAGAATGAACACATTCTTACAAAAAGACAAGAGTAATCACCAGAAGGTCTGACCAAGGAAAGTACATTTAAAATGAAAATAATCCCAGGTGGGAGTTTGCAGATGGAGACAGAATAAAGAGTAACATAAAAAGGGAAATACATGGGCAAACCTAAATGAATAATGGTCACATAAAAAACGTCTTATACAGTTAAAATACACACACACACTCTTCAACAATATAACCTGAGGGGTATAAACTGGAGAATGAATATTCTGAGATCTTGCATCGTTTGAAATACCAATTTATGTCACACTTTGATAAATCAAGGATGTATGGTATCCTCTCTGGGGTAGTCACTAAAAGAACGGTATGTAAGAATGTATAACATCTAATAACAGGGTGGCAGCTGGGAACAGAATAATAAAAAATCCAAACTCAAGACCAAAAGAAAGAGAACAGGAAAAAAAAAAAAAAAAACAGATAGAATGCAAATAGTAGCATTGTAATCATAAACACAAAATACAAGTAATATTGAATGCAAGCAACTAAATTAAGGGAAGTTTTTCATGCTGGTTCAACAGCAAATCATAACATGGAAAAGCAACTACACGCTGCTTACAAGGGACACATCTAAATATAAGACCCTAGAAAGACTGACAACAAAAGGGAAGTTACACAATGTAAATATTAATCAAAACAAAGCTACAACAGTCATATTAATGTCACACTATGATGCAAAAGTTTTACTATTCTGAAAGTCTGGAACAAATGGGTTTCATTTACCAGAAGATTTAATAATTCTAAATGTTCATACATCCATTAAGACAGGCTCAAAATATATGAAGAAAACATATAAAGAACTACAAGGAGAAATAAATATACAATTGTAGTGGGAAACTTTAATATGCCATATATTTTTTTTTTTCAGTTTACTCATTTATTTTGAGAGAGACAAAGAGCACAAGCAGGAGAAGGGCAGAGAGAGAGACACGGAGAGAAAATCTCAAGTAGGCTCCACACTGTCAGCACAGAGCCCCATGTGGGGCTCAAACTCATGACCTGAGCTGAAATCAAGAGTTGGATGCTTAACCGACTGAGCTACCCAGGCGCCCCATAATATACCACATTTAATAACCGATATAACGTGTAAATTAAAAAATAAGTATAACAACCCTCATCACAGTGGGCACTGGGTAATGTACAGGTATGTTGAATTACTAAGCTGCGCACCTGAAACTAATATAATACTATATGTCAGCTACACTTCCATAAATTTTTTTAAACAAAGTATGGAATATTTGAATAATACAATAAACTCGACCAAACTAATACAGAATCCCATTTTTAACAACCAGAGAAAACATTTTCCAGGCACACAAGAAACATTTACAAAATTTACTCATGACTTAACCATAAAGCAAATCTCATCAATTTTCAAAGAGTTAAAATACAGAATATTTTTTGACCACGGTGTAATTAAGCCAGGAATATACAATTACAAAACCCACATATGTCTGGAAAATAATAAATGCAGTGCTAAATAACCTATGGCGCAGAGAAGACCTCACGATGAAAATATTTTAAAGTGAATGATAAAAAATGATATGTCATAATTTGCCAAACCTGTAAGAAAGTTTATCATCTTAAATACATGTATTAGAAAAGGAAAAGGGATGACAATTTTAAATCTAAACATCCAACCTAAGCAGTTTGCAACGCTGGTATCATAAAAGTGCAACAGCTCACGTTAGAAAGGGGAAGAAACTGGGGGAAAGTGGCACAAGGAGAAAGGGCCCTGATGTCCTCACTGCACAAGAAGGAGTGTCAGATGATGCTCTCAAAGTGAGCAAGTGACAGCTTTCTCCAAGCAATACGGTAACAAAAACCACACTCCGCAGCCGGGCGACAGAGAAGGCACTGAACGTAAATGAGCGGAATCTTCACTTTTCCCACAGAAAAGGATCTAAATCAGTTTGACAGTGAAGACAGGAGTACGTTCATCCATCGTCTAGAGTTAAAGAAGCAAGAAACAGAAGACCCAAAATAAAAATAGTTACAGGAACTGGCCTCTGGGGAGAAGGACCGGGAAGAGAGAGGAAAGGGTCATCAGCCACTCTTCATTCTAAGTGTACCATTTTGTTACTGAATACACGTCTTTGATGAAAAGTATTTAAAAAGGGGGGGGGGGATGCACCTGGGTGGCTCAGTCGGTGAAGCGTCCGACTTTGGCTCAGGTCATGATCTCGCGGTTCGTGAGTTCGAGCCCTGTGTCGGGCTCTGTGCTGATGGCTGGGAGCCTGGAGCCTGTTTCGGATTCTGTGTCTCCCTCTCTCTCTGTCCCTCCCCCACTCATACTCTGTCTCTCTCTATATCAAAATTAAATAAACATTAAAAAAATTTTTAAAGTATTAAAAAAAAAAAAGATGAAAACCAATGGTGATAAAGAGGAAGAAACAGGCAAAAACTGGCAAGTGCACCAACACTGAGGACACACGGCAGCCAGGGCTCCGTCATCTCGCTCTGCGCAAGCTTCACCTTCTCCCAAAGAACAGCACGGACAGTCCGAAAGGACAGGACAAGGCGGAGGGACCACTACCGTGTGCCTCCGACCACAGGACGTGAGGTTGCAGAGACCGGAAACACTGAGGGACGTCCCCAGACGCAGCCCTGCTCCTGACAGAGGGGAGGGTGGGTCGCACCGACCCCTGGTCTCACTGAAATCAGCAAGACGTGGACCAGATTGTCATGCAAAGCCTGAGGGACAAGACGACCACACTCTGCCACAAGACCGCACCAGGCCCCTGTTTATTTTTGACAGAGAGAGAGGCAGAGCATGAGCAGGGGAAGGGCAGAGAGAGAGAGAGAGAGAGAGAGGGAGACGCAGAATCTGAAACAGGCTCCGGGCTCCGAGCTGTCAGCACAGAGCCCGACGCGGGGCTCGAACCCACAGACCGCGAGATCATGACCTGAGCTGAAGTCGGATGCTCAACTGACTGAGCCACCCACGAGCCCCCACACAGGAATTTTTTCAAGCAATGTTGAGCAAAAGAAGCAAGACAAAATGAGTCCAATGGCTTCATTTTATATGAAGTCCCTGAACAGGCAAATCACCACACTGTACTGTTCAGGGGCGCACACAGACGTGGTGAAAAGTAAAGGAAAGCGAGGAAATGATTACCAGGGACCAGGTCAGGGTGATGACCCATCTAGGGGCGGGGGCTGTGGACCGGAACAGGAGTCCAGAGGGCAGCCGGTTGCTGTCTGTGGACCCGGGTGACAGCACAGGCGTTCAGATCACAGCCATTCATTAAGTCGTGTGCACAGTACGCCTATTTGCGTGTGTACTTCTTACCTACGCCATTTTTCCACAGGAAGAAAACCCAAACCATAGGTCCAAAGACATTAAAAAGCAGAAACCCAGACAAACCTCTGAAGTCTACACGAGAAATTTATAACAGAAAACAAGGAATAACATATAAGCAGATGTGTAATACTGAGAATATGAAGGGGAACTGGAAACAATTCACACGCTGCGACCTGCGACGGTGCAGCAGGAATCCACCCTAAAGATCCTAATTACAGAAACAGCTTCTACGGCTAACGCTCTTCCCAGCGCCACACACACGAGCAGAGACCCGAAGGCAAGTAGACGACACAGGGAACTGCGATAATCAACATGCAAACGGGGCGCGCCGCTCGAGTGTGCCACACGGTTACGCCCAGGACTGCCGATCCTACTCGTCTGCCTCGCTAGGTTGGAAACCCTAAGCCACCCATCTTCCCTTAGCAGCGGGCGCGACGTACGAAATTCGGGAAGCACTCAAGTTTGTAACGCTTCCGCTCCCTGCAAAGAAGGGATTACCTGTAAAATATTTTTTCCTCTTTGGAAGAAGCACCGATAGGAGTTTTCGAATCTGCAGAAGGAGTCTCACCTGATGGGTGCGGTGGCTCCTTCCGGTCCCCCGAGCTCAGAAAGGGGCACGAGGTCCCACTTGAAGTGCAGCCCCCAGTTGAACCCTCCGCGCACGACGGGGGACGAGCTGTAGGCGAGCGTGTCCGCACTGATGATGTCAATGACGGGGCACACGACGGTCCGCGGGTCCTCCCGGATGGCGGCCAGCAGGGGCTGCAGCCACAGCACGTTCACCTCGCAGTGGCTGTCCAGGAACACCAGGACCTCTCCTGAGGGGGCAAACGACAGGCGGCCGCTTGGAGCATGCGACGTGCAATACAACCGGCCGCCCTCCAGCCCCACGGCTACACCCGCCCTCTGCTGCAGGCGGGGGGAGGAGCTGGTCGCGAGCCGGGCCTGAAGCCACTGCTGTGAGTGTGGAACGCGTGCAAACACACTCACTCTCCTCGGTGACGAGATTCCAAGTCTCACGGGACCAATTCTGTTCTCCGGACAGAAAGGTAAGGAGTGTGGTGCAAGGACAGTGGCCCTTTGTGTGTGGATGTTTTTATTACAATTACTGTAATCAAACTACCTCTAAACGTAGGGTACATTTCCTTGCCTCAGTCAACGGAGGACAGAGAACGTATTTTCACTGGTGACTCGGAAACGTGACTGCAATTATCAGTGACTGCCACGACAGTGACACGGGCTCCCTTCTCCCTTGAGGTCACCACTCAGCTGCCACATTCTCATTCCTGTTTGTTTCCCGTCTTTCCAATTCCCCAACCTTGTTGGCTGAAGTGGCCCTCATGAGCCGATGGGATAGCCTTTCTTCTAGTTAGTAAAATAAAAACCATAAAGATTTTTATCCTGCATTTTTAACTTGATGCAAGAGGCATACAGGGAACGTAGGAGATGTCGCTACGAGGGAATGCCCCCCGCCCCCAAAGTTCCAGAATTCTCAAATTACCTTCATGGTTTTGTTTGTTTGCTTTTTGGCCTTATCCATGCAACTACCTGCAATATTATATATATATAACATCTTAAAACTGATTCATTTAACTTAAATAAATTAATTTTAACGGGAAAATTTTATCAAGATCACTAACCTTACAGAGGTAACCCCCCCACACACACACAAAAATATAACGGAACCGATACAGTGTAACTGAGGACTAACCAGATCTATTTTCTGCTGAAGACTAAACACCTGTTCTTTCTTTTTAAAAGGGGAGATTAGTATATGCTAGAAAGGTTTTAAAGATATATCAGTAAAATGGAGGCTTTATCTCTGATGGAATCAGAAGGACTGAGAGGGAATTTTGAAGAAGGTACCTTTAGAGTTTTGTAAGTTGCTTTTTATTTATTTTTATTCTTTAAAGATTTTATTCTTAAATTTTTTTTTCAACGTTTATTTATTTTTGGGACAGAGAGAGACAGAGCATGAATGGGGGAGGGGCAGAGAGAGAGGGAGACACAGAATCGGAAACAGGCTCCAGCCTCTGAGCCATCAGCCCAGAGCCTGACGTGGGGCTCGAACTCACGGACTGCAAGATCGTGACCTGGCTGAAGTCGGACGCTTAACCGACTGCGCCACCCAGGCGCCCCAAAGATTTTATTCTTAAGTAATCTCCATACCCAATGTGGAGTTGGAACTTACAACCCCAGAGATCAAGAGTTGTATACTCTACTGACTGAGCCAGCCAAGGGCCCCTGTAAGTCAGTTTTTAATATTATAGCCCATTTCTCCAAGGAAAACCATGATGCCCTATCACCAGCGGTATGTATTCATAGTAAGGAAGCACTGGCACAATTCAAACCAAACAGTCTGGGTACACGTAGTTTAAATGTTGTATTAAAAAAAAAATACAGAAGCTCAGTTACAATTTTTCTTGGACTCTTCTCTATGGAAGTTAAACAACACCCAAACCTACGTGAGGAGCAGAGCAGTAATTCACAGTAGGGGCCCCCAAGGAAACAGATCGGCTTGGACTCCAGAGCCCCCCTCCGTGGCGTCTGCGTCTGGGGACAGCAGGGGTTGGCGTTACGAAGAGGCCCTTCCCAAAGCGAACGAGCTTCGTCTCTCCTGACAGTGTCCATTTAAGAGACTCACTTTTCAACTGATCTCTGCAGAATGAGGCTCCAAGGACAAAGCCCTTGTCGCTCAACACCCACCGAGAAGAGTGGCAGGAAGCTGTACCTGTAGCATGGGCCGCTCCGATCATCCTTCCTCGAATCAGTCCCTCACGCTTTGTGTTTCTTATTACTTTAATTTTTCCAGGGAGGTATTTTTGGACATATTCTTCTAGTTCTCCTTTCAAATCATCTGAAAATAAAGAGCCCATAGTAAAACCACATGAGACATGTACAAAGACAGTTTTTTATAGCTACTCTAAAATTGCACCTGGTACTTGCAACAACAGATTATCAAGTAAATATTACAGAACCTTCTGCTGCTTTATTTTAAAAAAGCATGGCAGCTTATCTCCTGAGGAAGAGAAAGGAAAACGTCAGAACAGTTAGTCAGAACAGTTACCTTGTAGACTTACTTGTATTTCCACCGCAACTAACACAATGCTTTGCATAAAGGTCTGAAATGAGTACCTGCAGTGAATCAATTTTCAGCTGACTACACATAAATCAGGTTTAAAACAAAACCAAAAAATGAGATACAAATGTCTTTTGTTTGAACGTAATTTATTAGCTATTATTCCATTTCAGAATAGTCGACACAACTTCTACTGCCCCTACCAAAAATTATATAACAATAAACATGTCCTTTTACTAATTTAGCACCTTCCAAGTGCACTAAATAACTTTTATACATTCTAGCTCATTCACCTTTCAATTTCATAACTTCAAAGATCATCTAAGAAGTAATTCTTTCCGTTGTTAGTAGATAAAACCATTGTAAGTTAGCATGAATTTTTGCTTTTAGATAAAATAGCTACAAACTGAAAAACCACAAATTTAAACAAAATATCGACACCATCAATTCTCCAATTGAGTATTTAGCCAACATCCTGTTTGGTCCAGACTCACGTTCTTGCTCTTTTAATCATTCATTTTTGAAATTAAGTTTTGTTTTCTATTAACCTTCCTAAATTTTCTCCTGTGCTATTTGAGTATTTTTACCAAGGTTTAAGTAGTTTGCTCCCATTGGGCTCAGTGTACCTTTCCTCACTTTGTATATTTAACTGGTAGACCAATTCTGCTGTTGGTAAGAGGTGCTTAATAAACACTGGAGTAATGAAAAATATGTAACTGGCATACAATTTATTAATATACCTCTGCAGCTTGCCGTAATGAACAGAAGGTTTGGAGCTACGTGGACTAGAGGTTTAATTTCAACTCTACCACGTAACGGCTATGGGACCTTGACCAAATTACTTAACATTTCCTCCTCTATAAAACGAGGACATAACCTCTCTCAAGGTAGCTGAGAGCCGAATGAGTAGCGTAAATAAAAAGCCTTCCATCCTGGGGCGCCTGGGGGGCTCAGTCGGTTAAGCGTGGACTCTTGATTTGGCCTCAGGTCGTGATCTCACAGTTTTGAGATCCAGCCCTGTGCTGTTACCGCGGAGTAGGCTTGGGATTCTTTCCCTCTCTCTCCGTCCCTCCCCTACTCGTGTGCATGCACACACGCACTCTCTCTCAAAATAAATAAACAAACATTAAAAAAAAATGAGTAAGTCACAGAGATGAAAAGTACAGCAGAGGGAATATAGGCAATAATATTGTGATAACATCGTACAGTGACCGACGGGACTGCACTTTCTGTGGTGATCACTGCGTAATGTACAGAACTGTTTAATCAATATGTAGTTCAACGAAAACTAACATAACACTAAAATTTATTATACTTCAATAAGAAATTTAAAAAAGAAAAGTGTGTAATATACATACTGAATCATAAAACACTGGCATTCAGGGATCATCTAAGAGCTATCACAAAGCAATCACTTTTATCTGGGGACGGTCGGTGTAACAGACTTATTAGATAAATATAAGCCAAGGCATTATGCTGAGTGAAAAAAGCCCATCTCGAAAGGTCACAAACTGCACGATTCTATTTATGTAACAATTCTTGAAATGGCAAAATCACACAGACAGAAACAAAATCACAGAGATTAGGGGTGCCAGGGATCAGGGATGGAGTGGGTCGAGGAGGTGGGTGGTGTGAATATTAAAAGCTAGCATGAGGGAGATCTTTGTGGTCAGGGAGTTGTCTGTATCTTGATCGCAGCGGTGGTTCCAGGAACCTACACAGGGGATAAAATGACACAGAACTGCGTACACACACTGTGCCAAGGACAAATTCCTGGTTTGGATGTTGGGCCAGCGTTACGTTAGAAATAACCAATGGGGGAAATGGGAGGAATGGGGGGGAAGAGGTAACAGACCTCTTTGTAACTTGCTGTTACTAATCTATAGTTATTCTGAAATAGAACAATTTTTTAAAAAGATAAGCCAAGGGGGGCACCTGGGTGGTTCAGTCGGTTAAACATCCGACTTCAGCTCAGGTCATGATCTCGCAGCTTGTGATTCGAGCCCCACATCAGGCTCTGTGCTGACAACTCAAAATCTGGAGCCCGCTTTAGATTCTGTGACTCCCTCTCTCTCTGCCCCTCCCCCACTCATTCTCTTTCTCTCTCTCTCTCTCTCTCTCTCTCTCTCAAAAGTAAATAAACATTAAAAAAAATTTGCTTAAAGATAAGCCAAGGGAAAAATTTCAAGGGCCAAACTTATATGGCACAGTCTGAAAAAGATCCCAAAGACAATGTTGTTTCCTCTAATCGACAGACATTATTTGTTGCTGACCCCACTGCCACTCTGCGGACGAGGGTCCTGTCCACCACCTATCCTGACAGTCAGCTCCACTGATGCTCACGCTGGTGCTCACACGGCCACGATCAACAGCCCAGATCCCATGGCATCAACTGCAACAGCCCTTACCAAAGTCACTGTCATCATCCACAAGGATGATTTCATGAAGGAGCTGGGCTGGCGTGCGGTCTAGAACGCTGTGCACCGTACGAAGCAAGGCAGACAAGGCTTCATTGTAGAAACAGATAACGACACTGGCGACTGGCAGGTCCGCGGGGTAAGACTTGTCTTTACATCTGTAAAGGCATGTATGAGAAAAGGCGACATCTTAGGAGGTTCAAATGTTTTAGGTCGTTATTCACTCAACATTAACTGCCCCTGTTCAGCCTCTTTCCTACATTGTAATGACAGTTTTTTAAAAACCACTGAAGAACACATCACGTGTCTTACTCAAGAGGTTTACATTTCAGTAATTCCTCCCTCCAATACCTGCTACTCCGCTTATTTTTAGGTCAATATTTAAAAAATGATTTTTTTTTCTTTTTTGGTACAGAGTTTACATAAAAACGTGTTATTTGTATGAAATCACTATAGGTTTTTAATGCAGCACTCATAAGCTAATGATCAGCTTCTCCACGATAAACATTCAAAAGAAAATAATATAAAACTTTGTTTCTGAAAACTATTTTTTGCCCAACTTTAGAAAAACACTTGAGCAAACCAGGAGACATAAATCAGGATAACAGAAAAGCTTCTATCGAGCAACTATGTGATGAAAAGGGTTGGGTGGCTTTAAGCAACAATCATAAAAAACCACCAGCTTACAGAATAAAATCTAGAATTCCCTGTCCTTTCGTGCGGCATACAAGCCTTCTCGCATCTGGGCCCTGGCTACCCCCGGCCTCCTGTGTTCTTCTGCTACAGCCACAGTGACTGCTGTCAGTGCCTTTCCAAGCAGTGTACCAACTCCATCTGTCTGCCATGCAAGGGAGGTGTCCCCAGGCACGGGAGGTGTCTCCCAGGCCCGGGAGGTGTCCCCAAGCACGGGAGGTGTCCCCACGCACGGGAGGTGTCCCTTGTACACTGCTCATCTCAATGAGGCCTTCCCTGACCGCTCTGGTTTGGGGGTCCCCACTTCACCAATTCCTACCACAGCCCTCATTTACCACCGCAATTACTCAATTCCTTATCTAACTCCCCTGCTAGATCCTAAGCCCTGTGATCCAGGGACGGCACCTTACTCTGCTTATTCCCAAACCTAATACAGTGTCTAGAAAACAAAGGTGTTCAAAAAGGTCTATGGATGGGCTGGCCAACCACATGAATGAAAAGCCTTTGAAGCAACAAAGATAATGAAGACAGAAAAGTGAGATGATGAATAAAATTCTTCACTGATTTTTGATCCCTTTACCACAAATCCAATAAATAAACATCGAAAACAAACTTATGCTCAGAAGGTTATCTAATTATATGCGGTTAGTACCTCCCTGCTTTTCCCTAGGATTTTAAGTTTCAAGGGAGCAGCAAGCCGTGGAAGGCTGTTAGTACAATCTCAGCCCACGGGGCTTCAAGGCCGGCGGAGCGGAAATCTGTCCTAAGTGGTCTAGTGTCCTGAATACCGAAGTCTAACTGCAAAGTATCAACACCGTCCCCGTGACTTACGACGCTGCCACTAACAGCACCGCGTCATTAAAACGCAGGCGCACACACTAGCGAGAAGCGAGAAACGAGAAACGTACGCGGCGTTCCTGGTGTCGGGCACATCTCTGCGGTAGCCCAAGCGGTTACTGATGAGCATGTTGAAGGCGTGTCTCTGATAGCCCAAGTCTCTCAACTCCTGATCACGTTCATCAAAAATCATGCCTGCAAAGTTTTACCAAAATGGCGGTAAATACGTAAAGAAGCTAGAAACTTTCCTGTTAATGCTTTTAAAAGGCCTATACAGCAGTCTGAAAGTCTATTTTATGAAAATTGAGGTATTAGTTTCCATTTCCTCCTGTCATTTTAAATACTTTCAACTGCATGTATTAGAAAATCATGAAGTCCTAGAAACAGATTTTATTTCTTTGAAACTATGATCAAATGAAAAAAGAATCTATTTTAACCTTTCCTTTATTAATTGTGGATCTTTCAATCTCTCAAAATCTCTTTTACTCCTAACATTACTTATTATTTGAGATTTCTAAGGACAAGATTAAAGTTCTTTCTTTGTTAAGTTTTAACGGTAACCAAAATGGCTCATTTATCCCTTAAAATAAAACTGCTAAAACCAGGACTCCAGAATTACAGTGTGCAAAAGACATATACAGTAGATTCTCACTTCCAGATTGAACAGAATATAACTTCTGAAGAAAAAAGTTTCCCTTTTATACTAAGATTTTATAAACTCCTATATTTAATATACTCCAGCATCTTAACAATTCTTATAAGTAGAAATCTTATTAGATATAAGTAATCTCAGCTTACCTCTAAACCCAATGGTTTATGTTCTGTTTTAATTAACTCTGCCTTTCAAAATATGTTATATATAGTCAAGTTACCTTTCAACCATTTCTTTCCCTTATTAAATAATGCTAACAATTAAAATCCTCCCCCATAGGTTCCATTTTCTTTCCAGTCACTTAATTTTTCTTTCTTTCTTTTCTTTGTTTTCTACTCTGGACCTTATTACTTTCTCCCAAGTCCTCATAAAATATTGAAGTCAGAAACAGTAAATTAGAATATAACTCCCCACTGAGTCTGCAAAATCCTAGAACCTCAACGAGTTCATTAACAAAATAAATTGGTGGGTGAAAATGACCCATTTCTAATCCCCTCTGCAACACATGACTCGAAGAACCGAGCTTAAAGCTCCAATGATTAAATACTCTGACATGCTACTAGAAGTCGAACACACTTACCCAATTCAGAAGAGAATTTCGTGTTGCCTTTTTCTGGATCTTCAACATGATTATCTATCATGTCATCAATTCTGTTTACTTTGAACTGTGACTCTAACACTCGACTTGGGCCTCGAGTGAAACGGGGATAGAATTTTTTGGGAAAAGGGCCATGGGGCCCGGACCCCTTGATGGGCACATTCTTAAGTGGCTGAGTCACTTCACTGAAGTTGAAATAAATAAAAAGCAAAACCGTCCAGGTCGCAGATGTGAAAAGGCATCCGTAACAGAAATATCGAGCTGTGACACTTCCCATTATAGACCTAACATCGCTGAAGGGTCATCTTCAATCTCCTGAAAGAGAAGAGCGGCTATGTTAGACCCTTCGGGACATTTGTGAATCATCTACCAAGTTCACAGCCACTGTCTGCTAAATAACCAAGTAGAACTTCTCAACTATTTACTTAGGACCCCTGTGCATGCCGTCAGCAAAGACTCAAATGTGAGAAGATACATGGATGGCGCTGAACGAAAACTAGAAGGGTTCGACAATTAAAACCACAGGCCAATGTGTCAGTGCCTGGAAAACCAATAGCAGTAAAACAGCTACTTGTTTATTTGCCCACGTTAAAGGATATTTTACCTTTGCTCTGGATTGCTTTCAGTGTGGTAATTTTTTTCAGGTTCTGGCTTTTCATGAGGAAAATGCAAGTACCTCATGTATCATGACAGTCTAAAGTCCCTTTGCACCGTAAAATTATAGGACTCTTTTAACCTAAGGCTCTTAAAATCTGTTATTCAAAATAAGCAACCTGAAGAAAACAGTTCTATTCCCAAAGATTGCACCTGCCCTAATGCCTATACTAGACTCAACAGTTCCAGTTCAACTTATTACTGAAAGCAGAAGCTTTAATCTATAGCTTTGATAATAAGCTTCCTGGTGAACTCTGATGCACAGCCAGATGTGGGAACCGATGGTGTAATGAAAAGACAAGATTAAGTTCTAGTCCCCTTCTGTCCCATACTGGCTATGCAACTTGAACAAATCACCAAATTTTCTTAGCCTTCTTTTCATCAACTGTATTCAAGTCAATACTACAATCTACCTTACCTGATTCTTAGAATAAAATAAAATACTTAGAATTACATAAGATATGTAAAGTATCAGGTACAGTGATTAACACACAAAACAGTGATTTGCGGTGGATGGAGAGAACCAGAGACTGTAGCTAGCTTTTGTTTCATTTGTTCACTGTATTTCCTTCACTTAGCACAAGCAATGGCACGTAGCAGCTGCTGAATGATACTAGAGAATGAAGGAATAGAGCACAAATTCAACAATGTTAACTTCTCCCTCCTCCTCATTAGGTCTAATAGGTAATATGAATGGTATACGTGACCACATGTTCCTTACAATGACCCACAAGTCCCTACCTCCTCTGCAATCACCTCTCTGACCATATACCTCTCCTTACTTCCCTCCTCGTTCATTTCATTCTAGGCACAGGTCTCCTTACGGGTCACCAAACGTGTCAATCATACTCCCACTGACAGGTTATGCATTGGTCCTTCCCTCTGTCTAGAATGCTGGTCATCCCTGGGCGCCTGGGTGATTCAGTCAGCTGAGTGTCTGACTTCGGCTCAGGTCGTGATCTTGCGGTGCGTGGGTTCGAGCCCCATGTTGGGCTCTCTGCTGTCAGTGCAGAGCGCGCTTTGGGTCCTCTGTCTCCCTCTGTCTCTGCCCCTGCCCCACTTGCACTCTCCCTCTTTCTCAAAAATAAACCAACGTTAAAAATTTTTTTCAAAAGAATAATTTTCATCCTCGACAGACTTCACCTCTGTTGAATCTTTGCTCAAATGTCACCTTCTCAGTAAGTCTCTAGATTTTACCATATTTAAAACTGCAACTCAATCGCCAAATACTAGCACTTCTGATCTTCCCTACTCCTTGCAACTTCCGCCTTCTTACACACTACACGATTACGTATTATTTACTGTCCATGCCTGCTGCTAGAAGGTAAGCTTCAGTAGGGCAAAAGCTTTTATCTGCTCATTTCCTGCAGTGTCCCGAGCTTACAACAACGCCTGGCATGCAGCAAACATTTAGTAAGTATTCATAGAGTTTAATGAATCAATTACTGTAATACAGTTATCAATATGTTTGCCAAATCCTGGGAATTTATAAACAAATGTATTGCTATCATGTTTGAGCGAAGCAATACCTTAAAACTATGCACAGAGATCATGACTGCCTTATTTCACCAGTATGAAACTACCCAGGACAGGCATAGTTATTATTAGAAGAGGTAAAGAAAGAAAAACAACAGGCTCTCAGTGTCCAATTTCACAAATTAAATAAAAAATTTATTTATTAAATAAATAAACAGGAGACTACTATCCACTTTGTCTACTGCATGATCTTAAGTCCCCTCTTGGCTGCCGTGACCTGTGGGCAAAATGAAAAAGTTTTCTCCTCAAGACCTCACCCATAGGATTTGGTCAACTCCGTTCAAAATTTTTCCCAGAATACCCCTCCCAGTCCTCAACACAACAGCTCAAACATCGAGGTCTTGCTTCCTGAACTGCAGAATGTATTAACTCTCAACAGTTTGATGAGGTAGATATTATTTTCCTCAAGCTATATTATGGTAATTCTTTAGAGAGCAATTTTTTCCTTGGTCAATTCTTACACTAAATTAAGGAACCTATAAAAATGAGAGAAACTTATAAAATCAGGTCATTTATTTTTTTTATTAAAAAAATTTTTTTTAATGTTTATTAATGTTTGTGAGACAGAGTGCGAGCAAGGGAGGGGTAGAGAGAGAGGGAGACACATGTCCGAAGCAGGCTCCAGGCCCCAAGCTGTCAGCACAGAGCCCGGTGTGGGGCTCGAACCCATAAGCCGCGAGATCATGACCTTAACTGAAGTCAGACGCTTAGCCAACTGAGCCACCCAGGCTCCCTGGTCATTTATTTTATATAATTAACCATAACAGTCCTTCAGAAGCAACAGAGACACTCTCAGTTTTTAGACAGGTCAAGAAGTTAGCACTCAAATATGAAGAAAGTATGGGGCGCCTGGATGGCTCAGTCAGTTAAGTGTCCAACTCTTGATTTCAGCTCAGGTCATGATCTCACCATTCATGAGTTTGGGCCCTGCTTGGGATTCTCTCTCCCTCTCTCTCTCTGCCCCTCCCCTGCTTTCTCTCTCTCAAAATAAATCTAACTCTAAAAAAATATATGAAGAAAGTACAAAGCAGTCAGATACCTGTTATTTAATAAGATGACCAGTTCTTAACTGCTTAAGAAGTTAAAACATCCAAACGAAACCCAAAAGCTGAAATTTTAATCTAATCCACGCTAACATATGATGAATCCAGCATCTACACAATAAAGTGTGCTATCTGTTCTTCCTTCTATTGGCAATCACCCATGGCTTCAATATCTGAGGCTGAAAGCCTTTAAAAGGAGGACCAAAGCAAACATCTAAAGGTAGTTAATAGAAAACAGCTAGTGAACAAATTCTTTCGATCATAAACTTGGACAGTTAACAAAGCCAAAACTTCAGCAGTTAGATGTCAACATAATACATTTCCAAAAGTTAAATGAACAAAAGGCTAACCAGCTGTGCACATGAATTTCCAGTGAGACCAGGCAGTCATGGCCTGGTAGAGGCTGAGACAGGTGCCTTGTGAGCAGAGTCAGGGTTTCACCAGGGAGGTACAAAAGCAGCAGACTGGGGACAGGGACATGCAACGTGCCAACGGGAATGACCGAGCACCTGGGGCCGACGGATCTGAGGTTCTGGTGTGGCTGAATGATCGCTGGCCTCACACTACTACAGAGAGGAACACGGAATGACTGCGTGTGGTGCCCGGAAAACGCAAGGCCAACACTCGCATTTGGGGGAGGTACGGTTAACGACAGAAGAACCCTCTCCAAATACATGAGCTGGAGCTGTGGCAATAAACAGCGTGCCTAGAGCCTAAGTGCTACTATACTCGCCGTGAGCAACCCTCAGGGGACAGGGATCATTTCTGTCTCTTCAAACCCATTCTGTTTGGCCCAGTGTCCAGTATTAAAAATTAACAAATACTGGTTTGTGTAATTAAAAATTATGCAGAGTGTATCTCTCTTCCAGAAGAGGTTACAGGACCTTGATTCTGTGCTATGTAAAATCGTACTTGGGGCACTTGGGTGGCCCACTCAGTTAAGCGTCCCAACTCTTGATTTTGGCTCGGGTCATGATCTCACAGTTCATGGGTTCGAGCCCCGCGTTGGGCCCTGCACTGACAGTGTGGAGCCTGCTTGGGATATTCTCTCTCTCTCTCTCTCTCAAAAACAATAAATAAACAAACATGTTAAAAAAAAATCTTAGAGAAGAGTATATATGAGATAAGCACATCCTGGGGAATAAACATTTGTCAAGAGGAGGGGAAGGAGGAGAAAACAGCTAACCAGTTAAAATAGTTTCATTAGATGTAGTCATTATTAAGCAAAATATTCAGTATGCCAGCAAAAGTCCCAAGTCTTCCTTTCTCAGTCCAAGATTTCTTAATTATAAATTTGAAATCACTGCAAAAGTTAATTTTATAAATCAAGACGGTTTCATATGATTCTTTGCATATCAATTTGAAAGCCCAGAAGAGTAACATTTAAGGAAAATATGACTTCCTCAAACTGACCCCAGTCCCAACAGAAATGTAAACAGACCAATCATCACAGAAGAAATAACCTCATAAGAGTTCCTCAAAACAGGGACACCTGGGTGGCTCAGTCAGTTGAGTGTCCAACTCTCGATTTCAGGTCAGGTCACGATCTCACAGTCCACAATCTCGGTCATGAGATCAAGCCCCACATCAGGCTCCATGCTTGGGATTCTCTCTTCTTTCCCTCTGCCCCTCTCCCCTGCTCGCACGCACTCTCTCTCTCAGAAGAAAGTTCCTCAAGACAACATAAACCACCAGGCACAGAGTTTCACAGGGGAATTCTACCAGTCCTTTAAAGATCTAATGACCCTAATGCTACTTAAGCCACTGCAGAAATAATTAAAAGAAATCTTCCAAATCTGTTTTATAAAATGAGTAGGACACGGATCTCAAAATCTGACAAAAATTGAACCTCTCCCAAACACACATCTCATTTACAACTACAAATCTTTGAAAAATATAATAATTCTTAAGAACACTAAGCACAAACTTAACAGGAAATATCTTAAACATGTACAAATAAAACCATAAGACACTCCTGAGAGCCCCAAAAGATGACTTGATCACATGGAAAGAGGTACCTTACTCTTGGACAGAGAAACCCCACATCATAAAAGCTCTCCCTAAGTTAACTTACATATATTACATAAGCATATTTAAAATACTAACAGAAGCACCTGGGTGGCTCAGTGGATGGAACGTCCGACTGTTGATTTCAGCTCAGGTCATGATCTTAGGGTTGTGGGATCGAGCCCCACGTCAGACTCTGCCCTGACAGCACAGATCCTGCTTGGGATTCTGTCTCCCTCTTTAAAAAAAAAACTTTAAAAATACTAACAGATTTTTTTTTTTCTAGAGCTAAACAAGTTGATTATAAAGTGTATTTGGGAAAGAATGAAAAAGCAGGCAACAGCCAGGCAAATCCTGAAAACCAAGTATAAGCAAGGGTGAGCCCTACTGAGTAGTAAACAAACTCCAGAGCTTTTTACCTAAATGGCACAGCATGACACATGCACAGACGAAAAACCAATAGGGCAGGATGAGAAATTTTGAGAAACAGACCCAATTACACTTAGAAATTTAGTATAAATGATTACAGATGACACGCCAGTGAGGAAACGAGTGACTTTCTGCAAACTGGTTTTGGGACAACTGCTTAGCCATATGGTGAAGGATACACTAGGGCCCACTCCTCACACCTAGACACATCTGATGTGAACTCAATATTTAAATATAGTAGATGAAAAATCAAACTATTGGGACCACATCAAAACAAAAGCTTCTGCACAGCAAAGGAAACAATCAACAAAACTAAAAGACCTACTGAATGAAGCTATTTGCAAATGACATATCTGATAAAGGATTAGTACCCAAAATATATAAAGAATTGATAAACCTCAACATCTAAAAAACCCCACAAATAATCCAATTAAAAAATGGGCAGAAGACATGAATAGACCTTTCTCCAAAGACATCCAGATGGCCAACAGACCCATGAAAAGATGCTCAATGTCACTCATCATCAGGGAAATGCAAATTAAAATCACAATGAAATCTCACCTCACACCTGTCAGGATGGCTAAAAAAATACAAATAACAAGTATTGGTGAGGATGTGGGGGAAAAAAGGAACCCTCGTGCACTATTGACGGGAATGCAAACTGGTATAGACACTGGGGAAAACAGTATGGAGGTTCCTCAAAACATGAAAAATAGAACTACTCTACCATCCAGTAATCCCATTACTGGGTATTTACCCCCCAAAATACAAAAGTACAAATTCAAAGGGATACATGCACTCCTATGTATACTCAGCACTATTCACCATAGCCAAACTATGGAAGCAGCCCAAGTGTCCACTGATACATGAATGGATAAAGAAAATGTGGTATGTATGTATACAATGGAGTATTATTTGGCCATAAAAAAGAATGAAATCTTGCCATTTGCAACAACATGGATGGAGCTAGAGAGCTAGTGAAATAAGTCAGAGAAAGACAAATACCATGCGATGTCACTCACATATGGAATTTAAGAAACAAAAACAAACATGCAAAGGGGGAAAAAAGAAAGAAACCAAGGGAACAGCCTCTTTACAGAGAACACACTGGTGGTTACCAGAAGGGAGGCAGGGAACAGGGGGGATGGGTGAAACAGGCGATGGTCATTAAAGAGTACACTTATCATGATGAGCACTGAGTAATGTGATAAATTGGTGAATCACTATAATGTACATCTGAAACTAATATGACACTATATGTTAACGATACTGGAATTAAAATTAAAAAACTTAAAAAAAATAAATACAGAAGATGAAACCATACAAGTAATAGAAGAAAACGAAGGTAAATTCCTCTATTATCTGCAAGGGGTCACAACTTTTCTAGCTACAGCTGAAAATTCAGAAACAATACTGGAAAAGATACATAAACTGGATTATATAAGAACAAAAAAATTGGGGGTGGCAAAAGACACCCAAAGAAAAATAAAAAGGCAAACGAGAAAAAGGAAAAAAATACTTGCAACTTGTAACACAGACAAAAAGGTATTACCTTGGTATTAGATATCTACTGCTGTAGGGGCGCCTGGGTGGCTCAGTCGGTGAAGCGTTCAACTTTGGCTCAGATCACGATCTCGCGATTCACGGGACCGAGCCCCGCATCAGGCTCCGTGCTGACAGCTCAGAGCCTGGAGCCTGCTTCGGATTCCGTGTCTCCCCGTCTCTCTGACCCTCCCCTGGCGTCTTTCTGACCCTCCTGTCTCTCAAAAATAAACATTAAAATAAAATGTTGATATCTACTGCCATAGAACAAATTACAGCAAAACAACACATATTTATTACCTCACAATTTCTAAGCATCAAGAGTCTGAGCACAGCTTAATTAGATGGATCCTCTGCTCAGGGCCCAGCAAGACTTCAGCTAATCGTCAGCCAAGCTCCATTCTCACCTGGAGGCCTAATTCCGGAAGAACCGCTCCCAAACTCATCAAGTTGTTGGTAGAATTCATTTCCTGTGGCTCTACGACAACGGGCCCAGTGGACTGGAGACCCCCTCAGACCCTAGCGGTTATCGGCAGTTCCCTGCCACGGGGTCATCACCACACAGTAACTTCATCCAGCCGGCAATGAGGAATCTCCTCCGGTCTGCTTAGCACAGTCTTATATGACATAGTCCCAGGAGTGACATCCCATTATCCTTGCTATATAACCTAAGCGAATCAAGAAACCGACACTCTATCATCTTTGCCATGGTTTGTTGGTTAAAAGCACTCCCACACGTGGGGAGAGAATCACACAAAGTGAGAGCAGAAGGTGGCAGGAAATCACTAGGGATTATCTTCCAGTCTTGCTGGTCACAACGAGAAAGGACCAACAACCCTACAGACCAGTCACGGAAACAGAAACACAACTGGTTCTTAACCCTATGAAAAAATGCAGAACTTTTTTCACAGTAAGGGAAAATAAGCCCCCACCTGAATTTATAAAAACCCACAAACTTGACAACATAGTCTGATAATGAGGCTATGGAGGAACGCTCCTATGTGGTACAGTTTCTATGCAGGGAGATTTGGCCACATCTACTAAAATTGCATATTCATTTATCCTCTGACCTAGCAATTTCACTCTTAGAAATCCACCCCAGAAAAATAGGAAGTAATGTATGCACAAGGCTATTCACTATAGGACTCTCTGTAATAGCAGAAGGCTGGAATCAGTCCAATTGTCTATTAATAAAGAATTGGTCGAACAAATTAAGAAACATCCACACAATAAAATATGCAGCTGTAAAGAGGAAAGAGAAAAGTCTCTATAGTTACTATGGCTTTATCACTAAGATATGCTGCCAGGTGAAAAAAATTAAGATGGAAAAGAGGGTATACAGAATGCTACATGTAAATACATCTACATTCACACACAGAACTGCTTAGAAGACAAAGGATGGATAAAGCAAAGGAAGGACAAAGCACAATACCAAGTTGGTTTCCAGCATTCTCCCATAAACCATAAAAACAATGTTAATACCCTTTAGGAGAGAAAGGAAATAGAATGGAGAGGCAGGACTAAAAGGCAGAATTCATATTCATAGGTGAAGAACAGCCTTGCACCACTATGCAACCCAGGAGACTAGAAAGACACATACAAAAATATGCAAGGACAATTTAAGCACATACACGCTTTAGTCCACTCAAAAAACAACCGATCGTTGCTGTTTGCATCTGCTGTCTCGTTGTATCAAAAAGGCTCTTTGGCAAATTACATATGACACAAAGGGCTAAAATCACATGAGATCTCACTCAATTTAAATTCCAGCATCATTATCAATTACAGTGAGGGGTATTTCTCAACAGCACAGTCGTCTGAACTAAGAAAACCCATTTTGAGATGCTGTCCATAGTTATCTTCTATTAACAAAGAACACAGCACACACCAGCTATTAAATTATGCTCCATAAAGTAGTCAAATTATGTAAAGTTCACCAGGATGGTGCCTGTTACCCAATGTGACTCTACAGATGATACTTGAAACCATTCCATTAATCTTCCAGTCGGGGCCTATTAAATGTACTAAATAATCCAGCATTCTTCTTCTGAAAATCATTAAATAATCCTTAAGGAAAGGCTAATACTGGGAACACAGCAGAGCTCTATATGCCAGACACCACGAAAGGTGGTAGGGATTAATATTTTAAGCTCTGCTACTATGCTAAAAAATCAGAAAAAACAGATTAGCAAAAAGTAAAAAAAAAAAAAAAATGCCTGAAATCTCATTACTGCAAGTATTTTGCTATATATTCTACTGCTTATTTTTATTTTATTAAAAAAATATTTTAATGTTTATCTTGAGAGAGAGAGAGAGAGTGAGGGAGGGACAGAGAGGGAGACACAGAATCTGAAGCAGGCTATAGGCTCTGAACTGTCAGCACACAACCCGACGCGGGCTCGAACTCACAAACGGTGAGATCATGACCTGAGCCGAAGTCGGAGGCTTAAATGACTGAGCCACCCAGGCACACCTCTACTGCTTATTTTTAATCTCTCATACGACCTAAAATGTTACACTGTTATCAGCAATAACGAAAAAATACACTTAATAGAATCAGCTTAGTGGCATCATAGCTAATTTTCTGGTGACTTTCCTTTACTTAAAACATTTCCTACAAAGAATATATATTTCTTTAAAAATCAAGGTAAAAAATTTCTTAGCCTAACTTAAAAATATAAGAACTTTGGAGAGGATTACATATTTTAAAGCTTTGAACGAAATATGGCCTTTCCTTTTAACCTCAGAAGCAAAAGGGATATTAGCACATTAAAAGGAAGGCTATTTTCATTCCACTAAGGTGTCAAAAACTTGAGAATAAAATCTGGACACTGAACAAATATTTTAACAGCACGTTTTGAAAGACTTTTTCCTCCACAAATCACTAATCAGTCTGAATTCGTCTGCCCAATGTCCATCTTCTTTTACTACAGGAGGAGAAGACCATACTACCTAACTCATACACGGTAGAGCTTTCACAGTCCTTCAGCACAAAATAATTTCCATAATGTTTAATGAAGTTTAAAAAGTCATCTTTGTTTGTTAGATATTTACCTTTGTGCAGTTCCCGGTTATTTTCTCATCGGTCTATTCTATATTCCAAATTGTCAAACAGCAAACATCTGTTAGCTTTTTCCATAAAAGAGACATATTCATATTTTAACTGAGCTACGGTCATGTGATTTACAGCACATGCCTTTCCTATGCACCCCTGTGAAATTACACGGTGATGACAACAGGGAAAAAAAAACAAAACCCCACATTATTTTTTTCTCATTCCTTATCTACCTGAAAGACTAGAAGGAAACATTCACCACAAACACATTTCATAATTACAAGTAAGGAGATCATTGAATTAGGAAAGGTTCAGAGCACATTCCAGACATCATATGTTCCCGGGAATAATCCTCTGACATCGCTCAGACATTTATGAATCCCCTCTCTGGAAGAAAATCAAAAAGAACATAAACACATGCAGTGTCTACACACTACACCTCAAATGCAGAGGAAAACCACATGGTAATGTTGATGGGAGAAAGAAGCAAATTTAATTAAGCACTGAAGAAAAGGAAACTAAAAGGACAGCCAATATGACGAAGCACGGGAACCAATCCCGGGACACCTGCTTGGTCAGTGAAAATGGGCTGGGAGAGGCTGACCAGTACTCTTTAATATCCTGTCTGATCAAACGCCCAGGCGGAAAGGGGCAGCTCTCCCTGGTTAAGACGGAAAGGAGAAAGTGACCGTAGTCTCGGGAGAGGCCTGCACAGCACACGTTTACTTCAAGGAATCATTACATTCAAGACCTTTCTAAGTATATACTCTACGACACACGGTTCTAGTTTATTGGGATCTCTCATATTTTCCGTAATTCATTTCTGACCCCATGTGTCTGATCAAGATCGACAGGAACGACAGGAAATGCCCGCTGCAGCCTTTCCTGGGTCCTAACAGAGAGAGCCGATGTCATGTCAACGCAAGGCTCATACGATCCGATGCAGTCAGAAACCACGCAGATAAACGGGTGACTCAGCCAGAGAGAGGGATGAGAGCGGCAGGGCACGTCCCCCACCTACAGAAATTCAAACACTGCAAAAGTTGTGATCAGTCCCCAGCCCGCACCGCAACTCCTGACCGAGGTGTACAGAATGAACACCCAGTGACCATTTACAGCCTCCACAGTTACGAGAACTGTTCTTGCTTGTTCCCCTTCTGCCCATAAAAAGGAGAATTAAACTCAAAGGACATCAGATGAAGAGGAAATAAATGAAGAGGAAAAAAAACATGGTTACTAGAAATAAGTGTTCTCAGATATCCAAACAACTAAGAAACTCAAATGGCTTTCAACACACCCAATATAAACACGCACACGTGTGTCCACGGTCCGCACGGCCTTCTATAGCCAGCTTCGTCCTACGACCGAAGGAGCGTTGACCGAGTTAACTACCCCTAAACCATGCCTCTGAGTTTTATTCTGCTGGCACACGATGAAGAGCCAGGAATTCTTTACCATCCCGGGAATTCTCTGCCATCAGCAGTGACAGGTCTGAACCAGGTTACCCAGGCTGGAATTACCAGAAGCACGAGGCCAGGATTATCTTCTAAACGGCTGCTTTTGTATTTCAAAGTGAACGGGTTTCCAAAAAGCGACCGTCAGAAAATCACGTGACCGAATCTTGCGCATTCCTCGGCAAACTCGTTTCCGAGTACCACCCACCACCTGGAGAGGTTTAGAGAGCCGACGACCCGACTGATCGCTGGGGCAAACGGCCAATTTCCAGTCCGGCTCATCCCGCTCGATCAGCCGCCGGAAGGCACAGAGCAGACGCGGTCACCGGGACATCCTCCGGGGTCTCGGCAGCCGCACAGGTCTGCTTCCAACCGCCAGTGCCCGCCTCCCTGGCCCCCGGAGCCCAGGCGCCCATTCGGGGCAGGCCCCAAAGTATGTGGGCACGTGCACCTGCCGAAGGACGGCCCTCGACAGCGGACGGTCAAAGTGCCCGGTCCCTTCCCCGCTCGCCCTGGACCGTGACCGACGCGTGTGTTCCGTGCTCCGCACACCCTTACGGCCTTGCCTGAGGTCCGCGCCCCTTCCTGCCGCACTCTCTCTCTCCCGCACGCCTTCATTCCCCTGCCGGTGGGTCCGGAGATTACCTCACACAGAAACAAGGCCAATTTACATTTGTATCGCGGGATTTGCTTCTGGAGAAACCCAAACTAACAGAATCGGGCTGCGGCAGAAAAGAGACAGCTCGACAAATTCTTCTACGTATGAATTGCGGTACTATTCCTAAGTGGAAAATTTCATAAAGGCGGGTCTGTATAGCTTTCGTTGCCCGCAAAATGCAGAATAACGCCTACAAGAAGTTCTGAGAAGCCGCACGGCGTTTTTATAGTCGCGAGAGAAGAACATTCTTTTCTGAGGAAAGCAGAAGGGCTCGGGCAGCACAGCCCGAAATCGTCATCGGCCAAGCGAGAGACGCAAAACACCAGCTCGCGCCGCGCAGTCGAGTCTGGACGCGGCGCCACCGTCCCGGGCCTCTCTCTGCGCCGCGCTCACGAAGACCGGCCCACGTCACGAACTCCGCGCGAAGCAGGCGGGGAAGGCCTTCTGCTTCCGGCTCCAACGGGAGAAGAAGAGCCTACGGGCCACCGTCCCCCTCCTTCCCACAATAAAGAGCCGGACACGCCGAAAACCGGGACTTCGGCACCGCGGGGGGAAACGAGGCCGCCCCGACGCGGGAGCCGCACCGCCGGCACCTTCCCTCCCGGAGCGGGCCCCGGGCCGCACGCCGCGCGCCGACGGGAGAGGGAGCGACTCCGGGGAAGCGCGCGGCGGCCGTCCCCACCCTTCCGCGGGCTCCGCCAGCCACCGGGCGGCCGGCGGGTCTTCGCCGCGAGGGCGGAGGGGCGGAAAGATCCCCTCGGCCTCTGGCGGGAGACGGGCGGAGCACTCGCCGGAACACCCAGAACTTTCCCCACCGCCGGGGCATCCGCTCCAGGGGGAAGACGTGCCAGAGCTTTCTCCTCTTTGGGGAAGGGCACGCCCCCCACCCGGGCCCCTGCTAACCCTTCCAGTCAAAGCCAAGGGGCAAAGACAATCGCCAAAGGTCAAGGCTTCCGGGAAACGGACCGGGAAGGGGGAACCGCCACCCCACTGGCGAGCACCCGTGACGGTGGCATCTGCCGATGACGGAACTCTCACCCTCTCTCGTACTTGACCACCACCCCCGAGGGCTCCAGGGCCGACCAGGGTGAGGCGCGGCTCAAACAGCTGCAAGACACAGACCGTCTGGGGAAGGCTGCTCAGAAAATCGCAAGGTCAAGAGGGCAGATACAAACAAGGTCGCCAGAAGAATCCGAAGCATCCGGCAGCGACAGCAAACGCTAAACAGAGCCAAACCCCTCGCCAGAGCACCACAAAGCCACTCGCCAGAGGCCTACTTACCTCAGGTGCTATGACCTGACCCTTGTCAGGTTCTCGACAACAAAGGTGACACGTACCGAAAAGCGAGCGGAAGGCAGGTCTGAAGAGACGACGCAATCACAAGGACCAGACTTCAACGACACAGACTTGGGGATCATCCGAGAATTTCAACTATTTCTAATTGATACGTTAAGAACGAACGGAAAAGACAACATGCAACACGTGAACAATATAAACAGGGAGATGGACCCTCTAAGGAAGAACCAGAAGGCAAGGCTAAAAAATCGAGAAGACCGGGACGGCAATGAAGACGGCCTTCCGCCGCGTTCGCACCGCTGAAGGAAAAGCAGTGAGCCTGAACAGAAGTCAACACCTTCCAAACCGAAAGGCAGACAGGAGAAAACCGAACATCCAAGCACTGTGGGGCAATTTCAGGAAGTATAACACAAAAAGTACTGCAATACCAGAAGAAGAAAGAAAAAAGGAAGAAGAAAGATGTGAGGTGACAATAATAATGGCCAAGAACGTTCCAAAATTAATGACAGACTCCAGGAAGCCAAGAGAACCTAAAGCAGAATAAATCCCCTGAAAACTCTCACCTGCATATACTATAATCAGAAAATCAGAAGACAAAAAATCTTCCCAGAAGGGGCGCCTGGGTGGCTCAGTCGGTTGAGCGGCCGACTTCAGCTCAGGTCACGATCTCACGGTCTGTGAGTTCAAGCCCCGCGTCGGGCTCTGTGCTGACAGCTCAGAGCCTGGAGCCTGTTTCCGATTCTGTGTCTCCCTCTCTCTCTGGCCCTCCCCCATTCATGCTCTGTCTCTCTGTCTCAAAAATAAATAAACGTTGGGGCACCTGGGTGGCGCAGTCGGTTAAGCGCCCAACTTCAGCCAGGTCACCATCTCGCGGTCCGGGAGTTCGAGCCCCGTGTCGGGCTCTGGGCTGATGGCTCAGAGCCTGGAGCCTGTTTCTGATTCTGTGTCTCCCTCTCTCTCTGCCCCTCCCCAGCTCATGCTCTGTCTCTCTGTCCCAAAAATAAATAAACGTTGAAAAAAATAAATAAACGTTAAAAAAAAAAAATCTTCCAAGAAGCCACAGGGAGGGAAAAACACTTTACCTAGAGAGGAAAAAGGTAAGAATTACAGTGGGCTTTTCATCAGAAATCATGCAAGCAAGAGACAGACTAAAATAGTCAAAGTGTGAAAGAAAAAAATCCCACCACCTTAGACTTCTATATCCACTGACATTATCCGTCAAAACTTAAGGAGAAATACCTTCTGGAAGAAAAACTGAGGAATCTATCACCAGAACTGCCCTGCAAGAAACGCTAAATTCTTCAAGCAGAAGGAAAATGACACAGGTCAGAAACCTGGATCTACTCAAAGAACATCAGAGATGAAAACAATGAAATGAAAATAAAATTTGATTTCTTATTCTTAGTTGATCTAAGAAAAGCTGTTCAAAGTAATATATGTCACAATACACTGAGTGAACGAATGACATACTGATAAGTGAATGAATGACCGCAGTTTCACAGGAATGGGAGGGAAAGCATGGGATAGTCTAATACGGTACCTGTACAAGTCTAGCAATAGAGTGTTACGTGAAGGCAGATTCAAACTAATTAGTTTAAAATGTATATTGTAGGGGCGCCTGGGTGGCGCAGTCGGTTGAGCGACCGACTTCAGCCAGGTCACGATCTCGCGGTCCGTGAGTTCGAGCCCCGCATCGGGCTCTGGGCTGATGGCTCAGAGCCTGGAGCCTGTTTCAGATTCTGTGTCTCCCTCTCTCTCTGCCCCTCCCCCGTTCATGCTCTGTCTCTGTCTCAAAAATAAATACACGTTAAAATGTATATTGTAAACTCTAAGGCAACCACCAAAAAAATTGATGTGCTATGTAGAGGCAGAATTATGGTCCCCCAGCAGTATCCATATCCCAGGAACTGGGGTTTCTCAGCACTTGACCTTCAAATACAGAGATTATCTTGGATTAACTGGGTACACCCAGGGTAATCACAGTCCTTAAATGTGGAAGAGGGAGGAGGGAGGCAAAAGAGGACATCAAGATGACGCAAGGTGAGAGAAGCAATTCAACCCGCTGTTGCTGGCTTTCCAAAGGAAGGGACAGCTTATTTTACAAAGCGAAAATAATCTAATCCTATGATACCTGAAATCTGCTTTAAATTAACCAATAGGAGATGAGACAGGCGGGGTAATAGATGAAAAAAGACCGACCACTAACAGAACATTTTCCATAATAAAGCATTAAAAAATATGTATCTTTCACCTAATAAAAGTGTTCCTTTGACCCTTACCCTTATATTCAGGTGTTGGGTTCTGTAGGTATATTGATCTCCAGGGGTTATAATGTGCTTACACAGTTCAGTCCTCAATTAATTCTTTTTCATTGAGTCCAAGATCACAAATGCCAGTGGTCTGTCCTTGTGAGTTTTGTGTATTTGTATATATGAACTATTTTCTCCTCACTTCCGCTTCCCTCCTAGTCAACAGACGCTTCATCGGAGGACAGCTTACAATTTAGTTTTGAGACAGGATGTTCACGTGGAAAGAGGTGTTGGGGGTGCACGCAGACGTGGCACGGTGAAGGGTGGACTATGTCACTGGACTTACAGTCTTGCAGCTCCAGGTCCGTGGTTCTCAGCCAGGGGCTGAGACACTCCATACCGTCTGGGCAAACCTGGCAGCCCCCAGGGTCTTTGGGCAACGTCTGGAAGTGGTTTTGGTGGTCACAACTCGGGGGATCCTACTAGCATCTGGCGGGTAGCAAAATGCTGCTAAACATCTTACAATACGCAGGGCAGGCCCCAACAACAGCCGATCATCTGGCCCAAGATTTCAACAGCGCAAAGGCTGAGCAACCCTGTTCTACTGTGTGATGCTAAGGCTGGGACTGGGACTCTCCGTACAGCATTTTTCAAACTACGGATAAGTGAACAACTTGGATGAATCTTGGAAATACATATGGAAAAGTCTTCAGTCTCAACAATCAGTAAAGACGCATAAAGAAAAAGAAAAATAAGATCCTACGTCTCCAATTAGCAAAGTTTTAAAAAAATATTCCCTGAAGTACATATACTTAAATGATACATTTATCGGTGATAAAATTATATTTCTGAGGGATTGGTTGTAATAATTCCATTTTCATTCATGATTTTATCTATCTGGGTCATTATCGGTGATAAAATTATAAATTGCAAGGCCCTTTTCAAAAGCAATTTGACAATGGCACAGGAATCTTAAAAAATCTTTATTTCCTTTAGCCAATCATCTCACTTTCTCTAAGGACAAAAATCCTAAAGAAATAATAAATTGGGTAAAAAACTCAGGCACGTCCTAAAGCAAAGTCTAAAAAGTGCTACAATAAAGATATAAACAAACTATACAGACATAAGTGTGTTTCTCTTAGAAGCTGATGTCTAAGTTTGGCTTTTAAAAAAATAATACCTCAATGACCAAATACTGAAACATTTCAAGGAAAAAATTCACAGCTTGGAAAATCACAACATGTATTTGTTTTTAGTTTTCCAAATGGACTAGCAAGTTAGAACGGTTGGCTGTAATGAATGATTGGCTGGTTAAGGCTCGTGGAAGGCAATTACTTCCGGGAGTACAGGCTGGGGCTCTGGCCCTGAGGAGGAGAATTCATTTGTTCTGGGGGTGCCTGGGTGGCTCAGTCAGTTAAGTGTCCGGCTTCAGCCCAGGTCACGATCTCACGGTCTGTGAATTCGTGGCCCGCATGGGGCTCTCTGCTGTCAGCGCAGAGCCCGCTTCAGATCCTCTGTCCCCCACCCCTTCCTCCTCATGCGCTTTCTCTCTCTCTCTCTCAAAAAAAAAAAAAAAAAGAATTAACTTATTCTGAATGTAAAAGAAAGCTAACTAGTATCTTTAGGCAAATATATCTTAGGAAGAAAATTCCAGCAGAAGTGTACAAAATGGTTTGGGACAGAGGGGGAAAAAAATCTAGAACCAGGAAGTCCAGTTAGAAAAATTCCAATAAGAGGCTATCATGGGAGCTTCCCTCTTGCTAAATGAGATGTTGCCTGATTCATGAATCGTTAAAGCCAATTAGATCTTAAAAAAAAAAAAAAAGCAGCAGCGGTCACGGCTCCAGAGCTGTGGAAGTGGGCGGCAGGCAGGATCAGAGGCAGAACTGTCTGCACGGGTCAACGTGACAGGACGTGGGTCCCTAGGGGAGAAAGGGAATAAAAACAACTCCCAGCTTTCAAGTCTTGGCGACGGGGAGCATGGAGAGAACAGGTTTGGGAGGATTCGCAGAGGACGAATTTTGGTCTGGGTATGTTGCACTGGAAAGGACACCTGATGTAGAGGTGTCCCTAGCTTGACATTCAAACTTAAGCCTCAGGGCGAAGTTAAAAACAGAACACCAAAACTTTAGTTCAAGTTACACGGAAATAATAGCAGAAGAGGCCTTAAGTAATGAGCACAAAATGGATTAGGGAGCAAGCACTGAACCTCTGGGGACAAGCACATTCAAAAATCGTGTAGAAAAGGATACTTAGAGAGGACACGAGAAGGATCACAAAATCGAGAACCTCAAGAGGGTGTACTGACGAGCAACATGAGGTGTCACCAAGATTTACAGAGGTCAAGCCGGCAGAAGCTGAGGTGGGGCCATCAGATTTGGCCACAGCAGGGGCATGAAGGCCTTAAGAAAGCAGTTTTAAAAATGTGAAGGGTTTGTTCCTCAAAAAGTCAAACACAGATTTATCACAGGATCCAGCAAATTCCACTCCTAGGCATACACCCCAAAGAATCAAAAACAGACACAAGGAGCCTCATGTTCATAGCAGCACTATTCATAGTAGCCAGAAGGTAGAAACAACCCCGAGTGCATCAAGAGATGAATGAATGTGATACAGCCAAAAAATTCAGCCCTAAAAAGGAATGAAGTCTAATAGATGCTACACCATGTATGAAATTTGAAAACACATGAAATAAGCCAGACAAATATTGTATGAAATAAAAAGGAGGATACGGTCTGACTCAACTTTATCTAGAGTAGTCAAATTCAGAGAGGCCGAAGGGATCTGGGAGAAGGTGGAGATGGGGAGTTACTGCTTACTGGTCACAGAGTTTCTGTTTGGAGTGATAAGTGTTTTTGGAAATAGTGGGATGGTGACCCAATATTGTCAATGTACTTCATGCAGCTGAATTGTGCACTTAAACATGGTCCTAATGAGGGGCACCTGGGTGGCTCAGTCGGTTAAGTGTCCGACTTCCACTCAGGTGACGGTCTCACTGTGAGTTCCAGCCCTGCTTCTGGCCCTGTGCTGACAGCTCATAGCCTGGAGCCTGCTTCGGATTCTGTGTCTCCCTCTCTCTCTCCCCCTCCCCTGCTCGCTCACTCTCTTTCTCAAAAATAAATATTGGGGCACCTGGGTGGCTTAGTCGATTAAGCGTCCGACTTCAGCTCAGGTGATGATCTCACAGCTCTCATGAATTCGAGCCGCGTGGGGCTCTGTGCTGACAGCTCAGAGCCTGGAGCCTGCTTCGGATTCTGTGTCTCCCTCTCTCTCTGCTCCTCTCCCCCTCATGTTCTAGCTCTGTCTCTCAAAAATAAATAAATGTTGGGGCGCCTGGGTGGCGCAGTCGGTTAAGCGTCCGACTTCAGCCAGGTCACGATCTCGCGGTCCCGGAGTTCGAGCCCCGCGTCGGGCTCTGGGCGGATGGCTCAGAGCCTGGAGCCTGTTTCCGATTCTGTGTCTCCCTCTCTCTGCCCCTCCCCCGTTCATGCTCTGTCTCTCTCTGTCCCAAAAATAAATAAACGTTGGAAAATAAATAAATAAATAAATAAATAAATGTTAAAAAAAAATTTAAATATGGTTCTAATGATAAACTGCATGTTGTGTTTTACTGTTTTACCACAATAAAAAGAAGTTAAAAAAAAAAACTAAGTAGAACCCAAATTGCAAGGAACGAACAGCACAGAATTTGTCAAGATGTGAAAAGTGTGGCCTACTCTTTCACCACCTTTAAATTGAAAAGCTCAACTGATACATATTGAAAGGTATGTATCATCTCTCTTAAAGTAGGTAAGATTTTTCCATTTTTTTTTAAAGCAGATCATATTTCAACACATAGTACTTCTGGATACACGGGAAAAAGTGAGTGGAATAAACAGACACTGAAAAGTCAGGTCTACTCCATGATTTGGGGGAGGAGAGTGACAACAGAATATCCTGGCGCACAATAATACTGTGAAAAGCACGTTCAGGGGCGCCTGGGTAGCTCAGTCGGTTAACCATCGACTCAGGTCATGATCTTGGGGTTTGTGGGTTTGAGCCCCGCCTTAGGGCTCTGTGCTGACAGCTCAGCCTGGAGCCCGCTTCGGATTCTGTGTCTCCCTCCCTCTCTGCCCCTCCCCTGTTCGTGCTCTGTCTCTCTCTCCAAAATAAATATTTTTTTAAAAAAGCACAAAGTTGTAATTTCATTTTATATTTGGAAAACCGACCAACCAAACAACTGCTTTCATAACCCAAAGCAAAAAAGAATGCTGACCCCAATCTTCTCCGATGGTTAAAAAAACAAACAAACAAAAAAACAAACAAACAAAAAAAAATCACACGTATGTTAATATTCCTCAAAGGAAGCAGTCTATCAGACCTGGAAGGCAGGGACTTGGTATTTTTACATTTTACGAAAACTGCATGGATTTCAGGAATGTAGTAAACTATATAAGACAACCCAATTTCTCCAACGAGTATATTTGCAAAGAAAAAGAAAAGAGAAACGAGAGGCACATCCACCAAATCCCACATGTGGCCTCGGTCAATGACCGTAGGAAAAAAAGGAGAAAGTTTTTGCGCCTTTCGGGGGAAACGCGAGCGACCCGGACCGGGTGGAAGCGGGGGGGGGGGGGGGGGGGGGGGGGGGGAGGAGGGAGGGAGCAGCGGGGCGGGTGCTCTGTTCACTCCTCCCCTCTGCGGCGCTCCCGGCTGCGACTTTTACGTTCTCGCTTCTGCGGCCCCGCTTGCTCTGCCTCGAAGGCTGAGCCGCAGGGCTCCGGCCTCCGTTTTGGGAAAAGAGCGGCGGGAGCCCCGGACCCACGGCTCCGCGAGCCCCCGCGCGGCTGCAGCCCTCGCCCGCAGGAGCGCGCCGGGCCCCGCGGGCTGTGACGCCGCCGACAGCCTGTCCCCGCGGGGCCGAGCTCGCGGGGTCGGACGCCGCGCCCGCAGGCCCGACACGGCAGCCGGCGGCGGGCGCGGCCGCCAGCCCTCGGGGCCTCGGGGCCGCGCGCCGGAGCAGCTCGCCCGAGGCGCCGAGGGGACGACGGAGGCCGCGCGGGCTCAGACGCCGCCGAGCCCGGCCGCGCGCTACTCACCCCGACGCCGGCAGCGCAGGATCCCGGCCTTCTGGGACTCGGGCCGTGGCATCTTCTCTCCCGCCACAGCCCGGGTCCGAGCCGCATAAGCCACAGCGGGCCCGAAAGGAAACACTGCACCGGGCGCTCTGGCGGCCGCGGGCTCGCCCAGTGCCCGCGCCGCAGTCTCGGCCCGAGCGCGCGTGCCCCTGGGGCCACGTGACGGGAGGCCCCGCCCCCCGCGCGCGCGGGAGTGACGTCACCCGGCTCGCCCGGCGTGGGCGCCCAGCGGCCGCGGCGAGGTGCCGGGCGCCGTCGAGGCCGCGTTTTGGGCTACAGCCTTGAGGGTGTGTGACGGGCGGCCTTCGGGTTTCTTCTCGTATAAAAAGGCCTCGTTAAGGACAAGTGGGCTTATACGTTTTAAACGATGTTCAAGCTCCGTTGCGGTAAAAGACACGTGGGTTCAAGTGTGAAGGCTTTGCGGTGCACGCCCCCGAGAAGCCGTGGGGAGACCGACCGCACGCGCCGGTGGGAGCAGTGCAGGGGTGCGGGGCTCCCGTGCGACCTTGGCCGCAGCGCCGCCAGTGTCGCCGGGGGCTTGTTACAACTGCTGAATCTTCAGCCCCGTGCGGACCTACCTAGGAAGGGAAGTCTGTATTTTACCAAGATCTCCGCGTGATTCACATACAACCTAAGTTTGAAATCGGCGCCGTAGGGAACGGTCAGTGCCAGAGAGCTTCCGTTACTCCACCTTCTCCCGACCTTTGATAGCGTCAGATGTTTAAATGTGTGCCATTCTGATGGGTCTTCAGCGGATTTTTTTCCCTAGCTGTTACTTTAAAGGGTTTGAGTGGGTGTGTATCCTAGTCTAGCAAATTGATGTATAATGGTATACTTCTAGCATTTGAGGTTTGGGGAGAGCTCCAGTTTTACCGTTGTGAAGAATGACACTAAAATGCTCTTTGCAGTGTAATGTGGTTCAACCCAGAGTCTCAGAGACTGGGCGGATCCTGCTGGTGTATGGGCTGTGTTAGTTTGCCCCTAGATGAAGTTACCAGATGAAATCCACGATGACCTGAAATGTGATTTCGGAGAAACAACAATGTTTTAGTATAAGTATGTTCCGTGGAATATGTGAAATACAGCAAAATGTTGCATATCCGTAATTCAAATTTCAAATACAGAGCATCCTGCATTTTTGTTTGCTAACACCGGCAACCCCACCCTGGACAAATCTTTGGTTTTCTCGTCTATGAAATGGGAATGACAATAGGGCCTATTTTACAAAGCTGTGTGAGTGAAATGAGATAATCAAGGAAGAGTACTTACCACAGAGTATGGAACATAATGGGAGCTCAATTTTCACGCAGGTGTATGTTAGGATAAACTCCTAGATGTATGCTTTAGCTACAGAACTCGCAGGCTTACTTTAGGGCTTGTCTGAGCATTTGATCATACCAAAAACTGTGTTTTGAGAAAAGCTTTGAGAGGGTTAGCAAATATTCCTCAATTAGCTCCAGAACATAAATCAGATTTTTAAGTTTCCACCTGAAATAAAAAGTTGCCACCTACAGGCTAATGTAGATTTCCTTTCAATCACACCAAATATTTCGATGTTGGGTTGTTTTTTGGTTTTGTTGTTTTGAGAGAGAGAGAGAGAGAGAGACAGAGAGAGAGAGAGCGCACAAGTGGAGAAGGGGCAGAGGAAGAGGGACGGTGAGAAATATGAGCAGGGTCCATGCCCATGGTGGAGCCCAATCTGGGGCTCGATCTCACAACCATGAGATCACGACTTGAGCCTAAATCCAAGAGTCAGATACTTAACCAACTGAGCCACCCATGGGCCCTTGGATGTTGGTTCTGGTTCCTATTCCGGAGTCAACTGAAACAGTCTTCAAAAGACCTTGTTTAAGCAACACACTACATCATTTCTAAGACCAGTCCACATTATGTAGTACCTGAACCAACATTTAATTTAGAAAACTAAGACAATATTAGTTTTATGACTCTAAGAACATTTTTTTTTTTTTGGCAAAGATGGAATTTATAGCATCCTCTGTTATGCTTACCAAAGAAAACAATTATTCTCAAATTTCAAAACTAGAAAAAGTTACTTCAAGATGATACTCTTGTATTTACTCTCTAGTATTTATACTAGAATTCTTTTCTCCGGCTAAAGATTTCTGTTTTGTACTTTACACTAATTTTAATAGACTCATGGGTTTATTATAATCATTTCTATTGCTTTCTAGAGGCAGAGATGGTATAAAAATGGGCCAAGAACAAAATCATAATGTGGTGCTTATTTTGTATTGCCAGATTGACTTTTTTTTTTTTTCAACGTTTATTTATTTTTGGGACAGAGAGAGACAGAGCATGAACGGGGGAGGGGAAGAGAGAGAGGGAGACACAGAATCGGAAACAGGCTCCAGGCTCTGAGCCATCAGCCCAGAGCCCGACGCGGGGCTCGAACTCACGGACCGTGAGATCGTGACCTGGCTGAAGTCGGACGCTTAACCGACTGCGCCACCCAGGCACCCCCAGATTGACTTTTTAAAGTCTCAATCAAGATACCCTGGTCATCTGTAATATCTGAGCCCAGGTCTCCCGATGTCTATCTATCAATAGATTTTATAGAGTATCTTGCTAAAATACATATGTATAAAGAGATTATACGCTGGTTCTTTCGTCTTCACATTATATAGATTATCCCAAAGAATACAAGTTCCGTGAAGGGAGAGATGTTTTCCTGCTCCCTCACTTAGAAGGATACCTAGCCCTAGATAACCAACCACTCAATTATTGATTGAGCACAATAGATAAGTTGTTTCCTGCTCTAAAAACTAGCTTCTATTTTCTTCAACGTAGGCTAGGTTTAGTGATCCCACCCTAAGTCTCCCCCAGTCCTTTTATTCCTTTCAGTGTGTTCTTCCCCTCATTTTCTCCTTGTCTTTGTGAATCAAATACGTTTCCCCTCTCTAGCCACCTTCACCAGGGTGAACACAACCGCCATCCCTCTAACCCAAGAGAAGTACTTTAGACATTCGGGAGTGTGTTCACACAGGGTAGATAGGGAGCCTAGCCACTCCTTCCCCCAATCCCAGCTAAACAGGTCTGAGTCAGAAAATCAATCATCAACAAAGTGCAGAATGCAAGAAGTGTGAGGACACTATAGGCCAGAGCCATAGGAGGGGAGAAATATGAACAAGGCAAAACCAGAAGCAAGGCAGGGGGACTGTCTCCAAGTGACAAAGGGACTGACAGCCACAGACAACAAGGCTGGCCTACAGGACCGGACTGGGCCACCAAGGCGAGTGGACGGGACATCTGGAACTCAGGAACCCAAGCAAGCAAGAAATCAGCACCAAAATCGACACTAGCAGCAAGAAAAGGATCTAGACACAGTTTGAGCCAACGTTGGCACGTGTCAACCAAGGCTCTCTGTGAACGTCTTTCTGAGTTCTAGAGTAGGAATGGACAAAGCCTCCCAGAGTGGAGCATCCCCTGTGGTCTAACGGGACCAAGAGAGTTGGGCAAATTCTAGAGACAATACACTTCACCTCAATCAATGGTGTGACAGTTTGCACTGTGTGACAGCGTATCTTTCTAATGTTCACGGTTTTGCCACCCCAGAAATTCAGTGACGTGTAACGAAGGGTTAAGAACTATCATCAAGGCAAGACAGAAAGGCATTCTTATTCTAGAGCACTCTGGTTGTATTTCTTACTGCATTGCACACAATTTCTTGATGTTCCGGACTTTTCTCCTCTATGTTGAAGACATAGGGGTTTTTTAACCCTTTTTTAATGAAAATGATTTATTTGTGTTTCATCTGCCGCCCTCAGATGCCTCCAGTTCTGGGAAGACATTATCCAAATACCACTGAAATGATTTGCAACCCAATCGTTTCCTTAACTCAACACGCTCGCTAATGTTTCCATAGGCAACAGATTTCAGGCCAGGTCTTCGTAAAAAAAACTGCTCCTAAATGGAAATAGAGAGTAATTTCATTAAAACCAAACAAATCTTTGGTAATCAAATCGTATCTAACATAGCAGTGTATATTTTCATCACCTGAACTAAAAAAAAAAAAAAAAAAAAAACCCCAAAAACAGAACAAAATATCTTCCAATTTCATCCATACGGTGTGGGCAGAGACCCACGTGGTGCCTGGAATTCACTCACTCTGCACGTATTTGCAGGATGTGTTGTGATGAACCACAACACGGAGGTGGTGTAGTGGGATCCAGGAAGGTTGGGTCCTGCTTCTTAGGAGCCCAAGAGTCACAGCCACCTATGTTGTATGTCTCCTTTCTCTTGCTCTCTCAATACTCAAGGAAAACCCTCCCTCCCTGGTCCCAATCAACACTTCCGTGGTTTCAGAAATGAGAGACGGTGTAGTGGCTTAGGGCAAATGGGCTGTGGGGGGAGACAGCCCGGGTTCGAATTCTTGCTCTGTCGTTTATTATGTGACCTTTGCCCTTACCCTCATGAGGTTGTCCTGAGGACCGAACACTTTAATACGTACGGAGCACGGGGTAAACGCAGGCTGACACAGGGTGTCACATCAGCATTGGCCATTGTTAACCACCTGGTTAGTCTTCTACGCGCTCTGGATTTAAGATAGTACTGAGCACAAAAGTCTAATGGATTCAGTCTGCCCGATATTCAAAGAGCTATCCTAAAGAGACCAAAGCCTCCTTGAAAGCAGAACACCGTTCTGTGTCTCCCTCTCTCTCTGCCCCTCCCCTGCTTGCACTGTGTCTCTCTTTCTCTCTCTCAAAAATAAGTAAACATCAAGAAAAAAATTTTTTTAAACATGAAAAACCTTTAAATGTTATCATGATTATGTATTCACGTCTTTGCTTTTCCTTTTAGCTTTGCTATCTAATTATGAATGCATAAATTGTATGCCTTAATTTTACTCACTTTTAACATATAGACATGGAATAAATCAGTATATTGCGTTGGGCTGCTTTTGTTCACCATGATGTCTGTTTCTATTTATTTATTTAAAAAAAATTTTTTTTAATGTATTTATTTTTGACAGAGAGAGAGACAGAGAACAGCGGGGAGGGGCAGAGAGAGAGGGAGACACAGGATCCGAAGCAGGCTCCAGGCTCCGAGCCGTCAGCACAGAGCCCGACGCGGGGCTCGAACTCACAGACCGCGAGATCATGACCTGAGCCGAAGTCGGACGCTCAACCGACTGAGCCACCCAGGCGCCCCTGTAGGCCTCACGCCCAGTCCAGTGCAGGGCTCGAACTCACGACTATGAGATCGAGATCTGAGTCAAGGTCAAGAGTTGGATGCTTTACCGACTGAGCCACTCAGGTACCCCCAGCAAGATTTAAGATTTACTGTACCGTTGTGTGTGTATCTCCAGTTGGGTAATTTTCGTGGCTGTATAGAATTATATCAGCTAAATATAACCCATTTATCCATTCTGCTCTTGATGAGCAGCTGGGCTGTGTTTTGTTTGGGCTCACGTCCACCATGCTGTTTCTAAACCTTCTTGTTCATGTCTTCTGGTTGCTCGAAGGCATGCCTTTCTGTGGTGTGCGCACAGAATGGAATTGCTGGATCATGGGATACTCATGATCTCTACTTGACTTTGCCAAACTGTTTTCCAAAGTGAGTTTGTAATAATACTCCCACCAGCCGTGTCTGAGAATTCCTGTGTTTGCCAATACTTGGTCCTACCAGACGTTTGACATTTTTGCCAATCTAAACGGCCATGTAGAAATACTGACGTTTTCAAAAAAGGCTATTTATTCCTTTTATAATTTAAAACAATAAAGAAATATTAGATTGGAACCAGGACATATAATATCACAGCAAGTTCTCCCATTTTTCTCCCCATATATCTGAAAGGAGGTCTTGGGGCTACTGCTGTCTATGTTTATGCGTGGATCCTGGAGGGACAGCTTTCAAGTTCAAATGGGGCCATGGCTACATGTTCTCTGTGTGTGCACCCTTTTAGGTCCTGGCCAGGGGCTGCAGCCTTGGAGAGACGTGCAGATGAAGGGGTCTGGTTTTGATAGAGAAATCGACTGTCGGTAGAAGAGAGGTAGTGAAGTCTCTCGCGTGGTGTCCAGACCACAGTAGCCGCACCCTTGGGAACTTAGTACCAGAGGAAGAGAATCTAAAGAATTGCCTATGGGGATGGGAACAGCGGGAGATGTTTGCTTCAGAGGGGGATCCCACAGGGTGGGGGGCGGGAGGGACATAGATCTGGGCCAAACAAACAAACCAAACTTCCTGGGTTGATGAATTTACTTCTGAGAAACTTCTGAGTCTCCCCAGCAATTGAAATAAAAAGGAACATTCAAGTGTAGTGGGTTCGAATGAACTAATTGAGAATAGGGTCTGGGGAAGGTGGGTGAGGGGTTGAAGGTGTGCCAAAAATTTAAGGAGACTTGTTATCTGGAAAGGCAGGAATGGGTTCCTGGGTGCCAAGCCCCGTTGTATATTCTTGCTCGTCTTTCCAAATCAGAGACATTTCCCTCACCTTGTATTCATCCAGCCAAACGTGTGCCAGTCTGAGACTGTTATATGTCATGGCTTCTGCAAACTCAGGTTGATTTGGAAAGCGCTGTTTGCTGATGTGTCCTACCCGCGAGCAGGGGAGTACAAAGAGTTGGCCTCCACACATCCAGATCTAGACGAAAACAGACAACATTGACGTATGTGTGCTGGTACGAAGCAACTGCTGAATTTTTTTTTCACAACCATAGCAATAGCTAACATTTCTTAAGTTGTTTCTTTAATCCTAACAGCCCTATAATGTAGGTCCGGTGACTACCCCCATTTTACGGATAAAGAAATGAATACGTATATTGGCGAAGAAGCTTGCCCAGTGACACCGTGCAGAGTTTAAGGTCAGGAGGTCTGGCCTCAGAGCCAACACTCCGAATGCTAAGTGATTCTGTCTCCCTCATACGTGACCAGTTCCGAGGCTGCTTACGTAGGAAAAGTGGCGGGCTATTTTGTCCTAAGGTATCCTCAGGAATACTCTGAGAATAATTAAGTATTGCTGGATGTCAACAGGTAATGAGAGAAATGGCTAAATTCGATGATTCACGTGTTCTGTACTTAACACACTTTGTAATGCTTATTTTTAACAAAGTCTTTACTACACAAAAGTAAACTATGACCATTGAAAAATCAGCAAATGTAGAAAAGCACAGAGAAGAAAATAAAGATCACTTCTTGTCCTAACGCTCGGTAGGTCACTATTTAACCCAGGTCCCCTGTTCTTACACACATGTATACACAACATTGAGATAACTTGTGGTTTTTTCATTTAAAGCTATGTGAAGTTATGGGGCGCCCGGGTGGCTCAGTCGGTTAAGCATCCGCCTCTGGATTTCAGGTCAGGTCATGATCTCACAGTTCATGGGTTCAAGCCCCACATCGGGCTCTGCAATATCAGTGTGGAGCCTGCTTGGGATTCTCTCTTTCTCTGTCCCTCGCTCTCTCTCGCTCTCTCTCTCTCTCTCTCAAAAATAAACATTTTTAAAAAGTTACATGAAGTTATTTTAAAAGTTTTGTGTTGTTTGGCTATTTTGGTACTTTCCAATTTTTAGTATTATAAATAATAACACAAAGAATGTGCTTATAGTATAAATCATGTGCACACCGCTTACGTATCGCACAGTATATTAGCCATGACTTCCTAGTTTACTCTAATTCAGGGATCCTTGCATGGTTCGCCAACTAAAAGCATCCTATCACTCGGGAACTTCAAAATGCAAAAGCCTCGGGCCCATCCAGCCCTAATGAATCAGGAACTGTGGGGCTGGGCCCAGTGATTTGCATTTTAACCTGGTCTTCAGGTGATTTTGGTCACATTAAAATGAGAATCACTGTTCTGACTGATCAAGATCATACATCCCAGCTTTATAGACACTTTTTAATAAAATCCATCTAATCATTTAGGAAATAAGGCTTTCATTGAAACAAATACTCAGACTGGCTTATGAGAGCAATACTTAGGGTGACGCATATCACTTGAGTAGTCAGAAGGGATTCTGTTTAAGAAAATGAAACTTCTGGGGCGCCTGGGTGGCTCAGTCGGTTGGGCATCCAACTTCGGCTCAGGTCATGATCTCGTGGCTCGTGGGTTCGAGCTCTGCGTTGGGCTCTGTGCTGACAGCTCAGAGCCTGGAGCCTACTTGGGATTCTGTGTCTCCCTCTCTCTCTGTCCCTCCCCCGCTCACACTCTGTCTCTCAAAAATAAATACTTAAAAAATTTTTAAGGAAATGAAACTTCTGACATAACATGAGACGTAATGACCCCCTCACCTCTAGAGTTCGTTAGAAATAGCCGGAAATAGCCCCTCAGAATGTCGAGAAAAAATATCGATGGAATTCATTTTCCTTAGGAAAACCCTTAGATCAGAACTCTGAAGAATTAGGTTCTTTTATCATATCTGCCCCATGTTTATGATCAGACCCTTCCTCTCTGGATCTCATTTTCATCTGAAGCTGAGAACTACATAGTTGCTCATTTAAGCTACTGTTTGGGGGTGCTTTGTTATACAGCCAAAGCCAACCGCTACTGGCTATAATGTCCTATTCTTTTTTTTCAAGTGAGAACCTAACGAAATTTGGAAAATCATGAATATCTGTTCAATAATTAGACTGCAGACAGCACTGTTTATTATTTTTGGTATATTCTCACATGTTTGAGATGTTTAAAAAAATTTTTTAATGTTTATTTTTGAGAGAGAGCGAGAGCGTGAGAGAAAGAGACACTGAGCAGGGAAGGGGCAGAGAGAGACGGAGACACAGAATCCGAAGCAGGCTCCAGGCTCCAAGCTGTCAGCACAGAGCTCGACACGGGGCTTGAACCCACGAACCACGAGATCACAACCTGATCCGAAGTCGAACACTCAACCGACTGAACCACCCAGGCACCCCGAAATGTCTCTTCATTGGAAAAGAAATCTGGCCATGAGTGCAGAATAGAAAATCAAAGTAATCAAAGTGATAAAAGAGGTACAAGAGTAAACATTGTATCAAAAACCTTTCTTGAAAATCAAATTGAAGGAAGCTATAGCAATGTTTCCTAACCTTCACAGGGCTCATGTGTTTGTTCTTCTACTCAATGCATTTGTGTCTCAGTTTCCTCATCTGGAAAGTGAGAATAACAGTACCTAACTCACGGGGTTGTTATGAGCATCACATAACTTGATACTTGTAAAGTGTTTAGAGTTTTTATTTTTCATATTGTTTTTAATTTAAATTTTAGTTAACATCCAGTGCAGTATCGGTTTCAGTAATTCATCACTCACGTACAACACCCAGTGCTCATCCCAACAAGTGCCCTCCTGAGTACCTATCATCATCTAGCCCATCTCCAACCCACCTCCCTCCGTCAACCCACAGTTTGTTCTCTATCATTAAGAGTCTCTTGTGATTTATTTCCCTCTCTTCTCTTCCCCCCCTTCCCCATATGTCCATCTGTTTTGTTTCTTAAATTCCACATGAGTGAAATCATATGGTATTTGTCTTTCTCTCATTGACTTATTTTGCTGAGCATAATACATTCTAGCTCCATCCATGTCATTGCAAATGGTAAAATTTCATTACTTTTGATGGCTGAGTAATATTCCATCGTGTGTGTGTGTGTGTGTGTGTGTGTGAGAGAGAGAGAGAGAGAGAGAGAGAGAGAGAGAGAGAGAGAGAGAGCATGAGCAGGGGAGGGGCAGAAAGAGAGAGAGAGAAAGACAGAGACAGAATTCCAAACAGGCTCCAGGCTCCGAGTTGTCAGCACAGAGCCCGATGCAGGGCTCGAATGCACGAACCATGAGATCATGACCTGAGTCCAAGTAGATGCTTAACCAAATGAGCCACCCAGGCGCCCCTAGAATAGTTCTATTTTTAGTTTCTTGAGGAGCCTCCACACTGTTCTCCAGAGTGGCTGCACCAGCTTGAATTCCCACCAATAGGGCAAGAGGGTTCCCCTTTCTCCACATCCTCACCAACACCTGTTATTTCTTGTGTTATTAATTTTAGCCATTCTGACAGGTGTGAGGTGGTGTCCCATCATGGTTTTGATTTGTATTTCACTGATGAGTGATACTGAACATCTTTTCATGTGTCTGTTAGCCATCTAGATGTCTTTTTTGGGAAACCGTCTATCCATGTCTTCTGCCCATTTATTAACTGGGTTATTTGTTTTTTGGGTGTTGAGTTCGATAAGTTCTTTATTTTGGATACTAACCCTTTTTCCAATATGTCATTTGCAAATATCTCCTCCCATTCTGTAGGCTGCCTTTTAGTTTTGTTCATTGTTTCCTTCACTGTGCAGAAGCTTTTTGATCTTGATGAGGTCCCAGTAGTTCACATCTGCTTTTTTCCCCCTTGCCTTTGGTGACGTGTCTAGCAAGAAGTTACTCCAGCCCACGTCAAAGAGGTTGCTGCCTGTGTTCTCCTCTAGGATTTTGATGGTTTCTGGTCTCACATTTAGGTCTTTCATCATTTTGTTTGGTATTTTTATTTAGTATGTTTTTTAAATTTACATCCAAGTTAGTTAGCATACAGTGCAACAATGATTTCAGGAGTAGATTCCTTAATGCCCCTTACCCATTTAGACCATCCCCCCTCCCACAATCCCTCCAGCAACCCTCTGTTTGTTCTCTATATTTAAGAGTCTTTTATGTTTTGTCCCCCTCCCTGTTTTTATATTATTTTTGCTTCCCTTCCCTTATGTTCATCTGTTTTGGATCTTAAAGTCTTCATATGAGAGAAGTCACATGATATTTGTCTTTCTCTGACTAATTTCACTTAGCATAAAACCCCCTAGTTCCATCCACGTAGTTGGAAATGGCAAGATTTCATTCTTTTTGATTGCCGAGTAATACTCTATTGTATATATATACCACATCTTCTTTATCCATTCATCCATCGATGGACATTTGGGCTCTTTCCATACTTTGGCTATTGTCGATAGTGCTGCTATAAACATGGGGGTGCATGTGTCCCTTCAAAACAGCACACCTGTATTCCGTGGATAAATACCTAGTAGTGCAATTGCTGGGTCATAGGATAGTTCTATTTTTAATTTTTTGAGGAACCTCCATACTATTTTCCAGAGTTGGCTGCACCAGTTTGCATTCACCAGCAGTGCCAAAGAGATCCTCTTTCTCCGCATCCTTGCCAACATCTGTTGTTGCCCGAGTTGTTAACATTAGCCATTCTGACAGGTGTGAGGCAGTATCTCAGTGTGTTTTTGATTTGTATTTCCCTGATGATGAGTGATGTTGAGCATTTTTTGTGTTGGTTGGTCATCTGGGTGTCTTCTTTGGAGAAGTATCTATTCATGTCTTTTGCCTATTTCTTCACTGGATTGTTTGTTTTTTGGGTGTTGAGTTTGATCTTTCATCCATTTTGAATTTAATTTTTGTGTATGGTGTAAGGAAGTGGTCCAGGTTCACTCTTCTGCACATTGCCGTCCAGTTTTCCCAACACCATTTGTCAAAGAGACTGTCTTTTATCATTGGATATTCTTTCCTGTTTTGTCTAATATTAGTTGATCATATAGTTGTGGGTCCATTTCTAGGTTTTCTATTCTGTTCCATTGATCTATGTGTCTGTTTTTGTGCCAGTAACATACTGTCTTGATGACTACATCTTTGTAATGTTGCTTGAAATCTGGAATTGTGATGCCTCCGTTTTTTTCTTTTTCAGGATTGCTTTGACTCTTCAAGGTCTTTTGTGAGCCCATACAAATTTTGGGGTTGTTTGTTGGAGCCCTGAAAGACATCACTGGTGGTATTTTGATGGGAATAGCATTAAATATGTAGATTGCTTAGACATTGTATCGACATTTTTTTTTTTCCAACGTTTATTTATTTTTGGGACAGAGAGAGACAGAGCATGAACGGGGGAGGGGCAGAGAGAGAGAGGGAGACACAGAATCGGAAACAGGCTCCAGGCTCCGAGCCATCAGCCCAGAGCCCGACGCGGGGCTCAAACTCACGGACCGCGAGATCATGACCTGGCTGAAGTCGGACGCTTAACCGACTGCGCCACCCAGGCGCCCCTGTATCGACATTTTAACAACGTTTGTTCTTCTAATCCATGAGCATGGGATGCTTTTCCATTTATTTGTGTCTTCTTCAATTTCTTTCGTAAGTGTTCTATGGTTTTCAGAGTATAGATCTTTTCTCTCTTTATTCCTACGTCTCCCATGGTTTTTGGTGCAAATGGGATCTATTCCTTAATTTCTTGTTCTGCTGCTTTATTATTGGTGTATAGAAATGCAACAGATTTCTGCACATTGATTTTATGTCCTGACACTTAGCTCAATTAGTGTATTCTAGCAATTTTTTGGTGGAGTATTTTGGGTTTTCTACAGAGAGTATCATGTTGTCTGCAAATAGTGAAGGTTTGACTTCTTCCTTGCTGATTTGGATGCCTTTTATTTCTTTTTGTTGTCTGATTGCTGAGGGTAAGACTTTCAGTACTATCTTAAATAGTAATAGTGAGAGTGGACATCCTTGTCTTGTTCTTTACTGTAGGGGAAAGGCTCTGTTTTTCCCCATTGAGGATGATATTAGCTGTGGGTCTTTCATATATGGCTTTATGATGTTGAGGTATATTCCCTCTATCTCTATTTTGTTGAGGGTTTTTATCAAGACTGGATGCTGTATTTTGTCAAATGCTTTGTCTGCATCTATTGATGGATCATATAGTTCTTATCCTATCCTTTCTTCTTTTTTTTTTTATGATTTATTTTTGAAAGAAAGAGAGTGGGCACGAGTGGGGAAGGGACAGAGAGAGAGAGAAGGAGACACAGAATCTGAAGTGGCTCCAAGCTCTGAGGTGTCAGCACAGAGCCTGATGTGGGGCTTAAACTCACAGGCTGTGAGATCATGACCTGAGCCAAAGTTGGATGCTCAACCTACTGAGCCCCCCAGTGCCCCTCCTTTCTTTTATTAATGTGGTGTATCATGTTGATTGATTTGTGGATATTGAACCAGCCCTGCATCCCAGGAATAAATCCCACTTGATCATGGTGAATAATAATTTTAATGTACTGTTAAATTCAATTTGCTAATATCATTGAGAATTTCTGTATCCATGTTCATCAGGGGTGTTGGCCTGTAATGCTCCTTTTCAGTGAGGTCTTTGTCTGGTTTTGGAGTCAAGGCAATGCTGGCTTCATAGAATGAGTTTGGAAGTTTCCTTCCATTTCTATTTTTTTGTTTGTGTTTTTGGAAAATGTTGAGAAGAATGGGTATTAACTCTTCTTTAAATGTCTGGTAGAATTCTCCTGGGAAGCCCTCCGGCCCAGGACTCTTGTTTGTTGGGAGACTTTTGATTACTGCTTCAGTTTCTTTGCTGGTTTTGGGTCTGTTCAAATTTTCTATTTCTTCTTGTTTCAGTTTTGGTGGTTTGTGAGTTTCTAGGATTTTGCCCTGCGTTGGACTCTGCTGACAGCTTGGAGCCCAGAGCCTGCTTGGGATTCTGTGTCTCCCTCTCTCTCTGCCCCTCCCCTGGCTCACACTCTGTCTCTCTCTGTCTCTCAAAAATGAATAAACGTTTAAAAAATTTAAAAAAAAAAAAAGCCTTTCTGAATAATTACATCAAAGCTGTAACTATGGACTGTGCTGGTAGGAAGGAGCAAAGTGGACAGAGATGAGTGATGGTTTAGACATAGATCTAACCACATATGATGGAAGGAAAGTGGGGCATGAAAGGGAGATTGGAGACCCAGAAAGTACTCTGGGGGGCTGGATGGTTGCGGGTGGGTAGAGGGCATCACGTTATCCACCCGAAGAGGAAAGGACCATGGGAGGAAGAATGGGTTCGAGGGAGTAGAAAGAGCTCTCCTTTTGAAACGTTGGGGTTAGGATGCCTATGGGACGCACATCCTACAGGAGAGTAACCTGTAGGCAGTGAGATGCGCAAGCTTCTGGCACAGAAGGACCTGGGAAGGAGCTAGAACTATGTCACTGGCATGTAGTCATTGAGGCACGATGCGGATGAGGTTACTGAGAAGGGGAAGGGAGAAAAGAAACAGGGCCTTGGGGAAACCTGTGGAGTCAATGGCAGGGTCCCAGGTCCAGAACAGTGTACCTTGTCCGCATCTAGGGCCACCAGGATGGAGTGCCAAGCCACGCAGGCTGTTGGGGACAATTGGAGGCCAGCCTCCAGTCCACCAGGAAACCAAAGTGCAGATCTGAAGCCTGGTTAGTACCATCCCGAGGCTGGGGGTCAAGCTGCAGCTCCGTGGGCACCCGGCCAATCCCCACTTTCCCGAGTGACGGTAACACTGAGGTCAGGGCAGCTAAAACAAATTCAGAGCTTTGGAGGCTTCCAGAAATGACTTAGAAAAGAACCGAGCTGGTGAGGTCTCCAGGCCTGCCGCTGAGTAGATAGTGGAAAGCAGGACAGAATAGGCTTGGGGCATATACCTCCGGTTCTGCGAATTGAGCCAAGTTGCTGGAGCGCTCAGAGCCCCAGTTTCCCCCTGTAAGTAGGAGATCCTGGTGGCACCCACCTCACAGGTTTATTATGAAGACTGAGTTGATATTTGCAAGATTTCAGAGCAGTGCGTGTCACACAGATGAGCACTTGTTAAACAAAGGAAACGTATTTTTCTCCTTTACCCCATGACTTAAACATGCCATTTCTGCAGGGAAGGCCATCTCAGACACACACCTCCCTCAACACAAGTCTAGATTCCCCTCTCATATGATCTCTTGGTACCCTGTACTTCTCCTCCACTGTATGTATCGAAAATACCTAATCATCGGGGCGCCTGGGTGGCTCAGTCAGTTGAGCGTCTGACTTCGGCTCAGGTCATGATCTCACAGCTCATGGGTTCGAGCCCCGCGTTGGGCTCTGTGCTGACAGCTCGGAGCCTGGGGCCGGCTTCGGATTCTGGGTCTCTCTCTCTCTCTCTCTGCCCTCTCCTGCTCATGCTGTCTCTCTCTGTCTCTCAAAAATAAATAAACATTAAAAAAATTAAAAAAAAAAAACAACCTAATCATCTCTCTCTACTTCAACAGAATGGAAGCTCCAAGCCATCGGAAGCCACGTTTGCACTGCATGAGGCTGCATTGCACACAAGGCACAGCCCTTTGCGCATAACGGGTTCTCAGTATTGTTGAGTGAACGAACGAACGAACGAATGAATGAACGGGCGAGGGTTGTGCCTTCTTCCGAATGCCCAGCATGTGGCAGAGCCTCACATAGGAGGTGTCCCTTAAATGATGGCTACGTTGACCCTAACCAGAACTCCTGAGTGAGTCTAACCTAGCAAAATACAGATCTGGGTACTGTCACCATACAGGCGTTAGCTACGGCCTCGGGAGTAGATGCAGGTATGCCACAGCCCCTGGCCGGTCAGCACGGAGGTGCTACACCCAGTCCTGGTGACCTGTCCTGCCAGGTGCTGTCTCTTTAGTCTCTGGATCATGGGAAGCCCACAGGTCTCCCCGGGAGCAGGTGCGCTGCCTGTGGGAGGCTATCAGTTCAGAATTGAGGTTCTTTCCCACCAGATAAGGAAATACTGCACTATATTAAGTCAGCCCAGAGGAGCACATGGAGGGAGAAGGGACAGCTGATAAGATAACAGTCCTGGGAATACCCACGCTTCAGAGATGCACAGAAGAAATTCCTGCAGAGGAAACTGAGAGCAACAGAGCTATGGAGGAGGGACCAGAACACTGTTCTATAGTGCCAAATGTTGCAGCCACCTCCAGTACGTAGAAGAACAAAGCCGTCCACTAGGAACATCAATATTAAATGGGTGACAGTCCCCGAGGGATGTCCCCCAGTGCTGAGGGCCGCCAGGATGCTGACTTATTGGAAAGAAGAGTGAGGAACGGAGACGAACGTACAGGTGTCAATGGTCTCGTATCAGGAAAGACAGGGCCCCTTATCTCGGTTAGAGACCGCTGCTGATGTCAAGAGAGCTCTCTAGCTATTTATTAACTTACGTGTTTGTGAAAAGAGAGACTCACACATCCTTAAAAAAAATATGAAGGGGCCATTAGGAACGGAGCAGTCGACAATACTGAAGCAAGGATAATTAGTACCTTTGAATAATAAGTTAGCTGCTATTGGCTATCTGGAGGGAAGAGAGAGCCAGAAAAAGGAAGACACCCCCTCTTCAAATATGTACGTATCATTCACAAAATTGATTTTATTCTGAGACAAGCAATGTGCTCATTAAGATATTAGGTCCTGAAAGGGGGAAACCCCATATACCATATTCACAAAGAGCGATGTAATAAAACAGGGAATAATCAACCAAACAATGAAAAGCACTAAAGGCCTGGATATTCTAAAATAATGCCTGCATCAAAAGGGAACATATGATTGGGGCTGGGACGGGGGGTTGCGGGGGAGAAGCAATAAAAAATAATCAGCTCACAACATACTGCCAAAGTATGTTATGTATTGCTCTAGATATGTTTATATTCACAACAAAGTGTCTGAAGCATTATGAAAGAAGTCTGTGCTTAAAAGGACACTAAGCCAGTGAACAAAGCCAAAAGAGGGAAGTGGGAGAGAAAAAGTCAGAAAAAGAAAACACCAAAAAGCAATTGCAGTAAACATTGTAATGCATCCTAAGAAAATATATGCAGTTCCAAGTATGATCTCTGCAGATGATTTCGGAATGTAAAGAACAGATGGCAACATTTAAAGAATAATTACAGCTGTCACTTATTAAGTAGCTCCCATAAATTATCTGTCTTCACAGCTTGGTAAGAAAGATCTTTTTCTTTTTCTTTTTCTTTTTTTTTTTTCATTTTACCCGCAAGGAAACTGAAGGTCAACCAGAATTTGAGTTTAGTCATTGATTAAGCTGTTTCCTCTACACCAGGTTGTCTCTGTTGGGAAGAGACAAACCAGGCAGAGAAAAGTGAGAAAAAATTAAGGGTGATAAGGTGAGCGCACAGCCCAGATTTTCATGCACAAGTTCAAAGTGGCCGTTATAAAAATCTATTAGAATTTGGTCACAAGCCAAAACTTACCTATGATAAACACACAATAAATATCCGAACAGTACCTTAGGGTTTTCTTCAGACTCTCTCTCCAGGAATGTTTACCTTGTACTTTACTCTCTACCCCAATTATTTCATTAAATCTTCACAAAATTGGAATTTAAGAAACCAAATGAGCAAAGGAAAAAAAAAAAAAAAGAAAGAGAGAGAGAGAGAGAGACAAACCAAGAAACCTTAAGACTCTTAACTCTAGCGAACAAATTTCTGGTCATCAGAGGGGAGGTGGGCCAAGGGGTGGGTTGAACAGTGACGGGGTTCAAGGAGTGCACCTGTTGTGATGAGCACAGGGTGAAGCATGGACTTGGTGAATCACTATGTTGTACACCTGAAACTAACATAACGCTGTGTGTTAACTATACTGGGATTAAAACAAAACAAACAAACGGGCGCCTGGGTGTCTCAGTCGGTTAAGCAACCTCCTTCGATCTCACAGTTTGTGAGTTCAGGCCCCGTGCTGGGTTCTGTGCTGACAGCTCAGAGCCTGGAGCCTGCCTCAGATTCTGTGTCTCCCTCTCTCTGCCCCTCTCTCACTCGTGCGCGCGCGCTCTCTCTCTCAAAAATATATTTATTTTTAATTTTTAAAAATTAACTTTAATTAAAAAAAAACCCCAAATATGCACAAAATCTTGAGAATGGCATTTACATTTATTCCTATTTACTGGGTGAGGAAATGGGAAATTAGAAAAATTAATGGCTGACCAAGGATCCTACAGAGCTGGGACCCATTCTGACGTCTAACGTCCACTGATCTAGTATCACGGGAATATTTACAAGCCAAGTCTACGTTTACATTTGAGATGTAATTCACATTCCACAAGAAATTCACCCTTTTACAGTATACAATGACTATTTTCACAAGGTTGCCCGATGATCACCACTCTCTCATTCTGGAACATTCTCACCACCTCACAAAGAGCCCTGGGACCTATCAGCACTCACTCACCTACCTTCTGTTTCTATGGATTTGCTTAGGCTGCGCCTTTCCTAGGACCGGACTTAGTCATATAAATGTGTGGCCTTTTGTGTCTGACTTCTTTCACTCACCATACTGTTTTCAAGGCCCACCATGCTGTAGCAGGTATCCCAGGATTCAAGAGTTGAAAGACCAACCCAGACATCCCCTACCAAGTCCTCTCAACTTGCAGATAGAGAAACCGAGGCCTAAGATAGCCCACAGAGTTAGTGGCACCCAAGCCCTCCACCGTCTAATTCTGTTATTTCTACCGCACCACAACCGCCAAGAAAACTGGTGTAACAAAAAAGAGTTTTCACAAATAAATAAAAATATTGCATTAGGTCAACACCTCATACGTTAGAAATAAAACAGCATACAGTAATATAAGCTGATATTTTACTATTGTCAAATTTTGCAAGGAGCCCCCTAGATCCTTTATTTCATGTGATGCGGGAACAGTACGGGATGTTCAGGCGGGAAAACGGGGCATAAATACCACGGCAACGCCTCTGGACTTGACGTCAGCTTTCACTCTCTCTGTACAAAGCGAACTATTTAGAAAGTAGAGTCTGAATTACCCTTAACGAAAGCTCCAAATTTTCTGCTCCCCAGAGGTTCATGCCCTTGTCATACTGTCCGATCTCACGAAAGTAATGCCTATTTATCGCAAAAATTCCCCCAGCCATTGCCGGTGACCTAAAAAGGATACATAAATATTAAATCACAGGTTCAGCCATTATGGATTTTTGCCAAAATTACGGGGAATGTTAGCAATAACATGAAAACTAGAAAACAACGATATTAATACCAAAGTCGTTAACTTAATGTGTATTTAACTTGAAGGATATACATTACATTGAATGTAAAATTAGTAAATTGAAGCCATAACTACCTAAAAGTAGGCAGTAACTTTCCACTTAGCTCCCACCAAATTGTGTCAGCTATATATTCTAAATGTTGTCTTCTTTTCCTTTTTTTTTAAAGTTTATTTAGTTTTGAGAGAAAGAGAGAGAGAGAGAGAGAGAGAGAGAGAGAGAGAGAGAGAGGGAGGGCATGAGCAGGGGAGGGGCAGAGAGAGAGGGAGACACAGAATCCGAAGCAGGCTCCAGGCTCCGAGCTGTCCGCACAGAGCCTGACATGGGGCTTGAACTCATGACCTGTGAGATCACGACCCGAGCCAAAGTCGAGTGCTTAACTGACTGAGCCACTCAGGCGCCCCAAATGTCGTCTTGTTCTTAAAAGGGAACATCATCTTTAGAATGTGAGTTTCCCCTGGAGATAACTACTTGACTTGGGGAGCAGAGCTTACAGATCTCCCTTTCTAAGCGCGTTAAGTGAATATACTATTCACTTCTGGGAAAACCATGAAGTTACAAAGCATCTTTTTTGTTTTGTTTGTTTTGTTTTGTTGTCCCACGACAGCAAGGCCCAATAACACCGAACTGAGTAGTATGAAAATAATTTCAAGTTCATTTATTCATTCATGTTTGAAAAAGTACACATGAAGCACCTGTGATGTGTTAGGGAGAAGTTAGTGCATCAACGGGCCAAGATCGCAGCTCGTGCGGGGGGCCAGGGTGGAGGGAGGGACACTAGTCGCTGCAGTGATGCCAGAGAAAGACGATGGAACCGTGGATAAGGTAGCGGACGTGGCCCAGTGTCTGATGTATTTTGAGGACGGGAGCCAGCAGGTTTGCGTACAGGTGGGGGGTGGGGTGAAGGAGGAAGAGAAGGGTGAAGGCTCACCCCAGCGTGTTGGCCCGGGGACGTCACATCTGCACTGAGATACTGAGTGGGCAGGTTTTGGGGGGAAGATTCAGCTGGGGACATGAGTGAGCTCTCCATTCACTCTAGTGGAGACGCCAGTAGGCAGGTGCATGGAAGCGTCTGGCACTCTGAGAGTGGCCGGGGCCGGAGACATAACTTTGGGAGTCCTCAAGATACGGCGGATACACAGCACTCTGGCAACGAGGGGGGGGGGGGGTGGAGGAGACCACGAAGAGCTGTCCCGGGCACCATGACAGCAAGAGGTCGGAGGGAAGAGAGGGAAAGAGGAGACACCGGTGCAGGAGGAAGACCGGAAAACCGTCTGCCGATGGGCCCCGAGGTGAGGACTGAGAACCACAGCGGCACCGACACGGGAAGACCACTAGCGCGTTCTAGCGGGTGGGGGCGCAGAGCCAGATTCAAGCGAGTCTGAGACACCAGAGTTCAGAGTTGGAGATCGTGACACAGCCAGCTTTTTGTAAGAGGCTTTAATGCAAAGGAGAGCCGAGGAAAGGAGAGGCGGCCGATAAAGGAAGATTGTTTTTTGTAATTGGGAGAGGTGACGGTGGGCCTCGAGAGGAGCGGTCTCAGCTGGTGGGCCAGATGCGACCCGCCCCGTCTGCGCCCTGGGTCACCGTGATCCTGGCCAAGCCAGGGGGCCCCGCTGCCACAGCGTTGCATTGAAATTACATCTCTACCCGACTTCCTTCGCACTGGACTCTACACCCTCGAGGGCAAAGGCCACGTTTTCTGTTGTGACCACAGTGTCTGGCAGCAAAGAGTTGTTAAACTGATAACTGAAGCAGGTTCACAAACCGGTCTTTAAAGTTAGGCCGTAGGTTCTGTTGAAAATAGGGTTAAAAAATACTTGCAGCTCAGGGAACCCAAGTTACACCCTCTCCAAAGGGAAAGCTTTTATTCTAAAAAAAAAAAAAAAATCTCGAAACCACTGGGAAGTGTGTGTGTGTGTGTGCGTGTGTGCATATGCGTGTGTCTTACCGGAGAAACATTGAGTCATGGTGCTAACTCAGGCACGTCTGAGACAACGGGAGAAAGGATAAAACGTCGTGATGCATCCTTGAAGAGGCCCCGGGTGGAGTACAGGGGGCACGTCCCTTGGTAGCGGTGACCTCCCCCCACCCCCGCACGTCCCCTCCCTGGGGAAGCTGCGGGGGGAACCACTGGTGTGAGCTCAACGCCACAATTCTCCTTGCTTGCTCTAAGTTTGCCAAAATTCCCTGCATCTACATTTTTTTTTTGAGCTGTTGCAAATGTGAAGAAATGTATCTTCAGATGTGAATGCTAATTAATGCCATGGATTAATACCTAAAATTCATTTTTCCTTTTAACCCTTTAAAACTACCGACTTTTTCTTACGTTATCATACATTATCCTTATGATATAACAGTCGAGCGTTGAATCACATGAGTTTGAACTGTGTGGGCCCACTTACATGTGGATTTTTAGATAAATACAGCACAGTACTGTAAGTGTATTTTCTCTTCCTTCTGATATTAACATTTTTTTTTTTTTGGCTCTAGCTTATTGTAAGAATACAGTATGTGATACACGTGGCATTTAAAACATGTTAATCAACTGTTTATATTATCAGCAACACTTCAGTCAACAGTAGGCTCTTAGTAGTTAAGTTTTGGGGGAGTCAAAAGTTAGTATGTACAATATACATTCTATAAATAATTAGTATCATACTGTTTTTTATGGCCTGAGTTTTTATTTAGCCTATTGTAAGAATTTTCCTTTTACATTAATTAGCTTTCAAAACCTTTGTATAATATTCTACAGAGTATGAATATAGTTTTTAACCATTTTAATATTGAACGTTTATGTTTTTATTTTCTAACTGATATGAATGTTGATACAATGTGTGTCTCTGATTTACTTCTCCTTCACTCCTTAGGGAAACGTTTCAAGAAGTGGGAGTGTTGCGTTAAAGAATAACATAAGATTTTTAATGTATATTGTCAGATTGTTTTCAAAAAGCACATGTGATTATGTGTATACTAACAGTTATTTAGAATTCAAAAAACGTTACTACTCAGAGACTATCAGGAATATAATTTCCCTAGTAAAATTTTTAGAGCCTAAAGCATGCCTGATGTGTGAAATATGGAAACATTACAAAATTATGTAGATCTTTTTTGTAAATGGAATACTTCGTTTTAAATTAAATAAGTTCATTTTGAGATGAACTCCAAAGATCGATGGTTTTTTTTTTTAGTTAATTAAGATGTCTACGCACAACCTTTTATTTATTTACTTAATTTCAAAATTTTTTTGAGTTTATTTATTTTGAGAGAGAAAGAGAGAGAGTGAGCAGGCAGAGGGGCAGAGAGAGAATCCCAAGCAGGCTCCACGCTGTCAGCACAGAGCCTGACGCGGGGCTCAAACTCACGAACCGCGAGATCATGACCTGAGCCGAAACCAAGAGTTGGATGCTCAACCGACTTGAGCCACCCAGGCGCCCCACGTTACATTTTATTTAAATAAAATGTGTCTTTGTCCCTTTTCATTTTGAAGTCTCTAACAGTAACAACACCAAGTATGTATACTGATCACTTCCCCTGTGTCAGGCCTTGAGCTATGTTCTTTCCAAGTGATGTCTCACTTAATCTCCTCACTAAAGCAGAGAGGCGTTTCTTTTATTATCATCACCATTTCACAGGTGAAGGTACTGAAACTGACAGAAGTAACAGACCCAGCAGAGGCTACCTTACTGCACAACTCCATGGATGCCAATCACCTCTAGTCTTTATGAACAGTACCTTCTGGAGATGAGCAGTACACAGCCTATACAGCTGTACGCAGCAGCCCTGAACAGCTAACAAGTGATGGCTGGAGCAGAGCAAAGATCGGAGTTATACACAGTGGAAGGCGCGTGAAGGGATCTATTATCCTAAAAGCAATGGAAAGACATTGGGTGACACGGGCAAAGTGGAGTTTTAAGAACCATGAATGTAGCCAGAGAGAGATCGGACTGAGGGAGGACAGCCTGCAGGCCAGACTGTTCCTTACAGTGAGGGCCTGGACCATGGGGACAAGCAGAGAGATGGACAGATGTGGTTGCGAGTTGTCACAATGGATGGGGCACCTGGAGCGGGTTAATCACTGGATTAGAGTAGGCAGTGGGAGACTGCAGGTGTGGTCATGCTTATGGCTATGTAGCATTCCATTATGGTTCCAGAGTAAGGTTCTAAATAATTCCCCAGTTATTCCTCCCGACTTAGTCCTTATCTCATCCTCAAATTGCATCACCAAGGGCAGGGGCTCAGGGTGGGGATAGGTACTGGGATCAAGGGAAGTGATAAGGTTTGGAAAACCCACTTGGAGCAGTGAGTGAGTAAAGGGACTGTGGAGAAGCACGAGACTGAAACTATCAACGTGTAGAAGCGTTAAGTTCACGTCTCTTAAAGGAACAAAAAACAGATGGCGGACTTGGTCCAGAGTTGGAGATTCGCAGGGCTACTGTGACAGAAGGGGAGAGGGATGTGGCAGTCGAAGGTATTGGCAAGAAGAACCGTGAATTTATAGATCAGAAAGTCTAGGCCACAGAAGAAGAAAGAAACCGTGAACAGTAAAAGCAGAAATCAAAGAACTGGGGATCCTGATGATGTCCAGGGGGAGGTGTGGGCGGAGCAGAGCAGGAAAAAGTTAGGAACACCCCAGGCTGTGGCCAAAGAGACGATATCCGGTAATTTAGAAGAGAAAGGTACAGGATATGGCTGTAGGAGTAATAGTAGCTAACAGGTATGACATAGCTAATATATATGTAGTACTTATTATGATGGACAGATACTGCTCTAAGCTTTGATATACACTGAGTCATTTAATTCTCTAACAACCCTGTAACATATTATCATTATCCAGACTTTACACATAAGGAAATAAGGTGCAAAGAGGTTAAGCAACTTGCATAAGGTCAACAGCTCTAGTTAAATTAGAGACAAAGATCAAGGACTTGCTAAGCTATAGTGTTAGAAAATTGACTCATGTGGTTTGTGAAACAGAGAGGCTAGTAGTAAAAGAAGAGAAGGAGCCTTGGCGTCAGAGTTTTCGGGAAATGTGGGGAGTGACCAGGAGGAAGTCTCCAGCAATAGCCTCACAGATGCAGTTAAAAGTCCCAACATCAAATTGTTCTCACATGTAGAAATACATTTTCCCAGACCAATAATCTAGGAAAATCATTTTCATCTGTATAAAATTACCGATGAAAGCACTGAGATAAATATTTTATATATGAATTTAGCAAAGACATCAACTTTTGCTGAGCTATCCACAGCACTAGCATTTGGTTCATTGACCACATACAACTTGCTCCTGAGAACCATGGCCACCTTCTAAAGACGGACACCTGAAACCAGAGGGACACTATCCATGGCGGTGTTTTCTTTCTTTTTCTCTCTCTCTTTCTTTCTCTCTCTCTTTCTTTCTTTTTCTTCTTTCTTTCTTTCTTTCTTTCTTTCTTTCTTTCTTTCTTTCTTTCTTTCTTTCTTTCTTTCTTTCCTTTCCTTTCTTTCCTTTCCTTTCCTTTCCTTTCCTTCCTTCCTTCCTTCCTTCCTTCCTTCCTTCCTTCCTTCCTTCAAGTAGGCTCCACGCCCAACGTGGGGCTCAAGCTCACCACCTGCGATCAAGAGTCACATGCTCTATTGACTGAGCCAGCGAGGCGCCCCCATGGCAGTGTTCCTAACCAGGGTGAGATGCTCATCTCCAATCAGAGAAACTGAAAATCTACCAAATTCTATTATTATAGATTTTTAGAGACAACATAAATGACAAAATATTTCTCTTCATTAAGCCCAAGAGATGGAAAAAATAATCTCTGAAAGCTTCTCCCGCCCCCCCCCCAACCAGGTCTCAATACATATATGATATTTCCCCGTCACCTGAAGGAATCTCACCGAATGGGTAGAGTGGGTCCTTCTGGTCCATCCATCTCATAAGAGAAGACATTATCCCATTTAAATTGTAGGTGCCAGTTGAAAGCACCCCTTACAACAGGAGAGGGCCAGTATTCTAGGGTCACAGAATCAATGACATCTATCAGAGGACACACCACCATTTTGGGGTCCTTGGCAATGGCATGCAGCAGAGGCTCCAGCCACACTTTATTCACCTCGCAGTGGCTATCCAGGAACACCAGAACGTCCCCTGGGGAGGCAAGAATAGGCTAGTGTTAGTGCATATGGACAAAACATCCGACAACCCAGATCGAAGTTCAATGCAAGGAGTACCTGCTGAGCGTTTACTATGTGTTTGGCTTTTATGGTGCATTCCGTTTCACTGGCGGTGGGTTGGGACTAGAAACTCATACTGTATTTTGTGCAAAAATGTGGGCCATGATGTGTCATAGAAGTTCAGAAGAAGTTGGTGAACTGTGGGTTAGAGAGTCATTTGAAGATTCTAAAGAAGCAGGTGGGGGGTGCCTGGGTGGCTCAGTTGGTCAAGTGAACGGCTCTTAGTTTCGGCTCAGGTCATGATCTCACAGTTTATGAGTTCAAGCCCCGCATCAGGCTCTGCGCTGACAGCTTGGAACCTGCTTGGGATTCTCTCTCTCTCTCTCTCTCTCTCTCTCTCTCTCTCTCTCTCCCCCCTCCCTCCTTCCCACTCTCTCTGCCCCTCCTCTGCACACACACACACACACACACACACACACACAGTCTCTCTCTCAATATAAATGAAACTTATAAAAAAGGTTTTTCTCAAGCTGTCAGCACAGAGCCCAACGTGGGGCTCGAACCCATGGACCACGAGATCATGACCTGAGCTGAAGTCAGACACTCAACCCACTGAGCCACCCAGGGGTCCCGATGCATAACCATTTTTGTTCTTGAGTTCAAGCTTTAATGAGCGTCTGCTTAGAGAACATGGGGAAAATTGGCATGGCCAAAGTAAAGAAAACATGTTGCTAAAGTACATTAGATGGGCTCAGATTGGAAGGGACCTCAAAATTCAGGTGCAGAATTCAGACTTTTTCTTGCAGCCAACATAAAATCATAGGAAGTTATGAGAAATAGCCCATGTTTGATGAGAAGAGTTAATATTGTTCATATGGTAATAATCTCCAAATTGATCTATAGATTCATACAATCCTTATCAAAATCATACCTGGTTCTTTTTGCAGAAACTGATCCCAAAATTTGTGGAGAAAGGCAAGGACCCAAATTAGCTAAAACAATCTTGAAAAAAGAACAAAGCTGAAGGACTTCTGGGTTTCAAAACTTACTACAAAGCTATAATAATAAAACAATATGATACTGTCAGAAGGAAAGACATAAAGACCAAAGGATAGAATTGAGGTCATAGACATAAACCAAATATCTGTGGTCAACTGATTTTTGACAAGGGTGCCTAGACAATTCAATGGGGAAAAAATAGTTTCTTCAATAAACAGCCCTGACCCAACTGGACACCCAAGTGAGAAAGAATGAAGTTGGACCCCCTACCTCCTAGAAAACACAAAAATTAAGTCAAATCAATCACAGACCTAAAAAGGTCAGAGCTGAAACTATAAAACTTTTAGAAGAAAATATAGGCATATATTTTGGACCTCAGGTTAGATGGTTTCTTAGATGTGACACCAAAAATAGAAGTGACAAAACAAAAAATAAGTAAGACTTCATCAAAATCAAACCCTTTGTGCTTAAACAGACACCATAAAAAAGTTGAAAAAAGTCCACAGAATGGGAGAAATTGTTTGAAAATCACATATCTGATAAAGAACTTGCATCCAGAATATATGAGGAACCCTTCCAAGTCAATAACAAAATGACAACTTAATTAAAACATGGGCAAAGGATTTGAATACAGGCGCCTGGGTGGCTCTGTCGGTTAAGCATCCGACTCTTGATTTAAGCTCAGGTCATGATCTAATGGTAGTGGGATTGAGTCCTGCATCAGGCTCCTCGCTGGGCATGAAGCCTGCTTGGGATTCTCCTTCTCCCTCTCTCTCTGCCCCTTCCCACCTCAAAAATAAAATAAAAGTCTTTAAAAAAAAAAAAAAAGGATTTGAATAGACATTTCTCCAAAGAAGATGGACAGATGGCTGATAAATGTACGAAAAGGTACTCAACATCATTAACCATTAGGAAAATGCTAACTAAAATCACAGTGAGAGAATACTTCATATCCACTAGGATAGCTAAAATCAGAAAGGCAGAGGATAACAAGTGTGGATGAGATTGTGGAGGAATTAGAACCCTGTCCTTCGCTGATAGCAATGTAAAATGTTGCAATCTCTTTCAAAACTTACGTGGTCGTTCCTCAAAAGTTACACATATACTTGCTATACAGCCCAACAATTCCACATCTAGGTACACACATACCCAAGAGAAAAGAAACAGGTTTATACAAAGTCTTGCGCATGAATGTTCATAGCAGCATTCTTCCTAAGAGTAAAAAAGTCATAACTTAGGGGCACTTGGGTGGCTCATTTGGTTAAGTGTCCAACTCTTGATTTCTGTTAAGGTCATGATCTCATGGTTTGTGGGTTTGAAGCCTGAGTCGGGCTCTGCACTGACAGCACGGAGCCTGCTTAGGATTCTCTCTCTCCCTCTCTCTCTTGTGCTCTGGAAGGAAGGAAGGAAGGAAGGAAGGAAGGAAGGAAGGAAGGAAGGAAGGAAGGAAAAAAGAGAAAGAAGAAACTTAAAAAAAAATCATAACTCAAATGTCCAACAATGGGTGAACGGATAAACAAAATGTGAGATATCCAGGGGTGCCTGGGTGGCTCAGTTGGTTAAGCATCCAACTCCTGATTTTGGCTCAGGTCATGATTTCATGGTTGTGGGATCGAACCCTGTGTTGGGTCCCTTGCTGAACATGGAGCCTGCTTAAGATTCTGTCTCCTTCTTGGGGGGCCTGGGTGGCTCAGTCAGTTGAGCATCCAACTTTGGCTCAGGTCATGATCTCATGGTTCATGGGTTCAAGCCCCACGTCAGGCTCTGTGCTGACAGCTCAGAGCCTGGAGCCCATTTCAGATTCTGTGTCTTCCTCTCTCTCTGCCCCTTCCCCGCTCATGCTCTGTCTCTCTCTCAAAACTGAATAAACATAAACAAACAAACAAAAATCTCACTCCTTCTCTCTGCCCCTCTCCCTCACTTACATTCTCTCTCTCTTTCTCAAAATAAATAAACATTTTTTTAAAGAGTCCCATTTTGGGGTACCTGGCTGGCTCAGTTGGTTAAGTGTCCGACTCTTGGTTTCAGCTCAGCTCATGATTTCACCGTTTTGTGAGTTCAAACCCCATGATAGGCTCCGTGCTGACAGTGCGGAGCCTGCCTGGGATTCTCTCTCTCTCTCTCTCTCTCTCTGCCCCTCCTCCACTCACGCTGTCTCTGTTTCTCTCAAAATAAATAAATAAACTTATAAAGAGTCCCATTTTGAACACATCTAATTTTTTCATACTATTGGAAGTACACACAGTGTTCAACACTTTGCATTTTTCACTTCAAATAGCTTCTATAATATTACCCAACATTAACATTTTCAAAGCATGTCTGCTAATTTGACAGGTGAAAAATTAACATCCAGTTCTCAAGAGGCCATCTACAAATGGCCAACAAGCACATGAAAAGATTCTCAACATCATTAGTCGTTAAGGAAATGCAAATTAAAACCATAGTGAGATACCAATTCATCTCTACTAGGATGGCTGGAATTTAAAAAAAAATTTATTTAACGTTTATTTATTTTTGAGAGACAGAGACAGAGACATAGCATGAGCTGGGGAGGGGCAGAGAGAGAGGGAGACACAGAATCTGAAGTGGGCTCCAGGCTCTGAGCTGTCAACAAAGAGCCTGACGCAGGGCTTGAACCCACGGACTATGAGATCATGACCTGAGCTGAAGTCAGACGCTTAACCAACTGAGCCATCCAGGCGCCCCTAGAATTTTTTTCAAATCTTTTTTTAACTTTTATTTATTTTTGAGAGACAGAGAGAGACAGAGCATGAGTGGGGGACGGGCAGAGAGGGAGACACAGAATCTGAAATGGGCTCCAGTCCCCAAGCTGTCTGCACAGAGCCTGACGCGGGGCTCGAACCCACAGACCACGAGATCATGACCTGAGCTGAAGTCAGAGGCTCTACCCTCTGAGCCACCCAGGCGTCCCTAGAATTTTTTTTTTTAAGACAGAAAATAACAAGTGTTGGCAAGGATGTGGAAAAATGGCAACTCTTCTCCCTGGCTGGTAGGAATGTAAATGGTACGGCTGCTGTAGAAACATTTAGCGCTTCAAAAAGTAGACTTCCTGTGCGACCCAGTAATTCCACTCCTAAGTACACACTCAAAAGAATTCAAGTACACGTATGACCGTGTTCCTAGAAGTACTCCTTACAACAGTGAAAAGGTAAAAACAGCCCAAATGTCCAGCCACAGATAAATGGAGAACCAAGCTAAGGTATATTTATCCGACGGAATGTGATTCGGCCATAAAAAAGAATGAAGGGCAGATACATGCTACCTGTAGAAGAATCCCCAAAACGTTGTTGGATGAAAAAGCCAGACACAAAAGGTATGACTCTATTTACATGAAGTATCCAGAATAAGTAAATCTAAAGACAGAAATCAGATTACTAATCTACCAGGGGCCGAGAGAAGGAAAAGCAGGGAGAACCTGCTGAATGGGGTTTTCTTTCGGGGGTGACGCAAATGTTTTGGGACAGGACAGAGAGTGTGCTTACAGATCACTATGAATGTACTGAGTGCTGTTGAACTGTTCACTTCAACATGGTTAATATCACGTTATGCAAATCTCACAACATTGAAAAAAATGACGTCTGCCAAAGAAGACCTACAAATGGCCAACCGGTACGTGAGAAGGGGTTCAACATCACTCATCATCAGGGAAACGCAAGTCCAACCCACAACGAGCTGTCGCTTCACCCCGGTTAGAATGACCGTTATTAAAAAAGAGAGGAAACGAGTAGCGTTGGTGAGGATACGGAGAAAAGGGAATCCCTGTGCTCTGTTCGTGCGGATGTAAATGGGTGCGGCCACCGCAGAAGATAGTGTGGAGGCTCCTCAAAAAATTACAGACAGAACTACCACATGATCCAGCAATCCCACTTCTGGGCATGCATCACAAGAAAATGAAATCACTATCTTGAAGAGATATCCGCACCCCCGTGTTCATTGCAGCATATTTACGATGGCCAAGACATAGAAACAAGCTAAGGTGTCCATCGGCGGACGAAAGGATGAAGAAGCTACAGTATGTACATGATGGGGTATTATTTTCATGCCAGCTATAAAAAAAGAAGAAAATCCTGCCACGGGTGACATGGATGGGCATCGAGGGCATTATGCTCAGTGAACTAAGTCAGAGAAAGACGAATACCATATGATCTTCCTTATGTAAGGAAGTCAAAAAAAGTCAAAAAAAGTCAAAAAAAGTCAAAAAAAGTCAAAAAAAGACCCTGAACTCTTAGAGTCAGAGAACAGATGGGTAGTTGCCAGAGGTAGGGGGTGAGTGATATAGGTGAAGGTGGTCAACACGTACAAATTTCCAGTTATAAGATAAATAAGTCCCCCGGGACGTAAGGAACAGCATGGTGACTATCGTTAACAACGCTGTGTTGGTATTTGAAAACCGCTGAGAGAGTAAATCTTAAAAGTTCTTGCATCACAAGAAAAAAAATTGTAACTCCGCGAGGTAATGGACGTTAACTAGACCAGGTGGTGACCATTTCACAATATATACGTGTATCGAATCGTTACATGATATGCCTAACATGGATTCGATGTCATATGTCGATTATATCTCAATTAAAACAATAAAAAACCTTGTTAAAATTATAGCTAGTGAGGTTCAGCTCTTTTCAGGTGACTGGCGATCTGTAAACGAAATGCTTATATTCTTTGTCCATTCAGGTTTTGGGACCATAGATTGTTTCGTTTTTTAACGGCTTTGTAGATACATTTTACGTACTGAGAATATTAACTGTTTTCCTGTGAACGTGGTACTAAGTCTCCTAGTCTCGAGCTACGTCACTGTATCGCTCTTTGTCCACAACCGTGTGACTGTTTTGGGAGTCAGCTCTGTCCTTTCCCTCAGGTTGAAGCTTCGAAATGTCTACTTTATTCATAGAACAGATGAGTACTGATTGAGGGGTTTTTTTTTTTTATTTTTTAAATTCTTATCACGATTTAATGGTTTGATTTTAAAAACTAAAATTAATGATAGAACTGGAACTTACTTGAGTTATGGTATGAGACGAAGAAGAAAAATTTTTCCCAAATTACTAATTGCCTCCCAAATAACTGCCCCATCACGGCAGGGACAACAGAAAGGGCTTCCTTCCCATGCTGACTTGTGGTGTGCTATTTTTCAAATGCAGTGTACCCTTGGCATGGAAAGATTTAAATATTTTCAACTTTGGCAATTTTTTTATGGTTTTACTCAAAAATTTTTTAAATTTTGTTATTTATTTCTTTAAATTTACGTCCAAATTAGTTAGTATACCGCGCAACAATGATTTCAGGAGTAGATTCCTTAGTGCCGCTTACCCATTTAGCCCCTCCCCCCCGAAACTTTGACAATGTTAATGTCCCAGAAAGACAGCAAATGCAAAATAACTTGAAATTACTCAATGGGCCCTACCGAGCTTCTCTTCTCTTCGTTCTGAGTTAAACTGGGAAGCATGTGGGAATCAGCTACCGACACCTACATTCCAATGAACTTCACGGTTTTTACACTCATCACAAAGCATTTTATGGGGGAATTTACAGGCCATAACGAGGGCGAAGGGGCATGGGGTGCCTCTTGGCTGAGTCCTACGCTCACAAGAATATTCCGTGGGGATCTTCAGCTTCTGTTGTTTCAGTTAAAGAAAGGAGAATACTCTTTAGTGCTTACAGAGATAGCCTGTTCGACTATCTGAATCCCATCTAATCCCAGATTGGTATCTTCCCAGATTAAGCCAATTTCTCCACAGGGTCTAGAGTGAGTGAAGGGCGTGAGGTCAAATCCACCTGATAAGGACCTTGCCCAGCTCCCTCCCAGAGAATGTGTGTGGGCTGTACTAACGACCCCTGATAGCTCCATCCATCTTCCTGAGGAGAGGCTTGCTCTCTGCCCGCTGCCGGAAGATCCACACTTTCTCAGGGGCCCTGGCGGCCGGCTCTGTTTTCAGAAAACAACAAATGCCGCGTTGGCCTCACGAAGTCTCCTCCTCCTCCTTCATTTCCTTTTCTTTCCTGCCTGTCTTTAGTTTCTGCATTTTTTACATTTAAGCATAGCTCATTCAGGGCGCTTGGGGGGCTCAGTTGGTTAAGCGTCCCACTCCCGGTTTCGGCTCAGGTCACGATCTCACAGTTTCGTGAGTTCGAGCCCCACATCGGGTTCCACAATGGCAGCATGGAGCCTGCTCGGGATTCTCGCTCTCTCTCTCTCTCTCTCCCCCTTGCTCTCTGCCCCTCTCCTGCTCACGCTGTCTCAGTCTCTCTCAAAATAAATAAATAAACTTGAAAACCATTTTAAACATAGCTCATTATATTTTATTTATCTTAAATAACTTTTTTAAAAAAATATTTAAGAATGTGGTATGCAAATTATGTTTTGGAGGGGCGGGGAATTTACAGAGAATCTTTCTGTGCTTGAGTGAAATGATCAACTCTGGTAAAGTATCTAAGCATGTTCACTTAATCCGCACTGTAAATCTGTTAAACAGAGCCACTCGGCTCTTGTACCAAACAATTCAAGTGACTATCCTACTTGAATTTCTAATTTGTTTGTTTGCTACATTCCCACAGCCTGGAACTGTGATGCAATCTACCCCCGCGGAAATCAACATCTTGGGTCTGAGTCCTGAGGTCTGGGGGCTGGAGAAAATCTCTGATCTTTCGGGAATTTAACCCCTTTCACTGGCAATGAGGCTCGTGCATTCTAAAACCTCCCAAAGCCTTTTCACCATTGCTATTCTGTACTGTTATCACTTTGGCCCTGAATTTCTTCTAGTTTTTCTGTATGTATTTTGTTATCATTCTGGAGCATATAAATTCAAAATTTGTATTTTATGAATTTATTTGTACTAGTCAGTGTATGCTGAGCATTTTGTTTAACACTTAATGCTAGAGAAGGGAATGTTCCGAATTACCTCATTTAATCATGGCAACAACCACGTTAGATGCCACTGTCCCCACATCACGCGTTGGGAAGCCGAGACTCAGAGAAGTGACTTGCCCAGGCTGCCGTTGCTGACGATGAGCATGTGAAGATCTCGAAACCCAGGCTCTGGCTTGAAACCCAGTGTTCTTTGCATGGTCCCACGTGGCCTCCCTTTGCTGTTTGTGGCCAAGAACCAGCCACTGCCTTTGCAGAGCTCAGCTCTAGGGTCCCTCTCCCCAAAACCACACGACCCCTCTGCCTCCATCTGTAAAACTTCCTAAGCAGCCTGAGCGGCTGCAATTCTAGAAGCAACAGAACTGCCAGCAAGTCAGATAATTACTGCACTCCAATTCCAGGCCAACCGCCTGCAGAGAGAGGTCTCCTTCTAGATATACTGGAGTTCTTTACCACCGAGTGGCTTACAGCAACATAAATGTATGATCCTATAGTTCGGTAGGTCATGTAGTCAACACAGGTCTTCCTGGGCTAAAATCAGGGTATCGGTGGAGCTAAGATCTTTCCTGGAGGCTCTAAGGGAGCATCATGTCTTTTCCAGCTTCTAGAAGCTGCCTGCATTCCTAGGTCCCCTCGTCCATCTTCAGGGCCAACCACAGAGGACGGAACTGTCCCGCACAGCTCTCTGACCCTCTCTGCCCACCGCCTGCAAGGTCCTCCCGTCGTAAGGGCTCCCAAGGTCAGAGTGAGCCCACCTGCATAGCCCGGGCTAATCTCCCATCTCAAGGCCCTTAATTTTAACATTTTCATATTTTTTATTTCACAACTTTTAGTTGCAAGAAACATGTATACCAAAAAAAAAGAGATAAAATATAAATGTAGAACTTAATGATGTATCATAAAGCCAACACAAATATAACTACCCCTTCAACAAAACCTAGAACATAGCGTCCTAGGATTTTGTTCCCCAGCTCCTACCACCTGATTCTACATGCTGATTTAACCAGGTGTGGGGGCGCCTGGGTGGCTCAGTCAGTTGAGTGTCTGACTTTGGCTCAGGTCATGATCTCGTGGTTTGTGAGTTCGAGCCCGGCATCAGGCTCTGTGCTGACAGCTCAGAGCCTGCTTCTGATTCTGTGTCTCCCTAGATCTCTGCTCCTCCCCTGTTCATGCCCTGTCTCTCTCTCTCTCAAATAAATAAACATCTAAAAAAATTTTTGTTTAACCAGGTGTTTATGGCAATAACTTCCCGGTCTTTTTCCTTCAGTTTTTCATCAAATTACGCATCCATACACATTGTCTTTTAGTCTTGCTGATTTTCCAACTTTATTCTTTTGCATTTAGCTTCTTTTGCTCCCTCAAAACGATAGGTATTCATCCATGTAGTCGTGTATAGTGTAGACCATTCACGGTTACTGAAGTATTCTGTTATTTGATTATCACTAGTCTGTCATTACCTGGTGAGTCGGGACCTATGTATACTCCATAACCAAGCAGTTCCACTCCTAGATCCGTGCTCTGTGGAAACGCTGCCCATATCTACCAAGAGACGGGCGTTCGAGTACTTGTATATTTGGGGAGAGCCCCAAATGGAAATGACCAGAATGGGATTAAGCAGTAGAATGGAAAAATAATGTAGCATCATCAAATAATAGAGTCCCTCGAGGCGTTTACTTCTGACCACACGTGCCACAAAAGGTACCATGCTGGCAGACCCTGGGGGGATTAGGAAAACCTCCTTGCGGGACGGCGTTATTCTGTCCACCACGCCAGACAACCGAAGTCTCTCCTTCCTTGTGAATGTCCAGCACCAATGCCAGCTCTCGACGCCATGCTAGACTTTAAACCTTCGCTTTGAGGATGTCAGTTGAAATCAACACCTCATCTCTGCCTTCTTGGCTGCTTCTTGACCGTCCGAGCCAATTCAGTGAGAGATCCTGTCCCGTGTTCTCACCCCCGTGGCTGCCCTGTATTTGTTCCCTGAAACCTTTCCTTCCACTGCGGACCACCCTCTGACCTTTGCCAAGGGTCCCTCATTCAGAGTAAATTTCTCTATGCTAATTTTTCCCCCCACAAAATTCTCCTACAGCCTTCTTGCCTCACGTACACCCTGACCCTGTCTAGAAGGTGTTGCCTCCCCCACGGACGTTCCAGATAGGAAGCTCGTCCTTCTCGCCAACGGCAGGAATTCTTGGGTCCCGGACAACACTGGCATTTCCTACCTACCCACGGCTGCCCCGAGCCGCACCGACCCTGCTCCCATGCAGACTCAAATCCCCTTCCCTTTGGATTCATGCCATGTGACGATGGCTCTTTCCTCCTTGTCTGCAAAACCCCTGCCTTCCGATTCTCCCGATGGAGGTCTCTCCCCAATCCCAGCCATTTCTCCTTCATTTCTTTGGGGGGGGTGGGGAGCAACAGAGAATCCACAGCAGCTCTGTCTCCACACCTAGTTTACGGACAACTTGTGTCATCCTGTGGGCAGTACCACCAACCTAGACAAGCTGACAGGTAGCGACAATCCTAGGGTGCTACGTTCATGAAGAAGAATCAGAGTAAGGATGATGGAGAGAGATAGGGGTTTGCTGTTTTATGCGGGTTGCTTTGGGAAGGCCTCTGATGGAGTAGCCTTTGAACAGAGAACTGAACAAAGTCACGTAGCAGGACACACGGAAACATGACGAGAATCCCAGGGGGACGATACCATGCGCCGGGGCTCTGAGACAGGAGTACGACTGGGGTGTCTGAGGAGAGTGAGAAGGCCAGTGCATCCGGGGTAGGGCGAGGGGAGAGGGGTAAGAGGCTGAGTCTGAGTGACAGCCGGGGAACGGATCTGTAGGCCTCCGCCAGGGACACGGTCACCTCATGGTAAACGCAAACACTAACTCCTCTGGAAGAGAACAGTGTTACACATACGCACACACGTTAACATCACGTGAAAACCCACATCCGTGTTCGGCGGGTCTCATTTATCTCACGAGAGTTGATACAATGAAGAAAACAAGAATAAACGTGCATGGGTAGCACATAGCAGGGGCTGGACGAATCCTGGACTGGACGAGTGAATACACGAATGAATTAATGAGGGGCCCCGAGCGGCTGCCTCACCTGCCCACACCACAGGACCCCAGAGCTTCAAACCTGGGAGCAAGCCCACATCACCGGTGGGGGTGACAGGCAAATACCGGTAGATGGGCAGACAACAAGCACGGACCAAGTTGTGAGGAGAAATGGATAGATGAATCCATAGGCACCGGTGAAGATTTTCATACAAGTCTACCAGAAATGTACAGGTTGAGCCCAGTTAGATGGATCGGAATATAGAGTATTAGAAAAACAAAATTAGACACATGTGGAACCTATGGCCACAAAGGTAAAATTTATTCTTTGGAAATCCACATAGATATTTTGAAAAATTGACCCAGCTTTAAGACACAAAGGAAATCTCAACAGAACAACAGGCCACAAATTCCACCCACAATATGAATTAAGCTTTCACAATACGAATTACGCAACAATTAAAAGACACTTTAAAACATCTGTTCTGTTTCAAAACTTTAAAATTCACTCCTTAAAAAAAATACCTGGATTAGGGGCACTTGGGTGGCTCAGTCGGTTAAGTGTTGGACTCTTGATTTCGGCTCAGGTCACGATCTCATGGTTCGTGAGTTTGAGCCCCACATCGGGCAGAGCCTGCTCGGGATTCTCTCTCTTTCTCTCTCTCTCTCTCTCTCAAAATAAATAAATAAACTTAAAAAAAAATACCTGGATGAAAGAGGAAACCAAAAAAGATACCAGTGCCTTGACAGCCTATAGGACAATTTTACGGAATTTTCCAAACATAGATATTCAGAAAAAAGGATAAGAGGCAGGGCAAGAAACATACAATTCATTCTATAAGTCTAGTAAAGCAAAATATAAGAAAACAGTTCAAAAAAAGAGACGTATAAGCTGATCTTACTTTTTTTTTTTTAATGTTTTATTCATTTTTGAGACAGAGAAAGAGCATGAGCAGGGGAGGGGCAGAGAGAGGGAGACCCAGAATCCGAAGCAGGCTCCAGACTCCGAGCTGTCAGCCCAGAGCCTGACGCGGGGCTCAAACCCACAAACTGCGAGATCATGACCTGAGCCGAAGTCGGACGCTCAACCCAGTGAGCCACCCAGGCGCCCCGATCTTACTTTTAGACATAGAAGTAATATGTGTGTGTGTGTGTGTGTGTGTGTGTGTGTGTGTGTGTGTGTGTGTAGGGGAAGGGATGGCAGGGAAAGAGAGTATGTGCGTGAGTGGAGAGGGTATTGTAAGATATCAACATCTCGTGGATCTTTATATAAGTGTTCTATGGGTTTGAAACTTTTCTAAATAAAAAATTAACAAGACTTTCTCCTTAACAAAACAAAACAACCCCATCCCAAACTCTCTGGTAGTATTGTGTGTCGAATTGTGTCCCCCAGAGATATATTCAAGTCCTAACCCCCAAGACCTCAGAATGTGACTGTATTTGGAAATAGGATTGTCGTAGACGGGATTTGTTAGGACGAGGTCCCGCTGGAGGAGGTGGGCCCTTAATCTGAGGGGGATTTGGACACAGACAGACACAGAGAGGAGGTCATGTGACCACAGAGACTGGATGTAGCGATGCCCTTCAAGACAGCCTGCAGGGAGGGGCCGTTTGACAGCTTCCCAATCTTTGGGATCTGCTCAGTATTCACCCCAAGGCCACGGCCTCCCGGGGACTCCAGCCAAGGACGAAGCACACATGCGTACTGGGGGCAGAGGCAGAGCGGGGCCGTTTGGGCCTCGAGGCAGGACTGTGCTCTGGGACTCCCCACCAGCCCCACGACCTACTGACAGTCACACGGCCCAGACCTCCTTCCTTCCCTCTCCCCCATGGCGGGTTTCAGGCCAGAAGCTTCTGGTCCACACTCTCCCTCTCTCCATCCCGACACTCTCTCTCTTCTCATTTCGTCTTGGCCTTTGGTCCCCACCTGACTTCAGGGTTTCCCTGTGGGACAGGTAGCTGCACCAGGGCCCCACCGTCCCTAGAAAGTCTTGGTCTCCTAGCTGCATGTGGAGCTCCAGGTCAGAGTCTGTATCTGGGGAAATTCATCCTGTAACGGGATCTAACCTTATAGCTCCTGCAAAAGCACACCTTCCATTTGAAATAACAAAGCACGGGCGCCTGGGTGGCTCACTGGGTTAAGCGCCCGACTTTGGCTCAGGGCATAATCTCGCAGTTCGTTGGTTCGAGCCGCGCATCGGGCTCTGTGCTGACAGCTCGGAGCCTGGAGCCTGTTTCTGAGTCTGTGTCTCCCTCTGCCTCTGCCCCTAACCCACTCACATTGTCTCTGTCTCTCTCAAAAATAAACATTAAAAAAATAAAAAATAAAAAGGGGTGCCTGGGTGGCTCAGTCGGTTGGGCGTCTGACTTCGGCTCAGGTCATGGTCTCGCAGTCTGTGAGTTCGAGCCCCGCGTCCGGCTCTGTGCCGACAGCTCAGAGCCTGAGGCCTGCTTCAGATTCTATGCCTCCCTCTCTCTGCCCCTTCCCTGCTCATCGTGCTCTGTCTCTGTCTGTCTCTCAAAAGTGGATGAATATTAAAAAAAAATTTTTTTAACAAATAAATAAAGAGGCCCCTGGGTGGCTCAGTCGGTTGAGCGTCCGACTTCGGCTCAGGTCATGATCTCGCAGTCTGTGAGTTCGAGCCTCGTGTCGGGCTCTGTGCTGACAGCTCGGAGCCTGGACCCTGTTTCGGATTCTGTGTCTCCCTCTCTCTGACCCTCCCCCATTCATGCTCTGTCTCTCTCTGTTTCAAAAATAAATAAACGTTAAAAAAAAAACCAAATAAATAAAAAATAAAAATAAATGAAATAACAAATCGACATCTTAAAGCGGAATATGTACTTTCAGAGTCCAAAGACTCATATGGCTGAAATACACATCCACTCTTCTTCTAATGCCAGTGGAGACTTGGAGGGGCCCCGCGAGAAACTATCTCTGCACGGGCAGGAGGGTCTCTGTGATACAGACACGGGGTCAAGTCCCAAATGGAAGGCTCATACCTGAAGCACGAGAGGCCCCTATCATCCGTGATCGGATCAGTCCCTCTCTCTTTTTGTTTCTTATTAATTTAATCTTTCCCCGAAAAACTTCCAGGTGGTGGTCTAGTTTTTCTTTCAAATCATCTGGGAAAAAAAAATCCAACGCTTGACAACATAGAAACTAGAACTACAGACAAGATAGCAACGTATCACAATTTTGACGGATTGCTGAAAACCATGTTCTGCCACAGAAGTGCTAACGTTACAAATGTTATCCTATGTGAGGAAGGGAGAGACACGTGATTCAGCATTGAAATCAACCGTAAATACTCTTCTAGGTTTCTAGTGAAATACCTCTATTTTGATAAGTCACTGTTAAGAATGTAATAGAAAAAGCGTGAGTCTTGGCGCTTTGGAGCAATCTGACTTTCTCACTAACATGTCAGCTCTGGACATGCCTCTTACACGCTCTGGGCTCTGTGCTGACAGCTCGGAGCCTGGGGCCTGCTTCGGATTCTGTGTCTCCCTCCCTCTCTGCCCCTTCCCTGTTCATGCTCGGTCTCTCTGACTCTCAAAAATAAATAATAAACATAAAAAAAAATTTTTAAGCCACAGTCTAGCAGAAGGTCTCCCGCCAACCCCCGTCCCTTGCTCAGGGCTTTGGGGACTTCTCGCTCAGCATGCGGCCAAATGTGCTGCCCGGTGCTACTGATGGGATAAGGACTCTGACCATCTCTACACATCCCCTCCTGTGCACAATAGTAGAAATAAAGAGTGGTTCTCGGAGAAATCACGTCATACATGGTAGTGCCTGGCCAACGTGTGAAATTCCTAAGCGTAGCTGACGTTGGCTTGAGTAATCTTCAGTTGGACAAAGTAGAGTCACTTCCCCACGGGTCAGTCTCCTGGAACATGCTCTTTCGTAGCCCTGCCTGTTCGTCTCCCTACTCTCTCTCCTTTTTTGCTTTCCCAGCCCACAGGGGGTCAGATTCACAGATTAGGTTAACTCTTCTGTAGGAAACCTATCCAATACTGACATATTGCTCCCAAGGGAAATGGACCCCTACAGGGACTTACAGACTCCAAGCTTTTCACTAGTCTGGGCCCTCTTGGTTTGCCTCAGGTTTATAATTAAGCTGTAAAACGGATAACGAATCAGATTTTGTATTCATATCACGACTCTTTGAAACCAACGAGCAGAGGAGAGCATGCTCTTGACTGCCGTTGGTCTGATGAGAATTCTTTCGTGAGAAGGACTTAGGTCCTGTCTCTTCCCTGCATTAAGCCTCTGATAGCACTCCATTTCTCCAGAGAAAATTCAACCAGAGTCCCTCATGAGCGGCGTTGCCTTTTGGTGGCTCTGGCTGCATGTCCACACTCTCTCCCAACGCTATACTCATATGTAAACTACAGGAAGTACAGAACTATCCCAAACTCAGGATGTTACCTCTGGGCCTTGGCAACGCTATCTCCTCTGCCCCTCCTCTCCATCTAGGTACCTCCAACTCGCCCCTCAGACGTGGGTTTAGATGTCACCTCTTCCTGAACAGCCTCCATGACCTCTGAAGACCAGGTTGGTGCTCCTATATTTACCTCATGGAAGCACTGATCGCCCGTGAGCCCAACACCGCGGGGCAGGGACCGGCTCTGACATCCCCACCGGTGAGCCAACGGCGCCTGCCTCCACACCCATCAAATGTGAAATGAGCAAAAAAAGAACCCAAGCGCCATCAGGGATCGCCTTCAGAGCACATGACATCGATGGACGGAGTTCTGTCTTACCAGAGTCGCTCATGTCGTCTACCAGAATAATTTCTTCAAGGAAGTGGCGTGGGGTGAGGTTTACGACACTGAACATGGTCCGAAACAAGGCGCTAAACTCCTCGTTGTGGAAGCAGACGACAACACTGGCAGTAGGTAGGTTGGCTGGGTAATGTTTTTGAAAACACCTGCGAGGATAAGGGAAGAAAATGATTTGTGGTCTCACTGACGCAAATCATTTACGGTTTTTCCTCTTTATTCCCGTAATGGATGATTACGATAATAAGGTGACCGTACATTTGAAAACACCAAAATTAAGGTACAAAAGCTCTTCTAACTTCTTATCTATTCTAATATTTTCTCTTAAGTTTTTTTTTAACATTTATGTATTTATTTAACGTTTATTTCTGAGAGACAGAGTGCAAGTGGGGGAGGGGCAGAGAGAGAAGGAGACACGGAACACGAAGCAGGCTCCAGGCTCTGAGCTGTCAGCACAGAGCCCGACGTGGGGCTTGAACTCACAAACTTCGAGACCATGACCCGAGCCAAAGTCAGATGCCCAACCGACTGAGCCACCCAGGTGTCCCAATATTTATGTCTTTTTGAGAGAGAGACAGAGAGAGACAAGAGAGAGGGAGACACAGAATCCGAAGCATCTCCAGGCTCCAAGCTGTCAGCATAGAGCCCCACGCAGGGCTCGAACTCACGAACTGCGAGATCATGACCTGAGCCAAAGGCAGACTCTCAACCGACTGAGCCACCCAAATGCCCCTAAGTCATCCCCCCCTTCTTCGTGCCAGCAATAAGTGCTCTTCCCTGGAGGCTCTGTTTGGACCATCTTAATTCAATTCGAACACAGTGTAAACGTGACTCATACGGGTATTTTGGTTTCTATTATTAAAGTGTATTAATACGCTGATTCACACCGAAAGGCACAAATCCACCACATTGCACTGTCTGCAAAGAAAATCTGGTGCCTCAGTTTGTTGCAACAAAGAAGTGCAGTGGGTATAGCGTAATTGGATTTCTTCCAGGGATTTGACAAAAGCGTGTCATTATTTTCGTGCATAGGAGAGAAGAACAGAAGCTGAATTGTAATAATATTAGTTATTAGCCGTTGATTAGCATTTGAATTGCTGCATCATGTGGTTGTATTGTGAAATATTTCGGTTGTAAATGGCAACCCCCCCCCCTCCCGGTGCTAGTTTAAGCAAAAGAAAGGGGAGTACATTGGAAGGGGACCCCCCCTGCCCCACAGGACCTGGTGACAAGTGTACAGGCAAGAAGAATGACTGGAGCCAGAGGCTTGAAAGCCACTTGGACACTCTGTCCACTTCTGCTGTGGTCTTTCCAACTGGGAATAATAGTAACTATAACAAGACCAGCCTTCCTCATAGGTTGTGTGGGTTCAATGAGTTGCTACATCAAATGCTCAGAACGGCACCTGGCAGACAGTAAGTATTACATCAAGCTCATTATAGGATTCTTATCCTCTGTCTGCAACCTGACTCGTTTGCACCTCTTTATTCCACGGAGTGGGAATTGTGGCCAACATCAGCACCCAAGGAGAAACTGGTGAGACTTTCTCTCTGGCTCAAAATGCACAGTAAGGATTCACTGGCCCAGTGCAACTCAGGTGCCCGTCCCTGGGCTAATGGACTGTGGCCAGACAGGCAGTAGGTGAGAGAGAGTGGGATGGGGGCTAATGGAAGGATAATACGAGGGATGTGATGGTCCAGGGGGAGCTCGTGCTACTTAGGCCCGTCTCTAACGTGACATTCAGTCCTGGGCATATCATTTGAAGAAAACTGTGGATAAATGGAAGATAGACCATGTGAGTGGAGGAGCCTGAGACTACGTCCCACCAGGACCCGTTAGGCCCCTGTGTGTATGAGTTTCTCCAAAATTAACTGATAAATGTTGCTGTGGTCTTTGCTGACTTAAACGTTTCTTACCTAAGCAGGCAGTTTTTCAGGGTAAAAGCAATTTGGACAAGACCTGAGTTTGGTCATCCTTGGTTAGCTGCTCTGTTCTTTGCTGGTCATATAGGTGACCAAGAGTCCGGTAGAAAGCAGGACTATTGTGCGTTGAATTGTGTCTCCCCCAAATTCATCTGTTGAAGTCCTCACCCCCCAGTTCCTCAGGATGTGCCCTTATTTGGAAATGGGGCTATTGCAGAAGCAATGAGGAAGATGTCATTAAGGTGGACGTAAGTCCAATAAGACTGGCATCCTCGAAAAAAGGGAAAATTAGGGCACAGGACAGACACAGAGTGCACTGGGTAGGGGGGAGATAGTTGGGTTACACCTTGTGCACTAAGAAGAAAAGACTGTAGGACTGGGGGCGTGCCGACTTGCCCCTTTTGTGCTTTTTGATATTTGCCAGGTTTTCTGTAATTAAAATTTAAAAGAAAGCTACCCAAGTTATTAACTACAAAAGGATAAATAGTAATTTTGCAGTGCAGAAATCTGACACCTTCTGTTTTGGTCAAGTGATCAAAAGTATCTTCACCCCCAGCCACCTCGTTAGTAATGGGACAAATGGACATCAAGTGCCTCCTAATATGATGCTCGAGGAGGACATCACATCATTTCTATGGGATTCCTACCAAAAAGCATGACCAGGATTTGATCACAAGGAAACATCAAACTCCAACTGAGGAACATTCTAGAAAAAAACTGGTTAGCTCTCTTAAAAAGCGTTATAGTCATGAAAGATAAAGACTTGGGAACAGTTTCAGATGAAGGAAAACCGAGGGAATGGGAATGCCGCAAGTCATCCTGGGTTGGACCTTTCCAGAAAAAGGACACTAGTGGGGCAGCTGTAAATATTTCAATTGTGTCTGTAGAAGATATTAACCTTGGGGGAATCTAAGAAAAGGCTATACAGGAATTCTTGGAGAGATTTTTTTCAACCATTTTGTAGGTCTGAAATTATTTCCAAACTGAAAAGTGCAAAGACAAAAATGACATCAGAAGACCAAGCAACATAAAAATGGTCTCTTCAAAGATCTGTATCAAATACTTCAATAGCTAGTGAAAATAATCATACGAACTTTAAGGCAAAGCTGAAATGGAAATCCCAGTTAGTGAAATAACAAGATTAGTACAAGAATGGCTGAAAACCGAATTTCCTGTCAAAGAAGTTAACATTCTGAATACGAAAACTTCCAAGTTCACTTCTCTCTTTGGACAATCTCTCTCTCTAGGGGGTCTGGGTGGCTCGGTTGGTTGAGCGTCCGACTCTTGATTTCAGCTCAGGTCGTGACTTCGTGGTTTGTGAGATCGAGCCCCGCATCGGGCTCTGGGCTGACGGTGTAGCATCTGCTTGGGATTCTCTCTCTCTCCCTCTCTCTCTGCCCCTCCCCTGCTCTCTCTCTGTCAAAGTAAATAAGTAAACATTAAAAAATTAAAAAGAAAGAAAAAGAAATACCCCTTTGTCTAAATGTCCTCATTGGTAATTTAGTAAAAATATCTCGGGGGAGATGCAATTCTTATAAATTCCTAGGATACACTTGGTGCAAATGGGGAAGGTATTCTCAACTCTAGAATTTTGAAACTATCTACCCCAAGTCCCAAAAACAGGAACCTATATTACAAGACTGCTAATATGCCAAAATTAAAATCTGGTTAGTAACTGTTTATTTAAAAACTTAAAACAGGGGCGCCTGGGTGGCTCAGTCGGTTGAGCGTCCGACTTCAGCTCAGGTCACGGTCTCGCGGTCCGTGAGTTTGAGCCCCGCGTCGGGCTCTGGGCTGATGGCTCGGAGCCTGGAGCCAGCTTCCGATTCTGTGTCTCCCTCTCTCTCTTCCCCTCCCCCGTTCATGCTTGTCTCTCTCTGTCTCAAAAATAAATAAACGTAAAAAAAAAAAAAACTTAAAACATATTCATGTTTAGACTTGTACACTGAAAGCTAGAAGACATTAATACAAGAAATCAAAGAAGACACAAATAAGTGGAAGGGTGTTTTGCGCTCGGGGTTAAAAGAATTTCACACTGATGGGGGCCTGGGTGGCTCAGTCGGTTAAGCATCCGACTTCGGCTCAGGTCACGATCTCACAGTTTGTGAGGTTAAGCCCCACATCAGGCTCTGTGCTGACAGCTCAGAGCCTGGAGCCTGCTTTGGATTCTGTGTCTCCCTCTCTCTGTGTCCCTCCCCCAGTGTGCTCTGTCTCTTTCTGTCTCTCAGAAATAAGTAAACATTAAAAAAATTAAAAAAAAAAAAAGAATTTGACACCATGAAGATGTCCTTACTACCAAAGAAATCTACAGATTCAATGCAATCCATATCACAATTCCAATGGCATTTTTCATAGAAATAAAACAAAGAATCCTCAAATTCATATAAACTACAGAAGATGCTAAAGAGGCAAAGCAATTTGGAGAAACAAGAACACAGCTGGAGGCATCACATGCTCTGACTTCAAACTCTGTTGCAAAGCTGTAGTAATGAAAACAGTCTGGCATTGGCATAAAAAGAGACTCATGGATCAATGGAACAGAGTAGAGTGCTCAGAAAGAAAATAAAATCATCCATTTATGATTAATCAATTAAGAAAAAAAGCCAAGAATACACAACGGGGAAAGGACAGTCTTTTCAATGTTGCTAGCCACATGCAAAAGAATGAAACTGGACCACTCTCTTAACACCATACACAGAAATTAACTTGAAATAGATTAAAGACTTGAAGGTAAGACCCAAAGCCATAAAGATCCTAGAAGGAGACAGAGGTAGTAGTAAGTTTCTTGACATCAATCTTGGGGATGATGTTTTGGATCTGGCTCCAAAAACAAAGACAACAAAAGTATAAACCTGTACTGAATGGGAGAAAATCATACACGCGATAAGGGATTAACATCTAAAATATACAAAGAGTTCGTAAAACTCGATACCAAACAAACAATTCAATTAAAAAATGGGCAGGAAATCTGGGGTGCCTGGGTGGCTCAGTTGGTTGAGTGACCGACTTCGGCTCAGGTCATGATCTCACCATTCGTTATTTTGAGCCCCGCATCAGGCTCTGTGCTGACAGCTCAGAGCCTGTAGCCTGCTTCGGATTCTGTGTCTCCCTCCCTCTGCCCCTCCCCTGCTCACGCACTGTTCCTCTGTCTGTCTCTCAAAGAATAAACAATCAATAACAAAAATTTTTTTTAAAAATGGGCAGAAAATCTGAATAGCTATTTTTCCAAAGGCATACGATGGCCAACAGGTACATAAAAAAGTACTCAATGTCACTAATAATCAGGAAATGCAAATCAAAACCACAACGAGATATCATCTCGCACCTGTCAGAATGGCTATTGTCAAAAAGACAAGAAATAACAAGTGTTGAAGAGGATGTGGAGAAGAGCCAACCCTGATGCACTGTTGGTGGGAATGGAAATTGGTGCGGCCAAAATGGAAAACAGCATGGAAGTTCCTCAAAAAATTCAAAAGAAAGCTAACATATGATCCAACAATTTCACTGGCAGGTATTTACCTGGAGAAAATGAAAGCGCTAACTCATAAAGACATACGCACCCCAAGTTCACTGCAGCATTATTTACAATAGCTGAGACACAGAAACAACCTAACCATCCATCAGTGGATGAATGGATAAAGAATGCAGTGTCATATACACAATGGAATGTTATTCAACATAAAAAAAGAATGGAATCTTGTCATTTGCAAGAACATGGATGGACCTTGAGGGCATTACACTAAATGTAATAAGTCAGAGAGAGATAAATACCATATGATCTCACTTATATGTGGAATGTAAAAAACAAACAACCAACCAAACATCCCCAACCCAAGCTTATAAACACAGAGAACAAACTGGTGGTTGCCAGAGGAAGGGGATGGACAAAACAAAGCTCCATTATAAAATAAATGCATCGTGGGGCGCCTGGGTGGTTCTGTTGGTTAAGCGTCCGACTTCAGCTCAGGTCACGATCTCGCAGTCCGTGAGTTCGAGCCCCGCGTCAGGCTCTGTGCTGACGGCTCAGAGCCTGGAGCCTGCTTCCCATTCTGTGTCTCCCTCTCTCTCTCTGCCTCTCCCCCGTCCATGCTCTGTCTCTCTCTGTCTCAAAAATAAACGTTTAAAAAATTTTTTTAATAAAATAAAATAAATGCATCGTGGGGATATAATGTCTATATGGTAACTATAGTTAATAATACTATGCTGCATATTTGAAAGTAGCAGAGAGAATAGATCTTAAAATTCCTCATCACACATGCAAATATTTTTGGTAGGTATGTATGGTGGCCAATGTTAACTAGCCTTATTGTGGCGACTATTTTGCAATATATGTAAATATCAAATCATTATGTTGCACACTTGAAACGAATATAATCTTATTTTTCAACTATACCTCCATAAAAAATTAGGAGAAACATACTTTTTATTTCTGGTATCTGGCACTTCTCTCTCACTGCCCAAGCTTTTACTGAGAACGGTGTTAAATCCATATTTTAAAAATCCATCAACAAATTCTGAGCTTGAATAGTTAAAATCCTTACCTGCAAGAAAGGGTAATGACAGTCACGTAAGTAACAAGTTTACTAATGTCGCTTTGATCAAGGACCATAAGAACAACTCTATCCTGAATTCACTCCTTTTATAATGAGTCAGAGTCATTTTCCTGGAACCTAACTACCCCCCGGATGACAAGGTTAAACTCAGAGCAGATTCCTTAGAAAAGTATGAACAACGGGGCGCCTGGGTGGCGCAGTCGGTTGAGCGTCCGACTTCAGCCAGGTCACGATCCCGCGGTCCGTGAGTTCGAGCCCCGCGTCGGGCTCTGGGCTGATGGCTCAGAGCCTGGAGCCTGTTTCCGATTCTGTGTCTCCCTCTCTCTCTGCCCCTCCCCCGTTCATGCTCTGTCTCTCTCTGTCCCAAAAATAAATAAAAATGTTGGAAAAAAAAAAAAAAGAAAAGAAAAGTATGAACAACAAGCCAGTCTTTGGTCACTCAGTCCCTCTAGGGAAGGAAGTGTTCAGCCTCCTTGGTCCCATCATGATTCACAACGGTCCTGAGATTGTAACTGAGGGATTTCCGGAAGGGGGCTCAAACCCCTCCCCCCACATTCCATTGCAGAGAATAAAAAAATGCCACTGGCCATTTTTTTAATAGCAAGATGCCAGGGGCGCCTGGGTGGCTCAGTTGGTTAAGCATCCAGCTTCAGCTCAGGTTATGATCTCATGGTTTGAGTTCGAGCCCCGCGTCAGGCTCTATGCTGACAGCTCGGAGCCTGCAGCCTGCTTCGGATTCTGTGTCTCCTCCTCTTTTGCCCCTCCCCAACTTGTGCTCTCTCTATGGCTCTCAAAAAATAAATAAATGGAAAAATAAAAAAAATAACAAGATCCCAGAGGCCACCCCCAAATTACCAGTCCTAACACAAAACGAAGTTGGAGTAAATTTCCTCTTAAGAGAGAAAAATTCTCAGATGTCACTGCAGAAATAAAATGTAATCACAAAAGATAAACAGAATGAACTAGAATGGTTAAAAGAAGGGTCTAAGAAGGCAGGAGTCAAAATATCATTAAAAAAGTACAGAATTCATCGGAAGCAACATCCAGAAAGTCATTTTATACTCACAATAAGTCATAATAAAGACTAAATAATAATGAGCTTGCAGACATCAAATAATGCTACAGCAAAATACGTTAAAATCGTTAGAGATATCAATATATACTGCCACAAGTAGTAATGGAATATTTTTTAAAAATTTTTTTTCAACGTTTTTTATTTATTTTTGGGACAGAGAGAGACAGAGCATGAACGGGGGAGGGGCAGAGAGAGAGGGAGACACAGAATCGGAAACAGGCTCCAGGCTCCGAGCCATCAACCCAGAGCCTGATGCGGGGCTCGAACTCACAGACCGTGAGATCGTGACCTGGCTGAAGTCGGACGCTTAACCGACTGCGCCACCCAGGCGCCCCAGTAATGGAATATTTTAAGAACAACTCCAAGTCAGAGAAAAAGTTAGAAAGAACTTGATAAATGTCATTAGCACTATTTCCTTAGTGGATTTGAATGTTGCTTTGTTTTTGAAGAATGAACTTTCTTTTCCAATGCCTACGGAGTGCTTTCCAAAACCGATATAAAAGGCTATATTATATACAAAAGGGATTCTCTTCAGGATGCAGTAACCCCATTTCCCCTAAGCCCTCTTTCCTGCACCTGAGAAATCCTGAACGTAACACAATAGATGAGCATAGGAGGGCTCAGAAAAGGGGGAATAAGGAGGCAGATGCCTCAGGACTGGAGGAAGGACATGGGAGCTCCTAATTTCCTCGCTGCCTCCCGTCTCTCCCAGACAGAAGTCTGTAGAAGCCTCCCAGTAGAACCACCAATGGCACAGGCCAAAAAGCCTCCCAGATAAGTCTGTTCCCTCCAGCCACAGGGCCGGGGGCGGAGGCGGCAAACCAAGAAATCCTTTGGCCGAACCTAATCTAGTCAAGTCAAGCAGAAGTGGGAGAACCACACCACCCCCCGGGGCAGGGAGGAGGCCTTCCACCACACCCAAGGGAGTAAAGGGCAGTGCTATGGGTGGGACTGAGCAGAACCCACCCTTCTATCCCCCTTCGTGGCAGGAGCAGCAGGGGCTCTGATTACCTGGGGGGTGCGGGCAGCCTGGGCGGGGAGCTGGCCTGGGGGAAGCAGGTGGCACTCTCATTCTCCCCCAGATAGCGCCGTGGCAATAGCAATGCTGAGCCTCCAAGCCCAGCTGGCAGCGACGAGGCTTCTGGAGGGGACGCAAGGTGGGACTCGTCACCATTCCACATAGCCCCTGCCCCTCACGTTAGCAGGGCCCAGCGGAGAGCTAACCCTCTACCCCACCCGGTGGCAATAAGAGAAGCAGGTTATGCAAAGCTGGACACTGACCCTGCTTCTCCTGTCTCCTAACTGGCTGTCCGTGAGGCCCACTGGGGAGCTAACTCCCAGACAACAACTTCATGCACGTCGGTGCCTCATTTTACCAAAGCGGGAGCCGAACTCCTCCCCTCCCCCAGGGTGATCCCTGGCTGCCGGAATGGTGTCAGCAGACCCGGTGGGGAAACTGAGAATACCTCCCACCTGGCCCACCCTTGTGCTGCAGGGGATGGCCCCTAATAAAGAAGCTTAATTAGGACCCGGTGTTGCATAATATCCCAAAGGCCCAGAATACAATCGAAAACCCTTTCTCACGCCAAGAACCAGGGATCTCAAATTGAATGAAAAGACAATACAGAGATGAGTCAGAGGTCAGAATGATCTGACTTCTCAGGCTAAAGCAGTCATCAGAAGAATGTTTGGAAACAAATGGAAAAGGGAAAATCTCAGCAAAGAAACACAAGCTATATTTTAAAAAATGGAAGATATAGAACTAAAAAACACAATGGTCTAAGTAAAAAAACCTCACCGGACCGGCTTAATAGTAGAGCGATGATGGCTGATCAGTGAAATCCACCGAATCCGAACAACAGAGAAAGCAGACAGGAAAAAAATGCAGAGAGTTTCAGGAACCTGCACGCTGACAACGAAAAGAGCTGATCCTTCTGTTATCGGAGCCCTGGGAGGGGAGGAGTCAGAGTAGGACTGAAAAAGTACTCTGGAAGTAAGGCTGGAAACTCCCCAAATTTGGTGAAAGTTGGACATCTATAGACTCAGGAGACTGAACAAAACCCCAACAGGATAAACCAAAGAAATGCATGTCGGGACACATCATAACTAAATTTCTGAAAACTGAAGGCAAAGGAAAACTTTTGAAAGCGGCCAGAGAGAAGAGAAGTAGGACTCACAGAGGATCAATCTGAATGGCCGTGGATTTCTCGTTTGAAATCGCGGAGGAGGCGGGGCACCTGGGTGGCTCAGTCGGTTAAGCGTCCGACTCCGGTGCAGGTCATGATCTCACGGTTTGTGAGTTCTAGCCCCGCATTGGGCTCTGTGCTGCCAGCTCAGAGCCTGGAGCCTACTTCAGATTCTGTGCCTCTCTCTCTCTCTGCCCCTCCCCCACTCACACTGTCTCTCTCTCTCTCTCCTTCAAAAATAAATAAACATTAAAAAAATTTTGAAATCGTGGAGGAGGGAAGGAAATGACAGAACATTTCTGAATGCTGCAAGAAAAGAACTGTCAATAGCAAATTCTATATTCCTCAAAAATACCCTTTGGGAATTGTGAGAAAATAAAGATACTCCTAAGTGAAGAAAAACTAAGAATTTGTAACCTGCCCTTAAAGGACAGCAAAAGAAAGTTCTCTAAACAAAAAGGAAATGATAACAGAAGTGTGGAACTTCAGACAAGAAAAAAGAACATCAAGGGGCGCCTGGGTGGCTCAGTCGGTTGGGTGTCCGACTTCAGCTCAGGTCACGATCTCGCGGTCCGTGAGTTCGAGCCCCGCGTCGGGCTCTGGGCTGATGGCTCAGAGCCTGGAGCCTGTTTCCGATTCTGTGTCTCCCTCTCTCTCTGCCCCTCCCCCGTTCATGCTCTGTCTCTCTCTGTCCCAAAAAAAAAAAAAAAAAAGAACATTAAAATGGATAAAAACAGGGACAAAATAATAGGCTGTCCTTTTCATGAGTTTCTTTTTTTCATTTTTTTAATGTTTATTTATTTGAGAGAGCAAGACCGAGTGGGGGAGGGACGGAGAAAGAAGGGAAGAGAGAGAATCCCAAGCAAGCTCTGCCCTGTCCATGCAAAGCCTGATGTGGGGCTGGAACTTAGAAACCAGGAGATCATGACTTGAGCTGAGTCAGGAGTCAGACGCTTAACCGACTGAGCTATGGAGGCACCCCTATCATGAGTTTCTTAAATCCTATTTGGTGTCTGAAACGACAATTATAACACCAGGTAATGTGGCGCTCAATACTGAAGACAAGTAAATTTTTTCATTGAGGAGGGCTAAGGGACTGCTTACACTTTACTTGAAGTGGAAAAACATCAATTCAAGGAGACTGTTAAGTTACAGATGGATTGCATAATACCTACAGCAACCCCGAGTGAAACCATACAAAGCAATCTGTTGAAAAAAAAAAACAGTATAAAATAAATCAAAACGGAATTTCGAAAAAATGTTCAAGCAACTCACAGAAAGGAAAGAAAAGGGAAACAGAAGATGGAGAAACAGAGGGAACAAATGAAAAACAAACTGGCTAAGAAACTCTGACATCAATAACTGTCTTTATTTTTTTTTTTTTAATTTTTTTTCAACGTTTTTTTTATTTATTTTGGGGACAGAGAGAGACAGAGCATGAACTGGGGAGGGGCAGAGAGAGAGGGAGACACAGAATCGGAAACAGGCTCCAGGCTCCGAGCCATCAGCCCAGAGCCCGACGCGGGGCTCGAACTCACGGACCGCGAGATCGTGACCTGGCTGAAGGTCACGTTGAAAAAAAAAATTAAAAAAAAATATACAGAACTGAATGAAAATGAAAATTCAACATTTCAAAAGTGGAGCCTGCTTGGGATTCTCCCTCTCTCCTTCTCTTTCTGCCCCTCCCCTGCTTTCTCTCTCTCGAGACAAAACAAACAAAACAAAACAAAACCCAGCAGGCTTTTTTGTAGACGTTGACAATATGTTTCTAAAACCTATATGAACAAGCAAAAGATCTAGAATAACCAAAACAGTTTTTTCAAGTTTATTTATGTATTCTGAGAGAGAGAGAGAGAGAGCATTGGGAAGGGGCAGAGTGAGAGGGAGAGAGAGAATCCCAAGCAGGCTCCCAACTGTCAGTGCAGAACCCAACGTGGGACTCGAATTTGCAAACTGTGAGATCATGACCTGAACCGAAATCGCGTCAGCCGCTTAACCAGCTGAGCCGCCCAGGCACCCCAAAACAATTTTTTTTTTTTAACATTTATTTTTGGGACAGAGACAGACAGAGCATGAACGGGTGAGGGGCAGAGAGAGAGGGAGATACAGAATCGGAAACAGGCTCCAGGCTCTGAGCCATCAGCCCAGAGCCCGACGCGGGGCTCGAACTCCCGGACCGCGAGATCGTGACCTGGCTGAAGTCGGACGCTTAACCGACTGCACCACCCAGGCGCCCCCAGTTCTGTATATTTTTATATTCCCTTTGAGACTTTCTCTTTGGATTATTTGGAAATGGGTTTTTAAATTTCCAACTCATGGAATAATTCTCTAGCGTCTACTACTGATATCCAGTTTGGTTCATTTATAGTCTGAAAATATACTCTATGATTTCAATTCTTTTAGGGTTTTTTTTTTTGAGGCTTGTTTCAGGATACAGGATGTGGTCCGTCTCTGGTGGCTGCTCTGTGCACACTTGAAAAAAATGCGTATTTGCTCTTTTCGGGTACGGTGTTCTTTACATCCACATCAGTTAGATCTTGTTGGGTGATTGTATTGTTCAGTTCTTCTGTGTCCTCGCTGAGTTTTTGGCTAGTAGTTCTGTCAATTGCTAAGGGTGGGGGTTGAAGACCCCAACTGTATTTATGGGTTTGTCAGTTTCTACTTTAACTCTATCAGCTTTTGCTTCGTGTGTTTTGAGGCTCTTTTTTGATGTGATTGTATTTGGAATCATTATGTCTTGCTGGTGCACTGAGCTTTTTATCATGAGGTAATGTCTCTCTGTTTGTCTCTAGTAATTTTCTCTGGTCTATTTTATCTAATATTAATAGACCCACTCCTGCTTTTCTTTTTTAAGTAGGCTCCATGCCCAAAGTGGGGCTTAAACTCATGACCCCGAGATCAAGAGTCATAGGCTCTACCCACTGAGCCAGCCAGGAGCTGCTTTTTTGATTAATATTTGCAAATATATCCTTTTCTATCCTTTTACTATCAATCGACCTATGTTTCATTGAAGTAAGGTGCTTGTAGATAGCATATTATTGGAACATTTTTTAAATCTACTCTGTAGATCTACCCAGGCGCCCCAACAATTTTTGAAAAGAATGAGAATAGAGTTCAGAAAGACACCCAACAAAAACAGTCAACTGATTTTTGACAGAGATGGCAAGATGGAAAAAGGGAGCTTTTTCAACAAGTGCTGCTGGACGAAATGGATATCCACCTAGGGGAAATGAACATTGATCCTTACCTCACATCATGGCCCTGATGTAAAATATAAAGTAAAACCTGAACTTTCTATAAGAAAACACAGAAGGGAATCTGAGAACTTGAGGTAGGTGAAGGTTACTTTGATAAAACATAAAAAACATGAACCGTACAAGAAAATGGGACGGACTGAACATCAAAATTTAAAATTGTTCTTCTTGGAGGCACCTGGATGGCTCAGTTGGTTAAGCAGATGATTTTTTTTAATATTTTTTTAACGTTTATTAATTTTTTGATAGAGAGAGACAGAGCGTGAGTGGGGAAGGGGCAGAGAGAGAGGGACGCACAGAATCCGAAGCAGGCTCCAGGCTCTGAGCTGTCAGCACAGAGCCCGACGCGGGGCTGGAACTCACGGACCGGACCGTGAGATCATGACCTGAGCCGAAGTTGGACGCCCAAACGACCGAGCCACCCAGGCGTCCCATAGCATCTCATTGTTGATTTCAGCTCAGGTCATGATCCCGGGTTGTGGGATCGAGCCCTGAGTAGGGCTCCATGCTGGCTGCTTAAGATTCTCTCCCTCAAAAATAAATAAGTAAATAAGTAAATAAACAAATAAATAAAAATAAGTGAAATCAATAAATAAAGCAGAATAAATATAATATAAAATAAATAAATAAAGCCAAATAAGGAAAAATAGAAAGTAAAAGGATAAAATAAAATTGTCCTCCTTGAATGACACCACTGAAAAGAGAATTTAAAAAGTACAGCATAGTGACTATGGTTAACAATGCTATATTGTATATTTGGAAGTTGCCAAGACAGATCTCATCACAAGAAAAAAGATTTTAACTGTGTGTGTGATGGCTGTTAACAAAAATCATTGTGGTGATTATTTTGCAATATATACACGTAGCAAATCATTATGCTCTACTCTAAAACTAATACAGTGCTTTTTGTCGATAAAAAAAAGAGAATAAAAAGACAAGGCACAGACTTGTACTATTTGCAACTCACATATCAAAGGCCTCAAATCGAAAATACATTTTAAAAAGTCTTAAAAGGGGCGCCTGGGTGGCTCAGTCGGTTAAGCGGCCGACTTCGGCTCAGGTCATAATCTCGCGGTCCGTGAGTTCGAGCCCCGCGCCGGGCTCTGTGCTGACAGCTCAGAACCTGGAGCCTGTTTCAGATTCTGTGTCTCCCTCTCTCTGACCCTCCCCCGTTCATGCTCTGTCTCTCTCTGTCTCAAAAATAAATAAACGTTAAAAAAAATTTTTTTAATAAATAAATAAATAAAAAGTCTTAAAAATTGAGGCACCTGGGTGGCTCAGTCAGTCTCTCTCTCAAAATAAAATAAAAACATTAAAAAAAATTTTTTTTAAGTCTTAAAAATCAGAAGACAAACATCCCAATTTAAAAATGGACAAAATTGGGGCGCCTGGGTGGCGCAGTCGGTTGAGCGTCCGACTTCAGCCAGGTCACGATCTCGCGGTCCGGGAGTTCGAGCCCCGCGTCGGGCTCTGGGCTGATGGCTCGGAGCCTGGAGCCTGTTTCCGATTCTATGTCTCCCTCTCTCTCTGCCCCTCCCCCGTTCATGCTCTGTCTCTCTCTGTCCCAAAAATAAATAAACGTTGAAAAAATAAATAAATAAATAAATAAATAAATAAAAATAAATAAAAATGGACAAAAGACGGGAAGAGACATTTTACAAAAGATGATATATGGGTGGTCATTAAGCACATGAAAAGGTGCTCAAAATTATTAGTCCTCAGGGAAATGCAAATTAAGATCACAACGATACCATTGCTTACCCATTCGAATACCTAACACCTAAAAAGCTGACCGTGTCAAATGTTGGCGAAGATTTGGAGCAAAGGGGTTCTCATACGCTGCGGGAAGGGATGTTAAATGGCACGCCTACCTTGGAAAACGATTCATTTTTTTTAAAGTTAAGCATATATCTACCTAAATCTCATCTGTCCCAAACCTAGGTGTTGACATAAGAGAAACAAAATAGGTCCACGTGAAGCCTTGTAATCCACGTTTACCTCAGCATTGCAATTTATTGCAGAGTATCTACAAATACATTAAAAATGTATAATATTGCAGGGCGCCTGGGTGACTCATTCCGTTGAGTGTCCGACTCTTGATTTCAGCTCAGGTCATGATCCCAGGGTTGTAGGATGACGCCCTGTGTCGGGTTCCACGCTGAGCGTGGAAGCTACTTAAGATTCTCTGTCTCTCCCTCTGCCCTTCTCCCCCCCCTTGTGCTTTCCCTAAAATTTGTATGTAGTAAAAATACTTCCCCTTAAAACGGCTAATGGAGAAAATAAAAATACTTACTCCATTTGAAAAAGGATTTCTGTGGTTTGGTTTCTTCTTCATCAGGACTTTCAAATCTCACATATGGTCTTGGAATTTCCTCTGAGCCGTGAGTATCTTGCCGATGAAATTTTTTTTCAAGGGACCAAATTGAGGCAGGCTCCTGGGTTTTCTTCTCCAAGTTGCTCACATGATTGTGGTTAGTAAATACATACAACAGAGCTGTCCAGATCCCAAATGTCAAGGATCCATACAGTAAAGTTTGAATTAAAATGCCTCTCATTGTAAACCTCGCATTTTTGAAGGCTCATTTGTTAATTTCCTAAATCAGAAGAATTTAAAAGAAGCTATGTTAGATATTCCCATGCCTTACAGATCATCTACTTGGTTTGAATTCAATTTTCAGTGTTTTAAAAACAAACATTTCTACTATGTATCATATACTTTGATGCGCTAAAGACGATCTCATTTTCTCTTAGCAAAACCTCTTAAAACGGGTATTCAGAAGATCACTTCACACCAAGGGAAGTGACCCAAGATAGCGGATCCGGCCCAGGAAAGAGGTAGCCCACATTGGAATGGGGGCTCTAGTGAGCTCTGGCACTCAACCTCTCCCCTAAAAGGAGATGGGTCAAAAGAATATCAGATTTGATAGATTCTTTGGGGCAGGCAAGTACAAGTCGGTGTCCTATCTGGTGGTAGAAATTAAGGAACAATGTTTGTAGAATGATGAAGATGTAGGCACTGGCTACCGTATTAATCAAAACATCACATAGATTCATGGGGAAAATGTGGCAGTCTGCCACAGGGCTCCAACTCGCCAGCTGTGGGATCACGACCTGAGTTGAAATCAAGAGTCGGATACTTAACCCACGGAGCCACCCAGGTGCTGGGGTGGGGGGTGGGGAAAGCTAAGATTTAAAAAAAATGGAAGTCACGTAAGAAAAATGAAGTTAATGTGCAAAACAAGCCAAGAAGCAGAAGCCTAGGAATATTATTTAAAATATGAAGGTTTGACTGTCATAAGAAATATATTAAAAGAGTCTAAAGCCATTGCTTTTGGAGAGTTGAACTGGGGATTAGGGTGGAATTGGGCAGGGGCCTGCTGACTCTCTTTATAAGATTTGGTTATGGGGCGCCTGGGTGGCGCAGTCGGTTAAGCGTCCGACTTCAGCCAGGTCACGATCTCGCGGTCCGGGAGTTCGAGCCCCGCGTCGGGCTCTGGGCTGATGGCTCAGAGCCTGGAGCCTGTTTCCGATTCTGTGTCTCCCTCTCTCTCTGCCCCTCCCCCGTTCATGCTCTGTCTCTCTCTGTCCCAAAAATAAATAAACGTTGAAAAAAAAATTAAAAAAAAAAAAGATTTGGTTTTATTTTTTTGTGTATACATTACTTTGGAAAAAAATTTTAAAATAAGGATTGCAAACTGTGTCTATCAAATGGCATCATTGTAATAAACACATGCGTATATAGCAGCGTTTCTCTCCCACCCCAACCTTTTATTTATTTATTTTTTAATTTTTTTTTAACGTTTATTTATTTTTGAGACGGAGAGAGACAGAGCATGAACAGGGGAGGAGCAGAGAGAGAGGGAGACACAGAATCCAAAAGAGGCCCCAGGCTCTGAGCTGTCAGCACAGAGCCCAACGCGGGGCTCGAACTCACAGACCGTGAGATCATGACCCGAGCCAAAGTCGGACGCTTAACCGACCAAGCCACCCAGGCGCCCCATCCCACCCCAACCTTTTAAATCAAGTGACAGCCTGGCGGCTGGAAGAGGGAATCAAGGATATGAACCCCAAGCTCTCCAGCATCACTCTCTTTCTAGGACCTCCTGGTGTGGGTCCTCCTGACACTCTGACTCAAGTATCCTCCTCCACATTTGACCATGTAGTATCGTCTCCCATTTTTACCCTTTCTAGGACTCGAGGGAAGAGGCGGGCTTCTGAAGTGTAGACCTCAGGCCAGCACTAGGAACCAGCCTGCCCACCCACTCTGGCTCTTAACCGCTCTTGTTCACAGCAGAGACCCATTCTTCCCCCACAGGACTCAGGACCCACAACAATTCCATGGCATCAAACCACCCGGTCAGCACCTTGCCCCCCAAACACCTGAACACACCTGAATATGATGTCTTACGCGGTGGTGCCACCAGGTCACGGCGTGGGACCCCGCTGCCCGAGTACTGGCTCATGGTTGAGTCCCTCCCCCAGAGTTACCGCTGGGGGGGGCAAGCGGCTTTGTCCAAAGTTTCCCCCTCCCTGAGGGAACTCATGTTTAAAGACCGGCTGATGAGCCCAACTTGCTTATTTCAACTTGAGATGACTCTGAGGACTCATCCGGCCCAGAGATTTCCACAGAGGTCCCTGTGGCAACCACACCACTGTCTAGCCTCTTTCTGTTGTGAAAATGAAGGAAAGGAAACTTTGTTCAGAATGGAGTCAGGAGGCCGGCAGGGGGCGCTCTCATCTCCAGCGCTCCTCGTCAATTGTAGACCCAACTCCTGGAGCATCTTGCAGAGGACGGCACTCTACTATCCCTGCAGGGGGACGGAAGGTTTCCTCCTCCGCCGGCAACAGCCCAGCCAATGAGGGACAGTCACAGCTCAGCCAATGAGAAGCCGCTATACTGTGACCGTCCAGTTTACTCCAATGAACTCTTAGTTTACAGCAGCCTTCCCGACTTCCCCCCTTCCTCTATAAAAGAGCCTCTTCTCCTTTAGTCTCCCAGGGTTGCCTGTGGTTTTGCCTTGCTTCTGCACGTTGGCGGTTCTCCATTATTACCAAATGAATCCATTTTTGCTGGCAAGATAACCGGCAGTTTTATTATTTTTATTTTTACTTTTAAACGTTTATTTTGAGACAGAGAGTAGGAGTGGGGAAGGGGGAGGGAGAGATGGAGACACAGAATCTGAAGCAGGCTCCAGGCTCCAGCTGTCAGCCCAGGGCCGGGTGGGGGTGGGGATGGGGGGGCCTGGAACCCACCAGTTGTGAGATCACGACCTGAGCCGAGTCGGAGGCTTAACCAACTGAGCCACCCAGACGCCCCGCAGCAGCTTTATTTTTAAGGTTAACATTGCTTGACCCAGTTTGCTTTGCTTGCAGGTGTTCCCCCAAACCCATGCCAATAAAGTGCCCGCACGCAAATCTCAGTCCCAAAGTCTGTTTCTGAGGAACTTGACCTACGAAAGTTGGTAGTGGGGTGGTCCTGCGAAACAGACACCAAAATGGGATGGGGGGGGGTGCATCACCGCTCACCCGCTGCCCTTAAGGACCCCCCAGGCTGGTGGAAAGGCAGCGTTCGACTAGAACCCAGCAGGCTGGAGCAGTGCGCTAGTTACGGCTTCACCAGTGGCCAACTGGTGGGAAGGAACGTTCTGGTTGGTGCATTTGGGAGCTGGGAAAAGTAATTATAAAAGCTGAGGAATCAAAATGTCTGCTGTTGGGTGCTACGGACACATTTGAGAAAGACAAAAGAAAGGCTAAGGGTGACTAGTCACCACTTTAAGGCAAAGTATCAATCTCACTTCCTTGGCAACACATAAAGGGATTCGCATCTCCTACGTTGGAAGGGCAGAGAAAGCGGAGACTCATGGGCAGGGCTTGGTGATAGGGCAGGGAGACTCCAAGGAAGGTGACTCCAGGGAAGGAGGGAGAAGCTAAGACTTGGGACGGGGGGTGTGTGGGTGGAGGGCCATGAGGACCCACCCTCTGGATCTACAGAAATGGCCCATTGCTCCTGTGCTTGAGGATGCTTGGCAAGCCACGCACGACCTTCCTCTGGATCCCCCCACCCCCAGTCCTCTCCTGACCGCCAGATCAATAATTAGGGTCAAGTGACAGCATAGCCTGGCTGGGATTGTGCTAGTCCTGCTCAGGGAGGAAAGAGTGTGTCCCCAGGGAACTGCAGAACCCAGGCATCAGGATCCAACCGGATCCGCGTCCTGTGCATGGGCTGAGACCTGAAGATTCTAGATCAAGGGAGGGGGTGTAAGACTGGATTGGGGGAGGGGCGCCTGGGTGGCTCAGTCGGTTAAGCCTCCCGCTCTTGATATCTGTTCAGGTCGTGATCTTGCGGTCCATGAGATGGGCCCCACATCGGGCTCCAGCTGAGTGTGGAGCCTGCTCGGGATTCCCTCTCTCCCCCTCCCCCCTCTCTCTCTGCCCCTCCCCAACTTGTGCACACATGCTCTCTCTCTCAAAATAAAACATGATAATAACAACGATAATAAAATTGGGGCATTTATTCATATAGGAGCATCCTCCCAAGACATAGGATTTAACACCCTGACAGAGATCCAGGTTGCACAATGAAGGCCCATTGACTGGAAAAATTACTCTTCAAAAATGCAGTATTCGATTATGCAAAGAAAAAGTGTCAAATGTGTTAGAGAAGAAGACAGCCTCTAACAGGGAGAAATGGGCAGATTCAAATAAGTGGGAAGAGAATGAAGCCGTTTAACTTCTATTAACCCCACTTCTAGAGATTAAAAGTCACATTTTGACACTTTTAATTTCCACTGAACACCAAAAGCAATTAGAAGCTAACGAAAAACATAAGTGAGGGGAGGCAGATTGCATACACAAAATACACATGTGGGGTCATGCTAGGACTAAAACCGGAAAAGAAAATAAATCCATATTGTCTAGAAGGATTCTCGTATATTAAGAAAATTTGGAGCAAATTCTCTACATTGTGAACGAGTAGGAAAATTAGCCTCCTCCATTTTTTTTTTAAATTTTACTAATGTAAGCTTTCTTATGCAATGTCTTCGTAAAGCAGAGCTCCCCCTGGTTTTCTGGAATATGCACCTCATCTCTCCCCCACCCCCACTCCCACCAAACGTATACATGCGCACATACGCTCACACACACGTACACGCTGAAAAACCAAAGCCCTAAACTAAATCTCGATTCACAGCCATCGAGTTTGTTTTAAAGTGTGAGTTTTTAGGGTCAAGAAAACATGGCTATGCTGTCACAACTAAATTCTCTATAAATGATCAGATTTTCAAGAACTGAAGTCATTATAATGCCCAGTCTACCTCTAGAGTGGTATAGCCCAGCCTCTTATTACAAATCAGATCTTAATCCTAATCCCCAGAGCCAGCATCCCATTCAAGATTCAGCGATTTGATGTGTCGCTTCCACTGAATGCAGGTGGAAGGCACCCCACCCCCCAACTTTGTTCCCATTTTTCTCAGCATGCCGAGGCCACCCACCTACCACTGAGACATTGGCTGCTCTGTAGTTGATACGTTGTCTAAGCTGAGTCGCAGGTGAAATTAGGCAGGGGTCTAGGCTGAACGATCTGAAAGATGAGATTTTTTTTTCCTGAATGGCCTGGATTCTGAGAAAATACTTGATTGTACTGGGTGACCCTGCCCGCCATGTACTGCATGCACACGATGTAGCATCAGGCCGTGTCACAAAGTCCTATGACATCACACAGGGCATCACCAGCAGCTGGAGGTTCCTGCTTAGAAGCTCCAAGCAGCAGGTGGAATCCAGGACTTCCAAAGTTCATTGGGTCCTTCCAGAGAGTCTTAGAATTCTCATTCCTCAACCAAGGAAATAGGAAAAGCCTCCTATTGGGAAAAATCTAGGCTCAGTCTCATTTTTTTTTTTTGGAAATAAACATGATAAAAATAAGCTTTCAGAACACCTCTCAAGGGACCCAAAGATGAGCCAAGGGGTTGTTTGGCTGCCTTTTAATTTTTTACTCTATATTACTCAATATTTAGATATTAGTACACAAGTTCAGCCAAATGCTTGCGAAATTTCTTCTTAACGCGTCTGAGCAGATTTGACCTTTCCCTCACCGAGGAGGCTGACCCTGTTTTGCCGGGGACCCAACATCTGCTTCAAAGTATGTGGTGGGTTGGGTTGTCCCTGGAGAACCAGAAATGAGAGAACAGAGAACATTCTAGATGTCCGGTATTTTTCTGTAGGTATAAAGGACAAGGAAGTCATGGGTACCACCCAGGAGTTGCTTAAGGGAGGCAAGAGTCATGCGAGAAATTAGGGGAAGATAGAAGATAAAAAGTGTCCTGAGTTGTTACAGCCTGGTGTCCCGACCCAAGAGTCAGGGGGCACTGTTGCCAGAAACGATTCATTAGGGGAAAGAATAATGTAACAAAACAAAACAGAAGGCATAGAACAAACTCATGAGGACACTAGGGAGCTGGTAGGTGCTGAAGAGAAGAGGTTAAGAGAAGGAAGATAAAGATTGCAGAGGGGAGGGAACGTGGGGGTGAGAGCAAAGTGCACGTGTGACAATGGAGGTAAATCCTGTGGGGTGACCAGAAAGCCTGGAACCTTCCCTAAGGATAAAAGGAAATTAGGAGGTTGAAACAGTGCATGTTTTCTCTCAAATGAGCAGGCAAGTTTCCTCCTAGTTGATTCTAATTAAACAATTACAAGGAGAAACAAAGCAGCCCAGAGTGTTACTCTCAGTCTGAGGAGGAAAAGGGAAACATGGATTTCTTAAGCTAGGTTAAGACTTCAGACTGGGAAACCATCTTTCTGGGCCCGTGTCTTCTGAGGGATAAAGGTGGGCCCGTGTCTTCTGAGGGATAAAGGCAATGCTTAAAACAAAGGGCAGGAAAAAAATCCAAACACCAAAGGGCGGAGAAGCAGAAATAGGAAATGCAAATCAAAACAAAATGGGCAAAAACATCTGAGTATAAATTTGCCAATTATCACGTACTACCCCAGGCATCTGGGCAAGGTGGGGGGTGGGTTGTAAGCTCTTGGAGGAAAGGGCCCCACACTCATCCATTTCTTTTTTTTTTTTAATTTTTTTTCAACTTTTTTATTTATTTTTGGGACAGAGAGAGAGAGAGAGAGAGAGAGAGAGAGAGAGAGCATGAACGGGGGAGGGGCAGAGAGAGAGGGAGACACAGAATCTGAAACAGGCTCCAGGCTCCGAGCCATCAGCCCAGAGCCTGACGCGGGGCTCGAACTCACAGACCGCGAGATCGTGACCTGGCTGAAGTCGGAAGCTTAACCGACTGCACCACCCAGGCGCCCCATCATCCATTTCTGTGCTCTACGATGCTATATCATGTGATAGGTGTCAGTAGACGTTCACTCAGTAAACCCTCAAATAATTGTCACTCTTAAGACAAAGGACTTGGTAAGCAATGTCCAGAGGTGAATATCTTTGGTGGTAAAAAGGAAACAAAAGGAAGGAGGAGGGAAAAAGAGAATCAAAAATTAATGAAGGAGCCTTAGTCCCAGCTCTGCCTGGTTCCCTCCCACCAGCCCTGCTGGGCTCATTCATCTAAAAACTGCTTTCTGACTGATTCTTTGCTCCAGCGACAAAGGTCTACAGACCTTCCCCACACTGTTCTTCTAAATTCCTCCATATGCTATTGGTCAGACTTGCCAACATATGCTCTCCTTTGTCTTGAGAACCCTTCGGAAGAATCCAGTCCCCATCCACTCTGGTTCCCAACCATTAAAAGCATCCACTGTGACCATCCTTTTGGATCTGACCATCTCAGGGTCTAAGCATGGCCGTTAATAACCACGTAGTAAGTTTTCCCATGGAAGTGGGCAATTATGGGTGGGGTAGTGATTTGAGAGGTTCCCCTAGAAATTCATGACCTGCTATCTTAGAATGTGGGGGATTATTTTGGGCCCAGAGCTGGGGATGTGGAGTTGGGGAGAAGGGAGACTCTGGTAATAAGTGTCAGGCACGGACCTTCGTTTGGCTAATATCCAAGGAGGACCATCTTGTTGGATAGACCATGTGCTGACTGCTTCAATTGTACACCAGTGTTTCGCTTATTTGAGTCAAGGTTATAACAATGAGTGTAAGACAAAAGAATGACAAAACGTGAATATTTGGGGGTGGAGGAAGTTTGTTTTTTTTTTTTTTTTTTTGTCTTTACACACCTACCTCCCGGTTAGAGTAGCTAAAGGCACTGTGTACTGAGACCTGTGGTAGGCTACCTCAGGAACACAGAGAAAGAACCTGTAGTCCCTATCGTAGAGTGGCTCACATCTCCAATGGGGAAGAAGACATTGTTCAAGACATTGGTTCAAATTCTATTAACAGATTTGGCCAAATGAGACCAGTTCCCCTGGATAAATAATACCAAAATTGCTTTTTTTTTTTTAAGTTTATTTATTTATTTTGGGAGAGAGAGAGAGAGAGAGAATCCCGACCAGGCTTCGTGCTGTGAGTGCAGAGCCTGACACGGAACTTGAACCCACAAACCGTGAAATCATGACCTGAGCCAAAATCAAGAGTCAGGTGGTTAACAGCCAGGTGCCCCCCAAATTGCTTTTGGTAGATGTTAATCAGTGGCCTCTTGGGTGAACAATTGGTTTTCTCTTTCAATTAATTTAAACAAAACAAAACAAAACAGAATCTTTGGTTCTGGGATGCCAAGAACATCTACCAATGATGCTCTAAAGATGAGAATTACATGAATTTTAGGGTTCTAGGTTAGTTATTCAAAATACTAATGATTTAATGAGAAGGTCTATTTGGAGACTTCTGATGTCGATAGCTTGGTTCACATGGCAAACAGTACTCTTGATTCTGCATTATTTAGAATAGCTTAAACTGGAAGGAACCCAAGTGTCCATCAGTGGATGAATGAGTAAGCAAAATGTGTTTTCCACGTACAATGGAATCTTTTTTTTTTTTTTTTTTTTTGCCACCCAGGCGCCCTCTTGCCATAGTTCTTTTTTTTTCACTTTCTAGCTTTTATTATTATTGTTACTATTTTTAACCCAATTTATTATCAAGTTGGCTAACATACAGTGTATACAGTATGCTCTTGGTTTCGGGGGTAGATTCCCGTGATTCATCGCTTACAGAAAACACCCAGTGCTCATTCCAACAAGTGTCCTCCTCAATGCCCATCACCCATGTTCCCCTCTTCCCTGCCCCCTTCACCTGAGTTTGTTGAAAAGATGCTCCACATCACTCATTATGCGGGAAATACAAATCAAAGCCACATTGAGATAACCACCTCACGCCGGGCAGAGTGGCTAAAATGAACAAACCAGGAGACCAGAGATGCTGGCGAGGATGTGGAGAAATGGGAACCCTCTTGCACTGTTGGGATGCAAACTGGGGCAGCCACTCTGGAAAACGGTGTGGAGGTTCCTCAAAAAATTAAAAATAGATCTACCCTATGACCCGGGAATAGCACTGCTAGGAATTTACCCAAGGGATACAGGAGTGCTGATGCACAGGGGCACTTGTACCTCAATGTTTATAGCAGCACTTTCAACAACAGCCAAATTATGGCACGAGCCTAAATGTCCATCAGTGGATGAATGGATAAAGAAGATGTGGTTTATATATATAATGGAATACTACTTGGCCATGAGAAAGAATGAAATCCTGCCATTTGCACCAACGCGGATGGAACTGGAGGGCATTCTGCTAAATGAAATAGGTCCAGCAGAGAAAGACAGATACCTTACGTTTTCGCTCCTATGTGGAACTTGAGAAACTTAACAGAAGACCATGGGGGGAGGGGGAGGGGGCAAAATAGTTTCAGAGAGGGAGGCAAAGCATAAGAGATGCTCAAACACGTGCACTGGAATCTTATTCAGCCTTAAAAAGGACATTCTGCCACCTGCTGCAACATGAATGATTCTTGAAGACGTGAGGCTAAATGAAACAAGCCACACACAACAAGACAGGTATGATGCCACTTGCGCGTGACGTTTAGAGGAGTCAAAATCATAGAGAAAATAGATCGGTGGTTCCCAGGGGGTGGGGGAGGGGCGGGGGGGATGGGGAGTTACTGTTCCGTTTTACAAGATGACAAGAGTTCTGGGGATGGACGGTGGGGACAGAGAGGTGTAATATATTTTATACCCCTGAACTGGATACTTAAGAGTGGCTAAGATGATAAAATTTTATGTTATACGTAATTTCCCGCACATAAAAAATGGAGGAAAAAAAGTACATGAAGTGATTTATGCCCTTTGTCTTAGGCTGAGAAAACTAGCCCCCTCGTCGACTTTGCTCTTGATGTCCTTTTTGAAAAGGTTTTCACTTCCATAACCACACTTTTGGCTTCCTGTCGACTTCCTGTAACACTTGTGAACATTCACTTCTCGTTCGCTTTGACTGTTCCATTTCAGATGTCATTTTCTTTTTAAGTAAACATTAAACACGCTGATATACGGTCGGCATACTTTTGTAAAATATAGAGGCTAAACCTAAAACAGAAGCAGGCAAGCCCCTGGCATTCTTCTCCTGTAAGTACACGTCCAACCTTAGATGAAATATCAGCTTCCATTGTTTTCTAGAGAAGTCCTTCTTAAGTCCTTCTCTTACTTAAAATAAAAGGGGGAAGTTTCTTTAGAAAGTGTGCAAAGCCAAGAGACACAATGCACAGATCCTTTGGGGGCTGAGCAGAGACCAGCTGTTGAGTTGGCATATGTTTCCCTGGTCCCTTTTTTTTTTTTTTTTTTTAATTTCACTCAACTTTCATTTCTGTTTTTCTCTTTGCTTCCAGTCAACTACCCAGGCCGGGGCCTCTGGAAATATGCCCTCCTCCACCACTGCCCCAGCACACGGGACTGAAGTCAGCGATTCCAAGCACGGGGAAAGTGGGTTTCCACCTTAAAAGGATCACGGATTCCTAGTGATTGAGAGGAAAACTAATACAGAATTTGGAAAATTAAGTTTTCCAACGTAATTTTTTCATGTTTATTTATTTTCTGAGAGAGACAGAGAGAGAGAGAGAGAGAGAGAGAGAGAGAGCAAGTCGTGGAGGGACAGGGAGAGTGGGAGAGAGAGAATCCCAAGCAGGCTCCACACTGACAGCATGGAACCTGACGTGGGGCTTGAACCCATGAACCGTGAGATCATGACCTGCGCGGACATCAAGAGTCGGCCACTTAACCAGCGGAGCCACCAAGACCCGCCCCTCCGATGTAATTTTCTAACCGTGAGGTTTTTTTCCCCCTTTATCTAGATGCCTTTCATTCCTGCTTGTCTCCCGTCTGACCACCTGTTCATTTTATTGCTCTCGGTCTTGGGTCTATATGCTGACTTTCATGATTTCAAAAATTAGAGGGCATATCTTTTCTTTTGTCAGCTCTCAGCAACGTGGCAGTGGAAGGGGCGTCTCCCCTCCATCCACCCCCTCCCCCGCTGCACCCCCTTGCACCCCCAGCCCACACTGGCCGAGTCTTTGAGGGCCTCCGCGGCACAGCTGTGGGTCAGGTTTACTGCTGCTCTGCCTGTTGTTATCTTTGCGGCCTCGGGCAGATTCCTGGACCTCTCTGGTTTCTGGCAAACGTGCTTCTGCCTGCCTCCTGCCTCGGAAGGTTATTTCCATGACTAAACAAGCGAGTTCATGCCAAGGAGGATAACGCGGCGCGCAGTTAATGGTGGGGCTTGCGCCTTCCCGCCTGGCTGCCCGCTGGCAGATGACAGGAAAATGGGGGGATGTAAACAGGACGGTCCTTTCCAGGGCAATCTGGCAATACGGAGACGAGCTGCATGACCCAGCGATCCGCGCTCAGGGCGGACCCTAGAGAAACGCACACGAACGTACCCGGAGGCAGCGTAAGAAGGCTGGCCGCGGCCTGGCCCGTCGTGAGGAAAATTCCAAGCAACCGAAATACCCCAGGATGCAAGCCCTGGTAAGTAGAGTGTGGCAGTCACACAATCAACACTATACAGGAGAGGAAAATGAGAGCATCAGAGCCACAGGGACGAACTTCGACAGCGTTAACACTGCGGAAGAAAAGCAGGCGTGGGAGAACGCACCCGGTGTGACCCCCATATATGTGAATCAGAAATAGAAAAACCCGTGTGTAACAAATACAAATTCAGAGTGGTGGTTACCTGGAGGGTGCAGAAAGGGAGGGTACACAGGGGCCCGCGACTTCTCTACTTTATTTTAATTTTTTGAAGATTTCAAGTAAACATGGAGGGGTGTCTGGGTGGCTCAGTCTGTTCAGCGTCTGACTTTGACTCATGAGTTCGAGCCCCGCGTCGGGCTCCGTGCTGACAGCTCGGAGCCTGGAGCCTGCTTCGGATTCTGTGTCTCCCTCTCTCTCTCTCTCTCTGCCCCTCGCCTGCTCGGGCTCTGTCTCGCCCGAGCCCTCTCTCTCTCTCTTAAATATAAATAAATGTTAAAAAAATGAAAGTAAATATGGGGCAAAATGTTAAGGTTTCATAAGGCTGGTGCGTGGGTGCACGGGTAGTTTTAGATCTTTATACACTTTGTATAGGTTTAAAACAGGATTCGCAGAAATGGGCTCCTCATAACCTACAAGACGCCATCACGTCTATTGGAAATAATTAATGTGTTTCATTCCATAGATGGCCCACAAGAGGGAGATCTAGAACAGTTCAGCAACCAGATGTGTAACTGTATAAACCGATCTAAGGACACACAGCATCTTGGGAAGTTTGCAGGAGTACAAAGGGCGCCGATAGAGGCTCCCGCCTGCCCTCTGTCTAAGGCAAGCGCCCTCTGAACGCGTTCAGAAATCTGCAGAGCCACCGCTCACGGTGAAGAAGACACAGCACAGGGTGCGGGGGTAAATTGAACGGTGTTTAGAACGCGCGGTTTAATGAGATGGTTGCAAGAGGAAAATCGATCAGTGGAGTGCAGAAGCACAGGGGACAGACAGTGTCCTCGGGGACCCGTGGCCAGGTGCTTGGGGTCTGCGACCTTGGAAGGGCCCAGGAAACCCGAAACTCCTGCTGCTTGTTCACGGAACACTGAGAAATGCGGACATAGCTGTTCTTATAACAGTACGGCTGGTGATAAGCATGGCTATCTTCCAGCTGTCATTCAAACTTACCATTAGAAGCTTCCCCCATAAAGATTATAACCGGGTACGGTGAGTTTCAAGCTTTTCTGTGAACATGTCTGCCACTTGTTCATTCTTTTCAATCAGGTGCCAAAGGTTTTATCAAAAATTGTGGAGGGTACATAAATTAAGAATAGTCATTGGCTGGGGCGCCTGGGCGGCTCAGTCGGTTGAGTGCCTGACTTTAGCTCAGGTCATGATCTCACGGTCCATGAGTTCGAGCCCCGCATTGGGCTCTGTGCTGATGGCTCAGAGCCTGGAGCCTGCTTTGGATTCTGGGTCTCCCTCTCTCTCTGCCCCTCCCCTGCTCACATTCTGTCTCTCTCTCTCTCAAAAATAAATAAACATAAAAAAAAAAAAAAAAGAATACTCACTGGTGTCTTCATGAACTGGGAAGAAACTGCCATTACTTTTGGCATTATTATTTAGTGTTTCATCACCTGTGGGAGGGCACAGACCTCCTAGTCTACCTCAACAGCAATCTCGTGTCCAGGAGCAAACACCGTGCCTGATACATCATTGGCACTCAAAAAATGTTTGTTAAATTAAAGCTATAGCCAAGTGTCTATTGGCGGATGAATGGGTAAGTAAAATGTGGTCTACACATACATGGAAAGTGTTCAGCCTTCAAAAGGACGGTAATTCTGTCACATGCATTAACATGGATGAAGCCCGAGGACATTATGCTATGTGATACAAGCCAGTCACAGATACCGTGTGATTCCAGTCATATGAGATATCTAGAGACAGAAAATTCACAGGGACAGACCGAAGTGTGGCTGCCAGGGGCAGGGGGAGGGGAACGGGGATTACTGTTTAATGGGGATACGGTTATACTTGCGGACGATGAAAAAAGTTCTGGAGGGGGGTGGTGATGGTTGCACCACAGCGTGAATGGACTTAACACTATGGAACTGTACCCTTAAAAGCAGTTAAAATGGTAATTTCACGTGTATTTTATCACAACTTAAAACATAAATAAGGAAGGAAGTTAATGCTCTAGAGAGAAAAAATTGGAGAGAGTCAAATTCCCTCTGGTCAGAGTGGAAGGGCTCCGGATGGTTCCAAACTAGGTAAGTGGGTCACCGTGGCCCATTCGGGCGGAACCATAAGGCAGTGAGATCTGGAGCATGTGGCAGGGTCTCCTCGGTGGGCTCTTCCAGAGGGTAGGTGGGGACAGTCTAAAGTTTCGCTGCCCCCGAAACTCAGGAAGCTGAGTCTGCCTCAGGGTCCAATCACATCTGGTCCCACCTCCCCCAAGCATGGCCGCTTTGGGGTTATCACCAAGCGGGGCTGTGACCAACAGAAACCAAGGAGGAAGCATGAGAAACCGGCTTGTGAGTCGAAGTGTCCCAGGTAAGTGGGGTCACGGAAACCACCCAGCGGCCCGAGGCGCAGTGAAAGACAGTAAGGTCTTTGTGCTGAGGTCACAGAGTGTATCTTCCTTCCTGGCCACCCAGACCCAGAAGGGCACAGGTTCGCAGGTGCACAGAATCACTGGTCACACCCGAGAAAGGGTGGGTGAAAGCAAGAGAAAGAAAGAGAAAGAGAACAACCTCAGGAAGAGGGGAAATCTAGCATCTCTTAATTTGCAAAAACCGAAGGCGGATTCTGCAGCCCATACATTAGTGACGTGGATGTTGGCCCCAAGCAGGCTCCGAGATTCTGGGTTCTAGGACAGTAAACAAAGGGCCTCTTCAAGGAAGGTTTATCACAGGGAGAAATCCCGCTCCTCAAGGCTTCTTAGAAAAAGGCTCCCCATTGCCCAATTCATCAGTAAAGGGTTTTTGTTACACAATCATATAGTAACTCTGACCCGAGAGTCAGCTTTTGTCCCACATGTCAAGCTAACACCCTGTGAGAGAACAGAAAAAAAATATATATATATATATATGTATATATTACCAATATATTACCTATATATACATATATATGCATATATTACCCATATACGTATATATACGCATATATTACCCATATACGTATATATGTATATATCTGTATATATTACCTATATATACATATATATACCTGTATATATTACCTATATATATATATATATATATATATATATATATACACACGTACGTATATATATGTATACAGGTCTCTGCCTCCGGTTCCTGGCACAGAGCTCCTAAATTACAAGGGTTTTAGGTACGCCAGGAGCTTCTAATATTTGGTCTTCAGCCCTGGCTCCTGACACAAAACCCCCGAATCCTTTGGGATTCCCCGGGTGATGGCAGTGATTAGAAACTCGGGCCATTCAGCCCTGCCCCCCACTCTCCTGAGAGGGGCGAGGAGCTGGAGATGGGCTTCATGATCTATCATGTCTGTGTGGTGAAGCCTCCATAAAAGCCCCAAAAGTATAGGGTTCAGAGAGCTCCTGAGATGGTGAGCATGTGCAGATTTGGGCAGAGTGGTGTGCTTGGAGCGCGCTCAGAAGCTAAAATGGTCCCCAAACACACCCAGACTGAGAAGGGGGAGTCTGGCTGCCTTTAGAGGATGGGTTTCCTATTGGGGCTTGGGGGTCTCCACCAAGACATTAGCGACCAGAAACCAAGAGTGAGCCTCCGAAAGAGTCAGCTGCACCCCCTCAGCTGGCTCTCTCTCTGTCTCTCCAATGTAGTTCATGGTACAGACAGAAAATACAGACTCTCAACTAAGACAGGCGGGGCCTGTGAATTCTGGTTCCACCACTTACTAATTACATGGCCTTGAGAAAGTTAATTACCCTCCTCATTAAGTCTCAGCTCCCTTCCTTTGTAAAATTGGGATAATATTACTTTTCTCATGTGCCTGTGATGCTAAGAATGAAGTAAGCACTAGTAGAGTATTTCATTCACTGATTCATTTTTAAGAACCCACAGTCTACCAGGTCAGCAATTTGCTCCTTTGATGTTTCCTTTTCTCTTCATCTAAGCAAGGGAGAAAGGGATTTGCTTATTACTGTCCTGTGGAAGGATGATAAAAACCTTTTGCATTGATATTGGTGCCCAGAACATGAAGATTATTTGAAGAAAGATATTCATATGTATATGTGTGTATATGCACAAGTATATATACCAATATGTGTGTGTATATACATATACACGTATATCATATGATGTTATAATATTATAAGCTGGTTTCCATAAAGGATTTGTATCAGTTTCAGAAAAAACAAGATAGTCAAAAATTGTGTCATCACTTAGCACACTTATACCCTGCTGGTGGTAATGCCAGTTAGTAAAATGTTCCTAAATGCACTTTATTATGTCAGGAGTTTTAAAATCTTTAGGTATTTTGGTGACTTCTAAAAATCTATCATAAGGGGGGCGCCTGGGTGGCGCAGTCGGTTAAGCGTCCGACTTCAGCCAGGTCACGATCTCGCGGTCCATGAGTTCGAGCCCCGCGTCGGGCTCTGGGCTGATGGCTCGGAGCCTGGAGCCTGTTTCCAATTCTGTGTCTCCCTCTCTCTCTGCCCCTCCCCCGTTCATGCTCTGTCTCTCTCTGTCCCCAAAATAAAATAAAACGTTGAAAAAAAAATTTAAAAAAAAATCTATCATAAGGAAATATTGGAAATACACGCATCAAAATGTTACTAGTCAAGGTGAAATTACAGGTGACTATTATTTTCAAATTCTGTAAGTTTACTTTTATCAAAGGAAAAATAAACATAATGCTAAAACAACAGAAAATAGTTTCTGTACGAGGGGAAAGAAACTTCTGGAGCCTTCCTGAACATCAACTCACCAGCCTTCTTTGGTCTATGTCCTGTTCATTTTTACTGCATGGAGCATTCGACTCTGTTGACCATCCTATCTTCTAGAAACCTTTTCCTTTGACTTCTGCAGCACTGGGCTCTGCAAGAAACGGTGCTGTGATTGATTAGCAATGTCTGCTACAGGCACAGGAAAGGAGATGGGGACACTCATGCTACATATTTGCCATTTTTGCTTTAGCCACTTTCCCCTTAACCCCCCATCCTCATGGCAACACTCACCATCTCTGTGCCAAAGAATCAAGCCCCCAGTCCCTGTATCTTTCATTCTCCCACCTTCTATGCCCATCTGTTCAATTTCATACATTCCTGATGCCGGGCATCTTGACAAATTGAATTGATTTTCTTCTCCTGTAAACAAAGTAGATAATGTCACTCACCTGCTTTCAATCCTGTCACCTCCCTTGGGCTGCAGGATAAAGGTCTCAATGTTTTAGAATCGCCCAGGAAGACCTTTGCTGCCTGTTCTGACCTCACGTGCCACCCTGGCCTCTGGGCCACGTGCTCCACTTGTTCCGGCCATTGTGGTGGTTGCCCCACTGCCGACACCCCTCCCCCGCCCAACTCTGGCCTCTCGGCCTTCAATGCCCCTTCCCTTCCCATCCCACCAAGTTCAACTTCCTGGAAGGTTTAGGTCAAATGCCACTTCCTGGGAAGGCCTCCTCAACTTCCAGAGCTGGATTCCCAGCCTCTGTCCTGGCCAGTGTTTTCTGCAATTGCTGCACCAACCACTCCCTCCCCGTGCTCCTGTGTGTGCTCATTTACCCGTCTCCCTGATGGGCCCCGGCTCCTCTGGGAAAACCCCAGCGCCCCTTCACCTTGTAACACACAGAGCCGAGAACCTGGCTCCGAAGAAAGCTTTGCTGAATGCATAAACGAGAAGAGAAACTGTTAGATACTCAGGGGCCTGAGAACAGGTTGTTTTTGTAGATGAGCATTACATACATATATTCCCAGAGTGCCTGGGTGGCTCAGTCAGTTGAGTGTCTGACTTTTGGTTTCGACTCAGGTCATGATCTCACAGTTCATGGGTTCGAGCCCGGCATTGAACTCCACGCTGAAGGCAGGGACCCTGTTTGGGATTCTCTCTCTGTCTCTCTGTCTCTCTCTCACTGTCCCTCTCCCACTTGTCCTCTCTCTAAAAATAAATAAACTTCAACATGGTAGCCATGAACATTTGGTAACAGAGGGGTTGTACCGTGCCCATTGTCTATCCCTGAATGAGTTCTTTAGGAGAACGTGTTTGGGGCCCTGAACTCCAGTGGTATTTGTTCATTGGAATCCCCTTGTCTAACACATGCTTCCCCAGCTCCCAGATCAGTCTGAGGAAGGACACGCCAGGAAGTGTGGGTGACTATGACGATCAGAACGACCTTAGTCTTTGTGTCCAAGCTGCTCTTTCCTCATGAGCTTGTGGAAAGTGAGACTCCATTCTTCCGCCAGCGTGCATCAAAGTCTCAACGTGTTCATACCTTAACAAAGTGACACCTTGTGTACGAAAATGGCTTTCAACTGCATGTTATCACTGCAAAGGAAGAGTTTTAGCTGACTAGTTATAAAAGAATATGACCGCAGCATGACTTATCCTGACTCCTGTGTGCCAGGGGACAATTCCAGGGTCATCCCTGCATGGAGATCAGCACCCCAATGTTCTTGGTGGGGTACGCTACGACTAAATATCTGTGCTCCCCACTGTCATTCATATGTTGAAACAGAGTCTGGCAATATTGAATTAGATACCTCTTGAGTGTTGATTTCAGTATTTCCCTGGTACTAACTTCATCCCAATGTGGTGGTATATGGACATAGGGCATTTGGGAGGTGATGAGGTCATGAGGGTGGCGACCTCATGATGGGATTAGTGCCCTTATAAAACGGACCCCAGAGAGCTCCCTCAGTCTTTTTGCCATGGGAGGACACACCAGGAAACAGGTCCACACCAGACACTGAATGAGCTGGTGCCTTGAATTTGGACTTCTAGAATCCAGAAATGTGAGAAATAAGTTTCTGTTTATAAGCCATCCGGTCTATGGTATTCTGTTATAGACGCTCACATGAACTAAGGTAGGATGAGTCTTCACCTGTCCTTATTCCTTGAGCAGCCCTGGCTAAGCTGGATTAGGCATCCCAGGTCCACCCTCTCTCTTGTCCAGACCTGCATGGACAATTAGCCAACCGGAACGATTAGCCAATGGAAGTAGAAATGCTGTATGAGGCAAAGGGACTGGCTGGACAGTGTAGACCCTCCACCCTATTTGCCCTACACATCAAAGCAAGCTGTGTCTTCCCAGGGTCCTCCTGAGAAGGACAGCCTGTCTCCCACTGGGAAGGTCACCTTCCCAGTGGCCCAGAGTCTACAAGTAGCTCCTGGCTCCAGGACACCAAGCCAGGGTAGCCTTAGCAGGGACTGAGTAAAGGCAATAGAGATCTCAAAAACCAAGGTGCCATCATGGCAGTGGGTTCAACTCCTGATTTGCCTAGTAATTGTTCAGCCCCTGGCTGCCAAGTTATTATCTTCAAGTAGAGAGTGAATGGAGGGTAACTCTGGTCGTGGTGTTGATGATCCAGATCACTGTATCTTCAATGATTCAGATAGCTCCTCAAGACCTATTTGTCAAGAGCATGTGTTCAAGAGGTCAGTCTTGAACCTCAAAGGAGCTCTCAAACCACCTGGGGTTTTGACAAAATCAAATAAGAGTTGTTCTTATATATGAAGCTCTTATCATGTGCCAGGCACCATGCTAGGCACTCTATTAGTTGTTAGTGTATTAGTTCACCCTTTGCCCCCCACAATTAATATTCCAAGGATCACCTTAAACAGTGATCAGGCTTAAAACAGTGGCCGGTTAGGTGTCATATTCTTTTTTTTTTTTTTCCAATATATGAACTTTATTGTCAAATTGGTTTCCTAGGTGTCATAATTGTGTGGGCTGACTAGACTCAGCTGGACGCTGCGTTCCACCTGTGGGTTGGCCTGGTTGGTGCACCGGGGCTGTGGCCCTGGTGTGGACAGCTGGAAGGCCAGGCTGAGCTGGGATTCTGGGGTGGCGGGGCCTCCTCCTCTTCTCCACGCCTCTCCACGTAGCTTCTTCATATGGTAGCAAGCAAACAGACTTCTTCCATGATGGCTCACAGCTTCCCAAAGCTTAAAAGAGGTTTTCCTCTGACCTAGAGCTGGAACAGCACAGCATCACTTCTGCTGATTGCCGCTCCTCAGAGGGTCCCTGAAGCGGAATGCGAGGGACCACACAGCGCATGGGAGACAGGAGGGTGGTGTTTACCCAAGAAACCGAGGCACATATCAATGGAGCCACTCAAGTTCACACAGCTAGCCGGCTCCAGTCTATTGCCAAGATTCAAGATTCAAGCTCAGGTTGGCCTAACTTCAAACCTACATTCTTGAGTCTTGTTAGACTGGTCATAGGACACGATGAAAGAGGGGAAGAGGCAAAACCAGTGTCAGGAAAGCTAATGGCCACCCAGCACTAAGGCTCCCAGGTGACGGCGGGTCAACTTTCAAAATAGATTTTAGGTATGCTCAGAGAAACAAGAAAGAGGCCCCCTGCCTGGGACAGATGGTGAAATGGAACCGATGAAAACACAGAGCTGCTGAGCTCTCGTTCGGCGTCTATTCTACCAGGGATCATGGTCTTCAAAGCATGAAGGGTAGAGCCAATGTGAGCCAGAGGAAGGCTGCATTAATTGGACTTTGGGTCAGAAGACCTGGGGTTTGCCCTGACCAGCTGCTGTAATGGAGAGAACCACACTCACCCTCTGAGACTGTGTCCTTGCCTCTGAGATGATAACAACAAGCACACAGGTTGTTCTGAAGGTCAAACAAGATTCTCGAGGATTGATAGATAACACGGATCTAGCACTGAGCTTTCATGTTTTGTGGGAGGGATCATGCGACTTTGAACAAATTATATCCCGGAGGACGAGAAAAGTATACAGAAGACACTGGTGAATGTATGATGTGCTCTAAGGGGTGTGGGGAACAGCAGAAAGCACCTGGGGACTAAGGAGAAGAAACCGTAGTCCTGAGTTCCAAAAAGCAGGAGGTACAGTGTGCCTGGGTGGGTCAGTTGGTTAAGAGTTCAACTCTTGGTTTATGCTCAGCTCGCGATCTCATGAGACCAAGCCCTGCATCAGGCTCTGCACTGACAGCGTAGAGTCTGCTTGGGATTCTCTCTTCTCTCTCTCTCTCTCTCTCTCTCTCTCTCTGCCCCTCCCCCAGCTTGCACTCTCTCCCTTTCAAAATAATAAATAAACTTACAAAAAAATCAGAAGATATTTCCACAAAATATAGGCCAGTACATCTGATTTTGACCCTGGACAAGGTTCTGGGAGAAACTTTGTCAAGCACTCGACAGTACTTTGTCAAGCTAAGTTCTCCATTAAGGAAAGTGAAGATTACAATGGAGGGAAAACAAAAAGACTGTCACCAGGAGATGGGAGTGGAGTTGTGACTGAAGATGCCCCTTTGCCAAGACAAATCCCTCTGTCACGTTCACCTCTAAATTTCTACAAATACTTTATTGTTTGATATTTAATAGAGCCATCTCTTGGGAAAGCCTTGATTCACCTGAGGAACTCTTACCAGTGGACTGTTTTTATATTGCAAGATTAATGATAAAAGTAAAGGGAGGGAAATGTGTGTTCCCAGGGCCTCAGAAATTTTAAGCTGGGAGCAAATTCTCACTGGCTTTAGTTTGAAGGGACCCCCTTTTACCGGGGACCCCTGTTCTGGTAAGCATTTCCTCTGTTAGCATCTGACTCCCTCATCCCCAGCCTCATTTCCCCCTCAAATTGCATTTCAGGCTTTCAAGTTCTTCTATTTCCAGTTGGGCCATTCTCGAACAATGGCCCATTACCCACCCCACCCCCACCTCCATGACCATGACTGGCCCATCTCTGCTCCCATCTGAAGCCACACCCTCCCCAAGCGTGCAACACTCTAGTCCCTCACAAGTTCAAGGACATCCCTTCTGACCCAACGCCTCCTCTCCTGCGTGGTCACCTTCCCACCCACTGATGAACTCTGTTGCGTCTTCCTCCACCTTCACACAAACATGCTTCCATTCCACACCCTTTTCAACTGTCCCGGCCCCATGTCGGTGATCCCTTCCGAGCCTCACAGAAAAGATGTCTCTACTTACTGTTTTTATTGCTTCACTGTCCTCCCTCTGTCTTCAACCCAGTAGAATCATGTTTCAACCTACCATGTTGTGGAAGTGTCTTTTCTTTTTTTTTTTTTTTTTTTTTTACCATTGCCCACTGTTTCCACATCCCCAAGACCGGAAGGTCAATCTGTCCTCCATTGCCAAACTGATTAACCAGGCCAAACGGGTGAACCTCCGTAACCACGAGCAGTGTGCCATGTGGTTGATCACTCCTTCACTAGAACGATGCCTCTCTAGACATGAGACGCAGCCTCCCAACATCGGGACCCCAAAGTTCTGTCCTCATCAACCTCCTTCTCCATCTACACTCTTTTTCTGGGTATCCACATTGGGTTGAAGAGAGTCCCCATGTGTCTACCTGGAACCTGCAAATGTGGCCTTACTTGGAAATAAGGTCTTTGCAGATGCAGTCAAGTTAAGATGAGGTTATACACAAGTAGGGTGGGCCCAAATCCAGTGTCTGGTGTCCTCATAAGGAGAGGGAAATGGGGACACAGACACAAGGAAGAATGGTAATTACCAATGGTAATGTAGCTAGCTGCAAGCCAAGGAATTCCGATGACGTGAAACATTAGCCAGAAACTGGAAGAGGCCAGGAAGGATTGTGCTGTAGACCTCTCAGGGGGGGCACGGCCCTGCGGACACGTTGATTTCAGATTCTGACCTCCAGAACTGTAAGTGAATACATTTCTGTTGTCTGAGGCCCTCCAGTTTGTGGCACTTTGTTACAGCAGCCCCAGGGACTAACACAGCAGTCCTCGCCAGTCCCTTGACTTTGCCTACCGCCTCCGCGTTGATGATTCTGAAATATCTGACTCCAGTCCTAACCTGGCATTTGAGTCCCAGGCAGGACCAGCCGATTATCTGCCTGGAGTCACTTCTTGGATGTCAAAAGGCATCTCAAACTTACCATGGCCAAGAGGGAGCCATGGAATGTCTCCAAATGTGCTCTCCACAAGGCTTCTCCCTTCTCAGTAAATGAAACCCATGTAATTTCTCAGCCAGAACGTACCAAGCTCTCTCCTATCTTAACTCTACCACCTTGAATGCTAAAAGCCAGGTTTATTAAAATTATCCCTCAAGGGAACCATCTCCTTCCTGTTGACCATCACCCTTCACCTGGACCATCAAAAGTTCTCCACATTTATTTGTTCACTGATGGACAAAGTCCGTTATAAACAGATACGACAGAATGGGGACTTACTCTCTGAATATACAGTTCCATTTGAAGAATGAGAAGGAAAAAACCTCTGCTTACACAGGGTTTTCCCTGGCCCTTGCCCTTCAGAAAGAAGTGCTTCCTCTGAGAGCCTCCAACACCAACAAGAGAAAATCCAGGACCCCTACGCGGTCAAGGGCATCACTGCCTCATCTGGTGGCCATCTCTGCCCACGGCACGTCTAGCCCATCCCTTGCCCAAGCATTAGGGATAGATGTAGAATCTCTCAGCAAAGTTAACTCTCCCTCCGCGAACAGACCCCCTCTCCTGGGTCCCTACCTAGAATTTACAGGGTGCTTAATGTTTACACAGTGTCCTGTTCTAATTTACTGAAGGTAGAGCAAACACACGCGTGGAGATACAAATATTGCATCAGGAAACCTTGGATTCATTCCAGGTTTGCTTCTGGCTTATGTGGTTTTTGTAAAGGTCATCTGAGTTTTCGAGGCGCATGGCGTAAAACTTGGCCTTGCTCCCCTACACGGACAGGTCGTAAAACCGAAGGAGGCTGTTTGTGAAACGCCTCGGGTACTTACAATCGTGGGACGCGCTCTTAGTTCCCGGTGTCGTCTTGCCCAAGATGTCAGCAGCACTAAACCCACCTTCTAGAAAATTACGGCAACCAAAATGGCAAACTACGGTCGGCTGTCCACACTCAAGTACCGACACAATCTTGGCCCCGCCTGTTTATTCTTCCGGACAAGTGTCCCTGGGTCCCTTCCTTTTCATTTCACACCAGTGTTCTTCCCTTTGCCACTACCTGGGCCTTTGATGTTGTCTCTCAACAGGTCTCCTTAATGTGACCTATTCCTTCTACACGTTCTGCCTGTTACCAGGTTAATAATCCCGAAACGTGGGGCGCCTGGGTGGCTCAGTCGGTGAAGCGTCTGACTCTTGATCTCAGTTCAGGTCATGATCTCGGGGTCATGAGTTCAAGCAAGTTCCACATTCAAGCCCTCCGCACCCAGCATGGAGCCTGCCTAAAAAAAAAAAAAGATTCCCCAAACATTTCTTGGTGTGCTCCTCCCTGCTCTAAAACTTTCTATGGCTCCCTATTGCTTAAAGAATAAAATCCAAACTCCTGAGGGAGGACCATAATTGGAAAGAAGGTGGCCTCCCTGCTACATCATTTTCTGTTTCTCCCTCTTGGACACCACTCTACCTTTTATGCACCTGCGCCCCCTGTGTTACCCTTCTCCCCTCCTCTCGATGGCCTTCCTCAGCTCCACCTGGATGATAGTGGTCCCATCTACACCCGAAGGGCCCGCCAAAGGGCGGCCAGCTCCAGTCTCAGCTCTGAAAACACCTGAGTCCCTACAGCTCCTTTCACACTTGGCCAGGCACTGCCTCAGTTGTGTGTGTGCACCTGTCTGCGTGCATGTGCATGCACATGTCTTTTCTCTCCACCAAGATTATAACTTTTTATCTATTTATTTAAATTTTTTTTAACATGTATTTATTTTTGAGAGAGACAGACAGCATGTGAGTGGGGAAGGAGCAGAGAGAGAGGGAGACACAGAATCCGAAGCAGGCTCCAGGCTCCGAGCTGTCACCACCAAGCCCGACACGGGCCTCGAACCCACGAACCATGAGATCATGACCTTAGCTGAAGTCGGACACTTAACCCACTGAGCCCCAGGCGCCCCAAGGGTATAACTTCTTAAAAGGAGACCTGGTGCCTCATGCAGAATTTCATCAATTCTGAGATACAGCTCTTTTGGAATTGTAACAACTCTGAAATTGGGATACAGCTTAAAATTGGTACATGTCATGGTTTAATTGTCAGGGTGTTTCTTCCTTGGAAGAAAAGAAAATAACGGTGTGCCATACAATCGACTACGTCTGCAGTTCAACGAAAAGAGATGCTTTTTTAGATTCCCTGCAGCTCCCAACACAGGTCTTGCACGCCGAAGGTGGTTTTTAAAAGGCTTACTGATTGTTTGATGGATGGATGTGCCTCCAGATGACCAGCACAGAAGCTGCTCCGAGAAAGATGGGAGCCCCACACCATACCGCCATACACATAGTTCATTCCAATCTCTTCCATTCTTCCAGGAGAAAAAAAAATCACCTGCTCAAATGGGAGCAATGAAGCGGGAAGGAGAGTGTTATGGATTGTGTCCTGCCCCCAAAAGATGCGCTGAAATCCTTACCCCTAGTGGCTCGGATTATGACAGTATTTGGAAATAGGGTCATTGTAGATGTAACTAGTTAAGATGAAGTTATCCTGCAGTAGGGTGGGCCCCAGGTCCCATATGACTGGTGTCCTTATAGGAGGATGGCCCTGTGAAAACACAGGCACGCAGGGAGAACACCGTGTGAGGACAGAGGACTGGGGTAATGCATCTATGAGCTAAAGGATGCCCAAGATTTCTGGCCGAGCACCATCAGCTGGAAAGAGACAAGGAAGGATTCTTCCATACGTTCCACACATTCAGAGACAGCATAGCCCTGCTGACATGTGGATTTTAGACCTCTAGGCTTCGCAACTATGAAACAAGATTTCTGTTATTTTCAGCCACCCAGTTCATGGTGCTTTGCTACAGGAGGCCCTAGGAAATTAATACAGAGAGGTATAGGAAAGCGTAATGCCTTAAAATACCCTTTCCCACAAGTTATGAACAAACAAAAATGACTAGAGGGACGGAGACGGAGAGAATCCTAAGCAGACTCCACACTGTCAGCGCGTGTCAGCCTGACACGGAGCTTGAACTCACGAACAGTGAGATCAGGACCTGAGCCGAAATCAAGAGTCAGATGCTTAACCAACTGAGCCACCCAGGTGCCCCCAAACAAGTGAAGTTGTAAAGCTGGGGATTGTTATAGTAAGGAGGTTTTTGAATAAAACGTCGTGGGGGGGGAAAAAGTAAGAGCTCTGAATTTAGGACCAGGTTCAAATGCTAGCTTCCCCACTCACTTGTTGTGTGACTTAAAGCAAATTAGTTAACCTCCCTGGGAGTTCAGCCTTCTCGACCATAAAAAGGAGATAGCAGGAGAATTCCTGGGAGATTCACAGGAGGGCTTGCAGCATTGTCTTGGGATCTTCCCAATTCCCCAAATGAAAATAGAACGACTAGATAGAAAAACCAAAAACTCATGCACAACAGGTACAAGATAATTAGCTGTCGGGACATCTCTATTAACTCCAAAATAAAAGCAGGCAGGCAAAGCGATACAGCCATGACACCTACATGGCATCGGCATCTGTGCACAAGAACTCAGGGAGGTCACGGGGCAGCTAACAGAACCAGCAGGTGGAAGCTGGTAGAGCCCTTTGTGGATAATGTTTGCTCATCCCAATAGAGAGAGAGAATGGGAGGGTCCTGCAGCGAAACCTCGAAGGGCTGGATCAGCCCAACCCTATAAACGCTTGAAACTGGCCCGCCCTGGTTCCCGTCTTGGATGGGGTCCCACACTACGGAGAAATTACTTGGAGTAAAATCAAATTGAGGAGAATAGGGATAACAGAAGTGAAGGCAAGAGAACGTCCAGATAACTGAGAACCAAGCCAATAAATGTCATCAAGCAAGCTGCTGCATGAAAACAACAGAAGGGTCTTTGTGAAGCTTGAAAGAAAAAAAAAAAAGCTATTAGAACCAAGCCCTCTTATAAAATTTCAGAAAACTAACTTCATATAAAAATTAACAGCAGAAAACATCAAGGTCAAGTCGCATACAAAGTAACTCTTTAGAAAAAGACGAAGAGAAATAGAATGGCATAGAGTCCACACAAACAAGGAAAGCAGGCTAGAAGACGTGCTCACTGAACAGGGCAAAACTACAACCTACCATGTTCATTTTCTATTGTCGCATGATGAATTGCAGACTTAGGAGCTTAAAACATCTTTATCGTCTTGCAGTTTCCATGGGCCAGGAGTTCAAGCACAGGTTAGCGGGGTCCTCTGGGGTCTCATGAAGCTGGAATCAAGGTGGCAGCTGGGGCTGTGATCTTACCTGAGGGTTGAGGTCCCTTTTCAAGCTCACTGGTGTTGGCTGGGTTCAATTCCTTGCGATTGTAGAAGTCAGACCCATAGCCGCTAGAGGCCATCTGCTGGCCTGTGACATGGCCCCCTCCACGACAGGGCAGCTTGCAGTTCTAAGGCCAACAAGAGAGTATCTCTGCTGCTTTGAATTTCTCTGACTTTTCTGTCTCCGACCTTCAGATTCTCATTTAAACCAGTCTCCTGATTAGGTCAGGCCCACACAGAATGCTCTCCATTTTGATTCACTTAAAGCCAGCTGATTGGGAATCTTAATTACAACTGAAAAATCCTCTCATCTATGCCATATAATATAACCCAAGCGTGCGAACGATATCCCTTACACTCACAGGTCCTGCCCACAATCAAGGGCAGGGGTGCGTGCACCGGGTAGCTGGACTCTTGGAGGGTATCTTAGAAGATATTTCAGAAAAAGCTAAGAGACAGCAAGAAAATGACACAAGATGAAAAAGAACAGCATCAGTCAGAATCAAAAAAATCTCAGAATTGAGTTGACAGAAACAAGAAAGAACTAGAAACAGAAGGAACAGATCTTAGAAGTGAAGACTGAACTAGAAATCCAAGAAAAAACAAACACAACAGACGATGACAAGAAAAGTAGAAGGGAAACGAAGAGAACATTTCCAAAATCCAAAAAGAATGAAGAAAAAGGCGACAGTATTTGAGACTGTAAAAATATGGAAGAGGGAAAAAGAAGATCCAACATATGAAGACCGGAGTCTCTGACATAGAAAAACCAGAACCAAGGGATCAGAACAGGTACTACCAAGGATAATTCAAGAACACGTTTCTCAAATAACAAAGATTTAAAACTACACATCGAAAGAGGGGTGCCTGGGTAGCTCAGTTGGTTGGGCATCTGACTTCGGCCCTGATTAGGATCTCACTGTTTGTGGGTTTGAGCCCCGCATCAGGCTCTGTGCTGACAGCTCGGAGCCTGGAGCCTGCTTCGGATTCTGTGTCTCCCTCTGTCTCTGCTCCTCCTCCACTCACACCGTCTCTCTCTCTCTCTCTCTCTCTCAAAAAATAAACATTAAAAAAAATTTTTTTAAAAACTACACATTGAAAGAGAACACATTGTACCTGGGAATATTTACCCATAAAGATCCACACCAAAGCATATTCTAGTAAAATTATAGGACTTTAGGGAAAAAGAGAAAATATACCTTGAGTATCTCGACAAAAAAGAGAAAGTGACTTGTAAAGAATACTGGCTTTTCATCAGGCTTTTCAACAGCAATTCTTTATGCCGCAAGAGCCACGTATTGGAGCTACGTAAGGAAAGATGGGAACCATGGATTTTAAAACAGTAAAAGACTTTTCAGTACAAAGAGCACACGTTTCGGTGAGCATGACGAACTCAGGAAATTATGGTCCCGTGAGCTCTTCCTGAGCGATCTAGTAGAGAATGAACTTCGGGCAGATAAATGTCTGCAAACATTAACACAATGACAACTGCTAAGCATTAAATATATAGTGACTTGTAAAACTAAAAGGTTAAAAAGGAGAGATTATAGTATGAGATGACTGTATGATCTGACAATAAAAATCACAACAAAATGAACCAAATAAATAAGAATAAAGGGAGAATGGGGATAGTATATGCAGACAAACTGGCTAAGTGTTTTCAATAATCATAATTAACGTGCTGGGATCAGTACTGTTGTTCCAAGACTGTAGTATGTATCATGCAGGGTGAAGCAAATGAAAAGTTACGAGATATTTTAATTCTATCCTTCCCCATATCACCGAGAACTAGGAATCTCAGTGTGAAAGAAAGAAGATACAGATGGAACACAGAAGTGGTTAAGTAAAAACCTTTTTGTTGGGGGCACCTGGGTGGCTCAGTCAGTTAAGCGTTTGACTCTTGGTTTCAGCTCAGGTCATGGTCTCACAGTTTCGTGAGTTCGAGCCCTGTGTCTGGCCCTGCACTGGCAGCTTGTAGCCTGCTTGGGATCCTCTCTCTCCCTCTCTGCCCCTCCCCTGCTCGTGCTATCTCTGTCTCTCTCTAAATAAATAAACTTAAATTAAAAAAACCAACCTTGTTGTTCTCGAATTGAAAAATTTTCTATGAACTCAAGATAGATAAATGGTGGATATATATCTCCTTAAGTAGATACATGTTAATAAATATATGAAGTTTCATATATATATATATATATGAACAAAAAGTATATCATTTTGGATGTACTATGTATCATTTGGATGTACTATAGATAATGAATTTTGATCGGTCATTGTTTCTACATTTTTTTTCTCTCTCTATATATACATTTATATTTTTATGCATATCCATAGCCTCTAGATTGTACTCTTAAAATATCATTCTCCATTAAAAGAAACCAGAGATTCTAGGAGAAATGGCTGATTCTGGATTGGAGGTAGGAAATGTTCTAGAAGAGACTGGAACATCTTGAGATACCAAATAGCAAAGAACCACCAAAGACTATTAAGAGCGTGTCCAAATGGCTCAGGAGTTTCCATTGGCCACAGATGGGACAATTTGAGACTCAATAAAGACAGGAATTTCAGTAGATTGAAACGCATCAAATACGTTTGTCTAAAAATTTATGGTATTTAAATAACAACTAACTGATCACCTTTTGAGAATGACAGGCAACCGATTGATTATCCTGAAAACTGAGTAAACAAAAGAAAAGGAAAAGCATTTACCATCTCTCCTATGTAAACAATACCCCTGGACAGCGAAACACCAGATGAAAGGATGGATCCTCTTGTAAATTATTATAGCTAATTTTTTTTTTATTTTAGAGAAAGAGATAGAGCACAAGAAGGGGAGAGGGACGGAGAGAGAGAGAGAGACGGAGAGAGAGAGAGAGAGAATCTTAAGCAGGCTCCACACTCAGCTTGGAGCCCGATGCGAAACTCGAACCCACGAACTTGGGATCATGACCTGAGCCAAAGTCAAGCATCGGACGCTCAACTGACTGAGCCACCCAGGTGCCCAACTAATAAAATGTTTTAAACTGCAGAACTTGAATACCACCAGCTTGCAACTCCAAACGAATTAGCTAATGGAGCTGAGACTCTCTCTCTCTCTCTCTTTCAAAACAAATTAACATCAAAATAAATAAACATTAAAAAAAAGAAATGGACGGAGAATGGGTTGGTTTCCAATGGCTGCTGTAACAAATTATGGTAAACGTGGTGGCTTACAACAACACAAAGTTATTATCTAACTGTTCTGGATGTTAGAAGTCTATTCTAACACCCACCTATAATGAGTTCTGAGGGGGCTAAAGTGAAGATGTTGGCAAGGCCGCGCGCCCCCTAGAGGCTCAAAGGGAGAATCTGTCTCCTGCTCTTCCCACCTTCTGGAGCCACCTGCAATCCTGCCTCATGGCCCCTTGGTCTGTAATGAAATGACTGGTGGCTGGGGGCCCCTGGATGGCTTCAGGATGGGAATGGTCACCAGAAAGACCAAGCCATGATTAGACGGTTGGAACTTTCAGCCCCGCTGCCCCCGTCTCCCACCTCTGGGAACAGGGAGGGGCTGGAGAGTAAATCAATCAATCCCCAACAGCCAATGTCTTCCTCAATCAGGCCTAGGTAATGAAACTTCCATAAGAATCTTTAAACAGGGAGATCTGGGAAGCTTCTGAGCTGGACGGGGACATCGGGAACACTCCTGGAGAGGGCATGGGGGCTCTGTGTGCCCACTCCCCACCCATACATCTTGCCCTACTCACCTCTCTCCTTTTCATTAGGCTGTTCCTAAGTTGGAGCCTTTATAATAAACTGCTACGTGTATGTAAAGTATTTTGCTGAGTTCTTTGAGCCATTCTAGCAAATTATTAAACCCAAGGAGGGGGTTGTGGGAAATTTATAGCTGGTCAGTTGGAGGAGCGGGGGCCACCTCGGCCTGTGACTTGTGTCTGAGGCGGGGCAGTCTCGGGGGGCTGAGCCCTCGACCTGTGTGGTCTGCGCTAACTCTGAGCGGTTAGTGTCAGAATTGAATCGAGTTGTAGGACAGCCAGCTGGTGTCCGGGAAGTGGAGAATTGGTTGGTGCGGAAAGGACCCACACATTTGGTGTCGGAAGTGTTCTGTGGGTAGAAACAGATCCCAGCATACGCCTAGTTCGGAAGGCCTGGCTTTTGCTCTGAGGCGAGCATTGGTTGCTAACATCAAGGCCCAGCATCAGGAAGACGTGGCCATGCCCTCGCAGCCATGCTGGACATCTAGGGTCTCTCTCGCAGGGTGCCTGCCCACTGGAACTTCTGGCACGGACGACCGGAGCAGGAAGAATCTTCCCTCTTGTCAGCTGGCTCCCCCAGGGGAGGGGAGGTAGGAGGAGCTGGGCTCACCCATCTGGCTGGTAACCTACTTCCTTTGTCGGGAGAAAGAGGGATATGGCAAAAGGCCACTGTGCTTAAGGAGGATCCCTCCTCACAAAACCCGGAGGACCGGGGAAGAAGTGAGCCTCACTACCAAACAACACCTGCATCACAGGGCTGACGCGATCAAGTACAGTGACTCGTTCAAAGTGCTTCCAGCCACCTAGAACGAGGTCACTGTCAAGACACCTTATAAAATGTTATTTACCAAACATCGTCTGGTGGCTGTATGTGGAACCGGCCTCTCTGTGCCCTGCCTCCCAAGCTCTGCCTCACGAGTGCGGGAGGAAACGTCGACAGAGGGCCAGGTCGAGCCCAGACACCCATCCTTGACTTCCTAGCACATGCCAGCGCCCGTGGGCCGCCCACCATTCCATCGAGAACAGCGTACACATGAGACAGTTTGTAATCATACTTAGAACAAATCTTCCCCTCACTGGCGTGGCTTAAACTCCCCGGGACATCCCCAAATAAGCCTGTTCCCTGCTCCCTCGGGTGGGTGCCCAAGCAAGAGGGAATTCGCAGGTTTCCTCCTAGCCACCGCTCTGCTCTTTGCGAAGGAGCGAAGTAACAATCTCATTTTTCAAAATGGGGAATTATAACCACCCTTGCCGGTGGGTGGTGTCGTCAGGCAGCAGATGCAATGCCGACGAGAGCCCTGTCGGCCCGTCTTCCTCCTTCCCTCCTCCTCCTTCCTTCCCACCCTCTCTCTTCCTTTCATCCTGCTATAGGGTAGTGCTAATCATCATAACTAACAGCTTGGGTGTTCTATGCAGCAGACGCTGTTGTGGGTTTTTTTTTTTTTTAATGCTTATTTCTTTATTTTGAGAGAGAGAGAGGGTGCACGTGCACGCTCAGGTGAGGGGCAGAGACAGAGAGGGAGAGAGAGAATCCCAAGCAGGCTCCGTGCTGTCCGTGCAGAGCCGGATGCGGGGCTTGATCCCACGGGCCATGAGATCGTGACCTGAGCAGAAATCCAGAGTGAGACGCTTAACCGGCTGAGCCCCGCCAGGCGCCCCCGACACTCTTGTGTTTTATACGAAATAATTCACTTATTCCTCATCCCAGCCCTAGGAGGTAGGCACTATAATTACCTCTGCTTTATAACCGAGACCCCAGGAAACTTGGCCAGGTCACAAGATTAGTTACATAGTCGAGCTAAGATTCAAGCCCAAGCTCTGTAACTGTGGCTCCAGACCCTGTGGGTTTCACTGGCATCCTCGGCTGCCTCTAGTCTTGGTACAATCGAGATTTAGGGCTGGGTCTCGGAGAGGTGAAATGAGGGCCTCGGGGCCCTACTTTCACCGGAAGCCTAAATAACCAGGATGAGGGAATGCTTGCTGAGGTCCAGCCCAGCTAACAGAAAATTCTCTGCACCTGATTAGAAAACCGGTCAAAGCAACCATTATAGAGTATTATTTCCCTTCATTTTTTTTTTCACAAACATTTTTAACGTTTATTTTTGACAGAGAGAGAGACAGAATCGGAAGCGGGCTCCAGGCTCCGAGCTGTCAGCACAGAGCCCGATGCGGGGCTTGAACCCACGAACCGCGAGATCATGACCTGAGCCGAAGTCGGACGCTTAACCGACCGAGCCACCCAGGCGCCTCTTGTTTTCCTTTATCTCGCCACTGTTCTTTGCACGTGAAGATTTTGGGGGACCCTCCTGGAGAGCGGCTGACCAAGGTCTGGCGCAGAATCGCTTGCCCCGCTCCCCACCATCGTATCTAACGCAGACTGCCCTTTGGTGTGTGAGGCCACGTGTCACACGCCCAGTGCTTTCTCCTCCAGGCTGAACAGCTTCTGGTCCTTCAACCACTTCTCTGCGGGGCAGCAGGGCAAAGCCTCAGCACCTCGCAGCCCACCAGCCCAGCCCGGAGCTCCCCGTGAACTCAGAATGGCTCCCCCTAGACCTGCTCCGCTCTGGGCACGGGCCCTCCGGTCTGGACTTACCAGTTTGATGCCCTAGGCTCTTGTGAACACGGGCTCAGCTCACAGATGCCCAGAGCGGCCCTCAACCCGCAGTGACTGTGGTGGATGGACACACGCCCCAGCCTCCCCTCCTTCAGGTGAAGAAGGGTTCTGGAAGGTTCTCTTTGCTTCTCAGAAGTTTTATCAGAACCAGGTATCATCCTTGGCAGTGACCTTGATAGCATGCCCTCGTGTTGGTTTTTCTTCTTTTTCTGGGACTTCTTCCTGTTTTCTCAGTCCTGCTTCTAAAGATCGGCTCTCAAAAAAATTACTTGGATGCAAGTTCTCTGTGTTGAGCTCTATTTTTGAAGGAAGTCACACTGAGACTACCAGAGTCCAGACAGCCCCCCCCTTACACTTCCTCTCAGAAAGCCCCCTACAAAATGTGCTAGAGAGATGTGGGGATTGGGGCAGAGTTGTCGTGGTCTTGGGGTAAAGGGGAGCAGCGGTGTGGCCCGTTAGAGGTCCCAGGAGCCTCTCTCACGGCCAGAATGCGGGGCTGAGAGCCAATGCCAGGAACGCACCGAGGGTATGTCTTGGGGGGGTGGGGGGATGGGCAGCGGGCCTTCAGATGGTGCCTAGGACAGCTGACGACCTTATAGGCCCTACCCATGTACTGGGGTGGCTGTGCTGGACACAAGGGGGGCACCAACTGCTGTCTGAGGTCCTAACTGTCAGCCGGCCTGAATTGCAGAATTGCCAGCCTCTAACATCACATGGGACAATTCCTGAAAAATATCTATCTATCTATCTATCTATCTATCTATCTATCTATCATCTCTATATCTCTATACCTATACTTATATCTATATCTATATCATTTATATCTATATTTATACCTTTATCTAAATCTATACCTATACCTATGTCTATATCTGTATCTATATCTATCTCTATATCTATATCCTCTATCTATATCCGTCTGGGGACTGACTATATCTAGTCAGTCTGGGGAACCCTGACCCATACAGGCGTGCTGATTTTTATTAACCTGCTTTCCGCTTGTATTAATTTGGAGGAGGGGGGTAAAGGAGTGGGTATGTGGGATCAGTCCCGAGCCTCACCTTGTGTTGGATGACTTCCTAAATATTATGGGGAATAAGCTGGCCAATTACGACAGGTTGAACTTGAATTTTTCTGCATCAGAGTTCAGGTCTTGACAAAGATTTCCTGACGTCAGGCCTCATGACCTGTGGCTCTTACTGGCTGAATTTGGGACAGAAACTCAGGGGGTGGAGATCTCCAGGAGCCGGATCCTCGCCTGGACAAAGACTTATTTAAAAAAAAAAAAAAAGCTGTCTGGCCCCAACTTTCTCTAGAGAGCAACTACTGAAAATTCTTTTGATTTTTTTTTAATGTGTATTTATTTTTGAGAGAGAGAGAGACAGAGCACAATTGGGGAGGGTCAGAGTGATAGGGAGACACAGAATCCGAAGCAGGCTCCAGGCTCTGAGCCGTCAGCACAGAGCCCGTCGCGGGGGCTCCAGCGCATGAACTGTGAGACCATGACCTGAGCCGAAGTCGGACGCTTAACCGGCTGAGCCCCCCAGGCGCCCCCTGAAAGTTGTTTTAAAATGGATTCTTTAGGGGGCGCCTGGGGGGGCTCAGTTGGTTGAGCATCTGACTCTTGATTTCAGCTCAGGTCATGATTCCAGGGTCGTGAGATCGAGCACCCAGTACGGAGCCTGCTTGGCATTCTTTGTCTCCCTCTGCCCCTCCCCCGCTTTCCCGTACTCTGTCTGTGAAAAAAACAAATCCAAACCGGATTGTTTGGTATTTGGCTCCATATCACGTATCTCTGTGGGCCTTTCAAGGTTAAGAGCCCCTACGTTATTTCATAACCGATTCAGTCCAAAAGGGTGAAGGCTCAATCATTGGTGAAAGGCCATTATCTAAATGACAGTCCAGTCCTTACAGCTGATACAGCAGGAAATGTGCAGGAAATGTGTTTGTTGCCTTTTTGCAGGTACCACTTGCTAGCTGCTGTAGAATTTGTCCTGAGAAGGCCCCTGGGAGACGGTCTGCAGGATCCTACAGCGGCACAAAGCAGGTGGCGGGGCGCGTGGGGGTGAAACCCCTCCCCCAGAAGTGTTCAGTGTCCTTGAACATGGAGCCCTCACACTGGAGGTTCGGGCTTTACCAAAACGCAAACCCTTCGAGGTCGCGGTCTGCTGTTCACAAAGAGCCGATAACGGCCACCCAGCGGTCCTTCCTTTTTTTTTCTCTTCATAGAAGACAGGGAATACTTTATTCAAACCCATCAGAGAAACAGACGGCTTGGGTCTATAACAAAGCATCATTTTTTTTTCTTAAGTTTATTTTATTTATTTTGGGAGAGAGAGAGTGGGGGAGGGGCAGAGAGAGAATCCCAGGCGGGCTCCGTGCGCTCAGCACACAGCCCGACGCGGGGCTCGGTCTCTCAAGCCGTGAGATCATGCCCTGAGCCGAAATCAAGAGCCCGACGCTCAAATGCCTCAGCCGCCCAGGCGCCCCAAGGTATCGTGTTTTTAAAAATAGGCCAGCAATTGTATAGGAGAGTATACACTTCTACATACAAGTGAACGGATCAGAGCGCAACTTTTCAATATTGAAAACAGAATAAGCTCTCCTGTAAAGCAGGACCTTTGTGACATCTTTAACTGTAGTGCTCCTCTCCTCCTTCCTCACCCTCTCCTGCCACAGAATCCACACCAACCTCCTCAGAATCCTTCTCGAGGGCGGCCGTGTTCTCATGGGCCTCTTCCTCCGTGCCCCTACCCACATACCAGTGGACAAGGGCGTGCCTGGCATACATCGGGTCAAACTTGTGGTCTAGGTGAGCCCAGGTCTCGGGGATGGCCGTGGTGCTCTCAGCATACACATAGCTCGCTGCACCTTGGTCGGGTCTCCAGCAGGTAGCACGGTGGGAGGCAGGTTACTGATGGCAACTCTGAAGCCAGCCGGGCACCAGTCCCCAAACTGGACGGTACTTTTGGTCTCGAAGGCAGCAATGGCGGCACTGGCGTCTTTGGGAAGCATAGGACCACTGTACAACGGGCAGCAAGCCACGTATTTGCCACGGCGAGGGTCACGTCTCACCGTCTGGTTCGCTGACTTAAAGGATGCATCGATGATCTCTGCTATGGGATGCTGTTCACAGCAGGCCCTCTCAGCGGAGATGACAGGAGCGTAGGTGGCCACGGGGACGTGGATGCGGGGGTAGGGCACCAGATCGGTCCGGAATTCTCTCGGATCAACACTTAGGGCTCCATCAAATCCGAGGGAAGCAGCGACGGAGGACGCAGTTTGACTTATCCACCTGTTCAGGTCAGTAGCCCAGGTTGGGTGTTCGGTACTGAGGTTTCTACGACAGATGTCATAGATGGCCTCGTCGTCTACCAAGAAGGCACAATCAGAGTGCTCGCTCCAGGGCAGTGTGGGTAGTGAGGATGGAGTTGTAGGGCTCAACTACAGCCGTGGAAACCTTGGGGGCTGCATAAGTGGAGAGCTCCAGCTCGGGCTTCTCGCCATAATCGACCGAGAGACGATGCACCGGCAGGGAGGTGATCCTGGAGACAGGTCCTCCTCCAAAGCTGTGGGAAACCAAGAAGCCCTGAAGACCCGTGCGCTGGCGGGCCAGTTTCTGAATTCGGTCCAAGACAAGGCCCATGATCTCCTTGCCAATGGTGTAGGGCCCTGGGGCATGGTCATTAGTGGCATCTTTCTTGCCGGTGAGGAGCTTCTAGGGCAGAAGACCTGATGGTGGCTGCCGGTGTGAACTTCATCCACGGCTCTGGGTTCCAGGTCACCAAAGCTGGCCTGCGCACGTGTACTCGTCTCACTGAAGAAGTTGTTGAAGGAGCCATCTCCTCCCCCAGTGGTCTTGTCACTTGGCACCTGACCCTTGGGCTGGATGCTATGTTCCAGGCAACAGGGCTCCCAGCGGCCATCGCGGACCTGGACACCAGCCTGGCCAACGTGGACGGCAATGCGCTCACACACGACTGCTGCTCTGTGGCCGCCCACCTCCGGAGATTACTTTTAATGGAAGAGACGAGTGTTGAGTTCCCGCCAGGATGTCTATTTCATCTTGCCGGGATCCAGAGGCTTTATGTTCTCTCCTTCCTCCCCGATCCCACAACCTGCTGCCGAAGGAACTGGAAAAGCAGTGCCAGCCCGCGGAAGCAGTTTACCGATAGCAGCCCGTGTAACGGCCACCACGTTATTATAGAAAAGACATCAATAACCATTCAGGATTCAAAGTGTTACAATCATCGTATATGACATGATCACTAGGGATTTCGCTGATCTGCAGGCTTCCTGTTGCCTCACTACATCTTTTTTTTTTTTTTTATGATTACGCTATGTAATATGTGCAATTAGTTAAAGAAATTCTCTCATTACCGCCCACCCCCCAACCATGAATAAGTTTTCTCTTCTATTTATTCTTCTGGAGGACCTTTATAGGTACACATCCCAAATCTTAAAATCCTGTGTGTGTGAGGGTGGGGGGCGGGAGTGATAGGACTTGACTCTGTTCATTTTGCATGGTCGTTTGGGAATTAGTGCTGATTTCACTGCCCCCCACCCCCCACCCCGGTCCCCTTTTCCCCGGAATGTGACAGCCTCTCCCTTCACTCGGGTTTTCTTCCGGTCTCCCGCCGAGGTCTGTCCTGTCCTTGGTAAAGAGGTTGTGCATTGGTTTTTATGAGTCACCTCTTTCTTCCCTTTAATTTTCCAGCTGGTTTTTGTTATTATATCAGAAAAGCACTAAGCCCGGAGTATTTCTTTTCCAAGCAGCCACCGTATGGAATTGCAGCACTAGTTCTAAGTGTTTTCCAGTGGATTCTAATTGGTTTTCTAGGTGGGTAGTTATATCATCACTTTCTTGTCTCCTTGTCAATATTTATAATTCTCGGTCCATTCAGAATTTAATGAGAATACCTCTCTTGTCCCAATGATTCTGTGAGGTATTTTTTTTTTATTTTTTTTCAACGTTTATTTATTTTTGGGGACAGAGAGAGACAGAGCATGAACGGGGGAGGGGCAGCGAGAGAGGGAGACACAGAATCGGAAACAGGCTCCAGGCTCCGAGCCGTCAGCCCAGAGCCCGACGCGGGGCTCGAACTCCCGGACCGCGAGATCGTGACCTGGCTGAAGTCGGACGCTTAACCGACTGCGCCACCCAGGCGCCCCAAGGTATTTTTTATTATGTTAAGGAAATAACATTTGATTACAGTTTTCTTTTTTTTTTCTTTTTAATTTTTTTTAACGTTTTTATTTATTTTTGAGACAGAGAGAGACAGAGCATGAACCGGGGAGGGGCAGAGAGAGAGGGAGACACAGAATCGGAAGCAGGCTCCAGGCTCTGAGCCATCAGCCCAGAGCCCCATGCGGGGCTCGAACTCACGGACCGTGAGATCGTGACCTGAGCTGAAGTCGGATGCTTAACCGACTGAGCCACCCAGGCGCCCCTTGATTACAGTTTTCTATGGATTTTTTTTTTTTTTTTTTTTTTTTTTTTTGATTCTGGGAAGAATGCTGGATTTTCTTCAGATAAAGACTCTGTCGTCAGACGCTGGGGTCGGGTCCCACCGAGCGAGTGGAATGTGCAGCGCTGCGTAGCAGGAAGACAAATCGGATATCGGTGCATATCCGTATTTAAACGTCCAGAAAACTTCAATAGTTTACGGGGACGAGAGGACGGTGTATTTGATGTTAGATTATTCCAGATAACCCAGACTGTTCCAGGTGGAACAGTCAACCACCCTTTGCTCTCCCGTCTATCTGCCCTCCCTGCCTGCGCTCACTGTGGGGACGACAAGGCCCAGGCCCCCAAGAAGCCCCGCCCCACCTCTACCCCGCTAATGGATGCGCCGGAAGAAAAGAAGGGAGGGGGAGGAAGCGGGGGGGGGGGGGGGGGGGAGGGTCCAGCGTGTTTCTCTGCCTTCTGGGGCATCCCTGGAAGAAGGGATACCCACTCCCACTGCATAGCGCTCCTTTGATGGCCAAGCGACAGTCAGATGCCCCTGGTCTGGGGGCTTTTGCCAAAACCGCCTTAAACCACCTCTCCGGCCATCGGAGCCCCAGCTCTAAGGGCCGCAGCAGCAGGGCCGGCTTCGTGGGCGTCCCACCGCAGCCGCGTGGCCGCAATCCGTGCAGGGGACCCTGACCCATGCAGGACCACCGCAGTCATGCGTGGCTGCTGGGGACACGCTCGCCGTCCAGCCTGAGTCCCCATGTAGGCGTCCGGCCTTCTTATGCACGCATCGCTGCTGCGTGTGTGTGTGTGAGTGAGCAGTCCTGAGTCCTAGCGTGAGGGCCTCTCCTTCCCGGATCTGCCGGGAGGGGTGGAATCGGCTGCCGTGGAGCCATTCTTCCTATGACAGGCTCACAAGCCCAGGTCAAAGGTTGGCCCGGCGCGTGGAGGGCTTCAGACGGCAAAGCGCCGGGCACAGGGGCTGGTGCCGGAGGCTTCGGAGAGGGCTGGGGGTCCACCCTTGTTGAGACGTGTTGATGAACACGCCAGTACCTCAATTCTTCCTTTCTCAGCAGCTTAGCCGCTACACTGGAGGCAAAGCCACGTCCAGCTTTCCTCTGGGTCCCAGTCAATTCTTCCACGGTCCCTAACATGGCCTTAGTCTCCAAGGTCTTTCTTCTTCCTGTTTAGCCAGAGGAAGAATAGTGGTTAAGAGCGTGGGATTGAATTCAGTTCTGCCACCTGCCGGCTGTGTAACCTTGAGCAAATTATGGACCCTCTCCGTGCCTTAGTTCTGCCGTCCGTAAAATGGGATGAATAGCAGTACCGACTCGTCCCCTGCTTTAAATCTCTGGCTCCTTGCCCCCCACCAGCCAAACCCCAGGTCTTTGATGTGCAGCATAAGGACCCCTCCCCATCGGCCACCTCGGCTGTGTCCCAGCCTCGCTTAGCTCTCAGCACTGATTTGCATGACAGTCCTACCGAGGCGAGGAGAGCTCAGGCGGACTTGCCCGGCGCCGGTGAGGGGCAGAGCCAGGGACAGCTCAGTGCCCGCAGGACACCAAAGTCCTTCCTCCCCAACCTGCCCCTCACATCGCCCTGTGTTTCCAGAACATTCCATGCTGTTTCATTCCTCTGTCTCCTTGTCTATACACCGTTCTCCTCCCCAGGGCATCCAGAGAATCGTAAGTGAGTTGGGCCACAGCAAGCAGGTGCAGACGAGAGGGGGCGGAGCCAGCAGACAGGCGGCGTGGGGGTGCCACGGAGGGGTGCGGTCACAGCTGCATTTCAGAGACTGGTGTGAGCACAGCCCCGCGCCCTCCCTTTCCTGAAGGGGGGGGCGTGGCTTTCCACGTGGGATCCTGACACCAAAACCCGCGGCCTCCACGTTTCAGGCAGAGGTTGAAAACTGCACACAGCGTGTCTGCATCTGATCCGCTGAGGCTCGGCTTGCGCCGTGCGGTTGTCATGGCGACACATAATTGCGGCGTCACTGGCGACGGGAGTAAGTGCCCGTCGCTGACCACGGAGCCGCACAGCTTGTGCTTCTTCCGCCACAAAGGAGGTCCTTCGGGACGGCTACCTCGGCGACAAAGCACTTGCGGCCGACTGTGTCTTCCCGACTGGGGCCCGGGGAAGGGTGTGAGGGGTCCGGCTCAGCGAGCGCTGAGCCTGGGTCCCTGCCCCCGCGCCTTGATTTCACAGCCCCCCGCCTCACCCTACCCCTGGTTCGGCCTCTCCAGGGCTGTGCCCCGCTCCGAGAGCAGAGCGCCGAGGAAATCGATCCCAGGATTTCCTGAGTCCCAGTGCTTATCCCGACTATTATGACTGTGATTAAAGACGATCCTGCCCCCGAGGCTCAGCGCCAGTCTCCCCCGAGCATCATTCCCAGCACCAAATATCCGTGATGATTCTTGTGGAACCGAATGAAGCCTTCTCTTCCCTTCACCGCCCCCTACAGCTCCTGGCCTGCATCACATTTATCGTTTATTCATTCAACAAACGCTAGTGACTATGCACCGAGCACCAGGCACTGTACTAGATTATAGAACACCGAGCCAAACAGACGAACATCTCTGCCCTCATGGGGCTTGAAACCTCACGTGGGAGCAGACAATAAACACAACATGTTAAGTAAATTATGCATTAGGAGGTATTAGGGGGTGACCTGTGCCAAAGAGATAAACAAGCAAAGAAGGGAGATGCTGGGGAAGGGGATTTCAATTTGTACTTTTTTTTTATTTTTTAATGTTTATTTTTTTTTTTAATTTTTTTTTAACTTTTTTTATTTATTTTTGGGACAGAGAGAGAGAGAGCATGAACAGGGGAGGGGCAGAGAGAGAGGGAGACATAGAATTGGAAGCAGGCTCCAGGCTCCGAGCCATCAGCCCAGAGCCTGATGCGGGGCTCGAACTCACGGACCGCGAGATCGTGACCTGGCTGAAGTCGGACGCTTAACCGACTGCGCCACCCAGGCGCCCCTTAATGTTTATTTTTGAGAGAAGGAGAGCACATCAGCAGGGGAGGGGCAGAGAGAGAGAGAGAGAGAGAGAGAATCCAAAGCAAGATCCAGGCTCTGAGCCGTCAGCGCAGAGCCGGACGCAGGGCTTGAACTCACAAACCATGAGATCGTCACCTGAGCAGAAGTCAGACGCTTAACTGACTGAGCCACCCAGGCGCCCCAAGGGATTTCAATCTTTAAAAGAGTGGTCTGTGAGGGACTCACTGACAAGTAGTATTTGAGTGGGGAGCTGGAGGAAAGGAGAGAGCAGTTCATCCAGATATCTAGGAAAAGAATGTTCCAGGCAGAGGGAGTAGCCCCTGCCAAGGCCCTGAGGTAGGAGGGAGTGTGGCGTGTTAGCGCAACGGCTAGGAGAACAGCTGGCTGGAGCGGGGACAAGGGGGGGACTAATGGAATGGAGACGTTGTGGGTCATTGCGGGCTCACGGGCTTTCACAGGAGTGAAAGGTAGAGCCTTTGGAGGGATGTTGGTAAAGTGTCACCCTCACTGTGGTCTTGAGAATTGACCGCGGGGGGCAGGGTGGAAGTGGAAACCAGTCACCAGGTGACAGATGATCCAGTTTGGACCGGCCTGGCATGGAGGAGGGGTGGGGGGCAAAGGTTCTAGATGGGAGGGGTGAGCAGAGGTCCTAGATGTACCCGGACGCAGGAGCGCCTGGGTTTGCTGGTGGGACCGGAAGGACGCCTGCCGAAGGCAAGCAATCCGGGGGCTTGCAAGGGCTGGCAAGGCCGCGGAGCGGTGGGGTGGGAGGGCAGGATCCCAGGTCGGGGCGTGTTCGGTTTGAGATGTTACAGAGACACCCGCACGGAGGTGTCGGGTGGGCGTCTGGAGACACCGGGCTGGCGTTCTAGAGAGAGGTCCAGACCAGAGATCCCATCTCCGTGAGGAGATGACTTACAGCGCCTGCAGGCTGAGTGAGCACGGCAAGGGGGTGAGTGCACCTGGGGCAGAGAACGGGTCCCAGCACGGAGCCCTGGGCCACCGACCAGAGGAGACCAAGAGGAACCAGCAACAGCCGGCGAGGCAGACGGGCGAGGAGAGCCAGGGAAGGAAGTGCTTCGAGAAAGAGGGAGAGACCAGCTGCTCGCTGCTACTGGAAGATTGGGGGGGGCGGGGGGAGGGCGACTGTCCAGCAGGGTCCGCGGTGAGGTGGCCCCGCCGGCCCTTCCGTGGTCTGGAGAGAAAGGGCTGGATGGCTTTTGCCAGGGGGTGGTTGTAGAGCGGGACAGAGCAGGGTGGGGGGCAGCCGCTGCAGGGGTGTGGGTGGGAAGAGCAGAGCTGCTGGCTGGGGGCAGCCGCAGGAAAGCTCGCTCTTGGCTGCCGGTGCTTCTTGGCAGAGTCAGTTTCACGTCTCTGGATGCCTGGGGAGAACTCCGGGCTACTTGAGTCAGTCTCTGGGGACGAGGCCCCCATTCTTTCGGTTTTAAGTGTCACCAGGTGATTCCATCGTGTAGCCAAGAGGAAGAACCACCGAGGGAGGGAAAGACACACTGAGCAGCAGGGGAAGACAGGGAACGATGGCTCCCGGAGAGCTGAGGGGCGGTTTCCCGCGACAAGAAATGTCATCTGTGGGCGTCGCCGCTGGAAGGGGCCCGTGGGGGAAGGGGCCTGGCGGAAGTTCCCGTCTGACCGTCCCTTTGTCAGAGGAATGGGAAGAAAGGTTACCCGCTGGAGGGGACAGTCTGAAATCATCCTGGAGGGGAGCGGGAAGGGGAAGAAGGAGTCTTGGGGGGGGGGGTCTCCTGTGGTCCCAGGCAGTACAGGGTCCCCACCCCAGGCTTGAGGCCAGCAACTCAGAGTGAGACCAGGAAGCCTGGCCACCTGCAGCCCCACGGCCCTGGGCCTCTGCCTTGGGGCCCGCAGACCCGCTCAAAGTGCTTGCTGTTCGGTCTGGTTGAACTCCGCCCTCCACTGCTGCATGCTCTTGACCGAGCTCTTCAGTGCCCCAGCACCTTCGTCTGTGACGCAGTGACGGTGCCCTCCACCGAAGAGCGTGGGGAAGGCCACAGGTGGGCTGAGAGCACCAGCACAACAGCTGTCCCACCGTGGGCACGTAGTGTCAGCTCCTGTTATAATTCCCGATTAGTTGGGGACTGGCTGCGCCCACCGAAAGAGCCCCTCTCTCATCTTCCGCGCCCCTCCTCGCTTCTTCACATACTCCAGGGAACGTGGCACATACCGGCCACGTGGAAATTACGTGGCCCATACACGCCTTTGGCCGGACAATTAACTACTTCCTGAGCGTTGGTCTGGTATAAGCTGCAAGGTCATCGACACCAAGAAGGAGGCAAGAACCAGACGCAGACATCGGCCTGTTTCACCAGTACCTTCCCCTCTCCGGTCCCCCCCGCCCCGCCCCCCCCCCAACGTACACACTCTGATTCTGAGCTTCACTGCAGAGTTATAAATAAAATGGGCCATTTGTGCTTCCTCTGCTTCGCAGAAAAACATCTGAGATCACGGACAGCAAGAGGCACAACAGAACAGAGTCACTAAAATAAGAATAAGAAACGTGACCGGATGACCAAGCTGGGGGGCTCTACCAGAGACCCCGGCACCGTGGAGAGCCGTGCACTCCCATCTCTGCACTTCCTGAGGTCGGGGGAGTGTACCCACCTTCCCGAAGACGGCATTGCTAACTTTGCAGGCGTATATTTGTCTAGATGAGCTGTGGGGTGTTTTCCTCCATGTTTTCAGAAAATGGCATGCCCGTTGGCTCTTCAAGACCCAGCTTCCTCTGGGCTGGGTGGGAGGCGGTCACTGGTGAGAGCCGAGAGCCTGGGTGGTTTTGCTCCCTGCAGAAGGCCCAGTGATGGTGAAAAGGGGGGGGGGCTTCCTGTCCCTGGGCTAGTTAGCAGTGGCGTCATGGGACGGGGGCATCCAGCCACCCTCATAGCGACAAGGCGGGAAGACTGGGTATCAGGGCCCCTACCAGCAAAACTCCAGGATTGTCTGAGGTGGACAACTGTCCTTCGTGACAAGCCCCAGAGACCCCTTTCCCGGGTGACGAGACGACAGGATGGTACAGGGAGGGGCCGGCCTGGCCCCATTCAATCGGGGCTGTGATGTCACTGCAGATTCTGTAATTGGAAAGATCACGCGGGGGCCGAGCCCCACGTCCTCTGCTCTGCTCCTGCTGACTTTGCTTCCTGCCCGTGGGTCTCTGAGATGCCCATCCCAGCAGGCACAGCAAAGGATGATGTCCTCGTGAAGGAACCTGGGTCCTTCAGTTGCACAGGCTTCTCCGACACCCAGGACGCACGGTGATGATGAGCACATTCGTATTTCGAGAGGGCTTCATGGGCTGCGAACTGCTGTTACGGGAGCCACCGAGAACACAGCTGGGCTGGCGCCCAAAGCCACTCTGCCAGATGACAAGGACGTGTCTTGAGATGGTGCTAATTCTCGGGCCTTGATTGCAGATGAACCGCTTTCCGCCTTGATTAAAATGGGAGCTTATGGGTGCTAAATGTGGCTGTCGCTACAAATTGACTTTGATTTACATTTGGAATGGGTCGTCTCGTCCCCTTGCTGTGCACTAACTCACGTGGCAAGATCTGGAATTTAATTTTTTTTTTTTTCCTTCCGAGAGCTATTCAAGCACCCGGGGACTCTGAGGCTTGGGTGGGTTCAAATATGGGGGCCCTGCCCAAATCCCCAACAGATGGCACGGCTGGTCCAAGCACAGGGCGTCAGAGTCTGAGAGACCGATCCGAACACAGGAGCCGTCCATCGAGAGTCAGAAGACGGGCATGGCTGGGTCCCAGAGCGCTGCACCCATGTGGTCTGGTCACCTCTCCCGCAGGACCTCCAGACCTCGGGTAGAGCCTTGCCCTGTGTAGACGCTGAGATGTGAGGTCAGACACTACTTGGTTCTAAAAACAAAAGGGTCGGTCTTCAAAAATACGGTAGAGATAGCCTTCGAGCTATAGGAAGCAGAAGTTGCCCGAGATCCTTTTAGGGAGCAAGGTGAGAAATAAAAATAGATCAAGCAGGGCATTTTATAATTAAGGGCTCAGGGGTTCGGTGCCGCCCGCAGACGTGTTAGGAACGCAGAGGGACAGAGGGTGAGGTGAGCAAGTCCCTGGGTGCTCCCGAGGGAAGACTTAGGTGCCCTGACGGGCACAAGGGGAGCTGTGAGTGAGTGGAGGAGAGAAGGAGGGGCGCTCCAGGCAGGAGAGAAGCCAGGACAAAAGTACGGAGGGCAGCAGAGAAAGGTGCGTGTGTGTGTGTGTGTGTGTGTGTGTGTCCACGTGCCTGTGTGTTAGTTTCTACCACGCCCGTAACAAAGAGTCACAGAGGGGGTGGCTCGTAACAGAAACTTACCCTCTTGCAGTTCTGGATGCTACAAGTGCGAGATCGGGGTGTCACTGGGGCCATCAGCAGAGCGCGCGAGGCTCTGGGGGGTGGGGGGGGGCGGGTGCGCTCTGTGCCTCCGGCTCAGATTCTGGTGCTGCTGGATGTCCTTGGAGTTCCTTGGCTTCTAGATGCATCCTTCCAACCCCTGACTCCACCCTGACTCGGCCTTCTGCTTGAGCGCACGTCTTCATGGTGTTTTCCTCTCTGTGCGTCTGTCTCTGTGCCCCCTCTCTTCTCCTAAGGTCCCAGTCATCTAGATTAGGGGTCCCCTTCATGACCTCACCTTAAGGAACCAAAGACCCTATTTCCAGAGAAGATCACATTCACAGGTGCCAGGCATGTGGCTTCAGCATCTCTCTCTGGGGGACACAACTCAACCCACATGGCATGCTTATGGGCCCCAGAGGCAGGCCTGCCCACTTCTTGGGGGAAATTCTGCCAGGTAGAACTGGGGCTTGGGGCCGGGGGAGAGCTCAGGCAGGTGGGGCTGGAAGTCTGGGAGGGGGCTGATGTCGCGGCTGCCATCCGGGTGGCCGCGTGGGGCTCCTCCCTGGGAATCCACGGCAGTGTTGGTGACGTCACTGATGGGAGGAGAGGTACCACGGAGGTCATGACCAGCCAGGGGAGAACCCCAATGCGAGCAAGCCCATGCCAACTACGGCAGAGAACTATGCTCCTTTTGAGAAACATGTTGCTGGGAGAGGGGACACTTGACCTTGGAGCACGGACCGTCCACGCACTTGGAGCTGCCTCCTTGCAATCTAGGTCCTGTGGGACCCACCAAGTCACAAAGTTGAACACACCAGCAGCGGTCCATTATGAGAGGGAGGTGGTGTATTTGGGACGGAGGCTGAGCAAACCGTAAGACTCCACCAGCGCCCCTTCCCCAGCTGACTCCTATGGCCCTGTGGGTAGTGGAGCGTCCTGTCTGACCCGTGTGAGGAGCAGATAGAAAAATCCAAGCTGCCTCGACAGATGGCCATCTGAGTAATCTGAACGTGTTTAGCTGTCGCGTGACCGTCATGACCCAGGACAGCCCTGAATGTCCCAGGAGACAGCTCTTCCCAGTGGGCAGGGCTGTGACCAGTACAGTTGTTCATCCACACGTGTGGCCGGAGGAGACCGAGGTGAGGATACGCACAGGCGCCTGGACAGCGGCCAGTGGTCCGGCCGGCCGGTTAGGGGTCTGCAGGGTCAGGGACAGAAAGGTCTGGGTAGAGGCGTGTGGAAGGACATACGGGAATGGTGTACGCGAGGTGTAAAGGTGTTGGAATCACACGTTATGGCCCCACCAGAGGCCACCCACCGCGCAAAAGGCGCTGAACGGCCAAGTGCGCAAAATGACTCGCTGGTCGATGGCAGCTAGCCTTTGTCACCACGCACTTTAGGACTGGCAAGATGGGTACATGAGTGGCAGAGAAGGAGGCTGTGTGTGGGTCTGACAGGACGGACTCCCATTTATCGAGGACGATCTAGCCACTGCCACCTCTGAATTTCCAACCAGTCAGCAGTTGAGAACAAGGCTGACCCCAATATAGCGCTCTTCCTGGAGGAGACCATCTGCTCGGTGGCAAGGCGGCCATGTTAAGCCCCTTACACCTCGAAAGGGCCAGCGGTTCATCCTCACGTGGGCAGATACCTATTCTGGGCGTGGCTTTGTCTTTCCTGCCCACAGAACCTCAGCCATCAGTACCGTCTGGGGGCTTATGGGACACCTGGCCAGGCATGGATTCCACATGACATAGCAGCCATCAGAGGGCTCACTTTACAGCTAAGCAGGTGCAGGGGTGCGGCCATGACTGTAGGACGCACTACTGTATCCAGAAGCAGCCAGCCCCACAGAGAGCTGGAGTAGCAGACTGAAGGTGTCCCTGGAGCTCGGAGGTGACAGCACACGGGGCTGGGAAGGAGCACCCCACACATGCTGTGTGTGCATTATTCAGAGGCCTCTCGGTGGCACTGTGTCTCCCAGAGTTAGAACACGTGGGCACACGGGCCACGCGTGGAAGCCCAAGTAGCCTCCTTACCATCGCTCCATGACCCGTGCTTCCTGTCCCCGCGACTCTGGACTCTGTAGAACTAAAAGTCTGGGTCCCAATAGGGGACACACTCTTGCCAGGGGACACAGGCAGGGTCCCATTCGACTACAAGCTACAGCTCTCACCAGGACGCTTTTGGCTCCTGTCCAGGGCCCAGTGGGTGAAGAAGGAAGTCACCCTCTTGGTGGGTAAGTTAACCTTGACCAGCAGTGGGAGGTAAGACGCTTTCAAACAATGGGTGGGGGAGGGAGACACGTGGAAGCTGGGGATCCATGTGGCTCCTTCCTCATGCTTGCCCAGCGTGACTTTGGGCCCTGCGACCCTGCCTGAGAAGGGTCTGATCGTAAAGGACTCAGAGCCCTCAGGACAAGGTTTGGGTCACATTACCAGGGAGGCCGTTTAGACTGGATCCTGTGGGGGAGGGGGCGGGATGGGCACCCACGTGGCCCCAAGACCAGAGGCAGCAGTGGTGGCTCACGGTTAATCCCATCCTTCTCCCAAGTCTCCCTAAAGGTGAGAGGAGAGGCCCCAGAAACCACAGGGGCGCCGCTCCCTACACGCGCACAGAAACGTGCTTCTGTGTGTCACAAGGAGGGATGCGGTGGTCACGGAGGTGGCACCCGACTGTCCTTCCCGAGGACAGCCTTGACTGACAGCCCCAGAGCCTCCGACTAGGCTTCCCCAGTGCACCTGCACCGAGGCCACGCCCCTGCGGCCATCCCCAGGCAACGACAGAACACGTGGGGTCCTCTAGCGGGCTGTCCCCGCCTTTCCTCTGACGGGCGACTTGTGTGTGGCAAGGCCGCATGGTCTGGGTGTGAACTGTGCTGATCCGAGGCTCTTCCTCCTCCCCCCCCCTCCGCTCTCCTTCCCCAGGTGTCCGACCTGGGCTGTGGTCGGAGGCTCTCCCCACCCACTCCTGCTCGCTCCCGCCCGATCCTGCACAGACATCGCCCCCCGTTCAACGTCTTCCATGTCTAGTTCTGTCTTGGCATCCACCTCCCCAAGGATCCGAACTGACACAGATATGCCAGCAACTGGGAGCCTCTGAAGTTACTGGTTCTTTGTTTAAAAAGGGAGAGAGAGATGCGCTGGGCAATCCCTGGGGCGCAAGCAATTCAGCCTGAAACTGACCCCAGTTTTCATTAACCAGGGTCAATCAGAGCCACACCGACTGGCGGGTGAGATGTGGACAGAGGCTGACGTGGGAATTTCACCCTGCCGTCGGCAAACGTTTTCACGGGATCTTTTTTTTTTTTTTTTTTAATTTTTTTTTTTTTAACATTTTATTTATTTTTGAGACAGAGAGAGACAGAGCATGAACGGGGGAGGGTCACAGAGAGAGGGAGACACAGAATCGGAAACAGGCTCCAGGCTCTGAGCCGTCAGCACAGAGCCCGACGCGGGGCTTGAACTCACGGACCGCGAGATCGTGACCTGAGCCGAAGTCAGCCGTTCAACCGACTGAGCCACCCAGGCGCCCCTTCACGGGATCTTTTATGTGCCTCTCCGGTGCGGACGGTTTTGCTCGGTACTTGCACAAATATTCCGTGGTGACATCGGTAATTCTGCTCTTCATAGCTCGCAAGGGGCCCTCAACTTTCAAAAACGTTTAGAAGGAGTTCCAAAATATCTCGAGCAATAGGAACACCGCGAGAACAGATGCAGATCTTCCCAACGGGCTATTCCAACGCTGTTTTTTTGCGGGCTTGCTCTCCGTGAAAGTGGAACAGAGGAAGAATATGAGGCAGGGCATTTTGTGATCTCTGGTCGCCCGAAGAGTAGCCACTTTGTGCATCTGGACTTAAAAACCCAAAGAGATGCTAGGATTAAAAAAAATTGAGGAAAAATAAACCGAAAGGAAAGTGGCCTCTTTTCCATCAGATCTTGGTAATTCTCTGAATCAGAAATCTGACCATTTCTGTCAAGCCGACAACCTTTCCTTCGCTGAACGAGCAGCCCACCTCCTAGCCCGGGGGTATCTGGTTACAGCGCCGTGGGAGTGTGACCAGGAATAAAAAGGACTGAATTACGCCTGTCAAAGTAAATGACCCACGTGCGCTTGATGATGCTGGGTCCGGGCTTCTGTAATCACTGTTTTTTTCTTGCTCAGGTAACTTGAAAAATTACCAATGGACCTTGATAATCCCAGTCATTAGTAAGCTTAAGCAGGCTTTCTTCAATTACAAAGGGCAAAGTTCTTTTCCTATGGGAGAAGATTTATGCACTCCAATCCCATCAGAGACACTCGTCCGAATCCCCAGAGGGACAAGAATATCCGATGCCTCTGCTTGAGTTGAGCCTCTGAAAACGGCCCTCGCACCCCACAAACACCGTGTGGAGTCAGGAGGATGCCCACCCACATGGGGGGGGGGGTCTTACCTCATCGGAACGTCCCATTCCCACAGATATTCAGAACGGGCTTGGGAATAAATGCCATGGTCCCGTAGGTCCTCTGGGAGGCTGCTGGTCATGAGGGCCAGGGCTACCTGACCACAGCAAAGAGGTTGGCCAAGGGGCAAGGGGGTTCAGGCTGTAACAGCTGAAAACAGGCACTTTTATCAGCTACAAACTCTGCTTACACAGCCTTCCCTTCCTTCTTTGCTTCTCTCCTCCCTTCCTGCCTTTGTCTTTTCCTCCCCACCCTGTTCTGGAAAGAATAACAAGATTAGGTTAATTAAAAGAGAGAACTTCATTAGCTAACACCTCGTCTTACAAGAGACAGGAATCCAACTCTATCTTAAGCAAAGATGGGAATGTTGTTGGCTCAGTGGGAGAGGGAGAGGAAGAAATGGTCTTGGAGTGATGGGGACTAAGGGTTCCATGTCCTCCCTTCCCTAATTCTCCTTGAGAGCTGTACTCCGTCCCTCAGGCTACTGTCCCCTGAGTGGGCGCAGCTCCAGGTGGAAGCCTTTTAGCACTGGGGTGGGGAGGGAGAGGGCTTGGTCAGCTCCACTTAGAATCCCAGGGAAGGGCTCTGATTGGCTCCCCAGGACCAACGCCCCAAGGGAGGCTGGTTGTGATTGGCTGAGCTGGTGGGCAGGGACCAGTACACTGCCTCGGAAGGGCAGCCCCTGCCAACAGGGGAGCCAAGTTCCCCCAAAGAGGAAGATATAGCAAAGAATGAACACCACACATGTGGGTGGGTGACAGCTTTGATGCTCTGTGCTCTGGCCACCCGTGAAAGACACGAGGGTCAGTTCCGGTACCCACAAGGAACAAACAAACCAAGAGAATTTGGGAGAAAGACCACTGTTCCTGGTTTTAAGACCAAACAGGAATTTCTCTCTGGGGATCCTAACACGTGTCCTCTTTATGTTTCAGACTATCAACTCCCCACGTTGGCTAGCCACACTCAGTCCCGGCCTTAGTAGTATAGAACCCTCTCTCACAGGGGTTCAGCACAGCTCCAGTTGGAACAGTTCCCGATAGAAGCAGCTTTCTCTGCGGGGTCTCGTGCCCTCCTTCTTGGAACGCTACCGCAAATAACTCTATGGCCCCGCTCCCTCTGGGGTCCCGGTCCAAAGCCCACCACGCTTTCTAAAATCCCACACAATCCAACTTCTGCCTTAATAAAAATTCCTCTTTCCACTTGGGCCTTATGTAGTTTCCCGTTTCCAAGCCTCTGACTCATTCCCGTTGTCCAATAACGTAAAAGTTGCTCCGGAAAGACATAGAAAGTCAAAACCCCTAAACTCACGTTTGCATCCCATACAGCATAACCTCTCTTCAGGGACGCTTGGGTGCGGATGTCACGTTGGTAAGATGGAAAGGGGACGTGTGTGGGCATCCCCTCCCCCACATTCCCCGCGTCACTGGGACTCAGACAGGCTTTCAGCCCACACCGCCGGCGGGTCGCCTCAGCGGCCAGCTCCGCGGGAAGCGGCCACGCTCTCCTTCCTGGTGATCCCGGGGCACGGGCTGTCCCCGGAGGGCGTCCTCCACGGCCACACACACGTTCTGGTGCGTGACAGGCAGGCACGATGCCTGCATCTTCGATGGCCCGAAAGACAGAGCCAAATGTACAGCTCGTTGTGTCTCTGGTTCCCAAAATACTTTCCAGGGGAAGGATCAGAGGAAGGGCCAGACCCGCAGGTCTCAAGCTTTACAGGTGCACATGGCCTGCCCCAAACTGCCCAGGCAGAGCCCGGGGGAAGAAGCCCGGTGCCTGAGGGCCACAGGCAGGTGCTTATACACCTCCCCACCCCCCAGGCATTCTTACCCCGCATTGACCAAGTGGTTATGCAACGTGCACCGCCCGGGAGTGGCAAGGGTAGGTCTGAGTCCAGAGCCCATGCCCTGCCCACCGCACTTCTCTGTACGTGACAGAAAACCTCAGCAGCCATAAAAATAAATCAATAAAACAAACCACAGGAAAGGGGGAAAATCCTGCATGGAAAAAAAAAAAAAAAGCAAGATAAGGGAAGGCAAGAGACAAACAGAGTGGGAAGAAATACTTCCAACCCACCGCCCCGACGAGGGGCTAATTTTGTCAGTATACAAAGAGCCCCTGTCCGCAGATAAGAGAAAGCCTACGGCCAGCAGAGAAAGGGCCGAACGCACAGACAGATGGTTCACCGGAAGGTAACTGACAAGAAATACCAATGCGCGAACGAGACAACGAACCGCTGAACGTACGAGGCGCTGCTTCCACCTAACAGATTAGCAAACATCAAGAGGCTGGAAAAGCTACTCACTCTGTCGGTGAGCCCAACGGGACGGGCCCTCGGTTGGCGGGAGTCCCCGCCATCCATCTAGGGACAGACTGCCGGCCTACTGCGGGGACGGTGCACGCGGGCTTGGCTCCAGCAACGGTGCGTCTGAGCGTGTGTCCCTCGCGACACCGCAGTGTGTGACATGACGTGCGCACGGGCCTTGCAGCCCCGGAGGCAGCCGGCATTTCCATCATTAGCGGGATGTCCCCTGCGGCCCCTCTGTTCTCAACGCCCCCGACTCCTCCTACATCCGGGGCGCCACCGCGTCCTGTTCCTGAAGAAACCAGACCCGCCACCCACCCCCAGCTCCCTGCCCCTTTCTCCATGCACCCCGCTCCCCGTCCCACAAGGGACCGTCCCCCAGCCCACGTAGGCTGAGCGCTCGGCTGACACACCTCGCCCCTCTTCCCTGCTTCAGCGATCCGCTCCCACCGTTTTCCTTCTCTCTTCCGCACCAGGGATTAAGCACTCCATCTTGCTGGAACATCCTGCTCCTTAAACACCCGCCTCTCCTGCGCTGCCAGCACGGAGCCTGCTTGGGATCCTCTCTCCCTCTCTCTGCCCCTCCCCCCTCTCAATAAATAAACAAACAAACATTAAAAAAAAAATCCAACCTGTCCTGACCCACATTGCTCTCCCCACCACCCGTCTCTGCCCCCTGTTCAGTGTGGAGCTCCTGGATCTAGCTGTGCAGCATGAGCCACGGCCACAACCCTGTCTCCCATGAGCCCTCCCCAGGAGGCCGCTGCTATGGGCTGCGGTGGCCGAACCCCATGGTCACCTCCCAGTCCTGTCGCTTACAGTGCACCTTCCTTGACGCCCTTCTGTCTCCTGGCCGCCAGATCCTCTTTCTCTCAGTTCTTCATCGTTCATGGAGGCTCATGTCCCTAACTTCTAACTGGCAGAGGGTCATGGGGGAGCAACCCCGACCTCTTTACTGTCTACACTCATGCCCGGATCTCTTCCGCTTCCAGCCTGAAATGCCCGACGGGAGGATGTCTCCCCGTGGCTCTGGTATTTTCCCTCCGGTGTCCCACAGGAATCTCGGACTTACTGCAGCCAAAAGGAGACTCCCTGTCCCCCCAGCCTCTCCCCTGCTAGGAAATAGGATCATTCCACTTGCTTGGGCCCAAACTGTCACAGCCATATGTCACCCGTTTCTTTCTCTCAGACTCTATGCCCCATCGCTCAGCAAATTCTGGGGATTCTGTCTTCAAAATACAGAATCGGAAGCTGCTACTTCTCACTACCCCGCCTCCCCCTTTGTGGTCTGAGCCGAGGTGTCTCTTGCTTAGATGAGTGACAGCTGGTTCCTTCACTTTACCCTCTAAGCACTTCACAGAGCCACCAGGCCAGTCCTTCAGGATGGGAGCCAGACCACGCCATTCTGGTTGACCTCCAACAGCGTCCCATGTCACTCAGATGAAGCCCCACCTGCCCCCCGCCCCCCGCCACCCCCAGCCACTGCCCTCCTGACCTGTCCTGGGATCCTCCCCCACAGCTGCCCGCCTGGTTCCCTCGCTCGTGTCCCTCAGATTTCCGGTCCGATGTCCACTGGGCCCTGGGGCCATGGTCAGGGCGGCCTGGCAGCAGCCAGGCCCCTGAGGGAGGGTCTGGCCAGTGGCGCTGGAGCCACAGAGGAAAGAAACGCTCCCTAAAGCAAAACAAGGCAAGAAGAACCCTGGCCTCCCTCCTGCTCCCACATTCCAGTCTCCCCCACTGCCTCCCAGTGGCCAAACCTGGCCAGACAGGAAGTGGGATCAGTTGGTGAAGGATCTGGGGACCACGGTTCCGGGCAACACAGAGCCGGGCGGGACAGAGAACGGATCCCAGGGCAGAGGCAAATGATCACACAAAAGCACACCCCCTGCAAGAGAACACCTCTCCCGACAAGCCGAAAAACCAGCCTCTTATGAGGGCGTGGTCAGAATGACAGAATTCTCTAGCGGTCTCCCCTCTCGGTGAACGAATTGCATCAGTTTCTTAAGGCTGCAAAGGTAAAGAAAAGATTCGGAAGCAACGATCCCACCAAGACTCTGGAAGCTCCAGCCGTCCTCGCATCGTAGCCAGAGGACCGTGGACAGCGCGCCGGGCTCGGTGCCGACCGAGTGAGCACGGCGTCTCCGCGTGTGCTCTGTATCAGCCCTGAGCCCCCCACGCAGCCCCGCCCTTCACGGTGTCCCCAGAAACCCTGCATCGTCGTCCACGAGATTCTGGGAACTCCCTTGCATCCCGTGTGAGGAAGCTGCAAGGACAGCAAAATGTTCTCCCAGGCTGCCCAAAGAACAATGGACTTTGTAATCACGCCTTACCTTTTTCCACCTAAAGGGTAAAACGCTACAGTGAGTAGGGACAGAAAACAAAACGAAACAAGGTACGTAAGGCCTTTTGCGCAATGGTGCGTTGGGAGTACGTGTCGCAACGATTCAAAATGACCTTTCGCAGGTCCACGGCATGGAGGTTTACTCGGGAAGTTTCTCTCTCCGCGTCCTCTCCCCAGACCTCATGCAGCTCTTCGGAGTTATCGTTAGGAACATCTCATAAAATATCTTTTTGGCCCCCAGGGCACAGAAGGGTGGTCCAAAACCACTAGGTCCTTGACAGCCTCCCGGCACATCCAGAGCCCTTGAAACGAGCATAAAGTGCTAAGGTACAAAGACGGGGATAGGCCCTGGAAAGGGACTTTAATTCCAGGTGTGCTCAGGCCCTCTGGGAGGGACACAGCTTTCTCTGAGAGTCAGGCTGGAAATCGTACACCCGCATTAAGGGTTGGATGTCAGGAGGCCAAGGTCGGCACACACCTGAAAACCCAGGGCACCATGAGCTCTACTCTTGAACGCTCCCAATCCCAAGGGACTGTCAATATATTTTTTTTTTCTGGAGCCTTGTTCATAACAGGCATTCTAGAGGCCGGGTCTGGACCTCAGCCGCAAGTCCCACGGACCAGTGGTTCACACTGGGTGCTGCTAAGCACCCCCTCGTGCAAGTTAATGTTCCTGTTTGTACTGCAACGTATGAACTTTGGGGCTGGTGTACTTACCGAAGTCATGTTGTTTGCTCGGGGAAATTACTATACTTAATTTGCATTATTTAATCATGCCCCAGGTAGGTGAGTGAGAGGTCGCAAATCGGCCACGAGCCATATTCAGGTAACGGTGGTATTCTGCGTTTCCCTGGGTTAATCTGTATGCCTCTAGCGTGTCCGAAGCTCAGACCTGCAGCCCAGGGAGCCCAGACCCATTCCCTGGATGGGAGGAAATGCTGCAGCACCAGGACAAAAGTCACACAGCCATGCCGTAAGGCAGTTATGAAAGCAGCCACTGCCAGAACCAAAGACTTGATTCCCAACTAATGCTGTTTACGTGACTACTACCCTTAGTCAAGGAAGGGAACATAATTGCCGGGATTACCTATTCTCTTATGTAGCCAACAGACGCCTCTCGGCGGCCCAGCGCTGCGGGCCACACGCACCCTGCTTGCTGAATCTGTCATTCTTTAGAACTGCTGAGTGTGCGTTTAGGCACAGAGCCGGTCAAGACACCAAGCTATTCTCCAGGGAAAAAAAAGGGAACAGCAAGCCTGTTCTTTGGGAGAATATTGACACAGAGTTTACCTTTAGCTTCATCCAAAGTACTTCTCGGGTCGCGTGAGCAGGACGACCTACGGTTGGCCGGCATTATGGATGGAGAGCCATCCGAAACAAAGATAAAGGGGGTGGCTTGGGTGGGGGTGGCACGCTTTTTTGTCTCTTTCCAGAGGCCCTGCAAATTAAAATCAATGGACAGAAGTTAAATGGATATCAAAGCCCGCTCCGACAGCTGGTCTCAGTTTCCCTCCTCCGTAAGATGTATCTGAGGGTTCTCCTAGGGGATTTTCATAGAAAAAATTGTGGTACAGCCATCATGTGTGGTGGGAAATGGGGTTAATAACATCTCCTCCCGTAGATGTACTAAAACGTATAAGACGCCCCAGCACGGGCACGTAGTAGCTTCAGCACCTCTCATTATTATCAGCCTGGACAGATGATGCCCCCAATGGAAACATCTCCAATAAGCTCCTGTTCTCTGAGAAGCACTGTCCAGAACCATCTGCGGGGAAGGACCAGAGGTCTTTTTACTTGTTTTCAATTTTAAAAAATTATTTTGCTAAGTTTATTTATTTTAAGAGAGAAAGTGTGAGCGAGGGAGGGGGAGAGAGAGAGAGAGAGAGAGAGAGAGAGAGAGAGAGACTCCCAAGCAGGCTCCACACTGTGAGCTTGGAGCCCAGTGCGGAGCTCGAACCCTGTAACCGCAAGATCATTACCGGAGCCCAAGCCGGACGCTCAACCGACTGAGCCACCCAGGCGCCCCCCGTCTTTAATTTTCAATTCACCGGCAATGATACTTCCGAAAAGTTAAATAAAAAAGCAATGACCAAGGCAATAAAATCAACAAAGATGTACAAAATATACAATCAAGACAAAATACAAGAGTTCGTTAAAGGGGCCTTAGCAATCTTCCAAAGATTCTCTCGCAGATGGGGGAGGAAGTGACGTGCTCACAGTGCCAATAGACCAGCGGCAGTGCTGGGACAGGACTCGAGTCATGCCCCTGGAGCCTGCAAGGTGGGTCCCCCCGCACCCCTCAGTCCTGGTCGGCCTCCGTTTCTCACCCTTCCATCCATCAGAAGGTCAGGGCCGCACCAGGGGGAGGCGAATGCAGTCTCTGCCCTGGGTTAAAATTCAAGGGAGTGCCAAAAAACTCAGTCATCACCATAAGTAATGTTTCAATGAGGTTATTTTTTTATAGGCAAGGTGATGCTGAGGTAACAACTAATTATCAAAATCTCAGTGGCCTGACCCACATCAATCAAGTCCGACGCAAGCTGTCCTCCCCTTTCTTACTGTGCACCATCCGGAACACATGGTCTCTAAGATCAGAGCAGCAGAGGAAAAGAAAGCTGAGGGAGAATACCAACTCCTCACCTCTTGACCCGGAAATAATTCCCACTAAATCTACTCCCATTTCATTGGCCAGAATTAATTTCATTCTATCCTAACTGCCAGAGCACTGGAAAATGTAGAGAATCACACAGATATTCAGCGACCCAAGAGCCTCTGCTTTACTCTTGGTGTAAGGGAATATATGTGTATATATATTACATATACTATATGTAGTATGTTATAAACTTATTGTGTATGAACTTAGGTATGTAAACTTTATATTTTATATACGAACTTTATATAGATTACATATAAACCTAATATGTAAGATTATTATACGTACAGACTTGTTATATATATATATATGATATATTTATACATTTATTTATATATATAAACTTATATGTAGGTACACTTCATACCAAAAAAAGTCCGAACTTTTCATAAAGACAGGGTCAGTAAAAGTGCATAAGATTATTATACATATAGACTTGTTATATATATATGTATATATAAACTTATATGTAGATACACTTTATACCAAAAAAATCAGTATTTTTCATAAAGACAGGGTCAGTAAAAGTGCATATGATTATTATGCATATAGACTTGTTATATATACTTATACATATATAAACTTATATGTAGATACATTTTATACCAAAAAAAATCAGAACTTTTCATAAAGACAGGGTCAGTAAAAGTGCATATGATTATTATGCATATAGACTTGTTATATATTTATATATATAAACTTATATGTAGATAAACTTTATACCAAAAGAAAGTCAGAATTTTTCATAAAGAGGATCTGTAAAAGTGCTGACCTGAGCAATACTAGAGACAGGCAAAAGGCAAAATCAGTAATGCTTGTCTTCATTTAAAATTTTGAGCGTGGGTGGCTCAGTTGGTTAAGGGTTCAACTTCAGCTCAGGTCATGATCTTGGGGTTCGTGGGTTCGAGCTCCCGGCAGGGCTCTGCACTGTCAGTGTGGGGCCTGCTTGGGACTCTCTCTCCCTCCCTGTCCCTCCCCCACTCGTGCTTTCTCTCTCTCTCTCAAAATAAACACACTTAAAAAAACGTTTTAACATTTTGTATATTCTGTTCAGCATAGATTCTATTGCATGATTTTTGCAAAGGAAGTCATAGATCCGCGCGTTCCGCAACAGTCAGTGGGAAGGGTTTCCTCGACACTGCTGCTTGGCAGGCCACAGGATGGGGTTTCGGAAGGCACCCCAAAGCGAAACATTCAGAAATATTCCATTTTTAAGGCTTATTTATTTTTGAGAGAGAGAAGAGAGGATGAGCAGGGGAGCGGCAGTGAGAAAGGGGGACAGAGGATCCGAAGCAGGATAGCACAGAGCCCGATGTGGGGCCCGAACCCACACACCATGAGCTTGTGACCTGAGTGGAAGTGAGACGCTTAACTGACTGAGCTACCCAGGCGCCCCCTCAGAAAAATTCAATCTTAAGACTGCACTGATTGGAAGACATATGATCAATTTATGCATATCTTATCGGAAGGAAAAACAATGGACGCTTCTTCGGGCACCATCCGTAAGAAACACCCAGATTTCAGAAATATTAACAACCACAAAAGGCTCTTAAAATGCCAGCCACATGGTAAAACATTTTAATTTTCGGTTCCCGGGCACTAAAGTCTGCACTCCAACAAAATAAACCCAGAGAACAAATCAATTTCATTAATGAATGACTGGGCATAGGTACACGGATCAACTGACCCAAGTACCTATTAAAACAACTGCTAACCACTTCCCATCACCAGGGACAGGGCCCAGGCAAAGCGTTGCACAGTGGCTTCCTGGTTCTGAATCCCTTCCTGGTTCTGAATCCCTTCCTGGTGGCTCTTCTCGACTTCTCTTGCCTGTCTACTCGCCCTTGCCCACCCGTCCATCTTTCCTCCCAAAATCAGTTCTCATCAAATGGAGTGACTTGCACGGCCTGGCAAATTATTACCGCGACAGGGATTAAAACTTTAAGCAAAAGGGGTGAACTTTAAGTGACAGTTGGGGAGTAATTTTGAGTGGGTAAGGGTGGGCTCCCTTGGTCGCAAAGGTAAAGCCCCCTCTTCCTTTTCAACTAACCAGGCGTTTAGGGGAATGATGTGGTCTTAGGTCTCCCCCACCAACCAGTCAGAAAAAGGTCAAAGCCTGAAATTCCACACCTGTGGGGCCGGGATGGCCACCGGATTTTTGAACCCAGACTAGTGGGCTCCAGAACGCTTAACCTTCGGTCAAGCAAGGCGTGCTCTAGGATTTTCCAGTCTGGCTTCGTTCTAGACTGGAGAGCAGGGGAGAAAGAGAAGGAGGATTAAAAAAAAAAACCCCATGAACCAAGGAACCCCCCAGACTGCAGGGGATTTTAGACCAGATGATGGAACGTGGATCGGAAGGAAAATGGGAAAGATGGCTGAAACACGGGGCTTCTGGCTGGGTGGGAAGCGCCACCTAAGGGGGTCCCTGAAGCGGGCTAATTCCTCCTCCTCTGAGTGGGGGGAGGGGGCACTCGGCGAATCTCCGCATCCGCATCCGGACAGGAGTTGAGGCTGCGTCCTCACCTTCTTCCTCTGGGTAACCCTGATTTTCTGATTACGGGGAGAGGTGGAGCTGACGTCAGCATTCAAGGCGCTGGAGTGACTTTGGGAGTCACTTCGTCCTCAGAACCTAGAGCCAGAAAGGAGGCGGCTCCCTACCCAGCATTCACCCCTCTTGCGGCCGGGGGCCGAGGTCGCGCCATCCTGGGGCCCTCGGAAGGGGGACGCCACCACGGACGCCCCCGGCCCTCCGCTACCAGCCGTGCTACGGCGGCAACGCAGGGGCACGTGGAAGCCTCGCCCGCGATTTCCGCCCCCGTTGATTTCCGCAGTCCCAGCAAGTCCGCGTTTGGGGCGGCGCGGGGCTGCGGCTCCTGCGCCCGCACTTACCGCCGCCCCACTGCGCACCCCTCGGCGCACCCGAGAAAAGCCGGGTGTCAGGCGGGTGGGGTGGGGTGTGAACCCCGCTCCCGGGTAACCCCGACCGCTCTCCGGGAGCCTGCGGGTCCGCACGCCGGGTGGGGAGGGGCCCGGGGCCGCGGTTTTCCCGGAAGCAAGTGCGGGTCAGTGCGCGTCCCGCCGCAAGCCCCGGCTTCCGCCGCTGCGGGGTGGCCCGGCAGGGCGCGGCGGCGTCGCAGGGGGCTCGGGCCAGGAGCCAGACCCCGGGGGACGAGATGCTGCGCAAGTCAGCTCCAGGCCGGTCCCGCGCCGCCGCGGCCGGGAGACCCCGCCCGCCGGGCAGGCGACAACGTGCGGCGACCCGGGGGCGGCACGGGGAGCGGGCGAGCGGCGTGCGCCGTGCACTTCCTGTTCAGTGCACGCGGCCTTCCACCGCCCCGCGCTCGCCCAGCCTGCCGGGCCGCGCCGCCCCTCGCCGCCGGCTCCCTGTCCCCGGGACGCGGCGCGGCGGTGGGACGCAGCGGGCGCGCCCTCCGGCTGGCAGGGCCGCGCCAGCCGAGCCGCCGCCCGAACTTCGGCGCGCAGCCGAGCGGGGAGCCCAATTGCCGGGGCGTTCGCGTTTGCGCCTCCTCCTCCCTCCCCTCCGCCCCATCTCGCCCAGAAGGGGGACGGGCCGAGTTCCAGGCTCGGGGCTGGTTCATTCTGCGGCCCAGGATTATATTTACACACACACTGTCCCACTCTCGCCAGATTGTCCGCTTCGGCGCAGGCACGGGAGGGTTGTTTTCCAAAGTACCGTCTTTCCCTGCACCTGCCTTTCAGATCACCTCTGGGAACCTGTGGGAGGAGCTGACAGGGTGGACGATGTTGCTTCGCTTTGCAAAAGGAAGAAAACTTTGTCACCCAGAGGGAGACCTCTGCCACGCGTAACCCGGAGAGAGACCAAGAACCAGGACAGGCTTTGGCTTTGATTTTGCATCGATGAGCCCGTAAGGAGGAAGAGGACACGTGAACTCAGCGCACACGCCGACCGCCATCCTCCCCGGTGGTGGCGGCCCCAGGTACCTGCGCCACCTTCCCTCCCCGCGGAAGTCCCCACGCGGTGTCTCCGGGGTGGAAGGCTAATCATCAAGAGCGCGCGGCTCGAGGCCGACGGCGGGGGCCGGGCGAGGAAGGAGAGGACCGAATTGCAGGAACGAGTTACCCGGAATTAACTTCTGGTTAAAGTTATGGGAAGCTCGGCCATGGACACCAAGAAGAAGAAAGATGTTTCCAGCCCCGGCGAGAGCAGCGGCAAAAAAAATCCCAGCCAGAAGAGGCGTTCGCTGCGAGTGCACATCCCGGTGAGTGCCAGCAGCGCGGTGCCCGGCTCCCCACCCTCGCCCGGTCGTCTACCCCGGCGCCGAAGCGGTTAACGCGGGACGCCCCGCGCGCGCCGTGCGTGCCCCTCCTGTCACTTTGGGCCGCCCGGGGATGGGTGGCGGCGCGGGGTCGAGCTGGGCCGCCGATCCCGGGCTCCATCTCTCTCGGCGACCGTCAGCGGGGGCGCGGGAGGGGGCGCGCGGGGCGGCCGGTGGCGGGCTGGGCGTAGCCCCGGATCCCGCCTGGTGCGGGTGCTGGGGGGCGGCGCGTAGTGTTGTTTTGTTGAAAAAGGACGGTGTGGACTGCGCTCCGGGGAGGTGGAGCCGCGCGCGGCTGCCGGGGCCGGAGGGGCGGGGCAGTGGGCAGGGACAGCGCGCGGGAGGCGGGGCGGGGGGGGAATGTGTGTGGCTGTGTAGCTGCGCCCCGAAACGGACCTTCCCCCTTCCCAGTTCCCCTCGGGGTGTGCCTGGGCCCGGGGCGCCGTGGGGGGGTTTCCTCTGCAGCCATTCCTTTTGCCTGTCCCCGGGAGCACATTTCGGGCATTTGGGGGTTCGGGACTCCCTAACGCGTGCGGAGCTGCCACGAACTTCAGCCCCGGCCACGCCGGCAGCCCCGCCGGGACTTTGGCGACTTCGATCGGCTGCGGCTCGACTCTGTGCAACTGGAGGGAGCGCCGGGAGGGGGCGTGCGCCCACCCTGGGTTTTGGCTACCCAGGGGAGCCGCGGCCTTCCCCAGCGTCCCCATCGGGAAGTCAGGTGGTGGGGCGTACGGGCACTCGAGAGAACCCCCCAACTGGGTCACGCCCCTGACCTCCACCAGCCAAGTAAATGTTTGTCCAGATACATGGACGGACGGACTCACGCACACAGGCACAAACATACACACAGAGCGGTGGGCTCTGAAGAATGTTGGTTCTCTCCCTGGGGACGTTTAGTTCTCTCTCGGGGGATGACCGGTTCTGGGCACCGGGTGGGAGTGCGAGGTGAGTCCCAACCTCTGAGGACTGCCCCCGGCAGGGCTGGGGAGGGGCTGCTGGCCTCTCACTTCCCCCCTGCGAACCCCCGTTAGGCACTTTCCTTCACTGTTTGTTGAACAAAGCCCCCCCCCCCCTTCCCTTCCGTGTGTGCGTACACTCCCGCCTTATAGCCACGTTGAAATAAAACAATTCAGGGAAAGCTCTTGTGAACGTAAATAGTGTGGAATGAATGTATGGTTGTCACATCTGCGTCAGGGCAACTGGTTTTAAAAAGAGAGACCTAGAGAGAAGAAAATGATACTGCCCAGTGTCAGGCCATATTGTACCGAGGCCGACTGGTGAGGACGGTTCCAGATGCGGTGTTGGGGCCGCTGGAGGGGCAATGCTGGTGGTGAGTGCGGGACAAAGTCCGGAACCCAGAAAAAGACTTGAGGGGCCACGCTGCGAAAGTGGGAAGGCCACGGTGTAGCTGGAATCCTCTGACCACCCTTCTTGCTGCTGGACGTGATTTTGGCTGCTTTCCACAACCTTCTTGGCATGATCCATCCCATACCCAGAAGTGCTTTTCACTCAGTTGTCCCACACATGTGTCTAGTGCTCTGGTTGATGGCGAGATCAGGGGTGAAAGAGAGGGTCTCTGTCTCCTTCCTTATAGGGCTTGTATTTTTTGGTGGGACCGGCGGGGGCGAGCTTCTTCTTGTTGACCATCTAGTAATTGCCTGTTGACCGCTGCACCGGGTCGGTGAGAGTCATACTCTAGTTGGGGAAATATGGCATTCAGACAGATGCTGGCACATGACCCAAGGGCATCCGATGACTGGTGCTGGCAGCCACTGCTTTCAGAGGGGAGAGAGGGGGAGGGGACAGCGTACTGAGGTGTTCCGAGAGACATCAGACCCAGAGGTGGTAGGCAGGACAGAGCCACGTGTGAGAAGCCTGGATTACTCCCACCAGGGAACCAGCTGGAGTACCTCCATGAGTTGGGGGTTGGATGATGGCTTCCGGGTACAGCAAAGAGCCCCTTCTCATGGAAGAAAGGGTGTGGGAATCAGAAACGGAGTGAGGCCCCATCAAGGAGGGCCCTGAAGTAAGCTTGCCAGATTTAGCAAATAAAAATTTTGGATAAACAAGGAATAACTTTTTAGTACGTGAATGTCCCCTGCACCATTTGGGATGAACTTGTGCTGAAAATGTCATCCATCGTTGTCTGAAATCCCAGCTTGGGTGTCCTGTATCTTTCCGGGCAGCTCTCACTGGTCTAGTACACTCTCAGGAAAGAGCCCTCGTGAGGTCCCCAGTGTGTCCACACAGCTTGTCTCTGCACTGAATTGGACTGAGTCCCTTTTGGACGTGATTAGCCCCAGTCTTTCCCCCCGTATCTGGTGCATAAACAGAACCATGACCTAGGGTGTCGGGGTGTTGCAGTCACGGTGAACCTCCCTCCCAGGCTCTGATTATCTTACCATCTTTACCCTCCTTGCTACCAAGAGCACCTGCTGTGCCCTGAGACACCAGAATGGGGGATCCATTTCCGAGGTTGCCCTAGGGCCTATGGGTTATAGCAGGTAACAGAGACCTGGAATCACGAACTATAGTGACTGATGAACTGAACGCGATGAAGGGAGAATGGCCCTTGGGCCTGATGGAGGATGGAGCCTGGCTTGGTTTTAGTCCCTTCCTTAGGTGGCCGGGCTCACCCCTTTCTGGCAAAGGGGACGGTGGGAGAGAGGGGAGGAAGGGGAAGCGGGAGTTCGGACTCCTCTGGGGGTTGCCCGGGGCCTGTCAAGGAACGAGATGGGCGCCATGTTTAGAATCGCGCCATGTTTAGAGGGTTGGCGCCTCGCCCTGGTTCTCTTCCCTCCACCTTCCTCCCCAGTGTAAAGCAGGAATAATGATGAAGGTGGTGGGAATGGTTTTGGAAAGTAACTCCTTGGAAGCCTAGCCGTGTGTGGCATCCTGCCAGAACTTTGCCAGAGAAACTGTTGTCTGGAGAAGGTATATTCTTTTTTTTTTTTTTGGTACCGGAAGAAGCAGCTTCTCTATTAATGCTGAAATTCATACGCGCCAGACCTTTTTAAATTGATAACTGTGGACCGGCATACTGTGGGTCTTTGGAACAGGAGGCCATGGGGGAGGGAAGGGCTTCGGAGAGGAGGACTCTGCAGGAGCCTGAGGGGACACCGAGGCAGGCCTGCAGGAGCTCAGGCTCCAGGCAGTGGCCCGGTGTTTACCGCCAATGGAAGGCATGGGTCCCCCGGCCTCCTGGGAGAGGTGCTCCAGAAATCCTTCACGGTCGCTGGAGACACACTAAAACTAGAGCCAAGAGTAGCTGGCTGGTCGCAGAAGGTTGTGAACACAGCACTTGGCTCCGGCAGGCCGGTCACTCGTGATGGCTTTGCCCGTGGAGGGAAGCCTGACACTGCTTGAGGCCCAGCGCCTTCTACACGGGGGATGCGCCTGTGACTTGCATGTGACCAATAGCCTCCATCCAACCACTTCCACTCTGTTCAGGGACCCCAGAAGGGGGGTGGGACATGGGCTGGACGCAGGCGAGACCAGAGCCGCCCTTCTGCCCACCCCCGCCCCCCGGGGCGTGGAGGACCGAGTGCCTAGAGTGCTGGCTACCTGTCACATCACTGAAATACCGCAGCCTGAGCCTCAGTGAAAGGCAAGGGATGCCATGCAGTACAGGGAGGGTGTCGCTTTTGTTCTCGGCCTTGGCCTTGGTCAGTTTGTACCCCTTGAACAAGATTTGTTGAGTGGGGGTTTCAGGCAGGGTTTTCTATGGTTCCTGGACCAGCTTAAGTACAAGCACCCATTGTTTGTTTACTGCATAAAATCCTGAGTAACAGCCCAGACCTACTGAGTCAGAATCTCTGAGGAGTGGGACCATGGTTCCGTGTTTCTGCTAAGTTCTCCAGGTGTGTCTTATGCTTACAGTGGTGTAAATATTAAAATAATTGTTTTTCAACTTCCCCAGTGTTAGTACTGATCTGTTTCTTCTACGCCTGTGAGTTATTCTTTCTACCTGTCTGTTTAGGTATCCATTCATCCATCTGTCCATCCACCCATCCATCTACTTATGTATCTGCCTGTCTGTCTGTCTATCTATCTATCTATCTATCTATCATCTATCCATCTATCCATCTACGTATGTATGTATGTATGTATGTATGTATGTATGTATGTATGTATCATCTATCCACTTATCCATCCATCCATCCACCCATCCACCCATCCATTTATGTATCTATCTATCCATCTATCCATCTACTTATGTATCTGTCTGTCTATCATCTATCTATCCATCCATCCATCCATCCGTCCACCCACCCACCCATCTATCTTATCTATCCATCCATCCATTTATCCATCCATCCATCCATCCAATCCATCTATCTACTTATGTATCTGCTTGTCTGTCTATCTATCTATCTATCTATCTATCTATCTATCTATCTATCTATCTATCTATCAGCTATACATCCATCCATCCATCTTCATATCTGTCATGTATACTTTTCCAGTTGTCATTGGGAAGAGATGTCCTTGGCTACTGACTCTTGAACAATGGTAAGATACTTCTGGCTCCCAAATAAATATGGAAGCCCACATCCACCCCCAGCCAGGGTAGCCCAGTGCGGGCCAGCCTGTCAGGGCACAATGGAATGTGAGTGTGGCTGACTGGGGAGTGGGCTTCCTGAAGCATGGGCATGGCACGTTGGCTGAATGCCAGGAAGGCACAGTCAGGCGCCAAGCCTGCGGAGGGAATGGGCGGGAAGCGTATGGATAAAGAAGCCCCGGGGCGCCTGGGTGGTGCAGTCGGTTAAGCGTCCGACTTCAGCCAGGTCACGATCTCGCGGTCCGGGAGTTCGAGCCCCGCGTCGGGCTCTGGGCTGATGGCTCAGAGCCTGGAGCCTGTTTCCGATTCTGTGTCTCCCTCTCTCTCTGCCCCTCCCCCGTTCATGCTCTGTCTCTCTCTGTCCCAAAAATAAATAAATGTTGAAAAAAAAATTAAAAAAAAAAAAAAAAGAAGCCCCCTTCCCTGTGGGCTCTGCCCCGTGGCTTGTGCACACATCTCCAGGGACCAGCTCCCTTAGCAATATAAGCAGAGCATGCACAAAACTAAGGGATTTGCTGAGTCACCGTTCCGTGCCCTGGGGTGTGCCCTCGGGCTGGGATACACCCTTATCTCATCCCCCCACCCCACTTCACAGGTGGCCCCACTGAGAACAAGCACACACCCCCATCCCAAGGTTGGGTGACAGGTGGAAATGGAATGTGAGAGCCCAGCCTCTGCTGCCCGGTGCTCGCTGGGTCCTAGTACCCCGTCTGTGGAGGGGTTCGAGACCCTTGAGCAAACCAGGCTCTGATGACCTCTGCAACCGTGGACGTCATGGAACATGATTTCAGCCAGCGGACATCTCTAGTACTCAGGTAGCAAAGACAGAAGCAGCCACCCAATATGGCTCGAATGCTCAGTATCCCGTCTTCCCACACGTCGTGTTAGGGTTTTCGTTGCTTTGCAAGTACCTCCCCCGCCCTGCTTGCTTTGAGCTGGCCTCCTCCTGGGGTGAAACCCAGCAGAGCTATATTCTACTGCTAACGTCCAGCCAGAGGTTGGACTTCTGAGGTTCCTAACCCCCAGATGGACTGAAGGAGCACGGAAGCACTTGGCCCTTACCTTCTCACCTGCTCAGACCTCATCCTGTAACTTCTAATTTTTTTTAATGTTTTTTTTTTTTAATTTTTTAAATGTTTATTTCTGAGACAGAGACAGACAGAGCATGAGTGGGGGAGGGGCACAGAGAGAGGGAGGGAGACACGGAATCTGAAGCGGGCTCCAGGCTCCGAGCTGTCGGCACAGACCCCGAAGCGGGGCTCGAACTCCCAAACCGCGAGATCGTGACCTGAGCCGAAGTCAGAGGCTCGACCGACTGAGCCACCCAGGCGCCCCTTTAATGTTTATTTTTGAGAGAGAGAGAGAGAGAGAAACAGAGTGCAAGGGCGGGGGGGGGGGACAGAGAGAGAGGGAGACAGAAATTGAAGCAGGCTCTAGGCTCCGAGCTGTCAGCACAGACCCCGACACGGGGCTCAAACCCACGAACCGTGAGATCGTGAGCTGAGCCGAAGTCGGACGCTCGACCGGCTGAGTCACCCAGGCGCCCCCATCCCATAACTTCTAAATCGGTTTGTATCTTCTCAAACCATTCAGACAAATACATGTGCTTTTCCATGAGGCTGTTCCCCTGTTTTCTTTTACTTTTCCCATTTTTCCTTTTTGATTTGTTCAGCTCACTGCCAACGATGTTCTGTTTCTGGGCACCATTTTACTTTTATGGGGGCGACCCTGGTTACTAAACAGGGCAGCCGTCCCTACAGAGCTGGGTTAGAATCCAGCTCTGTTTCCCCATTCCCCTCCAGCCACCCTCCCTTTGACCCAGAACAGCGAATATGATGGCACGCGGAAACACCGCTTGTCTCCTGCCTCTTTCAAGACGGTGGCCCAAACCGTCTTGAAACCCCATGATGCCAAACCAGAGGTCAAATTGTCGTCAAGGTCTTTTAAAATCTAGGGCAAATCAAGGCCCCTGAGGCGCAGAGCCGTCAAGAGCTGAGGCCGAGTCCTTAATTTGCTTGGTGAACTGACTGTGATCTTCCTCTAACGGGGCAGAGGAGCCTTGTGACGGTCAAGCTGTGTCCCTGAGGCTTACCCACGGGGATCCTTAGAGACCCCACTGCACGGCGTATGCAGCTGGAACAGAGGAAGGGGTCGGCTCTTCCCGGGCCCGGCTTGGCCTCCAGGGGACAGCTGGCGTGGCCCACGGCGACATGGTTAATCCCAGCCTCACCACCTCGTTCTTCCACTGCCTACTTTGAAAATAATTTGGTCTCCATTCTTTTCCTTCCTGTTGACAGGAAGCCCTTCTCTGCCGGCTCAGGGGCTTGTCACAGACCAATCAGATATCATCCAGGCTTTGGGGTTTCTGCCAGGGCCTCTGTGTTTTGATGTACTCTGACCTGGCAGTGAGGTTGCTGGACAGTGTGCAACAGAGACCGATTTGCTTTTGGTGGCCCCAGGGGTCCAGCCTTTTTTCCATGAGGCCAAGGCTGTGGGAAGCCCTGCATCGCTGTCCCCTTGCTGCAGAGGGGGAGCGCGGAGAGGGCTCAGCCCGGCTGCAGAGCCCAGCTCAGGACGGCACTGGGGTGACCTCCCTTTGTGCGGAGCGGGGGTGGGAGGAGGGTGGGGGGATGGGGGAGCCGGAGAAAAGACACAACCCGGCCATGGGACACCGACTTCTTGCTCTTAAAAGAGAAGGAGGGCTGGGGGATGGCTGGGGATCACATTTACGGGTAGGTGGGGTTAAAGCTGGCACTGGGAAGCCAGTTGATTCGTTTCTGTCTGTTTTCCAGGTGATGGGGTGGTTCTCAGGATACAGAGATGAACAGGGTCATGGGTTGAATTGTGTCCCCCAAAAGATCTGCTGAAGTCCTAACTCCTTGGTGCCTGTGCACAGGACCTTATTTGGAAATAGGGTCTTTGCGTGTGTGATTAGCCCGGTTAAGATGAGGCCATTAGGCCGGGCCCCTAACCCAGGATGACTGGCGCCCTTCTATGAAGAGAAGGGCACAGACACTGAGGGAAGGTCATGCGAGGACAGAGGCAGCTCTGGGTTCCTTCCTCTTGGTTTCACCCCTTGCGGCATGGGCCATGCCGACAGCCACCGGGTCAGGGCCTTGAGGCTGTGATCACCTGGCCCCATTGTTGTCTATAGCATATTATGTAATCAAACACCTCAGAGAGATTCCTCCTCGAAATTCGGACACTGCTCGATGGGTAGTTTCATTCATAGTAGCTATGACTGATCAATATCATCGATTGTCAAACACTACCTGGGATGGCAGGGTTGTCGTCAGATTTGGCTAACACTGATGGACCACTTGCCATGTGGCCGGCCTGTATTTTTATATAAGCCACCTCTCTGTCTCACCAATCAGCCTGCTGTTATCGGTGTTCCTAGCCTCACCGTAGACAAAGGGGGTAGGCTGTCTGTGGCTCACGGCTATTCTAGCCTAACCCGCCTAGAAAACTCTCGGTTGTGTTTTCATTGGGTTTTTGATGTCTCTGCTTGGCCCCACTCCAGCCCCGGGCTTTTGATGCCTCGAGACCAGTCCAGGCAGCGTGGCAGCATGGGGGTGGGAGGTAAGGACTGTTCAGTAGGAAGGGGACACCACCCACGTGATGGGCACGCAAGAAACGAAACACCTGGTCTGGACAGCTGTCCTCTAGTGGTTTGCCAGGTCTCAGTACACTTTACGTGGCTCCTACATTTTTATTTCTATTTAATTTAATTTTTTTTTGAGAGAGCACGTATGCTCACGTGCATGCGTGTGGGAGGGGCAGAAAGAGAAGGTGAGAGAGAGAATCCCAAGCAGCTCAGCACAGAGCGCGATTCGGGGCTCAGTCTCAAGCCCATGAGATCACGACCTGAGCCAAGATCAAGAGTCGGACGCTCAGCCGACTGAGCCACTCAGACGCCCCAATGGCTCCTACATTTTTTAGAGGAAGGTCATTGAAAGCAATTCTTTACCTTTCTCATCTCAAAAAGAAACAATCCACCTTCTATAATTTCATAGCTCTTTATTCTGTAGGTCTTTTTCATTTTTTTTTAATAATGGAATATTCGAATAAGCACTAAACCAGGAATTGGAAAATCCTGTGTCGAGTCTTCTGCCAAATAGCCACAGAGCTTTCTCTTGGTAGGTCAGCAGACGCTTCGCGAAGGCCTGTTGTGTGCCAGGCACCGTGCAAGCCTCAGAGAGGACAATTGTGACCTTCTCCCGACCAAGCTTAGAGGCTGCAGAGGAGCCTTGAACATCTGTCACCATATCAGTTCACCTGTGCTGCCATCCAAACACCCCAGGGGCGCCTCGGTGGCTCAGTTGGTTGAGCCTCCAACTTTGGCTCAGGTCACGATCTTGCAGTCTGTGAGTTCGAGCCCCGCGTCGGGCTCACTGATATCAACCTGCTTCAGATCCTTGGTCCCCCTGTCTCTCTGCCCCTCCTCCGCTTGTGCTCACTCTCTCTTAGAAATAAATAAACATTAAAAAAAAAAAAAACCCAAAACATAGTGCCTTAAAACAACACACGTTTACTATTTCTGAAGTATATATAGTATATATAATAATTAGTATTATACATAATCAACATATTGATTATATTATTACATAAATACACGTTAACATATAGCTATATAAATATAACCTATTGACATGTTATTGAATTATAATATGTAAGACGATATGAAGGTCTTAAGTGGGTTTATATATTACATAATGTTATTTAATAATGTTATATAATTAATATATACTTGTTTTAATTATATAACTAACATATAGGAGTGTATTTAGTATAAAACGTGGATGTGTAATTCTTCTATGCTGAGATCGTGTACGAGGATTGCAGTCTGGGTCTCCACTGGGCTCCAGCGAGGAAGCAGGGCTTCCCGGAAGACAGGTGGGCTCCAGGGGGATTTGAGTGACACAGGAGTGGTGGAACTGGGTCCTCGCAAAGCTGGGCATCTGACGGGGTCGCCCAACCTTCCATTTCATCACCAGAGACGGGCGAGTGTCAGAGGTGCCGTTTGGCTCGTGGGGAGAGGTCAGGGCCAGGAGGACAGAGAAGTTACTTTCCTTGTCACTTTTCTCTGCTTGCGAAGTGTATTTTGAGATTGACATGAGTGTGGGGCACAGGAAATAGAATGTTCTCAGCTCACAGACAGAGGGAAGTGCCGGGCAGCTGTACCAAACCGGTCTCAGGGAGTAACCCAGCCAGGTGACTTCCCTGCCAGGTGCCAGAGAAGGTGGGGGAGCTGACCGGGAACCCCTCAGAATGAAGAGGCAGCCTCGGGAGGTTAAGGGACTTGCCAGAGGTCACATGATTCGCCAGGGCCAAAGCAGGGAGGACAAACCAGGTTTCCTCCTGGAGGGATGTTGGGGAGCGAGGCGAGCCTTTGTGGCAGGGAAGGCGTCTGGAGAGCCACAGTCCCATCTGCCTGCCCCACTGTGGCTCTCTGCCAGAGAGACCTACACCTTGGGTTAGATCAGAAAACAAAGTCAAAGCAGTTCTGTTTCAGTGGCTGAAAAAATGAATTACAAAAAGAATTTATTACCATAATAAAATCATAATAAACAAAATGCAGAAACTTAAGGTCCAACGGACATATTTGGTTGTATGCCTATTTAATGGTGAGCTACCCTCAAATGATCTTTGTTACTCTCACCTAAACATTGCTCTTACCTAACGATTTTGGGCCTCTAGCTTTGGTCCTCTGGTGGCGGGGGAAGGAAAGAAAGCCAGATGGGGCAGAGGGAGAAGTTAGACCGTGAAGGAGTCACAAGGAAGACCTTAGCTGACCCACTGGAACATTCTGGAACCGGGATGGTCCTTCAGAGTTGTCCTGGATTGGCGCAAGGGTGGCCAGACTTTTGTCTCCTTAATTAGAACACATGCTCCCTGAGGATAGCATACGTCTGTACTTCCATGCCCTTGCCCCTGGGAAACCACCTCCGTGCGGCCAATTCGAGCATTGACATTGAGGATATTGGTGAGGAAATGCAGGAGCCCGAGTAACTGGGGGAAAGAAAAAAATATGCGCAGTCTTGGAGAATCCAAATGCTTGGTTCCCTCGGTCTGCTAATTCTGAAAAATCTGGGTGAATCCATTATCTACAAATCTTACGAAAAAATCATTTTCAGGCAAACCATGTTTTGTTGGTCCAATGAAAGAGCAGTTTTTTAGGAACGCTATTATATTCGTTCTTTTTTCCCCTCGTCTCCGACCTGAGAAAGTTATTTGGGCTTTTGCTCAGGCTAACTGACTTGTTAAGAGCGTCGTAAATATGTCAGGCGGTATTTTAGATGGCGTCGCGATCATTCTCTGATTAGAACCCCGGGCCGGCACCTAGACGGACGTAAGATGCCCTCACACGCAGAGAGGGAGGGGACGGTTGGCCCAAGGCCAGGTACCAGCCTCTCGGCCTCACCGCCTTTAGACCAGAGGAGGGGGGAGCCTCCCCCACCCAGGCAACAGGCGCGGACTTAGCTGTTATTTGTGTGACTGTCTCTAGAACAGAATCCTTTGCGTGAGCAGGGAAACCGTGGTGGTTTTCATCTGCTCTGTAGAAGGTTGTCGTGGTAGGGGGTGTAGGTTTGGGCGTCAAAGGCCAGCGTTGCAATTCTAGTGCTACCATTTGTTCACTGTCTTTTGGGCCATTTCCTGGTATTTTCTGAGCCTCAGTGTCCTCACCGGTCAAATGTGGCTAATAGTCCCCACCTCACAGGGCTTGGAGCGGGGGATGAAATGAGGTCCAAGGGGAAGATCAAGAATGTTGGCTTCCCCGCTCCTATAAAGGGGACCCATGGGTAAGATCACCCTAAGAATATAGCTGTGCCACCACCCCACTCCAGGTTTTCTGGGAGAGTCCCATGGTAAGATAATTTTATTCTTTTCAATGGAGGTGATTCTTAATTATACCTTCCAACGCAAATTTGTTTGTTTTTAATGTTTATTTAATTTGAAAGAGAGAGTCCGAGCACGAGCGGGGGAAGGGGCAGAGAGAGAGAGAGGGAGACACAGAATCCGAAGCAGGCACCAGGCTCTGAGCTGTGAGCACAGAGCCTGACGCGGGGCTGGAACCCGTGACCCTTGAGATCATGACCTGAGCCGAAGTTGGACGCTTCACTGACTGAGCCACCCAGGTGCCCCAGGTGTGAATTTGTTTTTATCCCTGGTCATGCTGTGGCTAAATACATGCACGTATTTATGTCGCAGATCTCCTTAGTTACAGCGAGAGAGTTCAAACGGCCAAGGTGCTGTGCCGGCAGGGAGAGCCGGTGTGGGCCGCAGGGGCTGAGGGGTTGAGCCCCTAGCTGAACACGAAATGATCATGGAACATGGGCATGGCCTCTGCCGGGGACGACAGCTCTGGGTGGAGCTGCTGGGAGCTGGGTGGGGGTGCCGCACTGTCCCTTCTGTCTTCCGGTTCATCCCCCCATGAGGTGAGATCAACCCCCACCTGCCTCCCAGAAGGACTTGGGTACCGTGTGTGATTCTCAGGCATAGAGTCTGTTTTGCGTCTGTCCCTCACAGGCTGCTGACGAGTCCTCGATTCGGAGAGGGATGGAGGCATGTGATGGGGCTATGGGGCTTCGACGGGGGGGGGGGGGGGGGGCGGAAGGGCCCCCCGCCCAGGGCTGGCATTTCGTGCTACCTGCCGAAACCGCAGGGGCCCGCCTGCCTCCTGTCCTCCCGGCCCGCAGTCCCAGCAGGCGGGGGCCCGGGCCCACAGTGGCAAGACGGTGACCGCATGGCAGAAGGGAGGCTCCCTCCCAACCTCATGTCCGTCACGTCCGTCCGTCCGCCGGCTTTGATGGCTCGGGCTGGTCCTGTAACCAGAGATTTCCCTCTGCTGCCCTGATGACCCCTGTGGGCACAGGGGTCGGTTCCTTGTCACCCAGCTCAACACTGACCCCCGACAGAGCTGCGCACGTACCCCTGGCGTGTTAGCACCCAGTCCTCACGCACCAGGGCGCAGTTCGGGGGGCCGGGAGGAGGCCTTCCTCCCGTCCGAGGGGCCCACGGGGTCGGACGGGCGGGGCCCAGCGTGATCCCGCCGCCTACGTGGGGACTCGCTGCCTAGCTGGTGGGTGGCCTAGCAGGTGCCATAGAGAAACACGAAGCGTCACGGGCCACGCGGCTCTGACAACGCAAAGGGCGGCGCTGGGTGCTGATGCCAACTGCGGACCCGCTTCTGGGCACGAAGCCTCAGGCGGGCGGGGACACGAAGGCCCGTCCCCACGGTCCCCCCCAGAAGGCCCCCGAGTCGTGCTGCGGGTCAAGCGCCCGTTCGCCGTGGGGGTGAAAATCCCGGGACCGAAGACCCCAACGCGTTCCTGGCGTCCTTGGCTTCTTTCTTTAGAGAGTCACACGTCTCCGAGGGGGGCGATCCGCGTCCCACCCTTTTCCACACGCACGCGGGACTTCCTGTTGAGAGGAAGAGAAGGCCCGGACGACCGCGGCCACCGGCATCCCCTGGCGGGCACGGCTCAGAAGTGGCCCAGATGTCACTTCCCCCGGGGTCAGCGGTCCTGGGCAGTGCAGTGTCCCCTCCCCGCAGAAGCCTCAGGAGTCTGTTCTGTGACAGACGGGAGAGACACTGACCTACATCCAGGTTTGCCTCAGAAGCTCTGGTTCACTCCCCAGCGGAATTTATGTTCCACTGGTCTTTCTGGTCCCCCACCAGGGGCACCCACATGTCACGGCTGGGCTCTCGGGTGGACAGACTCAGACTCGGGGACAGACGCGTGGCTATTCGGGGAGGAGGGAGTGAGGTGCGAGGTGGTCTCACGAAGGCCTCAGCGGACACGTCAGAGCTGTGCTGGGTCAGTCAGTCATCAGATCAGGGCCGGCCCTGGCCCTGGGCCCCGGGGCCCCCTCAGCCCGGACGCTTGTCCCCAGGGGAGGAGGAACAGAGGTCAGAGCTGTGCTGGAGGTGGGAGGGAGGGGTGAGGTCTGCCCCGCACCGTGCCGTCGGGGTCGGCCTGGAGAGAAAGGAAGGGAAACAGTGGCTGATGGACGACGGGGTGGTGGAAGTGGCTGAGGCTCGTCGCCGAGCCCAGTTTACTTACCGGGCGAGTCCTATGGGTGCCCCCATTCTGCAGGTGGGAACCCGTGCACAGCACAGGCCGGGCTGCAAGCCCGAGCGTTCTGGCACCTGAGCCCCGTGCTGAGCCCCTGCGCCTTATAGCCCCGTGGTCTGGGGGGCCGTGCGCCCTGAGGACACGAGAGGAAGGGGTGAGCGACCCTCAGCCCTTGTTACAGGCTGACGGCAGACGACTGAGTCTGAAGGCTTTCTCTGGGCCGGCTAATGGGTCCCCCTTGGGCCCAGCTGCTCTGTGGCAGGTGACGCCTGCTGAGCTTGTGTGCCTCCGTGGTCTGTAGCGGGGAGCCAGCCGGCAAGAGAAGAAGCATCCTGAATGCCACGCGGGCAAAGGAAGTGAGTTTTCCCCGCCCTGGACCATCATGTCATCTTGTATACGGTGCCGTCCTTCCCCTGCCCCTCGTCTCGGCCCAGGACAGGCCCTGACTCTCCTTCGTGGCCTCCGCCTCTAACCTGCCTACATCGTCCGCACACATCCTCCAGAGCAGTGGCCGGTCCTTGGCTGCTTGAGAATGGACGGGTCGCGGGGTTTTTCCTAACGTCGCTTTCCCGAAATTACGCTGTCTGTGGTCCCTCAAAGGGTGCCCTCGTTGTCAAAGCTGAAAGACGCAGACAGGCGCTCAGGCCGCGGGCTTCCCACCAGCCCTTTCTCTTGTCATCTGTTCCCTTTTCCCCCTCCTTTGCTCTATTTTCTCTCCTCCTTTGTGTTTCTTTTTAATTTTTTTCCGTTTTCGTCCGTCTCCCTGCCCTGAATCTCTTCTCATCCTTTGTTTGGTTTCTTTGGGGCAGGGTTTCACCAGGCCTGAAAAACCTGCCTCCTGACCCAGTTCTCTTCCCTGGGTTACCACGCCCGCCGAGAGGCACTGGTGAGCCAGGTCCCTGTGGGGACACTGCCCCTCGTGCCGTGAGGCTTGCCTGCTTCTTTCTTCACCCGTCAGGTCACTGCTGAATGAAATTGTGAGATACGTGTTCACGGGGCCCTCCGTTAGGTGCTGGGCATCTTCATGGCCACTTTCACGAATTCTGTCGCTGAACGCTTCATCAACCCTGTCTGGTTCATATTATTCCCCCCATTTTTACAGTTGGGGAAACTGAGGCTCAGGTAGACTGAGTATTTGCCCATGAGACACAGCTGGTGAAAGGCACATGTAATATTAAAAAAATTTTTTTTTAATGTTTATTTTTGAGACAGAGAGAGAAAGAGAGAGAAACAGCATGAGTAGGGGAGGAGCAGAGAGGGAGACACAGGATCCGAAGCAGGCTCCAGGCTCCGAGCTGTCAGCGCAGAGCCTGACGCGGGGCTCGAACTCACGGACCGTGAGATCATGACCTGAGCTGAAGTCAGATGCTCAACCGACTGAGCCCCCCAGGTGCCCCGGCAAATGCAATATTTAAAGCAGGTGTGGTTGCCTCCAAACTCTTACCCTGTAAGATTTCTTCTCACTCCCCCCTGCAAGTCCCAATGAGGTGGTACAGAGGGTTCTAGAAAGGCCTGCCCAGGAGCTGCGTGCATCACAGGATGGAGATTGCCTGTCACCTGTGCATGTTCCTAAGGACCCTTCCTTAGATTCCGGGTCTTGTCAAGGTCCTGACCAGGAGATCTGGGGCCCTGGGTTTCCCACCTGTTGTATCTCTAACTAGATGAGCCCGTGGCGCGGCCGAATCTAATTTGCTCCCTTTGTAAACGAGCAGGAAGGATGCCCACCTGTGGGCCGTTTGGCGCCTAAAACGACGTCCCATAAAGTGCCTCGCCTGCAGCAAACTTGAATGAATTACAATTATGAAAATCTCTTCTTCATTTGTTTGGCTGTGATGTTGGATAAGCCCCAAGAGACAACGTGTGGCGTGTGCCTGTCAGGGCCAGGACTGGTGGCTGTGGGTGCAGCGTCTCTCCGGACCTGCCCCGCTTGGTTTTGCTGTGGCCGCCGTTTCCCCTCCTCTCGTGTGCTTTAATCTCGCTGCATTGCAGCGTCCTCTCGGTCATGAAGACAGGCTATAAATAAGTTCTCACTGGGACGCGATACATTCTTTTTTTCTTTTTCTCATAACTTCTAGTTCAACAAGCAAACAAACAAATCTCCGGGGGGCGGCATGCCAGGTGGGGGTGTGGAGCTGGGCCCGTTCCTGGTCCTTTTTATTTCTGCCCTCACTTTTCTTCCCTCCTCCCACCCGCCCTACTTCCCTGATGGCACATCCCACACGCACCCATGTTCCTGCTGTCTCCTTGGATGGTAGAGTGTGGACCGTGGGGTGTAGACAGTGGGGTTTGGATGGTGGTATGCGTGGGGAGTGGGGTGGGTGCCGGGGTGCACGGACGGGGGTGTGTGTGCAGTGAGGTGGCTGGATCCCAGTGCCCAGTCGCAGCCCAGGAAGAGCAGGGGCCCGCAGCCATCTCGAGCTGGGCAGAGAGGCCGTCCCCTGCTGGAACTCTGTCCTTCCTTGCAGTGTGCCCTTGCGGGTCCCCTGTTCCGTGGGCTCCCGTGCGCTCATCTGTCCCTCAAGGTGCTGGTTCGGGAATCACGGGAGATGGGACAGGAGGACAGGGGAGTCTGGTTGCTGACAGTCCTTGTGTCTGAGTGCAGGTAAAAGGCTCCCCTAGGACCCAGGAGAGCCGAGCCCCAGCTCCGTTGTACAAGCTCAGACGGGGTCACCTAACCCCTGTGGACTTCATTCCAGAAGGTCTTTAAGACCCCGTGAACCGTCGGGCTCAAACATCAGGTCGTCGTCCTTTCTGGACAGAAGCCGGATTGCCCCTGCCTGACCCTTGCAGAGATGGGGGGCGCGGGCACTGCCTGGATGTCGCACACGGTTCTTCTGCTCTGGGGACCCAGATCTACCTCCACATGCCCACGCCGTGCCAGGGGGACACACACGGGCGCTCTTTGGGCAGGGGCTCTCCGGCCCCAGCCCCCCACGGCGCTGGTGGAGGTCGAGGACCGTGCCACCCCCAGCTTCACACCCAGCCACACGGGAGCGTGCGCTTCCGGAGCCCTAGAGAGAGGGTCCCCTGAAAGCAGGTGTGCACGTGTGTGCGTGCACGTGCATGTGTTGTGTGTAGACAAAGAGAGACGGAGACAGACGTGTAGATACCCACATACAGACGCCGACCGGGAAACGATGTTTTCTGGAATTTGTAAGTTGAATCCAACCGCTTGGAGGTTCATTTCGAATACGATCTTTAGAGGAAAACCTCCCAGTGGCTGGAGGGGCAGGAGGCCTTTAGGACATACACAGCATGGCCAGGTCGTAAAATGAGAAGTGAGCTGGGCTAAAGGAAGGGGATTTTGGGGCTTCGGTTTTGCGGCCGATGATCTGAGCGTCGTCGGGCAGATGGCCGGGCCTGGCCTTGAGGCCACAGTTTCCGCGTCTGTGACGTGAGGGGGCCTGGATTCGGTCGTGGTTCGGCAGGGCTGGAAGCAATGCGACGGGTTCTCAGGAAGAGCCTGGATTGGGAGGGGAAGTCTGAGTCTGAGTCACATTTGTCCCCCTGTCATCTTCGGGCCCCGTTTCCCCGATGGTGAAAAGCAGTTGAAGATAGGAGGTTAAACCAAATGAAATATCCAATATTTGACCATGTGTTTTTTAACCTCGAGAATGATAAGCCTAGAGTTCAACCTAATATCTGATCCACCCGCCCTATAAAATGGTTGACATTGTTATGAAACAAGGGATCTAAGAATCATCTTTAAAAAGCAAAGTCTCAGAAATGCAAATTATTTGATTGACGGCCCTGGCATTTTGGTTTCCCCCCCTTTGCTGAAATCGAGTGTTTCTCTTCCTTCTTCTGGACTCCCGCCGAGTGGCCAGGCTGTGGCCCCGTGGGTCCCTCTGTCAGAGGCAGGCCTGCAAACAGTGAGCCCGCACGCAGCCAGCCCTGTCGTCCTGGTCACATTTGTCACCTACTTCTTTTTTTTTTCTAATGTTTATTTATTTTTGAGAGAGAGAGAGAGAGAGAGAGAGAGAGAGAGACAAAGCACAAGCAGGGGAGGGACAGAGAGAGAGGGAGACACAGAATCCAAAGCAGGCTCCAGGCTCCACACTGTGAGCACAGAGCCCGACGCGGGGTTCGAACTCACGAACCGTGAGACCATGACCTGAGCCGAAGTCGGATGCTTAGCCGACTGAGCCACCCAGGCGCCCCATTATCGTCACCTACTTTTAAAACGTTGAAGAGAAAAAGTTGTCACGTCGCGTCTCCCGGGGGCGAGCTCTGCGAGGGGTTCACGAAACAGTGACCTCAGGCCAGATTCCGGAGACACTCGGTGTATCCGTGGAATGCTCAGGAAGCCATTGGAGGCAGCCACCCCCTCCCCAGGGTGAAATCAATCTAGTCCCGAGCTGGAGCCGCCGAGGGCGGGCGTCCCTCCTCCCGCTGGTGGGGGCTGAGTCGGGGCCACTCGAGGCTCTGAGATGGAAAAGAGGAAAACTGGGGTCCTGGCTTTCTGGGGGAGGGGTGAAGATCTGAGCCGTGTTCCTGTGGGGCGGGGGCCCTTAGGGTGACAGCATTACCGTGGGAGCCTCGGGGCTCTAGGGTGGAATCTACACTCCCGGCCAGAGCTCTGGACCTCACAAGCTGGCCTCGGCGGCCCCGATGTACCTCGTGACGGGCGACGGATGGAGTGTTTCTCCTGTGCCCTGGGCTGGAGCTGGGCTAGGCCGGGCAGGACAGATGGCTCCTACTCTCCCTTCCTAAGGCCGCAGCCGCTCCCACCTCCCAGGGGCCAGGCCACCCCGCCAAACGGTTCGCGGGCTTTGTGCAGGTGCGGGGTTCCGATCTATCCATCCACTCATCGGTGCTGATTGATGGTTTGCTTTGAAGCGGGTGTTCTTCTAGACGCAGGGGAGGGGAGGGGAGAGGCGCAGGAGATAGGCAAGGCCAGCCTTCCCATGTGGGTCACCGGAGGGCTTCTCTGGGCCGCGACTGCTGTCCCTGTGCCCCAGCTGAGGGGAGCGAAGGTGAGCCCCTCACCTGGGTCGACATAGGGCACGGCCCCAGTGGGAAGCCAAGGCATCCAAGGAGTGAGCGTCAGAGGTGATAGGCTTGAAGGTGCGCTCAGTTTATGGAAGGTGGTGACACAGGGTAAGACACACGGACGTGAGGTATGGAGGAGGGTCTGTGCAAAGCAAGGGTTCTGGTGCTTTTTTCCAGAAGCACCCACCCCTGGTACTCCTGACACATGAGACCACCCCCACCCCAAAGCGTCCGTGGCCCCGAGCCCCAGGAACGCGTTCCAGGCTGTTTGCTTTAGGGCTCCACGGGGTGTCGAGGGTTAATGGTTAAGGATTTGACAGTAACAATAAAACCGAAGCCTGTAATTTCTGCTGAAGGGGGTGGGGGGGGGTGGGAATACGGAAATTTCCACTTGTAGCCGACTTTGGAGAGAAACATCAACATCAGAAAAAAACAGCTCGCCCACAACTGCCGTGTTTATGATGAATATCCAGGGCCCAGCCAGCGACGGAGGCGGCCCACTCGTGGCGAGAGGGGCAGAAGTTTCCAGAAAAGGGGGAGCTGCTTGGCAAAAGCAGAAGCAACTTGTTTGCAGAGGCCCCCGACTTGCCAGCCTCAAACGGGGAAAACTTGTTCTTAGCAAAGTGCCCAAGTGCATTATGTCAGCAGGAAGATGCACTCCCTCTCCGGAAAGTTTGTGGGTTTGGCCTTTCACAATTTATTGTCATCACCAAGCTGAACTCCGGCCTTTGCTGAGGTTTGTTTTTTTTTTTTTCTTTCCTCCCTTTGCTCGGTGTGTGTTTGTTTTGTGATATTTCCCTACCAGGCCATGAGAAGTCTGCTAGTTAGTGGTTGTCTTAGGGGGAAGAGTAGAAGTTCTTTGTTTCTCAGAATAAGGTGTTCAGACAGAGAGGAAAGCATTTAGCACGAGCCCTGGCCGTCACTGCTGGAGGAACTTGTGCCCCCCGATCCGTAGCCCGACTTATTTCTTGGGGGTGGAAGCAGGTGGAGGTCACGGCCTCTGGAGGCAGAGAAAGTCTTGAGGGTTCCTGATGCGCTGTTCTAGAACTTGGCTTCCAATCTGATTATCGTCAGCCGCTGTGACAGGGGATCAGGACGTCTTCCCTTTCCTCCTTGGCCCCGAGTGTCTTTCTGTGCTTCACTGGACAGATAACCTGGCCAGGTGGGCAGGCACTGGGGACGGGCATGGACATTTTTCCGGGACACAGGACAGTGCGGTTACCGTGAGTTGCAAAGGCACTTGGGGGAAAACTCAACGGTTTCGGAATCTGAACGCCTGAGTTCACATCCAGGCCCAGGATGCCTCCACTGGCTGCAAGCTTGGGCTGGTTTATCCCAAGAGGACGGTTGCTTCTCAGCCTCAGTTTCCCAACCCTGAGAGACACGGAATATTCACCACGTCAGGTTATTCGGAGGCAGAGCACAGGACAAGTCTCCTTATGCCCGATGCTCCTTCCCTTTCTGAGTTGGAGTAATCGCGTGTTCTCTAATCACTTAGCAGTTTAAATCAACAGGCAAATTGGATCTCTTCTTCCAGGAGAAACCTTCTGGAGGGGTACCTTCTGTGGTTCTGTGTCCCCTCCTGCCTCATTTCAGCCGGTCTGTGGTGCCAAGGGTCTCAGCCTCACCGGCACTGCCCTCCAGTGCCCGGGGTCCCCAGGCTGGGCACCCTGCCTCCCAGTGGGGCCCGTCTTTGGGACCGCTTCGCTGTCCTCTGGAAAATGGCAGAGCACTGGGGAGTGAGCACGGCCAGATTCCCCGACTAGCCCTGCCCAGACATAGCAGGTGCGGTGGGCTGAATCGTGTCCCCCCAAAAGAGACGTCGAAGTCCTCCCTCCCCTCCCCCAGTACCTCAGAATGTGGCGTTATTTAGAAAGAGGGTCATTGCAGATGGCTTTGGTTGTGATGACAAGGCGGGCCCCTCACCCACTAGGACAGTGTCCTTTTGAGGAGAGGAAACACACACCCACAGAGAGGAGGAGGCCGTGTGAGGACGAGGCAGAGACTGAGTGACGGCAGCCACCAGAGGTTGGAAAAGGCAAGGGAGGACTGTCCCCTCCAGGTCTCAGAGGGAGCTCTCCCACCTCCGGATTTGGGACTTTCAGCCTCTGGAACGGGGAGAGAATACATGTGTGTGGTTTGAAGTCCCCCAGCGCGTAGTGCTGAGTCAAGGCCACCCCGGGGCGAGGACACAACAGTGTTGGTGTTTCTTTTCACCCTCTGTCTTTGGCTCTCCTGCCCCTCCAGCCAGAGGCAAATAGACATGGGGGAGAAACTGAGGCATGCAGCGCTTTGACCCAGCGCTTCCCCACCCATCTTCCGGGATCCCGAGATCACTCAGAATCTAGCAGAAGAATTCAAGGAAACGGGTGCGTCGCCAGCACTGCCCGAGCCTCAAGGGTGGGAGAGAGCTCCAACTGCTAGAACTTTCTCCAGAGCCACTTCATCAGGAAATCCTTTCCCCGAGCAGAGCAGCTGGCCTCTCGAGGCCCGAGAGCGAGCCCCTGGGCCTGTCCCCGCGGCTCCGGGCGACTCCGCCAGCCCCCGCCCCTTCCTCGCCTGCCCTGGACGTGAAGGAGAAACGAGATGATGTGTGCAGACTGCATTTGAACTTCATCTTCGAAGTTATTTATTATCCTTGGTTTTGTTTTCTCGTTTCGCGACCATCAGAAGATGTAAGGGGTTTGTCCGAGGTTTCGTCTGGTCGGGGTACAAAGGCTGAGCGCCGAAGCCTGTCCTTTGCCATCTGGCTTTGCAGCCGGGGCTGGGGGGTAGCGTGAACCCTCGCCGCAGGGTCTAAGGGCCAGCGGGCTGCTGGTGAATGTTTAACAACTGGCTTAGACGAGCGGCCCGGATTCGGGATGCTTGTTGATTGCCTGTGTGCGCTGTGTCACCTGCCCCAATGGGTCCCTGCCAGCGTGACGTCAGAGGGGTGCACGGCCTCCTCTGGTGACCCCGACCACAGAGGAAGGAAGCCTCGTGTCTAAAAGGAAAGCCACGGGGGCGGCTGGATGGCTCAGTCGGTTAAGCGTCTGACTTCGGCTCGGGTCGCGATCTCATGGTTTGTGGGTTGGTGCCCCGTGCTGGGCTCTGTGCTGACCGGTGCGGAGCCTGCTTGGGATTCGCTCTCCCTCTCTCTCTCAAAATAAGCAAATAAACTTAAAAAAATAAAATAAAGGCAGCAATAAAAGGAAAGCCGCTTAGAAAGACTTCCCACGCCGGGCAAGAGGAGGGGGGTGCTGGGCGTGGGGCGAGGGCCAGGCCAGCCCTCCCAGGGCACATTGTTGGCACTTGGCCACTCCGTGTCCCAGATTAGCTCATTGTCACTGTGGAGGAACTGCATCTTCAGGGGATGACAAAGCCCCAGGTCAGGCATGGAGATGGGGGGGGGGCGCCAGTCCAGGGGGGTACAACCTGAGCAGGATGCTCCAACCGGGGTCTCAGTCTTCCAGGGCCTAAGGAGGACCAGTTCTTGGACAGAGAGGCCGGCAGAAGCGCTAGGGGGCCGCTGTCCCCCAGTGACGTGGCTTGAAAGAAGGAACAGAGCTGGCGATGAAAGGTCACCCAAGACCAGCTCCCCTAACTCACATCTGCACCGGGCAGGCCCCTCGCTCCTACCCGTCGGCCACACCTGACCCGTGCCCGGGGGGAATTTACCAGCAGCCCACGGGCTCCCCTTCGATGCCTTGCCAAGGAGGGAGCTTTCTGCCAGCCCCACACCCCCCGCCCCCTGCAGCTGCAACTCGTGCCGTGTGCCCACCGTGATGCCACGTAGCCAGAGGCCCCAGCCTCGGGCCACAGTCTTCCTGCAAGGTCACGGTGGTTCACTGGGAGGTTCCATGTCCCGTTCACCCATTCTCCCCTGTAGGCGCCCCCTCCCGCAGGCACAGGCTTTGCACACAGCAGCCCCCTCCCCCACACTTGGCCCCCAGGCCCACTTTTATTATCACAGCCTTGATGATCTTCCGAGAACAATTCAGCAAGCAGGTGGGGACTCACGTTTGTGTCATCAAAACACAAATCCCCTGGCAAAACGACTGGGCTCCATTCCCAACCGTGCTCTCCGGGGGGGCCCTCTTCATCTATGACCACGTTTCACGGAACAGCCGTGGAACCATCCTCGGCTTTGCAAACTTTGTAAAGTGCAAATGCGGAAAAGGTATCAGAACATCTATTTCCCCGGGGCGCCTGGGTGGCTCAGTCGGTCGTGATCTCACGGGGCGTGGGTTCGGTCCCCGCGTCGGGCTCTGCGCCGACAGCTCGGAGCTTGGAGCCTGCTTCGGGTTCTGTGTCTCCCTCGCTCTCTGCCCCTCCCCCGCTCGTGCTCTGTCTCTCTCTCTCTCTCTCTCTCTCTCTCTCTCTCTCTCAAAACTAAAGAAACATTGAAAAAAATTAAAAAAATACTATTTCCTGAAACCCGTAGTGATCGTAAGAGGATTCATTTTGCAAAGATACTTGGAAGAATGCTCCCAGCTCTTCACACACACGTGAATGTACACACACATGTACACACATACAGTCACACACACACAGCACACACATATGATACACACACACACACATTTAAACACACAAGTACACACATGCCCGCAGCTGCACACACACACCCATTCCCACGTACATTCACACACGCACACGCACATCCGTGCGCACGTGCGTGCGTGCCTGGGCCGACGCGCCATCTCCCACTGGGGTCCCGTGTGACTCAGCCTCAGGGAAACAGAGGCAGCCCCCTGGGGTGAGTTAGTCCCAAACTGCAGTGATTCACTCAAACGGCACAATTTTTACCCTGAGCACTATTGGTTCGCTTAAACCTGCTCGTATAAAGCAACCAGCGTGGCTGACCGTAAACCGTAACAACAGATACATAAGCATTAGGGTAAGTCGTGTCCATCCGGGAACCGTCCGAAATCACCCTCGGAGAACCCGGCCCCCGGAGGAAGGCAGCGGAGCCCCGAGCGGCAGACCGCAGGGCTGCAGAGCAAATGAGTGTGGGCGTCCTGCCACCGGGGTGTTGGACGGACTCCGACCTCTTAGGTGGGTCCTTTTCCCCACCACCTCCCACTCTCGGTGTCCAGTCACGCGGCCTCCTCCTCCGCCCGTAAGGAGGGGTGGGAGGCAGCCAGGAGCCTGCAGGTGTCTCGAGGCACCTTTTTAAAATGTTGTCATCTTTATTTTTTTATTTTTGAGGGAGAGCACGAGCAGGGGAGGGGCAGGCTCCGCGCTGTCAGCACAGAGCCCAACACGGGGCTCCAGCTCAACAACCTCGAGATCGTGACCTGAGCCGAAGTCGGATGCTCAACCCCCTGAGCCACCCGGGGCCCCTCCTCTTTCCTTGTTTCATTTCATCTCTCACCTCCTGGTCGCTGAAATTCCCTTTCCATGAAACGATACTGATGCGTTTGTCCAAACAAATCTTTACTGAGCATTTAGCTGGTGCCAGGTGCTGTTCGAGACACCGGGGCTACCAGTTGACGAAACTGTCGGAAACCCCTAACCCAGGGGCTTCCATTCCAGTGTGGAATAGATACAATCGACCCCAACACACCCAAGTGTATTTCAGTGAGTCTGCTGATTCCCAGGGAGTTTATCTCGTGAGTTTGTTTGCACCAGGACCTACAACAGACATAACAGTAATAATAATGGCTTAAGCTTCTCAACTGCTCACTCGGTGCCGGCGGCTGGTGGTATTCTCTACTCTGTCGTGTTTCAGTTTTAAAAAACTAGTGTGGAGGACCCACTTAGAGTCATTTTATGATCTACCGGAGGGGCCAGCATTTGAAAAACACTGCTCGGAGAGATACCCTCACCTAGGTGCGACGGTCTTCTTGCTGTCACATGACCCCCTCTCCACCTAGTCCTGTCTTGCCCCTCTGGTAAACGGAGGCCCTCCTCCAGCTCCTCCGGGAGCGCCACTGACCTCCACGACAGGAGCTGAGAGCTAGACTGGTGTCGGAGATGAGACAGTCTAGTAGCATCTCCCCATCTTACAGAAGAGTAAGCTGAGGCCCAGAGGTCACCAGTAGATGCCAGACCAGAGTCCGGACCTCTGAGGGGAACCGCCTTAACTTTCCCATGGCCCCACCACACCTTTTTGTTTCCCCGTCCTATAGGGTGTAGGCCCTTGGAAAAGGCCCGGGAAATGGAAGGATTGGGTTCTGTGCTTCCTTCCTCCATGACTTCCCTCCACCTTCACTCCCCACCCTCCCCCCCACAAAGACTTGAGGTTCCGGAGGAGGGCTTGGAATCTGAAATGTTGAAGAGCTTCTCGGCCAGCCTGTCCATGGCCAAAGGCGGAGCCAAGGCCACAGATTGGAGTACCCATGTTCCCACTGCTACCCCCCCACCCCCCCGCCGTGGTCTGGTCTAGATGGCCCCTGTGAGCCTCCTGAGGCCCAGGTCTTGTGTCTCTCCACCTCAAGCCCAACTCGGAGGGCGTTGGCGCCATAGGTCATGGCTCCTCAGCTGATGGGAGATGTGACGAGGGTGAATTTCCATCTGCTCTTCATCAGAGAGAGCATCGGCTTCGGTCCAGATGTTTGAATGGGGCCCAAGTCTTCCTGACCTTGAGTCTGCTGATTCCACGAATTTATCTTGTTCATTTGTTTGGTAATAAGCGGTCTCACGTTCCAGTCTAAACTTCCTTGGGCGGCCTCACCCCCACGTGGGTAGAGACAGGCCGCGTGATCCCCGATCCTGGAAGGAGAAAGACAGATCCATTCATTCTCCTTGGAAGCACACCAGCAAGATATCACTTCAGCTTTGCTCCAGAAACTATTATTTTGTGGGTGACATAATTTATTAAACTTTGGGCAAAACAACAGCAGGGCAACACATTCGAGAAACATAGCAACAGCCACAGCCATGTCCTACATGGTTCAGCCTTTCTTGGACAACTTTTCAATGCCGCCGTCCTTGGGAAGGGCAGGCCCGCGGGGCCAGTAGGCCGCGTCTGATGCATACAAGCTTTAGAACTTAACGGAATACAGCCCTGTCTCTGGGTTCCATTTGCCTTCACATGCCAGCTTTAGAGTTTGTTCTAGGTTCTAGGCACATGGCCCATCAGTTGTCTGTGTGTGCCACACGTATGTGCGTAGGTAGACCTGCATCCGAGGCTGTAGGTGTACCATGGCATTGCAGACGTAAGTTCGGGCACACATACGTACATTTGCACGAATGTGGAAGCGTCTGCCTGTGTAGACATGTGTGTTTTAAATGGCTGGTGTGTTGGCCCATAAACCCGCACGGATGCAACCAGACTTGTCAGTCAAGGTGGAGCCAATCCAAACAGCACTGTCTGTGGAATTGGACCTGGAAGGGAATCCCACGGTTTCCCTGTCCTCTGTCTCGAAGACGTGCCCGCCCCTGAATTCTGAAGGTCAAGGAGTCGCTCAAGAAGGAAATTTGTATGGAGAGGGCTTATCACTGAGCTTTAGGAATGTTTTTAGAGACTCTCTTTCTTTTTTTTTAATGTTTATTTATTTTTGAGAGAGACAGAAAGAGGGTGCGAGCAGGGGAGGGGCAGAGAGAGAGGAAGACCGGAATCCGAAGCAGGCTCCAGGCTCTGAGCCATCAGCACAGAGCCTGATGCGGGGCTCGAAGTCACCGACAGTGAGATTATGACCTGAGCCAAAGTCGGACGCTTCACCGAATGAGCCACCCAGGCGCCCTGGGAATGTTTTATAGACTGGACTTCGTCTCTGCTTCCTCCCCCTCCCCTGTCGCCGCACCGTGCGGCAGGCATCACCCCACATCACCCCTCTGGGGTCAGGGGGCACACTCACGGCTCTGACCTGACGTCTCTAAGTCATACGTTCGCCTGCGCTTCCTAGGGGCTTGACGTTCTCCAACTGACTTCATGTTCACATTTGACAGGTAAGGGCCCCGATAGGTACCTGGCCTCCACATACCTTAGGAAGTCACCTCTTGAGCCACTCTCCCCGCCCCATTTTCCAAGAATCCCTGGGCGTGCGCAGTGTCCCAGAGCTCTAGAGGGCACGCAGCCTGTGCCACGTGGTGTCCTAGGCTCCGTGCCCGGATCTCCCTGGAGCACGAGCCCCTCCCCGTGCTCAGTGACATCGGAGGTGTGACAGACGGCTTGCGGCTCGGCCCCTCAGGTCCGGGCAGAGCTCTAGCCAGGAGCGCCGATCGAGTGGGGACCGGGTCTTCCAACGCCTTCCTCCCCTAGTGATTACCAAAACACAAGGCATGGTTTCTTTCCTGCCCTTGTTCCCTTGTCGTAGGGATAAACGGTGTCCGTGGAGCATTTGGTAACGACGAAGCAGTGTTAAAATATCAGACGTGAGCAAGGCGTGTCCAAAGCTTTTGGAGCTGTAAACGCTACTCTTCTTGTGCGTAATAGGCACCGAATACGAGTTTGCTGAGCGAGCAGTGACAGAAGTAACAGACGCATGGACCATAGTCTAGGCTGGGGAAACTGAGGCCCAAAGAGCCGGGGAGGGAATTTGTGCACAGGGCTGCTGATGGCTCCTTAGCTGCAAACCTGTGGGTGAATCCCAATCTGGTGGCTTTGCCAATGCCGCACTGCTTTTCTGTCAATCATCATTTGATTTCTTCTCTTTATACTTTTTCTTTTTCTTTCTTTCTTTCTTTCTTTCTTTCTTTCTTTCTTTCTTTCTTTCTTTCTTTCTTTCTTTCTCTTTCTTCCTTCCTTCCTTCTTTTCTTCCTTTCTTCTTCCTTTTCTTTCTTTCTTTCTTTCTTTCTTTCTTTCTTTCTTTCTTTCCTTCTTTCTTTCTTCCTTCCTTCCTTCCTTCCTTCCTTCCTTCCTTCCTTCCTTCCCCTTTCTTTTCTTTTCTTTCCTTTTCTTTCTTTCTTTCTTTCTTTCTTTCTTTCTTTCTTTCTTTCTTTCTTCTCTTTTTCTTCCTTCCTTCCTTTCTTCTTCCTTCCTTTTTTCCTTCCTTCCTTCCTTCTTCCTTCCTTTTTTCCTTCCTTCCTTCCTTCTTCCTTCCTTCCTTCCTTTCTTCTTTCTCTTTCTTTCTTTCTTTCTTTCTTTCTTTCTTTCTTTCTTTCTTTCTTTTTTTCTTCTTGTCATTCTCTGTAATTGGCTCATGACTGAGAAAATTACCACTCTTTTGATTCTTGAAGAAAATGTTTTTCTCTGTAGATTTTGGTCTGGTGAGCGCCGGGTGGCCGGGGGCGGACACATTTAAGCACACGGTGTTCCACTCCAAGGAGATTAGGAAATGGCCTGATTAATGTATCTGGCGGCCGCGAGTCTACAGACTTGGCACTTCAAGGACCCACTCTTTTTCTTGTTGACCTTGACTCCAATTAAGCCAAGTGGGACATGTCCAGGAAACGTGCTCACCCGAGACCAAGGTGACAGCCTAAGGCTGCGCAGGCAGAGTGCGCGGAGGGGACAGACGGGGGACAGAGGGAGGCCAGGCAGGCGAAGCCTGGCAGGGCCGCGATGCCGCCCAAGCCCAGAGGACACCAGGCCCTCTCCGGTCCGTGGAATAGTGCCGCTGGGTTGTGCCTGCCCTAGCCCCGCCCACCCCAGCCCAGCCCGGCGCTCCGCCGAGACAGGAGTTGGCCTCCAGTCTTCCTCCTCCGGGTCTGGGTCTAGTGCGTCACCGTGTGGCTTTCCTGCCCCTTACACCCCCCTGCCTTGGCCTGTGCTCATTCTCAGGGCCCCGAGCCTCACAGAGACTCCGTCCCTGGTTTCCACACTAGCCCTGCCCTCATGAAGGTCTCTCCTCCACCCGACTTCACTTCACTTCGGGTTGGTTTTGCTGCAGGGGGTGGGGAACCGAGGGGCCTAACCCTCACCCTTCAGGAGAGGCCTTCTGGAGGTGGAGGAGGACCAGGGCAGTTAGCTGGAAACAGTGCTTAATGGACCGTTAGCACCTTACAGGGAGGTGATAGCGTTGAGGCTTAAAAGCTCACTATGAGCGAGAGCCTCAGAACCTTCTAGCTCTTCTTCTCTGTCCCCCTCTCGCCTTCACGATTGCCCCCTTTCTTGGGAGGGCGTCTCATCTTTTTTTTTTTTAATTTATTTTTTCAACGTTTATTTATTTTTGGGACAGAGAGAGACAGAGCATGAACGGGGGAGGGGCAGAGAGAGAGGGAGACACAGAATCGGAAACAGGCTCCAGGCTCTGAGCCATCAGCCCAGAGCCCGACGCGGGGCTCGAACTCCCGGACCGCGAGATCGTGACCTGGCTGAAGTCGGACGCTTAACCGACTGCGCCACCCAGGCGCCCCTCATCTTTAAAGAATATTTATTTTAACTATTTCTATATGCTTGAGGTCTATCTGGACTCTTCCTGTATGATCAGTGACCACGTCTCTGCTTCTGTTGTGAAATGGTCTGGGACATTAAGCTTTGGGACAGTGGCTGGGAGCCCATGATGTGGGGATGTCGCCTTGTTGGGGCCTTGGGGCCATTCCCCCCAGGACCCCGTTGGTTTCCTCTCCTTTTTCTTCCATGAGTAGGTCTTCCTGCCCACTTTTCCTTGCCTCCCCATCACCCCTGGTTGGCTCCAACCTGGAATTGAAGGCCATTTCCACCTTTGCCCCCAGCTGTCTGCTCTCGACAGGGGGCCAGAGTGATGCTGTTAAAAAAACGTCAGATCATGTGTTCCCTGCTAGAACCTTCCAGTGGCTCCCTGTCGTGTTCAGAGTGAAAGCCCTCGTCCTTCTGGTGACCTGAAGGGTTCAGATTGAGCACGGTTTCGCCACCTTTCTGACCTCATCAACTTGGCTCAGTCACACGGGCCGCTGCTTTGCCATGGACGGGACTGCCTCCTCCGGCCTCTTCCTGCCCCCGGGCCTTTGCACCTGCAATTCTCCCTGCTGGACACCTGGGTCCTGAAAGGATCCACATGGTGACGCGAGGAAAAGACAGTCTCCGACCTTAAGGAAAAGGAGGTCCTCTCATTGCCTTTCCCATAATCGCAGCCCATCTTCCCAAACGCCGTCCCAGCCCCTTCCCTTTCAGGCATGTTTCGGTTTCCTGTTTTTCTTTTGCTTTCTGCACGACCAGGGCTGTGGTTGACTGTTCACTCACCGCCTCCTTGACGGGCATCAGTGACCGCGGCCGAGCCGGCGATGCGCCGACCGCTCCCTGAGCGCACTGAGCCAAGCGCATCGGGTGGTCTGTTGGCAGGCACACGCGTGTGCAGCTGAGGAGGGCGGAGGGTGGCCCGGACGCAGACACGGATGCTGTCTGCAGGGAGCCCGGCCTGCTCACGTGCCCACATGCGCTCAGGTGCGCTTCGGTTAGCTATCTCCAGATTCCCCTCGGGAGGGTTGTGTCCGTTTGCATTTCCGATGGCAATGTGTGCAAGCGGCTGTGGCCCGTTTGCCCACGGGCCTGCTGACAGTCTGTGGCCACCCTTTATCGTTTTGGCCAGTCCGGTGACACAGGAGTCTCAGCGTCGTTGCTATGTTGTTGTTTTGCTGGCCTTCACACACCTTCTAGTTTTTAATTTTTTTTTTTAATTTTTTTTTTTTAATTTTTTTTCAACGTTTATTTATTTTTGGGACAGAGAGAGACAGAGCATGAACGGCGGAGGGGCAGAGAGAGAGGGAGACACAGATTCGGAAACAGGCTCCAGGCTCTGAGCCATCAGCCCAGAGCCCGACGCGGGGCTCGAACTCACGGACCCCGAGATCGTGACCTGCCTGAAGTCGGACGCTTAACCGACTGCGCCACCCAGGCGCCCCTTAATTTTTTTTTTTAATGTTTGTTTTTGAGAGAGAGAGAGAGAAAAAAAAAAGCGTGAGCGGGGGAGGGGCAGAGAGAGAGAGAGGGAGGCACAGAATCGGAAGCGGGCTCCGGGCTCCGAGCTGTCCGCGCAGAGCCCGATGCGGGGCTCGAACTCACAAACCGCGAGATCGTGACCGGAGCCGAGGTCAGACGCTCAACCGACGGAGCCGCCCAGGCGCCCTTTTAAAACAGCTTTATTGAGATACAGTTACCCACATAGAGGGTACACACTTCAGCGGTTTTTAGTATATTCACGGTTCTGCCCCACCCTTGCCACCGTCAATTCTAGAATATTTTCATCTCCTCCAAAAGAAACCCCTTAGGCTATCGCTGTCGCCAGCCTGTCCCTTCATCCCCGCCCTCCCCTCCCGGCCCTGAGCAGCCCTGACACGACTCTCTGTCTCCATAGATTTCCCTGTTCTGGACTTGCACGAAAATGGAATCCTACAGGGTCTTTGCAACTGGCTTCCGGCACTTACCATCATGTTTTCGTGGCTCGTCCACGTTGTGGCATGTTCTCAAAACCTCACTCGTTTTTAGGGCTTTACGATGTCCCCCGGTCTGAATAGACCTCCTTTGGCCGACCTGTTCATCAGTTAAAAGATACCTGGGTTGTTTCCACCTTTTGGCTCTTACGAAATCATGCCGCTGTGAACGTTCACGTCCAAGTGTCTGCGCGGACATAGGCTTTTCCTTTCTCTTGGGTTTATACCCGGGAACAGAACTGCCGCTCGCGTAGTAACAACTCTGCGTGCAACTTTTTCAGCAGCGGCCAATTTTCCAAATGGGCCTACTGTTTCAAATTCCCCCGGCGGCGTATGCAGGGTCTGGCTTCTGCACGTCCCCACCAGCCCTTGTGACTGTCTGTCTGTTCATTGCCACCGTCCTAGGGGTTGTCAGGTGGGGGTGTCCCGTGGTTTTGGTTCGCATTTCCCTAACGACCCATGTTGTCGGGCATCTTTTCCTGTGCTTCTTGGCCGTTTGTAGAATCTTCCTTGGGGACGTTGTCTGTTCGCATCCTGTCCCTGTTTTGAAGCTGGGTTGTCTTTTCACCGTGGAGTTCGAGAGTTCTGCACATAGTCTGGATACAAATCCCTTATCGGCGACACGGTTTGAAAATATTTTCTTCCGTTCTGTGGGCTCTCTTTCACGCTTTTGGTGCCTTGTTGAAGCCCGCCAGGTTTGAGTTTTGAAGAAGCCCAGTGTCTCTGTTTTTGTCTTTTGTTGCCTGGCCTTTTGCGGTCCCGTCCCAGAATCCGCAGGACACGTCAGAGCGCTCGGAACGCCCCCACGTGAGGACGCATGTTGCAGTTTCGTGTCGATATCTCGCTGAGGCCGAGGCCCTTAAAGGAATAAGGAAGACATGAGATGGCCCAGTGTCGGTTTGTACGTGTCCTCGGCTGCGGAAGTTCTTTTCTTTCTCTCGTATTTGCTTTACCAGACTTCCTAGCACGGTCATCGCGGGGAGATGGGATGTTTGCCGAGCACCTACTGTTCATCAGGATCTGTACTAGGTCTCGTGAATCGGATGTTGTCCCAGCCCCACGCCCACTTACGTGTCCGGCCGCTGTTTGATGTGCTTACCAGTACCCTCCTCTCGGGACCGCTAAGCTGCCTCTCTGACCCTCGGGACCTGTCTCGAGGCTCCATGGGAAGGAGAAGCAGGTCTTCCCACGAAAGCATGGAGACCCACGGACAAGGAATTGTGCTCATTCCGGGCTGGGGCTCTTCCTCGGCAGCAGGGGCTCATCGCCGCTCGTTGAAAGAGTAGTTGGTGCCCAGAGCCCCCCGATCCACCTGTTCCCTCCTCCGTTCTAAGGTGAGCTCATGAATCATTCCTTGAGCGTTTTTGGAGACTGGACGAGAAGGGCGGGTAGAGCAGCGCGCGGCAGGGTTCACTGCACCTGCTACGGGGCGGGCAGCCGGCACAGGCTTCGAGTAGCCTCGGGGGAAACAGCCCTGGGATGGGTGCCCTGGGGCTCCCTGGGGGTGTAGGGGCCTGGTTTGGAAGCCATGCCAGAAAAGGCTACAGGAATCTAGGTTTCAAGAAGTCTCTATTGAAGTGTGTGTTAGGAACAGCTGTACTTTTCCCCAGGAACTGGCTTATTTTCTCTTTGCATAAAATGAGCACCTTGGTAACCCGTTGTGTTTTTATCTTTCTTGGTCTGCTGCGGGGCTCCTCGAACGTGGCTGTACATTAGGCTCACCCGAGGGGCATTGGAAACTCCCCAAGGGCCTGGCCGCACCCCAGGTGAATTGGATTAGAAACTCTGAGACCAGGTACTGAGGGTTTGGGGTTTTTCTTTCTTCCTCCCTCCCTTCCTTCCTTTCTTTCTTTCTCCCAATTCCCCAGATGATGTGCATCTGAGGTTGAGAGCCCGTGGGATACAGGGGGTTTGGAGCCAAACGTATGACTTGTCTTTAGTGTTCTCCCCCACACCGCTGCTTTCCTCGTTTCTCTGGCTTCAGCTGTCTCTGATCCTGATTTCCGTTGGCCGATGGGCAGTTGAAGTGGCCTTTGGTTTTAAACGTGATCTTTCAGGGCGCCTGGGTGGCTCAGTCCGTTAAGCGTCCAACTTCGGCTCAGGTCACGATCCCAAGTTCGTGGGTTCGAGCCCCGTGCCGGGCTCCGAGCCCACATCCCCCACTCGTGCTCTGTCTCTATCTCTCAAAAATGAATAGACGGTAAAATAAATAAATAAATAAATAAATAAATAAATAAATAAATAAACGTGACCTTTCGTGGCCACGGTCTCTGCCGTAACGCACGTTTGCAATGTTGGGAAGACATTCTGCTGAATGAAGGAATGAATGAATGCAGTCATTAAAAAGAAGACAAAATACAATTGCAGCGGTGTTTTGTGTATCTTTAAAGCTGTGTTTTATGAAAAGTGGGTTTGTTTGGAGGAGGAAAAAGAGATACATGGGGAACGTTCTAGAAATTCCAAAGGGCCCGTCTAGATCTCGGTAGATTTGGGGATGTGGTGACCCTGGTATTTATCCTTAAGTTCACTTTGAAATTTTGTTTTCACCTACAGTAATTACTTTTTCTTGATAAACCCACATCCCTGACTCTCTTCTTATTTGATGATGAGGGCTAACTTTTAATCAAATAAATGAAACACAGAGGAAGGGAAAGGTGGGCGGGAATTTCCTCTCTTACCAAGGGGCTGGAAAATGGAAGAAGTTAATGGAGCTGGAGGTCAGGGGAGACGGAAAGGGGGGGTCGGGCAGTGGGTGTGGGAGGTCGGGCCGGTGGTGTAGATAGATACACGGATGTGCACACGATCTCTGGGGAGGGGGCGGGGGAGGCACAGGGAGAGAGCCTCTGTCTGTCAGGTGGACCAGCTGTCCGGGTTCACTGGGGACGGGAGATTTCTTGGAAGGTGGGGCTTTCTGTTTTAAAACCTGATCAGTCCTGGGCAGACCGAGAGGAAGTTGATCACTGTATCCACTGGCCAAGGATAAACTGATTGCTTGGTTACTCATTTTTGTTTGGAGGCAATTATGGGCAGGAAAGGGAAGTGAAGGAGTCCTGGGGTGGGGGGCAGGAAGTGTGGCCTGGCTCGGCGTGGCATGGAGGTGAGGTTCCAGGCTCTCTGGTTCTGGGTGTCCCTTTACCCAACGCATTTGTTCTGAGGATGGGATACACCAAGCAAATCCCCATCGAAGGCTGGGGCCGAGGAGACCCACAGAGAGAGACAGACAGAGACACCTGTCTCGGCTGCATTCTTTTCCCGAAACTAGGACTTCACCTTTGTGCCCCTGTCCCCCGTGGGTCTGGTGCGTCATGAGGGTCTAGTATGTGCTTGTCAGAGTCACTCAGCCAAGAGAAAGCACGTGTCTGGTGTCCGGCTCTACGTTAAAGGTTGTATTTATGGAAAGATTTCGGCTCAGGTCATGATCTCAAGTTCGTGGGTTTGAGCCCCGCGTCGGGCTCAGTGCTGACAGCTCGGAGCCCGGAGCCCGCTTCGGATTCTGTGTCTCCCTCTCTCTCTGCCCCTCCCCTGCTCGCGCTCTGTCTCTCTCTGTCAAAAATAAGCAAACATTAAAAAAATAAATAAATAAAGTATCAATAATTGAGGAGTAATAGAAAATGAATTTCCTGAATCGGGCTGTGTGTGGGTTCAGGGCCGTCTCCGAGAGGCCCTTTCAATCCAAACTTGATTCGAATAGCGTGACAGGGTGCGTAGGCCAAGTAAACAACATTTTCAACCACAGCAAGTTACACTGAGCTCATACAGGGCCAGGGAAGGGGCTCAGAAGACAGAAGGAGGGGCAGAAAAACAGCGGGTGCGCGTCAGCGGGGCGATGCTGGGGTCACAAACGATACAATGACAGCGGTCTCTTTCTCTCCCCGGCTGTGTGTCCCTCGTGGGCAGCCGTGTCCGGTTTGTTCTGGGCACCCGGGCTGAAGCAGCGATCCCTGAGTCCTTGCTGTCAGAGGGAGAAGAGACGATGTTGGAACACGGGACAGCTTCTGAACCTTCCCTCGGGAAGCGGCATGCGGTCCTCCTGAGAAAATCGAGCCGCGTGGCCAGGCCTGACGTCAGGGGTGGGGGGGGAGGGTGCACACGAGGGATGTATGGCAGAGGGAGGGGCCCCCGGGGCCAGCAGTTACCACGGCCTGTACAGTTGGCCACGCCTGAGGGCTTCTTGAAGTCGTCTGGCGTGCGTTTCACGCCCCTGGGTGTTAACACAAGCAGCGTGATCCCAGCACATATATATGTTCTTAGAACTTGGATGTCAGGAGACGGGCAGAATGACCCAGAGCAAAGTGCAGCCTGTGCTGTGACCCTTGACCTTAGCCAGATAGGAAGCTTCCAGCTGAGAAGCCTTCTGAGTCATGGGATATTATAAATATTCTGGACCGAGGGCGATTTACTGCGTTGCCCATGAGCCTCCAAAGTCCAAGCGATTGCTTTTTAGTTTGCTCTGATTCAAAACCTGATTCCTTCTTCTTCTTCTTCTTCTTTTTTTTTTAATGTTTATTTATTTATTTTGAGAGAGAGACGTGGGGCTCGATCTCATGACCACGAGATCATGACTTGAGCCGAAATTAAGAGTCAGAGGCTTAACCATCTGAGCCACTCAGGCGCCCAAAACCTGATTCCTTCTTAAAGGGAAAGCTCACATTCCTGACTTCGTATTTCCCTTCTCAAAGGCACCTTCTCTTTTGAGTACAGATCATGCCACGAATAAGCAGGCTTATTTCCATGAGCTGCTGGTTCTCAATTAGAGTGCATTTCAGTCCCCCGAACCCTTGTTCTCAGCCCCGGAAGTTCTTTCTTTTTTTTAAAATTTTTTAAAATGTTTATTTTTGAAAGAGAGAGAGAGAGAGAGAGAGAGAGCGCGCACAGCCTGGGGAGGGGCACACAGAGAGGGAGACACAGAATCCCAAGCAGGCTCCAGGCTCTGAGCTGTCCGCACAGAGCCCGACGCGGGGCTCGAACTCTTGAACCGCGACATAATGACCTGAGCCGAAGTCAGACGCTCAACCGACGGAGCCACCCAGGCGCCCTGGAGGAGGTGCAGGATCGGGCTGAGAAAGTTCAAGAAACAGACGGAGGGGGTCACTTCTTCCCCCGGTCCCTTGCCGGCCTCTGATGTCGCTCAGTTGTGAAGCTTCCGGTGAGGTGAGGCCTCTGATAGCCTCAGACGACATCTCCTCCGGTTCTGCTTTCTCGTCAGAGCTGACGTGGCAAAGGGCTGCGTGCCCACCGCTGTGGTGAATACCCACAAAGCGGGGCCGGAGCCCCCCCGGGATTCATGTTACAGACCTTCCCTGCAGCCGGCCTGGCCCTGGCTCTCCCACCTGTCACCGCACCTCCTTCCCGGCCCTCGGGTGGCCTGTCTGGGTCACTAAGCCCGATGACGGGGCCGCGCCCTCGGTGAGTTGTTCTCCTCTGCCTCGTCAGCACACAGGCGAGCCAGCAAGTGGGGGACGAGCTGGTCACAGACTTGTGGGTGGTGGCCGGGCTCCCCGACTGGGCCCCGCGGCTCCTCGTGAGACAGGGCAGCGACGAGAAGTCTCTGGAAAGGAGAACATGCATAGAAACTGATGGGGGGACGGGGCCGGTGGAATTGAGTCCGAACAGTCATTGTTGGCGGGCAGAACCTAGCACCGGGCTACCCGATGTAAAACCTCCCTTCGTCAACTACTGGGAACGCTCAGCAGTTGGGGGAATTCAGTAGAAGGGCCTGCTGGGCCAGGGCCCTCAGTGCCGTCCCTGCATTAAGTGACAACTTTAACAGAGTGGCAATGAGTCTTCGAGGCACGAGAAGGGGACTAACTGCTAAAACCAGTGGGGGCAGGCCCCCACACGTGCCGTCACTGAATCAGCCCCCATCCCGCCAAGCGAGCTACAGTGAGTCGACCCCCACAGGGGGAGGGCCTCTGGGTCAGGCAGGCTAAGACACACATTAAGATCACGGAGCGAGACAGTAGGGAACGGATTCAAACTCTGGTCCTAAAGCCAGTGGGTTCCCGTGGAAGGTACTGACCCGCGTTTCAATACCTAGGCTTATTCCGGTTAAGAAAGGGAAAGCCCATCACAAAAGCCCACGAGGTGAATGACTCCATTTATAGGAAACGTCCCCCAAGGCAGGTGCACAGACACAGAAAGCAGCTCAGCGGTCGCCGGGGGCCGGGGAGGGGACGGGGGCGTGGAAGTGACGGCTCACAGGCATGGGGGTTCTTTCGAAGGGTGGGGGGCGGGGGATGAAAATGTCCCGAAATTGGCTGTGGTGACGACTGCACAGCCCTGTGAATGGACTCAAAACGGTTTAACGTGCACTTTACACGGGCGACCTTATTGTATGTGGACTCCGGCTTAATAAAGCTGTTGAAAAAATGAAGGGGAAAAAAAAGCAAGTGTCTACATTTCCTGGCGTGGCTGTAACCAAGCACCACACGTGGGGGCTTGGGGGGTGGAACCACAGAAATCTATCCTGTCCCAGCTCTGGGGTCAAAAGTCTGAAATGCAAGCCTGGGCAGGGCCCTGCTCCCCTGAGAGCCCTCGGGAGGGTCTGTCCCAGGCCCGTCTCCTGGGTTCCTAGACGGCCGTCTTTCCCGTATCTCTTCCCTCTCTACGAGTCTGTCTGTGTCCAAAGTTCTGCTGTTTGGTAAGGACACCAGTCGTATTGGACCAGGGCCACCCTAGCGCCCTCACTGTTACTTGATTACTTCTGTAAAGGCCCACTTTCCAAATAAGGTCACATTCGGAGGTTCCGGGCATTAGGGCTCTAACATATCTTTTTGTGGGGGGGGACACAATTCAGCCCATCACAGCGAAGAAGGGTATAATGCATTCGGAGACACTGCTTTTATGTTTGTTAAAATGCTTTGGGGCGCCTGGGGGGCTCAGTCGGTTGAGCATCCGACTCTTGATTTTGGCTCAGGTCACGATCCCGGGGTCGTGGGATCGAGCCTCACATTGGGCTCCACGCTGAGTGTGGAGCCTGCTTAAGATTCTTTCTCTCTCCCTCTTCCCCCCTCCCCCACTTGCGTGCTCTCTCTCTCTCTCGAAAATAAAAAAAATAAAATTGCTGAAGTGCTTAAAAAGTTTTAGCATTTATTCAATTTTCAGAAAAACTGATACTGAATTCCTTTTATTTTTAAGTTTATGTATTTTTGAGGGGGGGGAGGGGCAGACAGAGGGGAAAAGAGAGAATCTCCATCTCAGCGCGGGGCTTGATCCCGCGAACCGTGAGATCGTGACCTGAGCCGAGATCAAGAGCTGGACGCTTAACAGACTGAGCCCCCCAGGCGCCCCGGTACAGAATTCCTTCAACCGACGTCCTGGATACGCGAACCTTCCTGTTCTTCCAACTTTCATGGGGATGTCTGCAGGCAGGGGCGCACCAGGGCCACACCCAGCCACGTGGGAAGGCTGGCCTGCACCCCAGTGCCCGTCACCGGCTGGGGCCCGGGCTCCTGCCCCCGGGCGACGCGAGGTCATGCAGCCGAGGCACATTCCTCCTGGCGTGGGCGTGGGAGGAGACGGGGGCGATGGGAGCTGAAGACCGGGTTCCCGTGAGGTGTCCTAAGGACACTTAGGTGCCCACGGTGACGCCCCGCGCTTGGCAGAAGCTCAGCTTCCCCGGGCTGGTAAATGTGGGAGCCCGGTTGTTTTGGTCTTGCTCTGTTAAATCAGGGCTGCAGTTTTTTTTTTGCCGTGGATTCGTTGTTCCGTCCGTCCCGTCGAGCCATTTGCGAGAAAGAAGGGAGCCTGACTGCATGGTGGGGTGGCTGTCCCTGTCCCCCGCCCCCCGGCACCCCATCACTGACTGGGGCGGCTGGCCACGTCCTACCGGCCCACTCCCCACCCCCCAGCCCGGCGTCCCGTCCTCTCTGAGCAAACTGAACACCCATCCGTCGAGCTCACCACACGAACGTGTTCTGGACCGTGTTCAGCTTCTCCTCTGTCCCCGTGGGGCCGAAGCAAGGTTCGCGCCAGGTAAGGCTCACTAAACGGTGGTCGGTGGGTTGGGGAGAGGGGCCGGCAGTCTCCAAGCCCTCCTCCTGGCCCCACTGCCCCTTCCGTTGCTGGAGGCTTCGATGGGCCCCCACAGCCCGGCTCCAGCCCCCGCCCCACCCCGCGGGCGTGTGTCTTGATTACCTGCCACCATTTCCTACTTTGCCTTAAGGTCCAGTGTCGGTGGCTGTCTCTCCAATGGCAGCCGTCGTAGCGTGAGAGGCCACGTGGGGCCCCTTTGACATTGGCGTCCCGTGTCGTTGAAGCGGACTGCACTGCCTCCCGGGCTGCTGGCTCCCATCAGCTCCCAGGCCCCGCGCACGTCCTTGACACTGAGCCCGCGCTCGCTCAGTGCACGTGTGCGCCAGGCAGGGTCTCTGTCTGTATCTAGAAGACGTTCGTGCCCACGCAACGCCCACGGCAACCCTGTGGGGCAGGGGCGGTTATCGTTAATCTCCATTTTACAGAAGAGGAAATGGAGGCCCGGAGAGGTTCGGTGCCTGTCCGAGGTCTCAGCGCCAGGAAATGGCAGAACCGGAATTTGAACGCGCAGAAAAGTAGCAGCCGCGTCCAAGGACGGGTGAAGGCTCTTACCCTCCTCCGCTGTATGGCCAGGAAGGTGAATCCAGCCTGAGAGACGACACGCTTCGGGGCATGGTTAGAGAGGGCAATCTGGAGGGAAAAATTGCTTTGTGCCCCAGTGTGATTTGTGTTGGTTTCAGTTAAATCGGGGAGGCTGGTGTGTGTGAGGGAGCTGCCTGCTCTCTGCCACCTGGGCAGCCCGGAGCCTTCTGTTCAGCGGTGCCTTTGAGGCGATTTTAGGTCACAGACGTTCAGAACTAGAGCACCTGCCTGAGGTGGCCAAGCTCAGCCCCTCGGCGTTCAGCTGGGGATGTACCCAGCCCGGCTTCGGGCTTAAATAGAAGATCTGGTTGCTGCAAGCCTTCCAGAGCCTTCCGGAACCTTCGCAGAATGTCCAGGGACCAAACAGGGAGCACATACTAGGGAGCCTTCCCAATTCCAGGACCCTCTCCCGTGCCTCTTTTTCTTAACCTGCTCCTGCTCACCTCTTAAACCCTCAGCTTCAACCTTGCGCTTTTCACGGAGCTCTTTTTTATGACTGTCTTCCAAAGTAGCCACTTCCTTCTGGAAACTTCTGCAGAGGCCACCGTCGGTACCACGTGAGGTATGACATTGACCCTCAGCCTGCTTTTCCTTGTCTCCATGGCTTTCCTCCCAGGCGGGACTCGAGTCCCCGAGGCTGGGGGTCTGTCTTCTGTTTCTCTTGTGTCTTGTAGCTGGGGGCTCCGCGCAACGGTGTTTGTCGTTGAAAGAGGGACCAACAAGAGGTCGAGTGAGAGCCGCAGGGTGGGGGGCTGTGGGAACCTTCGACAGACCAAGGGAGCGCGTCCTGCTCTTAACTACAAAAGGAAAGAGGACGACGGGGGCTTTCAAGTGCCGGGCCATTTGTCTTGAAGGTGAGGCCACGCGTCCCGGATGGCAGGCTCCCGCTTCCTGGGTCTGAGGAGAGCCCTCCTTGGTCGGCCAGTGAACCTGGGTGAGATTCAGTTAGATTTCGGGCAGTGTTCAAAATACCGTGTACTCCTCGGAGCTATGGGGTGGGCCCTGGAAGTTAACGGGATGGATGCTGGAGGAACCAGGCAGGGGGCACAGGAGGGTCTTTGTATGGGGGGGTGGGCTCAGAGCACACCCCGAGAGGAGGAGAGGTCCGTGTGGGCTTTGGTAGACAGATACCTAGACGTGTGTGTGTGTGTGTGCGTGCGTGCGTGCGTGCGTGTGTGTCTTATTGACCCCAAGGCCGCCGGTGAGCCCGCAGTGTGCATCACCTTTTTGGCCGCCGGCACCACTGGCGAATCCTTCCCCTCCCGCCATCTGTTCTTTGCACCGTGTGCACCTTGGACTTGTTCAGACAGTCAGGAGAGGTCACCACGGGGCCGCACGAATAAGCCCCGCCTTCCAGCAGGCAGGGCTGAGCCCTTGCTGGTCAGCTGCTGGCCCCCTCAGCACCCAGCCGGGTGGCCCGGGGCACGACACAAGGGGTCGCGTGGGATTTCGAGCTCATATACGTATTGGCTTAGCTGAGAGCTGCAAGTCTGTCGTCGGGCAGGCGACGGGCTCCAGCCGACGCACGCGCAGTCAGTATACACGGGGCTCCCGTGGATGGGGGCTCGGGAACCCCGCCCGACACTGGGGGCTGGGGGGTGGGCCCCTGGGGCCTGGGCGCAGTCTCCCCACACATGCAGCTCCACGCAGTAGCCTGTCTCTGAAGACCTTCGAGAGTCCAGAACTTGGTTGCGAAAGTTAGAGAAACGGTTACCTGTTGAGGGGTTGGGCTGGGTTTGGGTTCCTCTCCATTAAAAGCAGGGCAGGAGAGCCCAAGGGCTCCACGTGCGTTTACAGTCCCGGACCTGCCGAGCTTCTAGGTCGCCTGGCCGGAGGCGTCCTCGAGGGGCTGTGAGACACACGGTTCTAAGCCAGCACACATCCAGGTACTTCGGTAAATAGCAGCGTACCCGTACGGGAGGTAGATAAGGCCATGTGTCCCCTGCTTCTGCACACACCCCAACAGTCTCGGTACCAGGTAGTATGTTTGTGAGCAGGGGAGGGGCAGAGAGAGGGGGAGACACAGAATCCGAAGCGGGCTCCAGGCTCCGAGCTGTCCGCACAGAGCCCGACGCGGGGCTCGAACTCACCACCTGTGAGATCACGACCTGCGCCGAAGTCCGATGCTTCGCCGGCCGAACCACCCAGGGCGCCCCATCCAGGCGGTGTTTTCAGTGAAAGGAAATCCGAGACCAGAGTCTGCCACGCGCCCCCCCCCCCCCCCCCGACGATTTTAGGCGCTGGGTACAACCTGTCCTTGTAGCTCAAGGCACGTCTTGCCACTGCCCCTGAGCAGATTCTCTAGCTGGCTCATTCAAGGGTCCCGCGGCCCCCGCGGTCCTAACTGAGCCAGCCCGAGCCAGCACTTAGCTTACCTTGGACACCACTCATTTCACCGAGAGGAAAGAGCTCTAGGTTTCTTGAGCTGATTAACAAGGCTTCTGGTCTAGATCTCACTAAGGATGTTGGAAGCGCTGAGCGGTCCTCTTGGTCACGGGGGGTGTCTTAGAAGCTACCGAGCTGTCCCCAGCGTGTCCGCGGCGCCTTAATAGATGCGGGAACGCTGGCCTCGGGCTGTTTGTAGGAATGAGATTCCCTGGTCAAGTGCCACCGCCGTCAGCATCCCTGCTTGACCCTGTACGTCTCTGACACCGTTCCCGGCGGATGGCTAAGTCAACACGGTGCCTGGGCCTTCCCATGTCCCCTCTTCTGGGCTGCTGAGCTACACAAGTGCAGCCAGTGCGGCCAGGAGCTGGGCACTGGGCCCAGGGAACCCTTTGGTTTCAGTGCCTTGGGCTTCTCTGGGCAGAGATCTGGCCGGTCCCAGGACTGCCACCCGGAGCACGGGGCCGGCCGCGGCCACCTACGGAAGGAGGGAGATAGGCTTTGCTGGGCGGCCGCCGTCGGTCTTTGGGTTTCCACAAGCGGGGTGACGCATAGACCTGGCGCCGTGGCCAGCGTGGACGTGGGGCCGTGGGGCCCTTTGCTGTTAGGGCTGTGGCTGCATTCCTGCCGCGGCGGCTCAGGACGAGCTTGGCATGCGGCGTGTGACGTCTAGGCTCGCGGCTGGAGGTGGCAGGGGACTTGGCAAAGGGCCTGTGCTGGAACCCCGGTCTGTTACCCGTGACCGGGGGCAAGGCACCCTTCTACTCACATGTGATGCGTGTTTCCAGTCCTCTGTGGCACTCACACAGCTGGGGTAATGCCGGGAACGGTTTGGGGTTTTCCTGCCACGTTTCCCTGGTTATTTGTAGCCTTTGAAGGCCTTGCTCTGATATGCTGCGATGTCCTCGCACCAGGACCCGTGACTCCATCAGATCACATCTGACAATAATTCCCTTCTTGCATGTGCAAGAGTCTGTCTCCCTGTGTATAAACCTTCACGTGCCTTGCGGATTTGCTTGGGGACCCCTAAAATGGGACTTTCCAACTTCAAGAGGGAGCGTATCCTCTACTTTTTTTTTTTTTAACGTTTATTTATTATTGAGAGACAGAAACAGAGCACGAGCAGGGGAGGGGCAGAGAGAGAGAGGGAGACACAGAATCCGAAGCAGGCTCCAGGCTCTGAGCTGTCCGCACAGAGCCCGACCCGGGGCTCGAGCTCACGAACCGCGAGATCATGCCCTGAGCCCCAGTCGGACGCTCAACCGACTGAGCCACCCAGACGCCCCGAACCCTCTGCTTTTTAATCACATGAGCAATGAACGAGCCCCTGCCCCGGAAAAACCAGAAGATGCAAATAAGCAAAAATAAACAAGTCAAAGGGGGTGTGGGCCTGTCGGCACGGCGTGGAGCACAGTCAGGCTCGCGACTGAACGCACCCGTGATTAAATCCCGGCGTTGCGACTGACGTGTTTGTAACCTTGGCAACTCAGCCCCTCTGAGCGACAATTTCTTTATTGATTTAAAAAAAAAAAGTATCATTTTACCCATTTACCTCTTGTGCAAGTTGAGATAGCGTATGTAAATACCCTAAGCACTAAAAATATACTCAAGAAATCGATTCCGAGGGAGAGGCCGGGTAATAACCTATAGAGGTCAGGAAAGCGCATGGGGAGCGGTGCGAGACCCATCAGGATTTTGATGGAAAACCAGGCGTGCGGAAGTGTAGAGGCAGTTGTGTGCAGGCGTGGGGGTGCTGAGGGGCCCGTGAGGACTCGGGGTGACAGCTTTCTGCAAGCCTGAGCGGTCGGAAGGTGGGGCGGCTATAGGCCAGGCTCTCACGGGTCTAATTTCCCTTCCTGTAGAACGTGGTCTGTTCTGTAGGTAGTATGGAGCTAGCCTTCTGGTCGTCTTGTTTGGGTTTCGCATTGTCTTTTTTTTTTTGGTCTGGGGAGGGTGCTACGGGTAATGCTCAGAAAGCCGTGTTTACGAAGATTAATTAGCGCAGGGGAAGTGAGTCAGAGGGGATGGGCCACAGGCAGGAATATCCCCAAGACCAGAGATTGGGCCGGCAGTGGTCTTCCGGTGTTCTACAGAGCTCTTTGATCTCCTGGCCTCTCCTTTAGGAGAGCCGACCTGCGCTCTCTAAGGCAGGGGTGGGGGGTGGGGGGGAGGGTGGCGATCGTGGAAAAGCTCCAAGCCAGAAGAGGAAGCAGCGTTCGCAGGGTGCAGCGGAGAGTTTGGGAGTGGCAGTGGATGCAGGTGAAAACAGTAACCGTACTCGTGGCTGGTAGCTCACGGGCTGGAGTGGGGCTGTTTGTGCGCCTAGATCTCTGCTGCATAATGACGCCGGGGACCCGAGACGTGGAATCGCTGGCAGTCAGGGCTGCACAAAGTCGCTCGCACCCCCGTGAGTCATGCACGGGCACTTGTCTCCCAGCGCACCGTCTCCAAAGACCGACAGCAGCTGCCCAGCTGCTCCAACTTGTCTCCAAGTTGAACACTTTGGATGGTGAAACCCAGCTTCCCTGGCATCTCCAGCCATTCCAAGCAAAACTAATTAGGCTTTTTCCGCAGGCCTGTGTGTATGCTTTGGAATAAAGCGCACAGAAAATAAAACAAGCCCAGCTAACCCAGCGAGGCTAGTTCCAGAAGCAGCAGGAGAAACTATTGTGGTTGGCTGGGTCCCCGGTGGACCCCGAGTGCCAGAGCCAGGGGGTTGGCCGCAGGGTGACGGCACTTTGCTCATCGCTAAACGGTACCAGCTTCTTGCTAAACCGTGAGTTTACACTAGTACAGCCCGCTGGTTCCAGAATGATCCCGTACATCCCAAGTTGCTGCTTGTTTGTGTCCAAATGCTTCCTCGTCCGTTATCCCAACGGCAGCCCTGAGAGACGGGCAGGGCGATTGTTTTCTCGGAGGGAGACCTGAGGTTCAGAGAGATGGTTTGGATCCGAGCTGTTGTCCCAGAATGTGTGTGTTTAGGTCCGAGAGGGCCCGGAGGTCCTTTAGGTAACGCATCGCTCCTTCCTCAGGCAAGAAAACAGTCCGGTTCAGGTGACTGTCTCAGGTCGGCTCAGCTTTCCCGGTGCCCAGGGAGACCCTGGCACTGTGCCCACGCCTGTGATCTCTCTGGCCTCAGAAGGGACCATTGGATAAACAGTGACTGCCCCATACCCTCTGGGCAGAAAGTGACCTTAAGAAAGCCGCAGGCTTCCAACCCTATTAGAAGTTTCCTGAAGTCCCAAACTCTTAGTCAGTTGCCTCTTTGTTCATGAGCCTTGGAAGCCATGTGACGTTACTTTCTCCCTATGAAGCTTCCCGCATACCTCCTCCTCCGCATCCATTCTACCCTGCCTTTCAATTAGCCCCCCTTTCTGGAACCACGGATCTGCCAGCTAAATCCTGTCATAGAATCAAAGAATAGATTCTTCAAAGACTTCTCCTCCGCTTGAATACCTGTAGCAATGAGTCGCTCGCCATCTTTCGAAGCAGTTTCTCCATCGCCAAAAAGTTGAAGTCCTGGGTAAATTTTATTTGAGGATAACCATTGCAGGGTTCTGAAGTGAGGACCCTCATTGTCTCCTTAAAAAAAAAAAAGTACTATGAGTTTCTTTTAAGTTTATTTATTGGGGGGGGGAGGGGCAGAGGGCGGGAGAGAGAGAATCCCAAGCAGGACCCATGCTCAGCGTAGAACCCAACTCGAGGCTTGACCCCACCAACCGTGAGATGGTGACCGGAGCTGAAACCAAGAGTCAGACGCTCAACCCATTGAGCCACCCAGGCACCCCTCTCCTTTAAAAAAAATAAAATAAAATAAAAAGATTTTTAAAAATGTTAAGTAATCTCTACACCCAGCGTGGAGCTCGAACTCACAACCCCGAGATCAAGAGTCACGCGTACCACGGACCGGGCCAGCGGGGGGCCCTAGCCTCATTTTCTCCTGATCCATTTTCTTACCAACCAGCTTGCATGCTCCCCGGTGAAGCGTGTTCAGGGTACTTGGGATTTGTTGTAATCAGGTAGGGGAAGACATCCACATGACTGTCGAGAAGGAAGGAGTCTCCCATGCTCACGGATCCCTAGAAACAGGAGGCACGTATGCCACGCCGGACCACGCAGAGAGGCACCAGGCTGGGTCAGGAGGCAGAAGGTGGAGGCAGGAAGCTCTATCGTGGTTTCTGCGGGAGGGAACGCGTGAGGCAGGGGAGGGGGTTTGGGATTGGCTGGGCTCGGGCGGGATCTGGGTCCGACGGCCGTCCCGGCTGTGCGGGCCCTGCATCCAGGTGGTTAGTGTGCCAAGCATAGTGAGTGGCTCAGAGCGTGAAGCTGTTAGAGGAGCTCAGGTTGTGTGCACTCTAGATGGGCCGTCGCGTGTCTGAAGGACGTGCTCCCAGCTGAGCCGTGCACCCTCTCTAGGGAGCGGCTCGCCCGCGGAGGGCAGTCCCACCGGGGTCGGGGGGTCGGGTGGGGGGGGGTGGCCCCGATGTCAGAGCGTCAGGATTACAGATAATAAGACAGGGTTAAAAAAGGCGAGGCCCGTACTGCCTTCCAGATGTGTCTGCAGGTTGTGCGGGTGGGGCTGAGGGACCAGGTTTCCCATGGGAATTTCCCTAGCAGAGCCTTCGGGAAGGGCCTTCGCCAATATTCCTGCCGGAGAGAAAACTGCATCCTCCGTAGTCCAAGGGCGGGGATCCCCGGGGAGTCGGGGTTTCTGCAGCCACCGAGCCCTTCGCCCCGAAGCTCGCAGGCCTGGGCGGAGGGGGACAGCCCGGGGGGCTCTGCCGGCCTCGGGGCCGCGGGCCCGGATGCCGCCGGCCGCTGCTGCTGCATCATCGTGGGCCTCTGCTGCCTTCGCTTGTCCTGCCGCCTGTCTTTTTAAGAGACCTGGCTCGGCCCTCCCTCCCGCTCCCTTGCTGTGTAGTAAGGAGTCGCCTCCCCGGCAGCCCCTGGCACAGGTGGTGATGACAGCTGGCTGCAGTCCCGTCGCTGAGGGGATCTGCCCGCGCTCTGCCTGCGTGTTGAGCAGCACACCCGCTCCCCTCGCCCGCGCGGGGCCGGGCCGGCTCATGCTGTCTGCCGTCCGCTTGGTGCGCCGCTCTGGGGACTGGGAACACGCCCAGCCCCGGTCCCCATCTGTTGCAGACGGGCAGCGGCGGCGGCTCGGGGAGCAGCCGAGCCCTGGAAGTCGCCTGTGCTGAGGGGGCTGGGAAACCCCTTCTCTCATGGGCCTCTGGAGCAGGCGGCAGCATCCGTCAGAGCTGGGAGCCCCGCGTCTGCGGCACCAGCGTCCTGCCGGCCAGCGTCGTGCACCTGCCGTCAGCGCCCGCGGGAGGCGACCTCCGGGACCCCTCGGGGCCAAGTAAGCCGACCCCCCGGAGCCGGATTCCCGAGCGCGTGATGACTGTGCGTTCCCGGGTGTGCGGCTCTCCCCCCCCCCACCCCTTCTGACGCTTTGTCTCCTCCGTCTGCCAGACTGATGCCGAACCGGCGCTTTGTTCCGCGGGGGCCTCTTGCTAAATTCAACACCCCCGGGCGGAGCTCCGTGCTCCTTCCCCACCTGGGCGCTGTGTGTTTGGTGCTTATGTAACTTTTCGTCGGGGTTTAAAGAGGATCCGTCGGGAAGGTGGTGTGAGTGTGGGGGCGTGTTCGCCGGCCGCCGTTCCCTCTCCGCGTTCTGTCCCTCCTCCCCCTGCCCCCGCGGGCCGCCAGGAGCCGGAGCTGCCCGGTCCTGAGTGTGGCTCTCGGCCCCACCTTCCCACCGCCGCCGCCGCTGAAAGTTCCCTGCCGAAATCCTGGCGGGATCCACACGGGCTGCCTTTCTTTCCTTCCGCCGGTCCCCGAGCCGTCACTTAGTAAATCTGTCCCGAACAGAAAAGGATGGGGATGATGTGGGAGCCTTTGGGCACCGCCCGTGGTGGCCTCGGAAGGCTCGCGATCGCGCACTCGCGTCTCCTGCCGGCGGAGGGTGAGCTCCAGGAGGCATACTTGTTGCTTTTAACTTACGGACAAGGCGTTGAAGAAACGGCAGCTGGGAGGGGGCAGACAGAGGGAGACACGGGAGATGTCCTCACCCATGACTGAGCCAAGGCTTGTCTCGGGTGGGGAGGGGACAGCTGGGGGCCGAGCACCTGAGGCGGTAGCACCGCCCCCAGAAAGGGCTGGATTCGGAGGCCGCACAGGCTCTCACCCCCACCTCTGCTGACACCTGGGTGGGGGGGTGGCTCGCTGCTTGGAGCTGGCTGCTGAGTGTTTGGATCGCCCCCCACGACCCCCTCTGTAAGCCAGGGGCTACCCCGATCGGTCATGCGTGACCGAACTTCAGCTCAGAGTTTGTGTGGCTGGTACTTGAGTCCTGCTGATTGCGGGGGTCACCCAGCAGGGGTGGGGGCAGGAAAATAAGAGAACGAGGCTTGATTCTCTGCTTCTGGACTTACAGTCTGGGGGAGGGGGAGACACCGTATTAGACCGTTCAAGACTTGAGAAGCAGTAGAGAACCAAGCATGGGATTTCGGCAGGTACCCAGTGCCGAAGGCAGCGGACTGGCGGTCTGGGGGCCGTTGGGAGGGGGCAGTGCGGAGGGGCTGGGGCTCGGCAGGCTCCCCCCGGGCCTGGGGACAGCAGGACGCAGGCTTGTGCCTGAGTGCAGGGGAGACCCCAAAATATAAATGCAGGTGCCTTCAGGTGTGGCTAGGTACTTCTCGTACCTAGTGGGGGCAGAGGGGAGGGAAGCGAGCGGCCAGCCCACGTTGTGATGAGCAGATCGCCACTGGCCCAGTGCCCCGTGGGCTCCGTGCGCCTCTCGCCGGGCTGACTGCTGGCTCTGAGAGCAGCCCAGCTCACTCCCTGACCCAGAGAAGAGGAAACACACCCTTGAGTCCTAGATGCCAGGCACTGGTCATCCAAGATGAGTCCGATGCTTGGCCTTGACCTCATCAGTGAATAGTACTGGGTAGCCAGGGCTCCCTCAAAATGGAGGTTCTGATTCTTCATCCTGCTTTCGGCTCAGCTGTTAAGTAATGGAATCCTTCTCGGATTTTCCTGCCCTCCGCACTGCTCTCTTTCAAACCGTATGCTCTTTTCTTCCTTTAAAAGTGTTGAATTCTTTCCTCCACGGGATACCCATATTGACGAGGCTTGACCCATACCTTCCAGCAAATCCCCTTAGTGTTCCCTCGTGCTCAGCCTGTGGGCTAATATAGGTCCACGCGTATACTTTTTGTTTAACGCGTTATCTTACATTAGGTTGTGTTCAGTTCTTCTGGGTGGGTTCGATTGATAATTCCCTCTCGGTCAGTTAAGGCTTTCATTTCTTAAAGGGATTTGCCTCCCTATCACCTGCTCTTAGCTCCTTATGCTTTGGTAAATATTTATTGACTATGTATTAGGCTCCAGGTGCCACAATGGGTATTTCCATGGATGTTGATGATCTTCACTCTCATGACGATCCTGGGAGGTTTGCCTCATTTTGCACAGGGGGGAATTGAGGCCCTGTGAACTTGAACTGTTTGCCAAGCTTACGTAGCCAGTAAATGGCAAACTGGGGTTCAGACTCAGGCCCTCCGACGCCAAAGTCCCCTGCACCCACTGCACTGCACGGGCACATGGCAAATGTCCAGCCGTGAAAACTCGTGTATCAGCCACCATCATGGCGTGGTGACCAGCGAGCCAATGGACCTAAAAGTATTTTCACCAGTAAGGATCAGAAGGGTGATCTCTCCTTACCCAAAAAGTCCAAGGGCCAGTTCCCAGCTTGTAATCGATGCTTCGTCAGCAGCTGCCCTCTTCCCGTAGGTGAGTGGTCAGCTGTGGGATGCCCCAGCTGAGCCCAAAAGAATTTCTCTCCAAGCAGGGCCTTGAAGTGATTTGGTTTTCTGATAGAATCCTCTGGGTCTTATCACTTTGATTATTCATCAGGAAATCAAGGCTGGAGGGCTGTGGGTTCCACTGGGTTCCGGCGGTTCCCTTGTTGTGCTGGTCTGGCCAGGTCCCCACCTGTCCTTGGAGCTGGCCAATCCCGGCCCCCTCTCCTGCCCCACCTGTCCCATGTGGACACGGCTGTCTATCTCAGTGTGGTCCCCCTGCCACCGCATCTCCTGAAGGTCACAGCCGCACATTTACACGACCTTCCTGGAATCGTACATTCCTTTCTTGATTTCTTTTGACATCTTTCACCCTAAGATCTAGCGTGTAGGGGGAGGTAGGGAGAAAGCAGAGGAAAACAGAGCCAGACTTGGGTCTTGTTTTGATTTTCCTTTGCGAGTGAGGTGTGTGGTGGCATTTTATTGCCTCACGTCTGCTTTTAAGGGGGTCTGCCGTCTGCTTGGTAAGAATGGCCTCATCTCGTTAGTCGCCCGTGAGTTAGAGACTCGCTGTACAGATTCCAGTAAATAAGGGAACAGACACTCAGCAAGTCGAGCAGACTCAGCTCTACCGTCTGCCCCCACAGCCGTGTTGGGGGGCTGGCAACATGGTGGCGGGGGGGGGGGCTCCAGGCAGCCCGAGGAGGGTAGAATGGAGGGCTGTGGAGTCGGGGGTTCACATTCTCCCCCAGGCTGGTCTGCCTTTTCTTTTTGGTTCAGGGCTGCTATGATCCGAGGGCCCCTAGGACAGGGTTTCGTTGTTTCTTGGAGAGAGAGCCAGGTACCGAGTCGGGAGCTAAGGAGAGGTAAGAGGCAGTCCCAGGCCCCAGAAAACTCAGTGGGGCTTCTCCTTTTCGCATAACCCGCACAGCTCACGTATTTGACCTTAAGTGCAGGCGTTCTCTGTGATTTGCAAGTTCCATCGGCTGCGGCACGTTCGGAGTCACATTTTCATGGCTGGAAGTAAACGTGGGGCTGACCCGTCTGGGCCCTTGGGGCCCTGGAGACTTCCAAGGTGGAGGGCGGAGCTGGGGTGGCCTGCGTTCGGGGAAAGGTCGTGAGGGAACAGGCAGAACGTTACCCTCACTTAGCGCAGGGACGGTCCACAACCCTCCCCTTGACCGGGAGCAGCCCGCGGAGTCGTCCGTGAACCATGTGAACCATATTGGGTGTGGGACCCTCTTGGGAAGGAACGAAGATGACAGAACCCAAGGTAGGAGGGACGAAAGCAAAAGGACTCCTTCCGGAAGAGCGTGAATCTGACCCGGGGCCTCACGGCTGCACCCCTGGTCCCTGCCCTCGGCTCCGGGGCCGGGGGAGGCAGGGGTCCTGGTGCTTTGCACAAAGCGTGGCCACCTGACGGCTAAATCCCGCCCACCACGCGCTTAGCAAAGCTTTGAGACGTGTCAAGATGGTTGAGGATTTTGGCCCATAGGGATCAGAAAGATGATTTCTGCTTATCCAGAAAGTCCAGTTAACCCTAATCCTGAAAGTGCCATCACAGGTACCTGATCCGTCCCCTACCCAGCGTGGGCAGGAAACACGTGGTTCCACAAAGGTGAACTTTCTGGATAACGGACACCCCTGAGAGGGTATGTGACAGGCTCAGAAGACGGAGGGGCGTTCCTATTTTAGAGTCAAGACTGAGCCGACCTGCGGTGCGTCCTGGGAGGGGTGTCTGCATTTTAGTAGCGAGCAGGAACGGTATGTTTGTAAGGCCCAGCAAATGAAGATGAGAGGGAAACTTCCAGTACCCAGACGCTGCGGTGGGGGGCGGGGGGGGGGGCGGGGGGGGCGGGCCCGGCCAGGCACCCGCACGGACCCCTCAATCACACGGGCTCTGGCCTCTAACAGGTGTGCGAGGGCCTCTTAATGAGGCGGCTGCTGCTGCACGAGTTAGGGCAGGGGGGTGTGGAGGAGGGGCTGGGGATTCATCCGTTTGAACAGATTTTCCACTCCGAACCCCAGAGCCCTGTGTCCCCTGGTGGGATTCGCCCTTCATGCGAGGCCAAGGCCAAGACCAGAGCCGGGCGCTTACCCAGCACGGCCAGGCCTGGCTCAGAGCTGGCCGCCGGCATCTGTCTCCACCCACTCGCTCTGACTCATCCCACACTTATCTGCTCAAATCACAGAGCCTTGAAATGCGCTTGCCGGTTGGTCTTCCAACAAAAACTCCGGGGGGACCCTCGGAGAGAAAGGCGGGCCCTGGAGGAGGAGAGGAGGGGCCTCGCTCCAGCAGGCCTGGGGTCCGGGAAGGGGCTCTGGGTGCCTCCCCGTGCAGGGCCCCGGGGACGCCTCCCTTGGGGTAGTGTCAGGACGCCCCTCCAGGCCTTCTCAGCAGCCACCTGGCGGCTCTCCCCAGAAGGGCTTGTTCCTTCTCCTGGCCGCGTAGACAGAGGGCACCGGGCCACGCCGCTGTATACAGGATTTGTTTTTCCCCTTCTTCTCCTCTTCTTCCCCAGATCCCTACTTGGTAGCCAAGGACCGTGCCCCACCCCACCCCACCGTCACCCCTGCGCCTGCTCTCTCCTAAGTGGGGAGGAAAGACCTCTGGCAATGGACCAGAGCCCCCAATGTTTCTCAGAGGGTGGCCTGGGGGCTTGTTAAAATGCGCATTCCTGGGTCCCACCCCCGCCTACTGACCGGGAAGCTCAGAGGCCCTTGGTAGCATCTTACACGCACTGAGGACTGGCTTCAGGCTGGAGAAAGGAGTCTGGACTATCGACTGGGCTCATTCACCTGAAAAGAAGATTCTAGACCTTCTTGCCCAAGGTCTACCAAGATACCAGGTCTAACAGTTTCCCCCCAAATCGGCTTTCTCTAATTTCATGCATGGGGATAGATAAGGAAATCATGGTGCCATTGCAAAAAAAAAAAGTATATGAAAAATCCGAAGAGTATTTTTCAATAGTCCCAGATGCCTGGGGACTGTGGCTAATCCAGAGTCTCGAAAGCTGTGTCTTATTCGGAATGCTAAATGTCAAAAAAAAAAAAAAAAAATTAGAGTACTCTAAAACGTGCTTAACAATGAAATAAACCTGACATCACCCAGTCTTGACACTGCAGGTACTTTTAGGGTCTCAGTGATGCCACTTCGACAGAACCTGGAGTGGGGACGTCGGGTGGAGATAAGCCAGCTGTGGTCAACCTTCTTGATCACATTTAAATATCCAACCGTGGTTTCCGCGCTAGTGATCCCTAAACTAGCCACGTGGCTGGAGGGAAGGGGGTAGTTAGTAGTGGCAGGAAGTCACAGCCTCGGCCCCTGAGTGTCTCTGGGCACCCCCTCCCCCCCCTTCCCCACGTCTAGGGCCTTCCTTTATGTCTAGGCTCCCTGTTCCTGTGGCCCCCACGCTGGTCTGCTCCAAGCACTTTTTCTGCCTGGCCATCTCTGCTCCATCTGGATTCCTCTCCTTTCTCTCCTAGGCCTTCAGGGTCCTTTTATGAGATTAATAATCCAGTGACCTACCAGTTCAGAGAAGGGATTCATTTTAATGGGTTGTCTCTCATGGTTGTCATTTAAGTATTGCCTTGATCCAGATAAAGGGCCAGATAAAGGATCCAGATAAAGGATAGGACATTTAAGCACCCCCATAGGATTGTGACACCTCACATACTGGGGATGCACCTTTGGGAGAAACTGGGCTCTTGGTGTCCAACAAATCTCTCTTCCCTAGATCGGTAGTCACTGCATGTGTCTGGGCTGGGTTCTGGAACGTGACATGCCGGGTCTTCAGATCCCAGGTAAGGGAGGAAGGGACAACTGTGCCCCTATCTGACAAGTGTAATAAGGTGCTTTGTCACCAGGAGGGCGATTGAAACCAGAGAATTTTGCTGCGAATAAAGTGCAACTATCACCCACACTGCACAGCTGCTTCCTGAAAATTCTACTCCCACTGCATGAAAAAGCACACTCAATATTCCAGGATTAATAACGCAGACATCTTCCCCGTGTTCTGCAGATTGTGTGATTTTCTTTCTTTTTTTTTTTTTCTTCCCTATGGCATGGGGATGGGTGGTGGCTGGTGGGGGTCACCCTGTGGTCAGATTTATTGACCTATAGTTTCCATGCAATAAAATTCACCAATTTTAAGTATGCAGTTAGGCAGATGGTGATGTGCCCAGGCATGCAACCAGAGCCATGTTCACGATGTAGGACGCGCCCTGTAGGTCCCTCGTGTCCCTTTGCATTCTGTCCCCTCCCCCAGTCCCATCTTGACACGGCAGAGGGGTGGGTGTGTGTCTTATCTGTGAATGTCCCGTATCTAGCACAATTCCAGACCCACGGACGCTACTTAAATGAATAAGTACATCAGCGGTTCTAACATACTAAAAAAAAAAAATCCCCCAAGACGCCTCTGTGGTTTCTCCCTTTCATCCTGAGTTTTAAAAGATTGTCTGATAAGCATTTGCTGCTAGCTTCTGCATTTAGCCAGTCCTGATAGCAGCCTCCTGATCAGCCGGAGATAATCAGTGTCATCAGAGCCGATGACATTCCAGGTGAAAGCAGGGGACTGTCCGTCCTCATTGTTTATGCGGCCATGGGCACGTGCGCGCTTCCTTTCCACGTTTTGAAACACTGGGAACGCCGCAGGAGCGTCTCACCCTAGACCGGAAGCCCCCAACCTACGTCCCTCCCCGCCTTTCTGGGCTCAATAACAGCATGTTGCCCCTAAATAATGGGACCTTGCCTGTAAAATCAGGGAAGTGTTTTGATGTAATAGGGCAGCATTTCCCCATAATCTCTTTATATGTTAGCCCCTAGGTGTTCCACGTTTGCATATTTGTGTATGTTAGCTCCTAATCTGGTAGGAACTCCTCTGATTCCCACTTTGTGGATTTGAAAACTGAGGTGCGGAGGAATTAGCTTTCACGAGATTACGTAGTTTTCTGGCCATCCATTGGTGTATCACAAGCCACCCCAGATTGAGAAATCTGGTTGGGGGGGCGCACCCGAACGGCTCAGTCGCTTGAGTGTCTGACTCTTGATTTCGGCTCAGGCCACGATCTCACAGTTCGTGGGATTGAGCCCTGAGTCGGGCTCCAGGCTGACAGCTTGGGATTCTGTGTCTCTCTCTCTCTCTCTGCACCTGCCCCGCTCACATGCACACGCGTGCTCTCTCTCTCTCTCTCTCTCTCTCTCTCTCTCAGGATAAATAAATAAGCAGTAAAAAAAGAAGTATAGTTTGGAGTCATCACAGGTCTGGAGGTTGCCTGGCTCAGCCCAGCAGTTCTCACGTGGGGTTCCTCGCGCACCCTCGGCCAGATGGCGGCTGAGGCCGGAGCGCTCTCAAGGTTTCTTCGCCCTGCGTCAGCTGCCTGGGCTGGTTGGTGGCTCTTTCTCCGTGCCGCCTGTCCACCTGGCTGGCTCGAGCTTCCCCACGGCAGGGTGGTCTCCGGGCAGTTGGATCTTCCCCCAGGGCGGATTCCAGGAGATCCAGAGATAAACCACCGGGCTTCTTATCACGTGATCCTGCGACTGTGTCTCTGTTGATCACAACAGCCCAAGGTCAAGGGAGGGAAGGATGTGGACTCAGCTTCTTGGTGGGGGCGGCGGCGTGTGTGTGTGCAGGGAGGGAAGCCGTGCCCGGAGGCCCTCTTAGGGGCAGACTGCCACACCGCCAAGACGCAGACTGTGGGCCCGGCCCCTCATCCGCAGCCTGCTCCCTTCAACTTGGGCCACGGTGAGGAGGTCACATCACGGCCGGTTGGATATACTCCCCATAAGGCAAGTTTCCCAGAGCATCGGTTCTATTCCATTTCTTTATTTTTTTTATTTTATATTTTGTTAACATTTATTTTTGAGAGAGAGAGAGAGAGACAGAGTATGAGCAGGAGAGGGGCAGAGAGAGAGAGAGAGAGAGAGAGAGAGAGAGAGAGAGAGACACAATCCGAAGCAGGCTCCAGGCTCGGAGCTGTCAGCACAGAGCCCGACGTGGGGCTCGAACTCACGAACCGTGAGATCATGGCCTGAGCCGAAGCCGGACGCTTATCCAACTGAGCCTCCCCGGGCGCCCCTCTGTTCCGTTTTATTAACAACGACAACAAAGCCTGTTTGGACTGTGTGGATTTCAGGACCCTGCATTTGGAGAAAGGCTGTCCCACATTTTACTAACCCAAGCACCAACTCCACTGGATGCCACACCAAAGGTTAAAGCAAACGGTTGAAACAGGAGGGGACACAGATGACATTTCTCAAGGGTCCCGCAAAAATCTGAGGTTGGACGGGGCTCCTGGGTGGGTCAGTCAGTTAAGCATCCAACTCTTGATCTGGGCTCATGATCCCGTGGTTGTGAGATCGAGCCCCGTTTCCGGCTCTTTGCTGGGCCTGGAACCCTCTTAAGATTCTCCCTCTCCTTCTGCCCCTCTCCCCCGCTCGCACACACACATACTCTCTCTCTGCATCAAAAAAATAAATGAATAAATAAATAATGACATACACATCTGAAGTTTGACAGTGTCATCTGTTGGTGAGGCTACGAAGGAAGCAGACCCCCCTCCTCTGCCATAGCAGGGCAGCATGGCCCGGTCCTGAGGAGGACGGGTTGCGGTATTGCCTAGAAATCACACGCCCATGGCACTTTGAGCAGTCACACTTCTGGGAACGTATCCTAGAAACACGAAGACTGCGCAAAGTTCCCGTGACCGCCTTGTCGTCGTGGCCAAAGATCAGAAACTCTCACTGCCACGGGGGCTGCTGCAGCTAGAACGTTCCATCCAAAGGAGTGTGCCCCGGATACTGGAAAAATCTCTGTGCTCAAAGTGGTTCCTTTGGGGGTGCATCATGGATGGGGCCAAGGGTAGATGCCCAACTTTTCCTGATGCATCGTTTCGACTTCATGAGCCACACTTGAGTATTTTTAAACTCGTTAAGTTTATGTGTTTTGGGGAGAGAGAGAGAGAGTGTGAGTGGGGGGAGGGGCAGAGAGAGAGGGAGAGAGAGAATCCCAAGCAGGCTCCTCCCTGTCCTCACAAAGCCCAGCTCGGGACTCCGTCCCACAAACCGTGAGCTCATCATCTGAGCCCAGGGCAAGAGCTGGATGGGTGCTCAACCAGCTGAGCCACCCAAACGCCCCTAAATGCCACCTTTACCATCATCGTGTGTAGGACTTGAGTCACGTGTCCACCAAAGATGGCTGTGCTCTGGCTAGTGGAGCAAAGGTTGAGTGAGCCCCCGCGTGGCCGCGGAAGACCTTTGGAGGCGCTGACTACTGTGAGGAGGATAAGGCTCCAGGTGGAAAAGCATGAGCCAGGTGACGCTGTTGAGGAAAATTTGATTTTTAATATCGTCACCAGAAAAATTAACCAACCTCCAGGAGCAGAAAGCAATCTACTTGGACACGGATCAACCGACATTGGACTTAATGCTGTTTTCTGCGGTCTAATAGCAAATAGTCTTAGGGCGCCTGGGTGGCTCAATCCAGTAAGCGTCCAACTCTTGATTTTGGCTCAGGTCGTCACCTCACAGTCGTGAGATTGAGCCCCGCGTTGGGTTCTGTGCTGGGCGTGAAGCCTGCTGGGGATTCTCTCTCTCTCCCTCTTTCTGCCTCTCCTCTGCTCGTGCTCTCTCTCTCTCTCTCTCAAAATAAATAAACATTTTTTAAAAATAGCAAATAGTCTTTTTCAACGCATCTTAAACGTGACACAGGCTCGTATAGCCGCTGGCTTGCCGATGGCAGGGATCCCATTGTTGACTATGCATGCATCGTACAAAGGTTTTTTAAATTTACCCGTGAATACAGGGGATTTGAATTGTGAAGCCCGTACCCTAACGCGGGGTGGATTGGTTGGTCTCGTTTCTGGTGGTCTATACGCTGGTTTCTCGGCTATTCCCTGTGAATGGTGGCCTAGCAGCCAGCTATGAGTCAGAAAGGACTCAACTGCTCCCAGGGAAAGGAAACAACTTGCCGGATTAGAATTTCCAAGCCTGTCTTTAGAAAGATGTCTTTATTTCCCATTTTGCTCCAGACTCTGTTTGCAGCACGCGTGGGATCGAGGTCAATATAAACTAATTTTGGAAAAGCTCTTCAGTTACCCGAACCCGGCCCAGGTTAAACAAATGTGTAACCCTCCGCCCTCCCCCCCCCCAAATAAAATTGTAATGTATGAAAAAAAAATCATTGCTAGGTTATAACCTTAAGAATTCAAGGTTCTGGCGACAGCGTGTAGGCCAGTTACCGGTGTCCTGGGCGCACTGAATGCCAGGCGAGGGGTACGGGAACTTCTGCCCCGGGCAGGGGGGACCCTGGAGGTTTCAGCCAGCAAGGCTCTCGTTCAGCGTTATTCCGTTCTCCGGGCTGGGCACACCGACCAGGGAGAACTACACCTTCTTGTTATCCTGTCTTTAAACCATGAAAACGGGGCAGTGGGCACCAACGATGACAGCAGAGAGCGGCCCTGGCAGCCCCGGTTTCCCCTCTGCCTGTGGGGGTCCCCTTTCTGCTCCCTGGACCTCCCCGAGGTTGAGCTGCTCTCCCAGATCACCCCCACGGCGGTCCCGGAAGCTCAAAGTCCACCTACTCTGGGCGCGGGGACCTGGGGCGTGAGGCCCTGTGCTTGGCGAGTGGAGGGAGGCGCCCCCAGGGCCTCATAGATACAAAGGGCAGAGAGATACGTGGTCCAGAGGCTTCTAGGGCACACTGGTCGTGACCCCCAGTGAAAACAAGGGTCTGGCCTTGCTAAGGGACAGGCAATCCCAGGGGGTCCCCTGGCCTTTGGAATATCCCTACACGACCCGGTCCAGAATCCCCTGTGCTTCTTCAGCGAGAAATACAAGTCCCAAAGCATTCTAGCAGGGACCAGATGAGAAATTCGGAGGACACGCTCAGGACATGCTTCTTCTGAGCCCCATGCTGGCCCACGGGGAGGCACGGGTGGCCCGGGGAGGCCCGGGTGGCCCGGGGACGCATGCTGCACACGGGGACATCTCAGTGACCGGGTCCTCTGAGGAGATCATGGCTTTTAGCCCAATTCTTAGGATATGAAAAGCAGGCTTTTTTTTTTTTTTTTTCTCCCTTCCTTGAAAAAGCAAAGCCACAAACAACCCCGGTGTTTACCTGACTCCCCGCCGTGGCAGCAGCTGATCTAAAAGTTTCTGCTGTTCTGGTGACTTTGGCCTCCCGTCCAGCATTTTTCTTCCCTCCCCTACTTACATAACAAGCCCCTCCAGAACAGAATGGGCTTGTTGGCAGCAAAAAAACAAAAAAAAACAAAAAACCTAGCAAATTCCTTGTTTGGATTCGTTCGCGCTGTGGTCTGTGGCCTTGAGGCCCCGGCCAGGAACCATGAGTTTCTGGGTGCCCACTCGGTCTCCGGCCTGGCGCTGGGATTTGTCCAGACACTCCACACATTCTGAGGCTGCCTGGTGACTCGGGCTGGCACCTGCTTCCATCTGGAGCTAGAAGGCCCGAGACCTCACCCCTGGGTCCACACTGGCCGGCTCGGCCTAAGAGAGGGGACCTGGGCTCTCAGAACTTCCTGGCCCTCTAGCTGCCTAACCCCCTTATCTCATTTATTTTCTCTGCCTGGAGGCCTTAGACAAGATCCACTTGGCCCGGAGTCTGGGCATGTGCAGCGCACCTGCTCCCCTGCCTTCCAGAAGTCCTGAGAGCCGTGGACGTGGGGTGAGGTGACCGCGCTGCAGCCCCTGTCTGCTAGTGGAGTGATGCACGAGCCTCCCGGGGAGCTGCAGGCAGGCCCCTCAGCCAGATTGTAGGCTCCCTTCTGTCTCCCGTTACAGAGGGCAGAGGGCGGGTGGCCCGGCCCAGTGTGATGGGTGCTCGATTGGCCGTGGCATTGAAGCCATCTCTAACCATTTCTCGCTCCTGCCTTTTTTCTTTTTTCGTTAATAGACCCATTTTGAGCAGTTCTAGATTTACAGAACAGTTGTCCAGAAAGTACAGAGAATTCTCACACACCACCTTCCCCTCCCCCCGGCCGGTATCCCCCATTGTTAACAACCTGCATTAGAGGTACGTTTGTTACAATCGATGAGCCTTTATGAATACACGATTGTTAACTGAAGCCCAGAGGTGACCTTGGGCTCGCTCTTGGTGTGGTACGTTCTGTGGGTCTGGACACATGTCAGGCTGACCATGACAGTGTCAGCCAGAGCCGGATGCCCTAAAAATGCCCGGGGCTCTGCCTCTTCTCCCTCCCCAACCCCATGCTGGCTCTGACTTACTGGCTTTTGTCCTGATGCCTCTGGAGCCGGACCCCAGGCCGGGCGGGGGCAGAGCAACCCAGGTGTGTCGAAAGGATCCCTTTTGTCACAGGGCTGGGGAAGGGAATGGCCTAGAACGGAACTGGGGGTCTTGGCGGGCCCTTGGAGGATCTCTGGAGTTTGAGCCTGCACACCTCCTATCCCATGAGGAAACTGAGGGCGTTGTGGGTGTGAGTTTCCAGTTGGGGTGTGAGTTTCCAGTTGACATAGTGGGTTGGGGGCCTGTCACAGAGGGGGCATAGGCCCAAGGCCCAATCAGTGGCTTTTCTTCTTCTTTTTTTTTTCTGATTTTCTCATGTTGTTTTATTATTTTTTTAAAAATTTTTTTTAACGTTTATTTATTTTTGAGACAGAGAGAGACAGAGCATGAACAGGGGAGGGTCAGAGAGAGAGGGAGACACAGAATCTGAAACGGGCTCCGGGCTCTGAGCTGTCAGCACAGAGCCCGACGCGGGGCTCGAACTCACGGACCGTGAGATCATGACCTGAGCCGAAGTCGGCCCCTTAACCGACTGAGCCACCCAGGCGCCCCTTATTATTTTTTTTAATTTATTTTTTTATTTTGTTAAACGTATGTCCAAATTAGTTAGCATCTACTGCAACAATGATTTCAGGAGCGGCTTCCTTAGTGCCCCTCCCCCATTTAGCCCATCCCCCCCTCGCACAGCCCCTCCGGTAACCCTCAGTTTGTTCTCCGTATTTATGAGTCTCTTCTGTTTTGTCCCCCTCCATGGTTTTATATTATTTTTGTGTCCCTTCCCTTATGTTCATCTGTTTTGTCTCTTAAGGTCCGCATATGAGTAAAGTCGTATGATTTGTGTCTTTCTCTGACTAATTTCACTTAGCGTAATCCCCTCCAGTTCCATCCACATAGTTGCAAATGGCAGGATTTCATTCTTTCTGATTGGCGAGTGATACTCCATTGTATATATAAACCACATCTTCTTTATCCATTCATCCATCAGTGGACACTTGGGCTCTTTCCATACTTTGGCTATTGTCGATAGTGCTGCTATAAACATGGGGGTGCGTGTGTCCCTTTGAAACAGCACACCTGTATCCCTTGGATAAATGCCTAGTAGTGCAATTGCTGGGTCGTAGGGTAGTTCTGTTTTTAGTTTTTTGAGGAACCTCCACACTGTTTTCCAGAGTGGCCGCACCAGTTTGCATTCCCACCAATCAGCGGCTTTTTTAAAACATATTTTTAATGTTTTTTTTTTTTTTTTCTGACAGCGAGAGCTAAATTAGTAAACAGGACCAAAAACTTCACTTTAAAAAGACCTAGTTTACTTGGCCATTTTGAGTGTCATTAACTCGCCCGGTGGGCACCTCTGGCCCAGATGGGGTCCCTGGCACCCTCCGTGGCCGCGAGCGGCGATGAGGGTGCGGCGTGCTCCCAGTGCAGTCCTGTTCCACCTGAAAACTCTGATTTCCCGCGTGGAGCTGTGGGGCGTGTGCCTGATGCGGTCCCCAGCAGGTGCGGCCCTGGAAGGAAGCAGAAACGGGCAGATACCAGCTCCCCGCCCCGCTGGCCTCCACGTTGCTCCAGCAGCTTTGGCAACTGGAGCCCCTCTGTGCGGAGCGCCCACCAGCCTTCAGTCAGCGGGACACCGAGGCTTCTGTGGCTCCGGAAGGTTCTTGGAGCGGCTGCTCACCCTGATGGCCGTGACACAGGTGTGGAGGGTTCCGGGAAGTAACAAATTCACACCACGCTGACGACCGACCAAGAAGCGCAGCTTGGAACAAGAGCTTTGGCGCCGGAGGAAAGATGCAGAAAGGCCAACACTGGAAAACGCCTCGTGCGTGGATCAGGACTGACGTTCACCGCGGGCCCGGGACGGCCAGGCCCACGCCCCAGGCTTGCCTCGCAACGGGACTCCGTGAGGTAGTTTTGTTGTCACCTGACGTGATAGAAACAGATGCTAGAAAGTCACCATCGGCTAAAAAGAGCGTAGTGTGACCGGAAGTTGCTAGAAGTTGCAATACCAGGATTTGGTTCGTGACTGTGCAAGGCGGCTTTGAGTCGAATGTCTCTGGGCGTCCATTACTCCCCCAGGGGCAGGAGGGGATTGATCGTTTCGGGAGATTTCTGAGAACTTTTCCAGCTGTAACATGCTCTCACTGCATGACTTCCCTGGATTTAGGTGTCAGGAGACCAGGGGGGCGTGCGCAGGCCTGGCCCACCCAGGGGGTGGGTGTAGGTGCTGACAGAGACCACTCTGAGGGGGTCTCAATGGGGGGGGGGGTTGCTCCCGTTCTGGGTCTGGGGGTGGCAGGAGCCAGGCTGCCCATGCTGGGTCACAGCAGCAGTGCCCACGGCTCACAGGGCAGGGGAGGGACGCACGGGGCTGGATAAGAGGGGAGGAGGGAAGGAGTTGCCCACCTCCCACGACAGTAGAGAGACGTGGTTCTCTCTTTTTTTTTTTTTTTTTAAGTTTATTTATTTTTGGGACAGAGAGAGACAGAGCATGAATGGGGGAGGGGCAGAGAGAGAGGGAGACACAGAATCGGAAACAGGCTCCAGGCTCTGAGCCATCAGCCCAGAGCCTGACGCGGGGCTCGAACTCACGGACGGCAAGATCGTGACCTGGCTGAAGTCGGACGCTCAACCGACTGCGCCACCCAGGCGCCCCTCTGTCTCTTTACTCCGTGCCTATTTCCGGGTGCAAAATACGAGGGGAGGTCCGAAGGCTCCGACCAGGACAGACGCGCATTTTATTCTAGGTCTGTGTGTGCGTAATCAAAAAGTTTACGAAACAATGAGAGGCACCCTTATTGTGTTCTAATTCACATTTTTGTGGTTGTGTAATCAACTAGGTCGGTTTTATGATCCACTGATGGGTTTGGACTATTCGTTTGAAAACTAATCGTGGCCAGGGGGCGCCTGGGCGGCCCAGCCGGTGAAGCGTCCGACTTCGGCTCAGGTCATGATCTCGCAGTTTGTGAGTTCGAGGCCCGCGTCGGGCTCTGTGCTGACCGCTCGGAGCCTGGAGCCTGTTTCGGATTCTGTGTCTCCCTCTCTCTGCCCCTCCCCTGCTTGTGCGCTCGTGCTCTCTCTCTCTGTCTCAAAAATAAACACTAAAAAAAGAAAAAACTAGCAGCCGGGTGCTCCTAGAGAGCCAGGAGGAACAAATGAAAGCAGCTCCCTTCATTATTTATGCCTAGTGCAGGGAGCCCTTGAATTCTTTTTGCGTCCTTGGTGTTGGCTGCTTACTCTGAACTCCTCGTATTTTTCAGTCCGTAACCTGGTGGCCCGGAGCAGGGGGGCGGGCGGCACAGCGAGCAGGATGGAGGGGAATCCTTGCGGGACCTGCAGAAAGGGGGAGGGCTCATTTGATACATAGTGTTATCGATACGGACGTTTCATACTCTGAAAATTCTGAGCCCCAAACCCTGCAGGTATCCGCTCAGCTCCTGGGCGGAGCCCCAGAGCCTCGCCGGGTAGGTGGTTGGGGGCAGAAATGAGGTCTCTCTGAGCCCTGATGCTCGTGCCAGATGCTCCTGCATAGGGCGTGTCTCAGAGCCCGCCAGCGGCACTGTGACCTTATGGAAATGTTCCCTGGGTGCCCAGTTCTACTCAGATATTTGATGCCCCTCTTGAAGTTTGGACCAAACCCGCCTGATTTCCCCTGCAGTACCAAGCGCTGCTTGCGGGGGGCACCAGGCAGGGTGGGGGGCTCAGGTGTGACGGAGGGCCATTTGGGTCTGTGGGATGCACCCAGAAGCACCTCCACTTTCCCTCGTGGTTGGTTTTTCTGCTCCAGGAAGGGGACGTCAGAGTGTGGGAGCCCCGTAATTATAGTTCCCTAGCTGGCCAGGCAGTGTGTGGCCCCCACGGAGGGTTCAATGCCAAGGATAGCACAGTCTCGGTTGGTGGCTTGGCATTTCGTGTGTGAGTCAATAAAGCCTCTCCAGAAACCCAGACTTGGTCTTTTCAAACCCTATCTTAAGATTTGTCTCCGTAGAATAGTAAAATGTCAGGGCTGAAAACAGCGCTGGGATTAAGGGCTGTCCCTCCTGTCACAGATGGCTCCTGTGTTCAGTCTGCCCTTGCCTTCAGAAGGGCCCAGCGGTCCGAGGTAGCCCATTAGAACATCATTTCCTTTTCATAAGATCTGGGTGTTTCCCGCACTCTGAGCTGTGATCAGTCATTTATACCTCAGTATGAATGAGCTTATGAGCGCCTTTTCCAGTACCCGTCTCGTTTGGGGGAAAGACAGACTCCCGTGCGAGTCTCGCTGTGTGTCTGGCACTGTGGAGGAATGAGTCACTCAGGTGAACGAGACGAGGTCCTTGCTGTCAACCGGCCGCCGGTGTGGGAGGGACCAGGGCAGCGTGAGCAGGTGCCTGGGGGAAATTCGCACGGCACTCACCCGGCTAGTGACGCAAGAGTGACTGCTTTGATTTCGCAGGTGAGGCGTGAACAGATGAGGCTATGATGGGACAGCGGGGCTTTTCTGAGTCTGCTGCTCTCCTTCGCGTGTGGCACGTGTTCTCCAGGACAGTAAAAATAGGCCTGTTCGGGCTGTTTCCTGTTTTTCCACTCAACTCTGCTGGGATGGAAACCCTTTCCTATCCGTCTCTATCCCGCCTCCAGCTATTTTCTTTGGGGATTTCTTGTGGCGAAGTGAAGGCTCAGCTGTGTGTACAGAGCCCCCCTTGCCCCGAGTGGGCCCCCTCTCCTTCCCAGAGGCAGCCAAGATAATATGTATATTATAAGGGTATGTAATATACCCTTAATACACACATCTATGTTATACGCCCTTAATATAAATGATTACAAATTAATACATTAGGTGTGCATAATACATAATGTAGATACGCACACACGCACACACACACACACAAAGGGTTTTGTTTTAAGGACTTAGCTCATCTGTGGGGCTCTTGAGTCCTAAATCCACAGGGTGGGGTGACGGGTGGGAGCTCAGGCAGGAGCTGGTGCTGAGGTCTTGGGGCAGAATTCCTTCTAATTTTGAAAAGCTCAGCGTTTTTGGTTTTTTTGTTTGTTTGCTTTTTGAGAGAGTGAAAGAGAGAGAAGGTTCATTAGTGCATGCAAGTAAGGGAGGGGCAGAGAGAGGGAGAGGGAGACTCCCAAAGCAGGCTCCGTGCTGTCGGCACAGAGCCTGATGCGGGGCTTGATCCCATGACCGTGAGATCGTGGCTTGAGCCGAAATCAAGAGTCGGACGCTTAGTCGACCGAGCCCCCCGGGCGCCCCTGGAAACCTCAGGTTTTGCTCTAAGGGCAAAACTGGGCGATTGGGTGAAACCCACCCACGTCAGGGAGGGTCATCTCAGACCGTAGATGCTCATCTACAAGGACCTTCACGGCAACACCTCCACTGGTGGTCGATTGAGGCACTGGAGCCTCTGGCCCGGCCAAAGTGACAATAAAATTACGCATCGCAGATTCCGTGATGGCACTAGGTCGCAGAGCCCAGAGCTCCCCCTTCTGTGACATCTCCCACCTCCCATCGCCAGGCTTGGGCAGGAAATAACCCCCCGTGGAGATATGGATTGTTCTGGATTGAGGCAGCAACCTGCCACCACGCAGGTGGTCCCTGTGGGTAGCCCCCCCCCCCCATGGTAATGACCGAGCCTTCCTCCTGGCCAACCTGAGCCCACTCAGACCCCTGGAGCCTCCTCCCCACCCGCCCTCCCTCTTCCCTTCTTTTGGGAGGAGCCGGGGGTTCGGAGACAGCAAGAAACGGGGTTGATTCCAGTCCCTAATCCTCGGTGGTTAACAGAGAGAGGCTGGACTCAACCCGGCCTGGACATGTGTCTCTCAGGGGTCACTCTGGGGGCCCGAGTGAGGAGGGGCGGGGAGGGGACCCCGGGAATGTGGACCGGGGGCCCTCAGGCCTTCCAGAGCACCAGCCAGTTCCCTCTGCACGGCGTCCTCAGCCGTAAGGCCAGGCGCCCGTGGGGCCCTTCCGAGCTTCCGTGTAGCAATAGTCGAGCAAAGGCTGCTTACGAGGCAGGGCAAGGCCCAGCTGCCTCTTAAACAAGAGGAGACCAGGAGCAGCTGGCCCTTGGTAATCCCTCCCTCGAAGGGCTGCGCACGAGGTGTCTGTCACCCTGTCCTTCGTCGTGGGGAGGGGATCGGGCCTCCTGTCTCGTTACAAGGAGGGACAGCCAACGTCTGCAGAACCTTTGCAGCTTCGTTTCAGGCCGCGGTCGAGTGGAACGTGACAGGCCACCTGGGCTTTCCAGGTTGACAGTTGACCCGGGACGCGGCGGGGGGGTGGGGGTGGGGTGTCCCGGTGATGCACCTGTGCCGTCCCCAGTCCCGAGGACAGGTGTGGCCCCCCGGCCAGTGGCCTCACCTGACAGAGTGAAGAACCGAGGGTCCCGGAGGCTAAAACGAGGGGGAGTTCTGGAGAGAAAACGGTTTCCCGGCTGGTGCTTCTGTCGTGCCAAAGAAGCCGCCGGGCGAGGAACTGGGGACGGCCGCAGGACAGGGTAGTACCTCAGCACGGGGCAGGGTCAGGCCGCCATACTCCCCCCCCTCCTGGGGCCCAGGGCTCCTTTCTTTGGAGAAAGGCCAGCTCAGCGCAGGGGCCCAAGTACTTTCCCTGGCATCGAGGCCCCGGGGCAGCGGGTGGGGGAGCCCAAGCCAGCTGTCGAATCAGTCGGGACCCCCAGGTGGGGGGCACGGGGCAGGCAGGGTGGCTGCAGGAGGGAAAAGGAGCGCTTTGCTTGTCTTTTTTTACATCAGGAAGCCTCTCCAACTGCAGTCAGAAACCACGATGTCCTCTGTGGAAAATCAAGAATTCTGGAACTTCTCCGAGAGTTAAGTTTAGGCTTTGCCGAATTTGGCCCCTGGCCCTCCCCTGTTGCCGAGTTCCAGCGATTCAGGGTTTGTTCCTTATTTTTCGGAGAGTGGTTATATAACGTGAATGTTTTCCAAAGGCCCCAACTGACCATGGCTCTGGTCGCCACCCCCCACGTTAGTACCAAGAACTGCCCGTTGGGCGGCTTTGAGGGATGGCGCTAACCCAGGCCATCTGGAGACACCTCACTCGTGCCTCCCACCTGAGGTGCTTGCCAAGGCCCTCACCGCAAGGGGTGGACTTCAAGCCACAGCAGATGAGACACAGACGAGGCTAAATCACGTGAGCAGCAGCCCTTGGCGTGACGGGGACGAGGAGAGTCGGGGACACGGGCAGGGCAGGCGCGCTCCGTGTGGAACCTGAGTGACCGAGTACCGGTGATTCTGAGGGTGCCGCTCACAGCTTTCCTGGAATTGTGCCAAGCATCCATGAGGACGCGCCTGGCATTTGTGTCGATGACCCGGGTGCTTAAGATAGAGGGGCCTCAGAAACCAATGGGATAGACGGAAGGTTAGCACTTAGGAGGCAGAGGAAAGTCACGTCAAGATAGAAAGAAGTGCGGCTGGCTCATCGCCACCTCCTCTCTGAGGCATCAGCGGGGAGCATGGCTGTGCCCTCACCCCTCCGCAGGTGCAGCCCATGTTCATGGACACCCTGCCCCCAAACCCGGAGTTTCTAAGGCAGGGGAGATGACTTAGAAGCCTGAGAATAGAAGAAAATTATGTTCGTGACGAATCGTAGAAGGTGAGAGGGTACATTTTACTTCTTTACGGGGTTCCTGATCCCAGGATGACATTTAGTTCAGCGAGAAAAACCCAGACCGCGGGAGCTGAAAGGCATCTTCTGGAATTATCCGGTTAATCCCTCGTACTTGACAGATGAGAAGCTGAATGCAGACGTGTCTGAGACCCCCTCCCTTCCCCCCCCCCCCCCCAGTCCAGAGCTGGGGCTAGAACTCAGCCTTCTGGCTCCTTCCTTGCACACGGGTCGTGTTCTTGTGTGCGGAGGGACGTGGGACCCGGCTGTGCCCATCACCAGCCCTTCCCAAGCCTGGGGTGGCTCCAGATGTCGCTGGTGCCCTGTGTACTCGGGTCTGCTCAGTGGGAGCGGAGAATGAAAACCGTCCTAGATGTGTTCCTTCCTCGGTAGGAATCAGCCTGCTGCTAATTGCACAGGAATGTCCTATTGTGACCCTGATATTTAAAACCCCTGGCCGGCCCTCAGGTGCAGGCCACGGGCCCCTGACATTGGCAGCCTTTCTGTTTGTCCTGTCTTTGTGCCTTCGTCAGGACTGTTCCTGGGGTATCCCAGCTGCATCAACAAAGGAGTTTTGTAAGACCAAAAGGTCAGAACCGCACCCGATCGATATGCACTTACCTCGCACCTATGCTCGAGGCTAAAATATGAGTAAGACAGCCCCTGTCCTTCAGGGATTCATGAGTCAGTTGGGCACGGTATAAAATCCATTATCTTCTGGGGTTCGGGACGCGTGGCAGGGGACTGGCCCCCAAACTATGCGAAGCGTAGGCATGCCGGCATGTGGAGCGATGGCACTCGGTGATGGGACGCCGCTCTTTGCGACATCAGCGTGAATTGCTTTTGATGAACAGTAGGCCTTCAAGAGAAAGCGTCATAAGCTGCCTTGGGGCTGAAGTGCTGAACCGTACAAACCCCCACTCCTCTTTCTTGTCCCCCAAGGTTCCGCTGTGCCAAGGATACTCAGTTTGCGTCTTCCCAGCCTCTGATACCGAGTTGGGTTTGGTTTGCGGAGCTGAGCCATCGCAAGGAGGTGGTGGGATTGAGCGGAAAGAGCTCTGAGCGGGAGTGCGTGGCCCCGGGGCTGCAGGGCCTGATTGCTACCGTCCGCCTGTCTGGCTCGGGCAAGTGGCTTAACCTCTCTGACCCTCAGTATCGTCATCTGTGGACTGGGATGGTACCGCTTGCCTTCCCTACTTGCATGGGCCGCCCTAAGGACCAGAGAGAGGTTTAACAAGGACACACTAAGGGCAGATTAATAACAGCTCTGTTGCCGATACCTTTTTTGTGGTAGAATGTTGGCTTTTGCCTGAATTTCTGAAGAGGGTAGGGATGGGGCTGTGGGGGTTAAGTGAGCTATTTTTTTTTAATGGTTATATATTTTTGAGAGAGAGAGAGTATGAGCAGGCGAGGGGCAGAGAGGGGTGGTGGGGGGCGGGGACAGAGGAGCTATCAGCACAGAGCCTGATGCAGGGCTTGAATCCACAAACCATGAGATCATGACCTGAGCTGAAGTCGGACACTTAACTAAGCCACCCCCGCACCCCTAAATGAGCTACTTTAAAAAAAATTTTTTTCTAAACATTTATTTATTTTTGAGACAGGGAGAGACAGAGCTTGAATGGGGGAGGGTCAGAGAGAGAGGGAGACACAGAATCCGGAGCAGGCTCCGGGCTCCGAGCTGTCAGCACAGAGCCGGACGCGGGGCTCGAACTCACGAACTGCGAGATGATGACCTGAGCCGAAGTCGGACGCTCAACCGACTGAGCCCCCCAGGCGCGCCTCCTAAATGAGCTACTTTTAAGGTCAGCTCACATCTCAGCGATTTTTCCAAACTTAGGTCTTTTCTCTTTTATCCTTATGCTTTCCTGACAGGTGACTTTATCAGCCCAAATCCTGAAAATTCACTTTCCCCAAGAGACCCTGGCAGTGGTCTCCAGAGCCTGCGGTCAAGGTCTAGGCTATAGTGTGTGCGGCCGATGACGATCCCAGAGTCTCTTGGCCGCAACCAGGTCTTAAATGTCTCCTAGCGCCTCGACATGGCCCAGCAAAGTGCCCACCTGGCACCGCGGGCGGCCTGACCGGCTGGCAGACCAGAAACGGAGGTTCAGGGACAGCGAGGAGAAGAGAAATCGGTGAGGAAAGGGTGAGGCTCTGGTGGGAATTTAAAATTTCGAAAGCCCGTAAACGGGAAGTTCCAGGAGCCTGAACCTTCTGGAATGTCAGCTGAGCTCGGAGGCCAGGCCTCCCGTTATTCCACCAGCTGATAGCCTTGTGGCCGCAGTTGCAGTTCGAGATTTTTCCCATGCCTGGTCTCCCAGGTGTGTGCTGTTTCTTGGGGAGCTCTGAGAGATGAGAGCCAAGATTAGCGTCATGGAATGTGGGGCGGAGGAACCTTCCAGCAAAGCCCGCCACTCATGCCAAGGGACTTCCCTGTGGGGATGCTTGACTGAGCAGACACACCGCAGCGGTCGGATGGCTTGAGACTTCCGTGAGCTCCCCCTGGTCAGAAATAGGGGCGGGGGACCCGCTGCGGCCCCTCCTGGCGGCCCCTCGTGGCCACGGGCCACCTGCGGCAGGAGCCGGCCCAGCATTCTGGTGTCTCCCCTTCCCAGACCGTCTTAACGGGAGTCCTTTAGCCACTGGGGCCTCAGTCGCTAGAGCGTGATGGTTCCACAAGGAACAAATGAGTGTTTGTGCGAAGGCTTCCGCGTGTGGAGACCGCCGTACTGCACAAATGTTGGAGGGTAATGATTATTTGAAACCGGAGAGGAATGTACTCATTAAAACAGGAGATAAGCATCCCACACCGTGTTCCTGCTCACTTCCCAGGGAATTGCAGCCGCGTGGGGCCTGCTCGTGGGCACAGACTGCGTGCCCCCCCCCCCCGCTGGCTGCCCAGGGGAGGGGGTGCTGATCCGAACGGTGCCGTGTGCCCGCTGTGCGCCCGGCAAGTGCAAGGCGGAGAGTGGGACTAGCTTTCCCCTTGCCCCTGATGAACGCAAAGCCTAGTTAGAGAAACAGACTCGTAAACGATCCTAATACGGCACGCCAAGTCCCGTCATATAGGTTAGGAGTTCGCCGTGTGAACCAGGATTGGGGGTGGCGGGGGGCGGGAAGACCAGTAAAGCCCAAAGCGGGTGAGGAGCTGGGGACAGTGCTGGCTAGCACTGGCCCTTCACGCACGGCCCTGGGCCAGGCTCTGTGCTAGAGGCCAGCGCTGTCCTGGAGGGACTAGAGTGAAGCAGGGTCTGTTCTCCTGGGAGGGGGTGGACAGCGGCCAAAGAGCAGCCTCGAAGTGAGGTGTGTGAGGAGTTGAGATGGCGTTCCAGACCGCGTCCACAGACACGCGGCCGCGATTGGAAAAACCAGCCTGCCTGAGAACTTGCTGAAGGGAGACGGGGTTTTAAAAGCACATCAGAAACAAGGCTGCAGAGAAGCACATCAGAAACAAGGCTGCGGAGGTCGGCGGATCCACGGGGCCCGGTCTGGAGACTGCAGGGCCCTGACGAGGGCTCCTGACCGTGGCTCCTCCCGGCAGTCACCTGTGGCCCTCCACCCGGGCTGCCGGCCCAATCACCGAGATGCCTGGACTGCACCGTCGATGGATCAACTCCCTTCCACGGCGGGACCCAAGCTCCCCAAGTGCAACCAGGCCCGAGACCACGGACCTCAACACCAGGGAGGCTGAGTCTGGAATCTGCACGTGTAAGAGCTCATCAGCACGCACTGGTCAACCAGGGGTGGGAGCCATTGCCGAGTCCCTGGGGTGCCAGGGGAGAGGCCGGCATAATGAGACCCACGTTTTCAGGGATCACTCTTCAAGCAGAGGTTTGGAGATGGCCTGAGGGGGGTGGGGCTGAAGGTCTCAGAGAACAATTAGGCAGCCCCAGAGAGAGCTGGGGGAGGAGGGTACAGACCTGGACCCCAGCAGCAAGAAGGGTGGCGGGGACAGAATGGGTTACAAGAAAGCCTGGGTACACAGGGGCGCCTGGGGTGGCTCAGTTGGTTCAGCGTCCAACTTCGGCTCAGGTCATGACCCCACTGTTCACGGGTTCGAGCCCCGCGTCGGGCTCTGTGCTGACAGCTCGGAGCCTAGAACCCGCTTCGGAGTCTGCGTCTCCCTCTCTCTCTGCCCCTCCCCGGCTCATGCTCTGTTTCTCTCTCAAAAATAAATGGATGTTAGAAAAAAAAGAAGAACAAAGTGAGATGTTTCACAGTTCCTGATCTCAAACTTACTACAGAGTCGTAGTCATTGAATCAACGTGATACCAGCACGAAGACAGACATGCGGCCCCCTGAGATAGAATACAAAGCCCAAAAGAAACCCTCACATGTGTGGCCAAGCTGAGATGTGTAGCAAAAGTGCCAACGCCATTCAGTGGGAAAAGACCGTCTTTTCTTCCATTTTTTAAATGTTTATTTTTGAGTGAGGGAAAGAGCGCACGCAGGGCAGGGGCGGAGAGAGCGGGGGACAGAGGATCCGAAGCGGGCTCTGGGCTGACAGCAGCGAGCCCGACGCAGGGCCCGGACTCACGAACCAGGAGATGATGACGTGAGCCGATGTCAGACCCTCAACTGACTGAGCCACCCGGATGCCCCTCTTTCTTTCTTTCTTTCTTTCTTTCTTTCTTTCTTTCTTTCTTTCTTTCTTTCTTTCTTTCTTTCTTTCTTTCTTTCTTTTTTTTTGTTTATGTTTTAATTTTTGGAGAAACAGAGAGAAACCATGAGAGGGGGAGGGGGAGCGAGAGAGGGAGGGGGAGAATCCCAAGCAGGCTCTGTGCTGTCGCTGCAGAGCCCGACTCAGGGCTCGATCCCACAAACGGCGAGACCAGGACCTGAGCTGAAATCAACCGGCTGAGCCACCCAGGGGCCCCAAAGGCAGTCTTTTGGATGCATGGTTCTGGGAACATGAATATACCCCTGGAAAACAAGGAAGGTGGGCCCTCACCTTAGACCATAGAGAAAATCTGACTCAGAACGGACCTCAGACCTCAGTGTAACAGCTACACCTAGAAAAGGCTTAGGAGACAACATAGGGGAAGAGACGCTTGACATTGGATTTGGCAGCAAAGTCTTCATCATGTCACCAAAAGCACATGCAACAAAGTAAAAACAGATAGATCGGACGACCTCAAAGTTACGAGCTTCTGGGCTTCAATGGACCCGATCGCCAGGGTGCAAAGGCAACCTACAGGATGGGAGAAAATGTGCACAAAGTATCCATCCAACAGAAGGCTGGCGTCCAGAATGCATAAAGAACTCCCACCAATTCACCAGCAAACAACGTGGTTAATAAATGGCCAAAGGACTTCCTGAGCAGACATCTTTCCAAAGAAGAGGGAACACCCGTCTCCAAATACAGTCACGTTCTGAGGTTCTGGGAGTTAGAACTCCATCCCGCGGGTTTGGGGGAGGGGGACGTGATTCAACACCTATGTTCACGGCAGCGTTTCTCCATAGCTACAAGGCACAAGCAACCCAAGGGTCCCCTGACGGTTGAACGGATAAGCAAAATGCGGCCCGTCCATACAATGGAGCGTTATTCACTTTTTAAATGTGTATTTATTTATTTTGAGAGCGAGAGGGAGTGTGCTTGCATGCGAGCAGGGGGAGGGGCGGAGAGAGAGGAGAGAGAGTACCCCACCGTCAGTGCAGACCCTGATGCGGGGATCGATCCCACGACCTCGAGATCACGATCTGAGCTGAAATCAGGAGTCAGACGCTCAATGGCCCGAGCCACCCAGGCGCGCCTGTTATTCACCTTTAAAAGGAAAGAAACTCTGACACCGGCTACAACATCTGAACTAATCTAGTCACAGAAGCAGGGCAAATACTGCATGATTCCACCTACGCGAGGTACTGGGGTAGTCAGATTTATAGAGACACAGTGTAGGATGCTGGGTGCCAGGCGCTGGGGGAAGGGATGGGGAGTTGTCTCACGGGGACAGAGTTTCCCTTTTGCAAGATGAGAAGGGTCGGGGGACGGATGGTGGTGATGACTGCGCGGTGTGAATGCACCTAATGCTCCCAAGCTGTACATGCAAAGTGGTTAAGATTGTAAGTCCTGTGGTATGTGTATGTTGCCACAACAAAAAAGGGAAAAAAGAAAGGTTAAGGACACAGGCAAGTTCTCCTGTTGGACTTCCCACGTGGGGCTTCTTCCCGGGGTGTGAGGGCATCCGTCAGGTGAGACCAGGGGAAGGAGGAGCAGAGCTGAGAGTGGAGTGATGCCGCGTGTGGGTCCCCGCCTCCCCTCTGTGCCATCGTGCCACCCAGCTTCACTGAGCACTGCGCCCCAGCCGCCAGCCCGGCTCTCCCCGCCACCAGCCCCCATCATCTCTCCAGGAAGACGCGCGTCCTGGACCCCTTCCGCGAGCCCCACATTCTGTGTCCTGACATGAGGTCCTGTCCCATCAGCCTTTCCCCAGGGCGCCGAGAGTCCTGCCCTGCACGGCCGTTTTCGTCCTGGGGCATTTTCCCTCCTGCCTCTAGTCCCAGCCTCTTCTCCTCACCCCTTCCCCGGGGTGGTGGGGGGCAGTGGCCTATTCTGGAAGGGAATGTGAGCGTGTTCTCCTGCAGGACGTGCTGCTGGATCTCCCTCCCGATCTTAGAGGGAGCTGGCATGTGGTGCCCCGTCCTCTGTCTCCGCTTACATCCACACCCCTCCCTCGTGGTCCGTATTTACGGAGGACTTAGGAGGGGGTGGCGATGCACACACAGAGTCAGTGAGGCCCCTGGATGAGGCCGGGTGGGCACCCGAGGGCCACTCCACTGACCACATGCTCTCTTTCCATCCTAGGACCTGAGTTCCTTTGCCATGCCTCTCCTGGACGGAGACCTGGAGAGCTCAGAAAAGCATGCTTCTCGTAAGGTAAGCCACCTTTCTCACAACATCTCACGGCTCACCTGGGGTGCCACTGAGGCGGGACTCCCTCGGTGAGAGCCCAAGACAAACGTCCGCCTGCACATCCACCCATGCTCCCACATGCACATCTACTGTGCTCCCACCCGCTCATCCGCTTGTATTCCCACCTGCTCATCCATCGGTGCTCCCACCTGCACATCCACCTGTGCTCCCACCTGCACATCCACTGTGCTCCCACTTGTTCATCCACTTGTATTCCCACCTGCTCATCCATTAGTGCTTCCACCTGCACATCCACCTGTGCTCCCACCTGTACACCCACCCATGCTCCTACCTGCTCATCCATTTGTATTCCCACCTGCTCATCCATCAGTGCTCCTACCTGCACATCCACTGTGCTCCCACTTGTTCATCCACTTGTATTCCCACCTGCTCATCCATCGGTGCTCCCACCTGCACATCCACCTGTGCTCCCACATGCACATCCACTGTGCTCCCACTTGTTCATCCACTTGTATTCCCACCTGCTCATCCATTAGTGCTTCCACCTGCACATCCACCTGTGCTCTCACCTGTACACCCACCCATGCTCCCACCTGCTCATCCATCAGTGCTCCCACCTGCACATCCGCTGTGCTCCCACTTGTTCATCCACTTGTATTCCCACCTGCTCATCCATCTGTGCTCCCACCTGCACATCCACCCATGCTCCCACATGCACATCCACTGTGCTCCCACCCGTTCATCCGCTTGTATTCCCACCTGCTCATCCATCGGTGCTCCCACCTGCACATCCACCTGTGCTCCCACCTGCACATCCACTGTGCTCCCACCTGCTCATCCATTTGTATTCCCACCTGCTCATCCATCGGTGCTCCCACCTGCACATCCACCTGTGCTCCCACCTGCACATCCACTGTGCTCCCACCCGTTCATCCACTTGTATTCCCACCTGCTCATCCATCAGTGCTCCCACCTGCACATCCACTAATACTTCCACCTGCTCATCCACCCACACTCCCACCTGCACATGCACCTGTGCTCCTACATGCAGTCCCCGCTGCTTACCCGCTGGTGCACCTGGCCGCTGCTGGGATGACCCACCTCACCTGGCCATGCCCCTCACACTTGCGGCTCTCTGATTTGAGAGCCTCCTGGGCTTTTTTCCTTTCTCTCCTCCCTCTGGGTTCAGCCATGCCCCCCCGCTTGTCTCCCCAAAGGAGTCCGAGATAATGTGGAAGATCAACAATAAGCAAAGAGAAGAGGCTCAAAGTATCAGTAAATGGGAGATTCGGAGACCATCCGTGGCTTTCAGCTCGTCCCGTCACGGACAGGCCCCCCCACCCCTGCCCTCCATTCGGGTGTCCGCCCTTCCCTTTGGTCTCCTGGCCACTTCTCCTTGCCTCTGTCTAGCTCACTGCCAACCCTGCCCCGCTGGTCAGCCGGTGTCTCGGCAAGGCTGATGGCCGTGTGGGGACAGGCAACCGACAAGAAGTGTGTATCCCGTGAGCGTCAGTGGGCGCGCGGCACGAAAGGGGAGGTCGAGGTGGCCGGCCATCAGGAGCGAGGGTGGGGCAGAGAGCTGGGCAGCAAGTTATTCCCGGGCCCTGTTACCCATGGCCCCGGGGCGGGGAAGGGACCTCAGGAGGGGCCCAGCCACACGGGTGCCATGGGCAGTGTCTTGGCACGGATGTACCGGGCCACACGACTCCGGCTCTGGGTACAGCCCGGGGTTGGGGCCGGAGCTCCAGGGCGGAGGGCTAGCCTGTTCTCTAAGCATTTTGAATTGCACACAGTTAAGGCAGCATAGCCTGGTTTAGGCCTGCGGGGTCCTGCTGGCCTCAGCTCCCTGTCCCGACCGAACCAACGATCTGATTAACGGTCACCGTGGCCCAGCCCGAAGAGCCCCTCAGAGGATGCCCTCAGTAAGGAGCCACGGAGTTCCTAGCCCGGAAGGGCACGGTCTGTGGCTGCAGGGTGGGTCTTCCTCCTCGCAGGGGTTGGACGCCAGGAAGCCCGTCCTCGAGGTGAAAAATCTGAGGCGGAACCTTGCATGCGGCGAAGATACACGGCGAGGACTGAGGCCTCACCCAGCCCGGCCAGCCCCCACTTTGGTGGCTCCCAGAGGGTTCCAGAGCAAAGTCATTGTCACAAATGCACGACTTGGGAGCGGAAAGGGACCATGAGGGTTTATTGCACCCCCAGCGTGTCCTTGGAATGCCGGGGGACATTGGCAATGGTGACGTCTGGGACATGGGCCTCAACAGCCCATGGCCTGGCTGGGAGAGGAGGTCCGGACTCCCGAGAAGGTAGTGAATTGTTCCAGATGGTCTGACAAGGGCATGGGACACGGAGGGACCACAGTGCTGGTTAGCTGGGAAGGCGCTTCTCCCCTACATCTGTGGCCCCATGTAGCCTGGAGACAGGCCTCGGATGGAAGGCGCGGCAGAAGAACGTGGACAGGGCGGGGCGCTTGGGATTCCCGCTGATCCTGCTTCCCGAAGGCCATCCCCCGGTCTCCCCCCGCCACCCTCACCCCGTCCCCGGAGGGCAGGCTTTCCCTCCCCCTGACCTCGAACCCTGGCAATCCTCCTTTCAATTAGACTCCAGTAACCTCGAATTATTTGGACATAAGGTTGGCCTTTCTGAGAAGCAGAGTTAGGCCACTGCTGAGAAGAGTTCCCAAAATGCCTTGGGAGGGCTGCCCTCCTCCCCTGCCTGATTCTGCCCCTTCGTGTTAGCAATCCAGTTCCAAGCGGAGACACCCCTGTGAAGAGGAGCGTGGCTTCGATTCTGCTGACATCTAGCCCTTTCCGTGGACGTGAGGGTGGCCACAGAGGGCCACCGAGGGGCCGCCAGGCTCCTCGGGCGGAGAAGTGTGGACACAGTCGGACACCCACAGCCTCCCCTGCGTCCCAGGAGCCCTTGTGCAGCTGGATGGATGGGCTACACTTGAGCTCCCCTTGACAGGTGTTCCTGAATATTCCAGCGGCCAGCCTGGCAATCTGTCACATCAGTCATCCAGGATCTCCGGGCCTCCTCACTGGACCCCTGTCCGCGGAGCCCCCGCCCCCAGAGATGGCAGCGCTTTGTCACATACCGTGTCTCTGTGGGAAGCTTCTGGTCACCTTGACTCTGCACAGCTCTGGCGTGCAGTTCCCAGGCCAGCATCTGGGGCCAGGCCAGTGCCGGGATCTCGGGGATGGTTCGGCACCGTTGCAGCCGCTCTGGGTCAGCCGGCATGGCGCCTGGGGTGGGACGGGGCGTCTGCGGAAGGCCTGCAGCGAAGATTTGAGCACCAGGCGGCCTGGCCTTTGCCCCAGTGCCCTCCTGGCCGACGGCTGGAGAGTCCGCTCCCCGTTAGCTCGTGAACTGCACTCATCTTGGGAGTCTCTGGGACCTTTTGTTCGTCCAGAGGCGGCGCGTCGTCCGATTACATTTATCGAAGTATTGCTTCATCGCAGCCTTGCCAGCAGGCGTGAGCCACGGCCCCGTCCCCGGCAGCTCCCGTTGGCGCCCGAATCAGCATCGCCCCCGCCCAGCCTGCAGGGAACAGACGGCTGGCACGCCCGGCCATCTCATCTCCCCTCTGCCAGGCAGCGTGGGCCCCCGCGGAAGAAGGGGGAGCCGGGCTGTGTCCACCATTGTTTGGCCTTTTTGGGGAGAGGTCTACTTCCCGTGGGTTCCCTCCTCCGTGTCTGACTCCGTCGGCCTGGAATTCTCAGTGCAGAATGGCATTCCAGGCACCCTAGGGTGCCCCTTGTTTACCAGATAAGGGCCAAGCCAGCGCTCAAGGCCCTCTGCTCCGGCTCGTGGCGGCCACGTCGTGCCTGCCATTCTCCCTTCCCCCACAGAGCCCAACACGGGCATGTGCCCAGCAGCTCCGCCTTCTCCCTGCAGAGCCCCCCGGGGCCTTGGGGAGCGCGGCAAAGTCGGGGGTCGCCTGTGGGGTTAGCCTCGCAGCTGGTTCCTAAATGCCACCGACTCTCTGCCTCCGCCCCTCAAACCTGACCTTGACTCCGTTTCGTGTCTTCCGGGCTGCTCCCACTCCCTCCAGCAGCTATTTCTGCCACTCTCGGGAGGGAGAGGGTGGAAGGGCCCTGAGGTCCCACGGCACCGCTTACCAGCTTTGTGACCTTCACCGTGCCTCCGGCTGGCCCCTTCCCCTGGCCTCGGGCTCAGGGGTGCTCAGTGAGCGATGGTGGAGGCCACCAGATGCTCTGCCCTGAGCAAATCTGTGCCATCCCCTTGCTGGAGAGCCTCGGGGAAGAGTCAGGTTCTTACACCGCAGGTGGTGTCGCGCCATAAGTCAGCCCTGCCCCCCTGACGCGCCACAAACATCAGGCAACTGTTAGTTACAAATTCATGACCAGGAGCACGGATCAAATATGCATGGCGTACTCACTGTGTGCCCGGTGCTTCCCCGCCATGATCCAGTCAACTTCGCACCCCGTGGGCCGGCCTAGTGTCCCCCCTTGGATGGATGAGGGCCCTGGACCTTAGGTCGCTTGTCCACACCGCTGGAAATGGAGCCGTGATTCAGACTCCAGTCTCCGTGTCCAGACTCCTTGCCTGCATCGCCCCCCTGTTGGGTCACCTTCCACTCCTTGTGTGACGTTCCCCACCCCCCCCACCCCCACCCCCGGCCATAGGCGCGTCTGGTCTACTGCGTGGAGAACGTCTCCTCCTTAGTCATTCTTGGGGTTCAGAACAACGTGAGGAAGCCTGAGTCCCATAGGTGGGGGGGATAGTGGCAAAATCGAGAACTCAGAGCACAGGGAGCGGAGGTCTAAAGGCTTTCAATATCAAGGGCTAAAGAGAGAAAAAAATTCACCTCTCTATAAGGAGACGCGCTTGTGGTCTGTGACTGTTGTAGTCCCGGCCTCTGGCCCAGAAGCTCACTCACTGAAGGGACGGACGTGGAGCCCACCTGGGCACCCCCATATGGCCCCACGGGCCCTCTAGTATAAAGTGGGGAGTTGTAGGGAGAAGTGACTTGTGGTTGAGGGTCACTGAGGCCCCCCTCAGCCCCACCCCCACTCCCGGGAGGGCATAACCTCCAGCGAGGAGTCATAAGCCCAGTTCGGGGCGCCCTCTGGTGGGGGAAGAGCTCACAGGGGCCCTGGGTCGCTCAGACACCCCCGGGGACAGAGGCCAGAGCCCCACAGATGCTACCTCTGGTCGTGTGCGTGCCCTCGTGCCCTCACCTATCTTTGCGAGCCTGTGGCCACCAGCTGGGTGGCATCGCGGGGTCTCAGCACGCTGGGCGGTTCCCTGCCCGGCCTCCTCCTCGCCCCGTGAGCCCCGTGGACCCGTCGCTGTTCTTTCCTACCATGGGACCGGGTAGGCCCTGAGGTCCTTCTGGCCCCCGTGTTGCAAGTTTGCCAAACCGACAGGAGCAAACGAACGCGCAGAGGGTAGCTCCTGCGACTCGGGGGCGGGCGGGCGTGACGCCTCGGCTTACAGATGAGGAAACTGAGGCACGACGAGACTAAGTTGTGCACAGGGAGGCCCAGTGAGGGGTGAGTCGGGGTCAGACCCTCGCGCTTAGGCTGCAGGTGTAGCTCTGGCTTCTGATGTCCGTCCAAGTGCGTGAGTCACGTGCCCCGGCTTGACGCCGTGGACGGAGTCGTCGTTTCTCAAACCGTAACTACAAGGTCTGGTCATCAGCGAACTGGGCCTTGTTAACTTCCTTCCTGAGCCCTGTCACCAGCCCCAGTCATCCTAATGCCACAGCAGCTTGTCGGGGGGGGGGGGGAGGAATTCAAGCCCCAGGCTGGCCGTGGTTCAGGCCTTAGAGGTATACGTTTCCTCCTCTGAATTTTTTTAAATTCTATGAATTAAGTTACTTCTTTATTAAATTATTTATTAACTTATTTATTTTAGGGAGGGCGAGAGCAGGGAAGGGGCAGAGGGAGAGGGAGAGAGAATCGTAAGCAGCCTCTCTGCTGCCAGCACCGAGCCTGACGCGGGGCTCGATCCCGTGACCCTGGGATCGCGACCTGAGCCGGAATCAGGTCGACCGACCGAGCCACCCAGGCGCCCCTGTGTTTCCTCCTTCGAAGAGGGCCAAGAGACCCTCGTGCCAGGGTAGTCAGACCTCGAGAAGGACAGACGTGAGGCGTGAAGAAGTAGACGCCGGGAGACAGACCCACAAATGGGATAAAGGGGTCGCTGCCTTTTCCGTGCTCGTCTGCTCCAGGAAGCCCCTTCTAGAGGGCTGGGTGGAGGTCAGCGGAGCCCTGGGTGGTGCTGACGGGCCTGCGGACGGGCCACCCTGGGTCAGGTCCTTTCCTCCGGCCCGTGGGGTCGCTCCCGGTGTGTGCAGAAGAGCTCGGGGCCGTCTCTGGGGCGGGGTGCCACGAAGGTGCAGCCCGGTGGCCGTGAATATGGGGAGGGACCGGTCCAGCCGCGACGCGTCCGGCGCGGGGCTGAGGTCTGAGTGCCCGTGCTCGGAGTGACCCCTCTGTTTGTCTGTCTCTCCCCAGGTGGACAGCCCCTGCAGCTCGGGCAGCCCCTCCAAAGGGTTCTTCTCTCGAGGCCCCCAGCACCGGCCCTCCAGCCCCGTGTCTGCTCCCGTGAGGCCCAAGGCCAGCCCCGGCTCTCCCAAAACCGTGTTCCCATTTTCCTACCAGGAGTCCCCTCCGCGCTCCCCACGCCGCATGAGCTTCAGCGGGATCTTTCGCTCCTCCTCCAAAGAATCTTCCCCCAACTCCAACCCGTCTACCTCGCCCGGGGGCATCAGGTTCTTCTCCCGCTCCAGAAAAAGTAAGACATTGATGCTATTGTTTCAGGTGGGTGCCGGGCCGCTGGGGACCTTCCTACGGCCCGCGGGGCCACGGTGCCACTTGCGGGGCGCCCAGGCTGGCTGGGTGGCTGTCGGTGACTTGGTGCTGAGTACCTATGTCTGTGGCCGTCCCCCAAGAACAGCCGTCGCCTCGGAACACTGCCGCTTTCCACCTGTCCCTCTCTCCCTGTACTAAGGCGTCGGTTCGAGGCTGACCAGAAACATCCCGGTACTCACAGTGTGACTTCTAAGGACAGCCGCAGACACTCTGGCCGGCAGCCTTCCCTGAAATCAGCAGTGCTGTGGTCTGCCAGAGGTGGCCCTCGCGGCCCGTGGCTGGTTTCGTGGGGTTTGAGCGTCCCCGTTTCCGACAGATCCTCACTTTCTGTTCTGGGCTCTGGGCAGCTGGGGTCGATCTAGAGAAACAAGGGAAGGAAACGTATGCTTAAGAGAGAGTCGAGGCTCGTGAGTGTTCGTGAGCGGAGGAGAAAATACTCTCCACGGAGCACTGTTGATCATAAGCGGAAATGCACGAGGCAACCTGTAAAGGAGACGGAGTTTTTCTCCTCCCCCCGTGTCTCAGCGCATCGCCCCGCGCCTTCTGAGTTTTTCTGATGACAGAAAGCTCCTGTTGGGGAGGGCAGTGACTTGAGGTCGTCTCTTCGTAGCCTGCATTTGCACTCAGGACCTGCAGGCTAAAGCGATACTCGATCTGCAAGGCCGGGGCACGCGGTGCAAATTCAGACTCTGTGATTTGCAAGGAGAGGGTGGGGAACATTCTTTTTCTTTTCTTTTCTTTTCTTTTCTTTTCTTTTCTTTTCTTTTCTTTTCTTTTCTTTTCTTTTCTTTTCTTTTCCTTTTTTTTTTTGTGGTGTGGGATATTGTTGCCAGTACCCCCGAAGTCATCCCCCTCGATGAGCAGACCTAAGCATAAATTCACAGATGTCATATGACACAGTGGCCCTCCAGGGGACATCAGGGGGGCAACATGTAGTTGGGAACTATATATACAAAGCCCACGAGGGAGGCCTGTGTCCCAGCACCGATGCCCTCGCGTGCTAGGAAGCATCCCCAGCTTCCTTGACAGAGATGCTGAAATTCTCAAATGTCCTCTAAGAGGAGGGGCTGTCAGACAGATCTTCATCGGCGTGTCCTGTTTCTTCAACGGTGGCATCAAGCCTCCGTTGGTTATGACAGAACGAGGCTGCATCGGGCTCCTGGGGCTGCCGTAACAAAGTACCCCAACCTGGATGGTTGGGACAACAGAAATGTCTATTTTCACGTTTCTGGAGGAAGTCCAAAATCAAGATGTCGGTAGGGCAGTGCTCCCTCTGAAGGGTCTAGAGAAGAATCTTCCGCGACTTCCTCTTGGCTTCGGGTGCTGCCAGAAATCCTCGGTGTCCCTTGGCTTGTAGAAGCATCTCTCCGATCTCTGTCTCTGCGTCCATCGTCGCCTGTGTCTACGTCCGTGAGGCTCTTCTCTTCTTATAAGAGCTAAATCATATTGGATTAGCAGCCCATCTGTCCGACTCTAGCGTGAGGGCATCTGCGGTGACCCTGTTTTCAGACAGGTCACCCTCTGAGGTTCCTGGGAAGGCATGAGTCTGGGGTACACTGTCCAAGACAGGACACAGGTTGTATGGGAAAAGCCGAGATGTACAGTTCACATCACGGGTTGGGGGCGTAGACGATTTTTTGTGGGTGTGGAGTGGCCAGCCTGTTACGACCAGGGTCCTTTCTGAAGGTAGAAAGGAGAAGCCACGATACGGGGTCTGGGGGGGTGGGATGTTGGCTAGTGGACAAGGGCCAGACTCTCAGCTCCCTGGGAAGCAGGAGCCCTTGCTGCCTTTTTCTGTTCGGCATTGTAAAGCGTTCTTCGGTGTTCTTGGCCGGAAGATACCGTTTCAAAGGTCCGTCTCATAAGATGCTATGGAGTAGGCATTGCTTGTCAAGGCTCCTTTCCACCATCTGGCGAGGCAGCTGCAGAAGGGGCTCAGGAGAGCTTTGGAATGGCTTCAGCCGCTCCTAAAGACAAGCATTGGTTTCGTGGGGGTGGGCGCTTGGCTTCCCCACAGAAGCTCTCTGGGAAGGGATGTTCAGACCAGAGAAGACCGGGTCCCAGGACACCCGCCCATGCTCCCGCCCTTGAACCACCGACCAAGGATGTTTTCCGAGTCCACCCTCTCAAGGTGATGCCTCCTCGAGTTCTGTCTGCCGCCTGCCTCTCTGTCGTGTGACTTAGGGCCCACAGGGTGGCACGGGACCTAAAAGTTCAGCAGCCTCCCGGGTGGCACAGATACACACACGCGAGCTGGACAAACACCGTGATCGGTTGTTAGGGGGAGAGGAAGCAGGAAGACAGAAACTATCACGCTCCTCTTCAAGGGGGAACTAAAAAAGGAAAAGGAGATAATTCGGTCTTCAGACACTCCGAGAACGAGGAAGGGAATCTAGGTGGGAGCTTCAGTTCCAGATGGTACATCTGGCCCTGGCACCAGTGGGTACCCAGGCTGGCGGGCGTTCTTGGCCCAGGGGAGAGAACCAAAGCTCTGTTCTAGAAGGATCTTATCTCGTGGAGGAGCTGCCCCCGTGGCGTGGCTGCAGTCTTCCACCGATATTTACCTCTGGCCTAAGGTCCCGTGTCACGTTGATTCGAGACATGTCTTGGGGCTTCTGGGTCTTTCTCGTACTGCCTGCAGCCCCACTATGTAGGAGCAAACCTGCTTCTCTTGAGGGTCAGGGTCTTACCCCACCCAAAACCATAATCTGCTTTTTTGCCTCTTCCTCTCATACGCTGGTGGGCAGACTACAGCCTGGGGACGAACTCTGGCCTGCCACCAGTTGTTGTAAATAAAGCTTTATTGAAACAGTCACACCCCTTTATTTCTTTGGAGTGTGGCCGCTTTCACGTTGCAGGGGCAGGATCGAGCAGTTGCAGTGGAGACATTATGGTCCAGAATGGACCCTGTCTAGCACCTCAAGAAATCCGAAGTGGCCTGGTGGCAGTAGAAGCTTCCAGAACAGCGAACCTTTAACTTGGAAAGATTTTTTTCAGAGTTTAATCTTGCCTTTGGAGATGAGGAAAGGAAAGGAAAGCCCATGGCAGTATGTTCCTGAACTCAAATAATAGTTTAAAGGTTTTTAAAATTTTTTAATATTGATTTTTGAGAGAGGGAGATAGAGCATGAGGGAGGGAGGGGCAGAGAGAGAGGGAGACACAGAATCCAAAGTAGGCTCCAGGCTCTGAGCTGCCAGCACAGAGCCTGATGCGGGGCTCGAACTCACGGACCACGAGATCATGACCTGAGCCAAAGTCGGACACCTAACCGACCGAGCCACCCAGGCACCCCAAAGTTTTTTAGATAATAATCAAACAATCTTGCACAGTCAGCAAGGCAGGACCTCAAGAGTGGCTTCATGTCACGTCACTAAACTTTGCTTTCTAATCGTTATTAATTATTATAATGTAAATATTCTGCCTGATAAACGTAAATAATTACAAATGCCTATTACGTGCATTCTAAGTGTGTCCTATGTAACAATTGTTTTAATCTTCATAAAAAACCCTATAAAGTCATATTTTTACCATTTTTATCAAAATAAAAACTGAGCCACAGAGAGGGCAAGTCATTGAGCAAAGGCCACACAGCTGGTAAGCGGTGGAACCAAGATCTGAACTCAGGTGGCCTAACTCCCGAATCTACTTTTAACCCAGATACGAAGACTCTTCTTTAAAGAAAGCTAGGTTTTGGGGCGCCTGGGTGGTGCAGTCGGTTGAGCGTCCGACTTCAGCCAGGTCACGATCTCACGGTCCGTGAGTTCGAGCCCCGCGTTGGGCTCTGGGCTGATGGCTCAGAGCCTGGAGCCTGTTTCCGATTCTGTGTCTCCCTCTCTCTCTGCCTCTCCCCCGTTCATGCTCTGTCTCTCTCTGTCCCAAAAATAAATAAACGTTGAAAAAAAAAAATTTAAAGGAGGGGATTTTAGGAACATATAAGCCAATAATAGGACGATAGCCGGCCATTGAAGAGAAAGGAAAATAGAGGTATTTCCTTGGTTGTTCCTTGCACCAAACTCACTTCCATGTGGAACGAAACTTTGCCTGTTACTTAAACGCCCCGAAAAGTGGATGAAAATCTTGGGGTGTCAGGCCTTCGTCAAGGGTGCAAAAAATATGTGTGTAAACGCGATGGGAGCGTTCACAGCCTTTCTCACCGTCCCCGGAAGTTCGCAGGCTTGATGCTGAGAGCGTCGGTACATTGGTCTGGGTAGAGAAGAGTTAGATGATCCGCGTGGGAAAAGCACGAGCTATCCGAGGGAGCAATGCTTAGGTACGTGATGGGGTCCAGGGAGTGAACGGAAGACTCCAGAAGGTGGATTTGAGCTGGGCGGGACGTGGGAGTTTGGGCAGTGAGACCAGAGCCCGAAGCTCAGTTGCTGTTCTGGGGAGGACAGAGGGGCAGGGACACCTCTAGAGGGGTGCTCCTGCGTTCAGGGGACACCACCGCACCCCCAGCTCCCACCCTGCCCCTTAACACCTCCTCTTTTTTTTTTTTTTTTTAATGTTTATTTATTTTTGAGACAGAGAGAGATACAGAGTGTGAGTTGGGGAGGGGCAGAGAGAGAGGGAGACACAGAATCCGACGCGGGCTCCAGGCCCCGAGCTGTCAGCACGGGGCCCGATGCGGGGCTCGAACTCACGGACCGCGAGATCGTGACCTGAGCAGAAGTCAACCAACTGAGCTGACTCAGTTCAGCTCAACCGACTGAGCCCCCAGGAGCCCCTCAACACCTCCTCTTTGGAAGGGCCCTCCTCTGGTGCCTGCACAGAATAGAAGCATTCTCCACATCACAATGCTTTTTCTCTGCTGCAGATAGCGGGTCTTTATCGCTTCTCTCGGCTGCCCTTCCCTCCAGAACGTACCCGCTGTGAGACGAGGGCCTCTGTTTCGTCCCGGGCTCTTTTCTCAGTGTCTAGAACGGCGCTGGGCACTTAGAAGGCATCCAACAAACCCCTTGCCTTTGTTCATCGGTGAGTCCGCCCGCTGGCCTGGGCTCTCAGGCCTGCCGCTTCCGAAGACGGGGCATTGCCCGCATTCAGCGAGAGGTCTCGGCGGCTTGGAGAAGCGCGACTCTTCGCAGCGACGATAAAGGAAAGACAAATGAAAACTGACCACGGAAGGAAGACCGCTTCAAAAAAGCAAACACGCACGCACGCACACCGATGCTCCCTCGGAGCCCGGCCGGCGGAGAGGTTTCCCTCTGGCCTTCGCACAGAAGACCGCTTGCCGCGGAGGCCACATCCCTGGCTCCCTCAGGCCCTGCAGCTGCTCTGAGTTGTCATGCACGTCCGTCCATCATCGGGCCTCGCCCTCTGCCTCCCGAGGTGGACGTCGGGTCCCCGGCCTGCCTTGCGGAGGGAAGAAGCCGCCAACCCGCCAGCCTGGAGCTCTTTCCTCGGCCGCCGGCCCGGCCTGTGGCTTCTCGGTGACCTTCCAGCAAGCCCCGTCGAACAGCTTTTTTAGTCTCCATCTCAGGCTCCCGTAGGACCCGTGCCCGCAGGGACCAGCACGTATCCCTTCCTTGGTCTGTCCCTGGAGCACATTCCTTCCTGCCTTCTAGCAGTGGTAGCCCCAAGTGAGAGAGCTTGTCCTGAGCTCAGTTGTCCGTGGTCTTTCTCCAGGATTTCTGTCTTCCGCTGGCAAAGGGCACGCTTTCTCCTGGAAGTAACTTCAGCATGGGAATCGAATCACGGGGGCGCCCTGAGGTCCATTCTCTAGGCTGCGGCCAGAGGGCGCCGCCAGGCTGGCCACAGGCGCCCGGGACGGGGCGGCTGGCTCCCACCCGCACCCGGGTAGACGGCTTCGAGCTGGCCGAGGTCTGCAGATGTGAGACCTTCCTCATTCAGGTCCTGTGCCCCCCCGGAAGTCTCGTGCCCGTCCTCCCACCCTAGTTTGAACTCACAATATCCAGATGTATCTTCGGTCTCCTTGTAAAGTGCCCCGGATCCTTTGTGGAGCAAGGCAGGCTATGAATTATGAGGACACAAACCTTCGTTTCCTTGATGATGCTTTGGAAACTGGGCCAGATTTGGTCACACTGCGTCTATAGCATGCTCCGCTTGACAGAGAACTGTAGAACTCACTGGATTCTCTCACCCCGGTGGACACTTTGATGTCAGTCATTATAATTTAGAAAGCCCAGACCTCGCGCCTCCCCCTGACCTTTCTAGAAGAATTCCCCTCTCTTCTTCTTCGGATTCAAGATTTTATCGGCCAGGCTTCTTTCCAAACCTTCGGAGAGGGAAGAGGCGTGCGTTTTGTTCAAAGGGAGAGCTCTCTCTCGGGAGTGTTTACGTTTCCATAAGAAACAAAAACCTCGTTTTGGCTTAATCCTGAAGAAAGATTTTTCTGATTGTGAAACTGAGTATCTGAAGCCCCTGGTGGCTTAGCCTCTCAGTAACCACCAGCCTTCAGATAAATCAGGTCCTTTTTACCTCCTACTGGGGAAGGGTCCTGGAAATTTGACAACCGAAGTCGGACGCTCAACCGACTGAGCCACCCAGGCCCCCCCGTCGTTGGCTTTTGCGGATGGATTTTCTAACTGTAAAGGGATCTCTTTGGGCAAATGATGTTTTGGCTCAAAAGTCAGGATAAAGATATGACAGTAGAAATGCCAACACGCAGCCATGATACCGGTCTCGTTATTGATTGTAAATGAGCTTTAAAAGTTTGGGATAGAGGGGCGCCTGGGTGGCGCAGTCGGTTAAGCGTCCGACTTCAGCCAGGTCACGATCTCGTGGTCCGTGGGTTCGAGCCCCGCGTCAGGCTCTGGGCTGATGGCTCAGAGCCTGGAGCCTGTTTCCGATTCTGTGTCTCCCTCTCTCTCTGCCCCTCCCCCGTTCATGCTCTGTCTCTCTCTGTCCCAAAAATAAATAAACGTTGAAAAAAAAATTAAAAAAAAAAAAAGTTTGGGGTAGAGGGGCGCCTGGGTGGCTCAGTCGGTTGAGCATCCGACTTCGGGTCAGGGCATGGTCTCACGGTTTGTGGGTTTGAGCCCCGCGTCAGGCTCTGTGCTGATGGCTCAGAGCCTGGAGCCTGCTTCAGATTCTGTGTCTCCCTCTCTCTATGCTCCTCCCCTGCTCACACCCTGTCTCTCTCTCAAGAGTAAATAAAGAAAAAAAAATTTTAAAAATTAAGAAGTTTGGGGTAGGGAGCACCAAACCAGCCCTGAGGCATTTCTGTCCCTGAGACCATTTCTGACACCCGAGAGGAGGAGGCAGGTTTCTGGCCTGTGAGTTTTGTTATGGCCTCACTTCCCACCTCCAGACTCCAGACCACCCTCCCAGGTTCCCACCAATTGGTGTTTTCCCCCAAATGTCTCCTTTTTGCAAGCATCTTCCCGCATGGATTTTGGTAAACGTTGTTGTTGCCATGAGTGATTCTAGAACATAGACTTCAGGCCTACGGCCAGCTGCTTCCTCACCCTCAACGGCTGAGCGTGTGTGAGAATTGATGATGGCATCTTCGGATCTTTCTAGAAGACTTGCGGGAGGGGGCTGAGTATTCTGCGTCGTGCTCTGTTATGCTATTCACGTGGTGTCCCAGAGAAAGGGCCTGAGATGGGGTCTGAAATTGCTGTTTGATTGTAGTTCCTGGAGGTACACGAATAGCCTTCAGGCTCTGCGCACAACAGACACGCAAAAGCATCGTGGAGGAGGTTGTCCAATCGTGTTAGGAAGACCCTGGGTCCAGATGCAAATGCCATGGGCAGGGTCAGGTTAGCGGGGCAGGGATACGGGGGTCAGAGAAAGGCATTAAAGTCAAGTTGTCAGGCAAGGGCTAAGTTGGAGACTCAGGTGAGATGAATAACTTATTCCAGACACTGTTCGGTAGATTATAAAAATATACAAGTTCGCTTAATCCTTATAATAACTTTTGTGGATTTAACTGTGTCCCCGCCGAAGAGAGATGTTGGGGTCCTAACCCCCAGTCATCTCTGAACGTGACCTGATTGAAATAAAGCCATGGCAGGTGTAATTAAGATAAAGCCCTACTAGAGTCAGGTGGGCACCAAATCCAACATGACTTGTGTTTTGTAAGAAGACGGGCATGCGGGGTGAAGCCACGTGACAAAGGCAGAGACCGGTGGGGTGGTTCTAGAAGCTGAGAGATGCCAGGGGTTGCCGGCAGCACCGGGAGCTGGAAGAGGCAAGGAAGGATCTGGCGGCTTTTCAGGGGGAGCTGCTGACACCTCAGTTTCAGACTTTGAACCTGCAGACTGCGAGGCAATACATTTATTATTATTTTTTTTTTCACGTCTATTTATTTTTGAGAGAGAAAGAGAGGGAGACGCAGAATCCGAAGCAGGCTCCAGGCTCTGAGCCGTCAGCACAGAGCCCGATGCAGGGCTCAAACCCACGAACCGTGAGATCATGACCTGAGCGGAAGTCGGGGCTTAACCGACTGAGCCCCCAGGCGCCCCTAGGCAATACGTTCCTGATGTGCTTTGTCACTGCGACTTTCCAAGAGGGCAGTTTGAGTAGCCGGGGAAGGAAGGAGAGCGTGTTACCGGGCCAAGGACTGAGACAGAGATGGCTTCTTTCAAGGTGTTTGGGTCAGAAGGGAAGGGGAGGGGAGGGAGGGGCGGCAGATACCTGGTGCCCAAAGGCGGCGTGAGCTCCTCTACTCCTCCCGGCCCCTCCCTGCACGTGACGGGGTTTCCACCAAAGTCGGGGACAGGACATCACTTCCTGCCCGTGCGCGTCTACAAGGCTGGAGGCGAAGACAGCCGGGTGCTGAGGGTGTCGGAGGCTGGGGGCCCGGATCCGGTGCCTCAGTGGGGAGGGCAGCTGGCCAGCCGCCTTCCTGGGCGGGACGGAGACGAGACCAAGAGAAACCCTTCTCACGTGGAACCACTGAGAACCTGGGCTCATTTCTTGCTGGGGCCCCCCTGAGCCGATCCTGAGGTGTGAAGGTAGACTGGGAGTGAGTGGGTGGCTTGGCGTTAATGGAAGTTTTGGATTGGCCTATTTTAAGATAGGAGAGGTGAGCGCATTTATAGGCTGAGAGGCAAGGAGCCAATGTCAATACGCCGGCGGGTTGTGACAGGCCAGGGACGTGAGCCTGTGTCCCTCGCTGGTGTCGGCTTCTGTTCTCCATTAGACTGCTGGACTTGTGCTTGGGGGACGCCTCCGTTTGTCCTCGTGGCCCCGACAAGGCTGTCTGTCTCCCCAGTACTGCCTTCACCCACTCCGAGGCCATCTGGGTCCCTCCGGGTTGTTCGGGGACTTGCGCTGCTGCGGGTGGGGACCTCCTGTTCGCACCAGAAGCACGTTTCTGCAGGTGGCTGCCACGGCGTTTATCAGTGAGCTCTGAGCTCAGGCTCAAGGTCAGGTCTGCAAGACGGCTGCTAATCCCTGACAAAAGTGACTTGTTCTGGGTCCCAAGGCTTGGTAGTGACGTCGGTGTGCGTGAGCTCGTCTGGTCTGAACGCGGCAGGTGCTGAGCACAGTGTGACCCGTCCTTTTCCTGAGCACTCCCGGATTTTGCTCCTGAGAAGAACCAGGCCGCCCCTCTGACTTCACCGAATTAACCCTGCCTCTCAGTGGTGGCTCCTCCCTGGGGCCCTGAAGAGCCACGATACGGTCTCTTCTGCACCTCTTTGGTCCTCACACATACGTATATATGTTAGAGCGTGTGCACACATCTGCGTAAATACTGTCAGATAGCTGAGCCCCCTTCCTCTATTAGGCACGTTCTGAGAAATGTTTTCCTGCCTGTTGCCGAGATCGTCTCGAGCTCTGGAGACTCAGAAGGCGGCCATGCTGCCCTCGGCTGCTACGTGCAGCCCCTTTCTCTTGTCTTTTCTGCCCCTTGTCCGCTGGCCCCTCCTTCTCCAAAGTTCCAGTGCATGGCCTGTCCCTACCACGTGTTGGCGGAGTCTGATAACCCGTCTGACAGCTGCCCCTCCCCTTTCTTCTGCACGGAGCCTGGTCTTATTCGGGGCCCAGCCCCAGAGCAGGACCTCCCATTGGTCTGATTCAGTTGGAATTATCCCTTTCCCATTGGGGAAGTGCCTGGCTTCGGGGCCACTGGCCTGGAGGGTGAACCGGGACCTATGTCTTGCCAACAAAATGTAAGGAGAACTCTGTGAGGAATCAGAGAAGACGCACCTCCCCCAACAAAAAAGAGACACACGAGAACTAATTCCCTCTCCTTACTTTGTGGTTTCCAGCCACGGTGGCCATCTTGTGACCATAGCCAACATCCAAGATGGCGGAACAGGAAGGTGGGGACGTAATCCTCTTACGTCACCGAGCTTAGCATTCTAGATGACACATGTCCTTGTAGTTTAGTCTCTTTTAAGTTATGTTTTTCCGGTATAGGCCAGTAAAGGATCCTGACTGATACACGTCTCTTTGGTAACAGAGGTGAGATTCATCCGGATGGCAACCAGAGCAATGCTGGAAAATTGGGAATATTCCAGATGGAAGGCTGGAGGCGGGAGGAGAACTGGAGCACAGTCTTTAATTTCCCCCTGTGCTATGAAGAAAACTAGAGCAGGGTACAGAGGCAGATGGGGGTGCTGTTTTGTGGAGGATGGCGAGGGAAGGAGAAGTCCCATAAGGTGACCATGACTGAGCCAGCCAAGAGCAGTGCAGAAGTCTTAAGACAGGGGAAGTGCCCAGTGCAGGTGAGCAAAAGCGTCACAAAAATGTCAGTTCCCAGCCTTTTTGTTTTTCTCCTCCCAAACTCACCCTCAACAAAGTAGATAACCGAACATGCTTATCAGGCCGACTTTGGGCCAGGTCTGGTTGTTAGAGTTCTGCCTTCTGTAAACTCACTTTTTCTATATGCCATTCCTCCCACTGTTTCCTTAAAAAAAGAAAAAAAAAAAGTTTACTTTTGAAAAGTTCCTACGTTGTGTTCAATGACTTGAGAGGCTCTGAAGGGATGGCCGCCGTGGGTCCAAAGTCCCAGGGCGGCTGGTTGACCTCGAACCACAGAGCCGAGTGAAGGCCATCCGTGTTAAATCTCTCCTGCGTTCAAGACAAGACGGGTTTACTCTGTGTCCCCCTTTTGCCTCCATATTCTGAATGCTCGTTTGAACCTGATTTTCCATAGAAAAATGTGGGGGTGAGAGAGCAGATCTGGGTTCCATTAACAGGCCCCCATCGGGCACCGCACGCTTCTGGGGTTTTTCTGGCTTTGTGGCCAAGTGACCACTAGGGGGCGATACAGCCTCACGTGCTGAGCCTTATGCCCCAGCCGGTTGGCTCTGCCCAGAGGACAGAGGCAGGACTCGCTCGCTGTCCCTGCCTGGTTTTTCCCAGCTTGGGAAGTCTACCTTCAAATGCACAGCCCACACAGAAGAAAGCTGATGTCCCTGAGCAGACGGGTGGACCTCACACCTGACCAGCCCCCACCAGGCCTTTTAAGGGGGGTTGAAGGTGGGGGGGATCATTTCACTTTGACTGCATTTGCTCAGTCGGTATTTAATGAGAACCTGCTATGTGCCAGGCACCCGGGATACAGCCAGCAGGAAGTGAGCTCCTGCCCTTGTGGGGATTACGTTCTAGGGAGGAGAGAAAAGGAGACGTATGGATAGGGGTTGGAGGCTGCTGTTCCATGTTGGGCCATGGGAAACGGAGGCATCGAGCAAGGGTGGGATAGAACCGGGGAGCCGACCAGCCGGGCGGGCGCGTGGGCAGGTGCACCCGCAGAGGGAGGAACGGCGCGGGGGTCCTGAGCGGGGGCACCTGCCGAGCCTTGTGCTGGTGTGGTTAGAACTGAGCGAGGAGGGAGACGCTGGTGAGGTCCGCGAGGCGGGGCGGGGGCCTTGCAGGCCAGGGCAGGACTCCAGGTTTTCGCTGAGCGCTTGTCAGCACGTGTTGTTCAGCGAATGTCCTGCTCTCTGGAGGCATTAGGCGGCTACTGGGCAGGGAGGGTCCGGGGGGGACCAGCTGGGAGCCGCTGGAGTAGACCTGGAGATCCGTCTTGGTGGCCTCCCGCCTCCTTTGAGACGTCCTCAAACCCTGCCGTCTCCAGAAAGCCGTACCTTAAGATCAGGCTTGCCGTGAGCAGTCCGCCAGAGCTCAGAAATGCAACTGTTATTTTAAGTATCTGCGCGCTCCGTGTTCCCCTCCGATCTGCTTCGGGTACCTTCTGTCTTCCGGAAGATCGTGTGTTTCGTGTTCCACTCGCTTGCCTCTTACTTTCCCCCACGCTGTTCCAGGTCCACGCGCTTAAGGCAGAGCCTTAAGCAACACAGTGCCCCCCCCCCCCCAGGCCTCTGACTGTGGTCCTCCCTGAGGAGAGCACGGGGGTCTGGGCGGAGGGCGCAGCTGGGTCAGCAGATGTATCTAGAGGAAGGATGAAAAGCTGCCGTAACCTGCAGGAAAAGGGCTGGTCCCCATCACACTGTAAAGGGGAAAGTCACTTGGGGTCCCCCGGGGCTCCCTTTTCTGTCTTCTTCCCCTTGGGGGCTCCTGGCTCCGAGAGCGACAATGCCTTACCCTCTCCCCCGCCACCCCAGACCAAGACCAGCTTGCAGGGACAGGTCTGACACAGGCATTCAAACCAGCATGTACGTGACAGAAGTGAAAGTTTCCGTATTTCGGGCGCGGTTGGCACATTTAGTGTATAACTGAGGAGGAGTTCCTGCCAGACGTTTCGGAAGCAGTTGTCTCTTCAGAACCCCACGGTCGTGCAGTCATGGCTCTCGGGGTCTCAGACAGGGTGGCATTTTGGCAGCTGGCCCGCCACTGAGCAAGAAATGGTATCTCGCTGTCATACGTGGGCACTAGTCTACACTGAGTGACGGCTATGGAGGGAAGTCAGCGCCCCCCCGCCCCCCGGGCCCTAGAATGTTATCTTTGTCCTACCAGAAAAACACACTGAAAATCGCTGACCTGGGCAGCCACCTACTCTCATTACACTGACGGCGACTCAAGGTCACGACCGTGGCATCTGGAGGACGGGCAAAGAGGAAAAGGTGGAGGGCAGATCCCGGGACCCAGGAAGTGTGCGTCGGCCCAGTGGGAGGAACTTACCGCACGGGGCGTGAAGGTGAGGCCAGAAGCTTCATCCCAGGCTGCATGGATTGGGATGTCTTTGACGGTGACCCCCAGCAAGAGACGCGTCGTATGCGGTAATCCAGAACATGCATGTTTTTCTCCAGCGTCGACCCTGGCCTCTGCCCTCTATTTCCAATTCGATGCCCGTTTGTTCTAAAAGCGTGCTTTCTCTGACCCACACGGCTGGTTTCATGGGGGGGGGGGCGCAGCTGGGGGGGGTATGCTTCAGAAGATACCACCCTCGCTGGTCATGAAGCACAGGACGGCTGCGGAACGCTTGCAAAGTGGGTCTGGCTGGGAACTTCCAGGGGCTTTGCCAGAGACGAGCCGTGGTAGACGTTCGAACTCTCCAGGACCGGCTCACCGCTGCGACCGAGGTCACGTGGACTTTGAACACCCCAAATAAAGTTAATTTTCGGTGGGCCGTTAAGCCGAAATACCAAAATCCCGCCACGGGTGACTGTCCTCCCGGAATAGGTTACGTCTCAGTTCCGTCAACCCGGCTCCTTGTCTGTGGATCCGAATCAAAGGGTGCCCTGCCAGCCGTTTGAAATTCTCATGAGCTTTCCAGAGGAGTTTATTTAACTTGGAAAACTCCTGGTCCTTTCACACCATGTCTATCTTGGATCACAGACAGTTTCTCCTTTCTCTGCCGGCAACTTGAGTGGATTTTTCAAATAAAAGTTTGTTTTCCCGTAAAATGCCAGAGGTTTTGTACTGTGTGCGAAGGAATGAACTTTAGAGCCTCGAGTCTCTGATTCACATGCCAAGGGCTTCCCGGTGCCGAGAACCCCCTGCCTCGCCTTACCCTCGGAGCCGGCCAACGCCAGGCGGCCCGCCAGCCTGTGAGCGTGCCCGTGCGCACAGGGGTCCGAGAGAGTGACTTTCGTCCCCCGGCACTTGGGTCTGGAACTTGAGGCTGGCTTCTGTGCAGAACGTCTGTACCGACCGTTCTCGGTCTTCCGTTCTCTTGAGGAATCTGGTCTCGTTACAGGTCAGTCGGCTACCTGTGCGACCGAACTATCCGTGTGTTTAAAACAGCCAGAACTTAATGGCTGTGTGGTTATAAAGGTGAGGGAGAAGGTTGCTGAGAAGCTCAGCGGGACTCAGGGAGGCAAACCAGAGATGAGCACGAAGCCTGTGCCTTTCCTGGGTGGGAGAGGTGGACGGAGGAGGGCAGCCCCGGGGCAGGGTGGGGGCTGGAACCGGGAGCCGTGGTTGGCGGTTGGTCTGCCTGGATGGATGGGGAGCGGCCACGGTCAGAGATGCCACCCAGGGCCAGAAGCCAGCTGAGAAAGGAGCCTGGGCGTCACGGCTGCAGGGACAGGTCCCTGTGTGCCCAGCAGAGCAGGGGACCCGCTAGGAGCGTGAGAACCCACAGCAAGGTGCCAGCCCCTGAGTGGACGCCACCGTGCGACGGTGAGCCCTGGGTGCTGTGCTCTGCCCCTGGGTGTGGCTGATACATCCAGGCACATCCCTCCCCGCCCCCCCCCCAGCCCTGTGGTGACAGGAAGCCGAGAGGGTCTTAGGGAAACTTCAGTGTCACCTCCATTGACAGGAGTCAGCTCTAGGATGTCCTTGATATGTGGTCCCACCACTGCTTCCCCGTGTGCAGATTCCCGTTTGCCGATCGCTCCCTGGGCATCATTTGCGTGCCCGGTTTTGCACCTCGCTCTCAGGGGACGTCCCAGGACCTGTGCAGCTGGTGCCCATGCCTCAGCGGCAAGAGGCCTGGGGAGGGGGGGGGGGCGGCCAGCAGGGGAACTTGGCCCTCTAACGTGCCTCGAGGGGCCCTGAGGCTCTCCCTTCCCAGCCACGCTCCGGAGCAGGCAGACGCTGGCCGCTCCCCCACCCCGACCCCCAATCACCTTATTCGCTCGCCCCCAAATTCCAGCTGCCCCTCTCGCCCCCGCCTCTGGCCTCCGGGACCTGATTTTCTTTCCTCCCACACGCGCTCTTCTCACACCCGGCAGCTCGTCCTTTGCACGCTTCATCTGCGTGGCCCTTCCTTCCCGTGGGAAGCACAGGGACGTGACCGGAGCCCGAGCGGCACGCGCAGGGTCGTGGGCACACGGTTAGGCGGGGCCGGCGTCGGGTGGAGGCGCGTGCCAGGCCACGTGGCAAATATTTTAGGCTTTGTGGGCCACCCCACGCCTCTTGTAGACACGAAGCCACAGACAAAATGTAAACCGCGTTCCAATAAATCTTTATTTATAAAAGCAGGCGGCCAGCAGGAACCGACTGAGCCCCCCCCCTCCCCAGGCGTCCCCGTCTCACCCCCTCCTCCATCCCGCAAATCCGGTCTCGCCGCGTCGTCCACACCCTGGCCCTTGGCTGGCTCTGAGCTCATCTCATGGCCAGCCTACCTGGCCTCCGCCACCGTGGGTCCCAGTGATGGACAGACACCGTGCCGTACCTCCCGGTTTCCCCTTCAGAAGTGAGGGGGCTCGGTCCCCACGCTGCCGGCTGCGACGACGACGGAGAGCCCCCCCTCCCCACAGCGTCGCCCCCCCTTCCGAAGCAGGACTGCACCTGACAGCTGGGCAGGGAGTGGCTGTGGAGGGCTGGCCCCCTCGCCCCCCTCAGGGCAGCTCTGAGGGGTCGCCCCAGCTCCCGAACTCTCTGTAGGGGCCTCACCGGGTCTGCGTGGCCTCTCAGTGTCACGTGACCCTCCTTGCTTTCCTCGTGGCGGGTGTTGATCCCCAAATACGAGTCCTGCATGCCAGTTCCCGTCCCGGGTCTGTTTTACGCTGCGCCTGGCTAAATAAGGCTTTCCCTGGCTTGGCTGTGCTCCTGCGCCCTGCATCCCATCCTCAGTCCGCCCTCCCCCCCTCCCCACCCAGCCGCCCTGGCTCAGCCAAAGCCAGGGCAGGGCTCACCAGCCACTGCTGGAGCTTTCTGGATCGGGGCAGCTGGTGAGACTGAATCCTGGGGCCGAGCCGACTTCAGAAAAACGTGACTCATCTTGCCTACCCACAAAGAAAGGAAAAGTATGCGTGGCATCCAAGTTTCCTGAAAAGTTCAGCCAACACATTGCAGAGCTATGTGGCCTGGCACCTAGCGCGGGTCCCCTGGGAGAGCGCCCTCTGCTGGCGATCATGCAGGTGTCCCTGAAAGGTGCCAGTGAGGGCGCCAGCCTGGGCTGGGCTGCCGGGTTATTATGATAAGGGGAGGTTGCTGTTCTTTGGGCAAAGGCAGGGGGAGGTTTCCAGAAGAGCCTCCTTTCCCTCGGAGAACTGTGATGGTGGGCCACGGTGGGGGGAGAGGCTAATGGACCCTGCGCTCTGGCCGCGCCGCTTTGTTAATTCCTCGGTGAAAGTAACATTTCACGTTGGCAATTTCAGACTTACAGAAAAGTTGCAAACATAGTACAGAGAATTCTCACGTACCCTTCATCCCGATTCCCCGGCGCGAACGTTTTAGCACACTGGCTTGTATCCCACCGCCCGCCCCCCACCGAATATGTAAATATTTGTGCACGTGTTTGTATGAAATCTGAACCATCGAGAATAAGCTGCAGGCATAATGTCCCTTTACCCCTAAGTACTTCAGTGCGTATTTCATTCAAATGAGCACATTCTCCGAAGTAGAGTTTACTTATCAAAATCGGGAAATTGACATTCATCCGGTAGTATTCGCTAAAGCGCAGGCTTTAATCACCATTCACAAATTATCTCAATAACATCTTTTGGAGGAGGAAACCCCCAGTGAAGCATTGCATTTGATTCTCCTTTCTCCTCCGACCGTCTTCATCCGGAGCAACCCTCTGTCTTTTATTTCACCATCTCAGCATTTTCCAAGACCACAAGCTGTTCATTGTGTAGACCGCTTCACGTGGGGTTGGCCTGACACGTCCTTACGCCTAGATGCGGGTTCCCTGGTCGGGCAGTGTCCGCGTCTCGTGTCCTGTCCCGGCATCGCAGTGGGAAGCAGGTGATGTCACTCTGACCCGTCCCTGCTGACGCTTACTAATCATTTGGTTAAGGGAAGCGTCTGCCACAGTAAGATCCTAATTAAGTTACTATTTGGGGGGCACCTGGGTGGCCAGTTAAACGTCTGACTTCGGCTCAGGTCATGATCTCATGGTTCGTGAGTTCGAGCCCTATGTCAGGCTCTCTGCTGACAGCATGGGGCCTGCTGGGGAATCTGTGTCTCCCTCTCTCTCTCTGCCCCATTCCTACTCATGCTCGCTCACTCTCTCTCAAAAATAAGTGAACATTTTTTAAAAATTATTATCTTTCCCTTTGTAAGCAATAAATATTTCACGGGGAGTGATTTGGGGAGTTCTGTAAATATCTTCTTTGTCACCAAACTTCCACTTGCTAGGTTTTTATTTTATTTTTAATGTTTATTTTTGAGAGAGAGAGAACGAGCAGGGGAGGGGCAGAGAAAGAGGGAGACCCAGAATCTGAAGCAGGCTCCAGGCCCTGAGCTGTCAGCACAGAGCCCGACGCGGGGCTCAAACTCATGAGCGGTGAGATCGTGACCTGAGCCGAAGTCAGCCGCTTAACGGACTGAGCCACCCGGACGCCTCTTCATTTGCTAGTTTTAGCACCGGTTGACTAGCCTTGCCTGAGTTATGACCAGGGTGGTGGCCAAAAGGTGATATGGTCTGATTTTATTGCTAATTCTATGTCGATTGATTGGAATTGCACTCAGGAAGGAAATCTCCTTTTCTGTGTGTGTGTGTGTGTGTGTGTGTGTGTGTGTGTGTGTGGACATATACGTATGTATGTACTCACGGATTCCTGTTTCAGTCAACGATTTGGTTTGTCACGATCCTATTTTGATGTTTGAGTTGTCCCGCACTTGGCCAGCAGGAGCCCCTCAGTCAGGTCCCTGTTTCCTGTGACCGTCCCCATTGTTGTGGCAGAAACACTGCCTTACTTGCTGGTGCAGCAAAGTGTTCGAGCCTCATCGTGGCCTTTCCCTGCCCTGGCCTGGAATCAGCCATTTCTCCAAAGGGCCCTCGTTACGTCCAGTGGCCAGTAGTATTTAGAAATAGGATCTAGGCGCTAAATGTGCTCGGGGCTATTGGAGCATCGCTGCTTTTAGGTCCTCTGAGCAGACACACTGGAGATATGCTCACATCTAGGAGAGCAGGTGGATCCAAGAAAGAAGGTACATCCACACAGCAGAGTGCTATGTGGCGGTAGAAAAAAATACACAGATGATATCCTTGAGCCAATATGGCAGCCGTCCCATACAACCGTCCCATTGTATGGACGAATACAGGGTTCTCAAGAGACACGGAAATGGCCCTTGGACGGTAGTAAAAGCACTTAGACATCAATACAAAGCCTTCCCCCAAATCCAGTTTGTCGAGGAATTCACAAATGTTTTCCTCTAGTATCCACATGGCTTGACTCTTTTTTGTGTGGTAAAATACACACAACGTATCATTTGCCTTCTTAATCACTTTAAAGCGTACTGTTCAGAGGCATTAAGTCCGTTCATGTTGCCGTGTGACCTTCACCACCACCTAGTTTCAGAACTTTTTCATCGCCCCGCATGGAAACCTTATACCCACTACTCCCAACCTCCACCACCCCTCCGCCCCCCAGCTCGGGCAACACCCATCTATGTTCTGTCTCTTTGGATTTTCTTCTTCTGCACACTCTGCGTAAGTAGAATTATACAAAACGTAACCTTCTGTGTCTGGCCTCTTCCACGGCGCATACTGTTTTGAAGGTTCATCCACGACGTAGCAGGTATCAGAGCTTCATTCTTTTCTGTGGATAAGTAATGTCCCATTGTACGGACAGACCACGTCTTGTTTGTCCATGGACGCTTTGGGTGGTTTCCGCCTTTTGGCCGCTGTGAATGACGCTGCTGTGAGCATTCACGTCCAAGTTCATGTCTGAACACCTGTTTTCAATTGTTTTGGGTAGAGACCCAGGCGTGGAGTTCCCAGGTCATTTGCCGTTTCCTTGTTTAACTTGGTGAGGAATAGCCAGGTGGTCTTCCACGGCGGCTCCACCGTTGTGTTCCCACCAGGATTGTGTGAGGCATCCAGTTTCTCTACATCCTCTCCAACGCTTGGAACTTTCCACTTGTGGTCATCGTCCTTGTTACTGTGGCCGTCCTCGTGGCTGTGAGGTGGTGACGGGGGCTTTGACTTGCCATTCCCTAAGGACATCGGGCATCTTCTCATGCACTTGTTGGCCATTTGTGTCTCTTCTTTGGGGCCAGGTCTACTCATTCTTTTCATTGGGTTGTCTTTTTGTCGCTGGATTGTAGAAGCTCTTTTGACATCCCGAGTGGTAGACGCTTACCAGACGCGTCCTTTGTGGATTTCTTCTCCCTTTCCGGGGGCTGCCTTTTCACCCCTTGATCGTGTCCTTTGCTGTACAAAAACTACTACTTTTGATGACAGCAAAGTTTTGATGACCGAAAATACCTGGACACTAGACTTTTTGAAATGAAGTGGGGGCTGGGGGCGGGGGGAGTGGCAGAGAAGTGCCAGTGGCCACACCTCATTGATTCTGAGGAGTGACTCTCTCTCGGGAGAGGAGACGCAGGACAGACTGATGGAGTAGGGGACTGCCTCATTGTCACCAAGTCATGACAGGCTGACTCAGGGTCTGACCATCCCCTTCAAGGCTCCAGTGAGGGGAGAGCAAAGACAGCAGATTCTCTGGATCATTTCTAAGTTTCATACTCTATCACAGACCCCCTTGCTCCACTGCCGTAGGTCTAGTTTCTTTCCAACGTTTCTGCTCGGTGGGGACATCTATAAAGACACACTGCTGTGCTGCTGTTGTGACTCTTAGGCCTCTGTGAGGAGAACCTCCCACCTTCCTCCTTACCCTCTGATCCTGCGAGGACCCTCGACCAAGTCCTCTAAAGGGCAGGAAGCCACCCTCTGGAACATTGGTGAATTAGCACATTCTCCTCGTTGGGGGAGGGCTGGATAATGTTCCCAGCTAATCTCCTGCCTCTGGGCCAGCGATAAGAGATAAAAGCCAGATGGCATGCATGCCAGGAGGTGATCTTTCTTCACGCTGCTGCTCACAACGGTGTTTCTCAACACTTCTCTTTTCTTTTTTTAGCTTTTGCTGAAGCAATTTACTGAGAATGCACCTTGCTGCTTTTTCCTGCTGGAGATACTGATCACCATTTACTAGATTTTCTTGTTTGTATTTCATTTTATTTTATCCTCTTTACATTTTAGTTTTCAGTGAAGCCCTTCAATCACATGATTGAAGAAAAAAACCAGTTCAAAATGATAGATACTGAAAGGCAGTGATCTCCCATGGCACTCCACCCAAACCCAAATGTGACCTTTTAAAATTGCGTACATATTCAGCTATTTTGTGGCTTATCAATGTCAAAGCTTGTATACTGTCTCATCGTGGTGGATGATGAATACTCACTCCCCCACATCTTCTAATTCCCCTTCTTTTTTTAATGTTTATTTATTTCTGAGAGAGAGAGAGAGACAGAGTGAGAGAGGGGGAGGAGCAGAAAGAGAGGGAGAGAGGGAGAATCCAAAGCAGAGAGAGGGGAGGGAGAGAGAGAGAATCCAAAGCAGGCTCCAGGCTCTGAGCCATCAGCACAGAGCCCGATGCGGGGCTCCAACCCATGAACTGTGGGATCATGACCTGAGCCGAAGTCGGACGCTCAACGGACTAAGCCACCCAGGTGCCCCTTCCAATTTCCCTTTGCTTTCCTTTTTTAAATTAATCAACCTTTTCCTTTTATCATCCCCACAAAGAGGTTTCTTAGACATTTGTTTCTAATCACCCCCATGCAACTTTATTTTTTTTTAATTTTTTTAAATGTTTTTATTTATTTTTGAGAGAGAGACAGAGCATGAATGGGGGAGGGGCAGAGAGAGAGGGAGACACAGAATCGGAAGCAGGCTCCAGGCTCTGAGCCATCAGCCCAGAGCCTGACGCGGGGCTCGAACTCACAAACTGTGAGATCGTGACCTGAGCTGAAGTCGGATACTCAACCGACTGAGCCACCCAGGCGCCCCTATGCAACTTTAATAGAACGGATGTACCATATATTATTTATGTACTATGTGTATATCTGCACTTTATATATAAAAAATAGTAGTAGCCGTCCCCAAGAGCCATTATCACCCTCTTAGAATAATGCCTTAGTTAGAAAGGGAGTTGATGGGGCACCTGGGGGTCTCAGTCAGTTAGGCATCCGACTCTTGATTTTGGTTCAGGTCATGATCTCACAGTTTCATGAGATCAAGCCCCGCATCAGGCTCTGTGCTGGCAGCATGGGAGCCTGCTTGGGACTCTCTCTCTCTCTCTCTCTCTCTCTCTGCCCCTCCCCCACTCACACTGACTCTATCTCTCTCAAAAATAAATAAACTTTAAAAATTTTTCAGGAAAAGAAAGGAGTTGAGGTGAGTGATGTCAGTGAGTATAGTAACATCTGACTAATTTGGGATAAGGCCAATCCGAATTAGCAAACGATCTAAATTATAGAATGGCATTTTTTATATTTTGTCAATATCAAGACGTGAACCAGCCACTTAAGTCAACGTTGTAGATGTTTGAAACTTAAACCACTCGAGATGCCTGGGTGGCTCAGGGGGCGCCTTGGTGGCTCAGTCGGTTAAGCGTCCAACTCTCAGTTTCGACTCAGGTTCTGATCTCACGATTTCGTGAGTTCGAGCCCTGTATCGGGCTCTGTACTGAAAGCATGGAGCCTGCTTGGGATTCTCTCTCTCTCTCTCTCTCTCTCTCTCTCTCCTCTCTCTCTCTCTCTGCCCCTCCCCTGCTCATGCTGTCTCTGTCTCTCTCAAAATAAATAAACTTTTAAAAAAATTTTTAGAAATTTAGAAACTTAAACCACTGAGCACCAAAACCATGCATCTTTTTAAGTGTTAGGTGCATTATGCACTTTGCAGCGTTCTTATCCAAAAGATACGAAATACAACGTCACCGTCTGCAGATGATTTAGGGTCCTCACCAGATTGCCCCGTGATGCACGCCAGCATATCCAGCCGGCCGGCACTGAGATACAGGGACTGGGTTCTGGATCGTGAGGGCTTCTGACTGCCCCGTTCTTACCCTCCGCACCTCCTTTCTTGTTCCAGCGGCAGTCCGTGTTCTTCCCTGAATAGCGCCCCCCGCCCTCCCATCGCAAAGTGCTGCCGAGAACCAGCATTCTTTGTGTGTGTGGTTAAAAAGAGTAAATTATTAGGAGCAACGTCCCTTGGTTCTTCGCTCAAGAAAAAAAGAAATGCCTGGGCTTTGAGGGTTAGGGCTGACGAGCAGGGTTTTGTCCCAATTACTTCTGACTTCTGGGTCTAGATCGGGTGTGGGGACCGCAGCCGAGCCCCTCCCAGCACACGTCCCAACACCTGCCCGGCCAGGCCGGTCCGGCGCCGTCCCCTGATGCACAGCCCAGGCAGCCAGCCCGAGGAGGTGCCCTTCCGTCACCGAGGCTTTGCTGCTGCGGGTTTTCCCCACGATGTCCTTGAGGCACACGGAGTCTGAGCCAGCGCTCAGAGCCGCCTGAAGGGTGAGACGATCCTGCCCGCCTGTGAAGTGCTCCACAGCTTTCAAGATATGTAATCTCGTCTGAGTCCCTCAAAACTTCCGTGCGGGAGGCTCGGGTTGTGTTGCGGTCTCTTTTATGGGCGGAACGTGGAAGAGTAAACTAGATAGCTCAAAGCCACATGCCGATAGGTGAGCCTGCAATGCTTTAGGGGCCTTTGTTTGACCCAAGGTATCTTCAGCCTTCCTGCTTGCCATCTTGTTTTTAACATATTTCACGAAATCAGTGAAAGGCAGACTTCAGCTCATGTCTCGTATTTTAATTTTTTTAATGTTATTTTAGAGAGAGAGAGAGAGAGCACGAGCAGGGGAGGGGCAGAGAGAGGGAGACACAGAATCCAGAGCAGGCTCCAGGCTCCCAGCTGTCAGCACAGAGCCCGACGCGGGGCTCGAACCCACGAACCGCGAGATCACAAGCTGAGCCGAGGTCAGACGGTCAACCAACTGAGCCCCCCAGGCGCCCCGCAGGTGTCGTATTTTAAACTAGTGGCTTCACCCAGATGAAGGGAGTGGAGAAGCAGCTGGGGTCACCTTCTTTGAGGAGCCCCGGGTTCTGGAAAATGGAAACCGTGTTTGGCCGCCCCAGGGGCTGAAGGCCTAGGTGGCCACCCTCTGTCTCCGGCCGAACGGGGGAGCTGATGAGGTCTTGACCCTTGCCAGTTGCCAAGGGTTTTGCACGTTCCTTTATCACTTTGGCCTTTCCAAGACATAATTCACAGAAAGAACTAGATGGAAAACCCAGATGCTTGGCCTCTATAATCTTTGGCGTCTAGTTTTTTTTTTGTTTTTTTTTAATTTTTTTTTTCAACGTTTTTTATTTATTTTGGGGACAGAGAGAGACAGAGCATGAACGGGGGAGGGGCAGAGAGAGAGAGGGAGACACAGAATCGGAAACAGGCTCCAGGCTCCGAGCCATCAGCCCAGAGCCTGACGCGGGGCTCGAACTCACGGACCGCGAGATCGTGACCTGGCTGAAGTCGGACGCTTAACCGACTGCGCCACCCAGGCGCCCCTGGCATCTAGTTTTTGAGAGCCGTTACTCTTCAGTCCTTGAGCTCTGGGCTCACCCTGGCCCCTCTGAATGCTGCAGCTAGGAGCCGCTCTGGTCTCTGGCACCTTCACAGCCCTTGGCCTGGCAGAGAGACCCCCAGGGACTGCAAGGGCCACGAGGAGGGGTTAGGTAAGGCCCCCACTGTGGGGGGGAGGGGGCTCTGTAATTGGAAATCCAGAGGTAGGTGGGTCTCGGGGGATCGCTCCTGTGGGTATTCCAAGGACGGTCTGGCCTCGTGAGGACCCCCCCCCAAGGCCCCCCGATGCCCCCTGAAGACTTTAAGAACATCTAGGGATTCATACTTTTGGGTGCTGTCCTTGGGCATGCTAAAAATAATTACTGCCATTGTTTTTTCCACTTTTTCTGTACTCGCCCGTATTTTTCAAGTTGGCATTCCTGTTGTCACCGGGTTTTGACGTCACTGGTGTGAGTGGAACTATTCAGGCTGAGGGGGTTTGTCTTTACCCAAAAACTCAAGTTGGACTCCACTCACACCGGAGTCTCCACACTCCTGCTCGTGGGGGCGGGGGTGAGGGGTGGCGGGCAGGAGGCACGGGGGGGCCTGAGTCACGGTGGGGCTGTCGCTCTCCAGGGCCTCCACCTCATCAACAGCTCCGGGAGGGGACACGGAAGGCCCCGGTGAGGTGACATGGCAGCCTCACTCAGAGTCAAGTGCCACGGTGACCTTTAGAACTTTCCGTGAAACACGACCCAGTATTTTGCAACCAGCAGGAGGGTGTTAGCAAATATGTGCTCCCGCTCGGCTCCAGGGGGGGACCCGCTGCCCTCTTATATAATGGGATTTTGTTTGGCTCACGGCCCTTCAAGGGATCTGGGTGCTTTTCAGGTACTGTCACATGATCCTCGAAGGGTTCGGAGTCAATTTCCCATTGAAGTGTCCTTATTTACTCTTCCCACATCCCGACAGAGAAGAGGCGACCTGAGGACCTCAGTGCCCCTGAACGGGGGGCCCGGCGACCCCGCGTCTAGCCCCCCAGCCCCACCCCTGACCCTCTGGCGGGATCCTGGACACGTCATTTTCTCGGAGTCTCCATTTCTTTGTATTTCTTAAATCGGATGGTGCGGGCTGGCCTCCTACCTCCCAGCGTGGTGGGGAAGTCCTGAGCACGGTGCCTTGGGAACGGTCTACACGCTCTGTTCCGATGGAAGGCGCCCTTAACGGGGTGGGGCCCCTGGTGGCAGCTGGGCCCATCCCCTGGCTGCTTCTGTCTGCACGGGGAGCTCATCCGGCGAGAGGGCGCGCTCGAGGGGTGCCATCTGGGCTGTGGGAACCCGTCCAAAAGGCATGAAGTGCCTTTAGTGAGGGCGGTCTTCAAACGCTCTCTCATCCGGGCCCCTTGTGGCCATTTCAGGGAATTGTTCGCAGCTGCACAGGACCCAGTACCCAAGTGGCTTCGGTGACAAGGGTTTTGGCCTTTAAAAAACTGTATTTTAATGTAATTGGAAATCCAGAGGTAGGTGGGCCTCGGGGACGGGGGGGAGGGGGGATCACTCCTGTGGGTATTCCAAGGACTGCCCGGCCCTGTGAGGACCCCCTCAGGGCCCCCTGCTGCCGCACACCTATGTGTACAGGGTGGGGGGGTGACGAGCAGAGGTCAGCATCAACCATGGTGTCCGCTGCAGAGAGAGCACAAGTCCTGCTTGGGGCCACCGCCGGCAGCCTGGAATGGGACCAAGTCATTGGGACGACGGGTGCCTCACGTCTTGGCACCTGCCCCCAGGCCGAGGGAACAAGGCCTCCCGGCTCACCAGCTGAGAGCTTCCAACGACTGAACTGGCTTATTACCTGCGTTGTGGGGCCACGAGGGTCACCGGAGGGGTCTTACACGTCGGAACTCTGTGAACGTGGTAACGCTCCCCGCACGGAGCGAGAGCCGGCCCGGCACGGGGAAGGAGCGAGAGCTTCTGTTTGCTGGCCTCCTGGAGCAGTGGCGAGAGAGCACGGTCCTGCTGGCCTGTCTGCGGCCCCCGCGATGTCCCCTCTCCACCTCCCCTGCCTCCCCCAGGGCCTCTTGTCACCTCCGCACTCGGGCTTCTGAGTGGTGTGCAATATTCAGATGTGCAGAGACCAGCCCGCCCAGTAAAATGCACACATCGGGGTAAAGAGACCCAGTCCCCGTGGTCACGCGGTGGCCCTCAGCCCTACCCTGAGGATGCGGCCGCAGGGCGAGTGCAGAGCTTTGGCTGACGGAGGGCAGGGACCCGTCAGCACAGCCCCCCTTGCCTCCAAGGGCATCGGTCGATGCCCCCCAGGTCAGGATATGCCACCCCCGGGGTGACCGAGGGCACAGGGCACAACGGGCTTCTGTTCCCGGGCCCACCTCCCTGCCCACGCGCCAGCCTGAAGAACTCATCCGCTCGGTACGATTCTGTTTCCCCCATCAGGTAAGATTCCCCCGACCAGAGGCTTTCCGTACAGCTTCGGAGGGAAGAAACACACAGACACACAAAATAACAAAGCAGGCTCACGGTGTGCCCCGTCTCCAGGAAGCACCCTTCAGCACCTTTTTATTTTTCTGGCTGTCAGGTGTAGGTTTGTCGCCGAAAACCTAGAAGGACAGCAACAACAGAAATAAACGACACAATTGGTAAGGCCCGTACTTCCACCAGACCTCCCAGAACTCGCTCAGTGGTGATCCGGAGGCCTTGTTTGGCCAAGTGCGAAAACCCCTCTGCCCCAGTTGCCTGGTCCTATGCCAGGCTTCCGGGCGTAGCCCCAGCAAGTGATTTATAAAGTACCATCTAGAGAGACGCAGGTCCTTTAAAAATATATTTTAAAACACAGTACCAGGGGCGCCCGTGTGGCTCAGTCTGTTGAGCGTCCGACTTCGGCTCATGATCTCACACTTCGTGGGTTTGAGCCCCGCGTCCGGCTCTGAGCTGACAGCTCGGAGCCTGGAGCCTGCTTGGGATTCTGCGTCTCCCTCTCCCTCTGCCGCTCCCCCATATGTGCGTGTGCGCGCTCTCTCTCTCTCTCTCTGTCAAAAATAAACATTAAAAAATTAAAAAAACTAAAAATCTTTAAAATACAGTTTCATCTTGGAAGCCATTAGTTCCTTTTTTTTTTTTTTTTTTTTTCCAGTCCTTCCCTTAGAAAAAAATCCCATCTGGAAAGGTTTCCATTGGAACGTCTTCCCACTACCTGAATCACTCTGGCATAAAGGGGTTTTGCCCTGGTTTGTTTGAGACCGTCAGCTGATGGAAATGGTGAGGAAGGCAGCGTTTTTAGTGCTCCCGTGAATGGGCGTCTCTCCCAGCCCCGGCCAGCATGCCGAAGGAAGGGTCCTTGGTCCCTTAACCAGCAGCGTGCACGCGTCCCCTCTCCCAGAGCACCGGCATCTACCTCTATTTGTGGAATAGACAGCGCTGTCCCCAGTTTAAGGAATTTCAGGCGCCTGTGAGTTGAACAGGAAGACCCCAGTGGCGAGTGAGCCAAGTGTTACACTTCCAGAAATTCTGCAAGTCTGTCCATGCCGCACTGGTGCCTGGAAACGGGCCACTGTTGGGGCATTTGCACCACAGAACGTGCAGACCACAAACCAGTCGTCCCCCTGCCCCCCAGACTTGTGCCTGCTCATCATTTCCCAGGACACCACTGCTTCTGTTTCGGAAATCCGATGTCACCAGCAGCCTTTTCCTCCGCCCCTGGGTGAAACTGACCATCTTGAGTGAGGTCCAAAGTGCGTGTTGGTGTAGGTAGGGTCTCTTTGGGGATTTGTGTCCGTGTCAAGGCCGTCATGCTTGAAGTCACCTAGGGTTTCTGAAAGCTGCCTTCAAACCTGCTCCCCAGCTCCCTCCATCCCAAGCTTTCCAGGACCCATCCCCCAGGACAGGGAGCTATGCTGGGCCAAACCCGTTTTTGCTGAATCAGACCAACTCCATTTCTTTCCAGAATATTCTGTCACCGTCTCATTAGCAGAACAGTAGCCCTGAATGATCTGGGTAATGCTTTTCTTCTTTCTTCTTTGCCACATCCCTTAAGCCCCTCTACAAGGCATCAGACGTTCCCGCTGAGTGAGTTCGGGCAGTGTGGAGCCCAGAGCTGAGCACAGCAGCGAGCCTCGGCCTTGCAGCGCAGAGAAAGCAACCGGGCTCCCCGGTTCTCTGCTCAGCAACCTGCCTGCATCTGTGGGAGAGGCGAGCAGGTCCGCGTTGTGTTTCCAAAGCATGGCACGCTCATGGGACAAGCCAGGTGTCCCAGACTCAGGCTGGTCCGTGTCACAGGCTGGACGGTGATGGGAATCGAGCCTTTCAAACGTGACCCTTCTCTCTTTCTCCTGTAAGTTCTCCGGCCTAACGATCAAAAAGTGCAAGGGAGAAGAGAGGAATTTCCAAATCACTCCAGTCCGCTGCGGTCCTGTGTGGCCCGTAAGATTCAGCCTAGGGCACTGCCCAGACCCCTGTCTCACTGGTGGTGAATTTTCTTGTGCACGTGTATGACAACGTTCGGGACAGGGCAAAGACGTAAATCTCGGAATCAGGTAATGTGGGTTTTCCCAGCTTGTTAGTTGTGTGATCCGGGTCGAGACACCTCTCTGACTCGGTTGTTCGTCTTTAAATAAAATGGTATTGGAGCACCCGGGTGGCTCAGTTGGTTAAGCGTCCAACTTGGGCTCAGGTCATGATCTCGCGGTTCGTGGATTCACAGGCTCTGTGCTGACAGCTCAGAGCCAAGGAGCATATTTGGTCAAAAGGAAAATGAAAAGTTTTTGTCTAAGCCAGTACACAGTTCTTGTGCCATACGATAAAGAACGTAGCAAGCGATCACATTTCAGAGTTTAGCGACTGCAAGTGAGCGAGTGCAAATTCGTGTGGAACATAAACAGTGACTGTGGCATGCCCGATGGTCCTGTGCCTCGTTTATGTGGCCACTCACTCATCGAGTGGTGATTAAACCTCTACCAAATGTACAGGACAGTCGCTGATGGAGGGGATTAGTGCTATGAATAATTCAAAGACATTCTTGTCCTCTAAGAACTATATTTTAATCAGTAAAATAATATACCCTGTTTGCCGAGCGCCTACCCCATGGCGGTTGGAGTGGTGGCTACCTCAGTTATTATTTTCTTTCGTCCTTCCCACGGTCCTGTGGGGCAGGCGTTATTAATGCCATTTTATTTAAAAATTTTTTAAACGTTTATTTATTTTTGAGAGAGAGACAGAGTGCAAGCGGGGGAGGGGCAGAGAGAGAGGGAGGCAGAGAATCCGAAGCAGGCTCCGGGCTCTGAGTTGCCAACACAGAGCCCGATGCGGGGGCTCGAACCCACGAACCGTGAGATCATGACCTGAGCCGACATCAGAGGCTTAACCGACTGAGCCAGCCAGGCGCCCCAATTTATTTTTTCTTTTCAAGTAATCTACACACCCGGCGTGGGGCTCGACCTCACGACCCTGAGATCAAGAGTTGCACGCTCCACCGACTGAGCCAGCCAGGCACCCCTGCTCTGGTTGGTTTTTTTTTTGTTTTTTGTTTTTTTTTTCAATCAGGAGAACATTTCAACTTCTGTAAGGAGCTGAATTGGTAAGATTAAAAAAAAAAAAAAGGAAATCTCAGTGGGAAAAACCTACCTACTCAGTCTTTTTCAGAGTTTAATCACAGTGAGTGTGCGCTGCCATATTTAGGAACGGAGATGATCCTCTCGTGCCTTGGGGGACCCAGCTGGAGGGGGGGGGTCTCGCGCCTTGTTTGGGGAGGCTGTGCTGGCCTGGCCTGGCCTCTCTCCTTTCCTCCAGACCCTCCGGCCCTCCAGGCCAACTCAAGCTCTCCCTTCCAAGCTGGGCCATGCATATTGCCCCTCTGGCTATTTGCGTTGATGGCACTCATTGTCCGTGCTGGCCACTCGCTGTTGAACGCATCCAGCTTTGTTTTGTTTTGTTTTGTTTTGTTTTTTATGCAGTCACTATCGCTTTATGGTTTATCATTGTCGTTTGCAAATTCCTTGAGGGCAAAACTATTTTGCTTGTTCATTCATGCATCCTTGCCACAAATATCTGATCACTGTTTCTATCCATCAGTCCCGGGAGGAAAGAAAAGGCACACTGAACAGACATTAGAAGTGTAGACTTCTAGAAGTAGATGAAACCCTAATGGGATCGAGTCTTGTCGCGATTCACAGAGGGGGAAACTGAGGCCCAGAAATTGGAAGTAACGTCTCAAGATCGTGAAGCTGGTTAGTAGCACATACTGTCACTTCCCTTTAATCTAGTGTAGATATCAGCAAAAAAAAAAAAAAAAAAAAAGAATTCTTTAAATTTAAAAATTATTTTTCAGAATGCCTGGGTGGCTCAGGCAGTTAAGCATCCAACTCTTGGTTTCAGCTCAGGTCGCGATCTCACTGTTTGTGGGTTCGAGCCCCGTGTCGGGCTCTACGCTGACAGCGTGGAGTCGGCTTGGGGTTCTCTCTCTCCCTCCCTCTCCCCTCCCTCCCTCTCCCTCTCTCCAGAGAAATAAACATTTTTATAAAGATAAAAATTACTTTTCTGTCTTAGCTTTTTACAGCGGTTTTTAGTCACACAACACATAGAAAGTTTTTTTGTTGTGTTTTATTAGATCGGGGTTTGCCTTAGGAGTTAAGGAGATTAGAATTCTAGCCCTGCTTCTGCCGTTAGCTACAGGACCTTGGACCTTCCTGAGCCTCAACTTCCCCGTCTGTGATGGAAGGGGACGGACTAGATTCTGTCTAAAAGCTCTGTCGTGCCACAATTCTTGAGAAGCCCGGGCCTCAAGTTGTGCATTTGCTGAAGAACCTTCCCTTGAATTCCGGAGCCCCCCCTCCCCCCAGCCCCATCGCCCCACCTCACAGGTGGTCTTGTATCTTTCATCGAGCTGAAATAGATTCAGCTGATTCCCAGCCCAGGGACTTGTGGCTTCTCCACCGAGCAGCAGCCGGAGCCTCCTGACCCCGTGGAGCCCTGGAACACATGAATCAAAATAGTTGTGTGATGTCATGTCATAATGGGAATGTGCGCTGGCCAAGAATTGTCTGTACAGGGCGGTTTCCTTTTACAGTCTTTTTAAAGAGACATCTGCGGATCTGCACATGACGGGCGAGCCTGGGCTCCGTTTGCCTATTTAGTCTTCCCTCCTTCTCTGATTTTAAGGAGCAAAAAGTCCCGGAGTGTCTGAGCGCACAGCTGACCTCAACTACATAAACAAACCCGCGGCAGCGTCTTGCCTACTTAAGGACAGGGGCTGCTCCACCGCTGCGGCCGGAGGTGTGGCGGGGAGGACGGCTGAGCTCTCTCTCCGAGCCTCCGAGGAAGGACTGCAGTGGGCTTGCCCTGCGTGTCCCGTGGCCGCCGGCCCCGAGAGCGACCCGTGCCGTGCTGGGGTGAGAGCCCCGGGCTGTCGCTTGAGCACAAGCCGCGTCTCTAAGCTCTCGGTGGCTGAGCTGCTGGGTGGCCCACACCTGCCGGCCGATGCTGCAGCTCTCCCGGCCCCCCGCCATCTGGTGCTGACACGGGTTCTGCGGGCCTTGGTATGGTCACCTGCTGCTGCTCCTGTGGCCACCGCTACCCATGAAACGCTTCGGCAGTCTCAGGGGGAACAAGAAACACAAGGACCCAAACCGGAGCACGGAGAGGCGCCAGTCGGAGCCCCACGGCCTTTTCGGTAGGACGCTGCCCTTTGCCTGGTTTTCTGCCAGTCTGTGCTGTAGGCGGGGAAACCCCACGGCGTGGTGCGTGCGTGTGTGTGTGTGTGTGTGTGTGCACGCACCGCCTCCTGAGCGGTAGCTGTGTGCAGGTGTAATTGCCAGGCAGTAGTTAGAGGACTAGGTTGGCAGGTGTCTCCGTATTGATGGGAGTGCTTACCATGAACTGCCCGACGTTCCTCTGAGACCCCTTCCTGTGTCTCACCCCACCTGGCCCAATGAGGTTGGCGATCGATTGGATTGTCATTCATTTAGGCAAAACCCGCAGCTTGGGAGAAAGAAAGAATGGACTGGAACTGTTATTCTCGGCTATTAAGGATGAAATGCGTGTGTGCAGAGAAAACTCGTGTTGGGGGTCAACGGGATGGACCCTTCGCCCTATGGCTGAGCGATCGGACCAGGGGTTCATGTAGGAGGGGAAGGCACCTGCCTGATTCGTGTCCCCGGGGAGAGGGGTTTGCTTCGCGATCTCCCTGGCGTCTGGCACCTTCCACGGCTCCCCCACACACGGGGTTGGGACCAGTGTGACGGACTGGGCATGAGGGGCAGCGTCTGTGATTCAGTACCTCCAGTGACCTGTGGATTTGGGGTCAGTTTTCCCTCCGGCTGGGTGGCGTGACAGGAATTCCAGAGCATTCTGAGCTCCCTGGAGGCGTGGCTAAGACCTGCCCATTCAAAATTCGATGGGACACTTCTTCATTTTAAGTTCCCGGTGGCCACGGCCTGTCTGATGCAGGGTGTTCCTGAGTACCCCGCTGTGGGAGGGACCGAAAGGGCCCCACGCACATCCCGGGGGTAGTGAAGATGCCAATCCAATTGTACCAACTACTTCCAGAAAGCCTCTGGGGGGCCCAGTGTGAGGCTGGTGACCCTGGGGCGTGCGGGCAGAGGAAACAGCAACTCTGGAACCAGGGAGTTTTTGACCTTGTGGAGGAACGTAGGAATAGTGTCTGATCGGATGCTACGGTGGAGTTGGGTACGAACACGCCCGCCCTTGCCCCAGGGGGGAATGGCAGATGTCTTTGGACTTGATTCATAGACTGTGGTTTACAAAGAAGACTCTTGCTTTAAATAATAAAGTAATAAACACTCATTTACCTTAGAATTAAATCTGAACCCAATATTTAACTAAAAGTCTCGTTTTGCTAACGGGGAAGGGCAGGGCCATTATTAAAAGCCTCTTACTTGCCAGACCGTGGTTTCCCCTCCCGCATTTCAAATTTGGCTGTCATCATGTCTCCTACACTCCTGAGATCAAAAATTAATATTTGCGTGTCGACCAAGTTTTATAAGTGCTCACGTGCACATGGCCAGCCCTGACCAGGGTCGGGGACATCGGGGCTCCCTCCAGAAGCTTCCTCTGGGGTTCAGGAAGCAGGCGGAGGCCACTCGAGGCGGCCAGAGCCCGGGCATCCAGGTTTGTGGTGTATCCTGTCTTTCCTTTTGTCAGAGCCTCAGGGTGCGAGGAGCTGAGAGCAGGGCCAGGGGGCAGGTGTCGGCCCCTCAGACTATGCCGGGCGGGGGGACGGCGAATGAAGAAAAAAACAGTCGGAGAGTGTCCACTGGGCGTCCCCTCCCCTCCGTGCCTTGCTGACCCTCACCCGCCTGTCAAGACTCCGCTTAACCTTCCCTTCCCTAAAGCCCGGTCACCCGTCCTGTGATCCCCTGGCTTCTTGGGGACAGGCATATGTCCCCAAAGCAGCCTTCTATCCCACGTCCTCACCACAGACTGGCTGGTTATGGGACGCATCGTTCCTGGTTGGTGAGTAGGGATCGCTTCAGGTTTTTTGTTTTTCTAAATTCCCTTTCAGCCGGTCCACTCCTTCCTACGGTGGCCAGGGAATTTTAGAGGAGGCCTCTTCTTTCTCCAGAAAGCTTCCGTGAGGGTCGTGACGATGTTTGTCCTTCTCTTCCATTTTCCTCAAATCGAGCACACGCAGGTGGCTGGTGTGGGCTCCTCACTCTCCGTGGCCGGGCCGTACTGTCCCAGGAGCCACGGACTTGTCCACGGAGACGCATCCTTGCCGCACACACGTGCAGGTGCACACACTCACACGCAGCTGTCCCCACGGCCTCCTGAACAACTGAGAGAGAAGGAGAGTCAGGCCACGGCCAACCGGCCGTTACGGAGCCTGGAGGGCAATCGTATTCGCCTGGATGGCATTTTCCTTTGGAAGTACGTGGCTCTCGTCGGGCTTTTGAACACTTCAAGGCTTGTGATAAAACACCCTTGAAGGTTCGGATTCACGAAAAGCTCATCCCTTCAAACCCCCTCAGAGTTTTGTATCTGCCCAGATCCCCTGCAAAGCTAAGCAGACGCCTCAGACTTTCATGCTCCGTGTGATACATGAGTGATGATGTCGACTTCAGCCTTTTCTTGCAGCCTCTTTGGTCAACAGACATCCAGATTATGTTGACAAAGGGCAGGTGGCAATGCGAATAAAAAATGCAAAAGGAAGATTAGGAAAGGATTATGCTCATCAGATAAAAGAGGGCCGGCTGCAGTAATTTTTCTCCCCTCTGCAATTAGAGGGGACTAATTAAAAGAGGTAGGGCGGGCGCCTGGGTGGCTCAGTTGGTTGGGCATCCGACTTCGGCTCGGGTGGTGATCTCGCAGTCTGTGAGTTCAAGCCCCGCGTCGGGCTCTGCGCTGACAGCTGGGAGCCTGGAGCCTGCTTCGGATTCTGTGTCTCCCTCTCTCTCTCTGCCCCTCCCCCACTCATGCTCTTTCAAAAATAAAAATAAAAACCATTAAAAAAAAAAAGATAGATGTACCTGGAGTCTTAAGAGACCCCTTCTGGGGACCGCACTGGAGACAGGAAGTGCGTCAGGAAGCTGGCACTCCGGCCCCATCCGGGAGGCGTCTAAGTAACACCAAAGACCAAAACCTCTTTCTGGTGGGTCTTTGCTTTACAGCGAGCTTCCCCTTCCCATGACCCTCCTCGGGATAAGTATGACCACTTCTGGAGCAAAACTTCAGGGTTCCTCATGCCCAGGTCCCCTCATCACCCCACACTGCCTGGCCCAACTTGTCCTCTGTGTGTGCAGGCAGGTCGCACAGCCAGGCATGGTGCTGGGGGGAAGTGTCCCTGGCTCTCTGCCTCAAAGCAGCGGGCCTGGCCGGAAAGTGACATCTGTGGTTTGTCCTGCCTCCCCCAGCTGTCCCCCTCTGCTCCCTGCCCGTCCCTCATGCTCTTCGCGTAATCACGGTTGCCCGGAAAGACCCCAGTGTCCATTCAGTGTCTTGTTCAGATACTCGCACTTCCCTCTCTCTAATGGAAAATTGCAAGCGTGTAGAGACATAGGGAGAACGGCATCACATAGCCGTGTTCAAGTTCAGCAGCACCCAGTGCTCTGCCAATCCCACCAGCGTCTGGGGGCACGGCGGTGAGCAAGACACACGCCACCCTCACCGAGGCAGACACCTGAGATGGTTTTTTTTTTTTTTAAATTGTGGTCAAATAAAACTTAGCGCCCTACCCGCTTTGAGGTGCACGGTGCAGTGGCATTCATCCCCGTCCGTCTCCGGAACTTTCTGTCATTCCCAGCTGAAACTCTGCGCCTGTGAAACAACACTTCCCCGTCCACGCTCCCCGGCCCCTGGCCCCCACCTTTCGACTTTCCGTCTCTCGGAATTGACGGCTCTAGGGGCCTCATGCAAGTGGAACCACCCAGTGTTTGGCTTGTGCGGTGGTGAGCGCTGTGGAGGAAGAGGCAGGATGAGGGGTCGGCCAGCTGGGGGTTGGGGGGGAGCTCTTCCCTTGCCAAGGCTTGGGGAAGTGGGCCGTGCAGGTCCCTGAGGTCAGGGGGACACCCTTGCCGGGTTCCAGGAGCATCAAGAGGTCCGTGTGGGGACCGCAGGAAGCAGAGTCAGGCGCTCAGCTGGAGACCAGGCGGGGAGGTGAGCTCAGCGGCCAGCATGGTCCCCTTCCTGTGGGCGCGTGAACTTGGGGCTGAACTTGGGTGAATGAAACATCCGGGGGGGGGGTCTCGAGAAGAGCTCTGCTGGGCCCTGAGGGCTGGGGCCGCCCCCAAGGGGACTCGAGCCCGTGTCCCCACCCTGCCTCTCCGTGGGCCTGGTGGTCCCCACCCCCAGCACCTGCTGGACGTGCGCTCACACAGAAGACTCCCGGACGTGCAGGATCTCATCTGCAGGGCTGGGCACACCAGGGGGATGGCAGACTCTAGCAGGCAGGGGTGGGGCGTTGAGCGTCACGGAGGGCATTTCCTCGTGTTCCTCGGAGCAGTGCAGAGTTTAGGAGTTCTCAGCTCAGCTAGAAGTCAAGAGAGGGAGGCCTGGCTCACCGGCCCCCGTCCGTCCCACCCTCTCCGTTGCTCTCCCGCCCTTCTGTACGCAGCCGTCCCCAAACGCGGCTCAGCGGTCCCTGGATGCGGGCCCCGGGTAGACGACAGGTGGAAGGCATAGCCCGGATGAGGGCTTCCTGGCAAAAATCTCAGTTAAGCACTTCCGGATTCATCCCTTCTGCAGGCTTCCTGGATCCCTCGGCCACCGGCCAGCAGGCTGGCAGGAGGCAGGGCGGCCCTGGGTGTGCGTTGCCTTGGGCAGTGTGTTCACCCTCTCTGTGCCTCAACTTCCCATCTGTGCACTGCAGGCTCCAGGGTTGAATGAGGAGGACTCGGGGGAGACCGTGGTGGCCGGGGCTGCCACTGTCCACGCCCGTTCCCTCGTCTGCCCCAGCAGGACAGAGGGGAGTGTCCCAGCAACAGGCCGAATGACAGCAGTGACAGTGAAATGGGTGCTTGTGGCGGGTGGCTCGTGGGCTCTGAGAGGTTAGGCGCCTGTAAGCAGTGTGTTTGCGGGGGCTTTTGTCCTCCGGGGAGCCCTGGTCTGCACAGAGAACGCGGATCCCGCACAAACGATGCCGGTACCGTGGACGTGTGATGGACGTGAATGGACAGTAGGACAAGATCACAGAGCCGGGGGAGGGCAGAGAGAGATAGGGAGAGGAAGCACTCAGGGAAGGGGCTGGACTTAAGCACAGTGACTCTGGACAGTGATGGAGAAGCTTCCTGTGATTCACTGACTCGGCTCGGGGCTGGAATGCCGGGTTGGGGTCACACAACTGCTGCTCTGTCATCCAGACCCTTCCAGAAGGACCCCCCCCCAGGGTGGGTCTAAGGGCCCCCTTGGCACCTGAAAGCATCGTGTGGGCTTCCTGCCTCTAGATGAGATGAGAACATCGTACATTTACGGGTGCCTGGGTGGCTCGGTCGGTTAAGCGTCTGACTCTTGGTTTCAGCTCAGGTCGTGATCTCAGGGTTTCGTGAGTTCGAGCCCCGCATCGGGCTCTGTGCTGGTGGTGCAGAACCTGCTTGGTATATTCTCTCTCTCTCTGTCTCTGTCTCTGTCTCTCTCTGCCCTTCCCCTACTCGTGCTGTCTCTATCTCCCTCAAATGAACTTAAAAATTAAAAAATGCGGTACATTTAAAGAGCAGCACGAACTCCGTCCTCAAGTCATAATTTGCCTTTGATGATGGAGAAGAAAAAACATGCAAGGTGCGAGTACTCAAGAACAAATCAACAGGGATGTTCCCTGATCATCACAATGGCTTCTGGTCCCACTGTGTCCCTGGGCCCAGGCTGTGGCCCTGGGACTACTGGCCTCCACAGGTACCTCATGACAGTGGTGGTGGTCCAGGGTTTAAGTCCCTAGGAGGGAGTGTGTCCCCTCCCGGTTAGGACCCAGGTCAGACTTGTGCTTGGCCTTGCAGAGTCCAGTGAGAACAGTGCCCCCGGAGCTATGGAGTGCGTGCGGTGAGGTGGGGTGGGAAAACCCCAGAAAACCCTGGGTGGGAAAAATGAACTACTGGGACCTCATCAAGATAAAAAGCGTCTGCACAGTGAAGGAAACCATCAAAAACAGTAAAAGGCAACCTACAGGATGGGAGAAGACATTCGCCGATAACGTATCTGATGAAGGGTTAGCATCCAAAATCTATGAAGAACTTGTCAAACTCGATACCCAAAAAGCCAAATAATCCAGGTAAGAAATGGGCAGAAGACATGAATAGACCTTCTTCCAAAGCAGACATCTAGATGGCCAACAGACACATGAAAAGATGCTCAACATGATTACCCATCTGAGAAATCTAATCAAAACTATGATGAGATACCACCTCTCGCCTGTCAGAATGGCTAAAATTAACAACTCCGGCAACAAGAGATGCGGGTGAGGGTGTGCAGAAAAGGGAACCCTTTTGCAGTGTTGGTGGGAATGCAAACTGGTGCAGCCGCTCTGGAAAACAGTATGGAGGTTCCTCAAAAAGTTAAAAATAGAACTACCCTACGACCCAGCAATTGCACTACTAGGCATTTATCCAAAGAATACAAGATACAGATCCGAAGGGGCACGTGCACCCCATGTTTATAGCAGCGCTATCAACCATAGCCAAATTCTGGAAAGATCCCAAATGTCCGTTGGCCGATGAATGGATAAAGAACGTGTGGTGTGTGTGTGTGTATATATATACATACGTATATATATACATATATATATACGTATATATATATATGTATATATATATATACACACACACACACGCATATATATGTATATATATATGATGGAATATTACTGTATGATCAAAAAGAATGAAATCTTGCCATTTGTAACAATGTGGATGGAGCCAGAATGTGCTATATGCTAAGTGAAATAATTCGGTCAGAGAAAGACAAATACCATACGATTTCACTCCTAGGTGGAACTTAAGAAACAAAACGGATGAACAGATGGGAGGGAGGGGAAAAAAAGAGAGTGGGCAACAAACCATAAGAGACTTTTTTTTTTTTAATGTTCATTTTGAGAGTGTGTGTGCACGGGCAACTGGGGAAGGGCAGGGAGAGAGGGAGAGAGAATCCCAAGCAGGCTCCACACTGTGCAGTGGCACCCGATGTGGGGCCCGATCCCACGATCCGTGAGATCGTGACCTGAGCTGAAATCAAGAGTCAGATGCGTACCCGGATAAGCCACGAAAGTGCCCCAAGGGACGCTTAAATATAGAGAATGAACTAAGGGTTGATGGAGGGAGGTGGGGGATGGGTTAAATAGGTGATGGGGTATTAAGGAGGGCGCTTGTTGGGATGAGCCCTGGGTGTCGTGTGTAAGTGGTGAGTTCTCCTGCAACCAACGTTGCGTTGTATAGTAACTAACTAGAATTTAAAGAAGAACTTGAAAAAAGAAAGAGCAAAGGAAGAAAAGAGAAAAAAAAGAAAGGAAAAGAACAGAGAAGAAAAAGAAAGAACGCACACCTGGCTCTAGACGTAGGCCTACACATTCCCGTCCGGGACTCCAGAGCGAGAGTGCTGCTGACGAGGAGGTGGAAGGTTCACGGCAGATTCAGAAGCGAGTTTTGGTAACTCCAAGAACTAAGATACTTGGCCGAGCCCCCACGCTGGGCTGAAAGACCTAACACAAAGCAGGGGTTTCATCAAGGAACAGCAACTAAGGGATAAAGCGCCTAGGACCCGGCCTCACCTACATTCAACACCCCCATAGCTTTCGTATCTATAAACCGAATCCCTGGTAGCCCCTTCCTCCTAGAAACTCAGCGTCGCGGGGACACAACGCTCGACAACGAGAAAACAATACGCCCGAGCGCAGAACTCTGAGCTGCGGACGGGCAGGCCCAGTGGTACCGTCTGTAGTCAGTTCCCCGGGCAAGTGAGGACCCTGGGAAACTGTTTCCGTACAGGTGCATTTCAGCAGGCGGCTTCTGAGAAATTCTCTGCTCGTCGGAACGATGCATGCTTCCCTTGAAGCTTTTCTGTGGACAGTTTATTGCGTCTATATAGATACTGGGAAGCCTTTGATTGTCTGCGGGTCCAGAGCAAAGGAGGAGAAGGGGAAATGCCTGGTATAGACATGGGGAGGTAGGTCTTAACATGGAGGTTTTGTTATCATTCAGGTTCGGTGAGGCTGACCGTCGAGTCCGGGGACCCTGCCTCAAATACTTTGCTGTCCGCAGCCCCCGAGACGAGGGCCACAGGTACCGTGCAGAGCCGTGAAGGGACGAGGCAGGTGGGCCAGGAGGCAGAAGGCCGCCTGGTGGCGGGGAGAGGATGGCCAGGAGCCTTTATTGTGTTTCGGCGGGAAAGGCGAAGCCGGGCAGGGTCCGCACGTCTGAAATTGGCGGATTCGAATAATCCCAGCAGGCTGTGGGGTATCGGGGTATCAGCAGTCTCTAGTGTGTGGTCCCCGGCCCCCCTTCCACCATGGTTAGGGCATGGGGAAGGGATTCTGAGTCTGGCTTCCCGGATAGGTTGGTTTGCGTGTGAAAGGCATGCTCTCTCTAAGGATTGGCCACCCTGGGAGGGGCGGTCTCTCCCCAGGCCGCGAGGACCCCCGATGCCAGAACAGGGACCCAGAAAATAAGACAGTTCACACTAGAGGTCACTGCCATACTTCTCATTGTCTTTACCTTTACCTTCCAAGCGTTTTCAAGTCTGCAGGGTGAGAGTCTGCCTTCCTTAAGAGCTGAGTCTCCAGGATGCAGGGCCTGGCGGGGAGGGGCTTGTGCCCCCCCCCCAAGTCTAGACACCCTGGCTTCCCCGGGCCTCAGGTGCCCAGCCGGTCAGGCTTCTCCTTGCGTTACTTCTCTCCCGGGGGTGTTTCTCCCTTCCCGTTCGAGGGCACCATCTTTCAAGCCTGGGGCACATCTCTGGCACCTGCAGACGGAGGGGAAGGGCTGTCTGTCCCCGATGGGGTTTCTTCAGGCCACAGAAAGCGCCATGTGAGTGTCTGTGGGCAAGCACGCTGTGCCCGCCGTCTCGCCCGTTGTCGTAGACGATATTCCGTGAAACGATCGCGGGCCCGCTGGATGTTTTGTGGCCACTTTGCATGGAGCCTGGGGCTCGCCTAACCACGGCCTTATTTCTGGAAGAAAGCGACAGGAAGGCGTGGCCAGACCAACACAGGGGCCCCGTGGAGGACCCGGCACCACCCCGGGGGCCCCGGGAGGTGCGGAACAGACGGTTGGCTTCCATTTTGAGGTCTCCTTGAACCTCACCGCCCTCCTCCCACCTGGCGCCCTACTCCCACCTACTCCCACTCCCTCCGCCCGGCCGCGTGCTCTCCCCGGTTCTCTAACCCTCCCTCGGCCTCCAAGGTGGGCCTCGTCGACTCTCCCCGGGCTTGCCTCCCACTCAGTCTCCCTGGGTCGCTCCGTTAACCTCCGGCCACGGCGTGTGGGTCTTGGGTGCTGAGGACGCGGTGGTGACACCTATAGACATCGAGCCGACGCGTTCAAATGGGTCATAAAAGTGTGTGATGCGAGATGATAAAAAGCAAAGGGTCAGCTGAGGTTTTTGTCGGAAGGATCTGATTTCGATGTGGGGGATGGGGGGCCGGTGGGGGGGGAGGCCGCTCTGGGCGGATCACCAGCCGGGGGGTCTGGGGCAGGGGCGCGGGAAGGGGTCCAGGCAGGAGAACGAGGCAAAGGTCTGGGGCCGGCAGGGCCGGGCGTGTCACAGGCACTTAGCAGGGTCGCCCAGAGCTCAGGGGAACGACACGGGTGTCTCAGCGCCCGGAAGGTCGTCCTCCGTGGCCCCCACCCAGCACAGAGCCCCTAGAACACGTTCTGGAAACGCGGTGGCCGTTGCTCGGCCCTCCCGTTCCTGACGTTCCTGCCGGCATCCGTGGGCCTCAGGCCCACGGATCCAACCTGGAAAAACAGGTTTCCTCCCAAACAAGGAACAAGGGGTGTCTCTGCTGGAGGTTTCCATCGTGCGACTTTGGGGGCCCTGGCCCACCTCCGCATCGTGTGGGTCGGCTGAGGGTGGCCGGTCCAGATGACAGTGGCCCCTGGGGAGTTGGCTCTTATTCCAGGCTGGTACAGAAGACCCCGCCAGGGGGCCCCGAGAGTGACTTCTCGGGGTCACGTGGCCCGGCTGCACGCTGTGTCCGGAAGATAAGCTGAAGAGGACGGGGCTGAGTGTGTTTCTCCCCTTGCGGGAAACGCCCTCCTTGCTCTGCTCGCCCAGGCCCGCCAGCCTCTCGGGGCTTTTCCGCAGAATCTCCCCCGAGCGCTCCAGGACCGGCCACCGTCCCGCTCACGTTTGCCAAGGGGACAGGAACCCAGCGCGCGGTATCTGGTTGGTCTGCTCGGGCCCACTCGCTAAACTCCTCGGGTGTGGAGGCTGCGTCTCGTTCTCTGTCTGCCGGTGACAGACCTCTGATTGTGACCCACGTTCGTGAGCCACCTTCCTCCGTGACAGGACCCCCGGTTCTCATGCTGTAGCCTGCATGGGGCTCGGGAGGGCATACGAGCAAGCTATGCGGTGAGCTATAAGGGGCAATGTTGTTTAGACTTGTGGAAAAGATTCTTGAAGGAGGGGAAAGGTGTGTCCCCATTGATCCCCTATTCCTTCCCCCTGCCTTGAAGGCAGCATGTGATGGCTGGGGCTCCAGCAGCCATCTTGGACCCTAAGGTGATTGCTGGGGACGGAAAACACACCCTGAGGAGAGTGGAGACTAGAGACAGGGGCCTGGGTTAACGTTGTGACGCTGCCTTCGCGGCTCCGGGCTGCTTACCTGACAGGCGTCCTTTGTGCGAAAGCAGAATAAACCTCTCTCTTCCCGAAACCACTGTTACTTTGGGTTTTCCTATGAAATGAAAGCTAACGAAATCCTCACGGATGCCAAGTTCCTCGCACGGAACTTGCCCCATACTGGGCACTGGGTAATGACGTGAGGACCAAGCAAGTGATCTGTGAGCTCCTCCCCAGGTGCGGCTTTTGCAGACTGAGGCTACTGAGGCTCGGTGGGTGGGGCTGCCCAGGCGGGGACGAGGGCCCGGTCTCCGAGGACATCCCACTGAAGTTTGTCCAGCTCCGTATTCCCTAAAGCTGTGTGTCCACTGTATACAAGGAGACTCACTCTAAGAAAACGCTGATATTGTAAATTTACACTAAAAAAAAATTGGACTGGATGGGGCGCCCGGGCGGCTCAAGTCCTTAAGCGTCCGACTTCAGCTCAGGTCACGATCTCGCGGTTCGCGAGTTCGAGCCGCGCATCGGGCTCTGTGCTGACAGTTCGGAGCCTGGAGCCCGTTTCAGATTCTCTGTCTCCCTCTCTCTCTGCCCCTCCCCCACTCATACTTTGTCCCTCTCTCTCTCAAAAATAAACATGAAAATCATTTTTTTATTTATAATAAAAAAATTGTTGATGCCTTGTACAAATAGGTCCTTTTCTGAAATCACTGTATCCTTTTTTTGTGGTTTTAAAATATGACTTAGTTTGAAAAGATTCCAGCCCAGAGAGAGACGGATATGACACTTCCACTGAAGGTGCACTGGCAAATTTGAGGCTAGCCCCTTGGGCCACGTGTTGAGCCTGGACGTAGGCTGTGCAGTCTGGACTCTGTACAAATCGGGTTTTGACACATTTCTTTTATGACGTGTGTCTGGCTGCGCATCCCCGGATAAGCCAGCAACCGCAAGTTAATCCGTCTGATAAATATATGTATTATGTGTGTGTGATGGGCTGGGGCGAACCGTGGGGTGAGAAAATGAGATGTGGCTCGCAGAAGCCCGCAGTGTGGCCAGGGGTGAGGACGCCGGCCTGGAGGGAAGACCCCGGGATCCCGCTGGTGCTCAGTGCTCCGGGGCTTGGGTGGAGTTGGGCTCTGTCTACACTGGACCCAGCTCTGTCTAAAGCTGGATTGATGAGACGCAGCTTCGAAGGAGGGGAGGTTAGTCAAAGAAAAGTCCAGAAAGAGAAAAATGGGGCCTGGTTTGACTGAATGCAGGGTGCCAGGCTGGGGCTTCCGGAAGGGGTGTGAGCCAGGGAGGGTGTTAGGAGAGGGCCACGGGGAAGAGCCAGAGCTGGTCCTGCGTGAACAGCGGCCTCACAGGGCCTCAGCGGTGGCTTCCCTCGGCCTCCCCCAGGGGAGGGTCTACCGGTGTTCCCAGCCCCTGAGCAGCCCCTACCCTGCACCTCCCGCCACTTGCTTGTGGGGAGCCCCATGGCTCTGAGGGCAGTGTCCCCGGGCAGGTGCCTCCCAGCACTGGCAGGTGCGGGGTCCCTGGCTGCCGGTCTTGACACAGGGATCAGAGGCGAGAGGGGGCGCGGCAGCCGGCCAGGACCAGGAGAGAGGCACCTAGGGGAGTAGAGGAAGGCCAGCGTGGGAGGCGCTAAGGGCCGGGGCATGGCCGGGGCCTTGAGCACGGACCTGGGTGGTGGGGACGTCACCATGAGCTATCTGATGGTTTCGCACGGTGTGGTGCGGCTCTACAATGTTTTATGTTCAGTAACTGTGTTAAGGCGGGTAGGGGACATGGTGGAGGGGCGTTCCCATTTTCCAGATGGGAGGACTGGGGCCCAGAGAGGCCCAGAGGTCTGTCAGTCACTTGTGGCAACCTATCAAAGGAGATGACCCCGGGCATCCTTTTCCGGAGGACTTCCCTCTGCTCACTAGGCCCGAGGTGGATCCCCCACCCCCCTGCTGTGCTAACGGGCAAAGCCTCCCCTTCTCAGCCACATTTTTCGCCCACACTCCGGCTGCTACCTTGGGCCACCCGTGAGTCACGGGGGATGCTGAGTCAGAAGTCCCCTATCCTCCCTGCTGCTCCTTGCCGGGTGACTCAGCCTGGTCGCAGAGCAGCCAAAACTGATGGGAGGGGAAACAGAAGGGGCTGTAGCCTAGAGATAACCTCTGAGCAGCCGTGGCCTTGACCTGAGGAGATACCTAGAGAGTACCCCAGAAAGGCAAGCAAAGCGCTGTGTCATCAGGCTGGCGCCTGTGGGCCGGGAACCCCCAAGGTGCACCCCAGCCTGGGGGTGATTCCTATCACCCACCAAAAGCCCTCCCAGGGTCCCCTCCTCAGGGCTCTCCCGCGACACCAGCCTCCCTTCTCCTGGACGGAACCCACCGCGGGGCTCCCACGCCTGGTGATGGATCACTTGGAGTGACCCCGTCCTTGTGACCAGGACTGGCCCTTCTGCCCCTCGACTTACTGTAGCCAGATGGGGCTCGGATCCAATCATCCTGGAAGGTCCCAGCACCCACAAACGGATCGACCTCAGGCACTATGTTGTTGACAGCTTGATTAACAATGCAGTACTAACTTTTAAAGCCTTGTTTGTTGTTTTTGTAAAGTTTATTTATTTTGAGGGTGGGGGAGGGAGAGAACCAGCAGGGGAGGGGCAGAGAGACGGGGGGGGGGGGGGGGGGGGGGACAGAGGATCCAAAGTGGGCTCCACACTGTCGGCAGAGAGCCCGACGCGGGGCTCCAACCCCCGAACCATGAGATCATGACCTGAGCCAAAGTCGGATGCTTAACCGACTGAGCCACCCAGGAGCCCCCTTTCGAAACCTTGTAAATGTAACTTTTACTAACGTAGAAACATACAGAAACGTGTGCAGATCGTGGGTGGTAAAATCGTGGTTTGAACGTGCTCAAGTAAGCGACGTGCAGATCAAGGAAAGGGGGGGTGTCAGGAGCCTCCCCCGCACCCCCTCCAGGGCACTTCCCCCCAAGATTGGCATTGCCTGGTGTTGAACTTTATATGGTGGGTCCATACAAGAGGTATTTTTCATCTGGCTTCTTCCGCGTGAGCGTCGTGAGCAACCCAGCTGACGTCCTAGCTGCGGTCCGCCCTCTCTGGTTGCCGCACAAAGAACATTCCGTCCTCTGCCGGGACCACAGCTCCTCCGTCCACCCACCTGGACGGGCACGGGCGGTGTCCGGCCGGGGGCCCTGACGGAGTGCCGCCGTGAACGCTCTTGTACGTTTGCACACTTCCGTGGGACACACACACACACGAGGACTGTTGGTCGTAGCACGCACAGACATGCAGCCTCGGTGGGGATCTCGGCGTCCGCTGTGCGTGCAGCCTGCCTCCCGGGCGGGTCTCTAAGCAGACACCGTGTCCTCGTGTCTCTGTGTGTGTGGTGCCCTGTACTCACAAGCCGCCTCCTTCCGCCCGTCATCCAGCTCCGCGCAATGATGCAGGTGTGTTTCCTCACCTGGTCAGTCGAGGGGTAGCATCAGTCCCCGACGGGGCAGTGAGAGGTGGTGCCCGGCATCCCACGTCCTGGCCTGCTTCCCCACTAGCAGGGACTCAGGCTCAGCCTGTTCATGGCCCACCATCAAGCGTAGCCAGTGGGGTCCGCAGGGGATCCGGGAGGAGCTCCGGTCTCTAAGGCTGCATGCTTCCTGGGGCTCAGCGTTTGGGATTTATTTATGACGGGGAACTGTAGCAGGACCCGGTTTGTAACCACCAGCTGTCGCTATAGCAACTCCTCACTTACAGCAGCCTCCACACTAAAAATAGATCGCTTCATCCCTAGGATAGAAAAATCAAAGAAAATCAAGTCCCCAGATGGATCTCGAGGTGTGGCGATGTATGTTTCCGGCCTTTTTCACCACCCATCTAAAAGCAGAAAGGTCTGCGGTGGGATGGCCGGTCCCCTGCAAGCGTTCTCGGGGCCACAGGGGCACAGAAGCCTCCCCCATGCTTAGAAGACCTCCTCCCTTATAGTCCAGAGGTTTGAATACTGAATCATAAACAGTTGTTTCACATCGGCCTTACTGTTTCTTCATCTGAATTCTTCTGTGGGATTGTAAACCTCTTTCAAGGTCGGGGACTTAATTATCAGGGTGATACGAGGACTGAAAATCCTCTCCTATGAAAAGGAGTTGAAAGAATCGGAAATGTTGGCATGGACGGGAGTGTGCTTAGCGAGGGCTGAGAACAGCCTTCGAATATTTGAAGGAGTGTCCTAATGAAGAGGGGTTGCCTTGTTCTCATCCTGTAGGAAAACAGAACTCAACTCCACGGGAGAGACTATCTACCCCCACCCCCCCGAAAATCAATGTATTTTTTTTAAGTGCATTTCATTGCATTTTAGAAAATCTAAAATAAAATTTCATTTAGTCTGTAACTAGAAGTTGGGTATTATAGATAGGGGATAAATCGCTGGAATCTACCCCTGAAATCATTATTGCGCTATATGCTAATAACTAACTTGGAGGTAAATTTATATAAATAAAATAAAATAATAAAAAAATATTTCAAAGCATTTTAAAACCAGAAAAAGCCCTCCCGAATCACAAGCCTCCAAAGCGCCCCAGCATCTCTTTGGACCTCTAAGGAGGACAGCGTCCTGGACGGCTGCCACCCGGGGACGCAGCTGAACTGATGCTGGCTGGGCGGGGCCGGGGACCCTCCCGAGGTGGCTATGGAGACTCAGGGTCACCCTGCCCACACACGGGAGGCGCTCAGTAGTGTTAGTTGTTCCCACAGGGGTATTCCAGCCAAGGACGAGGTCTTTTTATTTTTTTTATTTTTTTTAATTTTTTTTTTTTTAACGTTTATTTATTTTTGAGACAGAGAGAGACAGAGAATGAGCAGGGGAGGGTCAGAGAGAGAGGGAGACACAGAATCTGAAACGGGCTCCAGGCTCTGAGCTGTCAGCACAGAGCCCGATGCGGGGCTCGAACTCACGGACTGTGAGATCATGACCTGAGCCGAAGTCGGCCACTTAACCGACTGAGCCACCCAGGTGCCCCAAGGACGAGGTCTTAAACGTTGGATGGGAGAGTTACGGAGACCTTCTCCAGGTCCTGGCTCTGAGCTACAGGCAGAATGGACCAGGGCTGTGGGTTACGGTGAGAAGTAAGCTTGAAACGGGGAGTGTTTGGAGCTAGCAGTACTGGGAGTAGCTGGGCTCAGTCCAGGGGCCGTTGGGGGCGCCCGGAGGTCCTTGGATTTGGACCTTCCTGGGGAGTCCCCTCTCTGCTCCACTGGGACCCTCCCTGCCCATAAGCCACATGTAGTAGCGATTAGTGATATACTGCTCCTTATTTTTATTTCGTTTTTGTTTTGCGGGCGTGGGGTTGTTTTTTGGTCTTTTTGGTTTTGCGTTTTTTTACCTTGTGGTAAAGCAGACAAATGTGAAATTCACCTCGTATCTGTTTCTGAGTGCGCGGCTTTGTGGCCTGAGTCACACTCACGTGGCTGTATGACCACCTCCGCCATCATCCCCAGAACTTTTTCTTCTTGCAAAACCGAGGCTCCGCCCCCATTCGACAATGACCGATCCCTTCTCTGTCCCCCAGCCCCTGGCGCCCACCATTCTGATTCTCTGTCCCTATGAATTGGACTCTTGTGGTCACTCATCTAAGTGGAGTCACGTGGCATTTGTCCCTTTGTGACCGGCTTATTTCACGTAGCGCGGTGTCCTCAGGGTTCGTCTGTGTTGTAGCATGGGTCACAATTTCCTGCCTTTCCTTTTTGACGTATTTATTTTTTTTTTTAATTTTTTTTTTCAACGTTTATTTATTTTTGGGACAGAGAGAGACAGAGCATGAATGGGGGAGGGGCAGAGAGAGAGGGAGACACAGAATCGGAAACAGGCTCCAGGCTCCGAGCCATCAGCCCAGAGCCTGACGCGGGGCTCGAACTCACGGACCGCGAGATCGTGACCTGGCTGAAGTCGGACGCTTAACCGACTGCGCCACCCAGGCGCCCCTTGACATATTTATTTTTAGGAGCGAGAGACCGACCGCACAAGTGGGGAGGGTCAGAGAGAGAGAGAGAGAGAGAGAGAGAGAGAGAGAGAGAGAATCCCAAGCAGGTTCCACGCAGTCAGCACAGAGCCCAATGTGGGGCTCGAACTGTGACAACATGACCTGAGCCGAAATCAAGAGTCGGTCACTTAACCGACTGAGCCACCCAGGCACCCCCCTCCTTCCTTTTTAAGGTGAAGTCGTTTTCCGCTGGATGTAGACACCATGTTTTGTTTATCTGCTCAGTCAGGGGACCTGGCCATGTCTCCCCGCCTAGGTTGCAAGCGCTTCAAGGCAGCCGTGGACCTCATTCCTGTCAGCCTGGGACCAAACACGTGGCCCTTGTGTGTGTGGCGAAATGAGCCCCGCTGCTGGATCCTTCCAGGGCTACGCCCTGCACCCCCCAGTGGGAGGGCCTGCTGACACCCATCGCTGTGTGTAATGAGAAGGTGCTGAGAGCCTGGGGACCACCTCCGGAGTTATTGCTGGGACGCTGGGCCCCCAGGGAACACTGGGGGGGAGGGGCAGCCACCTGCAGTGTGACCCGAGGGACGCAGTGAGCAGCCCCAAGCCCCCAACATCGGGTTTTCCAAAGGTTCAAGTTTCAGCTCAGGTGGCATGCGTTTGGATCCTGGCATCATCTGCTGTTTCATTCTTTCTCCCAGAGGCCTCTGTTCTTAGCGCTCACAAATCAACAGGTAGCAGCTAAGTGCCAATTAGCCAATCACACAGAGCAAGGCACTGGAGATAGACCAGGAATAGTGACTTTGGGTTAGGACCTGGGTGGGGGGCCAGGAGACTGGCGTGGTCTGTAGAGGTGGCCTGGAGACATGGGGTCCTTAGCAAAAGTGGTAGAGGGGCGTCTGGGTGGCTCAGTCCGTTGAGCGTCCGACTTGGCTCAGGTCATGATCTCCCGGTTCGTGGGTTCGAACCCCGCGTCGGGCTCTGTGCTGACAGCTCGGAGCCTGGAGCCTGCTTTGGACTCTGTGTCTCCCTCTCTCTCTCTGCCCGTCCCCTGCTCGTGCTCTGTCTCTCAAAAATAAATAAACGTTTAAAAAAATTTTTTTAATAAAAGATAAGAAGAAATGGTAGAGGGAGGCCCTACCAACCTGGGGTGGGGCTGGCGGTGGTTTCTGGGAGGGAGGTTGGCACTCATCACAGATGAGTGGGGACCAGCCCTGCCTTCTGAGGGTTCTTACAGGTTTTCCTGCCCCAGGGGACTCGGAGACGCTCACTCCTGGGCTCGCCCAGAGGTTGCGGAAGGGCTGTGGGGGCAGAGGGGGCCCTGCGGCTTGTTTGACTTGCTTGGCGCTAACATGGACCCAAGGGGGCCAACATTAGACAGAGTCGAAACGCCAGACCTGCCCAGAGGACGCAGCAGAGGAAGGGACCCGAAGCCTTCGAGAGATGAGAATGTGAGAGTAGATGATCACGTAGGACCCGCTCCCTGCCCTCCGCCCCCTCCCCCAGAGAACCCAGAGGACACACTTGTGACCAAGGCCATGTGACAAATGATTGGGGAGCCCAGCACCTTGGAGGAGCTCCGTGCACGCTCGCCCCCGAGGGTCAGAAACTACAGTGCCTCTGTCCTGGGAATCCTAAATACAGTGGGGACAGTCGGGTCCCAGGTGGCAGGGGGCCAAGCGGCGATGGGAAGGGTCTGCCTTGCGCAGACCTGGGGTGTCAGCCCCTTTATGTTGGTCTTCCTGGGAGTGAGGCAGAGGGAGGCCTCCGCAATTCACGTCTGCGTAAGTGGGCAAGTTCTAGGCCAAGCGGACAAAAGCCTAGTCTGAATCATAAAAACAGAGTCACGGCCCATCAGTCGGTTCCCAGACCCGAGCCAGTTCAGACCCAGAACGCCTCGAATGGAGGGGAGGCCAGGTCCCCTCGAGGAAGGACCCCGGGACACTACCAAAAATCCGTGCTGTCGGCGCCTGCCCCAGAGGGACCTTCGGCTTCACCAGGTGACTGTGCGTTGGCCCAAGGAAATGACCCAGTGCTTCAGAGATCACCTGACCCTGGCTCCGAACGGACCCCAATCCCAGGAGACCCGGAAGGTCTCAGCAGGGGCTTGTGGGAGAGCAGGCGCTGGTGATTCCAGCACAGAATTTCTGTAGCCCCCCGCCCCTCAGTGGAGGGGGAGAGCCCTTCCTGTGTGCGGTCCTTGACTTCCCCGTGTCTCTAAGCAGAGACCCCAGGGTGGGGGGCGGGGGGGGTGGATGTGGGGCCGGGGCGACAGAGGCTCACAAGTGGGGAGCTGGCTGGAGGCTGCGGAGGCAGCTGGGAAGTGAGGAATGTCACTTCATCAGAAGCCGCGGGGCCCGTGTCTTATCAGTGTGGGTGTGTTAGCACATCCATAATAAGAAAGTGCCGGCTGATATGACAGCCCGTGAGTGGGGGCGGGTGTCGAGCCGTCGGCTGACAGGGGGAAGGCCGAGGTGCGTGCCGTCTGTCCCCTTGGCTGGTCGAGAAGCCTGAGGGTCTCGCCGCTTTCAGGAGAGAGAGACTTCTGCCCTCCCTGCCTGTCGGTGACCAGCAGAGCCCTCCTTTCTGAGCGAGAGATGAGCCCTCCAGAGGAGCCGCTGGGGAGGGAGAAGGTGCAGGTGACAGACAGTAGGTTCTCATGCGAACGGAGAACAGGAACCCAGGGCTCTATGTCCCGTGCCTGGAGGAAAGGCCGTGACGCCGGGCACACGGGGGCCGCTGTCGGCCTATCCCTGCAGGACGTCGGGCTCCAAGGGGCAGCTCCCCACCACCTGGCCAGAACATTCTCAAGCTGCATCGCAGGCTGCCGACCCCCCACCCCCTACCCCGGCCCCTCCACGCCCGGGGCTCAGCCTGCATCCGGGCCCTTCCCTCATCCCTCTCCAGAAGCCAATATGGCCCCGGCGTGTTACATCCCGTCTTGCCCTATCAAGAGTCTTGCCAAAGGGATGTCTCGCTCTCCGCGCTATCAGTCTTGCCTTGGTGACCAGAACCTCCGGGGGTCTGTGCTCGGTTTCCTCCCCACTCAGAGACTGGAGGCCGGCCCCATACCCTGCGCTTCGCCGGCTCCCCTGGGATGGCCCTCCGCCTTTCCTGTGGCAGCTGGGCACCTCCGGGTTGGACTTCCAGAGGGGTCACCCGGGCAGTCTGTGTCTAATGCTCGGAGTGTCCTCCCTGCTGGCCGGGCTTGCCACTCCCGGCCCGGCCCGGCTCTTCCCAGGCTCCCGACCGCTTGCCCTAGGCTGGCCAGCTTCTCCGACACACTGGCAGTTGGAACGGGCCTGGCAAGTGACCTTGGCCCGGGGTGAGTGCTGCTGACTTGGGTTTGGGTCCTCCTCCCAGGACGTGGACACAGTCACTCCCCCCGGTTGCTGGCAGCCGTCTGTGACCACGAGGCAGGGTCGCTAAAGACCAAATGGACACAGAGGGAAGACACACACCTCCACCCTAGATTTCCTGTCCTGAGACAAACATTATTACGGTGAAAGCCAGTTTGATTTCGACTTTCTGTTACTTACAGCCCAAACGCACCCTTCACAGGAGATTCTCATATAATGACACCACGAGAAGGGAGAAGGGCAGGCCTCCTGTCACATGTGGGGAGCAAGAACCAGAGAATCCCCTTTGGAAATTCAGACCAGTCAGCTTTGGACTCTATGGAGAGGGGTCCCGGGCGGCCTGGCATCAGAGTTCTTAGCCAAGGCCCAGAAATCGGTTCTAGCTAGCTCAAGTGGGCAAAAAAGGAAAAAAAAAATGATTAAAGGATATTGAGTAGCTCACAGAATCCCCAGCGTGGGGAGAACCTGGCTGGGTGTTCCCAAGACGGGCCCAGAGTCACCTCCAGAACGGGGACGGTGGATTCCCGTGCAGCCCTGGGCCACTGCAGTGCCCCCCTAAATTCATATGGTAAAGCCCTAACTCTCAACGTGACTGCATTCAGAAATAGGGCTTTTAGGAGATAATTATGGTTAAACGAGGTCACAAGAGTGGGGACCGAAACTGATAGGATTGGTGGCCTTATAAAACGAGGAAGGGGAAGCTCTCTACCGTGTGAGGACACAGCGAGAAGGCAGCCGTCCGCAAGCCTGGAGGAGAGACCTCACCAGAACCTGACCACGCTGGCACCTCGATAATGCGACTCTCCAGCCTCGAGAACTGTGGGAAAATAAACTCGTGTTGTCGAAGGCGCCCAGCGTGTGCTATTATATTAACCAGCGTGAGCACACTTATCCAGCCTCCCATCTCTGGCAACCAGGGGATCCTGCTCCATACCGGCTTCTGTGCACTTCGGCTCAGGATGTCCGTCGGTCAGTCCGGGTCTCCGGGTGGCGTGCCATTGCCACGGGGGGGCTGGAGGAGTGAGTCTTGAGGGAATCCCCCCAGTTCCGAGCCCCTCTCCCCCTCTCTAGAAGCCAAGCATAGGGAAGATGTGAAGGATGCTGGGTGGGCAGAAGGAATTACAAACACCCTTCCGACACAGGACGGTGAATGTGAGGGAGGTCCCCAGCAAGGTCGAGACGAGCCGCCAAGAGACCCCTCCCACGTGGTGACCTGTCTCCGTGGGTCACCAGGTCTCGGGGTGGGTCGTCAACTTTGTAGGCTCAAAAACCCGCTCTCTTCTGCACGCCGAGAACTCGTCTCTTGCTCGGTTCATAAAACCATCCAGATCTAAATGAAGGTTTCCCGTCTCCGTGGCAAGATGCTGGGCGCGCGTGGACCGGGGCACACACACCAGCACCCTACCTGCCGGGCGACACGGGGAGCCAGCCCAACAGCTGCAGCGTGATTTCAAGTAGGGTCTAGGACGGGGTCGGGAGCCCAGCCCCCCTTCCCTTGGATCCATGCAAGGAAAGGCATCTGGAGCTTCCCGTTCGGTGCCCTTGGATGGCCATTCTTCCACCATTCTCTGGGCTTGGAGTTCCTCCAAAAAGTTTCTGCTTACTAAATTAGAGTAAAATGTTACCTTCTGAGCCACATCATCAGTCTCTTGGGCAACTCTCATCAATGGCTACTTACGTCTTCTCTTTTATGTGTTTCTCAGAACTTCACTTTATAAGGGCAACCTCTTTCCTTCTTTTGTTTCCCCGAATTCTTTTGGAGCAGGTTTCTGCCAACACTCCTTTCCCTACAAGGTTATAGAAGCCAAAGGTGTGGCCCTGTCCCTCCCCCCTTGGTCTGCGTGTGCGTTCACCTGCCCCGGGGATGTTTCAGTCTGTGAACCGGCCGCCTGCCTGGGGCCGGCGTGTTTTCTGAAGTGCTCTAGGTTGTAGAAGCTGTTTTCCCTAGAGGAGCGCAAACCAGTAACCGGGAGAATTGTGTTAATCCCTATGCTTTGCGAAATGAATTTCTTTATTTTATTTATTTATTTATTTTTAACATTTATTCATTTTTGGGAGTGAGGGAGAGAGCGTGAGCGGGGGAGGAGCAGACACAGAGGGAGACACAGAATCCAAAGCAGGCTCCAGGCTCTGAGCTGTCAGCACAGAGCCCGAGGCGGGGCTCGAACTCCCGAGCTGTGAGATCGTGACCTGAGCGGAAGTCGGGCGCTCAACTGACGGAGCCACCCGGGCACCTGCGAAATGAATTTCTATGGCGGGATGGGTTGAGCTTCGTGCGTGGCAACGTTGCAATAAGGTTTGCGACCAGTGGATCCAGTCCCCGCCAGGACCAGGTGGGCTTGCTCGCGAATGCCCAGGGTCACAGAGGTGGCCAGGATGACCTCACGTTATTACCAGACCGAGGTCTCTATCCGTTCCCTTGGTAACATACTTGATGTGTTGGTAGTAAGCCCTTCCACACGCGCCCTCCTTTGATCTCCTTGAGTTTTCTTCGTAAGGACGAGGAGATCTCAGGTTCTGCCCTATCTGACCCCTGGGGGTCCTTGAAGAAACTACCCTGTTAACAGGCTCGCAATCCGGGGCATGCCCCACACCTCCAGAATTAAAGAATAGAGTCTGTCTTGGGGGCCACAGAGGGGGTGGGGGGTGCGGAGGGAGTCAGAGCCAAAGGTAATAAAGCCCCAGAGCCCCTCCACTCCCAGAGGACAGTTTAGGGCTTTTAGATCTGCACCCTAGCATACCTGATTTCTAAGATGTCAAGCTCAGAATGCGCTCTTCACCGACCCCCTGCCCTTCTGGGATTTTTGCCCTCGAGTCTTCCTTCTCCATGTTCAGCAAATTCTGTTATCCTGCCTCGATTTAATTATGCGGCCACAGAAAGGAGAAATTGGAAACTGCTTCACCTCCCAAGGCAGATCCGCGCACCAGGGTGAGGAGTGTTTGTAGAGGGAGCAGAGAGAACGCCCACGCCCGCTCACGCCCCTCTCCTCCGCGCCACGGCCGCTGTCCCGGAATACCCAGGGCACCGCATAAATAGGATTTGCTTTGGGTGCTGGGAATCTGCTGAAAATATCCCGTACCCAAATAAGTGATGGAAAATGTAAATGCAGGTGGAATGAATTTGCACGACTAGAACATTCTTCCTCTTCTCTGATTCTCCAGCTGTGCATAAGCCTCCACGGAAGACGGGGACGGAGGTGGGCGAGGGTCGTCCCTTCTTCCCTCTGCAAACCGTGCTGGGTAACTGAGCACGCGGCTGCGCGTCACCCAGCGTGGACCCCCTCTTGTGGAAACGGGAACCCAATTCCACCCGGGCTCCCCTCCTGCGGCTGGCAGCCTGGGAAGTGTGTCCGGGTCAGGCAGCCATCAGAGCCCAGAAGGGCAGTTTCTTTCGTCAGTCAGGGACAGGGACTCTCTCTCTCTCCCCCAGGGGACCAGGACAAAGGACCTTGTAGGGCTGTCCCCGTGGCTGCCATATGCAGCTTTGGGGGGCCTGAGAAGAGGGCCGGTTCCAGAGAGTGAGGAGAGAGACCCCATCGTGGCTGCCTCAGTCGATGCCCAGGCTCCGGTGTGCGGGCCCCTCCTGTCCATTTACGGCGGAGCAGGGGGGACACTGGGGGACACGTCAGGGTGGGGGTCGCGAGCCGCCTGGTCCTGTTCCACCACGTGACAGGCAGGCAGCGGGAGGAAGGCCAGGTCCCAGGTGGCCAGTCACACCCTGACACCGGATCCTCCCAGCTGCTCGTCACCTGACGAGACGTGGCCCTGCCACCAGGTGGGGGTGATTGTCACCCTGGCAGGCAGCACCAGGGAGTCTCAAGACCGCTGCCAGCCCTGGGCCCCCTCAGGGGAGGTGGGGCTTGCTTCTGGGGTGACGGCACCAGACCAACGCTTGGCCTGCGTCCCACGTTCACTGGGTCACCGTGGGGCCGCAGCGAGGAAGAGTCCTCAGGTGGGAGGATTTCTGGAATGTAGAATAGAAGCCGGGCTCTTGAGTCCGCACACAGGCCGGTAGCTCTCCCGAAAATCCCGTGTCTGCCCTAACCTCCCGTCACTCTCGCAAGCGGTCGTCGGCTTCCGTCCGAACATTTCTAGTGACGGGTGACCCGTGCGCGTATTCATTCAACAAACGCTTATTAAACATGTGCGGTCACTGACCCTTCCTGTGCCTCCGTGTCATCGCCCATGAAATGGAAACAGTAACCCCACCGACCTCGAAGGTGTTGAGGATTTGAGGAATAGACAAACGCGCTTAAATATACGCACGCGCTGAATACGAATGCAGCTACTTTCTGTCGTGCGTACGCTAAGGTGCTTAATAGTTGCTCCAGCTCCTAGCAGGCCTGGCGGTCACGGCGGGGCCCCTGCCTGCTGTGGTTCCTGCTGTGCCTGCCCCCACCCCGCCCCCCCGGTGCTCCGACCCGCACAGGCCCCTGGAGCAGAGGTGCAGAAAGCAGGTCGTTGGCCTGGGGAGCCAGCGCGAGGAGGCGAAGAGGATTACGTGTTATTATGTGTCCATTTGTGTATGAAGTCAGGTAGCGGTGCGTGGAACAAAGGAGTCAGGGCGGATGGGGCGCGTGAGGGCAGTGCCCTCTTGGCGGGTTTGGTGAGCGAGGCCTCCCCCCTGAGCGGGAGCCTGGGTCAGGCCGAGGGCACCCGAGGACGGCAGGGTCAGGGAGGAAGCCTTGGCTGACCGTCCAGGCCCCAGGGGCGCCCCGCTGGGGGTGAAGGTGGCAGGAAGTGAGGGCCGGCGGGGTGCGGGGCTGGACCCGTGACCTGGAGATTTCTTCTAAGCGTGACAGGGCCCGTCCCGGGGCTTTGCGCAGAGGGGCACCAGGCACCCCTGTTTTGAAGGCTCTGGCAGCCTCTGGGTGAAGAAGATGCACCGTACAGGGGCGAGAGAGTCCGGGGAGGAAGGAGGCTTCTGTGCGCGCTGCTGGGCCAGGGGCACGGATGCAGGGTCGGGGAGGAAGGGAGGCCTCCGCAGCAGGGCGTCGGGGCCAAGGTGGAAAGCCTGAGCAGGGCTTGGGCCTGATCCGGAACTAAGAAGTCTGATGTAGATGTTTAGCCTGAGATGCCCCTTGTCCGTATCTCCACCTGCTCGTCGGAGCTCAGGGGAGAGGCCCGAAGGCCTCAGGCGGCTGGTCTAACCAGGAAACTGAGGGCAGAACAGCGTTACAACTTCTGTTCCCTGGCCTCGGCTCCTCTCTCTAGGGTCTCCACTGCTCTTTGTGGCTCCAGCGTAAATGCTTTTCCTCCTAAAAGACCTTCTGAAGCGTGAGGTGGTCATCGAGGCCCCCGGGGTTGGGTGCAGCGCGCCCGCTGGGCTCCCGTCGAGCCGCGACGTGCCGCTGGCCGCTCTCCTCTTGGGCGCTCAGTTGACTTGGCGCAGCCCAGGTATCTGCCTAGGAGATACTTCTAGTCTCCGTTTTCTGTTTCCTCCTTTCCTCAGTGGTAGGAAGGTCTCTGTCGTGGGAGAAGGGACAGGCAACAGAATGCCTCACGGAATAGTTTCTGTGAGGGCCAGCCCCGACCCCAGTGGTTGCTAGAGGGCTGAGCTCGTTAATTTGGCCTCTCGGAGCCCGGTTCAAAAAGACGAAAACTTAAGAATATCCATCCTGCTTTTCCTTCTCCATGTTGGCCGGTAGCTGACTGTGAGCCAGACAGTCCTGGGTTCAGGTCCGGTCCTGTGGCAGGTGGTGGCCAACATCACGTACGACGGTGCCTCTCAGGTGCCCTGCCGAGGTTGATGCTCTGTACGCTGTCCCTACGCACCCCTGGTCTACCCTTCTGGGGTTTGGATGAGCATTTTCTAGCTAACGACCACCCCCGTTCCCTCTCGGGGCTCCCCGCGCCTCGGGACCTGCTCTGCCTTTAGCCAGGGCTTGGCCTTGGCCCCTGGTGGGCCTTCAGGCCCCGTCTGGAGCCCTCTGCTGACTTGGGTCGAGCTCACTGGCTGGCCCTGTTTAACTTGGCTCTCAGTCAGGCATCGGATCCTCTGTGTCCTGTGTTTGCCACCGTGGGGGAGTGGGGACCTCATCAAGGGCTCGGCCCAGCCCCCCCTCGGGCTCCTTTCAGGGCGTTGACCCGTGGGGAGCAGGTGGGGCCTCGGGTGACTGGCTTGCTGAGAGAACCAGGTCACTTTCTCGGCACCCCGCCCCCCCAAGAAGAGATGGTTGTGGCCAGAAGAAAGCTTTGGCCTCTGAATTCCCCTCCCTCTCCCCCAAAGACAGCTTTGGAGACCCTCGGGAAGGCTAGAGGGCGGCGTGGGTTGTTCATAATGTTGCTCAGTGGCTCAATGGTTAGCGTGAGGGACCCCCCCCCCCCGGAAATGCAGCAGCCCCAGAGCATCTTTGCAACGCCCCCCACCCCGCCCCCGGCTGCACGCTGCACCCCCCTCCCCGCCCCCGCCAGGGTTTGCCTCACCAGGGTCTCCAGCCCGTCGGTTGAGTGAGTCGACCTCACCCTGAGTTCTCCTGCCAGCAAGGTGCCGTCGAGTCCACGCAAAGACGCCTCGAGTTTGAGAAGCTTCTGAGAGATGGGAACTGCAGTGAGCAACGTGACCCACGTTGCCGGGTGGGTCAGCCCATCCTCTGACCAGGCGCTAAACGTCCTGGGATGAGTCAACCACTCAAGTCCCTCCCTGGGTCTCTCCCTCTGAAACAGAGAACACAGGGCTCAGTGAGACCCAGGCTTCTAGGACCAGCGGGGAAGGACCTCCTCCCTGTGTCCTTAGGCTGCTGCAGGCTGGCCCGCCCAGGCCCAGAGGCCCAGTGGGGGGGGTGGGAACCGCAGCAGCCTCAGGGTCAGGTTTGAGAAGTAGAAGCGATTGCCAGAACATATTCTGGAGGCAGCCTGCATTTAGCCACCGTTCCTGCCACGGCTAACCCTCGGGCCCCGGAGACAGCCAAAGGGTTTGTAGCTTTCTTTCGAGTGAGTTCCTCGGGAAGACTTCAACTAATGACATTATGGAACCAGAGTTTGCATTTGCAGGAGGTGTCTTATCAAAACAGGTGCGTGGCTGGGGCACACGCTCTGACCTCCCGCGATCCCCCGATCCCTCGGTGGGAGAGCTGGTCACCCTCGCCTCTAGAGAGCCATTGCCATCTGCAAGTGAAGCTTGAGTTCTCCGTTGGTGCTACAGGGCCAGGCGGCAGGAAATGCCAGCGGCCGGGAGCCCCCGGGCTCTGGAAGCAGACGGGTTGACGCAGCAATGACACCCTCTGGCTGTGTGGCCCCGGGGCAAGTCGCCTGACCTCCCTCTGCCTCCCTTCCCTCATCTGTAAGAGGCCCCAAAGCCTCCCTTTAAAGGAGCTACAGTTTGTAAATCACCCAAAACAATGCCTGGTACAGAATAACCGCTTAAGAGGGCTGAGGAAGACGCCTTCTCGTCAGCGAATTTGTGGAAGAACCAAAACTTGCCCTCTGAGTGTTTTATGCTAGTGGCGTCTCTCTAGAACCTACCCCACGCACCCCTGACTCCCCAGGCAGCGAAATACCGTGCTGACTGTAATCAGCCTGCTTTTATGAGTTGGCATCATCACCGTGGACGGCCGGGTGTCCCCAGGGCCCCTCCAACTTTCCGCTGCTTGTAGACTTGACCGAGGCTCCAGCTCCAACGGCCCAGGTGGCATTCTGTGGCAAGAGCAGAGTCGGGCGCCCTGGGGCATCGCAGCCCTGCGGTTAGAGCTGTGTGGTCCTGAGGGTAAGGTGGCCCAAGGTGTGACTGTCGGAGAGACCGCAGAGACCCGGCCTCTCCCTGGCAACCCCCACTGCTGGCACAGGTAGCCTTCAGCGTTTGTAGCTGTGCTCTGTCCTTGGGGGGGGGGGGGCCAAAGGAGGGACCGGCACGGGGGAGGGCCGCACTGGGCTTGGAGAACTGGGACCTCTGACAAGGCTTGGTGAGCTGGAAGCTGCCAGGGGCTCCCCTTGGCCCACCCAAACCCCTTTGGGCTGGTTTTCCCTACAAGGACCTGCTGCACTCGGTCACGTGCAGCTGTGCACACAGTTGGCACGTACGTTTCACTCCGAGGAAGTGGAGGGACCTGCCTTGCGGTGCCCAAGGCAGATTGTCATTTTGTGCCCTGAAGGGGAGGACTCAGGAGGGACTCCGGGTCCCGGCTTGGCGTCCTTACTACCCGCAGTAACGCTGATCTCGGGCGCGGGGTCGTAAGACCGCCCTGAGGTTACGTCAGGCGAAAGGGCAACAGATTAGGTGGTGCTGGCCAAGCAGGGCCACGTGGAGGCCAGCCGTGGCCCTGAGACTCCTGAGGGCCTGATGCCGACTTGAAGCATACGGCACGAGAAACACGGATGTGTGGCTCTTGCTGTGACTTAGGCTGGGGACCCAGAGCCTGGGCGCTCAGGCAGAGAAGTGGAAATTCACCAGAAGCGTAGGGAGCTGATCTCTTGGACAAACAGAATTGTTTTCCCTCCGGGCCCTTGTGGACCCTGACCCCCTGCTCTCATGCCCCTTCGCTCTGAGAGAAAAGCCCCCGTGTCCCTCACTGGTGCTCAGTCGGCCAGACGTGGCCACCTCCCAGGCCCCCTCACCGAAGAAAGCGAATCAGGAGCTGGCGCGACAGGGACACGTGGCTTCCAAGTCTGGCTCCCCCATCGGCTGCGTGCAGCCGTCACCAGCGAGCTTCCCTCAGGTCCTTCCTGGGCAGAGAGACCCCGCCTCACCCCGTGACAGCACAGCACAAAAAGCCACAGGACAATCTTGTGTGCATTCGTAGCCTCTTACTAAGTAGCCGCGCGTACAGACACAGCCCCTCCTCTGTCTGTCTCCCTAAGGAGTGTCTGTGACAGACGGTTCCTCAGCAGGAACTGCGCCTGACGGTCCCAAGGCCAGCTTTGTGTGATGGACGGATGTGTTCAGCCTGCTGGGGTCATCCTGTTTGGGGCTTAGTGGTCTCCAACCAACTTTCCCGGCGGGATTAACTCTCAGTCCGTGTGCGCGCGTGTGCGTGCGTGCGTGTGTGTGTGTGTGTGTGTGTGTGTGTGTGTGTTACGACCAGATTGAGAAAAGAACACGGGCCCTGATCCTTTGTTTCCTTGGTGTTGCTCAGAAGGAAGTAGACTTTTCTCTTATCAGCAGGAACGAAAAGACAATCTGACCTCCTCGGCCAACTCAGATACCACAGGCTTTCCAAAGCAGCTTGGGAGTGGAACATCCGTCGTGTATTTCAGATGCCGGTGCCTCTCCGCGCAGCTCGACTGCATTTACTTTTAACGGAACGTTAAAAGAAATTCTCATTTAATTCGTCAAAAACGTGTGCGGCATCTGGCCAGGAAATTCAGTGGTACCCCGGGAAACCTTGCTCAGCTCAGGGTTCTTTGTTTCCCGTGGCTGCCAGGGTCGGGCTGCTGAACGCTAGCGTTCTAGGACATGCTACGTCCACGAAATCACGGGCTTCGGGCTTGGTCAGCAGGGTTCAAAACCTGCCCCCCCGCCCCCCCACTTCCCAGCCTTACTACTGCTGTGCTTTCCTAAGCAGGAATGCGCTCTCTCTCCAAGCCTGGCCATTCTGGGCACAGAGGGATCGATACCCACCTCGTGGCTGGTGCACGGGCGCGTCCATTAGATGAGGTATGGGGGGTGCCTAGCACGTTAAGCTCCTCCTCTCCCGTGAAAATTTTGTGCCAAATAAATACATCAAATAAAAAGCAGCACCCCCCAAAAAGCATGCATGCCTCTCCATGAGTGTGTGTATAGAACGTGCAGGTGGCAGGGCACCTGCGTGGCTCAGGGGGTTAAGCGTCCGACATCGGCTCAGGTCGTGATCTCGCGGTTCGTGGGTTCGAGCCCCGCGTCGGGCTCTGTGCTGACAGCTCGGAGCCTGGGGCCCGCTTCGGATTCTGTGTCTCCCTCGCTCTCTGCCCCTCCTCCGCTCACGCTCTGTCTCTCTCGCAAAATAATAAACATTAAAAAATTAAGAAACAGAATAGAATGTTCGAGTGGCATCGCTCCTCATAGCCCTGACACGGAAACCACTCAGATGCCCATAAGCGGCGGAGGTGGTAATTCATGGCAGCAGGTTCCCATAATGGAATATTCTGCGGTGATGTGAATGAGCGGTCCGCAGCTACGTGCAGCAAATATAATGAGCCTCGCAAACAATGTGAGCGAGAGAAGCCTGATGTGAAAGAATACAAGCCGTCTGGTTCCATTGGTATCACCTATGAGAACAGACAAAACCAGGCGTTAGGATCGTGCCGGTGACTGAGGAGGTGAGCAAAGGGCATCCGAAGCAGGCCCCTGGGAGGTGGGGATAGGACGGTCCTGTCCTCAGAGAGCCGGTCACACAGCTGCGCTCGCTTTGTGCAGACCCACCGAGTTGCACACTCCCGTTTTGTGCACTTTTCTCTCTTCCGCTCTGATAAAAACGTTTTTTACGCACACGAGCCCCCAGAAGGGTGTGGGAGGAGGGGAGCTGAGTTCCTCTCGTCACTGATACAAACCGAGGAGCGCCCCCAAGACCTCGGGCCGAGCTAGGAGCTGTGTGCCGCGCTATCCTGGTGTGCTGGAAACAGACTTATTTGCCCGTTGGTAGAAGAAGTTGGAAACGCATTGGGAAGACAGCCGGTGGGGGGAAAGGGGGGGGTTCTGCAAACAGATTTCCTTGCTTAGAGCAGCTGCGTTCTCTTTGCAGCACGGTAATCATTAATGGCGGAGAAGGGCCGATTTTTCTTCCTTCTTCTTTGCCTCTGGCACCCACTGATGAGTAGGTCAAAGACCATATAATGGCATTAAAGAAACAGGAGCGGTTTTCAGCACCAGGCAATGGGAGAGCCTGGAAGGGGTGGGGTGGCGGGGTGAGGCAGGGGCAGGCGGATGTCTTTCTGCCAGGCTTCCCTGTTCTCTGGTCAAGCTGGTGTGTACCGGGCCGGAGAGCTTGGCCAGAGAGACGAAATGGGTCCAGGGAGAGGTGGGCAGTGAGAGGGTGTGTGGGAACGCGCGGAGACTCCTTGGCAGTTCTGCGTCAACCTTGCGGCCCTTCCTGCCGTCCTGAACTCAGGCCCCTCCCAGGGTGCTGGCCCTCCCCTCCCTCCCATCAGCCCATCCCCCCTCCATCATCTTTGCTCTCCTGGGAGCCATGGCCCCTGAGGCCTTCACGTGGTCATTGACTCATGCCACAGTCTTATTGTCCAATGATACGACGTGGTGCACTCCTCTGAGGGCACTTTGTCCTGCACACGCCTGGTGAGGGTGTGGGACGGGCTCGTTCTGTGTCTCTGGTTCTCGGGGTCAGTGTGGACCCACGTCCTCGCCATCTGCTGTCCGCATTGATGAAGAGCGGGCCTAAATGTCAAGGTCTACTTTCTCAGGTCAGCGGGGAGAGCCAGTAAGTGCCCCCGGTCTCCCCTCTGGAAGGACTGGGGAACTGGACGATATGGAAGACGAGACTGGGCCAGCCCGACACAAGCTGACTTTTTCTGAAGATCAAACGGTTAATCTCTGCTTCGTTCTTACAAAGGCGTACCGGAGAGCGAGACCGTCCGACAGAACTTTCCGCTCAAAGATGGACGTGGGCTTGATCCCTGCTGTCCTCTGCGGTAGCCACGAGGCGCGTGTGGCTGTTGAACGGCAGGAGCAGGGACGGTGCGCCTGCATTAGTTCGTAGGGCTGCTGTGACAAAACTCCACGAACCGGAGGGCTGAAAACAGCAGAGAGTCTCTGTCGAGGCTCCGGAATCGAGGTGTCTGAGGTTGACTCATGCTGAAGCCTCAGAAGGAGAACGTATTCCAGGCCCGTCTCCTGCTTCTGGCGTTTGTTGGCCGTCCTTGGCTGCCCGCTGCTCCCTCCCACGGCCTTCCCACGCGTGCGTGTCTGTGTCCGGATTTCCCTCTTCTAAGGACACCGGTCATTTTGGACCGGGACCACCCTAATGACCTCATTTCAGTTTGATTAGCTCTGTAAAGGCCCTACTTCCAAATAAGGTCACAATCACAGGTTTTGGGGGGGATTAGGACTTCAGCACATCCTTTTGGGGGACGTAATCCAACCCTTAAAAGCAAACGACGGACGGAAGTTTCTATTTTATTGAATTTTATTTATTTTTTTTTAAATTTTTTTTTCAACGTTTATTTATTTTTGGGACAGAGAGAGACAGAGCATGAACGGGGGAGGGGCAGAGAGAGAGGGAGACACAGAATCGGAAACAGGCTCCAGGCTCTGAGCCATCAGCCCAGAGCCCGACGCGGGGCTCGAACTCACGGACCGCGAGATCGTGACCTGGCTGAAGTCGGACGCTCAACCGACTGCGCCACCCAGGCGCCCCTATTTTATTGAATTTTAAATATGAGCAGCCACACGGGGCTAGTGACTGCCTCCCGGTCAGCCCAGCTATAGACTGGAGAGGGACAGTTTGGGTGATTGAGCATGTCTTCGGCCGGTAACTGCTCAAAGCTGGGTCACCTGCTTGTTCCAGTGAGGCTTCCCCGGGCGGCGGCCCCTGAGGGCCGGGAGGGAGGAGGGGGCGTGACTAACCCCCGGAGAGATAGAGGAAGGAGCACTGGCCTTCCCAGGAGCCCTCCATGCATATTACACACCCGCACAGCACGCACAGCACGGCTGCCTCCAACCCTTCGTGGCCTTGCCTGGACAAAACACCGGGCATCCTGTAAGGTCCCTGCTCTGATTTCCCAGGGAGGCTGTATGGCTTCTGCAAAGACGTTTGCTCTCTAAACGGGCAGGACAAGTACTAAGGGTCATCTGGGGCTGGGTACAAAGCCAGACTCTCCCTGAACGGAGGGAATGGATGTGGAGAGTAAGAAACCGTGGCCTGGCCACACAGGGGAAGCCGCTGCCAGGCCCCTCGTGGGGATGGGGGGATGCGGGCAGGGTAGTCCCCAGCTTCCCCGGAGCCCGAGGGAGCCCTTAGAGCCCTTGGCTCTCCTGAGAGCCAGCTTACCACCAGGGAACTTGTTAGAAAGGCACAGTCCCGGGGCCTCCGCCCCAACCACCGAATCCCAGGCTCAGGGGTCGAGGCCAGACTATGGTTCCACCAGCCCTGCTCGAGACAAGGATCCTTGCTCTAGTCTGAACCACTGGCCCGGAGTCGAGTTGTACGAGTCACCGGAGGATCTCGGTAAGGGCAGATTTGGATTCTGGGGGTCAGGGCTGGGCGGGGGGGAAGCCTTGGCGTCTGTGTGTCTGACAGGCTCCCGATGATGCCGGGCGGCTGGTCCCCAGACTGTACTCCAAGGAACCGGGGTCCAAAGCACTAAGGTCCACAGGGGCCGGGCCTGTTCTCTGGCTCACCGTTCCCAGCACCTAGAACAGAAGGCAGGCGTATAATATACTTCTAACCTCCTCGCTCGACTGAAAATACTTTGGTACCAGAGAGAGGGCTGCTGAAACTCACCTCGCCTCCCCTTGTGGGGGCAGAAAACGTCTCACGATGACTTGCTCGGTGGCCTGTGTCCTACTAACTGTGAAGACAGAAGCCACACTGCACAGAGCTACAGTGCAGGATCTCCCGGGGACTATTTCACTAATCTTAGGGGCAGCGAAAGACCAGCAGGCGTGGAGGTCTCCTGCAAAGACCTACTGACTGTTCGCGAGCATGGATTTGTGGCTGCCTGGGACCAGCCCGCTTCCCCTCCGCCACCCTCTTGCTTCCCTACCTCTCTCCCCCGACGTAAGTGATTCGAATCATTCTCCAGCCTCTTCTGAGAACATGTCTCCTCCAGATGTGCGGGGACTCAGCCAGCAGCAGCCTTGCTCAGGGGAGGAGGGCGACCTTCGCCGGGGATTTTCGGTCCTCACCAGGCGGGACCCCCTGCCCGGAAACCCCGACGGCAGGCTCACCCTCAGTGTAACTGTTCGTTCGGCTCCCCGAGAATTTCTCGCTACAACTCAGGTCAGCCTTCGTGGCTGTCAACAGGAGACAAGCTGGGGTGCAGCGGAGGTGGGTGGAGGTCAGAGAAGGGGTGGCCTCAGCTGGGGCACTGGCGAGCCCCGGGGGCCGGCAACAGGCTTGCTCCCCTCCACCCGTCCCTGCAGCTGTGCTTATTCTGACTTGGGGGGGGGGGGTCTGCCCCAGCTCCGCCCTCACCTGGGTCTCCAACCTACTTTTCTCTCTGGGGGGTTTAAAACCTAAGACCCTGCGTTTTCGAGGGTCCGCGACAGATGGGAGGTTGAGGGGAGCGTCTGTCACCTTTCATAACGGAGGCTGATGCTTTTCTCTTGGCCGTACGATATTTAGGCGAGGAAAAGAGGCCCTTGTCTTGAGTGGCCGGAGGCCCAGGCCTCCAGAGCAGGTGACCACCGCAGCAAAGGCCCCGGCTTTGTCCCCGGGAAGCCCCCTACCTTCCGGTTTGCCCGGGTCGCCAGACGAGCCTTGGCCACCGTATCCCCAATACGGTCCTGAGCCGGCGCCCAGCCCCGCAGCCTGTCATCGGGGCCAGGAGCTGCCCGGGCTGCCCGTGGCGGTGAGAAGTCCCCGGGTGGGCAGGAGGGGTCTCTGACGGCACCGTTAGCTGAGGCTGCGGCTCGTCAGAGCCTCACTACAGACGGTCAAGAGGAAGGGGGAAGGGAGGGAAGGAGGAGGTCTGTGAGGCTCCCGCAGCCCCGGCAGGCGCGGGGCGGGAGACCCCGACGTGAGGCCCGACCACCGGAGACCCTAGCAGAGGCCACACGGGGCCCTCATTCTGACATCAGGCCCACGGCCTCAGACCCCGCGAGGGCTGGGGTGCTGTGCGCGCAGAGCGGGGTCCGCCTCCCCTGCCGGATGAGCTCCACACTGTTCTTGCGGTGCTAAGTCTGCAGGAGGCGGGGCCCGCGGTTTCCGCCCGTCCACCTGGCACTCGAGCCCCCGGGGGTCTGCCGGCCAGGGGTGCCCTGCACAGTGGGCTGAGGGTCAGGCTGGCACCCGGCCTGGCAGCTTCTGCTCAGACCACCGTGCGGAGAAGCAGCTTTCAGCGCACCTTGGAAGCTAAGGTGCCCTGCACCCCGGGGGAGGGTCCCGTTCAGGAGCTGGTTTTTTATTTGCGCGTTTCACCAATGGCTAAGCTGAGGCTCAGGTCCGAAGTGAGCAGCGCTGGTGAACGGCGGGGCTGGGGTCTGCCGCCGAAGTTCCTCGCAGAATAGGTTGAGAGAGGGCAGGGGCTGCGTTTCCCACCAGGGTGCCTGCAGACCCCTCCACGCTGGCCCTCGGGAGCCCCCGGTGAGCTCGGTGACTCCTGCCACAGACACCCGCTGCCGGGGGGTTTATCTTCTCCGGGGACCCCTCAGAATAACTCCCGCTATGGGATTTGTGTCACCCCCCTCCCCCAGGGAAAGATGAGAGGTCTCTCCTCAGATGGCTTTCTTGGGAAAAGGCAGGCCAAAGAGAACCCCACGTGGAGGTGACTAGCTTCGTGATGTGGTCACAGGGGAGGAGGGTCAGCCGTGACACGGGCGACCAGGTGATCGCTGCTTTAATTTACACAACACCGAGTCAGCGGACTGTGTGCCCAGCTGCAGGCTTGCTGCCCGGGGGACACACCCCCAACCGTCCCTCCCTCCAGTTATGTCACTGCCGGCAGCCTCACCGGGAGTCATGTAAATGTCACATTACCCTTGGCAAGGCTTCTCAGATAGCGCATCGGAAACTTGGCCGCGGGAAGGCAAGGAATGTCTGACATCTCCCTGGACTCCCTCCCGCTGCAGGCCTGGTGACCCACGCGGGGTCCTGTGACCGCGGCCCGGCATCGCACACACAGAATCTTCGGACCAAGCGGGGGTGTCGTGCTTGCGTGCGCGCTGTCTCAAAAATAAATAAACATTAAAAAAAAAAAAAAAAGGAATAAATCCCTACAGCTGCTACAACATGGATAAACCTTGAGGGCATCATGCTGAGTGATGTAAGCCAGTCACAAAAGGAGAAACACCGGGTGACTCCACGTGCGTGAGGTCCCGGGAGGGGTCAGAGTCATAGACACAGAAAGTGGCAGGGTGGGGGGCTGGGGGTGGCGGGGATGGGGGTTAGTGTTTAGTAGGGATGGAGCTTCAGTTTGGGACGGCGGAAAGTTCTGGAGGCGGATGGTGCTGATGGTTGCACAACGGTGTGGCCGTATTTAATGCCACACGATCACTTAAAGATAGTTACGGTGGCGAATTTGATGTTCTTTGCGTTTTACAATGCAAATGAATTTTTAAAAATGGTTCTGATGAACAAGGTAGCTTTTCGCCACGTTTTACTACCCTGTTTCTCGGATATTCATAACTGTTCGTGTGCTTAGCACGGAGGTCTTGAAAAAACAGCAAAGTCCTTATTTTTCCGTAACGTTCTAGAATGGAGAAAGCCCCGGTGGTGACACAGTTGTACAGAACCCTCCACGGTCTGTGGGCTCAGGCCGATGCCAGGAGCCCCGTGGAGACCATGACCACTCACCGACGTGTCCAAGGCCATGGCTGCGGCTCTGGGCACCACTCAGCCGTGCCTGTCCAGAGGCCGCGAACGTGAGGCTTGGTGAGCCTGACCGCCAGGCCTCCCTCGGCCCCCTTCTCCCCGCACACTCTCTGGGAACTCTCCTCCCTTCCTCCACAGTGACCTCTGAACTCTCCTCACCTGCTCCCCTTCCCAAGGGGCCAGGAGGGCACAGGCTGGCCAGCTCGGGGGCTCCCAGAGCCCAGACCTCACTCCTCTCCCCTGCACAGCAGTGGTCACTCCGTCCTGTCTCCCAAAATAATCTTCCGGCCAGAGGGAGGGGGCATTGTAGCTGCTGTTTTTAATTGAACAGGCTTACATCACACTGCCAAGGCCCCACTTCTATGGTAATGTTTAGGAGTCGGCCTCCCGGCCCTACCTGTGTGTGCATCCCAGCCCTACCCATGTCTGTCACACCCCTACCCATATCTACGTCACACCCCTACCCAGGTCTGCATTCCAGCCCCGCCCGTGTCTGCATCACACCCCTACCCTGTCTGCGTCACAGCACAGCCCTGTCCTACCCATCTTTCCCTCAAGGCCCAGGGGAAATGACATTAGTCCAGGCTGCATAGACAACCCCCCTCAAAATCACGTTAGAGATCTTTTTTGTTTTTACAGTCAAGTTTACTGACGTATAGTTTACATACAGTAAAATCCACCCCTCTTAAGTGCGCGGTTCTGTGAGTCTTGACAAATGTATGTAATTGAATACTCAACACCACCACTGAGATATAGAACAGTTCTGTCACCCCCCAAAATTCCCTCGTGCCCCTCTATGGTCAACTTCTTCCCACATCCCCAACCCCCGGCAACCTATAATTTTCCTGTCCCCTATAATTTTGCTTTTTCCCCTATAATTTCTATTTAGATGGTGAAATTTAGCGTATAGCCTTCTTTCACTTAGCAAAATGCATCAGAGATGCGTCCCTGATGCTTTATATGTCAATGGTCCTTTTCTTTTTATTACTGAGGAATGTTCCACCGTTTGGATGCACCAGCTCGTTTATTAATTCACCAGTTGAAGGACTTTGGGGATTGTTTCCGGCTTGAGGCAACTATGAGCAAAACCACTATAAGCGTTTGCATCCCAGTTTTGTATGAACACGAGTTTTTACTTCTTCTAGAGTGGCCTTGTGGGGCTCTATGGTATATGTACCTGTGACTTCGTGAGCAACTGTCCAACTGTTTTCCAAACCGACTGCACTATTTTGCGTTCCCACCAGCAATGCATGGGAGTTCCCGTGGCTCCACATCCTTGCCAACACTTTGTATTGTCGGTTTTAGAAAGAATGTAGCTCATCTCGTGGTGCTCAGGGACATCTCGTTGCTATAATGTGCTTATCCCTAATGACTGACGGTTAATGATGCCAAGTGTCTTTCAGCACACATATTTGTCATCTGTATGCCTTCTCTGGGGAAGTATCTGTCTTAACCTTAGCCTTCTGTTCACTTTTTTTTATAGAACCATTTGTTCTCTTGTTAGTGAGTTTCGAGCGTTCTTTATATATTCTGGATACAAATTCTTTAGCACATATGATTTGCAAATACTTTCTCCCTGTCTTATCTTGTCTCATTTTCCTAACAGTATCTTTTGAAGGGCTTACGTTTTATTTATTTATTTTTTAATGTTTATTTTTTGAGAGAGAGAGAGAGAGACAGAACACAAGTGGGGGGAGGGGGAGAGAGAGAGGGAGACACAGAAGCTGAAGCAGGATCCAGGCTCCAGGCTGTCAGCACAGAGCCCGACGCGGGGCTCGAACCCACAGATCGCAAGATCGTGACCTGAGCCAAAGTCCGACGCGTAACGGACTGAGCCACCCAGGCGCCCCGAAGAGCTTACGTTTTAAATTTTAATGAAATCCAACTCATCCATGTGTTCTTTTATGAACTGTGCTCATCGGGCGTTTTGTGGAACTAAGGTGTGCCACGTAGCCCTGTGAGTACTTACGGAGTAGGGATTGTGTACCGAGCTGGGGAAACGATGGTAAATAAAATTCACTACCGATCATGCTTAGTGGAGGAGACAGGATATGTAAAGGAGTAATGACAGCATACTATAAGTTGTGATGGTGGAACGTGCAAGGTGCATAAACAGGAGGAATAAGTTAGCTTGATCCTGGGATGACGCTTGGTCACCAGTGATCTCGAGAAGGCAGCTTTACAAAAGATGAACTTAGCCAACAATCGATGCTAAAGCTGTGGAGTGAATCAGAAAGTAAAGAGAGACAAACTTGCTCCCCTAGGCACAGGGTTCTGATATCATTTCTCATACCCCCGTTCTAGAAACCCAGCGGGGGGAGCTCCAGAGAGAAAATTAGGAAGAGAGAAAATTTACTCTCTGGCTATGACTGAGTCCGGAGATCCTGGCCCTGTCCTTCTTCCCTTCACTCGTGTCCCCGGTGACCGCATCTCCTTGGGGTCATTTGTAGGGAACCGTCATCCAGGTCAGCCTTCAGCAGGTTGGCCACGATGAACAGGACCTAGAGTCTTTCATGTAAAAAACAACCTGGAGAAAGGGGAGGCTGGGTCACCAGAGAGACTGGTTGAGTAGGTCGGGTATTTGGAAGGGGTCAAGGGACCTTCCAAACCCCAGAGTCCTATACATAGGAGGCTGGCTTCTCCTACCCATAAAACAGGCTTGGGCACTTGTGGTCGATGTAAGTCAGACACTGGAAGGTGAAGGATTCTGGGATCCCCAGAAAGAGTGCTTTTCCTCATTCCCTCTGGTCTCCTTGTTACCTCTCTACTAAACACAAAGAAAAACCGAGGGATGATGCCGTCAGCTTTGCTCATGGCCCTAAACTCCCAGAACTGCTGCCGTATTGTTGTTGGATTGTTGAAGGCAGAGGCAAATCCCAGGCCTGAGGTTCTGGATTGCCTCTAAAAGGACACAGCCGAGGGGCGCCTGGGTGGCTCAGTCGGTTAAGCGTCCCACTTTGGCTCAGGTCATGATCTTGCGCTTGGTGAGTTCGAGCCCCGCCTTGAACTCTGTGCTGACAGCTCGGAGCCTGGAGCCTGCTTCGGATTCTGTGTTTCCCCCTCTCTCTGCCCCTCCCCTGCTCACGCTCTGTCATTCTCTCTCTCAATAAATAAAACTTTTAAAAAAAGAAGAAGGAGGAGACGCCGAAACCTGTGTTTTCAGCGTGAGATGCTTGACTCCCTTCTCTCTGCGGCTTTCCTTCCTCCCCTCTTCCCCCTTCACGGGGAATCTACCCATTCTGCCCTGGGAGCAGATAGTATGGCCCGCGGTCCCTTTCTTCAGGAGCTGAGTGAGGAGAGCCCAGGGCGGCACCATAGAAACCAGCACCGGCCCCAGAGGCAGCCTGGATGCCTTCCCGGCCTGAGGCCTCCCTGGCCTCGCGCACGCCCGTCCGGTCTCACTGGCACCTCACACCCAGAGGGCCCGGCGTGTGGTGTCAGGTGATACGTTGAGTCAACAGACCCACAGGAGAGCCCCGGTCGGAGTCCCGTGGCAGCCGGCTGCAGCCAGCGCCCCAGGGAGGGAATGCCCACAGCTGGCTGCTGGCCACCACCTGGCCTGCCCGGAGACCCGGCGGGCAGGCGACTGCCGGGCCGGAGTCGCTCACCCACAGACCGTCTCCCGGCCCCCGGCCTCTGCCTCCCCGTCCCGCTTCGCTGCACCTGGCCTCCAAAGCCGAGGTCTGGAAAGCGTGCTCCCGAGGCCCGAATGCCATCACGCCTGGTAGAACAGAGTGTCTTAGACATCTGGGAACCACCCGAGACGTCCCTCAGGGAGGGGACAGTGGCTCAGAGCACTTTCTAGGTACCCACATCCCCTTGTCGCTGCTATTGGGTCCAGAGCGTGGAGGCAGGGGGGCATCTGGGAGCGCCCTCGAGGGTAAGGTTAAACAGCCCGGGGACACCCCGAGGTGGGGCTTCGAGCGTAGCTGGCAGGGGCACACGTCGCCAGCAGCCTGAGCCCACGGTCTGTGGGAGGGAGGAGCTCTCATCAGGGGTACCGCTTCGATTCAAAAGGCCCAAACTCTGGGGCCCCCCGGGGGGCTGGGTCAGCTCAGGATCCGACTCTTGATTTCAGCTCAGGGTATGCCCTCGCGGTTCACGAGCTCGAGCCCCGCGTTGGGCTCTGCGCTGACAGCCTGCGTGGGATTCTGTCTCCCTCTCTCTCTCTGCCCCTCCCCCGCTGGCCCTCTCTCTCAAAATAAGAAACGTTTTTTTTTTTTTTTTTTTTAAGAGGCCCAAATCATGGAAAGTGTAGGAAGAACTCAAGGTAAAGATTCTGATTCTCAGAGCCCGCTCTGGAAGCTTCCACGTGCCGGGGTCCTGGTTAGGCGTGGTCGCTGGCTTCCCCTGATTTGGTTATCCTCGCTGATTTTCCACCCCATCTTCTGGCTCCCTCTTCTCCCCATGAGGGTCCCTCAGCGGACATAGCTACTGGTTGCTTTCGGGGCCTGGGGGCCTGGGGGCCTCGACCCTCCCTGTGCTCCCAAATCGGCAGAGTTCTGCCGGATCTGCTGTTTTACATCACGGTGACACCGCGCGCCCGGGACAGGCTGGCTTGGCCGGAACAATTGGCCGGAACCGCACTGCAGTAAACAGGGATCTTGGAGAAACGGAGGTTAGAAAGACTCATCTGAACTTGCGCGGAAATCTAGTCCTGACCTAGGAGCGCATCCGAGCAGGGCGGGGGGGGGGGGGGGGGGGGGGCTCCTGCCCAGAAATATTCCAGCCCCACCTCTGGCCAATGCCAGACAGCCTTCCCCCTGCCCACTGGGCACCTGGCGACTCCGCGGCTCTCTTACTGAATTAGTGTTCTTCTCCTACGTGCTCTCAGGAAGTGACCGTCACCGTACTGACCCAGGAAGGAACCTCAGCTCCTCCTGCCCCACATCCAATATGTCCTGGCCACGGCTTGTCGCTATCCACTCCTTCTGTGAAGCCTGGCAGAGGGATGGGGGCAGCTGGTGGACACGGAAGGAAGAGCCTGGGGCCGGTCAGTGAGAGCCCGCGTGCAGCATTGTGGGTCCCAGGGGTACTCTTGGGTCTCACCCTCCCACCTCTGACCCCGCGCACCTGCTGTCCTCCTGGGTGAACACCTGCTCTTTCCTCTCGCCGACACAGACGGTCTCCTCCCTGGGACTCCGTGGGTGCGAAGCCGGTGTCCGAAAGCTCTCACGGCCCCGGGCTGGGGGTCTAGAGACCCAAGTGATGGCTCTGCGTGGTCCGGCTTCCGACCTAGCTGCTGCCCTCGGGCCTGACACTTCACCTCTCAGGGCCTGCGTTTCCTCCACTGTACAATGAGGCCACGGGATGTTTGTCTGCTGAGGTCCCTCACCGCCGATTCCCCCTGGCTGGGATTCTTTTGGTGGGGACTATCCTGATTCTGTCGCATGCAGCCCAATCGATCTACACAGTATCAAACACCTGTTGCTTTCACGATTCCACAAAGATCGTCGGCAGAAGGGACCCGCGTAGCTATTGCCCCTTCGTTGGCAAATCCTTAGCGACTTGCTTTTCAGAATCTATTTTATTTTTTTATTTTTTTTTTTAATTTTTTTCAATGTTTATTTATTTTTGGGACAGAGAGAGACAGAGCATGATTGGGGGAGGGGCAGAGAGAGAGGGAGACACAGAATCGGAAACAGGCTCCAGGCTCCGAGCCATCAGCCCAGAGCCCGACGCGGGGCTCGAACTCACGGACCGCGAGATCGTGGCCTGGCTGAAGTCGGACGCTTAACCGACTACGCCACCCAGGCGCCCCCAGAATCTATTTTAGATAGGAGGTGGATTGTTCTAGAATCTCTCCCTCTTGCAAAGCGACTGAGGAATTTTTTTTCTCTCTTCCTTTCCCCAAGGATTGACTTTTAGCTTCAACATCAAAAGGCACCTATGCTTTGCTAAAGTAGCAAGGGTTATATTTTGGGTTCACGAAGCAGACCTCGGACCTGCAGATGAGTGTGAAGAGGGCACAGCTCTTTTTCTTTTCTTTTTTTAATGTTTATTTTTGAGAGAGAGACACACACACACACACACACACAGAGTGTGAGTGGGGGAGGGACAGAGACAGAAGGGACAAAGAATCCGAAGCAGGCTCCAGGCTCCGAGCTGTCAGCACAGAGCCCGACGTGGGACTTGAACTCACGAACCGCGAGATCATGACCTGAGCCGAAGTCGGACGCTCGACCGACTGAGCCACCCAGGCGCCCCTGAGGGCACAGCTCTTCTAAAGGCCAGGGCAACACCAGAGGCTGTAGGGACCACACTGTAGGGACTGATCTAGAGTCAGTCCCTGTTTTCATTTTGTGTCCTTTTCCAGTTTACCTATGCAACTATCAACATGCTTGAGCCCACTCCATTACCTAATACCTAGGTCCAGACCCCTATTGGGTGTGCACAGCCGTGTAAAACTAGTTTTTCCTGGATTCCTTCTAGGCGAATAAGAACCTCAGAAAATGTCCTAAAAGAATTTTGTGTTTTCTTTAGAGAAAGAATTTTTCACCCACTGGATTACCAGAACGCTTTGATTCCCAAATGACTCTAGACAGCCTCCAACATATTTTGAATAGTTCCAATGATAAAAGATTGCAAAACAGATTCTTGGAGTCTATAAGCAAAACTTGCAGCCTAAAACCCGACTTCCAGTCGACATGTGAATTGAGACTAAAGTCAAGGATGGCCAGGGCCAAAGCCGTTGGTTTGTAAGGAGATCCTAGGCCAGTCCTGAGACTAGAGTCTGGAAACTTTACCCCTAAGAGAGGGGGGGGGCCCGGCTGGGGTGAGTGAGGTGGGGAGGATCTCAGGAAAGGGTCTTTTAGGAAATGAGTGATTCTGGAACATTTGGAGCAAGAGCTGAAAAGGGGAAGGGCCCTGGGAGCACTGTCCAGTGGCTGAAGGAACACCTGGTGACCAGAGATGAGGCATAATTCAGGGTCATCTGCATGAGACTGCCGTCGACGGTGGGAAGAATGATTTCCCTCAGAGACCAGGCAGGGGGCTTGGGACTCAGAAGAGAACTCCCCCTCTTGAAGAAGAGAGCTATGAGAGAGAGAGACTGGGAGAGAGAGCTGAGGCCCTGGTTCTCCATGGCCACAAAGAATGGGAAGAACTTCTTCTAGAAGTTTCTTACCTACAGAATGAGGAGTCCGTATTCAATTAATGGTTCAGAACTTGTCTGGCCACTGAACCACCTGGGGAACTTCAGAAAACCCAGATTCGCGGGGCGCCTGGGTGGCTCAGTCGGTTAAGCGGGCGACTTCGGCCCAGGTCACGATCTTGCGGTTCATGAGTTTGAGCCCCGCGTCGGGCTCTGCACTGACAGCGTGGAGCTCGGAGCCTGTTTCAGATTCTGTGTCTCCCTCTCTCCCCGCCCTTTCCCCACTCGCGCGCTCTCTCTCTCAAAAATGAACAGATGTTAAAAAAATAATAATTTTTTTAAAAACTGCGTATAAGCGAGTCTCGCATCCGATGCATATTGAATATTTGCTCTTCTCCTGGGACAGCGGCCAGCGAGGACGTTTAAGATCAGGAACAAGATGAATTTTCTCCTCTCTCTTGTTATTCAGACCGTGCGCTGCCCAAGGGCAGGGGGAAGGGGGCGCATGTGCCCGCGCCCAGCACGCAGCCGTCTGGTCTACCTGGTTTACGTTTCCCGACACAAGGGCTTGGTTTGCTCAAGGGCCTTGATTTGCACAAGGGCCTCCTCCTTCCTCCCCGCATTGCGGTCCTCCCGCAGACCCCCGCCGTCTTGCTCCCAGGGGCACCGCTGTTCTGTCTCCTCCCCCGCCTCTCTAGACGTAGCTCATGCCAGTACGGCCTGGCCCTGTGAAGTCACCCGCTCATGGCTCCCTGGTGTCTGGAGCCACTTGCCTGATGTCTTGCGTGGCTGCCAGGAGCCATTTCTGTTGGCTCAGTGTGCCTATTCACTTATCCTGGCTGCCGCCCCAGGAAAATCAAAGGCATTGTTCGCTCTCGGAGGCCGACGGCAGCTCTAAACAAAGTCCTTAAGAAGCAGAAGAAAGAAGGAAAGCCTTCTCAGAAGAGCGCGACGGGGGAAACCTATCTGTGCCCTGGGTACCGTGGCCACAGCCCGGTCTTGTCTGGGCCCTTCGGAAAGTCGCCTGATCGGGGGCAGATGTGTTTTATTGTCCGAGGCGCGGGCCCGGCTCCCTCCTGGTGTCTCCGCCGGGCTTTCCCGCCCTGTCTCCGAGCCCCTCCCGGGTTAGCGTCACACGCTTTTCACTCCAGGGCTCACCACGGGGCGTGCCTGGTTTGGGCTTCGGTGTGGTGTCGCCCCAGTTTCCCCAAGCGGGTCTCCAAGGTGGGAGTCGTCTGCTTCGCGGGAACCTGCCCCCTCCTCCGCGCCTGCACGGGCCTGGCCCCCGGCGGCCGGCTGGGTAGACCGTGGCCTTCCTGAACGATCGCGCTCTGGCGGTTTGCCCTGTGATTGGGAGAGACGTTGGTCGATTTCCCCGATACGGGGGGATTGTGGCAGCACGGCCCCACTCCCCTCTTTGTTGATAAATTGTGACACCGGGCGACAAAAGAGGGACAAGTTTAGGACTCCCTCACTGCCGATTCCCCCTGGCTAGGATTCTTTGGGTGAGGACCGTCCTGATTCTGTCGCGTGCGGCTGGATTCGTCTATGCAGAACCGCCCCGCCTTCCTTCGTAGGATGCCCCCTCCCTGCCCGGGTGAAAAGCAGAGAAGCGACTAGAAGTCTCCTCTCTCTACCTGCCTCGCACGTCTCCGCTCTTGCCGGCTGGGGCGGAAGAGAAATACGTTTGGACGAGGCCCGCCCTTGCCTACGCCGGGCCACCCCGCGGGAGGAATCCCGCAGAGCCCCAAGCCCACTCTCCTCCGGGACCCCCTTCCCTCCCGCCCGCCTCTCACTTCTCTGCCACACCCAGTGCTTTCTAAGTTCTCCTGCCTGCCGGCCTGTGAAGCCCCACTTTCCGGAAGGGTCATTCTCTCCCCGCGCCCCACTCCCCCCAGAGTCCAGAGCATCCTTCTGTCTTCGGCAGCAAGACCACCCACTCTGAGAGGAGGCCAGGTGGCAAGGTGGAAGGATCCTTTGAACTTGGAAAGATTTCGGTGAGAGGGGCTGTCTTGGGGGGCACGGAGAATCACGCCCTTCCCCCAGAAACCAGTCGCTCCCGCCACCGGATGGGAAGCCCACCCATCGTCTCCTCACTGCAGACAGTGCAGCAAGGTTGTGTCTAGGGCTGCGTGTCTTCTCCGCCGTCCTTCCTGCCCTCGGTCAGCATGGGCTTAGGACCCTTCCAGGACTCACGTGGGGACGGCCCACAGAGGCCGAGCCACAGGAGAAGCGGGAGCCGCCATTTGTGCTCTCAAGAGCCCTCTTAGGTGGCAAGCTGCTCAGTCTTGTTCTCTCTAATTATTCACACGTAGGAAGGAACATTCTAGATCCAAAGAGCTCGCAAGGAGTTCTACCAGCTATGACTGTCCCTTCCGTCATGGTGACTGGGCTTGATCCCTGAAGAATGTTGTAAATGGGAGAGCTTCTTGCAGAGAGAGAGAGAGAGAGAGAGAGAGAGAGAGAGAGAGCCCAGTCCCGCCCTCGGAGTGCTTTCATGTAGGTGGGGTCACAGACCTCCTCTCAGGGCTGGTGGGGGCGGCTGGGATCACAGGGCAGGGGGCAGGAGACGCTTACATTCGGTGTTAGCCAGCCTCTTGGCTCAAAAGCAGAATCGGGGCTGGAGAAAGTAATTTTCTGAATAGAGGGCACATCCACGTGATACGGAAGTTGTCAGATGACAAAGGGTGCACTGTGACGGTGTTTTCTGCCAGCCGTTCCCGCCTCCAGGGCTTTCACAGCCTTCCCCAGACACTCCACACACGCGGACGGATACGTATATACATTCCCATCCCCTTTTCTGGGACCAGAAATGGTTTCATTCTCTACGGATGGCTCTGGGGTTTGCCTTTTCACTTGCCGCCGCGTCTCCGAGGTAAGGATGAGGAAGCTCGTCGTGCCCCGTCGGGGAGCCATGGCCATCCCTGTGGATATGCGGTCATCGCATTAGCCTCTTCCCGCCCATGAGCACCTGCGTCTCCAATCTCTTCTTTTACTTTATTTTATTTTGTTTTATTGTATTGTATTTTAATTTTTAATTTTTGCGTAATTTTGTTTGTTTATTTATTTTTAGAGGGGGAGAGAGAGAATCTTAAGCAGGGTCTATACTGTGTGGATCCTGACCCGGGGCTTGATCCCAAGACCCTGGGATCGTGACCTGAGCCGCAATCGAGAGTCTGATGCTCAAGGGACTGAGCCACCCAGGCGGCCCTCCAGTCCCTGCTTTCCAAAGCACCACTGTATGGGGCACGCCTGGGTGGCTCGGTAGGTTGAGCGTCCGACTTCGGCTCAGGTCATGATCTCACGGTCTGTGAGTTCGAGCCCCGCGTCGGGCTCTGTGCTGACGGCTCGGAGCCTGGAGCCCTCTTCGGATTTGGTGTCTCCCTCTCTCTCTGCCCATCTCCTGCTCATGCCCTGTCCGTCTCTCTCTGTCAAAAATAAATAAGCATTTAAAAAAATAATAAAAAAATAAAAGCACCACGGTCACGAATGACCCCACACGCTCGCCGTTTAGCAATTCTGCCCCTACGTCTGTGGAAGGAAATCCCAGAAGCAGACTGCTGGGCCAAGGAGCATGTGCATGTGTAGCTTTGCTAGATGTTGCCAAAGCGCCTCCACAGAGGGACATGATTTGTCCGTGCCTCGGAACACTCCTCTGTAGGTGTGGTTTGAGCCAGTATGAGCCGGATCTGGGAGGAAAGTCACAGGCAAGATGGAGGGGCTGGTCTGGATTGTGCCCTGTGTTCGGACAGACACGGGTGCTTTGGCACCGAGGGGTGCTGGGCGTCGCTGGGCCTGTCCCTCCTTCACGCGGATAGCCAAGACCCCCACAGCGGCTTTGCGGGAGGGCCTCTCACAGGCTGTTAGAAGGTGGTTGGTGGCCCCAGCCTGGAGTCCCAACGGCCCCCCGTCCCTCTCCGCGCCTCGGTTGGGTCTCCAGCACTTGGCCTCGGAAAGCACCGGGGGGGGGGGGGGTGGGGAGCCTCTGTGTCCAGCGGCCGGGGGAGCATTGGGAGCGCAGAACACAGAATTCCCTGTTCGATGGTGCCGTGGGAACTGGCCTGTTCTGGGCCATGCTGTGACGGGCCGGGCTAGCGGGCCAGCTGAGGACTCTCGCTGGAAGAGCCAGGGAAGGACGCGCCACCAGCCTGGGGAGGCGGGGGTCCACAAAGCAGCCCCCTCCGCTGCTCCCCAGCCGAGCCCTCTGATGACCCAGGCGCCCCCCCTGGAGCCCCCTGGCTGGCATCCTCGTCCCTCGCCGCTCTGCGGGCATCGCCGGGGAGCGTTGGAGCCGTGACGCTAGAGAAGACCTGGGCCAGGCGGCCCCCGTCTCCCCCTGCCTGCCGGACCCTTCCCGTCTCCCCCTGCCCCCCACCAGCTGGAGACCCCCCAGATCCCCCGTGCTTCATCCTCTCTCCCCTTCCTCCCCCACCCCCAGCCCCGCCTCGCCGCAAGCCTGGCTTCTCAAGGCCTCTGGGGGAAAGCTTTTGTTTTTAAGAGTCGGGGGCTGTCCTGTCAGAGGCCTTTTTGTGCCTTAAGTTGAGACCCACAAACCCGTGGGTGCTAGAGTGTTCTGTCTCCTGCCTCCCGTGGGTCTGCCTGGAGCGGGCCTTCCCACTCGGGATGGCTTCGCGGGAAGAGCGGCTCCCTAGAAGACGACGCTCCTCCTTCGACGGATTCCTTCCGAAATGCCCACCAAGGGACCTACGTGCCCCCCACACTCTCTGGGCTCGGGGAGGCAGAGAAGACGCGGGCTGAGCTGGAGCCTTAGGCCCTTCGTGCTCTCTTGTCCCGCCTTGCCTGCTGGGGCAAGCGTCTTCCAGGAACCTTCCCTCCCCTCACCAGGCCGGCGCTGGCTGCTGTGGGGACCCAGCAGTGTGGCCCAGAGCCCCTGCCCCACAGACAAAGGGCGGCTTCTGTTGGGGACAGAAGACTGAGGCGGTTTCACACTTGGCTTTGGCGTGAAATATCTTCTCGTTCCCTGGTCACGTGCTGCACAGATACGACGCGCTCCTGGGTCCGGGGGAGCGAGAAGCCACAGGCCGTGGCGTCAGGAAAAGGAGGCCGGTTGAACTGACTCCTGAGGAGTGGGAGGAGGCCCCTCCGGGGAGCGAGGACGGATGCAGAGAAGGGAGCACACGTGTCTCCGTGTGAGCAGAGGGGTCTGGAACGCGGGACACGGCAGGTAACCCTCGGGCTCCGTCTCCCGACATCCTTGCTTTGTCTTGCGTGGCTTAACGTTTGGACTAAAGCCAAGGTGTCTGCAGGGCCGTGCTCCCTCTGAGACCCTGGGTAGCGACCTCTGGTGCCTCTTTTAGCTTCTGGTCGCCGAGGGGGCTTGGTGCTCCTTGGCCTAGGGATGCATCACTTCGGTCTCTGCCTCTCTCGTCACCTGGCTTCTCCTCTGTGTGTCCATTTCTATGGCTTCTCTTATAAGGACGGGTTAAGAGCCCAGCCTACTCCAGCGTGACCTCATTGTAACCTGATGACATCTGCAAAGACCCTCTTTCCAAATAAGGTCACATTCACAAGTGCCGGGGGTTCAGACTTCCACACAGCTATTTGGGGGACACGCATAGCCCCAACGATGATTTATGGCACGGTCAGCTAGACGGGAGTGATGGCCGCCCGCCCGAGGCAGGCCCCTGGATTGCACACACCCTGTTGAGGTGGACGGTCTCCCCGCGATTCTTTGCCGCCCCCCCCCCACTCCGCATCTGCTTCCCGCTCGTCCCTATCCGTGTGACTTTTCACTTTGTCACTTTGCGAGGCCCCTTCCCAGGCCTGCTCCTCCTCCCGCGTCCCCTCAGCATTCACCCTCGTGGCCAACTCTCGCCTCCGCAAACTCACGGTGGCAAGATTTAGGTTGCGCATTTTGACGGTCATCGCACGTTTCGTCTGGTTCTTAGTCGTCACGTGACCTTCCGCAACGTCGACCTTTGTCTCTGTGGCCTACTTTATGAACTTCCCTACCCTGGTTCCACTCTGTGTGCTCTGGCCACACGCTCTGCAGGGGAGGAGTACGTTGATAAAGGGGCACCTGGGTGGTTCAGTCGGTTGAACGTCCGACTTCGACTCGTGGGTTCGAGCCCCGCGTCGGGGCTCTGTGCTGACAGCTTGAGGCCCGGAGCCTGCTTCGGAGTCTGTGTCTCCCTCTCTCTCTCTGCCCCTCCCCTGCTCACCTCTCTCTCTGTGTCTCTCAAAACTAATCATTAAAAAAAATATATATATGTTGATACGAGCTTGTCCCCGACATTCAGAATTTAATAATTTAGATTCTTGCCATTTGAGATTTGGGGCTCTTAGAGGTGGAAGAGCCCTTCTCTTGCCTTCTTCTGTCTCAGCCAGACTCCTAACAGCTCTTGTGGTCTCCTCCTCAGCCTCAGGCCTCTCCTCCTCTCCGTCGACACCCACCCAAGCGGCCAAGCAGCACCCGTTTCCTCTCGAATCCTACAAGCACGAGCCTGAGCGACTGGAAAACCGCATCTACGCCTCCACTTCCCCTCCGGACACAGGCCAGAGGTACTGCCCGTCGTCCTTCCAGAGCACAGCCGGGCCTCCATCAGCATCACCCACGCACCATGCTTCCTCCAGAACCGTAAGTCCGTGGGCCGGGCCGCCAGGTGTCGGGAGGGAGGGCAGAGTCTGGCTGAACGTAGCCGAAGTCACGGCTGTGCACCCCCGACCTTTCTGGTATATTTTATCATAAGTCGCAGGCTGAGGAAAAACAACGACAACAACAACAAAAACTGCTGAGGGCACAGCGGGCAAACGGAAATTAAATGGAAAGTGGTCATGTCTGCGGCGTGACCGGAAAGTGTTTCTTGCCTCAGCTTCTTTAAAAACCAACCAACGAACAAAAATCAGCCCTTAAGAGCTTTATTTGAATTTATCCTGATTGGGAAACCCAAGGGAGAAGCCATAGGCAAAGCAACAGGCTTTTCGAATTGAAGTTTTATTGTCGAGTGTTAAGATTGCAAGGTTGGCAGCGTTTGGCTTGGGGAGCGTGCTGGCAAAGGTGAGGCTTTCGGGGTGGGGGGGGGCCTGGGGCCCCTGCACCCTCCCGAGGAGGGGGGCTAGTGGACCCCGGTGGGAGAAGCCGGCCTAGTGGCGGGACGCGGGCCCTCGCCAGCAGCACGGTGGCCCCAAGCGTGGAGACGCCCTCCAACCCTGCCTGGCTCGTAGAAGGCACGTCGATGCTCAGTGTTATCCCTGGGCTCAGCAAGGGTGCTAGAAGCGTGTCCGGAGTCCGTCTATGTGGGTGGAACTGTCGTATTCGGTTGCTGGATTCGTTCCCCGGGGCCGCTGTGACAAGGCGCATGACCTCGGGGGGTGGGTGGCTTACACGAACAGGAAGCTCTTGTCTCACCGCGCCGAGGCTGGCGGTCTGAAGTCCTGGTTGGGGCAGGACCCTGCTCCCTGCGACGTCTCTAGCGGGGACGACCCTCCCTCGACTCCTCAGGCTTCCGAGAGCCCCAGCTTTTCTTGGCTTGTGGCCGCATCACACCAGCCTCTGCCTCGGTCTTCACGTGGCTGTGGGCCCTGTGTCTGCACGTGTCCACGTTTCCCCCTTCGTGTAGGGCCGCCCTTCATCCTGGATTAGGGCCCAGCCATGCTCCGGCTCGTCTTTATTTCGTCACGCCTGCAAAGACCTTATTTCCAAACGGGGTCACGCTCACGGGCATCAGAGCGGAAGCCTTCTCCGTAGCTGTTTGGGGGGACACAACCCAACCACTGGGGTTGTTCTCTTTGGGGCGCCAACATGGGTCTGTCATGCAGAGAAGATACCGTCACTGTTCTCCTCGCTCTTTTGGTGATGACTTTACGAGCGTACCCTTAGCAGAGTATTGTTTCGGGTGCCGAGGGATAAAATGCAATGTATTATTTCTGCCTTCTCGGGCTTCCAGTCTTACCGGGAACAGAAGAACACTCCACCAGGGCCGCCTGGGTGGCTCAGGCCGTTAAGCGTCCGACTTCAGCTCAGGTCATGACCTCACGGTTTGCGAGTTCGAGCCCGGCGTCGGGCTCTGCGCTGAGAGTGGCGCCTGCTTGGGATTCTCCCTCTCTCTCTGCCTCTCCCCCACGGCACTTTCTCTCTCTCTCTCTCTCTCTCTCAAAAAATAAACTTAAAAAAAAAAGAAGAAGAAGAACGCTCAGATAAAGCCGTTAAGTAAAAGCAGAAAGGAGGTTGAGTGGGGACGGAGAGTAGGCAAATAGTCCACTCTAGAGGAGGGGAGAAGGGAAATACTGTTGTCTGATAAGGGCCATGAAGGCCCCAGTGCAGTGGCACCAGTGAGCTGAGCCTTGTGTAACTGGGAGGGTTTAAATGAGAGGCGGGGAGGTGAAGGGAGAGCCTTCCAGAGAAGAAAATTCGCCGTGACTTGGGCGGGAATGCAGCATAGAGAAGGAGTGGGGCCGCGGGCCCTCTCCGAGGGTCCAGAACCCAGCAGCGGACTAGGAGGTGGGCTGGAGACGGGAAGCCGAGGAAGCAGAGGAACAGCCCAGATGAGGCAGGCTACAGGGCTTGGCCCCGGAGAGCTATGGCGCTCGGAGGAAGGTCCCCCACGTTCTTGGGCGGGAGCGAGAGACGATCTAGAAAGGGTCTCCTGGGCATTTAACACAGGAGATCTGGGACAGAGGGAGCCCGTGGGGGCCGGGAGCAGGAGGAGGACTAAAGACAGAAGTGGCCAGCAGGGAAGGCCAAAGTCTCAAAATACCGGTTTCTCCTCGTTGACTAGTGATGCCTGATAGCACGGCCCCGCTTAGGAAGAGGCAGAGATTTGAAGAGAAAACCGTTATTTTCAGTTTAGGTCACTGGCGGCGATCATGATTGCAGAAGTTTTGTGCCGACCTTTCCGAGTTTAAGTAGGAGAGAATCCAGAGGGCGCTCTTGGGCCAATGCCAGTTTTTTTTCCTGGGACATTGACTGGAAAACCAAGAAGCCCATGGTCGGGGCCCACAGGCCGGGGTCCTTCTGGGATTTCCCAGGTCGTTCCGGGGCCAGAGAGGAAGTGTCTTCAGCTGTCTTCCACGCTCAGTGATGCGTGCCCCGGTCAGGGCCCGCGATTCCCCGCACGTGGCCGATGGCGCGTGTGACATTTCAGCGATGTTTCAGCAATCATCCCAACGTCCTGAGAGACAAGATGTGGCCATCCCGTACAAGGGGATCTTAGCCTTAAAAGGGAAGGCAATGCTGACACCTGCCACAACCCGGATGAGCCCTGAGGACACGATGCTGAGTGAAGTACGTCAGCCACAAAAGGACAAGTCCCGTGTGATTCCACGTGCATGAGGTCCCCAGAGTAGTCAGATTCAGAGACACAGAAAATAGAACGGTAACTGCCAGGGGCTGGGCGGGGAGGAATGGGGAGTTAGCGTTTCATGGGGACAGAGTTCCAGTATGGGAAGATGAAAAGTTTTGGAGATGATGGGGGTGCTGGTTGCACAACAGTGTGAATGCGCTTAAAACCACTACCATTGGGGCGCCCGGGTGGCTCAGTCGGTTGAGCGTCCGACTTCCGCTCAGGTCATGATCTCACGGTTCATGAGTTCGAGCCCCGCGTCGGGCTCTGGGCTGACAGCTCGGAGCCTGGAGCCCGCTTTGGATTCTGTGTCTCCCTCTCTCTCTGACCCTCCCCTGTTCATGCTCTGTCTCTCTCTGTCTCAAAAATAAATAAACATTAAAAAAAAATTTTTTAAAAACCACTACCATTGAGTTGGACTCTTAAAAATGGTTAAGATGGTAAATTTTATATTATGTATATTTTACCACAATTTTTTAATGTTTATTTTTGAGAGAGAGAGAGCATGAGTGGCAGGGGAGGGGCAGAGAGAGAGGGAGACACAGAATCCAAAGCAGGCTCCAAGCTCCGAGCTGTCAGCACAGAGCCCGACGTGAGGCTCGAACTCACGAATCATGAGATCATGACCTGAGCTGAAGTCAGACACTTATCCGGCTAGGCCACCCAGGCGCCCCCATCTAATTCTTTTTTAAAAAGTGATTCAGACAAGACTACAGTGTTTATATAGTTTGAGCTTCAGAAAATCAGGGTGATCGCCAGAGGCTCTCCACTTATGTTGTGAAATGATACATTTCAAAATTGGAAGACAGAGTCCCCACTGGCTCCCTGACATGGGACAGGCCTGATTGCATCTGTAACCTTTGTCACCCAAGGCGTCTGGGAGCTCCTGCTCCCGGCCTCCACAGCCGCTGCTTGCTGGGTCTGTTCTGCTTTGAGCAGACCCTTAGCAGGAGGGCTGATGGTCATTTCAAGTTCATGTAAAATGTGCTTCTTTATCATTGAACTGTGTCAATCGTCTTTATGTGCTAAGTTCCTTAAGAGCTCGGCTGATTTCAATAATTGGCTACCAGCATAATCTTCATTGGAGGAATGTGAGTCGCTTAATGACTCTGTCAGCCTAAAAATATTTAGAAATAATTTGTCTCTGCCCTTTGGAACAAAAAGGCACTTTCTGTAAACACTGACCCTGAAGACCTATTTTGCAAAATGTGTTCCCATGAATCTTACTCTAAAATTGGAATGGGGATAAAGGCAATTAGTTAGTCTTTAGTAGATAGCACTCATTTTTTTTAATGTTTATTTATTTATCTTGAGAGGGAGGTGGAGTGGAGAGAGAAGGTCAGAGAGGATCCCAAACAGGCTCCACGCTGTCAGCACAGAGCCCGACGTGGGGCTCGATCTCACCACCGTGAGATCGTGACCTGAGCCAAAATCAAGAGTTGGATGCTGAATCGACTGAGCCACCCAGACGCCCCCTAGATAGCACTCATTTTTATTATTTATTTATTCGACACATACTTAGTAAGCAACTACTATGTGCCAGAAACTGTGTGCAGGAAGGGGGAACAGGTGACAAACGTGTGAGACGCTCGCGTGAGGCAGGGCCGTGTTTGTTCTACTCACTGCTTGATTAACAGCACATCGTACACTGGAGGGCTTCAAGAGATAGCTAATGGCTCGCTGCACACAGGCGGGAAAGTCGTCTATCTGGGGGGTGCAGACAGGTGAATAGTTACGAGAGTTTGATAGAACCTGTGCTGTTATTATGGGAGAAAACACCCAGTCTAGTCTGAGTGAGTGGAAGAACCGATCCCAGAGGAAGGAAGCGGACGTTTTTTTCAGCAGACGAGAACAATAATCAGCTTTGCCTTTTTGGATGCTCTGGGTGGGTGGGTGTGGAAATGAGATTGAAATTGAGTCGCACAGGGGCTCAGATGAGACATGGGGCGCAATCATCTGGGCCTGGTGGTAGCTGATGGTGGAAACAAGTGGACCGGTGTTAATAAGTAAAGAGCTATTCAAGAGGTTGAATTGGAAAGAATTTAGAAGGCCGTGATTGATTAGCTGGCGGGGGAGGGGGGGGGAGTAGAATCAAGGATGCCTCCAGAAGTTCTGCCTTAGGAAACTGAACGGATGGGAGTTGCACTTGCTGGGGTAGGGAACAGGGGAGGAGGAGGAGCAGGCTGTGTGTGTGTGCCTGTGTGTGTGTGTGTGTGTGTGTGTGTGTGTGCATGCACGTGCGGGGTGCACGCATGTGTATAGGCACACATTTGTGTGTTCGGGTGGTGGTATAATAAGGTGTCCGTGGAACATTCAAGAGGAGGTATCCAAAGGGCAGTTAGATATGTGCATCTGGAGCTAGAAATGAAGATTGAAAATCATCATGGGGCGCCTGGGTGGCTCAGTCAGTTAAGCGTCTGACTTCGGCTCAGGACATGATCTCAAAGTTCGTAGGTTTGAGCTCCACGTCGGGCTCTGTGCTGACATCTCAGAGCCTGGAGCCTGCTTCAGATTCAGTGTCTCCTTCTCTCTCGGCCCCACCCCTGCTCGTGCTTTGTCTCTCTCTCTCTCAAAACAATAAAATAAAATAAAAATAAAAAAAACATTTAAAAAAAATTTTTTTAAGATTGAAAATTATCAGAATATGAACGGGAATTCATGCCATGATCATAGATGAAATAATCCACAAAAACATATGGTAGGTGAGAAGAGAGCCAGAAAAACATGGACATTTAAGGGACAAATAAAGGGAAGGGATTCCGAATTGCCTTGAAATGAGGCAGAAAAGTAGGCACACGCAGAAGCAAAAGGAATGTGTTCCATGCGTTTGGAGGAGTGACCAGTGACACCAAATGCAGTAGACTGGCCTAGAATGTAAGGACTGAGGTCACTAACAACACTGGCAAGAATACTGTGGTCAAGCGTGTAAGCCACTGAACGTGGGTTGAATGACAAAGAGGTGAAGAAGTAGAAGTCTCTCGTGTAGATAACTCAAGAGTCCTGACTTTGAAGGGGAGGAGAGAGGGCTGTCGCTGTTAGAATGGAGGTGACAGTTTCTTCCTACAAATGGGAATAGATGTAAGCACTAATCGGGACAGAGTCAGTAGGAGGGGAGTGGTTAACGACAGAAGGGAAAAGGCGAGCATTAGGTTCCGCTCTTATGAAGGAAATGGGTGAGATTCCTTGGGTGGTGGGAGGTGTTTGTCTTGGACCGGTGGAAGAACCGTCTTCCGTTGCGTTGGCAACTTGATATGAGGGTACGAGAGGGCTCAGTACTTCTCCGGTGCCCTTTCCACAACAGTTATTCCTGCGCTCTCCCTCTTTTTCTTCTAGGAATCTCACTCTTGACCTGTGTCTTGGGTCAGAGTCCCTAGAAGCAGAGTCAGTTCCTAAGCCAATGACAAGGAACCCAAGGTACCTGCTGCAGCCTGGGGTCTCTTCTTCTCTTGCCTGGTTGACTCCTGTATCCGACACGATCGCGTGCTGTATCAGCTCTTCTGTTGCCATAACAAACCTCCCCAAAATGTAAGATGGCAGCCGTCTATTTGGCTCACAATTCTGTGGGTCCTCACTTTGGCTTGGGCACCCTCCTGGTCTTGGCTGTGCTTACACGTCTGTGGTCACTTACCAGGTCACTTGGCATCTGGTAGGGCCAGGGTGGCCCCAGCTGGAATGTCTCGCCTCTGTTCCGTGTGGTCTCTGCTCCCCCAGGAGGCCATCCCAAGTTGTTCTTATGGCAGTGACATGATTCCAGGAGACACGGACGCGTATACAAGTCTTCATGATGCCTAGGTGTAGATCCGGTATACGGACCCCTACCTGAGACAGAATCTGTTTCCTCTGCCCTTGAAGCTGGGCTGGGTTTTTGACTTGCTTTGGCCAACAGAACAAGGCAGAAGTGACAAAGTCACACTGTTGGAGAGCATAGACGTGGGAAGAGGTGGAGGCTGTGGGCCAATTGTGAGATCGACCACATACACGTCTTACCACTGGGTTTCCACAGCTGCGTCTGCAGCTGAACACAGCATCCTGGAGTCTAGAAGTTCATTTATCTCTATGTGAGGAGTCTCATTGAGATGGCGGACTTCTCAGAGAGTAATTTCCCAAAAAGGTGGCCGCTGCAGTTCATGTTCCCTGAGAGGCTGACTCTAGACAGAAATGAATGTGCAGGATGTTTATTAGGAAGCACTCTTAGGATCAATGATTGGGAGAGAAAGGAAGGAGGCGGAAGGGCCTGAGGGAGAAGCTGAAATGCAGTACAGTCTCGACAAGGTCTTCAGCAGACCCACAGGGAACGCTAAAACCAGTGAGGGGGAGGGGGACGCTCCTCAGGGCTGTCCCAAGTTGGGGTGAAGGAACCAGGCGTTTCTCCACTTACATCAGCCAGTCATTAGATGACAGCTCTCCTGGGAGGGGGTTAACCTCGGACAAGACAACTCTATTCAGCCAAGGGCTGTCCTGGCTAATCGTTGAGGGTCATCGCCTGGCAGATCCCCAATGGCTGGGGGGAAATCCTTCATTTTTCAAGGGGCATCTGAGAAGGACCTCACAATTACTAAGCATGGACTTATTCTCGACTTAATTTCTTTGATTTACGATCCCAAAATTCTGATAGGTGACAAAAAAGGCTACCACATTTCTTCTTATGATATATTTAACACATAACTAAACTGAAGAAAAGGGTTTCGTTGGTGGGGGATGAATGAAAATGGTTTTATTAGGCCCAGGGGGGAGAGGCACTAAGGCCCCAGCCAACACCCACCACCAGCTTCCCAGCTGTGGGAGTGAACCACCATGGATGTGAATCCTCCAGCCGCAGTCAAGCCTTTGGATGAGACTGCAGCCCCAGCCAATACTGGACCGAGAGACCTGGTCACAGATCCAGGACCACCCAGCTGAACTGCTCATGAATTCCTGACCCACAGAAACCATAAGAAATAATGTATTATTCTTCTAGGGCTATTAGAACAAAATGCCACAGACTAGGGGGCTTAGCAGAAATTCATTTGTCACAGCTGTGAAGGCCAGAAGTTCAAGATCAAGGTGTTGACAGGTTTGGTTTCTCCTGAGGCCTCCTTGGCTGCAGATGGCCACTGTCTCGCTGTGTCCCCACATGGTCTTTCCTCTATACACACACATTCTTCTTGTCTCTTCCTCCTCTTATAAGGACACAAGTCCTATTGGATTAGGGCCCCACCCTATTACCTCACTTACCTTTAGTAACTTCTTTAAAGGCCCCATCTCCAAGTACAGTCACACTGGGGGATTAAGGGCTTCAACATATGAATTTGGGAGGCAGGGCACAATTCTCCATTGCAGGTAATAAATTAATATTGCTGTCTTAAACCACTGAGCTTTTATATATATATAATTTATTGTCAAACTGGTTTCCATACAACACCCAGTGCTCATCCCAACAGGTGCCTTTCTCAGTGCCCATCACCCATTTTCCCCTCTCCCCCACCCCCCATCCACCCTCAGTTTGTTCTCTGTATTTAAGAGTCTCTTATGGTTTGCCTCCCTCCCTTTCTAACTTTTCCCCCCCTTCCCCTCCGCACCTGGTCTTTTATTAAGTTTCTCAGGATCTACATAAGAGTGAAAAAATATGGTATCTGTCTTTCTCTGCCTGACTTATTTCACTTAGCACAATACCCTCCAGTTCCATCCATATTGCTGCAAATGGCCAGATTTCATTCTTTCTCATTGCCTAGTAGTATTCCATTGTATATATAAACCACATCTTCTTTATCCATTCGTCAGTTGGTGGATATTTAGGCTCTTTCCATAATTTGGCTATTGTTGAAAGTGCTGCTATAAACATTGGGGTATAAGTGCACCAATGCATCAGCACTCCTGTATCCCTTGGGTAAATTCCTAGCAGTGCTATTGCTGGGTCATAGGGTAGATCTATTTTTAACTTTTTGAGGAACCTCCACACTGTTTTCCAGAGCAGCTGCCCCAGTTTGCATTCCCACCAACAGTGCAAGAGGGTTCCCATTTCTCCACATCCTCACCAGCATCTATAGTCTCCTGATTTGTTCATTTTAGACACTCTGACCAGCATGAGGTGGTATCCCAGTGTGGTTTTGATTTGTATTTCCCTGATGAGGAGTGACGTTGAGCATCTTTTCATGTGCCTGTTGGCCATCTGGATGTCTTCTTTAGAGAAGTGTCTATTCATGTCTTCTGCCCATATATTTATGGATTATTTGTTTTTCAGGTGTGGAGTTTGATGAGTTCTTTATAGATTTTGGATACTAGCCCTTTATCTGATATGTCATTGGCAAATATCTTTTCCCATTCTGTCGGTTGCCTTTTAGTTTTGTTGATTGTTTCCTTTGCAGTGCAGAAACTTTTTATCTTGATGAGGTCCCAATAGTTCATTTTTTCTTTTAATTCCCTTGCCTTTGGAGATGTGTTGAGTAAGAAATTGCTGTGGCTGAGGTCAGAGAGGTTTTTTCCTGCTTTCTCCTCTAGGGTTTTGATGGTTTCCTGTCTCACATTCAGGTCCTTCATCCATTTTGAGTTTATTTTTGTGAATGGTGTAAGAAAGTGGTCTAGTTTCATTCTTCTGCATGTTGCTGTCCAGTTCTCCCAGCACCATTTATTAAATGGGAAAGCTCTCATTTGTTAAAGAGACTGTCTTTTTTCCATTGGATATTCTTTCCTGCTTTGTCAAAGATTAGTTGGCCATACATCTGTGGGTCCAATTCTGGAGTCTCTATTCCATTGGTCTATGTGTCTGTTTTTGTGCCAATACCATACTGTCTTGATGATTACAGCTTTGTAGTAGAGGCTAAAGTCTGGGATTGTGATGCCTCCTGCTTTGGTTTTCTTCTTCAATATTACTTTGGCTATTCAGGGTCTTTTGTGGTTCCATACAAATTTTAGGATTGTTTGTTCTAGCTCTGAGAAGAATGCTGGTGCAATTTTGATTGGGATTGCAATGAACACGTAGATAGCCTTGGGTAGTATTGACATTTTAACAATATTCTTCCAATCTATGAGCACAGAATGTTTTTCCATTTCTTTGTATCTTCTTCAACTTCCTTCATAAGTTTTCTATAGTTTTCAGCACACAGATATTTTACATCTTTGGTTAGGTGTATTCCTAGGTATTTTATGATTCTTGATGCAATTGTGAATGAGATCAGTTTATTTGTCTTTCTCTTGCTTCGTTATTAGTGTATAAGAATGCAACTGATTTCTGTACATTGAGTTTGTATCCTGTGACTTTGCTGAATTCATGTATCAGTTCTAGCAGCTTTTTGGTGGAGTCTTTCAGGTTTTCCATGTAGAGTATCATGTCATCTGCAAAAAGTGAAAGCTTAACTTCATCTTTGCCAATTTTGATACCTTTGATTTCCTTTTGTTGTCTGATTGCTGATGCTAGCACTTCCAACACTATGATAAACAACAGCGGTGAGAGTGGACATCCCTGTCGTGTTCCTGATCTCAGGGGGAAAGCTCTCAGTCTTTCCCCATTGAGGATGATATTAGCTGTAGGCTTTTCATAAATGGCTTTTATGATGTTTAAGTATGTTCCTTCTATCCCGACTCTCTCGAGGGTTTTTATTAAGAAAGGATGCTGAATTTTGTCAAATGCTTTTTCTGCATCGATTGACAGGATCATATGGTTCTTATCTTTTCTTTTATTAATGTGATGTATCACATTGATTGATTTGCAAATATTGAAAAAAAAGAGAACTACAGGCCAAGATCCCTGATGGATATGGATGCAGAAAATTCTCAACAAGATACTAGCAAATCGAATTCAGCAGCATATAAAAAGAATTATTCACCATGATCAAGTGGCATTTAAAGCACTGAGCTTTGAGGTGATCTGTTACATATCAAAAGATAACCAATGCTTACTTTATCATGTATGTGGGGAGATAATATAACTCAATGAATTCAGCATCAGATAATAAACTCAGAAGTTTGGGGTTCTTTTAAAAAACTGTCTTAACCACTGAATCAGTCTCCAAAATCTCTGGTTTTCCTCATATGACTATTTGGAAGGAAATCACCAAGCAATCTTTCAAGACTGTTATTTAGAATGATTACCTTTTTACTTTTTAAGATAGGAAAGCACTTTAGGGGCGCCTGGGTGGCTCCCACTTCGGCTCACGTCATGATCTCACGGTTGGTGGGTTCGAGCCCCATGTCAGGCTCTGAGCTTTTAGTTTAGAGCCTGGAGCCTGCTTCGGATTCTGTGCCTCCCTCTCTCGTTGCCCCTCCCCCACTCACAGTCTGTCTCTCTCAAGAATAAACATCTCAAAAATTCTAAGATAGGAAAGCCCTTTAAAAATCTAAAAATATCGGGGCGCTTGGGTGGCTCAGTCAGTTAAGTGTCCAACTTCGGCTCAGGTTGCGATGTCACAGTTCGTGAGTTCAAGCCCCGCACCGTGCTCTCTGCTGTCAGCACAGAGCCTGCTTCGGATCCTCTGTCCCCCTGTCTCTCTGTCCCTCCCCGCCATCTCTCAAAAGCAAAGAACATTAAAAAAACACACACATACCATTAAATTTTTAAAAATCTAAAAATATTTCAAATCACTTGACGTGAAGGAATAGATAAGATTTTACGCGCACTCTTTCATTTTTATGTTCCCACCTACCATATTAAATTTCAGGTTACAGCCTCAGAAGGTCTTGGTGTTAAAATTATCTGCCTAGAAATGGCACACTAAGAGTTCCATAGCCCATTACTCACAGCAGATTAGATATTTTAAAAATAGTTGGGGAAAAATTCGTATTGGGTCAAGGAGTAGGAGCGCCGGAGAGAGCTGATTCGTAACGGCGTTGGTTATCACGAGAGTTGTTGCTTGCACAAGTGTTGCCAGTGTGTTGAAGAGGCAGAAAATGTCTACTGTCCCAGCTGTCAAAAAAAGGTATTATAATTGGCATCCTTCCCGTGTCCCTGCGCTGGTAGAGTCGTGACTCGACGAACAGAAGGCAGCAGAGCCCAAATAAGAGAGACATACTTGACTGAGAGCCCGGCCTGTGTTTCTGAGCCCTGGCCTGGGTCTCTGAGATTCTGATTGATTCTGTTCCCCAGGGTAGCTGAGCTCCAGGAAAGGATGTTGAATCTTTTTTACCTTGATTTTTTTTTTTTTTAACTTGACCAATGGCCTACCTCTGTCACCTCCCCGGGGACCCATGAGGGAAGTGAGTCGTTCGGTGGTTGTTTCCTAAGATCCCGTCATTTGCCTGGCAGGATACCGGGCACTGGGACAGCTGACAGGGCACTCCTCCCTCGAGAGTCTCGGGAGGAGCAGGTCCCCAGGAGCCGGAACCCGGGGCCAGTGTGGCCGAGGAGTGCCCCGCCTCTTCACTCACGGGCCACAGCCTACCATGGGGGATGTGCACTCTGCGTTGTTGTGATTACCGGGATACAAACATCAGTTTCTCATGGTGACTTCTTTTGCTGTCTTGGCTGACAGAGCCGGTCTTCTGTTGGTGAACTCTGCCATCACGATCGGGGCTGCTGCAGGCTTCGTCTTGAACTTCTCCACCCGAGCAGAGCAACCCTGGGCGAGGCAATGGTTAAAATATCGGTGTCATGTGGGGTTGGGCTGTTCCCTGGAGTTTCTCACGGGGAACCAACCGACAGACAGCACCTCTGCTGGGGGGTGGAATGCGTTGCAATTAGCTTTTTCCTTCCCCCGGGCTGGCTTTTCCAAGCACGTCGCCTAACGATGCAACAGGCCTCGACTAAACGTGTGTCTCGTGGAAGAGACCGTCTTGATCGCGGGTCTGTATCAGCTCAGGGCAGAAGCCAGCCTGCAGGGACGGCTCGGGGAGGGTAGATGGAGAAGGCAGCTTTGTCGCAAAGTTCAGAGTGGAGAGGAGCCACGAGGGAGGGCCGGGGCTGGCGGGAGCCCGAGGGCATTTCTTCTCAAAGATGGGCATGGCCTGAGCATGTTAATGTGCTGATGGAAGGAGGTACGGGTTCCGGAAACTTCCACCCTGTCCACCCACTCCTCTGTCCTGTGAAGAGACAGGCTTTATGTGAGGATCAAAGGAGAGCATCGTGTGTGAGCTTCTCGAAGCTCTGTCGCTAGCACTGAAGTCAGGTTTTGAACCAGGGCAGCTGGGCTCCAAAGCCCACGCCCTCAGCGTGATTTCATGCAGCCTCTAGAGAAGTCCGGGCTTCTCGGCCCACCCGTCGCACACCGACTCGGCATCTTAGCTCATGTGCCTGATGCCAGGGGCCGCCGCCACGGCCCAGGAGCCAAATCTGGCCCATCGTCTCTTTCTATAATTAAAGTTGTATTAATACGCAGCCACGCCCACTCATTCACGCATCGGCGGTGGCTGCCCTCACACTGCCACCGAGAGGGGGGTACGGCCAACGGAGACCGGATGGCCTGCAAAACCTAACGTAGTTATTATCTGGCCTCTTCTCAGGAAAAGAAAGAAAAGACACACTTGCCAGCCCCTGACTCATCTGTGCCAGACACAGCCTCCCGTTACCGCGTCTCATTAATTAATAGGACATCCCATGCAGAGTGCCAGGACGGGACTTGTCCCCAGAGAGGCAAGGGGCCAGCCGTAGAGCCCTGCCCCCACTGAAGGCACAGCACTGGCCCCCCGGGAGAGCGCAAGGGAAGGCGATCATCAGTCCCGCCCGCCAGACGCCCAGCAGTCGAATTGGTCATAAAGTTGGCAAACTGGCAGGTGATCCTATGGAGTTAGGACTGGGGGATCCGTATTCTCCTTACCCCCAGAGCATTAATGACGTTACACAGCCTGCTTTGGGACTGGGTCGAGGAGATTCGGGGTTAATATAAATTAAAGGGGAAGGGCCCTTATTCATCCCCTTAATCTCCTTGAGTAAGGAGAGGATGTGAACGCGACGTCAGCAGCACAGATGGGCATCATAAAGTCTTCCTTGCCTACCCTGGCGGGGGTTTAGAGGAGCGAGTTGGTCAGCTTGCATTTTAATAGAAGGATTACTCCAGCTGACAGGCTAGAAGCCGGAGGAAGCCTGGGGTAGACTAAGAAGGCAGCCCAGTAAAAAGAACCACAGTGGTCCAGCAAGATACAACGGAGGGCTGACTTCAGGCCACAGGAGTGGAGATTTAGAGGAAGGGGTGAAGTATGAAAGCATAAAGAGAGAAAACCGGCCGGCGGGGAGGGGGTGCCCGAGGGACTCGGTGGGTTAAGCGCCGCACTTCGGCTCAGGTCATGGTCTCACGGTTCGTGGGTTCGAGCCCCACGTCGGGCTCTGTGCTGACAGCTCGGAGCCCGGAGCCCGCTTCGGATTCCGTGTTTCCCTCCCTCTCTGCCCCTTCCCCGCTCATGCTCTGTCTCTTTCTCTCTCAAAAATAAACAAACATTAAAAAAGTATATATTTTTAAAAAATCGACTGGTCTGGGGGAGACCCCAGATACGTGGCATGCGGGAGGAGGGCTCGAGGGTGACTCTCCACTTTCTGGCAAGGAGGGCTGGATGGCGGTGTCCTTAAATTAAGAGGAGGAAGGAGATCTGGGGAAGAAAGGCAAGTTCCATTTGGGCCATACTTCTTTTGATTCTTTTGGGACATCAAATAGAGGTATCCGGGGCACAGATAAAGCTAAGTCTGCAGTGGAGAAGCAGGGGTTCGGAAAATGATTCTCTTTGCCCCTTTGGATGAAAGTGCATTCTGGTGGTGGAACATGACCATTATCTACTCGCGCCTTCTAGATGGGCTTGTCTTGATTTGCATTTAGATGGAAATTCCTTCGGCTCAGAACCAGGATTTTCCTCTCACCCATAGCCCTTGGAAAAGCATTAACTTTGCCTGGTGGAGGGTCACGGGTACGACAGAGACACAAACCCAAACACCAGGATTAATAGCTTTGTGGAAGGACTCCGTAGAAATTATCCGCTGGAATGGTGGAAACGTTTCGAACAGGCCTCCCCTGGCATCTCTCTGAGGCCGGAGTGGGGAACCTGTTCACGAGGGACTACCCGAATTCTCTAGCAGTGCTCCAGTAGACCTGCTTCTGGAGGCCGTGTGTCGTAACACGTTTTCCCCACGATTTTTGAGGCTGGGCACAGAACCCGAGAGCACTACTGTTTTGAGTCCCGAGTCAGGATTGCATCTTCTCATCATGAGTGTGACCAGAGGCCTTGTCTTCAGTAAAAGGGGGATCGAAGCAGGTGGTTCAAGAGCAGACTCTCTAAGGAACTACACAGAGGCGATTCCAATGTGATTTCTACACCTCGGCCAACGATTTCCTCTTCGCACGCCATAGCAAAAGCAGATTAAAAGCCCTTTGCTCATCCTGTGTTCATTCACAAATTGGTAAGGCTATTCAATTACCTCGGTTTAGTCTGATTATGCCGTTCCATTTACCATCTTTGCGTTTAATTTCAAAAATTAGGTACATCTGGAGAAGTATTTGATTATCTCTTTTAAAAATAGCCTTCCTCTGGGATGACGGAATCCTGGAGATGGGTAGTGGCACAACAGCGTGAATGTACTTGACTGAACTGCGTGCCTAAAAAGGGCTAAGAAGGGGGTGCCTGGGTAACTCAGTCGGTGAAGCGTTTGACTTCGGCTCAGGTCGTGATCTCGCCGTTTGTGAGTTCGAGCCCCGCGTCGGGCTCTGTGCTGATGGCTCCGAGCCTGGAGCCTGCTTCGGATTCTGTGTCTCCCTCTCTCTCTGCCCCTCCCCCATTCATGCACTATCTCTCTCTGTCTCAAGAATAAATAAACATTAAAAAAATTTTTTTTCTTTTTTAAAAAAAGACCGGGACAAGATTGTTCAGCAACGGACTTTCCACTAATGCTCTAATCAGGCCCCGTCTTCAGTTTACCCGGTTGGGTTGTCAGGAGGATGTGATTTTCAAAGGTCTCATTTTCATAAAATGTGGTGGTCACGCAATATTAGCTATTACTTTCGACTCTTCAAATCGTGAAGCCGACTGCTGGGTCTAATGCAGTAAATGATGCACGTGACGTGTAGCCTGGCGAACATGTTTAATGTACCAGGAACCATCGGACGGAGATCGTATTGGTATTCGGATAAAAGAAGGTGAAATTCCAATAGACCTACTCGCTGGCGATCAGATTCTTTTAAGAAACCGACTATATAATATTTTAGTACCGGGAATCTGCAGGCGTGTCTGAGTTCTTTCCCTGCTGGGGACTCAGTGGCCACTCTGAGGACTCAGGTGGGCAGGGGCACGAAAGGAACGTTTTCCTCTTCTTCAGATCTGTCCTTGCTCTGGACTTGATTCCGGCCTTTCACTTTTGTCACGCCTGGCCACTGAAAATGGGGTTGGGGGAATCCGCAAATACAAATTCATGTGCTCATTACCCAGATATGATGATGCTGGAATTGGGATGTATTATCCACATAGTTTATTCTTTTCCAGAATGTAAGAATGAATTGCAGAAATAATTTAACATCAGCTACGTCGGATGTGTTCTGACATTGCTAAGGGAAAAAACTCTCCTTAACGCACTCAGGAGTTTTCCTAGTATGCCCCCCAAGAGGCTGTATCTAATAGCATTATGTGCTGAAACCATCAGAGCATTTCTCTTCAAAACAGAGACTTGATGTCAGTGGCTCAAGAAAGATTCTGTGATCCTTCCTGCTCTCGGGCCACGTGTCCAGGGACGGGGCCGTGTTGTCACTCTGCCTGCCCACTTGTTCAATCTTACAAATGGGCAATCAAAGAAAATGTCTATCTCCCACTGGGCATTAACTGTAGACTGCATTTCACTTGCGCATTAGGTTTGCCTGCGTCTGCATTGATTGCGCAAAGACCGTAACGTTAAGGTGTCTGCACGATGTGAGAGGAAAGGCCTTCAAGTCAACACGAAAACTCGTCCATTGCCTTATTACAGGAGGGCAAAAGCAAGTACAAGGGCTTTTAGAGCCAGGAGCTCCAAGAACATAGACCACAGCCAGCATTTAGCTTAAATGGAAGGGGGTGTACGTATTCCCCTCAACGTCGCAAAGCCATTTTTTTATTTTTCTGAGAAATAGTGGAGGAGGCAGAAACGGCAGGAGAGCACAGAATGCATTGCCTGGCTACAACAACTACGAGGAACAAAAGAAGGTCTATTCAAAACAAAATTATAAAGAGACGACTTTGGAAATAAACCACCAAGACCAAATGTGAGAAGATCGAGTTATGTTTACAAATATATTTTGTTGAGTAGCCAAGCACGTAAAATAAAGTCAAATTTGATTTCCGTTCCGACAGCACCTTAACAGGGCAGCTTGGATCGTGGTTGATTGTTCAGTCACCAGATCCCCCCCTAGTAACCGTCTCCTAGTAAGGAGAGAGCAAGACTCATTCTCCTCTCCAGTCTTAATGAATTAAATTCTGAATGGACTCAGAAGATCATCAGCCCGTAATTAGGAGTTTCTGTGCCCTATTTCCAGTTTGGTCCTTAACACAAATGGACAGCAGATGCAATGATATGAACGGGCTCCTTACTCATCTACGCCAGAAATGACCTTGATCGAATGATTGCAACACACTGTCCTAGACGCTCAGTGATACTAGTTGTGGCTTAGTTAAACTCGTAACACGCCCCTCGTTGAAGTGTGTGGGATAATCCTATCTCATAGCCCAATATTCAACTAGATAAGGCACATTTGGATGCAAATATTTTATGAAAATGTCACTTTCAGTCTTTAAAAAAAAATTGTTTTAATGTTTACTTTTGAGAGAGAGCATGCGAGTGAGCGTGTGAGTTAAAAAAAATGTTTTTAATGTTTACTTTTGAGAGAGAGCGTGCGAGTGAGCATGTGAGTTAGTGGAGGGGAAGAGAGAGAGGGAGACCCAGAATCCAAAGCAGGCTCCAGGCTCCGAGCGGTCAGCACAGAGCCTGACGCGGGGCTCAAACCCATGAGCCATGAGATCATGACCTGAGCTGAAGTCAGATGCTTAACCGACCGAGCCACCCGGGCGCCCCTGTCATTTTGAGTCTTAAAGTGGTCTTCAGTGGATTTGGAGAACGCGGAGGACAACAGTAGGTGCTCTGGGATCCGTGGGACAAATTTACCCACCATCCTTTGAATATAATATAGTTGATTATTCTTTCTTTAATAAACATTTGGCACGTTGATTTCTTACAGCAAATGCAGGTTCTTTGACTTCCCATCCTCCCAGTGTGATACAGTCCCTCTCCCCTGCCTGGTTTGTAGATTATGAAATTAGGGACACAGTGAAAACCCACTTGTTGCTGCCTGTCACGAGCCAGGCACACACTATTTCGGTTAAGTCTCCGCCAGCTCAGCAAAGGAGGTATTATTATCTCCTTTCGAAAACGTAAGTAAGCTGCTTGAGACTCTGTGACTAATACCTAGTAGAGACACGGTTCACGTGGAGACCTACCTTTGAAACCTATGTTGTTTTCCCGTTATGAAACAGCACCCCCCAAATTAAGAACAACGATTGGGGTACCTGGGTGGCTCAGTGGGTTAAGCCTCCGACTTAGGCTCAGATCATGGTCTTACAGTCTGTGGGTTCGAGCCCCGCATCGGGCTCTGTGCTGATGGCTCAGAGCCTGGAACCCGCTTCAGATTCTGTGTCTCCCTCTCTCTCTGCCCCTCCCCCGCTCATGCTCTGTCTCTCTCTCTCTCTCTCCTTCAAAAAAAATAAATAAACATTAAAAAAATTTTTTTTAATAAATTAAAAAAAAAAAACTATCATTTATTGGCACCTAGCTAGAGCCGAGAACCGAACCAGGCACATAACACACATCGACACGAGCCTCAGAGACCGATGTGCTGAATACATAGGCAGCGTGTGGGAGGGCGGGGGCTCCGATCCGGGACCGCTGAGGGAAGAAGGGCATGAGCTTCGAGGTCAAGTACACCTTGTTCCCGTCGGCACTCCTTGCTTTCTTCATTTCGTCTCTGCTTTAGTCACGCGTTTTGACTTTGACGTTAGTCTTAGAAATCTTAACTGAAGGAAGTAACGCCTGGCGAATGACGCCCCCCTTTTGAGATTTTTGCCCACTCCTGGCTTCTCTGAATCCCGGGATGTTACCTGCACCAAAGCACTGACCCGACACAACCAAGTCACCTCCCCTTCCTAAAGCAGGAAACAACGATGGAAGAGAAGGCCGGTGCTGACTTGATTCACACACACTAAGACATGGCCTCCCTTGACTCGGGGCCTTGCAAACGGATCCCGTCTTTCAAGGATCTACGCTTGGCCCAGAACGTGGCGGACTAAGGCACTTGCGTGTGAAAGGAGCTCTGGTTTTACGCACCGTCGCGAGGCGTCCCCGGTGTTGGCATCTGATTGCAGCTTCTAGTTGTTTCCAGTTTGTCTTGACTCACCGGACAGCACACGTGTATTTCTCCGGGGCCACGATGAGTAATGATGTGCTTGTGATTTTTTTAACGTCGCCACAGAAGTGAACCACGGAGTGGCGCTACTCAGGCTTTGGGTTTAGTCATCATAGTTTATTCACTGATGAAATCAGTTAACTCACACAGCCCTCCCAGCGCTGTGAGGCAGGCACTGTGTGACCCCCGTTGTACGGAGGAGACCACCGAGGCGCAGACAGCTCCGTGGGTGCGTGGCCTGTGCCGTGGCCCTGTGCTTACAAGGGCCACCTCCTGCTTCAAAGCGCGGTCTGTTGTCATCTGGAAGTTCTTCATTTGCGAGCAAAGGGCGCCTCGTTTTCATTTGGCTCCGGGGCCGGGCCGGTGAGGCGGGCAGTGCTGGAGTTCGATACCGTGTTCGAGTGAGAGGGCCAGGACTAGGCCCCGGGCGGTCGCTTCAGGGCCCACGCTCCCTGCCCGTGTGGACCTGACCCACAGAGAGGAGGTTCTGGTCCCAGAGCGGCTGCCTTGCTGTGGCGGCCGTGGGTCTGTCCTCCGCGGAGCCCCCCTGCACACAGTCTGTTCATGGCGCTGCATGTTTGGAGGCAGCCGTGGGGGGGGAGATCACTGAAGACGACTCCTGACTCGTGGGAGGACTCGGCTAGTACCTGATGGGTTCTTGCTCTTTTTTTTTTTTTAACGTTTATTATTTTTGAGGGAGAGAGGGAGAGCATAAGCACGAGCTGGGGAGGGGCAGAGAGAGACGGGTCCAGAGGATCCGAAGCAGGCTCTGTGCTGACGGCAGTGAGCCCGATGCGGGGCTCGAGCTCACGAACCTTGAGATCGTGACCTGAGCCGAGGTCAGATGCTCAACCCACTGAGCCACCCGGGCTCTTTTTAAAACAGAAATCTTGTAGCAGTTGATCGTTTAAACACTCTGGAGGGCCACCGCAGGAAAACAATGCCAATTTTCAAGTTGCATTCTCTTTAGGAGAGCATAAAACAGAGTAGAAGACAGACCGAGCCATAGGTGTTGAAACCCAGGCCATAAAAAGGTGCCTGCAAAGGCCTTTGGAAATGAGCATGAAGCCTCCAGAAGCTTTGGAGTGATATTTATAGCCACACTGTGCGGCTTCTGTGATTCCATCAACGTTCCTTCATTGGCTTTCTTTTGCTTCCATAAAGACTTCATTGCCGTACGTAAAGGCTTTTGATGAATGCGTCTATTTTTAATTATGACTCTTCTTGTAAACCTCACTTTCAGTTGAAACGGGGGCATGGGGACTCTGGCTTGAAGGCACTAGTTATCTCTGAAGGCGAGGGGGGCCACTGTGTTTGAAAGCTAATAGACAGAAGTCCCAGACACTCGCCCTCACAGGAAGAATGCTTCCGCGTGGAGGGTGGGTTCTGAAAGCAGATTAAGTAAGAGCCCCTAGGCAAGACTGATGAGCGCCCCTGCATCCCTGCTTGGCTCCCCAAATGTGGGCAGCCGGGCTTTCCTCGGGACCGCCCGGCCACGCACAAAAGGAGGATCTCTCTTTAGAGAAAAGATCTGCACACCCTGAAACTCTGGCTTGTCACTTCCGTTTCACCGTGGCAAAGTGAGCCACCGGTCAGTGGCTCCCATCTGCACGTTCGGACCTCCCAGCCTAGCTCTTCAGGGCATTCCTGTTAAATGTGCAGCCAAAGAGAGCCAGGCATTGGAGGAAACCCCCTTCCATCACGAAAGACAGGAACAAAAGCAAACAGAAAAAAAAGGAAGCCTGAGAAAGCAATAAAGGGAGGAAAGGAAACTGCAGCCGTGAAAAAAAGAGTAGGAAGCTCTCCGGGGCGCCTGGGTGGCTCCGTTGGTCGAGCGTCCGACTTCGGCTCAGGTGATGATCTCGCGGCTCGTGAGTTCGAGCCCCGCGTCGGGCTCTGTGCCGATGGCTCGGAACCTGGAGCCTGCTTCGTGTTCAATGTCTCCCTCTCTCTCTGCCCCTCCCCCGCTCATGCTATCTCTCTCTGTCTGTCTCAAAAGCAAATAAACATTAAAAAAAATTGGAGGCTCTATAAATTAAAAGGGGGTATTCCAAGATCGAGAGTTTGGGGAAGTAAACTACACAAATGGTTGTGCGTATATGTCCATACACACATGCGCTAGAAGTTAACATCAAGCGTATCTCCTGGAAAGTAAGCCCTTAAAGGCGAGATAAAAATTGATGCAAGGAAGAAAGGGAAGAAGGGAGGGAGGGTAGGAAAGAGAGGAAGGAAGGAAGGAAGTAAAAGGAAGGGACAGAAAGGAGAGAAGGGAAGAAGGAAGGAAGGAAAGGAAGGGAGGGAGGGAAGGAGGAAGGAGGGAAGGAAGGAGGAAGGAAGGAAGGAGGGAAGGAAGGGCATTAGTCCAGGAGGCTCAGCCGCTCGATCCTAGGGGTCCAGAGAGGAGGAACAAGGAAGACAGAAGGAGAATTAGAGGAGAACAAGAGGAGGGCACAGCTTCCCAGACTGATACCCAGCACAAAACAAAAAGAAAGAGGGGCGGTGGGGGGAACCAGGGAAAAGAAACAAGACCCACACCAAGATACAGCATCGTGAAATTCCAAAACAGCAGGGATAAAAAAAAAAAAAAAAAAAAAAAAAAAAAGTGAGCATAAAGCTTCCAGAGAGGAGGTGGAAACAAAGTGTGCCTAAAAAGGGAAAGACACTGGGGCGCCTGGGTGGCGCAGTCGGTTAAGCGTCCGACTTCAGCCAGGTCACGATCTCGCGGTCCGTGAGTTCGAGCCCCGCGTCGGGCTCTGGGCTGATGGCTCGGAGCCTGGAGCCTGTTTCCGATTCTGTGTCTCCCTCTCTCTCTGCCCCTCCCCTGTTCATGCTCTGTCTCTCTCTGTCCCAAAAATAAATAAACGTTGAAAAAAAAATTTTAAGAAAAAGGGAAAGACACTGGGAATCAGAATGGCGTCAGACTTCAGAGCAGCAGCTGCTGGAAGGTGGCGGGGGCAGGGCTCTCAGAACAGAGGGCAGATGATTTCAAAATCGGGACTTGAGCAGGACATCAAATTGAGAGCCATTCTCAGACACGCGAGGTCTCCAATAATTGACCCCCGCGTACCTTTCCTCGGGAAGTTACTGGAGCATCCGGTCCCTCATGATAAGGGCAGAAATTAAGACCCAGGCAGCAGGAGGAGGCCCGGGGCCGTGGGACCACCACGTGGAGGGTTGGGCTCGCCTCGCCAGGTCTAGAAAGCCTGGGACAACATCTCCAAGAAGAGAATAAAACCCGCAGATCGCCTCATGCGTCTCATCACACTGAGAGAAAACTTCTGGCTTTGGCCGAGCTTGGGGATGACTTCGTGGTAGACACGTCGAAAATTGAGCTCCCCCAAAACATGAAATCGCACCGAAAGGAAGGTTGCTTGCGGCACGGTGAACAGCTGGCTCGGGTGTGCATAATATTTGCGTAGTCACGACACTGGTACATCTTGGATGTTGACATAACAGAAAAGGCAGGCAACTGTGTGTGTGGACGACGGGAGCAGCCGTGGTGGGGGTGCAGCTGGGTGGTCACCTTGACCTTCTGCACAGGAAGTAAAATCAATAGCATGAAAGTTTACGTCTGGCACCATGAGTTAGCAGAGTCGACACCAGAGTCGCTGAAAACGCCTCTCCCTTTCCAACATGTGTGTCGGGGGCTGCCTGGGTGTCAGTTGGGCGCCCGACTTCGGCTCAGGTCACGATCTCGCGGTTCGTGGGTTCGAGCCCCGCATGGGGGCTCTGGGCTGACAGCTCGGAAGCCTGGAACCTGCTTGGGATTCTGTGTCTCCCTCTTTCTCTGCCCCTCCCCCTGTCGCACTCTTCTCTCTCTCCGTCTCTCAAGAATGAAGAAAACACTAAACAAAAAAAAAATTTCTAATAAAATACGTATGTTGAAAAGCATTTAGGCAAAAAGCTCATGTCTTTTTTTTTTTTTTTCCCAACAAGCAAACTTCCTAGTAGTTTGAAAAAATGATGCGTGATGTGAGTGGGATAAAAGGGACAGGACTCTGTGGTTCATAAAAGGTAATGTGAATTTGGATCGTAGCTGTCCGGGACGCCACTGGGATGATTAAGAGCTTCTCTTTAATAATGAAAGTGACTGTCTCAATAAAAATGGAAAGAAATGCCTACCTAACACAATCGAAGGTCATTAACTCCAGAGAAGAGGATGAAACGGGTGTTTCCTTTAAGTTTTATAAGCGCAGGAGTTCTTTCTGAGAGTTAGTCTGCCGGGCAGCCAGTCAGCTGTTGTTCTCGAGCGTGTTGGTCTCAGGACACTTCTGCCCTCGTCATTCGTGAGGACCCAGGCTTTTATTTGTATGGGTCTCCTCTGTGGTTATCGACCATATGGAAAATTAAAGCCGAGAAATTTGAAAAAATATTAATTTATCTAAAAGATCAATAATAAACTCCGATATTCCCAGAGATATATATTTTTTAACGTTTATTTATTTTTGAGAGAGCGAGCGGGCGAGCGCGCACACGAGATGGGGGGGGGGCAGGGAGAGAGGGAGACACGGAATCCGAAACAGGCTCCAGGCCCCGAGCCGTCAGCACCGAGCCCGACGCGGGGCTCGAACTCACGGACCGCGAGATCGTGACCTGAGCCGAACTTGGACGCTCGCCCACTGAGCCTCCCAGGTGCCCCTAGATAAATTTTTACTCAAAAAAAAAAAAAAAAAATTAGGAGAGTGGCATCGCTTTATTTTACTGCAAATCTTTTTAAAGCCTGGGTTAAAAGACAGTGGGACTCTCCTATCCGCTCCGGCATTCCTTCCGTTGCCATATGTTGTCTTGGATGAAGTACGTGAAGAAATTCCAGCCTCGAGCAGAGATGTGGTTGGAAAAGGGAGGCGTATTTTAACAGCCTCTTCCGAAAATTGTGGGTAGTCTTGACAAGTAGTAGTTTCTGAAAGGTTAGCTGCGACGTGGAATCTGAAACCCTATGAATGAGTTTCCGTAGCCTACTTAACAGAGTCTGTTCTATTTACGTTAACATCTATCCGTCCGTCCCGCCCTGCACTTTGAGTCGCTCTTTAACCCACGCGTGATCTTGTGATGTCGTGCGTTGATCATTGGGAAGATACGGGGTCCCTGACCAATGCAGATCTTCCAAATGTCAACACATTTTATCACGGCATCCGAAAAACCAAATCACCTTTATTAGTAACACTGCAGTCTCCCTGGGAGAAGTCTCTGAGTCTCGGGAAGCTGTCAAGCTTCATTATGACAGACACTGCTTTTCCAAGATTCTGACTTTTGCTTGAAAAATTCAAGTGGCATCATCGGCAACAGATATGGTCAGTTGTTTGCCTTGAAGCGACAGGTTCCCTTTGTTCATTTTGGAAAAAAAATGTCTGCCAGATACCCAAGTCTGAACAACCGCAGTTTTTCGGTGTCTCATTAAAAAGGCAGCTCAGGGGCGCCTGGGTGGCTCCGTCGGTGAAGCGTCTGACTTCGGCTCAGGTCACGATCTCGCGGTCCGTGAGTTCGAGCCCCGCGTCGGGCTCTGTGCTGATGGCTCGGAGCCTGGAGCCTGTTTCGGGTTCTGTGTCTCCCTCTCTCTCTGCCCCTTCCCCGCTTGTGCACGCGCGTGTGCTCTCGCGCGCTCTCGCTCTCTCTCAAATATAAATAAAAACATTATAAAATTAAAAACAAAGCAGGATATGTACTGAAGGGTTGAGATTTAATAAAATGAATACATTCTATGCCCTCAAAGATGCTCTCATGTGTAACTGGCTTATTTCCTCCACGGTGGAAGCTTAGCATCATTTGCCACCAGCTTGGTGTGAGATGAAATGCCGGAGAATTCTGGGGCGCCGACGTCGATGGGGCTCAAGCAGTAGTGGGTGAAAAGCAGATATTTATTGCCTTAGTGTTCTCATGAGACATGTTGACTGCGCCGTTGTAAGGCGTCCCCACAATCCATACATCTTTCAGAATGCTAACGACAGAGACGGGGACTGATGAGTTTCATAGGATTTATGACCGTATTGGGATCCCCTGTTTGGTCCCCGTCTTAACACGCAAGCCATGCCCTGGAGGGAAAGGGTTCCTAACCGTCCGCCTTTCAGCAGGAAACTAATAAACCATTTTTCTTGAAAATGTTTGATGTTTGAAAAAAAGTGGAAATGCTAATACGTAGTCTTTATTCTGTTATCACTCCCGTGTGTGTGGGTGCACTTTTCCTCCCAGGTATGTAGACTATATACCTGAATATACCTTTTCTGGTTTTTTTTTTCATGTTCATTTATTTTTGAGAGAGAGAGTATAAGCGGGGGGTGGGGACAGAGAGAGGAGGGGACAGAGGATCTGAAGCGGCCTCTGTACTGACAGCACAGAGCCCAGTGTGGGGCTCAAACTCACGAACTGTGAGATCATGACCTGAGCTGGAGTCCAACCCTTAATGGACTGAGCCACCCAGGCGCCCCCCCCCCCACCGCCCCCCGCAAATATACCTTTAAAAAGCGCCAAGTGACATGTCAAAGGTTTGGTCTAGACCAACTTTACACTCTATTACTTGTGCCTTAAAAATGAATGAGTTGAAATCATTTTTCCCTCGGGCCTCATTTATTCCTTATAGACACTGGCTACTCTCTCTGTGCTGAAGAGAAACTTAATCATGTTTGGTGAACAAACAACACTTCCTGGAACTGATGTCCCATGTGCGTGACTAAATCGTTCAGCCCAGAGACATCAGGGGTTATACACCATCTTCCATTATTATCCTGTTTATGACTATAAACTACGATAAGGAAAAATCTTGACCCACTACTCACACACGTGTATGTATAATTAAGACAGCTTTCTGGAAACAGTGATCACCCTCAGTGCAAAGTGGGATTTCTGTGATACTTCATTTTAAACCAAGCTAGTGCTTTCTTGTTGTTGTTTGTTTATTTTTGAGAGAGAGAAAGAGCATGAACGGGGGAAGGGGCAGAGAGAGAGAGGGAGACCCAGAATCCGAAGCAGGCTCCGGGCTCTGAGCTGTCGGCACAGAGCCCCACGCGGGGCTCGAACTCACAGACCGCGACATCGTGACCTGAGCCGAAGTCGGACGCTTCGCCGACGGAGCCACCCAGGAGCCCCTAAACTGACACATTAAACGACTTTTGTCACCCGTGAATGGGTCACAGTATACAGTTTTTAAACCAGGGGTTTAGACTTGGTTTCTTACAGGCTGTTTTCTCAAATTCCTGGTGTGGTGGACACTTTGGGGCCGTGGCGACTCGGGGCTGCTGTGTGCCTAATGCAAGTGTCTCTTCTCTTTCATTCTGTTGACCTCTCTTATTGCTTCCTTGAGAGGACCCCGTCTTCTCACTGAAAGTGCCCCCGCTTTGCCCATGTGGATACCAGCCCTCGCATTCTGGCTTCTGGTGCTGCCTTCTCTTACTCTCGTAGACCAGTTTTCCCAAAGTGTAGGGTGAATACCACTATGGTATGCAGGATAGTTTTAGGTGCTGTAAGGATGAACATTTTAATAGCTACATATTTGTGCGTCACGGAGAAATATATCTACAACACCCATACCTTTGGTTTCCTGGAGTTGGCAGCTAAAGGCTAATTTTTTAAGTCAATTTTATCTTCTTTTTTTAAGTTAATTTTTTTGAGAGAGACGGGGGGTGGCGTGGGGAGTGCAGAGAGAGAGGGAGAATCTCCAGTGCCATTAGCCTAGAGCCTAATGTAGGGCTCAGTCTCACGAACAGGACACAAACCGTGCGATCGTGACCTGGGCCAAAATCAAGAGTCGGACGCTCAACCAGTGGCACCCAGCTGCCCCTAAAGTGAATTTTAAATCATTGTACCAGTTGCACAGAGAGAGGACAAAATGACTGAAGGTTGAGGAGCAGAGCTGCTGAATCCAGGCCCCGTCTGCCTCGCCCTCCCTTCCCTCACATACTCACAGACCCTAGTTACCTGCCTGAGCTACGTCTTGGACAGCCAACCAACACCTGGAACTCAGAAGGTTTAACCCCAGCATTTCTCCTTTCTTACCTCAAATGGGCTCATCCTGTCCGTTTCCCCCGAAGTCCTAGTCCCTTGTGTGTATTTCATAATCCATGGAAATACCAAGTCCAAACTCCTCACTATCTCTGCGATGCTTCTCAGAGTAGCTTGCTTCATTTTTCCATTCGTCGGAAGGACATCGTAAACCTTCATGCGGATTCCAGCCTCTCCCATGCCCATCCCTTTCCACTCTACACCGCTGTTAAGATCTTTTGATGTCATCAGAGCAGGCTGCGGAAGTTACATTCCCCACCTCGCGTCCTACCTCACGAAATCGAATCCGGTCTGTCCCCTTGGCCCCCAGGGGTCTCTAGCGATCGATCTATCCTTAATTTCCGTACTGGAACACTCCGCGCTCAGATCAAGGCCATTCGCCTGCTGTGTCCTGCAGGTGTCTTGACCCCCTCGAGCTTTTCTGCCGTGGCCACCACCTGAAGTGGCCTCCTTCCCTTGCTTCCTTTAAATCTGCCTCCATTCGCCTCCTAAAGGAAGCCGTGCGTCTCAAAGGATTCTTAGCATTTGCGCACACTCTGCGGTCGCTCTTGAGCTGCGTTGTGTCTTTGTTGTTGTTGTTTTTTTCAACTTAACCGACTCTGTAATTTTTGACGGCGTTATATATATGCAGAAATACAGTTTTCACAATTAGGCTAAAACCTCCCCCTGATTAGCATCTCACCTCCCAAGGGCAGGGCCGAGATCGGCTAGAGTTCCCAAATACCCTGTGGGATGCTTTTGGCTGCAAAGTAACAGAAAACCGTGACTCGAAGTGGCCTGAAGGATAAAGACATCTACTGCCTCAGGTTACAGGTACAGAAGTAGGACAGGCCCCAGGCAGGGGGAGATACAGGCCTGCTCAGTGATGTCACCAAGGACCCAAGTCCTTTCTCTTACTCAGCCCTGGCTTCATCTGAAGGCTGGTCCTCAGTAGCAGTCAAGGCTACGTGCTCTCTGCGGCCAGAACGGGGTGGGGCGGGGACGTGCTTACCTGCGTGCGGGCGCGGATCCTCTTCACCCACAAGCCCTCCCTTTTACTCCAGGAGAGTAAGAAACGCTGTCACCATCGCGTCTCCCGTAAGCGAAGGGCGTGCGCTGCGACAAAATGAAGGACTTGTTCTAGGAAAGAAGTTGGTAGAAGAGGCGTGGATGCCACGCAGGCAAAACCAACAGGATCCACTACGACGTGGTGCAATGTACCACGCCCTGAGGGGTACACACGGCAAATAAGGGGTTGCAAGGGAGGCTAAGGTGGGGAATGTATCTGTGTCTGCACTCTGCGTCTACGGATATACACATAGAGACACCTATATTCTTACACACGTAATTCATCATAACACATATACACGTGTATATTACATAGATAACATCACGTAGAGTATGAGAAATACTTTCTTTTCCGAATCAAGGCATAAACAAAATGGTTCATTTAGATAAGAATCAGCGTGTACGTGAAACACGCTACCATGGAAGAATAGGTAAAATTATACAGCCCCTGGGAACCACAAAATAAAGAACTAAAGGTAAGAGGCACCAAACGGCGTGAATCCTCAGGTGGGAAATCCTAACTAAGCCACAAAGCAGCCGCGAGAACTTACAAGTACATTCATCACAGTCGCAGGGTATGAAGCTAACATACAAAAATCAATTACGTCTTCCGTGAGATGCTAACAGCAAACAATTAGCACATGAAATCTGGGAAAGAGTTTCACTTACAAAAGCATCAGAAAAACGCCCCCTGCCCCCATCAGATACTTAGGAAAAAATTTAGTAAAAGATGTGTGGGACCTCCGCACTGAAAACCACAGAAGACGGCTGAGAGAGACCAAAGCGAACACAAATGAGCAGAAAGGTAAATCATGGTCCTGAATTGGAAGGCCTGACATTGTGAAGATGTGAATTCTTCCCAAATGGACCAACAAGTAAAATGGAATCCCAACCAAAATTCCAGGAGGCTTTTGGTTATTCTGAATTGTATGTGGAAACACAAAGGACTTAGGGGAGCCAAAGCAAGTTTTTTAAATGAAGAACAAAGTTGGAAAATGCTCACCACCTGATTTCAAGACTTACTACAGACCTACAATGATCAAGAAGGGGCGCCTGTGTGGTTCAGTCGGTTAAATGTCTGACTTCGGCTCAGGTCATGATCTCGCGCTTTGTGGGTTCAAGGCCCACGTCGGGCTCTGTGCTGACAGCTCGGAGCCCGGAGCCTGCTTTGGATTCTGTGTCTCCCTCTCTCTCTGACCCTCCCCGACTCGTGCTCTGTCTCTCAAAAATGAACATTAAATTTTTTTTTTTTTTAAAGGGTGGTCGGGGCGCCTGGGTGGCGCAGTCGGTTAAGCGTCCGACTTCAGCCAGGTCACGATCTCGTGGTCCGTGAGTTCGAGCCCCGCGTCAGGCTCTGGGCTGATGGCTCAGAGCCTGGAGCCTGTTTCCGATTCTGTGTCTCCCTCTCTCTCTGCCCCTCCCCCGTTCATGCTCTGTCTCTCTCTGTCCCAAAAATAAATAAACGTTGAAAAAAAAAATTTAAAGAAAGGGTGGTCATGGCGAAAGTATAGATTGAGATCATTGAACAGAGTGGAGAGGCCGGAGACAGATGCCCCATATATAGTAGGTTGACCTTAGATAAAGATGCCAAGGCAATCTTTTATTTTCATTGGGGAAAATAAAGTCTTTTAATTTTTTTTTAATGTTTATTTATCTTTGAGAGAGAGACAGATAAAGCATGAGTGGGGGAGGAGCAGAGAGAGAGGGAGACACAGAATCTGAAGCAGGCTCCAGGCTCCGAGCTGTCAGCACAGAGCCCGACGCGGGGCTCGAACCCATGAACCGCAAGATCATGACCTGAGCCAAAGTCGGACGCTTAACCAACTGAGCCACCCAGGCGCCCCAATAAAGTCTTTTATTGGGAGCAACTAGACATCAGTATGGGGAAAAAATGAACCTAAACTCTCACCATCCATCCTAATAAAAAATTAAACCCAAACAGATCAGAGACCTAAATGAAAAAAAATTCTAGAAGGAAACACTGAAGAAAATTTTCACACTCTTGGGGGGCAGGAGGCAAAGAGTTCTTAGGACACAAAATGCATGAATCATGAAAGGATAAATTGGATCTCATGAACCTCCGAATCATTATGCTAAGTGAAATAATCCAGGAGCAAAAAAGTATCTACTGAATGCTTCCATGTATAGAAAATTCTGGGAAATATCTATGATTGCAGCAAAAACTAGATCACTGGTTGCTGAAGGAGGGATGAACCACAAAGGGGCACGAGGAAATGTCTGGGGTGAGAGAAATGTATGTATCTTGATTGGAATGAAGGTTTTTTTTGTTGACTCATCAGATTGTACACTTGAAATGGATACCGTTTATTGTAGGCAAATTTTATCAATAAAAAAGAGACACTAAATACTCTTCTGAAAAGATTTATAACTTGAGGTCTGCGGGACCTGTCTCTACACTTAGTTGGTTGGCTCTGTGTCCCCACCCAGTTCACGTCAACCCTCCTGATTGGCTACATGACATCGTAAACAGTGAGTAAAGATCACCAGATTCCTCAGAGCCAAGTGCAGAAGAGGCAACAGAAGAATTAACAGGTCCCCTTGATTTCGACTTGACTATTATACTTCCTTCCAAGCACTTTATGTAGAACACAGCAGAAAAATGGCAGTGGTCTGTTAATCACTTTTGTCAATTTTCACCAATTTCTAGCCAGAGTTTCCATACATGAAGGAATTAAAAAAACCCGAAAAGCTATTCTCATTGGTCTCTTCTGGGAAGGGCTAATGACTAGGCCAGTTGTAGGAGGAAGAGGAGAGAACAGTGAAAAAAGCCATCATGGGACTTTATATCACTTTTTGTGTCGCTCTATTTTTTTTTTTTTTTGAGATTTATTTTTAAGTCATCTCCACACCCGTGTGGGACTTGAACTCACAGCCCTGGGATCCACCGACTAAACCAGCCAGGCACCCCGTTTTGTGTCACTGTGTAATAGAAACACAGAAAAAAAGTTTATGGCTTGATGCACTAAGAATTGAAAGGTTAATTGAACGAATCGAGCAGTACTTATTTATTTGCAAAGGATTACGGGACACCAAGAATTACCAGGAGAATAGAATATATTTAGCTCCCAGTAAGTCATGTCAAACACAGACCTAAGAATGAAATATTTTGGTTAGCAAAAAATAAAAGCAAATTTGGATTTACTTGTTGAAAGCAAGAGACAGACGTATTTCAGACCCTAACTGATGAGCTCCACAAAGGTGGAACTTGAAGAGGAAGAAACTGATCCTATGTAGGTGTAGGGTTCCCACTTCTTATCTTTGATGTGCATTTCTAATCACAGCAGATATTTTATTGACCACCGACCATGGTGCCTGGCATACAGCAGCTACTAAATATATGTTCAACGTCTGTCTTCAAAACCTTAACATTGTCTACTTTTTGAAAGAAGACAGTTTAACAGAAAGAATCCGGGCAAAAGGGACGTTTTTGGTTTAGTTCATTTTCTTCCTCTCTTATTTAATCCTTTGAAATAGGTTTTTTATTTATTTACTTTTAAAGTAAGTTCTCCACCCAGCGTGGGGCTTGAACTCACAGCCCCAAGATCAAGAGCCACATGCTCTCTACCTACAGAGCCAGCCAGGCGCCTCTCTGAAACAGGTTTTTAGCTGACTGGAAGCCCCACTGAGCGTCGCAGAGGAGATGGACACTACGAGGGTGACCTCCCAGGTCACGAAGACAGGTAGAGAGGACTCAAGACCTACTTTAGGGGGATGAGTTTGAGTTATCCATAGAAGATTTGAATGGAGAAGACCAGGAAGCAGTCCGGAACTCAGGCTTGCTGTGAGCTTGTGACCGAGGCTTGGAGGTGTTCCGCGCAGAGGAGGGGTCAGAGCGGATCCGAGAGCAGAGCGAGTGGCAGGGACAGGCAGATCGCGTCCTGGCACCAGTGGGCGCCCCCGTCCCATCTCCCCTTCCGCACAGAGGACCCCTTTAAGGCAGCAGTGGCGGGGCGGGGGAGGCGGGGACCTCAACATTGCAGGTTTCCAAATGCTAAATTATTCAGGAGCCACTTATCCAGTATTTAAGGTTGATTTATTTCTTGCAGTAGCTTTTTAAGATAAAATAAAAGGTAAAGCGAACTCCTATCTGACCTCAGCCCATAAAAGAAAAGCTTTTTTGGCAGTCATTTTGTGATCAAGTTTTCCTGTCCGGTAGTGATTCAAAATACTGTCTTTTGCTGCACCTAGGCACAGCTGTGTTAGACAAACCTTAATAATTTAGCATTTTTCACCAACCGGCAGGTCACGCTGCTAATGGCTCCGTGGTTTTCAGGCATTCAATAAAATTCAACTCCAGCTGCCTGTTCCCTCCCATCATCCTGGAGTGCAGCAGCCCAGACTGGCTGCAGAAGCCAATAGAATGTGGTAGAAATACTGAGATCTGCAGGAGGCCCAGCTAGGAAAACCCGGCACCTCTCTCTACCGTGATCTGCCACGTTCAGCTCTCGAGAGAGTTGAGGTGGCATCCACGTAAGCCCCTTCTTTTTGTTTTCTTTCTTTCTTTATTTTTGAGAGAGACAAAGCACAAGTGGGGGAGGGGCAGAGAGGGAGACACAGAATCTGAAGCAGGCTCCTGGCTCCGAGCTGTCAGCACAGAGCTCAACGTGGGGCTCGAACCCACGAACCTTGAGATCACGACCTGAGCCGAAGTCGGCCACTTCACCGACTGAGCCACCCAGGCGCCCCCGCAACCCCCTTCTCTGCATGCAGAACACTGCCCGAAACCTTCCCTCTCCTGGCTTCCCCGTCTCCCCAAAATAGCTCACATTGAGTCTGGCTTATAAGTCAGTTGAGACTCTAGGAAAACATCACCTAAAATATCACCATGAAAGGGCAACTAACAATCACCAACCTTAAATGGTTTGTGCCAACCAATCCATCACTCATTTCACCCTGTCAACAAGTGTGTACATTGCAGACCCTCAAATTCCTGAAATTGACCTGCTATATTATAGAGGACAGTTTAATCTGGGAGCTATCCTACTAAGTGAAAGCAACCCGTGGAAATAAATTCTGCCTCCCGAACATATAGGACAGAAACGGTTTTTTTTTTTTTTTTTTTGAGCCTTCTCCTGCACACCCATTATCAAGTGAAGTGAAATCTGAGAAACTGACATTAATTTGTTTTAAGTTCTATTCTCTACCAACTTCAGCAGTAATGGCTACAGGACTTTTTAAGCCTGAGAACCACGTTTGCGAGCACACAGCTTCCGGAAATACATACTCCCACTCGTGGCCCGTTTCTGCCTCCCCAAAACAACTCATCAGGAGTACAGATGAAATTGATGATACTTCCAATAAACACCAATTCGAGATTTGTTTTTACAATTATACTAGGATTCCTGCAAGAAATTAAAATGCAGACCTTTCAAAAATTAGAATGATTGACACTTCCACTCTGTACCCCTGTACTTTTTTTTTTTTATTAAGCTTTTTATTTTGAGCTCATTGTAGATTCACATGCAGTTGTAATATACGTGTGCCCTCTACCTGGTTTCCCCCAAAGGTAACATCTTACAAAAGTAAAGCGCAGGAGAAATGGACGCCCCCCCCCCCTACATTGCTAGCGAAAATGTAAAAAGGTACAGCCACCGTGGAAAACAGTTCGGCGATTTCTCAAAATGTTAAATATAGAGTTACCATATGACCCAGAAATTCTATTCCTGGGTCTATACCCAAGAGAAATGAAAACATATGTCCACACAGATCACTTGTACATGAATGTTTATAGCACCGATATTCACAATAGCCAAAATGGGGAGAATGGATACATAAAATGTGCTCTATGCATTCAATGGAATATTACTCAGCAATAAAAAGAAAGGAAGTGTTGATCCATGTTACAGCGTGGACGCTGAGTGAAAGAAGCTAGAGATAAAAAAAAAAAAACCTACATATTTTATGATTCCACGTCAGTGAAGTTTGCCAGAATAGGCAAATCTAGGAAGACAGAAAATAGGTTAGTGGTTTCCTGGGGCTGGGAATAGAGAGAGGTTAAGAGAGTGATAAGGAATGACCGTTAGTGGGTACCGGGTTTCTCTTTGAGATGATGAAATGCTGTTAACAGAGATAGTGGCACAACTTGGTGAATATACTGAACACATATTTTTATGGTATGTGAATCCTATCTCAATAAAAAAAAATGTTTTTTAATTACCCTAACTGGTCATTTCCTCCACACAAATAAGTGTGGCTTGACTCATGGGAGGAAAAATACAGTATAACACAAGCAGGATGTTGACATTGATTCAGTCAAGATGCCAAACGGTTCCTTCCCCACAAGGACCCCTCATGCTGCCCTTTTTTAGCCACAGGTACCTCTGTCCCCCACCCCCACCCTGACCCCTGCACCCACTAATCTGTGCTCCACTTGTACAATTTTGTCATTTCAAGAATGTTATATAAATGGAGTAACATAGTATGTAACCTTTGGGGATGGGTGTCTCCCATTCATCCTAATTCCCTGGACATCCATGCGAGTGGTTGTGTGTATCGATAATTCATTCCTTTTTATTGCTGAGTACTATTCCCAGGTATAGACGTAACATATTTGGTTTACCAGTCGCCTGCTGAACGACATCTGTTATCTCTGGTTTGGGCTATTACAAGTGAAACTTCTATGAACATGGTATACAGGTTTTCACGTAAACGTAAGTTTCCATTTCCCAGGATAAATGCCCAAGACTGCAAATGATGTGTCACGTAGCAGCCTGCGTGTTTAGCTTCAAAGGAAACTGCCGAGTTGTCTTCCAGCGCAGTGGTATAATTTGCCATCCCCACAGCAATGCAGAAGCGATGGTCCTCACCAGCATGTGCTGTTTATTTTTGTTTTGGCCGTTCTAATAGGGGTGTGGTCACAGCTCACCGTGGTTTTAATTTGCACGTCCCTGATGGCTCATGTTGTCAAACATCTTTTCACGGGCTTGTTGCCATTTGCCTGTCTTTTTCCTATCCTAACTGAATTCTAACTTTTATTTTTCTAAGCTGGAGTTTTGAGAGTTCTTTATGTCTACCAGATGCCAGTCATTTGTTGGCTCTGCGGTTTTACAAGTATTTTCTCCTATTCTGGCACGAGTCTTTTCATCCTCTTAACAAGGTCTGTCACCGAGCGGACATTTTTAATTTTACTGGGGTTCCGTGTGTTCATTTCACCTTTTATGGATCATGCTTTTTGATATCGAGCCTTACTCTTCGCCTAGTAATAGATCCCAAATGGTTTGCTTTTCTTTTTCTAGAAGTTTTATAATTCTGCATTTTATTTTTAAGTCCATGACCCAATTTGAGTTCATTTTTGTATAAGGTGTGAGGCTTACGTTGAGGTTGAGGCTTTTTTTTTTTTTGCCTATCCGCGTCTGATTGCACCACTGTTTTTGCACCTTCCTCAAGCCCATATTAATGTGGGTCTATTTCTAGTTCTCTGTTTCGGTTGATTATGTGTCTCTCCCCCTACCAGTACCAAACAGTAGTGACTACTCCTACCTCATCATTTTCAAGACTGTTTTAGCTATTCTACAGCCTGTGCCTTTCCACACAAATTTAAGAATGAGTTCATCTTGTCTACCGTCCAACCTCGGCTTGGGTCATGATCCCCTGGTTCACGAGTTTGAGCCTCAAATTAGGTTCTGTGCTAACAGTGCTGAACCTGCTTGGGATTCTCTCTCCCTGCCCCTCCCCGCCCCCTCACGCTCTCCTGTGCGCGTGCTCTCTCCCTCTGTCTCTCGAAATAAAGAAGTAAAGTTAAAAAAAAAAAAAAAAAAAGAAAGAAAACCTGGTTAGGATCTTGGTGGGAATTGCATTAAACGCAGAGATCAATCTGGGGGAAGACGGACCACTTTGCCATGTTGGGTCTTCCCATGCATAAACACGGGAGGTCTCTCCATTTATTTAGGATTTCTTCCATTACAACCACATTGTAATTTTCAGCATACGGATCCTGTACATGTTAAGTGTATCCCTACATCATGTTCTCTACAGTTGATCATAGTATTGTTTGTAATAGCACTTTCCACATGTTCATTGTTAGTAGGTTGGAAATGCAATTGATTTCTAGGTGTTGATCTTGCAGCCTACGACCTGGCTGAACTCACCAGTTCTCGGTTTGGTTGTTTTTATTTTGTTTTTCAGTAGATTCCTTGGAACTTTCTGTGAAGACAACCATGTCATCTGAACATAGGGAGGATTTTACTTCTTCCTTTGCAATTTGCATGGCTTTTCTTTCTTTCTTGCCTTACTGCCGCGGCTGGAACTTCCAGCGATGTGTTGAATAAAAATAGTGTGAAAGCAGGCAGAGTTGCCTTGTTCCTGAGCGTAGAGGGAAAGCATTCAGGCTCTTGCTGTTAAATATGACGCAGCTGCAGGGTTTGTTTTTGGTTTGTTTTGTTTTGTTTTGACCAACAAAGGTCTTACAAAATTAGTTTTGTCCTCTTCTCCCCCCCCCCCCGCCCCCCACATACCCTTTTTGAGGAGAAGCAGCTAAGTCTCAACTTGGGGATTGGCCCAACCGAGATGACAGAGCAAAAAGGAACCGCAAAGGAGATTTTAGTACTTCCTCTTCCAGGCCAGGCTTGCAAGAGTGATAAAACTAGGCTTCCTTTCGAGGGGGGGTGGGGGGTGGGGTGGGGGTACTTTACAGCCCTAATCAGCGCCAGGGAGCTAATCTGCCAGGGCCCTTGCAGTCTGCAGTGAGCTAAGGGCACCCCGTAGATGGGGCAGAAATTGGCTGTCACACCGGAGAGCCTCGGGGAGTGGGGCGCCTGTCCCCTCTCCCACTGCCCTGCTCTCCCAGGCAGCTCTGGCAGCTTCGCTTGCCTGCCACCCCGAGCTGCTGCCGATAGCGGCGTCTCAGATACCCAGATCCAGGGTGACAGGAGTGGCCGGGGCCAGATTGAGATTTGTGTGAGCTTTTGGCAGTGGCTCAGCCCAAGCGGAGGATCAGCTGCGAAGAAAGGGAGCAAATTAAGACTTCCGTGGCTGGGTAAAACTGATAGCAACAAAGTGCAGCTACAATACGTGTAATCCCCGGAACATTTCTTGTTTTTAATGGGGGCAGGGGATGGATAGTTTAAGCTAAAATTAAAAAAAAAAAAGCCATCACACCCCGCCCCCCCCCAGTCCGCGTTGCCCTCTCCCCTCCGGGGTCCCCGCAGGCCCCCGCCCCTCTCTCCCGGGCGTCGCCCCGCCCACCCGGCGGCGCTCCCCTCTCGCCCCACCCCCGGGCTGGCCGAGACCACACCTGCGCAGGTTAACCCTGCGGGGACGCGCCGCCCGTGGGTGGCGGGGAAGGTGAGCGGGGGAGCGCGGGGGGGCGGGGGGAGGTGGGAGGACCAGGCGAGGCTGGGAAAACGGGCCTCCGCTAATGGCGGCCCGGCGGCCGAGGCGGGAAGGAGGGCCGCGGCCGGAGGGGGGCGCCCCGGCCGCCGTCGCGCGAGCCGGCCCCGGGCTCCTCGGGGTCCTCTTCCCACGCTTCCTCCTCGCCGGTCCGTACCAAAGCCGCCGGGGGGCGGGGGGGCGGACCGTTCCACTCGGGGAGGGGCGGCGGGTTAGGCCGCGGCCCGCGCCACCTGCGGCCCCCGGACGGGGGCGGGGGCTGAGGGGCCGGGGCCGCGCCGTCCTCTCCGTTCCCCTTCGGTTCCCTGCCGGCGGGCGGGGCCGCCCCGGCCGGGCCGCCCGCCCGCCGCCGGCCCGGAGGCCCCTCCCCACGGCGCCCCGCGCGTCCCCGCCCGCGCCCGCACTCGGCGCCCGCACCCCCGCGCGCCCCCGCCCGCGCCCCGCGCGCCCCCGCTCGCGTCCCCGCCCGCACCCCCGCGCCCCCGCCCGCGCGGCCGGGACGAGCGCCGCCGAGCGCATGCTGATCCCTGTCCTCCTCCTCCTCAGGCGGCGCTGGCGGCGGCCCCGGGACCCGCGGAAGCCGGCATGCTGGAGAAATTCGAGTTGGAAGAAGAAGGTGAGTGCCCCCCCCCCCCCGCCCCCGCCGGAACGCGCTCCGTTTCGACGCCGAGGGGCCGGGGCGCGGGGACCGCCGGGGTTCACGCCCCGGAGGCCGTGCGGCCCCGGCTGCCGAGCGCGGCCGGGGATGCAGACGCCGAGCCGGCCGAGGACGTCTGCAGTGGCCCGCGGGTGCCGATCGGGGGTGGGGGTGGGGGGGGGGTTGGAATCCGGGCTGGGTCCGGGAGGGGAGCCCCGAAACCCGGCCATCCGCTCCGAGGGGCGGCCCTTTTGTCCTAACCAGCCCAACTCGAGGGAGAGCCAGGTGTCATGCAGCAGGAATTGTTTGTGGTGCCGCCGTACACGTAGAGGTAACCCCCAAATTGCGTTGATGGCCCATACCTTAAAATAACACCAACCGGTTCCCTGCTCTGTATTTCCGAAAATACCACCGGCAGGGTGTGTCTTCTGGTTAATAGGGAAAGTTAAATAGGAAAACCAGAAGCGGCTTCGCGAATTGGGTTTGAGTTCAGGTGACCCTGTCACTCCATCATTTCTGTCGCCTCTGCGCTCGCTCGGGTTTTCTCTCTCCTGCCCTGTTTGCTTCTTACTTACCTGGATCTTGTGAGGAAGCTGTTGAAACGTGAAGGGGGTGAGTTCGTTCTTTGGCAAAATTGATATTTGAAACGGAATGCGATGAGCTTTCACCTGGATTTTATTTTGAAACTGTTAAAATGCAAAGGGCGCAAAGCTTGTTCTTTGCCAGAATTAGTATTTGAGATGGAATATGGCGAGCTCAGAGTCGGAAAAGAACTTTGTACGAGATGCTTGACAGTTTGAGGAATTTAATTTGAAAGAACTCCACGCTATCTCGTGTGCTTGCGTTATTTATTTAGTGACTTCTCTTTGCCCCAGGAGTATTCATGGAATAAAGCTCCTGGAACAAAGAATGTGCCATGTGGATGCTGTGCCGTGTGCCAACTTTACTTTAATACTTTTGTTCATTTACAGCCAGGCAATGACTTAAATAAGCGTGCACGGCCAACATGAGAATGTCAGCCAGATAGTATTAGGCCTGTACCTGCATTCATTTTATGTTTTAGCTTCCCTGCAGCATTTCACAAGCACGTTGCTAGAAGATAATGCACGCGTAGTAATTATCATTAGAAGTCTGCATCCATATTTATTCTTAACGAGCAGTTACGTGATACATTTCAGAATCTTACTGGGACCTAATTTGCATTTTCTCCTACTGAAAAATAATCCAGTATCTTAAATCGAGTCCTCCTCATTACTCATCAGTTGCCTGTCCCGGGTCAAATTTTGGCCACTGTCCACAGAACAATACGGTGTGCCTCCCTTTCCGTTAAGATGTTGAGTGTCTGTATCGTAGGGGTTTTCTCTGTCCCTGATACCAGTAATAAGAGTCTATTGCGTTTAAACTTTTTGCAGATTCACTTGTGGGCCAGGGGAAAGTGGAGACCACATGCGTTAGAAAGACAGCACGGTTATGGTTAAGGACATAGACCCAGCTTCACATCTCAGCTCCATTTCTCGTGTAGCCATGTGACTTGGGACAAATCACTGAGGTCCTCCATCTGCCTTACTTTCCCCGTTTGTGAGATGAAGCTAATACCAGGGTGTTTTGAGGATTAGATGAGATAATTTGTGTGATGGTATTTAGGACGGTGTAAACCCATAGTAAGTACTGTGGACATGTTAGTTACTATTTTTTTTTTTAATGCCATTAACCATTATACCGAATTCATGGACTTTTTAGGCTTTTATTAACAAACCTTAACATGGAAAGTCTTCTCGACATGGATTTGACGGGTTTTTTTTTTTTTCTTACTTGAGATTTATTGATTTAATTATGTTGCGTTTCTCAAAGCAGATCTACGGGCCTGGTTTCTTTTGCATTGTTTCTGCCGACATAATGAATATGAAGTATGAAACCTAAGCATCTAAGGAAAGGGATTTCCTGTTTTCGCCCATCTATTTTTATCTATATCGCTGTCATTACATTAAAGCAGGCTGAAGCCCACAAATAACCCTGTCAAACTTTTCTAGATTTTTTTTAACAAGGCAGAACGTTAAGCACTTGCTCGGAAGCCGTTAGCAGAGCTAGAAAAAGAAATAGCGTCGGCATGCTTGTCTAAAATGCTGCTTTGTTTCTTTTGAACTTTATATTGCTTATTCATCCATAGGATGGAAAAACTGAATATCCAGCAGAATCTTACGTTTATTTGCGGGGGTGGGGAAGGTCCTCACAGTTTAAGCCATTACACCCTTCAATATCCTGTGAATTACGTATTAGCAGCCTTCATCACAGATGGCTGCTGAATCGATCCTCATTTGATCCGTAAACTTTCTTGGGGCCCGCGGGTGGCTCCGTCGGTGAAGCGTCCATCCAGCTCTCGATGTCAGCTCGGGTCGTGATCTCACGGTTCTTGAGTTTGAGCCTTGCATTGGGCTCTGCACTGTCCGTGCTTGGGATTCTCTCTCTGTCTCTCTCTCTCTGTCTCTCTCGCTCTCTCTCTGCCCCTCCCCCACTCGCACACACGTGCTTGCACGCACACAGGCGCACACGGTTCTCACGCGCTGTCTCTCAAATAAAGCTAAAAAAAATTCAAACTCCTTAACCATGACTGTCGTCGTTTCTGCCTTGCTCTCCGGATGCGTTGCTTAGACGGAGATACGTCTGGCAGGCCCAGAAACACGTGATGCTGAATATTTTCGTTACCGAGTGTTTTTCTGTTTCCTGATAAGTTATAACCAATACTGTATTTGTGAGAAGTAATTTGGGGGCGCTGGCGAAGTCGGAGTAGTCTCTTCAAATGCCGTTTGCTTCTGGGAAGGAAGGAGAAGCCGTACCGTGACCTGGTCCGGGGGTCCGGGTCATCTTTTGCCTGGATTCTGACGCCAGCGGCCTTGCCCCCGTTCTGCCGCCAGCCCTCCTTACCATCAGATTCCTCCTTTGCGGGAAGCTCTTTACCTGTGTTTTCCGTCTATATATAGGATAAGTGGGTGCTTCTCTTCATTTGCAACCTCGCCGCCACCTCCCAGCCGTACACGCCAGTGATCGGAGGGCTGTCTGTGCCAGAGATCGCCAGACGTCTTTTTAAGGTGCAGGTTCTGATTCTGGGGCTCTGGGCTGGGACCTGGGGGTCTGCGTTTCTGCCAGGCCCGCAGGGGCGGCGGCGGCTGCTTCCTAGACCCCTCTGTGAGTAGCAAGGCTCCAGAACAGACATCGGCACACTTCTGCAAAGGGCCAGATGGTCTGTGGCTCGGGCTCGGTCACGACTCCTCCGCCCGCCCGTGCGGCAGTGAGGCGGAAGGCAGCCGAAGCCCAAACTCAGCCCAACAGGCCGTGCTCCGGTGAGCCTTCATTTGTAAACACGGGCCGGATTTGGCTCCCAGGTGTAGTTGGCCAGACCCTGCGCTGCGCGCGCCTCTTGATTTCTGCGTGCCTCTCACGGTCTCTGTGCCTTAGAGTGTTCCGTTACCTTGACCGCAAGACCTTCTCTTCCTCCCTGTCTCCGCCCTGTCCGTGTTACTCATGCCTCGCGGCTCTACCCAGATCTTGCCCCCTCTTCGAGGCCGTCCCCCAGATCCCTTCTGCGCCTCTTTTCACAGTTCGTCTTGCTGTTCCTCGTGCCTGATGTGGTCGGCACACAATAGGCGTTCAGCAGTGTCCGGAATCTTCGGCGCCTCTGTGAGTGTTACTCCGCGGGAGCGTTGAGGGGACCCGGTGGTTCTGTGTATGCAGAGGACGGAGAACACTGCCTCACCCATAGCAGTCGCTTTATGCGTCTGCTTTTCAATTTTTTTATTCAGAGGTCAGTCACGTTAATGTTTTTCTTTTATCCGGATGAACTGTCTGGAACGTATTTTATGGCCGGACCAAGCACAAGTACTGAGTAGGGAGCTAAACACAGCGCAGGGATGCTGTAGATAAGTACCAGCAGCTCAGTCACGATCAGTCAGTCTGTACTTTGGGCATGCTTCGAGAATTGGACAGCCCCTTGGAAGTGTCCGTGTTCTCTCCCGGCTTCCCTCTTGTCCCTTCAGCTGTCACAGACTCTTCAGTTATTTCAGGGTCTTGGTAACTCGCCGGGGCGCTCTCCTCTCACTTAGCCGGCTCTCCAGCCTGCTTCTTCCCTCGCCGTCTGCCTCCTCCCTGATCCCAGACCACCTCTGGGGTCCTCCCTGGCCTTCTTCACCCTCACAGCCTCCTCCAAACTATTAGCTTTGTAGAACTCACCTTCAGCTCACTTTGCCGGCGAGACTGGTCAGCCTTGTCTACGCTGATCAAAAATATGGAAGAAACGGGCCATTTTTTTTTTTTTTTTTTTTTTTTTTTTTTTTAGGAGGAAAAGCATAACTTGTCAGGTCAGAATGTCAGGCCTCGTTTGGTAGTAAAGTAGCCGTATCCTCATAATCCACAGACGCTTGGGGCCCTGCCGCTTGTTTTGCTGTTGTTGTCACCGGGAGTTTTCTGCATAAAACAGGGCCTGCACCTGGTGAACTTGAGCATGTCATTCTGATTCAAAAATACGGCCGAAAGCAAGCAGCAACCACCCTATAAACAGAACCAAAAATTGGTGCTCGCTCAAACGCGTTCCTTTTCAACTGGGGGAGCAAAGCGAGCAAAGATTGGTTGTTGTCAGGGGACAAAAAAATCTTAGCTATTACAGTGGCTCGTGGCTCTCCAAAGGGCCGTGTTACATGAACGGATATCTAGGATTTCTGCCAGATCATAGTTTCACAGGCGTAGGACAGTTGGGGGGTGGGGGGGGTATATAAAAAGTTTCAGAGGGGGATTGGATGGTGCAAAGTTTGAGAAACACTGCTCTGACTTCAGGGAGGATTGTCGCTCTATGTTTTTGCCGGGACCTGTCAGAGCACCCCCTTATCACTGGCCTCAGAGCCGCTGCCCAGTGAGGCTCAGCCCAGTCCACTTGGTGGGACATTGGCTTTCATGTGAACAGTGCTGCCCTCTGGTGGTAGAGACGTTACAGTGATAGGTTTGTAGTCTCTGCCCCCCCCCTCCCCCCTTTGGGTACCTCTCCATGATGATTAGATTGTTCTAGATTATTGGAAGGCTCCGATCATCTATCATCCAAACTCTGGCCTTCCCTACCGTTTGCATACTCATCTCAGACAACAGATTCTCTCTTAATTATAAAAGTAGTTACAATTTTATGAAATATTTACAATTAATTTTTTTTTTTCCTCGGGGCACCTGGCTGGCTCAGTCGGTTGAGCGTCCAACTCTTGATCTCAGCCCAGGTCATGATCTCACAGCTGGTTGAGTTTGAACCCTGAGTCGGGCTCTGTGCTGACAGTGCGGAGCCTGCTTGGGATTCTCTCTCTCCCCCTCTCTCTGCCCCTCCTCCCCCCACATGGGCTCACACAAATGCCCGCTTGCTCTCAAAATAAACTAAAAAAAATTTGTTTTCATCTCTACCTGACCCATATTTAAAAGCTTGCCATATTTAATAGGTTTTAGATATACATTTTAATGTCTCTAAAGTTAGGCTATAGCTTCACATTTGATGGTATCTTAGATTTGATGAGATAGAACGGTTGTCTTGTGGCCTGGGGAGGTGTCATTACCTGAAATGGAAAGATCCTGACTACCTGAGATAAAGAGGGGAGACTCGAGGTATTTGAAACCGGGATCTGTTGGCTGGGCCTCACGAGCAACTTCCAGAAAGTCCTCGGGAGCTGAGACAGCAGTCCGGTCCTCTCCATGAAGGATTGGTCTCCATGACCTTCCCTCTCAAGACCGACTTTACTCCGTGAAGGCCCTCAGCTGCGACCCCACCAGTCAGGGGCCACGGTCCAGACCCGTGATTCGGACGGCGGCACAGTGCCCAGGATGGTCCCATCCTGCAGCTCTGCATGGGCTGCAAATTCCCTGAAAGATGTTATACTGGGATCCCTGCGGCTTTTTAAGTCTACTTATGTATTTTGAGAGAGAGAGAGAGAGAGTGCTGCGTGGGGCTCGAACTCACGGACTGTGAGCTGAACTCATGACCTGAGCTGAAATCAAGAGTCAGACGTTTATTTGACCAACTGAGCCACCCAGGCGGCCCTCTGCGGATTTTAAAGTGGGAAGCCTGACACAGCATTTGGAGTTGACTCGAAAGAAATGGAAAGATGGTTTCTGTCCGGTATTGGAGGTTCTCCTAACCAGCGTGCATGAAGTGCACTGAGCACTGTTATAAGTGTTCACGTTTATCTAATCCTCACAATAGCCTCGAGACGTAAATATTTTTGTCATCCCTATTTTATAGAGGAAGAAATCAAGAAAGTAAGAGGTTCAGTCACGGTCTCCGGGACGTATGTGGGAAGATGGAGAACCAGGTTTCCAATACGGTCCTGTGCTCTGAGCCAGGGTGCGTAGCCAGGCCGCAGTCCTCTTTTCCTCAGAAACCCTCTACGCGTTCCCACCCCCGGCACGTTCCGCCTGAGCCACCGAGGCCATTTCCAGGGGCTGCCCGGTGCAGACTCCGGGGGACACCTGTCAGGCCCCTTCTTCCCTTCAACTCTTAGTAACAGTCCACAAAGATGGTCTCTGCTCCCGTGTACCGCACAGCCCCCTCGTGGCCACCTCACGCACGTCTGGCCGTTGCTTTTCTCTCCTTGATGGTCCCGACTCTTGTTTCCAGAGCGTGGGATGTCGAACTTGCTCCCGGCCGCCCTGCCCTGTGCCTACCCGCCCTCTTGTCCGCCACCTTGCTCTCTGCCATCACTTTACTTACCCCGGGGCCTGTTGCCCCGTGTTTTAATGCCATGTATTTAGGGGCGCCTGGGTGACTCGGTCGGTTAAGTGTCCACCTCTTGATTGCGGCTCAGGTCACGATCTCAGGGTTGTGAGATCGAGCCCCGCGTCGGGCTCGACGCTCCGCTCTGAGCGTGAAGCCTACTTGAGAGTCTCTGTCTCTCTCAAAATAAAATCTTTTTTAAAAATTAAAAAATAAAAATTTAGTCCCACGTGTTTCGTGACCACAGTGCTTCATAACTGATGATGCCCAAACAGACACCTCACCCACATCTCTCCTGAGTGCGCAGCTGCCGCTGGCCATCTCTGCCGACCACTTCGCCCGCGGCCTCTGTTTCTAGCCTCCTGCACCCCCTCCTCCCTGGTTTCGGCCGGCCGAAATCAGTAAGTGGCATCACGTCCGCCTCGCTGTCGTTGTAACAGGAGTGATGCCGGAGCTTGTGTGCCCGCGTCCGGGTGATGGAGCCCTCGGACCGTTGCCAGTGCCCGTCACTCCGGCCGTCACTCGGGGCCAGCCCGTCCGTGTTGCTGCTGACCTGTTAAGCAGCCCGCTGTCTCCAGCACCTGCTCCACCTTCCAGTCAAGTTCAGTTGCTGCCCCCGGAGGTGTTTTATAAAAGCACATACGTGGGACACCTGGGTGGCACAGCTGGTTAAGCATCCGATTTCCACGGCTCCGGTCACGATCTCGCGGTTCGTGAGTTCAAGCCCCGCATCAGGCTCTGTGCTGACAGTTCGGAGCCTGGAGCCTGCTTCGGATTCTGTGTCTCCCTCTCTCTCTGCCCCTCCTCTGCTCGTGCTGTCTCTCAATAATAAATAAACGTTAAAAAATTTTTTTAATAAAACACACACACACACACACACACACACACGTCACATCACTGCCGTGCTCAGGTTTCCTGCCCTGCGCTCTGCCGTTCCTGGTGCCTGCCCCTGCCTCCCCTTCTTGCGTGTCTGTGTTCGCGGCTCCCTGCACCTGTCCCGGCCGCCCTGCTTGGTGCCTCGGCTGCCGGACATTCGCAGGCCGCGCCCCCCTCCCCGGGCTGCGCTTCCTCTCCTCCCGGCCACCTGCTACTTTTCGTCAGCTCTCAGCCCCGATGTCACTTCCCTGGGGGAGCCTTTCCGACAGCCCCAGAGAGGACTTCACGTGTCCTCCCTGGATATCTATACGGGCTGTTAAGGAGAAACGTGTTTCCTTGTGTTTCTTTGTCACTGACTTGTGAGCTCCGTGAGGGTGGGGACTGAAAAGTTAACAGTTGCCGTGTTTCAAAGATGCCGTGGTGAAGACGACTTCCGTTTCCAGTACATGTTTGTTCCCCGTGTGAGGAGCTTTTGACTTGACTCGGGCACATAAGCTTCGCGTTTTAGAAAGTGTTCTTTCTTATAAAGAAATAAGGCGTTTCTGTGAAAGGCAGTCGGTGGAAATCCATTTGCCAAGTTACTGCCTCCCGATCACAGAGTGGTGACAGGTGGGGGCGTGCGGGGTGACAGCAGAGGACCTGCTTACGTAATCCGGCAGCGTCTCTTAGATCTTCTGTGGCTGGGATTGCAGCGGCACTGACGTCAGGGGGAAAGAAGCCTCGCTTATCTCCGATGAGAAACGGGGCGGCAGTTCGGAGGAGGAAACCGATTTGGGGACCTCTGAGTTAAATTGTTGTCACTTTTTAATCTGCTTAATTTGCTGCTGCTTTCCCGCTCTGAGCTGTTTCCTGTGAATCTGAATTTACGGAACCCCCGTGATTCACCGTTATACATTGGTCACCTGTCACTCTGCAAGCTGCTGCCACTTGTTTTATAGGTCACCTGTTCCGTGAGGACCTCCTCGGGAACACACACGTCTGCATTCTCACGTGCGGATTTATACCCTGTGTTTGGCTCTCACCTGCCACACGGACTTCTCGAGCTTTGGAGCGTATGTGTGCCCCGCCCCCCTTGAGTTGCACATGTCCTTCGTGTCATAGTCCCTGAGAGCACGGGGGCAGAGCCGGCTTGGAGTCCCGTTCCTTCCACGTAGTCGCCGCGAGACCTCAGGCCAGTTATTTCGGGCGTCAGTTTCATCCGTAACTGGGACAGACTAGCAGCCTCCAGCTAATAGGATTATATGTGGATTAAGTGACAGGAGTATAGCATTTGCTGCCTCCCCTGCCGGGCAGGACAGTGCCCGCAGGTACGGCTGAGGTGACGGCCCGAGGAGGGCCCACGAGGCAGCCGAGGGGGACTTTCGGGGTCGCAGTCACCGGTGGTTTAGCACGTGTGCTGGCGGACTTGACGTGAGCGCTGCCCGCGCTGGCCGGTCGGCAGCATTGGGGACTGGGGGTCGGACTGTCCCCATTCCCTCCGAGCCACCCTGCAAGGAGATAGCGTTATCCCCGCATGACAAGTGGAGAAATGCAGGCGCCTGCCCGAGGTCACACCCAAGGTGGTGACAGTTCTAACCTGGGTTTGGTCTAGCTCTGTCCCATTCTGGCTCCCACACCCCGTCCCGCTGGGACCTGCAATCCCCGGGGGAGGAGCCCGGGGGCCCCGTAAAGGGGTCTCCTGTTCACGCCCCACTCTGCAGACGATGCGCCACGGTGGGGGGGCCAGAGGGCCCGCTGCAGGAGGACCCGCCGTACTGCCAGACCCAGGGGCGTGCGCGCACCGTGGACAAGCGCCTAAGCCGTGGCCGAGGGGGACGGGTCAGCGCGAGCAGCGTCCTGCCTGAATCGCCCACTGCGGGGGGACTCCCGGTCTCTGCCCACCCGACTGGGCTGGCCGCCACGCTGTGACTCCACATGACTTGCTGAACACGTTCATTTGTCTCCTTTCCCTCATAAAGTCCTACTGAAATGACAGCAGTCAGTGAAAATGAACACAAAAGGTAGTCTTGCTCGAGAAAACCAAAAACTTAGTTCTGGGAAAAGACCAAAAAAGTGGGTAAACCTTTGTCAGATGTGTTCAAGAATGTCGTGAGTGACAATGCAAAGCTTTAGAAATAAGGGGTGGGGGGGGATCTCTAATTGTGAATGCGAAGATTTAGGAAATAGCATTTAAAAGAAACCTGAGTAGACCAAATTATATCAATAAATTTAAAAAAACTCGTTTCAGTCATCATAAAAGAAATTTGAAAGTAGTCTTAGTCGAATCGTACACTTTAAATAGGTGAACTCTATCTATGGATGTGAATTATAGCTCAATAAAGCTGTTTCTTAAAAAAAGGAATTAAAAGTCCTCAGCCTTGGGGTACCTGGGTGGCTGTCCATTAAGCATCTGACTCTTGATCGCGGCTCAGGTCGTGATCTCATGGTTTGTGAGCCCACGTGGGCTCCGTGCTGACAGCATCGAGCCTGCTTCGGATTCTCTCCCTCCCTCTCTGTGTCTCCCCTGCTCGTGTGTGCCCTCTCTCTCTTTCTCAAAATAAATAAAGTCGAGGCACCTGGGTGGCTCAGTCACTTAAGCATCTGACTCTCGGTTTTGGCTCAGGTCATGATCTCACAGTTAGTGGGTTTGAGCCCTGCTTCAGGCTGTGTGCTGACAGTGCAGAGCCTGCTTGGGATTCTCTCTCCTCTTCCTCCCTCCTTCCCTCCCTCCCTCCCTCCCTCCCTCCCTCCCTCCCTCTCCCTCTCCCTCCCTCTCCCTCTACCCCTCCCCCCTCACACTGTCTCTCTCTCTCTCTCTCAAAATAAATAAATAAGCTTAAAAAAAGTCCTAAGCCTTCCTTCCCCTGCCCCTGCAAAAGAGGGCCAGTGCTCAGCCTGTCAGTGGGTGCACTCTGTAAAACCTTCAAGGAACAAGTACCGTGTAAGTTACTTACGTGATTTTAGGGCATAGAAAAAGGTGGCAGCTTCCACGCTCATTCCGTGAAGCTAGCTTCATCCTGACACCCAGACCAGCTGATGGCACGGAAGAAACCCGATGATTAGCCTGGCCTTGAAAATACGGGCAGAACCCCTGCGTAAGCATCAGCAAAAGGAGCCACGCGCCGCACGGTGACCACGCTGGGTGTTGTCCTGGAAATGCAAGAAAACCGCAGCTTCTTAAGAAATCGCTAAGGAATTAATGTCAGCAGGTTAAAGGAGAAAACCCTCTGGTCATCTCAGTAGACACTGAAATAGCAATTGATAAATATGTGCCTTTAACAAAATCCTTAGTAAGCTAGAGAGAGAGAAGGAAACGCCTTTAAATTGCTGGGAACATACTTGACAGAAGCCGCCGGGCAGCAGTGAAGTGCTTCCTGGCGTTCGCCGTCAGGGCGGTCTCCACCCTGCCGACCCGTCGGTGCTTGGGACTTGACCTCTGTGAACTAACCTCGGTCCTCCCCGTTGCTTCAGCTTAATAATCTGTGTCCTGAGAACGAGGGAACGTAGGGGAGGGTGGATGCTTCAGTCGTGTGGTTCCCAAGATTAAACATGAAGCCATTTTGAAATGGGGAAATCCCATACAGTTTCAAGGTCACGGCGTTGTTTGTGACATTTGTGACATCTCTTGGGCATTTATTGCAGCCCGTTTTGCACTCGCTGGGGAGCCGGCGTGCCTTTACCTACCCACACTTCTTTCTGCCAAGTCTTTGACCGCCCTTGCCTAGCAGAGCTGATGCAGTTCCCTCCGCAGAGGTACTCACCTCTGGCTCGCTCGATCCCAAATGCAGAAAGCGTGGAGAGAACAAATCGAATGCACTTCATTTATTTTACTGCCTCGTAACAAAAACAGGACCCTACTTCTTGGAAAAGAACTTTACCGATAGAGTGGGTAAACCTCATACCTGTAAAATTATATTTAAGCTTTGGCTTTGTTAATATTTGCGTTTCTAAGCACTTTAGGGAAACTTACATGAGTGTGGTCTTTCCCGTATACTTCAACTTCCTCGTTCCCATTTCTTGCTCAACTATTTTCAATGGTCTTCTAAAAAAATAAAAGATACCGTATGTATTAGGTAAACTTGTGTTTCAAAATGTAGAATAAAGGATAAAAAAAATTTTTTTTTAAACTAACATATTGGGGCACCTGGGTGGCTGTGGGTTAAGCATCAGACTTCAGCACAGGCCACGATCTCACAGTTTATGAGTTTGAGCCCCACATCGGGCTTTGGGCTGAGAGCTCAGAGCCTGGAACCTGTTTTGGATTCTGTGTCTCTCCCTCTCTGCTCCTCCCCCACTCACAATCGTTCTCTCTCTCAAAAATAAATAAACATTAAAAAGATTTTTTTTAGGGGCATCTGGGTGGCTCAGTCAGTTATGTGTCCAACTTGGGCTCAGGTCATGCTCTCAACAGCTTGTGAGTTTGAGCCCCGCATCGTGCTCTGTGCTGACACCTCAGAGTCTGGAGGCCTGCTTTGGATTCTCTGTCTCCCTCTCTCTCTGCCCCCCCTCTCTTTCTCTCTCTCTCTCTGTCTCAAAAATAAACATTAAATTTTTTTTAATTTTTTACATTAAAAAGATGAAAAATACAAAAAAAAACCCTCTAACATTGGGGCACCTAGGTGGCTCAGTTGGTTGAATATCTGACTTCAGCTCAGGTCTTGATCTCATGGTTCATGAGTTCGAGTCCCACATCAGGCTTTGTGCTGATAGCGTAGAGCTTGATTCAGATTCTCTGTCTCCCTCTCTCTCTATCTCTCCCTCCCTCTATCTCTCTCTCTTTCAAAAATAAACATTTAACAAATTAAAAGGAAAACTAACATTGATCTTTAGTGGAATTAGAATGCAAGGTCTGTATATTAAGTTAAAATCGTGGGGATTGGAGGGACACCTGGGTGGCTCAGTGGGTTGGGCGTCTGACTTCGGCTCAGGTCATGATCTCACGGTTCATGAGTTCGAGCCCCGTGTTGGGCTCTGTGCTGACAGCTCAGAGCCTGGAACCTGCTTCGGGTTCCGTGTCTCCCTCTTTCTGTCTCTCCCCTGCCCATGCTCTGTCTCTCTCTATATATCTCTTAAAATTCAATAAACATTAAAAAAAATGAAAAATATATTTTAAAAAAATTCGTGGATTGGAGATAAGGAGTCGGGCTTTTTGTTTAGAGGGTTTTTCAGTGAAGTCCGGGTGACACGTGATGTTTGTTTCAAAATGCCTTCATCCGTGCACACTTAGCTCTTTGAGATGTGGTTTGGATCTATGACCGTGACCTGTGATGTCACCCAAGGTGCAGTGTTCCGTCGTGGCGAACGAAGGAGGCGGGATGTGGCCTGGAGTCAGGTGTGCGTGTTGCCGGCCGTGGCCTAGCAGAGCCTCTTCCCCGCGGTTGCCCGACGGCAGCTTGAAAAGCCTGCCCCCAAGGACAGGCCACCATCCCTGTGAGGGCCCCCCCCTTCCATCGGTCCTGTAGGCCCCCAGCCCCTACGGCTCTGTTAAGACAACCCTGGGACTGGCTCGCGGTTTTCGTCTGCCGGGGAAGACGCCAGGGGCTGATTTAGTTAGGACAGCACACGGAAGGGAGCAGTCGCCCTCCGTACAGGCTTTAATTGCGTCCCCTGACCTGCTGTCTGCAGAGTCCGAATGGTCTCCCGACACGTCTGGCCCCGAGCGGGCAGAAGGCGTCCTGCCTCAACATGGTTAGGGAGTCGCTGCGTCGCCGAAGCCGGCCGCTGCTCCCTTCTCTCCCATCCCCACCACTGAGCCGTCTGCGAGCCACTCCCAGCCAGACTTCCAGCACCTTCCACCTGCCCCTTCGTCTCGCTCTCCTTCTGTGGGAGTCTCGCCTTTCTTAGACTAATTATCAGTGACAGTCTGTCCTTTTCGTCTTTGTACCGTTAAGGCTAGAAATGCCAGAGCATCACAGCATCTTAGGATTCAGTTTTTACAGAGTCTTTCTAAATTAAAATTCCACGTGAATCGGTGTTATAAAAAGTAATTTATGACTCTAGAGGTCATCTCTGAAATGTGAATTTGTCAAGTTGTTTTGCTGTATTTTCAGGGTTTTAAAATCCGGGTATAATAACGTGGCCATTTTAACGTCTTCTGCAGTTTTGCTCAATTCAGTTACTTTTTGTTTTGTCCAGTGGAATTAGAAAATAGTTTCAATATAAAATATGCTTGCAACCACTTTTCAAGCTTTAGATTAATGCTGTTACACTTTTAAAAAAATTACACGGGGCACTTCCACAAATGCATCATTTCGTGACAAAAACATCCCTTTTCAGGCCTTCAGTCTTACAAAGGTGTATAAGTAAAGTTTCTTTACTGATCATTAAATCTAGATTCACCAGCATTCTTTTAAACTGGAGTGCTTTGGGGGGCGCCTGGGTGGCTCAGTCAGTTAAGCGTCCGACTTTAGCTCAGGTCATGATCTCATGGTTCATGGGGTCCAGTTCCGGATCCGGCCCTGTGCTGACAGCTCAGAGCCTGGAGCCTGCTTCGGATTCTGTGTCTCACTCTCTCCCTGACCCTCCCCTGCTCTGTCTCACTGTGTCTGTCTCTGTCTCAAAGGATAGATAGGCAATACAGTAATCCTGGACTCATACTTTGTCCTCCGCATTTTACTCATGAGTCTTTCTGCCATTCAGCAGGTGCGAGCCTGTCCTGACACCTCCTGGGAACTTGCTGGAGGCCTGTCCGGTGTCTCACAAAGCTACCGTCTAAAAGGAAGGCAGACCTGTAACTTTAGTACAAGGCGTACCACGACTCCAGAAGCTAATTGCTCACAGAGCACTAATGGGAATGTTAAAAGGAGCAATTACTTCCGACTTGAAGGCTTCACGGAACGTGTTCCGGGTCTTTGAACTGAACTTTGAAGCTATGTTAGTTTTCTGAGGCCCCCGTCACAAACATAGCAGCTTAGAACGATAGAACTTCATTCAAGGTGATTGTCCTCGACTCTCCTAGCTTCTAGGGGTCGCCCCCAGTCCTTGGCGGCCCTTGGCCCATGGCTGCATGACTCAGCCCCTGCCTCGTCCTCCCGTGGCCGCCTCCGTCTGTGTCTCGTCTTCTGTGGTTTGTAGGTCACCGGTCTTTGGATTTAGGGCCCAACCTAATCTAGGCTGGTCTCATCTCCCAGTCCTTGCTGTAATTTCACTCGCAGAGACCCTGACTCCAAATACAAAGTCTCGTTCTGATGTTCCAGCTGGGCACAGATTTTGGGGAGCCACTATTCAGCTGTCAGAAGGCAGGTGGGATTTCAGTGGGCCAGAAACGGGACGGCAGAGCGCGCTTCCAGAACACAGGACAGCATGCGCGGAGCGGAGGCGGGAACCCAAGGAGCACATTCCCCGGGCTGAACTTCCCACACTTCACAGAATCCTTTGGAAGGGAAGTGTCAGTCCAGCCTGAGAGTGGATGATTCCCAGAGGGTGTGGTCGGAGAGGAGGCCGGGAGGGGAGAATGGGGTCAGGTGGTGGAGACCCTGTGCTGTGCGACGACGTGTAGCGTGTCGTGAGGTAGTGAGGGCTTGTCAGGGGGGACGGAGTCGGACCTGCCCTAGGAAATGCTGGCTTTCACGCTTTCCCACCCCACGTGTGTGTGGTCGCGTTTACACTTAGTTGCTGCGTTCTTCGAATTCTTTCCTTAACCTTCAGCAATCGAACCCCTCACCCCACGGTTTCTTGCTTCCCAGTAGTCCCCTTCAGCAGCCGCTCGGCCAGCGGTAGGTCAGCGCGTCCTCGGAGGAGGGGTCCTTCCAAACCCAGTAACTCAAGCGCCAGTGTGATGCTCCGTAATTCTGGTCCTGTGCCGGGACGACCTGGAACAGCAGGGCCAGGAATGAGGAACGGGACACCGATGCCGTCGTAACCCCGGGCTCCCTGCGAGTAGTGGGAGTCCGAACTCCTCGCGTTCTCGAGAACTTGAATCACGCGTTCCAGACAACCTGTTCTCGTTGAACGGTCTTGGGTTTGGGGTTTTTTCTTTTTACTTTAATTGCACGTCCCTCTTACTTTCTGTTTTGTCCCATTTCTTTCTTCACTTGCGATTGGAGACTTCGTCAGAGCGTAAATAATACGAGTGGTGCCACCGATAATCTGAAAGTTTACACTCCGTGGAGGGAAACCACGACATTTTATAATATTTCGCTTGATTTTCCTAACTTAAGTTACGAACGCTTTTGTTATTCATGCCGTTTTATCGCAACAGTAATAATCTGTCCTTATTACAGGATCAAATTTTGTCATAATGTGCTTTACATATTTAACATCTTGCTTTCTTTGGCCAAGCTTCTCACATTTAAAAAAAACGTTTGGGCCCCTGGGTGACTCAGCCGGTTACGTGTCCGACTCTTGACTTCAGCTCAGGTCATGATCTCGCGGTTTGTGGGTTCGAGCCCCGTGTCGGGCTCTGTGCTGACCGCGTAGGGCCTGCTTGGGATTCTGTCTCTCCCCCTCTCTCTGCCCCTTCCCCGCTCACTCATCCGTGCACTCACGCTCTCAAATAAATAAACTGAATAAAAAAATACATAAAAATTTTGGGGCGCCTGGGTGGCGCAGTCGGTTAAGCTTCCGACTTCAGCCAGGTCACGATCTCGCGGTCTGTGAGTTCGAGCCCCACGTCAGGCTCTGGGCTGATGGCTCAGAGCCTGGAGCCTGTTTCCGATTCTGTGTCTCCCTCTCTCTCTGCCCCTCCCCCGTTCATGCTCTGTCTCTCTCTGTCCCAAAAATAAATAATAAACGTTGAAAAAAAAAAATAAAAAAAAAAAATACATAAAAATTTTTTAAATGTTGTAGGTCCTCCTCAAAACCCTCAGCCGAGAGGCCTGACGAGCCAGGGCTGAATGTCCTGTGCCGTCCTGGGGGGAAGAAAAACTAGGGCCTGCTGAATAACGCATGGACTTCTGGTAACAGTTTGTTCGTCGTTGCCTTACCGGCTCGTGAACCGTCACAGAAGCGCCATACTGATGAAAGACACTGGTGACGGAGGAGACGCGTCTCTCCTGTCGCGGAGGCTGGTGTGTGTCGGGGCAGGGACCGGGGGAGCCGCCGTCGCACCACCACCGCCGGCCGAGGCAGCACGCACGGAGAAAGACCTCAGCGAGCCCAGCTCTCCACAAACTCCCCGCTGACGTGGAGGCCGTGTGTGTGAGCAGGGAAGTGTCCTGGGGGCGCCCACGGGGCGTCAGAGCCGGGGCGGGAGGCCGTCTGGATGCGGAGTCTGCTCCCCAGCCACGCACAGATCCGCCGGCGGGGAGGGTGGGCGCCCCGCGGCCTTCCTCACCCCTCCCCGTGTGGTGTAGGTTTGCAAGTCAGAGTATAAGATGAACCTTAGGAATCCATGCTGATACAGACAGGTAGATAGTCCCGTGCAGAAGAGTTCTGAGTAATTCAGGTAGATGCCCTCCCCTCGAGGAGGTGGCCCATAACTCCTGACCCTTTGAATATGGGCCACACGTACAGACTTCCTCGCAAGACTTCTGCCGCGCGGAAGGAGGAGAAAGTCACCGCCGGAGAGAAACCGACTGACGCTACCGAGCCACGTGGGAAGTCGTGTCGACGGCAGGTGCCGTTGATGCGGTGGGGCGAGATGGCGCCTTACCTTGCGGTCGGTCTTCTGCCCAAAACACATAACCCCGAGACCGAGGTCATGAGAGAAGCCTCGTGCAAATCCGAACTGACCCGCTCCGGGAGAACCCACACTGAGACCGCACGCGGTAGTGACTCGCTGAATGAACGAGGGCAGTGGATGAGTAAGATCCCGGTCGTTCGAAGGAGGGAGCGCCCCAGAAGGAGAAGAGTATTCGGGCTGCACGGATCGCCGAGAACGAGCTGTAAAGGGACAGCTGATGAGAAACCCAGGTGGACGTCGGTACGCCTTCAGAAGGGGAGGTGGTTAGACTCCCTTGCCTTTGTGGCCCCGGGGGGATTGTGCGCCCGCGTGACCTCACGCGGTCCAGGCTTTCTCCTGCCACGCGGCGTCTGTCCAGGTGCCCTCCTTCTCCACCAGCGTGTGAGCATAGGGGGCAGAGACTGCGCCTGTGCTGTTCATCTTTATGTCTCAGCGGGGACACGGGGTGTGGACCGTAGCACGTCCCGGGCGTCGGTCGGACGTGCATGCGTGCGTGCATAGTTGAAACTGCGGAGTTCTCTTGAGACGCGTCGGAGTCTCTCTCGGACGTGGATTTGGATCCCTCTTTGGTTACTTCTAAGTGCTGACTCTAGGCCAGTTCCTCAGCCCCTCCTCACCTCCCGTCGTCTCGTGTGCAGAGCGAAGAAATTAAGGCGTTTGCCCTCAGAGTCGTTCTATAAATTGAAGGAGGTAATTGATTGTAACACTTAGCGTACAATATAAAAATCCTTGGCCCGTGGTGAACACTCAAACGTTCACCTGTTTTGTGGATAATTTGGCATCTGAGGCTGGGCTGAAACGGGACAAGAAAAAGTAGAGAAAGACGTTGAAGTTAAAGCGGAACAGACAAGCCAGAAAGTGAGATTAAATCCGGCAGGGAACTTGGCAGGGAGCCGCTTGCCTACGTGGGGACGCGAGGCGGTAAAACAGAGAAGCCGGACCACGGAGGCTCGTGAACGCCAGACCAAGACACCGGACCATCCCACGCGCAGGAGGGGAGATACTGGAGGAGGGAGCTGGCCGGGAGGTGACGGGAATGGTGGAATTACGAAGTATGGTACCTGGGAGAGGGGTCAGGAATGAACACAGATTTGGGGGTGTTCACGTGGTTTGTCACAAAATTGGCAAACTAGGCGGCATATACTGAGCGTTTACGGTAGTAGGAAATACCAGAATACCAAGGGCTCCTTCCACAGTCGAGGAACTTGCTCAGTGTCACGCTGTTGAACACTTCTTTTGCTCATTCCTAAATACGATAAAGTAATTTTTCCCCCCAGGTAGTTTTAATCTTCCCCAAATGTACAGATCATCGTGGGCTAAGCGAAGTTGTCAGAGAAGTCTCTTGGAGGTCTCTACTTAGAGCTGAACCGTGAGGACAGGTTAGGAGCAAGGCCACTGCAGGCGGGGGCGGTGGGCGATCCATCACCCCGGCTGGGATCACAGCTTTGGAATCTAGAGGCATCCGGGTCTAAATTCCGGTTCCACAACTTCCCCGTCGTGTCCTCGAGCTGAGCTCTAGTGCGGGAGGATTTCACGGGGCCAAGAAGAGATGGGCAGAGTGTTGAAGACGGAGGAGAGGGTGGTTGAAGCTCCTGTAGAAGGAGAGAGCGTCGCATTTAGGAGGGACTAAGAGAAGGCCTCGCAGCTGCGGGGACACTGGGGCGCAGGCACTTGGCAGACGAAGCCGGGGATCCGGAGGGGATGCGTCTTTCAGGCCGGGTCTTGAAGGATTTTGTCTTTCCTGAAAGCCGTTGAAGTGTTTTCAGCAGAGGGGTGACGTGACCGAATCCATTCTGGGCACGGTGTGGGCAGCCGTTGAAGAGAACGAGATCAAAAGCAGAGAGACCAGTCAGGAAGTTAGGGCGTTTGTCGGAGCCAGGCCAGCAGCCGTGGAGGTAGAGAGACGTGGACGGATTAGGAGACATTTGTGGTAAACTCTGCAGTGAGTCGTGACAAATGGGTGAGGGTGGAGGAGGCGGCGGGACAAGGAGGAAGCCCAGATTTCTGCATCATCGGTTGGATGGTGGTGGCGGGCAGTTCACGTACAAATACGCCGTACCCCCCACGGTACGAATGTGCCGTAACCCCCCAGGAATCACTGCCGTCCCTTTCACCAACTGTCAGTTAACATTTATGAAGATTTAAATAATCTGCGTATATATCCACATAGTTACTGTTTTCAGCACTTTGTCTCCCTGTGTAGATCCATGTTTCCACTGAGCAATTATGTAGATTATGTATTTGTTTGTAAGTTACATGTTTGTTTTCATTAACACTGTATCGTGACCTTGCTAACCTCATTTTTTTTTTTTTTTAGGCCTGGGAACTTTTTGTAGATTCTTTGGTACTTTCTGTGTAAAAAAAAAATCATACAGTCTGCAGATACAGTTTTCCTTTCTCCTGTGCCGTCCGTACGCCTTTGGTTTTCTCCTTGCCTTTCCGTACCGGTGAGGGCGTCCAGCAGTGTTGAACAGAAAGAATCAGCACGAGTGAACGTCTTTGCCTTCTCACTCTTACGCGGCAGACCGCTCACGGTTTCCATGAAGTCTGGTAGCTGCAGGTCTCTCTCACGTACTCTTCAGCTGATGAGGAAGTCCTTTGTCACTACTGAAGTCTGCCTTTTTTCTTCCCTTTCCAGCAGAAGACTCAGAGAGTGGCGTCTACATGCGCTTCATGAGGTCACACAAGTGTTACGACATCGTTCCCACCAGTTCAAAGCTTGTGGTGTTTGATACAACGTTACAAGTAAGTGTGCACCATTCGCACGGACGGCTGGCTCGCCTCCAGCTCGGGGACAAGCCCAGCGACACCCCACGCTCCGCACGTGGTGTGTCGTGCCCCCACATCGCTGTCGTCCGCGTTCTCGGTCCCCGTGGCAGCCGTGGAAAGAACGTGCCATAAACCGCTCTCTTCCTCCAGATAAGGGCGGTCGTTCTGGAGTCAAAGAGCTTAAATGAACAGTTTAATCCATAGATTCTAGAATTCAATAACTCAGTCCACACAGCTGGTAAGAGGCGGGGTCTGTCTCGCATGTTAGAGCCTGAGCTATTAACCATTAAACTAATGCCTCCCTCAGGATAGCCCGAGCTTTTCTCTTAGTTACGTAGTAGAATGTACAATAAATTATTTTGAAATAATACTGGTTAAAAAGAAAAAAAGGACTAAGGTAGATCATCTCTTGAGAGAGAGCTCTGTTGATCTCTTTTAGTAGAAAAATTTTGAACCCGGTCGTTTTGGTATTAAAAGTGTGCTTGTCGCAGCTAATTTTGTACCAATGTGACCTAATCATGCGTGAAAAGTCCTGGACAATACAGTCGACGTAATGATCAGATTACATCCAATGTGATAGGTATATACACACATAGGTATCTAGTGTGCGTATTTGTGCATAAAGCTTTACAAAGGAGTGTCTTCGCCTGTGCTCCCAGAAGCAGCCACCGAGCCAGGAATTGGTGGGCTCCCAGGGGACCGGAGGGGGGGACTCGGGAAAGCAGAATCCCTTCCAGGCGGGTCGCGGGCAAAGGTGTGAGCTGGCCCCCCTGCGGAGCTCAGGTAGGGGGAAGGTGCCCCAGCCTCTGTCACTTCGTCCGGGGCCATCCCGGGAGATATGTGCCCAGACGGGGCCGGCTCTGCCCCACACTCCGGAACTCTCCTCGTCCCTCCCACTGCCTGGTTGTCCCTCCCAGCAACTTGTCCCTGTGGCTCGTCAGATGACACCTGGTGTCTTGTGGCCACTTTATCCACATTCAGTGCGGGCTACGCAGGACTCAGGAACGTGAAAACGGCTTGTTCTTGTGTAATGTCATTTCCAGCTGTGTTTTTGTCATCATCTAGAACTACAGCTGATTTCTGTAACCTGATCTTCTATCCTGTGACTTAGCTGTATTTGCTTCAGACCAGGTAACCTTCAAGGTTGCTTCTGAACCCTAAGACCCTCTGATTCTTTGACACGGCGAGGACAGGGAGGCGTCCGCTATGCTACCATCCAGGGAGCCCGACAGACAGTGACTTCAGGAAACTCAGTCTCTGCTGCTGTAACTGCACATTTCAGTAGGAACACAGCTGGGAATTCTCAGTTCCCAAAATAAACCCCTGCTAGATCACCTCACCTCCCCCTTGTTCCCACTCCCCAAAAGGCGTGTTACTTTTCCAAGAACCCCATCCCTGACCCTGGGTTTTCCACCAACAGAAAAGTAGGTGATGGCTGATAAGACCTGTATCTGCTTTCCCTCCTGCTCGGCTTTTCCCTTGTCAAGGAGTTGACTTTCTCCTGAATTTAAAATTGAGCCGAGTGAGCGATACTTGAAAAATGGGATGTTTTGTGGGTTGTCAGAGGTCACTGATCCACTGATAATCACCTTCCTAATTAATAGAAGCTGTGTGCATCATCCCCTGGAAGCCACGAATCCTGTGAGGCCCTCGGCTTTGAAGGAGCTAAAATTTGTCACCAGGGGAAGGGGGGGGCTGTCACGGGGAGAGCAAAGTTAAGCAAGCATTTGAAGGGTCGGAGCAGAGTATTTTGTAGACACAGATCTCAGTAGTAGTCGTCGATCCATCTCGGGAGCAGGGCACATAGTAGAGAAATGGCCAGAAGAGAGAGTGCCAGAAACAACCACGTCTCCTCACTGGGGGGGCGGGGGGGGGGGGTCAGTAAATCCTGGGATGGGCGTATCATAGAACACCATGTAGCCGGTAAGAAGAATGGAAAAAGTGTTTGTCAAAAATATATTTTTAAGGGGCATTTGGGTGGCCCAGTCGGTTAAGTGTCTGAGTCTTGATTTCGGCTCAGGTCCCAATTTCCCAGTTCGGGAGTTTGAGCCCGGCACAGGGCTCCGTGCTGATGGTGTGGAGCCTGCTTAGGATTCATATTCTCTCTCTCTCTCTCTCTCTCTCCCTCCCTCCCTCCCTCCCTCCCTCTCCCCCTCTTCTCCCCTCCCACCTCCCTCCCTCCCACCCTCCGCCCTCCCACCCACCTCCCTCTCAAAATAAGTAAATAAACTTTTAAAAAAAGAATATATTTTTAACTAAAAAAAAAAAGCAAGTTGCAGAATCATACATGTATCATGACCATGTTATTCGGAGGGTACACAGTATCAGAGTCGTAACCCCTAGGCGCAGACAGGCGTGGGAGACAGAATGGACACATGGAGAAGGTTCAGATGAATGAAAGGCTGCCCCCAGGGGAGGGGAGAGAACAGTCTGGGACGCGTGTTCGGCCCCCACCGTCGGTCTCTGAGAAGCCCGCTCGGGTTCCCGTGGTTGGGTTCTGCAGAATCCCCACTTCGAGCTAGCGTGAACGGGGGACCCGCATCCGGGCGTCACCACCGTCCTGGCACAGTGGAGACCACAACGACAGCCCGCAGCTCTGCCCGCTTGGGGCCGGCGGTCCCCACTGTCCCGGGGCTGCCCCGGGTGGAGCGGTCCCTGCCACCGCTGTGCCCCCAGCTGGGGCCAGCCTGCCGCAGGGCGCGTCCGGAAAGCGAGCCGTTTCTTCCCTCCTCGGGAGCGCCGCCAGACCGCGGGTGTGGACCGAGGAAGGGGAGGCACGCAGGCTCCATCCCCGACACGCCGTGTCCGCTCGCCGGCCGGTGGCCGTGGCGCACGCTCGGCAGCGTGGCTGGACGGTCAGATGACACCCGGTCACGGGAGCTCGGGCGGCGCGGTCGCCGGGCATCGCGGGTCCTCGTTCCGTCTCCACCGGGGCCGAGCGGCAAGCCGGGGGCGGTTTCTCAGCACGAAAGCGACTGGCCGCAGGAGAGGGGGTGGGTTTTCGCGGCTGCTCTTCCACACCCTGGGCGGGTGCCCTGTGGCTCTCCTGCGACACCTGACGGGGCTTCGGGCAGGATCCCTGGTGTTGACTTTGCTGGTGACGGGCCCGTGTGCGCAAGGAGCCTGGACTTGCTCCGGTCACCGGACGACAGCTTCTATGGGCGACTCAGCCAGTGTGTCAGAGTTAGCCACTCACACATGTGCATTGCTTCCAGAAACCTCCCCAGCCGTGTGCGGCTGGCAGGGCGCGTGCCGGGCAGCCCCTTGAATTCCACCGGGAGGAGCTGTGGCTGATGCTCCGGCCTCCCCCCCGCCCCCCAAAAACTCCCCGTCTCGTTTCCTTCCGCGTCACCGAGGCGTCCGAAGTGTTGCCGCCTTCTGCCCGTCAGATCCAGTCGGCGCAGTGTCGTCAAGGTCGTGGACCAGGAGGTGGCAGGTGGAATGTCGAGGTGACGAGCCTCTGTGCAGACGCTTTAAGGCGGAGAGCAAGAGGGCGACGTAGCCCGGAGGCACGTGGTCCAGGCGCCCTGTGCCGGATGCTAGCACGCTGCTTCCGGGGGTCCCCGCAAGTTGCCGTGGAGAGAGAGTATGCGTCCGGGCAGCAGCGACAGGTTCCCCAAGACGCCACATCTGGGACAGCCACCCAAGAGTGGGGCGGGGGGGGGGGGCGCATTAAGAATTAGGTAGGCCTTCCCTACGTAGTTTCTTTTTTTAGCAACACTCTACAAACATAACCATTCTCAATAGACTTGTTTTTTTCAGAGGAGTTTTGGATTCATGGAATAGCTAAGGAATGAGTGTGGAGCTCCCAGACACCCCGTCCCCAGGTCCCCACGTTTCTGCCATCTTCCCTCCACGTGGCACACGCTCGTCACGGTTCACGAGATTATCAGCGGACTTTTGGCCTAATGTCGTTTTTCTGTCCGAGGATCCCACCGAGGTGGTTCTGGGAGATTTGGTCATCGTTTCTCCTTAGGCTCCCCTTGGCCGTGGCAGTTTTTCCAGACTTCCTTTGCTTCTGTGGCCTTAACGGTTTTGAGGAGCGCTGGGCAGATCATTCTGTAGGATACCCTGCTGTCGGCACCGACCTCGCGTTCTTCTCGAGGTCAGACTGGGGTTATGAGCTCAGGAAGGAAGACCACAGAGGTACGGTGGCATTCTTACCCCGTCATATCAAGGGTGCGTACTGTTAGCACGTCTTACCACCGTTGACCTTAACATCGGTCACCTGGCCCAGGTCGTCTTCGTCAGGCTTCTCCACTTCCCCGCTGTCCCTCTGAGGAGGGTGCCACTGGGCACAGCCCACGCGTACGGGGTGAGGAGTTGTGTTCCACTTCCTTGGGGGCACAGGAACTGCCCAAGTTAGCTTATGTAGTAAGCTGATAGATACAAATAACGTATTAATATCCCATTTCTTTGTTCGGTCCTGTATGTCAGCAGAGATTTGTAAATACAGGTGTTCCATTCAATTATGATCCATCACCACGTTATTTTCTTGCTCAAACTATTTCAGTCAGTATAATTTTTAGCAGTGCCAACGAGAGAGCGAACGGCAGGCATCCAAATAAGTGTTTGCCAAGCACACGTTTGTAGAACACGCAGAAAACAAAGAACGAGGAACGTTTCATCAAAAGCAAGCTCGGGGAAGGGCGTGATGAGGAGGGGCCACCCAGGGTCATGTGAACTGGGGACCAGAACTGAGATCCGTAAGTGCAGAGGGGACAGGGCTTGCTTGTGTTAAAAGACAGAAGGAAAGAGAAGGCCGGCCTGTTGCTCGGGATTCACGCTGCAGGTGCCAAGAAAGAGGAAGTAAAAGTCTTCAGCTCCTTTTGAACTTTTTCCACGTCGAGGACGATGATCTTCAAAATGGGAAAAGTGCAATAAATGGTGATTGGAGGAAGCTGAACCCTGAGATGGGCGTGGAGATTATGAAGGGTAATCTCCGCGCTAAACCAGTTTGCTTTCTGATCCAGATGAATCACGTTCTGGTGTGATAAGGGGTGTAGAAGGCAGACTGCCAGGCTGTCGGTGACCTCGGAGGAATTGTGGAAAGTGGTCTGTCTGTGCCCCAGGCTAGAGATGAAAGAAAACGAGATTCCTCAAAAATCAAAAAATAAAAAAAGCCTGTGGGTAGGGCGCGTGGCCCCAATCCCAGGTAAGACGTGTGAATGAATTATTCATAAAAGTAAAAGAATAGTAATCGCTGGGAACCTATCATGAATTGACCAAAAAGGCCACAGATTGAGCCCCATTTCCTTTTTGGACTGTTCCATCGGGGTGGTCAAGCCAGGACAGGCAAATCCCGGCTTCAGCCAGACAGCTGACGGAGCCTGGCACGGTGTCCTGGTGGACAGGACGCACAGTGCGGTCAGCTCGGTGCGCGATTTGATGGCTCGCTGTGGACCTCCAGAGAACGTTCGCTCATTAAATCTCAGCCTGGAGCACGGTTTCCAGTCGCGTTAGATGCCTGTTGTGCATCATTTTAAAATCCTCTTAACGCCGCCTGTGACTCCAGCCCCGCCTCACCTCAGGCAGGTCCCTCGGGGTGGGGGTGACCCCCCGGCCTGCTTTCTCAGCAGAGGATAGAAGCCAGTGGGTAACCGCCTCCACCCTGCACCCTCAGGGCGGGCAGTCCTCAGAAGATCCCACTGGGACTCCGTGGAACGGAGGAGTCAGTCTGCCCTTCCTGGCGGCCACCTCAGCCCCCCGTCGACATACCCTGCCAGCCCGTTTCAGCCCTGTCCTCCACACCTGCTCCTGGGGTCACAATTCCCAGATAAATGACTGCAGGCCAGGCTCTGCTTTCTGGGGAACCCAGGCTAAGAAACATAGGATTCTTTTACTCTAAGCCCGTCAACATTTGGGACGGCGACTTGCCTGCTGACTTCGTTGATGACGTCATCTAACTTACGGAGGACTTGAGACCAGGTGGGAGAGCTAATCATAAAATACAGAAAGATTTCTCAACATGCTAAATAATTCTTAGGACCAGTGAATAAGTAGATGGCATCCAGGACAAAGGAAATTCTAGCACCCGTATTCCCAAAAAGAATAAAAGTGGGGGCAAAGCACGTTGCTCAAACCGGGGGGAGGAGAGGGTGAACCTGCCATGGCCCTGCCCCCAAGGCTTACACACCTGGCGGGGCCCATGCTGATGCCCGTAGGCAGTGCACTGGGGACCAACATATGGGTTTTCAAAGTGAGTAGTACAAAAAAAGCTTACGATAGAAAATAGCAGCCTCTGTCCCTGTTCCTTACGCCCTTGTCACACTGCCCGGAAACGACCAGTTCGGCTATGAAATCTAGACTTGATTGCCGTGACACCTCAGTCCAGTAACTTCAGCCGTGTTTTACTTCCGGGTCTGGCGGCCCTGTGTTCCTGCTGCCTGTGTTGCCTCCTTCCTGCCCCCATCCTCCCAGTGTGTCCGGCTGTCAGGGGCCGGTGAAATCCTTCCCGGCGTGCTGGCATTATCCTCTCTCCATTCCGCTCGCTGCTGAGCCCAGTGCAAACTGTAGTTAACGTTTCCTTTTTTGTACAATTCTGTGTTCTTCCTGGAGTCTAGAACTCTCCTGTGTTTTACTTTGACCGTGTACCTCTTTTCACACCTTCTGACTTCTTGACGGAATTTTCTGTGTGGTCAGACCTGTCGGACGTGTTTGCAGCTCCATTTGGAGCCACTCCTTCTGGGTCCTGTGTCTTCCTGCTCTGGCTGTCACTGCCGCCCACTCATTGCTGTCTCCTGAGCCTTCGCTTCTTGTAACACCTGTCTACTGAACATGTGCTTTCTGCTTCCTTGATCTGTTCCCTCTTTTGGGGGGGCGGCCGGGGGGTGGAGTACACTTTTTCAGGAGCTTCTGTCTTCGCCCACTCGGGCCGCACAAACCCAGCACAGCCTGGGGGCTTGAACAGCAAGAATTTACTTCTCCCAGTTAGGGAGGCTGTAAGGCCAAGATAGAGGTGATGGTCGCCTCACCGCCACAGTGAGGGCTCTCTTCCTGGCTTGCAGATGGCTGCCTTCTCACCGTGTCCTCACAGCGCAGATCTCTGCCACTAATCCCATCAGGGGGTCCCCAGCCCCAAACCTGATCACCTCCTAAAGGCCCTTCCTCCACGTACTATCAATACGTGGGATATTGGGAGTGAGGGCTCCAGCCTGTGAGTTCCGTGGGGACACGTTCAGTGCGGAGCACTTGCCGTGGAAGCGTGCACGGGAGATACTTACACGAAATTTTAAATATCTGTGTGTTTCCCACGCTCGCTTTACAGACAGCTGGGTATAGAATTCCATAATGAAAATAATTTTTATTTCGAATTTTGAAGGCATTATTCCCCTGCCTCTGACCATATTAGAAATCTGTTGTGATTTCTTTACATTTTTCTCTACCTTTTATACGTGCCTTTTTTCCCCTGTGACACTTTTGGGGTTTTCTCTTTCTACTTTGAACTCCAAAATTTCATACTGATGTGCCTCGTTATGGTGATTCTCTTCACTGAGCCGGGCGGACGGTGTGCTTTTGGAACCCGGCGTTCGCGTCCCTCAGGTCTGTATTCCGTGTAGCGTGGCCTCGGTGATTTCCTTCCTGTTTCCTTTCCCTGGAACTTCGACCAGCAAGTCTTGGGCCCCCTCAGTTGGTCCTTGAATATTCTTATCCCGTCTCTCTCTTGGCCTTTTTGTTCTGCTTTTTGGGAGTCTTGTTTCCTCGACCCTTCGGGTAAGACGCAGATAAAACTAGGACTCATCCAGCTTTGTCAAGTGGCCGGTGAGTCTGGCTGGCTGTTCATAATGAAGAACGAGCACCAAGAATTTGAGTGGATACGTTGTGTTCACAAGTGGGCTTCTTGGTGAGTTGCACTGATCTTGTTCATCCCGGAACGTTCTCGTCTGTTGCATTTGTGGAGCGGTTTCTCCAGAAAGTGGCCCTTTGTCAGCGACGGCAGGTGGCTGTGGTTATTACCTGATCGGAAACAGCCGTCCTGTTTGTGTCTGGCTCTGTGCCCACCCCCGCCAGGGCCTCCGGTCCTGGGTCTTCCGGGAACAGGGAGAGGCCGCTCAGCGTCTCTCCCACCGGGCTCAGCCCGGCCTCAGGCAGGCCCTTCCTCTTGGTTACTTGTTAACCTCCCCCCTCCCCCACTTTCCACCCGCAGGCCTCCTGGATCATCCCTTTTCCAGCTTATATTCCCTATAGTCTGGGGGTGACCTTCCAGGAGGAACAATTGTCAGGAATGATTTTACTCTGCCATTTTTAAGCCGAAGGAGACACAAGGGAAACCCTGGAAATCATAGAAAGGGGATGAATTAGGTGCTGTGGCAGCAGAGAGAAGGGAGCACCTACTCTGATGGGAGTGACCCGGGTAGGTTTTGCTGTGGAGTTAGAAGTCCAAGGTCAACTGGGTTTTAACAGGTAGAGTTGAAGGGAAGTTCCTTTGAAGCAGACGGGACACTGTGACGCAGAAGCAAAAAACAAGAAGTTCAGTTTGTGGGCTGGGGCTGGGCTGCGGAAGGGCTTGGATGCCTCACCTGAGAAAGGCTGGACGCCTCCTCCGCCGGGGACGGCTGTCAGACCGGAGAGCTGCCTCCAGGTAGTGTTAAATCCACTGGGCAAGTCCTGATGCAAAAATGTAGTACAAGACCAGATTGGACGGTTCTAAAGAGCTCTAGCTGTTCATCAGCGTTAATTTTGAAAGCCCCACCATCTACTTCATTACTGAAAATCGGGGCAAAACCGTACAGAGAACAGTGAAGCATCAGAGGAACCAGATTCCCATTTTAGGGAACTCAGATGTGCTACTTGGCATGAGACGGCCCAGCTCTCTTGGGGCTTGTTACTATTTTAAGAAATCGTTTCTTTATTAAAATTTTATGTTCCATCGTATCTAATGATCAACATTGGGTTGTTTGAAAATCCTATTAAAAGTACATTTTAGGGGCACCTGGGTGGCTCAGTCAGTTGAGCGTCTGGCTTCGGTTCAAGTCATGATCTTGCAGTTTGTGGGTTCGAACCCCGCACCGGGCTCTGTGCTGACAGCTCGGAGCCTGGAGCCTGCTTCGGATTCTGTGTCTCCCTCTCTCTCTCTGCCCCTCCCCGGCTCATGCTCTGTCTCTCTCTCTCAAAAAATAAACATTAAAAAAAATTTTTTAAGTACATTTTTAAACTGACAACACTTTGAGCAAATTGCATTTCAGTTGAAAAGAAATTTTCCGAGGTACCCAAGATCCCCTAAGAGTTTTTTTCCTGCAAATTGGAGCAGACTGCACCAGTTTTCCTTTTGTCCTGTTTATCAGTTAACTGGTAACACTCCGTGCCGTCTGTAATTGTGAAGAATTTTCTAAGTCTAGTTTTAAATTGCTCTTCAGCTCCACACACATGGTGTTGAGAAAGCCAAGGTTCAAAAGGAGGTGCGGCCAGACCACAGGAGCCACAGGCAGGCCTGCCCTTCTGGGGCCTTGTGACACGGCCCGTGCGAGTGCAAGGGTGTCTCGTCCACCTCACGGTGTTGTCCCGGGTCTTCGGAGGCTGGGACTCCTCCGCGATGTAGGGACATGTCAGCAGTGCCTGTGGGTGGGATCAAAACAGTGGCTGTTTCTCTGCTTCTGGCCGGATCCCTCTAGGGTGGGAAATTAAAGCGTTTATTCTCTTTGGCTCTCGGTGCTGACCCCGTGCCGAATATCCTCACCTACGAGCCCGGTTAGTCCGGTGAGGAAGATACTACCTGTAAGCCTCATCGTGTACCTGCGAATGCCGAGGTTCAGAGAGGGTCAAGGGCCCGAGCAACCCAAGTGGGACTCTAGTTGGCCTGGCGATTTCACCCGTTGGAAAGAAAGGGGGCTGGGAGGTACTTTATGTAAGCATTTTCCTTATCTTTCGATGGTTCTGCCTCCTCTTGCAAAAGTGATGATACTTTTCACATTAAATTCTTAACTTCCTGTTTGCCGTGGGACTGCTGCCTCCCTCGGGGTTCTTCTCACAGTCTACCTTGCCACTGACCTCCAGCCCCAGTGTTCACTGAAGTCCGCACGCCTTATCAGTGCCTGACTTCCGTGTCACGGCCTGTGTGCCCCACCGGTGGATTGGCCACATGCGGAGTCGGGTGCTGGCCTTTAGACGCCTGTGGCAACCTCGTAGCAGTTATAGGGCTGAGTAAGAGCTTTTAGGTAGCAGATTAGTCCGGGAAGCGAGATGTTGTGTTTCTGAAGGAAGAGTCATTACATTTGAGAGAAAAATGGCTGTTGGCGGCTTGTAGCCTCTTTGAAAGCAGTTGTCTTTTTTCTCTAGCTGATTTTCTCTTGGCCTTTGATTCTTAGCCTCTTGTCTGTGACGTGTGCTCAGGTGTGGTTTTGTGTGTGTTTAACCTGCCTGGGGTTTATTCGATTCTTTTTAATAGCATCCAGCTTTCTGTGGAGATGCACCTATTTGAAAAGGATTTGGAAAACATCCACAGAAAACCCCCAGAGTGACTGTGGAGCTCACGTCACATGCCGCCTTTCTCTCGGGAATTGCGGCTTCTTGAATCTCGCCTGCGTGCTGCACACCGGTGCTTTCAAACAGAGATTTGTGTATTTTGTCTGGCTTGTGTAGTTGTTTCGTCATGGCCAAACTCAGAACCTTCTGGAATGGGTTTTCAACAGATATAGCCGCTTAGGGTTTCATGAATGACGTTGATGAATGATTTTAAAATCGGTTTTCTTGGGGTGCCTCGGGGGCTCAGTCGGTCGAGTTCCGACCCGGGATCTTGGCTCAGGTCATGATCTCACGGTTCACGAGATTGAGCCCTGCGATGCGGACTCTGCACCGTTTAGAAAAGCAAGCTGAGCTGATAATTTAATGTGTTTTTAAAATCGGTTTATCTGTGACTTCTGCCCCATATTCTTTGGCGGTATTTTCTAGGACCGCCATCCGGGATCCCCAGAGCGTCATCCAGATAGAGCTAGCAGACCATACACGTTGGCACACCACCCCTGGGGGCCGTGTAGTTGCACAAGCGGTATGAACGTCTTTGGGATTCTTGATTCAAGCTGTGGTTCAAAAAATATTTGGGCAGTTTACGGATGCCACTTAGTTGCCGATGCTCTCCCATGTCATCTGATTGGCCCTCGGGACCTCCACGTCCTCTTCCTGCCCTCTGATGATCTTGTAGATCATTGGACACAGTCCGGGACGGGGCTAAGAGAAGCATGGAAAATAATGAATGAGATTCTCTCACCCGCCAGCCGTCCCCGTACTCATGTAAGTGAACCAAGCGTCCACAGAAGTCGTGCCAAACAGAGGCAGAATGTGTCACAATAAAGGCATAAGCAGGTGTTGAATTGTTAACCCTAGTCTGATAGAAAGCCCTGGATTCCTGTAATTCTCCCCTTTCTTTTTACTGTTAAGCTAACGGGTTTGGAATACAGTGGGTAGGGGGAAGAACTTTTTTCTTCCTTAGTTAAAAAGAAAAGTATGCCACGTTAAAATTTTTTTTAAAGAAACGCAGGGTCACTGTCCCCACTCCTTAATACAGTCTGATTTTCTGCTTATTTCTCTTTGATCTTTTCCATTTAAACACATATTGTATATAATTATAGCATAAAAGTTTATGGTCTATGTTTTACACTGCCGTAAACCTTTTTTCTTTTTTCTACTTCAACAGAGTCTTCTAATTTTTCTATTTGATGCTTTTTTTCTCATCTCGGTATGCCAGTATTTAATGTTCTCTTTCGTCGGGGACAGATTTCTTTTCCAATGCCAATAATTAGAAATAATGCGACATTGAACGCCTTTGACTCCTACTCCTAAAATCTAGGATGACTCCATACTTCAGAAAAAGCTAGCGCACAAACCGTATGAATATTTTCACAATTCGTCATACAAACCGAAGCTCAGAAACACAATTTATGGAGCCACACGCAGTTTTACAGCAGCACTTGCTTTAGGTGCTATCACTGAAAAATATTAGCCTTTTTAGCAGCTCTAAATAATACTTTACATTTGCCTTCATCTTCATTCCTTTGGTTATTAATAAAGGTGAGCCGTCTTCCCTGTGTTTATCTGTCGTCCGTATTTAGAGAGTCCTCTTCAGCACTGAGCTTTTGGCTTTTTTTTTTTTTTAACGTTTATTTATCATTTTGAGAGAGGGAGACAGAGCATACGCGGGGGCAGGGCAGAGAGAGAGGGAGACACAGAATCCGAAGCGGGCTCCAGGCTCCGAGCTGTCAGCACAGAGCCCGACGCGGGGCTCGAACCCACGAACCCGCGAGATCATGACCCTGAGCCGAAGTCAGATGCTTAACCGACTGAGCCACCCAGGCGCCCCTGAGCTTTTGGCTTTTAACGAACCATCCGCTCTGGTGCCTGAACCTGGCTTGGGATCCCAGAGGGGGCCTGTCGGGGTGATTCACAGAGATGCCAGATGTGAGCACTGCCCGAACGGGGCCCAGCCTGTGACAGGCACACGCTGAATGTTTATGCTAAGTGTTATTATGGTCCCAGGACCATAATGAAAGTACGTGTGTATTACGCGTTTCATACCTTTTCTTTCTCAGCTTCCAGGAAATGAGAAAGTACACTTGTTTGCTTTGTTATTGAACATAGGGAAAACAGATTTTCGTTTCAAGTCATTCGGTGTCACTTCAGCGTTTTCAGATGAACTGACAACCACATCAAGGAGAAATTGCACTGAAATTTAATTCTTTTATATGGTTTAAATCATATAAAGTCTCTGTGTGTGCCAAAGTCTTTAGATACAATGAACAAAGAACATTTTTGAAGTTGCTTGCATTGCTTCCATTTAAAAGATCTCCAGTCCCTGTAGGCTTCTGTATTTTTGCTGGTGGTAACAAACTCAGCTCTTTTGGGCCCGTCCAACTTACAGAAGTTGACATCGAAGATAACTGGTAAGATCTGGTCGGCTATTTTAGTTGAAGGTGTTTTTCTCCCTGACACGTGGACCTGAAAGTCTGTTCTGTTTCTCCCGTTTGTCTCCAGGTGAAGAAGGCCTTCTTTGCCTTAGTAGCCAATGGTGTCCGAGCAGCGCCGCTGTGGGAGAGTAAGAAACAAAGTTTCGTAGGTAAGCAGCGCGGGCCGGGGAGAGAGCCGAAATGGCAACCTGAAAGGCCAAACGCCGAAGGTATTGTAATAGGCCCTGGTTTGGAATTCAGCCTAGAAAACTTGCTGCCAAGTTAAAGAACTTTCCGGCTTTTACATCCCGGCTGAGGCGGGGCCGCTGGGAAATTCAAAACACTTACGTACCCCTACTGAGTTTCTTTCTCCTATTTATTTATTCATCCAGTTTCTTTTGATTCAGTGCCCTTTTGGCTCCCAAAGGACCTTATGTGCCTTTGCCAGTTCCCGCGAGCCCGGGGGTAGGGTCCGCGGGCGACGCTGTGCTCAGACACCTGACTTCGCGCGTGTGCACAGGCCCGCGGTCAGTCCCTGCTTGTCTGCCACACACCTTCTTGACGGTGCGGATGAAGTGACATAGGCCTGACGCCCGAGCCAGATGATCGCCGTACTGTTAGAAAAGTCCCGTAACTTACGATATCTGAATCCGTCACTTCTCATTTTGTAACTCATAGCAGACAGTGAGCACGGTCTCTCCTCGTGGACATCACGTTGTTTTGAAATTACCAGTGTACGTGTGCCTCCTTGCCTAGGTTACAGTTTCAGTCTCAGGGAAAAGTTTCCTGTCGTCTTCATCTTAGGATGAAGCACGTAGGAAGCACTTCGTGGCCCTTAATAAATAGGCACTAAATAAGCACTTAGACACTCTTTATAGAATGCTTCTCAGGAAACAATCCACCTGCCCCCAGAAAGGTCACGTGTCTAAAGCTTACGGAATACTTCATCTTATTTTAAAGTATTTCCAGTTATTTACATAGCTGCAAGTCTTTTGTGATGTTTTCTATTAATCAGTAAGTTTTCCATCACTGAATTGCCAAACACTGTGGTTGCTTCCATTGTACTCACCATCCGGTCTATTTTCAGCTGCGTTTGTCTTGGTTTGTTGTAGATAATTAACAGGTTAATAGCCCTAAGTAATATATTATTAAACCGTGCTTGATACCTTTAAAGTATATTTTAGAAGCTTTTCTAGTAAATATTTTTGCTTACCATTCGAAATTTTTCATAGTTTTATATTTAACATACAATTCTCTGTTCCAGGAATGCTAACAATTACAGATTTCATAAATATACTACATAGATACTATAAATCACCCATGGTAAGTGCCAGAAATCCTTATGTCCGTAATCGGAGCTGTATATTTCTGCGTGGGGGGGGGGGGGGGGGGAGGGGGTGGATTTTTACAAATAGAAGCGCAGGTCAGTCGCAGAGGTCAGTTAGTCCCTGAACTTATGATCTTTCACGGCATGATGGGCGTGCTGGGGCGCTGTGACTGCACGGACCCAGGAACGAAGGCAGCCTTTCCCACAGCCTGCTGCGGGTGACGGTCCACGGCAGCGTCCCTCTGCAGATGACAGTGCTGCAGAGTGTATCTTCCTGGGCCTCTTGCTGCAAGAGCAGCTTCGTGCAGTCACCCCCTAAATTCTTCTAACAAGAACGATATGTACTCTCTGGTTTCAAAGAAGTAAATCTTAAAATTGGACAAATTCAGTTTTGACATTTTTCTGCCAGTTACAAAAAGACTGGTTAATTTTAGTGGGAGCACTCCCTCGTCCCTGGTCCAGCTGTTTTGTAAGAGCACCATTTGAGAACCACATGATGGCCTTTATCTAACACTATGATTTTTGTGATTCTACCAGCTTGTTTGGTTTTTGTTGCTTTGGGCGGCTGATTGCTTTGTCGGGGGGCAGGGGGGCGGGGAGGGGTGTTTTGTGTTTGTTTTCTCGGCAGGGGTGGGCAAGGACAGAATTGCGTAATTTTTTTCCTTCATACTATTTTGGGTATCTAAAAGGTAAAAAAGACAATTCAGTCAATATTCTTTTTACATGTAATGGTTAATATTGCCCAATAACTAAATTCCTACATAAAAGACATGAGACCTACTCTTAGAACTAAGCTTTACCAAAGATTTTGTAAGTATCCCATATTTATTTCGCGTGACGTGTCTGATTTCTGAAATACTACCAATGCCGGTGAATATTGGTTTTCTTTATAGTGGTCACATGTCTGCTTCTGAACTAGCAAGATCAACACAAGGATGATTATTAACTGGATGTATTTTGATAAAATGCAGCTAACCCCCGCATTAAAAATCTCAGCAGTAGGGGCGCCTGGGTGGCTCAGTCGGTTAAGCGTCTGACTTCAGCTCAGGTCACGATCTCGCGGTCCATGAGTTCAAGCCCCGCGTCGGGCTCTGGGCTGATGGCTCAGAGCCTGGAGCCTGCTTCCGATTCTGTGTCTCCCTCTCTCTCTGCCCCTCCCCCGTTCATGCTGTGTCTCTCTCTGTCTCAAAAATAAATAAATGTTAAAAAAAAAAATCTCAGCAGTAGTTATCAGTTAAACCAAAGTTTTTATAAAACATTTGTCTAAATATACAGGCCCCAATTTTTTTTTATTATAATCGACATACAGTGTCAGTTTCAGGGGTGCAACATGGTGATTCAGTATCTTTACATGTTACAAATTACAAACTGATCACACCAGGTCCAGTTGTACCGTCTGTCACCATACTAAGTTATTACAATTTTATTGACTATATTTCCATGACTAATTTTATAACTGGAAGTTTGTACCTCTTAATCCCCTCCACCCATTTCTCTTGTCCCTTCCCCCTCCTTCCCCTCTGGTGGCCACCAGTTTGTTCTCTGTATCTATGAGTATATTTCTGTTCTGTTTGATTTTTAGATTCTGCATATGAGTGAAATCATAGAGTGTTTGTCTTTCTCTGACTTCACTTTATTTCACTTATTTCACTATGTCTCTGACTTATTTCTCTAGAATTTCACTCTAGGTCCATCCACGTTGTCACATTTAAATGGCGGCATTTGTTCATTATAACTGAGTAGCATTCCTGTGTGTGTGTGTGTGTGTGTGTGTGTGTGTGCGCGCGCGCGTGCGAGCACCACATTTTCTTTACTCATTCATTGACTGATGGACATTTGAATTGCTTCCAGGTCTTGGCTCTTATAACTCATGCTGCAGCAAGTGTGGGGATAAATACATCTTTTCAAATCAGTATTTGGTTTTTTTGGCAGGTGGAAGAGGGGTTTCCAGGAAACCACCTGGAGTGGAATTGCCAGATCCTGTGGTAGCTCTGTTGTTCATTTTTTGGGGACCCTCCACACCGATTTCCACAGTGGCTGCACCAGTTTGCATTCTTGGCAGCGGTGCACGAGGGTTCCTTGGTCTCCACATCCTCACCAACCCCTGTTGTTTCTTGTGTTTTTTATTTTAGCCATCCCGACAGGCGAGACCTCATTGTGGTTTGGGGTTGTATTTGCCTGATGGCTAATGATGTTGAGCATCTTCTCAAATGTTTATTGGGGGGCCAGTTTTTAAACTTGGCGAGAGTGTTCATCTCTGGTTTGGTTCTCTTACTGCTGGGATCTCCGTGGAATCCCTGGTGGCTGGTGGCTTAGTGAGGGCTGTCCATTCTGCCTGGTGAAGACACAGCGTCTTGGTCAGTCTTTGCCTGGCCTCACGTCCGCTTACCCCGGCCGTGCCCAGCTTAGTACTCCGTCCAAAGCTCAGGGTCTCTGCACTGCCGTCCCCTCTTGTCGTGGACAGCTCCTCCTCGTCCGGTTCTCTGCCCGCAAATTCCGCCTACCCAGACTTTGATTCCTGTCTCCCTGACTCAGTGGGACTGTCATGCCCTGGCTGGGTCAGCTGCCTGCACTGCAGTCCAGAGAAAGAGGTGGGGATCATGGGGCTCGGTCTGCTTGCTTCCCTTCTCCTGGGGCTGACGGTCCGGCCGGTCCTGCCCTGCCTGTTGCCTAATGTCTGAAAACAGTCATTTCACATACTTTCTTCCATTTTCTGGTTGTTTGCAGCTGGAGACTAAGGGTAGTGCCTTCCTCTCCATCACGGCTGACTGCGCTCTGTCGATGTTTTCTGTACCTCTCTGCCCTGGATGTTTCTGGCTGCTGTGTGCATTTCAGTATCGACTTGAACACCATCTGTTGAGAGTTAAACGCTGAACTTTTAGGGTAACCAAAGATCCACTTCATCTGCCCTTATTTTTGTTTTAAACCAAATGAAGAGTAAAAAGAACAAGTATTCATAGTTTTTTAAACCAACCCGCCCAGATGCCGTCTCTCGCTGCTCTCTGGATCTGCGTGCTGCGCCCCCACCCCACCCCACCCCACCCCTGCAGTCTGCCTGGTTCCCTCCTGCGTTGTGTCATTCAGTCCTGTCGTGACCGTTCTGCCGTGACGGGCCATCGCAGTTGTTGTTCAATGACACTGTCATTACTCCATCCTCATTTTTGAAGAAGTCTTTTGCTGCATCATAGAAGCCGAGTTAATAGTTGTTTTTAACACGTCCACGATGCAGCTCCTCCCCGGTGCTTCCGGTAAGAGGTCAGTAGACCTGTTCATTCTTACGCGTTCCGTAGAATACGCTGTTTCTTTCTGGCTTGAGATTGTCTCTCTAACTCGGGGCTTCAGCAGTAGCAGGGACATGCCCGGGTTTGGTTTTCTGTGTCTTTATCCCGCTCCAGGTTTGCTGAGTTTCCGTGATCTCCTAAGTTGGTTTTTCACTGACTTGGGAAGTTTCTGGCTGCTGTTTCTTCAGATATTTTTCCTTTCTCATCCCCTCTCCTCTGGGACGTCAGGCATAGGAGCATCGGGCCACTTGACCACGGTGTTCATCTTTCAGGGCTCAGCATCATTGACCTGTCTTCATTTGCTACTTGCCGATTCTCCCTTGGGTGATCTCCGGCCTTATTTTCAAACCTTGTTCCTATTGAATTTTCAGTGAGATTGGGAGCTCACACTTGAAAGATTTTGTGGCGTCTTCGTAAAATTTTCTGTGGCTGATCTTCCACGAAATGGAAACGGAACTCTTAAACCGTAATTTTCACGTACATTTCGGAAAGAACTCTTCCTCTGAGCGAGAGCCAACGCCACCGCTGCCCCTCTCGACCACTATGGTTACAGAAACGTAGGTACTGGATGCCTCTTTTTAACTGTTAAATTTTGTACTCGAGAACGGTGGTCGTGCAGGGTTACTCGCACTTGGTGTTGGTGACATTTCTCGTTTCTCCTCTCCTTCTGAGCTGACCTGCTAGGCTCCTTCTCTTCCTGCCTCCCCGTAATTCCTTTTGTGGATATTTTCTAAAGCTTAGCCTTTGGCCTTCTTCTCGTCTGTGTGGCTGCTCTTCCCCGACTTCATGTTCACACTCTCCTTTCTGTCCTCCTCCTCGTCCTTAGGCCCCTGCCAGTTGAAAGTCCAGACTTTCAGAATCCTACTCCTGGGTCACCTTAGTGATGGAGAGTTCCCTGTATCAGTCACCTCTGACAGAATTAGTCACCCTTTCTCTGCACCCGTTAATGCCCTTATGGTACTTTTCATGCTGCATTCTCATTAGTCGTAAGGCAGCGTTTCTCCGCTGGGAGCCATTTTGCCCCCTCGCGCCCCCCCCCCCCCCGGCCCAGGGACGTTTGACAACATCTGGAGATATTTTTGGTCACAGCTAGAAGGGCAGGGTGGTTCTGGTGTCTGGCGGGCAGAGGCCAGGGATGCTGCTTAATAGCCTACAGGGTACAGGACGGTCCCTACAACAAAAAGTCACCTAGCCTAAAATGTCACTAGTGCCAGGGTTGAGAAATGCTGTTATGGGGGGATCTGAATCTCTGGCTAGATTTTGAGTTCTCTGAGGTAGAAGGTAGAGACTGTATCTTACTCATCTTTGTATCTTACACACACACACACACACACACACACACACACACACACACACCCTTCCCATCACGTCAGGGCCAAACACACCTGGTTCATAATAGACGCTCACGTTGGTGAAACCGCATCCACGCTGGCGACTGTGGCTGAAGACCTTCGGGCCCGTGCAGGCAGGACGCAGGGAGGCCTCTGCTCAGCTGAGCACTGGTGTCTTCTCAGGACTTCCAGAGTGAGGCCTGGAGCTGTAGTTTCTGTTTGTGAACTATGTTCGACCATATCCTTGAAGAACAAGACCTTGGGACGCCTGGGTGGCTCAGCCGGTTCAGCGTCCAGCCCTTGATTTCGGCTCAGGTCACGATCTCATGGTTTGTAAGTTCGGGCCCCACCCCGGGCTCTATGCTGATGGTGCAGCACCTGCTTGGGATTCTCTTCCCCTCTCTCTGCCCCTCTCCTGCTCACTCTCTCTGTCTCTCTCTGAAAAATAAATAAACTTAAAAAAAAACACAAAAACAAAAACCAGAATCTTGCCATTTGCAACATGGAGGGCTCCGGAGCGTATTATGCTAAGTAAGTAAGTCAGAGAAAGACACATAACATGTGATTTCACTCATGTGTGGAATTTAAGAAACAAAACAGCTGAACATAAGGGGAAACAAAAAGAGGCAAAACATAAAACAGACTCTTAACGATAGAGAGCAAAAGCGAAGGGGGCTGGAGGGAGGTGGGCGGAGGGATGGGCTAGATGGGGGATGGGCATTAAGGAGGGCACTTGTGATGAGCACTGGGGGTTGTATGGAAGTGATGAATCACTCGTTCTCTTCGTGAAACTAATATCACGCCGTATGTTAACTGGAACTTAAAAACTTGAAACAAAAAAAAAAAAAAACCACGCCCTCACCTTCCCTTGACCTTCGGTTCGGCTTTCCTCTCTGGTGTGGATATTTACTGCTCCATCACCTAGCATCAGAACTGGGCGGGGGTGGGGGACTTTTTACGTACCGGTCTCTCTCTCTCTCTCCTGTTAATCTCTGAACCTTTCGGTCCTTCTTCCTGTGGCCCCTGTACCACCCCGATCACGGTTCTAGACCTCACCACCCGAGACTCGGTTTCCCATCTGGCGCTGGTGCTGTGAAAGCCTCCTCCTTAGAGCCTTACCATCACGTCATTCGCTACTTAAACCCATCAGGGCTGGCCCGGCCTCGTCTCCCCGGCCAGGCAGCCCCCGGGCCATGGGGCGGTCGAGTGAGCATGAGGCCACGTTGGTCCCCAGCCCTCACTCCAGCCCTGCGTGTCCTCCGTGTTCCTTGAGCAGGGGCGAGTCTTTCCTCTCCAGGCCTTCACTCGAGTTTTTCTGCTTTTTGTAAAGCCCACTCGCCATGCAGGGCCCGGCTGAAATCTTCCTCCTCGACACTTCCCTGGCCTGACCTCTGGTCGTCTCTACCTTGTGTGTGTCCCCGTACTCAGCCTTTTAGAGGGTGACCTCCTACAGTTGACTGTTGAACAACACGCTGACTCTGGGGAAGTCACAAATCACACGCAGATTTTCGACGGCGCGGGGGTCGGCACCCCTGACCCCGCGTCGCTCTAGGGTCGGTGGCATTTTTATCTAGGACTGCCTTGATGCTGCTGCCCTCTGGATTTTGAGCTCCAAGAAGAGGCCACGTTTTCTTATTTCAGGTGCCCCCTTGAGTCCCAGCACAACGCTGATAGAAGTAAGGCGTAGTGATTTTTTGAAACACTGAGCCAGGAGGGGAGGCCACAGGGGGGCGCCGCGGAGAACCACCGTCTTGGGCCAGGCCCTCTATTTCCTGTTCTCTCCTGGGATGCTCACAGAAGCCGTATCTGGAGGGCGTTTGCACGCACTTGGAAGGGAAGCAGATGGAGAGGTTAAATAACTTGGCCAAGAAGAGCAACTAAAAGTGGTAGGGCTAGCCTCGAGATTTGAAACAAAGCTGAACAACTCCAAAGTGACTTTGTATTATACTGCGCTGTTTAACCCTCCAGGTATTTTATGCCCTTCCTACCCTGGGGAAATAGGTCGATACGGTCCAGGCACAAATTGACCTAACGGCTTTATTTTAGCACGATGTAACCACTTGTCCTTTTTAAATTAGAGATGCTAAACATTTTCTGTTCCCTGAAAAAGAGGGAATTGGGCATGTATGTCCATACGTGTTTTAAAATTTAAGCGGATCAGAAATGTTTCTATTAGATTCATGAAAATATCACCCTAGTTTGTTTTAAATTTAACACTTTTTATTTTTTTAAGTAATCTCTACGCCGAGTGTGGGGCTCCGACTCACAACCCTGACATCGGGAATCCCGTGCCCCACTAACTGAGCCAGCCAGGCACCCCTATTGTGTTTTAAGTTTAGGAAACATTTATCTTTCAAGAAACGTAGAGCACTTTATGTTTCTAATTTATATTTCCAGTATTTCTGAATTATCTTGACTGTTTCCATCTGCCGAATTATGGGACTCCACAGTAGTTATGAAATCATTTTTTCTTATGTTGTATATGTTAACGTTTGTAAATAAGAATTTTTCTCATTTGCAGGTACAGATCTATGAATTAGAGGAACATAAGATTGAAACATGGAGGGGTAAGCACTATTGGGTGTTAAAAATCTTTTAGGATCAGGAAAAAAAATGTGTGTAAAACATGTCTTAGCTTCGCAGATCCTTTTCTCTTTGCCTAAGAAATTATGTGATTAAAACATTTATTTCTATTTTAATCTTGAATAGTGTGCTATTATTATTGTAAACACCATCTGTTCTGTTTACTAGGGGATCCTATAACAAGTCCTCACACTAAGGCTGGGATAGAAAGACAGTGAACTAACCAGTACCCCGGTCACTGCCCCCCACGGAGCCACCACTGACTGCTAAAGATTACCCTCCTTGCCCACAGATTTATCTGTCTATAGAAAATGCACCAGGCGAGCGCTTAAGATGAACAAAATTAAGGATCTCTTCTTAAATTTAATCATTATTTCTTTATAACGGAGGAACACAGAACAAATGAACCTTAAACTAGAAGGTGTGAATAAAATGACACGAAAAAGGAACCCTTCGAAGTCGCAGTACCTTTTCTGCAATGGATCCAGTTTTTAAATTCTGATTTCACGATCGTGAAATTGTTCTGTCTTAGCGAGCCCCGTCATGCTGGATTGATGCAGGGGGCAAAGGGCCCGTCACTGGGATGGGACAGGACTCACTGAGGAAGGCAGTCGGACCGACATTGAGGAGAGGCCTTTATAGGGTGTTCAGAGAAGAGCCTGGCTAGAAACGGAGGGACCGGTAGATAGAGATTTGTTGATTAATAATTTGCTTGGAACGATGAGCAACCTTTGTGACCGGCAGCCGCAAAATCTGAACATCCGTGGGAATTCTCTGAAGGGCTAGCGGCTCTTTCACTCCACTTGGCTTGGAAGTTTCGCTGAGCGATATGTTTGGTTTAGAATGGCTTTGTCAAGTCGAACAAAACAGAGTCAACAAGGGATCTGTATCTTAGCACTGCCTGTTGGGAAGTGAATATATAACTTAACACCAAGACAGATCCCCCTGATCAGATTCTACTGCATTATAAGTAACGTTAGACTAAGATTTAAGTATATTTACAGTTTGACGTGAGATAGTGTTCATCCAGTGGTAATAATGGTCACGTCAAGATCCTGCTTCATGCTTTTCTGTATAGAAACCTCAGCGAGGCAGATTTCATTACAGTGGGTCTTTAGGAAGATAGTTTCTACAGACTCCCAAGATCCCCAAGATGCAGGTTTTGAGCATGAGTTTGGGGAAACAAAACTTAAGCACCTTTAAAGGACAAAGTCTGTCGTAACTTTTATTTTCTATTTTAACTCGTGAAAATTAGTTTTAAAGGATTCTATGAACACTTCTGTCTTAAGGGTGATAGCAATTTGCTAATATTCTAGTGACCTCTGCTGGTTTTGATTTTTTACATCAGATTGCTTGAATATTCTTCTCATTTTTACAACATCCATTGTAATACCGTTTTTAAATATTTAATTTTTCCACAAAGGCAACATCCCGAAAGCAGCTTCTAAGTTGTTTAAACTAGTCCTAACTCTAATTTATCCGGAAGTGTTCACTAAATTGCATTCATTTGCTTTTGGTTTTTAATCCTTCTAATTGTTGTCTGTAAATTGAAGAGTAGTTTAATTTATGTAATAATTACAAACAGCAAATGGGTTGTTACTAACTGCATATTTTCTTTCTATAAAAACAGAGCTTTATTTACAAGAAACATTTAAGCCTTTAGTGAATATATCTCCAGATGCAAGGTAAACTTGTAAAGTTTTTCTCCTTTGAAAACATTCATTCAGATTCTTGTTTTGTTTCCATGATTGCTAGATTTTTCATCTAGATAGGGGCCAGCCAGCCCTCCCTAATTTCAGATATTGAATTCAGTAGACGTAGAGGCAATAGAAATCAGCCGGTGTTTGTCCAGAGGATTGATAAGGGGCTGGGAGGATGGTCACGTTAAGCAGTTTTAAAATCCCGATCACCAGCAGCACAAACCATCCGGGGAGCTCTACCTCCGCCTGTTAGATCGCCTTTGGAGGGTGGTGCCCAGGAACGTGCATTCCGGAAGCTCCCCCAGGGGTTCTAGCGTGCCCTGAGGTTGAAGGTCACGCTCCGTTAGACATGGGTCAGGAGGTCATCGGAAGAACGCGCCACCCCTCGGGAGTCCTCTAGCGCATACGTTTTGACCCAGGCCTTCTGGGACGGCTCCGGCAGACCCGGGAAGGGCCAGAGCAGCCCCGAAGGGGGTTGCAGTGAGTCCGCTACGGGGCGGTGCCGGGCCCGAGCTCCTGGTCGCTGGTGTGGTCCCTTGGCAGTCCTGTCGTTCTCAAACAGCAGCATTAAACACGGTTAGAACCTCCTCTCCTAGAGATCCGTAGCTCGCGCTTATATCTGAGATTGACACAGACTGGGAAAAATCAAGATCTCTTGCTGAGATACCCAACTTAAAACTTTTCCCAAACACTGCTTTGAGTCCAGTCAACCTTTTATTGCTGTGATGTGAAAACACTGAAAATGCTTCTAAAGCAGGGGTGGTCCAGAGCGTTTTACATTTTTCCTTAAAGCCTCCTAACAACTTTGATGGCTTTTCCCGCAGCCTCTTCGATGCTGTATACTCGTTGATCAAAAATAAAATCCACAGATTGCCAGTTATTGACCCTATCAGTGGGAATGCACTTTATATACTTACCCACAAAAGAATCCTCAAGTTCCTCCAGCTTTTTGTAAGTAGTTTTTAGTGTTTCTAAAGACGTAGTTGCATCTACTTTAACTAATTTACTTCAAGTAAATTGGCTCCTGTCACCCTCCGTAGAAGCGGTTAACTTTGGCATTGCGATTGTTAGGAGGTCTCCATCGTTGCTAAGCTGCACTTTCTCAACTTACTGCATTCTCCAAGTTGATGCCATGTAAGAAGCAGTCGCCTTTCAGGGCAAGTGTCAAAATACCCAACACGCTTGAAATTCTCTATTTAAGTTAGAATGTTTCATCACCTAAAACAAGAGGGCAGTAAAGCAATTTGCAAGCCAGTCTCTTTCAGACACTGCTATCTTAAGATCGGTTGAGCCAGTATTTACAGCAAATTGCCTTACGATGCTTTATCGGTATCATGGTTGCAGAAACATTCAAACAATACCGTCCCCAGGATTATCGTATTGGAAATTACAGCGATAGAAAAACCCACAGCGAATAGAATTTTGGCACGAGAATACCATGTTGGTCCAAATTCGGGCTGTGTTACCGGTAGGTTTTCTCAGCTGCATTTGAAAGGAGACATCTTCCTAATCATCCCGAACATTGGCCTCTTTGGTCAATACTAAAAGCGCCGAAGGACCCGAGTTTTTACAAGAGCGCTTTAATTTTTCCCCTTCGGATTACATGCCCTGAATTTGCAGTTAGCCGTCGTTGGTCAGCTAGGACCAGTAGGAGGCCTCGTTCGTGGTCCCGAAGAGACGACACGTGAAGTCATGTTTTTACGGAATGTAGTAGACATTAAAAATCGACCTCAGATGCGCTTCCCCGCTTCCTACCGCATCAGTTAAGGAAATAAAACAGCGCTCTAGCGCGACGCAGAGAGGCCGGCATCCCGACCTCAGCTTTGCCAGACAGAAGCACCAAGGGGTCCGTAGTTGGGAGAATCAAGCCAGTCCTGCATTTTCATAGTTTACCTGGGAAACTAACACTCTTCACGATTAAATAATTGCTAAGACAGAAGGTAGGAAATTGACAAAAAAGCAGGCAGTAGAAAGACAGTGTAGGGGACAGTCAGGGACGGATAGTGCTGGGTAGACGTCCCCCCTGTCAGGCGCAGACCCTGGGTCTGCTGTGCGCTGAACAGGCTGTCGCCCCCGTATCCCAGTTGAGTGGGACCCAGGGCGGGGCTGTGTATCCAGGGCCCGCAGGTGCCAGGCCCACCCCCTAGAGCGATCGCACTAAAGTGACAGTAATCGTCATAGCTGAAGACTCTTCAGCATTTGTCACGTGGCAGGTACTGTCCTGCCCGTGTCACACGACACCTCTAATCCTCGCCTCCACCCTCTCAGGTAGGTATTTTTACGCGTCCCCACCTTCGAGGCGGTGAAACTGAGGTGGAGCGACTGCCAGCTCACTGCCGGCAGTGGCTGAGAGGCTCCTGACGGGCGGCCTCTCTCGGCCTCTCGGCCTCCCTGCCTCCGAGGCCCTGTCGGCGGGCGGTGTCGCGGCTCCTCTGTGCGGAGGCGCCCGGCTCAGAGAGTTAAGCCTGCCCCGGGTCTCCCAGATGTTTCTGGTCGAGTCCAGCCCGTTTTCACGGCTGCACCGCTGCGGGTGCGAAGGAACAGTGGGAGGCGGGCCTTGGTGTCCTCCTCTTCCGTAAAAAGTCGAGGAGGTCCCCTCTGCCAGTACAGCCTTACATTTGGGCCAATATGGTAATGAAGTCATGCTCTTAGAATATTCACCTAGAGGTTTTCAGATTAAAATACAGCTTTTTAAATAAAACTTCAGACCCTGATTTTTACTGATCCGAGATCATTTTCTGAGGCAAAAGTGGCCTTTCCCTTGGAGACCGTTGACAGTTAGCCTGAGCGTACAATATGGAACAGGGGTTGTCCTGCGTCACGATGGGCTAGATGACCTAATAGGTCTTTCTTTTTTTTCTCTAAATTTCTAGGATTCTCATGATTTGAATATTGATGAACTCTTTGACTTGAACATTTTGTTTCTTCTAATTGTTCATCTTTTCCTGATAATTATAAGGTACAGCAGGAGGACGGAATCAACTATACCCTTTATACAAGGTGGATTTTTGAAACCGTAGACCTTATTTTGTCTTAGTCAAACATGACCCTAGACTCCTCTCTTCTGACTTCTCCCTCCTCCTCTAAAACAGCCCATGAAAAGAAAAGCGAACTTTTAAAGGTTCTTGCAATTCTGTTGGCCTGTTCTGTGCCCCTCGTAATCACAAGGTGGAGTCCTCAGGATGTGGCCCGGGGCGGGGGGGGGGGCCGGGGTGAGGACTAGCTTAGCTCAGACAGCTCTCCTGAGACGCTCTGGGTCTGGAAACGCGTGGGTTCTTGGTAGATATTCCTTAATGCCGACAGCAGGACCAGGAATTTAAGATAAATATCTAAGGATACAGGATTCTTGGTGGCTATGGGTCTGAACTTCCAAAGAGACCTCTTGTTCCCTCTTCTGTCCACGTTTTCCGTGGGTAAAGAGAAGGGGAACGTTACATTGTGTGAGTGCCTTGTAGTGTTTTACTAAGTCGTTGAATAGAAGCGTAGACCCGTAAACCGGTTTGAACGCAGACTGCAGTTCCTATGTGTAGCATTTCCGTGTTCGTTCGGACATCCAGGTAGATGGTCAGAAAACCGCTAACTGTAATCTGTGATACGTAGTGTTTTGTTTCAAGTGTGGACATGTGCACATTGAAGAGGTCTGCTCGGGCTCTAGAGCATTTGTGTTTATCTTCTGCTTAGATGTCTGATATGCCAAAGCCTGCCTTCATGAAGCAGAACCTAGACGCCCTTGGCATCGGGACCTACCACAACATCGCCTTCATCCACCCGGACACTCCCATCATTAAAGCCTTGAACGTCTTTGTAGAAAGACGAGTGTCGGCCTTGCCTGTGGTGGATGAGTCAGGTCTGTGGGTTTGGTCAGACAGAGGCCACGCTTTGTCTCCTTGGGGCAAACTGACTGCTAAGCGGTCAGCAGATCAGACTGGGTGGCCAGCAAGGGGGGGGGGGGGGGATGAGAGTTTCAGACATGGCGGATCGAGTCAGCACCGAGCAGCACTCGGGTTAGCAAGGACTTGGACCTGGCTTATTTCTACACTTGCTGTTAAGATGGGATTTCACGTCCGTTTAAAATTAGACAAGTTTGTTTAATCGCTAGTAAGCATCTGGCTAAGACTGATTTTAAATGGTTTTTTTTTTTTGTCTCTGAGACCTGTTTTTTTCTAACATTTGTTTTCATTTTTAGGAAAAGTTGTAGATATTTATTCCAAATTTGATGTCATTGTAAGTACTTTTAATTTTGTTACACCTGTCCTCTAGAATGCATTTAAAACAGATTCATGGGGCACCTGGGTGGCTCAGTCAGTTAAGCGTCCGACTTTGGCTCAGGTCATGATCTCACGATTTGTGAGTTCGAGCCCCGTGTCCGGCTCTGTGCTGACCGCTCAGAGCCTGGAGCCTGCTTCGGATTCTGCGTCTCCTTCTCTCTCTGCCCCTCAAAAATAAATAAGTGTAAAATAGGTACATTAATCTGTTTGTGATTTTCCCTCATTACTAGCTTTTGTGAATGTGAGGACCGGAGGATTCTGCAGACTGCCCAGAGTTACTGTGCTTAACATCCCCTGGGTTAGCAGTGAATAACATATTAGCATTTTATGGTTTTTCCAGTCTATGTGTAGTTTATCCATTACTACAGCATGTGTGAATATTATAGACGGTCCTATTTCTGTGGGCAAGACATTATTTATTCCGTGTGCTTAGTGCACACAGTAATTCAGGGGTCACTTCAGGGGTTATAATCATCTCATTGTTTTACTGATTGGGAACAGCTGTTCTAAAGAAAACAGCAAATATATTCATTATTTAAACATTTTTTTTAATGTTTATTTTTGAGAGAGAGAGACAGAGCACGAGCGGGGGAGGGGCAGAGAAAGAGGGAGACACAGAACGGGAAGCAGGCTCCAGGCTCTGAGCTGTCAGCACAGAGCCCGACGCGGGTCTTGAACCCACAGACTGCGAGATCGTGACCTGAACCAAAGTCGGATGCTCAACCGACTGAGCCACCCAGGCGTCCCTATATTAAAGTCCTGTTTTGAGGGGTCTGTTTTTGATCCCTGGTGTAAATCTGCTAGATGTAATGCTACATCTTTCTACTGAATGCTTTTTCACCCCATTCATTTTAAATGCACTTCCTTAGAGTTTTCTAGTATCTCTAAGAAAGGAAACCAAAATTCTGGTAGCCCCAAACGTGCTCTGCATTTTTTACCCTAATATCGATCCCGCCGTTAAATATAACTTGGCAGCTAGCTGTGTCTCTTGTCTCATGCATTCTGCTTAACAGGCATCAAAAAATCTGCCAATTAGAATTTGGTTGGGTAGGACCCTCTGAGGTTAAAGCCACATGGGTCTGTGGGGGGCTCGTCTGGCCTGTTCTTCCTTCACGGGCTTGATCTGGCGGGTCCCTCGGCGCCTTCCTGGCGAAAACCTTGCCCCCTGGGCAGGGGCTCGCAGGGAGGGTCTACTGTTGCAGGCACCCTAGGGTGCTTCTCACCCTTTACAAATGTTAGTCTAAGGATGGGGGGGAGGTAGTCTTCGTAGGACAAGCAGGCAGAATTTAACAGGGTTTGTCATAATTAAGGTATATCTCGTAAGCTCTGTGCTGACAGCTCGGAGCCCGGAGCCCGCTTCGGATTCTGTGTCTCCCCCTCTCTCTGCCCCTCCCCCACTCAATGCTCTGTCTCTGTCTCAAAAATAGATTAAAAAAAACTTTTTTAAAAGATAAACAATGTCTTTAAAAATCAGGTCACTTTAAACTTACTAATCTTGGTTATTAAATAGGCGAGCTGAAATCAAAGGACATAATTCACCGTCCCTTTATTACAGAACCTTGCTGCTGAGAAGACGTACAATAACCTAGATATCACAGTGACCCAGGCCCTTCAGCACCGCTCACAGTACTTTGAGGGCGTCGTGAAGTGCAGTAAGCTGGAAATACTGGAGACCATCGTGGACAGAATAGTGCGGGCCGAGGTGAGGCAGCCGGGCCAGATCACCCCCTCCCCGCCCACCCCTGCGCACGCCCGCTGCACCGGGTCCTTGCTCAAGGCGCGCGGGGATCCTGAGTCACAGCGTCAGCCAGTGCGATCGGAGATCACACCCTCCCCGTGTTGCTTGACACATAGTAGGTCACCTGGAAATGCTCACTGCAGTGAACTGATAAGTGCCAGTGTCATAGTGGAGTCAAACTGGTCAGAAACTTTCATGGTTTAAAAAGCACATGACTAAGAAAACAAATGTCCCAAGAGCTTTAGGTCCCATTAGGGGGTTTACGAACTTAAAATTGTGTCATTGTATACTGCTGTAACAAAGGGAATGGTCACTCAAAACATCTTGATCTTCATAAAGTTAATGTTCTCGCTTTCCTGATCGAGATGAGTAGATGGTCGAATAACTTCGTCTCCTGACCCTCTGCACTCTGGTGCCCGTGTACGTGAGGGTTTTGAGTATACTTCGGATAACGCTTCCGATAAAAGATGAGCGAGATCAGCATATAACGTATCTAATCCAGGATCCCCACTCCCGGAATCTTTCCTTCCCTTCCTCATTAGACAGGGATGGGAATGTTAGCCGTTTATCACTCTCCAGGACTGACATACCGTGTTCTTTCTGGAACTGCCCCGAAGTAGGCAGAATCAATTCATAATGATACATCTGCTTTGGTCATTCTTATTATAAATATGAGAACACAGTCCACGAAGAAAATCCCCTGATTAGTTCGTAGGCTACTAACAGGCGATCCTAACGTTACCTGTGAAGCAGGGGGTTGTACCCTCTCAGGAGCCATCTTACAGAAACATAGCCCCGTCTTCATCCTTGCGTGTTGAAGACTTCACCTTGGCGTGGGCTCACCCGCGGGGCCTCCCCCCGCTACCACTGTTCACAGCTTTTGAAACGTATTTCACTTAGAATCTCAGTAGGAACTCTTTCCTTTTTCTACTTGAGTTTAGTACCCATCACTCTTGTTCTCCAAAGAGTTTTAGTGGACTTGGGAATACATCTTTACTTTTTATGAAGGTCCATAGAATTATGGGCCTTTCGAAGATCATAGGCAGAAATAGGTAAGACCCCTCTTCCTAATTATCTATAAGGACAGTGCACATCCATGTGATGAAATCCTTTACAACAACAAGAAATGTCCTAGAAGGTACAGAAAAAACATTAACAACGTATTACCAAGAGAAAAAGCCACTTACCGTATATAGCGTGAGTATATTCATTTACCTGCTCATGTGTATAGAAAAGAGGCCAGAAAGACCCGCGCCACAGCAGTAGCCGTGGCTGGTCCTGGGTGGCGGAGTTCTGGTTAGCGTGGGGAACACCGTCCAGTGCTCCTCTGTCCTGAGCTCTCTTGTCTGAGCATATATTATTCTCGGGCAAAAGAAAAAAGCAATTGGCTCGTCTTTTCGGCCCATCTGGCAAGCAATAGAAATTTCTTTGTAATAGGAAATAGGTCATTGAGGAAAGAGATGTAATTTAACACTTTTCTCAAGTTACCCATTTTGACTTTTTTCCCCATTGAAATAATTTCTTTCACCAGATGGCTCCTTGCTGGGGGACAAAGGCCAATTTTAGCTTCATTACAGTTGTTGGGGAAAGGGTATACAGTATCCACAATGATTTAGTTATTTATAGGACATAAATATCACACCAGAATATTCGCTAGTTTAGACTCAGCAACAAATGGCAAGAAAATATTTTTGGTAGCCGTTTCTGCCTGGAAGACTGAATTCTCTGGGTAAGATCACTGCCCTTTGACCTTCAGTCATTCAAAAGAGAGTTACTTAGTTAGCATTATTGGACGTTAACAACAAAATGTGTCCATAATAGACTAGAAAGCACTCGCTGATCCTAGATACAAGCCATCGTTTTTAATTTATAATTATAGTAAAATAATTGTGTTCTATCACAGGATTATTGAAGACCCGAAGTTTTTTTAGAAAAACTTCTCAAGTTTATTTAAGTCCTGTCTACACCCAACATCTAGAGTAAGACCCCACAACACAAGCCATCGTTTGCTGAAGATCTCAGTGGAAAATGAGATGTGACTATAACGTTTCACTTAATTATAGTTCACTTATCTTCTGAACTCAGCATATTACATAGGAATTTCATAGAGAAAAGACTACAGAAAAGTGAAGAACCGTGACCCATTTTGTTCTAGCTCTCATTTGGTTGGACGTCTTTCCCATGTAAATCAGTATCTGAGAGTTACGAGAAACTGAGATACAACTGTACACAATTAAGAACTTACATTTAAGATTATGGCTGCCTGGTACCTTCATGTTTTGGGGTTGTATCGTTCCTATATTGATATTCTGAAATTTGAAAACAGCGGGACGCAGCCGATTTTTCCCACGAGTAGTTAAGAAAGTCAGCACTGCATTGTAGCTTCAGAGCCTAAGACCCTTCAAGGTTCTGCGCGCTGTTTCCATCTCTCATTTGTGGGATGTACTCAGGGCATCGTATACGAAAGACATTTTCCCTTACACCCGTTTTAAACCTTCATGTAAATTCTGACCCACTTTTCTCGCGTTTGCAGGTGCATCGGCTGGTGGTAGTAAATGAAGCAGATAGCATCGTGGGTATTATCTCCCTGTCAGACATTCTGCAGGCCCTGATACTCACGCCCGCAGGTACGAGTGCCGGGTGCTGGCCTTGCCCTTCGTGTGCGAGAAGGGGGGGTGGGGGCTGCCGGGCGGGGGCAGGTGCCCCGTGCAGGTACTTCACCACCGCGCACAGACAGAGCTCAGTGTTTCGGGGTTGTATCGTTCCTATATTGATATTCTGAAATTTGAATTCTCGTGCATTGCCCTGTAAACCATTTTCACTTTCTGTGTGGTTTTTCTTTGTTTTACTGCTCCGCGTGGGTGAGAGATAAAAGTTGATAGAAATTCTGAGGAGCATCCTATCAACAACCAGCAGCGTCTGCATAAGTGAGGATTCGTTGCCATAGTCCTAACCCTCCCCATTCAAAAGCGAAGACTCCTTCAGTTTTGATTTTTAGGACGACTACCTAGAAAACATAGGAGGGGAAATTCTTCCCTCTACCCTTAAAAAAAAAAAAAAAAAACACAAAAAAATCTTGTGTTTTGAGTATATAAAACAGAAGGCCTAAACACAAACTTTTTTCCATTAACAGCAGCATATGGGAATTACATTACCTCCCAAACAGCGTTGGTAGCTAACCTCATTTTGTGCCAGACCAGCTCGGCGCAAGCTCTCGGGCCAGTCAGGGAGCGTGCAGGGGAGGGGAGGAGGGGACTCTGGGAAAGAGGGCTGCTGTGTCTCCTGTGGGCCATGTTTAGTAGTGAGAGGCGGGCTAAGGGGTCCTAAAGGCACCAGCCCTCTCTTTTTCCTCCCTACTCCTCCCCTTCCCACCCCCATCAAGTACAAACAGTCCAGCCTTGGGCCAGACTGACCCGTGCCAAGACATGCCAAGACTGCAGACTAGGTGACGTACACTCCGAACCCCCTAGAAGTTAAACATTAAAGTGTGCGTGTGCTCAAAAACAGACACACAGACCAGTGGAACAGAGCAGAGACCCCAGAATTGGAGCCACAAACATATGGCCAACTAATCTTTGACAAGGCAGGAAAGAGGATCCAATGGAAAAAAGTCTCTTTAACAAATGGTGCTGGGAGAACTGGACAGCAACATGCAGAAGAATGAAACGAGACCACTTTCTGACACCAGTCACAAAAAGAAACTCAAAATGGATAAAGGACCTGAATGTGAGACAGGGAACCATCAAAACTCTAGAGGAGAAAGCAGGAAAAAATCTCTCTGACCTCGGCCGCAGCAGTTTCTTACTTGACACATCTCCAAGGGCAAGGGAATTAAAAGCAAAAATGAACTATTGGGACATCATCCAGATAAAAACTTTTGCACCGCAAAGGAAACAATCAATAAAACTAAAAGGCAACCGATGGAATGGGAAATTTGCCAATGACATGTCCGACAAAGGGCCAGTATCCAAAATCTATAAAGAACTCACCAAACTCCACACCCAAAAAACAAATAATCCAGAAAGAATTGGGCAGAAGACATGATTAGACATTTTTCCAAAGAAGACATCCGGATGGGCAACAGGCACATGAAACGATGCTCAACGTCACTCCTCATCAGGGAAATGCAGATCAAAACCACACTGAGATAGCGCCTCACGCCGGTCAGAGTGGCTAAAATGAACAAATCAGGAGACTGTAGATGCTGGCGAGGATGTGGAGAAATGGGAACCCTCTTGCACTGTTGGTGGGAATGCAAACTGGGGCAGCCGCTCTGGAAAACAGTGTGGAGGTTCCTCAAAAAATTAAAAATAGATCTACCGTATGACCCAGCAATAGCACTGCTAGGAATTTACCCAAGGGATACAGGAGTGCTGATGCGTAGGGGCACTTGTACCCCAATGTTTATAGCAGCAATTTCAACAACAGCCCAATTATGGAAAGACCCTAAATGTCCATCAGTGAATGAATGGATAAAGAAGATGTGGTTTATATATACAATGGAATACTACTTGGCCATGAGAGAGAACGAAATCCTGCCATTTGCAGCAATGCGGATGGAACTGGAAGGTATTAGGCTGAGTGAAATAAGTCAGTCAGAGAAAGACATATCATAGGTTTTCGCTCATAACGTGGATGTTGAGAAACTTAACAGAAGACCATGGGGGAGGGGAAGGGGAGAAAATAGTTACAGAGGGGGAGGGAGGGAGGCAAACCGTAAGAGACCCTTAAATACAGAGAACAAACTGAGGGTGGATGGGGGGTGGGGGAGAGGGGAAAATGGGTGATGGGCACTGAGGAGGGCACCTGTTGGGATGAGCACTGGGTGTTGTACGGAAACCAATGTGACAACAAATTATATTTTTAAAAAATGAACCCATGGGGCGCCTGGGTGGCGCAGTCGGTTGAGCGTCTGACTTCAGCCAGCTCACGATCTCGCGGTCTGTGGGTTCGAGCCCCGCATCGGGCTCTGGGCTGATGGCTCAGAGCCTGGAGCCTGTTTGCGATTCTGTGTCTCCCTCTCTCTCTGCCCCTCCCCCGTTCATGCTCTGTCTCTCTCTGTCCCAAAAATAAATAAAAAACGTTGAAAAAAAAATTAAAAAAAAAAAAAATGAACCCAATTAAATAATGGGGAAAAAATAAACCGTGCACGTACTACAGTACTTTACTTTGGTTCAGAAATCAAACTAGCCAAGACCAGTTTCCAGTTGGTTTCTAACCTAAAGATGCCCATCTTAAAGGAGTCCCTGCCACCGGCGAGAAATCTCACCTCCTCCGGGTGCAAGCACCGAGGCCGTGACTCCAGCAGAGAAGCAGCAACCAGGGAGGGGGTCCACGGGCTGAGAAAACACACGCAAACCCCTAGCAGAAAGATAAGCAGGTGGCGCCACCCCCGTGCTGCGGGACCCTCCCCGGCTAGCAGGGAGCTCACACGGCTGTACTTGACCTACGCACGGAGATCACCCGGAGCAGGCGGGCGAGACCCATCCGGAGCGCGTGATCCCACTCCTGTGCAGCCTGCGCACAGACAGCTCCTTTGTGCGCACGGGGACGGGCCTCGTCCAGGGCGGGCTCATCCTGGCAGGCGCGTAACTTAGCACCTTCAGAAAGAGGCACCCCTCTCCTGGGCAGCTGGCCGGGGCCAGGGCACACGTTCAGCCAGCAGCGTTAGGGCTCATTTCGGCCCCTCTCCGTCTCATGGCCAAGATTCTTTGTGCGTGGTAAGCTCCAGAGTGAACGAATCACGTTCTTTAGCCTCTGTGTGCCTAGTGTCACAGACCCAAAGAATGAGAATGGTGGCCCGGGGCACCGGGCTCAGTAGAGCATGAGACTCTTGATCTCAGGGTTGTGAGTTCGAGCTCCACGTTGGGCGTACAGATTAAAAGAATAAAAAAAAAATTTTTTTAAACGAATGAAAATGTTGGGCTGGATGAGTTGACATTTCCATCCACATTTGAGATTTTTTAAATTCCAAGTCATTAATACTCCTCTGCGGGGAGGAACCCTGTTCCACGGCCGAATTTGGTATGTGCGTTACCATAGAAATAACGTTCTAAAGATAGTAGTTGAGTTAGAATTCTCTGCAGTGTAGTGTGTAGAACCTATTTAGGAAAAGTGCTCCGTGTCCCTAATAACTGGATCGCAAGTGAACGTTCGGAGAGCTCTCCGGGAACACCGGCCCTGCCCGCCTCGGATCAGCAGCCCTTGAGATGCCGTCATCGTGAGAGACGGTGCCGTGTAAGCATCAGGTGAGGGCTCCGGCCTGGCCCCCATCTCCCCCAGGAGTTGCCCGTGTGTGGCCTCATTTAGCCCCTGGTCCAGGCAGCCGTCCGGTGAGCAGGCTGACCGAGGCCCTGCGTCCTTCCAGACACACTCTGATACCAAACCCACAGGTGAAGCTGTTTGCGGGCGACGAGGGACGGCAGCCGGGACCCGCGCTGATGGGTGGGAATCAGCGGCAAGAGGCACTTCAAGAAGGCATCCGCTCGCTGTTGGGTGAATAAAAGCTACCAGTGGTGATTCAGCAGCCAGTGGACACGGTCCTCCATCAAGGACGCGGATTGGCCGTAGTAACATTTTCTCTTCAGCAGTAGCTCCTTGTCACACGTGGACCGTCCAGGCAAACCTACGTGTGCGCGCGCGCACGCGACCGATGAATAAATGATCGGTTAGCGGTAGCTATGGTTTTTTAGCCCCTTATTTTCTATGGGTTGTTCATCTCTTTCAAAAGTCTTCTTGGGTCTGAAGGGACAACAGGAGAGGCTGCTGTGCTGAGAAAAATGGTAGCGCTCCCGCCCAGAAAGTCACGAGCCAGATGCATGCAGATACCCGTAAACGTGTTGGAATGCTTTTGTTCAACGTTTTGGAAGTATGCACAGGCACACCTCAGGGACCCTGTGGGCTGGGGTCCGGACCCCTGCAGTACAGCGAATGTCACAATAAAGCGAGTGGAAGGAAGGTGTTGGTTTCCCGGTGCACGCAGGGCACGTTAGCACCACACTGTGGCGTGTGACGTGTGCCCCAGCACCGCGGCCAAAACGACAGTGGAAGCGACTTTATTGCTGAAACGTGCTAACCACCGTCTGAGCTTCCAGCGGGTCCTAATCCTCTTGCTGGATGGGGTCCTGTCCCACGGTGACGGCTGCTGACCGGGCAGGGTGGTGGGCACTGAAGGCCGGGGTGGCCGTGCAGCGTCTGAAAATAAGACAGCGGGGACGTTGGCCGCACCGGGTGTCTCTTCCCGTCATGAACGATTTCTCTGTAGCAGGCGGTGCCGTTTGATGGCATTTTACCCAGAGGAGAACTTTCCCCGAATCAGGGTCTGTCCTCTCAGCCCCCGCCACTGCTTCCCCGGCCAGGCTTCCAGAACGTTCCAAATCCCTTGTGACCGTGTCTTCGCGGCATCTCCACCAGGAGGAGATGCCACCTCAGGAAGCCGCTTTCTTTGTCCCTCCTCGTCCGTCCAGGTTTCATCCTGAGATGGTGGCGATCCCGTCCCCTCTTCAGGCTCCACATCTGATCCCAGTTCTCTTGCTGTTTCTACCACGTCCACAGTGACTTCCTCCACTGAGGTCCTGAACCCTCCACATCCTCTCCAGGAGGGTTGGAATCACCTTCTTCCAAACTCCGGATTATGTTGATAATCTGATCTCTTCCTGTAATCACGAACGTTCTTAATGGCTTCTAGAACCGTGAATCCTTCCCAGAAGGTTTTCAGTCACCTGCAGACGCATCTGAGGAGTTCCAGGCGTGGCAGCTGTCGCCTTGTGACCCGTGTTTCTTAAATACTAGACTCGAAGGCCGAGGTGGCCGCCTGAGGCACGGGCTGCAGGATGGCGGGGGTGGCGGCAGGCACGAGCACGACCCTCATCCCGTCCGTCTCCGTCAGAGCTCTGGGATGTGACCGGGTGCACCGCCAGGGAGCTGCCCCCTCTTGAAAGGGATCTCTGGCTGAGCAGAACTCAGCAGCCAGCATCCCCTGCTCAGTGACCGTGCTGGAGACCGATGGGCTTCGTCGTACGTTCACAGAGCGCAGGCGTTCGCGGGGGGCCTCGGGTTTTCGGAACGGTCACCGAGCCCCGGCTGCCGGTCCAGGTCACTGCCGCGTCAGCCCCCGACGAGGGAGTCAGCCCCGGGCACGGACTTCTCCTCTCTGGCTCTGAAGGCCCGGCTGGCATCTTCCGGGAGAAGGCTGTTGTGTCTCCACCGAAGGGGTGGGTGTCGTGCGGCCCCCGCATTCGTTCCGGCCGCTGGGCCTTCCGGCCGGCCTGCCGCTTCGCCCTGCACTTGTGTGCTGTGGAGAGGGCGCCTTTCCCGGAACCTCCTGACACACCTCTGCCAGCTTTAGGCTTCTCCTCTGCAGCTGCCTCACCTCTCTCCGCCTTCACGGAGTCAGAGAGAGTCGGGGCCTGGCTCCGGACTAGGCTCTGGCCTCAGGGGACGTGTGGCTGGTGTGACCTTCCGTCCAGACCCCTGCAACCCTCTCCATACCAGCAGGGAGGCCGCGTTGCCTTCTTACCACCCGTGTTCCCGGAGGAGCACTTTTTTTTTTTTTTTTAAGTTTACATATTTATTTACTTAAGGCATGTCAACCCCCAGCATGGGGCTCGAACTTACAACCCAGAGGCCAAGAGTCGCTCACTTTTCTGACCGAGCCAGCCAGGTGCCCCTGGAGCAGCCGTTTATCTCAAGGATTTTTCCTCTGACTTCACAGCGGGGCTCGCTGTTTGGTGAAAAGAGGCCCACTCTGGACGTGCCTTTGTCACACCGGGCTCAATCATTTCTAGCTTTTGATACAAAGCAAAAGGTGGGCGACTTTCACCTGAACACCTAGGGGCCGCGGTAGGGTTGCCACGTTGGCCTGGTTTCAAGAGTGTTGCATCTCAGGGACGAGGGAGGCCCGAGGAGACAGAAGGAGAGATGGGGGGGACGGCCAGCGGAGCAGTGGGCGCATACACATTTATTGAGTCGCTGCCTGTGTGTGGCTCACGGTGCCGGCCAACGATTACAGTAGCGACCGAGATCCCTGATCGCCGTAACAGGTATCGTCGTGAAAAAGTTTGCAACGTGGGGAGAATTCCCAAAAGGGGACGGGCACGCAGAACGATGCCGTTTGGAAAACGGTGCCGGTAGACTTGCCTGAGGCAGGGTTGGCACAGACCTTCCGATTTTTAAGAACAAAATCACCCGCAAAGCACAGTGAGCGAGGTCCGCCCGCGTGACGGCAACATGCGCACCTTCACTAGGACACACGTGCGTTCTCTCTTTTAGAAACGTTAGCACTGGAACCCCTTTCTTTTCCAAATTAAGTCCTGCCTATTTAACACTTAGGACCTGGAACACAGATTAGAAGTGGGCGGCTGTGTTTGTAGGGGTCTGGAACGTTCTCCTAAGGCACGGCAGAGTACGGGTGAGGATTCCCCCGGGGGGTGGGGACCACCCCTGCTGTGTGCAAGACAGGCCCGGCTGCGACGCGCTTTGATGTTTCATTTTCCATCTACCGACAGGTGCCAAACAAAAGGAGACAGAAACCGAATGACCGCTGTGAGTGGAGAAGCCCTCATAGGAGAACTTGAACAAAGATTCTGGGTCACGCTTTGCCTCATGAACACTGACCGTGTTAGAAGACCGTAAAATGGCTAAGAATGTATAGCAGGGTTTAGCGATGGGTATTTTTTCCAGTGACGTTGAAACTGAGCATAAGAAACAGGTTTTATGTGTTTGAAGATTCAGCCTTGCATTAAAAGACTGTTTTCAGACCTTCGTCTGAGCGATTTCAAATGCTGTATGTTATTAAAGTGCACTGTGTCCTGAAATTTTTTATTATTTTTCGTTTCAAAGAATTCACTGGTCTGTAACAGGTAATATGACATAAGGCGAGCGCATGGCTTCTTCAGACCTAGTGCCTTATGTCGGAACACGTGATATGTCATCACTGCGGCCCGTGGCAGCTGGAGCCACACGGTGCTGGGGCGTGACAGTCTTTGGACCTTTACCAAATCAGTTTTGTTCTCATTAGATTTGTCAAACCGTTGTAATTTGGATATAAATCATTACTTTGTAAAACTTCAATGGCAGTTTTACGTTTAAGTGTCTGTTCTGAACTACAGTGTAGACAAAACTGCTTTACAACAGCTTTATTTATTTTTACTTTCCTGCAATTTTTTTTTCTTTTTTTTTTAAACATCCTGGTGGGTAAGCCTCCCCATGCCCGTTAATAAACCATCGGTGGTTATTTTTAAAAGGCAAATTTCTCATTTAAGTTTGGATCTGGAAAGCGTAGGACTTCTAAAATAGCCACTGTTAGAGTGGAAAAGCCGAAGTTTCTGAAAGCACGGGTGAAAACGTGCTCTGCTAGACTGGGAACAGGCGGCGGTTATGAGCAGACAGAGTGCCGGGAAGACGTCTATTTTTTTCTTGTGTACTGAAACGTAAAATCACAATGTTTGTACGGCTGCTGTGCGATCGTCCGTGTAAATTCTATTGTGGCACATGCAATATGTCATGTGGTTGAAGAGAAACCATGTTTCCTAATGTAAGTGCTCTGAAAATGTCCACACTGTATATATATATGAGTATAGTTTGATTTTTTTGTTGTTGTTTTGGGGTTTTTTTGGCAGATTGAAAGATTAAAGTAAATCTTATTATCGACCATTTTGTTCAGGACGTTCTTTAAAATACCACGTGTTTCGGCACATATTCATTACAAATCTGCATGAAGTTTCCCACGTAGAGATTTCTTCCCAAATGAAGGAGAATGTGAATTCTCGGATCCCTTTTTCCCTCATCAGAAAAAAACAAACCTGGGGAGCCTGGCTGGATCCATCGGAGGAGCATGTGACTCTCGATCTCAGGGTTGTGAGTTCGAGTCCCGTGTTGGGTGTACAGATTACTTAAGAATAAATTCTTGGGGACCGCCTGGGTGACTCAGTTGAGCGTCCAACATCAGCTCAGGTCATGATCTCGCAGTTAGTGAGTTTGAACCCTACATCGGGCTCTCTGCTGTCAGCACAGAGCCCACTTCGGATCTTCTGCCCCCCCGCCTCTCTCCCCAACTCATGCTCTGTCTCAAAAATAAATAAAAAACATTAAAAACATAATAGGGGCGCCTGGGTGGCTCAGTCAGTTGGGCGTCCCACTTCGGGTCAGGTCATGATCCCACAGTCCATGTGTTCGAGTTCTGCATCGGGCTCTGTGCTGACAGCTCAGAGCCTGGAGAGTCTGCCTTCAGATTCTGTGTCTCCCTCTCTGGCCCTCCTCCACTCACACACTCTTTCAAAAATAAATATTTTAAAAAATGTTTTTAAATAATAATAAATAATAAAATCTTGAGGTGCCTGGGTGGCTCAGTCGGTTAAGCGTCCGACTTCGGATCAGGTCGTGATCTCGCGGTTCATGGGTTCAAGCCCCGCATCAGGCTCTGCACGGACAGCTCAGAGCCTGGAGTCTGTTGCAGATTCTGTGTCCCCCTCTCTCTCTCTGCTCCTTCCCCGTGCGCACGCACACACACACACGCTCGAAAAAAAATTTTTTTAAGAAATTAAAAAATAAAATATTTTTGAAAAAACCTTCATGACTCACACACTTTCTCTCCATTATTAAATAGAATACATTCGATTAAAAGTCGACCCGCAGACTTTTCTTACGCTGTCACTTTGCATTTCCTAGTCAGGCCAGCTGTGAGAGAGCACGTGTACACGTTTCCCCATAGAAACAACCGTGGTTGTGACTTAGGTTAATGGTCATGTTTGGGAGAAAGCAAAAACAGTCACAAAGCTGCTAGAACCCCAGTTTGGAACCTCAAAACATCTGCTTTCAGCCCGCCCCGGGTTTGTGAAGCGCCCATGAGTCTGCTCAGACTCCCATGTACCACACAGAGCGTATTCTGTGTATGTTCCGCTTCAGAAAACCGTGCGGGGCCATTTACAAAGAAACGTGCTACCATTCTCTCTTCCCACGAGGCACACTCAGTCTGGCGGGCCTCGGGCAGGGCAGGGTAGGGTAGGGCGGGGCAGGGCTGTGCCAACGTGCCGGGCAGCAGGGTTTGGAGCGCACCTGCACCTGTTAGGCACCAGCGGGAGTGGGGCGGCCCCTTCTCAGACGCAGGGCTGTTGCCCAAGAGCATCTTGTTTCCGGCAAGTGATAAAGACCGGGTTCTAGGAAGTGTCCTCTCTGTGCCCTTCTAGAAATAAGGAGAAGTGGCACTTCCAGAATCCTAACGAAGAAAGGATTCTAAGGGAAAAGCCTAGCTGCCCCGAGAAAAACCACCTAGGAACCCTTGCTGGATGCGCCCCAGGTGTTTGCAGCGGCCCGTCCCCTCGAGGCTCCCAGGGCCCCCTTGCGTGGCAGGCTCACCGCGCCACCAGTGCCCACGGACGCCCTAGCCCTCGCACCAACGAGGAGCTCACAGCCCCCAAAGGCTTGCGCACAACTGATGAGTGATCAACGTGAAAGCAAGAGCGTAAAAAACACACCACACCGGTTCCGGAAGCGGAGAGGGCATCCGTTCCGTTTCATATTCTAATCTCCAAGGAAAACTGGACGGACTTCCTGAACTGATGACATTTCTTACATTTTCCTAGAGAAACATTTGCGTGAGCAGACCATCCTCTTTAAACCACTGGTTCTCGGCGGGAGGGATTTTTGGACCCCGGGGGACACTTGGCAAAGCAGAGACCCTTTCGCTCGTCACCACTGGCGGGGGGGATGTGCCGCTGGCACCTGGTGGGCAGAGACCACAGACCCTGCGAGCGAGCCCCGACAACACACAATGTGCAGCCCAAGATGTAAGTGAGGAGGTTAGAAACTCCGCCCCGAACAATTACAACCTTCTGGGTATTTTTGATTACCTTCGTTACTTCCTAACTGAATCCATCTGTCTTTGTGGGGGGGGTGGGGAACACCTGAGCAGGCAGCCTTTCTGGGACAGGGGACAATCCAAACAGTCCACAGGTAGATTTCAGGGCGCTTACTTCCAAGGCACTTGCGCCGAAAAGAGAATTTTGCTTTGCAAACAGTAGCACTCTCGGGAGAAAATTCCAACCCGCAGGGAAATACTTGGAAGTTTCTCTGTTACTTTCTTTTCATAAAGAAACCAAGAACAGGTTCCAGAATTGTTTTTTCACGTAAAATTCCCTGTGCAACTGGCAGGGTTGTAAGTCTACATAAAGAGCATGCTTGCAACAGTCACAGGAAGCCCCTGCAGTCCCCACGCCTTGTGGATATAGCCCCATCTTATTTCTAGAACTTACCACACTGCACATTTACCTTTAGATGCCAGCCTAAGCCAGGGCATAGTAAAATTAATCACGTGGCTCCCTGCGTGGCTCTCAAAGACACTGAGGATCCTCCCCGCAGGGAGGTGGGGAAAACGCCAGACACCCAGTTCCCTCCAGACCCCTGCTGGACCTCCACCTCCAAGGAACTTGCTGGTCAGAATCTGAAGACTCGACAAAACACTACTCTGACTTCAGCTGTGCGTTGCCCTCTCTGGAAAGCCTGCATCACAATCACCTGCTCTCACTGGGGACCAGAGCCTGAGGGGCGCCTGCTTCTGGGAGGCAGGGGACGCAGGATGAGTCTCCCACCTGCCTCCACTGGCCAAAGTCAGGAGCATCTCGCCCCCTCCCGCCGCTCCGGCCAACAGATCACCACCTTAACAAATCGGAGAACGCAGGTAAACAACTGCCAGGTGTCACTGGCGCTCATTTGCCACAGGCCATTTGCCTCACCCATTCCAGCCACCGGCCCTCCCAGCCCCAGGGAGAGAGGCTGCTGACCCTCCTCCTCCGCGTGAACTCTCCCTCCCAGCTGAGCACAGGAGCCTGGGAGCAGGCCCTCCCTTCTCATCTCTTCCAAACTGTGCTGCTCGGCCTGGGAGAACCACGCAATGGCCCAAAGCCACGCCCGGGGCTGCTCTCGGCTACGGCCTCAACTGCAAAGACCAAGGGGGAACCTCCAACTGCGGCCCACGAGGCCTGGCCACTTCCGGGCGGGCCAAGATCTGGGGAGGGTGGGGTCCCCCCGCCTCGTGGCCCGTGCAGCCTGAGGTCCCCCCTTGCTTTGGCAACCCTTTGGATACACCCCCTGGCCCGCAAGACGCCCCGAGCTGTGGGGTCACCTCCCTTCCAGCCGCAAGGCCTCCCCACTGCCTGGCGCAGAGGACGCAGAGAGGGTCACACTCAGGAAACCCTAACCTCTACCTATAGCCCCAGCCCCCCAATTCCTGTCCAGCCAACACCTCCATCCACCCCTCCCTGCTGCTGGGGACTCACCATCTTCAACCACGACGCGGAGACGCTGGCCACCTCTGAATCTTCCGTGAGCTTTTTAATCCTCCTCCTCTCCACCCCGCCCCTTGAAAAGACAGCAATAAAGAGGCCGCATTTCTGGCGGCCTCCGAACGCATTCAGATTCAGAGGCCCAAAAAGCTGACCCTCCCGACATCACAGCCGTTAAGCTGCATTTTTAAACCAAAAATCTCATCATCTCATTTCACTGCTCAGAAACGATCACAGCCCCCCCCCCCCCCGCAAAGCCCTCCCCTCCCACTGAGCCTCCCACCGACTTGCTCCCTGTCCTTCTAGAAGCTCCACGCCTTCCACACCTGCCCACCGGCCTGAGCTGGTCCCCACCCCCTTTCCTCACCTGCAGATACTCAACTGCTTTCTCAAGGGCCAAGTCAAATGGCCCTCCACCTGGAGGCTCCCAGGACTCCCCCCCCCTACACACACACACACACACACACACACACACACACACCCCACCCCCCCACCCCCCCCCCCCCCCCCCCCCCGCCAGCGGGCCGATGGATGCCTCCCTCCTCTGACAGCACAGGCTATAATTCCGTAGGCCTGTTCTGCCCTGCCTCCTTCCTGGATAGTGGAGGGCGGTGCTTGAGGCCACCTGGCATCTCGGGTCAGAAGATCCGCTCCTCAGGGACGCCTGGGTGGCTCAGTCGGTTAAGCATCCAAACTTTGACTCGGGTCACGATCTCGGGTTGGGGAGTTCGAGCCCCACGTCAGGCTCTGTGCTGACAGCTCAGAGCCCAGAGCCCGCCTTGAGTTCTGTGTCTCTCCCTCTCTCTGTGTGCTGCTTATGCTCTCTTTCAAAAATCAATAAACATTTGGGGCACCTGGGTGGCTCCGTCGGTTAAGCGTCCGACTTCAGCTCAGGTCATGATCTCATGGTTCGTGGGTTTGAGCCCTGCATCAGGCTCTGTGCTGATGGCTCAGAGCCTGGAGCCTGCTTCACATTCTGTGTCTCCCTCTCTCTCTCTGCTCCTCCCCCACTCGCACTCTGTCTCTCTCAAAAATAAATAAAACCTTAACAAAAAATTTTTTAAATAAACATTTTAAAAATTTTGTTAAAGAAGACATACTTCTCGGTACTGCTGTGCGCACCAGGAAACTGTTATAAAATCCCTCACCTTTCTTGGCTTGGCTCTTCCCTTGTGCAGTTACTGAGACGGAGAAATACGCACATACCGTTACGCGTAAGCGTGCTCCCCGAACGCTAAAAGTCTCGCAAATGTTAGTAGCAGGTGTTGTCCTCACGGGTGCAGCGGTCACCTGAGTCCCTCAAGGGAACGATATCCTACTCATCTCCATACTCCCACACTGGCACACCTCCGGACCTGAGAGGTGCTTCGGGAATGTTCGTCCGACGTTTGATGAGCGGTCGGTAAAGGCCAGTACATCCAGGAGGATCTTGGGGCTGGTGACACACTCCAACCGTGTGACGCTGTTCCCCTGCGTGGCCAGGCTACTTGATGAAGGTGGGGAGACACCACAGGATACGGGGCATCATCTACAAATCCAGAGGCGGCCCTCTTCTCTGCCTGTAGCTTTCACAGGTGGGTTCCTACCCAGGGAGGATGCTGGAGGCAGGCCCCTGAGGAGCCAGAGCCCTGCTCCCTTTCTAGCACAAAGGACACTTCCTTCTCAGAGGAGGGGATGTGGATACCCACAGACCCCCAGGGAGCCCGCGGCCACCGGAGAGGGCCGGCAGTCAGAGCACAAGCGACAAGCTCCGTGGGGAGGAGAATGGAGAAAAAGACACCAACACCTGCCCGGAGAGAAAAATGAGGCCGGCTTCTTGCGCAGGGAGTGGAAAAGACCAGAGACGCGGGCACCAAGCCAGCCCCTCACGCCTGCATAGATGGAACAGAGGATTTGACAAAACTCACTCCTGAGCCTCTTAAAATCCAGAGGCAGTCCTTCCAGGGTATTTTGAGAATTCCCAGCTACCATCTTTCTTTGCCCCTTGTCCTCTTTTTGACAGCTGAAACAATTTCCAGAAACGTCGCCCCCGCGAAAACAGTGCTATGTGAAGGACGGCCCCTGGGCTAATTCCTAATCACAAGCGTCAGGTGGAAGGAAGGGACAGGCGGGTGGCCCCTGGGTGGGAGGTCTCCAGCAAACCAGCCTGGAATGAGCAAACTGGGGTGGCCCCCAAGGCTCACACTTTTGCAGTCCCTGTTACTTTTCAGAACCACATCAAAGAGAACAGTTGCTTAGTCCCCAGTGAAGCCTTAGGCTTCAATATCAATTTATTTAGCAACTATTACACTGTGCACACAGCACCACCACGGGCCGGGCACCGTTCGAGGGGACTGGGCCACACCACGAATCTCTGCCCTCAGGGGCTTACAGTCTATCTAGTGTGCTGCGGGAACATTTTAGAAGAACATCACCACGGCACCTTGAGGTTGTTCTCTCGCTTTTTTTTTTTTTATTTGCTTATTTTGAGAGAGACACAGACAGCGTGAGTGGGGGAGGGGCAGAGAGAGAGAGGGAGAGAGACAGAATCCCAAGCAGGCTCCATGCTATCGGCACAGAGCCCGACTCGGGGCTCGAACTCACGAACCGTGAGATCGTGACCTGAGCGGAAACCAAGAGTCGGATGCTTAATTGAGCCACCCGGGCGCCCCTCAAAGCCCATGCTCTTAATCCCAGTTCTAAACAGCTATCGCCAGCTGAATTGTGTCCCCCCCACAAAGATCTGCTGAAGTCTCCCCCCGACCCCGGTCCCTGTGAATGTGATCTTATTTACAAACAGGGTCTTTGCAGACATGGTCAAGTTAGGTGAGGTCACACTGGAGGAGGGCAGGCCCTAAACCAGTGACCGTGTCCCTTGGAGAACAGGCCACACAGAGAGAAGGCCACGTGACAGCAGACGCAGACTGATTAATGTGACGAAGCTAGGTACTGGGAAGGTGCTAGAACATTAAACGTGGTTTTAAAGACTTTACCAACACATTTTTATAAAAGTACGCCATTTGCTTTCCTTTTAAAAGCAATTTTATCGTAACCCAGACATATTAGAACTGAAATACCCGGAAGGAAAGGTAGAGCTGAGCGTAAAAAAAAGCGGACAGGAGGTTTTTCAAATGGCGACCGACAGAGGTCCATTTTCAGGGGCCTTGAAATGCATTGGTTGGAAATAGGGCAGGCTACTATGATTACCACACTGAAAGGAAAAGTCTTCAAAAGTAACCATATTATAGATTTCAGACATCTTGACACAGCACTTGGTGATGAATAATTGAGATCTGTTCCTTATACCTTATGCACCCGATGGCTCTATGTGTTATGCCATAAATTCGTTGACCCAACTGCTCTTTTTTTTTGAAACAGGCTTTTTCAAGAACTGTAAACAGTGTTTCAAAGAGCACCGTGTGTACTTTTTTCTATTATTTGCAAATCGCCTGGAGGAAGAATGCTCCCCACTCTGTTGGTGAAACTACAGCGACAGCGTGAGCCAGCGGGGAAATGATGGGACCAGCCTCGCCTGCAGCTCTGAGCCCTCCTGCCAACCCAATGCCACTTTCACGGGACGGTCACAGAGTCACTGAACACTGACCTGGGGCGAGGGGGGGGGGCGGGGGGGGGCAGCCCTTCTCCTCCAGCCACCATCACTTCCGCTTAGCCTCCTGCTCGGGCCCCGTGAGCCCCCAACCCGGCCGTCCCTCACCGTCTACCCCTCGATGTCCTGCCTCCTCGTCCAGCCTGACTCGACGGTCCATTGCAGACACCGCCAACCCCTGCCCCTGTCCTCCTGCAAAAGCCCCAGCTCTGGCCGGACCTTTGCCCCCCTGCACTACCCCGCAAGGCCCCCTCTGCCCTCAGCTCCTTCCCTCCCCGCCCCCAGCCCCACACACACAGCTCTGGCCAGAATCACCCCCCATGCATGGCTCCCAGCTGACTCCCACCTTGCCCCCTACACTATCCCCACCCTGGCCCCACCTGCCCCCCACACACACACACAGGGCCCTGGCCGACCCCAACCTGCTCCCTCAAGGCCTTAGCTGGCCCCCAGCTGTCACTTCTCCACGTGCTTAGTTTTCCATCATCTACCATTAATTCATCCCCAAACTCTCTGCAACAAACACTAATCTCCTCGCCCTGAGTTCAAAAGCATGAGTTAACCCACCCGTCTTCCTTTTCTTAGGGACCTCACTCCTGGGCCCCTGCCCTCCTCCTGCCTCCAGCGGGACTAATGACTTCTAGACCTGCTGCCCAGCCAGATGTTTGTCAACGTTATTCTTTCCAAGATGAACATTTTACTTTGTTAATAATATTTAACTGTTTTCTGTATCTTTTTTTTTTTTTAAGTTTTATTTAGGTAAGTAATCTCTAACATCCCATGTGGGCTTCGAACTCACGACCTCAAGGTAAAGAGTCACATATTCTTCCCACTGAGCCAGCCGGGCACCCTTGTTTTCTAGATCTTTAACTTCAGCTCTTTATTTTTCCTTCCTTCTATTATTATTCTAACTTCTTAAATAAGTCACTAAGCTCATTAATGTTTAGCCTTTTGTTTTTGTGCTAATGTAAGCATTTAAGGCTTTTTCCCTTTTATGGCATCCCATGTGCTTTGATTCGTAGCTTTTTTTCTTTTTTTTTAATGTAGACCTCACACCCAGTGCGGAGCCCAACTTGGGGCGTGAACTCATGACCCTGAGACTAAGCCCTGAGCTGAGGTCAAGAATCGGACGCTTAACTGACTGAGCCACCCAGGCGCCCAGACTTGTAGCATTTTTATTATCAGTTTAAATATTTTCTCATTGTCTTTATTTCTTTTTGACCCATGAACTCTACAAAAGTATATTTCCTATTTTCCAAATGTATGGGGCTCTCTTTCTATGTTTTGTTAATTGACTTCTAACTTAATTGCATTGTGGTTGGAGAATGTGGTCGATATGAGAAATACCTGGAAATGTGACGAGGCTTGCTTTATGACGTTCTCCATGGTCAATTTTCATAAATGGATTATCCGTGTCTGAGAATATGTATTTCTTTTCATCTGTTGAGAGCAACGTGCTATAGCGGTGGTCGTGCAACAACTTTGTTCATTCTGCCATTCAAATCTTTTCTGTCTTTACTGATTTTTAAAAACTACCTCCCAATTACTAAAAGGTATTAAAATATCTTACATGATTTCAATTTCTCCTTGTAATTCTGTCAAGTTTTGCTTAACATATTTAATGTGTTCAAATCAGGATCCAAACATGATCCACACGTTTGATGTGGTTGATTTATCTCTCAGGGCTCTTTTTTTTTTTTTTTTTTTTAATTTATTTTTGAGAGAGACTGAGTGTGGGTGGGGGCGGGGGCAGAGAGAAGGATACACAGAATCCAAAGCAGGCTCCAGGCTCTGAGCTGTCAGCACAGAGCCCAACGCAGGGCTCGAACTCAGGAACCATGAGATCATGACCTGAGCCAAAGTCAGACACTTAACCAACTGAGCCACCCAGGCCCCCCTCTCAGGGCTCTTTAAATCTATAAGAGTTCTCTCCCTCCTCCCTCTTTTTCCATGTCACTTATTTTTGAGGACACTTAGCTTATAGATATTCCCACATTCCAGACAGCTGACATTTCCACAGGGTATCATTTAGCATATTCCTCTATCCCATTACACCAAGGGATTGATCAGACTCGTGGTTAATTTTATGGCGTAAACATTTCATAGGTGAAATGGGGCTTGTACTTCAATTTGTTGACAAAGAATTAGGTAAGAACTATACAGCTGATAGAAGCAAAGACGGTGGACAGAGTAGGAGGACCCTAAGCTCACCTCCTCCCACGGATACAACTGGAAACACTCACATCTTGTAAATAGCCCAGAAAATGACACGAGGATTGGCAGAACAAACTCCACAACTAAATGTAGAGAAGAGGCCACATCGAAGAGGTGAGGAAGGGTGGAGATGCAGTGGCGAGCTGACCAGACCTGCAGGACTGTCCACAGGAGGGGGGACCCGTAGGCACAGAGATGGGAAGGAGACAGACTGTCACGCCGTGAATTCTGCACGGGGAAAACGAAATCCCCACAACGTTTGGCTTTGAAAACCAGAGGGGTGAAATTTCGTGAGTTCTTACAACCAGGGGGACTTAAAACCTAGAATTATAAAAGTCAGCAGGCTCAGCTCTGAGCGGGGAGCGCAAGAGGAAATGGAGTCACCACCCTTAAAGAGACGGCACAACAAACAACCTGTGGAGATACAGCACAGACGCAGCAGTTTGAAAAGTGCCCGGGGCATTCAGGAGGGAGGGCTGCTTACTCATCTAGGGGATCACTGGGGGACTCCACCAGGAGCAAAGGAGCAGGCACACACCATTTCCCTCCCCCACTCCCCAGCATAAATACATGGCCCCCTGCCCGTGCAAGCACAGTGCCAACACTTGATACTTACCTGGCTAAGAGCACCACCTGGCACCCCTGTATCCACCCCGCCACGCTTCAGCAGATCCACCCGCTCCGGCCAGGACTACCTCGGTCTGGTGCTATGGGTCCCCTCCCCCAGAAGACCGGCGGCCGGCAAACCTTGCTAACACAGCACCTCCTGCCCCACTCACGTTGTGGAGCTGCCACACCCCCCAACCTGGCTGGCCTCCATTCCACCAGCGACAGGTCCCTTCTCACAGAGGACCTGCACGCAAACCTTGCAGACACTGTGCATCTCGTTCCTACGGACGCTGCAAATCCACCCCCCCCCCCACCCCAGTACGCTCTTGCCCAGAGCCCACGAAAAGTGGTAGCACAAGCCTGGCAATGTGCAAGCAGCTCCAAGAGAGGCCAGCACTACTCCAAAGTGAGTCCTGCCCCAAGGAGAGGGAAAGATAACCACACACATCAGTCAGACTACAGCCCCAGCAGTGAGCTTGGGGTACACGGCTGGTCTGACTACAGGCCCCGCCCACCAAAGAAAGCTTCTGGGGGGGGCGGCAACACAGAGAAAGGACTCCACACGTCGATGCTACTGCATCTTGCAGATGCCTGATGTGACTCAACTCAAGCTTACAGTGGCCTCAGAGTGGCCCACTAACACCACGGGACCAAACCCTACCCACAACAGGCAAAGTGAGCCACAGAAGACAACTGGACTAAGGGAGAGAGCAGCTAAACCACAATAGCAGAGTGCACGCAACACACACAGGAGACACCCCTGAAGCACCAGGTTGCAGTGAACTACAGGACTTCTTCAGAAGGCCACAACTTTCAGGAGCAAGAAATGTAGCCGACTTTTGTAATACACAGAAACAGACACAGGGAGTTAGACAAAATGAGGAGACAGAGGAAAATGTCCCAAATGAAAGAACAGGACAAACTCACAGGAAGAGACCAAAGCGAAATGGAGGTAAGTAGTATGCCTGATAGAGAATTTAACATAATGATCATAAAGATACTCCTGGACTTGAGAAAAGAGTGAAGGACATCAGTGAGACCCTTAACAAAGAGGTAAAAAAGAACCAATCAGATGAAGAACACAATAAATGAAATTAAAAATATACTAGATAGAATAAATAGTAGACTAGAGGAAGCAGAAGAATGAATCGGCAACCTGGAGGACAGAGTTATGGAAAATAATCAAGCTAAGCAGGTGAGACAAAAAATTATGCAAAATGAGAAAGGCTCAGGAAACTCGTGACATCATCGGCATAATAACATTCGCCTTACAAGGATCCTCAAAGGAAAAGAGAGAGAAAAGGCGGCAGAAGATTTACTCAAAGGACTAATAGCTGAAAACTTCTCCAATCTAGAGAAGGAAACAGAAATCCAGATCCAGGAAGCGCAGAGATCCTGCAACAAAATCAACCCAAGTTGGTCCACACCAGGACACCTAGTAGTTAAAATGGAAAAAAGTAGTGATAAAGGGGTAACTTTTAAAGCAGCAAGAGAAAAGACAACAGTTACATACAAGGGGCAACCTCATAAGGCTATCAGCTGATTTTTCGGCAGAAACTTTGCAGGCCAATAGGAAGTGGCATGATATAATCAAAGTGCTGAAAGGAAAAAATCTGTAGTCAATACTACTCTATCCAGCAAGTCTATCATTTAGAATAGAAGGAGAGAGTTTCCCCAACAAACAAAAGTTAAAGATACTCATAACTACAGAACCAGCCCTACAAGAAATGTTAAAGGGGCTCTTTGAGTGGAAAGACCATAAGTAAGACTGAAGAAAGCAGGAAGCACAAACGCAGTGAAAATAAGTATATCTGTAAAAATCAGTCAAGGGATTCACAAAACAAAAGGATGTAAACTATGACACCATATACCTAAAACATGATGGGGAGAGGAGTAAAGAATGGGTTCAAGCTTAAGCAACCATTAACTTAATACAGATTGCTATATGCAGAAGATGTTATATACAAACCTAATGGTAACCACAAATCAAAAAGCAGCAACAGATATGCAAAAAATAAAGAGAAACGAATCCAAGTATATCACTAAAGAAAGCCAACTAATCATGAGAAAAAAAACAAGGAAAGAAAGGAACAGAGGGGCACCTAGGTGGCTCAGTCGGTTGAGTATCCAACTTCAGCTCAGGTCATGATCTCACAGTACACGAGTTTGAGCCCCACATTGGGCTCTGTGCTGACAGCTCAGAGCCTGGAGTCTGCTTCGTATTCTGTGTCTCTCTCTCTCTCTCTCTGCCCTTCCCCTGCTCATGCTCTCTCTCTCTCTGTCTCTCAAAAATAAATAAACATTTTTTTTAAAAAGGAAGCGAGAACTATAAAAACAATGATAAAATAAGTAACAAAATGGCAATAAATACATATCTATCAATAATTCCTTTAAATGTATGTGGACAAAATGTTCCAATCAAAAACACAGGGTGACAGAATAGATAAAAAACCAAGACCTATCTATATGCTGCCTACAAAAGACTCATTTCAGACCTAAAAACACATTAAGATTGACAATTAGGCAATGGAGAAGCATTTATCATGCAAAGAGATGTGAAAAGAAAGCTAGGGTAGCAACACTTGTATAGGACGAAATAGACTTTAAAACAAAGACTGTAACAAGAGACAAAGGACACTATATAATCACAAAGAAAGCAATCAACAAGATATAACAATTGTAAATATTTATGCACCCAATCTGACAGCACCAAATACATAAAGCAGTTAATAACAAACACAAAAAAGTAATCATTAGTAATACAATAATAGTAGGGAACTTTAACATCCCTCTTACGTCATGGAAAGATCATCCAAATGGAAAACCAACAAGGAAACAGTGGCTTTGAATGACATATTGGACCAGATGGATTTCACAGATATATTCAGAACATTCCATCCTGAAACAGCAGAATACACATTCTTTTCAATGGCACATGGAACATTCTCCAGAACAGACCGCATATTAGGCCACAAAACAAATCTCAACAAATTCAAAAAGACTGAAGTCATGCCATGCATCTCTTCTGACCACAATGCTATGAAACTAGAAATCAACCACAAGAAAAAATCTGGAAAGAGCACGAATAGCTGGAGGTTAATTAACATGTTACTAAACAATGAATGAGTTAACCACGAAATCGAAGAGGAAATAAAAAAACACATGGAGACAAATGAACATAAAGCACAAGAGTCCAAAATCTTTGAGATGCAGCACAAGCTGTTCTAAGAGGAAGCTTATATCAACAGGCCTACTTCAAGAAGACAAATATCACATAAATGGCCCAACCTTACACCTAAAGGACTTAGAAAAAGAAGATCAAACAAAACCCAAAACCAATAGAAGGAAGGAAATAATAGGGGTGCCTGGGTGGCTCAGTTGGTTAAGCATCCAACTTCAGCTCAGGTCATGATCTCACAGTTGGTGAGTTAAAACCCCGCATTGGCTCTGTGCTGATGGCTCAGAGCCTGGAGCCTGCTTCGATTCTGTGTCTTCCTCTCTCTCTCCCCCTTCCCTGCTCATGCTCTGTCTCTCTCTGTCTCTCAAAGTTGAATAGATGTTTAAAAAAAAATTAAATATAAGGAAGGAAATAATAAAGATTAGATCAGAAATAAATGAAATAGAAACTGAAAAAAAATAGAAGATATCAATGAAATCAGGAGCTGGTTCTTTGAAAAAAAACAACAACATTAATAAACCTTTAGCCAGACTCATAAGGAAAAAAAAAAAAAAAAAAAGAAAGGACTCAAACAAAATCAGAAATAAAAGAGGAACAGGGTGCCTAGGTGGTTCAGTCAGTTGAGCATCAGACTTCGGCTCAGGTCATGATCTCACAGCTTGTGAGTTCAAGCCCTACGTTGGGCTCTGTGCTGACAGCTCAGAGCCTGGAGCCTGCTTCAGACTCTGTGTCTCCCTCTCTCTCTCTGCCCCTCCCTTCCCCAGCTTGTCCTCTGTCTCTCTCTCAAAAATAAATTTTAAAAATTTTAGAAAAATAAAGAAAAGAGGAGAAATAACAACCAGCACCTCAGAAACACAAAAGATTTTAAGAGAATATTACAAAAGATTGTATGCCAACAAACTGGACAACCTAGAAGAAATGGGTGAATTCCTAGAAACATATGACCTTCCAAAATCGAATCAGGAAGAAATAGAAAATTTGAACAGACCAATCACCAACAATAAAATTGAATCAGTAATCAAAAAACCCCCAACAAACAAAAATCCAGAACCAGATGGCTTCACAGGTGAATTCTACCATACATTTAAAGAAGGGTCAATACCTATTCTTCTCAAACTTTTCCAAAAAGTAGAAGATGAAGAAAAACTTCCAAATTCATTCTATGAAGCCACCATTACCCTGATACCAAAACCAGATTAAGACACTAGAACAAAAGAGAACCACACGTCAATACCTCTGATGAATTAGATGCAAAAATCTTCAACAAAATATTACCAAATCAAATCCAACAATACATTAAGAAAATCTTTCACTATAATCATTTATTCCCAGTATACAAGGGTGGTTGGATACTTGCGAATCAATCATCATAATACATCACATCAACCAAGAAAGAGAAGGGATAAAAACCATATGATCATTTAGACAGAAATGCACTTGACGGGAAAAGCAGGAAAAGCACTTGACAAAGTACAACATCCCTTCATGATAAAAACCCTCAACAAAGTAGGTTTAGAGGGAACATACCTCAACATAATGAAGGCCACATATGAAAAACCCACAGCTAACATCATACTCAATGGGGAAAAAAACGAAAGCTTTCCTCCTAAGGTCAGGAACAAGACAAGGATGTACACTGTCACCAATTTTATTCAACATAGTACTGGAAGTCCTAGCCACAGCTATCAGACAAGAAAAAGGAACAAAAGGCATCCAAACAGGCATGTCTGGGTGGCTCAGTCAGTTAAGTGTCCGACTCTTGATTTCGACTCAGGTCATGATCTCATAGTTCATGAGATCAAGCTCCGCATTGGGCTCTGCACTGTTAGGGATTCTCTCTGCACTGCTTGGGATTCTCTCTCTCCCTCTCTCCCTGTCCCTCCCCCACTCATGTGCGCACAAACACACGTGCGCACACTCTCAAAATAAATACATTTTAAAAAAAGAAAGAAAGAAAAGGCATCCAAATTGACAAGGAAGGAGTAAAATTTTCACTATCTGCTGATGACATAATACAATATGTAGAAAATCCTCTAAACACTCCACCAAAAAGCTACTAGAGCTGATAAATGAATTCAGTAAGGCCACAGGATACAAGATCAATGTACAGAAATCTGTTGCATTTCTATACGTTAACAATGAAGCAACAGAACGAGAAATTAAGAAAACAATTCCAGGGCGCTTGGTGGCTCGGTCAGTTAAGTGTCCAAATCTTAATTTTGACTCAGGTCCTGATCTCCCCATTCCTGAGATTGAGCCCTACATCGGGCTCCGTGCTGACAGTGCAGAGCCTGCTTGGGATTCTCTCTCTCTCCCTCTCTCTCTGCCCCTCCCCCTTTCTCTCTCTCAAATCTCAAAATAAATAAGTAAATTTACAAATAAATAAATAAGTCCATTTACAACTGCATCAAAAAGAATACCTAGGAATGAACTTAACCACGGAGGTGAAAGACGTGTTCTCTGAAAACTATAAAACAATGATGAAAGACACTGAAGACAGCACAAATGGAAAGATATCCCACACTCGTGAATTGGAAGAACAAATATTATTAAAATGTCCATACTACCCAGGGCACCTAGGTGGCTCAGTTGGTTAAGCAACCAATTTTGGCTCAGGTCATGATCTCACAGTTCGTGGGTTTGAGCCCTGTGTCGGGTTCTGTGCTGACACCTTGGAGCCTGGAGCCTGCTTTGGATTCTGTGTCCTCCCTCTCTCTGCCCCTCTCCTGCTCATGTTCTGTCTCTCTCTCTCAAAAATAAATAAAACATTAAAAAAAAAAAAACTGAAATGTCCATACTATCCAAAGCAGTCTACAGATTTCATGCAATCCCTATCAAAATATCAACAGCATTTTTCACAGAACGATGACAAACAATCCTAAAATTTGTATGGAACCACAAAAGGCTCCAAACAGCGAAAGCAATCTTGAGAAAGAAAAACCAAGCTTGAGGTATTACAGGTTACACTACAAAGCTGTAGTCATCAAAACAGTATGGTACTGGCACAAAAACAGACACATAGATCAACAGAATAGAAAAGAAAACACAGAAATAAACCCACAATTATATAGTCAATGAATCTTCACCAAAGGGGGAAAGAATATGCAACGGGGGGAAAAAAGCATCTTTCCAACAAACAGGGTTTAGAAAACTGGCCACAGCTACAGGCAAAGAGAATGAAACTGGACCACTTTCCTACACCACACTAAACGTAAACTCAAAATGGATTACAGACCCAAACGTAAGACCTGAAACCATAAAAATCCTAAAAGAAAGCACAAGCAGTAATTTCTCTGACACTGGCCATAGCAATGTGTTTCTAGATAGGTCTCCCGAGGCAACGGAAACAAAAGCAAAAATAAACAGTGAAGACTTCATCAAAATAAAAAGCTTCTGCCCAGCAAAGGAGACAATCAACAAAACTAAAAGGCAACTGACAGAATGGGAGATGATATTTGCGACTAATATATCTGAGAAAGGGTTGGTACCCGAAATATATAAAGAACTTATAAAACTCAACACCCCAAAAATGAATAATCCAATTTAAAAATGTACATCAGACACGAACGGCCCTGTCTCCAGAGATGACACCCAGTTGGCCAACAGACGCACGAAGAGATGCTTAGCATCACTCATCATCAGGGAAATGCAAAACCAAACCCACACTGAGATATCACCAGACGCCTGTCAGAATGGTTAAAATCAAAAACACAAGAAACACCAGGTGTTGGGGAGAAAAAGGAACCCTTCTGCATGGTTAGTGGGAAGGCAAACTGGTGCGGCCACTGTGGAAAACAGTTAGGGAGGTTCCTCAAAAAGTTAAAAGGGGAACCACCATATGAACCAGTAATCACACTGCTGGGTATTTACCCAAAGAATATGAAAAGACTAACCCAAAAGGATACATGCACCTCTACGCCTATTGCAGCATTATTTACGATGGCCAAATTAGGAAAGCAGTCCAAGTGTCCCTCAATAGATAAATGGATAAAAAAGTGGTGTATATATACCATAGAATATTATTCAGCTATAAAAAGAATGAGGGGCGCCTGGGTGGCTCAGTCGGTTGAGCGTCCGACTTCGGCTCAGGTCATGATCTCGCGGTTCGTGAGTTCGAGACCCACTTTGGGCTCTGTGCTGACAGCTCAGAGCCTGAAGCCTGCTTCGGATTCTGTGTCTCCCTCTCTCTGACCCTCCCCCGTTCGTGCTCTGTCTGTCCCTGTCTCAAAAATAAATAAACGTTAAAAAAAATTTCACAACAGAAAGTTTTATCCTTGGCCTTTATCCAATGTGTGTTGAAAATTTTGGTGGTTTGAGAAACTTTTTCGGCTATCTTTAATAGAATCAGCTTAACTATCATATTTCTTTGGCCATTTAAAGTTCTTTCTAGTTAATGAAATAGCTGAGAGATGAATACTGAGAGAAACGAAAAGAATTCTGTTCAGATAAGTTTTTTTTTTCACAGCTGGTTTTTATGCACATTATTTCTTAGCAATGCTCTCACTGCTTTGCTCCCATAAAACTCCCTCAGAATGGAGATACATTAACAACAGTCCAGGGACGGGAAAGGGAAATAAATGAAAATCATCGTTCTTATCACCCCTCCCTATATTATTTCTGAATATCTCAACTCAGGCCAAAATACCTCACTTCTAACACTAGGCTTCAGCCTGAACATGAACGTGTATAAGAAAAAAAGAACAGACAGGGGCGCCTGGGTGACTCTGCTGGTCAAGCGTTTGAGTCTTGGTTTCAGCTCGGGTCATGATCTCGTGGTTTCATGAGTTCAAGCCCCACATGGAGCCTGCTTGGGATTTATTCTCTCTCTCTCTCTCTCTCTCTCTCTCTCTCTCTCTCTCTCTCTCTCTCTCTCCCCCCTTACCCCATTCCCACTGTCTGTCTCTCTCAAAATAAATAAACTAAGAAGGAAAAAAAAAAAAAAGAATCTACCAAGTTCTAAGGGTTCGTGATGTTTCCGTGAATTACTAAAGGAGTTTTTCCCTTCACCCAGTGATCCAGGGTTTTGTCCACCTGGGACAGCACGTCCTGGTGAAGAGTCCGCCTTATTTTTGTAAAGTAGGAAAGGAGATGTGATGAACTCAGGTATATTCCCAGGCAGCCCCATCTAGGAAACCGTATACATTAAAGTTGAAAATCTGGAATTTGATTCTCTTTAAGCCATCCATTCTTGTGTGTCTCTTGGACAGCTTCTGCACCCTCCAAGGGTTACCTGTGCTCTTGTTTGAACACTTCGAATGTTTAAGTGTATACTGATCCCTCGGGCAGGTGGGGGGGGGGGGGGGGACTCGAATCAACCAGTCCGCCCTCTCAGTACCTTTCCTAGGCTTCTACCAGCTGGCACGACACATATAGAAGCCCAAATGAGAGTGCCATTAGAGGATCATCTTCAGAAATCTGGATTAAGTTGGCCATTTCTCAGAGAGAATCTGAGTCAAATGGGAAAAGAGCTGTCAACCTCATTTAGCATCACAGTCTAACAATGTGGGAGGTCAGCTTCACCAGCTTGTGAGCTCACTCGGCTTCCGGAAGTATTGTATTGGGTTCAAGTTACACCTAGCTAGCAGTTGCTAGAAATAACCTTTGCAAGGGGAGGTGCTGTGTTCTGTACGTGGGAATGTCAGCTTTCCGACTCGGGAGACAGAGGCGGCTGGGTCTCACACAGATTTATAAGTTCTCGGCCGGCGGGAGAGTGGACGGGATGGGGTGGCGTAGAGGTCCCAGAGGAGGGTCTGGAGCAGAAAAGCACCGCGTCCTTGCCTCCTAGGTGGCATTTCCTCTCTAGGCTAAGCCTGGAGAGGAGGAAACACTGCCAGCCTGAGGCCTCTGTGAAGCAGAGCGGCCTCAGAACCACATGGTTTCCCAAATCTGGGGAGGTTGGACTACAGGAGGGGAGCGGAGAGAACGAACACAGCCATCTCACCCAGAATAGAACTAGCCTAGAGCGTAACTCGAGGTTATTAAATGTCAGCGGCAAAGGCATGCAATCATATTGCTCCGACTTTAAAAACTCGTTCCGTGAAATTTCAACGTGCGTCTCATCGAATAAATCCTAGCTCCGCCAAAATAATTATCGGCATGTGCCTTTCTGGAAGCCACCGAAGTGCCAAACGATGGAAAGCACAAGAGCACGATTGTTAGAAGTGTGGGTGCTGGGGTCAGACTTCCTGGCGCTCCAGCCTCTCTACTTGACGGATGTGCAATCTATCAGGCCGACAGCCCTAAGCCTCAGTTCTCTGTTACGGAAAGACACCGAATCGTACCTATCCTCACGGAGGGGGTGGGAGGATTGGTCGAGACCATATAACACTGTTGGAACCAAGTAAGAGCCCCATAAATTGCTATTATCATAGATGACGATACGGTCAGTCGTACTGGAATGCTATGTAGACAGAGCTATGATGCAGATGGCTGCAAACGAATCGGACGGTATTTTTTAGGCTATAAACATATAGACAGGTGATTAGAAAAAAGTCTAGGAACACGTTACGCCAAAGTACTAATAGTGATTACCTCTGGATGATGGATTTTCAAGAGTTTTAGTATTATTTCTTTTACCACGTGAGTATACGATAAGAAACCTGCAACCCAGAAGAGGGTCCCAGCCAACCATGCTGGTATCCTGATCTCTGACTTCCAGGCTCCAGAACCGGGAGATATAAATCTCTGTTTTGTCACGCCACCCTGTCTACGGCACTTTGTTATGACAAACAGACGAAGACACGGTGCCCTTAAGAAGCGTGAATCTAAAGGTAAAGAAGCGTGAATCTAAGGTGAGCCTTTGGTGGTATGGATCTACCTAATAATGGTGAGCAATTTTTTTTTTCTTTTGAGAATGGTTGACACACAAGATTACATTAGTTTCTAGTGTACGACTGAGTGATTTGACAAATGTATACATTATGCTGCGTTCACCGTGAGAGTAGTTACCATCTGTCCTGTTAGGTCGCTATGACAATATCATTAACCATACTCCCTGTGCTGTGCCTTTTATTCTGGAGACTTATTCATTCCAGAACTGGAGGCTGTGTCTCCCTCTCCCCTTATGAGTGGAATCTTATGATAATTGTCTTTCTCAGCCTGACTCATTTCACTTAGGTCCAGGCACGTCACCTCAAATGGCACAATCTCGTCCTTCGCTATTGTAAATAATGCGGCATTAAACATAGGGGTACATATATTTTTTTGAATTAGTGTTCTCATTTTCCTTGGGCACATAGTCCGTAGTGGAACAATTGAATCACATAGTATGTCTATGTTTCAGTTTTTGAGAAAACTCCATATTGTTTTCCATGGCGGCCGTATCAACTTCTTCCATTCCAATGGTGAGGAAGTTTGGCTACCTCTGCCCCTTACTCTATTTGCAGCAAATTACTTAAATGGGGAAAGGGACTCATGGGTGAAAACAACTGCCAAACTGAAATTATGAAATGTTGACTATTATCATCAACAGTTCTTATTGAATGGAAATCTATGTACACGATCCAAAAATTGGAACACTGATATTATCATAAATTCTAAGATAAATCCTCCAATTTTACAGATTTTGGTTATCCTGCTCCCCTAATATTTTTCTTGCCTGTATTACTCACTGGTCCTCCCATCTCTCCCTTTGTATGTATTCTGACTGAATACTGACCACAGTCAAGGTCAGCACTGTGGCCGGCTCACTCAAGTGATACCAAGAGCCACTATAGGCAATAAAACTACTTCCTTTCATTGTGCTTCACTTTGTGGCACTTCACAGATACTGCATGTTTTGTTTTGTTTTGTTTTGTTTTGTTTTGTTTTTATAAACGTAAGGTTTGCAGCAACCCTGAATCCCACAAGCCTACTGGCACCATTTTTTTCTACAGCATTTGCTAACTTTGTGTCTCTGGGTTGCCTTTTGGTAATTCTCACAGTATTTCAAATGTTTGTTTTCATTATTATATTTGCTATGGTGATCAGGGATGTTTGATGTGACTCCTGTAATCGTAGATGCACAAGTCACACCCATATAAGATGGCGACCTTAATAAGTAAATGATGCGCGTGTTCTAACCGCTCCCCCAACTGCCCGTTCCCCCATCCCTCCCTCTCCTCAGGCCTCCCTAGTTCCTGAGACACATCAGTATTGAAATTAGTCTAGTATTTAAGAAATACGTGTCATAAGGCAACAGCTGCCACGCCTGGGATGGATCTGAAGGCGACTGAAAACCTTCTGGGGAAGGATTCACCGTTCTAGAAGCCATTAAGAACGTTCGTGATTACAGGAAGAGATCAGATTATCAACATAATCCGGAGTTTGGAAGAAGGTGATTCCAACCCTCCTGGAGAGGACGTGGAGGGTTCAGGACCTCAGTGGAGGAAGTCACTGCGGACGCGGTAGAAACAGCAAGAGAACTGAGATCAGAAGTGGAGCCTTTAGAGGGGACGGGGTCGCCACCATCTCAGGATGAAACCTGGACGGACGAGGAGGGGCAAAGAAAGCGGCTTCCTGAGGTGGCATCTCCTCCCGGTGGAGATGCCGCGAAGACACGGTCACAAGGGATTTGGAACGTTCCGGAAGCCTGGTCGGCGAGGCAGCGGCGGGGGCTGAGAGGACAGACCCCGGTTCGGGGAAAGTTCTCCTCTGGGTAAAATGCCATCAAATGGCACCGCCCGCCACAGAGAAATCGTTCGTGACGGGAAGAGCCACCCGGTGCGGCCAACGTCCCCGCTGTCTTATTTTCAGACGCTGCACGGCCACCCCGGCCCTCAGCGCCCACCACCCTGCCCGGTCAGCAGCCGTCACCGTGGGACAGGACCCCGTCCAGCAAGAGGATTAGGACCCGCTGAAAGCTCAGACAGTGGTTAGCACGTTTCAGCAATAAAGTCGCTTTTCACGGAGGTGTGTCCACTACCGTCGTTTTGGCCGCGGTGCTGGGGCACACGTCACACGCCGCAGTGTGGTGCTAACGTGCCCTGCGTGCACCGGGAAACCAACACCTTCCTTCCACTCGCTTTACCCTGGTGTTCACTTTATCGCAAAGGCCCAGCCCGCAGCGTCTCTGAGGTGTGCCTGTGCTGGGAATAGGTCAGTTAAATAAGCAAAGCCCCTGGTGTCCTGGGTCCTGGAAAGAAGCTACAGGCGGGTGTCCTCGGGCTGTTCTATTGAAAGGTGAGGCAGACAGATGCACAGCTGGCCTTTCGGAGCGTCTTGGCACAGGGCTGCTCTCCCACTGTGGTTCAGCTGTCACCCCACGGACAGCAGCAGCACCCGCCGTTTGCATCCTGCGCCCTTCTCTGCTCGGTGCCTTCTGCTGCTCGTGGCCCCTTTTCCCCTGCACGTCCTTCCGCTGCTACTGCTTCTAACTGCCAACTTTTCACGTTTTACATTCAGACTCCAGGAGGATCAGACTGACAGCACCAAGTGCCACGCAACATGGATGACCCTTTTGAGCAGAACTGTGAGCGGGCCACAGATCAACTTATAAACTGGCTCTCCTTGGGTCAGGTTCCCATCCTGACCTTGCCAACAGAGTCACACTGCACAGAACACGCCAAGCCATGCAGGAGGAAACCCCCAGGAGAGTCCTATGGGCGTGAAGAGCCTTCCAAAGTCTCCCTAGAACACAGTTGTGTAATTAACCAGGGAGCACCTGCCCTGATCCACTCAGCAGAGCTGGAAATGAAACTATCCATACAGACACAACGTACTGATGTAGCGACTTTTACCTAATATCAGCTGGCAAAGCGACGGATGAACTTCTACGTCTCAGCAAACACCGAGATAAAGCTATACTCCAAATAAGCATGGCATATTTCAGTTTAGAACTGATGTATTGCTAAGCTAAGTTCCGTCAGGTAATGTACTGTTCAACCAGGGCACAAGGCTGATTCCCCCAAATTATCCGGTTTAAATACTTTTGCCATTTAGAATGTAACATACTGAACGACACATTTTCTTGAACCACTGACAGTTGACTAATTTTATGCTTGCAACAATCTTAAAATTTATAAGATTGGATTGGAAATTAAGATCGGAAAGAAATTAACAGCCAAATTTTCTTCTGCATAATAAATTCAAGCTGGTTTCTTTCCTGTAGTTTATCTGGGCACATCCCCATTTTTTTTTTTTTTTTTTAACATCTAACCCATTCTGTAAGTTTCCTGTTTGACCCTGACCTTGGTCATGCTGACATCCGACTGACAAAGCAGACTTAGGAACGAAGCCTGACTTTGCCAGTTCAGGGAAGACCTGTGTGCCACACGCTGAGATCAGACCGCTTTCTTCCTCCAGCCAAGAGCTGCCTCCAAGGGTTTTCATTGGTTCCTCTCCAGCTGGCTGTTCCTCTTTCCTCTTAACTACTGCAGTTGATTTCCTTTTCTTCTGGGCTACCTCCTTCAAGGTCGAGCAGTAAGAGCCCTCCCAACTTTACTGGTTCTGGAACGGGAGCCCTTTGAGTTCAGAGAAGCATTTGATACCCCTCTTATGTTTGTGTTTTGGTTCAGTTGCTTTAATTTCAAAAGATTTATCCTGTTGATCTTTCCTCCATCAGAATCAAAGGAAGGTTGGCCTTTCCTTGGAAATGAAATCTTCAATTGAAACCACATATTAAGGACAAGTAACAAGAAATGAACTATTAATGAAAGAATTCAGGGAAAAGTCAGTATCACAGAATAATTTGAAAACAAGATTAAGAGGAAACTTCATATTCAGTGACCTATCCTACACTGTATGTCACACTGAGGAGAGAAGGAAGCATTTAATCCAATCCCAGAAAAGAGGGCAGGTGAGGGGAAAGGGACAAGATGACAAGCCAAGCCTTCCCCGTGGTAGATCACAGCAGGTCCGGGAGGCACAGGAAGGTAGGGTAGCTTCTCCAAGGCTGTAGAGATTTCAGGATGTGGAACAGGAATTAAAACAGGGTATTTATTCGAAATGGCAGTCCTTCCCTTGATGACAGGCATTTCTCCAGAAATGGCATACCAGCCAATGTTTCTCTTCTCGTAATAATTTAAGACACCAATATCTCTTTTTTATTTTTTTTAATGTTTATTTATTTTTAAGGGAGACAGAGCATGAGCAGGGGAGGGGCAGAGAGAGAGGGAGACACAGAATCCGAAGCAGGTTCCAGGCTCTGAGCTGTCAGCACGGAGCCCGACGCAGGGCTCGAACTCACAGACCATGAGATCATGACCTGAGCTGAAGTCAGATGCTCAATCAACTGAACCACCCAGGCGCCCCAAGACACCAGTATCTCTTGCTAAAATCTGAGACTCCGACCCAGTTGTATCTCATCCTCCGGCAAATAAACACAACACTTAATGGCGAAATTCGGGCTCACTCCCTATATCAAGGATAAGAACGTCCGCTCTCACCACTCCTATTCAACGTCATGGTGTCACAAGGCAAGAAAATTACATTCAAAGCACCCAAAATGAAATGTGACCAGGAAAAACTACATGATTATCTATGTAGAAAAGCCAAGGGACTCTATGAAAGATGTACTGAAACTAGTAAGTTCAGCAAAGTTTTAGGATAAGAAATCAAGGAAGGGGATGTAGCTTACACAGTAGAGCATGTTCTTAGGACAAGAGATCAGTACTCAAAAATCATTGTATTTCTATATACTAGCAGCAATCAAAAATTGAAAATGCTTTAATCCCATTAATAGCATCAAAATAAGAAATACTTAGAATTTGAGAAACAGTATTTATAGCCTATACACTGAAAACTACTAAATATTGCAGGAGAAATTTAATGAAGACTTAAATACGCAGAGTGATGTCCTTGCTGTAATGGAAAAACTCAGATTTTTCCTGTGTGAGTAGGGAAAAATCCAGTTCTTCTCTACTATGTTTCTCAGAACACTTCACTTCCGACATTTCTAGTCACCGGCTGTGTGACGTTTCTCCCCAACACCAACAAGCAACTCTTGCTGGTGTGTCCAAGAATTCAACTCAATTCTGACACTATCTACCTGGAGAGAGCATCAGATCCCACAGGTTAAGGGCTCGGTCCTACAGGACGGCCCCCACCCTCGCTTCAGATGTCGATTTCAAGTCCATGTCGTGACCTGTGCCTCTGGCCAACTAGCTATAAATCGGAGTATTCCCACAACCACCTCTTTGGGTTCCATTAATTTGCTAGAGCAGCTCACAGAACTCAGGGAAACACACTGACCAGTTTATTAAGGGATATTTAAAGGATACAGATTGAGGAGTACCTGGGTGGCTCAGTCGGTTAAGCGTTCGGTCTCGGCTCAGGTCACGATCTCGTGGTTCGTGAATTCGAGCCCCGTGTCAGGCTCTGTGCTGATGGCTCAGAGCCTGGAGCCTGCTTCGGATTCTGTCTCTGTGTCTCCCTCTCTCTCTGCCCCGGCCCTGCTCGTGCTGTGTCTCTCTCCCTCAAAAATAAACATTAAAAAAAATTTTTTTTAATTAAAATAAAGAATACAGGGGCGCCTGGGTGGCGCAGTCGGTTAAGCGTCCGACTTCAGCCAGGTCACGATCTCGCGGTCCGGGAGTTCGAGCCCCGCGTCAGGCTCTGGGCTGATGGCTCAGAGCCTGGAGCCTGTTTCCGATTCTGTGTCTCCCTCTCTCTCTGCCCCTCCCCTGTTCATGCTCTGTCTCTCTCTGTCCCAAAAATAAATAAACGTTGAAAAAAAAATTTTTTTTAAATAAAATAAAGAATACATATGAACATCCCAACAGACAAGGTGCATAGGGCAACTATGAGGGAAGGGATACCATTCTCCCAGCACCTCTACATGCTCACCAACACAGAAGGTCTCTGCCCCAGTCCTACTGGGATTTTATGGAGACTTCCCCACATAGGCATGATCAATTAGTAACTCCATTTCCAGTGCCTCTCCCCCTCAAGAGAAGAGGGGTGGGGAGAGCTGAAAATTCCAAGCTTTTTTTGTTTAGTTGCAGGGGGGCAGAGAGCCCCACGCGGGGCTCAATCTTACAACCTGTGAGATCACGACCTGAGCCGGAATCCAGAGTTGGACGCTTACCCGGCTGCACCACCCAGGTGCCCCCTGAAAATTCCAAGCTTCTAATCAGGGACTGGTCTTTCTGGTGAGGAGCTCCCACCCGGGAGCCCACCCATAGTCACCCCATTTAGGACAAAAAGTGTCCTTATCACTTAGAAATTTATAAGGGTTTTAGGAGCCCTGTGTCAGGGATGGGGTCAAAGACAAATATTAGAACAAGAGATGGTCTTTTAATTATTTATTAGAGTTTATTTATTTTGAGAGAGACAACATGAGTGGGAGAGGGGCAGAGAGAGAGAGAGAGAGAGAGAGAGAGAGAGAGAGAGAGAGAGAGAGAGAGAGAGAACCGACAGCACAGAGCCTGATTCAGGGCCCAAACTCATGAAACCGTGATATCATGACCTGAGTCAAAACCAAGAGTTGGACGTTTAGTAAGCCACCCAGGCACCCCGAACAAGAGATGTGCTCCTAATGTTCTTATCACCTAGAAAATTACAAGGGTTTTAGGAGTTCTGTGCCAGGAACGAGGGTGTATTTCTATCTCACACTTGCTCATGGGTCAGAAGACTCAATACTGCTAAAATATAATTCCTCCCAAAATTGATTTATAGATTCAAAACAATGCCAGTCAAAATCCCAGCAGGATTTTTGTAGAAATTGACACATGGATTCTAAAATTCATAGGAAAATGCAAAGAACTTAGATTAGTCATAACAACTTTGAAAAAGAAGTACAAGGTTGGAAAGGATAAAATGACCAGATTTCAAGATTTATTGTAAGGTTACAGTAATCGAGACAGCTTTGGGTTGATGTAAAGACAGAATAACACATCAATGGAACAAAAGACTGTCCAGAAAGAGCCTCACACATGTATAGGCAACTGAATTTTTATAGAGATATAAAGGCAATTCAGTGGAGAAGGGGGAGTCTTTTCAACAAACGGTGCTGGACCAATCGGATATTCATGTGCAAAAAAAAAAAAAAATAGAAAACTTTGCTCCATACGTTTATCACATACAAATATTAACTCAAAACAAAGCTCAATAATATTAAGAACCCAGAATTTTTATAATACATCATCCTTAACGTCCACTACAAAAGTTACTATATGTAAAAACAAAAAATGACATGGGACACCTGGCTGGCTCAGTCAGTTAAGCATCTGACTTTGGCTCAGGTCATGATCTCACAGTTTGTGGGTTCAAGCCCCACGTTGGGCTCTGTGCTGACAGCTCAGAGCCTGGAACCTGTTTCGGATTCTGTGTCTCCCTCTCTCTCTGCCCCTCCCCTGCTCACACTCTGTCTCTGTCTCAAAAATAAATAAACAATAAAAAAAAAAAAAGTTAAAAAAAAATGACCTTTAATCAAGAAAAACACCACTCAATAAAAGCAGACCTATGAAGGATCCAGGTATTATAATTAGCAAAGACTTAAAAATAAAAGTATGTTAAACAACCTAGAGAACACATATGTATGTTGGGTAGAGAGAGGATAATCTCAGGAGAAAAAGGAAACTATAAAAGAGAACCAAACGGAAATCTTACAACTGAAAAATGTTTCCAATTTGTTTTTAAATCACTAAATTAGGAAAAATAGGGAAAAGAATAAACAGAGCCTCAGTGACTGGTAGAAAGCCCCTGAAGTGTCTAATATGTGTGAAATTAGAGTCTCAGAATAAAAGGTCAGAGTATGAAACAGAAAAAGTACTTGAAGAAAAGTAATTGAAGAAATATTGACTGGGAAGTTTTCCAAATCCGATCAAAAACAGTAACTCGCAAATCTAAGAAACTCATAAACCTTACACAGCACAAAAGCAAAGAAAACTAAATACAAACACATCATAGACTCTGAACGCCAAAAATAAAGAGAGAGAGAGAGAGAGAGAGAGAGAGAGAGAGAGAGAGAACGCACAGGGGAGGCACAGAGAGAGAGAGAGAGAGAAACAGAGAATCCCAAGCAGGCTCCGCACTGACACCGACTCAGGGCTCGAACTCAGGAACCATAAGATCATGACCTGGGCCGAAATCAAGAGTCAGACACTTAACTGACTGAGCCACCCAGGCGCTCCGGCATAGTTTATTTTTTTAAAGAGAGTCATCTTTCAGGGAAAATATTAACGTAGTTATGAATGGAGTGGGATTGATGTCCATGAAGTGGGTATTGTATAGATGACACAGGATTGTCCACGACTTAGTATATATTGAATAGGTAATAGGCCCAGGGCTCATTGTCCTAATCACTCTAGTTTTAGACATGTGCTTGATTGACATTTTCCAAAAAAAAGACAAGTTGCAGAAAAATTTGATAAAGTCTGCCATAGTGTTTTGGACGCTTCGTTTTTAAACATCTTGCTGTTTGTTAAGGGATACTCACTGCATCATTAGCTACTGTCAAGGTGTAATTATACTTAGTCATCATTAATGATGGAGATGTGAATCTATATTTTATAAATTTTTTAAGTTTATTTTGAGAGAGAGACAGAGCATGGGGGGGGGGGGAGGGCAGCGGATGCTGTCAGCACAGAGCCTGATGCAGGGCTCAAACCCACGAAGCCATGAGATCATGACCTGAGCGGAAACCAAGAGTCCGACGCTCAACTGAGCCACTCGGATGCCCCAATATTTCAAATGCTCCTCTAGCCAACTTTGACTTCTTCGTAAAAAGGTTTTTGGTCATTTTCTTACAAGATATGATTTGGTTATCAGGTTTACCTTTAATGTCGCTGGCAGAGAGCTCACCCAAGGAAGGGGTATCAGCTCAGCCGTTTTTCGGAGCGTACGCTTCCATTGCATTTTTATGCTCATCGCTAACTGACGGTTTCTTTGCGAGAAATCTCTTCCGATCCGGGGCCATTTTGTGAGATTTAGTTTGGCAGAATTTAGGTAACGCATTCCACAATTCCCCAAAACCACACGCATGAAAAGCGATACACTGACAATATTCTGAACACCCAACAGTGAGGGCAAGACTGCCTACGGCTCCCTGCTGGGTTAGTCCCACCGGGTTACCTCTGGAACCTGTCACAACATGCTACCATCTGTCACCCGGGCCATGAGGGTGCCCTGGTCAATCTGTATGTTACATACCAGCAAAGCTCAATTATTTTTATTTTTAAAATAAACATGTTTAAAAAATACAAGTTCTGGTTTCGGAGGGGGGTGGTTGGGGTTTTTTGTTTGTTTGGTTGGTCCTTCCCGCACAACAGTGAAAGAAACTCCCTGGATCCCTGGATAAAACCCAACACTGAGATGTCTTCATACAGGAGGATCCAACAGTGAACACGTTCCTCACACAGTAATTATAACTTTGGGTGGCTTGTGAACTCCGTGACCAGATTCCACATCTGAAACACATTTGAGGAGCTTACGTAATCCAAGCCCAGCTGGCACAAGCCGTCACCTGTTTTATTGCACAGCACCAGCCTTCTGGCTGTCCCCTGGCTCCCCCCCAGGTGCTGTCGCACACGCTCTCGGGAACAGGTGCTCTGCTCCAGCCACCTCCCTGGCATCTTCCCTACCAGGCACCCTCAGAAAACTTAACTCTACCGGGCACGGCAGCCCTCTGCTGGCAAAAGCGCCTACTAGGTGCACTCTGGCTTCTGGGGTTAGGGAGAAATGCCGATTTCATTCAGGGCCCAGCAGAAACCGGACTCAAACTTTGAATGAAACTTTATTGACGATCTGAGGATAATCGACGGATTTGGTTTTCCAAGGCCGTAACCAAATGCCACAAACTAGGTAGCTTAGAATAGTATAGATTTATTCCCTCACAGTTCTGGAGGCCAGAAGCCCAAAATCAAGGTGCTACTCTCTCTGAAGTCTCTAGGAGGGAGGTTCCTCCCTTGTCTCTCCCAGCCTCCAGGAGTCCCGGGTGTTCTCGGCTTGTGGCCACATCGCACCAGCCTCTGCCTCTGTCCGCACATGGCCGCGTGCCCCGTGTCTGTGTCTCTTCTCTTACGAGGACACCAGTCGTATTGGGAGTAGGTAGGCCCTACTCCCAATACAACCTCATCTTTAATTATATCTGCAACAGCTCTACTTCCAAATAAGATCACGTTCTGAGACGGTGGAGACTTCAGTCCGTCTTTTTGAGGGACACCATCAACCTCTAACAGCTGAGAACAATTTACAACCACTGCACAGGCCTAAAGCTGTCCTCAGAGTTCCTTGCTGAGCCAACTTCCTCTGTCACACGTGGCCTACCTCCGTGGACCTAAGACCTAAGTGGCTTGCTCCCGTTCCCTCTTCTGGGGGCCCTCCATGCAACTCCACACCTCAGGGTTTGAGCCAGCCTGATCACTGGCACCAGAGAGAAGGGGACCTTCTTTCGGCCCAGTGCAGGTCAGGGACTTGCCTTGCCTAGGACGGTCTCTCGCCCCTCTGCTGAGGACAGGCCTACCAAGGTCCTGCTCAGAAAACCACTCTCTCGTCCACAAGACCACACAATGAAACGACCTCGGCGTGTTTCCTCAACTCTGCACTGTTTGATTTGAATAATACCCTACAGGAGACACAACAGATCGGTCTGATTTGGCTTACACCAAGATTAAGACCAGTTTAGTTCTTTTTCAGCCCTTCCTTCACCAAATATTTCAAAGCAAAACAACAACAAAATGCCTTCATGTCCACTTTCACTTGGGGTCACCCTTTCACATGTAAAAAGGTCAAATAGGGGCGCCTGGGTGGCTCAGTCAGTTAAGCGTCTGACTTTGGATTTCAGCCCAGGTCATGATCCCACAGTTTGGGAGTTCGAGCCCCGTGACTGGCCCTGCACGGACAGTGAGGAGCCTGTTTGGGATTCTCTCTCTCCCTCTCTCTCTCTCTGTCCCCCGTATGCTCTCTCTCTCTCAAAAATAAATAAATAAACTTTAAAAAGGTAAGCTAATTTCACAAATTTTTTTGAGAGAATTTTTTTTATTTAAAAAAAATTTGTTTTAATATTTTTATTTATTTCTGAGACAGAGACAGAGCATGAGTGGGGGAGGGGCAGAGAGAGAGGGAGACACAGAATCTGAAACAGGCTCCAGGCTCTGAGCTGTCAGCACAGAGCCCGACGCGGGGCTCGAACTCACGGACCATGAGATCATGACCTGAGCCGAAGTCGGACACTCAACCGACTGAGCCACCCAGGCGCCCCTTTAATGTTTATTTTTGAGAGAGAGAGCACGTGGGGGAAAGGCAAAGAGTATGTGGGGGAGGGGCAGGGGGGCGGACAGAGGATAGAAATGGGCTCTGCACGGACAGCAGCTAGCCCGATGCAGGGCTCAAACGCACGAAGCATGAGATTATGACCTGATCTGGAGTCAGATGCTCAACCAACCGAGCCACCAGGTGCCATGAGAGAAAGAGAATCTTCAGCAGGCGCCACACCCAACGCAGAGCCTGCTGTGGGGCTTGATCTCATGAACCTGAGATCGTGACCTGGGCAAAATCAAGAGTCGGACGCTTAACCGACGGAGCCACCCAGGTGCCCCCATAAACGTCCTTTGAGTAAAAACAAGCACATCAGCTTTACTCGCTTAGTCTAACCTAATGGGAGATAAAAATAAGTTATAAAACTTAATAAAAACTCGGGGAATTTTTTTTAAATGTTGAAGCTACAGGGGCGCCTAGGTGGCTTAGTCGATTAAGCGTCCAACTTCGGCTCACGTCATGTTCTCACGGTTCGCGAGTTCGAGCCCCGTTTCGGGCTCTGTGCTGACGGCTCGGAGCCTGCAGCCTGCTTCGGAGTCTGTGTCTCCCTCTCTGCCCCTCCCCCTGCTCACGCTCTCTCTCTCTCTCAAAAATAAACATTAGGAAAAAATAAAAAATAAATATAAAATGTTGAAGTTACAAATAAGAGGTCACTGGACTTGGAGATGTTCGCAGAACATTAATAATAATCCCTCAATAGCGAAGTTCACACTTCAAATAACTGCCATCATTTGCAACACCAGACGTTTAGACCGGTGGAGGCTTAACTGGCAAATCTACAGGCTCGGTATCAGCTCCTCATTCAAGGGATAGTGGTAATTAGCTGAACCAATCACGTTCTCTGCCTGGAATTTAGTTTTTTTAATGTTTTACTTATTTTTGAGAGAGGAGGGTAGAGGCAGAGAGAGAGAATCCCAAGCAGGTTCCTCGCCATCAGCGCAGAGCCCGACGCGGGGCTCGAACTCATGAACCGTGAGGTCATGACCTGAGCCGAAATCAAGTGTGGGAAGCTCAATCGACTGGGGCCGCCCAGGTGCCCCTCTCCCTGTAATTCAAATGGAAGAGACAGAATTCTTAATTTCCAGGGAAATGAAATACAGGGGAAGGACACCGAGGGAAGGCAGCATGCAGAGACCACAAGACAGAACAGTCTGGAATAAGCAGAACCTGTGGAGGAGAAATTGATTTGATTCGCGGCGGAAGTTCCGGCTGCTTAAACAGTTAACAAGGGATCTCAATCAGTAGAACCACTTTGAAGTCAGAAGCAAGCGCACTTCTCCCCACCATGTTCCCATGAGGGCTGGCTGGAGTCAGTTCCTTCTATGTGAATTCGTACCATCAATCCCAAATATTTTAGGGAACCTGAGTCATTTCTTAGACCAAACACATTCTCCCCATTCTGGAATAATGGAATCTTTAAAATGCCTGGTCTGACATTAAAGGCTGTAAGACGACTGGGACATTTAACGAGTTTGTCCTCTACAACAGCACTGCTCAGTCTGGACTCCTAATATTCCAAGACTAGGGCAACACCTTCAAACCTTGTGAGGCAACCCACAGTAGGAAATACATTCTACAATGGAACCCAGTATGCAAAACATATATAACACATCCACAGATATAGATACATACAACCCAAGTATCACGAGACAATACGAAACAATACTTACCAATACGAGCAACCTATTTTCTGTTCGGTTCTTCTGTTTAAGAAAATAAAAGGCAACACCTACATGTCTGATTTCACAACCAACCAGGAGTCTAGTAGGATCGGTTCAAGATACTGTGGTAAGCGGCATCCAAATTCACAGGATAAAAGTGATACATTTTCCTGGAGATTCCATTTTAAATAGACCTGAAGCTTCTAAGGGCGCCCGGGTGGCTCAGTTGGTTGAGTGTCGGACTTCGGCTCAGGTCATGATCTCAGGGCTCCTGAGTTTGAGCCCCGCATAGGGCTCTGTGCTGACAAGCTCAGAGCCTGGAGCCTGCTTCCGAATCTGTGTCTCCCTCTCTCTCTGCCCCTAACCCACTCGCATTCCGTCTGTCTCTCTCAAAAATACATAAACATTAAAAAAAAATTTTTTTAACCTAAAGTTTTTAAATATTTCAACTAAATATAGAGTAGAATGCAAAAGCCATTAGGATAAAACACAGAAATTCAAAGATATTCTTCACTTCCAGCTGGTTGTCTGGGGCTTCGATCCGGAGCGCCCCTAGGATGCCCTCTCTTAGAAGTACTTCAGCGGGACGGTGGAAGGATTTTGCCCAAAGGCCAGTGTTCTAACTCAACAAGGCCTATTTATGCGACAGTCACCACTAAATCTTCATACCTAGGAATCCGGTCCTGCCACTCAGCTTCCCAGCGGGGGCGGGGGGGTTCCTCCTCTGTGCTCCAAAGGGCTGTGACCAGCAGGCGGTTGTCCCAACACCGTCAAACAGCCTGAGGACAGTAGGGGACATTCGTAGGAGTAGCCGGAATAGCTGCTTCTTTAGCAACCACCAAGGGCAAGAAGATCAAGCATGATGGAAGTCTCCCTGGCTGGAAAGGTCCCAATCGCATCCTCAACTCTCGGGCGGGCCTGGCCTTCAATTTCACTTTCGGTGACCGAGGCCTCCAGCACTGGCCTCCCTTCCCCTACTGCCAACAGTGGTGCCGACCCAACCGCCCTTCACCGGCACTGCTGGAAAAAGGGGTCGCCCATGTGCCTTTGGTGGGAAACGCGGCGATGTGCCCTTAAAGGAGCGACCAGCCCACACAGGTGGGCAAGCCCAATAGACTTGACTCCCCGCCTGGAAGGTTGGTTCTGGAGCGTTCCCAGCCAACCACAGCTGTCGCTTAAGTTTGCCTACTGAATGAGCCACGCAGGCGTTGACAGGTAAAGAGGTGTTGACTCGCGCTCTTCATTTCCTGCGAGGTGTGCCGGGTTCGCCCGTGGCAGGGTTGAGACCCGAACCGGGGAGGCACACACATTTTTAGTGAAACGTGTAACATTTTGAATGAACGCATATCCGTCCTTCATCCCTGGGTGACGCCGAGTAACAAGCTACAACCTTAAAGGCAGACTCGCTAAACCCACGAGTGAAGGAGTTAAAAGCAAAAAACAAAAACCCTCGCCGGGAAACCCCACCTAACCCACAGCCCAGCCAGCAAGAACTACGTGCCTCGCGCCTTTTAAGGGCCCAGTGGGCGCGAGTCCACCAACCGCTCAAGGTCCCGCCAATCACTGCACTCCTCACAGTTTGCCCCGCCCCCCGCCCTGCACGAACCAATCACTGGGGAGTTAGCGTCTCTCCGCCCCTCTTGCCCCCTCCCACCCCGAGAGACGTTCGAATCCTTCAAACTTCACTCGCGCGCTACCGCGGGGTCGCAGTCGGAATTTATTTTTAGCTCTGGGCCAGCAACCCCGCCCTCGGCTCCGCCTCTTAGCCGCCCCCAATCGGAGACGGAGTTTCCGTCCCGTCATCGCGCGGGCGGGCGGGAGCTACCCAATCAGCGCCCAGAGAGAACTGGCGTAAGGAAAAGGCGGCGGAAGAGGGTGGGAGGGTCATGACGCAGCGAGTTTCAGTCGTGACTTTTCCGGGGGCATCTTGGCGTCCCCTCTATTTCCCCTTAAAGTAAAACGTCGCCCGACGCACCCCCGTGCGTTTCGGGGGCGGGGGTGGCCGCCGCGGCGGGGAGGGCGGTGCTGACGCGAGCCGCGGAGCGGGGGAGGCCCCCTCCCCGCCGGCGGTGGTCACGTGGGCGTGTTTGGGGGCGGGGCCGCGCGGCGGTTCCGGGCGGTTGGGCGCGCGAGCGAGGAGCCCAGGCAGCCGCGCCTGCCCGCGCCCGCCCGCCCCGCCCCTGGATGCCGCTCTGCCCCGGCGCGGCCGCCGCCGATCGCAGCACAGCAGCCGCCGCCGCCGCCGCGGTTGATGTGGTTGGCCCGGGGCTGAGGAGGCCGCCAAGATGCCGCAGTCCAAGTCCCGGAAGATCGCGATCCTGGGCTACCGGTCTGTGGGTGAGTGGCGGGCGCCGCGCGGCCTCCGCGCCGGGGCCCAGCTTCGCCTGCGCGCCGGGACGCGGCGGCCCGGCCAAGTTTGGGGTCGGCGCGGCCATGTGGCGGCCGCGCGTTTCGTAACCAGCCGCCCGCCGCCGCCACCTCCATTTTGAGCGGAGGCGGCGAGGCCGGGCCCCGCGGGGCGGCGGCGGCGGCGGCGGCGGGGGGCGGCCCGGGCTCGGGAGGCCGCGCGTGGGGAGGCCGCGGGCGGACGGGGAGGTCCGGGGTGGTCTGGGGCCGCCGAGCCGGAGGAGGGGTGTGCTCCCGGCCGGAACCGCCGCGGGGGGAAATCGCACCTGTCTCTCCACCTTCTTGCGGCTGGTTGTCCTGATCTTGCCAGCGGCCTTTCCGCCCCAAATTCAATAAAGTCCGTGGGATTTTAACAAAGGGAACGGCACCTTGGGGTTTTTTTTCTGTCCGTGGTGAAGTTCAGCATTTTAAAGAAAACCAGGGACCTAAATTTAGGACGTTTGGCTCCCGAGGGCAAGTTTCCCCCCGAAGAAACCCAAAAGACCCCTCTTCGAAAGCCCCCTAGGTGTTGCCACGACCGATGTAGGAAGGCAGAGAAAACGAGATTTCCGATCTCTCGGTGTCCTATTTTTCTACGGGGAAAAAAAAAATAATAAGGTCAGGTACTTGTAACCGGGCTGTCGAAGTGATTCAGAAGTTTGTTGGGGTTTTTTTCCCCCCCTCCCAAAGGTTGACATATATTTGAAACTGTTCCCGGCAGTCGCCTTTCTGCGTCGCTGAGGTGGTCTGGGGTGGGGTGGGGGTGGAGGGGGTGCCGGAAAACGAGTGAGGAAACAGAACCGTTGAACTTAACCATGCTTCAGGGCGAGGCTTTATTGTCTTTGACAACCGGAAGCCTGGAGAAATTACGTTTATTTTTCGGTGTTGTTTTTAAGAAGTAACTGTCTAAGGAAAACGTGCACTTGATCGTGGTGGCGGGCGGGGGGGGGGGTGGTGGATAGGGAGGTGAAAGCGGAGGTTTGGAGTCTACCGGGATTGCAGAAGGAGGCAACAATAACTGCCTTCGGAAAGCTTGTAACTGCCGGCTACCCATTGGATGAACTCCCTTACTCCGCTTTCTGTGCTGCTTCCTCACCCCCATTTTCCACCGCCGGTGCCAGGGTCTGTGCTCTTTGACCAAGATCAGCTACGGCATGCTTACTCATCCTTTTATCATCTCTCTCGTCGAAGTGCTGGGGGGTGGGGGAGTCCTGAGAATGGGGGGGGGGGGGAACCAAAGGCTGAGAGATGCTTGTGTAGAGATAGGGGGTGCCAAGAGCCCTAGGGATAACTCCGGTATGCAGTGGGAAATCATAGGTATATACCCATCGGTGGAATGGGTGAGAGGGTCTTGGTGGCTGCCGCTCGCAAGTAACCCTGCAGCAAATCGAGGCATTTAAAAACCACCAGCAGCCCACTCCCCAAGTGCCCATGTGGAATCTGACCTTTATTGGCAGCCTGAGTCACCCAGCCCTTGCTTCTTTCTCTGTTCTCTTTATTTCCTCTGCATTTGGAAGAGTGGGACTATGACCTGTTCTGGCTCTTGAGTGAGCTCTAATCAGATACAAAGTGCCTCTGAATAACCAAGTTACAGGTGACATCTACCTGGGCCACCTGTTTTCAGCTTAAAAGAATGTCCTAAAGATACTGACTGACTCACTGCTTGAAATTCTCCAGATGGTGATTCTAGGCTTCAGTAATAAGCGAGTCTAGCGTTCGTTCTATGGCGGTTTTTGCTAAAGAAGTCCTTATGTCCAACAGATCTGTTCTGTTTCGCCTTCCATCTATTACCCCCAACCTTTGCCTTTGATTTTAAAGTTGTTTACCTTTGTTAGGAACCAAGGCACTTTGTGGTTTGTGGGTCTTTTGTTTTGCCAGCATCAGAAAAGGAAGTATTGGCCACCCTTTGGAGAATTACTCAGTATTCAGACTTCTAGTTTGCGGACATGTTTGCTTGAATGCGGTTCTACTAGAGAAGTTTGAGTATATGTGTTTCTAGGCTGTGTTATTTTTTGAGGCTGAGCTGTTGAGTCCTATTGACTGAAGGGAAAGAGAGGTAGAAAAGGGGGCGCCTGAGTGACTCTGGAGCGTGTGACTCTGGATCTCGGGATTGTGAGTTCCAGCCCCGTGTTGGATGTAGAGATTGCTTAAGAATAAAATCTTTAAAGAAAATAATAAAAGGTGGTAGAAAAAGGCTCAGCTAGAACCCACACCTTTCTCAGAACGTTCTCTTAATTAACTATCTTTTGCCAGTTTGACAGGTAGGGTACTTGTCATTGTGACTTTGTCGCGTTGCCGACTTTATTTGAAGAGTTCGCCTTCAGATAAAACGAAATGCTGTGATTGTTTTACTTGGCTTTCAAATTTTGCATTTTTTTTTAAAAAAAACCTTGATAGAACTACCAGTGAGGAATGTATAATTCGCAGGTAATTTATACAGCCCTTTTTCCTGAAGTGCTTTTCCTGTTATTTACAATGTTAAATTAAGCCTTTAAGGACACGTCACCTATAACGCAGTCTGGCTTTCTGGGAGTGCTTTGTATTAATTGTTTTAGTGGTGGCACATGTTCAAGCTCCCTTACGCCCATTGTTTCTAATACAACAAGTAGTCCCATGATAGGACGTAACTAAACTAAATCAAGCTAAAAATATAGTGTCAGGTCACTGTTTTCAAATAAAATCTGGTACATCCTTCCCTGGAATCTTCAGCAGAGAGCTTTGATGGTCTCGTTTACCATTAGACCATAATCGAAAGGTTTTTGGTCATATATAAGTCTCTGAGGCTAACAGAGAGAGGGGATCACAGGAATGTGAAAGATCATGAGAGAGAAAATGAAACAGCCCTGTGGTTTGGTAAAAGACGATTCAGAAGTAACTCAAATTATTACCTTGTCAAAATGTTTTAGGTAGTAAAGAAGATGCACCTTTTAGTTGGATACTTCATAGAGAAAGATGTCATTAAATCTGTTCCCAGTGGAATACAATCCAACTATATTCTTTTTTTAATTAAAAATATCTTCTTAATGTTTTGTTTTATTTTGAGAGAGGGAAAGGGAGGGGCAGAGAAATGGGGAGACACAGAATCCGAAGCAGGCTCCAATCTCTCAGCACAGAGCCCGACACGACGCTGGGCTGGAACTCAAACTTTGGGATCATGACCTGAGCCAAAGTCGGACGCTTAACCGACTGAGCCACCCAGGTGCCCCAGAATGCACTCCAACTGTATTTTGACTTAGTGTCTTTTTAAATTACTCTATCCTTTTCTGACACATTTCATTGAAAACGATAAAAGGAAAACATTCTTCGCCATATATGAAATCTGTCCTCATGTGAGGTTGTGTGTTCAGACACTCGATAACATTTGGTTGTGTACTTGTGGGTGGGGTAGTCCTATAGTGACCACCTTCTGTTGATGCTTGAAATTAACTTCTGTTTGTTTGTTTTTGTCTTTCGGTGCTGCCCGTTTGTTCTGTTCAAGGGAATCATCAGAGCTTTTGCATTTGTGATCATGACAGTTTCAGCACCGGATGTTATTTTGATGTCCCTGTGGGTTCTATCTGTCCACAATGACTTTCATCAGGCCCAAAAGAAACAGTACCTATTGATACACTGCCCCACCCCTCACCCCTGCCCCAGACATCCACTAACCTTCCTGTGTCTGTGAATTTACCCATTCTGGACATTTCGTATAAATGGAATCGTACATACATGGTCTTTTGTGATGGGCATCTTTCGTGTCACATGCAAATTTTCCAGATTGATCCATGTTGTAGCATGTACCAGTAATTCCCTTTCGTTGCCAACTCCTGTAGAAGAATTTTTTCTACCCTGTTCCATTGAATTCCACTGGTTTATTTTTCGCTTTCAATGGATCTTCCACCCATGACTGGTTTTGTGACATCATATCTTGGCTATTTCAAAAAGGATGGTTCACTGTTCTGCAAATCTTTCTACGTTTTGATGCATTTCAACATATGAACTTTTTAATTTTTAATTTTTTTAATGTTTATTTTTGAGAGAGTGTGTGAGAGGGGGAAGGGCAGAGAGAGGAGGAGACACAGAATCCAAAACAGGCTCCAGGCTCTGAGCTCTCAGCACAGAGCCCGTCGTGGGGCTCAAATTCACGAACCGTGAGATCATGACCTGAGCCAAAGTCGGACGCTTAACCCACTGAGCCACCCAGGCACCCCAACATACAAACTCTTTTAATCACATTTTTAAACATCACCCTCATCCTCCTTAGAAGAAATGTAAACATTGGGAGGCTTTAAGCTCACCCTGCGAGATGCACGTTCTCCAAAATTCTCACGTCCTCCCGAGAGTTAAGGATTTGATGGTTGGCAGAGTGCTGCCGGTCTTCCTTGAAGTGACAGTCTCATTTCTTTCATTTCGGGAAGATGTCTGCCCAGATAGTCACATTTGAAAGAATGATGGTTGGTCACTCTCGCGAGTAAAAATGATGCTCCGTGAGCAAAGTGGCTATTTTCAGATCACTTCCCAAACAGTTGCGCGTGTGCGTTTCCTTGAGACAAACATCGTACTTCAGTATTCAGGAGCACCATGTGTCGACATACCATTTTGTCACGCAGAATATTAAAAAGACCTGCTTTAAGGCTCAAGATAAGGTTAATCATTTTTACTGTTGTCTCAAGGGCACTCTTCCGTAAAAATTGTTCTTACCGTGGGTGTATGGTTGTGAAGGCTGCAGCGTGTGATCCCTGGCGTTTGTACATCCGTACGTGGCTTTTGCGGCATTGAAGTGTAAATACGAACGTAGTGGGAAAGGCACCTGGTATCTTGGTATTGTGATGAAAATGTTTTTGACCTCCTGAGCCCCCTGAAAAGGTCTCAGGGGACCCCCCAGAGTTTCTCTGTTCTCTGAGAATCGTTGGACTGTGGCATGTGCCGAACCTGGCTGGGCTGCTACTTGCTGTCGCGCAGAATTGAATGGAGAGTGGCCGCATCCTGGATGCTGCTCAAAGGGGTGGTTACCGCAGTCTTCGAGGAGCCTTCCAGAAGAGGCCTGGTCGCCTGGTCGGAGAGAGGGATGGGGAGGCGGGAAAGCGCTCGCGTGCTTGGGGACTGAAGGAAGCAGGGTGGCTAGCAGAGAATATGGTGGGAGTAGGAAGTGAAGTTGGAGAGGTGGTCGGGGGCCAGAGGAGGGACGGCCTCGCAGGAACGTCAGGAGACCATTCCTTCTGAGCGGTGAGTAGTGAGTTACCAGAGCCTGGGGAGACTTAGGACACCTGAAAGCGAGTTGACTTGGCCTCTGATTGTGATGCAGTTTGGGGTGAGTGTTGTGTTTTGACTTGGTAATGGTGAGACTCCCAGAGATCAGTAGAAATTGGCCACGGGTGGCAGCGTGTCAGGACCCACATGCTAATAACAATTTTCCAATGTAAGCAGCAGAATGGGGGCAGGGGGACTTAAGTACAAGCAGCAATGTTATCACAAAATGAGAAACCACCGTCCCTACCTGTGATTATGTAGTCCAAAATATACTTTATTTTTAAAATTTTTTAACGTTCATTTTTGAGGGAGAGGGAGAGAGAGTGAGCAGGGGAGGGGCAGAGAGAGAGGGAGACACAGAATCCGAAGCAGGCTCCAGGCTCTGAGCTGTCAGCACAGAGCTCGACACGGGGCTCGAACCCATGAACTGTGATATCGTGACTTGAGCGAAAGTCTGCCCCGCTTAACCGACTGAGCCACCCAGGCGCTCTGACACTTTCTTTCTTTTTTTTTTTTTTTTTTTTTTTTTTTTTGAGTTTATTTATTTATTTTGGTTGGGGGGCGGGGAGAGAATCCCAAGCAGGCTCCGCGCTGTCAGCACAGAGCCCTACGCAGGGCTCAATCCCACGACCCTGGGATCATGACCAGGGCTGAAATCAAGAGTCTGATGCCCGTCAGCTGACTGAGCCACACAAGCACCCCCTACGATACTTTTTTCTTAGTTGAAGGTCTAGAATAAGGAATTAACAGCTTTAATATTGTCCATGAGTGGATTGTATTTAGTTATGCGAATAAGTCAGAGCTGCACTAGAACATGATTGTGCAAGTTAAAGCGTTTTGAAATCTTCAGTGATCACCCTTGAGAGAACCTTTATCCTTAGTTCTAGAACTGTTTATCATCAAGTAGCAAACTAAGCCAAAAGTAATCCAGTTCTCACAGCCCATCTTAAATCAGAATCCAAACTGGTGGGTACCTTTATCATGAATTTCTTGGTTGATTTAGAAATGTAATTTAATATCTCAAACACAGAGGTCCTGGCACATTATTTAAAAATTTTTTTACGTTTATTTATTTTGAGAGACACACGCACAAGCAGCCGAGGGGCAGAGAGAAGGAGAGACAGAATCTCCAGCAGGCTCTATGACATCAGTGTGGAGCCAGTGTGGGGCTCAAACTCACAAGCTGTGAGATCATGACCCGAGCCAAAATCCAGTGTCGAACACTTAACCGACTGTGCCACCCAGGTGCCCCTGGAATATCATTTTAGTATTTTAAGGTTCTTTTTTCTTTTCCCCATGTTTTTTATTTTTTATTTTTTTGATTGAGAGACAGAACACAAGCTGGGGAGGGGCAGAGAGAGAGGGAGACGCAGAATTTCGAAGCAGGCTCCAGGCTCCGAGCCGCCAGCCCAGAGCCCGACGCGGGGCTCGAACTCACAAACCGCGAGATCATGACCTGAGCTGAAGTCGGACGCTTCACCGACGGAGCCACCCAGGCGCCCCAACATTCTTAAACGTATACTGGGCATCTGATAAAAAAGAGTTCTGTGTAGGACATGGGAATTTGAAGTCAAAATTGAGACTAATTTAGAACGGAAGTACTAGAAGCCTTGTATTACGCTCTGTGGGTAAGTGAAAACTGGACAGTGTGAGGATCCTCATAAAATTAACTCCCTCGTGCCCTTGGCTGCTTGGCACCCCCCTTACCTCCCTGTTCCCGCTCCCTCATTTCTCTTTCTGTTGTGTTTGCGGAAAGACTCCTCAGGGACTTTTGAAGCAGAAATTGATGTTTCAACAAGATACGTGATCCTACTTTTTGCAAGATTAAAAATTGAATATTAACTCCACAGTGTCGTAGTAAATAACTTGTGTACGTGGAAATGAAAATATCGACTCTCACAGTTAATGTAGTTCTATGAAATGAAAATGCTGTTCTAAGACTGTATTAGATACAAACGCATCCGGCTGATACTTCACGGTTTTCAAATCTAAATCACACTCAGGATATGTTAAAGAGAATATTTTAAACCGTAGCTTCTCTTTATTCTCGTTCAAGACTTGTATAGACTAAAAAACACAAGTGGCAAAATTCAACCATGCTGGCTAACATCAAGAGGGATGAGGGCTCAAGATGATCTTGGCAAAGGGGACGCACCGAGGTAAAATGTGGCGCTCCGTGGCAGGAGGGGAGTGGGAAAACACTGGAATCTCCAGTCTGCCTGCTAGGAGAGAACTCTCCACGGTAGGGTGCATCTCTGAGCAGGCTCATACGGCCTTGAGCACACCAGGGGGCTGGAATGCGTGACTGGGAGACACAGGAGCTGGGCGCACAGAGTTGGGACCAGAAGGTCGCTGCAGTGCCCATGGGGGGAAGGGATGACCACAGATGGAAAGTCTTATGTTTAGGTTTCAGAAAAGGGTTCCCAAGTGCATACGGGTTGAGGCCCTGGGTTCACTTCCCAGGCAGGGGCGCCTGGGTGGCTCAGTTGGTTAAGTAAGCATCCGACTTCAGCTCAGGTCATGATCTCACAGTCTAGTCTGTGAGTTCAAGCCCCATGTCGGGCTCTGCGCTGACAGCTCAGAGCCTGGAGCCTGCTTCAGGGTCTGTGTCTCCCTCTCTCTCTGCCCCTCCCCCGCTCATGCTGTCTCTTTCTCCCTCTAAAAAAATAATCAGACATTTAAAAAAAATTTTTTTTTTTAATTTGCCGGGCATTTGAACCACCCAGCGCTCATTCTGAACCACAGGGAAAGCGGTCTCTTCAGTGCTGGGTGGCGCGTGTTGAGGAGTATTGCCAACTTAGAGTAGTGGTTCTTGGAATTCATGGGCTTTCCCTGGGATTGTGGGCATGTTTTCTGGGGAAAGAGGTGGCTTCTGTCCACTCTCCAAAGGATTTCAGTCCCACCACCCACCCACCCCGCCCCCGCCCAAGATTGAATTACTAAAATGACTGGTTGAAGGGGCAGCTGGGTGGTTCATTTGGTGAAGCATCTGACTCGGGCTCAGGTCATGACTCACGGCTCATGAGTTCAAGCCCTGCCTCGGGCTTGCCACGGTCAGAGCAGAGTGGACTTCAGATCCTCTGTCCGCCCCCCCCCCCCGCCCCTCCCCTGCGCACATGCACCTGTGTGCACGCGTTCTCTCTCTCTCTCTCTCAAAAAATAAACATTTTTTAAAACTGACTGGTTGAAGGGGACAGGGTGGGGATTAAGTGTCATATGTTATTCAGATAGGCATTCATTACATGCTCGAGTAAGTCCCTGCATGTGCCAGACGCTGTGTGCCGAGTCACAGAGGCCAAGGCAGTCCTGATCCCTGCCCTCGGGGAGCTTCGCGTAGTGAGGGAGCCACAGGAAGTGCCACTATTAATAGTAATAGTGGTTGTTTTCAAAGCATGGGGTGGGGGAGGGGGGCCTTAAACTCTGGGAGGTGTAGGTCCTGTTTTTATGCCTGTTCTGCAGATGAGGAAACCGAGCCACCAAAAGGTTCGACGAGTCGCCCAAGATCACGCGTTTATTAAGTAGCTGAGCCAGGATTTGAATTGAAGCAGCGATTCCAGAGCCAGCACCGTCTGGGCCCGTTCACAGATCATTTTCACATACAATCGGGATAAATGCTTTGAAAGACATAATCCCGGGGACAGCTCTTGTGACCCTGGGTGGGGGTAGACAGTTGTCCCCAAAGAACCGTCATTAAATAATGCTGGAGTTAGCCGGGCAGGGGAAGAAGGGCAAATGCCTTCCAGTCAAAAGGAACGGCACGGGCAGAGCCCCTGAGGGCTGAAGGAGCCTGGCCCAGTGGGGCCGGACCCCTGCGTGGTGAACGAGGCGGAGAAAGTGAGATGTGAGCGGGTGGGGAGGTCACGCGGGACTTACCTCCGTGCGGACTGTCGGTCGGGAACCGGCCTTACAGGCCTTGTCCAAAGTTTTAGACTTTTCCCTAGAAACAGCGAAAAGTCAAGGCTGTTAAGCGACAATTAAGATGATCTTCGACACCAAGATCGACTAACGTCTTCTCTAAATATATGTCGTGCACGCTGTACTATCGCAGTAGAGCAAGTGAGGGAAAAGAAGGTGTCATTAGGAAAATCATGAGGAAGAAGACACATTTGCAGACAGTACATAAACAAGTGAGCGTAGCCGCATGCCAGTGAAACCTCACTTACAGACGCTGACATTTGAATTTCATCTAACTTCCACATCGGGAAATAGTATTGATTTTTTTTCTTTCCAACCAGTTGGAAATGTAAAAACCATTTGTAGTTCGCAGGCTGTACAGAAACACCGGGGGCCGCATCTGGCTCCTGGTCTGCAGTTTGCTGACCTTCCCGTATTGTGCCCTCAAGAAGATCCCTCCCCCCGCTCTGCGAGGTGCACGGGGCAGTCGGGGTGGAAGGGCGAAGACCAGGCACATCCTGCAGGGTCACCAGGCGAGATGTCGGGGACTGGTGGGGTACGGGCAGGATGATGAGGAGACGGAGTTGGCAGGTGATGAGGGGAGAATCGGCAAGGCTGCGGCGTGGGAGACGCTAAGGGTAACCTTCAGGTGGTTCGCACGAGAGCCCGGATGCGTAATGGTGCCATTGGCAGGAGGGAGAAGGGGTACGCCAGGATTCGGAGATGGACCAGATTCATTTATGTACCTGCCGGATCACACACTCACCCTGCTTGCTGGCTGCGGAGGCCCTAGCAGGGACCCACCCAGTTCCCGTGGTCCTAGAGACAGGTGGCTGTGCCTGCATTTGGGATTCTGAGGAGTTGCTGCTCCCGGATCCCCGGGTCACCCGAGGGAGTGCCCCAACACACCTTCGGGGTGCGGCGTCGTTGCCCTGCTGCCTTGGAAACGGGAGGTTGCAAGACCCAACTTGGGGGTCCCACGTGGCTTACACTGCTCCACCAGGCAGGGGTGCTGAGGATTCGTGTCCATCTACAGGGACATTCCTTGCTTTGGGGGGGGGGGGGGGTAGGGGAGTTGCGCTCCGTCTCTAGACCTTTTCATCCTGCATAATTGCTACCCAAATGCGTAAATGTGGTATGAAATGTTTTCTTCATCTGGCCATGTTTCTGGATGACTGTTACCTTAAAAAACTGGACCGTATACAAAATGGACATATCTGCCATTTCTTAAACCTTTGTGGAAGTCTTCCTGGTAGGCAGCTAAGTTTATATACAAGTAGGATGTTCCTGTATCCTTTTTTTTTTTTTTTAATATTTATTTATTTTGGGGGAGAGCGCGAGAGGGGGACAGAGGATCCGAAGCGGGCTCTGCACTTACAGGCTGACAGCAGAGAGCCTGATGCGGGGCTCGAACTCACAAACCACGAGATCATGACCTGAGCCGAAGTCGGCCGCTCAACCGACTAAGCCACCCAGGTGCCCCAGATGTTCCTGTATCCTTAAACCGTCGCGTAGAGCAGTATTGCCCGACAGAAATACAATGCAAGCCATAGAGGGAATTTTAAATGTTCCAGTAACCACATTAAACAAGTAAAAAGAAACAGGTGAAATAATTTCAGTGTATGTTTAACTTATTAGCCCAATGTGTCCAAAATATCATTTCAATATATATTGCATATTTTTGGTATTGTTACCTTTTATCCTAAGCTTTTGAAATTCTGTATGTTTTACACTGTGTATGACATGTCTCAGGACTAACCACGTTTCAGATGTTCATCATCCACACATAGGGCTGCCGACCCCCCGCGGTTGGACAGCCTGGTATATAGCGAAGGATGGATGGGTGGTCATAAATGGGTCATTGTAGATTCTTGAAGAACTTTTGAAAACACAATTTTTTTAAGTTTATTTTATTTCCTTATTTTGAGAGACAGAGAGAGCTTGAGCAGAGAGAGGCAGAGAGAGAACCCCAAGCAGGCTGCGTGGGGCTCGAACTTTCGAACCATGAGATCATGACCTGAGCTGAAATCAAGAGTCAGACACTTAACCGGCTTAGCCACCCAGGCACCCCGAAGAAATAGCTTTCATAAACAACCATCTGCGCTCACCGATGAATGTCTTATTTCGTTTTGCTAATTTTTTGTTATTGCTAGTTTTGATGAATCTTAAAACTACATGCTCTTCGGTATGTTAAAAATTGTGTTCTAATTTGGGAATCTATCTCCTGTTTGCTTTTCTCTAGCTCTTTTCCGCCCTGAACCCCAGCCTTCTCCCCAGGTTTGGCTACAAATGTGGAAAAATTCATTCTTCCTTGTTGCCAAGCGTTATCAGGTCTATCCCCTTGCCTTCCTGCGAGTCTGTATCTCTAAATCAGTCCACGGGAGATGAATCTCCTATTTTAAAACTCTTCAGGGAGCCCTCTCCATGGCCTTTCTTGGCAGAATTTTGTTTTTCTTTTAGTTTAATAACTCTGACAGTTAATAAAGTTCTTCATTTACGTAGCTCCAGTGTTCATGTTTCCACATAAACTTCTTGTATTCTCCGCAGTGGAAGCATCTGGAAGCATCATGCTTGGCAGGAGTGAGCACCCGGGAAGTATTTGAATGAGTAATAATTTTATGAACCAGTTTTGCTTGGTTATTCTGTCTTGTCTTTGTCGTAATAATAATTGCGCCTTCATTTTTTTTCTCACCTAGCATCTATTTTTAAAAAATTGGGAAGGGGGTGTGAAAGACTGAGAAGGTGTCAGCCCCGGTTAACTCACAGGAACAGAGGAGATAATTCATAAGACTGTTTTACAAATTCTTAAAACAGTGTCTGGCTTGTAGTTTCTGGTGAACGGTTACATTTTGGATTATCTGCATCCCATGCCTTCCTGGGAGTCTGTGATGGAGGTGTGGACGTAGATGTGCCTGTCAGAATCACAGCGAACACCGAAGAAGTCTTTACGCGCCCCCTTCTAAAATCAGAAGGTATGCGTAGTTTTTGAAAAGGCTTCCTTGGTGACCTTGACGTTCATGCCTATCACCCCAGCCCCTCAAAAAAGCAGCAGCAGCCTGTTGACAGAACCGCACATTTTGTACCGAAGTGGGTGTGGTACTTCAGGGGGGCACGTAACTGGCATTGTGTACCACGTAAGGAGCGCGTTCCTGAATCTTCCTACGGTTCGTTGTTATTCTGGCCCTTTTGATAATGACCCGTTAAGGGTTCAGGGTGCAGTCCATTTATAACCCCAGGCGAGTCTGGGGGTCTTTGCTGCCGCCTGCAAACCTCGTCTTTTCGCTGATGCCCCTCCTGTTGGTGGTTCGCAGAGAAACACCTTCCTGAGACCCCTGTCCTGTCCCGGTGGCACTCTTGAACCAGCCAAATGCTGCGGAGACGGTGACGTGCCGGTGGCAGGCTTTACTCATTAGCAAGGCAGAACCTTCTGCTCCCGCGTCCTCCGGAGCTGCAAGTAACATGTGGACGTGTTAGGGGAGGACACTTGGAAGGGGGAAGGCCCGGCTCTCCCAGCTGAGTCTAGCCCCCAGCCACCAAGGAATGACTGCCGGACCAGCCCTGCGCTGGGATGCCGAGCCCATCCTTGATTGTGGAATCCGAGAACAGATGACCTGGTTGCTGGCAGTAGCCACGAAATTTTGGGGTGGTTTGTTACACGGCAGCGGATGGCCAGCAGTTGGTTTCCTGCTTTAGGGGTGTGTGTGTATTTTTATACTTCTTGATTTCTTTATCATGCTTTTTTTTTAAGATTTTGATTTTTTTTTTTTTTTTTTTAGGAGTCTGGTCTTCTGTTTTTTTTTTAATGTTTGGTTATTTTTAAGAGATGGAGAGACAGAGCGGGGAAGGGGCAGAGAGAGAGGGGGGGAGATACAGAATCCGAAGTGGATTTTCCTCCCAAGCTGATTTAGTCGTAAGAGCAGTTAACAGTATTATTACTAATAGCGACATTTATTGAGGATTTACTAACATTCCAGGTATTCTACATGTATTTTCATTTATCTGTAAGGTAGGTACTGTTAACCATTTGACACATAAGCGAATGGACTCAGGAAAACTGCCTACAGTGACATAGCTAACAATCACCATCCTATTCTGCATAGTAAAAAAATAGTAAATTTCTTCCCCCCCACACACATTTTTTTTTAAGTTTATTTATTTTTGAGAGAGAAGAGAATACGTGCATGTGCAGGGGATGGGTGGGAAGAGAGAATCCCGAGCAGGCTCCAGACTGTCAGCGCAGAGCCCGATGCGGGGGTTCAAACCCACGAACTGTGGGATCATGACGTGAGCCGAAGTTGGGTGCTTAACCAACAGAGCCACCCAGGCACCCCGTGGCTTCCCCTTTTTTATACTTTTTTAAAAGTCAAGTTTTATTGATGTATAACTTGCATATATTAAAGTACGCATTGTAAGTGTAAAGTTAGATGAGTTTTGATAGATTTATTCACCTGTGCGACCATGACTCCAAAAGACAGAACAGAACCTTTGTGTCATCCCCAAACCTTCCTTCATGCCCCAGCCCCACTCCCAGGCAAGCACTGATCTGCTTCCCATCACCGCAGATTAGTTTTTCTTTGTTCTAAAATTTTATATAAATAGAATCCCACAATGCATACTCTTTTTGTCTGGCTTCTCTCAGAAAGCGTGATGGTTTTGAGATTCATCCGGTCGTCATGTGTGTAAGTAGTTCCGGTTTATTGCTGAGTACTATCCCATTGAATGGCCGTGCCCTCATCTGTCTCTCCTGTCACCCGTTGGTTGGTTCCAGTATTTACTAATAAAGCCGCGGTAAGCATTTGCTGCGTCTTTGTGCACATGCGGTCATTTTTCTTTGGTAAATACCTAGGAATGGTGTTGCACGAGCCACGTATTTCTTAAGTGTGTAACGTTGTGGGAAACTCCCAAACTCTTCCCCGGTGCCGTTTGTGCCATTTCCCACTTGTACCAGCAACAAATTAAGAGTTCCGTCCTCACCAAGGCTTGGTATCGTGGATCTTTGTAACTTTTGCCCTGCTAATAGCGAAGGTGGTGGGTCGCGGTTTTATTTGAATCTTCCCCGTGGCTAATGATGTTGAGCATCTTTCCATTTACCTGTTGGTATGGTAATTCATACGTCTTTTGTGATTTGCCTCTTCCCGTCTCTTGCCTATGCTGTTGGGTTCCTGTTGAGTTATTTTGAATACACACAGAAAGTAGCTCAGCGGTCAGGTCACCGGGAGCTGGGGAGGGGACAGGGGAGCGGAAGTGACGGCTCACAGGCATGGGGGTTCTTTCTGGGGGGATGAAAATGTCCCAGAGTTGGTTGTGGTGACAGCTGCCCAGCCCTGTCAGTGTACTAAAAATGTAATCGTGCTCTTTAAAGAGATGACTCCTCTAGTACGTGAATTCTATCTTAATAAAGTTCTTTAAAAAAACTAAAGGAAAAACAGGTGTATTCGTGTCCTTTAAGGAAGCACCCCAAATGGTGGGTTGGGGGTGGAGCAACAGAAATGTATTCTGTCACAGCTCTGGGGTCAGAAGTCTGAAATCAAGGTGCTCGCGAGGATCTGTTCCAGGCCGGTCTCCCTGGCTTGTACGTATTGACATGTTTCCGAGGCACCGTTAACAAACCTCATTGCATGGAGTAAAGCAGTAGAGACCCTAATAGTGTGTTTACAGCTGCTTCAGGAGGAGGAGGATCTGGATGAGACTGGGAGGGAATGGGATCCAGAACCCAAGTGGCCAGGAGAGCATTCGTGGGAGGAAGAGGTGGTCACAGCAGGTGACTGCTGAGGTTAGACACCACGTCACGCACATAGCTGTGTCCCAGGACCTGCCTCAAATTAGATGTCCTTTAAATGCGTATGATCAGAGCTGCTGGGAGGAACTAGAGGATTTGGGGATATCCCAGAGGCTGCAGGAGAAAGGTGACTTAGGGTGATCCAGGAGATGTGAATTTGTTTCCTGACGACAGCGGTTCTCAGGCTTGGGTGCCCCATAGAATGGGGGCGGGGCTTGTTAATACTTCCAGTAGGTTTGGTTGGGACTTAAGAATTTGCCGTTGTAATAGGTGACCCTGGGATGCTGCCGGGACCACATTTTCACCACTTCGGCAGGAGGAAAGGGGGCTGTGGGACAGCACAGGGGAAAGGTGCAAAGACCGTGGCTTGAGAATAGTCGTTAACCCACAGGGTTGCGGAATTTTTCTGCAGCTGAGCTCCACAGGCTCACCAAGGGCAAATGATCAGATTAAGATCAGAGGGTTTTTCAGGGGCCCGGGGAACGGAAATTGGAGGGGTTTGACAAGAAAGTAGTGGACAGTGATTTATCTTGGGGCTTAAAGTGATAGGCAAGGAAATGAAACATGGTGGAGATTGGAGATTCAGGATGTGATCACGTAGAGTGGTAGATTTCTGACCTTTCCGATCACAACCTGCACCAAGAAAGAGTTTACATTGTGACACAGTCATAAATGTTTGTATATAACTGAAAGAAAAGTTTCATCACTTTATTACAGGCAATCCACTCTGGTGTGTTCTCTCTTTAAAAACAATCTGGGGGTGCCTGGGGCCTCAGTCAGTGAAGCGTCCGGCTTTGGCTCAGGTCATGATCTCGTGGTTCAGGAGTTCGAGCCCCACATCGGGCTCTGCGCTGACAGCTCAGAGCCCGGAGCCTGCTTCGGATTCTGTGTCTCTTTTTTTCTCTCCCCCTCCCCTGCTCTCTCTCCCCCTCTCTCTCTCTCTCTCAAAAATAAACATTGGGGTGCCTGGGTGGCTTAGTCGATTAAGCGTCCAACTTCGGCTCGGGTCACGATCTCACAGTCCGTGAGTTCGAGCCCCACGTCGGGCTCTGTGCTGACAGCTCAGAGCCTGGAGCCTGCTTCGGATTCTGTGTCTCCCTCTCTCTCTCCCCCTCCCCCACTTGAACTCTGTCTCTCATAAACATTTTATATAAATAAATAAACATTAAAAAAATTTTTTTTAATTAAAAAAAAACACAGATAGTCTGGTCACAGTTCAGTATATTGACTTCATCACCTGGTGGGTTTCAACCCCCTGGTTCAAAAACTTTACTTCCGGAGATGTGCTCGGTAGAAGTCAGAGAGTGAGGGCCGGGAGAATGCCCTGCTTGTGATTGGTACATGGGAGGTGCAGGTGTTAGAAGTGGAGTCGTCTGGGAGGGGTGACCAGCCGGGGTCTGGTGCTGGGCTCACAAGGTGGCTCTCTGAAGCGACACAGACGATTACTGGTGGCAATACAGTGATGCTTTGAAGCTAAAGTGTCAGCTTATCTACGTGGACATCAGGTCGCATAAGGTGAGGTTAGGAATTGCAGGTGAAAATGAAAGCAGTCCTCGGGGACGGGTTGTGTCCCAGATACATCGCACTGCTCTCCGTGGACCCCGTGCCAAACGACTTGACAGACTAGTTGGTAGATGGAACCTTCTCCTCCCCATTATGTCCCGATGGACAAGTAATGTGCCAGCCGTTCCGGAGAATGCTGGCTGGGGAGAGGGGACGTCATCCAAAAGTAGGGTTTTTTTTTTTTTAGGAGAACAATCATGAAAACGAGTTCAAAATTAACCTGAAAGCTCTTAAAATGTTTTGTGCACAGCGCTTATTTTGCAGTAATCACAAGTGTGAGAGATTCAGTCAGCAACTGTGCAGGTGTATCTTCCGTGGGGAAAATACCGGGTGAACAAAGTTACCGTGCCCCATTATCCTTGGCGAGAAACACATAAATGCTGGGTTTACCTGGTAAAAGTGAGAAGAAACTTAAGAAAAAAAATTTTTTTAATGTTTATTTATTTTTTGAGAGAGAGAGAGAGAACGTGGGGGGGGGAGGGCGACGGTCAGAGGGAGAGGGAGACAGAATTCGAACCAAGGATGTGGGAAGTCGTTGGACGCTTGACCGACAGAACCAACCCGGCACCGCAAGAAGAAACTTTTTAAAAATGATTTGTAGGATTTGGGGCGGGGGGTCCCTGGCAGCTCAGTCACTTAAACATCCAGTTCTTGATTTCGGCTCAGGTCATGATCTCACGGTTCGTGGGATTGAGCCTGCTTGGGGTGTTCTTTCTCTCTCTCTCTCTCTCTCTCTCTCTCTCTCTCTCTGCCCTTCCCCCTCCCCCGTGCTCTCTCTATAAATAAGTAAACTTAAAAAAAATCGAAAACCTGTAGGATTTTTAAAGTTAAGGGGGGTTTTAGTCTAGCCGAAGAGTATTTGGAAGTTAATTGTGGAAGATGGGGATATTTTGTTTTCAAACCTTTTTAATACTACGTTATGTCATAAAATGAGTGATCTGCGCCCCTCGGTGCGTTAATAACACACATCTGCGTATGTGGTGCCTTTTATTTTCTTTCAGATCGCTCCTGTGTTTTCATACAACATTTCTCCAGAGAGTTGATCTGGAATTTGAGGTTCTTCTCAGAGTGTACAAATTTATGAGCCTGCTGAGAGCACGATTGTTGCTGAAATGTCTTCAGGAAGTAACTAGTGTTTCAGAATCTGAATTTGATAAATGTAAAGGCCACAGTAAATTTATGACGTTATAATGAAGGCAAAATGTTAAAGGTGATCAAGAATATCACTTGTGGAGGCGCCTGGGTGGCTCAGGCGGCTAAGCGGCCCACTTCGGCTTAGGTCGTGATCTCTCGCAGTTTGTGAGCTCGAGCCCCACATGGGGCTCTGTGCTGACCCCTCAGAGCTTGGGGCCTGTTTCAGATTCTGTGTCTTCCTCTCTCCCGCCCCCCCTCCCTTGCTCTTGCTCTATCTCTCACGCTCTCTCCCACTCTCGCTCTTGCTCTCAAAAATAAACGTTAAAAATTTTTTTTGTGTTTAAAAAGAATATCATTTGTGGATCAGCAATGCCTTTTGTAGCTGCAAACTGCTCTAGAGGACGAGGAGGTCCCTGAAAGCCAGAAATTGCTGGAAGCGAGGCTAAGGACGTTATGAAAAGTGGGATGTGTTTACTAACATTAATATAAAGGTCTCAACACTGGCTGCCTAATAATGCGACTTTTTTTTTTTTTTTAATTTTTTTTTTTAATGTTTATCTTTATTTTTGAGACAGAAAGACCGAGCATAAGCGGGGGAGGGGCAGAGAGAGGGAGACACAGAATCAGAAGCAGGCTCCAGGCTCTGAGCCGCCAGCACACAGCCCGATGCGGGGCTCGAACTCGTCAACTGCGAGATCACCACCCGAGCTGAAGTCGGACGCCCAACTGACCGAGCCACCCAGGCGCCCCATAATGCGACTTTTTAATGGAAACGGCAGAAAAACCCGCTGTGTCCTGTCAGCAAACGTGGTCTTCCTGTCCCTTCTTCATTTAAATAATTAATCACCTCCCCCCTAGGGGAGAGTGCAGAGGAGGAGAGACCCCAGGGGAGGCCAGAGCCCTCCTGCCTCTGCTAATGGATGGTTCCCTTCTCCCAGGACCAAGCAGATGCAGAAAGCCAGTTGGCTCCCTAAAGACCGGGGTTTTAAATTCGGGTGTCCCAGTTACTCGCCAAGACGAGAGTTTGCTGTGTCAACCCGCACTGTGATTTGCGTTGGACTCCACTGTCTGCCTTTCGCCAGAATGATTATCCGTGTTTTCAAGTTCAGTGTTAATTTAGCCTTTCGTATAATTCACGCCCTTCATGACATATGTGAGAAACTCCTCTTTGGACGCGCGCCAGGAATTGTATTTTTAAAACGTGGGCCGCTCGTTTATGTAATACTCCGTCGTTGCACTTAATGTCATGCTGTCTTGTTAAACGTGTGTCTTCTTGAATTTCTTAAGTTTCCTGGGATAACTTCCGAGGCTCTGCTCTCTGCCCCTTCACCCCTGCAAGTGAGGCCCTTGAAGCTTGCCTGGCACCACTCTGAGCTGTGTTTCCGTTTCCTGCCTCCTCTCGGAGGGGCTCACCATGGGTGTCATGGGCAACCCCTTTCTTCCACTGTTCTTAACCCGGTTCTACCTGGGAAAAGGTGTAAAAATCCTCTGAAGCCCTTGTTAACTCTTGCCCATTTATCTTTAGGAAAAAATTACATTGTGCTTCCTTCCTTCTTTCCATTTACAAGCCAAAACCCTCCCTTAGCCTACCTAGGGGTGTCAGAGTGCCCACCGGAGGGCCCAGAAGTCCCCTTAGAAGCCCTAAAGAAGTTTCTTTCTCTCTTTCCTTTCCAATTAAATGTCTTTTGCTTGAAGCAATAGCATTCAGTATAAATAAGAATTTTCCTACTCCTTTAAATTTTTCAGTTTGGCTGACTTAGTAGACTTTTTTCTCTTGCTGTTTCCTTACATAAAATAGGTTTGCTGTCTGTTAACTTAAATGCTCTTTATGAACTAGCTTCGATAACATGCTTTCTTTTGAACACAGTCCCTTTGAGACGTGTGGGCTCCTGGATGACCCCGTATTCCACGTAGCACAGGCAGGCTCGTGGTTGGATACCAAAATAAATACTAGATAACTGTTTCTCAATTCCTGTTGAACTGTCTTTCCTTGCCTTGGGCATAAAATTGAGATCTGTTATAACATCCAGAATGCGTGAGAGTGCCCTTTGGACACGTAAGTCTCCATCTCATTCGTTCGTTCCAAAACCTGAGCGTCTGCTGTACCCCTCAGTCACCGTACTGGTCTCCGGAGGCCAGTGAGCGAAGACAGTGTCCGATAACGTCAAGCACTACGGAGAAAAAGCAGGATGGCTGTGATAGAGTGACCCTTGGGGATGGGTGCCACCTTAGATGGGCTGGTCTCAGCGGAGGCGTCTCTGAAGAAGGGCCATCGAGCTCCCAAAGTAATGACAAAAGTGAGTCGCGTGCAGAGAATGCTAGAACAGAGGGACAGAGGGGGATGTGCCAAATGGGCCTGGGAGGGTCCGGGGAGGGGCAGCAGAGAGGTTGGGGGGACTGGGGGGGGGGGGGGTAGACAGAGCAGGGCCCGGCCTGGTTGGGATTTGGGAACTTACTCTTTTTTTAATTTTCAACGTTTACTTTATTCTTGACTGAGGGAGAGCTAGGAAGCGAGCAGGGGAGGGGCAGAGAGAGAGATGGGGACAGAAGATCCAAAGCGGGCTCTGTGCTGACAGCAGAGAACCCAGTGCAGGGCTCGAACTCATGAACTGTGAGATCATGACCTGAGCCGAAGGCAGCCGCTTAACCGACTGCTGAGCCACCCAGGTGCCCCGGGAAATTTATTCTAATTGAAATGAGGATTTAAAGCAGGGAGGGAACTTTTAATTGTCAAAAGCTCTTGTAGGCTGCTTCTGTAGACAATGAGTTCGGGTTTTAATAATTCTAGAAACACTTTGAACTGTGTGTTTAACTGCCCGTGAGGAGTAAAATAGTCCTGCCAACTTGGGGGTTTTCTAGTTGTCTCCCCGCAGCTCCCACTTGTAAACCAGTTTATTAATTCATTAATTTCTAAGTATGGGGGGGGGGGTGCTGCCTGTGTTATGAAAACGTGCCAACCGAAACCCCCCAGAAGCAGAAGGCTCCTGGTGCAAACCTCTCTCCCTGAAGGTCTTTTGACATAAAAGTCCGGTGAGATGCGGCGAACATGTAGAGCGTGTGTGTAAAGTTAATAGGGAGCGCCTGGCTGGCTCAATCTGAAGAGCATGCTGTTCTTGACCTCGGGGTTGTAGGTTCAAGTCCCACGCTGGGTGTAGAGATTAGTTAAAAAATTAAATCTTACCCAAAAAACACTAGTGCTCTGGGAGACGTACGAGAGAAGAAAGTGTTTGGGGTGAAATTTGGCGGGGGGGACCACTTACGTCATTTCCTGGACTGTTCTCACACTATCTTTACAGAGTGCCCCGTTCTGAAGTCCAGCAGGTGAAATTTTAGGCATCAAATAGTTGAGAACTTAAGCCTCCGTCTCTTGATTGCTTAGTACATAGGCTCAATTATGAGAAAGTGATTTTACTGTAAAGTCCAGAACATTTCTTCATTATTTGGTGTGTGCCAGACATCACGAGGCTTTTGAGACTGAATGGTTCAGGCAGGATTTCTGCCTTCGAGGAGTTTTTTAAAGACTTCTTTTACATGGTCTCACATTACCCTCCTTAAAAGCTGTACCTGGAGGGGTGCCTGGGTGGCTCAGTCAGTTGAGCGTCCGACTTCGGCTCAGGTCATGATCTCACAGTCTGTGAGTTCAAGCCCCGCGTCAGGCTCTGTGCTGACGGCTCAGAGCCTGGAATGTGCTTCAGATTCTGTGTCTCCCTCCCCCGCTCGCTCTTGCTCGCTCGCTCTCTCTCTCTGGCAAGATAAATAAACGTTAAAAAAAAATTAGGGGCACCTGGGTGGCTCCATTGGTTAAGTGTCTGACTTCAGCTCGGGTCATGATCTCATGGTCAGTTCGAGCCCCGTGTCGGGCTCTGTGCTGACAGCTCAGAGCCTGGAGCCTGCTTCGGATTCTGTGTCTCCCTCTCTCTCTGACCCTCCCCCGTTCATGCTCTGTCCCTGTCTCAAAAATAAATAAACGTTAAAAAGAAAAAATTAAATGCTGTACCTGGTAACATTTCTAACAGCCACATAGGAAAGAGCCCAAAGAAACAAATCCTGTCTTAATAATTTCTGTATTAAAATTAATACCCACATTTCAGGGACACCAGAGGAAATTAGCTTAGTTTAGACCTTATTGCAGAATTTAACAGAATATGTGAAATGTTTGCTGGTCAGTAATATTTGTTAATGTCACAAAAGTGTTTTAATTCATAATAGCTTAATTGGTTAAATTCCTCTCCTAGAAAGCAGATTCTTGAAATTTTATTTCCTTTTTGAAATTGCCCAAAGGCTTATTTAAAGACAGGTGTTCTGATCCCAGTACTTTCCGTTTCTTCATCTTGTTAGGGTGGGGTTTTTTTGTAAAATAGTAGAATTTTGTTTTTTACCTTAATATGCAAATACATACTGAGCTTTTGCTCTCTTTTATAGGGAAATCCTCATTGACGATTCAGTTTGTTGAAGGCCAATTTGTTGACTCCTACGACCCAACCATAGAAAACAGTAAGTATTGTTTTCAAGGGTGTATAAACCGAGAAGCCTGCATTCTACATACAAACGGCCATTGTGTACTTCTGGAGGCTTTGATTGCAGGGGTTATTGGGGTAAACCTATAGATTTCCAACGGGGGTCCAGAAAAGCTTCCAGAAGTTTGACCCGCTTCACACTGAATGGATTTTTTACTCAGTATCCAGATCCCTCCGTCGAGAAATTGTCATTCCGTTCCATAGGAGTGCAGTCCTACAGTGAACCTCCTGTCCCAGACTCTGCTTCAGGAAACAAGAAGAGAGAGCACGCAATCTCCGCACCCCCCCCCCCCCTTCTCAACAGTAGCCCTTTTGAAGGATTCCAAACTTGAAAAGGAAGGATGAAAACACTCTAGTCCCTTTGTACCTTACCCTTACACGGAATCACCAGCCCTCCCGGCCCCCTCCCCCGCAGCCCCCCAACCCCTTCCAGTCCTGAACGCTTGAAAGTCAAGGCTGTGGAGTAGTGAGCGATTCTGGGATGGAGAGAGCAGTCGCAGCATGAAAACAAAGTTGGTTCTAAAGCCTGTTGGCATTTCCGGCCACGCGCAGAGAAAAGCCCCAAAGACCGGGACCAACCACAACCTTCATTTACCTTGTCCGGTTTCAATCCACGGTTTCAGAATCTCCTTGAAGGGATTCTAGGACCATGAGAGAGGTCTTGATTCTAGAGTCATGGAGGAAAATCTAAAGCACTTCGTGCAGAGAAGCTGATTTATCGGAAGCTGCTCGTTTCGGGCGATCTTAAAACCCTAAGTGGGCCCTAGAACTAGTCTGAGATTCTTGGCACCTGGGCTTCCCCAGGATTTGTCACCAGGAACACACACGTTTAAACGTGGGATTCATCAAACCCTGATGGGCACATTAGACACGAAGCCGACTTAACGGTCAGGTTCGTGAACTAGATTCATAGATCTCATCTGCCCGGCGCTCGAGAGAGAGATTTCCAAAGAGGCTTACGACAGGGGGGTTGACAGACTATGGCTTGTAGGCCAGAAAGACCCACTGCCTTTTTGTACAGCCCATGAGCAAAGAATGGTTTCTACTTTTTTTTTTTTTTTTGGTTTTTACCTTTTCTAATCATTAAAAAAGGTTTAAGAGAAGAAGAATATTTGGGACCTGTGACAGTTACGTGAAATTCAGGCTTCAGCGTCCATAAAGTTTTATCGGAACCCAGCCATATTCGTTCATTTACGTGGTGTCTGTGGCTGCTTTTGTTCTACGGTAGCATCTGGCCCTTTACAGGAAGAGTTTGCCCACCTCTGACTTAAAACATGCAGCTGTCCCTCGTGTCCCAGTATGCTGGTAGCGGGGACGGAAACCTGTCGGGGAACTGACCCTGGGAAGACCCGGGTTTGAAAGTAAGCTCGGCCGCTGTCCAGAAAGGAAGAGTCCTGACTACGGGCACATCCTGTGCTGATCTGTTTGGCCGTGACTTACAGAACAGTACGCCGGTGTGAGGAGCAGATGAATTTGAATCCTAGGTGGACAGGGGCGCGCGGGTGGCTCAGTCGGTGGGGCGTCCGACTTCGGCTCGGGTCATGATCTCGCCGTTCGTGAGTTCGAGCCCCGCATCGGGCTCTGTGCTGATGGCTCGGAGCCTGGAGCCTGCTTCGGAGCCTGTGCCTCCCTCTCTCTCTGCCCCTACCCCGCTTGTGCGCTGTCTCTCTCTGGCTCTCAAAAATGAATAAATGTAAAACAAATTTGAATGCTAGGTGGACAAGTTTGGTTATCTCTCCATTGGAGTAAGAACACAAGCAAATCGTGCTCTTGGTCTTAACATTTGCTGTACATAACAACTTAGAGAGTTGTGTGTCCTTAAGATAAGGCTCATTTGGGCATTTTATTCACAGAATAATACAATACGGTTTTCTTGGTTAGGCCTGCCTATAAAGGTGGTTCTTATTTTTGAGTGTTTATGTGCCATTTATAACTAAGGTGGAAGGAAAGCCATGGTGTTGTGTACAGATATATTTTCTTTATATGTAAGTAAAAGATCCAGTGAACGTCCAGCTTCCTTACTTTGATATCATCTCAGAAATTGAATGACCCAACCTGAAGTCTGTCAACATCTTTAATCGTATTTTTAATGTTTCCTACTACTTCGTGTTCAATAAAAAAGACTTTTATTTTTTCATCTCAAAAATGAATTCGGAATATTTATTAAAGTCTTTAGGCAGGAGCGAAAGTGAGTGTCAGGGTATATGAATCGCTTAAAAGTTCATGAGTTGTATGCACACATCAGCTTCTGTTTACCCTGCTTCTGACCAACCCAGGAAGAAACCCTTTCTCCACTGTTTCCTGTGCTGTTTGGTCAGAAACATTGTTCACTAGGGGCTCCTGGGTGGCTCAGTTGGTTGAGCGTCCAACTTCGGCTCAGGTCATGATCTAATGGTTTGTGGGTTCGAGCCCCGAGTCGGGCTCTGTGCTCACAGCTCAGAGCCTAGAACCTTCTTCAGATTCTGTCTCTCTCTCTCTCTCTCTCTCTCTGCCCCTCCCCTGCTCCCACTCTCTCTCTCTCTCTCTCTCTTTCTCAAAAATAAATAAACATTAACAATAAAATAAACATTGCTCAGTGATGACAGGGAATTAGAAATGGAACAGGTTATCATAAACCTGTTGCTAACAAATGGATGGTTTTAAGGTTTCAAAAAAAAAAAAAAAAAACAGTACTCTGTAAATATGGAAAGAATCCGGTAATTATTTTGCACTTAACTTCAGAACATAGAACAGGTGGTTCATAGCAAACATTCAGTGGTGACGCATCGCTGAGACATTACCACAAAAGCCAAACTTCTGAGACACTGTCATCTTCTTTTAAAATGGAATACAGGAGGGGGTGCCTGGGTGGCTCAGTCGGTTAGGTGTCCCGACTTCGGCCCAGGTCATGATTTCAAGCCCCGCGTCGGGCTCTGTGCTGACGGCTCCGAGCCTGGAGCCTGCTTCCGGTTCTGTGTCTCCCTCTCTCTCTGCCCCTCCCCAGCTTATGCTCTTTCTCTCTCAAAAATAAACATTAAAAAAAATTTTTTTTTAATAAAAGAAAATGGAATGTAGGAGAATAACATTAATAAAACCCTGTATTTTTCTAGCTTGGGGATGTTTTTATGCCAGAAATACTACCTACGCAAATGTGTAGATTGTCTACCGTGTTGTTAATCTAACAACTCAATACAAACTAAATTGCTCTGGTGAAATTTAACCAGTAGGGGTAGTTGGTCGATTAGAGGAGGAAAAACAGTAGTGATTTACAACTTCTGCCGTTTCCAGGTAGTACTGTTGATGCGTTAATAAAGCTGAGAAAACGGGACCGTTCTAATTAGGAGTTTTGCAGCATTATCAAGCATTGCATGGTGGGTAGCCTTCTCAGTAGGATACGAATTAGGAGATTGTGATACACTTCAGCAACACAGATCTTATTTGGCGCATTCCGAATCTTAGAAGTCTGTCCCTCATTAGTAGGCTCTACGAATACGTCACTGTTAGTCTGCTTAGGGCAGTTTCAGGATTTTCGTTGGGGGAAGTGGGTTAATTTCTCTAGTGATTGAAAAAGGGAGGGGGACGGAGAGAGGGCTCGAGGAAAGCGATACCAGGAGAAAGCCAGCTTTCCACTGCCGTGCAGGATCGGACGTGGAGTGCGTAGAAGAATTGGTTCCTAGTTTATGGAGCTGACAGATCTCTTATTACACTTCCTTTTTTTCTATAGTAATAAGAAGAGGCAGTTTTCCATGACAGATGGAAAGGCCTCGATTTCATTTTACTGCTGTGTGTAGGAGGATTTACATCCTTTTTATGTGCAAGGATATACTAACACATTGATCAATAGCTTCATTTCCTTTATCTTCTGTACAATTACGTGTCGTCCCGTTTGACTCTCCCCTCGTGGCCAGTATTTCTCCCGTCTCCTTGGCTGAATCTTGATCTTCCTGACCTGGCAGTATCGGGGGGCCCTGGGCTCCAAAGTCCGGCTCGGGCTTTCGCGGTACTTGATCGCCAGCGATCTTCCCTTCTTCCCAGAAGTTTGCTTGTTTCCCAAAACCCCCAGTCGCACCCTCTCCCCCAGACTCTGGGCTTTTCTGTTCAGCTGCCCTCGCTTCCCCTTGGGTGTAGTCGTCTTCATTTGCTTCCTCCCCCATCTGCAGCGCTCCTTCCCCGGACTTTCCCGAATTGGCAAATGGCAATTCATGCATCTCGTGGCTCAAGCCAAAAACTCTGGAGTCCTCCCACCTCTCCATTTTCTCACACCCTGCCTCCAGCCAGAAATCCTTTTGGCTCAGGGAGCTTGGTTGGCTCAGTCAGTTGAGCATCCGACTTCGGCTCAGGTCATGATCTCTTGGTTCCTGAGTTTGAACCACACATCGGGCTCTGTGCCGACAGCTCGGAGCCTGGAGCCTGCTTCGGATTCTGTGTCTCTCTCTCTCTCTGCCTCTCCCCACTTGTGCTCGCGCACTCTTTCTCTCTCTCTCTCAAAAGTAAACATTTAAAAAAAATTTTTTTTTTCATCCTTTTGGCTCTCCCTTTGAATTCCACCATGGCTGTCTGGTCCCAGACCACCATCGTTGTCTTCAGATCCCGAGTCTACGTAAGCACTATATTATGGACCCCCACCAATGTCCTTGGTCCATTCTTGTCCATTTCTCTTATTCACAGCATAGCCAGAGCGATCTCTTTAAAATATAAATCAGACCAAGTTACTCCCCTGCCTCAGAACCCTTGGTTTCCCAGCACATTTAGAATGAAACTCTGAAGTCCTTACCATCTCCTAAAAGGTCCTCTGCCTCCTCCCCAACCTGGTTACCTTGCCAGCACTCTCCGCTTCTGTGCTGATCTTGCTTCTTCTCGCCGGGCTTTGGCACTTGCTCTTTGACCTCCGGATGCTCTTCTCCCAAAGACGTGCCTGATGGTGTCTCCCTTCCTTCCCCCGGGGCTGTAAGCATGCTGAGGTCAGCTGCAGTATTTCGAGCTCCCGGAACAGTGCTCCTGGCGATCATAGGTACTCAAGAAAGAGCTCTTGCGTGAATGAGTGATGTTTTGTTTAGTAGTGTTGTCATAATAATTATGTCATACTTCATAACCACAGTTACTTAAATCTAATTGAAGGTTACTTGTTTTACTGCTCATCACGGTTCCTTACATAAATTTCATCGTCTTGAATATACTTTTTGATCTTCCCCGACTAAGGTGTCAGTGGCAGGTTTTCACACAGGAGCATCATGACTGCCCCCTGGCTGATAGTGATCAAAAGCACAGTCCAGGCCAGGTGCACCCCACGTTCAGAGAAGTTCCAGTGGGGAAGAAAAATGCAATAAAATTGATGAAGCACATTATGTTGTGTACTCCCTATCTTGAAATCATTTGGATTCGGTTTTCATCTGGTGAAATTATTCTCTAAAGTGGTAGTCTCCATTAAGGCACGCAGATGAAGGGAGAAAAAATGTGGCATCTGGTGTGGATGGCCTGGTCTGTGGTCTTTCCTCCCGATTCTAGCACCCCTGCTGGCCGTAGGGGAGTGCTCCCGTGGAACTCCTCCTCCAGGGAAGATCTCTTCTCTGTCCCCCTTGTCACTTCCACGTTTTCTCTCATAATTTTCATGTCTGCTGTGCTTTCCCTTTTGGCTGTGGGATAAAGTGGACAACAGCGGGTCCTCTCCCAGCTGTGCAAGGGACCAATTCTGTGGCCCGGTTCTGGTCCAGTCGAGTGGCCAGCCAGGAGATCCAACGACGCGTCTTAAGTGAAGATGGCCGGGACCATGGACGCAAAAGAAATCAGTTCCGTTCTGCTGTCCCCTGACTCCAGATGGTTACTCTTCAATATTCTCTTACTATTAATAGTTCTTTTCCTCTTTTGTCTACATTTGTTTGAAGTCTGTCTCCTCAGGATTCTGAATGGACTTTTCCGGAAGTTATGAGTCTGGTTCCCCCCCCCCCCCTTGGTAGGGTAGCGAGATTGTCACAAATTGCTCAGATGCTTAAGCTAAGTGGGAATGATGGCTTTCATGCAGAACACCTGTTCCGTTGCTGTTTTATGTCGATGAAATTGATAATTTTTTTTATGTACTGGACGTTCTTAACACTTCAGTTAATATTAGCTGTTTGTGCTCTGACACCAGACTTCTACGTTAATGAAAGGTTTTGTGCTTTGGGTCCATTCTAGACCTCACACTTTATGTAATGTATTTCTCTTTTTCACAGAGGAAGGTGTAAGCCACGGAGCACTCACATGACTTTTACAGCATATGAATTGTTGCCTAATTTCAGCTTCATGGAACGAGGTTCAAGGTGGTACTGAGGCTGGATTTTCATCCATCAGCCAGTATCTGTTACTTAAATAATGGAAGAGGGAAGAATCTGTAAACTCAGATCTGTTCCATTTTGTTTTGTGGGATCTTTTTATGAAACGATTAGGGACTCTTCTTAATCGGTGGTCGGTGTTCAAGCTTTAACTGATCTAAAGTCAATTCTTTTTACTAATATTTAATTCCCTTTTTCCCTGTAGCTTTCACAAAATTGATCACAGTAAATGGACAAGAATATCATCTTCAGCTTGTTGACACAGCTGGACAAGTAAGTCTGGTGTCTCAGAGTCCCCTTCCGCTGTCCTCTGTCTAGCGGTCCCGGCCCTGCCGTTGATGCTTAAACGCAACAGTGATGCCAGGAAAACCCCTCCTGATTTACGTGTGCCTGAATATTAACAGGCTGTCTTCTAAGACACTGGCGGCAGTTTTTCCGAATCATTAACTTGTTGTTCTACTCTAGAATTGTGTTAAATGCACTCATAGCATCAGGAAGGTTTGTATATATCATAGGATAGTGTATTTCTGTGTTTTAAACTTGCATTTTATGTCAGAATCCTATTAGTGCTTTTCCTCCCTTTCTACATTAAGGAGAAAAAAAGTAGGGGCGCCCGGGTGGCTCAGTTGGTTGAGTGTCCGATTTTGGCTCAGGTCGTGATCTCGCGGTCTGTGGGTTCGAGCCCCGCATTGGGCTCTGTGCTGACGGCTCGGAGCCTGGACCCTGCTTCGGATTCTGTGTCTCCCTCTCTCTCTGCCCCTCCCCTGCTCGCACTCTCACTCTCTCAGAAATAAATGAAAACATACAACAATTTTTTTTAGAAAAACAAAAGTTAAGTCTTTTCCTGGGGAAAGGGATGAGAAAGGTATAGGGCAGAAATGAGGTGACTTATAGATGGATTACATGATCACGAGCTTAAGGAGTGTTGATCTGATTTGCTAGGCAGTAAGTAATTGCCAAAGATTAAACAACCAAAAAAAAAAAAAAAAGGGTCTTCACAGGTTAATGTAGCAGGGATTTGGCGGAGGATGGCCAGGGGAATTGACTAGAAGCAGCGGGTGAAAGAAGTTCAGATAACTTGAAGAGTACAAAGAAACTCCTAACCCTGGCGGCTGAACCTCACCCATTCCCATGGCACCTGGTCCAGCTTTTACTAGAAGCCGTTCTGTTGGGCCAGATCTATTACGGTTGCTGGAGTGGGAGCTTCAAGAGGCTGGGATGTCGTCCGAGTCCTGCCTTGTTTCTTACAATCGACAGAGGATCAGACTAGCAGGGAAGTGCGTGTAGTGTAACCTGATCTGCCATGTTAAATGGAGGCTTTTTTTTCTGGAACCTGGGAAGATTGAGATAGAATGATGTGACCCGTCATGTGAGTTTGGAATGAACCCCCTCCCCACCCTTAAGTTCTGAAGTGAACATAGAAGCAAAGTGTAGCCCCCTAGTGAAGCAATAGCTATATTGAGTGGTTTGAGCACCAAAGGAACCCTGGAGTTTGAATTCTGGAAGCTTCAAGGAAAATAAATCAAAAGTGCACGTCCCAGGGGTATGCCACGTGACTCCCTCATTCACCCCGCAGGCCACTGGGTAATCGGTATAATGGGCTTCCGTCCTCAGATCTCATGATGGCTGTCTTAGAGCAGAGCCATCCTGGACTTTGACTCTGCAGGGTGCCTGTCCAGTGACCGAAGGGGAGTTTGGTGCGTAAAGCAGAAGAGGAACAGAGTCTCCATAGGGGAGTCGTGACCTAGAGGACAGAGCTTATCTTAGAAGTCACTGTAGAAGAGCCTCTGGGGTCCGACGTTGTGTTCGATTCTTAGAGTTTGTGTCTTTCGTGGTTAAGGTGACTGGTACAATTTATTGCCTAAAACAACTAAGAGTGAAGGGAGCTCTGGTAACAATTATGCTAGAACAGCAGGTGTTAACGGATAGGGTCCTGGGCGAAGAAATAACAGGCACTTCGTTCATAGTGGGCCTCTGACTTTACCAAGATCCTGCTTTGCTGTTTATGTCTTCGTTTAGAATTTTTGTTAAAGCTTCTGGAAAATGGGGGTGAGGATGTAAATCAGTAGATCGCTTTCGTGTAATGTTACTATAGAAATTCATTTTATAACAGGCCAGAAGGAGAAACCAGTGTTTCATAGTTTGGAACGTGGTCTCTGCAGTCGTGCTGCCTGGATTTGAATCCTGAACCCTGGCGGTTTTATTTATTTATTTATTTTTGCTAGCCTGGTGACCTTGAGAAAGTTAATGAACCTTTCTTGGTCTCGGATTCTTTATATGTAAACAGATGATTCTGTAGTGCCCGCCTTCACAGGATTGTTGCATGGTTTAGAGGAGATTGATGAGCTTCCAGAAGCTTGGGTCCTGACTTGTAGATCTTTGATGCTCCTAAGACCAGAGCGATGCCCAGCATGGCAACTCCGTTGATGTTAACATGACCGTGAATGGGAGGAGTGCGGGTGTCGCTTATCCTTGGAATAGCGCTGTCCTTGAAAACATCTCTCTAGAGAAAATTTCTTTATGCTGACTCCTTATCAGAATAGAAGATGTGTCCCTCTGGGATTCTGCTTGGCACTGAGCGTCACATGCCCGTAACTGTTTTAATGATAGAGTAGTAAAGAATCACCCCAAAAGGATCAGAGATCTTGGGCAGCGGGTGGATGGTGGGAGGGGCGGCGAGAGCAAGGTCCGCGACCAGCTCTGCCTGTCGCGCTCCTTTGGGCCTGTTACTGCCAGATCAGAATGGTTGGAGAATTTTTGCCCAGAACGGATCCAGATTCGGCTGCCTCGAACAACGCGTGCTCGTTGCAGCTAGTAGCTCTTCAAGGCTCCGTTCAGTTGGGAGACTCTGAAATAAAAGGTTGTGTTCGTATTTACGATGCGCGATGCTAACGACACGCGCATTTGCTTTGCTGCGGTTCTGTAGCCGCGGACACCTTGTTCTGTGGCAGCTGGACAACACGACACGTTTACAGCTGTTCTTAAATTGGATTCCTAGGGGCTGGGGCTGGGGCTGGGGCTGGAGCGAAGAGTGCCCGTGGCAGGGGAAGGTGATGAGAGGGCAGATTCTTCAAACAGAATCTATAGCGTGTTTGCGGTTGACACGTTTTAAGAGGAACAGTGTCGCAGCAAGTGCTACCTACTTGGTAGTTTATGTCGTAGCAGGTTTTGCTGCCAGCAAGGGGAGGGAATGAACATGGTCAAATACAAGTGGATGGTTTTTAGTTTGCATGAAATACTTTGTTCGGGCCTAATTGAAGTAGACTCAATGACAGGTAAATCGGTGGCGGTCATATTTTTTTTTTTTTTTTTAATTTTTTAACATTCATTTTTGAGAGACAGAGCATGCGTGGGGGAGGGGCACAGAGAGAGAGGGAGACCCAGAATCGGAAGCAGGCTCCAGGCTCTGAGCTGTCCGCACAGAGCCCAACGCGGGTCTCGAACCCACAGACCGCGAGATCGTGACCTGAGCTGAAGTCGGACGCTTAACTGACCGAGCCACCCAGGCGCCCCAGTGACAGTCATATTGATAGTGTCAAATCCCCCTTTTTAAAAAAACAAGTATTACGTACTTAAGTCCGGTTTTTAAAAAACAGTAATAAATGCCCGTGTTACAGAACTGGAATAACCCCAAAAGGTAAATAGTAACACTTGGGTCTTTCGGGCTCTGGCTACATTAGCTCCAGCCCTCCACGAACAGCCCCGTGACCAGTTTCTAGTAGATGCTTTGCAGATACTCTGTACTGGAACATACAATTGTAGTTTTATTTTTTCCCTTTTACACAGAGAATAACCTATCCCTGCGTCTCTGTCTTGGAGGTGATTCCACGTGGGTCCCTGTGGCCCTTTTTCCCTCCACTTGCGTAGCGTGTTGTTGTTTGGACGCAGCGTACTTTGTTGACCAACAAGTGGGTCATTTCCAGTCTTGGTGCCCCAGCAGCGCTGCGATCCGTATCTTGTGTCCTTTTAGACCGTGTGTGTGTGTGTGTGAGGACATGTCGTGGCTGTGGGGTCGCTGGGCCATAGGGTGGCCGCTTACCTTCTCACCAGCAAGGAGCGAGTGCCTGTTCCCCGACACATCCATCAGCGCAATGCATTTTCACGTCTTTGGTTACTCGCCAGTCCGCTAGGTGAAAAATAGTACCCCAGTAGCATTTTAGTGAGTATTTTTCTTACGAAGGAGTGTGATCACGTTCTCCTGTTTGAGGGCAAGTGTGTTTCCTTTTCTGGGAATTATCCTGTCCGTGTACTTTGCCCTTTTTCTATTGGGCGGATGGTCTTTGCTGATGGGTTTCAGAGACCCCTTAGTAACCTGAAGCAAATGCGCATGGTGGGTGATCTGAGCCGCAAGGTTTTGTTTTCAGTTTATGATTTTTGTTGGAAAGGTTCTTACCCGTGAAGAACTTGCTCATTCTCACATAGTTGAATTTATCATTCTCTTTTCAACTGATTTTATTCTTAAAGAATTCTCCCGTCTACCCTGCACGCAGTTTCCATTTTTAATCTTGCAGTCTTTAATTCCTCTGGAATGTGTTTTTGCCCAAGGGTGAGTTAGAGATGCGACTCAGCCGTTTACCTCCAGAAGCTTCTGATCTTGTTCCCTGCACAGTTTTGTTGAAGGTTACTTTTTCCCTCACTGAGCTGAAGGGCCGGTATGAGCACATCTCTAATCCCCCTGACTGTCTGGGTCTTTGTAGATTTCTGTCTGCTTCGCTCCTGAACTAGTGCTGTACTTATTTTAAGTTTAAAATAAGTAGCTTTGTGCTTTTCACCCACCTGCTTCTACAATTGCTATTTCTCGGAAAAGACACTTTTTATCGGGCTCATGTTACATTCATGTGTTAATTCAGGATCAGCCAGTGGAGACCGTGGAGACCTGCGCGTGAACGCTGAGGACCTCGGCGCACTGTTGCAGTTTTTGAAGTGTTTTATCTCTTGGGAGGATTTTCAGATCTTTTTCAGTTGGAACGTACAGTTTCGTTCTCCTAAGCTTATTCCTAGAAATTTTGTCCTTTTTGGTTTCTGTTACAGCCAGAGGTCCTTTCCTTCCAATATACTTTTTAATGAGTTGTTCCTTGCACCATGCCTCTGAAATGTGATTACTCTTTTCTTATTTTAAGCTTTTTTTTTTTTTATGTTTGTTTATTTTTGAGAGGCAGAGAGAGACCGAGTGTGAGCGGGGGAGGGGCAGAGAGAGAGAGAGAGGGAGATATTGAACACAAAGCAGGCTCCAGGTTCTGAGCCATCAGCACAGAGCCCGATGCAGGGCTTGCACTCACGAACCGTGAGACCACAGCCTGAGCCAAAGTCGGACGCTTAACCGACTGAACCACCCAGGCACCCCATGTGATTATGATTACTCTTTTATTTCCACATCTTCTCTTCAGGGAAAAGGTGATTTGAACTTTGGATCTGCTGTAGCTCAACTGGTGACTAAAATCATTTGGAATGTTGTTTTTAATCTGGGTGAAAAGATCTATCAATCCATTGACAAAAATGTTCTCAAAATTTAACACTAAAATAAACTTGACTGGTGCGTCTGGGTGGTTCAGTCTGTTAAACGCCCGACCCTTGATTTTGGCTCAAGGCGTGATCTCCCGGTTTGTGGGTTCAAGCCCTACATCGGGCTCTGTGGTGACAGCTTGGAGCCTGGAGACTGCTTCAGGTTCTGTGTCTGTCTCTCTTTCTCTCTGCTCCTCTCCCATTCATGCTCTGTCTGTCTGTCTCTCAAAAATAAATAAATGTTAAAAAAAAAACTGGGGGTGGGGGCACCTGGGTGGCTCAGTCGGTTAAGCGTCTGACTTCGACTCGGGTCATGATCTCGCAGTTTGTGGGTTCGAGCCCCTCGTCGGGCTCTGTGCTGACAGCTCGGAGCCTGGAGCCCCCCTTCGGATTCTGTGTCTCCCTCTCACACTGCCCCTCCCCCGCTCGTGCTCTCTCAAAAATAAACATTAAAAAAACTTTTTTTCTAAAATGAACTTGACTTAGACTAATCTGAAAGTAATAATGAAACAAACGTTTTATTTTGTGTACGTAGTGAGTGCTGTGATGTAGAAATGCTATCTTCTAATTAAAGATTACTATTTATGATACCAAGAACTGATAGTAAAACTTATCTTTGTTGTTTTTTTTTAAAGACACTTTACTGTGGCGAACAGTAATAATTGCGGGCCATCGTGAACATTAGTTATAATCATCCTGTGGACCTGCAAAGTTAACAGAGACAGTTCTTTGATAAAATGGTGGTTTGACACGATGTTCTAGATGTTCTATATAACAGCGCTTGCTCGGGATACGCAGCACGTTGACAATTACATTTCACCAGAGAACAAAATGTTTTGTACCAGACAGTGGTGTGCACTAAGGAAAACTGCACTGACATTAGACCTTTAGAATGCTTTTATATTTGAGTCTCCTAAAGCCGCTTTATGAAAGTAGCTGCTGATACATTGTCACATAACGTGTACCTTTGTTCATTCCTAAACCTGCTCGGTAAGTAACTCCTGTGATCCTCGGAAGTCCGGGTACCCCACGTGTAGCATTTGGATTCTCTTCCTCTCTTCTTACCCTCTCAAGTGCTGGTAGCAGCCCGTTAACGGCCCATAGACTGGCATTCGGGCCCTTGTGATTCAAGTGCGGGGAACAGGTTTAGTGATGACCTAACACTTTTAAATATGAAAACACAAGTTTGTGGAATAAACCAGAAGCACTCGTGAGTTTCCCATGAGATCTAAGATTCTGGACTTTTTGTCCGTAAAAGAAACGTTAGTGCCTTTCACTGCACGTAAGATTGCGGGACCTGTTGCCCTGACATTTCCTTCATCCTCCCTACCGGGACTTGGAGAAGTGATTAGCCTTCTCCCCAGAAGCCTTAGAATGGCCAGGATCGTTTCTGAATATTAGCTTAAAACGATTAGCAGCCCCAAACCAGTCTTAAACAAGTCTTCGGTGTGTGGGGCTATGTGTCTAGAATAATGTTTTAATCTACTTCTTTGTTGACTTTGATTTCTTTGACCAGGTAATATGGGGAAAACTTTGGGTAAAGATTGCTTGTTATGCTATATGAAGACTTTACTCAGATGGAATTATTTTCTCTCCCACAGGATGAATACTCCATCTTTCCTCAGACATACTCCATAGATATTAATGGTTATATTCTTGTGTATTCTGTTACATCAATCAAAAGGTACGATCCCCCCCTGCTGCTTGCTTCGACTTTATTTGCTCTGCATAGATAGCGTTCAGCCGTCTAAAGGATTATGATGGAACTGGTTGTAGTAACGATCAGCCTTACCAGGCTTAATGCGTCTCAGTGATTGGCTTGTTGTTAAGGGGGGCAACAGGTTGTTAAGGGGGGAAAGTATCCCGATGAACGTTCTCTTGCACTGCTAGAATGAAAACTGTATTCCTCACCTCCAGCTGCCTAGGTGATCTGAGCTTTTCTGCTAATGGGAATGACAACCACATAAATCGGTTTACTGTCTGTGCATTTCCACCACGTTAACGTGGAACGCGGGCTGACCGCGAGGGCCCTCTAGCTACAGAACATCCTACAGATGTTTATTCAGAGATTAAAATACGCGTTTATGTGATTTGTCAGCCAACTGGTAGAGTTTCCCGTCTAATAATCTCACGTACGTCATCTTGAATATTCTCAGTAAGGGTTACTCAGTGTCACACGCTCACGTGAAAGAAGGTTTATAGGAAAAAACTATGCGATTCCTTGTGTTCACTTTATTTTATATTACAGTGGTGAGTCAGTGACATTCCATGTTTTTCCCACGAGAAACATTATATAAGAAACATGGAGGGGCACCTGGGTGGCTCAGTCGGTTAAGCGTCCGACTTCAGCTCAGGTCATGATCTCGCGATTCGTGGGTTCCAGCCCCGCGTCGGGCTCTGTGCTGACAGCTCGGGGCCTGGAGCCTGCTTCGGATTCTGTGTCTCTCTCTCTCTCTGCCCCTCCCCTGCTGGTGCTCTGTCTCTTCCTGTCTCTCAGAAATAAACAAACATTTAAAAAACCATGTAAAAACACCAGCTAAGATGGAGGTCTGATTTCATGCTTTTGTGTTACAGTTTTGAAGTGATTAAAGTTATTCACGGCAAATTGTTGGACATGGTGGGGAAAGTGCAGTAAGTAGTAACAGTTTCGTTCTCTTTTGTCAGATGCCCTTATGACAGTAGTGTCTTGTGAACAGGCAGGTCTGGCCCTGGTTTACTGTGGCTTTTTTCTTCCCTCCCTTACTAGAATACCTATTATGCTGGTCGGGAATAAGAAAGATCTACACATGGAAAGGTGCGTACCTTCCGGATGGCGAACTGCTTTCTAAAATGAAGCCTACGCTCATCTCACCACGGAAGTGCCTTTTGCAATTCTTGTTCCCACGTCGAGAAGATTCTCAGCTGTAGCGTCTTCTGTGTTCAGAAACGTGGCAGCGATTATAGCTAAGCAGAAGCAAAGCCACAGCGTAAATCTCCCCCCTCCCGCCTTGACGCAGGTGGCATGAGATCGGTGGTCAGGGACAAGGGCCCCACTCCTGCGGGGCCTCGTCTGGAGAGGGGACTGGCTGGCCCGAGGCCTGCACCCCGTGCCTTTGGGAATCGCCCCGTCCTCGGGTGCTCGCAGCCTCGCCCCTGTCAGACCGTCAGTGTTACAGGAACACGCAGTCGTGTCCTCTGAACGTGGAGGGCTCGCAGGAGCACGGGTAACCCAGCAAGGCCGTGTCTGTCCCGTTCCCCGGCCCAGGCGTAATTAAAATGCTGCTGTATGTTACACGCTGGGTAGGAATATTGGGCAGAGGGCGGTCTTCCACTTTACACGGGAAACGATCGCTAAAAGTAGAGCCTGGTTCATAAATAATTATAGATGTTTTATAAAGAAAGAGCCAAGTACTTTAATTAGAATCTTCTTTTTCCTTCAGGGTGATCAGTTATGAAGAAGGGAAAGCATTAGCAGAGTCTTGGAACGCAGCTTTTTTGGAATCTTCTGCTAAAGAAAATCAGGTACGTGTTTCGTAGACGGCCTCCGCCGCTGCAGCCGTCGGCCCCGGGCTGAGTCCCCGCGGTCGGCCTGTGGCCCCGCCAGCTGTGCCGCTCCTGCTTCCCCTGTGTCCTTCCTTCCACCCTCTCCAGCGTCCGTCTTCGGGTGGCGGGCAGTATTCCGCTTATGACGGGACCTAGAATATTTGCAGGATAAACAGGAGTTGATAGCACTGATTTGTAGACGTTTATGATTATTTTTGTTCTGTATTCGGGGCTGGTCCAGAAATAAGTCCAGACGTAGAAAAGAAGCAGTGATGGTCTTACGTCATTCTGGCAATAAAAATTTTGTGCCCGCACCTACGTCCTTTTTCTGTCGGATGCAATGGGGCCTAGACGCGTATGTATTGTTTCTAACGTAGAAATTGCAGAGAACCGTTTTCCAGGCATCTGTTCCCAATATCAGCCCTGCAGATGTTCCTTTTTTTTTTTTTTTTTTTTTTTTTTTTGGTAAGTTTATGGATTTTGAGAGAGAGCGCGTGCAAGCAGGGAAGGGGCGGGGGGAGAGAGGGAGAGAGAGAATCCCAAGCAAGCTCCAGACTGGCAGTGCAGAGCCCAGTGCGGGGCTTGAACTCATGAACCGCGAGGTCATGACTAGAGCCGAAATCAAGAGTTGGATGCCTGACCAGCTGAGCCGCCCAGGCGGCCCCCCCTTTTTTTTTAATGTTTATTTATTGCGCTCACTCCTTGAACACAGTGGGCACTGTGAGAATGGCACCCTTCACCCGTGTTCCCCTCTGACCTGTCTTCTCTCTCGTTAACCGCTTACATTCGGACGACGTTCTATAGCTTTTGCCGTTTTCCAGTTCTGAAAGTATTTTCAACATGTTCTCTTGTTTGATCCTCGAATAATAAGAGTAGTCGGTGTCCATTTCTGTGAGGAAACAGCAGGTCGGGAAGGGGGGTGGCAGACGGTGGGCCTGGCGCCCGTTCTCCCACCCCTGCCGCTTTTCCCCGGCTCAAGGTTCTGTTCCCTTCTCCCCCTTAGTTCATTCTGGAATCCAAGGCCGTGTCATTTGCCACTGTGCTCTCCCTAATGCCCGGCACAGCGGATGCCTTCGGCGTGCCTGTATGGTAGGGGCTCGGTCAGCCAGGTGCCCCGGGCTCGTCAGATCCCTTGGTCCCTGGGTTCGGATGATGGGGGATATTAAATCTGTGTAATTGGTTCCCAAGTGCCAGCTAACAAGGGATTTATGGGACTCTGCCCAGCTCCTGATTGCACATAGAACTCATACCAGGGGTTGAGATCGTAAGAGATGCCTTCATTTTCTAATGGAACGAAATCAAACATTTATTAGGTGTCTGGCCTATCCTTAAGATCATTTAGTTGCACTATCTCATTCTGGAAGGGAGTTTAAGGTCCAAAGATGTAAATGAGTTTTCTTAGATCACTCTTAGGTCTATTTATATATGATGTAAGAGCTCAGAGAGTTTAAACCTACCCCACGTTTGGTCCTCTCTGTCTATACCATGCTTTCCGGTGGACAGGAGGAGAAGGACTCTGGCGTGAGCAAAGCATAATAGAGATTACAGTGTTCTTGGGGGGGTGGGGCACAGGGCGGGTGTGCTTTGCCGGTTCCATCGGTTAAGCGTCAGACTTCAACTCAGGCCATGGTCTCAGTTTGTGAGTTCAAGCCCTGTGTCGGGCCCTGTGCTGACAGCTCAGAGCCCGCTTTGGATCCTCTGTCCCTGTCTCTCTCACTGCCCCTCCCTTCTCATGTGCTTCTCAGTATCTCTCTCTCTCTCTCTCTCTCTCTCTCTCTCTCTCTCATTCTCTCTCTCTCTCTCTAAAATAAACATTAAGAGAAAGTTAAAGCATTCTTGGGGAGGAATAGCCACTGTGGATTACAGAGTCTGCCAATCTCGATTGGAATGTAAAAGACATCTTTGGTCCATTGGAGAGATTTTACTACGTTCTGGATATATTAGGGAAATACTTTCATTTCCTTGGATGCAGTGGCAGTACTGGAATGATGAAGAGAATGTCCACATTCTTAGGAAATGCAAACCAAAGTATTTAGGGCCCAAGTTTCCTAACGTCCGAAGCTTACTTTCAAATGGGGCAGTTGGGTGACAGAGCGAGCGAGCGAGGACGTTAACGTTTGTTGACTCTAGATGGGGGGCTGGCTGATGGTTACACGGTTGTTTCCATTTTTCTGTGTGTTTGAAAATCTGCATAGTAACAGTTTGAAGGTAAAACGTCCACTTACAAGATCAGTAAGTCCTGGGGTGTCGCATACGGCATGACTACAGTTAACAATACTGTGGTGTTTTTGTTTGTATTCCAAAGTTGCTGACGGGCGCCTGGGTGACTCGGTCCTTTAAGTGTCCGACTTCAGCTCAGGTCATGATCCCACAGCTCGAGGGTTCGGGCCCCGCGTCGGGCTCCGGGCCGACGGCTCGGAGCCCGGAGCCTGCTGGGGATTCTGTGTCTCCCTCTCTCTCCGCCCCTTCCCTGCTCGCACTCTCTCTCAAAAATAAACGTCAAAAAAAAAAAAAAATTAAAGAAAGAAGTTGCGGAGAGAGTAGCTGGCACAAGTTCTCACAAGAACAACGGTTGTGACCTTGCGGCGGTGGCCGTCGACTTACTGGGGTGATCGTTTCTCAGTGCCCACGACTGTCTGATCGTTAGTTGTGCTCCTTAAACTAACACCGCGTCACGTGTCGGTTACACCTCATGTAAAAAACGTTCGGCAAGCTGGGGAGGGCAGCCGAATGGCCCCAGCCACCTTGGTTCTGTTCACTGTTCGCTGAACACTCTTCTGTTCACTCTTCCTCTCGGGTGAAAATCGGAGGGTCCTCGAGCACTTGTCCCATCGGACACGATAATTAAACTGGCATCGGCAGCAGTGTCGTTCAACTGTTCGCATAACCCCCGCGCGGAGCGTGCGCCGCGTTCCGCGTGTGTCCTTCCTGCCGGCCCCCTCGAGCACGTCCGTCCCGAGTGGGCCCTGTGCTCCAGTGTGACGAAGAGGCAGTGCCTAGGAAGGGCCGCCGCTGCCTCGGGGTCACGTCTCCTCTTGAGAACGACCTCGAGTGGTTTGCTTGAGGTGCGTTCTTAGGCCCTTTGGTGTCGGGGTGCAGGCCTCCTCTCTGGTTTACGCCCCACGTCCCTGGAGCTTAAGGATCGTAACGTGATTCTGGACGGGTGTGCTCTTTCGTCTTTGTGTTTCCTGGAGAGGGTAGCCTGGTGCTTTTTGAACACCAGAGAAAAGAGGAATTGTGCCGAAGGCTTGAAAAGAAAAGGTTCCCACTACTGTCCCTCTCTGCGGCTTTGATACATTCAGCGAAGCTATCGGATAGTAGCCAAAAACGTAAAAGAAGGCAAGGGTCCTGCATGGCAGCCTCAAACGTCTTAAGCCCGAGAAGATCAGGGATCGAGTGATCCGCTCACTGTGGTCTGTTCCGTGCTGGCCCTGCCGTCCGATCAGCAGGTGCCTTCTCCGACAGGAAGCGAGTCCTTTAAGGCCAGAAGATCTTTGTACCCAAATCGGGTAAATACAACAGTGACCCGCGCTCCTTGGGAAACCCGTGTCCTGGTCAGTTATCTTAAAGGCCTGTCTAGATGTGTCCGCTCCCTGTCACGTCTCTCGTACTCCTGCCCACACCGTCTTGCAGTGTGCTAAAGAGATGAGGAGAGGCGAAGCCTGGTGAGTCTCTCGCCGCCCAGAGGGACTCTAATCCCTTACATTAGAGGTGTGAGTGATTCTAACCCAGGTTCCTGCCAGGATGCTCACTGCTATTCGAATAGAACAGGGGAGAGAAGTCGTGTAGTAAAGACACACGCACACACGCGTGCATCCCAGTAGTCATGTGATCAGAGATCAGCCTGTGTGAACCGCTCAGAGGTTTTATTGATTTTCAGATCAATTCAATCAAGTCAGTTTTATTGATTTTCAAATTTTCAAGCATAGCTTGTTTGTAACTTGTCTCACGTACCTCGTAAGCAGAGTTCAGTGGGTTTTGTTAACAAAGCCTCGATGGTAAGAGCGATGGGAGTCCGTGAGAACGCTACCCTCTTGCTCAACTGGGGGGTGAGTTGGCGGTCCTGGCGTGTTTGTTGTGGCGACCCACGGCTCTACTGCAGCGACGTGATGAAAGAGAGCACACTTGGGCAGAGTCAGATCACACAGATAAGCAAGAAGAATTCTGAGGTTTATCTAGAACGCCAGATTCCAGGCACACCGAATCGGGGAGAGTCTGGCACGGGTTTTTCCAGGCCTTTTTCTGTGCATTTTTGTAGGGTGAAATAAACGACGTGTTTGTACAGTCCTGGGAAAGGAGGAAAGCTTGCCGCAGCCAGCGACCTTGTTTAGAGAAGAGGGTGGGGGCGGGGCAGCTCTCGCCCAGTTAGGGCCACCTCGTCCGCGGCAGCAGGGAAGGAGCGAGAGCAGGTGCGCCCAGGCTCGAGGGGCCGTCAGCTTGGCGGACGGGGATGCAGAGTTCTCTCCTGGACGCTGCACGTTTTCCCGGCGAACTGTGAGACACAGCAGCCGAGCGTGAGAACGGGGAGAGGCGCTAGAAATTCCAGGAGAAAGGCAAAGGCACGAACCTCCACCGGCGTGGCGGGGTGGGTGGCGCGCCGAGGGCCCCCTTTGGAGTCGGGGTCCCAGGGAGACAGTGACCGGGTGGGTGCTGGCTGTGGCTGTGGGCAGAGAAGGTGAAGCCGGTGGCGGTGGTGCTGGGAACAGAGTGAGGGGGACGAGTGGGTAAGGGACAGGGACGTGTCCTCGGATCAAGGAAGCTGGTCCCTGTGGGGCCGAGAATTGTGGAGTTTGGGATATTGAAGAAAAGGGAGAGGGAGAGAGAGAGAAGGAAGGTGGACACGGTGGGTTCTTGGCCTTGGGTGTTGGAGGGGTGACCGTTGGTATTGACAAGGTCTGGGCGCTGCCCCTTGAGGCCTTTGAGAACAGGGGCATCTTGTGATCATCGGGGGCTGGTGTCCCGCCTGAGAGGGGATTCCCGGCTCCAGATAACAGTGACTCCTTGTGAAGGGCCCTTGCGCTGCCCACCGGGCTGAGAGGCTACCACGGAGAAAGACCGGTCCCCCGGTCACGGGAGGCGAGGAGGTCCCGGGGCGGAGAGCGGTGTTGGACACAGTGACACTGCCCCAGAAGGAAGGGGGGAGGGGACTCAGGGTTTGCACGTGGCTCGAAGGTGGCTTATATGATTGCACGGCTGCCTACGAGTCGAAGCTGAGCGTTTTAAGGAAGTGGGAGGCAGAGGTCTGGAGGGTTCGCGAGGAGCAGGAAAAGCCCCGCCCTGGTTTAGGGCCCGTGGGAGCCGGGCCGCGAAGGGGACACGCGCTGCAGGGGAGAGGGGTGTTCTGATGGGAACGGGAGCCGACGGGTGAGGGGTCCTCATACCGGACCCAGAAACTCCAGGGGCGCCGTGGGGTCGGGGGAGACCCAGGGGCAGCCTGCAGTGACCGTTGATGACGGGAACCGGAAGCGGGATGAGAGGTTAGTTCTCCGGTCAGGTGGTGTCGGGGGCTGGGCGGTTCTGGGGTCTCTCCGCAGCTGCACCCCCACCTGCAGGGGTGGGGGACGACGGGCGGCGGGCCTTCTTCAGTCCTGCCTGCGGTGAGGGCAGGCACCAGGGCTCCACGTGAAACCTAACGCTGTCTGGCTGTGTCTTTGATTTCAGACCGCTGTTGACGTTTTTAGAAGGATAATTTTGGAGGCAGAAAAAATCGATGGGGCCGCGTCACAAGGAAAGTCTTCCTGCTCGGTGATGTGATCCCGCCGCGGAGCCCGAGGACCCCGGGAGCCGGTCCTGCCTGCAGACGCAGACCGCCCGCTATCCTTCAAGAGAAACTCCGCTGCTTTTTCCTTCTGTTAACCTGAAAGATTTCATTTGGGTCAGAGCTTTTTCTGGCCCCACCCACCCCCCTTTCAGATTATGTTAAACTCTGACTCTGTCCAAATGAGTTCACTTCCATTTTCAAATTTTAAGCAATCATATTTTCAATTTATATATTGTATTTCTTAATAATATTATGACCAAGAATTTTATCGGCATTAATTTTTCAGTGTAGTTTGTTGTTTAAAATAATGTAATCATCAAAATGATACATATTGTTACACTACTATTAACTAGGCTTCGATATATCAGTGTTTATTTCATTGTGTTAAATGTATACTTGTAAATAAAATAGCTGCAAACCTTAGTCCCTCGTGCTACTTAGCGTGGCTTCTAAGGGAGAGTCCCTGGCCTCCTGGGGGTTTGTCTCCCAACCTTGGCCTTGGGGAAGGCTCAGGTGGGAGTGCAGGAAGTGGTGGAGGGGGTGGCCGCAGGCAGAGGTGAGTGCAGCCTGGGGGCCCCGTGACCCAGGGGTTGGTGGGGGAGGGGACTGGTGGCTGGTGGGGCCCACCCGGCGGGCAGCTGGCAAGAGCTGGGGTGGCACTCCACCGACGACGTCCGAGGGAGTTAGTCCCCAGGAGTGACCGCCCTCCCCTCCCCCCTCAGAGCGCCCCCCCTTGAGCGGGGTGCACGCGGGGGTGCGCCTGGCCCAGCCTTCCCCGCACTTCCCTCGCGCTTGCCCGTGGGCTGCTTGAGGGAAAGGAGTTGGGACCACTTCCTCTTTCTCCTTACGCCAAGCTGGGTGTCCCCCGCAGACAGGATCCGATTCAGACCCCACCACACCGAGTCGTTGCGGGGGTCGGAGAATACGGCCGGTTGAGTGGCGCGTGAGAGACCTCGAGAACCGCCTTCAGCTCCCCCAGGAGCCGCAAGGAGGAGGAAGGAGCGTTCGGTGCGCACAGCGGCCGCCCCGTCGACTGTAGGTCCAGCCGAGGTTGAGTGGCGCGATTCCTCAGATGTTGAAACGCAGTAGTGGGGTTTTTTGGACAACACGGTATCGTCGCTTGTTACTAACGGGGTTGATCCTTAGGCCTCAGGTTCTATATGGGCCTTCGGTGTGGGGGACAGCGCGAGATCCTGACGCAGTGCGTCCCAAGCTTTCTGTGTACGACGGGAACGTCGAGCAGCACGTGCGTGCCGGACGCAGGTTCAGCTGTCACGGGGGGCCTGGAGGTGGCGTGGTGCTCCCCTCTCTGGCCCGATTCACCAGGTCGCTAGGTGTTTACCGTTCTTGATTTTTCCGACGTTTTGTTTAAATGTCAGCTCGCGTACGGTGAGGCGGTTCTGAGTGTCGCGAACACCGCGGGGAAATCTGCACCCCTGTAGAGCTCGCATCTGACCTCGCACAGGGCCAGCCGGTCCCGCCCCCCCAGGGCGCTGAGCCTGTCCGCAGACGGCCGGTTGCCTTACTGGTTGGACAGAGGACAGAGCGTCTCGCGTGTCCCTCGTGTGTCCCCGAGGCGGGGCGTCGGCTCCACCAGCTGGTTACCCGCAGGTGACGGCAGGGGTGGTTGCTGTTACCTGTTTGTGCAGATGTTCGGGTTGGCTCCACTGCGTGAAGAGGGTGCCGCCCCACTTCTAGGGGAGGAAACCATCTTAAAGGGGTTCGCGACGGGTTAATGTCAGTAACCAAATCCGTTTTGTGTCCTCTGTGCGAATGTGGTAGCTGGGCTTCTGAAGAAACCCTGGCAACTGCCAGATTTGACTTCAATTTTTTGTCACTTAATACCGTGTTCAGCCACTTCTGGGCCTTTTTTTTCTTTTTAACACGTGTTAACATTTCTGAAATCAAAATGAGCCTTGCGATCAGTAAACAAGCATTGCGTTGTGAAAGATCACCTATTTCTTGGTGCATAAATGTGGTTTTAGATTCACTGAAGTACAGGACGTGCAGATATAAAAGTATTCAAAACTCTCCGGCTCACAATAAATACAGTTCTAAAATCACATTACAAATTTAAATGAACGTGATGGAATTTTGCTGAACCTAGGTTGCCCGGCCACTTAACCCTGTCTAGACCGCCAGCCACATCTCCCCCACACCTCTCACGCACGTCACCCCCTTGTCACCACACCCAATGGTGTTTCTGGTTTCTTTCTCGACCTTTCAGCAGCATGGTACACGGCCGGTGACTTTGCAAGCCCTCCCCCTGCTTCTGCAAAACCACGTTCCCCCGGTTTTCCTCCATCGCGCCGTGGGCGCGGGTCTGCTATTTCCTTCTCTGCCAAACCTCAGTGGGCCCTTGCCCTGCCTGCACCCTCTACCCGGGTTTCTGTGGGGTTTCTGCAGGCACAGATTTCACTAGCGTGTTTCCCGAAGGCTCCAAAGCTCACACCTCCCGCCCTGACCTCTGGGCTTTTCTTCCGTGCCTCCTAGGCATCTCAGATTTATTATGTGCAAATTGAATACTTGATCAAGCCTCCACCTGGGCCTCCCCCTAGACCATTTCAGGAAATGACACCACTGGCCGCTGGATGCTAAAGCTGGAAAGTGGGGGGGGAGGGCCTCCTCTCCCTCTCCCCTCCCATCTCCCAGGCAGTCTGTCCCCGCTGCACACTGGCTTCCTGCGGCGGGTGGCACGCCCTCCAAACCCTTCCCGCTTCCCACCAAGTCAGCTTGTTGAAAACTGATTGCCTCGTGTCACTCCCTCCGTACAATTCTCTGATGACAATCGTGCCAAAATCGAAACTCCCGACGCTTGAAGCCTAGCACGATCCAGCTGGCGCTTAACGTCACCGGCCACCGAGGCTGTTCTCTGGTCACTCTGGCCTCGGTGGTTCCCCGACTCTCCTCCCCGGACAACGCCCTTCCCCAGACTTCCCTTCCAGGCCTCCACATGGTTTATCGAACAGCATGGCACCCGTCACCATCCGTCATTGTGGGTCCTTGTACACACTGCATGTTCGCGGACTAAATCTGCCTGCGGCGAAGGCCGTGAGAGGTCTGTCCCCGGGACCTTGACGCCCCCACCAGCCTCTCTGAGCTCGGGGCCGGCCGAGACAGATGTTCCGGTGCACCAGTTTTTAAAAGTAACAAGATTTGTTACTGGTTTATGAAGTCCTCTTTCTGTTTAGTTTTTTAAAGATTTTTTTTTATTTTTACATTTAAGAAAAAAATTTTTAACGTTTATTTTTGAGAGACAGAGCGAGACAGAGCTTGAGCGGGGGAGGGGCAGAGAGGGAGGCACGGAATCCGAAGCAGGCTCCAGGCTCCGAGCGGTCAGCACAGGGCCCAACGCGGGGCTTAAACTCACGGACCACGAGATCATGACCCGAGCCGAAGTCGGACGCTTAACCGACTGAGCCACCCCAGGCGCCCCTGTGAAGTCATCTTTGAGATCAAACAGAAGAAAAAGGTTACAAAAACTACATTCACTTATCCTGTCTTGTGTAATTACCCGCCGGTTCCCCTTGCTGGCGCTCCGTGATTACCTGGTGACCTCACTCCGGCCCGAGACTCCCTCCGGCACTTTCTGCGGGCACGTCAGCCAGCTGTGGGTTCTCGGGAGTTTTTGTTTATCTCCTTCATTTTTCCAGGAAGACCTTGCAGGATGTCGAGTTCTAGCTGGAGAGTCTCTGCCTCAGCCCTTCCCGACCCGTCTCGGTGAGGTCTGTCGTGAGCGGCGCCGCTCGACACACAGTGCTCCCCTGGGCTCCCAGGAGAGCCTTTTCAGGTCCCCCTCGGACATCTCATTTTCCAACAGTTTCTTTTCTTTTCTCTTCTTTTTTCAGCTTTTTTGTCATCTTGCTCTTTGCTCCCGTGTCAGCGAAATGCCCGCTGTTTTTGATAGATGCCATGGGCAAAAGCGGGCAGGTCAAGTATAAAGACAAGCTTTGCAAGGTGGAGTTTTCCAGGGAACTGCTCGATGGGCAAATCAGGAGTTTTCCGAGCGTGGGGCTTCCAAAGAGCCGCAACCCCAGCGTGATCCTTCCGGGGGCCGCTAGGTCGCTGGCTTTTACCCAGTTGCGGCTGCTGGCTTTCAGGGCACCTCGGAGGTGGGGTCCGGGGCTGGCCGGAGGGCGAGTGACAGTGCCACAGAGCTCACCCGGGCTGAGAACCCATCGCTTTTCTTAAATAAATGCTCCCTGGTTGCTGCGAGCCTTTAGTTGATTTCCCGAGTTCTGGAGAAGTCGATTTGGGGGGGGGGGGGGCGGTTTTTGCCAGTGTCCTCACCGGGTTCTCAGAGGCCCTTTACCGCGGGGCCTGTGCCGTCGCGAGGAGCCTCGGCAGGGAAACAGAAGAGTAAGTGAGCCTCTCTGTAGGGCTGCCTTCCAGAAAGTTCCCTTTGAATTCGGCCCACGTCTGCTGCGGTGTGGTTGAAATTCCCCCCACCATTCACACAGGGCACTGGGACTGGGACAGCTTTTACTCGCTTCTTGAGCCTACCCCATCAAGGGCTCGTAACGAGGAAGGAGGGTGTCCTCTGCCGTGGCTCGTGCGCACAGCAGATGGCGGCGGTACCCTGTCATCGGGAAGCCAGTCGGACGGCCCAGAACATACGCCGAGGCCTTTTAGGTTATCGTGTAAATGGAGGCAAAGAGACAATTCCTGGAGAGTTCTGGACTCAGGGAAATGTCTCCGGCTCCCGTGGGCTGCGGCCTCGCCCGAGAAGTGGGCACACTGCCGTGTGCCCCCCTGACCCAGCCTCACGGGTACTGCCCGTCCCAGCATCTCCGGGAGGGAGTGCGTGCTTGCCCGGGACCTCGGGCTGCCTGGGTGACTCCAGTCGACCAAGACTGTTGTGCATACTAATTAATAGGGGCTGCCTGGAAGGCCCCGTACCAGCGGGAAACCAGGATGCCTTCCAAAGCATTCCTCAGGAGATTCCAGAACCGTTCCAAGTCTCCTCCCCCTCCCCCAAGAGGGCAAAGGTTTACGTTAAGCAAGAAAGGTCTGCATTAAGCAGAACTTCTGTGTTCCCCATCTTTACATCTTTCTGTCCCTTTGATAACCTCCTAGTGTGGAGGGGGGCGGGGAGGGTCTGTTCCAGAGTTCCAACCGGAAAGCTGAGCCCGGGCATCGGTTTCCACAGGAGGGACCCGAGGCCCAGAGACAGCTCCCAACAATCAGCCCATTAGTTTGCACCACACCCTGATTCGCACTGGAACCCCAAATAAGTGGAGCATAGATGGGACTAAGACTCAGAACGAGGGAGCCCTGGTCCCGAGTCTCAAACTGTGTCTCTGGGCCCCCCCCCCCCGGCCCCCACACTCCCTGGTCTTGAGTCCTTGATCCATAAAACTTCCCTCGGCCCTTGTCACGCCACAAGTATGAGAACCCCGGCTGTCCCCAAAGCCCAACCAAGGGCAGAGTCACAGTCCTGAGGGTTGTCGGCTGCCCCCGTTTTACCTGTTGCCAGGGTCCCGCTGTTTCTGGAGCTCCCCGAGCGTCCACCCCATGTCGCCAGCCGCAGTGGGTATGACTCCGGGATTCCTGCAACGTCACACAACTAGAGAGGCAAGACAGAGGGGTCCCCGGGGGGCTCGGGCGGTTAAGATTTCTGCTCAGGTCATCGACTCACGGTTTGTGAGATCGAGCCCCGCATCCGGGCTCTGTGCTGACAGCATGGAGCCTGCTTGGGATTCTCTTCCTCTCTCCCTCTCCCTCTCTCTCTCTCTCTCTCTCAAATAAATAAACGTTAAAGAAAATTAGGGGTGCCTGGGTGGCTCAGTCGGTTAGGCATCCAACTCTTGGTTTCGGCCCAGGTCATGATCTCACAGTTCAGGAGTTCGAGCCCTGCACGGGGCTCTGCACTCACAGTGCGGAGCCTGCTTGAGATGCTTTCTGTCTCCTTCTCTCATCGCCTCTCCCCCACTCACACTGTGTCTCTCTCTCAAAATATGTAAACTTAAAAAAAAAAAAAAAAAAAAAAAAAAGCCGGAACACCTGGGTGGCTCATTCGGTTAAGCGTCCGACTTCCGCTCAGGTCATGATCTCGCGGTTCGTGAGTTCGAGCCCCACGTTGGGCTCTGGCCCCAGGTGTCAAGAACACCTCAATCTCCCGCCGCGCTAATAAAGGAAACGCTGGACCCACAGAGCTCGGTCTCCATCACACCTGCAGCGGAGAGTGTCCTGCTCTGAGGCCGCCTGCTCCCTCAGATTCCCAGCGGGGACCCCAGTTTCCATCCTCCAAGGAGAACGATGGTGCGCACGGGAGTCAGCCGGGCTCCCAAGGCCCTTCCGGCCCCCATGTTCTGGTACAGCCTAGGAAACGGCCTTGGCTTCGATTTCTGAGATAGGAAGTTTCTCAGGAAATAGCAAAGGATTCTGGAAATATTACGGCCTCAGCAATCGGGACCTTTCACCCAGTTCTTCCTGCCACCCGAGAACGGCCCCGGGCCCCGGGCCCCGGTGGGGGCCTGCACCTCTTGATATCTGACTTTACAGAAACAAAACAGCTCCCGCAGGGAGAGGCCACACAGGAGGAGCTGGCTTCCGAGTGTTCTGTTTTATCTTTGTGTTCCCTCTTCCAGCCCCCGTCTCGGTAGATGAGCAAAGAATCCGGGTCAATCAACACCGGAATCTCTGGCTTTTGTATGGGGCAGGGCTGTGGGGTTGTTACGTCCGGAACTTTACCCGAAAAGGCCTTACTCGGAGGGCCAGCCCGGTGTGGACAGCTGGAACAGCTGGGAAGGTTCCACTCCTCGGCTCTGACGCGGGGACTTTTTATTGTCCTGTAACAGGAACCACTCCGAGGCACGACCTCTTCTGTGCCTATAACCCGAGCGTCGGGTGAAGCTGTAAAATGTTGGGAACAGTTTGATGTCCGCCACTGAGGCCCAGGGGCCGCCGCCCCACCTCCGGTCGGCGGTTCTCGAACATGGGCCTCAGAGGCACCTGAAGGTAAGACGCACAGGGGCCTCACCCTAGAACTTCCGATTCTGGGGGTCCAGGGTGGAACCCCAGACATCCTCGTGTCTGACAAGTGTCCAGGGCCGTGGCTGCCGCTGTTGCTGCTGGGCCAGGGGCCACAGTTTGAGAACCACGGACTCAGGCCATGATACCCGCAAAGAAGGGGGGCACAGGCCGGAGTCCCACACCTGCAGAATCTCACAGTGTAGGGGGGTGACCTACCTCCCGCTTTGCCTGGGACCCGGAGGCAGCTGTAGGTTGAACTGTATCCTCCCAAAAGCTGTATTGAAGTCCTGGTTCCGGGTACCTGTGAACGTGGCCTTACTTGGAAATAGGGGCTTTGCAGAGGTCATCAGGTTGAGTGGGGTCACACTGGAGCAAGATGGGTCCTAATCCACTGACTGACGTCCTTATAATAAGAGGAAATTTGTCAGATTGAAGGCAGAGGTGAAGGCAGAGATGGGCGGGGAGGAGGCCACAGGCCAGCCACACGAAAGCAGAAGCATGGAACATTCTCCCTCGGAGCCTCCAGAAAAGGAACCCAGGCTGTCGACATCTGGCCTCCAGGACTGTGAGGGGAGGTAAATTCCTGCCGTTTCAAGCCCCCCCAATTTGTGATGCTCTCCCGGGGCTGCCCTAGGACCCTCCCACAGGGGCTGTCTCGCAACCTGGGACTTTAACTTTTTAAAAAAATCTCTTTAATGTTTATTCATTATTTGAGAGAGAGAGAGGGAGAGAGAGAGAGAGAGAGAGAGAGAGAGAGAGAGAGAGAGAGAACCAGTGGAGGAGGGGCAGAGAGAGAGGGAGACACAGAATCCGAAGCAGGCTCCAGGCTCCGAGCTGTCTGCACAGAGTCCAATGCGGGGCTCAAACCCACGAACTGCGAGCTCAAGTTGCATGCTTAACCGACTGAGCCACGCAGGCGCCCCGGGTCTTTCGCTTTTAGAACTAGGACAGCTCGAGGCGCCTGGGTGACTCAGTCAGTTGGACGGCTCGGGTCATGATCTTCAGATCCATGAGTTCGAGCCCCACGTCAGTCTCTGTGCTGACAGCTCGGAGCCTGGAGCCTGCTTCAGATTCTGTGTCTCCCCCTCTCTCTGCCCCTCCCCTGCTTGTGCTCTCTCTCTCTTTCTCAAAAATAAACATTAAAAAACTTAAAATTTTTTTGATAAATAAATAATAAAACTAGGACAGCCCTTGGGGCACCTGGGTGGCTCTATCCGTTGAGCATCTGACCCTCAGGGTTGTGAGATCGAGCCCCACTTCAGGCTTTGTTCTGACAGTGCGGAGCCTGCTCGGAATTCTCTCTCTCTTTCTCTCTGCCCCTTCCCTGCTTGCGCTGTCTCTCTCTCAAATAAATAAATAAAAATTTTAATAATAATAATAATAAATAACACCAGCACAGCTCTGGCAAACCGGAGCCCCTTGGCTAGGACATCCTAAAGGACACATGGCCAGAACTCTCCAGTTTACAAAAGAGGAAGCTGAAGTTCAGAGTTGTGACCTGTTGTCCAGTCTGTTTGGGCCGCTATGACGGGGAACGCCACAGGCTAGGGGGGTCGGAGCAAGGTATTTGTCATCGTCCGGAGGTGGGGAGTCCAAGATGAAGGCCTGAAAGCCCGGGCACATTTTGGTGTCTGGTGATCGGCACTTCCTGGTTCCCAGACAGCGGTCCTCTGGCTGTGTCCCCTCATGGTGGAACAGGAGCTTTTGCCCGAGGGCACTACGGCCATCGGGCGCCTCCCAGAGGACCCACCACCCCCTCATAGCGTCACCTTGTACATCCACTTGCCACATATGATTCGAGGGGGACGCGTACGTTCAATGCATCGCACCTGACAAGGATCGTCTAGCAAATTCATGTGAGACCCAAGCCTCGCACCCGTTTACTAAGAGTTGACCATGATCCCCGGATGAGTCACATCCGTGTGAATGCATAACGTGTACACGCGTGTGTGAATGTGAGTGGCCGTCCGACCAATCCATCCAGGGTGCGGTGGGGTCTCTTTGTGCAGATTCAGATGCAGTAGGGTCGAGGCAGAGCTCTAAAAGGTGCATTTCTTGGGGCGCCTGGGTGGCTCAGTCGGTTGAGTGTCCGACTTCGGCTCGGGTCATGATCTCATGGTCTGTTGGTTCGAGCCCCGCGTCCGGCTCTGTGCAGACAGCTCGGAGCCTGGAACCTGTTTCGGATTCTGTGTCTCCCTCTCTCTCTGCCCCTCCCCTACTCATGCTCTATCTCCCCCAAAAATAAATATAAACATTAAAAAAAAATTTTTTTTAATGTGCATTTCTGACAAGTGCTAGGTGATGCTGATGCCCTGGGACCAGAGGCCACGCTGCCTCGGTTTATACAACCCCCTCAGGAGGGTGCAGCCCCTGGAATAAATAAAGATCGTGCACCGCTTGCCCGGACGACGGGGACCCACGTTCTCACCCTTCCTCTGCCACCAGGTGGACGGTCCACATTTCTGGATTCACCTTTGTGTTTCCATCTGCAAAATGAAGAATCCTTTGAACTGAATTGGTCGTTTCCAACTATGCATGTTTCAAGCTGCATTAAGGTGTGCTGCTGCGAGAATTTAAATTTCCCACTTTTTTGGCCCAAATAAAGGTGTTTTCAATTTTAAGGCTGTTTTCCCTACAGTTTTCCTTTAACAGGTAGCAGGTGCAGCCACTTGCGGTTGTGATTGGATCCCAAATTATACATGGATTTTCCGCGTATCGAGTCCTCCACCAGGCCTGGTAGCATCCTCGGGGTGGGGGGCGGGGCGGGGGGGGGGGCAGTGAAACCCGCCTACGGAGCCTTCAGTCCACCGGCCAGGTTTGCACTGTCGCCCCCTAGAGTCTGAGAGAGGCACAAATCTCGGTGCTGATTTCTTTCACATTTCCGGACCGTCTACACCTCCCACCCGTGGATGGGATCCCAAGGCCTGCCCTCTGCCCATGGGGCACACACGACAGAGCAGGCCAGTGCCCCACGGCCACTCACAGCTGCTGGTTGTGACCTGTGACCGGTGCCAGCGACCTGAGAGGCTTTCCGTGTTTTCTCCCTCATTTTCTGAGGTCCCTTCTCGGGGTTTCTGGGTTCAGGGTGAAGGAAGATCTGAAAGCGGCGCTCCCTGGGAAAGGGAGGGGAACCGGACCCACTGGGAGATGCTCTGCCCTGGGTTCTGCGTGTTAAGCGGCTCCAGGCAGGAGGGAGGGGACAGAGATGGCATAATGTGCCCCTGGTCAGCCAGGTGTCCTGGCCCCAAGCCCTGGAAGGAGGAGCTCTGTGGGATTTGAGGTTCCGATAGAGTGAGTCCCTTTCTCTGTTTCCACAGACCCCAGCTTTGAGTGGGGCCAAGGGGCCGTGTCTTTTAGGCTTTCTGGTCCAACTGGCCACCCCAGAGTACAGCCCTCATCCTGCCACCGTCTCCTGATGGGTGACTGGCCACCAACAGCTCGAGTGTGACCCTTCCTGAGGGCACCATAGCGCCTGGCCTTTGGGCTCACACACACCCTCGTTTCAGACAGGTGTCCCTCCTGTCCACCTGCTCCCCTCTGCTGGACCCTCCTGGATTCGAACGGGAAGACACGATGCTCCCGTCATCCTTTACCCCCGCTGGGGCAGAGCTCCTGCTGTGGACTAGTTTTGGTTTTTTAAATTTTTTTAATGTTTATTTGTTTTTGAGAGACAGAGACAGAGCGCAAGCAGGGGAGGGGCAGAGAGAGAGGGAGACACAGAATCCGAAGCAGGCTCCAGGCTCCGAGCTGTCAGCACAGAGCCGGACGCGGGGCTTGAACTCACGAACCGCGAGATCGTGACCTGAGCCGAAGTCGGACGCTTAACCGACTGAGCCACCCAGGCGCCCCTGCACTCTAGTTTGGATCCGAAAGCAAAACCCCTTTCCCAGTGTGAACTCCACAAACTTCTCATCCTATTTGTGACGCTACTATGGAAATCACGTCCCCACTTGTATTAGCCAACTGTGCCCACGTGCCCTGCCTCTTTCTGTCCATTTTGTCTCTGCCCCCAACTGATGGGGTGCCCCCTCCCCAGTGCTCAGCCACCATCAAGACTAAGACCATGTGGGGCGCCTGGGTGGCTCAGTCGGTTATGCATCCCGGTCTTGGTTTCGGCTCCGGTCACGATCTCACGGTGTCATGGATTCGAGCCCCATGTCGGGCTCTGCGCTGACAGCTCGGAGCCTGGAGCCTGCTTCACATTCTGTGTCTCCCTGCCTCTCAGCTCCTCCCCTGCTCATGCTCTGTCTCTCTCTGTCTCTCAGTAATAAATAAACGTTAAAAAAATAATAAAATAATAATAAAAATAAAGAAACTTAAAAAAAATGTACGAATTGTAATCTCTTTGAGGGTAAGGGCACGAATTTTGCATTCAAATCCGAGCCCCAGTGCATACTTACTCTGTGACCTCAGGCCAGTGACTTACTCTGTGCCTCACTTTCTGCATCTACAGAATGGGGGTGGTAATAATACCTGCCTCTTAAGATTGTTGAGGGACTTAAGTGGCATAATATATGTTGTGTTAGTTGGTTGGTCCCTGGCTGCATAAACGCTGTGAGATTACTGTCCCTGGTGTTGAACTTGCTTTAATTCTAAGCCTTCCTGCTACCCGCCCCCCAGTAATTGGGGGTGTCGTTATTATAACCACCACTAGGGGTCAGGCTTTGGCGCCTCTCACTTACCAAGCACACTTCTCCGGTGGGAGAGGAGCCAAGGGGATGTCTCAAGAATCCAAACGTTCAACTTTTGCGGCTCCCACCCTTTCTTTCCCTGCCCTAATCCAATACTCGCTTCCTCCGCTGGAGACCTCCAGCCCCTCCTCTGGGAGGGAGATACGTTCGGTCTTCTAGAAGTAGACCTAAAACAGGGCAGAGCCAGAACCCGGTGAGGCTTGGCCCTGAGCAACCCGGAGGAAGCTTTCACCCCTTCCCCCGGAGGTTCAAGGCCCCACTGGTCCACGGACAGGCCCCCCTCAGAGGGGCACAGATTCTGGCTAAAGGAGCTCCCTCCCTGTCCACCAGTGGCCAGGCTGTCCCCAGGCTGCCCAGTGCACTTTCCGGGCACACACTAACCCAACCCCAACATCCCGATGCTAATATGGTACCATCGGCATACTAGCCCTCATTTACTTCTGCATTTATGCAGCCTTGGCTGCATCCAGTAGAGGTGAAGGTAAGTTCCTGCTTCACCCAGCAATTTCACACAGAGGCGTGGTCCCCAGACTCTGCGGGATTGGCCCCTGGGGCATTTGGACATTTGAAGGTGTTTCCATTCGTCAGAATAATAGAGGAGGGACAAGCCTTTAATGGGCAGGGACCAGGGGTATTTGATATCGTGCAACAAGCAACAAGGAACAGTCCTACGATTTCACCCCAAACACACTGTATTCTTTGCGTGTTTTTTTTTAATGTTCATTTACTTGAGAGAGAGAGAGAGAGAGAGAGAGGCAGCAGGGGAGGGGCAGAGAGAGACACACACACAGAACCCGAAGCAGGCTCCAGGCTCTGAGCTGTCAGCACAGAGCCCGATGTGGGGCTCAAACTCACAAACTGAGAGATCATGACCTGAGCCTAAATCAAGAGTTGGACACTTAACAGACTGAGCCACTATTTCAGAAACTGGGGTCACAGACAGTACAATAACAGTAAAAATATTCAGAAGGATACTTGTACAATGTTACCACACTGTAAAAATGTATATTATTTCCAGGTACACACATAAGAAAGGCATGAAAACATTCAAAGAAATAATAAACACAAAAATCAGGCTAGTGGGTATTTCTGGAGAAAGAAGCCTTTTTTTTTTTTTAATGTTTATTTGTTTTTGAGAGCAAGAGAGACAGAGCACGAACAAGGGAGGGGCAGAGAGAGAGGGAGACACAGAATCCGAAGCAGGCTCCAGGCTCCGAGCTGTCAGCACAGAGCCCGACGCGGGGCTCGAACCCACAAACTGCGAGATCACGACCTGAGCCGAAGTTGGACACTTAACCGACTTAGCCACCCCGGTGTCCCCAAAATAAAATTTATATCTAAAAAAAAAAAGAAAGATCCTTAATTTTCCCAGTTAAAAATAAGGGAACAGACTTTCCATCCCTCGTTTTTCTTCTAGACTTTCTCTCTCAGTTCATCTCATATGTATGCACGTCTCCTAATGGCTAAATAGGCGGCTTGCCAGTCTGAAAACTCAGGGATGTTTCCTCCAGGAGCTGGGAGCCACCTCTCTGAAACATAATCATCAGGGTAGATATCGCCCCACCTCCCAGTTTCCTGGGTGGAGAGGGCTTAACCCCAGCTGTCCCTTTACTCTGAATTGCAAAACCTATCTCCCAGCACAAAGATACAAGGAAATCAGCAATTTCTCTTGAGAACACATGCGTGACGAGTCGCATCTGCCTGACTACATAAAAGACTGAGATGTCCTGGTCTTTGCAATCTCTGCAGCAGATGGCCTGTGATACACTTCACATTCAAGTTTAATGCTTATTCAATAATACAACGGTTTTCTTCCTCTTCTACCTGTATGGACAGGCTTCCTGGGTGGGGAGATTGTGCTTTTAATTATATTTCCCCAACAGGGCCCGTGTCGGGAGGCAAACACTGGAATGTGTGGTTTGGCCAGTGTGGATTCCTGTGGGGGCCACGGCAGGGCCAGGTCCGCTGAGAGGCCTATCCTTGGACAGCCTCCCGGAACAGGGGCAAGGTCACCCTGGTGCCCCCAAGAATTGCGTGACCTCCTCTTCTGAGTCAGAGGCGTCTCATCTGTGAAATGGTGCTGAAAAATACTTTCCTCAAAGTAGGAATCAAAGTAGGGATCAAGGATGAGCACTGATTGGGGGTAGGGGACAGCATTCAGGGAGCAAGAACGAAGGAGGGGAGGAAGAAGGGAGGACCACTTGGCATAGAGATGGGGCTGTGGGGGGACAGCCACCAGGCATTGGGGGCCATCGGAGCGGTGGTGGTACGTTCCGGGTGGGGCTGGAAGGTGAGACCAGAGCAGCAGGCAGGGGGCCAGGCAAGGGCTGTCTTCTTTGCTCCCAGGAGCTAGGTTCCGTCCTTGTATCCTTGTTACTGAGAAAAAACTCAGTAACAGCCTGAACGTGGGTGACCAGGTGAGAAAGGGACGGGCGGGAGGTCTGGGAAGGCTCTGTGCCCGAGGAAGAGGAAGGGGCAGCACGGATCCACACCCTGAGTGCTAGAGACGCCCCAGCCCAAGGCAGGGGGCAGTGGGGCCCGGCACGTGTGTGTGTGTGTGTGTGTGTGTGTGTGTGTGTGTGCGCGCGCGCGCGCGCGCGAGCGCGCCCCTGACTCAGCAGGGACCGCCGGCGCGCTGGGGTCAGAGGTAGAGTAGACCCTGGGGGTGCTGGCTGGGGCTCGCTGGGCCGAGATGACCCCGCAGGCACCCGGCCGTCCCCGGGCAGGGGCGGGGCGCATGGCCGGGCTCCCGGCGCCCGGGGTTCGGTCCCACGGGCGGCCCGGGGCGGGGCGGGGCGGCCCCAGGCGGGCTTAGCGCACCGGACAACACTAACGCCCGGGCCAGCAAATCTTTTGTCCGGGGCGGCGCTGACCCAGCAGGGCGCCGCCCGCTTATAAAGGGGTCTGCAGCCCGAGGGGCGGGGACACCATGGCGCAGTGCTCCGGCAAGGTGAGTGTGGTCCCTCCCGGCCCGACGTTAACGACGTTACCCACACTGCGTTCCACTTTTCCCCCGTTCCGGGGAGGCGGGGGCCAAACCTAACTCTTTGCACCGTTCGCCCTTTGCATCTGACAGACCTGAGCGAAATTGGCAAAATGTCCTACCCAAACCGGGCGCCCTGGCCTCTCTGGTGTGGGAGGTGGGAAGGCCCCGTCCCCACCCCCTCCATCAGTGGCTCTGGAGAGGTTTGAGGGATCCTGGAATCCTCTGGGTGACTAGTTCTCCCTAAATATCTCTGGGCCATCGGCCAGGCCTGTCTTGGGCAGGAAGGTGGCAAATTTGGATCTCCCCCAACCATTCTCGCTGGCTAATCCGATGCAGCCTCTGTCTCCAGGGGCCGCATTCAGGGTTAGTGCGTGAGCACATTATTCAGTCTGCACTGGCTAGGTTATGCGTCAGTAACAGACAACCCCCAAGAGCCCCTCGCGCCCCTGCACACCCTCCCCCAGGCCCAGAGGCACAGCTGGGGAGTCACGCCCTGGGCTCTCAGAGCTTCTGCCCAAGGGGCCCAGAAGGGAAGTGCTTGGCATCGGCACAAATGATTACACCGGTTACCAGGCCCCAGGAAACGTTAATTTGTACTTTGCCAGGGCCCTTCGAGGCGCTCGATTCTTGAAAACCAGATAGTTACGGAATGGTTGGAGTTTCAGGGTCCACCGCGGTAAATGAACTTTGGGGTTGATAGCGTGCATGGTGTTTAGGGACAAGGAGAACCTGTCCGTGCTGCATTGCCATAGGACACGGTGTCTGAACTGCCCACCGAGTTGGTAATGTTCCAGATCTGACACATGCCTGTCACCCACAGGAGAGGCCTAGTACACAAAGGGACGAGTTGCATTGAAAAAGCCCCCTTTTTAGCCATTAATCCCTGCACCAGGCTCTGACTGGTCTCCCTGCATTCAGTGTCTACCGTTAAGGGGCCCGGTCCCAGGCACCCGACTTTCTGAAAATTCATTGTTTGGTTATGATGATGGGGTTGTGGGTGAAATGCTTTTTTTTCTGAAAACACTTGGATGTTAGGTTTTAACAATGAACAAAAATTGAGTGTAAAGAATGCAGCGGGAGGGGCGCCTGGGTGGCTCAGTCTGGTTGAGCGTTGACTTCGGCTCAGGTCGTGATCCCGCAGTTGGTGGGTTCGAGCCCCGCGTCGGGCTCTGTGCTGACAGCTCAGAGCCTGGAGCTGCTTCGGATTCTGTGTCTCCCTCTCTGTCTCTGACCCTCCCCTGCTTGCACTCTGTCTCTCTCTCTGTCTCTCAAAATTAAACATTAAAAAAAATTTTTTTTAATGCATTGCGAGTTTGAAAGGAGCCTGTTTTCAAATGGGCCAGGGACAAAGGGGGAATCCCTGTCCCCAGATATTTTCTGAAATTTGGTTGCTCAACCGTGAGCTCCTAGTAGGGAGGGCCAGGCCCCGGACCTCGACCCACCTTACATTCATTTCTTCACCCAGCTAACAGTGATGAGCCCCTGCTGTACGCAGCTGGCCTGGGAATCAGGGTTCAATCGAGGGTGTTGGACCCCAGCTGTCTGCTCCCAAGACTGAAAGGAGAAAGCCCCTGACCCTGAGCCCTCTAACCTGGCCTTTCTAGATCACCTTCTATGAAGGCAAGCACTTCACGGGACGGAAACTCGAGGTCTATGGGGACTGTGACAACTTCCAGGACCGAGGCTTTATGAACCGGGTGAACTCCATCCGCGTGGAGAGCGGAGCCTGGGTCTGCTACGATCACCCCGACTTCCGGGGCCAACAGTTCATCCTGGAGCACGGCAACTACCCTGACTTCCTCTGCTGGAACGGCCACAACGACCACATGGGGTCCTGCCGGCCCGTGGGGATGGTGAGTGGGCCTCTGGCTGGGGGCCTCCTGACAGAGTGACCGAGGGTCCGTGCTGCATGGTCTTCCCAGCTTTAAGATCTGATGAGGCTGTGGGATGTTTTAAGATGCAGAGATGCCCCCCCCAACAGACCTGCCATCCCCCGCCCCGTGTGTGGGCTGGCATGGGAATGAACAGGAGAGCCAGAGCCAGCTTCTGGAAGTCCTGTTTGTGTTTTTGAGAGAGTGGGGGAGGGGCAGAGGGAGAGGGAGAAAGGATCCCAAGCAGACCCCAGGCCCAGCACAGAGCCCGATGCAGGGCTCGATCTCACCAAGCGTGAGGTCATGACCTGAGCCCAAATCAAGAGTCGGTCGGTCGCTTCACCGGCTGAGCCCCCCAGGCGCCCCTGCCCCTGGAGTTTTTATACCTGACAGTTACAGGCACGTATCAGGGAACCACCTTCCATTTCTGATCCCAAAATCTTGCTGAACTTTCCACTTAGAATGCTGTTGGAAATATTAGAAGTTTCGATTTGCAACTGGATGGGGGAGAATGTAACCCTAAGCAGGGCTGATTTGGGCCTGGTGTGTCCGCTCCTGTGGGTCATTTTGTGGTGCTTTTCAGGCGGCTTTGATGCTTTGGCTGTGGAATGACTGAAGGAGGTGACTAAGTCACCAGCTGGTCCTCGGGGAATTGGGGGGCGGGTCTCTGGGAGCCACACGAGCGGCTGTCATCTCACAGCGTGGCCCAGTGTGTGTAGGGAGAGCGTAGGAGGGACGTCACTACCCACGGTGATCGTTCATGTCTGCCCACCCCCCACCCCCCACCGAAGGGGGATCCGAGGACGTAGGATTCGCAGAAGTTACAAGCGCTAGCTGACCGGCTCTGAGGTCCACATGGTCAGGTGGGAAATGGCAGATTCCTGAACCAGAGGGTCCTCAGAGTCTCAGCCGTGTGTCTGTAGAAGGACCTGTCCCTGGATGTGGGGGCCAGGTGGTCCTAAGTGAACATCCTAGGAACCCCAGGGAAGGGGCCTCCTGTATGGGGGCCCCCCCTCTCTCTTCCACACCAGTCCGGGCCTTTGGCATCTCAGATTGGAAGTATGCTCCCTTAGTATTTCCACTAGGCCAGAGACATTTGGAAAAAGGAGTTAATGTGGTTGGCCCTGGATCTTGCATACTGCTGTTTAAAAAGAAAAACATTTCGGGGCGCCTGGGTGGCGCAGTCGGTTAGGCGTCCGACGTCAGCCAGGTCACGATCTCGCGGTCCGTGAGTTCGAGCCCCGCGTCAGGCTCTGGGCTGATGGCTCGGAGCCTGGAGCCTGTTTCCGATTCTGTGGCTCCCTCTCTCTCTGCCCCTCCCCCGCTCATGCTCTGTCTCTCTCTGTCCCAAAAATAAATAAAAAACGTTGAAAAAAAAATTAAAAAAAAAAATAAAAAGAAAAAAATTTTAAGCTTCTTTATTTAGAGAGAGACAGAGCGTGAGCAGGGGAGGGGCAGAGAGAGCCGGAACGAGAGAGAATCCCAAGCAGTCTCCACACTGCCAACGCAGAGCCCGATGTGGGGCTTGAACCCACAAAACCGTGAGATCATGACCTGAGCTGAAACTGAGTGTCAGACCCTTAACCTTAACCGACTGAGCCACCCACAGGCCCTTGCATAATGCTGTTTTTATGTAAACTATCCCGGAGCCTGCTGGGAAATGGCCCTCCTCTGTCTTTCGGAAATGCAAGGAATCTTATAGGGTGCTATATAGTGTCATCCCAGTAAGCCAGCTGGGATTCCAGCAAATGAGATCTCTGTTATTTGTTTTAGATTTTTGGCTTCGTGTTTTAATAAAAGGTTCTGTTACAGTTTGTAAAATATTATCCTTGAGAGGCTTGCCCGTGGCCTGAGGCCCCAGGGTGGGGATGAAGGGCAGAGGAATGCGTTGGTGTGGCTGGGGCCTACGTCCCCCAGTGCAGGCACCAGAAGGGAACCCAGCGGCCCAGGCCCTGGTCAGAGCGCGGCCACTGTGTCCCCCGGCGGTCTGGCCCGCTCCAACCCTTGGATTCTTTAGTTGAGGAGAGAGGAGATTGGACTGGTTCAGGGGCCCTGAAGCCTTTTAAAGTGATCGACCCCTCTCATCCAACCAGGTCTCATGTCCCAGAACAAGCAGAGTGCTGGGTGGGCCACTTAGGTTGGGGTGGCAGGCACTCACCGGCCCCCCCTCCCCCCCAGCATCGGGTGCCCTGAGTCCCGGGGCGATTCTGAGTTTCTGGCCACGTGGGTTCTGTGTTGGGGGGGAATGGGACTCAGCGCCGTTTGCCTTCTTTCCTTCCTCCGCTCCCGCGGGCCCGCAGCATGGGGAGAATTTCCGCATGGAGATCTTCGAGGGGTGCAACTTCACCGGCCAGTGCCTGGAGTTTCAGGACGACTGTCCCTTCCTGCAGAGCCGGGGCTGGGCCAAGAACTGTGTCAACGCCGTCAAGGTGTATGGGGACGGCGCGTGAGTAGAGGCCGCAAGGCCGCCGACCGCGGCCCGGCTGGGCCCTGCACAGCCAAGTGTGTGGGGAGGCCGCCGGGCGGGCCCGACCCCAGCAGTGGGGGAGGCCCGGCACGCCCTCAGCTGCCTCCTCTACCCCAGTCAAGCAGCGGGGAGGCTTCCTCCGTGGCTCCAGAAGGCCGTGGTGAGGAGACATGGGGCCCCAGAGGTAGGCCTCCCCAGTGGGAGCAGACGTAGCAGGGCCCTTTGCGGACTAACGGTTCTCTAAGATTAGACTGAGCTCGGGGACAGTACTTTGGTCCCCTCGAACCAGAGGAAGCCCGCTCACCCTGCACACCCCGGTCCTACTCGGCCAAGGGGACCCCTGAGCTGGAGCTCTCCTACCGAGCGGGCAGACCCCTGCCACACAGCCCCTCCGGGGAGCTGGACGTCATGGCGGCTCACTTCCGGTGGACAGGTTGTGGCCACGGGGGTTTTGCCCAGGGCGTGTCTGCCCTGCTCCTGGAGAGTGGTCAGGACCCCCGTGCTGGCCTGGCTTCTGCCAGCCCCCCGTATAGTCAGTTCCTCCTGTGAGCCAGTGGGTAGCGTCATCTCCGTTTACAGAGGAGCAAGCGGAGGCTCCGAAAGTGACCTGCCCCTGCTCGCTCGTGAACAGCAGGGGTGGCAGCCAGGCGTCAAGTCAGAGTGTCCCCGGTGTGGAGCAGGGAGCCTCCCCTGACCTCAGTCCCGGCCCCTCTGCAGAAGAGCCCCACACGGGTTCCGGGAACGTGGCTCCCGTGACAGCAGCCAAGGGGTCCAGTTGCTGTCTGCGTGCCCGAGGTGGGGGATCAGGGCACGTCGCGAGAGGGTCAGGAGTGGTCACGGGAGGGACTGAATGGAGGTTGTGGCTGAGCCAGAGGGAGCACTGGACCCCTCGCCTCCCCGGGCCCCCCCCCCGGGGGGTTCTCTCCTCCTTCCCAGAGTCCCAGGGGGACTCAGCTCCCTCCCTGCTATTTCTCTGTCACTCTGACTCTATCCAGGGTTCCTTTTCTCCTGTCTGCCTTTCCCTGCCTTTCAGAAATGTTTGCCCTCAGTTGAAGGCCTCTGGGAATCCGGGGGTAGAATTCCAGAACAACAGTTTGCCTGAAAAACGACCGGCTAAATTATGTCTCGCGAGGCCAGAGTCATACCTTTGCGAGGAAGGTGTCCTGAGACCCCAGCCACAGTCCCCCAACACCCACCCTGGGAAGACTCCAGGGGCCTCTTTAGGAAAAGGGGGCGGGGGAGGGTGGGAGCTAAGAGTTTTGAGTGCAGGGGCCCGGGGTCTCCCGGAGCTCCCGCTTACTCAGCGGCTGTGTATGGCCAGCCCCACGTCTCACCCAGGGCTCTGCTCTCCTCCCTACGGGGGTTCACCCTTTGCTCCTGTGACTACCTTTAAAAAAAAAAAAAAAAGTAAGCCCTTGGCCAGGGTGATGGCCTGGACCACCGGGTCTGGGGGTGGTGACCTCCGTCAAGCCCTTTCCTGGGGTCTGATGGGGAGCCTCCAGGCAGGTCTCCCTACCACCTCCCAGACACCAGCCGCGGTGTTCCACTGGTTCCTGAGTCAGCTCAGGATCGACCTGTCCCCACAGACACGGGTTCTGGGGGGCATTTGGAGGGAAATGTGCCAGGTCGCTCTCCCTACTTCCTGCTACCCCCCTAAAGAGCACAGTCCCTGCTGTGGATGGGCCACGCCCCCTCCTCCCTCCCTCTTCATGCCTGGTCCCCAAAGTCACAGCAGGAAGCCCGGGAGACGTTTACTGCAGAGGCCCAGCCTGTCCTTCCTCTTCTTCCTTTTGGGGACTCCTGCATATACGCCCCGAAACCTTGGGCCTGAGCCACCCACGGGCATGAGGAGGGGGAGGAGGGGGGAGGGGCAGGAAGGCTAGGGGTGTGGGGAGGCCAGGGTGAGCCAGGTCTGCCCTGAGCTCCCCAGCGGCTCACGTACTGGGCCTCTCTCTTCATTCCTGACCCCTGACCCTTGTGCGGACTGCGCCAGGAGCCAGATGTGGAGTCGGGATGGGGCAGGAAGGGGGTGGCCGGGGAAGCTGCCCTAAGCAGGCGACTGGGGGGTGGGGTGGTGGTGAGGGGGGTGGCGTGTGACTTGGGCAGTCACTCCCTTCTCTGGGCGGGCTGGGCTCAGAAATTCTGAGTCTGTGTCTCAGCCAGGAGAAGGCTCCTTCAGCAGCCGAGTGCTTTGGGGGGGGCGAGGGCCACAGTGGGGTTCGCTGCAAAGACAGAGTCAGGGCACCCATGGCCTGGGCCGGAAGGACCCCAGCGACCGGATCGGGGCGTGTAGCCCCGCTTTGCTCCCCGCGGTGGAAGAGCCAAGGGTGAGGGAGCATCAGAAGGGAGGAGGAGAGGCCAGCCCCACAGGCCCTGCCCCACACCTCTCCCCCTCAGCTCGGGCCCCCACATTGGCCGGGAGGGGTGAGGGGTGGCGGGCAGGCGGGAGGCGGTCAGACCCTGTGCTGCTCAGCGGCTCACGGCCGCCTGGCCTCCCTCTGGCCGCAGGTGGGTCCTGTACGAGGAGCCCAACTACCACGGCCGCATGTACCTGGTGGAGCGGGGTGACTTCCGCAACTACTCGGACTGGGAGGCCCACAGCTCTCGCGTCCAGTCGGTCCGCAGGGTGGTCAACTTCTTCTAGCGGCAGCCCCTTCCGGCCCCACCCTGGGCTCAGACCCTGAGGAATAAAGATCATGGAAAAGGAGAGCTGAGCTGGCCTGAGTGATTTCCCCGCCCCTCCCTGACCGTGGGGCAGCCGGCAGGGCACCTGGGCCCCGGGCTCAGGCCGGGGAGCTGAGGGCGGCAGAAGGGGCCAGAAGGGACCTACAGGCCCTGGCGCCGAGCCCTTTCATTTGACACTGGAGAGGCGTGCGCCCTGAGCGGGAAGGACAGCCTCCGGTCCCAGAGCCAGCTCCCCGCGGAGCCAGGATAGGGCCAGAGCGCCTGTTAGGGGAGAGTCGGGGAGAAGTAAGGGGGGCTGAGGCCGCCGCTCCCTCCCGGCTGTGCCTCTCCTGACTCAGCAGCCCCGGGGCGGCCAGGCCACGTGGTCTGCTCTGCAGCCAAAAGCCTGACCCAGGGTTCATGAGTCTGCCTCTCTGGCTGATCTTAGCCTTGGGGTTTACGGGAAAGGCCCCTCTGAAAAGATGGGCTGGGCCTTAGGGACACATTGCCCGCTTGATCGTGTAATGGGGGCTCAGAAGATTCGGGAATACGCGGACCCCGAGGCAGTGGAGGAGGAGACTTGGAAGGAGCCGTCAGGGCTGAAGACCATCGCTCCCGTGCCCAGCCTGCTCCCGGGGCTGGGCAGACCCAGGGGCCTGGCTCCCTTCACCCCCTTGGGTGAACCCGTGGACCTTGTTTGTGGCCTCCGCCCTTTCCGGGACCCTGGGTCTACCCTGTTGGGGGTCTGAGCCAGGGGCAAGGCAGGGAGGAGCCTGTCCTGAAGGTGGTGGGGTTTCTGGGAATAAGAGGGTCCTCGCTCCGGACACCTGCCCACCCACACTTCAGTGTCCAGCCTCCCCTCCCCCGTGAGACAGGATGGGAGCCTGCGGGACACTAGCAGTGGCCCAGGTAACTTCTGCCCCCTGCCCGGGGCTCGCCACCAGAATCCTGAACCACGGAGCAGCCTGGACGGTCCCCGGCTGTTCAGACGGGCATAGAGATGCTCGACAGGGAGAGGCCTCGGCTGCTGTCCTCCCCTGTGGGCTGGGCTCCTGGGAACACAAGGGCACTTGGACACTCGGACAGGGTTTCGTGGAGCTGAGGAAACCAAAGATGTCTACACTCGCTGCACCCAGACCGAGGCGCCTGGCGGGAAGAGGGATGAGGGGCTGCGGCGGCCTGAATTGCTCCCAAGAGTTCTGACCATTGGCTCAAGCTCAAGCTCCAGCTTTACAACCCCGCCTCACTCTGTGATCCTGGGGTCCCCTGCCCCCGCCCCACAGTTTGCCCCTTGACTGGCCACACAGGCTCCCGCCCCCTCCTCTCCACACATCTTGCTTGTGCTTTTCCGAGTAGGGGGAAGGGGTCCCAAATGGGAAGGACCCCTTCAGGCTGGCCACTCCCTCGGGACCCCTATGGGAAAGTACTTGAACCCTGGAATTAATACATTGACTAGAATCGGGACGTGGACAGGCTGGGTGCTGGGGAGGGAGGGAAACAGGGTCCCAGAAAGAAAACCAAAAATCTCCGGGCTGGGTTCTGCTGAGGGTTCTGAGTGAGGAAGAGTCTGTTCTAGGGGGCTGTGAGGGTGCCGTTGTCCCATTTCTGGGTTCTGCCCCCACACCCCGCGTTGCCCGCTGAGGGAGAAGTGGAAAAGGTGAGTCATCGGGGGGCTCCCACAGTTCACCCAGCACAACACCTGCCAAGATCTGGGTGGCGAAGGCATAGGGCCCCCATGAGTCTGCTGGGGGACCCCTCTAAGCAGAGAAGTTACAGCACTGGGCGGCCATCCACCCCTCCAGGATGGGGAGAGGGTTGCCGTCCTGCCATTTGTAGATGGGGTCCACAAAGGGCGTGCCCTGCACCCCAAACGCCCCAACCTTCCTCCTTTCACCTCCAGCCCAGAGCGTGGAGTCCGGGAAGCCCCTGGCCGTGTGGGACTGAGGGCCGCCAGGTGCAGACCCCCTCCGTCCAGACCCTCCCTCCACGACAGGGCTCAGATCATGAACTTGGAAGAAACCACCACCACAGCAAACGGGTTCACATCTCTAAGCCCGGAACGAATCAACGTGTAAATACACCGTCACCCTGTCTGAGTTGGGAGGAGGCTGGTATGAAGTCATGCTTTTGTTTACCATTTCTCTGCCAGTTTGTTCAGGGAGGTGGAACTTTCCGTGTGGAGTCAGCCACCCTGGTCTCCACTTGTGTGGGCCCTGCCCCCGGCTAGGACCCTGTCCCTGCTCGCCTGGCCCCTCCGTGCTCCACTCGGGTCTGGGACGGGAATCTATGATGTTCCTTACTATGTACAGTAACCCCAAGGCCGGGGGAAGCAGGACCTGGTGTCCCCACTCACGGTGTGAAGAAGCAGAGTGTCAGAGGCACCTTGGGCTGCTGTAACAAATACCAGGACTGGGGGCTTAGACAGCAGAAGTTCATTTTCTCGAAGTTCCGAAGGCCAGAAGTCCAAGGTCAAGGTGTGGGCAGAATTGGTTTCTCCTGAGGCGTCTCTCCGTGGCTTGCCCATGGCAGTCTTCTGGCCGTGGTCTCTTCACGTGGCCACTTCTTCCCGTGGTCTCTGCTCTGTGTGCCTCTGTGTCCTAATCTCTTCTATACCAGCGGTTTGGGATCAAGGGTCCCCCTGAACTACCTCATTTTAACTTAATTCCACCTTTAAAGATCCTGTCTCCAAATACAGTCACATTCTGAGGTCCTGAGGGTTAAGACTTCAATATATAAATTTGGGGGGCCTACAGGGGGCGCCTGGGCGGCTCAGTAGGTTGAGCGACCGACTTCCGCTCAGGTCACGATCTCAAGGTCTGTGAGTTCGAGCCCCGGCTCTGTGCCGACAGCTCGGAGCCTGGAGCCTGCTTCGGATTCTGTGTCTCCCTCTCTCTCTGCTCCTCCCCTGTTTGTGCTCTCTTTCTTTCTCTCTCTCTCAAAAATAAACTTTAACAAAAATTTTTAAATTAAATTTGGGGGGCATACGTTTCAGCCCACAACACAAACCAAACAGCTTTGGGCCTCGGTTTCCTGCTCTGCGAAACAAGGGCAAATCTATCCGTTGTTCCAACTGTATACAGTTGTAGAAGCCAAGCCAGTAACCCACGAGAAGGTGCTGCATGAATATGGGTCATTGGCAGGAAGTGACGAGTGCGCTCAAGGTCACCCGGGACGTTGGGGAGCAGGGACAGACGGGTTCTGGTTCTGATGAACCCCACCCTGATGCTCTCTCTAGCATTCCCTTATGGTGTGACCTCGGACAGGTCACTGCTCCGTGCCTCAATTTCCCCTGCTGTGCGGTAGGGACAACAACAGCACCCCCTCCTGGGGATTACGTGAGGACTTCTGATGAAGGAAGCCCTCCCACGGGGTCAGGAGCTTGGTTGGCCCCCCTGTTCCTTCTCCGGCAGGCAGCCTCTGGGGAGCCAGGCCTAGCAGCCTTCCAGGCTTCCAGGCGTTCTGGAGGTTTCTCCTGAACTTGCCCCCACCCCGGCCCCCACCGCTCCCCTAGAACTAGGAATAGCGGCACCTCATTAACTGGTGATTGACCGCTTGCGCTCCTGGGTAACCTGCCCTCACCCCAGCCCCCCTGCGCCCTAATCTGTCAGCAAATCTGCTCTCTGCGCCATCCCCACCAGAGCGCTTGTGGGAGGCTCGCAATTTGTCTGAAGTCCGTCCAGGGGATCGGGTGGACCGAGGGCCGGTGCCTTCTGAGGAGAGTCACACATGCTTCACATACTTCTGTCCCCGCTCTGTGGTTTGGGAAGCCAGGACTTTCTCAAAGCCCTCCTGTCCCTCCTCCGTCCCCAGCCCGCGGGCCCCCTGCGGACCAGGAACTGGCTGTTCCACAGTCAGACCCCAGGAAAAAGTTTTCCCTTTGAAGCCCCAGGTGTTCCTGCCCGGGAGTGCTCTCTCCGCACAGCATCCCCCACCCCCTGCAGGTGACCCCGCTGTCCCCCTGGCTCACCACAGTCCCCGCTGGAGGCCTCCTGTCCCTGCCTCTGCCCCACCAGAGGAGTCCCTTCAGACCCCTACGTATCTTCCTCCCCCAACAACCCCTATGGGTTTGCAATGAAAACCTACTGTGGGGGAGGCTTTTCCAAAATCTGGCTCCGGGGTTTCCGTTTGGGAGGATGGGGGCGACGCCCTGGAGACGGTGGTGATGGGCGCAGACATGGACGGACACCATGGGAGATCTGTTCCGTCATCACAATAAATACAAAAGTCTAGCCCCTCCTCGTTGCCAGGGTGCCAAGGGCTGCTGGGAGATCATCTGGACATGAAGGACCCTCCCCGGATTCTAGAGGATCCCGTGGGCGCCACCTGCCCACGCCGCCCCCCCTACCTGGAGAGTCTGTCTCCTCATTCCCGATCTCAGTCGGTTCCCCCACCGAATGCAGGGGACATGGAAAGTGCACAAGGCAACCTTTCTTCCACAGGGTGGCTCGGGGAACCCGGGGCGAGGACTGGGCTGAGCCCCAACTTCCTGAGCCCCAGCCCCTGCTCAGCTGGGGGTGGCCCGGCGACACGAGAGGGATTGGCTTGCCCAAGGCCCGCGGCTAAGGCTAAGCCCCTCTCTGGAATCAGTGATTGAAAACATCCCGAAAGGGTCGAGCTGATCCTCAGCACAGGACGGAAGGGACAGAAGGGATCTCCCTGGAAAGTGAGACCAGCCCCTTGCTCAGGGTGGGTGGGGGGAGTGGTCAGAGGTAAGAACCCTGTTCCTGGTCCCTGTGTGCCCAGCGTCCCCCCGGGGCCACACACCCTGGGTGGAGGGTGGGGGCCCCATAGGGTGAGCCATTGACCATGATGGGAGGGCCCCTGTCCAACGGGAGAGGCTTTGGCCGTTGTGTGGGACTGCCCTGGTTGGGATGGATCCATACCTCCTCCCCATGCATCTTGCCGGGCCCCCAGCATGCAGGGAGCCCACCATTTGGGGCTGAGAAAGGTGTCTCCTGGATCCCTTTCCCATGGAGGATTTGGGGGGCTTGTCCCTGGGTGCTGGGCTGCTTCACAGCTGCGACCCACAAGCAGCATCCTGGGATTCCTGATCCACATGGACAAGAAGGGCAGCAGGAACAGGCACCACCCAGGAAATGGGGCTACTGGCCAGAAATCCTTTCCTGGGGCTCCGGAGAGAGCAGCAGCACCCCCCCCCAAGACAGGGAGCACTCAACTGCCACTTTACACGTCGTGGGGCTGCGCACCAAAGCCAGGGGCGTCCGTCTTGAGCAAAAAAAATAAGGCAGAGAAAGCACGTGAAAGACATCTTGGGGATTTCGAAAAAGGGAGAAGAAAAAAAGGGGAGGCCAGGGTAAGGTGAGCGTCCACAGTGTTCTACGGGGTACGAAGTCCCGATTCTTTGAAAACAGCATCGGCTCCATGATGCCGAGTCCAAAAGATAAAAAGAAGCCAGTTTCCCAGGAGGAATGCAGCCATTCCTGGGACTCAAGCCAAAGAGACACTTCTTCCAGGGGTCCTTGGGACCCAGGCTGCAATTCACAAGCAGCATCCTCAACATAGCCCTCTTGCAAAGAAAATAGCAAGCTTCCTAGGATTTTTGTTACTAATACCCCGCAGGGCTAGGCCCACGGCGCCGTGCCAAAGTAAACTTTCTGTGGGGGCCAGTACTTTAACATCACTTGTTTATACAGGGACATTTAGCTGATTCTGAGTATATCTCACTGGGCTGTGAAGGCCGGACCTGACCATCCTTAGTTATCAGAATACACTAACAACAACACAACTAGTATTTATTGAGCCATTACGATGCCGAAACACTGTGCTGAACCGTGCTTACACGTAATGAACGGCGGGGGGTGGGGGGTCTGTTACTCTCTCTTTTATAGTTGACATAGATTTAAACAGTCATTGTAACTTTTGCCGAAGTTGTACCATCCTTGCCAAAAACACAAGGGACCTCCGGCCTTCTGACTCCTGCCTACGGCCCCACAGCAGTGGTTTTCCTGCCTTTTTTTTGTTTTTTTAATGTTTGTTTATTTTTGAGAGACAGAGCACGAGCAGAGGAGGAGCAGAGAGAGAGGGAGACACAGAATCCGGAGCAGGCTCCAGGCTCGGAGCTGTCAGCACAGAGCCCGACGTGGGGCTTGAACTCACGGACCGCGAGATCATGACCTGAGCTGAAGCCCAACACTCAACTGACTGAGCCACCCAGGCGCCCCAGTGCTCTTTCTGCCTAAACCTGTTTGTGGGTCATTATATACAAGTGACATGGCTGTGTCACAGAACGGTCCTCACACTCAGTATGGAGGTGAACATTGATATTTTCTTTTAAAACAATGCTGGTCAGACACCCACTAAATTTATCTCACAAGCCCCAGTGGATCACGATTCTCTAGTGTGAAAAACACTACTCAAAAAACAAACAAACTGGGGGCGCCTGGGTGGCGCAGTCAGTTAAGCGTCCGACTTCAGCCAGGTCACGATCTCGCGGTCCGTGAGTTTGAGCCCCGCATCGGGCTCTGGGCTGATGGCTCAGAGCCTGGAGCCTGTTTCCGATTCTGTGTCTCCCTCTCTCTCTGCCCCTCCCCCGTTCATGCTCTGTCTCTCTCTGTCCCAAAAATAAATTAAAAAAAAAAAAAAAAACGTTGAAAAAAACAAACAAACTGGGGCGCCTGGGTGGCTCAGTCGGTTAAGCGGCCGACTTCGGCTCAGGTCATGATCTCGCGGTCTGTGAGTTCAAGCCCCAAGTCTGGCTCTGTGCTGACAGCTCAGAGCCTGGAGCCTGTTTCAGATTCTGTGTCTCCCTCTTACTGACCCTCCCCTGTTCATGCTCTGTCTCTCTCTGTCTCAAAAATAAATAAAAACGTTAAAAAAATTTTTTTTAAAACAAACAGACAAACAAACGGGCGCTTGGGTGGCTCAGTCGGTTAAGTGTCCAACTTTGGCTCAGGTCACGATCTCATGGTTCATGGGTTCGAGCCCCACATCGGGCTCTGTACTGACAGCTCAGAGCCTGGAGCCTGCTTCCGATTCTGTGTCGCCCTCTCTCTCTGCTCCTCCCCCGCTCATGTTCTGTCTCTCTCCTTCAAAAATAAATGAAAAAAAAACAAAACAAAAACAAAAAAACCACTACTCCACGAAGACCTAAGGAGATGTGGCAGACATTGTGGACTAGCCAATCCAATCCCAGTCCTCTAACCTTGCCTGTCTTTACTGACACATCCGGGAAAGCCAACTACTTTTTTCCCTGCCTCCCTTGCATGGACACAGCTCACGGACACAGCCATGGGAAAAGCTCTGGGCAATGGGATGAAAACCAAAGATTATTAAAAGGACTTCTAAAAAGGCTTTTGCTGTCTTGATAAAAAGCCCCTTCCCCCTGGCTTCCTGCCTTGAATGAAGATGTGATGCCAGGAGCCTGGGCAGCCTTCTTGTAACCATGAGAGCAAAGCAGAGAGAATATGGCTCCAGTCTCGTTAAGCTCCTAAACCTGGGGCAGCCACCCTTGTTTATGTTAGAGAAATTAACCCCTATTTATTTTGCCAGTATTACGTTTTCTATCACTTACATGTGAAGGCGTTCCTAACCGATAACAAACAGTTCCTAATACGTACCTAGTTCTGTGCCTCACTGGTGACTATTGAGCACTTGCAGGGCACCTGGCTGGCTCGGTCAGTAGAGCATGTGACTCTTGATCTTGGGCTTGTAAATTTGAGCCCCACACTGGGTGTAAAGGTTACGAAAAGAAAAGAACTTGCTTTTGGAAGTATGAAGACAGATGTTTTCTCAATCAACACCTATCATCAAACTGTTCATCTGTTCAAATGGGCATCCTCTGCCTAGTTTGTCCAAAGTAGTGACATATAAGGATAATGGGGACCACAGAGGTTCTATAAGTCTTCAGAACATCTTTTCTGCTCTGCAGAAAGTGCGTTAATAGTGTGATATCTGTATACAAAGGAGAGAAAATATGTGACTTAGCCTGTGTCTGTGTCCCCCTCCTCCCGCCTGGCCTGGTCCACTCCAATCTGCTAACCTTCCTGGTGCCTAAGCCACACAGTTTGTGACACTTCGCTATGCCAGCCATAGGCAACAGATATGGAAGGAAAGAGCCGCCCTGGTAGAGGGTGGCAAAACATGGGGCCAAGTTACCGTCCGTGGCCCACTGGAACCAGGCGCCCACTGGAACCGGCAGAGTTTCGAAGGACTGCACAGTTGCGGTCATAAAACACTTTTAGAAGGATGCAGAATGCAGACGCCATGGTGGAGAGTTGCTTCTCCAGCACCGGGTATTTGGATACACACCAAGATTACGTCTCACGACGTGTGCGGCGGAACCCAAGGCCTTCCGTGAACAGGCTAAAAATCTGGAGACAAAGTTTGGAGACCGATCCTGTAGATTGCCAAATGGAAACCCCAGTTGTATCCATCAACTTGCCAGGTCTTCCGTGTGAAATTTAAAGCACTCATGAGAGAAGGACCATTGGGAGGGGGGTGGCGGGGGGATTTGGAGGACTTCGAGGACCCTCCCCACTCCCCTGAGGAAGATGCTTTTCCCTTGAAGAAGCAGTGAACAGCTTTCTGCGCGCTGTACCCCTCCTAGCTATTTCCCCAGCGACAGGGTTTTCGCTTGTATGGCTTAGACTTGAGGCAGAGATGCAGAATGCAGAGACAAGGCAAGGAGAGAGATACCCGGGAAAATGGCAGGGGTCCACGAATTTCCATCATCAGAAATCTGGAGAATGTGGGGATGGATTTTGAGGGTGCTTGGCCAAGAGGGAGGAACACGATTCTGGATCCGATTGAGGGTATGGAGAAGACAATGTGGTGTTTGATGCGCCGGCTTGGGGACTGTGGTCTGTGTTCCAGCAACTTACTGGACGGGCTGATGCCAACTCGACGGCATTGAAATGACACAGAAAGGCCAGGAGCCCTGGCATACGTAACACAGGGGGCTTGGTTCTAACCAAGAGACAGGAATGCTGAGTTGGACCCATTCACACGTACCCACCTCACCCACCCTTGGCTGCTACCCCGAGGGCACCCATCTGATTCCCTACCCCCAACTTCCCCCTTGCCACAAGGAATAAATTGCTAACAGAAGTTCCGGAATCTTTAAAGGCTGTCTCTCAGGGAATGCTGCCAGGAGGGGCTGTGAAGAAACATCTGGTCTCCCAGGGGGTGGACGAGCATCTGCTGGAAGGTACAGCGGGTTGGGCCTCAGAGTATAAGGCAGGCGCGGAGCTTGGGTCTCAGGGAGCCCTGTGACCTTCCAAGATCTCAGGCTCTGGGGGATGAACGGGCGATCTCCCAGAGTTGACTCTGGGAGCAATCCGTTGAAGTCTCCGTCGATCTGCAGAATCAGGAAGGTGAGGCAGCGTGTGAGAGGACCGCGCAATCCCCCGACCCGGCACTCTGGAAGATGCCCGCCACGATGTCACAGGTACCTCCTGTGACTTCTTCCTGGTCTTTTAAAGTTAGACCTTGGGTCATTTCCTCAGATAGAGATGCCTGGGGGGAAGTAAATACTTAGACTTTTAAGGGGCCTAGCACACCAAGTGCGAGCGAGTCTCTGAGGACGGCCAGCAGAACGTGGGGAGCTATAGTTATTGACAAAGCGATCTCGCTGACTTCCGGGGGAAATGGGGCCCCCACGGAGCAGTGGCCTGGAGGGGTATGGATGCGACCCATGGACAGTGCCCAGACCCCAGTCCAGCCTCCCCTCTTGCTAGCTGTGTGAGCCTGGAAGGGTTAATGTCCCTCTGTGTCTCAGTTTCCCTACAGTAAGATGGCATATTAATAGTACCTCTGCAAAAGGTTATTATGAAGGGGCCCCTGGGAGAACGTGAGACTCTTGATCTTGAAGTCGTGAGTTCGAGCCCCATGTTGGGCGTAGAGATTGCTTAAAAATGTTATCGTGGGGGGCGCCTGGGTGGCTGGGTCGGTTAAGCGTCTGACTCTTGATTTTGGCTCAGGTCATGATCTCACGGTTCTTGAGACTGAGCCCCACGTCAGGCTCTGCCCTGACAGCACGGAGCCTGCTAGGGATTCTCCCGCTCTGCCCTCCCCCCGCTCACGTGCGTGCTCGCTTTCAAAATAAATAAATAAATACACATCTAAAAAATGTTACTGTAGGGTGCCTGGGTAACTCAGCTGGTTGGGTGTCACACTTCAGCTATGGGTCATGATCTCGCAGTTCGTGAGTTCGAGCCCCACATCGGCTCTCTGCTGTCATGGCGGAGCCCGCTTCAGATCCTCTGTACCCGCCCCCGCCCCTCCCCTGCTCGTTCTCTTTTCCTCTCTCAAAATAAATAAATAAACTTTAAAAAATAAAAATTAAAAAAATGTTATTGTGAGGATAATAAGACCTGTAAAGCACTTGTAACACGTTCTAGCATATTCTCAGTGTTCAATAAATATTACTGTCATCGTTCTCATTGTCATACTCAGCAATGAAGATCACTGAGACGGCCACCGTCACACAGGCAGGGCCACCAAGGACTCGGGCCTCTCGGGGGTTAAGGTCTGGGTCTCCACAAAGAGACAGAGACGGGAGCCGGGAGTCCCGGCATGTCCTAATTCTTACCTTTCTTTAATTTGGATGCTCATTTCTTCCTTCGCCTGATATCCTTCTGACAGATTCCCTTCTCTTGCCTACACTCAGTAAGCTCAGTGTCTCTCACCACAACCAAAGAGTCCTGATGGACACCAGCTTGCTCCCAGCAAAACAAAGGCAGGTGTAGAGTTAATGGGTCAGTGGACCCTTGGCTTCCGGTTGGAAACACACGAAACTCATGTAAAATACGCGTAGTAGGATTAACAGCTCCAGTACGAATTAAACTTGGCTTCAGGATCCACACAGGGAACAAGCAAATGCATCATTTTGTGGGCAGCTAGAAATCTTCTGGAATGAGTGAAAACAGATGCTGCTAAACCAGCCTCCCTCCTTGTCCTTTCTAGTCACACACACACACACATACACACACACACAAACAGGCACGCATGCACACACACTCTAACCACGATGCCTTGCTGGGTCTGGTGTGAATAAAAGCCACTCACAAGAGGAGAGATGCCCACAGGCAGCATGTTCGAGATCTCTGCAGGAGGGCAGAAGTGTACCGGGCACCAAGAGACAGGCTGTGGGCCTGCTCATCTCCATCCACAGAGAAATGCACTTAGTGAGGCGCCCACAGATCCTCGTTGGAATATTCAGGGAAAGACACTCTTGCCAGACCTTTGCCTGAGATTTCTCTCCAGGAAAATTCAGTGGGATCGGAGAGAAAGGAACTACCATGAGCCTTCCATGTCTTAGGCACTGAGGGATGGGCTTCCTCCCTTTAAATTACTGATTCACTTGCATTATGTAGACAGATCATTTAGACATGAGCCTAACAGATCTGAATCTCCCACTCAACTGCGTGACTTTGTCTACTTAACCTCTCTAGGCCCCATTGTCCTCATCAGCAAAATCAGAAAGATAATATTTATCTCGAGTAGTTGTTATGGAAGTTCGAAGTTATTACACAATGTGCGATTGTGCCTGCCTTATCACTGTCACTTGATTATAGTGAAATACTGTAAAAATTCTGATAGCATAGGATGCTTTTGTTTGTTTGCTTAGTGTCTAGGGGAGGATAGAATACTTAGGAAAGATTTCTGCCAGCCTTGGAAATCATTCTTTTCCAGTCTGACCGTGGTGGCGGATACAGGGACCGGGTTTCACTTCTTCATCATCGGATGCACGCAAGATGCTGTTGAGAAGTGTGACTGGGTGGGTTAGTTTCAGGGAATTACTTGCAAGAGGCGTTAGCAGAGTTGGCCTGAAACCGGAAACCAGAGATGGTTGTTGCCCGTAGAGGGAAAGGTCAGGAGGCTTGGGAAGGTCTCTCTGTCCCAAATATCCCTCCCTCTGCCTCATAAAGGCTGAACTCTAGAATGTAAGCGAAAAGCTTTTTTCCTTTTCTTTTCGTTTTTCAAAAGCAAATGGTAGCTCAGCCAGTCCACGTCAAGAATTGTGTAGAATTCCTGTGTCAGGTGTGGAAGGACCCTGTGCTGGGGGCAGAGAGGGTAAAGGAATCAGACCAGGACCCCGAGGGAGGGAACAGCCCAGGGAGGGGGCCTTCTGTCTCCTTTGGGTTTTCTTCTGAGCACCTGTACGGCCAGCTGCCCATCAGTCTTCATACCTGGATGTTGCAATGGCATCCTGACGGTCACAGGTCCTAAGAGGAACTTACAGTCAGCCCGTGGGAGCATCTCTGAACCCAGTCCCTGTCTACGCAGTCTTAGAGTAGCAGACACCCCGGGGATCCTCCCTTCCTCCCTGCAAGCATCCAATTTCCGAAGATACTTCAGGGTATCTGTCTTCCTCTCTCCTGCTGGATCCCACCCCATCCTGCCTCCTTTCAGTCCACCTCTACCTGTGTCTTCCTACAACTCCAAATCCCACTGCCCCCCACCCCTAAACCCTTCACTGGGGCCAGCTCCCTAAGCTGAACTGTAAACGGACTCACTAGATCGAATAAATTGTCCAGTGTGCCCTGGGACCCCAATATGGGGTTTGCTTTTGGTGTCTGGGCGTGGTCGGCCATTGGGAGAAGGTCGGCCGGCTTTGCAAAGCTACCTGGCTCCGTTACCCCGCCCCTCGGGAAACCCTGCTACTTTTAGGACCTGGAGGATCCGAGTCGGAGTTGCGGGGGTGGGGGGTGGGGGGTGGGGGCGTCACCCCTCCCCGCCCCCAGCGAAGCAGGCGGCGGAACGGCTCTAATAGGAACCAGCAGGCGTTCCGGGAGGGCTCCCATCCTGGGGTGTGGGATTCCCGCAGAGACCTCAGTGGACCGTCAGAGGAGCTGGGGTGGGATGGGATGTCAAAAGACGGATCGGTGGGTGGGGGCCCCGCACCCCCAGCACGAGGACGGCGGAAGCCCGGCGCCGAGGACCCCGCGGCCGCGTGAATGGGTGAACCTGACCCCTCCGGGAAACCCTACCGCGCCGCTCTCCCCTGACTCACCCGCCGCCACCCCACTGGCGGAACTTCTTTAGAATTCGGGGCGTGTGTGTGATTTCCCAGCGAGGGCGGGCCAGGAGCGCTCTCCAACAAGGGGACCGTCCTACAGCACCCCCATCAGGGCTGGGAGCCTGGAGCGGGGCAGCTTGCCCCGTGGTGGCGCGCAACCGCCGGCCCGAGGGAGCTCCCGGGCGTGCGGGTCTCACTCCACCGGACCCCCGCGTCCACCTCCGCCTCCCTCGTCCCGGCCTTCGGTCCCCGCCCGAAGGGGCAGCCGGGGGAGTCGCACGTGGGGCGGTGGGTCCGGAGGGCCGGGTGCCGGGGTGGGGGCTGGGGCGCCGGCCGGCCGGGAAAGTGGGAGGGGACAGGTTGGGGGGTGGTCTCTGAGGAGGAGCCAGGCCGGACCGTATTGTTCCACACTCGCCGCCCCGAGCGCGCGGCGCCGGCCGGGGAGGGCGTGCGGGGCGCGGGGCGCTCGGCTTCCCGGGCTCCCCCCCCAACCCCCGCCGCGGGACCCCGCCAAGAGGCCCGAGCCTTCCGGCGCGCCCGGAGACGCCGCTGCCCGGGGGTCCTCGGAGGGAGGGGCCTGCCCAGGTGCGGCGCGCGGAGCGGAGGCGGCCGGCGCCGGTGGGGGCCGGGAAGTCCCAGCGGGCCGCCCCCCTGCAGCGCAGCCCCCTCCCCTCCCCCCACCGCCGGGTCCGCGGGCCCGGAAGCCGGGTGGGCGGCGCGGGAGCGGGGGCCCCCACCTCCCCTCCTCCGCACCCCGTGCCCCGCGGGGGGCCATGGCCGCGGGTCTCGGCCGCAGCGAGCCGCCGCGCGGATGCCGGGGCGCCCCTCCCTAGCGGGGCGCTGCCTCCGGGGCTCCCGGCGGACCGGCGGCATGGGGGGCGGGGGGTCGGCCCTGAGGGTCTGCGCCGACCACCGCGGGGGCATCAACTGGCTCAGCCTGAGCCCGGACGGGCGGCGCCTGCTGACGGGCAGCGAGGACGGCACGGCCCGGCTCTGGAGCACCGCGGACGGCCAGTGCTGCGCCCTCCTGCAAGGTAGACCCGCCTCGCCGCGCCCTCCCTCCCCTCGCGCTCGCCCGCCTTCTGACCTCAGCCCTGCGGCCCCCAGACCCCCCCCCCCCGCGCCCAAGCCCCGCCCTCGCCCGGGGCGCTCGTTGGGGTGGGGGGGAGCGCGCCGCGGGCTGCGCGCGCGCGCGGGGCGGGGGGGCCCAGCCGGTCGTGACCCCGACCCGTGGGCCGAGGGGCGCCCGCTGCGTGGGGCTTCCGTCACCTGTCAGCCCAGTGCGGGGAAATCATTTCCGGTACCACGGCTGTAACGCCCCACCGGGAATCGCACCTCGGCGCGCTCCTGTGGCTAGGCAGCGCCTTCCCCTGCCTCTCGCTGTCCCGGGGGCGTTTGGCCCGGACCTTAACTCTAGGAGCCATTGTGGTCACCACCAGGGCTTGCCAAGCCCCCCACCCCGCCGCACGGAGCACTGCAGTGTGCAGGCCTCACGCGGCTGTTATCCCCCTCGGGCAGACGGGGAAACCGAGGCATTCCGGAAATAAGTTGCTCGGGGTCACGCAGCCTGTGGGGGAGGGAGGGGAGGGTTGAAATGTGAGCCCCCCTCCCTTCCCCATCTGACCGCCCTGCCCTCTCTGCAGCCTCGGTTCTTCTGCTGGAGAATGAAGGGGTGTGGGAGAGGAATGGATCAAAGTTTCTCAGAAGGGGTTAGCATATTTGGAAACACGATGCGGGGGCAGGAGGCACACGTAGTAGGTGGACATGTTGTTTTATAGAAGCTTCACAAACGCACACGTGTTGGTTTGTATCTGTGTACTTCGTCACACTGGAGGATCGATGCGTTTCTTTCCGTGGGTCCCTGTGACGTGTCCGCACTGCAGGACTGTGAGGTCCCTCTCCAGCCCTGTGGCTGTTGTCCGAGAGCAGGTAGTAGCCCCTTGAAGCACAAGGCTCTCCACGCGGCGGGTGTTTATAACCGCCTGGTTTTTCCACCATAACCAGCAAGTCCCGAGTGGCCTCCCCGGGGCCTTCCAAGACATGTAGGCACAGGGAGCTTCATTAGTGGCAGATGATAATCCTGTTGGTTTTAAATAAAAGCAGTTATGGGAGATATTTCAAAGCCTGGGAGAAATGGATTTTGGATTGCCTGTTACTTGGGGGTAGGTGTGGAGACGGGAAATTCTGGTACAAACCAACACACGTTCCTGGCCACCCCCTGCCCCCAACATCGCACAGATTGACAGGCACTGACCCAAATCTGGAAGAGCTAAGATCTGTTCAAAATGTATTTAAATTTTTTAACGTTTATTCATTTTTGAGAGATGGAGAGAGACAGAGCGTGAGGGGGGAAGGGGCAGAGGGAGAGGGAGACACAGGATCCGAAGCAGGCTCCAGGCTCCGAGCTGTCAGCACAGAGCCCGACGCGGGGCTCGAACCCACAAACCGCGAGATCGTGACCTGAGCTGAGGCCGGGCCGACTGAGCCACCCAGGTGCTCCAGATCTGTTCAGAATTTAAAATCTAGCTGCATTGCCCCCCAGACACGAGACTCGTCTGGAGGGCTTTCAGAAATGTACATTTCCAGGTTGCAGTTTCAGTGGGCCCATAGTGTAGGACTCTAGAATTTGCACCTCTAACAAGCTCCTGGGTGGGTCTGAGGCACACTGCCCCCGGGGAGACCTTGGGGCTGGTGCCCATGGTGGGAGCCCAGTTTGTAGGTGCCTTTTCTCCCTAGTTGAGCTCCAGGCCTTTCCAGGGTGGTTCTGGCCTCGTGGGCAGTTCCAGAGCCTGGGCCGAGCCTCCAGGGCCCGCCCTCCCGCCCACCTCTGCCCTGTCCTCACCACCCAGCTCTGTGCCTGGCAACAACCGAAACACCCGCTTTGTGGCCCTCACAGTGGCTTGTCCCCAGAGGACCCCAACAGCCTCTGCGCCCTGGCTGAGAGCCATCCCCCTCAACAGGAAAACTCCATCAAACTGAGAAACTGCCGAGCACTTACCCGAATTGTTTCTGCTGCTATAAAGATCGGCACTTCAAGAATTTTCATGGACAGAGGGGACAGAATAACCTTGCCTTATCACGAAGTCACACTAATAGTAACTTAGAAAAGAGTCAGTTTGGATGTGCAGTAGTCCTTGCTCCTAGCTTCTGACCCGCAGCAGCTCTGCTTTTTCAGAAAATGGAACTGAGGGCGCCTGGGCGGCTCAGTGGGTTAAGGGTCCGACTTTGGCTCAGGTCGTGATCTCGCCGTTCCTGGGTTCGGGCCCCATGTCGGGCTCTGCTGACAGCTCGGAGCCTGGAGCCTGCTTCCCATTGTGTCTCCCTCTCTCTCTGCCCCTTCTCTCTCTCTCTCTCTCTCTCTCAAAAATAAACATTTAAAAAAAATTTCTTTTTAAAGAAAATAGAGCTGGCTTTCAAAGGCGGTTGGTGACCTCTAGGTGAAGAAAAGCATGTTTAACTGACAATTATTCTGTAAAGGGAAGAATTGTATTTAATGTCATTTTCCTTTTCCCCTCTTTTTCTCTTATCCATCGGGTACCTACTCATTTGGGGCACTTCATTGGCTCAATGGGGTAGGCAGCATTTCCCGAAATGGCGGTCCCCGTCCTGGTCTGTTCCTGCGTGGCAAGGGACCCAGCTTGAAGGTTCCAACCCACTGTGGTTGTCCCACAGAGTCCTTGTCTCCTAACAGCATCTTCTAGCAAGATAGGGGTGCTGTTTGTTTTTAATTCCATGTGAACAAACTGCACACCCCTAATTACTGGAAGCCTTGGTGGGCGTCTGCCCATCAGGTTGACCCCTACTCGCCACCAGGGAGCGGGAGGGGGCATTACTAGGAGGTGGCTCTGGAGCTGGGCTGCTCCCGCTCGAATCTCATTACTTCTCTTGCCTTGGTTTCTTTATCTGTGAATTGGGGGTGATACAATAGTCATCTAGCCTTATGAGGTTGTGTGTGTTTTGGGGGGGCGGTGGGGATTAAAACAATGAACAAATAGTTCCTGACTCGTACTAGTTGTCTGACCTTCCGTGCCTACATCAACACGCCCGAAACAAATAAGAGAGTCTCGTTGGCGCTGTACTTGGCCAGCTCCAAAGCTCTTCCTCGTTTGCTTCTCAGCCTTATTATCCCCATCTGTGGATGAGGAAACTGAGGCTCCAAAGGGCTAAGCAGTGCTCCCGCATTTACGCAGTCAGGGCGGCATTGGCCGGAGCCCGCACCCCTCCCTTGGTTCTACCGGGTGCCTGTGTGAGATTTGGAGATGGCTGCCCCAGAGAATTTGCAGGTTGGGTTGCTAAACTTGGGGGGCTTTGTGCACTTGAACTTCAGATAAAGCAGGAAGTCCGCGCTGGGGTAGTCAGGGCTCGCCTCTTGGCCCAGGTGGGCCTGGAAGGGAATGGACAATCTTACTTATTTTTATTTTTTATGTTTATCTATTTTTTGATGTTTTATTTATTTTTGAGAGAGAGACAGAGCACAAGTGGAGGAGGGGCAGAGAGAGAGGGAGACCCAGAATCCCAAGCAGGCTCCAGGCTCTGAGCTGTCAGCCCAGAGCCCGACGCGGGGCTCAAACTCACGAGCCACGAGATCATGACCTGAGCCGAAGTCAAATGCTTGACTGACTGAGCCACCCAGGTGCCCCTTTTTCTTAAACTTTTTAAATGTTTATTTTTGAGAGAGAGAGAGAGAATGAGAGAGAGAGAGAGAGAGAGAGAGTGTGAGCAGGGAAGGGACACAGAGAGAGGGAGACAGGATCTGAAGCAGGCTCTGTGCTGACATCAGAGAGCCTGTCGCGGGGCTCGAACTAAGGAACCGAGAGATCATGATCTGAGCTGAGGGTGGGTGCTTAACCGACTGAGCCACCCAGGCGCCCCAATTTTTAACTATAATAGAAAACATGTAGCATCAAATTTACCATCTTGACCATTTTTAAGTGTACAGTTTGGAGATATGAATCTCTCATAATGTCCTGCCATTACCACTACCCATCTCCAGAACTTGGTCATCTTGTAAAACTGAAACTGTGTCCCCTTTGAACAATAACCCCATTTCTCCCCCCCCTGCCCCCCCCCCCCACCAGCCCCTGGCATTCCCCGCCCCCCACATTCATTCTGCTCTCTGCCTCTGTGGATCTGACTGCTCTGGGGACCCCGCACAGTGCAGTCATATAGTGTTTCTCTTTTGGTGACTGGTTCATCCCACTGAGCATGATGTTTTCGAGGTTCGTCCATGCTGTAGCAGGTGTCAGGGTTTCCTTCCTTCTGAAGGCTGCGAACTGTTTTGTTGTTGCTTTTTTTTTGCCCGTTCGCCCGTCGGTGGACACTTGGGTTGCTTTCACTTGACTCTCGCGAGAGTAGTTCACTGCCGTGAACTTGGCCGTGCAAACAGGCCCTTTGTGTATATACCGAGAAGTGGGCTTTCTGAATCGTCTACGTATTTTTAAAGAAGCGTGTGGGGGCACAGGGAAGGCTCTCAGACATGGATCATTAGTAACTTTGTCAAAGAGGAGTTCCATCAAAATGCGGTTTTAAGGATGGATGTGAGGGAAGCCCGGGCTGGGTGATTTCATTTCTGCAGCTCTTGGGAGACCACTGTCTGGGGGTGTGGCGTGAGGAGGGCACAGGTCGAGGCCGCCTGGTTGAGGGCGTGGGCTGACAGAAGCCAGGCGGGACGCCAGCGCCGGTGGCAGCCGCAGCGACAAGAGCACCAGCCTGTCCTGGCTGGGAGCTTGGGGCAGGTGGCCGGAAGCGGACTCTTTGCCGGTTTTGTCCGACACCGTCCGTTTCAGCCACCCCTTCCGTGCTCTGGGCTCACTGCTCTGGCCCATCACCAGGCGGCTCCGTGAGGCGGGTCCCGGCAGGAAACAAAATGGCACCCTCAAGATGGTATAGCTCAAGGAGAGGTTAATAGAGACACTTGCCAGATGTGGGCATAGCATAGGGGAACCGCAGGACCTGTGGTTCACCAGCAGGGGTCAAGGGGTCATCCCTCCTAGCCCCGAAGGAGCAAGGCTGGGAAGTTCACTGTAGCCCCGGAAGGCTGCTGCCGAGAGGCCTCCCTCCAGGGAGGTGTGAGCATGGCTGCAGGCCAACAGATCCTGCCCTAAAGCCTCCTGCTGGGGCTCCCAGCTGTCTGAACCCTGCGGGCAGCTGGGGGGCGGGGGAGCCACCAGGGGGTGGGGGAACCGCAGTGAGCAGCCTGGAGCCCCCCCCTTCCCCCTCCCCCCCGGGGGAGACCCAAGACTTGCCAGGGACACAGAGGGGAAAGTGGATCCGCTTTGCAAGCCAAGTGAGTCGGACGCACGTTCCAGCTCCGGTGGGGCCCACGCCGGCCAGCCCACCTCTGCCACCGCGGCCCCTGGGTGGCCGGTGCCCCGAGTGGTCTCTCCAGCACGTGGAGGGGCGACTTGGAGCCTCCAGCGAGTCTGAGGGGCGCTGCCAGGGAGGCGGGGAGGGCCGGACGACATTGGCAGAAATGGAAAACCCCTGGCCTCAGCCTGTCCTTTTGAACATAATAGTTGCGTCTTATCTGCATTCTTTATCCCTTCAAAAATGTTTATTTTTAGTTTGGCTTTGTTTTGCTTATTCTACACAATTCCAACAGCTCGTGGTGGTGGTGGTGGCAGCTCTGTGGACCCTGGAGACTTGATGGGCCCTCCTTCTCCCCAGCCTCCCCCATCCCTTCCCCCCCCCCACCCATGACCCCGTAGGCTGGGGGCGGTGGACCCTGTGGCCCATGGGTTGCAGGCAGGGACCCGCTCTGCAGCGTCTGCGGGCAGGGCTCGGAGCTGGGACTCGTTCAGTGTGGGTTTTCAGATGTGGGGGTGCCTGGCGCACAGGAAGGGGCTTGTCCCTGGGAGGGCCTTGACCGCCACGGGGAGCCTCAGCCAGCCCAGGGCCAGGCGCCCGAGAGGGCAGAGGGTCAGCCTGGCCCAGCTTCAGACATGAGATTTTTTTTTTTTTTCTTTTTTTTACATCGAAGAAATTCTTTTCATTATTAACTCTTTTCTTCAAGTCTTTGTTTCTAGGTGCTTATATTTTTATTGTATATATCTTTTTTTCTTTTCTTCTTTTTTTTTTTTTTTTTTTGGCATCGACGGGCCATATAATCGGTCCCACATCTCATGGCCTTCCCATGCCTGGGCTAGTGGCTATGGCTTCATTGAGTGGAGATGCCATGGTTTACTCGCCACACTGTTTTCCAGTGCTTCTCTTGGCCTCCTGTACACTTGGCACTTTGCCTTCCTGCTGTCAGATGCTGTTGAGGCAGGACGGAAGCGGCCAGAAAGGGGCCGATGCCCCTGCGGAAGCGTCTCCTGGCTTGGCTGGCGCCGGGCTGCACGGGGTGGGTAGGAGACTGCGGGGTGTTCCCGCAGGGGTCGCCTGGCCCCCGCCCGCCTGCCCTGGGGACACCGGGCTGCCTTCCAGCCACGCTGAGCAAGCCAGGTGGTTCCTCAGACGGCGCTGAGCCCTCCCCACGGCAGCTCTGGTTTCAGGGAAAGTTTGTTGACAATCTTAAAATGTTTTATAAACATTTTGGGGTTGGCAAAAAAGCTGGGCTGTGTTTTGCCAAACACATTTTGCCCTCGACTTTTAAACTGACGTGTATTTTAAGGGAAACATAATCTGCGCCCTCTTCAAGTGTTTACTTAATTCACACAAACGTCGTTCTCTTAGAGGCCTGGTATATGCTATCCAAGAAGACTGAAAAACATGTCTTCCTTTCTGTCTTTTTTTTTAATTCTGTTTCCTAAAACCCAGGGAGTTGGGTTCTTCCAAGAGCAACTAAACTAAAACCCAGGGCCCCCCAAAAAGTGCAAATCAGCTTGAAACTGCCGAGGAGATTCTGAATCCCTCTCTGATACCATTTTATTCATTTGACAGACAGAGAGAGAGAGGGAATCTCAAGCAGGCTCTATGCTCGGCACGGAGCCTGACACAGGGCTCGGGCCCACAACCCTGGGACCATGACCTGAGCCAAAATCAAGAGTTGGACGTTCAACCGACCGAGCCACCCAGGCGCCCCTTGACCGCAGTCTTCAGCGTAATTAATATAGCCCATGTGTGTAGATATTTGAACTCATCAATTTCCTTCTCTGTGAAATGGATCTTAGGTCAAACATTCCTTTGATTCTATTGGTTTTCTGGTCCCTGGATTCTTCTAAAAATACACTCAGGTTCAGTTTGCTATCAAGAGTGGTTATCCGAAGTGGAAACGTGTTGACCTGAAGGACAGGCCTCCTATGACGGGGCACCTGACAGCTTCCAGAGCTGCTCTGTGAGCCTTGATCCCACAGCCACAGTGACAGTCAAAAGACTGACAATTGCACTGTGAGCAGTTGGATGGGCAGGTGCCCTTGGCCAAGACCCCAGGCTCTGTGTGGCCCTCCCTCTGCCCTAGACCTCCACCCTCACTGTATCCGTGCGGGATCCACCGTTTCTGCCAAGCACCTAAATTCTGGCCTCGGGGTCCCTTCTTGCGTTGGTGTGTGACATCTTCTGTTGCGGGACACTCTCCTCTCTCCTCCCCACATAGGCACTGTGACACCCAGGCTTCTGCTCTGTTGACCCCGTCATGCCCTGTCCAGCATGTGTCCTGTCGCTGTCTGTCCTTCGGGGCCAGTACTCTCTTCGAGGGCAGAGAAAATGCCTTAGTCGTTTCTGCTTCTGTATTAGTTCCCTGCGGCTGCTCTGACCACTGGTCACACTGGGCGCCTTAAGACACAAGTTTATTCCGGTCCGGTTCTGGAGGCCAGAGATCCAAAATCGGTGTCGCTGGGCAAAGCCGAGGTGTTGGCAGGGCCACTGTCCCTCTGAACCCTGCAGGGGAGAGCTGGTCGCCTCTGCCAGTTTCCGGCGGCCGCTGGGTGCTCCTTGGCTTGGGTGGCATCAGCCGTGTTCAGGGCACCTCCGGTCACTGCTGTTTCCACAGCGGCTTCTCTGTGGGTTCCTCACATCTCCCTCTGCCCCTTCTTACAGGGACACTTGTGGTGGTATTTCTGGCCACCCTGAGAATCTAGGATACTGTCCTCATCTCAGAATCCTTCATTACATCTGAAAATGTGTGTCCCCCGCCCCCCCCCCCCCCAAGCAAGGTAACGTTTCGTTTCCAAGAATCAGGGCCTGATACCTTTGGGGCCAGTGTCTCTTCCCAAACATAAGAACAGCCACCATCCAGCATGCACTGCGTCTGCACAGCCGCCCTGGGAGGCGGGCACTGTTACTCTCCCCAGGGCCCATCAGGAGATGGGGGTGCGGAGGGGTGAGACCGGGCCTGCACCAGGAGCTAAGCCAGGCGTTAGGTGTGCCCTGGGTCTCCTTGCCTCCTGCCTCTGGGACAGCGGGTTGTTCAGTGACTAAGTGGATTCAAACCCCTGCGAAGTTTGAAGACTGAAAGGAACCAGTGAGGAAGGGGGAGGGAAGAAGAGGAGGGAGGAGGAAGATGGAGAGAGAGACGAAGAGGAAGGAACAGAAGGATGGGGGTAGGGGCGCCTGGGTGGCTCAGTGGGTGGCGACTCTTGATCTCAGGTCATGATCTCACGGTTTGTGGGTTTTAGCCTTGCCTCAGGCTCCGTGCTGACAGGGTGAAGCCCGCTTGATACCCTCTCCTTCTCTCTCTGCCGCTTCCCTGCACTCCCTCTCTCTCAAAATAAATAAACGTTTTTTAAAAAAGATCGGGGGCAGGGAGAGTGCCCCCTGAATTTCTCCTGGTGCCCCATCGCTCCCAAGACTCCCAGACTGGATTCGTCGATTGTCCCTGCAAAGGGCCAGTCGCTCCGGACTCGCCTGAGACACTCCCTGCCCCCGCGAGAGTTGCCACGGCCTGGAACACTCACGTGTCTGCCTCATCCACAGGCCACGAGAGCTACGTGACCTTCTGCCACCTGGAGGACGAGGCTGCCTTCACGTGCAGCGCTGACTGTACCATCCGGAAGTGGGACGTGCGGACCGGGCAGTGCCTGCAGGTGTTCCGGGGACACACGTCCATCGTGAACAGGTCAGCGTGGCCGGGGACCCCCTGCCCCGGAGGAGCTGAGCGCCGGGGAGGCCTGCCCGTGGACGTGCGCGGAGGTCGTCGGGAGCGCGTGGCCACGGAGGCTCAGGACGGATGTCCCCCGGCTGCATGTGGGGGTCCGGGAGGAGGTCGGGGAAGGGATGCCCGACTTGGGGGCCCCACTGCTAGGCACGGGGAAAGGCATTGGAGGCCACGGCCCCTCCTGATGTGAACAAATTCCAGACAAAGTGGCTTAACAGCCACCTGATGGTGGACCGGGGGCTTTGCTTTGGAGCAAAACGGGTTTGGTTCTGAAGATAGAGCCCAGAGTGGTTTTAAACCTCTCTTTTCTGTGTTGTGGTTGAAATATGTCACCCCCTCCTTCTCAAGGAGGTTGGAAGTTTTCCTTCTTGAATTTGGGTCTGAGCTGAGCCGTGAAAATTCCTTTGCTGATCAGATCAACTTGACACTATTTATGCAACTTGTGGTGGCTGTCTTAAACTCCGGAGGGAGGGCCCGGTATAACCAGGAGGGACGGGCACCTGCGCGCAGGCCCTCGAGGCCTCTCTGATGGGGGTGGGGGCTTCCTGGGGGGTGTGCTGAGTCAGTCAGGGAAGGGGGTCAGGGGCTGGGCCAGGGCAGGTGGAGAGGGAGGGCTGTTCTCAGTCACAGGGGACACTGCTTGTGTGATTCACAGGCTGGGTCAGCGTGAGAAACTGGCCCAGTGGTTTAGGGCTCGGTGGGAGGGAATGGGGGGCCAGACCGACCATTAACTGACTGGGGTACCAGCTGCCTGCGATGCTGCCTGCGGTCAGAACCTTATTACCCGGCAGGAACCAGGTAACATCTCTCAGTAGAAAGACCGGGGGTTGTGTTGGCTCAGGATGCTTCTGAGTGGAGACGAAGGCCTGGAGGGAGCCCTCCTGCCTTCCAGCATCTGCATTGCTTTTTAAATTTATTTTAATTTTTTTTAAATGTTTATTTATTGTTGAGAGAGTGAGAGCACAAGCAGGGGAGGGGCAGACACACACACACACACACACACACACACACACACACACAGAATCCAAAGCAGGCTCCGAGCTGTCGGCACAAAGCCCAACGCGGGGCTCGAACCCATGAACTGGGAGATCATGACTTGAGCTGAAGTCGGACACTCAACCGACTGAGCCACCCGGGCGCCCCCAGCATCCGGGCTTCTATTCTCCTGCCTCTTTAGCTAGAGCAAGTGAGGTCCGGACACTGAGGATCAGGGCCCAGATGACACAGGTGGCCAAGGGGGTCATACCTCCTGCTGGCCATTTCCCGAAGCTCTTCTTTGAGGAAGAAGTTAGTGATGGGGCGCCTGGGTGGCTCAGTCAGTTGAGCGTCCGACCTCAGCTCAGGTCATGATCTCACACTCGGTGAGTTCGAGCCCCGTGTCGGGCTCTGTGCCGACAGCTCAGAGCCTGGAGCCTGCTTCGGATTCTGTGTCTCCCTCTCTCTCTGCCCCTCCCTTGCTCATGCTCTCTCTCTGTCTCAAAAATAAATAAAACATTAAAAAAAAAAAAGTTAGTGACTAAGGAAAAGCACGGGTGTGCGGGATTCTCCCACTGGGGTGGGGGCTGAGCGGACAGGACAGGCCACATCTCAGGTGACCAGCTTGCTCTCAGGTTGTTGCCGGAAACTATCAGTTGCTCCTCAAAAGCAAACCCGGACAATGAAGGCTAGAATTCTAGTCTGCCAGGCTTAGGCTGAGCACACACACACCACTTTTGAGAGGTTGCTGTTCCCAACTGATAGTTCTGGGGGCGCCTGGGTGGCTCAGGTGGTTAAGCGTCTGACTCTTGGTTTCAGCTCAGGTCATGATCTCAAGGTTCGAGGGTCTGAGCCCCGAGACAAGGTCTGTGCTGACAGCACGGAGCCTGCTCGGGATTCTCTCTCTCTCTCTTTCTCCCTCTCCTCTGCCTCTCCCCCGATCATTCTGTCTTTCTCTCTCTCTCAAAATAAAGAAATAGACTTAAAAAAAACAAACAAAACCTGATAGTTCTGGGTGGATACTAAGTCTTAGTGTATTGCATCACGAAGTAAGTGCTCACGACTGTGCAGTATCCCTGGGGCCACCACGTGGAATTCACTTCTTCCCATGTTTTCAGAGCCGGGCCGGGTGTGTGCGTTTGGCGGGGGTGGGGGTGGGGCACCGGCCAGGCCTTGGGGTCCCTGCCTTCTCCTGCCGGCCCGACAGGGCAGGACTTAGGCCCCCAGGGCATCACCTCTGATGCCACGTGGTGTCAACTCGTCACTTTCTGTTAGAGATACTCGTGTCATGAAAACCATACCTACTGGGTGTCAGGGAAGAAGGGAGTCGGACACAGAGCGCGTGTCACGGTGCGCTCGGCCTCCCTAATGACCCGTGGGCCGTGAGGGCCGCCCAGCGGAGAGCGGCGTGGGCCGCGTGTGGGCGGGACGTCTGCTCTCCTCGAGGTCTGGCCCTCCCCCTACCTGCGCCAGGCTCGCCGGCAGAGGGAGCACCGGGCGCCTCTGAGGGTGAGGCGCGGGGTCCTGACCGCTCTGCCCCCACACTGGCCACACACGCCGGTTCCAGGTGCTCCCTCAGCCGCTCCCCTGGGCGGGTGTGTGGATAGAGCCCGGGACGTTACGCGGAGCGCGTGAAGACAGACGTGTATGTTCCGAGGGCTTCTTAGCATTCACCAAAACGAGACGGCGCGTGGTGGCCACGTCCCGCTCGGGGGGCCCCTCTGCTCCTCCCACACGAAGTTCCCTGGGCTCCCTGGACACGCGGGACAGCAGACAAAGGGCCCCTGGGACGGGCCGTGGGGCTGCCCTGCACGGTGTGACCCCTGCCCTTCCCTCTTCCTTCCAGGATCCTGGTGGCCGACAACCAGCTGTTCAGCGGCTCCTACGACCGGACAGCTCGAGCCTGGAGTGTGGACAAGGGGCAGGTGTCCCAGGAGTTCCGGGGCCACCGCAACTGCGTGCTGACCCTCGCCTACTCCGCCCCCTGGGACCTGCCCGGGGCCCCCTGCGCCGAAGAGGCCGGGGGGCTGCTGGTGACGGGCAGCACGGACGGCACGGCCAGGGTGTGGCAGGTGGCCGGCGGCGGCTGCTGGCAGACGCTGCGGGGCCACACGGGCGCCGTGCTCTGCCTTGTGCTGGACACGCCCAGTCACACGGCCTTCACCGGCAGCACCGACGCCACCATCCGCGCCTGGGACATCCTGAGCGGGGAACAGCTGCGGGTGTTCAGGGAGCACCAGGGCCCCGTCATCTGTCTGGAGGTGAGATCCGCCCGGCCCTTGCCTGTCCGCCAGGGAGGCATCCTCCCAGCTGCCACGGACCGGGGCCGGGGGGGGGGGGGGGGGGGCTCAGACAACGGAGATGGAGGGTCTCACGGTTCTGGAGGCTGGAAGGCCAAGGCCAAGGTGCCAGCTTGTAGCCAGACGTCTTCTCCCTGCGTCCTCACACGGTCTCCCCTCCGCATCCAGAATTCCTCTGCTGACAAGGACGCCGGTCCGACCGGACTAGCGCCCACCCTAGTGAATTCAAGTTCACTTAGCCACCTCCTTCGAGACCCTGTCTCCAAATACAGTCACGTTCACAGATCCGGGGGTTAAGGCTGTGCTCCACACGCGAATTCTGGTCTCCTCACACGTTAGGTGAGGACTAGGTCTACCGACCCACGAGCCCCCAGTCCACGATTCCTAAATGCAAACGTCCCAAAACCTGAAGCCTTCTTAAAGATTTAGGCTCGGCAGCAAAACTTTGTTGGTGGCAAAGCCTGGACAGAGAGGAGGCTCGTCGCAATTCGCTTTTGCCCGCTTCCTGGGAATATGCACCCTGTTGCCGTAGAGACAGGAGCGTGCTGCTAAAATCCAAAAGCTCCTGAAACACGGCCGGCCCCAAGATTTTGGCTCGGGGCCTCTGAGCGTGAAGTGGTGCCCACCCCCGGGGGTTGAGAGGATCCGATGGATTCGCCGTAGGCACAGCACGGTGGCCCGTGCACGGCTTGTTCTACTTGTTTCTGCTGCTGTTAAGCATCTAACAGACGTGCTTACGTTTTCTCATGGGCACGTGCGAGGACAGAGGCTCAGACAGGGTCAGCAGCTTGCCGCACGCCTCACAGCTGGTAAGGGGCAGAGGAGGATTGGTACCCGGGGCTGAACACGTCACCTGTCCTCGTGACCAGCAGCTTAGAAAGGTGCGACGGGGCCTGAACTGTGGGGGAGCCTTTTCTGGCAGTTCTGCCCAGGAGGCGGACTGTCTGGAGCCCAGCTGTGCCCCGCAGCCTGGCCCGGTGGCTCCTCTAACCCCCGTGCTGGTGCACTTGCTGCTGTGAGCTGAGGGGGGAGAGGCGTGCACCCCAGGGCCTCCACGGCAGAGTCCCAGGCTCGCAAGCCTCATCCTGCCGCCTGTTTGGGTGGATCGGTGGCAGAGGCGTGGCCCGTGAGCCCCACCCCCTGGGAGCTGTCTTGGCTGAGGGAGGTCTTGCAGGACCTGTGTCCTTTGTGATAGGCCCTCGTCAGGGTCTGTCTGCTTCCCCAGCTGCCTCGGGCCTCCTCTGGCCTCCCCAAACTGCCCCGCTGTTCCCTGTGGGCGTCCCCCCGGGAAAGCAGCCCAAGGGAACGGCGAGGCCTCACGCCGCCAAGGACGACAGGGTTGGAGCGTTTCCTTGGCCTCGGATTTGTGCTCTGAAATTGTGCTGCTTGGTCGCTTTTAAGCACAGCATGGCAGGCCCCGCGTTGTTGGGACACGCTACGTGGGGAGCAGGAGATAGCTCCCCTCCGCCCCGGCAGCCGCGGGGTCTCAGCGCCTCCTCTGCGTGGGCTGAGCGGCACGCAGCCGCGGATGCTGGGGACAGCGACAGATGCTGGGGAACGGTCAGAAAACACGGGGCAGGGAGCAGGCACAGTGCGGGGGGCGGCGTGAGGAGGCATCCGGGGGGCGGCTTGCCCACAAAGAAAGAGGACAGCACAGGGGTGCTGGAACATGGGCAGGAGCTGAGCCCCTGCAGGGTGCTGCAGATAGCCAGAAGACTGGGTGACGTCCTGAGCCCTGCTGGAGCCCCTTGGGCATGCGGGTGTCACACGTGTCCCTGTTCTTGGGGAGGGGACAATAAGAGAGGCCAGAAGTCAGGCTCTGTTGGCCGGGGCCGGTTGTAAACTATCAGGACTGTAGGGCAGGGCCGGGGAGAGGGGCCCTGTCTGTGTCCCGCCTTGTGTCCTCCGGAAACCAGCAGCCTCCGCCTCCAGGAGGCCGAGTGTATTCCTCGAGGTCCCACCACCTGTGCCGCAGTGAGTGGCCCAAAGCCAGGTCTGACCTGTGCCGTGGCTGTGGGTGGAACTAGAACCTGGGCTAGCGAGAGTCCTGTCCTCTGGGATTTAAACTGGGAGATGACGTGGGGAAACCGGATCAGCGGTGGGAACCGGAGTGGAAAGCGGCCCAGAGTGTGGCCGGGATCGGACTCTCAAGCTAGGAGGGCCTGGGGCGGGTGGAGGAGGCCGGTGGCCAGCCTGTACGTGCTCCAGGCCAGCTGCCTGCTGCCCCCTCCCCCCCCCCCAGGAAGGGCCTCATCTTTCCTACGCCCCCAGGGGTCTCTGGGTCCCGGCACCATCAGGAAGAGCTCTCTCCAGGGCTTCTCGCCTGCCCTCCTCGCCCAACTTTCGCTTCTCTGCATCACTGCTACCCAGAGGTGCTGCGTGGGGTTTTGTCTAGAGGAATCTGCAGGGTTCTTTTAATAGTCTTTCTCTGCAGTGCCTTAGGCCAGTACACTACCTTGGCAGGGGGTGCTCCTGGGAGGGGGCCTCCTCAAGCCCCTTCCCTTCTCTCCCAGGCCCTTTCCTTACCTCCCGCCACACCAAGCAGGGCTGGGAATGCCACTCTAGCGAGCCAGGGAGGGCGGGAAGTGGGGGAGCCTGTCTCCAGGGCCTCCTCCCTCCCCACCAGGGCAGCCCCAGGCGCAGGAGGTCAGGACCCAGGGACGGCCCCCGGGTGGCAAAGATCTACCTTGGACATAACTGCGGCCAGTCAGGGTACCTCTAGACCTTTCTCTTTCCTGTATGCACCTCTGCGTGCAAAGGTGCAGAGTGAGAGCCCCGCCCCAGGAGCCCTTTCCTCAGCCGGAAACCCCTGGGGCCGCCTGGCCGTGGCCGCGGGTGGATTCGCGTTAACCTTCCCAGGCACTGCCTCTTCTTCAGTAGGGAGCTGCTGAAGCCGTAATGACAGCACCGCGAACCTTTCGTGGTCCTTGCTCTTAGGGTGCCGAGCGCTGTACAGGCCCGCTCTGCACCCCCCGAGGGAGGCGCGGGCAGAGTCAGTGACTTGGCCCAGGGCAAAGCGACAGGATTCTTGGGCGCCGGAGTGGGCCGCTGGGTGGGTCCCGCAGGCCGGGCCGTTTCCTGCCCATCCGGTTTCCAGGGAGACCCGGACACGCCCCTCCCCTGTTAGCCAGAGAGATTTGGAGGGGGCCGCCGAGTCGCCTGCTGCCGCCAGCAGGACCGGAAGTCTGGTGCTGACCCGCCCTTCTCCCCCCTCCCCCCAGCTCGTGAACCGGCACGTGTACTCGGGGAGCGCGGACAGGACGGTCAAGTGCTGGCTGGCAGACACGGGGGAGCGCGTGCGCACGTTTGCAGCCCACGGACACAGCGTGAGCGCCCTCAAATACCACGCGGGCACCTGTAAGTGACCCTTGTCCCCGGCGGTCCCCACGCCACCCCAACCTGCCTGTGCCCTCCACTCCTCACCCTACCAAGTCCTCCCTCACTCGGGGCCTCTCTGCCTCTCTACTTCTTACTCGACTGTTCCCTTCGTGAGCCTCAGCGGCCAGTCGGGAGGACCAACAGCCCACCCCCCTCCACGTACATGTGCCTGCGGCGTTATTTCCAAAGAAGGTCCAAAGGAGGGTGTGGGGATTCCTCCCCACTTGCACCCCACAAGAACGTGCAGCAGCCTGAATGGTCAGAAGTCCCAGGGTTAAGAGCACTGTCTCACGGACACATTCTAATTCTCTAAATGAGACAGAGACTACTTACTCCAGCCAGACCTGAGGGCCGCGTGCCTTTGGCTTCACCTGGCATTAGGTTTGACTACAGACAAGAGCCCAGATAACAGTGCTTTAAATGAAACAGTGGTTTATTTTTCTCAGGTAGAATTTCAGAGGCTGGCAGTCTAGACAGGAATGGATGGTTGCACCAAGTCAGTCAGGCACCCAGTCTCCTTTGATCACTTTGCACATCACCCTTAGCACATATCTTCTATCCTTTAGGGGACCTCATGGTTTAACATAGCTGCTGGAGCTCCAGCCATCATGTCATGTTTTAGACAGGAAGAAGAGGGAAGGGCAAAAGGATGCATCTCTTAGCTGAGTAGATCTTTTTTTTTTTTTTAAAGCTTATTTATTTTGAAAGAGAGACAGAGAGAGTGCGCACGAGCAGGGGAGGGGCAGAGAGAGAGAGGAAGAGAGAATCCCAAGCAGACTCCACACTGTCAGTGCGGGCCCAACATGGGGCTCAAACCCACAAACCGTGATATATCATGACCTGAGCCAAACATCAAGAGTCAGATGCTTAACCGACTGAGCCACCCAGGTGCTCCAGCTGAGGAGGTCCCTTTAAAGATCTTTCTTAGGGGCACCCGGGTGGCTCAGTCGGTTAAGCAGCCGACTTCAGCTCAAGTCATGATATTGGAGTTCATGAGTTCAAGCCCCGCATCCGGCTCTGTGCTGACAGAGCCTGGAGCCTGCTTCAGATTCTGTGTCCCCCTCTCTCTCTGGCCCTCCCCTGCTCATACTCTATCACTCTCTCAAAACAAAACAAAAAAAGATCTTTCTTGGAAGCCCTGCCCAAAGGCTCTGTGCATACACCTCTTTGACCACAGCCTGCAAGGACTAAATAATAAAATCTCTTATCTGGGATATTGCTTCCAGGATGAATCAGGGCTAGTTTGGAAAGAAAGACAGACAGACTGGCTTATCGGGTAGGCAACAAGCTGTCTGGCCCAGAGGTCTCAAACTGACACACCTGAGCTTTGCTGGCTCTGTCCCGCGGGCTTGGCACATGTTCACCCCCAGACATGCCCAGAAAACAGACACTGTTCGAAGAAGCAATCGCCCTCCCTGCCCAACCTCATCACATCACACCTGCATGGGAGTGGGGCTCCCAGGTTCCTGAACGTATCTGTTTCCCCAAACAATCCCCAACGTTATGTGTTGCCATCAGCACCCCCTTCCCCCCTCTTTTTACACACACACACAAAGACACACACACACACACACACAGGGAGCAGAGGGGTGGGAAGAGACACAGCAGAAAATTCCAGTTGATTTCACAGCACAGGTGTTTGATGAAGACAGAATGTGGTTCTCTGAAAATAGAGCCTGAGATGCCCTCAGGATTTAGGTGTCTGACACGGAAAAATTATTTTTTCCTTTTTCCTGTGTCCAAGCCTGTAAGTGTGATTATGGCTCTGCTCCCAAGTCAGAACCTCTAATGTAAAAAGATGAAAGCTGTCCAGAGCGCCTCACCTTGGCAGCAGCTGGGACGGCCCCTACCTGCTGCCCGCTATTAAGGAAACTGGTCCGTGGTCTTTGCCAACAGGGTGCAGGCTGATCAGACTTAATTCCTGACCCTCTTCTCGCCCACAGGGTGCCCAGCAGCCACACTGGGTTGGGGGAGGGGAAGCAGAAAGGAACAGAAGAGACCCAGGAAGGAACCCGCTCTCCCCCCAGAGCCACATTCACCAGTGGCTTTAGCAGCAAGGCTGGGAATAGGCAGGTGAAGCAGTTAGTGGGGTAAGGAATAGATCCCCGAGGCTAGGGAGGCCCCATGGCTCGCTAGGCTGCTGGGTGGGGGTAGCAGGTGCTGTGGGTAACTTCTGCTGCTGCAGCTGAGGTCCTCTGTGCTAGGGTGTTTTCCTGTAAGGAGCAGGTCGGAGGAGGGCTGGTTCCTGATACCCACAAGAGAGGCCCTCAACCAATGACTGATGGGAACTGTGGATTAGTCGTCCAGCATCCTTGTCCCCCCCCCCCCCCCCACCGCCAGGGGACAACTCTGAGACATGCTCTGCACCCTCTCCCAAGGGGCCCCAGCAGTCACCTGCTCACTAATACACCTGTATGGGCCTCCTTCCTTCTTGTTTCTCTCCCCACCTCGTGGAATGCGCTCCCAAAGTGTTTGCACCCAGATCCTAGTGTCAGGGCTCACTTCTGGGAGAACCCAGGCTAAGACAATAAATAAACGAGGGAGTTCTTATGGTCCGTGTCCTCAGTGTGGTCCCTGACCAGCAGCAGCAGCACCTGGAACTGGTTAGACATGTAGGTTCCCAGACCTTTTAACACAGACACTCAGGTGGGCCCAGCAGTCGGTCTTAGCCAGCCCTCCAGGTGATCACCGGAGTCTGGGAACTCTTGACCTAAGTTCTAATGTAGGAAAAGGCACAAGGAAGGCGGAATCCGGGGGCTTCCCCTGTGAGGGGTTGGGCGGGGGCACTCTAGCGAACCCCAGAGGCTCTGTTTGGAGGGCCAGGTTCATTACTGAGGAGGGGGAGGAACGAATTTCTGGTTGGTCCTTGCCCCAGTAGGCTGCTCAGATGGTGGGGGTGTATGACTGCCCCCACCCCAAGGCAGGGAGGGGCCTTGTAGCAGGGAAGCCACGCCTCACCAAAGGCTTAAAAGGCTTCTACCAAATGGTCTGAGAGGGAACGTGGGTCGAGGTGGTTGGTTCTCAGGAGGAGTAGGAGCACCTGAGAGGGCAGCGCCGGCGCAGCCGCAGTCGTGCGGAGCTGGCCGCGGCGCAAGGAGGGGGTGGTCACCCTGCATTGCCAGGCACGTGGTAGGATAATGAAGGTGCCGCCTCCTTCCTTTCAAGGGGCTTCTGCTAGTTCCTATTTGTGGACCCTCTGGCTTCCCCGTGAGGCGGGCAGATGGGCGTCACCGTTCCTGCCCCGCCCCTCCCTGCTCCCCGCCCCGCGGCGCCCGGAGGAGGTGGAGGCAGCGTGGCCCTGTGTTCGCAGTGTTCACGGGCAGCGGGGACGCCCGCGCGCGCGCCTTCGACGCCGAGTCTGGAGCGCTGCAGAGGGTGTTCCGCGGTCACGCCTTCGTCATCAACTGCATCCAGGTAGGCGCTCCCGCCCGGCTCCCGGGCTTTGAGCAAGGGCGAGCCCGGCGGCCTCGGCGGGGAGGGGGAGGCCGCCCCCGGCGCCCCGAGGCCCGGCACCCCCTCCCCCCGGCGGAGTCGGCCAGGTAGGTGGCGTTCGCGCCGGCGTCCGGAGCTGCGGGCCCCGCGGCGGGAGGGCTGGCCCGGCGCCCCCGCAGCGCCGCCCCACGCGCCGCCCCGCGCCCGCAGGTGCACGGCCAGGTGCTCTACACGGCCTCGCACGACGGCGCGCTGCGTCTCTGGGACGTGCGCGGCCTCCCGTGCGCGCCGCCGCCGCCGCGCCCCGCCGCCCCCGCGCGCGGCCGCTCCCGCCTCTTCAGCAACAAGGTGGGCTGCGCCGCAGCGCCCCTGCAGCCGGCCTGAGCGCCCGAGACCCACCCGCCGGCGGACCGACGGACCCCCGCCCGCGACCTGGGCAGTGGGCTCTGCCCGTCCTCCGTGTCCGTGGACTTTGGCAGCCCCGTCCCGTGGAGGGGGACCGTGCTCTCCCTCGGGGACGGAGTCTCCTCCGCCCCCCACCCAACCCGACCCTTCTCCCCCCCCCCCCTCCCCCCGCGCCCCTGGCCTAGTGGCCCCTGCCCTCAGGTCTGCGCCTCTGGCCCGCGGGACCCTCCCGACCCAGGGCCTGCGGCCCCGCAGAGGTCCCAGAAGTCAAGCCTTTCCTGGGAGGAAACGGGGATTTCTTCAAAAAGCCACCGAGCCGCAATTGTCATTAGTTTGGCAAACTGTCTGGAGGACACTCGCGAAGAACCGAAATACACACCTTTCAAAGCGCCCTGAAATATGTCTTTTGTTCCGCAAACTCTCGGCTTCCTCTCAGGAGGAGGGGTTCCCGGAACCAGGGGGCTCACGCACCCGGCCTGGGCCTGCCCCTCCTCCGGGGCGACGTGAGGGGCTGAGGCCTGATGGCCCCTACAGTGTCACTCGCGCGGGGAGAGGCCAGAGGGCGAGGACCCGGCTCTTCAGCCTGTCTAGGTGGCAGCGGGGACGCCTCACCCCTGCTTCGGAGCTCCCGCTCTGCGTGAAGGGAGGAGGGTTCCTTCCCTGCGGTCTGGCGTGGGGCTCGGCGCGTTCTGCCCACTGTGTCTGGGAGCCCTCGCTCCCTAGCCCTTCTCGGTGCCGCCGCTGCGGCTGCAGGGGCCTGCCGGCCATGGGAGCTTGCCAGGGAGCTGAGGTGCATTTCAGGGAGGACGGGGAGAGGGACCACCTCGAGTACCTGCGCCGGTATCTCTGCGTCGCTGGCAGAGAGACGCTCCCCGGTGGCACAGCCGATGCCGTGTTCCTGCGTCTACAGCTTTGGCTCCTGCGTCATCTCAGGTCCCCCGTCCCGTCCAACCACAACAGAGACTGGAACACACAAGCTGTGATATCCCCGGAGAAACAGCCGCTGGTGCAGACGGGAAAACAGGAGCTGCCGCATTTTTTGTTCTCCCGCCTGCCTCTCCGGGAAGAGAGCAGGAAACGGAAAACTGTCGTTTTGTATTTACGTAGCAGAATATGCTCAAGGAATTTGTTTCTACAACACACAAGCCTTTGCTAGAGACGTTGAGGATGTAAAGACCAGATAACCAGGTATCCGCTGCCTTTGATGAATAACGTTGAGTAGGGAAGGACAGAAGTACTTAGGGACATGGGCAGGAATAGGGTCAGGACCCGGATCACCAAAGCCAAGAGCGGGTGGCATTTCACTGGAGAAGGATGAGCGTCGGATGTGGTGAGGGCGGCACGTCTAGCGGACACACACCTGCACCCACTGCTGCCCGGAGTTCTCGAACCCCTAATGGCCCACGTATTCGGCCACTCAAATCTAGAACCCCTGCCCGCCTTTCAGGGCGCTCTGTGGCTGCACTCGGCAGTCCCTCCACCCTCACTCTCTGCCCCCAGTCCATCCTCTGGTGGGTCTAGAACGGCTGTAACCTCACGAATGTGGAGCTCTTGGCCTGTGCTGCCTCCTCATTGGCCCCAGGTCTGGAATGTTCTCCCTTCTCTGACTCTCCAGGGAGAGCCTCTGCCAAGGCCTCCCTCCTCTGTGACTCAGCCTCGCCATACTCCTTAAAGACTTGGGGGCAAATTTTCATCCCAAGTGTCCTTTGTGGCTTCTCTTGCCCTCCCGAGCGGGGAGTGGCACTCAGTCACTTTCTGTCTAGTTTCACACCACCAGCTGGAGGCAAAGCCAGGACCGGAGCCTGTCTCCCAAGTCCGGACGGGCCGCCCTCCTTACGTGGTATGTACCCAGGACGGTCCCTCACTCGAGAACTGGCTTCTGTGCGTCTCTTCACGAGAAAATGAAGCCACGTCCGAGCCCTGCTCGCGTGGCTCTGCTTCCCTAGCCCATTTATGACCGTTAAAAGAGCCCTTGGGAAGCTAGAAGCCATGCCTGGCCCAAGTCCAGGACAGTGATTGGCTAAAAGCTGCAATTCAGACCCAAAATCCGAGTGAGACGTGGTCTCAGGCGAGGCTGAGAGACCTCCTCATCTTAGTCGTTGGCCACTCGACCCTGACAGCCCAAACTCCCCTCCCCCCTGTGTCGTCGTCTTCCCCATCGTCAGCTTCTGCCCTGCTGTGGACGTCCCATCTTTTTAGAGGACATCGATGGCAGCAAGCACCTGGAGTCTAAAGGAAACTCCAGACCACCCAGACATTTTCAGCACGGAGGGCAGCTTAGGGAGTTTGAGCAACTTATTGCAAAGTTAGGCTGACGATTTTTGAATACCTTTTCCACCTTTTATTTCCAACCGTATCATCCATTTGAAAAGAAGGACAGAAAAGATTCCCACCCACCCAAACTGGACGGCTGTTGAAGCTCTGTGAAAATGATTAGTGAAACAGTTGAAGCACTTCCCCCAGCCCGTCGATGGCAGTGATGTGACCCATCTGCCCTCGATGGTCACAGGCGCTTCCAGAGACTTCCGGAAGGGCAGGAAGAGAAGCAGCTCAGGAACACATCTGGCACGGCTGCTGCCAGCTGTGTCCTAGTGCTGGGACGGGTTTTCATTTAACACACACGTACAGGGGAATGTGTGGTGCACCGAGAGTGGACACGTGAGCCATTAAGAGGCCAGCTACGTACCTTTGGAAACAGTCTTCTGTAACACAGATACACCAAAGAAACCCACAAACCTGGAGAAAATATATCTTAATAATCTCTGATAGGTATCTCAGCCGGCAGTGAGTTTAATATGACAGCGCAGCATCTGAAAGTGCTAATGAAAAATAAGGTGCTTTGGTCAGCATTTAAGGACTTTCCTGTTTAATAAAAGGATTTTATTTTTGTAGAGAAGAATTTTGCACGTCTATAAATTCTCAACTTCAACCTTGAATTACAAGTGCATATTTTACTAAACTAAGAGCACAGAACCCGAGCTTTCAGTCTGCCACAATGCGGTATGGCTACTGGAGGGGATGCCTCCTCCCTAGGTCCCCAGGGCACTTGGAACGGTTGAAGACTTTAAGGACGTTTTAGCGACGGGGCAGCGAGGCTGAAGCTGAAAGGCAGAGCTGCATGGTGGGAAGAAGGAGGAGAGCAGCAGTGAGCTGAGGAGGGCAGGAGAGCCGGGCAAAACGAAGAGGAAATAGATCTGGACGCTCCCCCCCACCCCCACCGACCTTCACGGCTGGCCCGTTCCCTGCCCGCCCCTCCTGTGCCCAAGAAGGAAGCAGCACTCTTGGAGCAAAATCAGATAAAAAGAAGGAAAAAAAAGACGACCTGCACTGGACTTTTCATCATGATAGAATTTATAAGCAGAAACTCAGTACTTATTTCTGCCCATTATTCCGTTTTTGTTGCTGACTTTATATTTTCTACATAGGATAAGTACTCTGCGATAATAATTTCTTCATCTTCCAGCGTTGAGTCAAGATAATCTTCTTCGTGTTCTGGAATATCTTCCAATATTTCATTGACAGCTTCTGTCTCCATATCTTCATCTGTTGAGGCACTAGAGGCACCTGCAACAGAGGGGTGTGGGAACAGCTGAGGTGAGGGGGAAGAGGAGAAAAAGGAGAAAATGCCACAGAAAGTTGGAAGGGACCCCCGGCGACTTCCACAAAGCCCGGCCGCGCCCTCCGGGCAGCCCACGGCGCAGACCAGGGCCTACGCCCCGCCCCTCCCCCGTCAGCTTCCGGTTAGCAGGCCTCTCTCAAGTCGGCATTGGAGACCTCAGACCTACCTGCGGAGTCGGAAGGGGACGTGGATGGTGTCGACGAACAGCCTTCCAGCGAGAGATGCACGTCAGGAGGAAGGCTTCCTCCGTTGTGGGCGAGGGTCTGAGCTGCCAGCTGGACGTTCCCCCTGAACACTCTCAAGGCAGCGTCGGCTGCTGCCGCGTCAAAGCCCATATACACCAGCTGGGGGAGGACACAGGGAGGGGGCAGCCGCCGCTGACGGGCCTCGGCTGCACACGGCCGACACCGTCCGACACCCCTAGCCAGCGCCCGCCCCCACCCCCGCCCCCGCCAGGACGGCCCTAGCGGGAACACGTGTTGAAACCCATGGCACGCATACAGCGCTGCCCTACTGTGCGCACCGCTCTTTAGCACCGGTGTGCACACGAGGCTGGAAGGGACCGAGGAAGACACAAGCCAAACGTGCCAGTGCCCGGCCATAGCAGGCTTGTGGGCCGGCAGGGAAGTGATAACCCTCGCCACTAGGACCCTTAGTCAAGCAGTCACAACATACTAGGTGTACTACCAGGGGAGGGAAGATGTGGACAGAGTCGCCAGAGTGACGTCTCTTTAGGTCACAGGCAGAGAACCGGGCTGAAAGAAGCGTGCCTGGTGTGTAAAGTACTGTGTGCACACACAAGGAGAAAAGCCTCAGAACTTCCAGTTGCTTTCTGACGTCCTGTTCTTGAAGGAAATGCCTTCTACTCCACTTCCACCCGCTGCAACTGCTGCGTGCCTGGCTGGCCTCCTGGGGTGGGCCTGAGTCACGCCTGGAGCCCCGTCCTGCCGCCAACCTCGTCACCCTAGGCAATCCCACGCAAGGCTGTGCAGGCGGAGGGACGCGGATCCATCCTGACTTACTTGGTCGATGTTTTCCTGGGAAGGACTTTCTTGATGGTTGTTGGTTTCAGGATCTGAATCATTCAACCACCACATCTGCGGATTGCTGAGAAGAATCTACAAACACACAGGGACATGCTTTACTCATCACGAACACCTGCTCACTTAGGCAAACCACCTATTCTGTGCTAGGCGACACGACCAGGGGACACACCAACACGCAAGTTCAGGACGCCGCGGGGGGACCAGGCAAAGGGTGCTGAGAAAGCAGAGAAAGGGGGCCCCGGACGCAGACGCGGGGCGGGGCGGGGATGCTGGTGTTCAAAAGCTTCCTGCCCCCGGTAACATCTGCAGGATGAGCAAGGTTAGCCAGACCAAAAGATCCCTTCTGAGGACCCAGGAAGGGACGAGAGCGCCCGGGTGGGAAGCTACCAAGGCAACCCCAGCTGCGTTAGGGCTCAGCCTCCGGGGCGACAGGCCACAAAAGGCTACACACGCCAGTGCTTCTCAGGCAGTGCAGGGCCAACCAATGTAATTTCTCTTTGGAAGGTGTCACGAGCTAGATCTCACATGTCGTCGAGACGAGCATAAGAGTTCTTTTGACCCCTGATTTTCATATCACACGGTGCTTACTCAACCCTAAAAAAACCCCATTGGGAATTCCGTAGTGGTGGCACGCGTCGATGCGTGACTTGGTGCAGTTCAAACCTGCCGTGGTGCCCCACCGGTCCTGCACACATTCAGAATTCCCCGCCTTTTATAGTTCTGCCACGCGAGAAGCCAAACTAGATATTCAAATTCGTTTATCAATCTATCTATATATATACTTATATATTTACGCATATATACGTCTTTGTACATATATTTATATATATTTACATATATATTTATTTATATAATATATAGGTAAACATTTACTTGTGGAAACCTCTGGGGAACGGACAGGAGGTCTTGAGAATGAAAGGCAAGGGCAGGGCAGGCTCCAGCAGGAACCCCTCGGCAGGGCGACAAGGTGACGCCCGCCCTCCCGGCCCCAGCCTCCGGCAAGCACAACCCCGGCAGCTCCCCGGGGCTCCCGCTCCCCTCAGGGTGCCCCACATCTGCCGGAGAGGCGCCCCCGGGGGCGTGACCCCCCACAACGCAGCTGCAGCCTCGCCCCCGACGTGCTGTGCTCGCACAGGGCGGCCGCGCTCCGCTGTGTTCTGTCTCCCCAACACTCTGCGCTCCCTGAGGTCAGCGTGTACTGACTGCATCAAGAAACAACACGATATTCAAATAAAACGTTTTAATGAAAAGAAAACTATACTGCAACTTTCATCACCGTCCCCTTCCTGCGTCCCTGCCAACCCCTGGTGCTGCAAACAAAAACCTCACGCAGAGTTCTGCCCCACGGACGCTGCCCAACAGTGGGCGGGCACCGAGGTGGGGTCTGTCCTTCTGGCCCCGTCACTGGGTCCGAGAATGAGAACGGACCCTGAGATCCATACCAGGACTGGGGACAAAGGCCCTGGGAGGGGGGCTCCATGTGCCGCGGGGGGACACCGGAGAGGAGGTCAGGGGAAGAAGGGGCCCCACGGCCACACCAGGGGCGCTCAGGGCAGGCCGAGAGGCCCCGGGGGACGCGCTACCTTCAGGGCTTCGTCCAGGTTCCCGCTGGCCTGATGCAGGGCCTGCTTGGCCGCGTGAGTAGAGTAGCCCATTCCTTTCAAAGAGTTTATGTTCTCCAGCCGGCGTCTTTTCTTCTCTTTTTCCTCTTTCCTTATTTGGGCCAATTCCTTTAGGAAAACAGCAAAGTCACCGAGTTGGGGACTGGGATTCCGTAGGGAGACCTCTCGGTATGCTCTGCAGGATTCTTGGGGTCGACGGGCCAAGCGAGTGACAAAAGGGGAGTGAACCGCTCCGCACGTCTCACCCAAGCAAGAGCATGAGAGCTGCGAGGGCAGGGGGCACGCGCTGCCCCTGGGGCAGGGCCCGTGGGGGTAGAGACCTCCCTCCGGGCCTGGAAGACAGTGCCTCTTAGTCACCGCCATCCCGACCAGAACAGGCCACTCGGAACCAGGGAACTCATCGCCACCAGGCCGGAGAAGCGGATGGACCCTCTCTGGGGGGCTGGGGGGCGGTGGTACTTCCTGGCCCCTCATTTATCCCCGGGGATCTTGTTAAAATGGTGGACTCTGAATGGGGGTTGGGGGCAGTGTCCCAGGTGACCGCAGAGCTGCAGACCCGACCCACCCCACTCCAGGCAGCAGGGACTCAGATGCCTCCTAGGGCCTATTAGCCTATTTAAAACCTCCAGAATGGTCAATGTTAGGTGACAAAGGTCATCTAGTCCCACAGTTCTTGACCCCGGGTCTCGTAAGTGCCTGCTGTTGCCCCGAGAGTCTGAGAAGGGCTGTGGAGAGTTCTAGCCTCTTCTCTCCCATCCCAGCCCCACAGAAGAGAGTTCAGGATTTTTGAAAACAAATGTAATTTTTAAAAAAACGGATTTTGCTGACAGAAAACAAAACAAGCTAAAACAACTCTGAAAAGCACTAGTTTAATCCAACCTCATCATTTTGCCAATGAGAAGACAGAAAATCTCTAAAGAAAGTTAAGTGGCCTGCGGACCAAGGTCACAGTTGACCGCAGAGCTGGGGTGAGGGCTTCTGCACAATTCTGGACATGGCCAGTTCTCACCCGACACAGAGAGAACAGCGGAGAAGATGGCTCTCTCTCCTCTGTTAGGTCTGTTCCTACCTCCGTGGCTCACCCCAAGCACCAAGTGCCCCCCATCTTCTTGCACACGGGGGGGCCGTGGCCTCATCTCTTAGGAAGAAAGGAGTCCTCACGGCGCAGCCAGAAATTCCCGCAGAGTCAGCAGGAGGACTCACAGAACCGAGTGACTCCCTCAAACACCCCCGGGGACGAAGGCGTCCTTAGACTAAATTCCTGTTTCAAAGCGGACAAGATGCTGGTAAGCATCTGCATCACCAGGGGCATCGTGGCGGGCCAGCCCCCTTCACCTGTGTTCATCTGGAGCGAGTCCCCCACCCCAGCACTGCCGCGGTGCCCCGCGCAGGCCGAGGCCCGGCCATCTCACCCCTGCTCCGAGTCCCACCCGATCAGGTGCCGGTGCCCCTTCCTCGCCCCCCGGCCCCCATGCCCCCAAGCTGCCCCCATCCTGCCGGCACCACAGCCACGCAGGCCAGCAGAGCGATTCCATGGCCCTCACGTTTCCACCTTTGTTCGCGCCTCCCCGCCGCCCAAGCTGCCTTCACCCTGCCCATCACCGCTTCCGATTTCGGCTTCTTCCACTCGTATTTCAAAGGGCTAAGAAGGGGCGCCTGGGTGGCTCAGTCGGTTGGGCCTTCGACTTCGGCTCAGGTCATGATCTCACGGTCCGTGAGTTCGAGCCCTGCGTCGGGCTCTGTGCTGACAGCTCGGAACCTGGAGCCTGCTTCTGCTTCTGTGTCTCCCTCTCTCTGACCCTCCCCCATTCATGCTCTGTCTCTGTCTCAAAAATAAATAAACATTAAAAAAAAAAGGGGGGGGGCTAAGAAACGTGCATGGCGTTGGAACCCAGAGCAAGACGCAGCCAGCCGGGAGACACGGGGCTCACGTCACACAGACCTGAGACTGAGTTGGAACCTCACGGAGTTCCGTTTAATTACAAATGTCTACACCAGCTCTTATTCGTGTCGGTACACAAGAGGATACACAATCTTTTCTGACGTTTCTCTTTATACTAGAAACCGGAGACACAAAGCAGACCAACCGGAGGACAGTGGGCACTGCTCCGTGTGCCGGGTACCCAGCCCAGCCTCCCATGCAGAGCGGGCTCGGGGGCGTCGGGGGAACGGGGACATCCGCCTCTCCCTGCTGCCCAGCCCTTCAGCACTGTGGCCACCTCGGTGTCTGCTGCTTTGGCCCAAAGGGGAACCAGCCTGTACTCGGGACGAGCCCGGGGAGGCCCCAGGAAGGGCTATGGGGGGGGGGGGTTTCTAGTGTCTTCCCTCCTCCGCCCCCACAGTGACTGCTTAGAAGGCAGCCAGTCAGCGAGCAGCTCGGGGTTGTTCAGATGATTCTGAAGCTCAGACCGAGCTCCTGGGGTGAGGAGAGGGCCCTGACTACAGACAGTGGACAGACCCGGAAGCCAAGCTCTCCGCCCCAGGGGGAAGCCACTGGCCCAACTAACCTGAGGGAGACTCATGCTGCCTCTGAGCAGCGAAGCAGGCCAGTAATTTCCTGCCCAGAGTTTAAACCAGTTTGGATTGGGGTTTTTATTGCTCTCAACCCAAAGCACCCTGAACACGTCCACCGGGTCCAAGAGTGAACCGGGTCAACCGCTCTGCATACACCATCTTGCCCTTGATTTTCTCCAAGGGCTTAGGACTTGGTTCAGTAAATGCACTACGGTAGGACTCCACTGTTCTTCAACATTTATTTTGGCTACTTACAAAGTCAGGAAGTGGTCATTTTTGCCCCCTCACAGTATCTCTTGGCTTTTCAGAACCTTTGGTAAAAACTCATCAGAATGCTGCTGTCAGATGGGCGTGGAAAGTGCATGAGAAAACCAGAGTCTTAGTTCAGGTTTTACCACTGATTTGACCCACAACCCCCGAAACGTCAACCGCTGAGCCCCATTTTCCTCATCTGTAAAACTGATAATTATCTGCCCCAGCGGCCTCAGGCGCTCACAGGCAGAACTGAATGACGTCATGACCCTGAGAATGTTTTTTATAAACTCTAAAGTATATACAAATGTAAGGAAAGATTATGAGAAATATTTTTCAGTGTCTCATTTTAAAATGCTGGCTTTCCAAATGCTAGTGAAATCTTACAATCAAAATTAACGTAACAGATGCAGTCTCAGCAATGCTTGCTTTTCTCCTAGTACTGAACTTGTTTATTTATTCATCTACTTTTAAGCCTTATCCCCAATGTGGGGCTTGAACTCACGACCCTGAGATCAAGAGCTGCATACCCTACCGACTGAGCCAGCCAGGCGCCCTAGTACTGAATAAGACTGTGTGAAATGCAAAAACACACAAAACTTAGCTTTTCCAAGTCTCTGCCTTCACCCACTCACTGACTTCTACAGCAAGACCCAACGGACCATGATCAGGAGGGCAGTCGGGCAGACTGGCAGACAGAAAGGTAGCTACCAGCTGGGGTCTTAAAAGGTGAAGCCAAAACAGCCCTTCAGACTGGCTGCTGTGTAACTGGCCCACGGATCCACTCCCGCTCCAGCACCAGGCAGGCCAGGGACCACACTGGGCTTTCCCGACCAAATACTCTTTTACTGAAAACTAGCATGTTAGATATGGCAACATGCCCTCCAGCTCCAAAATCTACTTAATTATTTTTGTTAATGTTTATTTTGAGAGAGAGAGACAGAGAGAGAGGGAGAAAGTGGACGATGGGCAGACAGCGGGGGAGGCAGAGAATCCCGAGCAGGCTCTGCACTGACAGATGTGGGGCTCGAACCCACAGACCGTGAGATCGTGAGCTGAGCCGAAGTCAAGAGTTGGATGCTTAACCCACTGAGCCATCCAGGTGCCCCCGAAAATCTACTTACTTATAATCGTTCCAAATGATTATAGTTTTGTCCCTTTGCCTTCATAATGTTAATTGCTCCTATGACTTGACTCACGTTTCCAGCTAAGAATGCCATCCCAAACTACAGCTACGGCTCCAAGGGAAAACAAAGCCCCCCTCTAAACTGGTTTCCGGAATCTACCATGGTAAGCAAAGAGAGAGAAAGAGAGCAAAGACCCGCACAGACAGGCTACCTGGACGACGCGCTTAGGAGCTACTGCCGCCGCAGCAGAAAATAAAACTGAGGAAAAACCACGCTGCCTGAAGATGAATTCAATTAAATGAGACAAGTTTCTCCTGTTTCTTCCCAGTCCGAAGTATAAAGAGCTCCTTGTTGTTAATAACTACCATGGAATAATCTTTTTCTCTTCCTTCCAATCCAAGAGCTATAGCGTTTTGGAAACAGGCTTACTATTGCCTCAAGTTTCACACCTACGCAAAGGCGGAGCCCCAGTGTCGCCGAGACCACGTTAAGGTACCTCTCTGCGGTTGGTAATGTGGGCAGCCGCGTGGTCCACGTTCCCGTCACATGCCCTCAGGCCAAGCCGGGCCTCCTGGGCAGTAAATCCCAACTGCAACAAATTGTGAACTTTTGACGGATCAATATATAGCTCTTTAAAGAGTTGACGTGCCTGCAGACAAGGAAAAAATACACGAATCATGAACTATAACAACATTAAAGCTGAACACAAGGCTAAAGCCTGAAAGAAATTAGCTTGTACCCTATGTGATTGAGGGCTGTGTCAGATTTTAGATAAAAACTCTTCAACTCTACCTGTCATCAACTAGCTCGAGTAGAATACAGATCTCTACAGATCCCTACAGATCCCACGCTGTGCATGTGATGTATCATAATGTAACAGAAGGCAACAGGCCTCTGGAGTATCATGGGAGGGGCCGGTATCCACTATCTCCCCCGTTTATGTAATCAAATCCCCTGAACTGGAGCTGTGCACATGGCATTTCTCACCCCCTCCTGCAGCTGGGTGTAGCCAGGGGGTTAAGTCCCGGCCAGGGGCACGTAGCAGGAGTGACAGCCCCAACTTCCGGCCCTTCCCGAGGCCGCCCTGGACTCTCTCTCTTGCCCCCTCTGCTGGCTGGAAGGGGACTGACAGGAGCATCCTTGGCTGCCGCACACAGGCTGGCGGAGCTGCGCTACTGACCCCGCCTGCTCACCTCTCCACTGCCAGATGGCAGGCAGGCATGGAAACTTCTAGCCAATTACAGCCACTGTCTTGTTGAGGTTTCCTTATCACAGCATCTCACCTACACCCTAACGGATACAAGTATGTTTGTGGTATGTACGAGGCGGAGAACACGGGAGATACATGCATGTCCTTTACAAGTCACAAACTGCTGAGTTTATGAAATACTTAACTTTGGGGGATGAAAAAAAAAAGGTAGTTGAAAACGGTTACCACTTTGGAGTATTCACTTTCTTACCTTGTTGAGATACTCACGAGCCTCTTCACCGTTTCCACTGTGATAATTTCGGATACCTTGAAGCAAGTAAAGTCTTAAAAAACAGCACCTTCTCTTTCCCACAGTTCCCCTAAAATTATTGGGGAAGAAAAAAGAATAAAATGGTCTTGTTTCTAATTACAGAGCTGTAATGTTCACCCTTGTAATCCCTTTCATCCCCACAGGGGCAAAACAGCGTAACGAAAACGTTTATTCCTCCTGGAGGGGAAGGAAGTACACAAAAACCCAAACCAGGGAGGTTTTATGCTGCCCTGAGATTTCCAAAGCAGAATTCTGCTGACCTGTGGAAATCACCTTAGAAAAATCCTATTCAAATCACAGTTCTCGAGCTGTGACTCACTCGTGGAACTGTTACCATTCCAAATGTGTATTTTTTTCCTGCATTTAAGTCTTCCACGAGACTCTACTGAACACAGTCACCAAGCTCTCTTGGTCGGGGTGACCATCAGCGGGGGTTTTGTGGCTGGAAAACTGTGTTCCTCTGGCTACACACTGAGCGGCCCAGCTTGTAGAACCACCCCACCGAAAAAGCGCATAAAACGAGCACCATGCATGCGACCATCAAATCGCCTTTTGGCGGCCATCTCCAACAGGAATATTTATTTAACGGGAATGCAGCTCAAGTTCTAGACATGGGCTCAATGATACATAAACAAAGTACAGTAACATACTTTTATGTGGACCAGCCTCTGATGGTTTTCTCCGTAACAATTTTTGAAGCATTTCTGAGCCAAGTTTAGTTTTTTTTCTGCGTCGTCAAGGCATTCCAGTTGTTCCAAGCGGAAGTAACACCACACTATGTCCAGCTGGAGCACCGCATAGTTATCTACCGTATCCAACAGCTCCCTGCAGCACTCACTTGGGGGGGGGGGGGGGGGGGGGGGGAACAGCACACAAAGGGAGCATTAACAACCTTTTCTGAATTTCTGCAAGTCTTTTCCAGGTTTCGCTGTATTTCCAAAGACCGGCTGCTCTAAAGCACAGACCCCTATGTTTGCGAAGGGAGCTGTATTTATAAGCTGAATCCTCCCAATGGGGAAAAAGCAGTTAGGGCTCAGGAATAACGGTCTAATACCATCTGCCCTGGGCATAAACACACGCACAGCCTTGCTGTGCCGGGAAAGACGTTCAGCAGGAAGTGGAAATTGGGGTCACCGTGTCAAAACCCCTCAGCAAACATGAGGAGACCATGGTTTAAAGCAAAGGTTTCCAACCCTGACTCCAAATCAGAATCACCTGGAAGTGAGGAATTTTTTCTTTTTTCTTTTTTTTTTTGGTTAATACTGATGTTGAGACTCCATCTACATCAAGTTGTAATAGAAACGTCTGGAGATAGGGCCTGGATGCTGTATGTCGAGTATCTCCCTGGGTGATTCTAACATACAGCCAAAGCTAAGAACCAGTGCTTTAAAGACACACCCCAAAAAAATCACTGCTTACTGGGAATGCCCCAACTGGTGAAAACAAGGTATTCATATGCAATCACAGGCAAGGTGGGAGGAAAAAGGATCCAGAAAATGCCAGGCTCTAAAAGCTTACGGATGTGGGGGCCCAGGTACAGGCTAAATGCTACCCTGTAGCTGTCGCAGCAGGGCTAACCCCAGGTCCAGAGAAAGGAAGAAAACAAGACAATGATATGTTGACAAAGATGGACATCAAGATTATTTATTTTAAATGTGATTTTTAGAAATTCATCATGCAAATCCAGACCTGAAATCTGAACCTCCTCGTCGACAAGGAAGGAAAATATTTGGAATCGTGTGTTACACCTAGACAAACTTGGGGGGCGCCTGGGTGGCTCCGTCGGTCAAGCATCCGACTTGGGATCTCACGGTTTGTGAGTTCAAGCCCCACATCAGAATGCTTCGGATTCTATGTCTCCCTCTCTCTTGCCCCTCCCGCTCACACTCTGTATCTCTCTCTCAAAAATAACATTAAACACGTTTTTTTAAAAGAGAAAGGTCTTGGCTGTTTGTTTTCACGGGTATTCTATCAAAAAAAATAAGATTGCTCTTGTATCAAACTGCAAAGTCCACATGCCCTCAAGCTTCCCACCTTGCCCATCAAAATCTGCCTGAAGAAAAAAAGAAAAACCCATGAAATGCGATGGCGGCATTTACGCTGTAAAGCAGGAGTCTCCTAAGTGGAACGTCAGGCCTCGGGGGTGCGCCCGGGACAGTCTACACGCGTATGCAAGAGAAATATGCCAAAGCAGGCTTCTCTCCTCTTTGTGAAGGTTTTGTAACATACACACCGTATCTTACACACGTGCACGCACAGCTGCATGGCTGGGCACGGGCACTTTTTTTTTTGTTTTTAATTTTTTTTTTTAACATTTATTATTGAGAAACAGACACAGAGCGTGAGCAGGGGAGGGGCAGAGAGAGGAGGAGACATAGAATCTGAAGCAGGCTCCACACTCTGAGCCGTCAGCACAGAGCCCGATGTGGGGCTTGAACTCGCGAACCCTGAGATCATGACCTGGGCCCAAGCTGGAGGCTCAACCAACTGAGCCACCCAGGTGCCCCCTCTGGGCAGGGGCACTTTCTCAGAATGCCTGCTCAGCCCGAGAACTTGCCTTTGAGGGAAGAGGAAGGATCTTTTATGTCCAAGGTGATCTTACTTTCTAGACTCCCTCTGTCTCTGTGACAGAAGATTATCCTGCCATCCCTAAGAAAGCAGGGGACATTTTGTCACAGTTTTCAGTATCTTGTATGTGTGCACAGGCTCATTCGTGTTTAATAAGCACGAAGGGCAAGGGCAGGAACTGCCTCATTTCAGGTAGGCATAGAAGCCTGTGTACAAGTTCAAGCCCGAACGCAGTACTGTGCAACATGAAAACAAACACCAGTCTCACAGCTGAGAAATACATTTCATTCTTTTAGTTTTAAAAACAACACTTTCTATTCATAGAGAGGCCTATAAGAGACCACAAAATCATTGCTTATATGTAGTAATTCTGAAACTCAGGCCTGTCATTGAACCTGATTGGATCCCTCAGAAAAAAACAAAATTTTCAAAGCCTTGTATCAAATTGTACCATAGAATATATTTTTATTAATACTGCTTCAGCTTGTGGTTTTAGCGGCTTTCACAATCAGCCGTCAAAAAGTTCTCATGTTAAAAAACATTAATTGAAATACCTAAATGAGCAACGTTTATTTAAATAAAGCCTACTGAGCCTACCTTTAGAAAAATTAAATCCCATTTGGGCTGAAGTCAGTTACTTAACAGAAACTTATTCTGTTTGCCTTATGAGTTCAAAATTTTTATGTAAAATAAAGATACTAGTTTCAAGAAACGTAAGCTAAGCCTACGTATCTCCGTTTTCTTTCAGGGAAGGTTGGCTAAGAAGTCTTTTTATCGCTGGCCTTAAGGAACCGGATTACAGTATGCCCTGGTGTAGTTTTTCCATAGTTCTTTTACTTAGGATTCATTATGGTCCTTTTACCTGGGGGTTTACGGGTTTTCATCAAACTGGGAAAATTTGGGGCCATTATTTTTTTTTTTTTTTTGGTCCCAGCTGCCTTTTTCAGGGCCTACAATTATCCACAAATAGGGTCATCTGAGGCTGCTTTATAACTTGTGGATGATGTGCCCCCCCCCCCCCCGGCTTTTTTTCTTTTTTTAGTCCTTTCAGCTTCCTGTTGGATCATTTCTGTTGCCTCACCTTTACATGTACCCATCTTTTCTTCTCTGGGGTCCGATGTACACTTAATCCCACCCGATGCTTTCCACCTCAGACGTGGGGTTTTTCATCTCTGCAATTCCAACGTGGATCTTCAGTGTGTCTTCCAGGGGTCTATTTAACATGCTCCGTCCGTCCTTTACCTTCCTGAACATACGGGACGCAGTTCTAGTAACCGTTTCAATGTCCCCGCTTACTAATTCTGTCTTCCAAGTCTGTTTCCATTGACTGGGTCTTTCTCCTTAGTGTGGAGTTCTGTTTGCTTGCTTCTTTGCAGGACTGCTAGTTCTTAATTGGCAACTGGATGTTTCTGTATTGCTGGAAGTATTACTGAGCTTTGTCTGAGAGGGAGTTACTTGAAAACCACGTGATCCTTTTAAGGCTTGCTTTTAAGCTTGGTTAGGTGGGACCACAGCAGCCCTTGGAGAGAATTTTGGCCTACTGCTGAGGCAATACCGTTCTGAATTCTGTGCGACGGCCTGTGACCAAAAAGATTCCCACTGTGGCTGGCGGGAACGCAGATTATTCTCGGCCCTCCGAACTCTGAAGACTGTTCTCTGTTCCACTCGGGTGGGGTTTTCCCCTGCCTTGGGTAGTTTCCTCACACGCGTGTGCTGATCGTTACTCAACAGAATACTCCAATGAGACCCGCTGAAGCTCTCTGACATCCTCCCTCAGGCAGAGGCAGCTCTCTCTCCTCTCACATCTTGGCCTCCTTGGATTCCTGGCTTCGACTCCAGCGGGACCAGGAGGCTGCATCTGGGTTTCTCCTCCCTGCACTGAAGTCTAGAGATGCTCTGGGCAGCCAGCTGAAACAATCACAGGGCTCCCCTAGTCTGTTCCTCCACCTTAGCGACCGCTGTCCTGTACTGCTCGGAAACTCGGGTTTTCAGACACCTGGCCCAAATTTTCAGTTGTTTTCGGTGACAGGGTACGTCCAGTCACTGTGACTCCATCATGGCCCAAAGCAGAACTCTCACTTGTAGTTTTAAACAGGGGAAGAAACTACTCGCGGTCATACTACCTACCATCCCTCCAGATGTAGAACAGAGAGCTGGGACGGGACTTTTGGCCACCGTGAAGGTGGGAAATCATCACGTGGGAAAGGAAACAACACACGCACGTCCCTGACGTGTGTCAGCGCTCGTCTCCTTTACCAAGAGGAAGCACTCGCACCCAACGTATGCCAGTAAGGTAGCCCAAATAAACAGAGCTTCAGGGAAAAAATGTCATTCTCTGCTGAGGCACTGACAATTATTCCTGGATTAGTATACCTACTGCTTACTGAACACGTTAACGTACTGTGAACTGGAGATACGGTTATTTTTATTCAAGGGTTCCTGGAGACCCGAAAATCATTTCAAGGATTTATATGGGATAAAAAGATGAAGAAAGGCTCATGCAGACAAATCAAGGTCAACCACGTCTTGGTAACTGCTGAAGCTGGATTAAAAGTGTATAGGAATTCACTATACTAATCTTTACGTGTACTTGAAATTTTCCTAACCAAAAGTTACGAACAATTATGGAAGGAAACGAGAAACCGTATCTGAGTTTGAGGGACCTAACTTACCGCCTGCACCGTGTCTAGTCGAAGAAAATGAAACCAGCATAGAAGCAGAGACCAGCAGAGTAAGAAACCCCGAAAGGCACCAAGCCCTCGTTCTAGTTATTTTCAGATTCGCCTCCTTCTCCCAAATATTCGAAACAACAAATCCCCTTTCTTGCTTAAGTCAGTTTAAACTGGGATTTGTTCACTTAAAGCCCGAGGGTGCTAGTACGTTTGGCAAACCGTAAACATCTGTATTGATTTTCTTGACGTGTATGATACATCTTGGGGGAATTCGTCAAAATGGGGGAAAAAATTACCCGAATGTTGTTAACTTCGGACCATTCTTAAAGCTCAAGTCTAATTTTCAAATGTTTCTTCTTTCGGGATTATAGTGTCTCAGTGCCTTTTGCCATTAAGAGGAATTAGGAATCCTTGGCAAACGGCTGTTTCCTGGCCTGGGGCAGGGAATGGGCAGGAGGCATCTGGAACACCAGAGACCAAGACCGCTGGGATCAGGTCAAAAACATGAAAGACAGCCAGGACCCACTTGCTGGCCAAAGACGGCCAATTTAAAGCACTGAGGTTTGAAATACATCGAATGTGTTAAAGTCCATGAGTTCACACTGATACTGTAAAAAAAAAAAAAAAAAAAAAAAAGAAAAACAACCCAGTTCACTGCCGATATCCCCTTTGGAGAATTCTAGGGAAGCCGCTCATTTATTCTGAAAACAAGAAAACAAGAGGGAAGAACCGAGCTTTTTATTCTTTCTGTACAAACTGTACCTGACTGTAACCCAATTAGCTGATGAGGAAAAATATTTCTTCCCAGGAAAATCCCGGCAATAAATGCAGCAGGTATCACTGTTTTGCAGCCCCTGATAAAACAATAGATTTGGGGAATGATCAACATCCACACCAAAACCACGAGGGGGAAAGCTGATGGGGCCTGCGTGACAGATGGGGCAGGCTGCCGACGCATCACAAAACCCAGACCTATGTCCCGCATGCTTGCCGTAAGGACAGTAAGTGCGTATGTCTATAAAATTCTTCACAGGGAAGACCTTCCTTAAAACCGGAAGACCTTCCTTGACTGGGCAATCTTCCTTATAACTGGTATTCACCAAATACAAAAGCGCCTACCAGAAATATTTGTCAGCATCCAACAGACATGGCAAGGCTATTCCATATTCTTTTCTTTTCAGGAAAGCTCTGCCCTTCTCATGATATCCCATAGCTAACATAAGGGCCTAGAAAAAAATACGGATTTAAAAAAAACATCACTTTAAACTATAATAAAACAAATTCTATTAAAAGCACAGTAAGTCTAAAGAAATCAAATAAAGATTAAAAAAAACAATGACAACAAGATCACAACTGAATCTAAAAGCCGAAATCAAGAAAAATACAATCAATGCTCTCATTTCATCAAAATGCTGAGATCAAGCACTCAGTTCAATGTGACTGCTACGGTCACAGCCAGCACCTGCCCCCTTTGTTTCCAGCAGTTTATTCTAGTACCTGGTGACTTAGATGGATTTCTAGTACTCTCGAAGACTGAACACATAAAGAAGTAACCAGAGATGCTTGTTTGTATCCTTTTTAGAAAACATATTCATTTCACTTTCTAGTCTTGACGAAGTTTTTTCTGAACTGTCAACTCTAATATTTCTAAAACAAGTTTTCTTTATTTTTTATTACTTTTTTACACATTTATTTGGGGGAGAGCGCAAGCAGGGGAGGGGCGGAGAGAGGGGGATGGAGGATCTGAATGAAGTAGGTAGGCTCTGAGCTGACAGGCTGACAGCAGAGAGCCCCCATGTGGGGCTCAAACTCCTGAGTCGTGAGATTGAGACCTAAACTGAAGTCAGATGCTCAGCTGACTGAGACACCCAGGTGCCCCTCTAAAACAATTTTTAAAAGGCAATCCAGGGGCGCCTGCCTGGTTTGGTTAGTAGAGCATGTGACTCTTGGTCTTGGGGTCATGAGTTCCTACCCCATGCTGGGCCCAGAGCTTACTTTAAAAAAAAAAGTAATGTAGAAAATGCTTTAAGTTCATTGATACTTAGATTTGAGTTTATACTTCAGTCTTGTAAATGTTTTCGGAAAAGATCTGGATATCGTCATTTAATGTAAGGGAGCTGTGGCGAATAATCACCAACGTTTAAAAACAAACACCGATCAATCCACTGATGGCTACAAAGTCCTCTTCTTAAAACGTGACTTTAATCCTTCACTTTCAAGGGAGTAATTCATATTGTGAGACCTACACAAACTTGTCTTTTAAAGACGGAAAAATTAGGGGGCGCCTGGGTGGCTCAGTCGGCTAAGCTCCAACTTCGGCCCTGGCCACGATCTCACGGTTGGTGACACACAGCCCCGCATCGGCCTGTGAGCTGACGGATCCCGTCTCCCTCTCTGTCCTCCTCTCTCTCTGTCCCTCCCTTGCTTGTGCTTCCTCTCAAACATAAATAAGCATTAAAAAAAATAAAGACAAAAATTAAAATGGACTTGGCCCACCGTCATTCTAGCTCTTCTTTCTAAGAAGGTCCTGGACTCTAGCTCTCTCATCTCGGGGTCGCAGCTGTAGAACACTGCCATAAAAGACCAGCTTGGGTATGTTCCAGGGGACAACCGCCTCCTGCCTATTCCAAGCTAGCCAACACGGAAAGGGGGACTGGGGGGCTGGGGTGAGATGGCAGAATCGCCTGTCAGACTCTTCCCAAGTTACAGAGCCCCCACCCCAGCCCCCCCCCCCTTATCCGTCCCTTGGGGGGCATGGCCCTCTAGTGAAAACACCACATCAAAGCTACCACTGCCCCGGGAAGCCACTTATGCTGAAGGCAGTGCGTCACATTACTCAAGAATGTTCCAAGTCACCGCCGCGGGACAGTGCAATCATGCTGTCCCGTTCCACTGCACTGAAAATCACAGGGTGAGTCCACTGTACCCAGGTGCTCACCATATGGTGACATCCCGTTTATATGCTCAACCAGAAAGCTGTTTCTAATCCTTTCTAATAGTCCAAGATACAAGAACTAGCAAACCACTTCTGTTCTGGACAGCCAGTCGAAGCGCGAGCCACAAACTTCTATAGTCCTTACTTTTCTTTCTGAAGGGGGAATTCTGATGGATCTGCCCGTCTGGTTAGCTATGTCTAAGTACGGCGTGGTTTCTGGATCCACCACCATCTCAGCTGCAACAGAGCAGAAAGGAACCCCGTTAGTTCGACGCTAAAAAGCAGTGATGGGGACACTGAACTACTAGACCGTGGGGCACAAGAGCCCATGAGAACGGTGAGCCCCCTGCCCCTCCCCGCCCTCCCCCCCAGGTCTGATCTGCCACCGCCTGTAAGACCCGGAGTGAGATAAAGCGCCCAGCGTGCTGTGTACCTCTCTCCGCCAAGATCTCCAGGCCTCTCTTGGTCCTCTGGATTCTTCTTTCTTTTAGTTCGGCTTCATTTTGCTCTTCTTCTTCAACCTGGAAGTTTTTCCTCACATCCTCTTCAGACTGTTTCAGTTCAAGCACCATTGCTTTCACGTTGTGCGTCACTCCTTGTTCTTCAAGAGTTTTCCCTGCACAAATCGGAAATGCTCATCACGAAAAGAGCCACTGAAGCTGGCAAGCGGTCCATTCTCCATGTCCCTACGTGAGCTCTTAAACCTGCCCAAGTACTTGCGAGCCACTGCGCCACGGACTCGGTGACAGCACGTGTAATTCAGCTGCTGCTAGGCAGGGGGTAAAAGCAACCGGTGAAGTTTCCTCCCCTGTAGCTGGACGAACCACACACCGGGTTCGCAGCAACGGGTGGGAAGCCCCGGTGCAGTGGGGCACGGCGGGAGATCTACGGTGGCGGTTAAAAGCAAACCTCCTGGGTTCTATCCCTTTATAGCTCTGTGACCCTGAGTAAAGTGCGTATTTCCTAGGACCCAGGTTCTGCACACATAAAATGGAAATAAAGCTACTGGCAGAGGGACGTCTGGGTGGCTCAGTCGGTTAAGCGTCCGACTCTGGGTTTCAGCTCAGGTCATGATCTTGCGAGTTCGAGCCCCACGTCGAGTTCCACACTGGCAGCGCAGGGCCTGCTTGGGATTCTCGGTCTCCCTCCCATTTGCACGCGCTCTCTCTCTCTCTCAAAATAAATAAACGCGGAAAAAAAAGTGGCAGAAATCAATGAACCAGAATAAAAGAGCTTATTAAACTAATCAAAACCTGGTTCCATGAAAAAGTAATCAAATACACAAACCTAACAAAAACTAAGTCAAAGATGCAAATGGACCACCATCAAAATGAAGAATAAACACACATACATACAGATTTTAAAAGAATGAAATATTATGAACTATAAACACACAAATTGGAATGTTTTTCTGGAAAACTCCAGTTGGATTTTTTTCTTGAGAAACTCGGCAACCATTCTATTGTAGAAAAATAAAGATACACCAATGGCCAAGTCACCTTAATAAAAAAGAGCCAAGGGGGACCTGGGTGGCTCAGTCCAACTTCAGCTCAGGTCATGATCTCACAGTTCATGGGTTCGAGCCCCACATCAGGCTGTCAGCACAGAGCCTGCTTTGGATCCTCTGTCCCCCCCTCTCTCTGCCCCTCCCTGCTGGTTCTCTTTCTCTCTCCTGAAATAAACTTAAAAAAAAAAAAAAAAAAAGAGCCAAGAAGGGGACTCCTTTTACCAGATTTTAAAACTACAACAAAACCACGGTAATAGAACCCTACGGGTGAAGGTGGTTAAAAGGTAGAAACTTCAATTACAAAGTAAGTCCGTCCTGGGCTGTTTGATGTGCAGCCTGGTGACTACAACGAACAATACTGTGTTTTATATTTCAACGTGGCTAAGAGAATAAAAGTTCTTCTCACAAGAAAAAAAAAATTAATTACGTGAGACGACAGATCATCGTGCTCCTTCCACAATATATACAAACATCGAATCGTTACCCTGTACCCCTGGAACTCATATAATGTTACATGTCAATTACACCCCAACAGAAAACCCTCTATGGTTCTGGCCCAGGAATAAACCTATAGGTCAAAGGAAACAACAGGAAGTGCAGAAACAGAGCTCTGACACCGAAGGAGGCACCAAAGGGCAGTGTGGCAACAGCCAAGTTAAGTTCGATCTTTAGCCTTTAAATATAAAGGGGGCCTCCGGACAGATTACAGACCTCACGCAGATTAAACTAATACAAGAAAATGTAGAAAACTGTGTGGCCCTGGGGTGGGGGTGGGGAAGTAACTATTAAAACACAAATGATAAGGTGGAAATTGATGGATTTGATAACGACGAAATCAAGGATTTCCAACCCATGAAGAATACCACGAACAGCACTGTCACAGAGATGACAGTGAAAAGCTGTCTATGACACCTGCAAGAGACAACGGGAAATGGCTCGCGGAGACGCTGGAAAGGAAGCCTAGGGCTGTGTGCAGGCTGTGTTCCATCAAGCGAGGATGTGAACCTGACTCTCTAAGCCAGAAGAACTTACTGGGAGCAGACTGCAGTGCCCACCCAAACTGCTGCAACAGCGAACTGGTCGCCCAAGTCTATTCGTGCCTCCTTCAAGTCCATCTCCCTAGGGCAGCCAAAGGGACCTTTGAAACCCAAATATGTCGTGCCGCACTCGCCACCCCCCTCTGCCCCGCCCCAGCATCCATGGCTTCCTGCTTCTGTTAGGAAGAACATTCTAACACTGCACAAGTTCACAGGGCCAGGGGTTTCTCACAGCGGCACTACTGACATCGTGGGCCAAGTGAGTCTGTCGTGGGAGGTGTTCTGTGCCTGATCTGATGTTCAGCAGCGTCCCTGGCCTCTACTCCCTATGTGACAGGAGCACAAGCCCCCACCCGCACCCCACAACCAAGTCATGACAACCAAAATCGTCTCCAGACATTGCCAAATGTCCCCTGGGTGGCAAAATCGCCCGGCTTGAGAACCACTGCCACCACCTTTTCGCTGTGGCCTCTGCATCTCCATTCCTTAACATTTCCTCAGACCTGTAATGAGTGTCTTTCTTCCCGCCAGCACAGAACAGATAGTAAATGCTGATTAGAAAACTTGCTTTCTGCTCTACGTGCTTATTTTAGCAAACACTACGACGATCAGTTTTAGACTATGTGTCCAAGAAAGCCGCTAGAAATTGGTGAACAGAAAAAGAGGGAGAAAAAAGATGCAGTGTCATTACATGAACCCGATTTAAAATTCTGCACTTTGCCATGACATACCTAGTTGAAGCTGTTTCTTGTTGATGACAATTTTGATGTAATTTTCTTGAAATCCGAAGGTTTCAGCTATTCTGTAAGATAAACCGGTACCCGCTGCAGGCCGTCAATTTGTCATGAGCCGTTAAACAGAGTTTAATCGTGACAGCTATTTCATACATTCCACTCAGAAACTCTGGTATTTCGATTTACTGACTCACAAACATCACTTCGTGGTTCCTAGGTGGTTATTTGAGACCGTGTAAGAGGCCATGTCCTTTTAAAAACTATCTCTTTCCTCATGCTGTGGAGACCACTTGGGCGGGACACCCATTTGAAGAGGAGGGCCCTGGCTGCGTGTCAGGAGCAAATTCATTCTCTACACCTTCTGCGGACTCCCTGGAGGAGCCCATAATAGAGGGGTGCTCCCAGCAATCTTCTGCGCATGTGTGCTGAATGAATGATGCTTCCTGAATCCATCCCTAACGGCCCTGGTGTAGACCAGAGGAAATGAGAAAAATCAGCTTCACAAACAAGGACTGGCTAGCCCTGGAGGTAGTGAAGACACTTACCACTTAAAAATTGAGAAGTGGATGACCTGACCAACCGGGCCTCAAAAGGTAAATTTCACTGGCCTGTGACGGGTATTTTTTCTCTTTACAGATGGGCCGACAGCCTGAAATCGGCTAGAACACCTTGCTGAATGTCACAGCAAGTTATCAGTGCGCGAAGAAATAAAAGTCAAAGCTAGTGATCTGGTGAATATCAAGTTATTTATATCACTCGTTCGCTGATTAGGACACGTTGGCCAGTGCCGGTCAGGTGGCAGGCATGGCGTTCCCACGGACCTCAAGTCCACTGGGAAATGAAGGCGAGTGGTGCCAGTCTTGAGTTCTTGCTTTGCCCTTAACTGGCAGTGTGAGCCTGGTCAAGTTCTGCGGCCTGGAGGCCTGTTTCCCTTCCACTAAGCGAGCACAAATAACACCTGCCCTGTCTCTCTGACGGGACTGTCACAAAGGATCAGTCGAGCTAATGTAAAAGGGCTGAGAGCAGCCGGGGCGCCGGGCAAACAGATACTTACTTTGACCTCAGTTCTCTGCCACTGATGTGCAATCGGGTCTCCAACAGGTTTTTCCTATCCTGTTTTAAAAAAGGCAAATCAAAGAAAATGTACTTCAGTGTGACACGTTTTGGTGCTATTACTCTGTCTATAAAATCAGGAAGGCTGGTATCAGACGATGTTAAGGCCTGAAATGACACGTGCCTAGCGAAGAAGCTACTGAACATGCTGACCCTGTGACCTGGATGCCCTCGAGGGGGTGGCAGTGTGCACCTGAGGCAGGGCTCAGCCTCAGCGGGAAGTTAGATGTTCAGAGGGGTTTGTGATGCGTCTTTACTCAAGGGAGCTGGCCTATGCGACACAAGGACCCAGCCCAGCACCTCCAGCACTGCAGCCACCCTCAGTGAACAAGACACGGTGCCCACTGAGCAGGGAGTGGCAAGACATGATCTCGGAACCTCTTCGTTCTCCACTGGCTGGGCTTCTGAGGAAAAACTGCGATCAGCAGGGAAGCCTACGAGACCATGCACATCTGCTCAGGTTGTACACTCAGCTTTCTGACCGGTGAGCTGGTTTCCCCGGTGCTTGATTCTAGCAAAGAGGAGCCCTGTATGTGTGTGGATATATATGCGGATGTAGATATAGATATAGATATAGATATATAGATATATGTGAACGGGCATCCCGAGGTAGTTACATATGTCATTTTCTTTTTCTCATAAAGCTCTTTGTTTTTCCTAGAAATGTGTTAAAGCTTTAATGAGATAATTTACATTTCATAAAGCTCATCTGTTTAAAAGAGAAGTCAGGGGTTTCCTGTACGCTTGTGAAGTTACACAACCGTTACTGTAACCAAATGTCAGAACGTTTTCATCATCCCCTCCAAAAATTACCGTAATTCACACCCCCAATCCCTCCCTTTATCCCCCAAGCCCCAGGCAACCACTGATCTAGTCTCTGTCTCTATGGATTCACTCGTTCTAGACGTTTCATATGAACAGACTGTACAATGTGTGGCCTCTGTGTCTGGCTTCTATCATGTTGCTAAGGTTCAGCCGTGTCACAGATGTGCCAGGACCTCATCCGTCTTCACGGCTGAGTAACATTCCTCCGTGTGGCAACCTTCCCTCGTGGATCGTTCACCCACTGACGGACACACGGGCTGTTTCCACCCAGGAGCCAGAGAGGGCTCTTCCGTGAACACAGCTGCTACAAACATTCACGTACAAGTTTCCGCACAGACACGGTTTTCTGGAGTAAAAGTGCTGAGCCCTATGGTAGATCTGACGCTTATAGATTTTCAGATCTTCGGAAAATGATTAACACTGATCAGTCCTCAGAGGCCAGCAACCTTTGGGTACCCTGCCTCAAGAACCTTTCTGGACTGGCACTACTGAGGACATGGCCCTGACATGCGGTAGCCCCGCCCGCATCACTGTGGCCCTGCTGGAGCACTCAGTCCATCACACTCTAACCTCCACCAGCACAGAGAAGAGAGAGAATTCCCGATTGACGTGTCCGACTGCACACAGCTCGGCAAAAAACCTGAAGTATTCCTTTGATTCCCCATTATTTCTAAATGTTTGTCCGAACTGCAGAAAAGGTAAGCCATGTGACGCATAGCCTTGTGACGTTTTGGAGGTCCGTGAGGGACAAACCCACCCTGTAAAAATGTTCCAGTTTGAAAAATCTACAAAATTAACTTGGAAGTTGATAAATATTCAACATGTTAAGTAACCAAAAAGAATTTTAACTGTGGACTGTAGCTTTAAAAAAAAAAAAAAATCACAGGGCGCTGGGTGACTCAGTTAAGCATCTGACTCTTGATTTCAGCTCAGGTCATGATTTCACGGTTCGTGAGTTCGAGCCCCTCACTGGGCTCCGTGCTGGCAGTGTGGAGCCTGCTTGGGATTCTCTCCCCCCCCCACCTCTCTGCTCCTCCCCTGCTCACTCTCTCTCAAAATAAATAAATATGCTTTTTTTTTTAAATCACAATTTATCACTAAGTTAACAAAGCATTGGTACCTATGTACTCATTTAGGGAAATTACTCACTTTTCTTAGTCGGGGAGGTAAAAATATCTCAATTGTAGCAATTCCTGTTGTTTTATAATTTTCATTTCCCGTGCCACGCTCAATTGCTTTGCAACGTATTTCTTCTATTATCTTTTCCACTTCATTTTCACAGCAATCTAGCTTGTCAGAGTACTTCTTGGCAAGGTCCTGTGAAGCCAGATCAGAACACAGGTCAATGTAGCACCGACTGCAGAAAAGGGGCGTAATACAGGACAGCGTGTGAAGGGCTCTGCTGAGTGGTGGTCAGCCCATCAGAGAGAAACCCAGACGGGCTTGACATCTTGAGAGGGAGAGAGGCTAGGAAGGATCCAGGTAAAATAAAGCGAAATAGAAACAAAGGATGGATAGGGCGCCTGGGTGGCTCAGTCGGTTAAGCTTCTGATTTCGGCTCAGGTCGTGATCTCGGGTTAGTGAGTTCGAGCCCTGCATCCGCCTCTGTGCTGACAGCTCAGAGCCTGGAGTCTGCTTCGGATTCTGTATCTCCCTCTCTCTCTGCCTCTCCCCCACTCACTCTCTCTCAAAAATGAATAAACGTTAAAATAACAGTTAAAAAACAAAAACAAAAAACAAAGGATAGGAAAACGGGACCGAATAGAAGAAGTGTCAATTATAATGGGGATTATCCTGGGCTAAAAGAAAGGTGGGCCGTGACCTACGTTGACTGTGATACGTTATAAGTTACTTTAAGGAACAGTGAAGTGGTCAGCTCCACTGGAGGGGATAGAAAGAAAAAACAAAAACAAAAATAGAGAAAACATTCCCATTTTTCCAACTTGTGAGAACAAGTCAGGTGAAACTTAAATAACTATCTTACCAGAAAATTCTGAATCACTGTACTGGTTGTAAAACCATAATTTGCTAGAATGACTCAACAGAACTCAGAAGAACGCTGTACTCCCAACAATAGTTGATCGTAAAAGATACAAATGAGTGTTTAGGTGAAGAGGTACAGAAGGCAGAGCGTGGAAGGGTCCTGAGCGCAGGCGCCTCTAACCCTGAGGCGTTGGGGCGTGCCGCCCTCACAGCACTCGGATAGGTCTGCCAATCTGGAAACTTTCAAGGGAGTTCCCTTCTGAAGGCATGACTGATGACGTCATTGGCCTTTGGTAATTAACTCAATCTCCAGCCTTCTCCCCTCTCCGAGGTTGGAAAGGGGAATGGAAGTCTAAGCTTCTAATCCAAGCTTGGTCTTTTTGGCCAGCAGCCCCATCCTGAAGGTATCACCAACAGTTGCCTCATTGGAACAAATGATGCTCCTATCACCTTTATCAGTGGGGACACTCCAAGGGTTTTAGGAACTCTGCGTCACGTCCTGGGGGCAAAGACCAAATAGCTTTCTTATTCTGCCATACCTAGCTTCTGAGCCAAGAGACTGTAACAAGCAAATTCAGAAAAAGGTCAGAAAATGGGTTGCAGAAAACACAAAGTGGGGCCTGTCAGGAACAGGAAAAATAGGAAAACTCTTTTCTCCCAAGCGCATCCTTGCGTCACCACACGGGGCAATATGATGCCCTTGTGACAGTCCTCAGTCCCTGATAAACATTACATTATTTGTCTCAGGGTACTCAGACTAAGAAAGCAGAAAAGGACACGCTATATCCCAACATGACAGAGTTCTATCAGAAATGATTAATGAAGGCGCCTGGGTGGCTTAGTTGTATAAGTGTCCGTCTGTTGGTTTTGGCTCAGGTCACGATCTCGTGGCTTCATGGGTTCGAGCCCCGCACTGGGTTCTGCACTGGCAGCACGCAGCCTGCTTGGGATTCTCTCGCGCGCTGGCTCTCTGCCCTTCCCCTAAAACAACACCATTTCTGACGTTGCCGAAGAAAGCTGAGACGTAATTCTTAGAAAAATGTATTTTCAACAAACGAACAGATAGCCATAGTATAAAAATAGCTGGCGGAAGGGAGCAACTATTTTATAGTGAACCACGCTAGCAAGGAGAACTGAGAACCAACCCAGCCGCTCCCCCTGGCCACACAATAGAGGCATCAGTACTGCCTCACCAGCAGGTCAAAATTAGTTCCCCAATTACCACTGTTACGTAACACTGAAGGTCTTAAAAATAGCATGTGCCTCGCAAATTAGAGAACACTCTCCTATGAATAAAATCTTATTAAACAAAAAGAAGCTTGTCAACTCCTAGTGAAAAGCGGGTACCTGCTTATCCCTAATGCTTTCGGTTAGGCCAAAAGTTACATGGTTCCACCTGGCAATTTCTGGTGACTCCAGAACCTTATTCACCAAGGAGACTTACAACACGGCTATTTATTTAGGTCTTAAAAGAAAATACCTTCAATGCCAAGCCAACTTCTTTATTTTCATCTGTATACGGAGGTTTCCAAAGTTGAATTCGGTCTTCCCTTAAAAACTGGGTCAGTTTTGCTTGGAGATATTTCTTTTGCGCCATTCTTGAAAGCAAAACAGTATATGAAGGATACTCCACACTGTATTTCAAGGCATTGTATAACTTACCTGTGTGGTAAGAAGAGCTCCCCTCCACTCCTTCCCCTCCTGTTTAATCTACATTACTTCTAGACTAGGTTTTAACTAGCTCCAGATTTCTCTTAGGTATTTTATACATACACTAAAATATACAGTTGCATGTTACTGTTACATAAAGTATGTATCTCCAAGTTGCTAATATGTAGCAAGGCTTATAATACTTTTCTATTTCTTAATCTCTTATTCTCTGATCTAAAAGATAAAATGAGGGGAAGGTGAATCCCTAAAGCTGTTAACTGTCATAAACAACTCAACAGAGAGTTTATACATTCTCTTGTACTTGTATTTTGCTGAGTTTAACACAAAGACCAACCACCTTGGAAGGGTAAACATAAAAGCCAGCTTGAACCGTGAACTAGCAACATTCCCTAGAACTGAATTTTTTAAATACAAAAGTTTCACTAGAAAAACCGTATACATTTTGTGATAAGCACACAACAACCCATCTATGTGCACTGTTCAGATCGAACGCTGGTTGGATCATCATTTTACAGCCGAAAACACCGAGGCCCCAGGTTTGTACAACAACTTGACCAAGGTCAAAAGTTAGGCAGCGCCATGGCTAGCACTGGGATTTCTGCCTACGACACTGGCCTCTGCATTCTGGCACGCAACCCTTCACTGCTTATCTGTCTCGTGTATGTAACTAGTGTCCCCCAAAGAAACACCGGCCAGCGATGGAGAGGTCCATTCATCTCTCATGAGCACAGCAATTTGAAGGGATGGCTAAGGCTGCTGGCAATGTCAGCTGACCAAATTAGACAAGGAGTAAGAAAAGGAAAAAGATAATTAACGTCTGAATGACGAAGACAAGGTCCACAGAGTAAAAAAATACATATATAAGGGTTAATATAATCTTGATAAGTAACTTCCTCTTTTTTTATGTAAGGCCTGTATTCCACACCCCCCGAAACCCAATTCACCTAATTTTAAATCAAGTCTGTTCACTTAAGTGTATTCCATAAATACGTATCTTAAAGTTCAAATCTATTTTATATCAGCGTGGGGGGAAGAAAGAGGTCATCAGGATACGGAGGAGGAAAGGGAGTAAGGAATAAACACATCAAGGAGGGGCTTGTGCATCCGGGTGACCCACAGGAGAAACCCAGATTTTTAAGCATTTAAGAAACCACTTCTCACACGGAAAAGCATGCGTACTTATGAGCATTAGCTTTTCAAGCATAAATAACTCACACAACCACTGTATCTAGTTCCCTACTCAAATCTTCAGGAATTCTGAATAAAATATCAACAGGCGGGGGGGGGGGGGGGGTGATCATTTCATGGGCTGCTTACTAAGGGAGGCAAGCTGTTTGTAAGGCCAGGTGCACAGCCCTCCGTGGCCCATCCTAGCCACTGCCTGATGAAAGGCCCAAAGGGTTTCACAAATATAGTGCGTGTCCCACAATCTACCCACTGAGCAAATCAACAGATGGCAGTCTGTAGGCACAAGACTTAATGTTTACAAAAGAATAGTCTGCTGTTTTGAAATGTACAAAAATTTCAGTTATAGACAACAGAATCAAAGAGGATACGTACTTCACATCAAATCAAATCGTTTAATAAACCAGTTTTCAGTTTTAGCTGGAGAACTGAAAGTTTCACGCGTGCCGTACAGCGTTTCACATTGCAGCCAAAAAAGCAGTGATGTATTTCAAGTATTTCTCAAGAAAACGGGGGAGGGAAGCCCAGAAATTCATTATCACTGCTTCAAACTGAAAGTGAAACGTTTTAAACCACGCCTTTAAAATTTTCACTTTCACTTTAGTAACGATCAATCTATGCTACCTTTCCCCAGAGCTTTTCAAATACACATATGTACACGTATATTCAAAATACGCTACATTTGCTCTTAGATGGAATAATAAAAGATTCTTGTCTTAAAAATTAAGAGTAAGGGAAGGAGATGAGAAACGCAGAACCAGGTCGTCAGAGAAATGAAGAATCAACCATGTTTTCTCATTAAATAGCAAAGAAAACCTAGCTGTGACTGCAAACACAACCCAAACGGCTTATTTGGAATAACAGTGTTACGTCTCAAGCTTTTTGTCTGGCTAATTAGATACATTTCTTTCTCTGCCCCCCGCCCCCAACAATACTCCACATATTTTTAAACACCCCCCTCCCACCACCACCACCCCGGCCCAGCCCAGCGCAGACCCAGGGCCGCTCGAACCGTCGGGTCCCGAAGCCCCGGCCGGCCTCCGCGCAGGGCGCCTACCGCCCGCCGCTGTGGCCGCGCCCCCGCCGGCCTGGGGATGCGTCGGGGTGGTGCCGGGAGCGGGGGCCGCCCGACGGCGCCGCTGAGACCCGGGTCGGGGACTGGACGCTCGACCGCCGCCGCCGCCGCCGCCTCACCTGCGCCACCACCGCGCCCGCCGCGACCCGCCGAGTGCCCGGATGCGGCGGCGGCCGCCGTTTGTTTTCATTCCGGGTGAGGCTGGCCCCGCCCCCGCCGCTGCGGCCTCCGCGCCACCCTCTCGAGGCCCGGAAGGAGGGTTGTGGGCGGGGTTAGCGGACGGGTCCGTGTGGGCGGAGCCAACAGGGGCGGGACCGGTATTGCTTGTGGGCGGGGCTAAGACGGGTACGGGGTGGGCGGGGTGGGTGGGGCAGGGAGAGGACGGGGCGGGGCTGAGGGGAGGGCGTGGGCGGGGGCGGGGCAGGGTGGCGGGTGAGGGGGCGGGGCCTATGGGAGGACCCTAGGCCGGGGCGTTAGAGTCTCGGGGCCGTTTCCGTCCGGGTGGAAGTGGTGTCCCGGCCCGGCCGCAGGCTCGGCCCCGTTTGCTCGACTTTAGAGGAAATTGCGCCTGGCTTCATTTCACCAAAAGCCTTGAAAAAGACCAGCGGACCTGGCAGGGAGTACCCTTTCCCCCTCGGTCTAGGCCGGACTAAACAGGTTGTCTCCCTAAACGCCAGGGTTTTCTTCCCTGTCTCGGTCGGGCCTCCGCCCAGGGTGACATTTAGGTTGCTTCACCTGAAACTGGTTGCCCTGGTGCTTCCCTCCCCCCCCCTCCCCCCCCCCCCCCCGACTCTGGCCCTGCTAACCAGGTATCCATCGCACTAGCAGCCTCAATGGTCGATGGAGAGCCGCTCTCTGCCCAGCAATGTGGTAAATACAAATAAGTTTATGGTCTGGGTTCCGTCCTCATGTCTAGGTGAGAAAATAAGACAAGTGTGCATAAAAATTAACGGCAACTTGTGAAATGTTCTGGGAACGTGGGGTTGAGCGCAGGCTCTGACAGAGCGTTGAGCGATGGGTAGATGAGCCTTTGATGGGAGAACCCGGAAATGAAACCTAGAAGGAGTAAATCTCAGACGGCAGAAAGTTTTCTCGGTTGAGGCCCTTGGCCCTTCCTGTCCGAATCCCAAAACCATCCTTGGACTTGCTCTAGCATTGTGATGGCGTGCGGCTTGAGAGCTTCCAAAGACAAATCTCTTTGGTATATAAAGAGCTCTTACAATTCAATAGGAAAAGGACCAAAATAGAAAACTGGGCAAAGGCTCTGACAATATGGTTCCCTGAAGAGGAAATACAAGTGGCTCATAAACGTATGACACATTACTTAACCTCGCTCACAATGAGATAAATATAAAACTACACCAAGAAACCACCTTGTGCCTATCAGACTGGAAAATAACGTGATAGCCTGTGATGGCAAGGCTGTGTTGAAATCGGTACCCTGTTTCGTACCTGCAAGGGCCATGTGGCACAGTCTATCAAAATCGAAACGCATATTCCCTTTTACCCAGTAATTCAACTTGCGTCATTCTTGTTGTATTTTACTGCCCTACCTCCTTTCTGTTATTCCTAACGCTGACATTTAGTGGCTTCGACTGCAATTTCGTAGGATGAAGAATTCTTCCTAATTTGTGTTTGTATTTTTGTTGCCATGGGTTTCATAGTAACAAGGAATCAAGCAACTTCTGTATAAGTGATTTTACTTTTGCTGGAGTGGGATCAGAAAACCCTCAAACATCCTTAATAGGACAGTGAAATTTCATGTAAACGTTAAAAAAAAAAAAAAAAGAAAGAAAGAAAACCACTTCATTCTTGATTTTTCTATTTATAAATGAGAATTTGAAGGAAGTGGTTATAAATAGGAATTTTCAGGGAATTTGAATGATGACTCACACTTTCTGTCTGGTAGGTTTTTAATTACTGATCATCTTATTTGGAGACGTGGTCATTTTATTTAGCATCCTAGCTGGATGAGAAAAACAGAGAAGGACAAAGAAACCAAGCAGGTGGGGGGGGGGGGGGGGGGAGACATAGAAGGACAAAGAAACCAAGCAGGTGGGGAGGGAGATTTTGTTCCCACCTGATTGGAAATACATCATTTCAATCCCCCTGGAAGATGAGAGAAACTGAAAGAAATTTTGAAAATGTAAAATAGGAGAGTTACTCTGATTCCCTGTGAAATGTGGAGGCTGGATCTCAGTCACTGCCAGAAGGGGTTTGGTGGCCTGCCCGACTCAGGTAGAATCATTCTGAAAGCATGTAGTCCACAAGTTCTGCATCCTGGTTTCGAATTTCTAGCATGTTCTGCTCCCAAATGTTTAACCCAGGTACCTCTGATCATCCCAAGAGGTGGGTAGGTGATTTTCCAGCTCTGAAAAGATAAAGGAGGAAAGGCAGAGATGATGAATAAAGCCGACCACGGTAGGAATACTATTGAACTAAGTTCACAACAATCTGTGTTTTGTCGTTTAACCTATTATTAACGTCAAAGAGAACTTGACATACAATATTAGTTTTGTGATTTTAAGTCCAAGGATGAATGAAAACTAAAAGCAAACACAGAGACCAGAGAGTAGGTAGTCATTGCTGTAGGCTTATGGTTTGAGAAACTTCCACGGAATGCTAAACTACTTTTTTTTTTTTTTTTTACTTGATTCCAGAAAATCATTACAAATCGATAGGATGCATGGCAGTTAAAAAGGTAAAATCAGACCTCTCCACCATCCTGTTTTCTAAATAAAGCCTATTGTCTAAAACTTTGGGGAACTTTTAATCCGACGGGTGCGTTTGCTTTCAGCACGTGAAAGATGCCCTTCCATTATCTTCCGGCTTGTTTCTGAAGTCAGCTGACGATCTGGGGTGACATCTGATGCTTCCATCCAGCGTTTCTAGTTGTTGTGAGTGGAAACCTTGATCTGCCTGCAAGTGGCTCCATCACACCCGAGAGCGGACACTCCGTCTGTTGATGGACTACTGGCGAAGTAAGAAAGAAAGGCAAAACCAGGTATCTTTGTTATTCACCTCAGAGAAAGCCCTCAGAAATACCGTTACGTCTGAAAAGACTGTCCTTGTCATCCCTCTACCTTGCTGCAATTATTTCCTATCACCTGTAGTTTCCCAAGGCTTAGGATTCTTGGCATTTTCCTAATAACTGAATTGTGTTAAATTCGGCTGAATCTGTGAGCATTGTGGCCAGGTGCATTTAGCAGAAACTAACTGTCACTTAAGCAAATAGGGTTTTGTTTCTCTCGCTTAGAAGGGGTCTAGGGGCGTCTGGGTGGCTCAGTCGGTTGAGCGTCTGACTTCGGCTCAGGGCACGATCTCGTGGTTCGTGGGTTCGAGTGCCGTGTCGGGCTCTGAGCTCAGAGCCTGGAGCCTGCTTTGGGTTCTCTGTCTCCCTCTCTCTCTGCCTCTCCCTCGCTCGTGCTCTGTCTCTCCCTCTCTCAAAAATAAATAAACATTAAAAAAAAAAAAAAGGAGTCCAGAGGTCTGTAGTCCAGAGCTGATGTCACTCGAGGAAAAACGTGCCCTCTGATGGAAGACTGCACTCCCCGTGGTACAGTCTTCCAGCTGATAAGACTGATTCCATGCCACTCCTTCCCAGCTGTAATCGAAGGTCACGAATAGCATCGCGAACTTCTTGTCTGTAAGGAAGCAAATTCTACCCTTTCAGGTAGAAGTTGCACTGTCTCACCTCCCACCCTGCGGGGGACCAGTTTCACCCCTACGTCCCATTCACCTTCACCTTCCTTTATCTCATAGGAGTGTGTGCTGCTTGGCTCCTCTTTTGAGCTGGTTATAACATCTGCCTTGTTCCCCGTTTCGTTGTCGAGTTCAACAAAATCTTGAACACGTGCTCATTTGTATATCTCTGCGTGGGAATCATGATTTTACTTTTATCCTGAAACTTACCTTTTGACACTTTTTATGCCCTGGAAGAAGATGGCCGCTGCACCCCCATACACTGTGTCTGTGGTCCAGACAAGGAGAAGGGGGAGCGCAAAGAATGAAAAGCGTGTGTCAGCTAAGTCTGTTTTTACTAGGAAAACAATAGCTTTTCCAGAGGCCCCACCCCTTCCATTTCTGACTAGACTGGAAAAAAATGTCACTAGAAAGTCACTAGACTTGGAGCGCCTGGGTGGCTCTGCCGGTTAAGCGGCCGACTTCGGCTCAGGTCGTGATCTCACGGTTTGTGGGTTCGAGCCCCACATCGGGCTCTGTGCTGACAGCTCAGAGCCTGGAGCCTGCTTCAGATTCTGTGTCTCCCTCTTTTTCTGCCCTTCCCCAACCCCAAAATAAAATAAACATGGAAACTTTTTAAAAACAGAAAGTCGGGGCGCCTGGGTGGCTCAGTCGGTTGAGTGTCCAACTTCAGCTCAGGTCATGATCTCACGGTTCGTGAGTTCGAGTCACGCGTCGGGCTCTGTGCTAGCAGCTCAGAGCCTGGAGCCTGCTTCGGATTCTGTGTCTCCCCACCCCCCGGCCCACCCCTGCTTGTGCTCTGTCTCTCTCTGTCTTTCCAAAAATGAATAAACATAAAAAAATTTTTTTAAAACAGAGAGTCATTCGACTAGAAAAAAATAGCCACTACTTGTAAGGCATGTTGGGGAATCATTCCTCACCCCTCAAAAAAAAATTGGTCATCAGGAAGAAGAGGAGAGTGGACGTTGAGTAGACAGCAGCATCTGGCTCAGTGACTCATTTAGGCAAAGCTTTAGGTTGATGATACCTACCTTTTGCTGTTCCCTACTCACCCCTTCTTTGCCCTCCTACCTCCACCCCTCCACCCATGCCCACCTCCTCACAAGCACGAATTACGAATCTGCTCCAGCCTAAGTGATTCATCCTAATGCGTCAGATACTTAGTGTGTTACCCCCAAAGGAGGGATTGGATAGCCGCCATAGAGGTTAATAGTGAAGAGATGTTAGTAATGGGATTGCTGTCATCAGGAATAATCTTGCAAGGGAGCCTGTGGGGGGAGCCGGAAGAGAGGAGCCCTTCTCCTCCTTCCCTGTTCCACTCGCTGATGCCTATATTACCTGCACAAAAAGCCAAGCCTGGGGGCAGCCAGTCCCGGGAGAAGAGAAGATTGGCTGAACAGTTTAGGAGTACCACTTAACAAATTTTTCTTATTTTTCTCTTATTAGAAAATTTTAAATCATAAAGTGAGGGAAGAATAAATATAAATCTCCTGATGTTTCATTACCTACACTATAACCATTGTTGACATTTCAGTGTAATTATTTCCAGTATCTTTTTCTTTTTTCTTAACTTTTTTCAATGTTTATTTATTTTTGTAACTTTTTTTAATGTTTTATTGATTTTTGAGAGAGAGAGAGAGAGAGAGAGACAGAGTACAAGTGGGGGAGGGACAGAGAGAGAGAGAGGGAGACACAGAATCCCAAGCAGGCTCCAGGCTTCAAGCCCTCAGCACAGAGCCCGACGTGGGGCCCAAACTCGTGAACTGCGAGATCATGACCTGAGTCCAAGTCAGAGGCTTAACAGACCGAGCCACCCAGGCGCCCCAGTATCTCTTTCTTAATAAGAGCCTTTCCTCAATATATTAAAAATCCACGTATGCAATTTTTAACCGTACTTTTAAAAATTAATATGGCTTGGGGTGCCTGGGTGGCTCAGTCGGTTAAGCGTCCAACTTCAGCTCAGGTCATGATCTCGCGGTTTGTGAGTTCGAGCCCCGCGTCAGGCTCTGTGCTGACGGCTCAGAGCCTGGAGCCTGTTTCAGATTCTGTGTCTCCCTCTCTCGCTGACCCTCCCCGTTCACACTCTGTTTCTCTCTGTCTCAGAAACAAATAAACATTAAAAAAAATTAAAAATTAATATAGTTTAAGAGTTTTCATTATTATTTCATACCTTCATAAATATAATTTCAACAGCTACCTAATATCTCAGCAAGTAGAAATACAACCGATCAGCCCATCATCTCCTAGTGTGGGTCATTTGCGTGTGTGTTAGGATACAGACTTGCCAGCTGGAACAGACTCCAGAGAAATTGAAATTTTGTTTGCTTGTCTAACAGCCCAGAGCTGATACGGTGGCTCCGGGGCTCAGCGACGCAGGCTCTTTCCTGCCATGTGCAGGAACCTGCCCACCCTGCGGAGCACCTGGTCGCTCATGACTACGCAGAGAGAAGGGAAAAGGTGAAGGGGGCTTCCATCGGAAGTCACATGCTTCCCGCCTGACATCCCCATTGGCCCCGTGCGTGGTCACATGGTTGCACCTGCGCAAAGGAGGCTGGGAAATGTAGAACTCCATCTGGATAGCCATGCACCCTGTACGTCGTTACAATGAGAGAGAAAGAAAAAAAAAAGATACTGACTCGGGAAGACTAGCCACAAGGTTGTTTCTAATTATACGTTATTTATAATGGTGAAGGTCATCTCTGATGTCAATCTTTCTCTATGTTTAGGGTGTTCTGTTGTGGTTGTTAGTAGTTGTTTGTTTTCTTTTCTTTTGTTCAGTGATATTCCTGTAGAGTACTCCATAAAAGGTACAAATTCTAGACTTCCTATACTCACTGGTAAATTTATGGCTTTACCTTTTCAACAGAATTAGATATTATGGTTTTTGCAATTTGCCCTTTTTCAAGGGAAAATGAAAGAAGAACAGGGGAAAGAGGAGGCGAGACGAGGAGGAGGGGAAAGGAGGCATCTTATAGTTCTTACGATGTTCATTATGCTTCATACCGGGGGAGTGAACGCCTTCCCATGCTTGCTTCCTGGTTATTTACATATTTTTGTTTATAAAACGGTTTGTTTATGTCTGAGTTAGACCTGTTGGGGTCAAGGATCAGACGCACACAGGAATCTCAAAATCTGAGGATTTATTGTCATGGTTCATATGGGAATGAGAACAACGGAAACCTCAGCCTCTCCCTGGTCTCTGGATGACACTGATGGAATTTGAGGTGGAGTTTGTGAGCAAACGCTAAGAAAGAATTCTAGAGACTCTTTTGGTTTTTGTTCGCTTGTTTTTGTTTTTTTTTATTTTGGTGCAAAAGGCTGATTTTATTAAAGCACAGGGACAGGACCCATGGGCAGAAAAAGCAGCTGCGGGTGTGGGAAAGACTTACTGTAGATTCTGAGTTTGTGGAGGGAGGGGAGTTACAGATAACGTAGGTCTCCAAAGAATTTCTGGATGCTGAAAGCAAGGTGTCAAAGGACCCTGAAGATTTAGCTACTGTCAAAATAAGGTTGCTTTTAATTTTTAAGGAAGTGTAAATATTAAGGCATTAAGGCAGCCATAAACTTCTTGGGGAGTGTTACACGCTACAAGTCTCTGGCGACTATTAGCGGGCTGCAGGCTGTAAGGGAATTTAATTTAAACCACATATTTCTTGCCTTTGTTTCCCTCATCATCACCACTGGTCTCCTGGTGACACCACCAGACCTCATAGAAGCTGGACTGGAGGGATGTGCAGTGGCCCCAAGTGCTGATGGCTTTACTGCCCCTTTAGCGACAGAGTCTGTCCCTGCTTTTCCAGGTTGTTCTGCCGGGGAACCGCTTCAGCCTTGTGGGGAAGGGCCACCCTTCCCCAGAACTGGTGGGTGCAAGCCTGGCCTAATAAGCACCATTACCAGGGAGACCCGAAGCGCTAGACAGGCTTAGCCCAATGTCTCTGGGTCCACGAAAGCACATCCACGAAAATGCCTTTAAGTTTTGTTACATCGCAAGGCTCACGGTCGAGAGGGACCGTTTGGATTGTTTGTAATCGTACTATTGCCTGGCTCAAAAGCTAAGTCGAAAAGAAAAGAGGACAGGGGCTTCTTCCAGTGGCAGAGTCTGGAAAAGATGGGCAGAAATGGCGCCTGGCAAGGGGAAGGAAAGGAAGGAAGAGTAGGTCCTCAGCCTTGGACGTCAGGGGGCCGTAGGGGAAAACATATTTGGTGCCCGCCACATCTTTGCGTCCTTCAGTGACACTTCTGTCCGTGTCACCAATCTTTCTGGCAAGGAAATGGAAATGAGGCCTCTCTGTATGCTGCCATGTTGGCTGCTGCCCAGGATGTGGCCACAGCGGGATACAGGACCAAGACCTTGGACACGGGGCTAGAGGTGAGTCCTGGTCCGCTCGGGAATGAAGATCGGGCAGATTGAGGACGTCACCCACATCCCCTCTGATAGTACCTGCAGGCAGGGAGGTTGCCATTGTCTCTGTCCGTGAACAGGACTCCTCAAATTACTGTTTTCTGTTAATAAATTTACGTTGTGTAAGATAAAAAAAATAAAATAAAATAAAAATAAAATAAGCAAAGGGAACAGGGCCCAACTTGGACTCTCTGCCATATTTCACAGTGTCTCTTGAGCTGCAAATGGAATAATATAGATGCATCCCATTCCCTTCTTTTAGCCAGAATAATTTTTAAATAATGGTAAACCGGGGCGCCTGAGTGGCTCAGTCGGTTGGGCATCCGACTTCAGCTCAGGTCATGATCCACGGTTCATGGGTTCAGGTTTGGGTTCGGGCCCCGCGTCGGGCTCTGTGCTGACGGCTCAGAGCCTGGAGCCTGCTTCGGATTCTGTGCCTCCCTCTCTCTCTGCCCCTCCCCCACTCGTGCTCTGTCTCTCTCTCTCTCTTTCTCTCTCAAAAATCAATAAACATTAAAAAAAAGAAGAAGAAGAAAGAAAGAAAGAAAGAAAGAAAGAAAAAGAAAGAAAGAAAGGAAAGAAACCACAGAGTAGTGGGGAGCCTGGCTGGCTCAATCGGTTGAGCATCCCACTCTTGGTTTCAGCTCAGGTCATGATCCCAGGGGCATGAGATCAAGCCCCACATTGGGCTCTGCCACTGAGTGTGAAACCTGCTTGGGATTCTCTCTCTCCCCAGCTTGTGCACTCTCTCTGCCTCTAAAAGAAAAAAATAATTAAAAAAAGAGAAAGAACAGAGTAGATTTGCACATATGTAGGGGGGTCTACAGTCTCGAAGGGTATTCACCAACAAGGATTGAGACGGGAGTGAATAGGGACTTTCACTTTTACTCTTTATACTTCAAAACCTTTCATTTTGACAAGTATGTGTTACTTTTGTTTTAAAATTTTTAAAGTGAAAATATAGGAAAATAGTTTATCACAAATGATAACAGGTTCGTTTTGCATTTGGTTCTATACTATTTTATTTGCCACTCTTAATGTGTGGACTTCTTGTCTCCCCAAGTAAATGATCAGCTCTTTGAGGGAAGACAGACTATGATGAGGTTTGGGGTGATGAATGTTCAGAGCTGACGGCCAAGAAAATTCTAGAAGACGTCTTTGGTGCAAAAAGGTGCTTTTATTAGAGCACGGGGACAGGACCCGTGGGCAGAAAGAGCTGCACTGGGCTTGTGAAGAGTGGTTATATACTATGGGGTTAGGGGAGGTAAAGTGAAGAGGAAGTTTCTTTTTAAAATCGATTTTTTAATGTTTATTTTTAAGCGAGAGAGAGGCAGAGCACAAGTGGAGGAGGGACAGAGAAGGAGACACCCGAGACACAATCTGAGAGGCTCTAGGCTCCAAGCTATCAACCCAGAGCCCAATGTGGTGCTCAAACTCACGAACCATGAGATCATGGCCTGAGCCTAAATCAGAGGCTTAACCGACTGAGCCACCCAGGCACCCCTAAGAGGAAGTTTCTTAACGTGGTTTCCATTCGCTATGAAAGACTCACAGATTACTGGAGGTTTAGCTATTGTCAAGCTAAGGTTGTTTTTCCCTCTAGCAACGCATTAACTTTGAGACAGTGGGGAGTTCCTGGACATGAGGCTATTGATAAGATTGCCTTTTTCTTGTAATTTACTAAGACATTCGTAAACTGGTAAAGACTCGGGTCCTGCAGGCCTGTGATCTCTGTCAGTTAACCGTTTGTTTTCTTTCCTTTCCTTTGTTCTTGGGCAGCCAGGAGGGCCTGAGGAATATCACACAGATCCCAAGAGGGGGGAGGGGGTTGTGCTAGCTTGCGCTTAGCCCTCAGCTTGCCTTACGGTCCCTCATCAGACTGGATCTTAAATTTCTATTTCTGTCACCAGTGCCTAGCACAGTGGTAAACACAGCAGATGCTTAGTAAACATTCTTAATATATAATAATTCCCTAGGAACGTTCATTTGAAACCTCTATTCTCTGATTGCTCCACAAGTATCAGGATGAATCTATTTCTGGCACACGGCGTGAGCAAAGAAATACCTTGTCTCATGCCCTTCCCCTTACATGAGGACAGGGGCAGACCAGAAGGAACCAACTCTCCCGGAGAGGACCTGACCAAGAGGGACTTCCCATTGGTCCAGAGAAACTGCAATTTGTGAGATAATCATGGTGAGGGAGCCCCACCAGACTGGGAGAGGATACTGGAAGAGAACAGGCTGTGACGTTCAAGAGGACAGAAATGGACATCCCAGGGAGCCCTGAATGACAGCCACAGAAGTCTAGACTTCATATTCTAGGAGATAAGAAAGTTTGTTTTGTTCTGTTGCCAAAAGAGAGGTAGGATACAAGAGGCGTAAGTAAGACCGGTCTGATCACCATGTGCAGGAAGGACTAGAGGGGTCTGGACGTCATTGCCATGATTCAGGTAGAAAGAGATAAACACCTGGCTAAAGGCAGTTAAGGGTGAGAAAATAATGGATGCAAACACTAACGTAATTTATGGAGATTGAGGACTACCTAGACGAGGGATGAAGGAGCAAGTCAAGTTTTATTTCAGCCACTTGAAAATTTTGTCCTAGTGTGCTTTCACATGTAGGCAATGGAACCGAATTCAGGTGCGCAGGGGACATTGCTCAGAGGCTTTCATCCAGGCTTTAATCAGCGTCTCCACACTGTCACTCTCATGCCAGTGTTAGCTGCAGAGCCCAAAATCCATTCCAAGCAGTGGAAATAGGAGTGTATTTGGTTAGCAACGTGACTTATTCCAGCAGATTGGAAAATACAAACGACCTCATTCACCTCATTAAGAGGGGCATTTCCAATAACAATTGACTTTTTAGGGGCGCCTAGGTGGCTCAGTCTGTTAAGTGTTTGACATTGGCTCAGGTCATGATCTCGTGGCTGGTGGGTTCGAGCCCCGCATCAGGCTCTGTGCTGATGGCTCGGAGCCTGGAGCCTGCTTCAGATTCTGTGTCTCCCTCTCTGTCTCTGCCCCTCCCTCGCTTGCGCTCTGTCTCTCTCTTTCTCTCTCAAAAATAAACATTTTAAAAAATTACTTTTTCTGTTTAACAATTATTTATCAAAATTGGCAACATATTTATGTTGATTTAATGAAATACACATTTACTCATGATAACAATGATAACTCTAACCAGAAGAAACTTCTCAGTATTTAGAGACTCATGATCATAGGATATAAAATTTTAAAAATATTTTTATTTATATCTTTGTTGCTGAGAAGTATGATAGGGACAATCTATAAAAAAAGACTCCCCAAATAACATATGTTCTCTTAGGATAAAATTAGATGAGGGAATTTCTTCATTATTGGAAAAATTAAGGAAAAAAATTAGATGAGGGAGGTGATGGAAAGACAAGTTTATGAAGAAAAAGGAACAGTTAAAAGAGAACTTTATTTAAAATTTTTTAAAAAATATTTATTTTTGAGAGACAGGGTGAGAATGGGGGAGGGGTAGAGAGAGGGGAAAACACAGAATCTGAAGCAGGCTCCAGGCACCGAGCTTTCAGCACAGAGCCCGATGCGGGGCTCGAACTCATGAACCTCAAGATCATGACCTGAGCCGAAGTCAGATGCTTCATGAACTGACCCACCCAGGTGCCCCAAACTTTATGTATTTTTTAAATCGTGGCTATCAAATTGCTGATATTTACGTATCACTGAATATGTAGCCAAGAGTTTTAAAAAGTAGGTATAACTACGCTAGACAGGCAGTTGCATTTCTTGCAGCCACTTAAACTTGTGAGGAAATATTTTAGGTGGAAAATCAGAATTTCTGAGGGATAACTTTGAAGACAGCACCTGACCGAACTTCAGAATCATCCTGAGCTTAGGGCCCCCTCTCGTGGTGAGATTCACATTTGTGTTGGCTCGCAGCTCAAGAGAAGTATCTAGCAAGAGCTGAAAGTGCCAGGTTCTACAAGCCAAACCCTTCCCGGGGTGTTTTCTGGAATCATCGCTACAAAACTTGAGCCTGGTAGGATTAGTACACCTGTTCATGTTGGGCCGTTGTGTCCTATCTCCACCTTGGCTCCCCTCCCCACCAAAGCAGGAAGAGATTTCATTCCCCTACCCAAGCCCAGAATAAATCGGGAGAGAAAAAGCAGGGAAGAATGATATCCCGCACATCTCACCAAGCAGGATCCTTGATGATGGTCCGTTAATCTGCTACGTGTTTATTGAATACCTGCTATGTGTAAGCATGATTCTCCATGATCTACTGGGAGGCGGCCATCCACTAGTAGAATCCGCCCTCTACTTCTCTCCTTCGTTTAGTTTTATGTATTAATTTTTTAAATGTTTATTTATTTTGGGAGAGAGAGAGAGAGAGAGCGCGCGCAAGTGGGGGAGGGGCAGAGAGAGAGAGAGGGGTCAGAGGATCCAAGCAGGCTCTGTGCTAACAGCCAAGAGCCCAATGTGGAGCTCAAACTCATGACCTTTGAGATCATGACCTGAGCCAAAGTTGGATGCTTAACCCATGGAGCCACCCAGGTGCCCTACTTCTCTCTTTTAAAAAATTTAAAGAAGGGGGCACCTGGGCGGCTCCGTGGGTCAAGCATCCAACTTCAGCTCAGGTCATGATCTCGAGGCCCCGTGTCAGACTCTGTGCTGACATCTCAGAGCCCGGAGCCTGCTTCAAATTCTGTGTCTCCCTCTCTATCTGCCCCGCCCCTGCTCATGCTCTGTCTGCCTGTCTGTCTCTCTCTCTCAAAATAAACATTAAACATTTTTCACTTAAAATGTACTCCATTGAATTATTGTTATTAAACACCAGCAATAACAACCAACCACAGGATTTTCCCAAAAAGTATTCAGAGGACCCACAAACATTTAAAAAGATGTTCAACCCACCCAGTAACTAAAGAAACACAAATTAACCATGTTAAGAAATGATTGGCTTGCTGTTAGACTGGCATTTGTTTGATAATATCTAAGCTGAGAAGAGTGGGGACATCTGAGAAATACACACCTCTTCATACTCTGTTCATGAAACTGTAAGTCCGAACAACAATTTGAGAGAAAATGAAGAATATTAAGGTTTTTTTCTCTAAGTTTCTGCTTCTTCACCCATTAATTCCCCCTTTTAAGAACTATCGCTAGGGGGCGCCTGGGTGGCTCAGGTGGTTAAGTGTTCGATTTGGCTCAGGTCATGATCTCACCGCTGGTGAGTTCGAGCGGCACCTGTTTAAACAATAGACTCTCGGGATTCTGTTCCCAACACACTTACCTGTGCCAAGAATGGGGAGGACAGATGCCTGACTCAGCCACTAGGGCCCGGGGGGGTTTTTAGCTCCACTTGTCTCTCCATCTCTGCCCTCCTACCCCATCTCACACACACACACACACACACACACACACACACACACACACCATGAAGGATAGAAAGAACACTGAAATTGAAGATGATACCGTGTGGCCTTGCCCTCAGGGTCTCAAGGATGTGCCCTATTACGGGCCTCATTTCCCCACCCTGTACCCAGGGGTTAGACTGGATGACCTCTCTGAGTTCCCTCAACTTTAATCCTAGCCCTGTCCTCAAGAAGCTTATAATCTAATAACGGAGGCAAGAGGACTCTCTTACTTCATGCAACTGACATTTATTGAATGCTGCTACAAGTTCAAGTTCACATATATAAATAAAATGACCCCTTCCCTCTAGGAGTTTACAATCCAAAGTAGGAAGTGACCGTTGCTGTGAAGGAGATCGAGAATTCTCTGCACATCCCAGGAAAAGGAGACACATTTGTGTGAAGCTAGAAAGAAATTTTAGTTAAATAAAAATAGACAGTGGCGTGGGCTAGGTACCCAATGAACATACAGATAAAAAAGTGCCTTTGACATAATAAGAAATATATATTTGGTCTCTGCCCCACTTCCTGGTAGGCACCTTCCAAAACCTTGGAATCTCTGAAGTGCCTTTTTGTATGTGAAGGAGATGGCTGGGGCTGGGGGGTTCCAGGATGAACCTCGGGATGGAGTCTGGTTGCCAAGGGAACCAACCTCCTGATTAGAGGGTTGGCTCTTCAGCCACACATAACACACACACACACACACACACACCCTCCAGGAGGGAGGGGAGAGGGGCTGGAAGTTGAGTTAATCACTAATGGCCAATGCTTTCATCAATGGAGCCTATGACATGAGCCCTCCATTAACAACAACAACAACAACCCAATTGAAGGGGTTCATAGAGCCTCTGAGTTACTGAGCATGTGGAGGTGCTGGGGAGTTAGTTTCTTTAGTTGTCTGGAGAGGGCGTGGAAGCCCAGTTCCCCTTCCCTGTAGCCCCACCCATCTCTTCAATCTGGCTGTTCTGAGTTCACCCCTTTTTAATAAACTGGTAATCTGGTAAGTACACTCTTTTCCTGACTTCTCTCACTCATCCTACCAAGTTATCCAACCTGAGGAAAGGGTGGTAGGAACCTCTGATTTAAAGCCAGTCAGTCTCAAACAGGTGGCAACCTGGAGTGGGGCTGGTGCGTGCAGTAAGGTGGGCGCAGTCCCGTGGGACGGAGCCCTTCACCCGTGGGAGGTGATGCTCCATCCAGGGAGATAGGGTCCGCGTTGGACTGAACTGTAGGACACCCGCTTGGTGTGGCAGAGAACTGGAGAATTGCTTGGTGTGGACAACCCACACCTCTGGTTTCAGAAGTGTTGCACGTAGAGTATAGAAAACCCAGCATTTCCCTCTTTAGCGCCACAGCAATTTACCGAGGGGCCAAGTTATCAGTTTAGTTAAAGTATTCAAAGGAAGCTGAGATCTGACATGGGTCTTGATGAGCAACGCTTATAAAAACAGCTTGGAAGTTTTTCCCATGGGCAAGGGCAGATCCAGTCTGGGGGGCCCTGAAACTAATGTAACTTGGGAAGGCCCTTTATGAAAAAAAAAAAAAAAGACAATTATTACAAATACGATATTAGGAATGAAAGTACTTACTCAGAATGAAAAAAAAATGTTACAAATTTTTAATTTTTTTTTTTACATTTTATTTATTTTTGAGAGAGAGAGACAGAGCACAAGTAGGGGAGAGGCAGTGAGAGAGGGAGACACAGAATCCGAAGCAGGCTCCAGGCTCCGAGCTGTCCACACAGAGCCCATCGCCGGGCTCGAACCCACAAACCGTGAGATCATGACCTGAGCCGAAGTCGGACGCTCAACCGACGGAGCCACGCAGGGCCCCCTAACATTACAAATTTTTAGAAGTTGAAAGATACCACAAGACATCATAAAATCCAGAAAACGAAAACCTCTTTATTAACCATCTACACCTAAGATTTTTTTCTTAACAGTTTTTGGCTAGAAGTCCTTCGGCTAACTCTTCAAATGAAGACACTCTTACCAGAGAAATTGGATTGCATTTCAGCTCCTGACACCCCTTCGCGGTCCGCTTTCTGAAAATTGGGGGGGGGGGGGGGTCCTGGAAAAAAAAATTGTTCGCCAACTGTTGGGTGTTAACCTTTGTCAGGAGAGGGCGCTAGAGGGCCGCAGGAGGAGAAGGGTTTCTCTCCTGGTTCCTCCCGCGACTAGCAGCTTCCGAGGTGTCTGGGTGTCTGCGTTCCAACAGCCTCTGTGGTGTGTGCAGCACCCAGCTCTAAAATTTCCCCGCAGCCAGGAGCTTCCCTTGGCGTCCCCGGGGGGGCCAGCTTCGCCTGGTGGCGGGGGTGGGGGTTGTAGCCCGTGATCAGCGTCCCCTGGCGTCCTCTCCGGTGGCTTTGGGGCGAGTTCTGAGATAGGACGCCTCCCTGTGGAGGGCCCTCTGGCACCCGGGACAGCGGATCTCCAGCAAGTGCGGCCAACCTGGCACCTCAGTGACTTCTCTGCCGGGCAGCGAGCCACGCTGTCTCCAATCAAGGCCTGGATCTCAGCCCTGCAGAGGGACGTCTTCGTGGGTGCTTCGTCTCACCCTGGGTGATGGACACTCGCTGGGTGTCCCCAGCCTGCGTTCTTCAAGAACCCTCTTTACTTCTTCTTCTTCTTTTTTTAAAATATGTATTTATTTTTGAGAGAGAGAGAGCGAGAAAGAGAGAGATCCAAAGCAGGCTCCAGGCTCCAAGCTGTTGGCACAGAGCCCAATATGGGACTGGAACTCGGGAACCAGGAGATCATGACCCAAGCTGCACTCAGACGCTTAACTGACTGAGCCACCCAGGCGCCCCAAGAACCCTTTTTATTTCTTTCTAGCCAATCCCTTATTACTCCAACCCCATGTTAAAATTAATTCTTTATGTTAAATTTCCCTTGTGCAAGTTGCTGTGCGGTTTCTGTCTCCTGATTGGACCCTTAGCAATACAACTTTGCAGTGCATTGCTGATAGTAATTATTATAAATTTTAAGGATTTTTTTTTCCACATTCGAGGAAATCTCTATCAAGTTTCACATATGAGTTTTAAGGTTTCAGTGCATTTAAAGTTATTTTTTGCTCAGGGACTAATCTGTTTTGTTGTTGTTATTTTTTAATGCTTATTTATTTAATTTGAGAGAGAGAGAAAGAAAGAGAGAGAGAATACGGCCACAAGTAGGGAGAGGAGTAGAGAGACGGAAAGAAAGAATCCCAAGCAGGTTCCTTGCTGTCAGCCAGGAGGTGCTCAGGGATTAATCTTAAAATTAAAATTTTGAATTGGGGCACCTGGGTGGTTCAGTCGGTCGGGTGTCCGACTCTTGATCTTGGCTTAGGTCATGATCTCATGGTTTGTGAGTTTGAGCCCCAGTTCGGGGCTCTGTCAGTGCAGAGCCTATGTGGGGTTGTGTCTCTCCCTCCCTCTGCCCCTCCCCTCCTCTCCTCTCTCTCTCTCTCTCAAAAATAATAAATAAATAAACAAACAAACAAGTTAGGGGCCCCTGGGTGGCTCAGTCGGTTGAGCGTCCGACTTCGGCTCAGGTCATGATCTCACGGTTTGTGAGTTCGAGCCCCGCGACGGACTCTGTGTGGACAGCTCGGAGCCTGGAGCCTGCTTCGGATTCTGTGTCTCCCTCTCTCTCTGTTCCTCCCCTGCTCATTCCCTGTCTCTCAGAAATAAACGTTAAAAACAAAATAAAATAAAAAATAAACTAAAAAAAAAACCTTTGAATTAATGACAGTTATTAATCAGGGCGTCATGGACAGCCTCCTTGAAGTGGTGCTGTACAAGTTTTATCTTTGTCAATGTCAGCATTTCTTGTCAAATTAGCAAAGAAGTTACATCCTTTTTCCAGTGTGTGTGTTCATGTGATTCATTAACTGGATTATCAAACAATCCCCAAACCTATTCATAGCTTCTATTCAAAATTTATCCCTTCGCCTGAGTCCATTATTGCTTTTTTTGTGATCTGAAAGTGTTTTGTTACAATCTGCTTCTCAATGTCGGAATAATTTACATAGACTTTATCTCATTTTTATCGCTTTTGTTTCAGGTTCCACCGATTTTAAGTTGAATTTAAAGATGACAGAAGAAGGTATCCTTTATATGCATCCAAACTCCGGAGTCTGTAATTGCTCGCTCACTTTATTAAAATGTTCCACAACAGTTTTTGAAATTGCAGTTAAAATTTTATCGCAGATGCCATTCCCATCAAAAAAGGGAAGAAACGTATACCGCATTTAATTGTAGATTCTGCTGAAGGAGCCCAGAGAGGGCACACTCCGACATAGTTTCCGGGGACACGTCAGAACTGACTTTTCTCTGGGTCCCAGGACCAAGCAGACGTCTCTTGGATTCAGTAACCCCTCAGCATCCAAAGTTCTTCATCTACCTTAATATGTTTTTTATTCATGCATCTAGGGAACCCCTTTTATGGGGCAAAAATCCCCCCGACTCTCGAAGCAGAAAATGCCAGACACTCATCATCGCAGCTTCCCTGGCAGCCGCAGGGCACACACACAGAGATCTAATGCCAGTTCGCTGTACCCTCCCGGGCCTCGGTGGGGAAGCTAGTGACTGAGGGTCGGAAGGGCCGTGTGGACCCTTCCAGCCCCAAGTACAGCCACATCCGCTTTCCAGAGCCGGCTTCAGGAGCAGAGCCGCCTGCGGGGAACAGGTAACGCCGTGTGACTTCCGAGGCAAGATCATTCAAATGCCGGGGACTTGTACTGTGCTCTCCTGGGAGCTAGCCCGAGCCAGCTTGCGCAGAGCGACCAGATGAAGAGACCATGTGTAGGAGTTCTGGCTGACAGCCAGTCTCAGCTGTTAGACCTTATGTGAGCAAGGAAGCTTCCAGATGATTCCAGATGACTGGGCTGCCAAGTCGTCCAGCCTTCCAGTCGTCCTGGCTGAGGAGCAGAGACTACTTGCCTCTCTCTGCCTTGTCTGAGTTCCTGACTCCCAGGACCCAGGACACGTACCAAAGTGATCACTTTCTGTCACTAAGTTTGACGGGGTTGGTTTTGCAACAACCAGAACAGAAGGGAACTTGCAGAGGCCAGGGGCAGATAAGGTGACAACTGCCCCCAAAGTAGGCACAACAGAACCTCGACCCTCCTGGGCCTGAAGGAGGAAAATCTATCCATCTATCTGCCTATCTGTCTATCTATTTATCTATCTAGTAGGCTCCATGCCCAATGTGGGGCTTGAACTCATCACCCTGAGATTAAGAGCCCCATGCTCTACCAACTGAGCCAGCCAGGCACCCCGGGAAGAAAATCTTATTAGTAGAGCCCAGTGGGGTGGGGGAGGGGCCTCCCTGTAGAAACAGTTGTCCTGAGGTACCCAGATGAGTCCCCCTCTGAGCTCCCGCTGGGGGTACAGCCTTCGGGGCCAGGTCCTGAGACACAGAGGAGGACCAGAAAGGATGGGGGATGAATCCGGGGGCGGGGTGGGGACCCGAGGGGGGACACCTGCCGGGTGTGGAGTTGAGAAGTGTGACCCATGTGAAATCCCCCACAGAGGACTGAGATGCCGGACGGCAGGTGCCCCCCCAGCAGGGCTGTACCAGTGCATGAGGACCTGCATTTATGGACATTCCGTGGAAAAGACCCGTGGGGCACAGAGCTCAGCGACAACCCCTTTGTGCCCCTCTTTGCTCTCAGAGCCTGGGCACAGCCCTCGGCGGGGGAACTGTCAAGCCGCAGCCTCCAGACAGGAGGCTGGAGGGCTTTCTGGCTGCTCTGATGGCGGCTGAGCCCACACATCTTGGAAGGAGGTGCACGGAATACTAAAAAATTTAAGTGCTGCAATCAGGGCCTAAAGTAACGGAGCTGGAATTATTGAGGGAAATTTACAAGTTAAATCACCTAAAAGGCTGCACATGCAAATGACGCTAAATTAGCAAGAACTTGGGGGGCACGAGAATGACTCATCCTTTCTCAAAAGGAAAGTGGTCAGAGAGCACATCACAAACCGGGAAGGACAGGGACTGAGACCATCATTCCCCAGGCGGCGTCCGCGCGCTACAGGGTGCTTGGCACGCGGCGCCCCAAACGCCAGAAGCTCCCCAGTTCTCGTGGCGCCCAAAAATATCCTGTGCGCGTGAGCGTGCCCCTGGGACCTGCGATTGGGAAGCATGAAGAACCCGTTTCGCAGGTGGGAGCCTGAGTGGTGGCAGCTCTCGCCGCGGCTACGTGACAGAACTGTATGGACCCGAGAGCTTCCCAGGCCCTGGGCCAGACGCCCTCTTCGGCTAGCTGCAGCTCCACGGGCCGGCGGTTTGTGTCGGGGCCTCAGCCGAGCCGGTCCCTCGGTACCTCTCCTGATGCCCTTGTGCGGGAGGGCCCAATGGTGTCCGGAGGCCGGCCGAGGGCTTCAGTCCCACGAGCAAGGGTCCGAGACCCCGGTCTTGCTGACATCACCATCACCCTCTGATGGCCAGGCTGGGAAACAGCCATGGCAGGTGGCAGACAGACAGACAGACTGGCCTGGCAGGCAGGAGGCAGAAACCAGCGGATGCTTTGGGCAACGCATTAGTTTCCTGGGGCCACCTTTTTTTTTTTTTTTTTTTTTTAATGCTCCTTCATTTTTGAGACAGAGACAGAGCATGAGTGTGGGAGGGGCAGAGAGAGAGGGAGACACAGAATCCGAAGCAGGCTCCAGGCTCCGAGCAGTCAGCACAGAGCCCGATGCGGGGCTCGAACCCACGAACCGTGAGCTCACGACCTGAGCTGAAGTTGGATGCTTAACCAACTGAGCCACCCAGGCGCCCCACCTAAACGTGGACCACGAACCTAGGTGGCCTGAACAGCAGAGATCTATTGTCTCCTGCTTCTGGAGGCCAGAAATCTGAGCTCCAGGCATCAGCACAGCCGTGCTCCCTCGAAAGCTGCTAGGGGAGGATGTGTTCCAGGGCTGTGTCCCGGCATCTAGTCGTCCCTGGGCTCGGGGCCTCAAATTCATATCTTCAATGTGGTGTTCTCCCTGTGTGTCTGTCTTTCCCCCTTTCTATTACGGCACCCGCCATTGGATTGGAGCTCACCCTAATGACCTCATCCCAACTTAATCATCTGCAGAAACCTTTTTCCAAATAAGGTCACACTCACAAGTCCTGGGGGTGAGGACTTCGCGGTCTTTGGGGAACACAATTCAACCTATGACAGACGTCAACTCACAAGTGTATTGGGCAAGTTCTCTGTAAAAGGCACCGTGCCGGCCACTGAAGGGACATGGCCCCAGCCCTTAAGGAGCTGCCCACCCCCCTGCCCGGAGGGTAAGCACCGCCGCATCTCGCTTACTAGCAACCTCGATGCAAAACCGAGTGCCTGAGTCATTTCTCAACTGAATTCATATTTTATTTGGCTCCAGTTCCCTCTGGGGTCCGGCTGCCTGCCAATGCTGCTCTGGGGCTCTCGGGCAGGGAGGCACCCCGAGGACCTTGACCCGGGGAATACGATAGTGAATGTGCAGAGCAGTAAGGATATTGAAACACATGCAGAACGGACATCATTGTCCTTGGCGCTTACGTGAACTTAAATGCAGATCCTAAATCCAACAGCAAACTCCGCCCTGGCCCCTCCCCCCCCCCCCCCCAGCAGCTGGACACCCTGTGATTCCCCCAGGGCTGAACAGCTGAGTGTAGCCTTCAGATGAAAAGCTGCCTCTCCTGATGTGAGCACAGGCGGGGGTGGGAAGGAGCCCTGGATGGGGGGGGGGGGGCAGGCAGAGATCTGGGTTCTAAACCCAGTTCTGTCACCAACAAGCAGCATGACCTTGGGCAAATCCTGAACCCTGTGTGGCCTCTGCTCAGTGGCTAGGAGGCTCTAAGATCCCTCCCAGTGCCAAGATTCCAACTCCAGGGAGAGGGCAGGAGGGTCGTGGAGAATCCTCCCAAGGAGACTTACAAGACGCAGGACCCACTGGCCTTCAGTTCCCAAGGGGAAATTTTACCTGCTTATCGGGCCTCAGCTGCCCAGGGCCTCTGGGCGTGATTGGGCTCAGGTTGAACACAGCGAGGGCATTGTTTTCTCTGTGGGAAGTTTCAGATAAGGAGCGGGGCTCCACTAAGCCAGATCAGGACTCGGGTCCCACCTCACCTTATCTTGAGGCTCCAGCCAGCCCAGTCTCCACCCCCCCACCCCCCCACCCCCCGCCCAGGGGTTCATTACAAGCTCAATATTTCCCTCCCGTGGAACATCTAGCCCTCCTCTCTGCCCCCCCATCCCTTACAAACCAACTCAAGTTCCACCTCTTCCATGAAGCCTTCCCGGATACAACTCTATGTGGCAAATCAGTATCAGTTCTTCATTTCAGTCATAGAACATGTCGCCTGGATCGTATATTGAGGTCCAAATAACTTCTATGTCGCATTTAAATGCAGCTTCAAATATGCAAACCAAGAGATGTCACCAGCACATTGCCTTGCATTGAGTGTCTTGTCATGCGTCACACTGAGTGGTCCCTAGGACTTTTCAATCTGTAGACTTACGATACTCAGTTCTGGAAAAATTTTGTGTATTTTTACGAATTAGGAAGGAAGTTAACCTTCCTATTACGTTCTTTGTTCCTTCCAAAACTTCAATTTGAACATCCTGGATTTGTTTTCTCTCTCTCTCTTTTTTTTTCTCTCCGAAATTCCCAGAACTGGAGGTCATGAAATACATATCGAAAGGACACTTCAAATCCCTGTACATTGTCAAAGTAGATCCACTCCAAAGTACATCATCATGAATTTTCAGGATACTGACGATAAAGAGAAGACTCTAAAAACTTTCAGAAAGGGGGCAACATTTAATAAGACGGATCACGGATCAGAATGGCCTCAGACTTCTCATTAATAACACTAGATGGTAGCAGTGCCTTCAAAACTCTGAGGGACAGCGGTTCCCAAGCACAGTTATATACCCAGTGAAGCCGCTAAAACATTAGGGCAAAATGGGCGTGTTTAGATACGCACGGTCTCAAGCGTTCACCCCTTAAGCATCCTTTCTCAGGAAGCTGCTGGAAGGGAGACTCGATCAAAACAGGAGAACGAAGCAAGAAATGAGAAGGAAAGGGAGCCAAGAAATGGGCTTCCGCCCAAGAGAGAGTCCGTGGAGGGCACCTCCAGGATGCCCCCGCCCCGGTGGTTGTTGGGGAGGGGGGGGTTTGGGCAGCAGATATCAGTCCCCCTACATGGGAGAGGCCAGAGGGCCCTGGGGAAGAGTTTTTCCCAGACGCCGAAATTAATAGGATATCTAACATATCTGAATCTACACAACTTGCAAACCGGGAAGAATTGGGGGATAAAACAGTAACGAGTACATAGAGAGCTCGGCAAAAGCAAATGCAAGGCAATCGCGAAATCCAGAGAAAACGAAAAGTTACAGCAGAAGGAAAAATTAATCATGGCTCATCCGTGAATAGTAGTTAACTGTTACCCGAAACTCCGAAAATTACTCTAACCCAGAAGAAGTCACAACTGGGAGGATGAACGGCCAGCAAGTCTAGGGTGCTAAGGGTGAAGAGACCGGAAGTGGAGGGTGAAGGGTGAAGGAGACAGAAAGTATAAGGGGGTGGAAAGCGATGAGATGATGGGTGCGTGCGTGCGTGCGTGTGTGTGTGTGTGCGCGCGCGCGTGTGTGTAGGAGACCAGAAGGGGAGGGGTGAAGGGTGAAGAGTGAAGGAGACCGGAAGCGTAAGTGGGTGAAAGGTGAGAGGTGAAGGAGACCGGAAGTAAAGGGGGTGAAAGGTGTACGAAGACAGGAAGTGTCAGGGGGTGAAGAGTGAAAAATGTAGAAGAGCCAAGTTGTCACGGGCTATCCTCAGTTGCAAACTCCCAGAGTGGAAAAAGCTAGAAATATAAGCCTGTTCTTTGGTGATAGGGAGGTAAGTAACAAAATAATCAGCTAGAAGAGTTGAGCGCTCCCACTGTGGAGAGCAGGAAGTAGGGAGGGGGGAAATGCTCTTGTAAGTATTTGCCTTTAAACTGTGACGTTTCGGTACAAACCACAGAGAGGGAGACCCCGAGGAGTCGACTGGATGTGCCGTGTGCGGCGGCCGGGCCTACTCGCCACCCTCGGGAGGGCCCCCAGCGAGCGTGGAGGACGGAACCCCCGCAATCACCGGTCAGTCTCGTTATTCACACCCCACGACTGCTGTGGCTTGGGGAGTGGGGAGTGAGGGGCAGAGGTGGGCCCTGGGAGGCCAAGGTTGGGCTGGGGTGCCGAGGGGCCTTCCGGGGGTCAGGGCAGCACCGGGTGGGCCCGCGCGTTCCGTGCTGTGGGGTCCGGCTCGGGTTTGGAGAGCCCCCAGCGCCCCGTGCCCCCCGGGGCCCAGGGAACCTCAGAGGCTGTCGGTCCCGCGACGGCCGCCAGGTGGCGCCAGAGCCCGCGTCAGCTCGCAGCCTCCGAGCCCGGCCTCCCCGGCGCCCAGGCCAAAGCCGGCGGGTGGGGGTGGCCGGGTCTCCCGGTGTGCGTCTCCCTCACCCCCACCCCCACCCCCACCTCGGCATCTCCGGGGGAGATTTTTTCCCAGCGGAAAATTTCAAATACCTGCAAAAACAGACCGAACGGTATTACGAAAAGCTGATTCCGTTTCTCTTAACTCCTCCGCCCGTGTCCCCACCACCCTGTTTGTTTCTAAAAGCGAATCTCAGACATCCCATCATTTCATCTGTAAATATCTCAGCTGGCAACTCTAGCAAAAAGGACGCAAAACAGATCATAGTCGCATCATTGCCACAAACGTTGAACAAACCGAAGGCCTGGGTCAGGAATGCGGGGAATGGGGAAGGGGGCAGGCATCTTCAGGATCAGGTAGGGAGCCAGGAGCCCCAGACATGACACGGGGTGGCTTGTTTGCGGGAGAGGAAGCCCCCCTTCCCGGTGCTCACCGCGGACTCCTGCAGCGCTGGGTCAGATGGACGATGTGAGGAGCAGGCTGGGGGGCTCTGGTCCTGCCCACCCCTCCCCACCCCTGGACACTCTCTTCTGCCACCAGACATTGTCAGTTCAGCTGGACAGTGAGGGGAATGCGAAGGAGAACTATGAATGCGGATCACCAGTCCCTTCCGGGCCTTTTCTGTCTCATCCCATAAATTCCGTGCTTTTCTTTCTTTTTTTTTTTTTTAACGTTTATTTATGTTGAGACAGAGAGCCCACCAGCGGGGGAGGGGCAGAGAGGGAGAAAGAGAACCCCAAGCAGGCTCACGCTGGCTGCCAGCCCAGAGCCCGACGTGGGGCTTGCTTGAACCCACGAATCCTGAGATTATCATGACCTGAGCCGAAATCGAGTCGGACGCTTAGCCAACCGAGGCACCCAGGCGCCCCAATTCAGTGCTATTCTTAAGGCTTAAATCCTGGGCGCCTCTCTCTACTCAGCTGGTCCAATGTGCCTGAAGGACCGCCCAGCCCATCTCTCCTACCCCTCCTGACTCTCTCCTGGAGCTGATCCTCCCCTGGACTGACTGAAGCCGAGGACCTGGGCCACTCTGCTCCTCCCTTGTGTCTTTTTACATCTCTGCATTTTATGGCCAGCCACTCCCAGGAGCGGGGGGGGGGGGGGGGGGGGGGGGTCGGAGGTGTGTGTGGGGGGTGACAGCAAGCACATAAGGCCCGTTGTCAAGCCTTGAATTTCCCCTGATCTCCAGCAGAACGCTGCACGGAGCTCTAAGGCGGGCTGGGGGTCACGGACCCAGGCTGAGGCCTAGCTCTGCCCGACAAGCTGGCTGACCTCGAACAGGCTCCTTCACCTTGCCCGGGTGCAGGGCGGAGACGGGGGTACCAATAGTAGTTCTGAAGCTCCGAGGGACAATCTTCAGTGCTGAACTCAGTGCACGGCCCTCGGCGACGTTCTCATTAAATCGGCCGCTCCCCAAGCCCCTTCTCCCGACTGGCCGCTCTTCCAGGATCTTTCTGCTCATTCATTCCTCCCTCTCGACAAGCGTGTGTTGAGCACCTACTGTGTGCTAAGCGCTAGGGATGCTGCGGTGAGCAAAACGGAGCTGATGCCTGCCCCCGCCCAGCGCTGGGTTTGAGAAGACACAGTCCGGCAGGGGCCACGCAGGTCGCGAGCGGGCAGTGCGGGTTGCGGGGGGGGGGGGGGGCGGTACGGCCTTCTGGAGGAGCAGGGCTTTCCCAGGTGAGATGTGCTGGCGGGTGGCCCCGAGCTGGGCTCACCTGACCTGTTCAGGCTAACCTGGGGAAGGCCCGGGCTCTCTCCTGACCGCCCCCCCCGGCCCCGCCCCCCGCCAGGGGAAAGGGTGTCCCTGCTGGTTCCCTGACACCGGGCCCAGCATGGACCCCTCTCTCTCCTTGGTGTCATGCTGCTCTCTTCTCCCAGCTCAGGTGGTGGAAAACGGGGCCCCGGAAGCTTGAGGAAGCTCGTTGCGGCCCAGCCCCCCGGGGAGACACTGAGTCCATCAGAATTCCCGTCTGCTACCCTCGACTGGTCATCGGTGGCCCGTCGGGCCACGGGGCCCCGCTGCAACCATAAGGACGCAGGGAGAGGTGGGCGAGTGCGGAGGGCCTGGCTCCCCTGGTGCTCCTCCGAGCCCACCAGCAGGACTTTCTCTTCCCCCACCCAAGGGGGCCCACTGCGCTTTTCGTAGATAAGGAAAACCGAGGCACGGGGAGGTGGGTTCGTTTCCTGCGGCTGCCGTCACATGTCACCACAAACTTAGCAGTTTAGAAGCAGAGACGTGTTCTCTCTCCGAGGCTGACATCAGGATGGCAGGGCCGTGCTCCCGCCGGAGGCTCCAGGGGCGAGGCTCCTCCGTGCCTCTTGTAGCTTCTGGAGGCTGCCGGCTCTCCTTGGCTCGTGGTCACGGTCACTCCAGTCTGCAAGGCCGGCATCTACACGTCCGTCTCAGCTCCACCTTCGTGGTGCCTTCTGCCCTGGGTGTGCGTCAGGTCCCCACCCGCCTCTCTCTTCTGAGGACATTTGTGATTACATTTGGGGCTGCCAGATATAACCCGGGACAGGCTCTCCATTGTCGGGATCCTTAATTTAGTCCCAACAGCAAAGGCCCTTTTCCAAATAAGGTAACATTTGCAGTTCACACTCGTTAGGACCTGGTGTTCTTTGGGAGCCTCTGTCAGTCCCCGATGGGGAGTCCGTAACTTGCTCAATGTCACACAGCAGATTAAGTGGTGAAGCTGATAGCTAAACCCGTCTGCCAGCCAGACTGAAAACCCCCTGCTCTTAATACATTCTTATTCCCTTGTGCTCCGGAAGCTTCTTTGATTTCTTCTTTTTCAATGTTTATTTGTTTTTGAGAGAGAGAGAGAGAGAGAGAGAGAGAGAGAGAGAGAGAGAATGCGTGCTAGTGGGGGCAGGGCAGAGAGTGAGGGGACCGAGGATCTGAAGCGCGCTCCTTTGCTGACAGCAGCTAGCCCCACGGCAGTGGGGGGGGGGGGGGGGGGCTCGAACTCATGACCTCAGGAGCCGTGAGATCGTGACCTGAGCCGAAGTTGGATGCTCAACCGACTGAGCCACCCAGGCGCCCCGTGCTCCAGAAGGTTCTATTCAGAGCCCACCCTCAGAACAATGTGTTCCCTCCTCAGCCCTGGTCGCCGACCGGTCACGTGGGTTGAGGGATACCGTCAAAGCTTGCCTGCCATAAGACATTTCCTCTCCTGGCCTTTCCCAGCCCAAGTCCGTAACCCTGCTGAGAGCTCAGGGCACTCGCAGGGACAATCCGTGGAGCAGTGGAGGCCGTCATCCCGTTCATTCACTCATTCCTTCGCGCCACAGGTATTTGGCATCACCTGTCAGGAGTGCCGGGATCAGGAAACATCCTGGCTGACCCACGGTGGGCAGGGCTGGGGAAAACCACAGCGGAGTTTGGGGAGAGTGGAGCCTGAGGACGCTGAGGACCGCGTCTCATCCTTCTCTTGTATCTCCAAAACCAGAACCAGAAAGGGGGAGCCACGTAAAATCAAGCGCTGAATTAATGAAACTCACGTGGATCGTCAGTTGCTGTTACGGTTAGCAAAAGAGATAACCGGTGTGTTATCTCCTGATGGAAGAACACGGCACGGCCTCCCCGTGGTGCAACCAGCAAGACCCGGGCTGGGAGGGGCGCCTGGGGGGCCCAGTCGGTTAAGCATCGAACCTCGGGCTCAGGTCAGGATCTCATGAGCCCCGCGTCGGGCTCTGTGCCGACAGCTCGGAGCCCGGAGCCTGCTTCGGATTCTCTGTCTCCCTCGCTCTCTGCCCCTCCCCCACTCATGCTCTGCCTCTTTTCTCTCTCAAAAATAAACATGAAAAAACTGAAAAAAAAAGAGAGAGAGAGAGAGAGAGAGAGAGAGAAAGACCCAGGCTGGGAGACACCCTACAGGGCAAATGACCCAGTTCCTTCACAGGTGCGTGTGCTCGTGCATGCACACACACAAACACACACTGAGTCAAGAAACCTACGGGGTAAAAGAAGCCTGACAGACGTACCCAGCGATTTCAACACGTGAACTTATTTGAATCCTGATTCAGGGGCATCTGGGTGGCTCGGTCGATGAAGCGTCCAGCTTTGGCTCAGGTCATGATCTCACGGTTCATGGGTTCGAGCCCCGTGTCAGGCTCTCTGCTCTCAGCCCAGAACCTGCTCCATATCCTCTGTCCCCCTCTCTGCCCCTCCCCTGCTGGCTTGCTCTCTCTCTCTCTCTCTCTCAAAAATGGATAAACTTAAAAAAAAATACTTTGAATCCTGATCCAAACAAACAAGATATATATTTTTTTAATTTTTTTTAACGTTTATTTATTTTTGAGACAGAGAGAGACAGAGCATGAACAGTGGAGGGTCAGAGAGAGGGAGACACAGAATCCGAAACAGGCTCCAGGCTCTGAGCTGTCAGCACAGAGCCCGACGTGGGGCTCGAACTCACGGAACGTGAGATCATGACCTGAGCCGAAGTCGGACGCTCAACCGACTGAGCCACCCAGGCGCCCCAACAAGATATTTTTAAAATGACATTTGTCAATTAGATATTTAAATACTGAGTATTTGATAAAATTTAAAAAGTTAATTTTTTAGGTGTGATGATGGTATTAAGGTTTTATATTTTAAAAACTTTTATTTTATATTTATATATTCTATTTGTGTAATAAATACATTTATATATTTTATGTACTAGGTGCATTTAAATACATTTATATAAAATATTTTAATTTTTATTAAATATTTTATGTGTCTATATCTTCATGTTTCATATTTTTATATTATTTTTAAATATTTAAAATATTTTGTATTTTTATAATTTTAGTTTTTAAAACTTTTAATGTTTTATAAAATAGATGTTTAAGGTTTTTCATAAAATCTTTATATACTGGGGCGCCTGGGTGGCTCAGTCGGTTGAGCGTCCAACTTCAGCTCAGGTCATGATCTCGCAGCTCATGAGCTCAGGCCCTAGGTCAGGCTCTATGCTGACAGCTCAGAGCCCGGAGCCAGCTTCAGATCCTGTGTCTCCCTTTCTCTCTTCACCTCCCCTGCTTGCACTCTCTCTTTCTTTCTCTCTCTCAAAAATAAAATTAAAATTAAAAAAAAATCTTTATATATTAAAAACATTTTTAAAATTATTTTTAAATTACCTATTAAATTAAAAGACAAACCTACTTTTTAGAGCTACACACTGAAACATTTACAGATGAAATAATATGAAGTCAAGGATTTTCTTTAAGAAAATATAAGGAGGGGCTCCTGGCTGGCTCAGCTGGTGAAGCATGCGACTCTTGATCTTGGGTAGTAAGTTCGAGGCCAGGTAGGGTGTCGAGTTTACTTAAAAAGAAAATTCACGGGGCGCCTGGGTGGCGCAGTCGGTTAAGCGTCCGACTTCAGCCAGGTCACGATCTCGCGGTCCGTGAGTTCGAGCCCCGCGTCAGGCTCCGGGCTGATGGCTCCGAGCCTGGAGCCTGTTTCCGATTCTGTGTCTCCCTCTCTCTCTGCCCCTCCCCCGTTCATGCTCTGTCTCTCTCTGTCCCAAAAATAAATAAACGTTGAAAAAAAAAATTAAAAAAAAAAAATTCAGGGGCACCTGGGTGGCTCAGTCAAGCATCTGACTGGCTCAGGGCATGATCTCGCGGTATGTGGGTTCGAGCCCCGAGTTGGGCTCTGGGCTGGCAGCTCGGAGCCTGGAGCCTGCTTCGGATTCTGTCTCCCTCCCTCTGTTTCCCTCTCTCTCTGCCCCTCTGTGTCTCTCGCCCTCTCAAAAAAAATAAAAATAAAAAAATAAAATAAAAAAATATATATAAACATTAAAAAACACTAAAAAGAGAAAAAGAAAAAAATCCAAGGAAGGGGAGTGCTTAGGAGCATAGATGAAACAGAACCAACAGTGAGTGCAAGCTGAGCAATGGCTCCCGGGGAGGGGGGGGGGGCGGGGTTCATTAAACCAGCCAGTCTACTTGTATGTAAGCTAAGTTTTTCATACAAAAAAGTTAAAGGTTTTTTAATTTTTTTTTCAACGTTTATTTATTTTTGGGGCAGAGAGAGACAGAGCATGAACGGGCGAGGGGCAGAGAGAGAGGGAGACACAGAATCGGAAACAGGCTCCAGGCTCTGAGCCATCAGCCCGGAGCCGGACGCGGGGCTCGAACTCACGGACCGCAAGGTCGTGGCCTGTCTGAAGTCGGACGCTTAACCGACTGCGCCACCCAGGTGCCCCTAAAGGTTTTTTAAAAAGACAAAGCACAAGGGCATTCAAGGGCTGTTTAAAGAGGTTTCCTGTTCAATTTTTTTTTTTTAATTTAAAAAAATGAGTATTTTTGAGAGAGAGACAATGTGAGTGAGGGAGGGGCAGAGAGAGCCACAGGATCCAAAGCAGGCTCCAGGCCCTGAGCTGTCAGCCCAGAGCCTGATGCGGGACTAGAACTCACCAGCAGTGACATCATGACCTGAGCCAAAGTCCGACACTTAACTGACTGAGCCACCCAGGTGCCCCTCCTGTTCAATTTTTTTACTGAAACTCCCCGCCCTCCCCACCCCCTCCTGCCAGCATCCACAGCTGAGCGCGGTCATCTTCCCGTGGGGGCCACTAGGGGGCGCGTGTCCGCCCCCACCCCAGCAAGACCTGCTCAGGTAGAGCAGCAGGTAAAACTTGAATCCCGAGGCCAAGCCAGCCAGGTTCCTCTTATTGAGAGGATAGCTCTAGACTGAAAGGGCCGGGAGGGTGGTAAAGCCCCTCGTCCCTATCCTGCCACCAGCACACTCTGCCGCGTCCCTGTCCCTTCTCGGGCACCTTCCCGGTAGGATCCCTACTGTTAGAAGAGCAAGGAACATCCCGATCGAGGCAGGACGCCTGTGTTGGGCCAGACAGACTCCAGTGGGAGGAGCCAGCTGCCCTCCACAGGTGCTTTCGAAGTTAGAAGTGCGGGCTTCCACAGATTCGCCAGAAGTCTCCTAAAATGCTAGAGAGTCCAGGCTCGGGAAGGAAGGTTGTGACACCCCTGGAGCTGAGAGCCCCCCCCCCCCTCCCCGCCCCTGCTTGTGGCCACACCCACAAGTCTCCTGGGCCTTCTGGAACAAGATGATGAGAAATGAAACAGAAAGCATCTGTCTCGAGGCTTAAAAGCAGTCATTTCAGCAATCTCAGCAGGTGGGGGAGACAGAACAGGGGGGCTCTGTGCCCACCAGGAGAGAACACGGAGGGCACAGGACACCCCCAGCTTGCCGGGCACGATGCTGAAGGCTGTGCTGCGGGACTGGCAATGTACCAAAAGCAGGCCACTGCTCAAAGCCGGAAGCCCATCCTTCCCTGGATCAGGGTGGTTTGCCTACATTGTATCTGGCTGCCAGTAAAAAACTGAAACATAAAACCCACAGCCTCTTTTTCAAATCCAATGTCCAGAATTCAATAAAAACTACCAGGCGTGTGCTCCAAACCAATGAGCAAAACATCTGAATGAACACCTGACCAAAGAAGATAGACAGATGGCAAATGAGCACATGAAAAGGTGCTCACCATCAATAGTCCCTAAGAAACATAAACGCAAGTTAAAACGAGATACCACTACACACCCACGGAAATGGCTACAATAAAAACACTGACTGTATCAAGTGTTGGTGAAGAGGGGGAACCACGAAAACTCCCCCTGCTCAATAATAGCCACTTGGGAACATGGTTGGTAGTTGATTTAAAAATGAGACATGTGTCCCACCCATTCCTCATTTAGGTATTTGCCCAAGAGAAAAACATGTGTCTTTGGAGAGACTTACACAAGAATGTCCAGAGCAGTTTTTTTTAATAATAGCCCCGGGGCGGGTGCCTGGGTGGCTCAGTTGGTTAAGCCTCCGACTTCGGCTCAGGTCATGATCTCATGGTCTGTGGGTTCGATCCGGCATCCGGCTCTGTGCTGATGGCTCAGAGCCTGGAGCCTGCTTCATGTTCTATGTCTCCCTCTTTCTCTGCCCCCCCCCCACTCATGCTGTCTCTCTCTGTCTCTCAAAAATAAATAAACATTAAAAAAAAAAATAGCCCCAGGGCTCCTGGGTGGCTCAGTTGGTTAACTGTCTGACTCTTGGTCTCAGCTCAGGTCATGACCTCACAGTTTTGTGGGTTCGAGCCTTGCATCGGGCTCTGTGCTGATGGTGTGGAACCTGCTTGGGATTCTCTCTCTCCCTCTCTCTCTGTCACTCTCCTACTCACGCTGTCTCTGTCTCTCAAAATAAATAAACTTAAAAAAAAAATAGCCCCAACCTGGAAACAACTCAAATGTTCACCAACAAGTGTATCTCCTGGAATACTACTCAGCAATGAAAAGGAACAAGCTATTGATTCATACAACTACACAAATGAATCTCGAAATAATTGTGCTGAGTGATAGAAGCCAGACCAAAAAAGAGCACATAGCATATGATCTGATTTATATAAAATTCTAGAAAATGAAAACTGAGCTGTAATGATAGTGGTTGCCTGGGGATGGGGAGAAGGAGATAGAGAGGGATGTATCCCCTAAGGGACACAAGGGAATTTGGGGAAGTATATTAGTCAGGGTCCTCCAGAAAAACAGAACCAACACATTATGTTCACACGTGAATATATATTCACATACAGTAAAACCTTGGTTTGCGAGCATAATGCGTTCCAGGAGCATGCTTGTAATCCAAAGCACTTGTATACCAAAGCGAATTTCCCCATAAGAAATAATGGAAACTCAGATGATTCGTTCTACAACCCAAAATATTCATATAAGAATGATTACAATACTATGACATAATACAAAAGAATAAAGAAAATACAAAATATAAAGAACAATAAACAACCTGCACTTCCCTTTGAAAGCCTTCATGGCTGGTGTGAGGGAAAGAGAGGAGGGCTATTGTGTAGGACGACTTTCACTATCACGAAAGGAATCACCGCTCTCTATTGGCTCAATGGAACCTTTTTCTTCTCCTGCAACCTTATCCAATGGCCCCTGCTTTTGCCTTTTTTTGAGGATTTTGCGGAACCGTGACATCGCGTTGGCGATCACCCACAATCCCGCAGCCGGAGAGAGAAGGACCATTGGCTCAGTGGTGATCGTGTGACATCTGGCATCACGTAGTACTCGGATTGCAAGGCATCTCTTGTTTTTCAAGTTAAGATTGATTAGAAATGTTTGCTCGTCTTGGGGAACACTCGCAGAACGAGGTGGTCGAAATCCAAGGTTTTACTGTATTTTGTGTTCCCCACAGGAGGTGATAACCGCTACAGGGAGGAACAGCCCTGAAAGACAGTGGTGAAGGGAAAGCCTCCCAGTAGACACATTTTGGCCAACCTGGTTGTGTGCTTCGGAGGAAAGGTGGTTTGGGGTCAAGGTCGACACTGACTGATGAGTCATGGGTCATAGATTCGCTGGCTGGTCAGGAACCTTGGATGGTCGAGATCGGAAGGCTTGTGAGCAGGAAGTCTGGGAACGAGTTACATGGAGATGGAAGTCCCTGGATGAGCATCACGTGACGCTACAAGGTATGGAAGTTCCCGGCTGGGGCCCCCACTGCAGAGCACCCCAGCAGGGATGCTTGCTAATCACGCTAATGAAGGGATCGATCTTTCCCGCGAATGTCGGTCAGCCCGTTTCCCCTCTCACCGCAGTGCATCCTCAGTAAGTACCCTTCGCTAGGACCCACACGGGTATCATCTCCATTGAGGTCTCAAACTGCTAAATACTAGCAAAGACCAACCCCGAATCCCCGAGGTTGCACCTTCCGGAAGCTGGGGGACCAGGCCGGTAACTTGTATTGCTTCTTCATGGAGAAATCTGCTCTCTTAGGAGCGGGGTCCTGTTCCGGGTCCAGACTTGCTTTTCTTTACTGGCAGCGTGCCAGCACCACCACTTGGAGATTTTCAGAGTGCCCTGCTCATTGTCATGGTAACCCACACAACATCATCTCCAGCCAAGAAACTCGTTTTACGGCAAAAGGCATGTGGCACTGAGTTCATGCCCATGGAATTCCCTGGCCTGTGCACGGCTCCCGAGATACTCAGTGGCACTTGTGTGGATGGACTGAGGAAATGGCCTGCTGAGGGCTCAGCTGGGGCACCAGCGGGAGTACATGGGATCTCTCCGGGAGACACCACGTGTATTCGGTGCCGTTTCCCCCATGGCCAGAATACACAGGTTCTGTACTTTGACAGGCTGCCCCTGGAGTCTCGAACTGGTCTGGAGCATAGCCTGGGGAGGAAATGTTGGAGATCTGAAGAGAAGATGTGACATAGTCACTTAGGTTTGTTAGATGTGCGCAAGGACCAGGGTGGAGGCCGAAGGGGCCCCCGTCGCTTTTTCACCAACCAGTCCTCTTACAGAACGTTCGCTTCCCCCGTAAGGCTGGGCTCAGCGCTCGAGAAGGAAGGTTCCCCGGAGAGCACAGTCTTGATCCCGTTAAACCGGAAGGTCAGGTCGGTGACTTGTGGGCTTCTTGACCGAGCCCGCATCGAATGGGGTTCGCTGTACTGGCCGGGATAAGGAGGACTCTACCTGAGCCAGAGGACTCACCAGAGCGCGGCAGGGTCTCCCCGTCCAAAAACCGGCCAATAGGAAACCGCGGTGACTCAGGGAGGACAGGACAGCTAAGAATTTGGATTCCGTGGGAATGAAGATTTGCACCACCCTGAGAAGTGAAACCCAGAGGGCCGCAGTGCTGCCGAGAGGTAAGGAAGTCGGTGCAGGCAGCGAGAGGAGGGAGCCAGGAGTGTCACCCCAGGTCTGGAACCAGCAGCAAGTGGGTGCTTTTCCCCCTCTTTCCCTGTTGCCTTCCGTGAAGAACAATGTTGGCCACTAACGCCGTCGTTTGGATTCGCGTTGCAAGTATGACGCAGCTGACACTACCCACTGCAGTCGATGCCTGATGGGACTTGGTGTTTCCCCAGGGTGGGGGCCACAGGATCCAGTCGTCGAAAGAAAGGACAAGGACTCTCTCTGCCCCTCCGGATTCATTTTCCATCCTTTTCTCGCCTGCTGGTGTCCAGGAGGCTGACCGCTATAGAATCCGCTCTCCAGACCCTCTCATCTTCTGGCCTCCAGTTGGATTTGACCAATGGAGGCCTGAGCAGGAGATCATAGGTTTGGAGGAAACATAGATCAGGGGATTTGTCACGGTTTTGACAGTGCTCGCTTGGCCCTGAAGCCCCGGGGCGGGCAGACCCTCTTCCACAGCCCTGACCCCCACATGGTAATGGGAGCATCATCCCTTCTTTGTCCCCTTGGTCCCCCTTTGGTGCTTGTATCTGGGTGTCTTATTATCATTATTTTCCCTTAGCCCTGCCCGTGTCTCATAAAGAGGCCCTTCATTAACTTTCTTCAATTAAACCTTCTTTCTGTGCCATATACTTCCTGCTGGTGGCCTCACTGATCCTGGGACCTTTAAGTAATTCACCTTCACTGAAGCATAAAGTTCGTGGTGGGAGGAAATGGTGAGAAATGAAGTTGTACAGGGAGGGTGGTCAATTATGAGAAGCTTTGTGCACTGGGATCGTGTAAGCTTCACGAGGCATTGAGCAAACTATCTAACCTCCTTGTGCCTCTGTTTCACCGCCTATAAAATAAGGACAATGACAGGATGTATCTTTCGGATGACCATGAAACATTGAAAACAGTGCCTGGCACAGAAAGTGATCAACAGCATCAGGGACAGTGATGCACTGCAAGGTTTTAAGCAAGGAAGTGACCGGGTCAGATGTGGTGATCCAAAAAGCTGTTCTGGGGGAAATGTGGAGAAGACATGGGGTTTGTAAGTGACCAGGTGGAGTGGAGCAAGACTGGAGGCAAGAACACCAGTAACGAGACTACTGCAAGGGTCTTAGCAAAATACATACATACAGAATAAAATTGAGATGTACCATCCAAAAAAGAGACCAAGAAAGAATAAGATACAGAATACAAGACATGGGACTTCTGGCACAATATCCGGGACCGTTAGGTAGTTCAGTTTTGCGAAAGCATAACGTGCAAGGTGGGGGTGATGGTAGAGATGTACCCCCTCCCGCTCCAGACCTACAGCGACTGAGTTCAAGAGAGTATCCTCCTAGCTTGCTGTCACTCTCTCCAGCGCCCCTGAAGTCTTCATTCTTGATACCTTGAATGTCCACATAGAGGAAACTTCCAGCACCCTGGCCTCCGTTTCTTAAGCCTCTCCTCCTCCAGTGACTCTGTCCTCTATCCCCTGCCTCAGCCACTCATTTTCATAGTCTTACCCTAGACCTCATTGTTACCAATAACCGCAGCCTTCCCATGCCTCTGTCACCATCCGTATCTTCTTCTCTGCTCACTCCTCCAAAGTCTTCTCCCCCGAACTCAACATTAGCTGATGAGCGTGCCTCCTATGTCACCGAGGAAATAGCAGCAGTGAGCAGAGAGCTCCCGTAGGCCCCCGCAACTGCCAGCCTCTGGGCCTCTATGCTCCTTCTCCCCTTCCGTTCTCTGCCGGCTCATCCCAGAGACCCCGATTTAATGTGCTGAGCGCGGCCTAGGTCTGGGGACCTTGAAACGCTCCCTGGATGATTTTATTTTATTTTTTTTTCAACGTTTTTTATTTATTTTTGGGACAGAGAGAGACAGAGCATGAACGGGGGAGGGGCAGAGAGAGAGGGAGACACAGAATCGGAAACAGGCTCCAGGCTCCGAGCCATCAGCCCAGAGCCCGACGCGGGGCTCGAACTCACGGACCGCGAGATCGTGACCTGGCTGAAGTCGGACGCTTAGCCGACTGCGCCACCCAGGCGCCCCTCCCCGGATGATTTTAACGTACATTCCACGTTGAAAACTGCCACTGAGGATGCGTGGCCCGTGCTCTCCCCCTTGAGCTGCGCGAGGAGATTGCTCCAGGAGTCTTTCTCTCCCTCCGAGCATCATCGTTGGTTCCCCCCCCCCTTTGTCTTTCCTCCCAGCTACAAACATGCTGCTGATTCCTCCAATTTAGGGAAAAACTTCTCCACCCCCCTTCTTCCTCCAATTACTGCCCCACTTTTCTACTCCCCTTCGCGACGCATTTCTCTAAAGCGTTGTCTGTATTTGTGTCTGTGATTCCTTTTCTCCCGTTGGCTCTCCAGGCTTTGCTCTGCGGGCCCACCAAAGCTCCTGTCGTCAAGTTCGCCGATGGCTGCTTCACTGCTGTAGCCTATGGCCGATTCCCAGGCTTCCCCTTGAGAGGTCATCCACGGTATCCGACCCAACCGATCACTCCTTTCGCCCTAGAATGTGTCCTCGACTCGCCTTCCAGGACACCACATGCTTCCTGCTTTCCTCCTAATTCGTGATGAATGCATCTCAGCATCCTCCCGGCTTACCCCTCACGGGGGTTGCTCGGCATGGCAGCCACATGGGTCCATCCTGTCTGTCCTTGCTCAAATCCTCCAGCGGTTTCCCATCTCATTCAGAGTAGGACACAAAGCCTTCAAAATAGCCCACAAGGCCCTGCATGCCTCACCCCCCCCCCCCCATACACGCAGATGCCGGGACCTCGGGGACCTCGGGACCCTCCAACTACATTGCAGCCTCCTCTAACACACCAGACCCGTAAATCCAGGGGCTGTGCACTTGGTGTCCCCCTCCCTTCAAGGCAAACTTCTCATCTCCCTTCTCTGTTTTTTTTTTTAATTAACTTTTTTTAAGTAAGCCGTACGCCCAATGTGGGGCTCAAACTCACAACCCCAAGGTCAAGAGTCGCATGCTCTCCCAAGTGAGTCAGCCAGGCGCCCCTGAACTTTTTATTTTGGGATAATTGTACATTCACATGAAGTTGTAAGCAATAAGGCAGAGAGGCCCCGTGTATTCCTCCTCCGGTTTTCCCCGATGGTAACATCTTGCACGACAGGTACAATGTGACCACGAGGCTATCACTGTGGTAGGGTTGTATTCGTTGCCGGTGGCTACTGTAACAATTATCACCAACTGGGTGACTTAAAACAATAGCGATTTGTTCTCCCACAGTTCCGGAGGCCAGAACTTCTAAATCGAGGTTTAGGCAGCGCCCTACTCCCTCCAGAGGCTCTAGGGGAGAATCTGTCCCTTGCTTTCAGCTTCTGGTGGCCGCTCTGCCCCGTCTCTCTCTCTCTCCAGCTTCACATCACTTTCTCCTGTGTGTGCGTGCAGTCTCCTGCCTCCCTCTTATAAGGTCACTTGTGATGGCGTTTAGAGCTCACAGGATAATCCAGGATAATCTCCCCATCTCAAGATCCTTAATCTAATTACCTCCGCAAAGGTCTTTTCTCCTAATAAGGTAACACTGACAAGTTCTGAGCGTTAGGGTATGGACATGTCTGGGAGCTGCCATCAGCCTAGCCCGACCGTGCAGATGTGGAACATTCCTGGCATCTCAGAATTCCTCAAATTGCCTTTTGAGTGTTGAATGTTGTCAAATGCTTTTTCTTTCCTTTTTTTTTTTTTCATTTTTCAAAAATGTTTATTAATGTATTTTGAGAGAGAGAGAGAGAGAGAGAGAGAGAGAGAGAGAGCCAGCGTGTGCATGAGCAGGGGAGGAGCAGAGAGAGAGAGAGAGAGAGAAAATCCCAAGCAGGCTCCCCATGTCAGCACAGATCCCAACTCGGGGCTCGATCTCGTGAACCATGAGATCACGACTTAAGCCAAAATCCGGAGTCGGACACTTAACCACCTGAACCACCCAGGCGCCCCTTTAAAAGCTTTTTCTGCATCAATTGATGTGATTTTGTGATTTTTTTTTTCTTCTTTAGCTTGTTAATAGGGCAGATTACATTGATTGATCTCTGAATATTGAACCAGCCCCAGAGGCCTGGGATGAACATCCCACGTACTTTGCTTCCCTGTGGTCCATTTCTCCCATTTGAAGGTAAACTCTAAATGGGGACAAACCTTCTGGCTCCTTCTGTTCGTTGCGGTCTCCCGGTACCTGAACGATGCCAGGCATGGGGTAAGCACTCAGTACCTGTTCGGTGAGTGAATAAAAGAGCAGTAGCGAGGTGAACGGAATTCCCCAGATTATATTCAAAGGAGATCCCAGGACAACAGCTGCAGGCAACCGGCCCAGACCCAAATAGGTCAGAAGGTTCCAGAAGAGCCTGTTGAATCTGATGCCCTGAGAGGGCATTTAGATAGTCAGCAGAGACTCGGGCTGGGTTTATAAGTACACAGAAAGCTAAGGAAACAAACAAACAAGAATTCTTTTTTATTTTTTTTATTTTTTTTTTAAATTTTTTTTTTCAACGTTTATTTTTTTGGGGGGGGGGGACAGAGAGAAACAGAGCATGAACGGGGGAGGGGCAGAGAGAGAGGGAGACACAGAATCGGAAACAGGCTCCAGGCTCCGAGCCATCAGCCCAGAGCCCGACGCGGGGCTCGAACTCACCGACCGCGAGATCGTGACCTGGCTGAAGTCGGACGCTTAACCGACTGCGCCACCCAGGCGCCCCAAGAATTCTTTTTTAAAGAGATCGTTATTGGGGCGCCTGGGTGGCTCAGTGGGTTAAGCGGCAGACTTCAGCTCAGGTCATGATCTCGCAGTCCGTGAGTTCGAGCCCCGCATCGGGCTCTGTGCTGACAGCTCAGAGCCTGGAGCCTGTTTAGGATTCTGTGTCTCCCTCTCTCTCTCTGACCCTCCCCCGTTCATGCTCTGTCTCTCTCTGTCTCAAAAATAAATAAACGTTAAGAAAAAAAAAATTTAAAGAGATCGTTATTACCGTCATATATCCATACCATGGAATACTATTCCCAACAGCAGTAAGCCATCAGGCCACAAGCAGAAGGTATGAATGGGGGAACCTTAAGTGCGTATTACTCTGTGAAACAAGCCAGCCTGAAAAGGCTACATATTGTACGCTTCTACCTACGTGGCATTCTGGAAAAGACAAAACTGTGGCGATCAGGGGTCGTGGGGAGGGAGAGAGGGAAGACAGCACCCCGAGGATTCTCGGGGCAGTGAAATTATTCTGTCTGACAGCATAATGGTAGACACGTGTCGTTACACATTTGTCCAAATCCATAGAATGTGCGACACTGAAAGCGAGCCCTAGCGTAGGCAGTGGACTTGGGTGATAATGACGTGTCAGTGTAGGTTTGTTGACTGTAACAAATGTACCGCTCTGGTAGGGGGGTGGATTGGGGGGAGGAGACGGGGGTATAGGGGAGTTCTCTGTACTTTCCACTCAATTTTACTGTGAAACTAAAATTGCTCTAAGAAATAGTCTGGGTTTTTTTTCATTAAATTTTTTTTTAATGTTTATTTATTTTTGAGAGAGACAGAGTGAGTGGAGGAGGGGCAGAGAGAGAGGGAGACGCAGAATCCAAAGCAGGCTCCAGGCTCTGAGATACTCTCACAGAGCCTGATGCGGGGCTTGAACTCACGAACCGTGAGATCGTGACCGGAGCCGAAGTCAGACGCCTAACTGACTGAGCCACCCAGGCGCCCTAGGAGGACTCTTTAAGAAAAGGAAAATACCGGGGTGGCTGGGTGACTCAGTCAGTTGGGCACCCGACTTCGGCTCCGGTCATGATCTCACGGTTTGTGGGTTCAAGCCCGCATCAGGCTCCTTGCTGACAGCTCGGAGCCTGGAGCCTGCTTTAGATTCCGTGTCTCCCTCTCTCTCTGTCCCTCCCCCACTTGTGCTCTGTCTCTCAAAAATAAATAAAAATATTAAAAACAAAAAAGAAAAGAAAAAAGGAAAGAAAAGCGCCAAATCAGAAATAAATCTGAGTCAATCTTAGAGCCATTTCTGGACTCTCTGCACCTTCCCTGTCCTGAGCTGAGGGTATGGGGGTCAGTGAGGGGGGAGGTGAAAACCTGTGTCCTGAAAACTGTGAGGAGAGCCTGGGAGCTCGAGGACATGCAACTGTCCCTGCTGGCACCTACCGGCCCCGGGACACAGCCCAGACTCCCGGGCAAGCTTGTCCCTTTGCGGCCTTGTCTTTCAGCTCACCCGGGCTCCGGGTCAGTCCGTGGGCATGCCTTGCACACTCACCTGCCAGGCTGGGGCTCCGGCTACTCCTTGCCTGGCGGGCCCTCTTCTCCCTTGCTGTTCACAGGTAAACGACTGGATGGCCCGGCCAAACTCCACCCCCCGGCTGCCTTCTCCTGAAATGTCCACGCACCCTCCAGTTTCCGCCCTGCTTCCCCAGAGCCGCCTGCAGGGGCAGGAAGAAGCCCGAAGGACATGAGTTCGAATCCCAGCTCAGACATGTCTCTTGAGCTCCCTAAACTCCGCGTTATATCATGTGTAAATCTGAATAATTGTTTCCTTCTTGCAGGGCTGCTGGAAACTCAAACACCCTGTGTAGTTTTAAGAGGGAGGGGCGCCAGCAGGGGGGGAGAGAGGCAGAGGGAGAGGGAAAGAGAATCTTAAGCAGGTTCCACGCTGCTCGGCGTGCAGCCCATCCCACAGCCCTGGGGTCGTGACCTGAGCCCACATCAAGAGTCCGACGCTCAACGGACTGAGCCACCCAGGCACCCCTATTTTTTTTTTAATTTTTAAAAATGATTTTATTTTTGAGACAGAGAGAGACAGAGCATGAGCAGGGGAGGGGCAGAGAGAGAGGGAGACACAGAATCCTGGACTCAGGCTCCAGGCTCCGAGCTGTCAGCACAGAGCCCGACGCGGGGCTCGAACCCACGAACCGTGAGATCATGACCTGAGCCGAAGCCGGGCGCCCAACCGACTCAGCCACCCAGGCGTCCCCAGGCACCCCTATTTTTATTCTTATTTATCTATTTGTAATTGAGGTATAACCGACACTAACATTATCTTAGTTTCATTGTACAATGTAATGATCGGATAAGGATCGCCATGATGAGTGTAGTCAACGCTGATCACCTCACATCCTTACAAACCTTGTCTTTCTTGAGATGAGGACTTTTAAGATCTACTCTCTTAACAAGTTTCAAATATGCAATACAGTATTTTTAACTATGGTCCATCCCCGGAACTCTTGTCATCTGGAAAAACAGAGACGCAGTCCCCATGAAACACTAACTCCCCAGCCCCCTGTCCCCAGCCCCCCGCAATCTCCATTCTTCCTTCTGTCCCCTCCAGCGTTGGGAGTGGCCCCTATGATTGCATTTACGCCTCGCATCTGGTTTAGCGAATTGTTCACCTGGATTAATCCCGTCTTTCATCCCTGTCCGGCAGAGCCTCACACAGTGCTGGGCACGCCCCAGGACAAGCTCGAGGCAGAAATGCAAAACAAGTAACAGAAATGAACAGATAAAGAGTCCCACTCAGGCTCCTGATCCAAGGCACGTAGATCTGTGGCCTGATTTCACACAGTGGGTGCTCAAGTCTAATTTGAAAGTACGAATGATGATAGAGGTGATTTTTGTAAACTTTCACTTCTGAATTCAAGAGCCGCAAAAGAACACACGGTGGAGAGTAAGTCTTCCTCTATCCATCCCACCCCCCCCCCCACCTCCTCACCAGGGACCAGTTCCTTTTGTACCCTTTCCAGAGGACTGTGCGTGTGTGCGCGCGCACACACACACACACACACATTAGCTTGCTTTACACACTGTTCTGCACGTCTCAATTTTTTTCACTCACCTTATCTCTGAGATCCTGCTCTATCGGTATATGGAGTGCTTCCCCATTGTTTGATAGCATTCACGGAATGATGTATTTATCTTGTCACCTGTTTATCCTGTCTCTTATCGCCTGTTTACACCTGTCACACAATTTATTTAATCTGTCGCCTATTGGCGAGCATTTAGGTATTTCCAAATTCTTGCTATACAGGCAGTGCCGCAGGGACGGCCGGGCCTCACAAATGGCTGGCTTTCACCCCTTACCTCTAGCCCTGTCTCACCCAGCCTCTGGCTCAGTCTCCCCCCGGCCTCCCAGGTCCCCAGTGCCAGCCCCTTCTGCAGCCATAGACCTGTCGGCCTGAAGCCTCCTCCAAACATTTGCTGGACCTTCCTCTGCACCAGGCTTGGGTTGGGCCAACGAGTACCAGTCCCACCCTCCTGGAGCTCACCGTCCAGAAGGAGGGGTGGACAAGGGCCCAGTGACTTAAGAACAACCCGTTAAGCACTGGGATAGAGACATACCCTGCCCACCTGGGAAGTCAGAAAGAAGGGCCGTGGGCTGGACTTCTGATGACTTTATCCCCCACGGACAGACTGTGAGTGGGAGGAGGAAAAGGGGAGGTGCAGGGGTGGGTACAGGGCCAGAAGAGGCGGGACCATCCACCTGGCTCCCCTGCCTGTCCCCTCTGGCCAGGCCTAGGCCAGCGCTCCGCCTGCCTGCCCGATGCTTCCCCTATTTGTGTCCTGGTTGCCTGCTCTCCCTCTGGGGGCCTCCTCTGGTGACCCCCTCCCCCAACACACATACCCTCATGTCAGGTCCTGGTCACCTTGCCTGACCTTCAGAACGAACTACCTACCCCATCAGAAGGGCTGCTGCTTCTTATTTTGAGAGAGAGCAAGAGAGAATAGGGGAGGGGCAGAGAGAGAGGGAGGAAGACAGAGAGAGAGAGAAAGAGAATCCCAAGCAGGCTCCATGCCATCAGCACAGAGCCCGATGTGGAGCTCGAACCCACAAACTGTGAGATCATGACCGGAGCCGAGATCAAGAGTCGGATGCTCAACCGATTGAGCCGTCCAGGACCCCTCAGAAGGGTTCATTCTGCCAAGTTAGTAGCTGGTGTTGGTGGGAGAGGAGAGAGCTGGAGGGCAGGCAGATGTGTACTGCCTCTAAATAGACTCCTGTCTGCCCAAGGGGGTGAAGTCTGGGTCATGGGAAGTCTTTCAGGCCCCCTCAGATCCCACTATCCAGACAGCTTTCCATCCCTCCCAACCCCAAGTCATTGGGCAAATCCTCCCCACCTCAAACTATCCCCTCCTCTCCTTTCCCTGCATTTCCAAGAGTCCCTTGTTAAGAGATAAATGTTCCTAGGAAGGACAGCATGGAGTTGTCAGCAGGAATACGTTTGATCGAGAGCATTGAGTAAGCAAATTTGGGAAGAAGGCCACCACGGGTCCTTTAGCAGCCAAAGATCTGAGGTGCTCTGGGGAAGGGTCTTGAAAATAGAGTCACAGGGGCTGGGGAGGATCAAGCATGGTTTTCCAGGGCTGAGCTGGAGTATGTTTCTGTCCAGTTTAGTATCGACATGGTTTGTTTATTTTTTTAAATGTTCATTTGTTTATCTAGAGAGAGAACGCTAGCAGGACAGGGGCAGAGAGAGAGAGAGGGAGACAAGAGAATCCCAAGTCTGGGCTGTCAGCGTGGAGCCCAATGCACGGCTCATTCCCATGAACCCATGAACCGAGAGATCATGACCTGAGCCGAAATCGAGAATCGGACGCTTAACAAATTGAGCCACCCGGCACCCTTAATGTCAACAGGTTTTAAAGGGGGTGTAAAAGCAACATTATTCACAGTGGTCAAAGGTGGAAGCAACCGAATTATCCATGGACAGATGAATGGATACACAAAATGTGGTTGATACACATGTATACGGTGTATATATCGTGTATATATCCATACAGCGGAGTCTCATTCAGCCGGAAAAGGAAGGAAATTTTGACACCTTGAGGGGTCAGCCTTGAGGACGTTATGCCCAGTGAAATAAGCCAGGCACAAAAGGGCAAATACCGTATGAAGGTTTTTATACGATGGGCCTTGAGCAATCAGATTCATAGAAACAGAACGCAGAACGGCGGGTGCCCAAGGGGATAGAGAATGGAGAGTCATTGCTTAATGCGTAGAGTTTCAGTTTTCTAAGTGAAAAAGTTCAGAGATCATCTGCACAACAAAGTGAAAACACTTTACAGCTTTGAACTATATACTTCAAAGCAGTTAAGATGGCAAATTTTGTGTTATGTGTATTTTAACATAATTGGGGAAAAAGTTTTAAGTAAAAAAGGAAAACATAACAACAACAACAACAAAGTGGAGGTGGAAAAGCCTCCAAGCCCGCTCCTCTCCGGGACGGTGCAGGCCCAGGCAGCGCTGGGGGCCCCGGATCCCCAAATGCCCACGGTGTGAGAGGAGTGGCCCGGATGGGGCCAGGCTAGGCATCTGGGGAAGAGGCGAGACTCTGAGGGGACAGGTCTCCACCTCCACCGGGGCCTCAATCACAGCTCTTCCTAGTAGGGGGGTGGGCAGGACCCTGACTCCAAAAGTCCCTACCTGCTGGCTCCGCCACGCAGAGGCTCCCACTGCCTCGGACCTTGGCTCAGGCTCTCTGAGGCTCATCCCTCTCAGCAGGGAAGAGCTGAGCCCCTACCGTAGGCCAGGCACCGTGCTAGCTGCCACTGGTGGTTCGAGGACGACTCCTGGGAGACCCCACGGGGTGACGAGAGTCCGCTCATCTGAGTGGATGTGGGGCGAGGGCCTGTGCATAAAGGTAGGAGGAGGTGCCATCAGTCAGTGCCTGGCCCTGAACCTGGAGTGGAACCGAACCACCACTCCCCGCTCGCCGCGCCCCCACCCCCCCCTTCCAGGGAGGTGTTTGTGTGCGTGCAAATGTGTCTGTGAGCCTGTGTGATCCAGAGCAGGTAATGTCTGCCGTCACTTAGGCTGCTGACAGTCTGTGTCAATCCGCGGGCGCGTAGGTGCATCTACAGACCTAAGGCTCCTCCGTGCACAGGCTGAGAATCACAATGAACTTGGCCGGGGCGCGAGCGTGGCGATCGCACGTTCGCCTGGATGGGGCGACGCTGCCTGCTCTGATCCCTAACTCATTATTAAGCTCCTCGCTCTTTGCAGACGCTCCCTGCGCCTCCCCCGCTCCGGGCTGCAGCGGCGCAGGCGCCGGGCCGAGCCGAGCGCCGAGCGGGGAGCGGGCGGCCGCGCTCCGGGCCGGGGTCCCGGGGGAGCAGGTGAGCGACCCGCGCCGCGCGGCCCCCAGGCCCTTGCGGAGACGCCGCCCGGCCGCGCTGCGCCGGCGCCCCCGCCTTCCCTGCCTGGCAGCACCCGTCCTGCCTCTGTTGGCATCATCCCTCCTCCCCCCTGCCTGGCATCCCTCCTCCCCCCTGCCTGGTATCTCCTCTGCTCCCGCCTGCCTGGCATCCCTCCTCCTCCCTGCCTGGCATCCTCCTCCCCCCTGTCTGGCGTCTCCCCCTGTCTGACAGCCCCCTCCACCCCCCCCCCCGGCCTCTCCCCATTCTCCTCCCTGCCTGGCATCTCTCTGGTCTCCCCCCCTGCCTGGCATCTTCCTTCTTATCCCTGCCTGGCACCTTCCCCTTACCTGGCGCCTTCCCCTTACCTGGCACTCCCCCTCCCTGCCTGGCATCGTCATCCCCTCCTCCTTTCCTGATCTCTCCCCCCACTCCTGACTCTCTTCCTCCCCCTGCCTGGCACCTCCCCCACCCCGAGCCGGGTATCTGTCTCTTCCTCCTCCCCCCTTCCTTGCACCTCTCCCATGGCTCCCATCTTACCTCCTCTCTAATACTCCCCCCCCCCCCCCGCCTGGCATCTTTCCCTCCTTCTGTACCTGGTTCCTTCCCCTCTTCCCTCCACCTGCATGCCCCCTCCTTCTCTTTGCCTGGCACTCTCCTGCCTGGTACCTTCCTCTCCTCCCTCATGTCTGGCACCTACTCCTCCCCCTCGCCTGTCACCTCCTCCCTGCCGAGCATGTTGCCATCCTGCTCCTGCCTGGCACCCTCTCCCTCCTACCCACTCCCCTGCCTGGCACCTTCCCTCCTTCCCCTCTGCCTGGCACCTCCCCACCTCTCCCCTGCCTGGCACCTCCCCACCTCTCCCCTGCCTGGTACCTCCCCTCTTCCCCCCTGCCTGGCACCTTCCCTCCTTCCCCTCTGCCTGGCACCTCCCCTCCTTCCCCTGCCTGGCACCTCCCCTGTCTCCACTTGGCATCCCGCCTGGACACCCCTCTCCCACCCAGCCTGTCCCTCTGTCTTCGGCCTTCCTGTAAGGCACCTCCCCCCAGCCCTGAGCCGGTAACCTCTCTCCCAGGGGCATCTTCCTCCTCTCATGACCTGTCCTGCCTCCTCACACTTGTCAGAGTCGCCTCCTGGCCAACACCACCTACGTGTGACCCTGAACCGCTCTCAAGCCCCCCGACCCCATACCTATAGCACTGCCTTTTCCTCGTTCCCCACACCCCCCCGCTCAAGGACTCCAGTTCACAAAGTGGGTTCCGACGCCAGCCTGTGGCCTTCCTGCTTGTGCAGGAGGGTGGGACCAGGAAAGCTGTGCACCCGGGGAGAGGCCAGCATGAGCAGAGCGGGCGGGTCACGAGCAGGCCTTCTCTACCTGCCCGCCACCCCTCGGGCTCCCTCAGATGTCCCTGGGCTCCAGAAGCCATCCAGGTCCCATCCGGGCCTCCGGGTCGTGCCCTATGCCTCCGAGGCCTGGCTGCCCCCCTCCCCGTTCGCTGCCTGTGGCCACCCTGTTGTCCCCCAAACTGGCCTCCCCTGCCGGGCCTGGGTCTTGCCTGGGTTCTCTGCTCTGCTCTGTCCTAGCTCAGTCCTGCAAGACCTGGTCTCTGCCGACTGCTTCCTGCTCTCACACGGCTCCCACTTGCCTGTCACCTCCGTCCTGGTCCCTTTCTGCACCCCTCCTGTTCTCTTTCTCGGACCTCCTTGTCACAGACTGTGGTCCACCCAGCTGGCCCCCTCAGACTCCCTCATCAGCCCTCAGAGGTCCATTTGGACTCTGCCTTTGGGGCTCAGGGTCTGGGCCACCCCTCCCACTGCCCTCTCCTTTCAGATTCTCCTCACAATGGCCCTTGGTGCTGCAGGTGCAGTGGGCTCTGGGCCCGGGCACCGAGGGGGCACTGGATGACTCCCCCGCTGCAGGACCCCGCCACCTATGACTCCAGGCCTTCAGCACCCACCCGCCGTGGTACAGGTAGGCGTTGCCCCCTCCAAACCCAGGAGCAGGAGCCCTGGGACCCCCCTGAGAGGTGTTGGCTCTTGGCCTCCAGTCTTACCCCAAGGCCGCCTCTTGGCACTTCGGCCCCGAGCCAGACCCGTGACAGTGCTTCTGGTCACCCCCTCCCACTGCTGCGGCCCACTCCCCAGACCCTGGTGACATCTCCTTCCACCCTTCCGCCACCTCTTCTGAGCGCCCTCACTTCCTGGCTCCCCGCTCCTGCCTTTCAAAGCCAGTCTGAGCCAGGAACCAGTGAGCCCGAAACCAGCTTTTGGTTCAGGTGAAAGTGGTCTGGGGCTCTGGTTTCTTTCACTTCCTCCTCACCCACAGACACGCTGCCCCACCTCCTCTGTGCTCAGCCGTGTGTGTGCTCGTGCACGCACCTGCACACCGTGTGCACACACGCTCTCTGCTAGCTGGGAGGGGCCTGCTTCTGCCCGACACGCCGGGGCTGTAGAAAACGAATTCCGGACATGCGGTGGCCACCCTCTACACGGCTTCCAGAACCCCGGCGGGGGTTTGTTCCTGGCGGGAGGGGGTGGCTGCGGCAGCCTGTGGCGTGGCCTCAGTAGGCGGGCCTCAAGCGCACAGGGACTCCAGGCCCCTTGCGCGTGAGTTGGACCTTCTTGAGCCTCCTCTTGGCAGAGCGCGAGGAGGCTGGCCTGGCTCCTGGTCCGGGAGGCCTGCGGTTCTGGTCTGAGTCCTTCCCGCCCAGCCCCCGCCCAGCCCCCACCCGCCATTCTGGCCACCTCACCAGCGGGAGTCCCCTGTGACAGGCTGGGCGCCGTGGGGCCCTGGGGGTGTTAGGGACTTAGTCCCGGCCCTCAGGAACCATAATCCGGCAGGAGGAATGGACTCAGGGGGTCCCGAGGGAAGTGCCCAGCAGACAGCTCAGGCCTCAGGCCCGTGGAGCAGGGGGAAGGCCTTGAAAGGAACAATTTGAAGTGGGCTTTCAGAGATCTGGGGGGTGGGTGTAATGAGGGTGCCTTCCTCAGCTCCTCCTTCCTCAGAAGCATCAGACGAACTTACTCTCCTGCCTAGGCTGTTCTGAAGGTCAGGGCAGCCCGTTCCCCTCCCAGCTTCCCCCCGCCTTTGCCGCCGGCCCAGAACGGTGCTGTCACCGGCTGCCGGGGGAGCCTGGTGCTGTCACCCAGTGCTGGTCACTGTGGAAACAAATGCAATGCTGTGCAGGAAAGTCAAGCCCCCAAACAAAGGTCCTGCCCCTTGCCCCACAACCTAACCACTGCCTTGTGTTAAGCGTGGGCCTGTTCCCCCAGCTAGCAGGGCTTGGCTTTTTCATGCAGAATCCTAAAGAAAAGGTGAACCCTGGTGCGTTTTCGGGGCAACTCTAAAGTTGTCTGAGGCTGTCTGAGGGTGGAGGCCTGCCTAGTAGGTGGGGCTGATGGGGGGGGCAGCTGGGGTCCCCGGGAGGTACAACACAGCCAGGTCCCCACGTGGCGAGTCCTTGTACATCATGGCTGGTCTGGGGTACGCTGAGCTAAGCCCTAACGGGGCTCTCCAACAGAGAGAGCTGGGTTGTTCTAGACCCAGCCTGAAGGAGGTGATCACCCTGAAGGATGGGCCGTTGAGGAGGGGAGGCCTGAGAAGCTGGTGGGAGGGGGGGAGGGGGGGAGGCTGAGTGCTCTGGGTACATCCTAGCAACACGTGGTCCTGGAGCGGCCCGGTCACAAGGAGAATTGAGGGTCCACCCTGAGATTCCTAGGGCCTCGGGAGTCCCAACCTGTCTATGTGACAAAGGGGGTAAGGAGGGAGGTGCCGCGGGAAGTTTCTGGCGTTTTGTTTTAGAGTCACATTCAGCATGTGCCGTCCCAGGCAAGGAGCCGGCTTTGACGCTCGGCGGCTTGGGCACGTGCTGTCATTTGGATGCTGACAGGCCCCGTGCCACCGTCTAGACAGCACGGTCGCGGCACGAGCCCAGGCATGCAAGCAGCTGGAGGCTGTCTTTGCCCCGGGCGCTGGCAGCGTGATTGCAGGCGAGAGCTCGTTATTAGCGAGCGTTAAGTGGCGGAGGTAATGAGCTGGAGGTGTCACCGGGAGGGGGTGTCCCTGGAGGAGGTGTCACGAGAGAAGGCTGGGTTACAGACACCCAGGATGAGCGAATGGCCCTCGGGTTTGGCAGGATTCGGAGGCCTCTCAGATCACCGCATCTGGTGGGCGCGCAGCTGAGGGACGCCTGGTGGGGGCCACGGCCGTGTCCCTGGTGTCCCCGCGCGGGTGAGGGGCGTGCAGACCCCCGGTCGCGGATGAGGACCCCGTGGGAGAACAGTTGCCCACCTCAGCCAGGCCCACTCCTTCGTTTGCTTGCCAAGCTGTGAAACCCATTTCTTTGTTACCTAAACTTACGTCCGGGAGATCCGAGAACGTGTCTTACGAGCATGTGTTCCCCGCTCATGCCTTTCCCGGAATTTGCACACTTGGATCATCTCCCGTGTCAACCTTCTTTCCAGACCGAAGAACGTTCTGGGGCCCGGAGCGAGGAGCAGCATGCTGTGGGGAGGGGAGAAAGGCGGGGACAGGAGGACGCCGGAAGGTGGGCCTGTGTGCCACCCCACCCCAGAAAGGGTTGGAGGCAGTTTGCAAAGACACGCGTAGTGAGGAAGGCAGGACGTGGGGACCCGAGGGGCGGGAAAATGTGCTGCAGCCGCAGATAAGGTTAGCGCGCGAGACACAAGCCGTGAGTCCCCGGGGCCCCTTCCGCGGTGGGAAGACAGGAGCACGGGTGTCATTCACGCTGCCCAGAGAACCAAACGCCACCGGCTCAGAGACACTGTGATTTGGGGCCGTGAGACCCCAGGAAGTCTCTCCCGTGTGATGGCACGAGGGGGACACTGGGTGACCAGAGCTCAGCGATGTCCTCAGCAATACCGCAGGTTTCCCCGGGGCCCAGGCAAAGAGCGACACAATAGCGGGCCGCCATGTAAACATCGCTGATCGTGCTCGATCCCAACCCGAAGCTAGCACACCCAGAGAAGTGCACTGCACACCTTCAGGTTACACGCTAACGGTCACAACATTTCTGAGAAGCATCCAGCAGCGGGGAGGTCTGTTTAAAATCGGGAATTAAGCCCAGTCATGTTCTTGGGGAAGCGTTGTATCCTTGCAGGAAAACAGAGACCTCCGTCCGCACATATGCCCAGCAGGTGAGTTTGGGTACAGGGTGAGACCAGTCACACGCTTTACGCCCTAGGTCGCGAACCCACCGAGAAGTAGGCACGCTTGTCTGTTGCAGGCTAGAGAAGGAAGCTGGAACCTGAGGCCTGGATGTAGCGGGCGGACCCTACGCCCTTACTTGGGTTTGCTTACCTAGGGCATAGGAAGGTGGAGACGGGCTCCCTCGGGCCAGCGAATGCACCCACAAGGGAAGGACAGGCTTCAGGGGACGGCCCTGATGTCACCATCCCCGACTCAGGAGAGGAGCTTGTCCAGTAGATGTCAGGCCCCCACCTCATCAGGCAGGGAGCCCCTCCCAAGGAGAAGAGGCCTGGGAGGAGGGGTAAGATTGTTCCAGAGTCTTCTCTCCAGGAGAACAGAGTAGAAGTTTCCTGGTGAACACAAGAAGACAGGAACACAGGGTCCCCTCCACAGTGGGGGTGGGGCCGGCCATATTGCTGACAGTGATACAGAAGCTCAAGCCCTCACCTGGGAGTGACATTTGACCCTCCCCCTTCCTTCTCTCTCTGTTGGAGCAATCACCTCATTTTATTTTATTTTATTTTATTTTATTTTATTTTATTTTACTTTATTTTATTTTATTTTATTTTATTTTATTTTATTTTATTTTATTCTATGTCCTAGACGCATCTCAATTCTGCCCACCCATTTCTCACGTCGCCACCCTAGTGGGGCCGCTGCTGTCTTCTGCCCGGACCACGGAGATAGACGCCTCAGTAGCGCCCCCCCACCACCCCCCCAACTCGGTCTGGACCCCTCCTCCCAGCCCCAACCCACCAAGGTGGCCAGAGCTTCCTGCAGTGCGGACCTGATCTCTTCTGTCTTCTGTCTTCATGGGCTTCCGGCACCTGCTGGCACTCAGGGCCTTCGCACATGCTGTTCTCTTTGCCTGCAACACCCTTCCAGCTCCCTTCACCTGCCTGGTTCTGTCCATCCTGCAAGTCTCCACTGGAATGCCACTTCTTCCAGGGAGACTTTCTCCCCCCTTCCCCCGATTAGGCATCAAGTCCCACCTCCTTACATCTTCTAGTGTGTACCCCAAATTTAAATGATCCCTGGTAGTGGTCCTTCAAGGCACAGCCTGCATCTGTCTTGTTCAGCACAACGCAGAAAAACACTTTGTGAATGAACGAGGTGGGGACGTGGGGGGGAGGCGGCTCTGACCGCTGATCTTGACATGACCCTGAGACCCCTTTGTACCGTTAGCCCTGCCCTCTCTGCACCCCCACAATGCAAGGGTGGGCCTTTCTGGCCTCCCCACCCTGAGCTGCCGACACCTGAGCCGCTCGTGGCCCACAGCTGGGCAGTCCGTCTCCGAAAGGACCTGCTCGCCATGCTCGCAGACACCCCCCCTTGTATAGTGGTTCTTAAAGTGAGGAGAATCTTCCTGCCTGTGACCCTGGCCTTCCCCTTTGGAGTTACAGAGAATAAACCCCTTTCTGCCTCCGTGACGTTTGGAGGCGGTTGTCCACACTCCCTGGGTCTGCTGTCAGGAACGTTCAGGTCTGGCTTCTTCAAACGTCCCAGACTTGGGGGCTGGGCTCTGCCCCTTGCCAGCTGGGCTGATGTGGGCAGAGGCAGTTAGTTCTCCGAGCCTCAGTGTCTCCTCTGTAAGGTAGGACCTGACGCCCCTTCTATAGAGATTCGGTGGGATGCTAAGTACTGAGCACTCGGGTCAAGATCCAGAACGCCGTGAATGCCAGAGAGCCCCTTGTCACCCTGTGGGTTAAAATGTGATGCTCAGTGCTGCCCTCCCCACCAGCACGTCTAGCTGTCCTCTGTAGACCCTGTGACCACGTCTCCCTTGGTTCCAGGCCCAGCTGGCCATTCTCGCTGCTGTTACATTGTTGGTTCAGAAAGGCCTGGAGCCAGTGAGAAGCCCCTGGGCTTCTCCTCCCATCCGCTGAGAACCCCGTTCTCCCCGCTCCCGTATCTTGAACTCAGACGCAGAGTTCTCTGGTTAGCCTTAGCCCGGCTTCCCAGCCAGCAGCCCTCCATCCAGCCTGACGCCGTCTGCGTATTTGAGAAGCCTGCCTTCTTTACCTTTACGAAAGTTTTGAGCTGGAAATTTTAAAAAAGTGAGCCGGCAGGTGGAGGAGAGAGCGCTGTGGTCCTCTGACTCTCCCGAGCTGTGAGCAGATTTCTGATTTCCTCCCGGGTCAGCAGCTGAAGTCACAGTAGGGGCCCAAGGGGGTGGGCTTGGAGGCGGGCCCCCCCCAACCCCCCCCCCCCCGCAGGGGGAGGGCAGCGGTACGGAGAGGGGAGGCGGAGCTCCAGCTTGGTCTCCAGATCCCACACCCCACCCAGCAGGAAGCGTTATTTTGCTTTTGCCTTTTCTTGACTCGGTTTCCTCTCTGAGCCCCTACTCTGCCACCCCACCCCCCGTCTTACTCTCACCCCTTCCTTCCAGAAAAAACCATCTTAGATACCCTTTCGAAAAATGCCCATTGAGGGGAGGTGCCTGGGTGGCTCAGTTGTTTCAGTGACTGACTCTTCCTGGTTCATGGGTTTGAGCCCCCCATCAGGCTCTGCACTGACAGCACAGAGCCTGCTTGGGATTCTCTCCCTCCCTCTCTCTCTGCCCCTCTCCCCGCTCTTTCTCTCTCAAAATAGATGAACGTTTTTAAAAATGCCCTTTGGGTGGACCACAGCCCCACCAGTCCAGACTCCCCCGCCGCATCCCCCCCCAACAGCCCCGCCCCCCACTTCTGTGGCCTGAGACCCCAGAGCAGCTCCCACAGGACAGAGGAGAGCCAAGCACACGAGCGCAGAATACTAGCAACCGGTGTTGACTGAGAGCCTCTTGCAAGTTTTAGGAACTGTGGAGGATTTTTCGTGGTTCAGCTGATCGGTCCTCACAAGAGTGTGAGAAACTGAAACACAGTTTCATCGTGTTGGTGCAAGAGTCCCAGTTGGGGTCCGCCTGGCAGCGTCCCATGGGGGAGGAACAGCGAGGTGTGCCATGACCCAAACCACAGTGACCCTGAAGGAGGCAAAGCAGCCAGCCCTTTCTATAGGCCCAGCACTGAGACCCAAGGTCAAGGCTAGTTGTCCTGGTGCACAAAGCTCCCGCCCCTCATTTACATTAATTGCTGGGCCCCTGGGCGTTTAGAGTTTGCAACCTCTAAAATTGGGGGGGGGGGCTTGGTGAATTGGAGAAACCCTGCCTCTTCAAACAGGGACAGCCCCTGTTAGCATTCTCTGATTGTTTCCAAGTGCATCGGTGGGCTTGTGTTGCCAGATTTCCAGTTTTTTGAGAGATTCTGGAAATCTGGCTGTTGGTGTGAAATCTCTCAATTTTTGAGATTTTAAAGAGCGTTTTTTAAAATTTTTTTAATGTTTATTTATTTTTGAGAGAGAGACAGAGCGTGAGCAGGGGCGGGGGCAGAGAGAGAGAGAGAGAGAGAGAGAGAGAGAGAGACACAATCCAAAACAGGCTCCGGGCTGTAAGCTGTCAGCACAGAGCCTGACGCGGGGCTCGAACCCACAAACCGTGAGATCATGACCTGAGCCAAAGTCAGACACTTAACTGACTGAGCCACGCAGGCACCCCTTAAAAAGTGTTGAAGACACAGTGTGGGCAAAGTGACACCTGTCTGCCTGCCCACTCTGCAACTTCCTCCCTGGGCTCCCCTCCTGCGGTCACCACCCACCTGGTACCTCTCTAGCCCTCTGGCCCAGAGCCCTGAGTCAGCATTCCTAGCCCTGAGAACTCCATCGAGGGTCCCACCCTGAGAGACATTGCATTGAACTGCGGTCACTTTAGACAACCTCTTGTCAACGATGAATTTTAAGCAAAATGCAAAGAGGCTTGTTGAAAACTTGAGGGTTCTCCCCCAGGTAGAAACAGGGATCCTAGTGATGTGTTGTGAACGGGAAGGACCACGGGTAGAATCCCCCTCACAGTTTGTCTGTGTTTTAAGCCCAGAGCAGTGGCTGGTGAGGGCATTCAGGGCAACTTTGACAACCAATGGTGGCGGCCGGGGTGGGGGGGGCATTTGGTGAGCCGAAAGGAACACGACCTTGAGATCAGAACATGGCGGGTTTGAGCCCACCTTTGACTAGTTCTCTGTCTGGCTCTGAATCAGTCATTAACCTTGTGTGCCTCATCTTTAAAATGGGTATAGTAGTGGCTTAGTTGGTTAAGCGTCCGATTTCGGCTCAGGTCATGATCTCAGGGTTCGTGAGTCTGAGCCCCGCGTCGGGCTCTGTCCCGACAGCTCCGAGCCTGGAGCCTGCTTCGGATTCTGTGTCTCCCTCTCTCTCTCTCTGCCCCTCCCCACCTTGCACTCTGTTTCTCTCTCTCTCTCTCTCTCTCAAAAATAAACATTAAAAAAAATAAAAAATAAAATAAAATGGGTACAGTAATATCCAGCCCTTTAACTCCCTGGGATGTTGAAAGAACCAAATTAAATAACGCACACCGAACTATTTTGTAGGCTATGGAGCTCCGTAAAGATGTACGTGTTCATTTGAAGGGGTTTGACAAAGTCTCTCCCAATATCTGGAGCGTGACACATAGACGTGGGCTGGACGCAGTAGTGTGCTGGTAAATATTTAACAACCGGCTCCTGACAGGGTGGGAAGGGGGAGCTGAAATCTAATTTGTACTATTTGCCAATTTCCATGGCATAAATACTCCTACCGCGGCCGATTTTAAACCAGCAACGTGACACTGCGCACGTCACTGGATGTTTCTATGATTGAGCCCATTTGCTGCCAATTGAAGACTAGCCTCAGAGGTTGTAGGCTGTCTGGAGAGAGGGCTTTGTCCTGGTGCCTGTCCTTTTCCAGAATAGTCAGCACAGACCCAGATGAAGAGGGAAGGTCATGTTCAGGGATTTGTGAATGACACACAGCTGGACAGGATGACAGATACAGCGGATAACAGAACGGGGATTCGAAAGATCGCGAGCTAGAATAATGGGCTAATTCTTATGAGACGGAATAAATATAAGTATCTGTTCTTGAGTCCAAATAGGCAGTTTTACCAGCAGGGAATGGGAGATGTGCTTCGGCACAATCAGAGTAGGAAGAGAATTGGGGGTGGGGGGCGCCTGGCTGGCCCCGTCGGTGGAGCCAGCGGCTCTTGATCTCGGGATTGTAGGTTCGAGCCCCACGTTGCAAAGCCCCAAGCTTTGCATGGCTTCAGGCAAGCCAGGGGACGTAAGGGGAGAGACCGGTGGCAGTTGGGACTGGCAGGCAGGCCACAGGAGGGCCCACACAGGAGTACTGAAAGCAGTGTTAGGGGGTGGATTCGTCTCCTAGGCTGGGCGGCTTAAACAATGGAAAGGTATTTTCTGGAGGCGGGATGTCGAGATCCAGGCGTCAACAGGGTTTCGGGTCCTTCTGAGGCCGTGAGGGAAGATCTGGCCCGGGCCTCGCTCCTCGGCTTACAGATGGCTGTCTCCCCCACGTCAGTCTTCCCTCTGTGTGTATCTGTCCCCGTGTCCCAGTTTCCCCTATTTTATGACACCAGTCATACTGGATTAGGGTCACCCTAATGGCCCCATTTTAACTTGATTACCTCCGTAAAGACCCCATCGCCCAATAAGAACACATTCTGAAGGTGGGGGGGGTTAGGACTCCAGCAAATGAGTTCTGCTGGGGGAGACACAACTCAACTTGTGCCCGGGGGGAGGGGACCGCAAGGGCTGCCTTCAGAGTTTGGAGCTGCGTCTCATGGAAGAGGAAGAAGATGAGCTCTAGGTAGCCAGAGCGTCCAGGTGGTGACCCAGGGTCGTGTCCACCGCAGGAGGAGCCAAGGTGTGATCCATTGGGCCCCGTGGCCACCGGGACGCCAGCTCCTCGCCTGGCCCTAGCTTTCCTCGTGTGGGGATGGGCAGAGCCAAAGGGGGCCTTGAGCCCCTTGTCCCCGCAGGTACTGCAGGCACTCACCGGCGCACCCCACAGCTGGCTCCACGGCCCCCTCCGCCAGGACCAGGATCACCCTCGGGCATGGCTGCTGCTGCTGGCTTCCCCGCCCCTGCCACAGGCCAGCCACCTGCGAGCCACGGCCCCTCTGCAGGGCCAGCTGGTGGGAGCTGAATGCCTCTCTTCCCCGTAAGGAAGCCCAGGGCTCTGGCGTGGGACGTGCTGCTCCTGCACGCCCCCGACCCCTTGCCAGAGCGGCCGCTGTCCTGCGTGCAGGGGTGGACGTGAGCTTCTCACCATATGGATGCCGGGAGCCCCTCCAGCCCCGGGCCAGTGCTCCTTGTGTCCCGAGGGCCGAGGCTGCGTCTAGTGTCTATTGTGTGGCTGAGCCGCCCTTTGCACTGAACAGTCACACAGGAGGTGCCCGCCAAGTGAGCGGCAGGACGGCAGACGAGGAAGGGGACAGGCGTGCGAGGAGGCCCTCCCTGCTTTTCTTGCAGATGCTTCCCTTGGCAGCTCTTAAACCTCAGCTTCTCCTGGCCCGGTGGTCTCCCGTAGAATTCTTCTTAGGTGTGAATGCAGGTGCTTTGCTCCGTCTGGTGGCTTCGGAATGTTTCCCTGCCCTCCTTTTCTGCAGCCCTTTACCAAGTTTCTGGGCTGCACACACAGGCTTCCCGTGTAAGACCCACCCTGCAGACTAATGCCACTTTCTGTGCTCAAGGAAGCTTCCGGTGGTTTGGGTGGAACCCAGACTCTTCACGGGCTCCCAGAGCCACCAGAATTAGCCACTGTGAATAATTGCCTGGCTGACCCCTCAGAGGTACCCTCCATGGTATGTGGGACGGTCCCACAGCTGGGGGGCTCTGGGGGCCCCCTGTTTTCACTACTCTCCCAACTGGGGGCTGTTCGACAGCAGGACCGCTAGGACCCAGAGATAAGGCAGAGCAGAGGCAGCCAAGCCCCGCAGGCTCGGGCCAGCTTAGCATCAGGAATCCAGTAATGGCAGCGATTACTTGTTAAATGTGTCCTCTGTGGCAGGCGCCGTGCTGAATTCCGCACATAACACGACCTCGTCTGAATCCTCACATCTACCGGTGAGTCAGGCGTAGGGCTCCCTGTCTTGAAGACAGGGAAAATGGAGCTCAGATGGGTCGAGTAACCTGTACAAAGTTACGGCCACCCAGTGGCTGAGCTGAGTGTGAACCCAAGACCATCCAGCTCAAGAGCACGGCTTCTCAACCCCGGGGGGCAACTTCACCCTCCAGGGACAAAGGCCGATGTTGGGAGATATTTTTGTTTGTTGCACTGGAGGGGGGCCGGGGGGAGTGCTTTTAGAATTTACTGGATAGAGGCCAGGGATGCTACTGACATCTTACGATACATGAGACGGCCCCCACAATAAAGAATCATCCAGCCCCAAATGTCAATGGTGCTAAGGCTGAGAAGCCCTGTTCTTGGGTCTAAGCTCAGAGTAATCACACTTTGGTGCCTGCAGAGACCCCACCCAGGGCAGTGGGTTCAGGGCCTGGGGGAGGACGGGACCCCCGAAGAACGGGGACAATGGGTAGGGCAGTAAGGCCTCCCTGTCCCAGCCCTGTCCCAGGACAGACTAGGTGGCAATGGCCAAAACAAAAGCCCCGATCTGGGAGCAAGGGCAAGGGCATCAGGGCTGGCTGAGGGGCTACCCGGAGGGGGTTCATTATACAGGTGGGCTGGGCACCAGCTGGCCTTAATTACAAAGGATCCTCCTGGAAACAAGGTGTGGGCACCAAGAAGGTTCTGAGACCACTCCTTCCCTTTCCTCCCTTCTGCCCACTCCCTGGTAAGTCTTCATGAGGCCTCTCAGCCGTCTCCACAGCTATTCAAGCCCAAGAGTAAAGAGGGTACCCTGTGTGGGGTCACGAGAGAGGCCGAGTCTAGCTTGGACTATGAAATCCTTGATCATAGACCAGCCTCAAAGACCATCTCCTGGTTTTAAAATTTTTAAAAATTTATTATTGTTTTAATGCTTATTTATTTATTTATTTATTTATCATTTTCTTTATTTTGAGAGAGACAGAGACAGCACGAGCACGGCAGGGGCAGAGAGAGGGAGAGCATCCCAAGCAGGCTCCGCATGGTCAGCGCAGAGCCCAGTGTGGGGCCCGAACCCACAAACCACGCCATCATGACCCGAGCGGAAACCAAGAGTCGGACGCTCAACCGACTGAGCCACCCAGACGCCCCAGTGTTTATTTTTGAGACAGAGAGAGAGAGAGAAAGCATGAGCGGGGTCGGGGCAGAGGGAGGGCGCTGACATCAGAGAGCCTGATGCGGGGCTCGAACTCACAAAACTATGAGATCCTGCCCTGAGCCAAAGTCGGATGCTTTAACTGACTGGAAGCATGCCCTGAGGTGGCTAGGTGAAAGTTCTTTAGAAGCTTTTGTGTCTCCGTGAGGTGAGAAGCCAGGGCCTCAACTGGGAGCAGGAGCGGGGGAGGAGCTGGAGGTTGGAGGGGAGAAGATGTGGAGACTCGTGTAGGAAGCGGAGTGGGAGGGGGTGTGCGTGGACGAGGGACAGGGGGACGGCTGGGCAGCAGGAGGCCAGGTAAAGTCGGTGCTCCTGAACTGACAGCGAGACCTGGTCAGGGTGGCCGTGTGTCTTTCTCCAGCCACCTTCAGGTCCCGGGGACAGGGGAGGAGTTGGCGAAACTGGATTGAACACTTAAGTAAGAGAGTCAAGAGCGTGTATGTGCAAAGCATGTTAAAATGGTAAATTTTATGTTATGTGTTTTATCATTTAAAAAAAGAGGATCATATGTAACAGTCTCATTGTGATGAGGGGTGCAGGTCAGAGAAATGGACCAGCGGTTCCAGTGGAGTCACGGGCTTTGGGCATCAGGGAGCTGGGCAGAGTGAGCTGGAAGGAGACAGGGTGGCAGTCAGAGTGAGCTGCTTCGGACTGATAAGGGGGTGAGGGGCCACTGGAGTGACCAGACCCAGAAGGTGACCCTGGAGCAGGTGGCTGAGGGAGGGTGGAGAATTTCCAGAGGAGAGGTGGCCACGGAGCGAGAGACCAGAGGTGTGGAAAGACCCCCCGTGAAGATCCCCAGAGAGCAGCAAGAACAGGACAGAGTCCGTGAGTGTCTCCGAGTGTCAGGGAGGGACAGCGAGCCAGGGGCTAGAGCCCTCGAGAAACGGGCACCAGACGTGGGGCAGATGCAGAGCCAGGGCTCTGGAAGCAGCTGCGAGGGGCAAGGAGGGCCCCTACTCACCCTGAGGCCAGTGGTAGGGGTGCTCTGGGAAAAATTCTGCCACCACAGTGGCAGTTTGGGGGGGAGTGGGTCCTGGAGGGCTTCTGCTACAAGAAAGCAAAAGCGATGTTCACGGAAGCGGCCAAGTGTATTGGAAAGTTTTATCTGTGACAGACCGCGCAGTGGAAGGGTTCAGGTCGGGAACTGGGAGAAGAGGGGCTACACAGAGCCTTATGCAGCTGAGGGTACCGGTGAGGGGAGTCTGGGGCCTTCTGTGGTGCCTGACACGAGCAGGGAGAACACATCATGGCAGGAAGGCAGGTGCACTCAAGGCAGACCATGGGAGAGACAGAGTGTCGTGTGAGGAGGGGAGGGCATGGCTTTCTCAGCCCCCTCAGCCCCTGCACGGCCCACCCTTGACTCCTAACGGAGTTGAAGATACCTGGGAGACCAGGTCTGCGTGTGGCTTCCAGGCATGTTTTGTCTACACAGTCCATGCACGGTGGCATTTGGCTTAATTTCCCTGAAAAATTCTTTAAGGACATGAAGTTTTGTCTTGTTTTTGTTTTTGTTTTTGTTTATTCTACTCAGTTTTCTTCACTCAGGTGACATCCCAGACTGCAAAATGCAGCGGTTCTCAGGAGTCCCTCTGACCACCTGGGCAGAGTAGTAGCTGAGGCCTCAGAAGCTCCTCCGGTGGGGGGGGCGGGGTAAGGGGCAGGACATTAAGCCACCAGGAGACTGTCCTGACACTGGTCATGAGGAAGCACTGAGTTCCAGGAGAGCGAGGAGAGGAGTCAGAGGTGCTGGGATGGGGCTCCTGTCTGCCAAGGAAAAGGAGGGCAGGAGCCTGGGAGCCATGGGGGTGTAAACAGGGCAGGAGTGATGGCTTCAGCCAGGCAGAGGGCACGGTGGGATGGGTGCGTTCCCAGGCCCTGGCTGGGATGGGCAGCTCAGGAGGCCGGCGGAGGCAGGAAAGGCTCGCCACCACCTGGAGTCTTAACAGCCTGCGAGTCCCAAGGACGTGAATCCCTTGTTTTTGCCCCTGAATCTACTAGACAGGCCAGTGTTGGTCCGGAGGGAGCTGGCTGGGGAGTGAGGATGCACCTCCCTACCACCGCACCAGGCAGAGCTGGCCCCATGTGGCACCCCTAGGCTGCAGGGGACTTAGAGCACACCTCAGGATCCCGTGTAGATACCTCCCCATCCTCCCCAAGATGGAGAGCAGGCCAGTGTGGCTCGTTTTTTTTGTTTGTTTGTTTGTTTTGTGTGTGTGTTTTTTTTTCATAGTGCTATAAGCTGTTGGGCATGGATGGCCCCAAGGGACCAATTTATGGCGGTCGGTGGTGAGGGGAGAGTGCAAAGCTGCCACATATCCAAAATGTGCCTCCCCTCTGGGCTGGTGGGTGCTCAGGCCCCCGTGACCCATCTCTCCACCCCTCCTGTGGCCGGCAGTTTCAACATGCTGATGTTTGCAGTTATCGTGTGTGAGGTGTAGGTGGGGGTCAGAGAGGGGGCCGCAGAGCACCCCATTAGACTGACGAAACCCCCCGCGTAACAAGAGAGGAAGGACTCCATCGTGCCACTTATCTTTCTCGTACACCTGCTAACTGAGCAGGACCCTGGGGACCCGGGCAAGGCCTTGCCCTGCTCCCAGGAGGCTGACTGCACAGTGGTAAGGGCTCAATGGCAGTGTGAGTGACAAGGACCAGGTCTCACCTCGGGTTAACGCCTTTGGTTAAATGGTGTGGGCCTATTTCTCTCTGTTTCTGTCTCCCTCTCCTTCCCGCCTGGTCTGCCTTGGTTCCTGTCTCTGTCTTACAGAATCCTTGGATTTCAGGGCAGGAAGGCCCTAGGAATCATCTGCCTACGCCCCTCCTTTTACTCCCGAGAAAGCTGAGGGGCAGGGAGGTAGAACAACTTGCCCAAGGTCACACAATTATCTTGGTGTCCTCGTTTATCTTTGGTTTTTTTGTGTTATGTTTTTTGCTTCTTTCTATCATATTTGTCTTTCTTGCGTGTGTTTGCAAAACTGACACAGAAAGGCAAAGTCACACAAAGAGACAGAGGGCCCCCTTGATAGTAGCAGGGGGTGTCCAGCCACAGAAACATTCTCGCACAAAGGGAGAGGCACCCAGCGCTGCTCTGGCCTGGGAAGAGTAGTGGGGGCAGCCTGGAGGAGGAGGATTGTGCCCCGAGACATCCTGGGCCTGTCCGCCCCTGTCCGGTCTGCTGGCTGGGAGAAGTTCCTCACCAGAGGTGGGGGGTTAAGGTGCAGGCTCCCCTCCACCCGTCTCTGGGGACTGGGCCTGGCCCCAAGGTCTAGCAGGGGTTCCTTGGGGGCCCAGGATTGAGGCCAGGCGGGTAGGCTGGGTCAGAGCCGCCTCTGGGACCCCTGCATGTCCTGGGTTTAGTGACCAGAGGAGAAGGTGGGAGCTGGTTAGCAATGGGCCAGAACACAGAGATCAGAGGTCCTTAGCCTGAGAGCTCCAGGTGGGCACTTTCCGTCTGTCTGTCTGTCTCTCTCTCTCTCTCTCACACACACCACACACACACACACACACACACACACACACACACACACACAGGCTCACGCCCCAATCAGTGAGGGTAATATTGCTGGGGGTATACAGAAAAGGGGGCAGCGGAAAGAGGTCTCTCCCTTCAGTCTGATTTCCTTTGTTCCTCCCTCGCCTTCCTCCCTCTCCCCTTCCCAGCTCCCCTCCTCTCCTCCTAGCCTCCTTCTTCCATCCTCCCTCCCCGGCCCCTCCTCCCCCTCCCCCCAGAGCCGGGTCCCCGTAACAGGACTTCCACTGAAGGCGGGGAGGGTGGGACCAGCGGGCTCCGGCCTCAGCCTCGCTGCCCATCTTCCCGCAGGGAAGGAGTTAAGTCTCTCCGCTGCATCCCTCCTCCCTCCTCCGCCTCCCCCGCCGCCACCGAGTCCTGCAGCCAGGCCCTGGGCTGACCTTCACCGGGAGGGAGGCCGCAGTGCGCATGCCCGGGCCGGCTCCCGTCCGGCTCCCGCCGCTGCCCGGGCCCGGGGCGGGCGAGGGCGAGGGCGGGCGGCCGCGGGCCGGGACGTGCCCCCCGCGCCCGGCCGCCCTCCGCTCCGGCGCGGTGGAGGGGGGCCGCCGAGCCCGTCCCGCCGGCCGCGGCGCATCTCTCCCTGAGCGGGGAGAGGCGCTTTGCCATTTGGTGCTGGTGGTGCTTCGGAGGGAAGGAGAGATGGGGGGACGGCAGGGGGGACTCCGGCTCCGCGCCGCAGGGCGGCCGCCCTCTGCCCGGACGCGCGCACGGTCTGCCCGGAGCACGGCCTGGGCCGGTCGGGCCGGGGCTAGGGGCCCGGCTGGGCTGGGAGGAAGGCCCCCTGCCAGCTGGAATCGGGGCTCTCCCGGGGCCTCCACCTCGCCCGGGCCTGTGGCTGTGGCCGTGGCGCTGCTGAGCGCTCTTCTGGGGCTGAGCAGCTGGGGATCCTGGCCTTTGTGAGATGCGAGTCGGGGCTCCGGGCACCCACACCTGCGCCTCTGCTGTCTGGTCTGAAGGCTCCCCGCCCCGGGTCCGCACACCTAGGGTCGCCTCCCTAAAAGCAGTAGGCCAACGTGCCCGCTGGCCCGCGCCTGGTCAATCACATCTTGTGAGTGGGCTGGGAGGAGGTCAAGATGTGCCTGTGCGTGCAAATCCGTGTGGTTCCTTGTGCCTCCAGCGTTTGCACTCATGTGTGTGCCCGAGGGGCCTGTATGCATTATGTATCTGCTGTCTGTGCTGGCATAAGGGTGTCTCCCAGCGAAGCGGCTGGGGGAGCCGGGGCTGGTGCTGGGGTGGCTCTGGAGGGAGTCATCTTTGGACTTGGGTGACACTCACCACTTCTTGGGTACCACCAGGGCCCTTGGTCTGACCACCTCCTGCAGTCTCCCCCACCACCAAGACCAGTCCCCTCCCCAATGCTGGGCATTCCCGCTGTCCTTCATATCCCCCTCAAACTTAGCTGCCCGAGCTGGGGTGCCTGTCAGCCTCTTTGCTATCTTCTTGCCCCAGAAGGCCTCTCGGAGAGTTGAGAACTCTGAGCTTTACACAGAGCCTAAAGGTGACTGCCCCTGCCCCAGTCCCCCAGAACCTCTAAGGTCTGGGGTCTCACATGCCCGCGCGGGAAGCACCCACAGTGGGTGGGGGTGCCCATGGGGTCTCACATCTTCAGGTAAGTGGCAGAGTGTGAGCTCCGTTCACTGGCCCACTGGGCTTCGGGTGGTTGCAAGAGTTAGCAGGCATTTGATGGTGAGCCCCTGTGTCCCGGCATGGGGGAAGGTAGCAGGACGTAAAGACCGGATCCTGATGTCAGGGGACCACATTTGGGAAGCCAAACCTACCATCTCAGACGCTGGTCAGGCAAGTGCCAATTCACAGCATAGCATCGATGGCAATGGGCATTCAAAGAAGAGAAAGGTTGGTGCGCAGGAGTGGAACTAGGGAAGGCTTCCTGGAGGAGGTGGGGCCCATGCTCAGCTTTAAAGGATGAATGTAATCTGGACAGGCAGAGGAGCAGTAGAGGGATTCTGGGCAAAAGAACAGTGTGGGAGCAGAGGCTTAGAAATGGGAATGAGCGAGGGGTTTTGGACGTTAGTGGACAGACTGGTGAGTCTATGGGGGAAGCTGGGTAGAGATTTGGTAGGAAGGGGATATCTAGGTCCCTTGTTAAGCCAGCGGTAAAGGAAGGTTATCCTGGACCACTCTGACCTTTCAGGAGATTGACAGTGGGCACCTGAGTGGACAGTGACAGGCAGGAGCACAACCAGGGTCCTAGGAAATCAGGCTGCAGGCAAAAGGGCTCTCTGGGCAGAACACTCCCTTGGTTCTTCGTCTGACCTCTGAAGGCATTTTGAAGGGGTTGAGGATCCCCGAGTGTAACTCTGGGTCTTTAGGGTGTAACTTCAAATAAGTTGTCCAACAAATTCCCCCTGCATTTCCCTGCCCTCACCTGGCTTCTGGCAGTGCAGCCCCTAGAGGCACATAAACTTGACCCACTGTCGTCCCAAAGCCCTTGGGCTCTTTCTCCAGAAGGAGGAGAGAGGGGCGTGGCCTTTGGGGGCAAGGGTGGTGCTGTGGTTCCCAGCCTGGTGAGCTCAGGATTTGTCCCTCCTGTTTCCTGTCCCTCCTTCGCCCCAGGGACTGCCAGCTCCCTCCACACTGCCTCTTCTAGGGCTCCCTCAGAATCCCACACTCCCCGGGCTTTCTTTGGGGCCTGGAGGCTGGCCCTGCCATACCCAGTAGCCCCAGCGCTTCTGGGTCCCCTACGCCCACCTCATGCCCCATTCCAAAGCCACGAGGCCCACCTTGCCTCGTTCTCTCTGCCCATCCACCCAAGCACCCACCCCAGCGCCTAGCCTCCCCTCTCATTCTCTCTTCCTGTTCTCATGAGTCCCATCCACCTCCTTTTTCCGAAATCCTTCCCCCATTGCCCTCGCTTTCTCACATAGAGACAAACAAAGACTCACATCCCCAGAAATAGACTCACACGGAGCTGGAAGGCACAGGCCATGTCCTGCCACACACGCACCCACAAGCGCGCACACGCACCAGAGGCTCCCGTGGAGGGAGGCACACAGAGAAGCCGTTTGTCTGTGCACGCACGTAAACAATCACACCCACAGCCACCGAGCCGTGCCCACACAAGGGTGCAGACACACACACAGCGGGCGAGACAAGGGCGCACACATCTGTGGACGCGAGGGGACACCGCCTCCCCGGGCACACCCACCACTGACGGCCTGGTGCAGGAGGAAGGCCTCCTCCGGGCTCCGGGCTCTCCCCCCCCCCCACCCCCGGATTCCTTCCAGCGAATGTTTCCCTACTTGGCCTGCCAGGTCTCTGGGGAAAGGGCCTCAGAAATGCAGCAGGAGCCACTTGGGGGAAAGTTGGAACTGACTGTTCCCTGCCTGGCCGTGCCGGCGAATTCCCTAACCGAGAAACTATTTGTGGCGAGAGCCCGGGTGGCCGGCGAGCCCCCCGCCACCTCCCCTCGCGTCCCCTCCCCGCGCCGCCTCCCCGCGGGCCCTCGGGCGGCCTCGGGCTGCAGTGCCGCTGCCCAGCGCCCGCGAGCCGGGCTTGCCGGCGTGCCTCGCCGCTTATCTGCGCTGTTTGGACAGCGAGGGTTGGAAAGGCAGGCGTTTCTGTCCCCGCCGAGTCAACAGGCAGACCCCGGGCCGCCGGACTATTTCTGTCTTATCAGTGCAGGAATGCGGCAGCCGCGGCGGCGGCGGCGGCGGCGGCGGGCGGGCGGCGGCGGCGTGGGCCGTGGGCCGTCAGGGCAGCCCTGAAGGGGCCCCCTCCCCACTCCGCTCGAGTAGAAGTGTGAGAGAGCCCAGCAGGACTCAGAGGGGAGAGTTGGAGGAAAAAAAAAGGCAGAAAAGGGAAAGAAAGAGGAAGAGAGAGAGAGAGTGAGAGGAGCCGCTGAGCCCACCCCGATGGCCGCGGACGAAGTTGCCGGAGGGGCGCGCAAAGCCACGAAAAGCAAACTTTTTGAGTTTCTGGTCCATGGGGTGGTGAGTGGGGGAAAGTTAGCGGGGGAGGGTGAGCGAGCTGGCTCGGGCTGAATGGAGGGATGATCGGGAGGGGCCGGGAGGGGGCTCCCGCTCTCCCACCCCTCCGGCAGGGGCGCCGCGGCCCCGCGGCCCAGCCCCGGGACTGTGCCGGCGCCCTGGCACTCGAACACGTCGTCAGGCGGCGGGCCGGGGATGGGTGCCCGGGCGGGGACGGGAGGCGTTTGCATGGGTCCTTGTCAGGGGCTGGGGGTGGGACTTGGGGACTGTCCCCCCCCCCCAAGTGGGGGGGGTCCCCTCCGTACCAGACGTGTTGTCTTCTGTTCTCTGCCTGGTGGGCCCAGGTGTTCCCCTGCCCTCCCCCCCCGCGGTGGGGGTGGGGGACATGGCATCGGGTAGGCTGGGTTGTCTGCCCATCCGTTGGGACAGTGTCTCTCTGTGTCTCCGAGAGCAAGGAGCAGGTGACCCTGGAGGCACCGTGAGCGGGAAGCTCTCTAGCTGAACAACCTCTGCATCCTGGCAGGAGGGCTCTGGGCCTTTGCTGGTGGCCTCTGCCCACGGGGGTCAGAGAGAGACCCTCTCTAGGGACAGACCCCAAGTTAAGGGGTCTGAGGACCCCCTTGGCAGACTCAGCCACCAGAAGCTCATGTCCTTAATGCCTCAAAGGTGTGAAGGAAGGGCTGGAGTCAGGGATGTGAGGCCTAGAGACCAAAGGGGCGGGCCAGCACGGTCCTGCCGCCAGCCGACTTGGAAGGCACGCAGGGAACCTGAGGGAGCCCAGGGTGACCTGAGGGATGGGACCTCAGGCTGAGGCAGCAGGAGCCAGGTTGGGAGCCATGTGGAGGGCGGTGGAATGGGAGAGGCAGGGGCTGTAAGACTTGGGATGGCTACCGGGGTTGGGTTGGAGTTGGGTACAGAGGAGTCAGTCAGGTTGCCTATGGCCAAATTTGGTTGTGACCCGAAAGAAGGCACATTCTCAGTGAGGAGGGCCAGAGTCCCTAGGGTCTTGGCCCTTTGTTGGGTGGCCCTGGTAGCTAGTGCAGCCCTCTGGGGGCTCTGGAAGTTTCCCTCTCAGGGCCTCTTCAGCAGATCAGCAAGTATCGCTGGCCTTGAAGAATGGGAGAGCAGCTGATTGGGTGAAGGGGGTTTCGCCGGGCCGCCTGTCCTCCAGTCCCAGAGATCCCTGGGGCAACTTCCCAGGGGGGCCTGTGTCTCTCAGCTGAGTGCCAGTCTAGTCTTGCTGCTTGGGGGAGTCCCTTTAAAAAAGGCCCATCCAGGAGAGAGAGGGGATATACATGTGGATTTTTTTTATTTGGCCAACTTAGAGCTTCAGTTCTTGGGTGGCTGTGAGTCCCTCCGCTCCACTCCCTGTAGTCCATCTATGCTGGCGGGGCTGGGCCTAGGCTCCATTCTGGGCCACCCACTCTGGAGATGTGAGTGACAGGGTCAGGTGGGGTGGGGGAGGCAGATACATGGACAGGCAGTTTTCACTGTGGGAGAGAGGGACAGGGACAGCTGGCTGGCCGGGCGTTAGGGTTAGATACGGAGCAGGGCACGGCGCAGGGCAAGAGGGACAGAAGGGAGAGTTGGCAGTTAGAAGGAATTCACCCAGCTCGGGCCTAGGGCTCCTCCTTGTGCCTGGAGGCGGGGGGGGGGGGGCATCTGCACTCCAGGGGACAAAGTGCGTGGCAAGTAAATGGTAACGGGCACAGGGGCCGCATCCCTAGTTCCCTCGTCTTCCTGCTCGCTTTGTCCCCATCACGCCCACCCGCCATTTGACAGCCCCTCTGGCCTTCGCCAATCCCTCTTCTGGAATCCGGACAAGTGGGATTTAAAAAGTCTGTAAAACACTTCACTTAATGAACTTGGATCTCATCTACATCCCATCTGAGGTGGCAGGGGAATACACCTGCCTCATCTTGCTCTCCGTGGCTTCCTTGGAGCCCTGACTCCTTCCTACCTCACTGGGGTAGGGGGAGAAGCAGAGGGGTTCTATAGGATGGAAACATCTCTGGTAATCCAGGCGGACAGGAAGGGGGAGATGGGTGTAAGAGGAAATGCCAGTGCCTTTGAGCTATCCAAGCCCTCTGGGCAGCCCACCTCCAGCCCAGCTGCCTCCTGTCCTCTCCTAGAATCCTGGCAGGGTGTGACCTCACTGTCTCCGGTGGCCTCCAGCCTTCACCTTGGGAGCAAATTACGGGGCGTGGGGGTGGGGGTGGGGGTGGCTAAGCCTCCCAAGCCCCTGGGTGTGGAGGCTTGGAACCAGCCAAAGGGGGTGTGGGTTGGGGCTGAGGGGCCAAAAGCAGGGGCCCAGAGAGAAGAGCTGGCTTCGATGGGGAGGGAGGGCGAGCGCGAGGCAGGACAGCCCAGGGGGTGGACGGAGAAGCAGAGTGGAAAGGGGGGCCAGAGGTCCCAGCAGGGAGCCGGGCCTCGAACCCAGACGAGGCTGCGGAGAGCGAGCCGCCCCGGCCCCCCGCGGGAAACGGCAGTTCAGCGCCGCCTTTGCCGGGAGGAGCTGCGTGACCTTGGCTAGGTCGCTTTTCTCCTTGAGCCACGGTTGCCTCATCCGTCAAGTGGGGATGGAAGGACCCCCCTCAGTCTGTCTTGCAGAGGAGCGCGTGGATGTGAACATCCGCTGAAAAGGTTGAGAGGCGCCATTAATATTCATTTTCGCGGCACCTTCCGCAAATCCGAGGCTGGCGATGCCCGGTGCCGTTGCCTGGCTTCAGTTAGCTTCCTGCAGCGAGACGCAAAGCCCCCTCCGCCGAGCCGCGCGGTGGCGGCGCCCCTGCCCCTCCCACCCCTCGCTCACGCTGGCGGCATCAGGGTCACCGGCCGGGGGGCTCGGGGTGGGAGAGACGCGGCTCACCGCGCCTGGAACCGGGGCCCTGGTCCGAGCGGCGGGCGCCCGTTTCTGCTTCACCTCCGTCCCCACCCCACCCCCAGCGCCCCGGGATGCCGTCTGGAGCCCGGATGCCCCACCAGGGGGCGCCCATGGGCCCCCCGGGCTCCCCGTACATGGGCAGCCCCGCCGTGCGACCCGGCCTGGCCCCCGCGGGCATGGAGCCCGCCCGCAAGCGAGCAGCGCCCCCGCCCGGCCAGAGCCAGGCCCAGAGCCAGGGCCAGCCGGTGCCCACCGCCCCCGCGCGGAGCCGCAGGTGAGTGGGGCCCAGCGCGGAGGGGGCGGGCCACGGGACCCCAGGGACGGGGTGGGTGAGGCGCGAGACTGGAAGGAGCGAGGAAGAACGGGCAGCGAGGGACGGGCCGTCCCCGGTGGGATGCCCTCTGGGGAGGTGGGCTGAGGGGGCACTGGTCTGGTTCCTTTGTGTGCCCACCGCAGGCGCGGAGGCCGCGGCCGTCGCGCCCTCCGCCGTGTCACCTGCTCGGTCCCTCTCTCCACCCCTCGTCCCCAGGTTCTGGGAGATGCTTCTGTCTCCGGGGTGGGGGTGGGGCTGGCGGCAGGACTGAGGGCTGAGCTTCAGGGACTGTGTTCCTCCAAGTGTGGCTGTCCAGGGCACCTTCCTCGGTCCCCTGGCTGGACTGTTTAAAAAGCCCCACTCCAGATATTCTGAATGCGACTCTCTGGCCAGGGGGGTGGAGCCTGGGGATTTGTCCTGTGGGTGGGTGGTCTTCCCACAGTCCTGCTCTCAGGTGATTCTTAGGGCCTCAGAGGCTAAAGAGCTGCCCCGATCCGTCGTCTGGACCAGGTCTACCTCTTCATCGCCAGGGGCCAGCCCATTTCCCCGTCTGAGCCAGCTGGTGTCACCCCAAAAGCCCCTGCTGGTGTCTGGCAAGAGAGATGCCCCTCTGGGTTTCACTATTTAACCAAACACACATGCTTCCCTTTGCACACCAGATGGAGTCCTATAAAAGGAGTAATACGGATCTTACCTCATTATTAAATATTTTTTACACATCAAGGAAAATTCACCATTTATAGGAATCCCATGATGAATTCTTTTGCAACGTGAATCACGCTCTTACACAGTACGCGCGTTCCTGGTTTGTCTTGTATGAACGGAGAATTTCACGTAGACCGTTTCTTCAAAACAAATCAGACCTTTTGTGAAAGGTGCTTACCTGGCCTTAGAAGAGGTTTTTGGACAGGAGGAGGCAGTGATGAACACCACGCAAGGGCAGTACGGAGCCGTCCTCCGGGCTGAGTTCTAATCTCAACTCGCCAAGGATTTCCTGGGGTGCTCTTGGGAATCAGAAGCAGCTAGCGGGTCAGGAAGAGTCCGTGTCCCTGCTGCCACCCCAGGGTCAGCCCGCAGTCGTGCCCCACAAGAGAGCACTCTCTCTCTCCGGATCCCTATGGGGCTGTTTCTGATCATCTGTTGGCAGGTGATCCAAGGGCATGAGCACTCCCTGCCCGTCAAGCCCCTTCCAAGCCCAGGGTGCCAGGGGTACAAGTCCCTCCCCCCAGCTCAGCCTTCACCTCCTGTTTCAGGGATGCGGTAGCGTGTCGGGGGTCCCCTCCCTCCGAGCTCAGGCCACCTTGGACTGTGCACCCCTGCTTCACAGAAAGGGAAAGTCCTCAGAATCCCTCCTCCCTCTCCTCTGTCCTCCCCCTCTCTAGCTTTTCTCAAACACTTTTGCAGCTCCCCCACCCCCACCCCTCCTAAGTCTAAATTTCTCTGGCCTGCGGGTGTGGTGGGGTGGAAAGGGGCTCCCAGGCTAGAGAAGGGACGAGACCGCATCTGCTCCCCGCAAGAGGACTTAACGCCATGCCAGACCCACTGCCGGCGCCCCTTGGGCGGGCGGACAAGCGGGCTGTGGGAACCCCAGCTAGGCGGGTGGAGATGTCGGGATAATTTAGCAGGTGGCCTCGTTACTCCCAGATCTGTCGCCATGGTAACCTGGTTTTTTCTTTAAAAAATGTACAGTGCCAAGAGGAGGAAGATGGCTGACAAAATCCTCCCTCAAAGGGTGAGTGCCTTTCACAGCAGCCCCCAGCCCACCCCCCGCCCTTTGCCACTCTGCCTCCTCTCCCCCCACCGCCCCCCTCCCCACCCTGGGCCGCTTCCCCTCCCCCCTCAGGAGCAGAGCTGCAGCGGCCCAGTCACTTCCACTGTTTGTTTAAAAAGCTCATTAAGAAGTGGGGCTCCCTGGCCAGAGGGGGGGGGGCGGAGGGAAGGGGCGGAGCCATGGGGGGAGAGGGGGGGCAGCGTCCCGGGCCCCGGGGGGCGCAGTGGACTGAATTCCAGCGGGTCCGCGGACATAAAGGTGTGGGACAAAGAGGGCACAAGAGCTAGGGGACCAAAGGCTGGCAGAGGAGTGGAGGGAGCGGAAGCATCAGAAGTGAACCCAAGCCAAGCTAGGTGTGGGGGGTTATGGTTGAGACGCCAGGTGGAGTGACAAGGTGAGGCACCAGGGCAGAGGCAAGCAGCCACGTCCTCTGTCCCAAGGACCCCAGGGTCCTAGCCACTTTGCAGACACCCAAGGAAGGCCCAGAGGCCATGTGACAAGGGACAGGATGAGGAGGTGAGGCCCTAGTGGCTGGGCTCCGTGGCCGCTCTGGCCTCCCCTAGTGAAGAAATGCAGGGACCTCTCTAGAGGGAGAAGCCGTTTTTTATGCTTAGATGTCCAGGTCCTTTCTACTGGATGTGCAGTCCCGGGGAGAAGTCCCCGTTTGCACTCTCAAAGTTCCGTGCCCTGAGCCTGGCCAGCTCTCCTCGACGCTCTTTGCTCTTCATACCCTGGGACGGCGTGACAAGCACGGTCAGCCTCCAAGGTTGGCTGAGCCCCTCGCTCCTTCTCTTCCAGATCCGGGAGCTGGTCCCCGAGTCCCAGGCTTATATGGACCTCCTGGCATTTGAGAGGAAACTAGATCAAACCATCATGCGGAAGCGGGTGGACATCCAAGAGGCTCTGAAGAGGCCGATGAAGGTGTCTTGATTTGGGGGCAGGAAGAGGGCTTTAGGCCCTGTTGTAAATACGGAGAGCGGGACTGCCCCGGGAGTGGGAACACGCGGCGTTTGCTCTGTACTACACTCTTTATTTCTACAGCAAAAGCGGAAGCTGCGTCTTTATATCTCCAATACGTTTAACCCTGCGAAGCCCGATGCTGAAGATTCCGATGGCAGCATCGCCTCCTGGGAGCTGCGGGTGGAGGGGAAGCTCCTGGATGACGTACGTCCTGGCCCAGGTCTCTCCAGGTGTCCTGGGGTGGGTATGGGGCCGAGCTGAGGACAGAACGAGCTGTGGGCACTATGGGTTAGGGAGTCAGCCCTGGCCAGGGGTGGGTGGCCTAAAGAGCCATTCTGGGGGCAGAGGCCTGCTTCTAACCATGCCGCCCTACCCGACCAGCCCCACCCGCTCCCAACGCATCCTGCCCCCACAGTCCCTGTCCTGCCCCCACGGTCCCTGTTCCTCTCCCACAGCCCAGCAAGCAGAAGCGGAAGTTCTCTTCCTTCTTCAAGAGTTTGGTCATTGAGCTGGACAAAGACCTTTATGGCCCTGACAACCACCTAGTTGAGGTAAGACCCAGACCTCTTTTGCCCTGGAACTGCCACCTTTCCACAGACAACGGTCTCACCGGCCGCACAGATGTGGGCCAGGGACCACCCTGGGACCCCTGGCCCCCCCCCAGCCCAGATGGGCCTCAGAGGTGACCCAGCTCTCCCCCCTCTCCCCGCCTCCTCCCCGGGCAGTGGCACCGCACACCCACGACCCAGGAGACGGACGGCTTCCAGGTGAAGAGGCCGGGGGACCTGAGCGTACGATGCACGCTGCTTCTCATGCTGGACTACCAGGTCTCTGCCCCCAGCCCTACCCCCCTGCCATGAGGCCCTCGGGCCCCCCACGCCCTTTGTCTTCGGAGCGTTCCCTGGGAGACCCCGTTCTCTTCCTTGCCTCACTTTCTCCAGAAACATCCTTCCTAGGGCCCAATCACCACGTCCCCGCCGGCCCCAGGCTGCCTGGCCTTGAGCTCTTTCCACTCCCTCTCTCTCATTTAATTTTCATGGCCATCTTTTCTCAGCCTCCCCAATTCAAACTGGATCCCCGCTTGGCCCGGCTGCTGGGGTTGCACACACAGAGCCGCTCCGCCATCGTGCAGGCCCTGTGGCAGTATGTGAAAACCAACAGGCTGCAGGACTCACATGACAAGGAATACATCAATGGGGACAAATATTTCCAGCAGGTACCCTCTCTCCTGACCGCAGGGGTGTGGGGAGCAGGCAGAGGCACCAGTAGGGGAAGTGCCTTTACTAAGGCAACGCCCGCACACGCTTCTAGATTTAACCAAGCCAGGAACGTTAAGAGGCCAACAGTTTGGGGAACATGATAGTCTTGGCACTTGGAGTTAGGGGCCCTGGGCTCTAGTCCCGGATCCAGGCTCTACCAAAGTAGAGATTATTGTTAATAATACTTTTTGAATAAACACAGCAGATAAACTCGAGGAGCAAAGTAACAGTTGGTGTTTATTGAGCACTCGCCATGTGCCAGGCATGCTCGCGGGCACTTAACGTGGATCACATTTGGTCCTCACAGCCGCCCTGGCAGACAGGTACCATGACCATACCCGCTTTAGAGATGAAGACACCGAGGCCCCCGAATTTAGGGAACGGGCTCAAGGTTGCACTGTTAATGGGAAGAGGCAGGATTTGCACCACGGCCCCCGGCCCAGGGCCCATGCTTCCAACCACTGCGCGGCCCCCACCCACCTCTGTGTCCGCACTCCACCCCCAGACACCTTAGTCCCGGCCCCAGGAGAGGAGTTAGACTGGCTCATGGCGTCGCCTTCCCAGAATGGAAGGCTCTAGGACTGTAGTTCTGCTCTTTTCAAGCAGACGAGAGTGGTGTCTCTCTCTCTCTCTCTCTCTCTCTCTCTCTCTCCCTCTCTCTCCTACTTCAGATTTTTGATTGCCCCCGGCTGAAGTTTTCTGAGATTCCCCAGCGCCTCACAGCTCTGCTGTTGCCCCCTGACCCAATTGTCATCAACCACGTCATCAGGTGAGGCCCCAGCTTGCTCCTCAGCCCAGGGAGTCATTGCCGTCCTGCCCTCCCTCTCCCCACCCCCACCCCCCGCCAGTCTGCCCCTGGGGCCCCTGGCCTCTGTGGCAGCAGCACGGACACCAAGGCCTGGACTTCCCTGGCAGCGTGGACCCGTCGGACCAGAAGAAGACGGCGTGCTATGACATTGATGTGGAGGTGGAGGAGCCCCTGAAGGGACAGATGAGCAGCTTCCTTCTGTCCACGGCCAACCAGCAGGAGATCAGCGCTCTGGACAGTAAGGTGGGGCCCGAGCCCAGAGCTGGAGTGGGACATTAACCCAGAAATGACAAAATACAGACAACAGACGAGAGCATAGGCCCATGGAGAGATTGGGGGGGGGGGGGGCACGTGGCCCTCCCCTCGCTACTCGGAGCTCTGCCCATCCCCCATTCTCTGGGGCTGCAGAGGCGTCAGGGACCTGAGGGACTGTCCTTCAAAGGGATGCAGCAAATCCCCCCCCCTTCCCGCCTCCCCCACATCCCCATGGCCAGGTGAAAGCGTCTGTCTTTCTACCTGCAGATCCATGAGACGATTGAGTCCATAAACCAGCTCAAGATCCAGAGGGACTTCATGCTAAGCTTCTCCAGAGACCCCAAAGGCTACATCCAAGACCTGCTCCGCTCCCAGAGCCGGGACCTCAAGGTGAAGGGGACTCAGGGAGCGCTGGATGGAAGACAAGCATATTGGGAAGACAATAAATGTTGTCACACGCGGGCCGGAGGGGGTCCGGGCTCAGGGCTGACCCTGTCGCTTCCTCCCAGGTGATGACGGACGTGGCAGGCAACCCTGAGGAGGAGCGCCGGGCTGAGTTTTACCACCAGCCCTGGTCCCAGGAAGCCGTCAGCCGCTATTTCTACTGCAAGGTGTGGAGGGGCCCGTGTCCCTCAGGCCTCCCCCTCACTGCAAGAGAAGTCCCGCTTCTCAGCCACTTCTACCAACCCCCTCACCACAGAGCCCTCCCTGCTCCCAAAGGCTCTTCCAGGGTGGCTGGGTGGCTGGGACTGTCCTGTCACTCACCAGCAACAGCGTAACCTGCCAGTATTCTTATTTCTCTAAAGATCCAGCAGCGCCGGCAGGAGCTGGAGCAGTCGCTGGTCGTGCGCACCACCTAGGAGCCCCTGCGGAGGAGCAGGAGCACCAGGAGCACCGCTGAGGGCCTCTGGGCCGGGCCTGCCCCGCCCCCGGGCTCTGCCATCGCCCCTCTGACGCCTTCCGGGTGAGGCAGGGGAATGATTAAAGCTCATGCATCTGAGAGCAGCCTCGTGTGTCATTGGCAACCGGGGAGGAAGGACAAGGGGGAAGGCGGCGGGTCCCTCTGGGAAGCCTCCCTACCCCCTCCCTCAGATTCTCCTCCTGACTCCATTTCCCCTAGACCTAAAAACAGTTTGGCAGAAGACACTTTTAATAACGTTTTCTTATTAAAAAAAAAAAAAAAAATACAGCAACAAGCTCTCCATCTGTCCGTCCATCTTGCCTTGCCCTTCCCGGGGCTGCGGCAGAGAGGGGAACTCCACGGAGGGGCCGGGCCCGGGGCGCGCTAGGTGCTGTTGGCCTGCTCCTGCTCGAACAGAGCCATGGCGAGCTGGGCGCGGCCCCCCAGCCCCTCCAGGTTGCTGAGGCGGCAGCGGTGATAGAGCTCCTCGCTGAGCCGGGGGCTGCAGTCTCGCAGGGAGAACTTCTGCACCAGCCCTGGCTCCACGGCCCGGAAGAGGTGGAGCCCTGAGAACCGGAGGAAAACATCCATCACCTCCAGCCCCTCCAGGGCTTCCTCCTCTTCCTGGCCTGCCAGTTCCCCGGCCAGGCGGGCTCGGGCCGCCAGGTAGTCGGCGTTGTAGAAGCAACCCTCCGCGGAAGCCTGCCGGTCAAACCTGCCTCCTACGGGAGCCCCCCGGGAAGGGTCGGCACCGGGAGGGGATGGGGGGTCGGGGCCAGCCCCCGGGGGCCCCGCGGGAGATCTCTGTGGTGCCAGGGCAGGGTTGAACTCCTGGAAATGCACTGGGAAGAAGGCCTGCCAGCCGGAGATAGCATTCATGCGGCAGCGGTTGAGGACTTCGGGCCCCGGCCTGGTCCACACGGTGGTGAGGAAGAAAAGCGTGTCCACGGGGTGCTTCTTAGAGACCACGTCCATGAGCCGCACCTGGGAAGGGGCCTCCGCGCGCACAGCAAGCCAGGCCAGCCTCGTCCCGGGGTGCCGCCGCTCTAACTCGGCCGCCGCGGCCTTCACCCCGAGAAATGGGTCCGGGGCCCCCCGGCCACCGTCCCGAGGTCCGTAGACCAGCAACAGGGTGAGCAGCGCGTGCTCTCGCGGCTCCAGAACACTGGCTGCAAAGGCCTCGAGGAAAGCGAGGGCGGCGGCAGCTTCGGCCACCGGGAGTGGCAGCACCAGCTGCACGCGGGTGGCCTCGGTGACGTAGGGCATGGGCAGGATTTCCACCCGGCTCAGGGGCCGCAGCAGGCTGACCCTGCGGGCCAGGGCCCGCCGGTGCCCGCGCTGCGTCACGGCCTCCAGCAGCAGGTCCAGGGTGTACTCCATGCCCCGCGCCGGGTCGAAGCGCCGGTACCCGTTGAGCAGCCGCTGCTTCTGGAAGCGCAGGCGGGGCTGATAGCGCCGATTCAGCTGCTCCAGGGCCGTCTCCACGGCGTCACCCACGTCCGCCCTGCTCGCCCCCTGCAGCGGGCACTTGGGGGACCCATCTGCGCAGGAGAAGGTATGCTGCTCCGTGAAGTAGTCCCAGCCCAGCACCTCAAATCGAGAGTGTGGGGTGAAAGGGGCCGGGAGCCCGATGGGCCAGCTCAGCCCTGCCTCGCCCTCGGGGGTCAGCACGGTCAGGTTCTGGATCTGAGCCTAGGGTGGGAGGGATGCACAGTTAGTGCTCTCTAGGTCGTCAGAACCCAGCCAGGTTCCAGCGTCCTGGCTTTGGAGCTCTGTCCTGACTCTGCCAACACTTAGTGAGGTGCCCCCTTGGCTAACCGCTCAATTCCTCGTTCTTTCCATCCTTGTCTGTGAAACGCAGAAAGCATAGGGATCATAACGCACCTTACACAGCTGCTGTGAGAAGGAAGCGGTGGGAAATGTGCTTTTGCAGAGATTAAAGCTCGCAGCCTTTCTCTCCAGGCCCAGAGTACGTCCTCTTCGTAATAGAACCTTGGCTTTCACCTGTATGCCACCTCTGACACCCCCCACTCCCCACGATCAACTGGAGGGTTCTTCCACATCTACCCTTGGGCTTTTGAAGGACAGTGCTAGAGATTTAGGGCTTCCTGGGCTTCCGCTCCTCCGGTGGAGAGGCACAACTGGAGAGAAGCTGAAGTGATCGTGTCTAAGTGCTATACTGAGCCCTGCTCCTCATAGTTCGCCTGCAAACACTTTTAACCACATCCAAGTCGAACCAGGGGCTTATCTCACGAGTGACCTGGGTCCCCGAGGGTCTCTTCTCCTTGGAGTTGTTTCACGCTTCCACCCCGCCAGCCTCCCCTCTCACTCAGCTGCCCGCTCACTGTGACCCCGGACGCCTGAAGCACCCCCTGACCTCCAGCCGTGGGCCCGGGCTCACCTGCAGTTGCTCTATTTCGCTGTACGCCCGCTCCAGCTCCAGAGCGCTGAAGCGTTTATGGAGCCTGTACATGAGGGTTCCCTCGGAGACAGGGTGCACTGCGAAGGCACTCAGGAAAGCTGAGCTCCCCTCCTTCTCAGGGTCCCTATTTTTGGCCAGCTCAAAGGAACGATACTGCTGCCCCTAAAGGGACCAATCAGACCAATCAGTGCCACACACGGAGGGCTGCCCATCCCAACCACGCTTAACCGAACTCAGCATGCATGCTTTTTACCGCCGCCATCATGACGGAGAGCAGGAGCTCATTCCGGTGTTCCCTGAAACTTGGCCTTAGTCTTGCTACTGGATTCGGGAAAAAAGAATGTTAGGTAGGCAATTAAAGAAGGACCCCACTGCTTCCAGGGAACGAAAGGCATGAGCCAGCAAGGACTCCCACTACTCTGGTTTACTGTACTCCCCGTGACAGTGGCCATCTCTAGGACATTCCCAGATCGTTTACGACTGTGCATGTGTCAGAGGAGGGGGCGAAGGGCGGGGGGGGGGGGTGGCGATGGGAGGAGCTGGCGAGCAGGGGCACCTTTCTACCTTGCTCAGAGGGTCCCCGGCAAGATGCCACCTTTGATGGCCCCGGGGTTCTAGCCAGGGTCGGCGGCTAGGAAGGACAAAACCCCAAGGTGCTGCTGGGAAGGAGCCAGCCGCAGCCACCCCGGAGACCAATCGCTCAGCCACTACCAACTGTCAGGGGCCAAGATTGACTCGAAAGGGCTGTCACCTGGTGCTGCGAGACACAGCCGATGCCTAGAGAGTCGATGAGGCAGCGGCCGAGCCACTCATCGGGACGGGCACTGAGAATGTCTCCTCGGCAGCCATCCAGATGTGGCCGCAATCGGAGCAGGAGACTCCGTGACAACAGGTAGCCAAAGCCCCCATGGCAGTACCGAGCCTGCTCGCCGGCGCCGATAAACTCCTCCGCTCGGCCCAAGTACAGGTCTTGGTTGATGCTGAGGTGGCCAGCAAGGGCTGCCAGGCGGGGGGCCTGGACATACGTGTCATCCTGCATGATGAAGAACCAGTCGTAGTCGGCCCCAAAGTGTGTGTGAAGGTGGCGCAGGGTCTCTGACATGAGCCAGGCCGGCCGTTCGTCCCCGTGAGATACCACCTGCATGCCCGCAGGAGTCCGGGCCCCCCGCTGCCCCGTGAAGTACAATAATCGAGGGAAGTGGTGGGCCACCGTGCGGTTGACGGCCACAGCCAGAGTGGACAGGGTGGCCCGGGAAGTCAGGACAGCCACCAGCAACCGCTCCCGAGAGCCCAGCTCCGTCTGGATGTACCGAGTCCTGCGGAGGGACCAGCATGCCAGGGGTCAACTCCTTATATCTTTAGGAGCCCAGTCTGCCCAGCATACACATCCCTCTAGTAATGAGTGGGTTGGGGTTGAGAAAAGAGGAGAGACACCTCCTCACTAACATTAATGAGCTACTACAGTGATTGTTCGCTGACACTGGAATTCATTTGGGGATGGGTCTAAGGATGGATTAGATGGTTAGACGTGATTCCTGCCCCGTTTAAAAAACATCCAACACTAACTTAACACCAATGAGTGAGACCTTCTTAGACCTGAGAAGGGAAAAATAGAAACAATCATGATGGGTAATAAGGCAAACAATTGCTCTGGGAGCCTAACAGTGATTAACCAGCGAAGGCAGAGACAAGGACTTAGAGCAGCGCTCAAGTGGGGTCTGGGGGCTACGTACACACATAGCTCTCACCTGAGCACCTTCTTGTAGGGCTTGTTGGGATCCCTGTAGTAAGGGACAATCCGGGGTTTGAAGTCTTCATCACTTTGGTCGAGTCCAGTTCTGGAGTCTGGATTATGTGGCACTCCTGGTTCCCCCACGGCCTCTACACAGGGATCTTCTCCCTCACCCTGGATCCAGGAAACCCGCAAGAGGCTCAGGCTGCACCCCAGAGACAGCCCGAGGATGAGGGGCAGCGCTGGTCGCAGCAGAGCCAACAGGGAACTCAGGCGCATGGTGGCAGGCCCTGCCACGTGCATGCCCCAGAGGGGACCGCCTCAAGGATCAATCAGTAGGTTGATGGGTGTCGGGCCAGTAGTAGGCCTATGGTTTTATCCAGGAAGCCTGGGGTCAATGAGGTCAATGACACAGCAAGGTTGCCAGGCCTGCTGCCAGGCCCAGCATCCCCAGGAAGCATATGCCTGGGCTTCAGTCCTCAAGGTGCCGGATTTAACCCTTCGTCTAAATGGCAGTAAGTATTAGAGTCGATTTCACCCACTAATGTGCTTATGGTCTGTCTTCCAGAATGACGAGGAAACAAAACTCAATCCTGCCAAATCTAACCCAGAAAGAAGGACTACATGCATCTGTAGACCGGATCTAAGTGGAGACAGCAGAAGCGAGTAAAGAAGGGGCTGGGGCCAAGGGCATGCTCCATCAAAATAACAGCCCCAACTCCAACAGCCTGCGTCGGTAGGCCTTTGTCAAAGGGCCCCTGGCTGGGGGCACGTTGCTCACTCAATGTACCAAAGGGGGTGCCGACTAGCTATTGAAGGCGAGCCCAAGGGAAGGGTTGAGGGCCTCTCCCTACCCTACTCCTGAGCATTACGGAAACACACAGCTAGAGTAACCCCTCCTCCCAGTTGGGAGTGGTCAGGAGCCACTGGCATGGTGCACAGTTCTGCCCACCCAAGTGAGGTGGACAGATACGGTGAATCAGCACCGAGAGCCTCTCAGAGGAGCACAATGGCTGATAGAGCCATTTTGCAGGGCATCCTTCTCTGAATCCTAGCTGCTGAGAGGCTGGTGCTGCCCACCTTCCTCTGTGAAGAGACGACGAGCAAATGACGGTGACTCTGGCTGTGTAAGAGCAATTCGGTGTCTGGTTTTACCAGGGCCCCAGGGCCCCAAGCCAAACCAAAGTGGGGAGGCGAGAAGCTAGAGACAACACACGGCTCCTGCAAAAGCAAACGGAGGCTCGGCCGGCTTGGGAAGTGACCTCTGCCAAGGACCAGACCCCCTGCTCTATCTGCTTCTCAGCGATCAGAGACCAGCTCCAGCCCTGGAAAGAAGGCCCAAAGCGAGTTTTAGCTGTTAGTCTCCAAACAGAAATAAAACCGGCTGCGTCACGGAACTGTCGAGGAGGGGCTGGGGGACTCGGCTGGGTTTGTTCCGGCGGAGGCAATGCAGGTTCGCGGCTGGGAACGGAGGGCAAAGACCCCGTTACCAGGCCCGTCGGCGGGGCAAAGGCCCTGCCTGCGCCAGCGGACGAAGGAGAGCAGGCACACCCCGAGGCCCGACGGGGGAGGCCCTGCAGCAGGGCCGGGGGGGAGGCGGAGGACCGGTAAAGGCGGCCCAGGTGTGGTCCACGCGGCCAGGACCGTCCTGGGGGGAGCAGGGACGAGGGCGCGGGAGTGGGACCTGCTCCTGTCCTCGGAAGCGGCGCCCCTGTGGCCCCCGCAGGGGGAAGGGCGGGGAAGGGGGAACAAACCCCAGTGCCCAACCGAGGCGCCGGCTCCGCCGCTGCAGCCGCTGCCACCTCACAGCCCGGCCCGCGCCTTCCTCTTCCGCTCGCCGTCAGTCCCGGTCTCTATGGTGACCGCATCCGGTCGCTCGCTCCGCCTCCGCAGTCTCGGTGGTCTCCCCGCCCCACTCCTCGCAGTGCGCAGCCGCGGTGCGGGTGACGTGTCCGCCCGGCCAGGCACCCGCCCCCAAGAGCTAGCGTGCGTTCTACGGACGCTGATACGAGTGGCCTGGAAGGTGCCCCACGTCTTCAACCTCCACTGTTACCTGCCTTGGGGGAAAAAATGCCCTCCTCCTCCTCCATGGGCGCGCCCCTGCCTCCTCCTCGACTTCTCCCCGTTGTTACAGAAATGTTTGTTGTCTGCCTACTAAGTTGCAGGCCGTCGTTGTAAGTACGGAGCGAACCAGCGGTGGAGAGGTGGGCGTGGTCCCTGCCCTCAGGGAGCTGAGAGTTGAGACCGGCATGACACACACACTGTCGTACCGAAAATAGGCGCTTCGGTACAAATCTCAACCTGGCACAGGTACCATTGCAGAAAGTAGAGCCCAGTGGAAAAGCCTGACAAAAGGAATTAAATTAGACTGGGAGTTCGGGAACGCTGAGGTCCAAAGAGTCAGTGTGTTACCCAGACAAAAAGTGGAGAGTTTTCTGGGCAAAGAGCAGAGCGCACAGGCGCTGAAAGAGGAAAGCTAGTACCCTAGAGAAGAACTGGGGAGGCCAGCGCCAGGGGAGGCCGTAGGGCAGGCAAGGCCTTCAAAGGACCACCGCGGGTTCCCAACCAGGATGGAACATTCCTAATAGGCAATTTGCAGGTGGACGGGGACAATCTTGTCATATGATTTGGCGGGGGGGGGGGGGGGGGGGGGTTGGGGAGCCAAGAATGCTAGGTATCCCAGGGGCACCTGGGTGGCTCAGTTGGTTGAGTCTCTGACTTGGGCTCAGGTCATGATCTCAGGGCTCGTGAGTTCGAGCCCCACATGGGGCTCTGTGCTGACAGCTCAGAGCTTGGAGTCTGCTTCAGATTCTGTGTCTTCCTCTCTCTCTGCCCCTCCCCTGCTCACTCTCTTTCTCAAAAATAAATAAAAACTTTAAAAATTAAAAAAAAAAAGAGTGCTAGATATGCTGCACGTTGTAGGGCAGTGTCATGCATGACTCATCTGTCCCACACAGCTTTCAAATGTCCTTCTAAAGATTCATGTAAGTGAAAAAAAAAAAAAAGTTATAATTAATCCTTGAGCCTGTGTTTTATATTAGAAACAAAGTGATTTTGCAGGGTTGTAACGTGCTGAATTTTCAAGCAATGTAACTATCACGTAAATAGAAGCTAGTACTTTGTTTCATTCAGAAATTTACTAAGCGTTACTATTTTGGAGGGGCGCCTGGGTGGTTCAGTTCCTTAAGCATCCGACTTCAGCTCAGGTCCTGAGCTCCAGGCTGGTCAGCTTGAGCTCCACGTTGGGCTCTGTGCTGACAGCTCAGAGCCTGGAGCCTGCTTCCGATTCTGTGTCTCCCTCTCTCTGCCCCTCCCCCCACTTTCAAAAATAAATAAAACATTAAAAAATGTTTTTAAAAAGTTACAGTTTTGGAGAACTATATCACAGTAACATCACTCATGGTGTTCTGTCTGCATTTGTACTGTCACATTCAAGGTGATCCTATGTACAGGTACAAATATATGACTATGTTTTCTAGCATACTGAAATAACAATTATTGGAAAGGATTTCCTTTTCTTTCTTCCGTTATGGTGAAGCACCTGGGCGGCTCAGTCAGTTTAGCGTCGGACTCTTGGTTTCGGCTCAGGTCATGATCTCTGTTTATGGGTTCGAACCCCTCATCAGGCTCTGTGCTGACAGTGAGCAGCCTGCTTGAGATGCTCTCTCCCCCTCTGTCTCTCTGTCCCTCCCACACACACTCTCTCTCTTTCCCTTCCTCTCAACATAAATAAATAAAAACTTTTTAAAAAAAAGTTTGCTATTAAAAGGCAACATTGGGGCTGGTAGAGTTAAGGACCACCATTCTAGGAAATACATAAAATAGGAGTTACCAGCATTTGTTATCCTTTACTGTTTTCAGTTTTCTCCTCAAGTAGTCCGCAATTTGATCTCCCCTGAACAACTGACACTTAATAGATGGTAAGTGAATGATTTGTTAGAATAGACTCTGGGAAGCAGAGTAGGGATGCTCACCTTGAAGCTGGAAAATACAGATTCCAGACCAGTGTTGTCCAACGGAAATATAATGTGAACCGTATATGTAGTTTTGAATTTTCTAGCAGTCACTTTTAAAAAAGCAAAAAGAAGTGACATTAATTTTAATAATATATATTATTAAATAGATCAAAATATTATTTCAACCTGTAATCAATATAACAAATTGAGATATTTTACATTTGTTTTCACATGCAATCTTTCTGGTTTTATTTTTAATTCCAGTATAACTAACATTTATTGTTATATGAGTCTCAGGTGTGCAAAATAGTGATTTAACAATTGTATACGTTACTCAGTACTCATTATAAGTGTACTCTTAATCTCCATCACCTATTTCACTCACCCCTGCACCCCTCTCCCCTCTGAATACCATCAGTTTGTTCTCTGTAGTTGAGTCTGTTTTTTGTTTGTCTCTTTTTTTTTCTTTGATCATTTGTTTCTCAAATTCCACACGAGTGAAATCATGTGCTATGCTGTGTCTTTCTCTGACTTACTTGCTTCAGTTAACATTATATCCTCTAGCTCCATCCATGTTGTTGCAAATGGCAAGATTTCATTCTTTTTTTAATTTTTTTTAATGTTTATTTATTTTTGAGACAGAGCGTAAATGGGGGAGGGTCAGAGAGAGGGAGACACAGAATCGGAAGCAGGCTCCAGGCTCTGAGCTGTCAGCACAGAGCCCGACGCGGGGCTCGCACTCACGAACCGTGAGATCATGACCTGAGCCGAAGTCGGAGGCTCAACCGACTGAACCACCCAGGCGCCCCAAGATTTCATTCTTTTTATGGCTGAGTAATATTCCACTGTGTGTGTGTGTGTGTGTGTGTGTGTGTGTGTGTGTGTGTGTACACATATCACATTTTCTTTACCCATCCATTTATCAATGGGTACTTGGCATTGCTTCCATAACTTGGCTATTGTAAATAATGTTGCAGTAAACATAGAGGTGCATGTATCTTTTCAAATTAGGGTTTTCATTTTCCTTAGGTAAATACCCAATAGTGGAATTATTAAATCATATGGTAATTCTATTTCTAATGTTTTGAGGAACCTCCATACTGTTTTCCAGAGTGGCTGCACCAGTTTGCATTGCCATCAACAGTGCATGAGGATCCCTTTTTCTCCACATCCTCACCAACATTTGTTGTTTTTTATCCTTTTGATTTTAGGCATTCTGACAAATGGGAGGTGATATCGCATTGTGGTTTTGATTTGAATTTCCCTGATGATTAGCGATGTTAAGCATCTTTTCATGTGTCTGCTGGCCATTTTCTTTGCGAAAATATCTGCTCGTGTCTTCTGCCCATTTTTAAAATTGGATTTGGGGTTTTTTTGGTGTTGAGTTTTGTAAGTTCTTTATATATTTTGGACACTAACCCCTTATTGGATATATCATTTACAAATATCTTCTCTCATTCGGTGGGTTGTCTTTTGTTTTGTTTATGGTTTCCTTTGCTGTGCAGAATCTTTTTATTTTGATATAGTCTCAATTGTTTAGTTTTGCTTTTTCTTTCTCTTGCTGAAAGAGACCTATCCAGAGAAATGTTTCTATGGCTAATGTCAAAGAGATTACTGCCTATGTTTTCTTCTAGGAATTTTATGGTTTCAGGTCTTACATTTAGGTCTTTAACCCATTTTGAGTTTATTTTTGTGTATAGTTTAAGAAAGTGGTCCTTCTCCTCCCCCTCCCCCTCCCCCTCCTTTTTTTATGTAGCTTTCCACTTTTCCCAACACCATTTGTTGGAGACAGTCTTTTCCCCACTGCATATCCTTGCCTCCTTTGTATCCACGCACGCTCTTTGAAATTAATGATCATTTTACACTTATAGAACATCTCAATTCAGACTAGTCACATTTCAAGTGCTCCATAGCTACACGTGGCTACTGTCTAACACATTGAACAACATAGTTCCAGACCCTTCTCAGTTACTAAGTTTCTAGGTAGTTCTGGATGAGATATTTCCTTCGTTGGGTCTCAGTTTCTTCATAGTTTATTTTTTTAATTTTTTTAAGCAGGCTCTACACCCAATATGGAGTTTGAACTCATGACCTCAAGATCAAGAGTTGCACATTCCATAAACAGAGCCAGCACGTACCCCTGTTTCTTCATATTTTAGAGAGAGTCTGACCAAATGTTTTTGCTTCCAGCACTGACCTTCCGTGATATTTCATCCTTGGCAGTTCTTCTTTTCTCCTCTCTACCCACATCTCTCTCTGACTCTCCCTCCCATTTTCCCAATTTCCCCCCACCCATCCCCAGGTCTGTTCCCTGAAAGAGATCCAGCCCTTCCATGGGAATGGCAGAACTCCTCCTAAGTGGCCAATAATTTTTCTAAGCCACTCTTGCTGTGCCGGGGGAGACTCTGCCCAGCAACTGTTGATAATGGGAAATCATGGATGTGATTGGTTGCTATGCAGGTGGCTTCAGAGAAGTAGCTAGTTTGTCTTTCTCTGGCCAGCCTAAGCCATTTTACAAAGCTGAATTTCTGGGACCAGAAGATTCCAGCCTTAAATCCTGGTACTGTCTCCTACCAGCAGTGTTGTTTTATTAACAGCTCTGTGCTTTCATTTCTAATCTGCAAAATGGTAATAATACCCACCTCAGAATTAATTGGGGGGATTAAATGGGATAGCATAGATGTAAGAGCATAATAAATGTTAGTTCTCTGTAACCTCTAACCTGCTTGTAACCACGTGTTTTAATGAGGCTGGGAGGGGGAGGCATATGGTCAACAGTGCTCCCAGGAGGCTAGGTGCTTGGATGAATGATTTTATGTGATCCACAACCATATATAATTTCTTTGCTCCATAAAGAAAGGCTTTGCAGTCAGTTAACTATTGTCTATATTCTTTACCTAAAACAATGTTCTCGCCCATAGTAGGTGTTTAATATTTGTTAAATATATTAAATAAATATCTAGTGCATACTTAGGTAAGGATTCTACTAGTAGCAGAGTTCAGCTAGCAGAACTCCAGCTAAGTAATAATTAGCCAATTAACAAAAATTAAACTCTAATCTAACAACTGTATGAGGTAAGTACTATCATCATTCCTATTTTACAGAGGAGGGTGTATTTTGCCCCAGGTCACACGCTGTAAATGATAGAGGAGAGGTCTGAATGAAGGCAGTCTGCCCCCAGAATTCATGGTCTTAGTTATGCTATGTCAAGTGAGCCCCACCTACATACTCGAACAGCATGCATAAGTCACTTCTTTTATGGCACTTATCACCTGAATGTCATGGACTGTTTACTCTTTAAATATTTTTTAAGTGTATATTTATTTTGAGAGAGAGAGATCGATAGAGCTCGTGCACCAGGGAGGGGCAGAGGGAAAGAATCCTAAGCAGGCTATGTGCTGACAGCACAGAGCCAGACATGGGGCTCAATCTCACAAACTACGAGATCATGACCTCAGCCAAAATCAAGAGTCCAACGCTTAACCAGCTGAGCCACCGAGGCACCCATTTACTCTTTCAATGTTCCTTCTTAATCGTGAGCTCCCTGAGGTCAGGGAATAACCTGTTTCCATTGCAACTCCAGCATCTAGCTCTGAGCCTAACACACAGTGGGCACTTAATTGGTGGAGGGTCTTGCAGAAAAAGCTATGCTCAAAGGCATGAAGGTATGAAATGGCAAGGCTTACTTCAAATACAAGTAGATTCTACTGAAGCATCAAGTTTGAAGAGGAAAACTAGTTCTCTGGAGAGAGGAGTGAGTTTTTTTGTTTTTGTTTTTTAACTCGGGTAGGGCAATTTGGAGAATGTGCTCCAAAGGAGTAAAAGCTTCATTTTGCCTCCCTCCAGCTGTGTCACTGATGGTGAAGCACCGCTGCTCAGAAGCCTGGAGAAGTAACAGGGTCAGTCACAAAGGGCCTGCCTTGTATTTGAGGCTACAAATTTGGGGGTTACAATGTAGGTGAGAAGTCTGAGGGATTTTAAACAGTAAGACTCAAAAGAAAACTAACGGGCAAGGTTACACGTCTAACCAATGATACCGCTGAACTCAGGAAATGGGTCTTTTTTTTTTTTTTCTAACTTCAGAGCTCTTACCACCAGACTTACACGGCTCTGATGGGAATCTAACAATTCTAGAGAGTGTAGGCTAAGCGGCCAACGTTCAGGAAGAACGTTCGGCACCTTCTAAAAGTTTGGCTAACACTAGACCAGCCTCTAAGATCTCAGTTCCAAAAAACGAGGACGCCTTTCTTTCAGGGATTTCTGTTCTTCGCATCATCTTCGTAGTGATGCGCCTCCTATTCGGGCCGCGTCTTCCCAGCCGCTTCACTCTTCCTCCTTCTCCCTCCACCTCCCTCCTCTTCTCTCCCATTGTTTCGACCCACTCCCGCCTGATGCCTGCTGGGAAGTGTAGTCCGTCGCCCTGCTGTTTGGGCCGGCTGTGCGGCCCTAAGAGCTCAGTGCCTCCACAGAACTCGACAGATTTTCGAGAGGTGGGGTAAAGCCTGGAAGGCCCAGCCCCTTACCGGAGGAGCAGTCTGGGAGTTGCAGTTTCCAGGGCCCGAAGCGGGCAGGCTGGCTGCGGGTTCCCGGACACTAATCCCGCTCCCCCTCCCCCCGCCGGCCTCGCGCCGCCTGATGACATCACGCGGGCCGGGGAGGCCCCTGCCACAGGCGGTAGTTCTCGAGGAGGGGTCTCCCCCCCGGCCGCCGCGACTGGAGAACAACACTTCCCAGGATCCTGCGCGGCGGCGCGCCGACAGCCGCGCGATGCCGTGATTGGCTGGTGAGCCGGCCGCACGCGGCGGAGCCCGAGGAGCAGCTCTGTTGCGACAGAGGCCGAGCGGCGAGGCCCAGTGAGTTGGGGGAAGGGGCGCCGGGGGGAGGGTGCCGGCCGGTGAGGCGGGGGAGGGAAGGAGAGAAGGAGGAGGGACGGGGTCGAGATGGAGGAGGCTGCGAAGGAGAAGAAAGGGCCGAGGGAGAGACGCTGACGGGCGGGGGCCGGGGGAGGTTCAGGGGATGGTGAGTGAGGAGACCCTGAGGGGACTCACGAGGGGAAGCCGAGCGCGTCCCGGGAAGAAGCTGGGCCCGACGGCTAGGTGGTGTGGAGGGGGGAACGACGGAGAGGAGGCCTGAGGCGGACGGGAGGAGGAAGCCCGGCAAAGCGAGGCGGCCGGCCGGAGCGCGGAGCGCCAAGTTGTGGGGAAACCGGAGACGGGGATCTCTGCCGCGGGGGCAGAGCCTGGTCCTTGACTGGAGGCCGTGAAAGGAGGAGCGTTTCCAGAGCGAGGCAGCCCGTGGGGATTGGTGGACGGAGCCTGAGGGAAGAGATGTTAAGATTAGAAGAGCGGCCGGGGACCAGAATTGGCTTGGGAGACCCCGGCAAAATGGGGAGCGGCGAGGCATGGGCGGAGCTGGGGCTCGGCAGCTCGATGGGAAAATTCCCGAGCGGGATGGGGCAGGGCCCAGGCATTCCGTCGCCAGTTGAGACTTTTGGGGCTGTTTGCCTCCCTGCAGGCTCCCTAAGAACAGTTTCGTACCCCCTGTGGTTCATCACCATGCCCTCTGACCTGGCCAAGAAGAAGGCGGCCAAAAAGAAGGAAGCTGCCAAAGCGCGACAGCGGCCCAGGAAGGGCCACGAAGAGAACGGAGACTCTGTCACAGAACCACAGGTGGCAGAGGAGAAAAATGAGGCCAATGGCCGAGAGGCCACAGGTGAATGGAGGGAGAGGTGGGCTCCTGGGATGGATGGATGGATGGATGGATGGATGGATGGATGGATGGATCCCCACGCCCGAGCCAGAGTCCTGACGCTGGCGGCCCTGGAGGATAAGTCTGGTGCCGCAGAACTTGTCACAGTGAACCGAACCAATTAGAGTGGCAGCTGGTGCCTTCTAGTTGTTGATCAGGGAGGCTGGACACGAGGTTCTCACGTAGCTAGTGGCAAACACATCTATGGGTGTTGTGCTGCCTTGCTGCTCCGGGCGCTGCACTGGGAGCAGGAGGTCATTTCCTTGCCCCTTTCTCAGTTTCCTGCATTTGTGCACACGGTGGTCAGTGCGCCAGGTTCTTTGCCACGTTGTACCTCTGTCCTTCCAGGGGTAGTGACTGTCCCAAGAGAGAAACGTAGCAACTGTTTCATGGAGTTTTCCTAGCAAAGAGATGCTTTCCTGTTGTTTATATTTGGGGAAATATTTATGGAGCACCTCTCAAGTGCTGGGCACCGCGCTCCGTGCCGACGCAGGATGAACCATCTGCTGACTTACGGTCCAGCTAAGGAAACGTGGCAGTGTGTGATACAGAATTTTCCAGGCCCTTGACCGTCTGTTCCCAGCCTCCTTTTCTGTCCCTCTGAAGATTCCCTGAACAGACCCGCTCCATCCGGACTGTTACTGTCCCTTCACTAGTCACATTTTTGTCCCTTTACACTAAACTTCTAATGCCACGATTTTTGTGCGAGTAGCTACATTTGACATTTTTCTTAGGGCCTAGCTCAGGATAGCAAAACCTTTCCCCCATCAAACCTGACCTTTAAAGTAGTACCATTCACTATACCCCCATGCTGTCTTAATGGTGTTACTTTTTTTTTTTTTTTAACGTCTATTTATTTTTGAGACAGAGAGAGACAGAGCATGAACAGGGGAGGGGCAGAGAGAGAGGGAGACACAGAATCTGAAATGGGCTCCAGGCTCTGAGCCGTCAGCACAGAGCCCGACGCGGGGCTTGAACTCACGGACCGTGAGATCATGACCCGAGCCGAAGTCGGAAGCTTAACCGACTGAGCCATGCAGGTGCCCCAATGGTGTTACTTTTTATGTTGTCTCTTGTGTTTCTTTACATTGTTTAGTCTTTGAGTGCAGAGACCATGTGTCCTGGGTGATAGGACTAACCTTGCAGACTGAGATACTATGTAAATGTTTGAAGAGGAGAGCGGAATTACTAATACAAGTCATAACAGATAGGAATTCAGAAAAGGGGGAGTTAAAAGTGATTGAGAGAGAGCTGAGTGGTAGGAATTGTCTCCAAAATAAGAATTATGGGAGAAAGCTGGTTCAGTAAGGTCAGGCCATGGGGAAATTTTATTCCTGGCTGGAGTAGTGGGGGATTGCCAAGTTGAGAATAACGGGAGTGTGGATGAGCAGGCTGAGTTGTGACCTCTATTTTAGAGAGGCTCGGTCCTGTCTAGGCCCTCAGGAACCACGGTTAAGCAATGTCTGTCATCAGCTCTATAGGTATGTCATCAGTTATTCTGGCTGAATTGGAAAGGTGGCAAAGTGAATCCCTCTTGAGACTATTGTCCACTGTTCTCATCACAGATGTCTTGTTTACCTTTCTTTGCTCCTTGGAAAATGGGATTTTTCAGGGAACCCAGCTGTGGAATCCCCATCTCAGTAATAGATCTTTGGTTTTTTTTTTTTTTTACCTTGCTTCCTCAGGGAGCTACTGTTCTGAAATGTGACCTTTGTTTTCTTTCCAGCCCTCTCAAAACTTTTTTCTGTCTTTCAGTTTTTCAATTTTTTATTAGCATGAGTGGAGGAGAGGGGTAGAGGAAGGGAGAGAGAGAGTATCTTAAGTAGGTTCCATGTTCAGCACAGAACCCAATGTGGGGCTCGATCCCACGACCCTGGGATCGTGACCTGAGCCGAAATCAAGGGTCAGATGCTCAACCGACTGAGCCACCCAGGCGCCCCTCAAAACATTTCTTATTGCCAGGGACCTGTGTCATTTCTGCTTCCTCTCCCAAGATTGGGTCCTCTCTCCTGAGTTTGAGATTACGTGATGCTACAGGTTACCGTTCTCCAACCTTTACTGATGGCCACTGCCACACAGTCTTCCTTAGGTAGTAAGGTATGGAAAGATCGAGATGTGTATCAAAGAAAGTGACTTTTGACAGATTAACCTTCTTTAGAATGTGAGACTCGTCAAGACAGGCACTGGAGTTCAGCTGGTCCTCTTGTTGGGGAGTAAGTAGAAAGAGACTTCTTGTGAAGTCTACGATATTCTCCGTGATGAAGTTTCTTTCAAAATCCCTTTTCCATTTATTCAGTGCTGTTCATTTGTCTTTAAGTGACAAGTGTTTTCTGGGATGCTGTAGGCCAGGAAAATGAGGTCTGTTTAAGTCTCCTTCTTTTTTTTTTTTTTTTTTTAATTTTTTTAATGTTTATTTATTTTTGAGACAGAGAGACAGAGCATGAACAGCGGAGGGTCAGACAGAGAGGGAGACACAGAATCTGAAGCAGGCTCCAGGCTCCGAGCTGTCAGCACAGAGCCCGACGCGGGGCTCGAACTCACAGACCGTGAGATCATGACCCGAGCCGAAGTCGGACGCTCAACCGACTGAGCCACCCAGGCGCCCCATGTTTAAGTCTCCTTCTTTTGAAGCTTAGGAGATGACTTAGGTCATAGATGCTGTCAACTTGAAGAGATCAAGAGAAAATGGTATATTAGCTTTCCCTTAGTTTTGATCTTCCTCTTGCCTGAGCAGACGGAGATCTAGACTAGGGGTCGGCAAACTTTCTGTAAAGATCCAGATAATAAATATTTGTAGCTTCGTGAGCTATATGGTTTCTGTTGCAGCTGTTCAGTTCTGCCATTGTAGTGAAAGCAGCCTTAGACACTATGTAAATGATGAGTGTGGCTGTGTTTCAATAGAACTTTATAAAGACATGCTGTTGGCCAAATCTGGCCAGCCTTTTTTTTTTTAACCTCCATCCCAACCCCAAGCTAAGAATGGCTTTCTACATTTTTAAAGTGGTTACATTTCACATATCTTGATTTGGCCACTTGGCTCATAAACCCTAAAATATTTAGCATCTGGCCCTTCACGAAAAAGTTTACCAACTCCTGATCTAGATCATAAACTTCTTCCTACTCTGTCTTCTCAGCATCCGGAATAGGGATTGGCAAGAATCGGAGTTGTGGGAAGTCTGGTAACTCAACCGTGTAGAAAAGAGACTGAAAATTCCTTCATGCGAGTCAAAACAAAAACTTTGATCTCCATTCAAAAAGTACTCATCAAGCACTTATTTCTAACACGGTACCCAGAGCTGCGGACAGAGTGCCTGCCAGCTGTCTAGTGGGGCAGCCCCTGCCCAAGTGTTGGCTCCTTGAAGGCAGAGCAGGTTTAGCACCAGCTCGTAATCACCTCACAGGATGGGGTATTCAGGTATTCAGACCTGTGACTAACCACCACACACCCTCTCCCGTGGAGTTGCTCTCCCCCAGGAGACAGCTGTCTTCACCCCCTACCCTGTCTTTATTTTTCCTGTGGACAAGCACACATTCTTCTCATTCCAAGGATTCTGTGAAGTCACTAAGGGAACATAGGTAAGGGTAACAAAGACTAAAAAATCAGCAGATTCGCTGAGGAGGGCACCTGTTGGGATGAGCACTGGGTGTTGTATGGAAACCAATCTGACAATACATTCACACAAAAAAGTGAATAAACATTAAAATTTTAAAAAATCAGCACATTCTCATAGTAGTGGAACCTCATGTGTAGTTTCTGACTGTCTCCGTAAAACGTACATAAATTGCCTTACTCTTTTCGAAGAAGCTTACCGGGACTCCTTCCACCCCCATTTCTGTCCCACTTTCAGTAATACTTTATGGGCACTTTTCTTTATGGAAAGGTAGTATAGTGACATAGTTAAGGTCACCTGGTTCAAGTTCTGGCTCTGTCGCTAACTAGCCTTTTCGACCTTTGCTGTGTTACTTGGCTTTTTCACTTATAGAACCGGGATTGTCAGTGTGTATCTCCTACGTGTTGTAAGGATTAAGATAGATGGAGAACGATGGTGTAGCACAGAGTAAACTCAACATTTTTAGCCATTAATAGTGATAGTTCTTCCCAGGCTTAAGATGTAGTGATGCCTGAAAAACCACCAAGGCATAACAGCTCATGGTCAGTTTGCATCTTTTAAACCCTCCAGATTTGGGAGCGCCTGGTTTTCCCAGCCGTGGCTCTGCCTGTGTTGATCCCTTTGTGCATTTTCTCACACTGGTCCCTTCTGTGCTGCTCAGAAGTATATCTGGAGGCACCTGGGTGGCTCAGGTGGTTAAACATCTGACTCTTGATTTCAGCTTATGTCATGATCTCATGGTTCATGAATTCGAGCCCTGCATTTGGCTCTGAACTCGGGCTCTGCACTGACAGCGTGGATCCTGCTTGGGATTCTCTCTCCCTCTCTGCCCCTCCCTGCTTGGACACACATGTGTATTCTCTCTCTCTCTCTCTCTTTCTTTCTTTCTTTCTTTCTTTCTTTCTTTCTTTCTTTCTTTCTTTCTCTTTCTTTCTTTCTTTCTTTCTTTCTTTCTTTCTTTCTTTCTCTTTCTCTCTCTCTCTCTCTCTCTCTCTCTCTCAAATAAGTAAAAAACTTTGAGAAGTATATCTGGAGTATGGAATTCCAGTAGGTCATGGAATAAGAGAATGGCACTTCTGTAGTGTCTGCTTTTAGGTTTTAGGACTAATTCTTTAACACATACTTATGGAGGAAAATTGAGAGTTCTAGCCATTCCCCTCATGCGTTTATGTCATTTAAGAACAAGAGAAGTGGGCCCCTAAGTGGCTCGGTTGGTTGAGCAACTGACTTCGTCTCAGGTCATGATCTCGCATTTGTGAGTTCAAGCCCCACCTCAGGTTCTCTGCTGTCAGTGTGGAGCCCACTTCAGATCCTCTGTCTCCCTCTCTCTGCCCTCCCCTACTCGTGCTCGCTCGCTCTCTCTCTCTCTCTCTCTCAAAAATAAATATTTAAAAAAAAAAGAACAAGAGAGGTTAGAATTAAAAGAGCAAGCTGTGATTCTATTGAGCCTTTTGCTTATTATGGGCTATTTGCCTGTGTATGTGTATTTCCATTTCTTAAAAAAGCTGATATTTTGTTTTGTTATTGCCCTGCCTTGACACAATGTTTTTCTCTTTTGTGCTGTGATTTAATTGGTCGTGTTTATGGGAAGAAAATGCGAAAATGACATGATCTTAGGAAATCTGAAAAGGGGCCAGAAAATGTTGTCTAATATTTTCTATTTTTTTTGTATGTTCTCTTTAGGCCTGGCTTCCACATTTCAGCAATAGGTAGCTAAACAGAAATAAAGTCTGTTTTGCCGCTGGTCTTAGAAAAGTTAAAAAAAAAAAAAAAAAAAAAGAACAAGTTGTGAAGTAAGAAGTAGTCCGTGAAAGAAGGGTGTTAGGGCAGATCTGTACACTCTTGAAAGCTTGTGAAACATGTGAATCACCTCCACTCGATCTTGAACCAGGTCCTACAGGGCATGCCTTTTTCAGCATTTCGGGCTTGATATGACAACATTTGGTAACCTGAGTAAGGGGCAAAAGCTACAAATGCCCAAACAGGGACTTGAACCCTGGACCCTCAGTTTAAAAGTCGGATTCTCTACTGACTGAACTGTCTGAATGCTGTAGGACGTGACTTAGTGCGAGAGCAGGGTCTGTCTTATTCCCAAACTTCTCTTCTGTCTCCAGAAGTGGATTTGCTGACCAAGGAGCTAGAGGACTTTGAGATGAAGAAAGCTGCTGCTCGCGCTGTCACCGGTGTCCTTGCCTCTCACCCCAACAGTACTGATGCCCACATTATCAACCTCTCCCTCACCTTTCATGGTCAAGAGCTGCTCAGTGACACCAAACTGGAATTAAACTCAGGCCGTCGTTATGGCCTCATTGGCTTAAATGGAATTGGTGAGGCCCTTGGAAGGCGAGGTGGGAGGTGTCTCTCCTTGGCTCGTCTGTCACTCAGCAAGTATTTACTTAGCACCAGCTATATGCAAAGCAAGGAGTTTACAGTATGGGTGGGAGACCACATATGTCCAGGGAAAAGGAACTAGCAGTACAGAGCAGTGTGTGGTAAGTAACACGTGAGCAGTTACAGACAGTAGGTGCTGGAGAAGTGGGCGGGAGGGGCAGGAATGGTGGCGTGCGAGGCCGCTGTAGGCAAACTGACTTCACGCAGGAGGGGTGGGACAAGAATTGGAGGAAGGTTGGAAAGGTAGCCCGGGGGGGTGGGGGTGACTGGTAGTAGGATTTGAACAAATGAAAGGAAGGAAGGGAGGAAGGAAGGTGCTCCACAAAATGGTGAGGTCGTGGTTTGGCTGGAGCGGAGGAGCTGATGCAGGGGAATGACAGGCAGAACTGTGCCGAGTGTCCTCTGCCCACTCTCTGCTTGCCCTTCTCAGGAAAGTCCATGCTGCTCTCTGCTATTGGGAAACGGGAAGTGCCCATCCCCGAGCACATTGACATCTACCATCTGACTCGGGAAATGCCCCCTAGTGACAAGACACCCTTGCAGTGTGTGATGGAAGTCGACACGGAGCGGGCCATGCTGGAGAGGGAGGCTGAGCGGCTGGCTCACGAGGATGGTAGGGCTCCTGACTTGGGACGGGGGGTCGGGGGGTGGGCTTCCTCCCAGGAAAGGCCCGGGGAGCCTCACGAGCCATATGCCGCCCACAGCGGAGTGTGAGAAGCTCATGGAGCTCTACGAGCGACTGGAGGAGCTGGATGCCGACAAGGCGGAGATGAGGGCTTCGCGGATCTTGCATGGACTGGGTTTCACGCCTGCCATGCAGCGCAAGAAGCTGAAAGACTTCAGTGGGGGCTGGAGAATGAGGGTTGCCCTCGCCAGGTGAGTTCCTTTCTCCTTCTCTACCCTCTGTAGTTGCCCATTTCCTTCAGGGTTGGATGCTCACTCCAGTGGAACTGTGTAGAACAGAGGTCAGGGGTCAGTAAGTGCCAGACGAGACACGACATCAACAGTGTGAAGGAGGGGTGGTATGCGTGGGCTAAGGCGCGAGCCTCCTGGCTGAAGTGACTATTGTTGGATCTCTGGCACAGTGTTTAGGAATCCTAGGATCAGCCTTGGGTAAAATGGTAGACTGGGTCCATTTCTTCTTTCTTCCTGACTCCCATCCTATCCTTTTTTGTATTTCAGTCCTTCTAATTGTTGCTGCATAAAGATAAAATATTAGACAGCTGTTAAGCGATCTTTCCTTATCTCCCTGTGAGCTGGACCCAAAGTGAGTTTGTGTAGACCATCATTCCCCCAGCAGTCCCCCCAGAAAGTCCCCAGTTAAGTAGGTGGTTCCCTCACGCCACTGTTCTCTGCCAAGTGAATTGGTGACACTTGCTGCTTTAGCAAAGCTGCCTGCGTGTGCTTTGGAGCCGAGAGCAGTGGTTCCACGTGCAAGGATTAGCCACCTCCGTTCATCTAGGGAGCTGCAGAGGTACAGATTTCCTAGCCTCTTCTTCATATCTCTGTGGTTGGAATACTGGAATTTGGTGCCCAGAAATTTTATCTCTAAAAAGCTCTGCAGTGCGGTGACTGCAGATGTGGGAACCAGTGCTGTCCCCTTGCGTCTCCTGTCTTGAGATTCCATCTAAGAAAAGAACATTTTTTGCCCTCCTTGCTAAAGGCTGGCAACCCCATCGATTTAACTTGAATGCTATTTTGCTTTAGCAGTTTATCTCCTCTATCCTTTTGTCTTCCTGACGGTCACCAACTTCAGCGTGAAAGACCTGCAGACTCGTAAGGACTTTTACAACCTTATCTTCAAACTGCACCATCCCTCTGCTTCTCAGCCCTGTTTTCTGCCCTTTCATCTCAGCTCTTCAACTCTCGTTTCTCTCCTCATTCTCCCCTTTCCTCTCAGGTGTAGAACCTAGAATTGGTGTCAGGACTCAAGCCAGGCCCGACCAGGGTTGCAGGTAGCAGGCAAGTCCCCTCCTGTGTAGCGCCCATTAGACTGAAGGGGCTCTGTCTCCTCTCCTGTCCTTCAGAGCCCTCTTCATTCGGCCCTTCATGCTGCTGCTGGACGAGCCCACCAACCACCTGGACCTCGATGCTTGTGTGTGGTTGGAAGAAGAATTAAAGACGTAAGGGGGTAGGGATGGGGTTGGGAACGGGCAGGTCCTGAAGGGGGAGTTGAGCAATCTAAAGGAAATGGGTGCCCGGAAACCGCAGTGATGCTAAAGCAATGAGAAAATGAACTGACGCGAGGTCGGGTGAAGGCCAGATTGAAAAAGTAGTAAGCACCTTTAGGGGAGACCATTTGGTTTGATTCTTTTTTTTAGCCTGAAATGTGTGAAGTTTTTTAACTTTCTGGTTCTTCCATTTAAAATACGACACCTTTATTAAAGACCGTATTTTTCTCTTAACCGTATTTATATGCGTCATATAAAGAAAGGATTCCCACTTAAGATCATGATGCAGTAGCAAAGGAAACCTAGCTGATATGGCAAGGGTCCTTGTATGGCTGCAGCGCCGAATAACCCGGAATACTGTACCGACTCTGAGGGAAGGCTTTTAGCGGTCTCTGCGGTGACTGGTACCTTCTTTCAAAAAGAGGACTACAGTGATTTTTATTGCGCCTGTTCCAGTTCTTCCCACCCACAGTATTACACACGTTTATGGATATGTTTGTGTACATATGCTTGTTTTTACCATCATTGTTAAGCTACCATCTCCATTCTGCTGAAAATTAGAACATAAGATGGAGAAAACTCAGACTGAAAGGGGTCAAGGTGTCGTTCCAGGTAGATGGTGCATTGGCGGCCTAGGTGGTTGCTGAGAGCCGGGAATTGGCCGTTAAATCTAACGGGGGCTCAGGATGGGAAAGGATGAAGGTTTTCTGGGCCTCTCAGCTCCCCTGCTGTGGACCATCACAGTTTGGAGCACCTCCCTGACTGGTTGTCTGGCTTTGCAGTTTTAAGCGCATCCTGGTCCTCGTCTCCCATTCCCAGGACTTTCTGAATGGTGTCTGCACCAACATCATTCACATGCACAACAAGAAACTGAAGTATTACACGGTGAGTAGGCCCCAGCGTCTGCACAGCAACCTCAGCGTTTACCAGTTCCTTGAAGGTCTCCTTTAAAAAAAACAAAACAGACTTAGCAGCCCTTTTCTACCTATTGCTATAAAAAGATGTGGACAAGGAGTCCTGCCGCTTGTTCTATTTTAGTCTCAAAGTAGTTGCTCTCAGGTTGTAGGCCATTGATTGGCAGCCTGTGTACGTGATGTGCATGCCTTATGGTAAAGAGGTTGACTTTGCGTGGTGCCCAGGCAGGCCCTGCCGATCCCCGCCTTCTTGAATGACTGCTTAACTCTGCTTTGTGACAGCCCATTTACCTCTCTTTCCGTGAAGACTGGGAGTCCGGATCTCAACAGCCCACTTGTCTGCCTTGCCTTTTCATTATCCGTATTTTAAAAAAAAGAAAAAATAGGAGTCCTTTTCATTCGTAGTTATACGCACTGTGGGAGTATTAATAATTTCTCATATAGTCTTCCAGAGATTTTGTGTGTACTTGCATGGATTTGTAGAAAATTTTGTGTATACACATCACAGCTGTAATGTTAATAATCACTCTCTTCTGTAGGTTGCTTTTACATTTTAATATATCTTGCGCCGCTTTTCATATGAATAGTTATAGATCCACCTCATGCTTTTCAGTAATTGCATAATATTTCATTGTGTAGCTATCCACTCCTTTATTTGTCAGACCCTTTCTGATGAATATTTAGGTTGAGTCCAGTTCTTTGCAGATAGAAACCATGGCAGTCCAATTGTGCAGCATTTGCTCGGTCCTAAATCTGATTGGTCTGCTGTCTTCCTTCCTGGGCGCAGTTTCTGTAGCCTGCATGGGGCTTGAGCCTCTAAGGGTGGGGAGTAGTAGGAGGTCCTCTTGGAAGGCTGTGAGCCTCGTGATGTCCGTATGACGGTTGTGATCAGGGCTACTGCTGGTGCTGTGGGTGTCTTTATGGCTAACCTGAGGATTTGATCTGGAGCCCTGCTCCGGCTAAGCTAAGAGTGAGAGGCACACAAATGGAAAGACTTCAGATTCTAGGTTAGGGTTTACTTTGCCAACGTCCTTCCTCTTTCCCTACTGCACAGTCTTCTAGCCAGGGCCAAGTCCGATGCCATCTCGCATCCCCCTAAACCCTGAGAACCCGGGACCGAGGCTAAAACTGCCTGCCTTACCTGGCATATTTCTCTTCAGGGTAATTATGATCAGTATGTGAAGACACGGCTGGAGTTGGAAGAGAACCAGATGAAGAGGTTTCACTGGGAGCAAGATCAGATCGCACACATGAAGGTAGGGCAGTTGTAGATGAGCTCACGTTCTCGTGGAGAGTTGGGGGAAGGTACGTGGGGAGTTCGGGGTGCCGGGTGTCAGGAAGACGTTGTCGTCGGCATCTACCCCGCATTTAAGGAGAGTTGCTTGATACCTGCCCCTGCTCCAAGCCCCCTTTCTGGTCTCTTTCAGAACTACATCGCTAGGTTTGGTCATGGCAGCGCCAAGCTGGCCCGGCAAGCCCAGAGCAAGGAGAAAACGCTACAGAAAATGATGGCATCAGGACTGACAGAAAGGGTCGTGAGTGACAAGGTGGGGTCCGAGCAAGTGGAGTTAGTGCCCGAGGTGAGGTGGAGGAGACGTGATCTAACCGGAAAATGTCCTCTCCTTCTCCTAGACCCTGTCATTTTATTTCCCACCGTGTGGCAAGATTCCTCCGCCTGTCATCATGGTGCAGAACGTGAGCTTCAAGTATACAAAAGACGGGGTGAGTCCTCCTGTGTGGTTGGGAGGCTGGGACACATTTTACAAGATAAGCGTCAACAGGTTGGGAGAGTCTCCGGTTCTTTGCTCAACACACCTGCTAACCCGTGTGGTGCACGGGATTTTTCAGGTATAGCAGCTTAGGTGCCTCATCCAGGGACTTGAGTGGCCCCTCTTCAAGTACTTGGAAAACTGCTCGGCTGAGATGGCAGGTGGAGGCAGTGGGTTGGGGTCTGCTCTGAGAGCTTTCTCCCTCCCCCATACTCCCGCCTACTCTGGTGGCGATGGGAGACATGACAGGGCTAATCTGCCAGCCAGATTGATTGGTAACCTAACCTCATATTCATCTCTCTCATCCACTCAGCCCTGCATCTACAACAATCTAGAATTTGGTATCGATCTCGATACACGAGTGGCTCTGGTGGGGCCCAATGGAGCAGGGAAATCAACTCTTCTGAAGCTGCTAACCGGAGAGGTATGGTGCCAGGCTGGGGCATGGGACTTCCAAGAGTAGGTGCTTACTGTGTCTGAGGAAGGAAGGTGTGAGGGGCTTCTCGGAGGCCCTCAAGGCGCCTGAGTGCCTTGGTGGTGAGTGAGCCAGCTTCTGGGGTGGGGGATGTTGTCATTGGCAGTGCTGAGATTTGGAGCTGTTTTCTCAAAGAGAGGGAGGGAGGGGAGTGTGTGTGTGTGTGTGTGTGTGTGTGTGTGTGTGTGTGAGAGAGAGAGAGAGAGAGAGAGAGAGAGGCACATGCATGTGCCTCAACATTTTTCTGTTTTCAGCTAGAGCATCTCGAGGAAATCTGTGCGTCGAGAGCCGTGTTTTTGTTTTAGAAAACCCATGTTATACATATATATGAGTCCTTTGTTTTACTGGTGGTACCTTCTGTAGTAGACCTTTAACTACTAAGTAGACCGTGTTGTATGTATCTTTGCCTCTCTTGAGAACATCTGTTTCAGTATATCTTCCTAAATATTTTTAGAGTGGCCAGAATAGCAGTCTATGAGGTAGTGATATAGATTCTATTTGGAAGTTCTGAGTCTTGTTCAGTGAACATATGTTTATTTCCCTACTCTGTCTGTCTGTGTCTGCTTCTCACCGAGTTTCTCTTTCTGTGTGCTTATCTTTCCACCTAATACTCTCTTCTTTCTAGCTACTACCCACAGACGGGATGATCCGAAAACACTCTCATGTCAAGATAGGGCGTTACCATCAGGTACAGGCCTTGGGGTCCGGGGAGATGCCCAGGGTATGGAAAGGGGGCTGCATGTGACCAAGTCAGCTTTTGCCTGCTTCTCCTGGAATCTTGAACAGGTGCCTGGGTAGAGGTGGAGAGTTACTCAGCAGTTAACCCAGCGAGGTTCCTTTTGAAGTGGGACACCAGTCACATCTGAGTGGATTCCTTTTTTCCTGTAGCATTTACAAGAGCAGCTGGACTTAGACCTCTCACCTTTGGAGTACATGATGAAGTGCTACCCAGAGATCAAGGAGAAGGAAGAAATGAGGAAGATCATCGGACGATATGGTCTCACTGGGAAGCAGCAGGTCAGCAGAGGGGGATGTGGGGGAACAGCGCCAGATAACTGGGAGATTGTGGCTACACGGCCAGGGTGCACTGCCCTGGAGACCCAAGTTTGGGAGCTGTCCCAAAAGTCTCTTTTTTTTTTTTTTTTTTTTAAAGTAGGCTCCATGCCCAATGTGGAGCTTGAACTCACAACCCTGAGATTGAGATTCAAGTGTTCTACTGAAAAGTCTCTTCCTTTGATTCTAGCGTCTGAAAGAACCCGCTAGCTTTCCTTTGGCCTAGGTGTATGTATTGGAATATTCAGGTCTCATTATGAGGAAGGGGCAGGGATAGCATCCCAGTCTCTGACATGCCTTCGCCCCAGACTAGCAAGATAAACCAGAATGCTTGAGGGGGAGGGAAATTGAAACCTAGAAAACGAGTTCCTGGACTCAGATCTCGATTGAGGTCCACCACATTGTTCCACTTAGTTACGATTTAAGTGCCAAGGGAGAGCGAGAGGTGTGGCCTGAGTAGCAAGTGCTTCCGGCTTCCACATTTATCCCTTACGGGCCTTGAGAGACTGGTACCATCTCACTGTGATCTTGGGTCTTCCTTTTTGTAGAATTGTGGCAGTATTAATGGAGAAGCAGCGGGGGGGGGGGGGGGGGGGGGGGGGGGGAAGTGAGTCATGCTCTGTGGTGGGAGTAACACCAGGTTCCGTAAATGTCGCGGTTCCACGCAGGTGAGCCCAATCCGGAACCTGTCTGATGGGCAGAAGTGCCGAGTGTGTCTGGCCTGGCTGGCCTGGCAGAACCCCCACATGCTCTTCCTGGATGAGCCCACTAATCACCTGGACATTGAGACCATCGACGCCCTGGCCGATGCCATCAACGAGTTTGAGGGTGGTATGATGCTGGTCAGCCATGATTTCAGACTCATTCAGCAGGTGAGGCCCCTGGCTGGAGTGGAAATCAGAGAGGAGGGCGGCCAGGAGAAGGTTGGGTAGGACACAGTCATGGCATGTGGAGGGCACTTAATATGTGTTTATTGGATTTGGGAAAAGGGCTCAGGGTGTAGACAGGGTGATGAGGACCAGATATTATGGCTCTTTGAAAAACTGAGAAAGCCTTAATGGAAAACTTTCATTTTTTCAGTAGCTATTTGGAGACATCAGCCTACTTGGCATTTGGCAATGTTAGCCAGAATTGGCGAGGGAGTTGGGTAGAGGATAGGGTGCTTTTACTACTGTCTCAAGATTCTTCAGCATAGAAGTAGTATTATACTAAGGAGGATTTGGACTAGAGGGCTACCACCAGTCATTGGTGGAAAGGCCGCTGGTCATTTCTCTGAAGCTTTGGGAAAGATGGGATAGAGAACAGGAAGCTGCGGGCGAGGCCTCTAAACAGTTCTAGGCCCTGCCGGGGAGCTGGAAATCAGGAGACAGAGCAGGTTGTGGCTTGGAAGGCTCCAAACCTGCTGGTTACGGTACCCCTGGGTTAGGCATCCAGAGAACAGAGAGACAGTGGAACTGTGAGCCGCATACGGAACTGGGCGGTGGAGGTTTCTTCCTGGAATTCTTCTGACAGTGGTCTTCTGGGCAGGGATGGGGAGAGTGCTGGCCAGGAGGATTGAGCCTCAGATTTCCTTTCTAGGTTGCACAGGAAATCTGGGTCTGTGAGAAGCAGACAATCACCAAGTGGCCTGGAGACATCCTGGCCTACAAGGAGCACCTCAAGTCCAAGCTGGTGGGCGAGGAGCCCCAGCTCACCAGGAGGACCCACAATGTGTGAGCCCCTGCCCGGGCTGGGCTGGGCCTCTGGGGCCACACTCCTGCATTGCTGCAATACCGCTCCCCAGCCCCTCCCCTGTCCCCACCTGCCTTAGCTGCACTCTGTGATCTTATCTACAGCTGGACAGTACCTGTCCGTTTCCTGTCCTTGCAGTTACTTTTGTCCATGTCTGGACTCGGCTGGCTGTTCTGCCAGCTCCTTGCTGGTTACTGACCTGATGGTGATGCAGCCAGAGGCACCTGAGGGTTAGCCCAAGGGCCCACATCCTGGGTTGGCCTGTGAAAGAGCTTAGGGTCCTCGTTTTCTGGGTTTTGGTGATGTTGGAGGAATACCCCCCAGCCCACCGCCCCCATTCCTTTCCGCTTCTGGTTTGGAGCTGTGGACCAGGGCTTTAGTCCTGGTCGGTTTTTAAATAATTATTTAACAGTGTAACTTTTAGACCTGCGTGACATCTACCAAGTGTCCAATAAAGAAAGAAGAAGCCATGGTCCCTACCTTCCTTTTCTGGTCTCTGGGCCCTTCGCTTCCCTCTTCCCCTCAGTGCCAATACTCACATCCCCTCAGCAGGAGCTTGGGTGGAAATTGGCGGAATGGACGCAAGCAGGGCTGGAGTAACTCTCTCCTTCCTTTGATTGAAATTCTGCCTTTTCTTAGGCCATTGCCTCACAACACACACATCAGAACCACCTAGAAGACTCATTTGGTATCACAGGTCACCGGGTCTTGCCTCAGGGTTTCTGATTCAGTAGGTCCGGGGTGAGACCAGGAAGTAAAACATTTCCAACATGCTTCTAGGAGCTGCTGATGCTGCTTGTCTGGGGGCCGAACTTTGAGAACCACTCTCCTGGAACGTGTTTTTCAGGGTGGTCGGAGGCTCCCCTGCTGCAGCCTCTACCACAGCACTTGGGGCGGTGGGGGTGGGGGTGCTTGTGAAACTGCAGATCCCCGGGCGCTGCCCTACTGATGCCATCTGGTGGGTGAGAGAGATGAAACTGGAGTCTGCACCTCACACGGGTTTGTGAGCCACCGTTCCTGGGTGGGATGAGGAAGTTTTGTTATTCTGCCTATTCTCAGCCTTAATTTTTGTTAGCATGATCTAATTTACTTCCAACCCAGAGCCCTGCGTGGTCTGTCTGAACTTGACAAGTATCCGCAGCCCTTGTTCACCAGGGACACCAGTGCCCCTTCTTACTGGTGTGGCTTCATCACCTCTGAGGCCTCAGCGGCCGGCCCTGTGGGGAAACATACACAGCCATGACTTTTCAGTGCTCATTACAGTACATCTGAGACTGTAAAACACCCAAAACAAAGTCCCAGGTGGTGTCCAAACCCCAAGGAGCTCACGATCTAATGGGAAGCCAACGATGACTAGCGAACGAGACCGGGCATAAATCAGAGGCTCAACTGTGACTTGTTGGGAAACACAGAAGGGTTCGGAAGGGAGGGAAGTTCTTGTGAGTCCGGAAAGGCAGGATTGGTACTCGAACTTGAAAGGTGAGTAGGACATCAGGCGGCCCTGAAGACCAAGAGCGTCCCCGGGGAAAAGGGACGGTAAGAGTGAACGTGACGTGAGAAGCCGCAGCTGAGCCCTGCACGGCCGAGGCCGGGGTGAGGCTAGGAGTCCCCCTCTGCCCTCCAGCCCTGAGCCTGGCTTTGTGGCTTCGTGCCTCTCGTGGGACCTGGAGCAAAACAGCCTAAGTCTGTCTGCCCTGAGTATCCAGAGACTTGGGTAGGGGGGAGGATGGCCTCAAGAATGAGCCGCTGGAATGAGGGGAATGGAGGTGAGAGCTTCCGCTTCTTCGGCCAAGGGAGCGCCCGGGTGTGTTGGCAGGAACTCGCCTTGAAATCCCTCAGGGTCTCCACCATAGCCTTGAGGTGCCGAGGCTTCAGAAGTGGAGGAATCGAAATAGGCTACAGGTTGTCTCTCCCCCCCCCCCCCCCCCCAAAAAAAGCCAAAGTTTCAAAAACTTGGAGGATGCTTAAAAAGCCCACTGTATACAATCTACCAAGGCCTAAAAGTAGTGCTTTATCGCGGATTATGAATTGCCCTCCGGTCCTCTTAAACCTTAGCGTGCAAGAGGCAGCCGGATGTTGGGAGGTAGGTGAAGAGGTGAGGTTGGGGAGGTGGGCGCCGCTCAGGCTTGCTCTCTCGCCCACTGACAGGTGATGCTCGTCTTTGCTCCTCTGCCCCACCTCCTCTTGATTGGGAAAACCCTCTTTCCCTCCCGGCCTGTGGTTCTCATGTCGCACCAGGTTTCTGTAATCACAAGTTCTCCTAAGAACCTGAAACGTGTTCACACATAGGGGCAAAGCGAGAACTCCTCCGTTTAACAGCCGCCTTTTTCTTCCTTTTGCAGCTAACCTCCACAGGGAGCCCACATCACCTGCTTTATGGAGAGCAGACAGTGTTTCTCGGCTCTGGCTCCTCCCATCCACCCCACCCGCTCCCTGCCGGGCCCTCCCAGCCTGTGGTTCCCTGCTGCCCACATCTGGTCCGGGCTCGGGTTCTGCTCCATTTCTGCCTTCCTTCCAAGCCTCACTGTACTCAGCACGCATTGATTCCACCCCGCTTTGTCTTTCTGGGGACCAGTTCTCCCCACTTAAACTGTGCCCACCCTACAAGACCAGCTTCAAATCCCCACTCCTTCCGTGCAGCCCTTTGGCTCCTACAGCCCTCACTCGTTTTTCTTTTCTGAACTCTGTCCCTATACCCCCTCTTTAGTCCTTCCCTTCTCTGTTTCATGCGAGTCACTCTTGCCTCTTTGGCTGTATTGCAGGGCTCTGGGGGCGGGGGGCGGGGGGGGGGCTGCCCTGTGTTTCTCCTGACACTCCCCTGCATTTCGAGTCAGCTGAGCACAGTGGTTGCAGAGTGATCTCGTGGCGTGGTCTGGTGGTGTGTGAACTCTTAACAAGTGTGTAATACACTGGGAGATGATCAGGTGGGGGAGGAGACGGTGGGGGGGGTGGAGGGCTTCTTATTCAGAGACAGGAAATCACTTGGGGGAGAGGCGGGAGCTATCAGTCTCCTTCAGGATTAACCCAGAGCATGTTCTGGATCGGGATGGGCCAAGCTCCTCCCCGCCCACCCCCTCCACCCCAGGTGCTGGCCCCCAGCCCCACCTGGTGGGCAGCTGACCCCATAAAAGTCCCCCAAGGAGCAGGAGGCGGCTGTTAGGAAGGGCAGGAGGATGAGCGCAGAGCATGGACAGCAGCAGCAGTCGGGGGGCCGGAGGGGCCGTAGTTCCGGCGACAAGAAGTCCAAAAAGCGCAGCCGGCGCAAGGAGACCTACTCGATGTACATCTACAAGGTGCTGAAGCAGGTGAGTGGGGAGCTTGCGCGCGCGTGTGCAGAGTACGACCGGACAGAGTCGTACTCCGTTTGCCCCTGGCACTGAGGGGAGGGGCCTCAGGCACACCGTGCCCCTTGTGAAGTGGCCGCACTCGATCTCAGAGGTCCCCACAGCCTCCCAGTATCTGTCGTGCACCTGTGATGTGCCAGAGACATTTAAAGCACGCCGCCACAATCCGGAAGCTTACGGGGCTCTGGACGGACCAAACGCTTATGCGGAGCGTCAGGAGGGACGTAAGTAAAAGGCAAGACCGTACGAAAGTGTGGAGCTGAAGGACGATCACGTGCCGGACGCATCATGGTACAAACCAGAGGCGCTAGTCGGTGGTGGCCCGGAGCAGGGAGCGGTGCGTGCGAGCTGAGGTCTCGGGCAAGGCCTCCCAGCCCCACAGCACTCGGTCACCGAGGGGCTGAGGGACCGGCCTACTGTACAGATGAGGAACTAAGGTCCGTAAAGGCGCAAAGCACTGACTGAGCCCCATGACCTGACAGCAGCAGCAGTCAGGCCCCCCGGCCCTGAGCAGGCCCCTCGCGTACTTCCCGCCGGTCGCGCCTCTTAACCCCCAGGTGCTCCGAATGCTCTCTGTTCATGCGGCCTACCAGAGCACCCAGGAGAAGCACCCGCTCCGGCATTTGCACACTGACGGGTATTTGGGGGGCATCAGTGGGCACCCAACAACGGTGTGTCTAGTACACGAGGCACCCTGGTCTCGAAGCCTCTGGCCCACTCAGCGGGGCCAGGAGCAGGCAGCCCAGCGGTCTTGCCCGCCCTGAGCCTCCCCGACCTGCCCGAGTCCCACTGCTTTGTCCGAGCAGGTCCTAGAGTCTAGATCCCGTTAGCAGTTTCGGTGACCTGACGCCCCGGGTCTCTGGGAATGCTTTTGTGGGGCCGGGGGGTGGGACCAACACTGGCGTGGGCTGGCCAAAGGGGTGGCAGCGGAGGACAGACTCTGGCACCCTGGAGGAAGTGGGGCTGGGGGCGTCTGTGAGCCCTGCGGCTCAGCCGACCTTGGGGCTCAAAAACAAGTGTGGGCCCTGGATTGCACGCGCGAAGGAGAGCTGCTGAGTGAGTTACCCTCACTCCTGTGAAACTTAACTGTTGCGCCCCCTCAGCCCCAAGGGGAAAACGATGTGATGACGACACAAGGGGTTTAGGCTCCGATCCTGTGCTGTCCGTGGCAACCAGTGGCGGCGGCGAGAGCCTGCGTTCCGCTTCTGTGTCCACCATCGGCTTGATGGACGTCGCCGGTCGTCTCTTCTCTCCCACCTCCCAGGGAAACACTTGATGTCTGCCTGGTCACACGTCAGGGTTGTTAGCGGGCCCCTACCGCCGGTTTGACTGGAGATCATCTAGCTCAAAAGCTGGTGTGACAGAGGAGGAAACTGAGGCCCAGAGGAGAGTGCCTTAATCTGAGGTCCTCCGGTGACTCACGGTCCGGCCACAGAACCCTGGTGTCCTAACTCCTAGTCTGGTGCTGAGGCTGCGTCACATGAGTGCGTCCTCTGGAAAGTAATGTGGTGACAGTCCGCCAAGTTAGGCGCATAAACCCTTGGACCCGGCGGCGGTCACACCCCTGGGAACGTCACCTCGAGGAGTAACCCTATGCAAACGCATTAAATGAGAAAAGCAAAATGCTGTGTAACTGACCCCATTTGTCAAAGACTGATGCTCCCATGTGCTCATACGAGGACCTTAATAGCATTACGTCCTACCGGTGGGAAAAACTTTTCACTCGGATGTGGTAGTAAAAAACCAAATCCCTACCTCCCGGGCTGGGCCTCTGGCAAGAGGCTGGTGAGGCAGCCTTGCGGTCCTGCCTCCAGCTTCCTGCAGTCCCGAACTCGAACTCGGGGCTGGGGCTGGCGGGGTCGGGCGGAGCCTCCTCGCTAACAGAACGGTCTTGCTGCTTCCCCAGGTGCACCCTGACATTGGCATCTCTTCCAAGGCCATGAGCATCATGAATTCGTTTGTGAACGATGTGTTTGAACGGCTGGCTGGCGAGGCTGCCCGGCTGGCCCAGTACTCGGGCCGAACCACACTGACCTCCCGGGAAGTCCAGACGGCCGTGCGCCTGCTGCTGCCCGGGGAGCTGGCCAAGCACGCCGTGTCCGAGGGCACCAAGGCCGTCACCAAGTATACCAGCTCCAAGTGACCCAGGACCTAACGTTAATAAAGGGTGAACTGCTCCCGCACACTGTGGTCATTTGAAAAAGGGAGGTGTGGGGCGCCTGGGTGGCTCGGTCGGTGAAGCGTCCGACTTCGGCTCAGGTCCTGATCTCACGGTCCGTGAGTTCGAGCCCCGCGTCGGGCTCTGGGCTGCTGGCTTAGAGCCCAGAGCCTGCTTCCGATTCTGTGTCTCCCTCTCTCTCTGCCCCTCCCCTGTTCATGCTCTCTCTCTCTGTCTCAAAAATAAATAAACATTAAAAAATTAAAAAATTTTTGAAAAGGGGAGGTGTGATGTGGGGCAAGGGCATTGTCATTTCTCACGGCTACAAAGTGGAACAAGCCTACTTTTCAAATCCTGGATATAAAACGGAAGGCATCTCCATAACCTGCCGGGACCTATAGGATGTTTTTCTTTTCTTCCCAAATTCTTTCTTTCTCCTCTTTTCTTCCCAAATTTTACATCGAAAAATCTCAAACCCGCCGAAGGACTGCGAGAAAGTACAACGGCCCCTTGTATGTCCTTCGCTGAGATTCACCACCGAACGTTCGGCCACGCTTGCTTTTTCTCGTTTGGCATCTGCTCTACCTTGTGGGCATACAACCCACCAATCCTCTCCCAAGCTGTGTGGAGGGCCTGGGGCTCGAGGGGTTGCATTTAGCGAGCAAGTCCAAAATCCTTTGTCGCCCCTTTGCAACCGGATAGATACAGGTTGTCACCTTCAACTTCACGTACCGAACAGCCATGTAAGAATGGCTGACGTTGGGGCACAGGCCTACATACTTCACACACTTTTCTCATACAGAGTTGCAGCCTAACGTGCAGATGCCATGAGAAGAGAACCCATCACCCACGTCTTAGTCCCACAGCTAGAAAGGGGGCGGAGCCCAGGGCATCTGGCCCCTGAGCCTTCGCTGTCCCCCATTCCCACTGTGTTCCATACCTTGCTAACCTGTGACTCAGAGACCCAACTCAGATCGTGGAATTTTCGACAAGATTTCGGGTAACTTGCATGTACATTAAAGCCCCACAACTCCTCGTCCCTGGCTCCTCTTTGCTGCTGTCGCCTTTCTCCCCCTTTCCTTGGCCCTGGGCCTCGTGTATTTATTCGTAAGTCCCCACTTCACACTGAATCAAAAAAGTCACCCCCAGCTGACTCCGTTTGTACTTTCCGAATGATGGCCTCCTGAGCCCGTAACGGCGATGGGGTGACCCGCAGATGGCTCAAAGTGAGCCCCCAAAGACCACCGAGTCTCACCTACTCCTTCTAATGTCGATCTTTCCACTGGCATAGTTCACACGGACCACTGGCTCTGAGTTCAGGAATACAGGCTTCCTCCAGCTGAGAAGTGCAGCTGGAAAAATGAATGCCAGAGCCTACAGCTCGCGGGGTGACTTCAAATCGTGACCACCCTTTTATTTGCGTCTCACAAGGAGCCACAGCTGACCCCACGCTCTGCTCTAGCCTTCCAAGGCTTGCGACGAGAACATCCTAAGCGTCCCCAGCCCTGCACCTGCTGTCCCCTCCCCTCACAGCCTTAGAACACTGGGACAATGGGACAGAACTCTTAAAACCGGGCTGTTCCGGCCTTCGGGGTGGGGTGGAGTCAAGGTGGAGCCACAGGTTGCGTGGATGGCATGAGCAGCTCACCAAGGGCGGTGTGAGAAGTGGGCACCATGTCTGAGGGGTGAGTGAGGAGGAGTGGAGCACCCAGGGCTGGGAAAGCAAAGAACGAAGGGCCTCGCCTGGTCCCGTCAGGCTGGGGCAGGTGGGCCGGGAGGAGGGATGCTGGGGAGAGGGGCTCTCTGTGCTGGGCCAGCCCTGGCCGGGCCCCTGGGACATTCACACAGCAACCCTGGCTGCTCCGGCCTGTGGTCAGCTTTCCCTCTTCAGCCTTTCCTCGGACCAGTTTACTTATTCCAGGATCAGGGGAAGAGACCTTCTCCACATTCTTCCCTCACCCCCACTTCCCACCCACCATTCTAGACCCTTGCAGCCTCCGCGGGGCCGCACCCTCTCCCCGGAGGGACCCACTGCAGACTCCCAGAGGCCCCTTCCTTACTGGGAGCTCCTTGCTTATCCCCCAGCGGACTCCCTCCCGGTGATCCCAATCTCACACCTTCTCTAAGCCTGGGCATGAGTTCTCTGTAATCACCACCTCACTCCCCCCCGGCGACTCCTCCCTTGGCCGAACTCCACCTTGGCCCCATGGGTAACCTTAACCTCTGGAACCCGAGTTCGCACTCCTCGCAAGGCACGGCAGCGCCCCTCCCCCCCTACCCCCCCCCCACTGTCCCCACTCTTCCACGGCTCAGATCGCCCCACGCCTGCTGCCTCCTCTCCCCTCCTCTCCAGAGCGTACCAACGCCTCTGGGACACCTCCCACGTGGCCCTGCAGGAGCTGCTGGACCAAGAGCAGCCCCTGCTCCAGCCCGTGCCGGACCGGGAACGGCAGTCGTTCCAGTACAGGCTCTCGTCGCTCTACCTGCACTACCTGGGGCTGCTGCGCCGGTTCGACACCCTCCATGACCAGATGGTGCAGCCGCAGAAGCGGCGGCTGCTGCGGCGCCTGCTGGACAGCGTGGCCGGCCGCGTGCTGGAGCTCAAGGACGACCTGGTGCGCGCGGACCTGAGCGAATACCACCGCCTGGACCGCTTGCTGCACGACCTGAAGTTCACCACGGTGCGCGGGCCACGCCCACTCCAGCGCCCGCCTCCGGCGGCGCCGAGCCCCGCCTCCCCCACCTGGGGCAGGAGGGGGCGGGGCGGGGCCGGAGCGCCGGAACAGCCCTGGGGTTGGGACCCCTGCCCCGGAAGGAGGGTGGGGCAGATCAGCGGGTTGGGGTTTGATCGGGAGAAGGGTTTCAGCGAGAGGGCGTGCGCGCTACCAAGTAGCTAGGGGGTGGCTAGAAGAGTCAGGCCGGAGGCCCCGTGAGGCCGGGAATACCCACCAGCCACAGGGGATCGGCGAAGAGAATCCCCTGCCGGCTTGCTTCTCGAAGTGTGGTCCTTGGAAGCAGCCACAGCGGCATCACCTAGGCGTTTGTTAGAAATGCAGAATCTCCGACCACAGCTCAAACCCACTGATCGGCTTGAGCCTTTGAACAAGCCCCTCAGGTGATTCTGACGCACGGCCAGAATTGGAACCACTACCCATCACCTATCGTGACCCTCCAGAACTCAGCTCTGTTTACACCGTGGAGCAGGGGGATAGAGGCATGACCTTCCGGGGGGGGGGGGGACCTGCCCATGACCCATAAATCTCCCACCCCAGGGCTCTAGGATGAAGGAGAGCATCACCAGGGTCGGTGTAAGCAGCTGAAAGTGGGAACGATCAGCCAGATGGCCTGGGTTTTGATTCCTGACCCTCCTTCCCCCGCTATCGCCCCAAAGGCAGACCTGGAGGTTCCAATCCCCAGATACTTCCTGCTGGAGCAGTCCAGCATTCTGAAGGAGCGGGAGCTGATGCTGGCAGAGATCCTGTCGAGAATGGAGCCAGTGACCTCCAGGGAGGTAAATCAGGGAGACACCCTCCCAGATTCCGCTCCCAGGAGAGAGATGCCGTCCTCCAGGACACAGAGAGGACGTCCCCTGCCCTATAGCCGCCTCCGAGCGCTCTTTGGGTAATCCCTGGCCTGCTTCAAGGACGCTCTTGTGCTCCTTGAAACCTTCTCACACCAACATAGAGGACGGGACTGGGGCACTTACGTGCCCTGGGAGGATCACGTCCCCAGCGTGCCCTTTGGCGAACAGTCTCCCAGCTGCCAGCCTGAATACAAGCGCTCTCTCATCTCCCCCTGAGCCTTTGCCTATGTTCTGGCCAGCGTTTTCCAGAACTGCGCCGGACCGAGGCCATAATCCTTCTGCAAAGGGCTGAGCGGGCCAGGCAAGGCCGGCTCCGAGCCATCTTCATGCGAGAAATTCGGAAAGAGGAGGAGCGGGATCGGAAGATTCGAGAGGAAGGTTGGCACAAGTTCAGTCAGGACCAAGCAGCTGTCACCATTCAGAAGGTAATCCCCCAGCACCCAGGAGGAAGGTCCGGGTAGAGTCCCCTCTTCCAGGAAGACTGCCTGGCTCACCAACCGAGGGCAGAGGTGCAGGAGCTTGGATTCTGTTGCCCCGCGGCTAGATCCTAAAACTAGGGACCTAATCAGTCGATAAGTGTGTATCTTGTTTGTTTATTATTTATTCTACACCTCTGTCCCCCAAAGGACTCGTAGTGGGATATCATAAAAGCCCCAGAAACAGAAGGATCGTTAAAATTAGGGGAGAAGGGGGCGCCTGGGTGGCTCAGTTGGTTGGGCATCCATCCAATTTCGGCTCAGGTCATGATCTCGCAGTTTGTGGGCTCGAGCCCCGCCTCCGCTCTGTGCTGACAGCTCGGAGCACGGAGCCTGCTTCGGATTCTGTATCTCCCTCTCTCTCTCTCTGCCCTTCCCCCACTCACACACACTCTCTCTCTCCTTCAAAAATAAACATTTAAAAAAAATTAGGGGAGAAGGATCCATAGTAAGTGAAGCACAGGCTGCCTCCCCCCTGCCCAGTGCGCCCCCCCCCCCAAGTACTGGGCTGTCCTCGGCTCTATGAGCAAGCAGCTGGAGGCCTGGGAGAAGAGCCCTGGGCAAGGAGTCAGGAAACCCGGTCCTGTCTCAGCTCGGCCCTCACGGGCTCTTGGACCCGAGAGAGGCCATATCCTGTCTCTAGCCTCAGTTTCCTTGTGTCAAAAATGTAGTAATTAATCAGGGGAGCTCCACAGTCCTTACAGCACTGATGTCTATGTGCCTGGGGGGGATTCAAGTAGGTATTCCAAATGCTGTGGGAATCCAGAGAGGTAGAGCAGGGGGTGCTCCCTGGAGAAGGTGGCCTTTGAGGTCCGTGTCAAGAGATACATGGCAGATTAGAGGGCGGGACTGAGAAGGAGGGAATTCCTCGGGGCCCTGGGGGAGCAAAAGCTTGGGGCTGGACTGTGTGGGTGCACACCAGCCCCACCATGTTCTGGGCAGCCCCTGCTTGCCTGCGGGCTGCCCTGGGAGGTGTCCTCCCCAGCAGTCCTCACCCACCTCCTGCCCCCAAGCTCCCCAACCAAACTTTTCCTTGGGAGTGGCTGGTGCTTCCCCCTGGAGGCTGATGGCACGAGCCACGTTCCTGCAGAAATGCAGCGTGGGAGTGTCTGGGCCCCTGTGTCCCCCCCCAGGTGTGGAAGGGTTACCTGCAGAGGAAACGCACTCAGCAGGACCGGCGAACTGAGATGGAGTTCATCGGCATGGTAAGTGCCCCCCTCGCCACGGCCACAGGCCAGAGCACGAGGTGGGCCGGTGCGTGGGGTTCCCTCCCTTATTTTTTTGTCAGAGTGCAGCCCTGCATAGACCCTCACCGCCCACACACCTCCCTCCACTCAGGACTGTGGTTGGCATGGGTGGAGGGGTTTAGGCCTTGCGGACCCTGGTTAAGGGATCCTTCAGGGCTTGCGAAAGAGGCCAAAGGAACAGAAAGCCACCAACGAGCCGGGTCCCTTGACACCTTTCCCTCTCCAAAACCCGTGGAAGGGTCTCAAATGTGGGGCGGGGTGAGCGATAGCAGCACGGAGCATCCTGGACCTCGCGTTTGTGCCCCTGGCTGGAAGGAGAGGCTGGAAGGAGAGGCGGCGCGAGCGGCCCCAGCAGAGGGAGGAGGCCACAAGGCTAGTGGGAGCATCGCCTCCCTCCCCGCCCCAGGCTCTTGCAGCCTCTGGGAGAACCATGAGGGCCAAGTTGGGATGGGGGCCACATCCCTTTCACAGCACAGTGTTTCGGGCCACAGTCTCCCCCACTTGTTCTGCGGGGGCCCAGACTGGCTTCTCCTCTGCTATGCAGGGACTAGAGCTGAGTGTTACCCGTGTACATGGGAAAGGGTGTGCCCGGTGGGGCAGTGTGGGTGGTTACAGGGGCAGCCCCCAGCGTGTGTGGACAGGCAGGGTGAGCAGGCCCCACTCCCTGAGAGACCTCTGCTCTCTGATGGATCTTACATCGGGCTAGTCTCTGCTGACTTAGGAAAGGAAGGCCCTGGTGGGGGTGAGGCTTCCTGAGAGTGGGCTTTGCAATGTGCAGAGGCTGTGAAGGCCTCCTGATAAAGGGAGTTGGGGAGGGGCCGGGGCCCCAAAGGGATCAGAGACAAAGCCTGGGGTGGCTCTTCCCGGAGGCTTGGGGGCTTCAGAAGGAGGGAGGGTCCAGAGGGCACCGCAGGGGAGTGGAGGTCAGACTTGGGGGTTTGGAGAGCAGGGCCCCCGGGAGGCAAGAGCGGGCAGAGGGGAGGCCAGGGTCAGGCCTTGGGGGGAGGTGGGGGGCATGGCATGGTGGTGGGTGAGGAATGAGCCTGGCCGCCCGGGCCCATCAACAGTGTGAGCTCAGCGTTTTCAGTAATTGTCTCTGCGCAGAGTGATATTTAAAATACATTTGGGAGCCAATGAGGCGGGAAAGTGGCTGCGAGAGCGGCTGCCAACACGGGCCGCTGGGGCGGGGGTGTGGGTGGGGGCTGGGGCCGGAGGCTCACAGGGGAGGGTGTGCTGGGGGGGGGGGAGCGGGCAGGGGGGCCGGCCCAGATGCATCTAGCGAACTCATTATCAGAGTAATTTACACAGGCGAGTTTTGGCTCTAAACACAATTTCCCCTGCTGCAGGCCTGCCCGTTGTTCCGTGTGGGCGTGTATGCAAGGCCTCACGTGTGCGGGTGTGCTGGGGAGCGAGGGGGGCAGGTGTGTGTGCCTGAGGCCAGGGGCTGGGCCCGCCCCCCCCCCACCTCCCACTCCTGACACCCTGGACCTCTTCTCCTCTTCGCCAGCTCCCCTCGCCTAACAAGGTGGAAAGCTTGGGTATCATGTTCCAAGCTGGCCTCAGGGACGATGTCCGGAGGCTCTGCCAGATAGAGAAGGAGGAGGAGCTCCAGCTGGCGATGGTGAAGACTCATGATTCTCTCAGAGAGACAGAGGGACCTGACATAAAGGAGAAACTGAAGGAGCAAATCCGACAGTGGTTTATTGAGTGCCGGTCAGTGTCCCCAGCCTCAGCTGACCCAACCAATCCCTCTTTCCCTGCTCCGCACAGCGTCCCCACACCTGCTCTGTGCTCTAGTCCAGGCAGATCCCTTTTCTCCACTCGCTCCCATCCCCCTCACTCGCTGCGTACACACCTGACTTCAACCTGGGGCCCCCAAGCTACAAGACCATCTCTACACATGACTTCTCATTTCCCCCAATGGAAGAGAAAATGCCAAAAACATATGGGGAAAGCAACCATGGAAGCCCCCTGAGGAACCTCTCCTTTCTAATCTGTACCTCTCTGTTCCTTCCCTCTTGTTCTCTATCCCCCTAGTCCTTTTTCTTTCCTCATCGTTCCCTCTGTTTAACTACCCGTCCATTCACCCACTCTTCTACTCACCCAGCCACCCACCCACCAGTCCACTGTCCGTCCATCCATCCATCCATCTATCCATCCACCCACCCATCTATCCATCCATCCATCCCCCCACCTATCCACTGTGCATCCACCCATCTATCCATCCATCTATCCACCCATCCATCCATCTGTCCATCCACCCACCTACCTGTCCATCTCTCTGACCATTTTATGTTCACTTAGTGCCCTTACTGGTCGATTCCCTGATTATCCAGATGAGTCTTTAGGTGGATCCTACCTGATCTTTGCTGACAAGACTCCAGAACAGGTACCCTATAAGTGGGGACAGGAGACTTTTTGTGGTAGCGGGGGTCTGAAGTTATAGAGCCTACTGAGTGAAAACTGAGGGTGGCGGTGGGGCGGGGGGAAAGGTCAGCCTCAGTGAGGGCAGACGTGGTTGGAGGAAATATAGGTAGCTAGCAAGACTGCGTGGTGGGGAGCGGGTGCCTGTGTCTGGAGAAGGCATCTTTGGCCAGGGAGAGAAAACATGTCTGCTGAGACTTTTGTGGCTCCCGGCCTCCATGGGCCAGGAAAGAGCAGCAGCTCGGATCAGAACACCTGTTCACCTGGTGCCCCTTTTTTTCCTGGACCCCAGTGAGATCTCTCTCTGGACTCTCAGCTATCTGGCCCCCACCCGTGACCCTCGTCTACCCCCGTCTCCGGCCCGGGATCTTTTGCTCCCGTCGAATCCCTTGGTCTTCTCTGAAACCTCTTCCGTCACTGATCACAGCTGAAAATGGAACTGGAGGCGCAGGTCCAGGAGAGCAAAAAAAAGGACCAAGAGAAAAATAAGGAAAAAGAAAAGGAGAAAAAAGAGAGGAAGAAGAAAGGGAAGGAAACAAAGACCAGGAAGGGGGTAAGACACCTCCCGGAGGTGTGGACCAAGTGGGCAGGGGGAAGGGAGTCTGAGGGAGCTCCTGGTGAGAAGCTGGTCTGAGGGGAATAAGGGCCAGAGATCTTGGGGGGGTCAAGATAAAAGGATGTTTCTATTCTAGGAAGCAGACGCAATACTGAAAGTCTCACCATCCAAATTTATACCTGTGATTAATGCCGCACACGAGGAGTATATAAGTAAGAGGGGAAGGGGCTGCGGAGGAGTGTCTAGGCCTTGTCAGGGCCTTGGGGTGACCCTTGGTCCTGGGGAAAGTGGACATACGCTGTGTGGGCCATGAGGCGGCAGTGTGGGGTGCAATGGCGTAGGCGGAGGGGAGAATGCCGAAGGGGGACAGAAGTGTGGGGTGTGGGCGATGCCTTATGACTTTGGATCCGAATCCTGAGGCCTTGGGATCAGGCCTCTGTGGTCCGGGTAGCAGCAGGTGCCAGACAGCCCCGTGAGGACGGAGGTCCCAGTCGGGGGCGGGTTCCTGGCCAAGTGCGCGCGAGTGCGAACGCGCGAGCCGATGCGCGCATGCGTGCCAGAGCGTGTGCGTGCCCCGGGACTCTGAACGTCATTCCCCTGTCCGTCTCTCCACGGTCAGCTGTCTGGAGGAGCCGGCATGAGAGCGTACACCCCAATCAGAGTTTTGACCCCGAGATGCTCCGGGTGGAGAAGAGGAAGGAAGTGGAGCAGGAGATCCGGATACAGGTGAGCGGGCGGGCTCGAGGCCTCCCTGCAGGCCTCCTCTGTGTCCCCACCGGGGCCCCCGGACGCTTCATGTGCTTCCCCTCAGCCCCCCTCCGTCCTCCAGCCTGCCCCTGCCCCTCTTCTGTAGCAACCTCTGTGCGCCGCCTTTTCTAGAAGCTATCCTTCTAGCTCCACCTTGGTCCCTCTCGGTCCTACCGTCCTCTGTGTCTGTGTCTCTCCAGACCCTCTCTCCCTGGGGTGCAGATGCAGACTGGGGTGGGAGGGGGAATGGTGGGGGCTCTGAGCTGGGGTCTCGCCCACCGGCATGCCCATCAGCCCTTAAAGGGTTCCTGCCATGTGGATACTGTGATCTTTCTGACACCCCTGAGGTAGGCGCCATGATTTTCCTGACGTCGGGAAACATGCAACCGCTCAAGTCACACAGACTTTAAAGGGTGGGTCTGGGGCTTGAACTGAAAGCCAGTTGACTGCATCCTGGAGCTTCTCCCCATTGGAGAGCAAGGCTCCCGTGTAAGCAGGATGTGGGTTAGGATTGGGTGCGGACCGGTGCAGGGGCAGGGGCAGGGGGAGGGACGCAAGGCCTGAAGGTTCCAGAAGAGTGTGTAGGAAGGTTGTGGGTGGCCACCCGAGCTGACTTCCAGGGGCCAGTCTCGTTCTTCTCTGAGGCAGCTCTCCTCCTCTCCGCCCCTGTCTCGGTGCGGCCCTCCCACCCGTCCCCTGCAGCCCCTCGCTGCCCACCCCCCCCGCCCCCCCCACTCCCTGCTGTCGCCCAGGTGGATGAGTTGATGCGTCAAGAGTTGAAGAACCTGCGCCTGGCTGTGGACAGGGAGGAGGAGAGAGCCTTGAAGGCTCCGAAGGCAAGACCGAGGGCTCAGACGAGGACACGCACACAGCGGGGGAGGCAAGGAACAGAGGACAATTGCCTGTGTGCTTGTTTCCAACCAGAAAAAGACCGGGAAGAAAACTGGGAAGAAGAAGGAAAAAGATCTGACCCCAAACAGGTAGCAGACCCTTACTGTGGGGGAGGGGGGGGCGGGGGGAAGCCCCGGTGCAGGACAGGACTGACTTCCGGGCCCGGTTCTGTTGCTGCGAGACCTAGAGAAAGTCACTTAACCTCTCTGGCTCCCTGTCCTCCCCAACCAAGTACCTGCCCTGCCAAACTCACGGGATAGCCGTGAGGATCAAATAGAAGCATGAGAAAGTGCTTTGAACAGGATGACGCAGAGGCAGGTGTGAGTGGAAGAGTGTCCTCGGCGCTCCCTCCTTCCCGGTCCTCCCTCCCACCTTTGCCGTAGTCAACTGTGTCCCTGCCAAAGCCACCTGCCCCCGGCCTCCACCTGGTCAGTGGCCCCTGTCTACTCACGTCTTGGGTGAAATGAGTCTCAGGTACATTGATGTCAGCCGCCCTAGTGCCTACGGGAGTGGGTACGTCTTCAGTGTGGTTTCTAGGAAGACGGTGATATGTCGCCCAGACCACTGGGTTTCAGGTGATGGAACTTTGGGCCGTGAGCAGGCTGATGGAGGGAGTGTCTCCGAGGGCCCTGGGCCTCCTCGCACCCCACTCAACCCCCAGAGCACCCGCTGTGGGCCGGCTGCCTTCTGGGCCAGCGGGTTGGTGCTGTTCCTTCGTGTGCCGGCTGGCCAGCGGCACCGTGGGTATTTTTGAGCCCAGCTATGGCTCAAAAATATGCCACCCGTCTCCTCGAGCCTGTAGCTCCTCCCACTCGTCTCTTTCTCCACTTCCCTTTGTCCTCGGGGGGCCCCTCTGTGCTGTCCTCTGCAGGACCCTGGACTCTCTGTTTGAAGAGCTTGTGGTCTCTGGCTTCCTAAGGAAGAGTCAGACTGTGGCCTTGAAAGACTACATTGGTGAGACCCCTCCCCAGCGCCTCCTCCCGGGCCACGGCCTTTCCCACAGCCAGCTACCACCCTGTGCAGCGAGCCTTCTCCACAAGTGGCTCTCGGCAACGCCCCGGTGGGTGGCACTCACCAGGTGGCTGCCTGTCCCCCCCCCCCCCGCCCCCAGGGGACTACCTCTATCTTGGATCCACGCTGAGTTTGGCAAACAAGTTGCCTATGCCTTCCCTGTTTGACATACGACAGAACGTGGCCTTGTACGCGGTCCTTCGGCTTGGTGAGATGCCCTGCGGAGAGGGAAGAGCCAATGCTGGCAGGTGGCTCGAGGGGGAGACTGGGTGCAGGTTAGGGGGGCTGAGGTGGGCATGTCCCCTGTGCCGTGGACCCATGCTGGAGGCCGCACCCAGATGGGGCCACCCCAGAAGTCATGCGGGCCCTTGACCTACCGAGGAGACCACTTTGCCGGCCCCTTAGCCGACCCCAAGTGATTTCCCATAGTCTGTCCCGTTCCCGGAAGACCAGGATCCTTCTGAAGTGGTGGGTCACGTGCCCTTTAGTTCCACCCCTTCGTAATCCAGAAGTAGGAAGAGATGGTACAGAAAACAGAAAGGGCGTCGAGGCGGGGAGGGGTGGGGGGTGGGCATCGGGGGTAGAAGGCCCCCTCCTGACCCCGCAGGCCATTGGCGGCCATCCCGGCTGCCTCTCTCAGGGAGCCCGCCAAGGGCTCAGAAACCCCGGGAAGGCAATGCAGCCAGGATCTGAACTTCACCCCACCCAGCCTGCGGCCTCTGGCCTCACCTTACCCAGCGGCTCCACCCCCACCCCCCTGCCGGTCTACCGCCAGCCTCTGGCCCCTGTTTCCTCCTTCAGGCTCCCCAGATATACACTCCATGGCTCCCCTCATCCGTTCCATCCTCCTGGTGGGCCCCTCTGGCACGGGGAAGAAGATGCTGGTCAAGGCCGTGTGCACAGAAACCGGTGCCAACCTGTTTGACCTGTCACCTGACAACCTGCAGGGCAAATATCCTGGCAAGACCGGGGCGCAGATGATAGTGCATATGGTCTTTAAGGTCTGGGTCCCCCGACTTGGGCGTTTCTCGTTCTCAGGCCGCGCCGACACGGCGGGGTGGGCTTTATGCTTAGGAGGCCACCCGTCTGCCCACTTGGTGTGGCTTCAGGAGCCGGTGAGGTTTCCCTCCCACCCCCTGCTAGGAGCTTGCGGATACCTGAAGCCCTGGGGTGGCAGCGGGGGGAGGGCTGTGTGTGCACTGAGCTGTGATGGACAGTGCAACAGGCCGAGATGGGGGGGGGAAGGGGGGGCAGGCAGTGCGTGGGAAGTGGGGGCTGGAGACTCAAGGCCAGCCCCGACCCCCTCTTGGTCCAGATGGGGAGGTAGGTGACCCTTGCCCAGGGACATCTGACGTCAGGTTTTTACTCCCTGACCTGTGCAGGTGGCTCAACTCTTACAGCCCTCTGTTATCTGGATCGGGAATGCCGAGAAGAACTTCTATAAGAAGGTCCCAAAAGAAGAGAAGGAGGTGCGGGGACCCGGGTGGCCGCGTGAGCCACGGGCAAGGCTGGCGGTCCCGGGCTTGTTCACGTCAGCGCCAGACCTCGCTCACCGTGCGGCCTTGGACAGGTTCCCTGTCCTCCCGCTGCCTTGTCCTGATCCTTAAAGCAGGACTGAGAGCCTCTCCTGGCCGCCTCCCGGGGCCCATGTGAGGCTGAATGTGGGCGTGTCCTCTGAGAGAACTCAGAAGCCCCTAGAAGTCACCAGGTCTCAACCCCCTCCCCTCACCCCCCACCCTGGCCTCTCACCCCGAGCAGATGGAACCGAAGCGAATAAAGAAGGATCTCGCCAAGGCCCTGCGACTGCTGCACCCGGGAGACCGTGTGATGCTGATCGGGACCACCAACCAGCCGCAGCTGGCGGAGATGCAGGGGCTGTGCCGGACCTACGAACGGATCCTCCTCGTGCCGCGGCCCGATTATGCTTCTCGCTACGGTGAGGTCCTGTGACGTGGAGACAGGCCAGACAAGGGATCCAGGCCCACCCCCCCCCCCGCCCCCACCAAAGCATCCTCGCCCTTCTTCCCATCCCCACAGCTGTTCTGAGACCTCGCCTCCATGGCCAGATGTCCTGGAAGGCAGCTGGACAAGAAGCCCAGTGGCCGGGCCCTGGCCCAGCTCCGAGGTCCTGGGCCGGCCACTTAAGTCCTCAGCGTCTCATTTCCTCGTGTTAAGTGGAGACGATGATTCTCACGTTCCTGGGAGGGGAGGCAGCGATGAACAGAGAGCTGCTCTCCAGAAGCCTGGTTCTGAATACAGGCAGAGGTACTCACTGCCTCTCCCTGCCCTGTGTCCTCCCCCAATGTCTGCAGTGCTCTGGAGGCAGATGATAGAGGCCCACAGAGTCCACGTGACCCAGGGCCTGGACATCAGTGCCCTGGCCAAGGTATCTGATGGGTACACACCCGGCCACATTCACCAAGCCGTCCAATCAGTGCTGACAGAGCGGCGGGTCCTACAGTTGTCAAAGAGGCCCCTGGTGGCCTCGGAGTTCCTGGGGCATCTGGCGAAGCTGGAGCCGGTGTACCGGGAAGAGGAGGAGTCCCTGAAGGTGAGGTTTTAGGGCTGGGGGGAGCAGGGAGGGGGAGGAGGGAGGGTCTCGGGCCAGCACAACCAGGGGGTCAGCCCTCTGAAGCCCCAGGCCCACAGCACCCCTTAGATCCTTCCCTCTGCTCCCCCATGGAGTTGAGCTGGGCAGGGATCAAGACATCTCAGGGACGGAAACATGGGCAGGACCCGCTCACCCGGTTTCCTCAAGGGCAGGAGCCTGAAAGTGCCACCTGTGTGTTAAGAGCCCTTGGTTGGCCCTGGCACCAGGTGACACTCACTTTCTCCACCTCAGTCAGTGCCCACCGGTGCCCCCGGGGTGGCAGGATGGCCGTGGGAGGAAGGACAGAGGGCTCGCCCCGGCAGTGGCGGACCCTGTGGCCTGGAGTGTTGGGGGGGTGAACAAGGGAAACCAGGACTCCAGCAGGACGCCTGACTCCAGGAAGAGAGGAGAAAAGGCTGCTGAGGACACGTCTGTGGCTAGGGAAGGGCAAGGTCAGGAGGCAGGTCAGCAGGGGTGGATCCGCTGCACTTACCCTCCCCCTCTTCCTCCCACCCAGGATTGGTACTTCAAGACCCCACTGGGCAAGAAGAGGCTAAAACTCAGCAAGGACCAGGATGCTGAGGAGGCCAAGCTGGCAAAGGAGAAGAAAAGAAAGTGATGGCTGAGGCCAGGGCGCCCGGGCTTAGCAAGGGGGACTGGGCGGTGCCCGCAGGTGGAGGGCCGGGGGCAGAGACATAAACGCCCACACGGCTTGGGGAGCAGCTCTCTCTGTCCATCTCCATGCTTCCCGCCCCTGCTCTGTGCCCCCTGCCTGTGCCCAGGCTCCCCCTCATGCCGCACCCCTCCTGGTCCTCAGTCCTCGCCCACTCATAGCCTTCTCTGCTCGTGTCCCAGGTCCTTGTCCTCTGACCCCACCCAGGCCTCCATCTCCTGTCATTTCCTGTCCTGGCTCCCCAGCTCTCTTCCTCCTGGGGGGGGGGTGTTAAGAGAGAACAATAGGAAAAGAAAAAGAGCCAGGAAGAAAGGGGGGTCTCCACTAAGTCTGGAAAAAGAAAAAAACAAGTGTGGCTGTCAGCAGCCCCCGGTCCTCGCCTCACTCGGTGCTAAGTCTCTGTGTGATCTTACACAGCCCCCTCCGGTCTCTGGGCCTCAGTTTCCTTACGTGTAAAGCGAGGAGAGGTTGGACCAGCCACCCTCCGAGGTCCCCGGTGCTCTAGGGTTTGATTATTCTGCAAAAGTGTGTCGGGGGTGGTGAGGACTCTTAGGCAGCAGTGGGGTGGGGCGGAGGAAGGTTCTAGGGAGAAAAGGTGTAGTAGGCGCTGGCTCTACAATGTGTGGTCCCCACATCTTTCTGAAACGCCCCCTGCCCACCTGCCCGAGCTCTTCCTCTGACCCAGAGCCTGTCCCTCAGGGGGCCGGTGGGACCAGAGAATGGGACCCAGGGCCGCACGCCCCTGGATGGAAGTTCATCTGTGGGTCCCCCTTGCTGGGGAGGGAAGAGTTGGGGGCACTGAGGGCTGAGAGCCCCGGGCTCTCTCAGAGGAAGCAGCATAAAGAGCGTGTCAGTTTGGCACGCCTGGGTGGCTCGGTCGGTTAAGCGTCCAACTTCGGGTCAGGTCATGATCTCGCGGTTCGTGGGTTCAAGCCCCGCATCGGGCTCTGTGCTGACGGCTCAGAGCCTGGAGCCTGCTTCGGAGTCTGTGTCTCCCTCTCTCTCTCTCTCTGCCCCTCCCCTGCTCAGGCTGTGTCTCTCTCTGTCTCAAAAATTAAAAAATTTAAAAAAAAAGAGTGTGTGAATAGAAGTCAAGGTATATTCTGCCGCTCATGGAGGCCAATGAGAGCCAGACGAGATGAGACCCGAGGAGCAAGCCCAGGGCAGGTGGTGGGGCTGCCCGGGGATGGGTTTCGAGTTCTCTTTCTCCCTGGTTTCCTTCTTATCTCTCCAAATGAAAGTAGTCTTGTTATCCTGAGACCCATTTCCTCCTTCTCACCCCCCGACTGAGGCCCCTCTAACCTTGGCAGGCAGACATGGGAGATCCAGGAGACATCCAGGGAGATGGAAGGGTCAGACCTGGGGTGGCCAGAGGGGGGCAGCACCTAGGGTGGACACTGGGAGTTTCTGTTGCTGCCTGTGGACCGAGCCTCTATCCTCCAGGCGGTATCCTCCAGGCGGAAGTCTGTCTTCTATTTTTTTTTTTTAATTTTTTTAATGTTTTTATTCATTTTTTTTTGAGGCAGAGAGAGACAGAGCATGAGCAGGGGAGGGGCAGAGAGACAGGGAGACACAGAATCCGAAGCAGGTTCTGAGCTGTCAGCACAGAGCCCGACGCGGGGCTCGAACTCACAAACCGCAAGATCGTGACCTGAGTCGAAGTCAGACGCTTAACCGACTGAGCCACCCAGGCGCCCCAGGTCTGTCTTCTAGACAGCCCCTAGAAGGAGTGCCTCGTGGAGTAGGGCGCTCTCTGCCATGTGTCACTACCGTGGACTCTTTCCTTGGTTTGGGGGGGAAGGGTGTGCGGGGCTAATTGGTGACATTTGGGACGGCAGGAAGAATTTCCTGGCACCCACATGCCCTCCCTCTGGGATCAGAGCCCAGGCCACTGGAGGCTGGCTTGGTGAAGCACATGATCGATGAGAGAGGGTATGAAAATGGCAGCTTGAGAGCCCCCCCACTCCGCCCTCCGCCCTCATTCTGGTCCCGGATCTGCAACAAACTCGCACCTTGGGCAAAGCACTTGGCACGTGTGGGCTCCGTTTTCCTTTACCTGTGAAAGTGCAGGCTGGATCCCACGATCTGGGTGACCCTTTCAACCCTGACAGCGGTCAACTCCAGGGTGAAACTCAGGGTCGGGGGGCTTGATCCCCTCTCTGCTGTCCAGCTCCTCCCTAATTCCCACTCCAGCCTGAAGCCTCCTTCCCTGGGACCGACAGCTAGGACAGCCGGGGCTATTTATGGTATGGCCTGCGTGTGCTCCCCTGCCCCTCCCACTCCAGGCCTCGGCCTGGCTCAGGCCCCGTCAGCCAGTGGAATCGTCCCGAGGCCTGCTTCTTTGGCTCCCTCTCTCCCAGAAACTGGCTATGCCTGGAAGAAGGAGCTCCCCTCCCCCTGGGGACACCGTCTGGGGAGCCGTCCTTCGGCCCCTGCCTGCCGGGTCTGGGGGTCCCGGTCCGGCCCAGCCCGGGAGCCGACTCGGCCGTCGCCTCTACTGTGCCGCGATATGGCCCTGCAGAACGCCCTGTACACGGGAGACCTGGCGAGGTTGCAGGAGCTGTTTCCCCCGCACAGCACAGCCGACCTGGTCCTGGAGCACCGGGCCGCCGAGCCTCGTTGGAGCAGTCACCAGAGGGGTGAGGGGCTGCCGGGAGTGGAGGGCTGAGGACCGGGGGCCGGGGTTAACCCCATCAGGCACAGAGACACCAAGTGCTTGAGGAAGAGGAGAAGCCCCTGGCTACATCTCCCCTACCCAGAGGCTTGCCTAAGCCTTGGCCCAGGAGTGAAGTCATGCGGAGCCCAGAATAGCTTCTGCTGAACCGCGTGGCCGGGTCAGGCTCAGCTCGGGGACACAGAGACCCTCTCCCTCCATCCGTCCCCCGTTTCCCTCCCCCTCTCCCTCTCTCTCTGCCTCTGCCCCCTCCCTCCCCCTCCTCCCCCTACGCCTCTTCCCACAAGCTCATACTCTGTCCTCATGAGCTGGTCCCCAGAAGAGTGCAGGGGGCCGGGGGAACCCCCCGGTGACAGACATGCCCTCTGTGCCAGGCTGGTGGAGAGGCCCAGCAGAGGGTCTGCAGAGCGTCCAGAGTCTGGCTCGGGACCCATCGTCACCCGTACGGCCTCGGGACCTGCCCTGGCCTTCTGGCAGGCAGTGCTGGCCGGGGACGCGGGCTCTGTCTCCCGCCTCCTCGCCGACTCCAGCACCGGCCTGGCTCCGGATTCCGTCTTTGACACCAGCGACCCAGAGCGATGGAGGGATTTCCGCTTCAACATCCGGGCTCTGAGTACGGGCCAGGGGCACTGGGGGGGTCTGAGCGGGAGCGGGGAGGCTGGGGACAGAGCCCTGAGCTCCCTCTTCCCAGCCTCTGCCCACCTCCTCTGCTGCTCTCTGCCTGTCTTCAGGGTCTGAGGCCCATGTCCCTCTCTCCCTAGGACTCTGGTCTCTGACGTACGAAGAGGAGCTGACCACCCCGCTGCACGTGGCGGCTAGCCGGGGCCACACGGACATTCTGCGGCTGCTGCTGAGGCGGCGGGCAAGGCCCGACAGTGCCCCCGGGGGCCGCACCGCCCTGCATGAGGCCTGTGCCGCGGGCCACGCTGCCTGTGTCCACGTACTGCTGGTGGCAGGAGCCGACCCCAACATCCCTGACCAGGACGGCAAACTCCCCTTGCACCTCTGCCGGGGGGCTGGCACCCTCGAGTGAGTGACCCCTCGCCCCAACCCCCGTTCCACTCTTCGGGCAGGCAGAGAGGTGACCTCGGGGAGGATGAGGGAACATATTGGGGGCTGGCAGGCCTGGTGGGTCGGGCTAGAGGAGACGGGGCTCAGGTGGAGAGTCAGGATGTGGTTACTCCCCAAACCGTCCTGCCAGCTGGCCCCGGAACTTCGGACCGGCCTGTACCTGGGACAGCTTCTGCTTCCCCAGGGGTGTCGGAGGGCTGTGGCGGGGACCCAGCTGCGGAGCCTATGTTGGGGAAGTTGTCCAGATCCATTGTGGGGAGGCGGTATACTATGAAGTTTTGGTTTTTCTGAGATTATCCAACGTTCCAGGCACCGTGCTCAGTACAGCAGGAACTGAGGCATGATCCTGCCCTCAGAGAGCTGACCGTCCAGGAGTGATCCGGATAGTCTGTAAAGGATAACAGCCCCCAGTTGGGGCACGCATCAATCCCTGTGGGCAGGGTCTGGTCCTACCTTGGCGGGTCTGGCATTTCCCTATTGGCAGGTACCTTCAGATACGATGGGCCTAGGGACCAAGCTCAACTAACTAAACTCACAAGAAACCGATGGACATACCCATGTGACAATGTATTATTTCGTGTGCGGGAAATTCCTTTACTGCGACCCAAATAATTATGCCCTACGTGTAGGAAGCATTGGGGGATGAGTCCTCGCTCAATTAAAAAAAAATTTTTTTAATGTTTATTTGTTTTTGAGAGAGAGAGAGAGAGAGACAAAGTGTGAGTGGGGGAGGTGCAGAGAGGGAGGAAGACACAGAATCCGAAGCAGGCTCCAGGCTCCGAGCTGTCAGCACAGAGCCCGATGCGGGGCTCAAACTCACGAACCGTGAGATCATGACCTGAGCCGAAGTCGGATGCTCAACCGACTGAGCTACCCAGGCGCTCCATCACTCAATTTTTTGATGAGCACGGAATCCGGGCAATCGGAGCCTTGGCAAATCCATGAACGAACTGTACATACAATAGAGGCCCTCTACTGACTGCACACTTGACAAATTTCACATCTTGCTTCTGAATGAGGCCACATTTTTATTCCTTTTGTGAACCTCCCTCCTGTTAATTTATCCTTCAGCAGACTCCACTGACTTACTATGGTTGAAGGTATATTCCATACCAGTGTGTTCCAATAGAAATATAATGTGAGCCACGTATGTAATTTAAAATTTTCTAGTAGCTTTATCAGAAGGATGAAATATGGGACACCTGGGTGGCTCAGTCAGTAAAGTGTCTGACTCTTGATTTCGGCTCGGGTCGTGGGGTCTCATGGTTCGTGGCTCGTGAGTTCGAGCCCCGCGTCAGGCTCTGCACTGACTGTGAGGAGCCTGTTTGGGATTCTCTCTGTCTCTCCCTCTGCCTCTCTCTCTCAAAATAAATAAGTAAACTTAAAAAAAAAAAAAAAGATGAACAGTAATGTGGTGCCTGACTGGTTCAGTCAGTAGAGCTTATGACTCTTGATCTCGGGGTTGTGAGTTCGAGCCCCACATTGGGTATAGAGATTACTTAAAAATAAAATCTTAAAAAAAGAAATAGATGAAATTAAAAATTTTTAAGTGAGGTAAAATACTTCTAACATAACATTTACCATCCTAACCATTTCTTTAAAAAAATTTTTTTTAATGTTTGTTTATTTTTGAGAGAGAGAGAGAGAGACAGAGTGTGAGCAGGAGAGGGGGAGAAAAAGAGGGAGACACAGAATCCAAAGCAGGTTCCAGGCTCCGAGCGGTCAGCACAGAGCCCGATGCAGGGCTTGAACTCACGGACCGTGAGATCATGACCTGAGCTGAAGTCAGATGCTTAACTGACTGAGCCACCCAGGCGCCCCTAAATGAGCTACTTTTTTAAAAGATTTTTTTTTTAACGTTTATTTATTTTTGAGACACGGAGAGACAGAGCATGAACGGGGGGTAGGGTCAGAGAGAGAGGGAGACACAGAATCCAAAACAGGTTCCAGGCTCCGAGCTGTCAGCACAGAGCCCGATGCAGGGCTCGAACTCACGAGCGTGAGATCATGACCTGAGCCGAAGTCAGATGCTTAACCCACTGAGCCATCCACGCAACCCCTGTAGATAACTGCACTTCATCCATTGATCTGCCGCTGAACGATTAGCTTGCTTTCGCATTTCGGCTGTTGTGAATAGCGCTGCTGTGAATGTGGGCATACAAATATCTGTGGAACAGCTGGAATTAATTTCAATAATATATTTTATTCAACACGTATCTCCAAAATGTTGTCACTTCAACATGTACTCGATATATATATAAAAAAAAAAAACTAACGAGACATTTTACATTCTCTTTTTTGTACCAAGTCCTCAAGCTGGGTGCGTACTTTACTAATAGCACGTCTCAATTAGGAGGCGTCATAGTACAGGAGCTCAATTGCTGTGCGTGGCTGGACAGCACAGCTCTATACAAGCCCACATTGTTACTGCTCGTCGTGTTCTAGTCCAGCCTCTCGGAGATCACACCCAGTGATCATGGTCCTTTCCTCTCCCGAGTAAACAGAAGTATTTTTAAAATTTTCATGGAGAATTTTAAACACATAGGAATGTGGGCCGGAGAATAGAATGAGCCCGCCTGATCCATCAAGACGCCCCCCCCCCCCCCGCTTTGCTTTGCTCGGACAGGTAGGAGCGCAGGGCCCCGTCTTCCTCCCCACTGCCATTTCGCCCTCACCAGGTGCGCAGAACTGCTCCTGAGGTTTGGGGCGAAAGTGGATGGCCGGTCTGAGGAGGAGGAGGAGACCCCTTTGCACGTGGCCGCCCGGCTGGGCCACGTGGAACTGGCGGAACTCCTTCTGAGACGGGGGGCATGCCCGAATGCCCGGAATGTCGAAGGCTGGACCCCACTGCTGGCTGCCTGTGACATCCGCTGCACATCCTCCGCCGAGGCCGAGGCCACCACCGCCCGCTGCCTCCAGCTGTGCCACCTGCTGCTCTCGGCTGGAGCCGAGGCCGATGCTGCCGACCAGGACAAGCGCCGGCCCCTGCACCTGGCCTGTCGCCGTGGTCACGCGGCCGTCGTGGAGCTGCTCCTGTCCTGCGGTGTCAGTGCCAATGCCATGGACTATGGGGGACACACGCCCCTGCACTGCGCTCTACAGGGCCCAGCTGCGGCCTTGGCCCAGAGCCCAGAGCACGCAGTGCGAGCTCTGCTTAACCATGGTGCCGTCCGCGTCTGGCCTGGGGCCCTCCCCAAGGTATGGGGCTGGGGCCCGAGGGGAGGGCCATGATGGGGAGGGGATGAGGGGACTCAGACCTGTGTTCCCACTTGCTCTAGATGCAGCCTGACACATCTGAGCACGTGACTCAGTTCATCATCTTTCATTCATCAAGCAAGCAAAGCCCAGTAGGGGGCAAAGACAAGGACGCAGACCAGCAGGAGGGGTGTATGTGTGTGTTGTGTGTGTGTGCGTGCACACACACACGTGCTCATGCATATACACGTGCGTGTGCATAAATGTGTATGCATGCGTGTGTGCATGCACACGTGTGTGATGGAGGTGGATTGAGGGCAGGGGGCCAGATTGTCATGCATTGAAAAGACGGGAACCAGGACTGATGTGGGCTTCAGGGAGTCCTTTCTTCATCAGGGGGGCAAGCCAATGAAAGAATCGTGCAGGAAGCTCTGCCTGGCCGTGGGATCCGTTCAGTGAGACATTCTGTGCCCAGGAGAGGCTTCCCCAGAGCAGAGCGATGAGCCTGGGTCATGAGGTTCAAAGCCTCCTGACCTTTTGCAGACAGACACGGTCCCTGTTTTTGAGAGCTTAGCAGGACGTGCATCACCCAGACCAGCAGCTGCTATCCTGACACGGGAGAAAAAGCCTTTCACTGTCAATTTCCTGTCTGTATCTTATTAACATAAAATATTCCCATAGTGGGTTCAACTTGAAGATCTGTGCTACTGATGTCCTGGCAGGGGGCCCTGTCCCATGCCGTGTCGTGTCTGGAGGGGGCCATGTAATGTCACAGAGGGTGCTGGGCCTGGGGCAGGGACTGCCCCCCCCCCCCCCCACTTCTGAAGAGCCCAGTCAGAATGGATACAGAGCAGCAGGCTGTGAGCAGGTCCCCTGCCCCATCTCTGGGCTTGAACTGTCCAGCCCTGCCTGGTCCTGGACATTCCTCTGCTGGCCCTGCCTTTCCCCTTCACTCACAAACCTAGAAGCATCTGTCTAGATTCCTAAGCAAGACCAAATAATTAAACAGCCCGAGAGTTCGGCAGATTGGTCTCCCCTTTGGGAAAATACAAGAAAATCAACAATTAACACTAATTAATCTCCTATTAACACCAGATAATTAGGAGACAAGCAATTCCCTGTAATCTGACGGTGGCTCTGACAGCTAATGATTTCCCCTTCAGGGAGGGGTTGGAAGAAGGAGGCAGAGCAGCAAACAGATTTCCTGGGACCCCACTGCCCCTGTCTCTTCGCCCTGCTCTGCCCTGCCTTAAGGACCAAGGGGCGGGCACAACCAAGTGCCCCATTCCTCCCCTCCTCTGGGCGCCTCGCCCCAGGTGATCAAAAAGTTCAAGAAGGAGTCTGCCTCCATCTCCTATGATCTTCAGTGGCCCCACGCTTGCCAGAGGTCCCTGTCTCCCTGAAAGAAGTCATCTGTGATCACTGCCAGGCCCAGCCAGCTCTCCAGGAGCCACTGAGTGCTCAGGAAACCTGAGCTTGTTCCTGTGGCTATAGGGAAGTCACTGGAACTCTTTGAACGCGTGTTCCTTGCATGTAATACAGTGTCCTACCCACCAGTGATAAAAAGCTATAGGTATAGGAGCCTCGCGGATAACAGGAGTGAGCATAGCCCTAACTACCACCAGACACTTTCTAAAGTGTGTTGCCTGCTACGTGGGTTCCTCCCAACAGTTTTCCCAACAAACTCTGAAGTAGGTGGTGACTAAGAATGCAGGCTCTGGAGCCTTACGTACTACCCGTGTGCCCCTCGGCAAGTTGCTTAATCTCTCTGGGCCTCAGTTTCCTCATCTGTAAAACAAGGGCAGAAGAACGTGCCTGCTTCTTAGGCTCAGTATGAGAACTGAGTTTCATCCATATAAAGCCCTTAACATTTTTTTTTTACATTTTATTTATTTTTGAGAGGCAGAGTGTGTGTGAGTGGGGGAGGGGCAGAGAGAGAAGGAGACACAGAATCTGAAGCAGGCTCTAGGCTCTGAGCTGTCAGCCCAGAGCCTGATGTGGGGCTTGAACCCACGAGCGTGAGATCATGACCTGAACCGAAGTCGGACACTCAACCGACTGACCCACCCAGGCGCTCCCATATAAAGCCCTTTAGACAGTTGGGGCACCCGGGTGGCTCAGTTGGTTAAGTGTCTGATGCCTGATTGCAGCTCAGGTCATGATCTCACGGTTCATGAGTTCGAGCCCCAATAAGTTGGGCTCTGTGTTGACAGCATGGAGCCTGCTTGGGATTCTCTCTCTCTCTCAAAATAAATAAACTTAAAAAAAAAGAAAAGCCCTTTAGACAGGGCCTAACCTAGAGTCGGTGCTCAACACCTGTTAGCTCATGCTGTTCTAAGTTAAATAACGTGTGAAAAGGTCCGGAAAGCTGCTGGGCATCATCCCAATATAGGGAGAGAGATTCAGGCGGAAGGGCCGCAGGAGGCTTCCTGGAAGGGATGGGACTTGGAGTGGGCAGGGCTTGCAAATGCAGGAGGAGGGCCCAGGCATTCCAGGCAGCGCAGAGACAGGAACCAGCGTGGGCTGGGAGGCCCCGCCTGAACAGCAGACAGGAGTAGCAGGTAAGAGCAGGAGAGCCAGATGTGACCAGACTGTTCTTTCCTAGATCTAAGGAGGAGGAAGTCAGAGACCTGCTCTGGGCAGACGGGATGGGGCTCCAGAGAGCGCTGCCAAGATGCAGGGCAAGAAGCAGAGGGCTTCAGGTGTGTGCGGTGCTTTCTCAGGGGCCCTGCTCCCGCCACCCAGCAGCACGAGGCACATGCCGCATTCCCAGCCTGCCAGGCAGAAGGGTTTTAAAGTCCCCAATGTTACATGTAAGTGTGTGGGGGGAGACGGGTATTATGCACAGGAACGCCGCCAGAGAGATAGCACTTAGCTGTTCTCAGATTTTACAAAGGGTTTGCGGCCACTGCCTATAGCTTGAGATACGGCAGAAGACACGGAATGAATGAAACAAATGTTTCCAGATAGACCGTGCAGACCCCGGTGAGTATGATGGTGTGTGCACGTGTGTGTATGTGTGTGTGTGTGCACTCAGGCCAAGTGCGGCTGTCTTTCTTTCCTTGTGGGCAGTCTCTGGCATGGGCTGCTCTCCCAGCATGGCTCACTCTTCACCCAATCAGGTCACCTCCTCAGAGAGGCTTTTCTTGACCACCCATCTAGGACAGCACTCTCCCAACCATGCTCAGTCGCTATGCCTACTTATTTTTCATCGTGGCGGCTTAGCTGTAAGTGGTTATTTATGTGGTTATTGTTTTTTCCCACGGAAATAGAAGTTCCCAGCTGACAAGGACCTGTCCGTCATCCTGATGGCTGGGGCCCCAGTGCTCGGCCCATAGTGGCCCTCCGTAAATATTTACTAAACAAGGAAATGAAAGAACAAATCTGGATCCAACTGGACTCCACCACCGCTCCTTCATCAGGCCTCTCCTGGCCTTGTCCCTTCTCTCTGAAGTCCCTCCCTAATGACCTCATTTTAACTTGATCACAACTGCAAAGATCCTATTTCTAAATAGGGGATTTCTAATGGAGATTAGGACTTCAACGTGTTGGGTCGGGGTGGATGGGGAGACACAACTCAACCCATGGCAGCTGTCCTATTGGGACACCAAGGGATGTCTGATCATCCCGTGCAGCCTGGCTGGGGAGCCTGCAGTGTGTGGTAACCCCAGGAGCACTGATGCGTCTCTGCCTCCTCCAGGTGCTGGAACGCTGGTGCACGTCTCCGAGGACCATCGAGGTCCTGATGAACACCTACAGCATCACGCAGCTTCCCGAGGAGGCCATGGCCCTGGTGCCTCCTGAAACTCTGCAGGTCAGATTCCAGGACCCTGAAAACACGCAGTCACTCAGCCCGGCCCCAAGAGACTCCCACCTCCTACAGGGAAGCTCTGTCGGTTCCCCCACCCTGCCCCTCAGAAACTACCAGAGACCTGCTCACATCCCAGAAGAAGAAAACCCACAGAGTGAACACCCCAAACACTTCTTCTTATAGGCTCCCGTAGACACCTGTTGGCCCCCAGCCTCCCCGCTTTAGGAGAAATGGGTGCCATTTGTCCAAGGCTGCCTCGCTGAGCCCCTCCTTCTGTCCCCAGAAGCACCACCGTTTCTACTCGTCCCTTTTCGCCTTGGTGAGACAGCCCAGATCCCTGCAGCACCTGAGCCGCTGTGCCCTCCGTGCCCACCTGGCAGCCTGCCTGCCCCACGCCCTCCCCCGCCTTCCCCTGCCACCCCGCCTGCTCCGCTACGTGCAGCTGGATTTTGAGGACGTACTCTACTAGGTGAGTCCTGGGGTCTCTGGGCAGTCCCAGCCGTTTAGAAGGACGGGTAGGAGGCAAGAGAAGAGTTGGGGGCAGGGCCTTGGCCAGAACCGGCCAGCCCCCTGGACCGTGTGACCTCTCTGAGTCCACGCCTCTCCTTGCAGGTGTCCACTGCCTTTTGAGAGACCTGGAAGCCGGTGCCCCAGGCCCCAGGGGGCTCAGGTCTGCCTCTCACAGCACCCCAAGCCTGGGACGGAGTTGAGCTGGTTCAGGCCGAGGTGGCCCTGTGGATGCTGTCATTCCCACCAGGGAGAGAGGCAGACAGACCATGCGGCCAGGGGATGTCTGATGGAGAGAGAGCTGGGACTCACGGCAAGTGATACACTCCTCTTGGTGGTCTCCCGAGGCATCCCTCCAGCCCGGCCAGACCCTGTATGAGCATTAAAAATCTGCAGGCCTGTGCTGTCGGGTGCTGTCTCCTGCAGGCCTTCCTCCCAGCTGGTCACTCAGGGGGCTCAGGATGGGCAGGCTTGTGGGGCCGCCCTGGATCTGCCCCATGGTGCCAGCTGTGTTATCTTACCCCTTTCGAATCTACCAGCTGCTGAGCAGTCCCAGGCAGACTGGCCCCTCTGCTTCACGATGTGGCACAAGGGCCACCAGGCGAGATAGCGTCAGAGGGTGGGTGAGCTAACAACCTTGGGTCGGGAGGGAGGACGGCAAAGGGACCCTTGGGGTAAGGAGGTGAAGCGGCGAGCAGGAAGGCCAGCGAGAAGGTGGGTGCAGGTGTCGGCCATCAAAGAGGGTAACGGTGGTTCAGGCGAGAGTGAAAGATTCAGGTTTGGAAAAAGCAAACAACTCTACCTACTGCCTGCCCTGTGGGTCAAGGAGGACGGGACGCACACCTGGCGCCCGCCCGTCTCTATCTGCTCCTTCCTTCGCGTTAGCTTCGCGGCAGCGGGCGCTGAGAGTCACATGTCCTGGGTTCTAGACTCAACTCTTGCATTAAGTTGTGGATCTTAAGTCTCTTCCCCTCTCTGGGCTCAAGTTGCCGCATCTGCACAAGAGAGGAGAGAGCCCCTGAAGGCCTTTGCAGGGCCAGGGTTTTACGAACCCATAGCTAGTCCCCAAGCGCAGGTAGGAAGAGAGAGTCGCCCCGTGACGCAAGCGGCCAATCAAATGCACCGTGATCCGTGACGTCAAGGGTCGCCGGACAGGTTTCCCAGGGCCCCGGAGGGCGCAGGCGCTGGAGTTCACGCTTTTTCCCGCCAACTGCGGGCAGCAGGTTGCGGGGCGGGGCCTGGAGGACGCAGGCGGTGGGGGCGGGGCCGGGAGGGCGCGAGGCCAGAGAGGGCGTCGAGAGAGAAGCCGAGAGAGAAGCCCAGGAGGGTCGGCGCCGAGGTGAGTGCGCCCGGGTTCCCGCTTGGAAGGAAGTTTGGCCTTCCAGAGGCGGGGCGCGACGGGGGGGGGGGGGGGGGGGGGGGATGGGCCCGCCTGACGGGAGGGTCAGCGGCCGGGCCTCTCGGCTGAGGAGCCCCGCCCCCCCCAGGGTCCTGAGGGCGCCGGCCCCACCGCAGCGGGGGGGGGGGGGGGGGGAAGTCGCGCGCGTGCCGGGGTCGGGAAGCAATTCCCGCGAGGCTTGGGCGTGTGCAAGCTCGGCTCACTGGGTGCGGGTGCCCCGGGAGTGGGGTGGGGCGGGGGAGGGGTGCGGGGGTGCCCATTCGTCCGTCCAACCAGGGTTCAGGGCCGCGCACACGGGGGGGGGGGGGGCTGGCTCCTAGTCCCTGTTGGTGTGAACTTTCTAGTAAGGAGGGAACAGTGTCAGGGGGATAAGCCCAACGCTGATTGGCAGAGAGTGCTGTTGGAGACTGGGTGACATTTAACCTGAGGCCTGCGTGACCAGGAGGAGCCAGCCATGGGAATGGAGTGGGAAGAGACGGGGGGAGGGCGTGGGGGCGGGTGGCATGAACCGATTTAGGTTTGGAAAGCTCTCTCTGGCCGCTGAATGGCTTTGGGGAGAGGCGGGGGAGGATCAAAGGCCAGCAGGAGGCCACTGCTGAGGTCCAGAGTCGTCCCCAGAGATGGGGAAGCAGTAGGCGACACTTGGGACCCTTCTTGGAAGACTCCGAGGAGACCTACTGATGGACTGGACGTGGGGGGGGGGAGCGTAACCCAGGGTGCCTGTCAGTGTTTGGGCTGAACAACTGGGCGGAGGGTGGTGCTGATCGTTGCTAAGGGGTGGAGGAATCGGCTGATCACTCTGGGAGCTAGAAGTGGGAGCTGCCCATTACACGTCTCAAAGAGGCTGTGTTACAAGGTCCTTTGGATCTACAAGTCTGGAGACCAGGGGCAAGGTCAGGTCTGGGGATATAAATGGGATCGTTGGCATGTGACAGGTGTTCAGTGCTCTAGGAGAATCCCGACTCCCAAGGGGATGGCTTCCCTGAGCGTTGTTTATGCGTTTTGATGGAAATTTTATTTAAGCCCACCCGCGTCATTCGCTTTGTGCTTCCCGGAATCCCAGGTCTTAGTCACTCATGTACAGCTGTGAAGGAGACCACTTCCTGCCCGCAGTGACTTTTCCATCTAGTCTGAAAAGCAAGCGTGTGAATGACTAGTTCAAGTACAAGGGACCATGAAGTGCATGCAAAAGGCACGTGGGAGCAAGAGCTGGGGGCTTGAGGAAGGTGAGCAGTAAAGGGCAGGCGCTTGGGAAGGCTTGACAGGAAAGTGGTAAGAAGGGAGAAGGATGTCCGGCCATGTCTGAGCGTGCACGCTCCTCTGCAGGATGCCTTTTTAAGGAGGGCGGGGGTAAGGGGAGAAAGGTAATGTGGAGTGGCCAATGTGAGGGGCTGTTGCCCAACCCCACGCGTTCTCCCACTAGCAGGCAGTGTTAGGAAGGTCCTTTCTGGGGTTAGACATCCACAGCCACTCTTGCAAGCCGGGGAGCTTCCTCCCCAGCCTCCTGGCTGCGGGTCCCGCGGGCTCAGAACCTCTCCCCGGTAATTGCTTTCCGTAATGTGTTTGCTCCAAACCAATTTCACGCCTCCGTGAGGACTCCGCCCTGCACTGGAGGCGCGGACCTCCCTCCAACACCCACCCCCACCCCCACCCCCGGCCACGAACCTACCCACGTGCAACGCGTGCGCACACACAGACGGCACGCATTTTACACAACACACAGGGGTCGAGTAACTGGACACAAAAAATGTACCTGAACCTACACGCGTGCATACTAGACTTGATTCTTGGGTACAGTCCCCGCCCCGCCCAACCAGTGTCCTTACAGTTGAAATGCCCCGCAGCAGAGCCCAGCGCGCTCGCCCTAGGAAGGCTCACCTGGCTGGGTTCCTTTGCCCTCGCACGGCTCCTAGACCAACGCCAGGGGGCGCTGCAGTACTCCGCACTTCTCTCGCGGTGACGCAGCTGCGCGCTGCCGCCACCAGAGGGCATCCGCGGGCAGGGCCCGACGCTGCCCATCGCGAGTGGACTCTCCCGCCAATAAGTGACGCGGAGGTACAGATACGTCGGCTTTGACTTCAGAATACTTCGTTCTTAGCGCCCTACGTGCTGGCTTCCAGACCATGAAAGGCGGGGGGAGAGCAGATGTGAGGTCCGATATAGGCACGAAAGCAGAGAGGGTAGATTCAAAATAGCATTCTTCTGTATGAGCCTTTACCCAACAGGTGGAATATAGTGAGAGGGGGACAAGTTCGAGCATGTGGACGATTAAAGAAGCAGAATGCTATTTGAGACAGTGAGAAAAGTGCTTGCCCACAATGGGCCTGTTCAGGGATTCAGTAAGAGAAGCACAGAGTTTTCCTTTGGTAAAGAAAGGAGCCAGCTCTATTCAGATTTGAGAGTGACGGCTTCTTCCCGGGGACTGATAGCAAAGTAAAGGAGAGCCCCTGGCCTGGGGGCTTCTGTCCTTGCCCACTCTGCTCTTCGTTGTCCATTTAGTACAGGAAGGAAAGGTATTTTGAAAGGCATTTCTTCATGTCTGACCCTTGCATGGGCTTGTTGGCAGAGTAGAAATTAATCACTTCCTCTCACAGATGGAGTTAAGTCAGAAGGGCCAAGGTTACGTGGCTCAGTGAGGGGTCAGAACAGGACCTTCACTCCAGGTCTTATTACTGGTCGGAGGGAGAGGTGTCGATATATGCCCATTTGAGCTTTTGGAATCTTGTACTATGCAATTTTATTACCTATGTAAAAAAAAAAAAATGGAGTGCCATTCCTTTTAAAAGTGTCTCTTCCTTTGTGCTTCATTCGCTGGTGGTGTTACTGCTCATTCAGCTTTAATTTCAGAGCCTGTAAGCCAAAGTCTCCTCAATAATTTATCAAGGCAGTGAGCCTCTGTTGTGTGTCCGACACTGTGCAGCCATCAAGCCAAGTACTGACCTCTCATCTTCAAAGCACAATACACTTTTGAAACCTGGTCTTCCATATTGGTACCGTGAGGCGCGTGGTCACTTCAACAAAGGGTTCCGAAGAGTATCTTTAGAGGGATGTACAAAGATTATCCTAGTACGCTAGTAGTGAGGTAGGGCTCGCAGACCTAGGGTGAGGCACCTCTTCTTTCTCCGTGGCGACATCTTCCCACTAGGCTTGTCTCTCAGAGGTTTCATGAGTTTAATGTAGAGCCCGAGATAGATCAGGACCGCGTGGAAACCCCACTCTTCTCCCTTTTCCACTCTGACGAGTTGTCAATCAAGCGTAACCAAAGAAAGCTCCCTTCTTGGTTGCCCCCCCCCCCGTTTTCTGTCCCACTCTGGTGACGGTGTCTTTCAGGGTACTGTTTTTTAATACCTCAGTCTGACATCAGTGGTGTTCACTAGGTCACCACGACACTCCTGATTTGAACAAGCGTCACTGAGATCCAGAGTTCTCCCCTTGCCTGCTCTGCCTTGGCTCAGAAATGCTTACCTGAGCCAAGTAACTTCCCCTATCTAGACTGCATCTTCCTAAACTGGCCTGGCTTTGCTATTAATTTTAACAAGCTTGACTCTCCCTGCCCCTCCCCTCGCCCCCAACAGTTTCCCAGTGACCAGGTGACCCTCATTTTAGCGAGGTAGGCTTGCTCTGTATCCTGAAGCTCGGGTCACTCTTCTGTTGACTTGCCTGTCTTAAGTCTTTCTTGCCCATTGACCTGAGGCTCCTATCAAGCAAAAATGCCCATGACTTTTGCCTCTAGATTGACAACTACGCTGCTGGGAATTGGGGGTGGGGGCGGCAAAAGACGCTACCATTTCTGTGTCTGAGAATGGGGGAGGTGAGTAGAGTCATCTGCAATTAGCGAATAATTAGCGCTGCTGACCCTTGGGGCTCATCAGCGCTCCTGGGGCCAGCCCCCAGCAATCAGCTAGGGCAGGTCGAGAGTGTCAGGCCCAGGAATGAATAGGGCTCATCAGCGGTGCTGGAGCCAGGGAGCCAATCAGGGAAATTAATAGCAGGAGAGAGGGAGAGAGAGAGGGAGGGAGGGAGACAGAGATAGACGGACAGACAGACAAGAGATACAGATAGAGGTGAGAAATGAGAAAAAATAGAATAACAACTGGGATAGGGAATGAGAAATAGGAATAATCAGGCAGGAATAGGGATAGAAAGGAAGGCAGGAAAGGGAAGAGTGGGAGGAAGGAAGAGCACGTAAGGGAAGGGGGAGAGGTGAGAGGAATGGTAAGTACTTGGCATAGTGTGGGCACTCGAGGAAATTACCTCCAGAGGCTACAGTGAGGAACTGAGGTAGTCCGCCACGGAGGAGGGAGTGAGGACGAAGGGGAAGAGCCACTGTCGAGAGAACAGAGACCCGGGGAGAGGGGAACGGGGCTGGGAAGAAAATACCGAGGGGGAAAGGGGCCCCTACACGAGGACCCTGAGCTGCGGCGCCCGCCCGGCGGCAGAGCGCGCCCCCTGCCGTCCCCGCCTCGCCGCCCGAGGGGGCGCCGCGGTCCAGTCCCGCCCGCGTCGCAGGGGCTTGCTCTTGGGGCGGCTCGGGAGGCACTCCGGGGACTGGCCCAGGGTCCTGCGGCGGGCGGCGGCCGGGGCCTGGGGCTTTGTGGTCCGGCCCCGCCGCCCTCCCGCCCCTCGCGGTGTGCCCTCCTTGCCGGGCGTCCCTCACCGCGTCCACGCCCAGGCCGGGCGGGCTGAGTGGGGGTGGGGGGGGCGGGTTGGGTGGAGGGAGGGGCACCGACCCAGCAGCTGCCGCCGCCTTCTCGTCGGCAGCAAACTTTCACAAAGCGGCGTGTCCGGCCTCATCAATCTCCATTAATAATAGTTGGTTGGGCCGCGGGGGGCGGGCGGGGTCCCGGGCCGGCCGGCCGGGCCGCTGGGAACGGGCTCTGCGGAGGGAGCGGAGCCGGGCGCGGCGGCGGCGGGCGGAGGGAGGAAGTGAAGCGTAATTTGAGGAAGATGGATGAGTCCGGAGGGCGACACCCCCAGCCCGCCCGCTCGCCCGCCCCCTCCCTCCTTATGAGAGCGAGGGAGCGCGGCGCCGGAGCCACACTGCGCCGAGCCCGCGCCCCGCCGCCACCTCGGCCCGGGAGCCTGGGAGCGAGCCCTGCGTGTCCGCGCGGGGCGCCCGAGCCGCGGGGCGCACGGCGGCGCCCGGAGGGGAGCGCCCCGGGGCGGCCGTAGCTCCGGGCACGATGCAGAGAGCCGGAGGCGGGGGTGCCCCCGGGGGCAGCGGCGGGGGCAGCGGCGGGGGCCCGGGCACTGCCTTCTCCATTGACTCCCTGATCGGGCCACCGCCGCCTCGCTCCGGCCACTTGCTCTACACCGGCTATCCCATGTTCATGCCCTACCGGCCGCTGGTGCTGCCGCAGGCGCTGGCCCCTGCGCCGCTGCCTGCCGGCCTCCCGCCTCTCGCCCCACTAGCCTCCTTTGCCGGCCGCCTTACCAACACGTTCTGCGCGGGACTGGGCCAGGCCGTGCCCTCGATGGTGGCGCTGACCACCGCGCTGCCCAGCTTCGCGGAGCCGCCCGACGCCTTCTACGGGCCCCAGGAGCTCGCCGCCGCCGCCGCCGCCGCCGCCACTGCCGCCCGAAACAACCCCGAGCCGGGTGGCCGACGCCCCGAGGGTGGGCTGGAAGCCGAGGAGCTGATGCCCGCCCGGGAGAAAGTGGCAGAGCCCCCACCGCCCCCGCCTCCGCACTTCTCAGAGACTTTCCCAAGTCTGCCGGGTAAGTGCTGGGGCCGACCAGGGCGCCGGGCGGGAGGCTCGTTCACTTGGAAATCCCAGACAGCAGCCGGCTCAGAATCTCAGCACCTGCCTGGAGCCCTGGAATCCCAGACCCCCAGATGCTGGGTTCTGCAGAACCACCTCCAGTTCCGTTCCAAACACGGCACCTCTAGAGCCCAGAACCGCTGCCCTGCTCTGTCTTCCAGAGTGCCTGAAGCCTCACCAAAGACTTCCCAGTACTCCCTTCCGAAGTAGTGCCTTTCCTCCCAGCGCTCGACTCCTCACGCCTTGGCTCCCATGTCTCTTTTTAAGAATCCCTTCGTTGTCTTCTCTGCAGAGGATAGAGAAGCTGCGACTGTGGGATTCCTGGGGACACTAGCAAGACCCCAGGGTGAGGGTACATTGGGACAGCTGTCAGCTCAGTAAGGGGAAGGCGATTCTGGCTTCTGTGTTGACCCCGAATGGGCTCTGTGATTGCAGGGGCAAAGGGAGAGTCTTAAAGCAGTGGTGACCACTTTGGTGACCCGGTTTAGCCTTAGTAGTAGAGGTCACTTCTGAATTGGCAGATTTAGAGATAAGCCTTGAAGAACTGAGTAAAGGGCCTAGCACCTGCTTGACCAGTACTGACTGGGAGGTCAAGAGAGAGGCTAAAGGCTGGGCTGGGTAGGGTGTGGCCCAAATGCCTGGAGTCAAGAATCTAGCTAAGATTCTGGAACCAGTGAGATTCAGCTAAGAGATAATTCGGGAACCCTGGATCCTCCATGGGAAGATGTCCTCTCAACGGAGGCAGGGCGTGTTAAGCTGAACCCGGTTTAGAATGAAACTACTCTGAGCCCTCCTGACCTCCCTGGTCCATCCTTAACCCCTAGAAGCCAGTACAGCTTTCCCCTCTCCAGGGGCAAGTCCAGGTGTGAGGAGATCCAGAGCTTATATGATTTAGTGGACTCTGTTTAAGAAAAGAGGGGCTGCATGCAGGTGTGGGGTTCCTGAAGCTTAAACTTCTTTAGCCTGAGGATGGATCCGCCTGTGCTTAACCATTCATCACATCAGCTTGGCGGGAGAAAGTGACCTCAGGAGGCCTGGAGGCTGACTCTAGCAGAGGCAAGAAGGAGATCCAAGAGTCCTTTTGTCCTTTGCCAGGAGAAGACAATTCCCGGTGATAGGTTTCTAGGCTCTTCCTTGAAATGGTCCAAAGGTCTCGGCATCCTTCCAGACTCCAAGCGCTGCTACAGGGCTTGTCTTCCTCTTCTTTTCCCCTTGACCCCTGGGCATTTTGGCTTTGGGGATCCAGTTGTTGTTTTTGTACCTGGTTGGGCCAGGGTGGGGGGGGGGTGTCCAGTGGCTGAAGTCTGAGCAGCATCTTCTAAGGAGGATCAGAAGGAAATGATAGAGCAGCTCTTGAATGGTGGGAGGAAATGTCCACAAAATTCAAGGGCTCAGAGGAGAGGGGAAAAGTAGCTGGCAGGACGCCATTCGGAAGAAGAATGAATCAGGAGGATTTTCAGAATGGGATAGTCCTAAGGTAGAAAAGAGCAAGGCAGGCCATCAGAGGGGTGGCCTTGGGGGCAGTAGGAGCTGGGAGGACAAGCAGATACCTGAGGAAGAGGCGAGCTGAGGTGGGGGAGAAAGGGAGGCAGCCCGGGGAAGGGGCACTGAGGGAGGAATCTGCCTAAGCCCTGGGGAGACTCGTCCTGCTCTCTCAGGTCCCCTCGGTTATTTTCACCCATTTATGGAATGGAGGCTCTTTTCTGAAGCAGACAGAACATTTGCTGTAAAAGCAGACAGTGAGTGAGGCAATGAGAGGAGTAAGCAGAGGAAAAGAGCTGAAAAGAAATATTGAGGAAAGAGGAATAGAGGAAAGGAAGGACCAACAAATGTGCTGTGTCCCCAGATTATCCAAAGAGAAAAGAGACAGAAGAGGTCTGTCTGTTGGAAGAGATAGTTACAAGGGATTTCTAGCCTGGGCTGTAAGAATGGTGAACAGAGTCTCTGGACCAGAAGTGTAGTGTAGTGTGTGTGTGTGTGTGTGTGTGTGTGTGTGTGTGTGTGTGTGTGTGTGAAAGAGTTCTGTTTTGAGAGGTTTGGGAGCGAACTAAATAAATGTTCTAGTAGGAAATGGGGAAAAGTGTCAACACTAGGAGTAATTTTTTAAAAAGGTTTTTCAATATTGGGAGTGATGGTAAACTGGAATTTATACGTAGAGAATGATCAAGGAGAGATCATCATCTGAGGAAAATGTTGGAAGCAATACAAAGACACTTGTTCTTTGAGTAAAGACAATTTTTTTTGGGGGGGGGGTGCCTGGGTGGCTCAGTCGGTTGAGTGTCCGACGTCGGCCCAGGCCATGATCTCATGGTTCGTGGGTTCGAGCCCCATGTCAAGCTCTGTGCTGACAGCTCGGGGCCTGGAGCCTGTTTTGGATTCTGTGTCTCCCTCTCTCTGCCCCTCCCCAGCTCTTGCTCACACTCTGTCTCTGTCAAAAATAAATAAACTTAAAAAAAATTTTTTTTAATAAAAAAGACTTTTTTTTTTTTTTTGGCTAAGAATGATGAGGAGACCCTACAGAGGAAGAATTCTGAGAGGTGCTAGAGTGAAGGTAATCAGTCATATTGGGAAGAGGTACACATAAAGGGTTTACAGTGGGGCTTGTGGGGCAGAGCAGTAAGGAGAGATTTCAGAGGATAGAGACTGAGATCTTTATCTGTGACTGCCACCTCCTGTCACTCACCAGGCCACTCACATCCCCCTGGCCAGCCCTCATTTTTCTCCTTAAGTAGTTGAGAAAAGAAAAGGAGATTCCAGAAATGTTAAACGTAGAATCAGTGTGGGGAGTGATGACACATGGCCCTTGCTGAAAATGGGAAAACGGATATTTGGGGAATTGTATTAGAACATTTAGTATGAAATAAGAGAGTTTTTGCTTGAATAATGGGATTGAAACCTCAACATTAGAAGAGTTTTGGAGAAAGAATGCTGTCTTTAAAATGACAGAGGAGGAATTGCTCTCCCAGTGTGAATGGGTAACATTGCTCTGAAATTAATTTCCATTTGTTTAGCATTTTACAGTTACTAGCCCTGTTAAGTGAAATCATAGTGAAGGTAGGCCAGTTTGGAGAATGATGAGTGATGTTCTTTTTCTTGGGAATTACTATTTTTTTTTTTTTTGAAATTTTGCTTCAAGAGAGACACCACCTTACTACAATTGATGATGAAGAAAACAGAACTTTATTACGATTTGCGTGCAGGGGTAGAAGCTCTATTAGCAGGCAAAAAAAAAAAAAAAAAAAAAAAACCAACACGGTGTTCAGAAATAATGGGTAGAAAAGGTATTGAGAATGGTAGATTAAAAATAATTCTGGGTTTAGAGTGTGGGCAACGGTGGGGATAATTGGGGAAGGTATCTTGGTGGAAGTGCTAAAAGAGGAGAGAATTTGGATTCCTAGAGAAGATTTAAAAGTATGAATCAACAGAAGAGCCCAGAATAGCAAGCCATTTATATAATTAAAAAATCATTAGCCATATTAAAACGGTAGAAACAAACAGATGAAATTAATTGTAATAACGTATTTCATCAAACCCAATATGTCTGATACTACTTCAGCATTAATCGATATCAAAATATTTAATGCGATATTTTATATCCTCTTTCCATATTGCCTTCCGTCTCCAGTGTGTATGTTATACTCCCAGCACATCTCAGTTCCATCAGCCGTGTTTCAAGTGGTCAGTAGCCTCATGTGGGCAGTGGTGACTTTTACTCAACATAAGTGATCTAAAAGTCGTAAGAACAGAGTCATGTGAAAGTGATGGGGGCAAGGAGCTTTGAATTGGGGTGGATAGTGAAGTCTTCTCTGTGTTAGGAATAATGCAGAAAAGAGAGTAGCAAACTCTAAGTAAGTAAACCGTAAAAGGAGAAAAGGGAGTGGGTTGGGCAGCGGTGATCCTGTTGTATGTGAAGGTGCATGTGAGCTCTGACCGAGAGTAGGTCCCAGCTGACTTGCAGACGTGGTGCAAATACGCGTCACAGAAACGATGGGTGAAGGTGATGCTGTGTGCCGGGGGAATGATGGAAAGAGCTGTCCGTTGGTAGAAATACAGAAGAAAACTTTAAATTGGGGGTGCTTACAGCAATGATTCAGGGAGAAAGGAATTGGATTGCTTGAAAACAAAGACTTAAGAAGTGAGGGATGGCAGAGAGTCCATATATAATCGTTGGATGGATGATAAACATATAGTGAGAGATTCACATGGAAGATAATGCCAGTATGGAGCATGGTGAAGAGAAGAAAACATTTGAGAAGAAAACACTGAGATGATGCAGGAAGAAGAATATGCTGGGACCAACTGGGAGATGACAGTGTAGTGAACGTTATTTTTAAAAACTAAATTAAAAATTTGCCGATTTCTGAATAGAGATTGGCAATAATGACAGAAACCATGCAAGGAGACTAGGGAAACTTTCTAGGAGCATGATATTTGAGGGCTGATTGCTATGTGCTAAGCACCCAATTGTAGCTAGAGAACATTTTAGGTGACCAATTTTTGAATAGGTGCCCATTATGACTGTCAAGATGTATTTACTCATGAGAGAAAAACAGGAAATGATAATGTGATATGGAATCAGAGACTTCTGTTACAATTAGGAGGGAAATTTTTCTTGGAAGCAATGGAGACGCATGTTTTCCTAGAAATGTTGAGCACACAGAGTGTTTGCTCCGCTGACATTTATAGAAAGGCAAGTGTTGCATTAACTTAATGTGATCGAAGGGTCATTTATTTAGGAGCCATGACACATGCACTCAGGTCTCAGCTTCGTCACTTATTAGTTGTGCAGCTTTGGCAAGTTGCTCCCTTCAATTCAGGGAACATTTATTGTGTGTTTATTACGGGCTTAGTATATTCAAGACACTATGGGAGAGTCAAGTCTTATAACTTGTCTAGGCTTAAGTTTCCTCATCTGAAACATAAAAGTTTTGATTTAGATTATTTAAAAAAAAATTTTTTTAATCATTTATTTCTGAGACAGAGCATGAGTGGGGGAGGGGCAGAGAGAGGGGAGACACGGAATCGGAAGCAGGCTCCAGGCTCCGAGCTGCCAGCCCAGAGCCTGACGCAGGGCTCGAACTCACGGACCGTGAGACCATGACCTGAGCCGAAGTCGGACGCTCAACCGACTGAGCCACACAGGCGCCCCCAGATTAGTTTTAATGTCTCTGTCAATTCCATAGAATAAAAGCTTGTTTTTCTAGCTTCAGTGCGTTTCATGGGCCCCTTGTAAAGGGTTCTGTTAATTATTAGTAGGGGAAAAATTACATCTTTATTTTTACTTTATTCCTAACTAAAAGTTGGCATTTTCTTTAATTACGAGTGTAGGCCAGAAACGATAGTAGTTTCAGCAGTAACTGAGATTTTTGTCATCAATAGAAATTACAGATGCTTTCTTATAAGTTTGTACAGTCTTTGGAGGCATCTTGTTCAAAGAATTAACAAGCGTATATGATTATAACACAAATGCATTTTTAAATATCTGAAAACTGCATTTTTATATGGTTAGCTTCTCACGTAATCCTATGTGTTTTATGTTATACACCTAAAAAACATTATTCTGAGAAGGGATTCACAGGTTGTATCAGACTGCCAAGGAGTTCATGGCACAGTGTTAAGAACCCCTAGATGAGGGACAGAGATCTGAGAAATGACAAGAGGAAAATTGTATCCGGAGGATTAGAATGGGATATTGAGGTGCCTTATACCATTGTGCAAGTAACACTTGGGAGGGTTGGAATAGAGAAGGGGGATCTCTGCAGTGGCATATGTAAATATGGAGATATATATTTAGATGAGTAGGAGGGTAATTCTTATACTCAGAATGATGGGCATAAATAGTCTATACTGGGAATAATGGGAGCAAGGAAGTAATTGGAATAACGAAGGGGAAATATTTTAATTGGAAAGGAGGAACATGACATGATGAACGAAGTGCTTTGCATCGAGAGTAATGTCACGATGGGAAGCTACAGGCAGGAATTTTGCCTTGAAAGCAATGGGGAAAGAAGGAGCTTTGCCTCAACCGAAGCTGGGAATTGGGAAATGGAAACGAGCGTGATGGAGCAGATGTGCGACAAGAGAAGCTTAAGTAGGACTGATGGCAGGGAAAGGGGGTGGTGGGGGAGGATTTTTATCTAGAGGGAATAGGAAAATGCCCCATGCTGGGGTAGGAGAGAAGAAACCCCGAACCAATGCAAAGGATGGCACTGTCTGTGCAGGGGGTGGTGCTCACGGCGACAGTGGTAGTGATGATGAGGCAAGAGGTCCGGATGTGGGAGTGATGGAGAAAAGGCGTGGGTTTTTCGTTGGCAATACGGCCATGCTGGGAGCAAGTTGTCAGCTTAGAAACACCGATGTGCTAATTGGGAGAAAGAGTGTGGGGAGAAGAGATGCTTGAATTTGGTGTGATGGAACAGCGGACTTCCACAAGTTGAACTGAGTTGTGGTAGGAAGAGACAACACAGTACTACAACTAGTTGTGAAGCAATGTCTTCATTCCCTTCCCATTGTGGAAGGGAAAGGAATAACCTTCAAGTGATGACATGAAAAATCTGTATTAGAAGCAAGGGGGCTGCAGGGACTCAGAGAGACTAGGGTTATGAGGAGGAAAGAGCATGGTGTGAAAAATGAGCATGGGAGAAGCAGAAAAAAATGCTTCTGAACTGGGGGTGAAGGGAGATGGATTTCTTGACCGGATTACGGAGGAAATGGAATTACAATGGAAGCAATGGAGAAAATGGAAGTCTGTATTGGGAGCAATGGGAAGAGAAGTATAGTGCAGAAGTATACTAGAAGGAGGGAGGAAGACGAAATTATCCTGAGAGTGAAGGTAAGAAGCACTTTGTGCTGGAATTGGTGACAGCCCTTCTACACGTTATGCGTAGATACTAGACACGTGTGACTGAGGGATCCTGGCCAACTCACACCGTCTATGTCTTAACTTCCTCATCAGTACCATTAGGGGTTTGACTTAGATGATCTCCAAGGTCACTTCCAGCTCTACAATCGTTTTATCTGTAAGGATACCTTTATTAATTAATTGTTTCCCTTTCATCCTGAGCAAAGGGGTTGGGGGAAATTCTGTACTTCTCAGTGCTGAATTGTCGTGGCCGCTGAAAAGGAGGCAGGCTGGGATATGTACATCTTGAGGCGAAATCGGGGCTGGGCTTGAGGATAGTGGAGGTCTTGTCCTCTGGGATTGCGGAGGTGTTATCAGAGCTATGGCTGTGTACAGTTGTCAGAGAGAGGAACGTCTGATGAAGGAGAGTGATCTTATCAAGGCCAAAAAAATTTGGGATGGGAGCCCCTGGGTGGCTTAGTCGGTTAAGCGTCTGAGTCTTGATTTCGGCTCAGACCACGATCTCACGATTGTGAGACCAAGCATCTGGCTCTGTGCTGGGTTTGGAGCCCGCTTAAGATTCTCTCTCTTCCTCTGTCCCTTCCCCGTTCTTGTTCTCATTCTCTCACGCTCTCTCTCCCCCTTCCTCCTTCCCTCTCTAAATAAGTTAATAAATACACAACAACAACAACAAAAAACTTTAAAAAATTGGGGATCAGTTGTGCCTGACTTTACCTGGTGAGGAAGGAAGGAGTGCCCGTGAGGGAGTGAGAAAAAGAGAAGCCGTGTTGCGGAGCCCGTTTCTGGCCTTCTCTGTTACGTCTTCATCTGGTACAGTATTTGTGCTAGGGTGCCACGGCAATCCAGTGTTCACAAAGAGCTGTGGTGCCGCACAGCGGAACGAGCAGGGGCTTTGGATACAGATCTCGGTGCTACCCTTTCTTCGCGAGACAGATATTAACAGCAGCATACTCAGTCACAGTTTCCTCACCAGCAAAATGGGGCAACGATACTCACCTCACAGAGTTAAGGATTAGATGAGAAGATGTTGTTCAGCATCCTCAAGTAATAGGTGTGCAAGAAATTCCTGGTGTCGTCCGTGTACTGGAAACGGATGGGGAGCCTACCTGGGAATTCAGTTGTGGAAGACTTCTTTACTAGAATCGCCTAGGATAGGCGACACCCTTTGTGCTGATAGGGCGAAATAAGTCTGGAAGTAATGCTAGAAAGAGCACTGTATCCTGAGAAGTGAATGCCGGGAGAGAACCAATGTATGCAGCGGATGAGGGCAGATGTCCCATTTTTTCCTTTGGCCCTTTCCCCCTCCTTTGATGTCTCTGTCTCACATTTCGGCATTCTCTGTAGAAGCCAAGACTACCCCACACCTTCCTTCCGTGTCCCACCGGAGCCTGTTCTTTTCTTTACATTGTGTGTATATTAAAAAACACCTCTCCTCCTCTCCTCACCCGAATTCCAATTCCCTCATATGTCTGATCTCGCCTTGACGTTAAGAGCAAAGCTATTGGATTAAAGTAATTCACGCTCAGATGGATTAAGGAGATTTTTTAAAGTCCACGTGAATTTCAAACTGGTGGAATATTAGGTGGCGTTATTATGAATAATTTCAGGTAATGCGGAAACACTGTTTTGGATGGGATTGCTGTGGAGTGAGGCGGAGGGGCTTACTTTCCCCGGAGTCATGCAATTCTTGTCACTTGCAGTTACAGCACGGGGTGCGGTCAGAGCTCTTTGGGTTGCAGGTGACAGTAGCTCAACTCTAAGCTAAAACGGGCATTTATGGATTCACGTGGTTCTAAGTATAGGAGTTGAGTGGATCCGAAAATGCAAACAGTATCTGTTAGATCTTTTTTTTCCTTTCACTTGGCTGAAGGAAAGAGGCTTTGCCACATTCCGTCTTTAAGAGAGGTGAGAAAGGGCACAAGCATAAGCAGCTCTAAATTTTTACAATCCTAGCTTGAGACCCCAGTGGATTCTAACACACACAAAATTCTAGAGTGACCGATGCACTGGAGTCCAGTCTCCTGGCAGATGGGAGAGATGGGATGTTAGGATTGGTCAGATCCAGGCCACGTGCTGCACGGCCGCGAAGGCGGGGAAATGCGACGGACAGGCCACCGCACTGGGTAGCTGATGAAAAGCGGTGCCCAAAGGGAGGGAGGGACGGGTGCTGAGCAGACAAAAACACATCCCAAACAGATGTCTACCTCAACCCAAAAGAAAGAATCTACCTTAACTCCCTTCTCCCTGGCTCACTAAGTACTCCTAAGAGTGAGGGAAGAGACAGGGAGAGCGGAGCGCTGAAGAGAGCTCTGTAATGAACAAGGTGGAGAGATGGGCACGGTAGAAAAATGTCTGTTCCTCAGTGAGGCTGAGTCCTGTACAAGAAAGAGCTGTACTTGCGGGATGATGGAGATATTTGTAAACTAGAAGCTAGAAAAAGAAATGGATAGTAAAACAAAACTGTTTCCATAATTTGGCGATACTATTTTTTAAATGAAAAAATACAGGGGTGCCTGGGTGGCTTAGTTGGTTAAGCGTCCGACTTCGGCTCAGGTCATGATCTTACAGCTCGTGGGTTCAAGCCCCGCCCCACATTGGGCTCTGTGCTGACAGCTCGGAGCCTGGAGCCTGCTTTGGATTCTGTGTCTCCCTCTCTCTCCACCCCTCCCCTGCTCGTGCTCTGTCTCTCTGTCTCTCTCTCAAAAGTAAACAAACATTTAAAAAATTTTTAATGAGAGAATACATTTCTAAATAAAAGGAATGCCGACTGGTAAGATTACATCATACAAACAATAAGGACAGAAAAAATAGATCCAGTAGGAATTTTGTCTTGGGGAATGATGGGAGAAATAGCCTATTAAGGACAAAGGTGAAATTTGGTAAGTGAGGCCTCTCTTATGGCAAGTGTAAGAGCCTTCTCTGAGCATGGTAAGGGAAGATATTAATGATGAGGCTGGAGCTCTGGAGTGATAAGTGAAGGGGATGAGATCTAAAACCAGGTTTGGTGGGAAGGTTATCTGATGAGGCGTCTGGGCATTTACTTCAAGTGCGAAGGGAAAAGAAGATATTTTACTGGAAAGGATAGAAGGAGCATTGGTTGGAGATTTAGGAGACCAAGGTTCTAGACATTAATCTATCTCTAGCTGCGTGACTTAGGAAAATCATTTAATCTTTCTGAAACTCCGTGTTTTCACCTGAAATAAGGTTGCCAAGCCCTCCGTTAGTGCTACTAATAGGTCTACTCTATTTCAGCGAGTTGCTTAAAGGTAAACAGTAAGCGTGGAGATGTTTTGGAACATCAGCGTTTACAAGGGTGCCCTTGGCAATGACAGTGTTGGTATGCCATGAGAGGAACTCTGAGCTTGGAGTGGTGGGGAAATTGCCCTGAGCTCGTCATGAAGGTGGGAGGGGTCCTGGACGACAGTGGTGTAGAGAAGACTCTCAAGTCAATTTGGAGTAAGGAGTGCTGAAGGGTCGTGGGAGAGTGGAGAGACAGAAAGTAAGAATGAATTTTCCTCATTGCACCAAAAGTTATAGGAAGGGGTGGTAGCATGAAAGGGGATGAGTGAAAAATAAATTGAAAGTGAGCTAATTGCCGTAAATGACGAGAGAAAGTACTGTCTCCACAAAGAACAGAGAAATAATTCCGTGCTGGACATCATGATGAAGATTTGGAAACGAGAATGGTGGCAAACGTACCTCTTTTTTTGAGGGGTGACCTGAGTTTCTTTCTACCTTTTGACCTCACGCAAAATTGTTTCTGTATTCAGGGAGCTGAGTAGTTGACTCGGGAGGAGACTTACTACCCTGACAGTAGTTCGGGGTGTGGGAGGGTAGTTGTTTTGGAAGTAGAGGGAAGTCAGAACTGAGTATCATGAGAGAGAGACTTCTCTTCAGTGAATAATAAAGGCTGTTGATTTTATAGAAGGTGAAACAGAACAGGATGGATGAGGGACAGCACAGGGGCTCTGTGAGTTCCCATAGCTGGGGTCTAAAGTGGTTTTCCACTCCTTGGGTGGTTGTCTGCACCACAACCCAGGCCCAGCCCACCCTTCTTGGTGACCACAGCTCTAGACGGTGCAAGTCTGGTGCTATTTATTTTTTCTCCTGGAGAGTATCTACCGGGGGTTCTTTGGCCCTTGATTTCTTCCCCAGCCTGACCAGACCCACTCATAAGATGGGCTTTTCTGTACCTCTGGTGCCCTCTTGGAAGGAAGGCCCCACGCAGTTGTGTCCCTGGAGCCTGAGTACTGCTCTCTGGAGTGGGAAGTATACTCTCGGCATGGACTTGACAAGTAATTGTGGCATAAACCTTCTGATTTCTGGTTCTTAGGATAATCACATCCACCGTGAGAATTCGTAAGAACTCTAGATATTTCCTCGTAACTGATCTGCCCCACACTCATAGGATAGACACCACACTTCTTCCTGATCCTAGGCTTACACGTAAGGAGTAAGCTGAAAACTCAGCATCCTCTTATGTCACCAATAACATCACTTTCATACGCAAAGAACAGAACCTTTCTGTTTGGCCTAGCTATGTACATAGTCAAATTGTTTCCAATTAAAACTTTTTTCTTCTGCTGAAATTATTCTCATCAGAATCATTATTTCCCATGTAAAATTTTCAATGAGGTCTTATCTTATGGATCAAGTTTTTTTGTTCATATCAACCGGTTATAGCATCTGCAATTAGTAATTTACTTTTATGGACATTATATCTACCAAGCCCAGTTATTCTAAATCAAATTTTGCAATTAGAAATTTTATTAAAAAGATTTGCTTCTGTCAGTTTTTAGTCAATAACACGTTTTTCTACGTGCAGTTTGTTTTATCTTGTTTGATTATATTTACCATTAATATTCATTACAAATCAGATAAAATAAAATAGCTTGCATTTATTTTGTAGCTCATCCATTAGAAAAGAGTAAGCTGTTTCAGGATTACTATATTGTTTTGTTTTTGAGAGAGTGTGCACGTGCACACAAGGTGGGGAGGGGCAGAGAGCGAGCAAGAGAACCTTAAGCAGGCCCCATGCTCTCGTGCAGCGTGGGGCCCCGGTCCCACAGCTACGAAATCATGACCTGAGCAGAACTCACGAAGTGGATGCCACCACGGTGCCGCAGGATTGGTACATAGTTAAGGGTTGGTCTCCCTTTTTGCCTCACCTAATTCTTTTGAATGTGTCTCCTTCACTTTGGGCAATGATTCTTAAAGTGCTCTGTCTTAGTGGAGCAAAGAACATGTGGCAGGGTGAAAATGTTTTGTTTTGCTCCAAATGCAGCAATGTTTGGGGGGAGAAAGGCAGGGGTGTGATTTTTTAAGCGTTTTGCTCTTTTCCCCCCTATTTTCTACCCCTTCTTTCGACTTTCCAGCCCTTTGACTTTCTCCGATTCATCATTTCATTCTCCTGCCGCTACGTCTGCCCCACTTCTCTCTTGTCCCAGTCCTCTTTCTGCCTTCTTTGGCCTTGCCTTTTCTTTCTCACTTCTCAGTGTTATTCACTGCCCTAGACCTTCTCCTTTGAGGGTCAAGCTGTATTTCCCCCTCCCGTGGCTTTCTCCTATTGCCCCGCCCCCACCTGCCTCCAAGAGTTCCTTATCAGAGCCCTCGATGTCATGATTATAAAGGCTCAGAGAGAAACTCTGGCCCCTGTCACTCGGCATCCCACCGGGATCGAGTAACCAAGAGAGGTTGTGAACCTGTGCCCCATGTATGGCTTTAAAAGCAGCACTGAGGGAGGCCTGCTTATGTGGGCTTGGTTTTATGGAATCTGTCTGAAGACAGAGGGATAGATGATATGATCTCAGGGGGCCCTGCCAGATCAAGGAAGCTGGGAGCCTCGTCTCAATCACCATCAGTTTAGATTTATGGGACGCCCCCTGGGTGCTCGGAGCTGTGCTAAATGATTTCACCCTTCAGGCCCTGAAATCCAGTTTCTGCCTTTTTAGCAGCTGTTTAAAATATTGTAGTGTTGGGCTGCGTTTTTACAAGCTTTTATTCTTTTTGTTATTATTTACTACAAACCATGTTTTAAAAATTGCAAGTTTAAGGATTTAGTAATGATGTATGTTCACTTCATCTTCATGTATTTGGTAATGATGTATATAGTAATGAGGGGTTTCCCCTCCTTTCTTTTAGCATAAGACCCTATAGATTCCCACTGCATATGGCTTTCTCTCCAGCCAATGTGAGATCAGAGGGCATACTGAAAAGTGGATAGAATCATACTCATGGAGAGGATGTCTTCTGGGCACTGGATGGGGTGGAGTTGTGGGGAATATTTTAGGAGAGGGTTGGGAAAGGAAGAATAGAGATAGAAGTGGGAGAGAGAGGGGCGCCTGGGTGGCTCAGTCGGTTAAGCGTCCAACTTCGGCTCAGGTCATGATCTTGTGGTTCATGAGTTCGAACCCCATGTCGGGCTCTGTGCTGACAGCTCAGAGCCTGGAGCCTTCTTCAGATTCTGTGTCTCCTTCTGTCTCTCTGCCCCTCCCCTCCTCAAGCTCTGTCTCTCTCAAAAAGAAATATTAAACAATAAATAAATAAATAAATAAATAAATAAATAAATAGAAGTGGGAGAGAGGGAGGAAGGGAGAAAGTGCTGGGAATAGGTTTTTATTTAGTCAACAAATATTTATTAGGTGCCTACTCTGTGCAGTTGATTTCCTAGATGCTGAAGATACAGCAGTGAAAAAAATGTGTTAAAAATCCCTACCTTCATGAAGCTTCTATTCTAATAGGAAAAGACAGTCAATAAAATAAACAAATAAAATTGGTGACATGTACTATAGCAACAAATAAAGCAGAAAAGGGAGATAGGAATACTGGGAGTTGTTTGTTTGTTTAGGGAGTTGTCATTTTTATTAAAAAAAAATTTTTTTTTCAACGTTTATTTATTTTTGGGACAGAGAGAGACAGAGCATGAACGGGGGAGGGGCAGAGAGAGAGGGAGACACAGAATCGGAAACAGGCTCCAGGCTCTGAGCCATCAGCCCAGAGCCTGACGCGGGGCTCGAACTCACGGACCGCGAGATTGTGACCCGGGTGAAGTCGGACGCTTAACCGACTGCGCCACCCAGGCGCCCTGGGAGTTGTCATTTTTAAAAGATGATCAGGGTAAAGCAAGGACCTGAAGGAGGCAGGAGATGAGCCAGCGCAAAAATCTCGATGAAGAGCCTAGTATTCCGAACAGAAGAATAAGCTGGCGGAGGGGGAGGGCAGGGCAGGCAGAAGCAGGGAAACCAGTTTGGAGAAAAGGTCGATGAACTGGGCAAGACATGATGCTGACTTGGATTAGTGGTCGCAGAGGAGGTGGTGAGAAGGGCAGGCTCTGGGATCGGGCATGGGTTGTGAGAGAGAGGAGTGAAGGATTGATCTGAACCACAAGGAGGACGGAACTACCGTTAACCAAGCCGGGACATCCATGGGTGCAGATGGCGAAGAGCTGGTTTGGGGGAGAGGTCAGGAGTTCAGTTTGGGACACGTTAAGTTTGAGGTGCGTGGAAACGGAAAGGAGTGTGAGGAGGAACCGTTGGCGACGCGAAGGAGGAAGCCAAGGACGTGACTGTTGCAGAAAACAAAACGTACTTGGCCGGGAAGGAGGGACGGGAGAAAGTGTGGACCGAGAGGGGAGGACGTGAGGAGGGATATCGAGACACCACGTGGAGCGGGTGCTGAGCAGCTCAGACCAGCTGCCAAAGAGAATAGAGCATCCTTGCTAATGAAAAGCAACAAACAGGAGGAACATGGGAAGGCTGGGTGAGCCTAAACTAGGGTATGCCACACGGGTTTTGAAGTCAGATAGAATGAAGCACGAAAGGAAGAAAAGGCAGGGCCTGGGGATAAAAATGCCCTTGAGATGCGCAGCAGCTGACTGTGACGGTGGTGGGTAATCTGGAGGTGGGCTGACAGTTCTGGCCTCTAAGGAGAGTGTAAACATGGTTCTCAAGGAAAAGAAACAGGCGTAGATTGATTGCGTCAGGGAAGGGAAAGGACGACCCTGGGGATGGGGAAGGGGAAAGTTACTGGGCTGGTCCTAGAGACGCTGAGAAGTTCCTTCTGGAGCACAGGCAGGTGGGGAGGTGTGCTGGAAGGTGTTCTAGCCCCGTAGGCACGTGCACACACGTTTCCCCTTTAAAGCATTTCACCGCTCCCTGAAGTTATTTTACTTCGGGCCGTATTTTCCACCTCAGATCTTCTGCGTGTCCGTGTGATGCGTGGTGGTTATAGATAGATGCACTCCGGCACTTACAGAATCCTGCCCCCTTCACGCATCAACCGGATGGTAAAAAGCTGACTGTTCAGTTTACTCTTGTTCTCTTTCCTATTGGTTGGCTTTCTTTTGAGTTTTTGTTTCACTGCTTATTGGCCCTTTGGGCAGCAAACAAGGCAGTTTTACAACTCAACTACTGAAAATATTTGTAATGCGTTCTTTGCAGTTCTGACAAAACAGTGGGCAGGAGTAAAACCAATGATTAAGTATTAGAATTACACACGGATTTGAAATGCTTCATATGGCTGATTACAAATAATCAGTAATCTACTAAATGAGCCAAAATTTGTTTTACCATTTTCCTATCTGTATTTTCCCTTGTTGCCCTTCTCTTTCTTCGTCTCCTCCCGTATTCCCTCCAGTTCCTCCAGCTGACGTCAAGCTCAGGGGCCTCAGGATTCTGAACTTGAGCAGAAAGCAGCTGTTTATGCCGCTCAAGCATCCTTGGTTGGGAAAGAGGGAAGGTGGGAAAGAGAAGATATCATTTTATAATTAAGGAGTAGGGGAAGGATGAAAAGGGGACTAAGAGGGCTAAGCGATTGGAAGAAAAATCTGGCCACAGATAAGGTGGCCCTGGGAGGGCTCCCCATTCTGGGCTGGACGATCTGGTCAAGAATTAGAAGTAGGGGTAAGGAAACCTCTTTGGGGTAAGGAAATCCTTTGATAATATTTCTTGGGCCCAGATTTGGGGATTGGTGGGGATGGGGAATCACATGACCCTTAGGTTTCCGTCTGGAAATGAGATTCTAAGATTCTAGATCTAGGGAAGAGGGAAGGTGGGGAGACAGTTTAGCACTGGGGCGGGTGAGGATTCCTAGGAGAGTAACAAAGGCCGCAGTGTGATGTCCCCCCCCCCCCCCCATCCTGCAGAAGCGCATCCTTCTACACGGCTTCCTCCTGCCCATAGTAACGGAAAGGCTCCTAGGCCGGGTCCCACACTGCTTCATTCTGGGGCCTGAGGCTGTGCAGTCTGGATCTGGAGGGGTGGTGAAGGAGTGGAAAGTGCTTGGTCTGGGTTTGGAGAAAGCTGGGAAGGTAGTGGGTAGGGAGAAAGAGGTGGGGGGGGCGGGTGGTAAAGTTGGGTCACAGTCCTGGGAATGACATTCCTTTGATATGCACTGACTGCCTCCCCCCACTTTGCTGTAGTGAAATCTGTGCTGGTTAATAGCTCTCTTTCCATCTCTTTGTCTTCCCTGAACCTCTTCCCCCCCCCCCCCCCCCCCCGTGTCCTGGATGTGCCGTCCTTGTCTCCCCTCCTCCCCATCTCCTCCCTTCCACGTCTCATGCCCTCCTGCCGTCATCCTGTCCGTGCCCGGCCCTGGTTCCATGTGCCTCCTCCAACCTGTCTGCCTTTTCCTTGCCTGCTCCTTCCCCGTCCGTTGGTTTTCGCTCCCCACAGCAGAGGGGAAGGTGTACAGCTCAGATGAGGAGAAGCTGGAGGCACCAGCAGGAGACCCGGCAGGCAGCGAACAGGAGGAAGAGGGCTCAGGCGGTGACAGCGAGGACGACGGTTTCCTGGACAGTTCTGCAGGGGGCCCAGGGGCTCTCCTGGGACCTAAACCGAAGCTAAAGGGAAGCCTGGGGACTGGAGCTGAGGAGGGGGCACCAGTGGCAGCTGGAGTCACAGCTCCTGGGGGCAAAAGCCGACGGCGCCGCACGGCATTTACCAGTGAGCAGCTTTTGGAATTGGAGAAGGAGTTCCACTGCAAGAAATACCTGAGCTTGACAGAGCGTTCCCAGATCGCCCATGCCCTCAAGCTCAGTGAGGTGCAGGTCAAGATCTGGTTTCAGAATCGGCGGGCCAAGTGGAAGCGCATCAAAGCTGGCAACGTGAGCAGCCGTTCCGGGGAGCCCGTGAGAAACCCCAAGATTGTTGTCCCCATACCTGTGCATGTCAACAGGTTTGCTGTACGGAGCCAGCACCAACAAATGGAACAGGGCGCCCGGCCCTGAAGGGGCTCCCAAGGATCCTGGAAGGCAGCCGATCTGTCCCCGAGTCTGCTCTGAGACTGGGTTAGGGTTCTGCGGACCAGCGGGGCTGCTGCTACGATGCTGCCCTGGGAGAGGGCTCCGTCGGCAACTAACTTAGCGCTAGGTACGCTCTCCTGGCAACCTGAGACCTGGGCCCCTGGCCCTGAGCCTATTCCAGGGATCCTCAGACCGGGGGCTTCAGAGATAACGGGGCTTGAGTCCTCATCACTGCGGAGCTGTTGTGGGGGGGGAGACGGACTCCTGGGGAGGGGGTGGGTTCTCACCCGCCAAGGGCCTGAAAGCTTCCCACTAATGCCCTGGGATTACTTCTCACAGGGGTGGAAAGAATCCAGGGTGATGCCTAGCCAAGCTGATCACAGCTCCTTATTTATTTTCTGTAAAGTTTGTATATATGGAGCTATCTGCCTCTGTCTGTCCGTCTGCACCCCTGAGAGAGACTGCGAAAGTTCGATGTTCCGTCATCATTAGCCAGAGTTCAGTTCCCTCTTACTGCCTCGTGGGCGCGGTCTGGCCTGTCTGTAGCGCAAGGGCATGCAAAGAAACAGAATGAAACTGTCACCAGCCTCCTTAGAAAACCTTCCGCTCGCACCATCTCCCCCCATGTAAACTACCTTCACTTCTGTCCTTCCCCGTCCCGGTACCTCCCACAGTCCGCACCTAGGCCTCACGTTCCCAGCACAACGCTTCTTTTCTCTTTACCCATTAAACAGGCAAGCTTCTTCATCTCTGCTTTCTTCTCTTTGGAAGAGCTGGCAGACTTGAGAACAGAAGATCCACTCCCTTTTGCGTTACGAGGGGAAATGAGTACTTGACCCTAGTTTATTTAGCTGGCGTACGGCCAGGCCCCAACTAGGCAGACGCTGGCAGTCCCGTCAGTGACTAGGCAGGGCAGTTTGCGGGGTGCACCGTTAGCATCCGCGAGCTCATTACTTTTTCCGGGCAGAGGACGCAGCAGCTTGGTCCATCTCTGCCGCGCTTTGGAATTTCAGATGTGAGGGCCTGGAGCACGACTCCTTTCTGGTTCTCTGTTCGTACTGCGTTAACTGGTGTCCCCTCTTCCCCATCGTGTGTTTTGCCAAGGTTGGGGTACCAAATCCTCTTCTGTTATGAAACGACATTGGTTGAGAGGCCCCCCCCGCAAAACGGATAAGGCAGGAAGGAATGATGGTTCTGGACGTGTGTACTATAGGAGAAGCTACAGAGATAGGACCTGGGAGCTTGGGGGTTGGGATTCTAAGAGCTAGTTAGGGGGACCAAGTAAACGTGAGGATGAGACTTCAGGGGCACTTGCAAGAAACCGGGTATCCTGTGAGTGAAAGAAGACAAACTAAAGCTATTTGCCATTTCCCCCACCTTCACAGAAGGGCTACTATGCTGTACCAACTGTGGAGCGGGGCTGCACAGACACGCCTGCACAGACATTGGGGAAAGAGGATTATTACAGAAACCAGCTGAAGTTGGGATCATGGTAAGCGGGGCTTCTTGGGAAGAAACCTGACCTGCACTGATCTGGGAGGACAGCTAGGGGAGAGAACAGAGCCGCCGAGAAGAAAAATGGGCAGAGCGAGGAGTGAGGCTAGGACACTCAGAAGATTAAGGTCAGGGAGGGAAATACAAGCTCAAATACCTGGCCGGCCCCCTCACCTTCCTTAGAAAACTGCTGCTACTCCTGATTCCTAGCATGGCAGACCAACCAGTATTTACTCAAACATCTGCTAAGCGCCTCGTATGATGAAGACAGGCTTCCCTGGCAGTTCCTTTCTCCCAGCTGGTTTTGGCAACCAAACAGCAAGCCGGGGCTGTGACCGGTTATTCGCAACAGGGTCGCGGTTCCCCAGCTCGGATGCAGGGGTCCAGGCTGCTATTTGGCTAAAATCCAGCCAGGCTTGAAAATTAGGTTAAAAAAAAGTAGTCCGGACCAGCCCCATTCCCGATCTAGATTGAGGCTGTCTCTGCCCACGGAGGGAACCTATGAGATTAGATGCTTTTTAGGGGCCAGGCCAGGCAGTGGTTGAGGATCACAGGCGCTATTGTCACTTTGGCGGTCGGGAATTCGTGTCCACAGGTCTAGGGCTAGAGCAGACGTTCTCTGGTGCTGTGCCTGAGGGAAGGAGGCTGGGGGGAAACCGAAGCCCTGATTTGCCATTTTTTTCCGGATTTACTATGAAGCGTCCTAAACTATACTGGACAGTACTCAGCCAGTTAAGCAGCTTGTTTTCCTTAGGGAAAATAAGAAAGTTGATTATTGCTAGTATGTTTCTGAGCCCAGGAGCCCCTTCTTATACATACCAGAGGCCCTATTTCTGTTCTACCCTGATCTTTGCCTAAGGCTCTTATCAGCCTTGCAAAAGGGCTGCGGACCAAGAAAATACAATCTGGTTTCTTCTCTGAACAGCATTTACTTAGCATTTGCTTAGTTATCTACCTGCACTTAGGTGGGTTCCCATCAGAGTGCCAGCCCCCCCCCCCCACCCAGTGTACACTCATTAAGTGTTGGAGAAAGACGGGGCCACCAGCAAAGCGGTTGTAGGGATGGGAAAACGGGCTCCTTGGAGAGCAGGGACCTTAACTTTGCAAGTTCTCATCCTTCAAGAATAGGTATAGAGGGGTTTCCCTCAGGTCTTTCTAGAATGAGGGATAGAGGGAGAAACAGGAGCTCAGGATTCTGCCCCCAGCTTGGCAGGATGTTGGTGGGAATCCAGGTGGTGGTTCTGCCATCAGTGACCTACCTCCTCGCCTCTCCTCAAAAGCAAAGCCGAGGCCTGAGTCCCGGCGGCAGTGCTGCCCTAGTAAAGTCCAGCCACTTGCCCTTGTGGCTTCCTCAGAACTCTTCTCCTGCACCTTGAGCGTCTCCCCGTAGGTCTGGCTATGTGAGCTACTTCCCAGACTCTTAGGAAAGAGGACGACGCTTCTGTCCTCCTTCTGGGTGCACTTTGGCCAGCACCAGGTGTGGCATGAGGTTACTGGAGACCAGCCGGAAAAACTTTCCGAGGGTAGGGGTGGGGCATGTGAGGAGGGGAAGCAGCAGAAAGCTTCCAGTAGGAAGCACAAAGCTCCGTACCTCCTTTCGGGGTTCGAAGCCAGTGCTACCCACAAACTCAACTACGCTGCTGGCAGGAAAGGGCCAAAGGAAACGCATGTCGTGGCCTGAGCAGAGACCTCAGGGCCTCAGGCCAACCGAGAGAGGAGTTACTCCCAGAGTACAGACCGAAGATAGCACCAAGAAGTAGGGCTGAAGGACCTTTCTGGAAGGGCAGAGACATAAAAGGGGAAAACAAGGCCACACACAGTCTGGTTTACTGGCTCATCACACACACCAGATATGTACACAAACATAAATACTCCAATGTACAAATTTACACGGACTCACAGATCACCCCCTCGTCTCTTTCATCCAGCACCCCCCAACCTGTGCCCTATCCGTCCAGGCTCCGTTTTAGGATGAAGGCTTGCAGGGGGCTGGCAGGAGAAGGTAGGAATCTGGAGGAGGGAGAGGTCCTGCTCCCCTCTCCTCACAGGTACCTCCAAAGGGTCCTGTCCCTTTTCAGTGGCACCGTGGGGTAGAGGGCTAAAATACCTCCACTCCCCCTCTGCTGCAGCTCAAATCCCAGATGTCTCCTCTGGTCCCTCTGTCTTTCTCATTTGGCTCTTCTTCTGTTTGACTCTTCCTCATTTCCTCTCCTTCTTCCTTTCTCTGTCTTGGCTCCCCCCAGTGCGTGTAGGGAGGAGGGGCCCCAGGCCACGGAGTCCTTCTGGCCCCTGTGCCCTCTTCCTGGGCCTTATAGAAGGCTAGGACTTCGGTGCAGCTCAGCAGAGGTGTTGGCGCCATTGGCAGGCTCTCTGTTGGGGGTAGGTGCTAAGCCACAGCCCTCCCCAGGGCAGCCATGCTGGATCAAGATGTCCGCGCACTCCTGGCTACCGGCCCGACGGGCGTAGGCCAGCGGAGTCAGGCCCCGGGCGTCCCGGCTCCTCACGTCCACCCCATACTGCAGAAGGAAGCACATTTTCACAGTTGGCACGACATGGCAAGGAAGGTGTGGGTTCTTGGGGGCAGAACGGAGATCAGGTAGGTCAGAGGAGCCTTCGAGGGTGGCCCTGGCAAGGCAAGGAGGGAGCCCACAACTCACCCAGATGAGCAGCTGTGTGAAGACGACGTTGGCCATGGCGCTGGAGAGATGGAGAGCCGTCCGCCCATCCCCGTCGCCGTAGGTCTCGTTCACCTCCTCCTTGGACCCGTGGGCCAGAAGCATCACCAGCAGCCGCAGGTCGTCCTCCACCACAGCCCGGAGCAGCTGCTGTCCCAGCGGCACGTCCGAGCTCGGCAGCGGGGCCAGGAAGAGCTTCTGTTCGTACTTGGCCCGTATCCAGCGCTCCTTCTCCTCTCTGCAACCACAGGTCCATCGAGGCATGAGCCAACGGGCGGGGGCTGGGGAGGGTGGTCAGGAAATGGCAGGAGCACCCCGAAAGGGGAATCGGCAGAGACAAGGCATAGGACGGGGCAGTGGAGAGACAAACCTAAGGAACGGACGGCACAGAGTGGGTAACGCAAAGGGTGTGGAAGAGGCTGAAAGGGAGGAACACTGAAGAGAGGCCCCTCGGGGGCAGCAGGGATGTAGGGGGCTGAGAGGGCAGGAAGATTCCAGGCAGGGCTCCCGTGGTAGCTTATCTGGACCTGCTGGAACAAAGGGGGTGGGGGGCCTACACTAGGGGCCCGTGCGCTATCCTATCTCCCACCCATTCTCCCCATCTCAGAGCTCAGGCTAGGGCCTTCACGCCACAGAGCGATAGGGCCCTGCGCATGCGCCTCCTGCTGGCCCCTGACCTGCTGATAAGGCTCAGAAAGGGCCTCTTGTTGTGAGGAGCCTGAGTGACAGGCGGGGAGGGGGAGGGGCACCCCAAGGGGCCAACTGCCGAGCAGAGCAACAGCCAGTTTTAACCCTTGGAGCACGGCTGCAGCTACTCAGCACCATCCCGATCTTCCCCATACCTGGGCACCACCGTCCCTTCCCTTTCTGGCCAGCCGCAGGGCCCCCCCTTCATCCACTCACCGGCAGGCGTCGGGCCCAGGCTTCGCATAGCCATCCAGGGCCCCCTCCCAGACACTGTTGGCCAGGGCATTGCCCATGGCGGTCATGACAGCCAGCAGCTCGGGTGGCCAGTCATCGAGGTCAAGGGAGCGGACGCGGGAGAGGTGAGCCCCCAGGTGTCGATGGGTCCCTGAGCACTCAATGCACATCAGGGCACCCAGGTTCAAGCTGGCCCAGTCTGGATCTAGGCGAGGAGAGGAAGCAGCATGAAGTCCACGGGCAACCAGCGTGAGACCACCAGGGAGGTCCCCTCTGGTGGCCCACCGGAAGGCTCTCGTCAGGCTTTCCCAAAGCCACCCCGACCCCAGCCCCGCCGGCCTCCACACTCACTGGGGGCGTCGCAGTCAATACAGAAGCTGTTGCCGCGAACGGTGCGAACGGCCTGCACGGCCAGGGCCGCGTTGTGGTTCCCCACGCGAGTCTGCACAGCGGGAGAGACCGGGGGCGGGGCAGGGGGGCGGTCAGTCACCAGGCCACCTTGGGTCCCACCCCAACCGGGCCTCCGTGCCAACCTTGTCCTTGGCGCTGCGGCAGCCCTGCAGGCTGGCAAGGATCTGGGCCTGCACGCTCTGCACCCACAGCTCCCGCTCCTCTGCTGTCGAGGCCTCGAAGTGCCACGTCTGCCCGGTGAGGGACACCAGCACAAACTCGAAGGACTCCTCCGCCTCTGTGGGGACAGGGATATTTGCCACCATCAGGGAGGGCGCCCCGCTGCCACACCTCCATCCGCTCTCCTGCCTGCCTGGCTCTCGTCCTCTTCCCCCCACCCCAGCCTCCAAGGCCAAGCCCACGAGTGCGGAGCAGCCCTCAAACCCCTCTTCCCGACCACCTGTGGCGCCTCGGTAAAGACAGGGTGCAAGGTCTTCGCGTCCCTGGCTGGCACTGCCAGGAATGGGCCTGGAATTCGGAGCAGGGTGCCTCCCGGAGCAGAGCGGGGTGTTTGGAGAAGGATGCGACGGGTGCTAGGAGGCGACGCTGGGAGAGGGTGGGGGAAGGCGGGTGCGGGCACCATCCGTACATGTCAGCTGCAGCCGCCTCATTTTGCAGCTCATTAAACCCAATATTCCTGACGGCGTCAGCGTGGGGCTCCTGGGAGCCGGGCCCCTCCCCCGCTACCCTGGCAGAGAGAGGCAGGAAGGACAAGTGGATGGGGAGAGGAGGCGAGGTTGTCCCCACAAACTGGGATGTGTGAGCGGAAAGGGACCTGAGGACAGCCGTGGTGCCCTGCGCTGTAGGCCGGACCGCGACCCCAAGCGACGTGGTGAAGCTGTTCCAAGCTCTGCTCCTCTCGGCCAACAGAAGACAGCGACACGAATCTCATTCCCAGCGGTCACCACCCTACGGGTGAACGATTCCTAACAAGCACCGAGACTGAATGTGTCCTGGGGGCTGGAGAGACAACTCAGATACCTGTGGGGAGGCCCAAGGCCGGAGTTCAGGTTCTGCCCCGGGGGCAGCCTCTCGACTCACTGACACACATTCCCTGGACGTCTTCCTGCTGGGCTCCTGCTCTAAGGGCACCTCTAACAGAAACTGCCTCCTAGAAAAAGAACGCTGGTACCCTTCCTTCCCCAGGCTCCACCATTCCACCTCACCTTGCTCTCAGTACAGCCTCTGAACTGCACAAACTCGGCCCTTTGTGGGGCTCAGTTCCCAGGTACCTGGGTCCCCTGCCACGCGTGCTAAGCATCACTACACCATGGTAGGCTGGGAAGGGCGGCTCTTTCCCCTAGAGGTGATCTCCACCCACACCCCTATCCCTGACAGTCGGAGCAGAAATGAGCCACTACGCATCGAGAAGTTCAACTTATCTGGGAGCAAAGAGACTTCAACCACTGAGAAGAGGAACACTTTGAAGATACTTTGGGAGAAAATCAGAGAAGTGCCATGATCAACGCCAAATTATGAGAAAGGCCCCGTGGAAAACACTCGAGGAGCTGGAATTCCTTAGCTTAAAGACGACTAAGGAGAGACCTCGCCAGCTAAGACACACGTATCAAGCACCAGTTATGTGCCCAGCACTCAGGAAACTCAGTGGCTGATACAAGAGACACAGAAAGCATAGGTCCTGCCCACGAGTCTTGGAAGGGCTATTGGAGTAGCCGCCTGCCGTCTTTTACCTTCTACAGGGAATAAAAGAGAAGCTCACGTTTTAGTAGAAAGGGTTTAAATTAGGCAGAAGAAAGCGCTTTTCTAAGATTCTGGGTCTAGATTACCAAAAGAAGTTGTGGAACTATGGTTATTGCTAATTATTATTACAAAATGCTTACTCTAAAAATGTTAAGAATGGTGTTGCTTTTAGGGTACTATCCCCAAATCCCACAGCCCACCTCCTGTGCCCCAGTTTCCCTCTAGGTCCCCCTAACCTTCAGCAGCACCGCTGGGGCCGTCTGGTCGGGGGGTCCCGGTGCTCTTTTTCCGCCGGTGCTTCTTCCGGTTGGAGTGGGGAGATGGGGGAGGCTCCAGCTTGGGGCTGGAACTGAGCACCTCAGCCGGGCCACTGGCTGGTGAGGGGAGAGTTGGAGAAGTGTGGGAAGAGGGAGGGAGGGGGGTGCGCAGAGCAGGAGACCTGCCTCGTGCCACTGGGAGCTCCACCCTGAACTGCAGCTGGACCACCCTGGGAGAGCCCCGGGGAGGGGTCTGCCGGCCGGTCCCAATCCCAGAGCTTCCCCAGCCTTGAAGGAGGAGAAGGTGAAAGGAGAAGAGTGTGGGGAACTCGGATTAAAGGCAAGGAGGCATCGTCGTCGTCGGCTAGGGCAGGGCGGCTAGGGCTTTGGCAGCCCGGAGGGGTGGAAGGCGGCCCAGGGAACTCACAGGGAGCTGAAGCCCCAGCAGCTCCGCACCAAATTTATCCTCAATCACACTCCCCGCTCCTCACAATTAATAGCAGAATTAGAAACAATCAGGGAGCTGCCTAATTACTGTCAATTAGAGCGCGCTAATCAAGCTCCCGTCTCCCACACCCCGCCCGGCGCTCACCACTAAATGTCAAACTTCATTAGAGGCAGACACGCTCCCTCCCTCCCTGCCTTCCTCCTTCCAGACTCAACAGAGGGGCCCCAGGCCGTCAGGACAGTGACTCTGGGAAGCGCCCTCAGCTCCCCTTCTCCAACCCTCCGTGGTCACTGCCCCCAGGGGCGCTTGCACTTGGAGTAGGAGGTGGGGGAGATCCCCTGTGCTGTGAGCACCCGGTTCTTTCCTGCCTCAGAGCTCAGACGGGGGTTAGGGGGTTAGTGCTTCGAGGGGGATGGGAGCCTGTGAGGGGCTCCTGGGAGGCACGTGGGGAAAAGAGTTGATGGGCCTCGGGCCAGCCAGGCACTGCTGTCCCGCCTGAGGCAAAGTGGGAGGAACAGCTTTGCCTGGGCTTCTGAGGGGACAGGGAACACCCTGGACTGTCCTGCTTCCCTCACACCCTTACCTGGGAAAGGAGGGCAGCCCTGTGCCCATTTCCCTTTCAATCTGCAGAACTGCTGAGCTGTGACCGAAGGGTTAGGATCCGGGTGAGAGAAATTGGGGGAGGAAAGGGGGGAAGGGCAGTGTGTGTGGGGGCGGGGTGGTGCTCACTGAAGAGACAGGGAGAAGAAATAAGGGGAAGGGAGAGTCGGGATGTGAGCAAGGCACAAAAATGGACAAAAGGGGAAGAAAAGGAAGGAAGGTAGAAGGCGGGGGTGGGGGGGAGGGGGGGGATGGCAGAGAGAAGGCCGAATTTCTGACCAGCTACACAGGATGGGGCCTCAGCCTGTCCAGCAGCAGGCCTGGGAAAACTGTCCGGATCCTGGATCCTACCTCTAGGAACCCCCTTCTCCGCGGTAGGAGAGTTGCCGCCTTCCAATCGCGTTCAAAGCCCCCAGCCTCCGACCTCCCTACTCTGCCGCTTCCCTGTCCCCCCCGCGGTGAGGCTGATGAGCTGGCTGCGCAGGGGGCTGATGGGGATGCGGGAGGCGCCACCGGCGCTGCCTGGGGACAGCGGTGGGTGGGCAGACAGGCTGCAGAGGGAAGGTCTCTGTGGCACCAGCCAGCCACAGGCAGGGCCCGGGGGCAGCAAAGGGGTAAACGGGCACGAAGTGGCCTTTGGTTGCTGGGGAAAGGAAGGGCTACAGCGTTCCTCAGACCACCCAGCGCTGGCCCCGCAGCGCTCTGCTGGGCCCCTCCCCTTGGCCTGGCACCATCCCAACACAGCCTCCCAGGCTGCAGACGCTGCCTGGCTGCCCTCCTCTGTGTCGCTGAACAGGGTCCTGCGTACCTGGGGGCAGGGCATCACTCCACTGGTCGGCGCTGGAAACGGAGCAGGAGCGCTGGTGCAGCCCCTCGGGGCGAGGGCCAGCCCAGGCCGGGCTGCTGGCCGTGTAGGGGGCACCTGGGGGTGGGGGGGGGGAAGGGTCAGACTGGGAAGGGAGGCTGGGGAAGGGGCACACAGACTTTCCTGAAAGTAGGGCTAAGGGCGGAACGTGCGAAATTCTAGCAGAATGTGGACCGAAAATGAGGGCTTTGCCGGGTACCGGGCCAGGCGTGCTGGAGACCCAGAGGCCTCACCCGGGCCCTCCACAGCTCGGGAGGCAGCTGGTCCCACGTTTCACACCCCTCTCCATGAAGAGCACGTCCGCCCCTGCCCGCTTCCTGTAGCCGGAAGAGCGGGGCACGGGGTACCCACACCCCCATGACCACGGTGCTCCTCGCCTGGCCACCGTCCCCGGCCCCCTTCCCCTCCTGACCGGGCCCCTGCACCCTGCATTCTAGTCCACACATGCCATTTGCTTTGCCTCAGCTTTGGTGCCATTCCGACGAGAAATAAGTGTATCAAATTCAAGTAATTATGTCTAATTAGTATTAGTAATTATCCTGTTGGGCTGGAGAAAATTAATCTTTCGTTTCCCATCAGGGAGGAATGGCAGAGCCAAGGGGAACCAAAGGCTCAGGAGTCCAAGGCCAGGGCAGGAGGGCCTCGCATGCCCTCACAACTCCCGCCGGACTCCCTCGGCGGCGCGGAGTCCCTCAAAGAGAGCCCGCGGGGACAGCCACGGGGCTTCCGCTGCCCTCTCACCTCAGGCCACCTAAGCATGGGGACTGAGGCCAGAGGGCAATGGCGACGACGGGAAGTCTGAGGACAGGTGGATCACGCCCGAGGTGCTGGAAAAACAGAGGCGGCCCAGCGCTGGAGGTTAGTAAGGAGGCAGAGACAGGGCCCGGGGGCCGGACACGGTGGGAGAGCAAGCGTCAAAGTCAAGGCTTCCACCAGTCCCGGGAACACACGGGCGGAGTTTCTGGAAGCCGAGGGATGGGAAGCTCTGAGCTGAAGCCACTAGAAGGTAAAGAAACAGGCCAGACACCCCTCGTGCTCTGGGGACGGTGCGATGCCGAAAGGTGGAAGGCAAGTGTTGTGTTTCTCTTGTATTCGTCGTGACACCCGAGGCAGGACCAGACGCTCAGTAAGTGCCCATTAATATACGTGTGGTGCCAACACTGCCTGCTGGTCTGCCCCACTCCCCGTCCCCCCCATCCCCTCGAGGCAACATGCCGGTACTTTCTCTTCACAATCCCGCCCCCCCTGCCACTCTGGGCTGACAGCTCCCTGCAAACGGCCCTTCCCGGGGCACCCTCGCTCCCTGGCAGGAGACCCTCCAGGGCGGCATAGGCAGTTCCTAAATTCTCAGAGACCTCGCTTCCCCCTACCCCTCTCCCGCTCCCGTCCCCTCCTGGCTTCCAAATCTTACCCCTGCCTCGTCCCCAGCCCCACCCAAAGACATCACAGGCCCAACTTCCTCCCTGAGCCCCCCAACTCAAAACCCCCGAGGGAGGGAAAGTGCTTTCCCTTTTCTTTGTTAATTCTCCCCTCATTACGCCTGCAATCCCACAATCAGTGTGCACTGTAATTGTCGAATTTGATGCTAATGATTAATGAATTAAACATGGAGCCATCAATTAGTCCTCGGAGGATAATTCTGCATAAAGCAGCGGATAATGTAATTACAGTAACAAAGATAATGAGATGTTAACATCGCCCGGTGAGCGCGAGACATGTGTGAGTGTGCACGAGGTCGGTGTCGGCGTGCGGTGGAGGGGACACGGGCTTGGGTAAATGCCCCGTCTGTGTGTTCTGGGGACGCCGGTGCTCGTGGGTGCCAGGAATCGTGGGGTGAGCGTGCCGTGTCTCTCTCGTCCAGGCGCACCCCTCCCCAGGGGAAGGCTATCAGGGCCCAGGAATGTGACAGGACAGGGGGTCCCACTGTTTCCCTTTGAGGAAGCCGCCCAGCTTTCCCCTGGCTACCTGACTTCAAGGAAAGGCTCCCCCCCTAGAGTCCTGACACTTCCTCATCCTCTGGTATGACAGGAGAACGCCCCCCCCCCCAAGCCCGATGAGAGGCTGCCCCGCATGGCCTCCGTGCAGCTCCGGGGCGCTTAGCGCCCTGGCTGATCCCCAGCCCTCCTTGCCCCTGCAGGCCAGCGATTTCCCAGCAGCCCTCACTTGGCTCTCCGGGCAGAGCACGTGGCCCGCCGTTTCTGCCATTCAACCCTTCCCCTAGTGCACCCCTCCAGGGGGCTCTCGGCACCCCACCGTGATGGGCGGGTGCCGTTCTCACCCATCCTTCCTTCCATCCTTCCTTCCATCCTTCCTTCCTCCCTCCCTCCCTTCCTTCCTTCCTTCCCTTAGTCTACTAGAGCTCCCCTTCTGCACGGTCAAGGGCTTCCGTCCGAGCTCGGGGTGGCTTGGGGAAGCGTGGCTTTTCGAGTCAGGCACGGTTAGGTTCAAACCGCAGCTCTACCACTTACTGTGGGATTTTACAGGCAAGTTTTCTTAAGCTCGCCGAGCCTTCTGTTCCCTCATCCGCAAAGCGGGGAGGATGACCTCCACTTCCCAGGGCTGCGAAACCGCGGCCCGACAGGGTAGAGCTGCCGCGCTCGGCGCCTCTCGATCGGCAGGTGGCAGTCCCTCCAGCCTGGTCAGCGGGGACTGAACAAATGCCACGGGGTGGGGGTGCCACGTGCCCACTTGCCCCAAACAAGGAGGCCACGCAGGAGGCCACGGTCTGACCTCTGAACCCGGAGTCGCTCCTGCGGGCCTATCGGCATCCCGAGGGGGGCGGTTCTACGGGGTCTGTTTCGTCCGACTCCAGGGACTTAGTACCCACCCTTCCGTCCACTGAATGCCCACAGCAGCCTAGTGCTGTGATGCAGAAGCACCCCCTGGTCTCCCTGCCCTCTGGGGAACAGCACACCTGTGCCACTAAGAGCCACCCCCGGGACAGGGGCACCTCGCAGCAACTGGGAGGGCGGGAGAGTGTCGTGAGCAGCTGTTTCTGGGTCCAAGGACAAGGAGAGCCAATCATCTAGGACAACAGCAGGGCCCAGAAGCCAAGGTGGATCTGGGGCAAGGGGACTCGGTGCGGGCGGGACAGCAGTGTGGCTTAGGAGCCACAGAGGCCTCGGGAGGCACAAAGAGCCGGAGACAGAAAGGAACGTAAGCATCCTTCACCTGAACTCAGGGTACCATCTGGAAAGGTAAGAACCGGTCAAGGAAAAGCCGCCACGCCCCAAGTCCACACTCTCAGGCTCTAGTCCTTCTTCCCGCACCGCCAGACACACGGCAGAGTCGGCGCGGCTTTTAGCTTCCCTCTAAACTCCGTCCTCTCTGAGCAAAGACCCTACCTCTCACTGCAGCCCCACGGACGTTTGCCCGGGGCACCCCAGGGAGCTGTGCCCCCGTCCACCTCCCTCCCCACCCACACGACACGCACGCCAGAGGTCCCACCGTCGCCAGCCTCGGCTCCAGACGAGGCCACATGGTCCCAGGACCCCTGACGGCACCTGTCGGCAGGAGGCTGTCGGGCCCTATGCTCCATCTGCAAACCACCCGCCGGGCTGTATGCCGGCTGCTACCCCTGCCACCTCCGTGAGGGCAGCGTTTTGGCAAATGCATTTGGCCGAGCCGATCCTGAAGCATAACCCTGGGTGGCAGGCATGTCTGGAGCCCTAAGGACCCAGGCTGCGAAACAGGCCCCACAGCCGCCTACCTTTTTAGGCCTCCGTCGCCACACTCTCCACTCTTCTAGAGAAAGGAAGCAATGCTCTCCACGTGCCCGCCAACCCCCCTCACCTTGGCAGCCACCTCACCTGTGCCCCCGCCCAGCTGCGTGTTACTCCGCTCCAAGGCCAGCCCGTTGGCCCGGGGGCTGGTGCCTGGGGCTGTGGCAGGCGTGGCTCGGGGCAGGCGCTTCCCTGGCACTTTCACGGTCGTCCGCAGCAGGTCGATCTCCTTGCCGTGGATGTTCTGCATGTAGTCCTAAGGGCCACGTGGACAAAACAGACAAAGATTCATTAGGACGGGTCACTCCTCGGCAGCACTTGGTCCCTGACGCTGACCCGCCAACTCACAGGTCTTGCCCACGCCGGAGGACACGGAAAGAGAGAGGAGAAAGCCCAAGTTCTAGAAAGCAGGACCGGGAAGCCCACCGATCTCCACCTCTGGACGACACCCGAGCGCAGCTCTGGGGGACTCAGCCAGGAGCGGGGCAGCGTCCAGGGGGAAAGGGTGTGGAGCAAGAGCTGAGGCGCGGGGCTCCTCGAGGAAAGACAGCTCAGGAGGCAACGCAAATGAGGCCAAACACCGGACCAAGGCGGAATTTAGGAAGAGAAGGCCCACGTGGCCAGGAGAGGAACTGACAAACTCCCCAGGACACAGATGACTGGGTTGCTCCAGGCTCTGGGTGGCCAGCCACCGAGTACTTGGGCCCTGTTTCCAGAAGCTTCCGCCACCACTGGGGCCCAGGGAACTTTCAGAGCCTCGAACAGTCCCTCACTCCTTACAACGTGCCTGACAATAAATATTTGTGAGCAGTCAAAAAGAAGCCTTTGATTCTTTTTGCCATTCTTAGGAATACAGAGACAGGTCCACGGTTTCACGGGTACCAGCGAAATAACAGTAACTGTTGTCACCGCCTCACCTGACCACTCATACGCCCCGCTATTCCCTGCACTCTGGCCACCGCCTGTATTTCTTGTATTTTCACAATAACATAGGAGGGGGTGTTACCAGGGCCACTCTACAGTTGAAGAAACGGCTCACGAAGGTTAATCTGCCCAAGGTCACGTGATCAGAAGGTGGCAGAACCAGACTCGGGCCCCGCCTTTGCAGATTCCCAAGGCAGTGCACTAAAGGCAGACCTCCGCGGCCCAGGAACTCCCCCCGACTTGAAGTCAGCACCCAAGGGGCCCCAGAAGGGGAGGAGTGGGGAGCAACCAGAGAGTGAGAGCCGCTCCTTGCCCCCACCCATTCCCACCATATGGCCACTGGCCTGAGTCCCGCGGTGGAGCCACAACCTGGGGGCCACGGAGCAGAGCCCGGCCCCTGGCCTCTAGCTTCCTGCTTTAGACCCGAGCCTGGCCGGACCCGAGCTCTGCCCACTGCTTCTGGTCTCTCCTTCCAGACGGCCGACTCCCACTTCCTCGCTGCCGTCGCCGGCAAGGCAAGGTCTGCAGCAGGTCCCAGCCTCACGTCCCCGGTGAAATGTGGCCAAAAAAACTCCTTCCAGGGAACAGGATCAGGCCGGTGGTGCCAGCTGGAGCTTTGATGGGATCCCACCGATCAGACTCCAACCTGCTCTTCTCCCCTCAGGAGCACCCTGGGGGGGCTTGGTACACAGAGTTTCCCTGAGACACGGTCTCCCTGTGGTTACAGCCCCCAGCCCCTCGTACCTTCACCCGCTCTGGGACTTCAGACTTTCTGTCACCTGGCGGCTCTCCTGCCTTCTCACCCGTTAGCTTCAGGGAAAAGGGACCGTGTCCTCAGTTGTTTTTTTTTTTTCTAATGTTTATTTTTTTTGAGAGACAGAGACAGCATGAGCTGGGGAGGGGACAGAGAGAGAGGGGGAGCCACAGATTCCGAAGCAGGCTCCGAGCTGTCAGCACAGAGCCCGACACGGGGCTTGAACTCATGAACCACGAGATCGTGACCCGAGCTGAAGTCGGAGGCTCAAGCGACTGAGCCCCCCCAGGTGCCCCCGGTGTCCTCCGTTTTAAAGCGCAGGAGGGGAATGCTACCTTTTGGGAGACAAGGAAAAGGCAGGGGCTGACCAGGGGCTCGCAGCAGCCCCTGCTCTGGGAACGACCAAGACGTCGAGCGGAAAGCAGTCACGTGGCCCCAAGGAACCAAGAGAACAGGCGAGTTTCCAGTTAGGAGGAGGGGCAAGAGAAAGGAAAGGGCGCCCGATACCAGGCTCCCGCCTCAGGCTGCACCTCACTTCCGAGGTGGGTCATCAGGGCAGGGGACCCCTGAGGGCCGTGGGAAGGAGGGGCGCCGCTGAGGCGAGCACCGTGGCCTCCCCAGCGGCGGTGAGGCCCGGCCGGGCCTGTAGATGTCTTCTGTTCTCCATGAAGCTCGGACACCTTCACAGGCACACGGCCCTTCAGAAGGACAGAGGAGCCTCGTCAGGCACAGAGGAAGAACGCCCCACCGCCTCCCGCCCCCCGCCGTGTGACCAGGGAGGAGCTCACTTCCACGCAGCTCTGGGCTGCGTGCACCACCTCCGGCCACCACCTGGTCCCCCATTAGGAACAGCGCCCGGTGCCCGGCCCCCCCGGCTCCCAGGGGGTCGGCTTCAGGTCTCAGAACCACAGGACGACACTAGAGAAGTCAGGAGGAGCAGTCTTCACTCACGGGGGGACCCCTGTGACAACCTCTCACCCCCAGGGTTCTCTGTCACCAGCGCTGAGCCACGCCACGGTGGCCGGGAGAGACAAACCCAGGAGCCCCTTTCCTGTCCCCCGCCCCGTGTCCCTTCTATGCTTCCACTTTTCAGCAAACTCAGCACGCCCATCCGGCCACGGCTGGCCCTCAGCTCTTGCTTTCAGCCCGGAGCCCAGCATCGGCCCGTCTCGAGCCCTCCTTGGTGGGAGCCCAGCGTCCACTCGGCTTCTGCACGCACCCGTCGCGGGTCCCCGCACAGAGTCTCACATCTCGGATTGGCTGCTCCAGACAACTGTCAACAGCTGGCTGGGCCGAAGACGCAGCTGCGGTCCCCCTCTTGGGGGAGGGGCTCGGGCTGCTCTAGTTCACAAGGAGGTCACAGCAGCTGCAACAGTTTTCAGGCCCCACGACGGCCCTGGGACGCCCAGGCTGGGACGTGGGACCATCGGACCCCATGCCGAGGACAGAAGCTGCACGGAGGGACTCTGTTCTGGGCCCAGGGGCCAGAGACCAACCTGAAGGGCCCGGCGCCCCCGCGGGCTCCCTGGCCACACCAGGGGGCGTGGCTAGTGGCAGGGCAGGCCTGCAGCCTCGCGCTCCGCTCCACTCTGGGACCGGGACCGCGCTAGGAGACTAGGAGAGGGGGGCCCAGCCCAAGGACAGTGTGGTAAGGAGCGCAAGGAGCAGCAGCAGCAGGGACAGGGACACGAGGGGCAGAGCAACAGCGTTTCCCTCCGTCAGCAGAACGGGGAGCTCGGCGGTGGCGGTGGCAGCGGCTGCTCAGGAGAGCGGTCACCACGGCTGCCTTTATTACCCACCATCAAACAGCAATTTCTTCCCCAGCCTCCTCGCTAATTACCCAGCCAGCGTTCTCATCTCGTTTTATTACTGGAATTAACAACGAGTTCAGAGCGTGGAAAGCTATTAAGATGTGTGATTAAGCCACATTCAATTAGTTTCTACAAACAATTTAATTGATGTTGCAGATAGAATTAACAGAAGGTGATTGTGTGAATGGCTCCGCTGGCTGCAAAATGGGGGAGGCTGTGGCGGGCTCTCTTGGGCCAGGCAAGGATCGGGCGTAAGGCTCGAGGCCTGCCCACCAGCCCTTCCTCTGTACGCCCTTCCAGTCCCTCCAGCCCCACTGGCCTCCGTCGGCAGGTGAGTCACCGGTACGGCCGCCCTCTGGTCCCTGAGACGGCAGCACCCTCGGCCCAGAGTAGTGCGCGTCCCTCTGGGGTTAGCAGAAGGCCCTTCGGCCGCACGGCGCCCGAACAGGAGGGAACCTCCCGGGAGACAGGCCGCCCTCGGCACGGGGATGGCGGTCAACTAAGACGCTTGCTCAGGTTGGGAAACACGGCAAAGGGGAGACGGAGGCAGGTAAGCCAGCAACACTTGAGAGCTGCAACCGAGGAAGGAAAGCAAGAAGCGAGGGGGGCGGACGGAGCGGGCGGCCTTAGCCAGGAGGAGACGCAAACCCCGGTCACGCAGCGGCACGTGACGACACCTGATTTGGTCTTCACTCCGGCTTCCGTTTTGAACCCCGATTCGTGTCTGCTGAGTGAGAAAAGCAGTGCCCACAGGGCAGGGATGCTGCCATCTGTACAGCCCAGTCCCCCCCCCGGATGCTGGCGTGGGAGGAAGACATAGGTTTTGATCCCAGAGTCAATGGATGAAGAGCGGACACAGAGCCTGTGCTCTCAGAGGAGCCTTTCGCTCAACCTCTCCACGAGGTCCCATGGCCCAGAGAACAAGAGGCCAGCAGGGCCGCCTGCCTCTTGGACTCACCTTGCAGGAAAGCAAGGAAGGGGCTGGAAGCCCCTGCCACCCACATCCCGTCCCAGGCCCCTGAACACACCAAGAAGCACAGACCTCAACAGGCGAGGCGCTGGAAGGGACTCAGAGAAGCTCAGGCACCCATCCTGGCCCAGGCAGGCCCATGGGTTCCCTCCACCCTTCCTGACAACAGTCTAGGCAACACTTGCCCGGATGTTAACTCTCCGAGAACTTTCTCAGCCAGCCCCGAAGAGAGTTGCTCTCGGCACATGCAGAAAATTCCGGGTGATGCTCCGAGTCAAAGTCACGGGTCCAAGTATTAGCTCAGCCAGTGGCTGGGTGACCGATGACGATCCAGCCGGCCCCGCCAAGCTTCTGCTCTCTAATTGGTTGAGTGCAAAACCAGAGTTCTCGCGAGCCTTTACCTTCCCTTCCTAAACCCAAACCAAACACAGCACCCCACACATTCCTTTGTGTCCCGGGACCCCTCTACGGTCCCCCTCCCCCTCTCCGGGCTTCCTCCATTATCTGAGACATGGGGACAGACTAAGGGGACAGACACAGCTAGGGCGGCACAAAGCAGAAAGAACAGGTAAGGGTGCACAGAGGGGAACGCCAAGGCCACCCCCACATGGAGCGGGGAGGGGCGTAGGGGGGACTAGGATGCTTCGGAGAGGCTAGTTCCCAGCTCCACTGGCAAGACGCCGCCTGAGGAGAGCGAGTCCATCTTGCCTGGGGGCCGGGGCGGCCGGGGTGAAAATACAAGCAGCTGGGAGTTAGGAGGAGCTAGGCTGGCCTAGAATCGGGCCTGGCTGGGAAATGCCGCGGCTCTGCTGTCTCTGTGCTACAGAGCCCTGTACCTGCAGGAGGCCCCGTGACTTTCTAGGACACCTGTGTCGCGCTGCCTCGCACGGGCTCAGCGGCAGGACCGGGTCTGCGTACAAGGCGGCCGCTGGAGTAGGGGAGGGGATGGTGCTGAGGGGCCTCTACCAAGTCCCCAAGGCCACCCGGTGTGGCCCGTCCTCAACCCCCCAGTCTCCTGAGGCCGGCTCCCACCCTGTGGAGGATGAGACGCTGCGAGGAAACGCTAAGTAGCGGCGTCCCCCGAGTTAAGGGGAACAGTTAGTGCCCGAGGAATCGGATACGGAGAAACCCAGGAGGGCGAGGCCGGGCTCCGGCCCGATGGGAGGCAGACCGCCCGCCCGCTCTTCCCGAGCCAGGCCTTCGTGCGTTTTCGCGCCTGGGCGGTGCCCTCGGGACCGGGTTACGGCCAGAACCGCGCATCCCCGGCGCCTCTTGGGTCGGGCCTCCCCGACACCTTGTGCAGATTCAGAGGCGGCCAAGGGACCCTCGGAGGCAGGCCCTGGGCTCCTGGGCCGGGGGTGGGGCCGGCCCGCGTGCTGTGCTTGAGGGGGTTCACGGGAGAACTCATTAGCCCCACAGTGGGGCGGTGACAGAGATGGATTCTGGTGACAGCTGTGTGCTGGAGCCACGCGGTGAGGGGAGGCGGGAGGCGGGAAGGGTGGGAGAGCTGCCACGGGGGCCACTCTACAGTCACCGCACCGCCCCCCTCACCGGGGCACAGGCCACACCCCCCCAGGCCCCTCCACCCGCCATCGTCGCCACCCCCACGCTCCCTTTCCCCGAGAGGACGCGTGCCATTCTCCGCAGGCCCGGCCCAACTGCCCCCCGGCTCTCCATCACCCCAGGCCCGGGAACCCAGGGACTCCCGTGCTCGCGTGGCTCCCCAAGAGACAACTGGGCGGTGACACCGGCATCCCCAGCTGGAGCAATTCCAGGTAAGTGGGGCCCAATCCCGCTCTCTCCACAAGCGGGGGCCAGGACGTGGGGCCCGACCGCACACAGCAGCCTCGCCTAGAGGCAGCCATCCCCGGGGTGAGTCTCCTCCCAAGGGCGCAGCCACAAGTCAGACTTTAGAATGAAGGGCTCGGCCCCGGCCTCGGTCGCACAGGCGGTGTGGTTCCCAAGCCGCCAAAGTGAGGCTCTTTCCGAAGGGCAGGTGCCTTTGAACCCACTGAGGCCTGCTTCCCTTCAGTCGTGGAGTCAGCGCCCCCCCTCCACTCGGGTCACTCTGCCTCGGGTCCCCAACCCCTCCCCCAGACTCACGTGCAGACTGGGGTGGTAGGTGAGCAGTCCGTTGTCACAGAGCGTCACGTACTTCTTCTTCCACTCCTTGTTCAGGGACTTGCCACTCCGTTTCAGCAGGATGCCCTGAGGACAGAGGCGGGATCAGAGACAGGTGCCAGCCCCGCACGTCGGGGGGCCCGGAGAAGGTCACGGGGGCACTAGGGAACACTGTCCTCCGTCACCCGTCCTCCTGGGCCACTGTGCTCCTCTGAGCAGAGAGGCTGTAAAGGACCAGAGCCGACCTGGGGGAAGCCAGTTAGACGGGACCTTCCACGGAACTCGGGCTTCCCTGACGGTTCACCAGCAAGCAGCCTGGGGGCCGCCCCCTTCCCCGGAGTCGTGGGGCCGTGCCAGCAGCAGGAGGCAGGGTTTCAGGTGGCCTCCTGGCAGTGACGCTCCTGCCCGTGTGTCTCCAGGGGTGGGTGAATAGGGCAGAAATCCCCTAACCACCCCCAGAATGTTCCAGACTCCCCAAGGTGCAGCCCCGGCCACAGAGCTCAGCGACCAAATTTCCCCTGCAAGCCTGTCCGTGTGTTTTGTTCACTGACACACCCTCAGCACCATGACAGTGCTTGGGACACGGCAGGCACTCGGCGAACGTCTGGTGGGTGGGTTGAAAGAAGCCAGCTGAGACCGTGGCCGCCAGAGATGCTGAAAGGGGAGGACACCTGCAGAGAACTCCAAGAACGGCCTCCACCTTCCTCTAAGGACAACCCCTGAAGAGGCCCTCACCCGTCTCTGGCTCTCTCCTCGACACGACAGTCATCACAGGAGAAGGAATGGCTGAGGAGAGGAGCGGGGGTCAGGGGAAGGACAGTACCACCAACAGGTCCCGGTGGCAGGTTCTCAGGACCAGCATCAACCGAAGGCAGGAGGGCCGACAAGAGGCAGTGCCGCCTGGAGATTCCCAGACAAAACTCCAAGGGGACAGCCACCAGGAGGGGGCTCAAGCGGGGAGTCAGGATCAGCAGCGGCCTAGGAGAGCAGGGGAAGCACCCGGAGCCCAACCGCAGTGGGCACCAGAGAGGAGGAGCTCAAAGACGTGGCCCTGATCACAAGGCCTTCTCCCTTAGGAATGGAGGGCCCTGCTCTCAGACAAGCAGGAAAACCGGGATTAAGAGATTCGAGTGTGGGGGCGCCTGGGGGCTCAGTCGGTTAAGCGTCCAACTTTGGCTCAGGTCATGATCTCACGGTTCGTGGGTTCGAGCCCCACGTCGGGCTCTGTGCTGACAGCACAAAGCCTACCTGGCATATTCTCTCTCTCTGCCCCTCCCCTGCTTGCACGTGCTCTCTCATAATAAATAAACATTAAAAAAAAAAAGAGAGAGAGAGATTCAAGTATGAGGAAATAGTATCACCTATGGTTCTGGGGCCCAAAGGTGGAGGTTAACCCCAATTCTCTCACACCTCCTCTCTAAGCTCTTCCGGAGAGCAGGCTCAGTCCTAAAGGGAGGAGGTTAGCCAACAGGCGATTGGAATTTCCTGCCCGATCTACCTCCTCACGAGGGACCAAGATGGGGCTGAGAAAGTCTCCCACCTTTCAATACATCCCCACTAGCACTCCTTCCTTTCTCTCTTTCTTCCCGCCGCCCCCAAAAGGCAGATGCCGTTGCGGGGAGATTCAGTTGAGCGTCCGGGGCCATCTGAGGACACGCTCTACCACCCGGTCCCCCTCAGCACCAGACACCCTATCCTCACATGGAGCATCTGAAGACGAGTGGTATTAATGGGACCTTCACTGGAGTGGGTGGCTGGAACATTCCGGAAGGCAGTCAGGCCCCTGCCCAGGGGTCCATGAAGGAGCCTCAGTGACCTGCTTCTGGGCGTGGCATCCACCCCCTCAAAGCCAGGAATAAGGCAACGGTAAGCTGCTCCCCGTCCCCGGGCTGTGGACAACACCCATGAGAACCAACAGCCAGACTCTGGACAAGGCAGCCCCCAGTCTCACCCGGTGCCCTCAGGAAGCGCTGGGGGGACGGCAGCTCCCCTGCCCCTCCTCTCTCCTTCTTCCACACCTCCTCAGTCTCCAGTGGGAGAGTCCACGTCAGCCTCTGTTCTCAAGTCCTCCCAGGCCCCGCCCTGGCCTCCCTCGCCTGACCCTTCCTCTCTATCATGGCCGAGCCCTTCCCTCCTGGGCCCGGTCCCAGCTCCGGGTCAGGTCGAGGGAAAGGGAAGCCAGACTCCGCTCCCCCTTCTGCCGCCAGCTAGCCCCTAACATCAACCAAGTGACCGCCTGAGCCTCAGTTTCCACAGACAGATAGGGAGAGCAGACTCACGTATGGAGGTTTCCTCCCTCTTCCCAGCATGGAATCAGGACTCAGGATGCCAAGGAAGGAGGCCCTTTTCTACCCAGAACTCTCTCCCCTCCTTCACCTGGGCCTCGGTCGGGAGGAGCCACGGACCAGCGCTAATGAGCTCAGTGAGCTCACCGGCAGGGGTGTGGGAGGAGTGCCCGGCTTGATGGAGAAAAGCCGGCCAGGGCCTCAACCTGCCACCCACTCGCGCCTCCAGCCCGCCTCTCACCTGCCAGCCCGGCCCAGACGCAAAGCAGGCGGCAAAGGCTGGGCTAGCCGCATAGTGGATGGGCCTGCCTACCCGGCGCCTCCTTCCCTCTCGAGTCCTGCCTTCCGAGGAGGGAGACGAGCTACAGGGGTTCCTGCTCCCCTCCCTGGCCGGCCCGGCTGCGCACGGCGGAGCAGGAAGCAATCTGGGGCGGAATGGGAGCGGCGCGGAGGCGCCAGCCCCAGAGGACCCGTTCGCCGCCGCCTCCCTCCCAGCTCCGCCAGCCGGCTTAATTGCGGAGTCCGGATTGATTGGGAATGCAAATGGCAACTGAAATGCAATCTCCACTCCCAGCAGGAGTGGGGGGGTGGGGAGGGGGAAGGAGTGGAATGGGGAGGAAGGGACCTGAGGGTGGGGAAGGGGCCAGAGCGGCCCGGGCGGGCAGCTGGAGGTTGGGGGAAGTCACCCGAGGATGAGCCCCTGGGGCTGGGAAACTAGAGCAGGGAGCACCCCCCCCCCAACCCCAGCGCAGGCACACCCTAACCGCCCAGAGAGATCCCGCCGTGGATCAGCGCTCAGGTTCCTTCCTGCAGGGGGTCCCTGAGGCTTAGTGGCCTGTATCGGCCAAGTGGCCTAGTCGACCCCTTAGGGCCTCACCCCCACCCCTCAGTTCTCCCCTCCCCTCTCTGTGGGGGATTCAGGGAACAGATACCTTAGCCCGTACCCCCAAACAAGATGGGACCCCAAACAGGACGCAGGCATTTGAGACCACGTTTATCTCAGAGCAAAGGCCCTGGAGAAAGTGTTCTCTTGTATTTATTCAACGTTTGTGTGCGCGAATACACCCTCTCAGAATGCACCCGCCCCCAAAGCAGACAGTGACGGGCCTCCGTGAGACGCATCCACGGTGCCCGGCTCGCGCCCCCTCCCCACCGCCCCCAAGGAGGCAGTCGGTCTGCAGAGTCCCAGAGACACGGGATCACATCACCAACAGGTTTGTGGCGTCCGATTCTGCACCCAGACACACACACACAGACACGTCTCTCTCAGCCACTCCACGTGGCCTCCCCGGAGGTGGCCCCACCAGACTGGTCTCTGCCAGGCCTCAGTGTGACGCTATTTCAGGGGAGGGCAGAGGCATTACGTGACGGGTAGTTCCCTGCCTTCTGGGACCCTGACACTTCCAGGGATCTCCATTCTAAATAACCTTCACTGTGGGGTCGGAATCTCACTCTCACATAGGAATTCTGGTCAGACTGCCCACGGGCCCCAGCAGGCCCAGCCTGGAGGACTAACCCGACCCCAGGGCCCGGGCCTGGCAAAGCTCTGGTGGTCTGGCCATACCAGTCTCCTCTGTGGTCAACACCTGACAGACAACGTGGCCCCTGTAGACACGGCGCGTCTCACCACCAGCTCCCAAGATCCGCGCCAGGCCCAGCAGACCAACCAACCAAGCCACTGGCCCCAACCTCATGGGCACCTCAGAGACCGACACCTCCTCGCTTCACCCCCATCCAGCTCAGCAGCTCAAGAACCCTGCTCGACACACCGCCATCTTTGCATAAGGACGCCCTCCGTTGTTCAATGTCTTTTTCCAGCACGGGGAACGCTGTGGGGGGGCGGGGGGGGGGTTGTCTAGTGGCCCAGCCCTGCCAGGCAGAGACTCAGAAAAAAAAAGGGGGGCCAGGAGGGGGCAGCCCAACTCAGCTCCTCCTTTACCAGCGAACAGAGGCTCGTGTGGACACAACTGCACCAATGAACCCAGGGTAGGACCAGCCCTCCCAGGGTACCCTTTTGTGAATTCCTTTTCTGGGACTGGGAGAGGTGGGCCAGGTCGCCCGGCTCCAAAAGCGCCAGCCCGCGCGGGCCAGCCGGTGAGGACGGCAGGTGGCTCTCTGCTGCCCCCCGGTGGTGGTGAGGAGGACGCGGCCGAGCTCCCGCCCGGTAGCCTCTCTTCCCAGGGGGGTTTGCCCTCAGCAGGCGATCCGCTCTCTCCTTGAGGATTCAGGCCCGGCAGGGGCAGTGCTGGCCTTACAGTAACCAGCCCCCAGAGGCGCCGAAGAGCGCCGCCCTCCAGCGTTTCCTGGGCCTCATCCCTCACCTCCACTGCTCTCTGGCCACAGGGGAAGGGACTGCTGACCTGTTTGATGGGGATGGCCCGACCGCTCCCGATGCTGTCCACCTTGCAGTCGGCGGCTTTCTTCTCCCTGTCCAAGTCGGCACCCTTTCGAGACTGAAAGAGAAAAGAAGAGGCGTGTTAGAGGGGCGCAGGGCCCACGGGGGACAGCTGCCCGCCTGGACTCCCCAGCCCTCCCCTCCTCCCTCCTCCTGGGCAGGCCCTAGCAGTGGGGGCGGGGCCGGGGCGGCGGGACCGGGAAGGAACTGAGACCACGAGTATTCCAACGGGTTTATTCTTACACACGGCACCATACAGAGCAGCACAGGTCACTGAGCCAGGCCCGCCCCTTACAAAAGAGCAAGGACACGAAATACCGAGGGCGCAAGGAGCGCGCAGCCCAGGGGGCTGGGGCGTAAGAGAAGGGAAGGGGCGAGGAGAGGTGGACGGTGGGGCTGAGGGACGGCTGGGAGCACAGGGCACGAGAACCGGGGAGAGCCAAGTCCAGAAGTGAGCGGGCAGGGGCCCGTCTGCGGCACAGACACCACACGGCACGTTGCACCGAGCGCGGTCGGCGAGGCCCGAGGGGCACAGTGGATGGAGAGAGAGAGGAGAGAGGCCAAAAGAGGCCCTGCGCCCCTGCCGGGCTCCTGGGGCAGAGCCCGCCCCAATGCGGATCCTAGGAAACGGGGAGGGGCCAAGAGGGGGAAAGGCAAGCGCGCGCGGCGTGGGCGTGGCGTCCGGAGCGGAGCAGGAACGGCAGGAGTCCATGCAGGAAGGAGCAGAGGAGGGAGGGGCGGGAAAGCTCCCCCCAGGAGCAGCTGGGCCGGGGCGGGCGCTCGGACGCCCCCGCCCCTCGGGGGCCTCGTTGCGCTGGCCCGGGGCGCCGGGCGTGGGGCCGAGCTCCCTTCTTCTCCATGCAGCGAGCCTGGCGCAGCGCGTCCAGCCGGGCCTGGTCCCCCGGCAGCCCCCAGCCGCGGGCTCCAGCGTTCCTAGCCTTCCCTGGGGGTGGGGGTTAGTTACAAAGGTTCCTGTGGGTCTCTGGAGAGGGGAGCACGGCGGCCGCTTCTCATCTGAGAGCAGTCCCAAGGCCCGGCCCGCCTCCGGCCCCGCACAGGGGAGAATGTCCAGAGGTGCTGTGTGTCACCACCTGGTCTTCTAATTTGGAAGGAGTTGGAAAGGCCTTTTTGTTGATGAAAAGTTGGAAACAGTGGCACATATCTGCAAATATCGAAAGAATAAAGATTTTGGCAAGTTATACTCAAGCCCCGCACGAGTCGGTCAGCACTGGTGAGGGCAGAGACCCAGGTGCCTGGGGAGAGGAGGCAGCGGGATGAAGAGGAGGAGGAGGAGGAGGAGGAGGAGGAGGAGGAGGAGGAGGAGGCGGTGGCGGCAGAGGCCGCTGGGCAGTCCATCTCATCGGAGAATGTTCGCCACTGGGCAGCCGGGGTCCCTGTCCCTCCTGTTGTCCCAGGCTGCCAGGAGCCGAGGACACAGGGCACAGGACTGCAAATGCAGCGCGGGGGGGGGGTGGTGGGGTGGTCAAATGAGGGAGCAGAAAGAATCGGGCCAGAGGCTGCTGCCCGCAGCTCCACCATCAGCACCTGCCCGGGGCATCTCCTGGGCGCCACGGCCTCTGCCCCTTCGGCCCAGGGAGGAGGAAGGTGGATGGGGACCGCCGCCACCGGGTCCCCGGAGCAAAGAGCTGGTTGGGAGGGGGGGGGTGCAGCCTGCCCCAGCCAGGCTGGTGAGCCAGGAGGCTCCCCCAACCACCGGAGGATCCCTGGGAGCCCCGAGGGGCAGCCCCCCGCCCCCCCCACCCCGCCCAGGATGGGAACCGGGGCAAGAGTGGCAACAGAATGAGTACATGAAGTCATGGGGGAGACTGGGGACATCGATGGCCACATCCAGGGGGGTGGGTCACAAGGACACCAGGCCACAGAGCAGGCGTGGCTCTGCTGGGGAGGACGATGAGGGCGAGGAGGTGGCCCCAACAGCAACGATGGGAGGGGGAGGTCCCGAGATGCACTCCTGGAGACGGACATGTCTCGAGGCCTCCTCGTGGACAATGGCGCAAGTGAGGTCACCATGGAAACAATGGAAAGAAAAACTAAGGTCGCCACAGTGAAGATGGAGAGAATGAAAGGGCCCGAGGGACGGCTGTGCCATGGGCGCGCGCAGCAAGGATGGCAGGCGGAGGCAGCACAGCGGAGCAGGCAGCGGAGAGCACAGGGCAGGGGGCACGAGGGGCCGCGGCGAGGAGGCCGGGAGCTGCGCACGGACGGACGGTGGATAGAAGGGGGGGGCCGAGGGAGGAGAGCGTGCCCTGGGGTGTTGCAGGCCTGGCAGCGGAGGAAGTGGGAGGTTCGGGATGGTGCTGAGGGAGCGGGTGTCAGACAGCAGATGCCAAGGGCGCAGACGGCGGTCACTGCAAACACAGGCACCCGAGGGCTCTACGGCAGCGGCAGCAGCGGGCGTGGGCACAAGCAGGCAGCCCAGGGCTCTGTGTATCTCAATGGGCATGAACAGAAACAAAAAGCTTCAGGTCTAGGCAGGGTCGGGGCTGGGGAAGTGCCATGCGGCGGCAGCTGTCAGCAGGAAGGGTTGGTCGGCATGGACAAGGAGGGGGCACACGGCAGGCACAGGGCGGACGGACCGGGGCACACCGGGAGCGGCAGTGTGCCGGGCGGGCGGAGGCGAGAATGAATGAACAAGGCCTGGGGGCACTGGCTCTGTCTGGGCGGGGCTCCCGAGAGCCTGGCGGGGCCTGCCCGGCCGGCGGACGCGGGACCAGGCTGGGGACCAAGCCCTGATGGTCCGAAAGAGGCGCACGGACTGACGCAGCAGTACAGAGTGATCTCCTGAGAATCCACACGGGCAGCTCAGCCACCTGTGTCTGACCCAAGCCTCCCAGAATGACCCAGCCAAGTCCCGGCTGGAGGTGAGGGGCTGGGGGCACTGTGTCTCAGATGCTGGGGGCACCTAAGAGCTGAGGGGCTGGGCCCCTAGCAGTGGAAGGCAGTGGAAGGTCCCTGGTGTGAGGTCTGCGAGGGCGGGAGCCTGACTGAGGGCTGGAGGTGGGGAGGTGAGGCCTGGGGAAAGCTGTCTAAGCCTTTGGGGGACCCGCAGGCGCGGGCGGGAAGCGTAAGGTCACGGAGAAAACAGAGTGCGGACAAGGAGGCCTGAGCCCCCCATTCTGGCTCCACCAGCTAATCTCCGTGCGGCCTTGGGCCAAAAACTTAGGGGGCTCGGTTCACAACTGTGGAATCAAGAGCGTCAGGCAGGGGGTGGGGGGAGCAGGGAGTTAGGACAGACACGTCCAAAGATCCTTCAAGCTAAGCTGGCCCAGAAGACCTAAGGGTCAGGGAGAGGGGGTGAGTGTATGCAGCGGAGGCAGGACAGTATGTATGGATACGCTGCGGGAAAGCCCTTGTGGGCACAGAAGAACAATCTGGAAGAGTCTGGATGTGCGCGAGGGCCCTGGTAAGGGGCCCACGGAAGCTGTGTGTGTCTGTGCGGATGGAGAGCCTGCGGGTGGCATCTTCCTGACTCGGGCTGCCCCGTGGCCCGGCCGTCTGCGGTTCTTGCCTGCTCCCTCCCAGCTGGGGGCTGGGCCCCGCCTACTCAGCGAAGGCAGCCGGGCAGGTGCCAGGGCAGGGCTCGGGGCACATACCGTGAAGATGTTGGAGCGCCGCTTGGACTGCTTGCGGACGGGTGTGGGGGTGGAGGAGGCCGCCACGGTCTCGATGCGCAGCTCCCGCTGGCTGACGCTGGGGGTGGAGGGGACTGAGGATGAGTAGTCGCTGAAGGCGCTGCTGCCGCCATTCGTGGCCTAAGGACAGAGAGGGCTGCTGAGGGCTGCTCTGGGGTGAGGGGCAGGCAGCAGGTGGGAGCTGGGAACCCCTGAGGCCTGGGGACCTGGCCTGGGACTCACGGGGCAGCAGAGGCGGCCTGGAGGCCGGCGGGACGCAGTCACTACCGCACGGGGCTGCCCCCCCACCCCCCCCCCCGAGAGCCCCGGCAGGGGTGATTCTGTGCCCACCAGCGAGCTGAATCAGAGGCAGCACTCGCGGGCCAGAGTTAAGTGACAGAGGTGAGAGTTAAGTGAGCGCACTGTGGGGTCTTATCTCACGGGTGGGTCTGGCGCGAAGCAAGAGGTCACCTTGGATGAGCTCCCAGGTCCTATGCCAAAGAGGCAGGAGGCCAGGGTGGGGCTCAGGGGGGCCAGGGGAGCCTGAGGCCTGCTTCTGGACAGTGTGTGCGACAGGGGCAGGGGTCCGGGAGAGCCGAGGCCCGAGAGCAGACCAGAGCAAAGACTGCCACCAGAGTAAGCGGATGAGGGACAGAGGTGGGACAGGAAGAGAGACAGAAGGGATCACAGGATGGAGACAGAGTGCACAGCAGTGACTGCCCTGGGACCCGGGAAACACGTACGGCCCAAGGCCTGCTCCCTGCCTGCCCGTAAGATGGTCACTGGGTAGAGAAGGTGTCCCGCCCTGACAGCCTCTTCGAATCCTCCCCTGCGCACAAAGAGCACAACGCTGGTCCTCGGCCGGCAGAGCCACCGGGCAGGGCCCGCGCGCAGAGCCGAGATGTACACGCCCTGAAATGTGCCAGCTGAGGCGCAGCGGTTCAGAGATAGTGAAGACAGACCTCTTCTCCGTGGGGGACGCTTTCAGGGAAACTAAACTGTCTGTCTTCTGAACACTAAAGGAGGGGCCTCTGGAAAAAGCCACCAGACTGTCCTCAGGAAGCTGGTGGGCCGGGGCGGGCCCTCAAGACAACAGCCCTTGGCGGAAGGAGAGCGGAGGTTGTCCGCCTGACCACTCGATCCGGCTCATCTGTGACGACCCAGGGCTTCCTGCAGAGCCGCCCATGGAGTCGGGGAAACAGTTACAAAAGGAAGGGCCAGACCCAAACGCCAAGGGCCAGGAAACAACCAGGCAATAGGCAGCGAGCGGGCAGGCATCCGAGGGGCATTACGGGAAAAGTACGGGCAGGACCTGGCTCGGAACACCCCTAACGCCCCTCACGGCACAAAGGCCGTTGGTCCTTGTGGGGCACGTGCTGTCCTTCCAAATGCAGGCCCCACAGCTGAGGGGCAAGCGGGCCTAAGAGAACTCTTCTGAGCCTCCCGAGTGTGGCTCCGCGGGGCGCAGCTCCTGACACGGCTCTATCGGCACCGACCTGAGCGAGCGCTCAGGATGCTTCAGCTAAAGTGGCTGCAGGGATGGACGCTACGGGGAGGCGGTCACCACGGGGCACAGATGAGGCCAGGCCAGGCGTGCAGGCGATGGGGGACTCAAGCCAGCGCTTCCACACGATCCGCAAGGCGCGAGAGCAGACGGGGTGGGGACACGCAGGCAGACAGACAGGATGATGAGGGCGGTGGGGAGGACACATGGCGGGAGGCGGGGAGGCTGGCCGCACCTGGTTGATGTGCACGGCCGGGATGGAGGCAGCGGACACTGCCGAGTGGCTGGGGGAGTTGGGCAGTGACTTGCAGGGCCCGATGGCCAGCTGCTGCTTCTTCCGCAAGGCCACGACCTTCTGGGCCACTGCAGGGGACAGCAGAGTCAGTTACCCCTCTGGGGGGAAAGGGAGAAGCCCGGCTTAGAGCCGTCCCCCGCCCCCACCGGGGCCCACGGCCCCCGCCGGCCGCAGAGCCTCCTGCGGCGCGCTCCGGGGGGGCGCCGTCCCGCCCCGCGCCCGAGTTACCGTCCTGGAAGACGCGCTCCACGTTGAGCCCGTAGGTAGAGCACGTCTCGTAGTAGGTGCAGCGCTTCAAGTCCGTGGACAGCTTGCGGGCCCTGCTGTCGTCGATGACCCGGGGGTTTGCGGCACTGATGGCGTCTGTCGGAGGCGGGAGGGTGGGAATTTACTCAGCCGGCTGAGAAGCAGGTGCCACGGCCGGGGAGGGTCGTTGGGGCAGAGGGCGGGTGGGCGGGGAGCCGAGACGGCGGCGGGCGACACGGAGCACAAGCGTAAGGGCCTCCAGGCCTTAGACCAGCCCTGCCACCGACTCAGAGGAGAAATGAGCCAGCTGCTCTGTTCCCGCGTCTCAAAAGACACGGGCGCGATCGTCACGCAGGTGGGAGGGTCTAGCTGGGGGAGATCCAGCGTGCGCGCGCATGGCAAGGAGGCACTGCCCGTTCTGGGGTGACACCAGGGCTCAGGAAGCACCGAGAGGGGAGGGACCCGGGACCACCCCTCCCCCGTGCCAGCCCCGTGTGCCCGCTCACCCTGCGTGCCCACCAACACCATGGGCACCTCGCTGGCATTGCGGAAGCTGCACAGCCGCAGGAAGTAGTTGTACACGGTCTGGAAGCTGATTTCATCCTCCAGGCTGAACACAAACACCACCGCGTCCACCCAGGCAGCAAACTAGGGGGACGGAGCAGAATTACCACCCTCACCTGCTCACGGGCAATCTCCGCGCCCCTGTCCACACACACACAGCTTTGCCCAGCCCCAACCAGATCCTCGGGAAAGGGGCGCCACGGGCCGGGGCTGGGGCAGGAGCGTCACCTGGAGCTCAGGGGGGCCTCCTTCATCTCGGATCAGCAGCAGGTAACTCTGGCCATCCACCACAATCTCCTTCTTAAACCGACCCCCTAGGACAGAGTGCATGGTCAGGCCCCAAACTGGGAGAGCCCACGGGGGCCAAGCAATTCTGAAATCCACAGCTAGCAACACAGGAGACGGGAGGACTTGGAAGGACAAGGGGCTCCAGCCCCCCCTTTGCACAGACGACAGCAAAGAGAGGAAGGGGGCAGAGGGGCCAGCCTCAGAGCCCAGGCAAGCCAATGACGCTCACCTTCAGGGGACTCTTCCTGGACATACGTCCCTGTCAGATAGCGGTGCACCAGGGCCGACTTCCCACTAGACAGGTTCCCCACAATGCCCTGTGGGAGAGGAAGGGGTGAGAGCAGCGGTCAGAGGGAAGGGACGGGGCAGGAAAGGCAGATGACGTTAGGAAGGAGAGGGGCCAGAGCCAAGGGCCAGAAAGGAAAGGACCAGAAGCAAGGGGCCTCGGAGAGAGGCCAAGACCTGAAAAGGAAGGGTCTGGCATCGGGGGCGAGGGGGTGGGGTGCAGCAGAGCCTGGGCCCGTTGCTCTACCCGTACCCACCCAGCCCCAGGGCGGCCTGGGCCTCCCACGGGGCTCACTCACCACTTTAAGCTCCGGCACCGAGCGGCTCAGGGTCCACTCCTGGCTGTTCACAAAGGAGTCTGCAGAAGAGAAGGCCACCCATCAGGACTGAGGTGGCACACACCTGTGCTATCTGCAACCAGCTGTGTCCTACACTGCCCCTTCTTGGGCCAAGGCCAGAAAACAGCACGGTCCTGATGGGACCCCAACCCTCACCCCTGATTCCCTAGAGAGCGGCAGGAAAATTCTTCTGGAGGGGACCGGAAGAATGATAGTCCTCAGGGGAGAGGACCCCGAGAGGTGTGGGTCCAGGTCCCCCCGCCTGGGCCCGTGTGCCTCCTGATCTCTTACTGCTCCAGCAGGCGGTTCCCACCTTGAGCTGTCACACCCGGCCTGGTGCCACCAGGGCCCAGATGAGAGGCCTCTCCAATAGGTCTCAGCTCAGACCCAAGCTGGGCTGGGCGCCTGGCAGCTGGGCAGGGGGGCCAGCCTCCTGCGAGTAGGGACAACTCACCCTCACAGGGTGGGGCCACCCACCACATTCCTAGGCAGGGTGAAGAGGGAGGAGCCCTTACCTGGCCTTGTTCTGTGAAGGGCAGGTTGAATGGGGAGCTATCTAGCCTGCCCAACTGGCCCTCCTCCCCAAGCTCCTCCTTAGTTGGGAGGCCACCACCCTTTCTTTCCCCAGGGACCCGCCTCCTGGGCTGCCTGGGCTCCAGTTCTCAGCTCTGGCCTGCCTCTGGCAGTGTCCGGGGAAGGGAAGCCTCCAGCTGCCCAGAGTCCCCCTCACCCCCACGGCCAGACCCGTGTTCTTTAAACTCTGCACTGTAACAGACATCCTCCAGCCAGCTCCAGGTGGCCCTGGCCTGGGCGGGCCTCTCTGCCTGCTTGCCCTCCCCAGGCTGTCTCAAAGAGTAGCCACCACCATCGATCGGGTCCACAAGTAGTCTCAGCTCATCTGCACAGGCAGCCGGGAGGGCTCAAGCCCCGCCCTGAAGCTAGAAACTCGTTCAGCCTCCGCCCCTCCTGGGCCTCAATTCTACAGGTGCCAAAAGTGAGGAAGGGACCTCGTCTCCTACCATACCAGGCCACGGGCCAGAGGTAGCACCCGGCGGCAGGCGACCCCGACTGGACGCACCTGGAAGGCCTCCTCTGCCACGGCCACTTCCCCGGCCCATCAGCGACCCAGAGCCCAAAGGGGCGCCGATCTCACTTGGTCCCTGGCCCCGCACACCACACCCACCTCTCCCAGGCAGGTTCACGGTTTGTTCTCACCCCCGCTCTCAACAAGGGGCTCCAGCCAGAGAGGACTCCCAGGCCGGGCTCTCTCCCTTACCGCTGGGCGCGCCCAGGAGCCCGGGGGCCGCGGCCGCCCGGCGGCTCCACAGCGGCTCGGCGGGCGCGGGCTCCCTCCGGCGGAAGCGGCTGGTGAGCAGTCTCCAGAGGCCGGCGGCGGTGCGGGGCCGGCCGGGCTCGGGCGCGGCGCGCGGGGCCTCGGCGCCCAGCAACAGGTCGCGGCGGCTGGGGAAGGCGCCCAGGGAGCTGGCGTCGCCGTCGCTGCGGGTGCGCGCCCGGGGCAGCAGCCCCGACTCGGCACGCCGGATCTCCTGGCCGCGGCGCAGGCGGAAGCTGAAGCTCTTCCTCAGCGCCGACAGGCCGCGCCGGGGACTCGGGGCGCCGCGCCCGCCGCCGCCGCCGCCGCGGAGCACCTGCCAGCGCTGGCTGCTCCACAGCGAGGCGCCCCGCAAGAAGCCCGCGCTGCCCGCGCGGCCCAGCCCCGCGCCCGCGCCCTCGGCCGCCGCCAGCTCCAGGCGGTTCACCTCCAGGAACGTCATGCTGGTGGGCCGCGGCCGCGGCTCCTGGGCCCCCCGCGTGCGGCTGCGCCGGGCCGGCGCGGGGCTGGGCGCGGGGCTGGGCGCCGGGCTGGGCGCGGCCGAGTCGGGGAGCCCCGAAGGCGCGGCCCCCGGAGCCTGCGGGCGGCCGTCGGCGGGGCCGCGGCGGCCGAGGCGCGGGCGCAGGAGGCCGAGCAGCAGGCTGCGGGCGCCGGCGGGCGGCGGCCCCGGGCCGCCCGAGCACACGCTCCGCGGCCGCGCCGGCTGCTCGCGCGCGGCGCTCAGGGCGGCCTGGAGGGCGACGGCGGCGCGGCCGGTCGGGGCGCCGTGCAGGTCCAGCGAGTCGCAGACGCTGAGGGCGCGGCGGCAGGCGGCGGGCCGCTCCCGGCTGCAACTGTCCCCGGGCGGCCAGCCCCGCTCCATGCTCAGGGCCCGCGGGCGAGGGCCAGGCCCATGGCGAGGGGCGCGGGGCTGGGCCCGGGCCGGGGCCGCGGCCGGGGCGCACGGACCTCCGGCCTCTGGGCACCTGGTGTCGGGCCGACGGAGTCCCTCAACGCTTCCACCTCGCAGCCGGCAAGCCCAGACCTGGAGAGGCCTGCAGCCAGCCCCGCAAGGAGAGGCGGCAAGCCTGGCCTGGAACACCCTGGAACGGCGGCACCAGGGGAGTCGGCCTGCTGGGGCAGCCCCCGGAGCCCTCAGAAAACAGGAAATTCCAGCCCAGGGCTCCTCCTCGGATTGGGGCAAGTAGGTGAGGAGCCGTCATTACCAGCAGGGCCAAATAAATAACAGTCCTCAGCAAGCCACACACCGGGCCCTGTTTTGGACAGAAGTGGGCATTTGCTCTTTCTCTGAAGCACCAAACAGGCGATACACCACGGGGCCCAGAATGATGAAAAGCTTCAGGGAGCAGTCAGGAGGCAAGTCATAGGCCCTCGCTGGCCCTCAGCCTCCTTATCTGTAAAATGGGGGGCCTGACTGGGGTCATCCTTAGTTTGGGGCTGAGACATTCTGAGGTTGGGAAACTCCCGAATCAGAGTTGCTGGCTCTTCTGTTAGTGGCTGAGGTGATCTTCTCCCTCGGAGACTAGAACATTGTCTAGACTGGGTTAAGTGTCCCGCCTAAGGGCAGCAGAAAGTCAACGGGTAAAACCTTCGGGCCCAGGCCACACAGTTCTGGATGAAGCGACTCATTTCTGGTCTGAGGTCTCCAGTGTCCTGCTTGCTGGGTCGCACCTCCTGCTCAGAGGCTGTACAGAGGCTGGCCTGCCGAGGTGAAGTGCTCGCCCTCAATACTGGCTGGGGCCTGACGCTCACTCCCTCGGAGCTCCGATTCCTGTCCGCGCGTGTGGGCTGCACCAGAGACTCGTTGAGTGCATGGCTCACCCAGGGGCAGGGGGCTGGCCCGCTGTGCTTTCCAGCGCATTTTAAACATCAGGCCTCGGCCATGAGCTGGTTTACCAGAATCCACAAGGACCATGAGCAGGCAGAGAAACCAGCTTAGGCAGCGACAAGGATGAGGGGGGCCCCCCGCACGCGCTTTAAAAGAATACTCCCAAGTTTCCTCCACCCCCAGTGCGGCCCAACTGCCAACGTCCCTCTCAGCCTCAGAATTCCAAGTTCCTGGTTAGAAGCAAAGTGGCACATTCCTGAGGGGGCTGGGGTGGGGGAATGCCTAAGGAAGGCAGAGCCTCTCCACCCTAGGTGCTCCCAAAGAACCCAGAGCTGGAAACTCTCAAGTCCTGGGCTGGATCTCCCAGGGCTGGAGAGCCCCGGGGGTGATTGCCTACTTTCCTGGGACTAGTTATTAACAGTGATGGGGATGGCTTCTCCCTCTCCGGGATGCATAGCCCCCAGATAATAGATGGTTCCACAGAGGAACCTTCCCCAGGATCCTTCAGGCATGGAGGCAGGAACACAGCCCTGGAACCCTGACTCGCTTTTCCACATTTAAGTCTCCCACACTCAACTTCCCTATCTGCCTATCTGTCTGTCTGCCCTCCCTCTCACATACACCCGGGGAGTTACCCCTCCCCAGAAGACCAAAGCTGCTTATCACCAACCGTCCCCCCCAAGCCAGTGAAATTGCAAACACCAGACAGCGGCTATGCCTGGGGACTGAGAAGGGACAGGGCTGCTGTAGAACCCCACTGGCTGTCTCCGTGGGAGAGGAGCAGGACAGCATAAAGGGGTAGAGGCCCCCAGACACACACACACGCATACGTGCTGCGGGGACGCAGGCAGCAGTGGCTTCCCCGAGAAGGGAAAGAACATCTTACATTCTCGGAGGACGCACCAGCTCCTGGCTCCTGCAGAATCCAGTCCAAGCAAAATGCTCAGCCTGCGTCAGTTCCCAAACCTGCAACAGCGTCCTCATCCTCACCTGGCTGCCTCTTTCCTATCCCCCCTTCCCGGACCCAGAGAAGGACACCTGCCTACACATAAATACCGCTGGGACACCAAGCCAGCCGAAGATCTCAGGAACGAGAACAGCACGGACACATACCTCCCTTTCTCATTGGCGTCAGCCCCTGGTCAAGACGAAGTCTGTGTTCTGCCTGACAAGATTCTGCTCCAAAGAGATGTGGCAAACACAGCCCCAAAGACCTGAGGCCCCTCCTAAAAAGCTTCAAGCTGGGGTCACGGGAAGAGCACTGAAATCCCGCGACGCTGGCCCTCCTGAGTTCGCAGAGTCCTAAGGTCATCAGAAACACCAGGCTAACTCTTGCTGAGGGGTGAGACAGTCCGTGGCAATTTCTGGGGGAATTAAAGACACAATTTCGCAGGATGCCTGGATGCCTGCGGTGTGCACTCGGGGAGCGGGGGGGTGGGGGAGAGAATGGACACACTTTACCTGGAAGCAGACAGTACGGAAAACGCGCGGTAATATCAGAAGGACAAAGAGCCGACTCTACATGTATCCACAGCTGGGTGGGCTGGACCCACTAGGTAAACCGGCCTGGGCCTGCGACATTACGAACCCCGGGGAGCCAGGGTTTGGAAAGAGAAAGACCCCTGTGACGGCGTGACCTGGGAGGCACTGCACAGAAACCGAACACTGGTGTGAGGAAAGGGCAGCCTCCAGCCTGAGAATCCCACACAACCTTGGACCTAGTCTCTGCTCAAATATTTGCTAGGGGTGACCCACTGATAAGTAGGCAGCCGTGCCCGGCTGAGGCCACCCCAGCCAGAGAGAGTCTGAGGACGTCCTTCTCAGAGAGGAGGAAGGGCTAGCTCTCTGCTCAAAGCCAAAGGGTGCACGTGAGTGGAGGAAGTGATCTGGGCTCCTTCCGGCGGCCGGAGGGGTCCGAGAGTCACCCTGGTGTCTCCAACATCGGCCACGCTCTTCTTGTCCACAAGGTGGCAGCAAAATATCTTCCTGCAGCTTGGGCGCCGCAGAGAAGGGAGGCCCCAGGAAGGTGGGAACAAGGCCGCAGGAGGACAGCGGCGAGGGCCACACCCAGAGCTGCGGGCGGCTGGATGGTCTCTAGCCCTCTGAGCGGGCCTCTGGGTGGGGGGCTGGGGAGGCCGCAAAGAGGGGGACACTCTAGACTAGGCTGGCCCACGGCCTCCCCAACAACGCACCATTCCTACCGTAATGGGGGACACGGCCCTCTTTAAGGGTCAGGAACTGTCCACTGAGATGCACAGCGACAGCTTCGTCACTGCGTGCGTGGAACACTCATCCCTCTCAGGTGCTTTTCTGCTGCGTTTACTGCTCCCCCACTAGACCTCGGGCCGGCACGCAGGAGACACGCAACGGTTGAATGAATGAATGAATGAATGCATGCATGCATGCTAAGCACGAATTGCATACCCTGACTTTCATTCTCCTTGTGAGGAGGGAGGCAGACTTAGACGGTCCCTGGCTGGGACAGTCCGCTAAGGAGATAAATGACAGCCCAAATCATCTGCAAAGACTGCTGGTCAAGAGACGTGGGGTGCACTAAGACACAGGCTCTGGAGTTGAAAGAACTTGGTTCACATTCAACCTCTGGACCCTGCTGGCTGCGTCTGTCCGCAGTCACTTGAACCTCACTGGGCCTCGGGTTTTAGTCTATGAACCAGGAGTAATCCCATCTTGCCCCCTGACGTTGCTAGAAGACCAGTGCTGTGATTTGCGGAGGGTCCGACACGGTGCCTGGCGCAAAGCAGGTGATCAGTTAAGGAAGCCGTTCCTGCCGGCTGAGTGACAGCGTGGAGAGTCCTGTCGGAAGCAGGCACAATTTCAACTGGTGCCAGCTTTCTTCCACTCGGGAACCTAACTGGACACGCCAGCAGTTACACATCAGCACAGGCCTGTCCGTTTGCTAGCTCGCTCTCTCTCTTCTCCGCAAGATGCAGACCTCGGAGATCCCCGGGGCCCTGCTGGATCCCGTCTTTCTCTGAACACCTGATGAAAGCTGTCATGGGCTGCGCTGTCCCCCCCCCCCCCACTTGTATTATGAAGTCCTAACCCCCAGTGCTCTGGAATGTGACCTTATTTGGAAATAGGGTGCTTGCAAATGTAACTAGCCAAGATGAGGTCACACCAGAGTAGGGTGGGTCCCAACTCCCCTATGACTGCTGTTCTTACGAATAGGGGAAATGTGGACATGGGGGCGGTGATGGAGAGAGAAGATGATGTACAGAGACACAGGAGGAAGACGGCTGTCTACAGGCTGAGGAGAGGACAGAGGCCTGGAACAGACCCTCCTGAGTGCCATCACAGGAGTCACCGCCCTGCCTGCCCACTCGCGCATCTCAGACTTCCGGCCTCCAGACCATAAAAATGAATGTGCTGTGGTGCCGTGTGACGGCAGCCCAGGAGACGGACAAGAGCTAGACCCAAGACGGTGGGCTCCAGGGGCCCAGGCAGGTGTGACTGCACAGAAGCCAGCTCCCGTCCCCAGGCCCTCCCAGGGTTGCACGGAGGAACTAGGAGCTCCGCCCCCATCGCCCAAGGTCAGGGTCTCAGGGAGCTCACCAGTGGCTGCGTTCCCCCACCACCCCGTGGAGAAGTGGAGAGGATCAAGGGGACAAGTGGGGGTTGGGGGCAAAGGGAAGAACCCAAGACCACCCCCTGCGGGGCAGTTGGCCAGCCTGGAAATGGCCTTCTAGCATCCAGCTAGCTACTGGATAGCAGTTTCCTCGTTTTCTTTCTGTCCACAAACTCTGCGCGAGGCTCAGTACCTCTGTGCGCCCTCCTGACCTCCCGGACCAGCCTCCTGACCTTTCTCTGCCTGGCCACATCCTAAAACCCTAAGAGAGACCCAGACAGATACTGCTCCCCCCGCTCAGACCGAGAAAGAGCCACAGGGCTGTCTGAGGACCGTGGGCCCCGAGCACGCTGCGCTCTGCCCAGACAAGTCCTCTGCCTTCCAACCAGTGTGCTTGTGCCATATCAACTCGTCTCCTCCCTGGGACCCTGCGGGGGCAGGGGCGTGGCACTTGCCTCGCTGCCTTGTTCCAGCGCCTGGGGGGGGGGGGGGCACTGGGGACTCCAGACTCACAACGTACTACAGCCTGTGCTTCCTAATGGCTCCTTGCCTTTCCATCCCAATTTTGACACGTTTCCTACATTTCATGTGTCTTCCAAAGTGTTCTCTTCCTTCAGAACTGAGCAATGGTCCGGCCCAAGTCCCAGGAGCTAACAATCTGCTGCTTCTTCCAGTCCCCTGGCTTCCAAGGGCAGTCAGTAGATGAGATCTTCATTCCTTAGCAGCAGGGCCTGGGCTTATTTGTGTTCACCCGATTTTTACAAAAGTAAAATATCTTGGGGCGCCTGGGTGGCTCAGTCGGTTAAGCGTCCGACTTTGGCTCAGGTCACGATCTCGCAGTCCGTGAGCTCGAGCCCCGCGTCGGGCTCTGGGCTGATGGCTCAGAGCCTGGAGCCTGCTTCTGATTCTGTGTTTCCCTCTCTCTCTACCCCTCCCCCATTCATGCTCTGTCTCTGTCTCAAAAATTTAAAAAAAAAAAATGAAAATTAAAAAAAAAAACTTAAAAAAAAATATCTTGGGGCCTCTGGGTGGCTCAGTCAAGCGCCGGACTTCAGCTCAGGGCATGATCTTGTGATTTGTGAGTTCGAGGCCCGCATCGGGCTCTCAGCTGTTGGCACAGAGCCCACTTTGGATCTGCTGTCCACCCCCCTTCTCTCTCTCTCTCTGCCCCTCCTGTGCATGTGCACTGGCACTCTCTCTCTCTCAAAATAAATAAATAAAACCTTAAAAAATTAGAAAAATGTATCTTACTAAAGGAAAGAATGGATGAAGTATAATAATTGCACAAATTCGGCTCCAAAATGGAGGCGCCACAGAAAGTGAACTGCTAGCAGGTGCCCCACTGCCACCGACCCCGCCCAGGGAGCTCAGTTGCACAGGGGTAAGTTCGGGGCCCAAAGGAAAGGAGGCTGCGGGGTACTGTACCCTAAAGGGGAAAAAAAAGAAAGGCTTGGGTAGTCCAGTTTTGTTTTAATGTTTATATACTGGGGCGCCTGGGTGGCTCAGTGGGTTAAGCCTCCGACTCTTGATTTCAGCTCAGGTCATGATCTCACGGTTGGTGGGACAGAGCCCTGCATCAGGCTCTGTGCTGATGACTCAGAGCCTGCCTGGGATTCTCTCTTTCTTTCTTTCCCTCTCTCTCTCTCTCTCTCTGTCTCTCTCTGTCTCTCTCTGCCCTTCAACTCAAGCTCACACTCACTCTCTCTCAAAATAAACAAACAAACATTTTTGGGGAAAAAAAGAAAAAATGCTTATTTATTTTGAGAGCGAGAACAGGCACATGCATGCACAGGGGAGGGGCAGAGAGAGGGGGAGAGGGAAAACCCCAAGCAGGCCCCATGCTCAGTGCAGAGCCCGACAGGGGTTCGATCCCACGATGAGGAAATCATGACCTGAGCCAATATCAAGAAATGGACGCTTAACCGGCTAAGCCACCCGGGTGCCCCGAGAGGCCAGTTTTAAACAGAAGTTTAAAAGTGTCTGAATTCCCCTTACAGATTTTGAAGGCAGGGCAGGTAACTTCCACAGGGGGTGGGGCCTATGCAGAGACCCAGGCTCTACCCCATTCCCAAGGCCACACCTGCCCAGTGCGGGGGGCAGTGGGGGGAGGGGGGGGTCCTGCATGGGCTCCCGTCAAAGGTAACTGAAAGCAGGGCCTGGACAGGGAGATCACCTCCCTCCACCCCTGCCAGTTCCCAGACCCTGCAGCCGTCTCTCAGCATCCCTAGCTGGACTTGTCTCTGCTGTCGAAGCTAGTATCTGATCTGCTCTCACTTCACCAGGTCCTGGGCTCCTGGACATACACAGGCCAGCTCTGCAGACAGTGGAGCCACCTTCGGTACCCTCTACACCCAAGGCAGCAGCCACATGGGACACCACCGGTCACCTGATCATAAGAGCCACTTACTGAACACAAGTAAGCCACACTGAGCACCTCACACACACTGACCCGCACAACAACCCTCTGGGAAAGGTAGTTAATCTCCCCAACTTACAGATGTGAAATCTGAGGCACAGACGTCACACAGCCTGAGGTCACCAGCTGGTAGTGGCTGAAGCTGGCATTCCAACCCGGGCCCTCTGACTGGCCCCGAAGCCGGGTGGCCCGGCCAGATTTCTGCAGACACGGGCCGACCTGGGCCCAGAGCTCATCCTGCGGGGAGCCCCTGCCTGTCTTCCGTTCCGGGTCCTCGCATCAGCCAAGACCAGCCCTGCCCTCCCTAGCAAGGGCCCTCCCTCCAAAAAGACCCCCCAACTTCCTCCTTCCCTACCTTCCAAACTAACTCCTGCCCCAGTCTCACTGCCTCAGTCAGAGCCTGCCTGATCCAGGCTCTGGAGCTACACCTCTGAGAGAGGGGGGGAGGGAGAGAGAGAGAGAGGTGGCACTTACAAAGGAGAAAGCCGCCTCGAATGATTACTTCTAACAGGCAAAGGGAGGCTGTTTGGGGCTGATGAGCCCTTGGCCCATATGACTTTCATGCCGCGTAGACAGAGCCACAGAGAGGCTGGGGCTGCGGGTCAGGAAGGAGACGAGTCCATGAGAACACCCTCCTGAGTTGAAGATGCTTTCCTCCCCTGGGGGAGCGCAAGCTTTCTGAGCTGAGTGTCTTACTCCCCACCTGCCCTGCAGGGTGCCTGCTGCCTCGCTTCTGCCCACACCCGAAGGTGGTGCCCAAGCCCCGTGCCAGCCCACATGCAGAAGGGACACGGGGCACCTCTGCGTACCCTCCTCGCGCCCCTCACTGCCCAAAGGCCCTGGTTACCCACACTCGACAGTGCGGGGGGCGGGGGAGGCAGGGGGGGAAGGGGGGAGCCAGGGGACGCCCATCAGCTACTGCTGCGGGGAAGGGGGGAGGCGGGAAGCAATACGCAGCAAGGCTTGTCGGATTTCCAGGCAGAAAAAGGATCAATAGGACCAACTACGTAAAAATACAAAATCCAGAACAATTACAAATTCTAAGTACCCAACGAAAAATAGAATTAAAGGGAAATCAAACCTGGGGGGGGGGGGACAAGGTGACCGTGTCAATGGGTTAATATCACAAACGTTGCTTAAAAAACAGGGCGCCTGGGTGTCTCACTCGGTTGAGTGTCCAACTTCGGTTCAGGTCATGAGTTCGAGCCCTGAGTCGGGCTCTCTGCTGTCAGCATAGAACCCGCTTCCGAGCCTCTGTCCCTGCCTTTTTGTGCCCCTCCCCCACTTGCCCGCTCATGAGCATGTGCTCTCAGACTCTCTTTCAAAAATAAACATTAAAAAAAAAAAAAAAAAAACAGGGGAGCCTGGGTGGCTCAGTCGGTTGAGCGTCCGACTTCAGCTCAGGTCATGATCTCACACTCCGTGAGTTCGAGCCCCGCGTCAGGCTCTGTGCTGACAGCTCAGAGCCTGGAGCCCGCTTTGGATTCTGTGTCTCCCCCTCTCTCTGTCCCTCCCCTGCTCATGCTCTATCTCTGTCTCAAAAATAAATAAAAACATTTAAAAAAAAATTGCGAAATGTCTGTTTTATTCACTCTGCTGTCCAAAACGTTTACAGGGAGCACACGACTTTTGTAAAAGGAAAATGAAACGGAAGCAGCCAGAAGGCTGTTACGCTTGGGGGTCAGAGCTGCACGAGGAAAGGAAAGCCGGTTCACCAGAAACACAGGCGAGTCTGCGCTCTGCTGGCTGCTCGCTCGGCCCCCCAAAGCCCTGCTCTGGCCAGCCCCCAGCCCCAACATCTGCAGCTGCTCTGGGGTCACCACGCATTCTAACGAGGACTCACGAGAGCCTTCTTCCAAGCCCGGCTCTGGGTGAGACACAAGATAAGAAAGCGAGCTAGGGCTAGTACATATAGCAAATGTACCCTTTCCATCTTCTTAAAATTAAAAAAAAAAATTAACGTGTATTTATTTTTGAGAAAGAGAGAGAGAGAGAGCACGAGCGGGAGAGGGGCAGAGAAAGAAGGAGACACAGGATCCGAAGCAGGCACCAGCCTCTGAGCCATTAGCACAGAGCCCGACGCGGGGCTCGAACTCACTAACTGTGAGATCGTGCATGGCCTGAGATGAAGTCACCCAGGCGCCCCTTAAAATTTTACTTGAGGGTATAAAACCGTTTTCACAACACACTCAAGAACTGCTTTTGGCCCCCTGTCCCTTTCCTTCGGGAGGAAGTTTCCAGAATGAGTATCCAGCCCCCCACTACCTCAAAAGGACTGGGCCTCCAGCCCTGCACCGAACTGTGCCAGCGGCTTCCAGAATGCTCTTGTAACACCCCCCGCTGTGGACTCAGTTCTCGTTCACCCTGGTTTGTTACCACCTTCACGTGTCACGGCGCATACTCACCACCCTTATCCAACCATTCCCCTATCCGACGGCATCCTGGTGGCTTCCTTTTTTAATTTTTTAAGCCACTACAAGCTGTTTCTTTCCATGGGCTACAGGCCCAAAAGTAGGACAGTTGTGTTCAAAGGCAGATGAGTTTTTCGTGTAAATGGATCGTGTTTGACGGCTTCTCCAAACAGCAACTCATCGACCCAATCTCCTACGAGCGAGGCGGCCCGACAGCGGCCCTCCGGCCAGCATCGATGGCTATGCGCTGGCCGCCCGCTGTCAGACAGGGGAGCCCAGGACCTCACTCCTCTGATCTGGGTCCCCGATGACTCATGAGGTTAAGCATCTTTTCATGATTACCAACAACGCTCACCTCCTCTTCTCTGAAGTGTCTTTCTGGCCCTGTGCTCTCCCCATTTGTCTTTGGAATTTTAAAAATCTTTTTCTTAACGGTTCGCGGGAACTCTGTATCACAGGCATCGTAAGCATTTAACTGGCATATGGACACGGCAAGCAAACTCTCCTACTCTAGTCCACAGAAACGTAATTAAATCTGTTAATTTTGTAATGGATTCTATTAGAACGTCTGAACAACAACAACAACAAAAATCCGTGAAACAGCGATCATAAAAAGAGGCGGGCTGGGGCGAAGCTCTGCTCGATCGAAGATTAATGCCAGCTAGGACTCGCAGAAGGAACACGCGCCTGAGAAAATCAGCCCGTGGCCACCCTAACACAACCGATGCAGGCGAGGATCGCTGGTGCCTGCGAACCAGCCCCAGAGAGGGTGAGGTCCCTGCGGGCAGCTTACTTCCAAGGTGCTCAAGCCCCAGCCCACTTTGCAACTACTGGACGGGAGGAAATGGCCCCTCCAGACTGTTCCCTCCTCGGCATCACTAACAGCAGGGCCAGATGTGACACAATAGGGGGTAACCCTGTCAACAGGGTTTAGCCTGGATCTCATCAACCCCCAGACCTCACTCCAGGTCCTGGGCGGCACGAGGGGGCAGGGGCGGGGGCAGGGGGGGAAGAGAGGAAGAACGTCGATACAGCCAACCAGCAACAGCATCTGAATCCGGGGCACGGACCGGACCCGCTACAAGAAATCTGACCCAGCCTCTTCAAAGGCCGCGTGATGGGGAAAAAAGCATCTTGATGGATCCTGTTCCATCCCGATCCCATCCCGATTTGGAAAGACAAAAAGGTTACGGAAGGTATCTGGGGGTAACTGAGGAAATTTAGTTATGGGTGAGCTCTCAAGTGATGTCAGACAATTCTTGCTCATTCTCTCGGGTAGGACAACGGTATTTTGTGACGTGGAAGAACGTGCCAGCGCTAGAGATGCCAGCTGAAGCACCACCCCGTCGACAGCTGCTGACCGCTCCCATCGCCAAAAAGAATGTGAGGCGGGGAGGAGAGAGGAAGGAGCAAATGTACGTTGTTGTTGTTGTTTTTAAGTTTATTTATTCTGAGAGAGAGAGGGAGTGCACAGGCAGGTGAGGGGCAGAGAGAAGGAGAGCCAGAATCCCAAGCAGGCTCCACACCATCAGCACAGAGCCTGATGTGGGGCTTGAACTCACAAACTGCGAGATCATGACCTGAGCGGAAACCAACAGTGAGACCATGAACCAACTGAGCCACCCAGGCGCCCTGCACACGTGTTAAAATGTTAACGATGCCTTTTGTGGTGGTCATTTTTCAAAATAAAAAGCTGGGGGTGGGGGGGGGAATCTGTCAGGTCTTTTCCTTTATAAATTCTAGGTTTCCTATCTGGCTTAAGAGGATCCCTCTTATCCCCAGAAGAGATAATATTCTTTAAATTTTCTCCCGTGTTTTATTTAAATTTACTTATTTATTTTTTTAACGTTTATTTATTTTTCACAGAGAGACAGGGGGTGAGTGGGGAAAGAGCAGAGAGAAAGGAAGACAGAATCTGAAGCAGGCTCCAGGCTCTAAGCTGTCAGTACACAGACCAACACGGGGCTCGAACCCATGAACCGTGAGATCTGAGCCGAAGTCAGACACTCAACCAACTGAGCCACCCAGGCACCCCCTCCCGTGTTTTAAAATTTTTCTCCGTTTCATGGCGCAGCCGCATATGCTGGCCGAGAGCACAGGCTCTGAGACCAGCCTTCCGGGGTCAGGTCCCGCCTCCGCCATCATCTGGGGGCCACGCTGGGCACGTGTCTTTCCATCTCCCTGCCCCCACCTGCAGGATGGGGGTCACACTCACCCTGTAGGGATGTCCAGAGAATGACCAGGAGGCGCGCGCGCGGGGCGGTGCCTGGCACGTAAGGAGAACCATTGGCCAGTTAACCTTTTCAGTACCGTTCTTTCCGAGATCCCAGATCTGATCCTGCCGCCCTTAACGTAGAACCCCATAGAACCCTGCAGCTCCCCGCACCGCTGCAAGAGCCGTCAATCTTGCCGCGTTTGCAGCCCAAACACAAAGTGCCAGAGTGTGGGGTGGCACATTTGAATAGTTGAAAAACACACTACGCCAGCAATTTTCATAATCAAACCACTATTCCAGTAAAACAGTGTCTCGCCGTGCCTATCAAAGCAGCCAGGCTTGCCTGGTACCCACTCGGCCGCCCTTCCACACCAGGTCACCGTGCACAAACCCCATCACGGCCCGAGGCACGCACGCTTGCAGGAGACACGATTTTTCTTCGGTGGCGGCTCAACGGAACAGCCGAGGCCGCTGAGATGAGGGAAGGCCTCTGCTCGGGGCCTCACCCACGGTCACCCTGTCAAGCCACCCACCAGTGAGGGTCACACAGTGTAGGTCAGTTCAGGGCTATCTCTCTGCCAGTACTTGGCTCCTTCCCCACCTCCGCCTGGCACGGGCCTGATGGAGGCAGGGCCACACTCCCATACTTCCCAGGGAAGCTTCCTTACTGGACAGGAATGGCATTTCAGGCCTGAGCCAGCGGACCCGTCAGAAGCATACAGAGCAAGCACGACACCCGTGTTTTCAGTGATCTCGCAGCTCTGACCCAGCTCTGACCCCTCGGGGAGGAGCGTGAACTCCAAGAGGGAGGACAGAGAACCAGGCATGCCTCCTCCCGCCTGCTGTCACTCCACGAAGGTCCAGAGCCAGGCCCAAGCCAGCGGAGAGCCAGCTCCGCAGACTCCAGTGGGAGACCCCTCCCGACCCTCCTGCCAGAGAGAAGACACAGGCCTCAGAACGAGGACACCTGGCCCCCACCATAAATGGCCTCCCAACTTTTGGCCCTGCTCCTCAGGCCAGCAGGGGCCCACACGGCCAGGAGAGGGCCCCTTGGGCAGCACTATGGCCCCAGAGCGGGACAGAGCACAGTGATACAGTTAGGAGGCTCCCTGAAGGACCGCCAGTGCCCAGCAGGGCTCCTGGGCTGGCTACAGAGCAGGGAGGCCCCCTGGTTGTTGGCCAAGCATTCTCTGGAAGTGACAGCAGGGCTCTGTGCCCACAGGGGAAGCAGATACCAGCTTATGACACAGGCCAGCTGGGGTAAGAACACCAACCGCTCTAGGCCCTGTGAGGATCGAGGGCCTCAAACTGGAAGGGTGGGCCTTGGAGCTAGACAGACCAGGTTTAGACCCCAGCCGGCCGAGCACCTCCATGAGGCTCTCTTCCCAAGACTACTCGGGGTCCAGGGGGAAAGGTGCAGAGCCCCGAGGCCCCAGCCGGCAGGGGGACTGGGGCCCAGGAAATGACAAGAGAACCTATTAACCTAGTTCAGGACAGGGTCTCCTTCCCAACAGTGCCGAGGCTCGGGACGATGAGAGGCCTACGAGATGACAGCCTCTGTCTCCTTGGGTTGGCTCGGAGGTGTCCCATCGAAGCTATCACAAAGGGATGCCCGGCCCACCCCATCCGCAGGTTCCCTAGTGGCTCTCTGGACAAAGAATCCAGGCCCTTCCTGCTATTAGAAGAGCAGAGGAGTAAAAGGAACCTAGCATTTATTGCTGCAATAAACGGGATACACCTTCCTGGGTGTGGTCCAGGATAACCTCACCCCCGAGCAGGGAGCAGGGGGGCGCCTCCTTTCCACAAGAGGAGAGTGGGCTGAGACAGACCAAGGGAGCCAACTGAGAACTATGGGCTAATGGGGGGCTTTACTCTGTGCCACACGTCTTCCAACTGCACACACGTTTACAAAGTTTCTGCTAGAATATATATATTCCGCTATTCATACACACACACACACACACCCATAAATTAAAGGCAAAACATAAACCAGGAAAGCCTACAAAAACAGCCCCTGCCTAAAATGCCAGACACAGTAAAGAGAATATTGTGACATTTGCTGGTTCCGTGTAGCATCTTGGCACCACCGCCATGGGTCATGGCTGAAGGAGAGGTGACAAGCAGGATGGCCCAGGCCACCTCTCCTCTTGTGAGCTAGAAGGAGGTCACCATGAGGCAAAAAAGCCTGGAGGCCAAACCAGGCCCGGCTGCTAACCAGTGACCTTGAATCCTGGGTCAGTGGCTTCTTCCGCCCTCCTGGCCTGCAAGGCACCAAGACTGGGCTCGCCCTTCTCCGACTGTGCCCCAGGCCGCGCAATCAGCACCCTATTCCCTGACTGGGTGCACCTCCCCGGCCAGTGCTCCGTCTGACCTTGTGTAAAGCTGACAGGCAGAAGGCCACCTAGTCCACAGATTGGGCCGTTCACGTGACCCCGTCCACCAGCAGCTCACCAGTCCGCACTCGAGAACCTGCGGGCCCGCCCTGCGGAGACGGAAGGAGCCCGGGGAAGTGTCATGGCCCTTCCCCGCCCTCCTTTCTTCCCTCACCCGAAATTCAGGATTACCCTCCAGGTCCAGGCAACAGAGAGGCAAGGGGCTGAGAGGGGACGCAAGGAGGGCCGAGCAGCAGCCGCATGGGATGCGGAGGCCAAACCAAAGTGACGTGAGCTACACCGAGGCCTGCGGCCAACCCACCGGTAACAAGGCGCTGCCCACCAGGGGCCCCCGACGCACCCATTTATCTCGCAAGAGGGGGGCCTGGGCTCACACCCCCCCTTCCATCCTTGCACAAAACCGCAGGAGTGCGTGAGACCCCGTGACAAGAAAAAGTTTGTGGTGGTGCTCCCACAACAGCAGGCCGCTTGAGATTTTAAGAAAAACGCACAGCGACAAAAACCTACTGCAAATCCAGTAGGATCTGTTTGCGATCTCAGTGGATCTGTTGGCGATCAATCATCGGGGTCGTGGCAGGTGCTCAGGAAGTCCGTGCCTGTGGACTGGTTGCTTGAAACTTTTAAATACAGTAGAACCTTGGTTTGCGAGCATAATCTCTTCCGGAAACATGCTTGTCATCCAAAGCGGTCACACATCAAAGCGCATTTCAAGAACCATTGGCTCAGTTGTGATCCTGCAATGTTCGGGGTCACGTACGACTCGTTATTGCAAGACATCCCTCGTTTATTAAGTTAACATTTAACAGAAATGTTTGCTTGTCTTGCGGAACACTCGCAGAACAAGTTACTCGCAATCCAAGGTTTTACTGTACAATACTTTAGAAAGCTGAATCCGAAAGGATATACCCTCTGCATTCACTTTTTACAACAAACAGGTGTTCTTTTGCTTATTATGGGCTAAAATTCAAGATGTTCTTCCAACACCACGGCCACGGCCCCCCCTCATGGTTACTGAGCCCTCCCCCCTCAGCCTGTCCAAATGGAGCCGTGCTGAGGGCAGAGCTTGAAGACAGGACGAGAAAAGAATGTAAAACACCCCATTAATAATTTTTCATCCTGATCACATGTGGAAATGATTATTATTTCAAATATACTGGGTTCAATAAAATATAATATCAAAAATATTAAATTAACTTCACCTTGTGGGGTTTTTTTACCTTTTATTTTTAAGGTTTATTTATTTTGAGAGAAAGAGAGAGAGAATGCAGAGGAGGGGCAGACAGAGAGAATCCCAAGCAGGTGCCACGCCGTTATTGGGGAGCCTGATGTGGGGCTCAATCCTATGAACCCCAAGATCAAGACCTGAGCTGAAATCAAGAGTCGGAGGCTTAAATGACTGAGCCCAAGCACCCACCGCCCTTTTTTTTTTTTAACCTTTCTTAATATGGCTACTTGAAGATTTCAGCCGACACGTGGGACTCACATGTGTAACTGGGCAGTGCTGAATTACAGCAAACACTTGAATCGACAGGCAAACAATCAAATGAAGGCCATGCTGGATGGCCATGTGACACTCACTGTGACAAACTGCGGTCCAGGGTCTGGACCCCTCAGCCAGAGCCTCGGACAAATCCTGAGGTGGCTCCCCGCTCCGGGGCCTGCCAGGCTATACCAGCTCGCCCAATCTCCGCCCCTCCAGAGTCCGAGCTACAGGAGGAGCCCCAGGCCGCGGGCACTGCGCACCGGACACTCACTCTCGTGCCCTCACTTAGTCGCCACCCCCACCCTGGAAATCGTGACGGGGCCTGCCACTCAAGGAGCCCTTCCGAGGGAATGGTGCCGCTCTAAAAGCTTTGCAGGCATTAACCGACTTCCTTCTCACACCTACACGACGAAACGGGTGCTTGTTAACCTTATTTTGACAACGTGGAAGCCAAGACACAGAGAGGTTAAGAGACTCACCAAAGGTCACACAGCTACCAACTGGTTCAGTCTGGGATTCAAATCCAGGCACTGTAGTTCCAGAACCAGGTCTGTGCCCCACACAGTCCCCTTCACACCCAAGGGGCCTGTTTAACAAAAAAAATCCTCACGGCCGGGAAGCTCGTCGGCCCTTCCCTGGAACGTACGTACCAGCAGCAGAGGGAAGAGAGGGAGCCCCGAGTGGGGTCCAGACCTCCTGGTCTCGCCCGCCCCACCACTCACACAGTCACACACGCCCCAAGAGGCCATGGCTGGGCTTGAATCCCACTCTGTGAGCTTGGGCTCTGGGTTTGCAAGCCATCAAAACATCAAATTAAAAGGCAAAAGAGAAACCACTGGAGGCGGGCTCACCAACAGTGTCAAGGAGGGGTGCCGACTGACAAGAAAGAGAAAGAAAAACACCCGCTATAAACAGGCGCAAAAACAGAGGCACGTCCCTCTGAAGCCATGCGGTGTGGGGCCGCTCTCAGCGCCCAGAGCATAGCCTGGTCAGCCCGGCTCAGGGTTGGGGGGGGGGTGCCCAGGCGCTGCCTGAGAGATGGAGGCACACAAACGTTCACTTCAGAAAAATCTCCATTAAGAGATTAAAACCATCTGACATGCAGTATGAAGAGGAAGGAACCAAGAGGAAGATGAACAAAGGATACGAACGGAATCGAACAAAATACAAATGACCTAGAAATTTTTTTAACGCTCTCACTGGTAATCAACTGAATATGAAATACAACAACAACAAAAAGCATTTTAATGGTTTTTTTTTTTATATTTTCTTAAAGTTTGTTTATTTGTTTTGGAGAGAGAGAGAGACAGAGAATCCTAAACAGGCTCCGAGCTGTCAGCCCAGAGCCCGACGCGGGACTCGAACTCACGGACCGCGAGATCACGACCTGAGCCGAAGTCGGACGCTTAACCAGCTGAGCCACCCAAGTGCCCCATCCTGCAGCCTTTTAAAATAGCAGCCAAGTGGGGTGCCTGGGTGGCTCAACCGGTTAAGTGTCCGACTTCGGGCTCTGGGCTGACAGCTCAGAGTCTGGAGCCTGCTTCCGATTCTGAGTCTCCCTTCTCTCTGCCCCTCCCCCGCTCGTGCCCTTTCTCTCTCTCCAAAATAAAAAAAAAAAAAAAAAAAAAAAGGCCAAGCAAGGAGTGACCTGCCAGTCACAGCCTGGCAGGAATGAGACCCCAAGTATCCCGAGTCCCCGACAGGGAGCTAACAGATGAACAGATGAACACTAACAGATGAACAGATGAACGCAGGGGCTCCCTTTCTACCAGTGGAGGCTTTTCCACAAACGCACAAATCCCACCTTTGCCGAGAAATGCCAATAATATCAAATCAGCTCCTCTGTGACTGATTTGTGACAGCAGAGAACAGCTAGAGAACAGACCAGGAGGACAAGCATCAGGCAGGTAACAGTGGGCACCTCTAAGGGGCAGTGGGGGGGGGGTACACGTGTTTCTTCTGCTTCCTTCCACATCTGAATTTGTTACACAAGCATGCGTGACTTTTGACGCTCACACATATGTTCAGCTGTTTTCAATGTTTAAATGTTTCTTTTTAAGTTTATTTATTTATTTTTGGAGAGAGAGAGTCTGCGGGTGCAAGCGCTGTCGGCACAGAGAGGGACGCGGGACTCGAACTCACACACCGCGAGATCGGGAGCTGAGCCGAGATCACGAGTCGGACGCTCAACCGACTGAGCCACCCAGGTGCCCCACAGTGTTTAAATATTTCTGAGTGTTTCCTGAGCAAGCATCTCTGTGCTATATGCAATCTCTGTGCTGCTCTTGGAGGGGAGAGACACCTCCCAGAGCCACCACTCAGCTGGGGATTCATAACATCCAGGAGAAAACTACAGCAAGAGAGAAGAGCCCTAAGTTCCCCTTAAGTTACATCCTAAAAGTTTCCACGGGTTAAACTGGAGGTCAAAACGCTTCCCTGAGAGGTGCCACAGGAAGGCTGACTGGCCAGAGCTCATCTAGTCTATCCATCCAAGGGAGGGAGCACCAGCCCCGCAGCTGGAAGACCAGTGTCTGGTACGGCCTTGGGAGAGTTACTCAATCCAAGTCCCAGGCTTTGCAAAATGGAGAGGATACTTGCATACCTAGAAAGAGACCTGCCAAGTGTTTGTTGCAAAAGCCCATGACCATCTCCAGCGGGCAGGCGGGGAACGGTAACCAGGGCAAGGCAGTACCAGCCAGTGCCCACATCCTTAAAGCAGGTGCTCCAGGTTACCACCCTCCCCTGCTTCCATAACCCTAGGGCTCAGCTCCATGCCCCCAAATTAGCTCCCCTTTACCCCTTGGCCTGGAAGTCAGGAGGAAGGCAATCCGGTTAAACTAATTTCAAGTTAGCTGCGTATTAAAAAGAGAATGAGGGTGAGGTGAGCGGAAGGTTCCCCGGATGGGTGTTCAGGGGATGCTGAATGAGGACACAGGAGTTCTCAGGGCCCAAGCCTGCCCCTGCTCCAGGCCTCAGCTCCCCTAAGCCTGCTTTTCAAGAAAGGCATCTTCGCTCCCGCCTGGTCTCCCTGGGGCCACTGCTCCCTTGGATGCTCAAACCGGGGTCCCCTGGCCCGTCCCCTCCAGACTCAATGCCTTAGCCACACAGACCAGCCTGCTGGTCCTTGAATACCACCTTATACTTTCACCACCACCACCACCCCCCCCCCGCCCCTGCTGCCTCTGCAAACCTGTTCCTTCTGCAGGGAAAGTCTCCTGGAGCCCCATGCCTGGCATACAGGTTCCATGAAAGAAAGAAACGGTAGAGGAGGGGCGCCTGGGTGCCTCAGTCAGTTAAGCATCCGACTCCTGGTTTCGGCTCTGGTCATGATCTCATGGTTCCTGAGTTAGAGCCCGCCATCGGGCTCCTTGCTGACAGTGCAGAGCCTGCTTGGGATTCTCTCTCTCTCCCTCTCTCCTGCTTTCTCTCTCTCTCTCAAAAATAAGTAAACCTCAAAACAAAAAAGTTAAAAAAAAAAAAAAGGTAGAGAAAAGTATGTAGCATGAGCTAGCCCCAGGGTACTTAGGAGCAAGAAGTGTCTTATTCGGAGGGTGTCGTCCACTTGGCAGAGAACAGAAGTTCAGGGACAGAGGACTGAATGGGGGGGTGGGGGGAGGGGGGCCACCCTGCAGCCTGGAGGAGGTAGTCTTTCCAGCCCTCTCCTGTGACCCTCTCCTGTGACTTATCAAGGGGTCTTGATAAGTCTTCCCCAGGCTCTAACCTTTGCCCTGGTGGTGTTCAAATCTTGGCTTTATTCCCACCCCTCCCAACCCCTGCTTTGGCATCTGCAGGCGGATCCATTCAACCTCAGTCAGTCCAGCATGCTGGCGGGGCTCCCCCCCTGCCTTCCACTGTGCTACATGCAACTGGGCCACACGGTAGGAGCTAAATAAATGTATCTGGAACAAATGCAGCTTTCCCAGGCCACTAGCACCCACCCAGAAATCCTCGTTTTCAGAATTCCTAGAACTCATCTGTGCAAAGTCCTACCTAAGCCTCCAGGCCACCACCAGGCACTCATTCCCGAAACCAGCTAATTACCGGAACTCCAGGGTAAGTGACAGACCCAGATCCCTGGGCCCCCATCTCAAACCCACTGAATCAGATCCCTTGCAGGAAGCCTCAGAAACGTGCACTTCAGCAAGTCCCCCAAGTGAATGTTACTGCCAGGCTGGGGAACAGCCGGGAGAGTTTCCCAGTCTCCAAGATGGTTATGATTGCCCTCCACCTGCCTCACCGCACGATGGGGCTGCTGTCGGGACCTGGTCACAGGACACAGAAAAAGCAGGGCGGACTCAAGCCCCCAGGCAGGCCCATGAGCTCCTTCTGAGCCCTCCCCAACACCTCTGCCTTCAGCTCAGGGCCCCCTTCCCTCTCCAGCCTAGGCTCAAACACAACGGGAACACCTGTACCTCCTTACCCCGAACACTCCCCAGCCCACGCCCACGGTGGCAGGCCCGCAGATCCTGAGTTCACCCTCAAGAGCGAGGTGGAAGGAAGAACGAATCAGCCCACTTTGGGAATGCTCAAAGGCACTTCATCGTTTTAAAAAAAAAAAATGCTGGAGAACAGGGCGCCTGGGTGGCTCAGTCGGTTGAGCCTCTGACTTCCCCTCAGGTCACGATCTCACAGTTCCTGAATTCAAGCCCCGCAGAGGGCTGTGTGCTAACAGCTCAGAGCCTGGAGCCTTCTTTGGACTCTGTGTCTCCCTTTCTCTCTGTCCCTTCCCCACTCATACTCTGTCTCTCTCTCTCTCTCTCTCTCTCTCAAAAATAAATAAATACTAAAAACAATATTTTTTTAATTTTGGAGGAAAACAAAGGGGGCGACAAGTCGCCCAGTTGACAAAGTCCGGTTCCTCCCCAAGTAGGAGCCACATGGCATACTTGTGGCCAAGGCCGGCTTCCTGGTCCTCCCTGTGGGCCCACAGGGCCCACCCCTGCTTACACTCCCCTGGGGCAGACCTCCTGGGATTCACATCTCCTCAGAGACAAGCCTGCCTTTCCTGGCCACTTGCTGGGACCCCAGGCGGCTTCTTGCAGGAACTCATCCTGGCTCCTGGCTTACTTGGCCCAGCATCTGCACGTTCCATGTGCCCAGGCCATCCCCTATCTGGACTGAGCCAGTTCTTCTGCGGCCCTCTTTCTAGGGCACAGCCAGGAGACCAAGCAAGTCCCGAGAGCTCCCGCCTGAGGCCCCACACGAGCCCTGACTGATCAGCGTGGATCCGTCCTTTCTCCGAGCCTCAGTTTCCCCACCAGGGAGAAGAGCCTGGCTCAGAGGCTCTGCACACGGTGAGCCTGCCATCCCACCACCCCCACCTGCCGGGTACACTGCTTTCATGCCTTAAAACAGCCGGATGGACCCCTTTTCTCCTTCCTTGGCCTTTGGTGGGAAAGGAACTTTTCAAAAACAGCCTGCTTCCCCTCAAATCCTGTCCTGAGACAGGAAAGCGGAATGTTCCTCTGCTTCCTTCCTCCTACCCTGGCTGCGGGGTCTGAGGTGACTGAGTGAAGCAGGCAGAAGACAGGAGGGCAAGGTGCCATGGTGCTCCCTCAGTCCCAAATGGATTCCGACTGCGTCTCCTGGGTCACCTTCAGAGCTGGAACAAATAAATCCTTCACCGAAGTATTACCAGAGTGAGGCGGAAGCTTATTATACACTAGGAAAATGTCATCCCTTCCCACTAAGAGGCTCAGCCCTAGTAAACACAGACCGGCCTCCCGGCTACGGATGTGTTACGTAACAATATCGCCTGGACCCAGGTTTGATGCTGGGCCCCGGCAGGGGGGCTCGCAGGGGGGCTCGGCCAGGCTCACAGGGAGCCGGGAAACGCCCCAAGAAGCTGCTCTCCTCCCTCCCCCAAGCAAGAAGGTGGGGACACTGCTTTACAAGGCAGCAGCAATATGGTTTGGCAGATGGAGGCTCTACAGCAAGAAAGGATGTAGGGCAGAAATTGGAGAAGGAGTTTTCTGGGTTTTTTTTTTTTTTGGTTTGTTTTGGGGGGGGGGGGGTATTTGTTTTTTTGTTTGGTTTTGTTTTTTGTTTTTTGTTTTTCCCTGCCTGCCCAGAGCAGAAAATCTATGTGACAAAAGTGGGGAAGCAGGGGTGAGATGGGTGATAAAGATGGATCCCAGGAGAGAGGCTGGACAAAACAGGGGAGCGGGAGGAGAGAGGTGCAAGGCCCCGCCAAGGGAGAGCACGGAAGCGGGGATCAGGAGAGCTGCCAATGCAGTGTGAGGAACAGCTGGGCCCGGTGACAATGAGACATCGGGTCCCGGGATTCACGATACCAAGCTTCCAGGCTAAGCAGACAGAACATGGGGTACTTCCAAACCGCAATGGGGAAGTTGGTCACGGGGGAGGGCTCTACGAAGAGAAATTCCGCCCAGCGCGTTGAATTTAAGACAGGGACGAAAACTGAGCACGTCCCGGGAATCATGATCCTCGTGGCACAGAAGATGCCCAGCTGGAGGCCTCCTGAGTGCGGGCTGGGGGTGGGGGGGCGGGGGTGGTCACAAGCCACTGCTAGGGAAGTTGGAGCTGGATGGGAACCCAGCTGATTCTGCCTCTCCCTGCTCTGGGAAGCGCTCTGAGGGAGGCGTCCTCCCTCAGCCCCTACCTCGGGCTAGTCCATCAAGTCTCTTCGACAAAAGGAGCTGGGGGGAGGGGGGGGTATCTGAGAGCTGTTCCTGAACTTCTACTTCCCCAGAGGGACAGTGACGCTCTGGGGAATGGCGACTCTCCCTGCCCCACCCGTTTCAGATCGAGGAGGAAAAATTGGTCATCTCCTCTCTTTGGGGCCCTGGGCTCACACAAATGCCATCTCCTGGTCCCCAGCCACAACGGTGATTCAGGCCATTTACTTGGATCCATGTTAATGAGTTTTTCCCCGTCGCCTAATTAGTTCACTGTGAACTCAGCCTTGAGAGGAAAGAGGTAACAGAGGATTGGGGAAAGGACAGAAGGAAGTCAGCTTGGAGTGTGACAAGAAAAAGGCAGGACTCTGGGTCTAAATGGGGTCTGCGGCTCCCAAAACACTGAATGCTCCTTCCTCAGCTGTGGGGACGTCCAAAAGCAGGAAGGGAGTAGTGTTCAGGCACAGGAGCCCTGGAGCCTTACACAAGGAGGAGAAGGTGGGAGTGTGGCCCTAACTGCCAGGCCCAAGAAGTAGACAGGCCGTTGCCCACAACTCCATGTCATCGCCAAAACACCTCGCAACCAGCCTGCATTTCCACTAAAGCTGAACCCACCACCTGCTTGCTGGGCGTCCCCCTTCCAATGGAGCCAGAGAGGAAGGAGATGACCCAGGGTGAGGCCCATCTGCCCCTTGGATGCTCAAAGGTCACGGTGCCACCAGGGAATCTGTGGGTGTGGTGCCCCCCCCCCCAGACACATCAGGGGTCGTGGGATATGTGCCGATAGCGTGAACCCACTTCCTCTGCGCCCCCCCCCCCCCCCCGCCCCGTGGCAGCCAAATTCCGGGGCTCAAGAGCCTAGAGAAAAGGGCGCTAGGCAGGGCAGTGGCCCGGGATTCTGGCGTTTGACGCCCAGCGCCGTGTCCGTGGAGGTCAGACAGCGCCCCGCAGTCCCGCGCCCGCCTCCCGAGCGGCTCCTGGGTGCGCGGGGGACCGGACGAAAGCGCGGATGTACCGGCCGGTGCCTCCCACGCGGTCGCGCCGCCGGAGCCCCGCGCCAGGCCCGGCCTGCGCCCGCCTTGGCAGCGGCAGCGTGGGGGGTGTGCGTCGGGAAAGGGCGCCGCGGCGAGCGCCACCCTCCGGGGCCCGCGGGCGCTGGGCCCGGGAAGGCTGCCATCCACTAACGGGAGGCTCGATTCCCCCGCCCCGCCGCGGGGCAGGGCCGGGCCGGGGCAGCAGCCCCACCTCCCGGCCCGCCGAGGCCCTCCGCGGCGCCCACCCTCCCAAGGCATGCCTGGCCAGCTCCGGCCCCAGCCCCCCGCACCTCTGCGGCTCTGAGCGCACCTGTCCCCGGGGCGACACCACCCTCACGCCCTGGGGTACTAAGAACGGAAAACGTGTCCCCTGGCACGGGACCGGCCCCAAGCCCCAGTGTCCCCGGACGAGATACAGCAAAGCTTGGACGACCGCTCTGCAGCGCTGGCGATCAGCAAAACCGCGTGGCCAGGACCTCAGGCGCGCGACGACCCCAGACGGGGAGAGAGTGGCCGAGCCGGGCCACCGCGCCCCAGCTCCCGCAGACCCCGGCTCCGCTCACCCTCGATGGAGATGACGTGCTCCCGGATCTGGTTCTGCAGCGCCAAGTCCTCGATGCGCTCGATCAGGTCGTAGATGGCGTAGATATTGGGATGCACGGATTCGAAGCGTTGGATCTCGGCCCGGATGGCTGCCGAGTTGGAGAGCGCGAACTGCTGGGGGGGCCCTCCGGCCAGCTGCTGCGAGGGGCCGCCGCCGCCCCCGGCCCCCGGCCCCGCGCCGCCGAACTGCCCGCCGCCCCCCGCGCCGCCGCCGCCACCGCCGCCGCCCCCCGGCGCCGCCAGACTCGGCTGCTGCTGCGGGCTCTGCCCCCCGCCCGCCTGGAAGTTCATGGCTCTAGAGCCGCGGGGCCCGAGGCGGGCCCGGCCGGGGCCCGGGGCGGCGCTGCGGCGGCGGCGGTGGCGGGCGGGCGCGCGGGGCTGGCGGGGCCGGGACTAAGGAGCCGGCGGCGCGGGGCTAGCGCATGAGGCCGGAGGCCGGGGGCCGAGGCCGGGAGGCGCCGCCGGGCACGCTGTGGCCGCCGCTGCAGGGCGCTTCTCGGCGTCGCGATCCCGCTGCCTCGGAGCAGCCTCCAGCGGCAACAACAACGGGACCGGGAGCGCGCGGCCCGGGCCCTCCCCCCGCGTCATGCGCACGCACCGCCGCCCCCGCCAGCTCCGACACACGCAGCCCGAGCCCCCCTCCCCGCCGCCCCCGCCCCTCCTGCGCGCCGGCCCCAGCGCCCCCGCCCCTCGCTCGCTAGCTGGCTCTGCAGCCTCCACCCCCAAGCCGCGCGCTCCAGCCCCGGCGCCCGGGCCCCTCCCACCTAGCCTTGGCCCTTCCGCCTCCTCTCCAGCCCCCACCCACACCCGCCGTGAGGGCCACCAGCCCGAAGTGGACAGCCGCTCTGGCCTCCTCCCGGCCCCGGCTCTCTCGTTCGCCTCCCTGCTCTGGTCTGGGTGGGGTGTCCGATCTTTGGGCAGTGCCCGAAACGGTGCCCTGCGCCCGAGGGTGCTGATGAACGCGGCAGATTGGCCGAGAAGGGCCTCCGGCCCAGGCACGGCTGTGCCTCACACAGTTCTGCCTTTTAGTGCGACACGAGCCCCCCTGTTCCCGTCCGAGATCATCCCCAGGGACCACTCTGTCCCCACGGTTCTCTCTCTGGTCCTCCCCTGGACTCTAGACTGGGGGCTGAGGCACAGAGCCTAGAAATCTGGGTTCCCTGCTTCCGTTTCCAGTTCTCCCTGAGAGCTTCCTTCATCAGCAGGGCCCTTGGAAATGACACTCTAAACAACAGTCCCCACTCATCTTCAACCTTCCCCTAAAAGACTTTCCTTTGGGACCGGGACGGTTCACTGACTGCCACCACCCTGGTCCCGGCTGGTACACAGGCAAAGAAGGGAGATGAATCCAATATTATGCTTTCTTCTCCCCTCTCATCCCATTCAAGAGACTCACCAGAGCCCACAAGGCTCTCTTAATTGTCACCCCCTCACCCACCCTGTGTTCCTGTCCGCTCCTTCCAGGGACAGGGAGCTCCCTTCAATGTCTCAGTTCCTCTGCATCCCCATTGCCAAAGCCATCAGCAGTCCTGCTAATCCACCTCCATCCCCCATCTTTCTTAAAACGTGTAAGAGAGGGCATGTGCAGGGCACTGGCCCCAGCCAATCCAGGGCCATGCCCCGATGTCCTCTGGGACAGCTGACATATGTCAATCTCGATACACACACTTCCACCTCCCAGGCCAAGCTAGGTCTTTTCCCAGCAAACAGTTGACCCCATTTGGCCATTCACATAACTCTGCCCCAGTCACCAAGGCAGTCACCTAAGTGTCTTGTACCTTCCAAAGAACCAGGCACAAGCTACTCAATACCCGGGGCCTCCCTAGCTCCTGAAAGATTCAGGTTCTGTCTACATGTTTGACCATACTGATTTCTTGTGCCCTCTCCATGCTTCATCGGCAAAATATAGTAATTGAGCAAAACACCTAGCTCTCGTACTGTGTAATTTTAAAAGCAATAGCAAAGACGTCTTTTAGATGCTTAACTAGAAAGGACGGTAAGAATCTGCACCAGGTACCTCCCAGGAGAGATGCTGAGAGTAAAGAGTATCTCAAATGGGTTGCCCCAGCAGCCTAACAGATCTTCGTTAGGACTCGTGGGCTTGTCTACATGTCTGTCTCCTATTATTATATGAGCCGCATGAGAGCAGGGACAAGTTTACCTGTGTGATTCACCATTGTATTCCCAGCATCATGCAGTGTGTGTGGCATTTGGTATACCTTTAATTAATGTTCCGCGTGCCTGGGTGGCTCAGTCGGTTAAGCATCCGACTCCTGGTTACGGCTCAGGTCATGATCTCAAGGGTCGTGAGATAGAGCCCTGAGTCGAGTCGGGGCTGTGCTGACGGTGCAGAGCCTCCTTAGGAGTCTCTCTCTTCCCCTCCCCCCTCTCAAAATAAATACACTTAAAAATGTTTCTAGAATAAATGAATGAATGAGAGGGAAGGAACTAGAGAGATCAGGTCTGTCTGTCATACATCTAAACTGGCTTTCCCAACGCAACACTTGGGGTACTTGCTCCCACAGGTAAGCATGAATGGAAACTGTAGGGCACATTGCTTTTCATCAAGACTGGCCTATAAAACCCAGACGTGAGATCTCTGTGGCCCAGAGGAAGGAGGGGAAAGCCATAATTAGCTGACCCAAGCCAGGCTGGGGCTCAATGTCCTCTACACAGTGACACTCTGAGGACCCACTTTCCAAGCCCAGATCTGGGTGGATAGAGTGTACTAATACTAGGTGAACAAATACCTACTGTGTAACAGATCCCTTACATCGTCTTCATGCTTATTTAATAAAATCTAATTTCTTCCTTAGAATTTCATTATGAAATTATGCTTTAGGAACAAAGAAATTAAGATCCAAAGAGATTCAGTAGCGCACCCAAGGTTATACAGGTGATAAACGCAGGATAAGAGATCGATCAGCATCTGTGCCAGGCTCCAAGGTCCATGCTTCTTGCATAGTGTTACAGGGGCAAGGGGAAGGGAGGAGGGAAACAAGACAGCACAAGCCACCGTGGCCAGCCTTGGGGAGGGGTGCGTAACCAACCTGATGAGACAGCCCATGGGTACTGGGCTCTGAGCCAAAGAGTCAATTTAGGGGGCCCACAGTGCCTTTTGGCGTTCACTCTGACATAAGAGCAGACCGGGATAGGGGCCACCTGAGCTTTCCAGTCACTGCATCTGTTAACACGGGGACTCTGACGTGCTCTAGCTGACGTTGGTTTTTGGAGTGACAGATGCCCTGGATGCCAGCAGGGGAGGGGGCGGATCCTACTGTCGCCCAAACCTCAGGGGACTAGCAAGCCCGCCCCCGCGGGCCCCTCAGCGTCTTGCGGGCACCAGGACTATCCTGCAGATCCCCGCACGTGGGTCCGCAGGGTGGAGGGCGGGAAATGCGCACCGCGCAGGACTACAAGTCCCACAATGCTTCGGGCGGCGGCGGCAGGGAAGGAGGGGGTGCCTTCAGGTGTCCGCGACCTCGGCGCCTCCCGCCCGGAAGTGCCCGAGGGTCCGCTATGGAGCTGGCGGAGCCGGGCGGTGAGTCCCTGCGCGTTGACCGCGCCCACCCCACCGCCCCGGGCCCCAGCTGGCCCCCTCTCGTCCCGCCCCCGGTTCTCCGGTTGCCCTAACGCGGCTCCGGGGGGGCGGGAAGATGGGAGGGGTGATGGAAGAGCTGGGGGTAGGGAGGGCGAAGTCCGGATTCCTGGGCGGGATCTGGGGTCCGCCTGAGGAATGGGTTTGGAGAGGCTTCCAGAAGAGGCGCGGAGTCGGGCCGCCACGGGGTGGGCCTTCAGTAGACTGGAGGGGCCAATTTGGGTCGGGGGATGGCAACCATTGGAAGCTCCGAATTGCCAAAGGGCGGAGATTGACGTGTGGTGTGGGGAAGCCTTGGGAAGCAGTCCCCATCCGCGGATGGCGTTTGGTTAAATGATAACGGGACGGGGGGCGGGGGAAAGAACCCCATTTTCTATCCCCTTGGAGCACCTTTAATGATGGAGGAGTAGATGAGCGTTGGGATGAAATAGACGAAGGAGTAGATACACTCTGGGGCAGTGATGGGAGACTAGGTCAGCTTTGGGGTGAAGTTCGGTGAGGGTTGAATTTAGGGAAGAGGTTGCTTAGAATGTCAAGGCCCTTAAGTCGGGAGAGTGTTTGGATGAATGGAGGAGCGGGCTGAAGACCTAGAACTCAGTTTAGAGCAAGTTAGGACTCGGGATTTGGTGATACGAAGGGGCCCTTGAAGCAAGGTTGGGACATCAGGTTTCAGAGCAGTAATGTGCCCTAGGGTGGAGCTTGCCTAAGCGGGAGAGGGATAAAGACTGTGGGAGAGTTTGGTGGGGTGGCTTCAGGAGCCTGTGGAAGTTCAGAGGGCTGTTGGCCAGCGATCCAGCCCCTCATGGGTTCTTTGTGCCTCTCCAGCTCAGTAGCGTGGCAGGCAAGGCAGGTGCCATGGCCTTGATTGAAGGGGTGGGTGATGAGGTGACCATCCTTTTCGCGGTGCTTGCCTGCCTTCTGGTGCTGGCTCTCGCCTGGGTCTCAACACACACCGCGGAGGGCGCCGACCCACTGCCCCAGCCATCGGGGACTCCAACACCAGCACAGCCCAGTGAAGCCATGGCGGTCACCGGCAGCATCAGAGGGGAGGCCCCAGGAGCCGAAACTCCCAGCTTGAGACACAGAGGTCAGGCTGCACAGCCAGAGCCTGGCATGGGGCTCTCAGCAACGTCACCAACCCCGGACTCCCCCCAGGAGCCCCTAGTGCTCCGGCTGAAATTCCTCAACGATTCAGAGCAGGTGGCCAGGGCCTGGCCCCACGATACCATTGGCTCCCTGAAAAGGTAAGCTGGGATGGGGACAGGAAAGAAAATTCTAAAGAGTGGGGTGGCAATGATCACAGACCCAGAGAGGCCACGAGAGAGATCGGAGACCTCCCCCTCATTCTATAGAGGAGGGAACTGAGGTCCCCACATGGCACATTGTATTGTCCCCCCATAGCAGGAAGGGACCCCCTTAGAGGCCACCAACTGGGTGGTGGGTGGAGGCAAAGGTGAGTGTTGTTCTGGGCAAGGGACCAGGATTGCCTGAGGCCTGCTCTCTTACCCAGGTCCCTCTCTCCTCAGGACCCAGTTTCCCGGCCGGGAACAGCAGGTGCGACTCATTTACCAAGGGCAACTGCTAGGAGACGACACCCAGACTCTGGGCAGCCTTCACCTCCCACCCAACTGCGTTCTCCACTGCCACGTGTCCACACGCGTGGGTCCCCCACATCCCCCTTGCCCACCGGGGTCAGAGCCAGGCCCCTCCGGGCTGGAAATAGGCAGCCTGCTGCTGCCTCTCCTGCTTCTGCTGCTGCTGCTGCTCTGGTATTGCCAGATCCAGTACCGGCCCTTCTTTCCCCTGACCGCCACTCTGGGTCTGGCCGGCTTCACCCTGCTCCTCAGCCTCCTGGCCTTTGCCATGTACCGCCCGTAGTGCCTCCACGGGCTCTCGGCAGTGTCGCTGGCCCCTCCGGACCTTGCTCCCCACGACACAGTGGGAGTTGCTGTCTGCCCAGGCCCACCACTCCCGCCTGCCTCTTCCCACTACCCTGGAGCCCAGCGCTGCGCAGCAGAGCGCTCCGGGAGTCGGCCGAGGCCCCTCCCTGTGACCTCCATGGCTCTGGGCCACCTCCTGGGGCTGCTGGCTCTCAGCCCCCATTGACAGTCAGCTCTTCGGGGTCAGGCAGCTGCTGTCACTGCCTTGGCCCTGGGCAGAGCCAGGCTACACCCCTGGGCCCATCTTAGTATTCTGTCTGAGGACCCAGCCACTTCTAGTCCCTAAGAGCTCCTTGGGCTGATTTGGGGACCCAAGGACTGCGGGGCGCTGGTGAAGGGGAGCTGGGAGGGGCAGAGGGCTTCTCTGGAACATGTGCAGATTAAATAACTGTGAAGTTTTCACTCTCCGTGTGTGTCTCTGAGTGTGCGGGCCCGCGGGGGTGTTGGGCGGGGAGCCCGTGCCCACTGGGAGAAAAGGAGCGAAGGGAGCGGACTGAGCTCTCCGGGTGTCCAACCAACCTTACACGACCCGCCGCCGACTTCCGCTTTCTGTTCGCCGGAGCCTCAGAGCCGGGCCTTCTGGCTCCGCCCCCGGCACCGCCCAGGCTCGGCGCGCGCAGCTTCCCGGAAGCGGGGGGCGGGGCGCGCGGCGGCCTCGGCGGGCGGGGCGCGCGGCGGCCTCGGCGGCGGCGGCGGCGGCGGCGGCGGCGCGCGCAGGGCCTGACGGGAGCCACGTCTGTCCCGGTCGGGGACTGAGCCGCTATTGGCGTCCGGGCCGCGATCGGGGGCTGCTGGGAAGATGGCGGACTCGGTGGCCCGCCGATGAGGAAGCCGCGGAGGGAGCCCGGCTCCCGGGCCCCGAGACCGACTGAGGGAGCGACCTGCGCGGGGCCTGGGGAGTCATGTAGGGGTGGCATCTGCGGGGCGGGTTGCGGGCGGGCGGCGGGAGTTGGCGTCGGCGACCATGACCACGGTCTGCTGGCGTCCCCGGGCTCGGGTGGGTGTGGGGGTCCCTGACACGGCCGACTCCGCACCTTTGCAAAGCTGCGCGCTCGGGCTCCACGGGCGCCCCGCGAGGTGGGCGCTGCGTTCTCGTTTCACGGGTGAGGAGGCTTGGGCTGAGAGACGAAGCCACTTGTCCAAGGTCATGCCGGTGGTAAGCGGGAGCGCCCAGCATGGAACCCAGGACCGCCGGCTGCGGAGCCCGCGTTCCACCCTCCTCGCCGCTGCCGCCTCCTGCGGGAGGGGGAGGTGGTCGGGAGGGCGTATCGACGGGGCCAGTTGGGCTCCAGGCTGGGCACGACCACTAACCCGATTCGTGACCTCAGGCTTCACTGCCTTTCCTCTCTGGGCCTTGGTTTCTCCACCTGTGAAATCGATGTAGTGCCAGCCCTGCCTACCACCTCATAGGCGTGTGTAGAGGACCAGAGGAGATACGCAATGCATGTGGAATTGCTTTGTAAATATCACTGTGCCGCGTACACCGAAGGTGCCGTTTCAAAGGATGGAAGGAGGCAGAGAGGGGCGGGGTGGGGAAGACTAGAGCAGTCTCCAGGAAGAGTGAACATGAGTCTGGGTTGCTCCGACCCCAGGGCCCTCTGAATTGGGGAGCGAGGTAAGGAGTAAGATAGCGGGTTTTCCTCCCCTTTGGAGAAAACCTCACCCCCTTTTCTGGGCTGCCCCTCAGGGTCTCCAACACCAAACTCCATGCTTCGAGTCCTGCTCTCTGCCCAGGCCTCTGCTGCTCGGCTCTCTGGCCTGCTGCTGCTCCCACCAGTACAGCCCTGTTGTCTGGGGCCCGGCAAGTGGGGGGACTGGCCTCCTGGAGGAGGCCTCCATGCAGGCCCCGTGCAGGGGCTACAGCGGCTTCTGGAACAGGCGAGGAGCCCGGGGGAGCTGCTGCGCTGGCTGGGCCAGAACCCCACCAAGGTGCGCGCCCATCACTACCCCGTGGCACTTCGTCGTCTGGGCCAGCTCTTGGGGTCTCAGCCACGGCCCCCTCCTGTGGAGCAGGCCACACTACAGGACTTGAGTCAGCTCATCATCCGAAACTGCCCCTCCTTTGATATTCACACCATCCACGTGTGTCTGCACCTTGCAGTCTTACTTGGTGAGGAGGGTGTCTGGGGGTGGGTGGGTGTTAACGGAAGAGTAGAGAAAGAGCATAGAAGACCCGAGATCACTGACAGAATTCACCTCTCAGGCTCTGCCAGGAATGGCGCATACCCTGGCACGCTTGCTGCCCCTCCCGTCTTCACAGCAGACACCAGGAGTCCACCAGCCTTCGTTCCAGCTTAGCTAGGGTGCCAACCCTGATTCCTTCCAATACAGTGCTCTAGAAAGCCACTATAGCGTGTCACCATTGGCATGAGATGAGAACTCACTTGCCATCTTTGTATAAGGCCTTCCCCACAGACCGTCCTGATACCATACGTTCACATGGCGTTTCACCTTTCTCCAGTGTTTCCACTTACACTGTAGCAACCCTTCCAGTCCAGAACGTGGAGACGTGAGAGGTTGGGAATTCACCCACTGAACCCCAGGACTGGAGCAGAGCAGCTCTCCGTTACCAGGACTGCCTCCTCTGACCCTCTCCCTCTCAGGCTTCCCGTCAGATGGGCCCTTGATGTGTGCCCTGGAGCAGGAGAGAAGGTTCCGCCTCCCTCCGAAGCCACCTCCCTCTCTGCAACCTGTCCTGCACGGTGGGCAAAGATTGGAAGCTGCTCTGAGCTGCCCTCGTTTCCTGAGGCATCCACGGCAGCATCTCATCCGCAGCCTGGCAGGTGCTGGAGGGGACTAAAGGCAGGTGGCGGGGAGGGGCCGAAGAGGAGGCAGGTGGTGGTGTCTGGGCTAAAAGGTGTCGTCCAGATCTGGCCCGAGGGTCCAGCATAATAGGCTGTTTTTCACAGAGGCCAGGCCGGAGGAACTGACACCCCACGTGATGGTGCTCCTGGCCCAGCACCTGGCCCGGCACCGGTTGCGGGAGCCCCAGCTTCTGGAAGCCATTGCCCATTTCCTGGTGGTCCAGGAAATGCAGCTCAGCAGCAAGGTGGGATTACCTCCCGCCCTGCCATGCTCCTCTCCCAGCCCTCCTCAGGCACCGTGTCAGGCCCAGCCCCCCATGCAGCTTGACCGGCTGCTCCTTCCTGCGGCAGACAACCAGCTAGGCTCTCTGCTCTGGCCCCTGGGGGTTCGTCTTTGCTCAGACCCTCTTGGCTTGTCCACCTACCCAGCGTGTATGCCTGGTTCTCTGCAGTTCTCCAAGCACTCGGCGCTGTCTTAGCTTCGTTGAGCCCACTCCTCTAAGTCTTCAGGGCCGGCCCCCACAGCGACGTCTCCTCTACTGGTTTGATTAATCACATGGGGCTCAAGACACTGGTTACGCTGTCAAACTTCTGGTGTGTACGCCGGGGTAGAGGGATCGTTCTGCCTTTACAGAGACAGCAGCTTGCAGGCCAAGCCTCCCCGAGGCTCAGCTTGTGGCGGATACCGGAGAACTGTTTCGTGCGGGGTGAAGGGCTGCTCTTCCTTCACAGGTGGTACAGAAGTTGGTCCTGCCCTTTGGGCGGCTGAACTACTTGCCCCTGGAACAGCAGTTTATGCCCTGCCTTGAGAGGATCCTGGCTCGGGAAGCAGGGGTGGCTCCCCTGGCTACTGTCAACATCTTGATGTCACTGTGCCAGCTGCGGTGCCTGCCCTTCAGGGCCCTGCACTTTGTCTTTTCCCCAGGATTCATCAACCACATCAGTGGTGCGCGGACAGGAGGGCTGGCTGGGTCCCCGAGGGCCAGCGGGCAGGGGCGAGTGGGGGTGGGGCCCCGCAGCCCAGCGAGCCTCCGGCCTGCTTTCCCACAGGCACCCCTCACGCCCTGATTGTGCGGCGCTACCTCTCCCTGCTGGACGCAGCCGTGGAGCTGGAACTTCCAGGATACCGGGGTCCCCGCCTTCCCCGAAGGCAGCAAGTGCCCATCTTCCCCCAGCCACTCATCACTGACCGTGCCCGCTGCAAGTACAGGTGGATGGGGCAGCCTGGGGGAGGGGAGGGGACCAGCCTGCAAGCAGCACAGAGTAGAAGAGCCAGGGGGACCCTGAACTGTCCGTGCTCGTGTGCCCTAAGTGGTCACGGGAGGGGACAGAAATGGGCCTCGGGACACGGAAGGCATTTGCCCAGGGTGGAGAAGCGTGCAGGAGTGATTTAGGAGGAGACTCTCGAGCCTTTCCATATCGGTGTTCCCCCTCCCCTCTCAGTCACAAGGATATAGTGGCGGAGGGGCTGCGCCAGCTGCTGGGGGAAGAGAAGTACCGGCAGGACCTGACTGTGCCTCCAGGCTACTGCACAGGTGAACCCCAGGTGGGGTGGCCCAGCCCGCAGGGATACAGAGCCGTGGCTGGAAGCCAGCGGCCCTTTCTCTTCCTCCCTCCAGACTTCCTGTTGTGTGTCAGCAGCTCTGGTGCCGTGCTGCCCGTGAGGACCCAGGACCCCTTCCTACCATACCCTCCCAGGTCCTGTCCCCAGGGCCAGGCTGCCTCTCAGCCCACGACCCACGACCCGGCCCAAAGGTAAGGGGAGAGGGCGGAGGAGCCTCCCCTGCCTCTGTGGACAGCGCCCTGAGCTATGGTCCGCCCCCTCCAGGGTGGTGCTGATGCTGCGGGAGCGCTGGCATTTCTGCCGCGACGGCCGAGTGCTGCTGGGCTCGCGGGCCCTACGGGAGCGGCACCTGGGCCTGATGGGCTACCAGCTCCTGCCGGTGAGCGGCCCCTGCCTCGCCCTGGGAGAGACTCCACGCCGTCCTTTCTCCCCTCAGCCCACGGGCCCTGTGGGTAACGTGCTGTCCTCCCCCCCGCCCCCCGCAGCTGCCCTTCGAGGAACTGGAGTCACAGAGAGGCCTGCCCCAGCTCAAGAGCTACCTGAGGCAGAAGCTCCAGGCCTTGGGCCTCCGCTGGGGGCCTGAAGGGGGGTGAGGGGACACACACGGGGCTCAGGATGACCCTCCGATGGGGGGTGGACGATTTGCACTTTGGCTTTCTCTGTTTCGGTTTCTCATTAAAATCCCTTTCCTTCCTCATCTTGCATCTTGTTTCTGGGACAGGGAGCGGGCTGGGTTCCCCCACCTCTTTTCCATCCGTGCCCCCTCCCCATACAGAGACAGAAGGCCAAGGATAGGTGGGGGCCGAAGCACTTTACTGTGGGGGGGGGGTGAGGATGGTAAGGGGACTTTAAATTATTCACTTAAATAAAAATGAGGGAGGGGAGGGGGAGAGCACCCCCCAGCCCCTGTTCCCTCTGTCCGTCTGTCCCTCGGCTGTCGGTCCAGGCAGCGGCTACACAGGCATGGGCATCTCATTGTACTCGTCCACACCCTCCCGCTCATCGAACACTGGCTCCGCCTCATTAGCATCCAGCTGTGGGGGTGGAGGGAATCAAGAAGGTGGATCCTGACCTCAGGCTGGAAGGGGACAACCCCAGAGGGCGCCGGCGGGGCTGGTGGGGAGGGGCAGGAGGCCTTACACATTTCATCTCTCGCTCGGTGAAGATTCGGGTGAGCACCACCATGCGGAGCGGCACTGTGAGGATGAGGATGAAGGGGAAGGCCAGGGAGGCGGCTGTGGACATGACCGCCCAGAGCAAGGCCAAGCAGAGCAGCTGCAGGGCTGTGAACAGGTGCATACGGAGGGTCCGAACCTGGGGGTGAGGCGGGAGGAGACACGTGAGCCCAGGCTTCTCCCCGGCCTCGGAGGGCCACCCGGCCCGCCACATTCAGGAGGCCCGCCGCATTCTTCCCTGCACAGGGGTGGGGATGGAAGTGCCTTCCTGGGTGCTTACCAGAGCTGCGTCTGTGCAGACTCAATGGCGGCTGGCCCAAGTGGGCAGGTGGGGTGCCGGAGGGTATGACCCCCCCCCCCACCCCACAGACCCGGAGGAGCAGAGGCACGGGGCTTTTCAAAGCGGGCTCTTACCTTCTTGACGTAGGTCACATCTGGGTGGTGTTTGGGGGGCATGAGCAGCAGGTGCAGCCGCTCGTAGAACTGGATCCCGTTAAGGGAGGTAACTCCCATGTACAGAAAAATTCCAAAGAGCACAGCCAAGGGGATCTGCCGGAGCAGGTCCCCAATAACCAAGGAGAGGCCTGGCGGGGGGGGCGGAGAGGGAGGAACGGCTGGCACCAGGGCTCCCCATCCTCAGAGACCCGTCTGGGAAGGGTGGGGGCAAGAGGTGGACATACCCACAAGCAGGGCGACCAGCAGCCCTGTTACCCGCTGCTCCTTGACCTCCTGGATCTTGGGCTTGTCCCCAGGTGCCACGGCCTTGCTCATGACGGTGAGCGCGTTGGCGTGGGTGACGGAGCGGACAGTGGCGGCAGCCAGCCAGGGCAGGCCGAAGAGGGCACAGATGCCTCCCATGGCCACGATAAGCAGCAGGTCCAGGTGGAAGCCGGAGCCCTTTTGCAGCATCCGCTCCTTCTTGGAGATGATCAGCCTGAGTGGGGACAGGCACTCACTGACGCCCTGGGACCGGCCTGGCACAGAGCCGTGTCTTTCCAGAGCATCCAGCCAGTAGCCTCTGTCTGTTTTTGGAAGCTGGTGGTCCCTGCCCATCCCGTCAGGATAAGGCCTCTGTCACGGCTGAGCCTTCCCCAGGCCACCCTCCCTGCCCTTCAGGACAGCTTCCGGTCCGTACTGCGCCCATCCCAGCAAACGTCAGTGGAACTTTCTATTGTCTACAAAATAAACTCTAGGGGCCAGCCAGGCATCCTGGGCTCCCCCCACCCAGTGCACCCATTATCTCCCAGCCTGGCTGGGGTTCCCTTCCGTGAATGATGTGGTTCCTGTCCACAGGGCGCCCTCCTGGCTGGGACCACTCACGTGGTGATCTGAGTCTCCATGAAAATGAGGATGAAGACCAAGATGGCGGGCAGCAGGCTGGCAACCATCATCCACACGGGGAAGGAGCTGTTCTCCCCCAGAGGGTTGATGACCCAGCCCCGCTTTTCTGGGGCTGTCACGGAGAATCCACTGGGCACGCTCAGCTTCTGCAGGATAGAGGTGGGCCTGGGGGTCGGTGAACCTTGGAGGGAGAGCCCTGAACTGCGACAAGCAGGGTGAATGCCGAGGGCCTGCTGTGGCAGAGGCCTGGTGTGTGCCCAGCTGAGAGGCAGGGGCTGGGCTGGAGAACATCTGGAGCCGGGTGCCAGGCAGCACCCCCTCCCTGCTGCGTGTGCTCCACCTTACCTGGGTATAGGTGTCCTCAATACTGTAATCCACAAGCACCATGATGAGGATCGCGATGGGCACCCCAAAGTCCCCAATCACCCGCCGCACCTGTGGGCAAGCACCGTGCTCAGGCCCCCCGCCTCCCTCCAGCCGTGACTCAGTCACCCTTCCTGGCCCCCCGCTTCCACCTCCCTCCGGCATTTCAGCCCACACACCCGGCCAGGGAAGAACCGGCTGTTCTTGAATTTGCGCAGGAAGAAAGCGATAAAGAAGGTGCCGGCCATGAGCACCAGCGACAGCAGGGCCGTGTTGGGCTGGCCCCGGGGCCTCCCCTGCCCGGCTGGCACAGATGAGCTCCCATTCCCCGGGCCCAGCGTGGCTCCTGCCCCGTGCCACGTGGTGTTCTCGCCGCTGTCTGCCTCAGAGCTATTGGAGACGGAGCAGCCGTGGAGGGGGTGTTCCTGGAAGATCTGGGGAGAGGACAAAGGACTCCATCAGTGAAACTGGCAAGATTTCTGGGCCTGGATGTATGCTGAGCGGGGCAGACGGGATAGGGGATGGTGGGCCTGGCCTCACAGGGGTTGTCCTGCTGATCAAGAAAATGGCTGAAGTCGCCAGCTGTGAGCAAGGGAAACCGGGCATGAAGAGAGGGGCTCGTCTACTTCGGGCAGCTGCAGACTACAGAGGGGCAGAGTGCAGGGCGCAGAGGACCGCAGTGGCAGTCTCCTAAGCCTGACCCAGGCAAGGGTCTGGTGCCCAAGCCAGGACTCTTTGTCACCTTGGGGGCGTTTCTCTTTTATGCTTCTGGGTTGTTTGCCACTTCAACAAAAGGACGTATTACTTTTGTTATTAAAGCACGTGTGAGTGGGGCGCCTGGGTGGCTCAGTCGGTTGAGTGTCCGACTTTGGCTCAGGTCATGATCTCACGGTCCGTGAATTCGGGCCCCGCGGCGGGCTCTGTGCTGACAGCTCGGGGCCTGGAGCCTGCTTCGGATTCTGTGTCTCCCTCCCCTCGGCTCCTCCCTTGCTCACACTCTCTCTCTCAAAAATAAAAAGATAATTAAAAAAAACCAAAAACACGTGGGTTTTTAAGATTGACGTGCAGCTCCAATATGTGTGTTGGTGGTGACAGGGAGGGTGGCAAGGGGCCAGGAGGAAGAACCAGCCCGTGCTCTGTGGGCTCCTAAGACAGCAGCCCAGGGGAGCTTCGGACAGCTTGGAACCTCACACCCGGAAGCGAGAATGAGAGACGGGCAGGATGTGCCCTGGCTCCCTCTGGTCCCGAGGCCTCACCCCTCCCAGCCCTGTTCTCAGCAGGGCCTGCTCACCTTAATCAGCTTGTAGAAGGTCTCATAGATGAAGATGAGGGAGATGAGGAAGGCAAAGATCTCCTGGGTGAACCGGGAGACAAAGCGCACCAGGAAGCTCCCCTCCAGGGCCACCATGAGCAGGGCCAGGAGCACCAGCCAGAAGCCGATCCACACGCGGCCCACCAGGTACTCCAGGTTGTTGCTCCTGCAGAACTGGGGGGGCGACCGGTCAGGTCCAGAGCCCGGGGGGCTAACAAGGCGGGCGTGTCGGGGAACAGGAGGGGCAGCTGCGGCGGGGCAGGAAGAGCCACCCCCCAGGTAGCCTGCGGGCCCTTACCGAGAAGAAGGCCTCCTCAAACACCAGCAGGGGCCCAGAAAAGCCGATCACCAGCAGCGGCTGGGCCCCCAGCAGGCAGAAGATCACACCCTGGAGCGCCGTGGACATGATCAGCTCTGACACCCCAATCAGGTCCTGAGTTTTCTCTCCTGGGGTGGCAGGGAGCAGCTCAGGAGCTGGCAACCAGGGCCCTGTGCGTGCCCTGCCCCCACCCGAAGCCTCTCCTTACCCAGCAGCCCCCCGAAGGTGATGGCAGGGGACAGGGCCGCGAAGTAGATGAAGATGACGGCAGCCAGGCACTGGGGGTCAAGCGCATCTCGGAAGTCACTCAGGTAGTGGGGATAGCGGCGCCGCACGTCCCGGATCAGGCCCCCAAAGGGCCGGCCCGTCCGCCGGAGGGGATCGTCTTCGACTGCGCCTGCCGCCTCTACCATCTGCAGGAGCGCTGCAGCCCAGGCCTCCGTCAGGGCGCCCGCCGCGGCCCCTCTGTGCTCACCCCGCTCCGCCACGTACACACGGACCCCAGCCGGAGCCCCCGAGCCCCCGCGGGCAGCCCGCTTCTCGCCCCTGGCCCGCACTGGCCCATACCCTTATCTTGGGCCGACTTGGGCTCCAGTCCCGCCCCCGTGGGCAACAGCCGGCCCTGCTCCTCTCGCTTCTTGAGCATCTGGCGTTGGAAGTGAGCGACGGATCGCAGCAGCTCCTCGCCCTGCACCTCCGAGGGCGGCAGCACCACGCTGCAATCCAGGAAGGCGTTGATGGCGGTCAGCAGGTCCTCCCGCTCGTCTGCCAGGTAGGCTGCCTCGTGGAATTGCTGTCAAAGCAGGCAGGGGACCGGTGAGGGCACGGGGCGAGGCCAAGGGGCCCGGAGCAGGGCTGGGAGAGACCCCCGGGGGCGTCCCGGCGGGCGCTGGGGAGGGCCTGACCTTGTCGGACATGAGGGTAGAGATAGAACGGCCGATCTCGTGGTAGTCCATGTTGGCGCTGCTCGGGCCCAGAAGCAGGAAGAGGAAGCGCACGGGCACGGGTACCTCCAGCACCGCGTCCAGCTCCACGGCCTCCCGCAGCCGCACGAAGGCCATGGTGGGGCGGGAGAGGAACTCCACGCAGCCTAAGGGCACGGTGCCATCACGGGCAGGAGAGGGCACGGGCCGCCCCCCGGCCCCTGGTCCCCAGCCCCAGGGTGGCACCGAGGCAGGCGTGGCCGCCGACACCCCTGCCCCCGAGACTCGCCCACATACCCACAAGGACCACCGTGGCCTCGGCGTTCTCGGGGATCTTCTCCAGGAGCTTCAGTTCGTGCTTGGACTTGGAGCGAGTGATGCCGGCTGGCGGGGCTGGAGGTGGCAGCTCCCGCTGGAAACACGGAAGAGCGGAGCTCAGCCCTGCCGGCCCCAGCCCCCACCCCGCCGCCCCACCCGGCGTGTTCACACCGGGCTCGCTCGCAGTCCCTCGGCCAGCCGTTGGTGGCTGGGACCTGAGCCAGGTAGGGCCACTGTGCCCCCTCACCTCTCGTTCCACCTCTAGCCGAGTCTCGGGAACGCCTCCGATGAGAGGCTCAGTGACATGGGGGTCGCTCTCGGCCCCCTGGCCGTGGTGATGCCCTAGCAGGGAGCCCAGGGAGCCGGCTGAGATGTTTCGAGGGAAGGAGAAGTCCTTCTCATCACTCGGGTGGCTAGAAGAGCAGAGGGCGGTGAAGGAAGGAGAGCGGTGGCTAGGGCAAGGGTCAGGCAGGCAGGGGCAGCAGTGGGGAGGGGGGGTCTCACCTGTGTTTCAGCAGCAGGGCCCGCAACACGTTGGCTCTGTCTTCAGCCTTGATCTGGTCAGAGATGACCATCTGCTCCACCACCTGGTGGGCCACCCCAGGCAGGGTCTGCTGGTCCAGGTCCAGAAGCACAGCCCCTGGAACAGGATGGCACTCAGGGGCCTTCATCCCCAGGCAAGAAACGCAGCCAGGGGGCGGAAGGGAGAAAGAACCAGGGACAAGGGGCCAGCTAGGTAAGCATGGTCCCAGGAAGGTGCGCTGGCCCAGAAATCAGCGAGCAGGGCTCCAGGCCCCAGCCCCATCACCTCTCTGACCTGTTCCTTCCAGCACTCTCTCCCACAAGAACATCGTGGGGCTCAGCAGAGGCCACCGAGGCAGGGCCCTCCCAGAGGCCCCTTCCAAGGAGCGCACAGCCTCAGCTGGGGCACCCCAAGCCGTCCACTCAGACAGGGCCACTTTTTTTGTTGTTAGAAAGTTCCTCCTTTCAGCGAGCCCCACGCTGCCTCCCCTAACATCCACTCTAGGGTCCTAGTTCTGCCCTCTGAGTGTGACACAGCCCATCTGTGGCCTTGAGTCACCTGAATATGTCACCCTCCGCCCCGAGCTCCTCGACTTCCCCAAGTCCAACAGCTGCTCACAGGACAGTTTCCAGATCTTTCTCCCGGTCACTGCTCTGAACGACTATTTGATACAGAAATGGAAGTCCTTTCAAAAGCGACCAGGTCATCTGTCAAGGTCACTTGCAGGAACACAGAACCAAAGAACGGACAGAACCAAAGACCCCTGAGCAGCCAAAACGGATTGCAAAGTCCTGTGATAAAGCACCTGCACTGTGGCACCTCATACAAAGCCTGCAAGCCTCGCTCAGAGTCTATTTACCCCTGGTTTTGAAATAATTCTGACAGAAGGTTTCTGAGTCCCCAGCTGCATACAAATAGGCCTTCTGACAGCAACCGGGAGTGACTTCCCCAGCGGGAAGGAGCAAACAAAGAGCAGAAATATCAGACCTAGACCTCAAGACTCCTGCATCTTATTTTTTTAGTGGAATTTACATAGCCTGTGGGGCCCCTGACTGGCTCAGTCGGTGCAGCATGTGACTCTTGATCTTGGGGTTGTGAGTTCAAGCCCCACACTGGGTGTAGAGATTACTTAAAAATAAAAATCTTTGAAAAAAAAAGAAAAAGAAAAAGAAAATTCACGTAGCCCTATAGATTAGATCATTTCAGAAAAGTTTCCATCAAAATTCTTTAAAAACATGTCAGCATCCCAAACATACCAGCTTCAGTTATCTGAAAACATCACTTAAAGAAGCCATTTGCTAAAAATCCCAGATAACAGAGAGTTGTGTCAATCCTGCCCTGCAATCACCAATGACAGAGCCCAAGAGGTGACAGGCTATATGACATCATGAGAAGAGAAGGCTCTGTCCTGAGCTCTGGTAACATCATACACTGTGCTGGTTAAGACAAATTTGGGGGGGGGGGGAGGGGGGCGGGGGTATGCTTGAGTGGCTCAGTCGGTTAAGCATTTGATTAGGTCCTGATCTCACAGTTTGTGAGTTTGAGCCCCACGTCGGGGTCTGTGCTAACAGCTCAGAGCCTGGAGCTTGATTTGGATCGTGTGTCTCCCTCTCTCTCTCTGCCCCTCCCCTGCTTGTGCTCTGTCTCCCTCTCTGTCTCAAAAATAAACAAACATTTGGGGCACCTGGGTGGCTCAACTGGTTAAGCATCCGACTCTCGATTTTGGCTCAGCTCATGATCTCGCAGTCCATGAGATCGAGCCCCACATCGGGCTCCACACTGACGGTGCGGAACCTGCTTGGGATCCTTTCTCTCCGCCCCTCCCGCACTCGCGCTCGCTCTTTCAAATTACATACGCTTAAAAAAATATTTTAAAAAATAACACGCCGCAACTAAAAAATAATAAAAATAAATAAGTAAATAACCATTAGGAAAAAAAAGAGATAAATTTGTGGGTTTCTGGTCCTCAGAGAACAGGCTCAGTCAACAAGATTTACCTGGGATGAGGATGGGGCGGGGGGGCAGGGCAGGTTACCATGGGCCAGGGTCCGGCGGAGCTCGAGGAGGCTGCGGAAGGACAGGGAGGCCACGTGGGGCTTCCCCCAGCGCTCCGTCTCCTCCTCCACATCCTCCTCAAATTTGATCCAGCGCGCTGTCTCCCGCCACTGGGGCTCCTGGTTTTTGTCCAACAGCAACTCATTGAGCTCCACAAATACCTTGGGATAAGATAAAAGGGCACGACAAGGTCAGAGCCAGTGGAGTCCAGGGGCTGTTCTCCAAGACAATCAGTGTCAGGGTGGGCGTGTGACCCGGCACGGGGCATGGCACGCAGGCACGGAGGTACATAGGTACGGAGTTCCCTCCTCTGTAAAACGGGAGTAGGAATACCCACCTCAAAGGCCTGTTATGAGGATCGAAAGAAAAAGTACACAAAACGCTCGGCACCGTACGTGACGTAGTAAATGCTTGATGAACGGTCACCACCCACGCCCCCCGACACTGGAGCGTCCTATGCTTCCACGTCTACACGTTCAAGAACTGACAAAACTGGGGCGCCTGGGTGGCTCAGTTGGTTAAGCGTCCGACTTCAGCCAGGTCACGATCTCGCGGTCCGTGAGTTCGAGCCCCGTATCGGGCTCTGGGCTGATGGCTCAGAGCCTGGAGCCTGTTTCTGATTCTGTGTCTCCCTCTCTCTCTGCCCCTCCCCCCGTTCATGCTCTGTCTCTCTCTGTCCCAAAAATAAATAAACGTTGAAAAAAAAAATTTTTTAAAAGAACTGACAAAACCGACTGAGAACCACAGAAGAGCAGTCACCGCTGAGGGCACTGAGCAGAGGCGTGAAGGAACCGAGTGCGGAAAACGCTCTGTGTCCAGGGAGAGTTAGCCAGGTGTTTCCGTGTGCAAAAAAAAAAAAAAATCACCGAGCTGTACGGTCAGCCCCAGCGCACCTCCCTGTATGCTGTGAGACCTCAATAAAAAGGTCAAAAAAAAAAAAAAAAATCCACTGGAAGGGGTGGGATTCAAGACCAGAGCCCTGGAGCCTAACATGGACAGCGTCACTAAGTAACAGCGATCCTGGCCAATCGCTGCCCCTGACTGATGGCTCGTGCCAGCTGGGCTGTCATCTTCACAGGTGTGGAAGGCCCAAATGAGCACAGGTGACTGGATTCCGAAAAATGACACGTACGGCTCTACAGAGCCACGTCTGGCCCAAAGGGTCCTCAAGCTCCTCACTGCCAGCTGCCAGGAAACGGCCACAATATAGAAATGAATAGGGTCTAAGACGTGAAACAGAATCCTCACACCCAACTCAACAACGTCAAGGATTCTCGTGTAGTGTACAAGCCTCACAACTGCAGATGGCAGTCCTGGAGTTTGAAATTATTGCTGGGGCGAGGGCGGGGGGCGGCTGTGGGGAGAAGATGGACAGGGAGATGACAGAAGAGCATGAAGTAGAGAACAGTACCTCGTGAGGCTTGTGGGGAGCCCGGGGCCGGGTCCGAGGCGTGGGGCCAGGCTCTCGCCCTTCCCGGCCACCCTGCCCAGACGCTTTGGCATTCTTCCGCACCAAGTGCCGACGCACTCCAGGAACGTCCTCGAACCGGTGGCCTGCGGGAGGCAGAGGAACGGTGTCGGGCTCCCCCTTTCTCTTACGCCCCGTTCCCACCAGCATGGGGCATGGCCCGCGCCCAGCACTCACTCTTCATGAGGTCTAGGTCAGCGGTGGCCAGCGTCTGGGCCTCACTCTCGTCTGTGGGGACTCGGGGCAGCAGAGCCTGCTCAGCCCCAGTCATGCTTCCAATACGCCTCCTCTCCTGCAGGTTGTAGCTTCGGTGCCCAGGCTGCGCTTTGGGCTGGGGGCGCCCGGAAGCTCCCCCGTCATCACCTCCTGCCGCGCCACTGGCCACAGCCGCCACCTCTTCCGCCGGGGCTCTGGACCGACAGAGCAGCCGTGAGCGGGAGCCACGCAGCAGGATCCTGGGAAGGGGACTCCAACCAGACCTCCTGCTCCCGCTCCCCGCTCTTGGTGGGTGTGGGCGTGGAAGAGTGAAGATCCCAGGAGCGGATGCAGCATTTAAATCTGGCCCTACCCTCTCCTGGCCGTGCTGCCGGAGCAATCACACCGGCTCCCTCCAAACATAAACTGCTCAGCAGCAAAAGAGAGCTGGGGCCAGCCTCCTGGGGTGTGGGGCAAGGTGGTGCCGGGAAACGCACCTAGTACAGCGCCCCCCGCCCCCACCAAGCACACCCCTCGCCATGGACCCAAAGAGGGTCACGCGTCCAAGTTCCTAACCAAATGGAGTCAAGTACGTAAGAACGGGCCTTTAAAAGTATAGACGGCTCCCTGGAGGTCATGAGAACACAAACGCCTTGTCCTTACAGGTGCCAGCTTCTGCTCCTGTCCCCCAAATCAGGATGCCCCCTTCCTCTCTACCACTGCCAGGGAGCCCAAGCCCTGCCACGTCATCCTAAACGGCTCCTCCCCAGCCCCGAGCCCAGGTCCCGAACGAGGCCCTCCTGACAGGCTTTCTCTCCCAGTGTCCACCCACCCCTCGCCCCCGGGCTCTTGGTTCTGTCTGCACCCCTGCCCACAAATCTGACCTACTTTTCCAACGCTACGCTCTCTCTGAGGCTCCTCCGCCTCCCACCGGCCCCTGGGCTGCCCGCCAGCTTGTGCCCCCGTGCACACGGCCCATGTGCTGCCTGCAGCCTCAGAGAGCCGTGGAGCACGCCCTTCTGTTCCCCACAGCCCTTCACACTGCCTGGCACCCAGAAAACAACAGGTCCGTGATAGTGGTGACCTTGAGACCCAGGGCAAAGTGGTTTCCTCCAACAAGCCTTTTCGGGCTGACACCCCCAAACTCCAATCCCCCGCTGATACCGCCTAAATCTGCCCTTCAGCACAGTAACTTTTCTGGTGCCACTTCCCAGGAGCAAAAGGGGCTTCTCCTCGTCTTCTCGCGTCTTTGGAGCCCCAGGGGATCCTCGGAGGTTACGGATCCAACCCCTGATCCAGTGCTCGCTGCTCTACCTGAAGCCACAGGTGCAGGAGACGCAGGTGGGGGGTGGGGGGCGGCCTTAGCCTGCACACCTGTTCTGTGCCAGGCCAACCCACACTTCGCTTTCATTCACACCACCCTTTGATTCCTGCAACCGCCTTGCGAGAGAGGTTCTATTCTTCTGCACATGGAAAGGCTGAGGCTGAGAGAGGCCGTACTTGCCCAAAGGGGCAGGGCTGGGATTTGAGCCCCCAGTCTGAGGATCCTGAGGCTGGTGCTTTTTTCTTCTTTTTTTTTTCCTACATCACCTCACTGACATCAGGAGGGTAAGTCTCTGGGGACGCTTACCCAGTCTGGGCCCCTCTGCTGGCCCGGGGAGCCCCCTCCTGGTGGGGCAGCGGTGGAGGAGGGGATGGACTGGTCCTCTCTGCCTTCCGGTCGGGGCCTTCATCCTCCTGGAGAAAGAACTGGAACAGGAATCCATGAGGGCAGGTGAGGCCAGGCTAGGGATCCCGGAGGCACCCCCAGGAGCCCTGCCCCCACTCACCTGAACCGAAGAGGGTGTGGAGGCAGGGGACGGTTGGGTAAGTGCCCGGGCCCCCTCGGCCTCACTGGCCTCATCCTCATCTTCCTCCCCCTCTTCAATGGTGGGGGTCTCCCCGGTAGGGGAGGCTCCAGGGCGCCTGCGAGGCTTCCTTCCCAGGCCCTGGGGGGTCTTGCGGCGGCGGGCGTCCGGAGGCAAGTGGGCAGACAGCGGGTGATGGATGTGGTGGGAGGACTGGCGGTGGTCTACAGGGAGGAGGGGGCCTGGATGCAGGCGAGGCGCAGCATCCCTCCCCTCCCCTGCCGCCCTGGTTCCTCCCACTAGGCCCCCCCAGCCCCTCCCCTGCTGGACAGTCGAGCCCAGTGCCCCCGCTGCCCCCTCACATTCAAAGTCTTCCTCCCCATAGCTGCGGCCTGGCTCCTCTCCTCCTCGAGACCCAGCCTCCTGCAGGATCTCCTCAAACCGCTCCACACCCAGGGTGCGGTGGAGTTCATCCTCCTCCTGCTCGGGGAACCCAGGCGCTGCAGAGCCCAAGCTCTCTGGCTCTGGCTGTGGGGAAGAAGGGGTGGAGAGGACACACGGGGGCTCACCAAGGGTCGTACCCCGAAACCCCACCCTGTGCTGAGCTGGGGATCCAGGACCCCCCCCCACCAGCAGCCTTCCCCTCAAAGGCCAGGACTATCGCGCCTGGCACGTGTGCCTGTGCCCGTTCCGGTCCGTTCTAGGGCAGGTGCAGAATCCTGTGGATCCAGCCCCGAGGTAGGGCAGGGCGTGTGAACTGGCCAGTTCACATGGCTGCTGGTGAACAAATCCCCTCTGGCTGGAGAACAACTATCGAGCCTGAAAAGTAACTTCTGGAGGTGCCCAAGCTGACTGGCCGGGACTCTTCTGAGTCAAAGTGAAACCAAGCCCCTGGATAGGAATGCAACGCTTCACCTTGTAAGGAATTCCCCCCCCCCAAACACCAACCCCAGCGGCACCCCACCGAGCCCAGGGCCCCTCAGCCGGCTCCTAGCCCCGCCTCTCACCCCCTCCCCCACCTGAGTCATACTGCAGGAGAGGAGCAGCGGACTGCGGTGGCGGCGATGCTTTGGAGAGCTCAGCCTAGCTAAGCAGCCTGCTGCCTAGCCACAGTCTTTGTCCAGCCCCCACCACCCCTGCCAGTCTCAGCTCCAGGCACCGCCAAATATTTGCTCTAGAGCTTCTGGACCTCAAGGGCATCGGGATCTCCAAGGGCGGGGTATGGAGCCCCCTCCGTGGCGGTGCCAGTGGCCAGAGCAAGGGGAGGAGGACTAAGAAGAAGGCGGGTCCTGGAGAGACACCGAGGTGGGGACAGGAGCAGCAGGGAGTGGCAGGGATACTGGATACAAGATACAGGGGTCGGGGGGGGGGCCCCCCCGCCCCGCCACCGCCCATCTCGGCAGCTCTAGCCCGTTCCCCAAGCGCCGGGCTCCACTCTCACCAGAATTAGCAGCAGGAGGAAGGCGGCAGGAGGTGGCTGAAGCGAGTGAGCACAGGGAGCTACCCAGGGTGGGAACAGGGGGGTCAAGAGCCCCTCGCACCTGAGGCCGCAGGAGGAAGTCCATGGCAGGCAGGGGTGAACTCGGGAAGGAGAGGGAGGGGACCTGCCCGTGCCCCTTCCCAGTCACGTGCCCTGCTGGGCCAGATGACCAATAAGGGGCTGATTATGGCACTTGGGGTTAATCATTACACTCCTCAGGAAAATCAGGAGGGGGCCACGTGGGACGATGGCCACGTGGGGCGGGGCAGGGCGGGCCTGGGTGGCACGTGGGGCCAGGGGCGGGGCTGTTGCTGCAAACTGCCCAGAACCACTGTGCTAGGGTGCTACTGCCTCTAAAGCTGGGTCAGAGGGGGTCGCCAGGTTACAGACCCAGGGTCCCCAAAGTTCCTCTCTCTCTGAGGCTAAAGAACCTCCCAGGTCTTCAGGAGACAGCCTCCACTCCCACTCCACTCCACTTCCACGGGACTGGAAGTAGCATGACCCCCCTCCAACCAATACGCATCCCAGACCCCAGAGACCCCAATAAGGCCAGGGGAGGGATGGAAGCGCCCCTCCCCAATCCATCAGAGGCTCCCCTTCCTCCAGAGTCTGCCTACACACACACACACGCACATGCACACACAGACACACACGCACACACCCGTTTGATGTGGACCCTCCGTCAGAGCACCTGTGGCCGTGGGAGGAGCGGTGAGGTGGGCTGGGCAATACTCACAGTACAGAAAGAATCTGCGCCCGAGGCGGGGCGCCGGGGGGCGCTGCTCATGGCCAAATCTTAGCCCTTTTCACTGTCACTGCGGCTTTCAGGGCAACAAGGCGGCGGCATAACCTGAGCAGGGGGAGAGGACCGATCACGTGAGAGCAGGCCTCCAGGCAGAAGTGCCCCGGCCTTGCTCAGCCCCCCAACATACACCCCGCCCGGGGAGGGGGGGAAAACAGGTCTCGGGGATTTCCCGCCAGCTGGCACTGACCGGTCTCCCTGTGGCTCAGGATCCTCTAGACTAGGAAGGGTTTTAGGGTGGCCCTTAGAGGCCGGAGGGCAAAGAAAAAAGTTACTTATAGGAAGAAATGAGAAAAACAGAGAGGAGAGGACTGAGGCCAAGGAGGCCACAAAAGGCCAAGTGACTAAGGGAGTCCAGGCCCAGACCTCCAGAGAAGGCAGCAGAAATCAGGGTGGGGAGTGGAGGAGAGAGGGGGAGAAAAGACAGGCTGAAAAGGCAGAATCAGGAGCAGTGACTGGTGGCACCCGATGGGGGCTGACCAAGAGAAGAGTATCCTGGGGAGAGGCAGACACCCTGTGGAGCAGAGTGGGGAGAAGGAAAAGGAGAGACTGGAGGGAGCCCCAAACAGCAAGCAAGGGGGTGGCAGAGACACCAGACCCAGGGCTGGGAGGAGACACAGGACTGTGCCCCCTCCCCTGATGAAGTTGCTCCCTGGGGGGAGGGGCAGGAGCCCAACTCCACTCACTCAGTGGGAGGGAGGAAGGGAAGACAGCGGGCAGCGGGCACTGGCAGGACTGAGCTTTATAATGGGGGAGGGGCACGTGACGGACTGGGAAGAGGGTGGGCACAGAAACCCTGAGGTTCTGCCCTAAGGGGCAGTCCTGATCCCTCCCCTCCCCTAGGCGGGAGCCAGGAAAATATGAGTGTCAGGGCTGACGCCCTCCTGACTGTGACTGTAGGGGTGTCTGGGGAGGGCACTGTGTGTGTGGTGGGGAAGCAGAACAGTTGTGGTTAAGGAACCTGACCAGTGCAAACCAGGGTACTCATTCCTAGTGGGGAAGGCGGGGGCGGGGGGGCACTCAAGGTTCTCCAAAGTAAAGTACTTAATAAGTTCCCCAGTGTGTTGTTGGGGGCGGCGGGGGGGGGGGGGGGGGGGGGGGGGAGGGGGACACAGTGTCCCACTTAGGGCAAACTCGGCATAAGACAGGTCAGTGGAGGGTCAAACAATATACATCTGGGGGGTCAGTCCAGGGTGGGGAGCCGGGAGCAACACATTCTTGGCAAGCACTCCCACTCAGCTGACGTTCTCTTCACCTCCCCCTAGCAGGCCTTCAGCCAGATCACGTCTGGTGTGGGGGAGAGGGGCACAGGGAGGCCCCCCCCACCCCGGCCTGAGAAGGACGTGTGGTGTCTTGGGCACCTGCAGGTGCCCCACTCCCACTTCCAGGCTGTGCCCTCAGTGTACTCCTCCACCCCCCGCCTCCCACCCCCTCCCCGCCGTCCCAGAACACAAAGCAGCTTCTGTCCAGAGCATCGGTGCCGATAATCCGGGGTGGGGGCACATTCCGGGACCAGCCCCGACCGGCCCGGAGGATTAGCATCTCCCCCACCCCTGCCCAAGGGATTAGCACCCCGGACCCCCACTTGGGCATTAACCACCCCCCAAGTGAACTCGCACATTCCACAGCTCTTCGACGTGTGGCTGGTGGGGGTGGGGTGGGGGCGGAGGGAGGAGGATAAAGTGGATTTCAGGCAGCGCCGCCCCCACACTCAGCACCGGCTCCCCACCCAGACAAGCCAGCCCCCCCCCCCCCAGTCAGGTCCAACTCTCCAGGCTCATCTTTCCCATCCCCACCCAGGTGCTCCCTCTTCTGCCTGACCCCTTGTCCTGACCTGACCCGACACCCCCTCCCTTCCCAGCTCCGCCTCCTAACCCGGAGGTCGGGGGGAGCGGCCTGGGGCGACCCCCAGGCTAAGGTACCCTGGACGGGCCTTAAGAATAGAGCAGGGGGTCTTAGGGAGGGGGTATCGTCTGGAGCTCGCCCAGGAATTGGGAAGGCCGGCGGCTCCTCCCAGAGACTACCCTCTCCTGGTGGCAGGGGGCGCGGCACCCTCGATTTAGGTAACTCTAAAAAACGGACCCCAGATCCCGCTCCCGACCCACACTCCGCGCGCCTCCGCATCCTTCTCCCCAAGACCTCGCTTCCCCGCGCCCCAGTCTCCGCCCCTTCCTCCACTTCCACTCCCTCCCTGCTCTGAGTCCCGAGTTCCCCCCTTTCCTTCCCCCTCCCTTCCTCCCTCCGCGGCCCTGGCCCTCCTCCGCCGCCACCTCTCCGCTTACCCGCTTGCTCTGGACTTCGTGCCCCGGGGGTCTCAGGGTCTCTCCCCCTTCTCCGGAGCCCTCGCGCGCTCCCGACTACTCCCTAGTGCCCACCTCGGGGCGCACCCCCGCCGCTCCCAACTTCTCCCAACTCAACTTTCCCCCGCGCCGCGGGCAGGCCAGCCCCCTGCGTGCGCGCCCCCCCGGCGCACCGTGCGCGGCCCCGCCGCAGCGGGTAGGGAGGCGGGGAGCCGGGGCCGAGACCCGGGACGGAGGCGCGCTTCCAGACACCGCCCCGCGCTGGGAGCCCGGCGCCCCAGCGGCCACCCTCTCTCCTTCGGCTCAGTCCCGTGAGGCCGCCGCCCGGGCTTCCCGGCACGGGACTTGAGCACCCTGAGGACGCCGTCTCTTGGCCGCATTAGGCACCTCGGGGCGGAAGGGAGCCCGCCTTACGCTGGGGATCCCAGGCAGGAAAACGGCGACACAAAAATGATCGGGAAATTCCGGGCGGAGGAACTTGAAATAGAATGCATCGGGGTCAAGATTCTCCCCCTACCACCCCCCTCACCACCCCCTCCCCAGTAATCCCCACTGCCTCCAAGAAAGGCCGCGTCTTTGCCTGGGGGACGGGAGGGGGTTGGCGATAGGGGTGATTGCTGCTGGAGGTTGGATTCCTATTACCCTGAGCTGACCTAGACTTTTCGAACCGGGTACTTGTGCCTCCGAGAGATTTCCCTGTGGCGACCTCCCTCCTCGAACCCTATTATAATCATCCCCTGCCATTAAAGATCGCTCTGTGTATTTCTGGTTTTCTCAACTCGATGATAAATTCTTCCAGAGGAGCAGTATACTTTTCTTTTTAAAATTTTTATATTTTTTAGTATGCCACCAGGTGAAGCACAGCATTGTGTTTGCCGAAAACGGTCTGGTCTAAACGAGTTAATCAACAAATGTTTAGCACCAACTATGGTTTGGGTGCTGAGGAGTGCTGTTTGGGGCCGTTTTTGTCCAGTTCACAGCCCTCAAGAATGCAATCATGAGACAATTAGAGAGGAGAGCAAGAAAATCTATAATCAACTCCTTAAGGGATGAGGTCAAGGCTGCTGCAAGTATAGCATCTGTCTGTGCTTCTGTCTGTTGAGGGCGGTAGCCGACCTGCCAGTCCTCGGCCACACCCTGGTTGACTCCGGTGGGCCCGGGCTCTCCAGACGGGTATGGGGGGCGGGGGTGGGGGACTCCCAGTGTTCCAGCCAGCTTGCCTTGGGGTGTCACAGTGTAGCGAACGGCTGGAGTCGGGTGGGCTCCGAGACGACACACGGGGCCGAAGGCAGAGAGGGGTCTCTGGCGTAAGTTAAATCCAGGGGCACACCTGCCTCTCTTCCCAGCCTTGTGGTTCAGCTGGTCCCTGTGAAGTCATCACCAAAACATGGCTCGGAGCCATTCCCCAATCAATCCTGAGGTCTCCAGATGGCCTGGGGAGAGGTGGAAATCCGTAGCGCGATTGTCAGGAGGTCGTTGGAACCTCGACACCATCAGTCGCGTCAGAGCGCAGCTATCCGGGCCGGGGATGCAGGCCGCCAAACCCCAAACCCCAGAGAGCGCCCCACCCCCACCCTACTGCATTCTGGATGTGTAGTCCCAGAGAAACCCTTTTCAAAAGAAGGTTGTGATCACAGAAAGGAATAACAAGAGCAGGGCACACTGGGAGCTGTGGCGCGACGGCTGTGAGGCCCGGAAAGCGGATACGCGATGCTTCCTGGGACTTGAAGTCCAAGGTTTTCCTCCGCGGTCGAACCGGGGCCCCGGGAAGCGAGTGCTGCAGAGAACCTTCGCGCAGCCTGCTGGGAGTTGTAGTCTTTTTGTTGCCTAATGCCCGGGACATTGCTGGGAAACCTGCGTACCCTTAGTACTACACGGCCCAGAAGCCCTTGCGCAGGCAGGGCGGGGGGAGGGGGGAGGGGGGAGGCGGGGCAGGGCCGGAGGCTGGGGTGCCGCCTCCTCTGCAACGCCGGGGCCGGAGTCTTAGAACCCAGGGCCCGTAGGGGTCCCCGCGGCTGCCGCGATGCAGAAATACGAGAAACTCGAGAAGATTGGGGAAGGTAATGGGGCTACGAGATGTTCCTGCAAGATCTTCCTCTACAGACCCTTCAGCATTCCTTGCAGCCTGGCTCCTCTACCGTCAGCAATACCCACAGGCTCCGACCTCAGCCCCGACTGCAGCCCTGGCCCCGAGCTCCACACTCCTTGCGGACACCTGTCCTTCCCGTTAGCATTTCCCGCAGACGCCCCTTCCCAACCTTAGCACTTCCTGGAGACCCACCTGCCGACCTTAACACTTCCTGCATCTTCCACCCGTAGCCTCAGCACCATTTGCAAAACCTCACCCAGCCCCCAGCCTCAGTTCTCGATGCAGACCTCCAACCTCAACATTTCTGCCGACCCCCACTTTTCTTCCAGACCTGCCACCATCCCCAGACCCTCCGGAAGCACCGCCTTTATTATAGACCTCCTTACCCTCGCAACCACAGCCTATCCCTGCTGCAGACACGCGTGAGCCATCTATCTACAGGCACCTTCTCTGCCCCTTCGTCACTTACAAAGCTCTGCAAATGCTGAGCCTTTCACCCTCAATCTCTTCCCTTACTCGTCCAGACATCAGAAATAACGCACACCTGCGTTGCCTGCTCTCCTGACAGGGACTTCCTGGGGTAGGAAGGGTGTCCCATCTTTACCCTCGCCCCTGACCTTCCTGTAGGCACCTATGGAACAGTATTCAAGGCCAAAAACCGAGAGACCCATGAGATTGTGGCTCTGAAACGGGTGAGGCTGGATGACGATGATGAGGTAGGACTGGGACATCAGGGCTAGGGAGGGGGTTGAGGGCCCAGGTTGGGTGGGATGTGACTGTTGCCCGCCCGGCCCCCTCCCATGTGTAGGGAGTGCCGAGCTCAGCCCTTCGGGAAATCTGCCTACTCAAAGAGCTGAAGCACAAGAACATCGTCAGGTGTGTAGATGGGCAGGGTCCTCCTTGCCTGTGTGGTCAGTTGGAGGAGGGGGGCTTCAGAGATGGGCTGGGCTGATGCTGGGACCAGGGTTGGGCTGATACAGATCCCTTGGGGACCTGAGGCTGAAACTCGTGGACCTGCCCCGCTGAGTCGTCCCTCCTCCCTAGGCTTCATGACGTCCTGCATAGCGACAAGAAGCTGACTTTGGTTTTTGAGTTCTGTGACCAGGTGACAGGGGGACTTGGGGGCCAGTAGCCTTGGGGGAGGGTATAGGGGCCCAGACTGAGGTTAAACTCTGTCACGTTCCCCACCCCCATCCCTTTTTAGGACCTTAAGAAGTATTTCGACAGCTGCAATGGTGACCTAGATCCTGAAATTGTAAAGGTGAGGGGCTAGTGTCCTGGAGACTCACTGAGGCCAAGTGGCACTCTGTCTTCAGCGTATGCACTCTCTGAGCACCAAGTTCAGGGCCTGAGCGGGGACACGCTAGGGTGTCGGAATGAGAAAACCCTGTCTCTACCCTCCAGGAGCTTTCTGTCTGAGCAAGCATCTTGACATGGTCTCTTTGATCTGACAGTAATACTTTGATATCAGTGATACGATTTGCATTTGAGAGACGAGGAAATGAGAGTCAGAGAGATACGTTCGTTCACTCATTCATTCACTCATTCATTCATTCATTCATTCATTCAACAAACACCTATGGGATGCTTTGCTATATGCCAGGCACTGTGCTAGGCCCGAGTGCCTGGCCCCAGTCCCAGGGGAAGCAGCACTGAATGATAATACAGCACAGCATATATATTGATGGCTACGAAGTGTGTGCTTACCTAAGGCCAGTTAGGGGAGAGATCAGAGTGGGAGGGGGGAAGGCCCACTAGGCTGTAAGTTCTAGAAGGGTGGGGAGCAGGGCCCCCACATATATACCTATATATATGGGTATATAATACCTACCACCGTACAAAGCAGGTCCTCCGTAGCAAAGCGATGAGGTTGCTGAAAGATGGGTGGGGTTTTGAGGCTAGCAGAGGGTGAAGAGGGGAACGTGACCCACTACTGGCTGCAGCTTCCTTCCAGAAGGTCTGATGCTCTCCCCCCGCCACCCCTCTCCGCCCCACAGTCCTTCCTCTTCCAGCTGCTGAAAGGCCTGGGATTCTGTCACAGCCGCAATGTACTGCACAGGGACCTGAAGCCCCAGAACCTGCTGATAAACAGGGTACCTCCTGGGGAGAAGGTGGGAGGTCAGGGAGGCTGTAGTCACTGGCTGGCACAAGTGATGGGGGGAGCTGGGCTGGGAGGCAGAAGGAGGCCTGCCCTGGGACTGTTGAAAACCCCTCTCAAAGTCCCTTTCCATCTCCACTCAGAACGGGGAGCTGAAATTGGCCGATTTTGGCTTGGCTCGAGCCTTTGGGATCCCAGTTCGCTGTTACTCAGCTGAGGTGAGCTGGAGGGGGGGTGGGAGGTGGGGGTGAGGGAGGGGGTCCCCTCTGAGCATCTTTCCGTCTCCTACTCCAGGTCCCACACAATTGTTTCCCCTCCTCACCGAGCCCCTCCTCCCCAGTCCTCTAAGCAGGGGGGTCGCTGTGGGTGGGGTCTTCTCCAGGTGGTCACGCTGTGGTACCGCCCACCGGATGTCCTCTTTGGGGCCAAGCTGTACTCCACATCCATCGACATGTGGTCGGCCGGCTGCATCTTTGCAGGTGACATGCCTGGGGGTCTGCGGAGCCACTGTCTCTCCCATCTGAGTGGACAGATCGGGTCTGGAGTGGCCCCTCTGGGGAAGGGAGTGAGGCGCTTGGGGCTGGGGATAGGACACACAGAGGGTGCCATGGGAATGAGGGGTTCTTCATACCCCACTGCACCCCCTAGAGCTGGCCAACGCGGGGCGGCCTCTTTTCCCGGGCAATGACGTAGACGACCAGTTGAAGAGAATCTTCCGATATCCTTCGACATTTCCCTTTGCCTCGAGCTCTCTGAAGGGGAGTCAGAGGGGGCACCTGGCAGGCTCGGTCGGTAGAGCGTGCGACTCTTGACCACGGGGGTCACGAGTTTGAGCCCCACGTTGGGTGTAGAGTTCAATTTTAAAAACATGAAGGGGAGTAAGGAGCCTGTGGAGCGCAGAGTGCATGGGCTGAGCCAGGAGAGGGGGTGGCTTTGGGCGAGGGGATGGAGGGCGGACACCCCGGTAGGGCAGGGTTGAAGCTGTCTGCTGGAGAGTGTGTGACCTGTGACAAGGAGGGCTCACTTGGGGGAGTAGCCGTGAGCGTGTTCCTCCAGCTGAGAAGTGAATCCTTAGGACGCAGGAACCAAAAGCAGCGGGGGGGGGGGGGGGGGGGGGGAGGGGTAGATGTGGGAGTAGGAGAAGGCCAACTGGTTCATCAGCAACAGACATCGGGGTTTATTTAGGTCAGAGGAGTGAGCGTTTGTAAAGTGCCTGGCGCGCCCCGGGAACACCCTGCACGTGCTGGGTCCTGCCTCTGTCATGAGCGGTGGGATAAAGTGAGGGGTGTGGAGGTGGGTATATGAGAACCGCCCCCCCCAGGAGGGGAAGAGCCCCTCACCCGCCCCTTTCCACCTGAGTGATCCTTGACCCCATGGACACGCTTCTGGGGACACCAACCGAGGAGCAGTGGCCTGCCATGACCAAGCTGCCAGACTATAAGGTGTGACGGGGAATAGCGGGGGTCCCTTTTGCTTCCCAGCTGTAGCAGCCTCCGGGCCCCCGCACTGCTGGTCTGACTCTCCCTGCACCCCCACCCCCACAGCCCTACCCGATGTACCCGGCCACAACGTCCCTGGTGAATGTCGTACCCAAGCTCAATGCCACAGGGAGGGACCTTCTACAGGTGACCGAGGGCAGGGGCCGAGGGTGGGATCCAGACACTTGTCAGGAGGTCTAGGGGAGGCTGAGGCTGGAGGCAGTTAACCCAGCCTGAACCTGCCTTTCTTCGCGCCTTTCTTCGCGCCTTCAGAACCTCCTGAAATGTAACCCCGTCCAGCGCATCTCGGCAGAGGAAGCCCTGCAACACCCCTACTTCTCCGACTTCTGCCCCCCGTAGGCTCCAGGACCTTGGCCGGGCTGGGGCCTGGCCTATTTAAGCCCCCTCCTGGGAGGGGAGGAAAAGCCGGGGGTGCACGGGGTGCTGAGCTCCAGCTGTGCTGGGCCCGGCCGGGGTGGGGGTGCCCCGGCCCGTGTTCTTCACTCCCTCCGTGGACTTTATTTAATTTCATAAATTGGCTCCTTTCCCACAGTCTGGCTGATGTGGTAGAGTGGCTCTGAGAGGCGGGTGGGCTTGGGCAGGGGTCTCTGTTTTACCGCCCTCTCCGGCCTTGCTTCTGGCTCAGACCCAGCCCAGCGGTCCAGCCTTTGCTCCACTACTCTGAGTGGCCTGACACTTGGGGGCTGGGGGCACCGCCCCCCACCCCTGACGGCTGGGCTCGGGGCAGTACCACCCCCGCACATGGGCTTATGCTGGCAGCCAGTGTCAGAGTCAGGATGGGCCTGCACCAGAATGGGGAGAAAAAGGGCGGGGCCTTTCTTCACGGCTCTCCATACCCCACGTGTACCTCCCCATCTTTCCCTTCATCCCCACCCCCCATACCCAGGCTGATAGGCTGGGACAGCAGGGATCCAAAGATGCGGTTAGACGAGGAACATCCCTTCCCCTGCTCCCTTGTCAGTTTTCCAATATGTGAGGTACAGAGAAAGAGCAGGGATGGGGCTGTAGCTGGGGCCAGGATGTCTTCTTACTGGCAGGAGTGGGAAGGGAAGGCCTCCCTCCACCATCTCAAGCTGGGACCTTCTGCTCTTTGGGAAGGTTGGAGACGCAGAGCAGTTCCCATGGAGACAGGTGGTGTGCTGGTGCTTGGTCCCAAACGTGAGAAAAGAGTCATGATCTAAGGCGGACAGCAGCTTGTGTTCTTGGAAGTGGCTACACACCCTCTGTCCTCTCCCTGCCCCCCACTTCTTGCCAGGCTGTGGGTCAGAGCCTTCTTCAACTATTCCCTTGTGTGCCCCGAACATAACTGTCCTCCCACTGAGTCCTCTTTGCCTTGATACCGGGCTTTGGACTCCTTTCTCTCTGAGATGTCATTTTGATAAACTCCTTCATGCTGAGGTGCAACGGGAGGACGCCCTCTCACTACTCTTTTCGCCCAGAGAGATTTGTGGTGGTTGACTGGGACCCATCTGCATCTCAGACGCCGTCCACTGGAGGTTGGTGGGCAGAGGTCTTCTTTGACCTTAGCCTGACTAGTCTGGCTGTGAGAGAAACAGCTGAGGCTGACGCATTAGAACTTTATTTGGGGTGAAGAGGGCAGAGACATGTGCAGGCTGGGCCCGTCCAAGATGTCAGGGTGCAGCCCAGAAGACACAGATGCCAGGTCTAGAGCCGTGTGACGAGGTAGCAGGTGCGGTGGGAGGCAGACAGAGTCTTGGTGACGGCACAGGGAGGGGTGGGGGGCCTGGTGAGACCCAGACCACTGCGCTGGGACAGGAGGCCTTGTTCCCACTGCCCTCCCCTCCTGAACCTCGGTGTCACCCCCTAGACTGGACCTGCCCCTCCTCCCTTGAAATAGGGAGCCATTTCTTGTTACCTGGGGCCCAGGCTGAGGTGGGGAACTTGGGTTCCATGGCTGCCCAGCCCTTCCTGAAGCTGTGGGAGGAGGGAGAGGGTCAGAGGTGGGGAGGAGTCCTCCCTCCCAGGACCAGCCAAAGTCACTGCACGCTCCTCCCCCACCATTCTTTCCTCAGCTGGGTAGGGATGGTGTTCTAGGCTTCAGGGGAAGACATTGGAGATGGCAAGGAAGGAAGAAGGGTTTGTTACCAGATTGGTGCTAGAGTGCCTTTGGGAGTGCTTCCGGTTCCAGAAGTATCCCAGGACCCTGTCTTGGAACACCTGGGGGCAAGCAGTGGGGGAAGTGGCCATTGCACACCTTCTCCTGGATCTTATGCATTGATTCCTTCCCCCTCCCCCAGGTGGGGCTCAGGCCCACCTCACAGAGGTAGTCCAGGATCTCAAGGATGGTGAGCAGGCTGGCCCCGATGAACAGCCCCATCTGGCCCCCAATGTCGCCTGTGGAGACCAGGTTACCCATCAGCTCACAGCCACCTGCCAAGCCCACACCTCCCCAGACTTCTGGATGACCTGGATGCACGCGTGCGTGCGCACACACACACACACACACACACACACACACACACACACACCGAGCAGTTCTGACACTTCATAGGCCTTTTTCTGCTCCACGGTCTCATAGTTGAGGGCCTCAAAGAAGATGTCCAGCACGAGCACGTTCTCTCTGGAGGAAAAGAGGCCAAGAAAGCTCGCTGGACACCCCCAGGTGATAGCTGCTGGCAGGAGAGAGGTGCGCGATCTCCAGTCTGTGACTCCTCTTAAGAGCCCCGGGACGGGTGTCACGGCCCCATTTGCAGAAGAGATGCTATCACAAAGGTTAAACAGCTTGGCCAGAGTCCCAGGAGCCCCGCGATGATGTACAAGCTGGGCTTGCACCCGGGTGTGCGCACGAAGGCTCGCCCGCGGGAGGGTGCCCCCGCCCTTCCCCCCACCCTGCCCCGTCTGGTCCCGGATGGCCCGACTCACACGATGTAGGCCTCGCTGCGGTTGTGTTTCCGGGCCAGGTAGCGGGCGGCGGCGCGGCTCGGGATCCGCACCATGGAGAGCTCCTTGGCGTAGCGCGTGCTGGCGCAGGGGTTGGGGCAGGTGCACGCGTCCTTCCGCAGCATGGCGTCTAAGGGCCACCACAGTCACCTGAGTCAGGGCCACCCGGCCGGCGAGTCCGGGAGCCGGAGCCGAGCGGGGATGGGGACGCGGGGGAGGTCTGCCCCTTACCCAGCGCCGGGTCCGCGCAGTCCTTGTATTGCTGGGGGCTGCACACTGGCGCCCCGCCTGGCGTGGTGGGGGAGGAGACCGCTTCAGGAGCAGCTCCCAGGCCCCTTCGCGGTACCTGGACCCCCGCCTCCGCCCCCACCAGCTCCTTACCTGGCATATGCATCATTCGGCAGCCACACTTCCGAGCCACATAGCGGGCCTCACAGGCCAGGCGACACCCCATCAGACTATAGGGGGCTTGGGGGCCTGGGCTGGGGCTGGGAGGACCTAGGGGACCAGAAGGTTCCGGCTCAAAGTCGGGGTCCAGAGGTGCGGAGCTGCAGTCACCCCAGGGTGGTGGCAGGAAGCTCAGCTGTAGTTGGTCGGGTTAAGGAGGCTTCGGGGAGAAGTGGGGCGACCAGGTGCAGTGTGAGTGGTCACCGAGACAGCATGCCGAGGGCTGGAGGCCCCTGGGGTGGTCTGAGATGTTGCGGCTGAAGGAGGGGGTTGGAAAAACCCGTGAGGATACTCGCTGTTGCTGGCAGGACACGAAGGTCTGGTAGCCGGGGGCTGCCCCGAAGCCCAGCTGGTCGATGGTGGGCGGCTCCTCCTGGCTGTGGATCTGCACTCGGACCCCCACCTCGAACGGGGTCTCCTCTGCAGGGGAAAGGGGGACCCTGACGCCTGTGTCCCAGGAGCCCCCCTGCTGCAGACGGCTGGCCCCAGGACTGTGACTGGCCAACCCTGCCCGCCCCCCTTTCCCCCACTTCACAGAAGAGGATGTACTCCTCTGGGGCCCTTCCTAGCGCCTCCTCTCCTTCCCAGAGCCTTTTGTACACCATCTCTGCCACCCCTCCAGCCTGACACGGGTGCCTCCATACCCATGTCCCTCCACACGGGCAGATACTCATCCTGCTGCACATCCAGCATGATCTCCAGCCCGTTGCCCATGCCGCCCTTGGGAGTGGTGAGCAGCTCTGCCCCATCCGCGCCGGAGTTAAAGGTGTAGCACTGACCCATCCGGGTGAAGATCTGTGGGTGAGCAGATGGGGGACAGAGCTCACTAGGGGACAAGGAGCCTGGCCAGCTCTTTCCCCCAGGCAAACATGAGACCTCTCCCCTCCCCATCCTCTATGTGGTCTCTTTGAACACGGAACCCACATCTCAGTGCCCCCAGCCCCTCCCACTTACCAGCACAGCTAGTTGGACCCTTGTGGGCTCCCATCACCGCAGCCCCTCCTCCCCCTTCCTCAGCCCCCCAGCCCCCCAGCCCAGGGCACAGCCTGTAGGACAAGTGTGTCTTCAGAGAATGGCAAGAAAGGAAGTGGGTCTCAGTTGCCCTCCTCCAGGACTGGCAGAATGTTGGAGAGGAAGAGGGAAGACAAGCCCACTCCCCCAGGCAGGAGAGGGTTCTGCTCTAGAACGGCCCCACTAGATTCCCCCCAGGCCCCAGGGGCAGGGGCTCCACAGACCAGAGCTCGGGCCCAGAGCCAGCCCCAGTGAGTGCCCTGTGCTGGAAGGCATGACCTTGTACATTGCAGTCCAGCTGAATGGCAGGCAGGGGTCCCCAAGGAGGGCCGTCTCCTGGGCTGGACAGAAAGGCACTGGTGGGGTGTGGAGCCCGTTGCCCGGCTGGGAAGGAAAGGATCCCCGGCACAGGTGTGAAGGTCCCCTAGCTTAGGAGGAGCCTGGGCCAGCAAGGCTGGGGGAATTACGGGTCCTGGGCAGGGACTGGCCGGGTCCCTGGTAGGCCGGGCCGGCAGCCAGCTCACCACGGTGAAGTTCTCAGGACCGCACGGCCAGCCTCGGTAGCGGCAATCCAGCAGCATTTCCTCCAGGGCGTGTCCGGCCCTGGCGTACAGTCGAGCCATGTCGAAGGTGGGACTGGGCATGAAGCCGGGGGGGCGCGGGGGGCCGGCCCAGGGCGCGCAGGAAGGCGGCATGCTCAGCGGGCTCCACGCCCAGCAGCGCGGGCCCAGCCCAGTGCAGGTCGTTGGGCGTGAGGCGTGAGCGGCGCAGTGGGTTGATGTTGCACAGGGTGATGGCGGGGAAGGTGAGCCGGTGGCTTTCGCGCTCGTCCAGGGCTGTCTCATGGTGGAACTCCCCGTAGTAGCGCACCCTCTCAGCCACCTGGTAGAGGAAGGCGGCCAGCGACAGGAGCACGGCTGCGGCCCAGAGCCCTCGGCGAGGCGTCAGGCCCCCAGGGCCGAAGACGTGGCCCAGCCCATGCATCGTGCAGCTGCTGGCGAACACGCGGATGTCCGAAGCTGGCCGCCGGGCCTCCTCTGGCCCAGGATGGGGCTTCATGGCTGAGGTCCAGGGTGGGGGACACTGAGAGGGCTGGGGATTGGCGATCAGGCTGCAGGGACTTGGAGAGAGGAAAGAGGGTCAGTCCGAGGACTGGGAGGGACTGAGGATTTGGGGGGCCGGGCAGGGGTCACTGCAGGGAAGGAGAGGGGAGGAGAGAGTGGGGAGAGGGGTCCAAACCAAGAAGCGGGAAGGCACTGGCCAGGCAGGTTCGGCTCGGCTGTCTCGAAGGAACCAGCCGGGGCTCCACTAGGCTCAGCGCTGGGCCGGGGGCTCGGCAGGAGAGGCCAGGTAGGGCGCAGCCGAGTTGGGAGGCAGGGGCCGCTCTGCTGGAGGCTGCTCTGCGGAGCCAGGGCTGCCGCAGAGGATTGGGTTTCAGCAGTGAGGGGGCAAGGGGGCCCGCAGAGCAGTCTGGGGGGCAGGGAAGGTCCCTGGGGCCCCAGGCTGAGCCATTAGTGCAGCGTGTTGGGGGGGAGGGGCGTGGCTGTGGAGGCCAGAGGCGCCAGCGGAAAACCACAGCAATCCCGGGTAGGGCTTGAAGGGAGTCTGGAGAGATGTCGGGGCTGGGGGTGCCTTAATGGCCCTCTAGGCTCCCAGCTGCGGCCCTTGCGGTTGGGTGGAGGGTCAGTTGCTGACCCTCGGCCCGGTCCCTCCCTCCTTTTGTCTCTCCTCCCTTCCCACTAACCTCACTTGGGATAATTTGCTCCTTCACAAAGAGAGGAGTTGGCTCTTGACCAGGCTGGAAAGTGGTGGGAAGTTTGGAGTCGGCAGATTCGAGCCCCCAGCAGCCTACGCCGCGTGGCCAGAGTCTCTGCAGGTCTCAAGTCCCGGAGTGGTCTGAGTGTCCTCTTCCCACCTCCCCATGCTGAGGCCTCCTGAGAGGCTGGCCTCTGCCACAGTGACTGCGGCACTCTCCGGGGGAACACGGGTGCCCTAGAATTTCATTTTTTTTTTTTTTTCACTTAAAAACATTCTGGAGACTGGAATTACCTCGTCCCTGGAAAGCTTCCCCATTTTTTAAATGGATGCATTCTATTCCACTATGTGGGCGGACCAAGTTTTATCTACTCACAGTCCCATTGATGAACACTGGGGGTTTCCAGTCTTCCATTGTCAACAATGGTGCTCTCAATACCATTGCATGGTTGTAAATTCCCAGAAATAGAACTGCTGGGTCAAGAGGCAGCTGAATGGATAATTTGGTAGATACCACAAAACTCCCCACTGTGGGAATTCTACCATTTTGCACACCTGTATCATGGTGGGCAGTGTGCCTGTTTTGCAGGAGTGGGCGGGCGGGGTTTTTGTTTTTTAATTTTTAAATGTTTATTTCTGAGAGAGAGGGAGAAAGGGTGAGCAGGGGAGGGGAGACACACAGAGAGGGGGAGTCACAGAAACCGGAGCAGGCTCCAGGCTCCGAGCGGTCAGCACAGAGCCCAATGCAGGGCTCGAACTCACAAACCATGAGATCATGACCTGAGCTGAAGTTGGATGCTTAACTGATTGAGCCACCCAGGTGCCCCTCTTCTTCTTCTTTTTTTTTTTAAGTAGGCTCTGTGCCTAACATGGGGCTTGAACTCATGACGCTGAGATCAAAAGTCACATGTTCTACCCACGGAGCCAGCTGGGTGCCCCTGCAGGGGGGCTTTTCTAAAGGAAGAGATACAGTGCCCCGACCCAGCTGGGGGCCCCGGGCCACAGTGCCCAGCATGGCATGGCAATGCCAGCCTTGAGAGGGCAGAGCTGGTCCATTTGACTGATGATGCTGCCGATGATCCAGAGGAGACGATGGGGCGGCCAGGGCAGGACTCCCAGCAGCTGGAGCAGACAGATACCTCCAGGAAGTAGAGCGGTGGTCCGAAAGCCTGGTACCTACTGGCCTGCAGTGGGCCAAATGTGTCGTGCTGATCCAAGGCATGGGGACAAAGGACAGCAGGAGAGCCTGGTGGCTGAGGGCTGGGGGGGGGGGGGGAGTAGGGGTGGGGTCAGCCCAGACACCCCCCCAAGGAGGATGGCCAGGGCCTGGTGTCCAGCCCCGCATTTGGTGAAGTAAATTTTCACCTGCCTGTGTACTGGGAATGGGGAGACGCTGTACAGTAGGCCTGGGAGAACACAGGTTTACCTCCACTAATTTATTTACTGAAGCTTATTTCACTTGAGGCCGCCGGGCTCACACTGGCGGGCTCCTGGCCGTGAGTGGAAGAAACACAGTGCGCCAACGGACCATGATCACGCTGTGCTGTCGTCACCTGTCCACCTGTCTGTCCTCCTGACAAGACTTTCACGGGGGGCGGGGCGGGGACATCCTCACGCCCATGGCAGGTGTGCGGCACATGATACACGGATCTTGGAAGCAGGGAGTGAACAACAGTTTATTGTACACATGACCAGCTCCTGAGGCTGTGGCACTGGGAGTTTTAAGTACTTTACCACAGATCATCCCATTTCAACTCTTAAACTCTCAGGATGAGGTACCGCCAGGCTTACGACCCACGTTGAATAGTCGCCGGAGCCAAGGTTGAGGCTGAGGCCACGTGGCGAGCGTGAGGCTGACCGCACAACCTTCCGGCTCAAGGCCGACCACAGACCTCACTACTTCCCTGGATTGGGGGGTGGGGGGGCTGGGATTTGGAGAGGCCGCCCTGAAGAGGTCCGGAGAGACCAGAGTCTGGCATCAGGAGGGGTCTCTGGGGGGCTGGGGCTGGAGCTGGGGGAGCAGGAGCTTGTCTGCTCTCTCTCCCTGGGAGGGGTCTCGCAGGCCGCCGTGGACCCGGCTGGGAGCGGAGGCTGGCTCTGGGCTGTGCCTCCTGGGTGGGCGTTTAGCGGCAAAGCAACCCAGAGCCAGCCCACGCGCTGCCCCCCTGGGCTGTGGCCGCCCCGGCAGTGACCTCTGATCTGTAAGGAAGCAGGTATCAAACCAGGGTGGCTGTGGCCTGGGGACATTTCAGGTGCTTTGTCCCAGAGGAGCATCTGCTCCTAAGCCACACTCAGAAGAGGCTGTGGGGACTCCTGCACTCACACCTGAGCCGCTGCTGCTTCTTCCAGGCTGGCCTCTGGCTACAGCGGGCTTTGCTGGTCCTACGCACGGCTGCCGCCCCTGACACAGGGCACTGCCTGTCCAACTGATTTTGTGTTTTGTCAGCCTGGGGGCAAAGTATCAACTTCTCCCTAGAGGTCTGGTGACCACCAGCACCATACGACCCCTGTGGCTGGAGCCTGGAGTGTGTTGGTTCCTCCTTAGTCTCCTTCAGGGCTGGGTGTCCTCTTGTAAGGGGGCTGTCCACAATCTCACAGGGTGACGGAGACGAGGTGCACGGGGCCAGGGCAGGGCTGCGATGGCTTGGTGAGCCGGAAGCTCCTTGAGGAACAGACCATGGCATGCCCTGCCCCTTCTCCCCCTTCCCACGGGCTGGAGGCATGTGGGGCACTTGTTCCGCTGGCTAGGAGTGGGAGGGGGGGATGAAACCTAGAAAAAGGACCATTATTCACAGAGCAGGGAGGAGGGGAAGCTGTTCTCAGGATGGGGACTGTGGGTTCGAGGGGCTGGCCCAAGGGGCGGGTTCCTTCCCCCAGGGCTCAGAGAAGCAGTGGGGACGGAGGAGAGAGGGGAGTCAGGCTAGGACGGTGAGGTCCTGGCACGGGTATGGGGAACCCCAGTGTGAACCCCTGATTTGTACAGAGGTGGGGCCGGAAGCCTTTAGGCTATCAGGTAGGGGGATACTTGGCAGGGTTCCTGAGAGGGGTTGGGAGGATCTGGGCAGAGGGAGGGAACAGAGCAGGGGCCTGGGGACTCTGCCTCCTCTGTGCAGCCTAATGACTCATGGCTCTGGCAGGAGGGAGGTAGGCAGGAGGGGGAAACGGGGGCGGGGGGCGGAGGGAATGGTCCCGACCTCCCTGCCTCCAGCTAAGCGAGAGTCCCAGGTTGCACTGTGAGCAGGGGAGCAGCAGCCCACACCCCAGCGCACTGGTCTTCCTGGGTGTTTGGTCCCTGGGAGCTCCCCTGAACCGAGCCCCAGTCCTGGGTGCTGATGCTCGGCGGCAACCAGACCTTAAACAGCTGCTCTCAGGACTTGGGGTGGCGGTTCCTGGGGCCTCTGGGCATCTCAGGAGCTGGGACATCCAGGGCCTGTCTCCGGATGAGCTCCGCATAGAGCCCACCCTTCTTTAGGAGCTCTTCATGGGTTCCCACCTGGAGAGAGGAAGGAGGGGCAGATGGTCACCCCAACACAGTTCACAGCCCTAGGAGGGCTGGCTTCTTATCAGCCATCGAGCTCACTGTCCTCTCAGCCATCGTCCCTCCTGGAGACACTATGACCCCAGAGCACCGGCACGTCTGAACTTGCTAGTGCCATCTCCCTGCTTAGCTGGGTTTTGGAAGAGCATCTCCCTTATGGAACCCAGAGACTCCAGCTTTCACTTGAGTGAGCAGCTGGGAGCTGGGGGCCGGGCCTCATGCAGCCTCCCGGCCTTGCTGCAGACCAGCCTGTGGAGAACAGCTCCCGGCCAGCCCCTTTCCAGGGTCCCTGGTGCTGCCTCTGCTGTACCTCAGCCCCTAGGCCCCTTCTCCCTGGTTCTCCACACTTCTCTGAGTCCCTTCCCTTCGGTTCTGGGAGTCATGAGGTAGTTCTACTACCCCACGGGACAGTGGAAGAAACGGGCCCTGGGAGGCCAGGGCAGGAGTTCCTGAATCCACACAGGGTGTTGCTTCCAGAATACGCCCCAGGCTCCCAGGGCCAGGCCAGACCCTCACAGCTGAGCCACTCTTTCCACTGCGTCCACGGCTGAAACTGTCCCAACCCACTGCCTGGCCCCCAGCTGACCTCACAGACTTGGCCGTGGGCCATGACGACGATGTGGTGGGCCCCACGCACGGTGCTGAGCCGGTGTGCGATGACCAACACCGTGCGGCCAGTGCTGGCGCGGTCCAGGGCCTCCTGCACGACCCGCTCGGACTCTGAGTCTAGTGCGCTGGTTGCCTCGTCCAGGATCAGCACCGTGGGCTGCTTGATGAGGGCACGGGCAATGGCTAGGCGCTGCTTCTGGCCACCAGACAGGGTTGCACCCCGCTCACCTGGGGAGAAAGGGGACAGGGCAGGGCCTTGAAGCGATCTTCAGCTCTGCACTTGGGGGCGGCCCTACAAAGGGGCACCTGGGCCGTCTGGAACTTTCCATCTGGTCCCTCAGGCTCACCACCTTGCACCATGCACATTCGCCTGCCTCGGATGGGTCAGCATCCTGATCCCATAACCCTGTGCAAACGCACATGTGCACTCACACCAGACAGCAGGAGGGGCGCACACATGGGATTCAGTGCACCCTGGAGACACCCAGTGCCCCTCCCACACCGGGGTGGGGTCTCAGAGCCATGCCTGGGCCTGTGGCTCCAGCTGCCTTCTCCTGGCCTGCTGGGTCTCCGCCACCCTGGGGACGTCCACGACCCAGATGTGGGCCCTGGAGTGTAGTGACGGCTTGCCATGGGGCATTCTGGGAAGATCCCACTTGGGGTCTACCATGCTCACAGGAAAACAGCAGAGGGGGCAGCCTGGGAGTGAAAAACAGCACCATGGGGACGGTGGTCAGAGGTCAGCAAGGGCAGACTAAAGCCCCAGATGAGCCTGCTAGTGTGCTGGGGTCAGAGGTACAAGGAAGGTGCCTCTTGAGAGGTGTGGGCACAGCACCTCCAGTCGGGGGAGTGTGGACTCTGGGTGGTGACCAGAATGGGCCGGATCAGTAATAGAGCGTGGATGATGGCTATAGACAGGGGTGGTACCACCCCTGAAGCTCAGCCAGACTGAGGCCTAAGTTTCAAGATGCGCCAAGAACCCCAGATATGCCTACACCTTGAGACGTGCCAGAACATTCTGCAACACAGCCAAGGACTGGGGGTGATAAACATGGCCCCAGAGGTTGAAAAAAAGACCCCTTTGTGAATGCACAAAGCCGTGAGCCACGATGTGAATATTCTAGTGTGAGGCCGCAACACTGCAATGTCCCAGAACCACGAAAGCCCTTCTCTGGGTAGGTCAGAAGGGAGACCTGTTCAGTCACATCAATCCCTGTGGGTAACTAGATGGAAACGCTTTTAAATTAAGCAACAAAAGGGCAGGAATGAAACAGGAGCCTGAAGCACAAGGAATTACGAGAAGATTAGCGGTCCAGTGCTTCTGGTCCCGTCTTAGGACGTGGAGGCCGCTGGGAAGCTCTGAAGGTCCCTGACACCACAGACCCCTTGCAAGTGTCCCTGGCCAGGTCCTGCGCCTACACTTTCTGAGGCATCCCCGTCTCTGCAGCCTGCGTGTGGTTGAACCACAGACCTGTGTCTGCCCCCCTCGGCCACGGACCTAGCCTTCCCTGATGCCAGGCCTGTGTCCCTGTGGCCTGTTCACGCAGGCCTGGCAGATCCAAGCAGAACACTGTCCCCGGGACTCACCGACTATGGTGTTGTAGCCCTCGGGGAAGCTGGTGATGAACTCGTGGGCATTGGCCTCCCGGGCAGCTGCGTAAACCTCTTCATCCGAGGCACCCAGCTTCCCAAAACGGATGTTCTCCATGATCGTCGTTCCGAACAGGACTGGCTCCTGCGGTGGCGGGGTGGGTCCACATGGGACATTCTGACTTTGCCCCAAACCCCGGAGGGGTGCAAAAAGGCGATTTTGGCCACACCGGAACTGGCCTCTTACAAGGCAGGTAGGGGCAATTCAAAGTTACAAGTCCAATAAGAAAAGAGAGATCCGTCAAAGTGGGGAGAAGCCAAGCTCCCTGCAGGGCACAGGGTCCCTCAGAAGTGGGATGGGGAGGTGGCTGGGCCAGCTGGCCTGGCAAAGCCTCTCCTCTTGGGAGAGATGGGGAAGAAGGGGGTGTTCATTCTAGCTTTCTCTGCAGTGGTGGGTTGGTGAGGGTGCCCTCTTTATCCAATCATGGGAGGAGGGTGGACCCTCGCTGGGGGGCACCGCCTCACACAGAAGGAAAGAAGTGGGGCTGAGGGCTTCAGGGTGGGGCCACGGGGGCTTGCTTAGTCAGGGACAGGGGTCTCTAGACCTTCTGAACACCACACGTTTTTCAGAGGACCCAGGGGTCCTAAAATAGGGTCCCACTGCACCTGGTTGGATGACAGTAAGTGAGGAGCAGAGTTCCTGCCCCGGGGAGGCAAGGGCAGAGCTGCAGCGGGCTGGGGAGGACAAGCCCCAGATCCCATGACTGCTGGGGAGCCAGTCAGGACGGCCTCAGCCCCCTACTCCCGCCCCACAAAGAGAGCAGGGGTGAAGTGGGCGGGAGGGAGGAAGAAGGGGAAAGGCCCAGGTGCAGTAAGGACCGCGAGAAAAGACAGACGGCGTCTGCAAGTCGGAGACACGCTTCCCACCTGGCTGATGAAGCCGATGACCTGGCCTCGGAGCCAGGAGGGATCGAGGGTTCGCAGGTCCCGCCCATCCAGGGTCACTACGCCGGCCGTGGGGTCGTAGAAGCGCTCGAGCAGGGAAGCCACCGTGGTCTTTCCTGGGGAATTGGGGTTGGGGGCGCGGGGCGGTCAGGGAGGTGGCATGGTTTCTGGAGGCTCTGCCAGGAAAGAGGGACCCCCGGTGACAGGTGAAGGGGCCCTTCCTCCCACCCCACGCTGAGTGGTTACCGTAGGAAGGAAGGTCCTAGGGTGGGAGGGCGGGGGGTTCCTCTCACCTCCGCCGGACTGGCCCACGAGGGCCACGATCTTGCCAGGGGGCAGCGTGAGGCTGAAGTCTTCGAGCACCTGGAAGCCGGGGCGGCAGGGGTAACTGGAAGGAGCCAACGGAGATCCTTAGTTAGACCAGGTCCTGGCCCCTTTCTGCCCTGGCCCCTGCTTGAGTCTCACTGTACCCCGAGGCGGGGCTCGTTTAGAGGGAGACATGGACCCACAGGGCCTCACGCCCCCGTGCCCACCCGCTGATGCCGCTGACCTGAAGCAGACGTTGTGGAACGTGACGGCCCCGCGCAGGTGCTCTTTGGGGATGCAGCAGCCCCCAGCCAGCGGAATGCACGGGCTCAGAGTCATGTACTCAAACACCCGGGCACCCGCACTGAGCCCCCGCACCACCTGGGGAGGGGGTTAATTAAAGTCCGAGGTGAGGGAGGGGTGGGGTCTGAGGGCAAGGCTGGCAGTGCAGCCCCATCTCCTGACACCCCCTCCACCTGACACCTGGTTCCTGCAGCACACAGGTGATGCTGGTTGCTGACAGGACTCCAGCTCAGATCCGATGTCCACACCACGGGGCCCGCCCCCTGACTGCCACTCACCTGGCCGAACAGGACAGAGAGGTTGGCCATGGACCTGTGAGGAGGAGAGAAAGATTCAGAGTGGGGACAGGAGCCCCAGAGAAGGCTGGTGCCAGAGGGAAGGGTATGGGTCTCAGCTGCATGGGGGCGGAGAGGACGTGGCGCGTGAGGCTAGGAAACGGGCAGCCTGAAGGCGAACACAGAGGATGTTCCTGAAATCTGGGACAGCAGGAGCCCTGGGATCCAGCAACACCAGATAGTTCACTGGCAGGTCGCTTCTCCTTGGAACCACGTTATCTCCTTGTTCTCTCCTTGGCCAGATGAAGCTGACAACTGTCTGCCACCTCAGGCCCGGGGGGCTCCGGGGAGATGGGCACAGGAAGCAGGCACGGGGCTCAGGGGAGCTGGGCTCTGCTCTGCCTGCCTGCACCAACAACACGAGGGAGAGCGCCAGCACCGTGAACAGGTCGGGGCCACGAGGCCCATGGGGCAAGGTCAGCTCTAGTGCGGTGGACTCCTGGGGGAGCAAGGGCTAATTAAGGTGGAAAATGGATGTTAATCCTTTCAGAGAAAGAAGGAACTCGAAGGCCCTGGAGCATGTGAGGGGTGGGGGATGGGCCCCAAAACAAAGTTCCATAGAGACGCTAGCGCGGGCTTGCCCTGTGTAAGGCATGGTGCAAGTGTGTCTCTGTCCAGGGGGGTCACCTCCTCTGCTGTGCAAGGCTGTCGGCTGCTGGAAGGTGGAGAGTCATGCTTCTCAGTCACCGGCCCCTGACCGGGCTGGCCAGTCCGCGACAGTGCGCGTGTCTGTGAGTGTGCATGTGGGTCCTTGAAGTGGAAAAGACTGAGCGCCTTGAACGGGAAAGTCACTTCCTCCAGCGCCAGGGGTGAGGAGGGGAGGGGCCTGCAAGGAAATGGTTCTGGCAGGCTCAGAGAGTTACTGGCATTTGCCAGAGTGAGTGGAGAGGCATCGAGCAAGGAAGAGCCAGGACAGTGAGTTATCTGTGGACAAGGGAGAACATCCTCCACAAGAGATCTGGAGGCCATTAGGGCCTGGCAGAGGTGCCCAGCAGCAACCAAAAAGCAGATGCACATGACTCGTTGGTGCCCGATGACCTTGCTCTCAGAGACAGCTCAGGAGGCAGCCCTGAGAGCCCTGGCGGGGGGTGGGGCGGCCCATTCCCGGTGAGGCCAGACCTGGATGTAGACCAGGCGGCCTGGCCCTGACTGTGGTCTGTCTGGGTACCTCTCCGTCGCCTCCAGAGACCCAGTGCCACAAAAAGAACACCTAGGATGGGGTCTAAAGATTGAGGCTGCCTCCCTCCCCTCCCTTGCCCTGCTGGACCCCAGGAGGAAACACATCAGCCTCCTAAATAGATTGAATTCCTCCAAGGTGGGTGGTGAAGGATCTCCACCCACAAAGGATAGTCCTAAGGCCCGTGGCTGTGGGAGCAGCTCCGTGTAGCAGCCAGAGAGAGAGACAGCATAGATGAACTTCCTAGGCTTTTCTGTTTGTAAGAAAGCTCTGCTAACTGGCTAGCCCATGCTGTGGGGAGGAAAGGAAAGGGTCGGAACTCAGGCCACAAAGGGAAGTGGGGGCCCAGATGAAGGGGAGCCTGATGGAGGAGGGCCAGACTCGGGAGGTGTAGGGAAAGGGAGACCTTCCCATCACTGCCTGTGAAGGGCCATATGGTGACTGTGTGCGTGGAACCAGGCGGGTTTGTCGGGCTCCTCAGGACCAGAGCACGAGGCCAGGGCCTAGCCTGGGGTCTGTGCCAAGTCCCACCTCTACAACAGTCCTCTCGGTCCCCAGGCGACCAGGGAACAGTTCCCAGGCTGGAGGAGGGATGAGGCCACCCAGGGTCTGAACTTCAGAGAAGGTGTGAATGGGCCCAGATACGGGAGCACCAGACACAAATGGGGCCAAGGATGGGAGTCCTTTCTACCAACCCATCTTCGGACTGGCTCCAGTCTACCTGGGACAATAACAAGGCTGATGACGAGGGGCGCTGTAAGAAACAGGCAGTAAGACACAATGCAGAGCCCGGCCACGAGTGTCGGAAGCAATGGGGGAGGGGCACGGAGGGGTGTTTGGGGTGAGAGTCTGTTCTCTTGACGTGCTTGACAGTAATTTGGGTCTCTGCTCTTCAACGATTTATTACAGCATATTTGCTCCTCTGTTATTCACCACGACATCTACTTATGCTTCAGGTGCTCTCACGTATGTGGTGTGGGGGGGAGATGGCAGGAACTGCTAGCGTTTAGCTCAGAAGAGACAGGAAAGGGGAGGCCTTGGGGGTTTTGAGCAAAGGGAGCCGAGAGGTCCGGGCAGACAGGCCCAGTGGGGCAGGTAGATCGCAGAACAACGAACACAGTGAGCTCCAGGCTGGGAAGGGCAGGGGAGAGGCTGAGCCGCTCAGCCCTGGGAAGGTCAGAGAGGATGGCAGGCGAGCTCGTAAAGAGCATGTCAAAGACGGTCTATCCGTACGTGGAATCTCACTCGGCCTTAAAAAAGGAAGGAAATTGACACAGGCTACGCTATGGACGAACCCGGAAGATATTATGCCGAGTGAGATAGGCCCGTCACGAAAGGACAAACGCTGTGCAATCTCACTTACGTGAGGCACCCAAAGTGGGCAAATCACAGACGTGGAGGTTGTCAGGGGCTGAGGGAAGGGGTTGTGGGGGCTCAGCATTTAACAGGCGGTTTCAGTGCTGCAGCACGAAGGGCGGGAGACGGATGGTGGTAACGGATGCACAAACTCTATGCTTACAGACGGTTAAGATGGTAAATTTGACATTACGTGTGTTTTGCTACAATGACCAATTTTTTAAGAAGCTGTCTCGGAAATTTCGGAGCCGTTTAGGCGGCCGAAGATGTCAGCTGCATTCCTGAGCGTACGGACGGTGAATCAGGTTACAGGGTGCTCACGGATGGCACGGGGGCACTCTCCCCAGCCAGCCCCTGGGGCGGGCCACCACCCCCTGTCCCTCCACTCAGCAGGGCTCCTGCAGGACGGGGACAGCCTCACACTCACCTCTGCACCGTCTGGGAGGCCACCAGGAAGGACATGAGGTCTCCCCCTGTCAGCTCCTGTCCAGCCACGAGGGAGCCCCCAATAAACAGAGTGCCTAAGACCATGCCTGCGTGTGGAAAGGGACAGACGGTCAGGAAGGCATCTGCCTGGAATAGCGTCTACCTGTTTCGTGTGGAAACGAGTGTGTGTGTGTGTGTGTGTGTGTGTGTGCGCGCACGCGTACATGGGTGGTGGTGGAGCTCACACACCTGGCACTCCTACAGATGTCTGAAGGACATCAAGCAGGCGGAGAGCCGCCCCTCCCCTGCGTGGCTGGGACCTGCCCTTCACTGCTCCACGCTCATCCCCAGCCGTGACAGGGCGCGCCCACACCCCGGGTGGGGACTTGCTCACTCACAGTTGAAGGCAATGTTGGAGAGCCCCTGGAACAAGGCGATGCCCCTGCCCAGCTCCTCTGCCTTACAGCGGGACCCCTCCAGCTCTGCTCCGTAGCGTCTGGGGAGAGAGGCCAAGCCCGGCTGTCAGGAAGCAGCCGTGCTGGGGTGCAGGGCTGCTGGGGTGCATTCAGGGAGTCCTCCCTGCTTCATGCTGCTCTCCGTCTGGGACTCACTCCTCTTCCCGATGCTCCATGGCGAAGGCCCGCACGGTCCGAACGTTTCCCAGGGCCTCATCTGCTACGCCTGTCGCCCTTGCAATCTGCAAGGAGTCCAGGAAGTAGGCGGCTGGCTTGGGGACGGGGAGGAATGGCGGGGCAGACAGAAACGGGGAAAGCAAGGATGGCAGGAATGCTGGTACCTGCTCCTGACACTGGCGAGACAACTTTCGGAGAGCTGAGCCCATTAGGGTGCCAACTCCCATAAGAATGGGTGTGGCCACCATCAGCAGCAGCGTGAGGCGGGGGGACAGCATAGACAGGGACACCAGGCAGCCAGCCACCTGGGTGCAGCTTCGCAGTCCCTGGGGGAGAGAAGGGACGCAGGAGGGCTGTTTGGCATCAGCACCACGACACGGGGACTTCACCAAGGGTCCACTGGCTACAGCGGCCAAGGACGCTTCTCAAGGCCAAGGCCATGAGTCTGACCCTGGAAGGCCAACCGGCAGTCCACCCAGTCATAAAGCATGACCCTTTCTCTCCTAGCAGGCACGAAAGGCCTGGGTGAGAATGTCTATGGACCACAGCCTCCTTCCCCCAGACAAATCCCAATTTGCTTTGCCTTTTGCTTTAGGAACTGAAAAAAAAAAAAAAGAATCGAGCAGGAACGTCACCCAGGGACTGCTACGGGCCAGTGTGAGGCATGACCCAGCAGCCACAGTGACCATGTGGGTGGATGAGAACAGGACATCAGTAATGCAGTAAAAAGCCTTTACTCGTTCTCGTTAACACTTGTCAGCATGCCAGGCATTCTGGGGGTAAGGCAGGCCAGGGTGATTTTGCTCTTGGCAAGCCGGTCCAAGAAAGGCTCTTGTCTGAGTCCTTGGGAAGGTTTTCCGGGGAGGTAGAATTTCAGAACAGGAGCGAAACAGCCTGTCCTGACCTTGGACGATACCACAGTACCTCCCTTCCGTGAACTTCCCCACTCCCTCATCCACACCCTCACCAGACAGCAGGCTTCTCACTTGGTGCGAGCCTAGGCTCAGAGCCCAACAGCAAGGCGGGTGGGGCTGGCCTGATGTGTCTACACTGGGGTGTGTGTGTGTGTGTGTGTGTGTGTGTATACACACAGGGGGGCCTGGGGAACTGACCTGGGAGATGACGAGTTTGAAAGATGATTTAAACTCTTGCACATCAGCTGTCAGTCGGCTCACCAGCTGCCCTGTCTTTTTAGCATCGAAGAAAGCAATATCTTGTCTGGTGGTAGGTCAAGGGTACAGTAGGTTGGGGACAAGAGGAGACATTAGTTTAGGACAAGACCCTGCCCCTACATTTGTCCAGACCTCTGGGGCCAGCAGTTCCCCCTGCCCGCACCCTGCACTGGCAGTACCGAAGCAGGTTGCTGAAGAGGGCCCTCCGCATGTCCACGGCCATGCGCTCGCCGATGCGGGACAGCAATACCAGGTACCCGAAGGTCAGCAGGCCCTGGGAGAGAGGCCGGGGCACTCAGGGGCGCCCAGGAGGCTCCTTTGGGTGCCCCCAGGCCCTCCCTCCTGTTGTACCTGAATGCCATAGAGGATGAGCAGGTAGGTGCTGAGATTCCGGGACTCAGTCAGGAAGCTGCCCACATGGTCCCTTGTGTACTTGGCCACAATCTCCACCAGCTGGCCCAGGAGCAGGGGGATCTGCACATTCACCAGGGCCGCACCCAGTGCCAGCTTGGGGGGGGGGCAGACATTTAGAGGGGGCCATATTCTTCCCCATCCCTGGCCCTGACCTTGGCCCTCCCTCTCCTGCAGCTGTTCATGTTTGGCTGTGTGCTTCTTCGAGTTCCAGCCCAGGCTGCCAGAGCCTGGGGATTCCTGTACCCTGCACACCCAGCTGCCCTGTGCGGGATCGCCTGGCATCCCTTGGCTTCCAGTCCCTAAGGCAGCCAGCCCTTGCTGCTTCCTGAGGTCTATCCTGAGACCTGGTGAGGCAGACAAGCTGCCCCTGTGCAGCTCCAGCTGGTGCTTCTGCAAACCCCTGGCTGGGTCCTTCCCTGTCCCTGGTGTGGGCGAGAGGGAAGGGGCATCTCACCACGATGGCTGCCGCCAGGACCAGCAGGTGGGGGCGCAGAAACTGCCAGAAGAGCTTCCAGTTAAAGCGGGAATCCCCGACACAAGGTCTGGAGCAGGCAGGAGGGGCCTCTTCTGCCTCACACAGCGCCACAAGGCAGAGGCGGGGGCACTTACTCAACAGCACGGGGCCCAGAAGGATGCCCCCGACCCAGCGCCAGGCAGAGGGTCTTTGGCTGGGAGCTGGAGGCGCTCGAAGGAGGTGAGCCCGGAGCTGGGAGCGCAGCTGGGCCACAGCCCTGAGGAGGTAGGAGCTGTGGCGGCCATCAGAGCACCTGTAGGGAGACAATGGCATCGATGGCTCACGGCCCCGAGTGAACTTCAAGGGAGCAATCAATCAGGCCGGCTCTGGGCTGAGGCCTCTGGACAGCATTTCTTCCTCCATAGGGTCCTATGCGACCCCTCCCAGGGCTGTTCTTTAGCACCTCAGTTTCTATGAGAAACACATTGAGGCCAAGTCGCTGAGGAGCAAGACAATAGTCGGCAACCAAGTCGGAAAGGTGCTCTCGCCGTGCCATCAGACATCTGGGCCCCCTCAGCCTCCAGGGACCCCTCTGGTCAGGGGCCATCTCCAACCCACGTGCTTTCTGATCATGAGACATCACTTTGGACGGCAGCTAGTCTGCAGGCACTCCTTTTACAGCTGAGGAAGCAGAGGTCCTAAGTGAGTCTGGTTCAGAGAGGCAAGAGGAGAGTGCCCCCTGGCCACACCCGGCACTGGGCTGGCTTGCAGTGGCGACGCCTGGCCCACGTGGCCCCCATGTTGCCAGTCAATGGTCCGGCTGTGTTTGATCCTCCCTTCTCTGGGAGGGAGACGCCCTTATTCTCACTTGATGGAAGAGAATGTCACGGGGACTGAGAGAGCTGGAATAATTTGTCCCCAAGCAGCAGAACCTGGACAAGAGGGGAACCCTGCTGTGTGACTCCAGAATCCAGGCTTGTTCTAGTCTGCCACGTGTGCTGTGCCCAAGGCTGGGTGTGGCAGGGCCTGGACCGGCCCCGTGTCTTCTGACCCCTGGTCACTGTTCATTGCACCCCAACACCCAGACTCCTCCCAGGCCCCGAGTGCTTATGTGGCAGCGTATGGAGAAAAACGGTGACACACTCCCTCTCTATCAACTGAAGGAGAAAAAAAGAAATTAACAATCCAAATAATGTATCTTGTCATCTCAGACCGGCCCAAATCACCTTCTCTGGTCTGCGGTTTCTGCATCGATACGCGGTGATGTCGGGTAGAGAGCCTACTGCGTGCCCACACTCCGCTGTGAGGCACGGGGAACAAGAGGTAAACAGGACAGACCATGTAACTACCCTCATGGTGGGAAGGACTAACAGCTAATGACAAAGCTTGCTGAGTGTGAAAAGGGGAACGGCAGGTGCTCAGAGCACAGACCACGAATTCCCTGTGTGAGGGCATCAGGAGAGGCCTTCCTGACCAGACCCGAGGGAGAAGGGGAAGGAGCTGGCTAAGTTAAGGTGGTGGGGATAAAGTGGGGGAGAGCTGTAGGCAGCAGGGAGCGTGTTTGGGACATGTGCAGGTACGAAAGAAGGAAGAGCTGGAACCTGAAATACAAGGGAGAGGAGACATGGGCAGGACAGGCATCGAAGTTTTTATAGGACAGCTGGACTTTAGAGGGCAATGAGGACCATTCGTGGCTTTTAGGCTGAGGTATGACATAATCAAATCTGCATCTTAAAGATCACAGCAGAGGAGAGAAGGCTGGAGAAGGGCAAGCCTGGCTCCGGGGACCCTGTTACAAGCAGAAGTTATTTGGCCAAGAGTAAATGGTGGGATGTTCAAAGATTCAAATGAGGTTATCGATGGGGAGAGGCTTTTAAAAACGAATACGGGGGACGCCTAGGTGGCTCAGTCAGTTAAGCGTCTGGCCTTTGATTTCGGCTCAGGTCATGATCTCATGGTTCGTGAGATCAAGCCCTGCATCAGGCTCCGCGCTGACAGCGCAGAACCTGCTTGGGATTCTCTCTCTGCCCCTTGTACGATCTCTCTCTCAAAATAAATAAACATTACCAAAAAACCCCAACAACACAAAAAGGGTCACTTGGGTGGCTCAGTGGGTTAAGCATTCCACTCGTAATTACAGTTCAAGTCATGCATAATCTCACAGTTCGTGACATTGAGCTCTGCACTGGGATTTTCTCTCCTCTCTCTGCCCCTCCCCTGCTTGCACGCATTCACTCGCTCTCTCAAAATAAATAAACATTAAAAAAAAAAAAGGAATAAATAGAATGAGGTTTTTCTTTATTCGGATGGTCTTTTGTGTTCTCAGATGCTCCCAACTGCAGACTCCACCTAATTTTTCCCTTGTTTCAAGGAGGCCCGGGTCCTCTCTGTTATGCCTCCTTCCACCCCATTCCACATGCCTGGCTTTTATGTCTCATTTTCCACCGTGTACTTTATGTCTACCCTAAATTTTAGAGAAGCTCATCTTCCCTCTGCCCAGTGTAATTGTCCAATTTCCCCATGAGACTTTATATTCCTCGAGGGCAGGAAGCTCTATCTTATCCACATTCACCCCCAGCACTTAGCAGAGTTCTTGTACATAATAGATATTCAGCAAACGGTTATGGTTATGTTTGTTGAGTGCATGCCCTTGTTAGAAATGCAGAAGGGAGGGGAGCCTGGGTGGCTCAGTCGGTTAAGCGTCCGACTTCGGCTCAGGTCATGATCTCACGGTCTGTGAGTTCGAGCCCCGCGTCAGGCTCTGTGCTGACAGCTCAGAGCCTGGAGCCTGCTTCAGATTCTATGTCTCCCTCTCTCTCTGACCCTCCCCATTCATGCTCTGTCTCTGTCTCAAAAATAAAATAAAAACATTAAAAAAAAATTTAAAAAAAAATGCAGAAGGGAAAAATCTGACCTGTCCTGTTACTGCATTGTTTGCAAGTTGTAGACTTACTGAGGCCTACAGTAAGAAGTATGTTGTAAATTGCCACCCAGTACAATAAACACAGGTCACACAAAATTGAAATGCTTCACAAAACAATACTCTTCCTAAGGTTAAAGCAGGTATTCTATTCTATTCACTTGTTTTAAAAAGTAGGCTCCACACTCAACGTGGGGCTTGAACTCAGACCCTGAGATCAAGAGTCACATGCTCACTAGGCACTCTCTATTACATTCACTTTTACATGATCCTACGCACTACGTTCATTTTTTGATCTACTGTGTTGTGACTTGCACATTTGAAAGACATTGCACTCGTGGGCACACAAATACTTGCATATTATCTGAGGTTTCTCTCCGGGTTTCTCTCTGGTTTAAATGATATCAACACCCTTACTCTCTTCCTAAGGAGTGTTTCAAGCATTTTAATAATTTACCATGGTTACTTTCCAGCTTCTCTCATCTCCTCCAAACTAAGACTCTAAGCAAGGCTTGGTCACTGCCAAGAACTGGCAAATTACTTCCCAGCAACGGTACTTCTAGCTCCAGCTTGGCCCAGCTCTTCTCCTCTTTCAATCAGATGGGCTTTCAAAATGACACAAGTCCCTATCAACTCACCCCTGCCAATCTGCTGCCTTCCTGGCCCACAGGTTATTCACTCCAGGATCAGAAAGGAATCCGTCCCTTCTCAAAAGCAGTTACACTGGAGTCGCAGTTTCAGGGTCCACGTTGGTTTCCTACCTGCCTCTCTCTCTCAAGACCAACGTGTGTAAACACACAAAAACACACATGTAGGTGTTTCTAGATTTTTTTTTTTTAATCTCTGCTGAAAACATCCAGATCTAGGAACAATTTCTGTTCAGCTCATATTGAATCTTGGGAGCAACACCAACACTAAATGTCTCTGGACACTAACAGTTTTTGTCCAAATTGCCAGACCAATTCCAAGAAAGAGGACAGGGAGGGGGCAGAAACAGCACCCAGGCTCGACACCTGGCGCCCTCTGGTGGGAAGCACGGACCCGATGTGGTCCCCGACCTAGAGCGTTCCCTCCGCGCAGCCCACAGGCGGATACAGACGGGCCGAGTCTCCTGCTGGCACCTAGGTAGTCGCTATAAATAACTGAAGCCAATCCCTGGGGAGTGACATTCTACCCCCGGGCCGGCCTACAACTTCCAGCAGGCCTCGCGCGAGCCCGGGACTCCATGTCCCGGCAGGCCCCACGCCCCGCCAGCCGGTCAACGGCCCGCGCTCCCAGTAGGTTTGTCACTTTTTACCTGACGGCCGCGAATGTCTGGAAGCGGAGGGGTAGTATCAGCCTGCCTGGGACAGGGCCACCCCGAATTCCGACCCGAAATAAGTGCACCAACATGATGGGACGTGAACACAGGAGCAGCCGGCAACGGCAGCTTCACCCTCATCCCATTGAGGGCTCCATGTTGGCTCCGGCCCCCATCCCGACAACCCCCTCGCGCCTCGGCGACGATTGGCGGAAAGACGCATCAATCTCGTCGCAAGCTGTGATTGAAGAAAACCTTTTCGGTCCTTCTCCTTCCGGAAGTGTGATTGGACAGAGCCGACTATCCGCCCGCCCCCGGCTGTGGGCGGGGCCGAGCAAGTGGGGCATTGCTTTCCGCCTACTGCCCGGGCCAGCCCTGGGGTGACTTTAGCAGCGTGTGCTTCGGGCGACCCTCCACCGCGGGGGTTATCCATAGTAACGCGCCAGCGTTACCCGGGACCTCGGGGTTGCTGGTCTATGGGTGCTGCCGGCGGACTCTAGATGTCCCAGGACTTCTAAGGAGTATAGAGTGTTGGTCCTAGGGGACGAAGGGACCAAAGGGGCCTGGGAAATTTTTTCAAAACATGTGCGCGTTCCGTGTGATGCATCCCTTTCTCCCAGACAGATCAGAGCTCCAGGGATGGCAGCCACGAGTATTTGGGAAAAAAATTATCCTGGTGATTCTGATACACTTCGCCTACTCAACGATTGAGAACCACTAGTGTGGAGGTCCCGTATAGCTTATGGAGGCGTGCGCCCCTCCCCCCCGATCCTTCTTTCCCACAGATGCCTTCTTACCGCAGTCAGGGTGACTTGTCTAAGGACCCCACCTCCCAGCTTTTGCACCTCCGTTAAACATTTATTTCTTCCGTGTAATTTGCATAGTTACCCTCCTCCCTCCCCCCCCCCCCCCCCCCCCCCGCCCCTCCACGGTCTATGACTTCTTTCTGAGTAGTGATTCTGGCTCATTCATCCATATTCCCTTCCCCTCCAAGTGGTGCCTGATAGAGAAAAGTGCCCTTTATAATAAATTAACTTGAATTGGGGTGCTGGTAGGGCAGCTGTCAATGAATGAATCGGGGGGGGGGATACTGGGTATGAAAATGTGCAGATTAGCTTGAGGTTGGGTTGGGTGTATGGGAGGGGTCCTAATGTGAATGTGGTGGAATACTGGGGTGAGGGAGGTTGAAAAGAGATCAGGCAAAACCCTACACAACCTGTAGGCAGATGTCTTGGCAGATGTCTCTAAGATAGGGGAATTTCCTAGCCCCTCTGCAATGTGGGATTCCATCTTGGGCACTAGGATGCCACCTCTAGAAGGAGTTCTGCCTCCTGCTCAGGGATAAAACTATGCAAGCCCCGAGCTACTTTAACAATTCCTGTCCCAGGAAGGCAGCACAGAAGGAGAAAAACAGGCATATCTGGTCTCGTGTTTTGTGAGCAATTCCATGATTGCCTCCACATTCCTCCAGTGAACACACTCTAGGAAGCACTTTGTTCCTCTCTCTGTTTCACAGATACTGTCCCCTAAGACAGCCCTCAGGCCCAAGCCCTGCAGGCCCTGACACCTGGGCAGCTGAGTCAGCACCTCAGGAATGGGCTTTAGTAGCAAACTTGGTGATTCAGGGCCCCAGGAATGGCGTCGAACATGCCAACAAACCAGCTGCCTCCTTCTCCTCCTTGAGGTGGCAGAAAGGAACTCAACCAGCTCATCCCTGGGTATGCAAATTCTCCTTCCTGATCCTGGCCCCCCAGCTGCCCTCTGCTGGTTCAGCTCTGATGCTTCTCAGGGGGCCCCCCAAACTGGATGAGGACTGGGGAAGAGAGTTTCGGTGTTTCCCAAGATAAAGAGGAAGACAAAACGGAACTCCCGAGGAGCCTTTTTCTACCGAAGCTCCCCAAACCACTCCTCACGTCTGGAATAGCTGCCTCTCCTTTCTTTACCTCCTCCTTTTCCTCAGTTTCCTGCAACCTGGCTGCCCAGTCTGGCAATCTCCCCTCCCCTTCGTATTGGCAGGCAAACAGAACACCAGCCTTTTCTTTTGTTTTTTCTTCTTTTTGCTTTTGGTCTTAAAGCCTTTCTCTGTGGATCCCTGTGTGCATGTGTAGAGAGAGGAGACCAGGTTTCAAGAAATCAAAGATGTAACATCTTAGCCTCATAGCCTTAGAATCCTTTGGTAGGAGTTTCTTTTGGCTTTGTTATTTTGGCTGCTATTTTCTGGCCTTCCCTTTAAATCCATTCCAGGTCTGAGGAGGGGACAGTAGGTGTCTCTGGTCTGCATGTTCTCCGCCTCTGCCTCTCCAGCTTGTGCTCCTCCCAGGCACAGAGGCTTGGCCGTGACGGGTTTGGCCGCAGATTGCCCTGGAAGGGGTGTGAGTTGTCAGACAGGTGACTGCCGGCTTGGACGCCTGAGGCCTGCCCTGACTGAGTCACCTTGCTGTTGTTGTCACCATCCTTGCCGGAGTCCCTGCTCAGCAACCCAGACCTCTGTGGATACGGCAGCAGCTCCCATCCGTCCAAGCTTTCAGGAGAAGCTACTGGCCCGATGGTGAGGCAAGTGGGCTGGGGGGGGAACCGAGGGCGGCTGGGGCGGTGGGGAGACCTGGGGCCTGGATCAGTGCCTCTCCTCCCCATGCCGCTGCCCCCTCTCCCTCCTCCTCCATGTCGGGGGCCTGGCAGAGGGCGGATTTCCATCTTCTCTCTGTCCCCTGCCCCTCACACAAGAAGCTCCCCTTCCTCGGTCCCTCCCCCGGCCCTGGGACCCCCCTGCCCAGCGATGCAGGCCCCAGGGGGCTCTCAGCCTCCCCACAGTGCCCTCCCCACCCCAACAACGCAGGCAGGGCCCGCGATGACACCCAGCTCTGCTCCCCCCTCTTGGGGCTCCCACTCCACCCCACCCCTGGCCCCAGTGACTCCCCCTCCCTCGCACCGATGCCCCCAGGACCCTCCTGGGCTGCGGATAGGGCCTCTGATCCCTGAGCAGGATTATGAGCGGCTGGAGGACTGTGACCCTGAGGGGTCCCAAGATTCACCCCTCCACGGGGAGGAGCAGCAGCCCCTGCTCCATGTGCCCGAAGGGCTCCGAGGTGAGTGTGGGTGTGGGGCTGCGAGGGGAGCACGCTGGGGAGGGCCTGGGGGCTCCCGAGGATGTGAACTGGGCGCTCAGGGGAGAGCCAAGTCCCAACACTCTCCCCTCTGTGCCCAGGCTCCTGGCACCACATCCAGAACCTGGACAGCTTCTTCACCAAGATATCCTTTGTGCTCGGCCTGGCAGCACTGGCGTGGGAGGGCCCTTTGGTGCTGGTGCCATTCTTGGCCGGCGGCTCTCAGGGCGCAGTGGGTTGCGGAAGTGAGGGAGAGGTGTCTTCGAGAAAGGCCCTTCGTGCCTCAGGCTTCTTTCTTGACGCACCGCCACATCTATAGCTACCACCAGAGGAATGGCTTTGCCTGCATCCTGCTGGAGGATGTCTTCCAGCTGGGGTGAGATGCTTGTCCCAAGCCCCAGACTCTGTCACCTTGCTCCCTCAGCAGTGCCTGCTGCTTTTAGTCTGTGTCGCACCCCACCCAAGCAGCCCAGAGGCTCGGCAGGGAGGGGAGGACCCTCAGGGCTGACCTGGAGGTTGGGGCAGGAGCCTGCCCTGCCCTCAGACCTGACCACTGCACTCCCTGTCTCCCAGACAATTCGTCTTCATCGTCACCTTCACAACCTTCCTCCTTCGTTGCGTGGATTACAACATTCTCTTCGCCAACCAACCGAACAACAGGACGACACCTGGCTTGCTCCACGGCAAAGTCACCTTGGCAGATGCCATCCTGTCCTCCTCCCAGTGTGCCCAGCGGTGAGTGACAGCTGGTGGGGGGAGCGTGGAAGGGGGAGACGAGCAGACAAGCAGACAAGCACCGCCCCCCCATCCTTTTGTCCTTTGGTCTAAATCAGCAGTACTCCCAAGTTTTTGGTCTCAGCACACGTTGAATACACTTAAACTTGATCAAGAACGCCCAAGAGCATTTGTTTATGAGGTATATTTACCTCATTCGAGACCTAAGCTGAGAATAGCTTTAAAATCTAAGAATACACCAGCACACGTTCCATCAGCTGCCGATGTGGTGTCACACACGTAGCTTCTGGAAAAGTCCACTGTATGCTCATGAGAGAATGAGCATGAAAACGGCAGAAAACCTTCGTCTTACCTGAAAAAAGTTGGGACCTTGCCGACCCTTGTAAGGGCCTCGGGGTCTCCCAGGGCCCACACGCTGAGAGCTGCTGGTGGAGCTGGGTCCCTCTCTCTGTGACTTTTCCCTCGCTCCCCAAGTCTAGTCTCCCTTTCTATTGGGCCCCCACTTTCTCTCTGCTATCTGTCCCACCCCACACAGGATCCGCTCCAGCCCCCTCCTGGTTTTCCTTCTGATCCTGGCTGCAGCCTTCTGGCTGTTACAGCTGCTTCGCTCAGTCTGCAACCTCTTCAGCTACTGGGACATCCAGGTGTTTTACAGGGAGGCCCTGCACATCCCCCCGGTGAGCTGGGCGGGCGTGTCTGTGGAGGGGTGCCTTGTCAGGGGTGGGGACAGAGAATAGGGAGGAGCGGGGGCTGGACAGATGGAAGGGCCCACTGGAAAGCAGGCAGAAGGCCTCACCGACACCTGCCCAGGCCCTGAGTAATGTTAGGAGAAGAGGTACCACCACTTACTTCTAAGGCTTGGTCCTTACCCGAGTGGAGTTTTGTTGACTTGGATTACAGCTGATGATTTAGGGTCACATGCTTGTGCTCCAAACAGTGGATATTTAGAGGAAGGGCGGTCATCCGACTTTACAGGGCAGGAGGAATTTGGGTGGGGCTGGGAAGGATAGGAGGTGGGAAGGCATTCCAAGGCCCGATGCAGGAGGTGGGGGGGGGGGGTGGTGAGCATCTGTGGGCAGCAGTGAGGAGTGGACCCACCAGCCCGCAACTGAGTGGTCAGGCCCCGTTGGGTGATATCCCCCCCCCCCACTTTCTGGCCTCCCTCACGATTGCAGTGAGCCACTGTGTGGGCCCCTTCACTGTCCTAGTTCATGCTTTGCCCTTTCTTTCCTCCCCATCTCGTTCATGCTCCTTCTTACTCTGTTCCCCAGTTCGTTCTTTAAGGCTCAGCTCAAAGGCTGTCTTCTGCAGCCTGCTTCCCTTGCTCCCCTCAGAAGCGCAGAACCTTCCGCATCGCTCTCCTGCAGGGCCAAGGGGAGAGGTTTCCAAAAGGCCCCTCGAGTGGGGGAGCACAGGCAGAGTGCAGGGAGGATGGAGAGGGCCAGGGGAGCACCGGTGGGGGAAGGCAGGAGTTAGAGCACTGCTTCTCCAGGAGGCTGCTGACCCTTCTCTTCCTCCTCCTCCCTTCTTTCTCCCCCTCCCCCATTCCTTCCAGGGGAAGGGGAGAGCCTGGGATGGACTGGAGAGGCTGGCCTGGAGGGACTTGACTAAGCCGGACTGGGGCAGCTGGGTGAAACTGGGCTAACGTGAGGTTTGCAGATGAGACCCAAGTGAGATCTGACAGCACCCCACCCAGACATGGACACAGCCGGTGTCTTAGGAGGGTTAATGGGCGGTGGAGTGGGATGGGGCTGGGGGCGGGGGGTCGGTCTCAAAGCGTGCTAAGAGGTGGTGAGGCTTCAGGTCCTGTGTTGGCCTGCACCCTAGGGCTGGGAAGGAGAGACAGTTCCCAGGTCCCAGCAGCAGTTCTGTGCCCTCTGTGAAGAACCAGGGCGGGGAGGTTTCAGAAAATCTGCTCCTGAGAAGCTGAGACCAAATACCTGAAGAAGTTAACTTACGAGGTGTCCCTGGGAAGCACAAGACTCATGGCCTTGAGAGTGGCAGGGGCAGGAGGAACACAGTTCAGGAGACAATGAAGGGAAATAAGCGCCCCGGTCAGTGACAAGGTTAGAGGAGGGCAAGAGAGGGCAGAACGGGAAAGGCGACAGGTTTCGCCCCTTGAAGGACACTGGGTGAGGAAGGTGGGGAGAGGGCAGACGAGGGAGGTAGCTCCGTCAAGGTGAGTTTGGGCATCACCGCGCCGAGGAACCCAGCTGACGCTCAACAGCCCCCTCTCCTCAGGAGGAACTCAGCTCGGTGCCCTGGGCCGAGGTTCAGTCCCGCCTGCTGGCGCTGCAGAAGAGCGGGGGGCTGTGCGTGCAGCCGCGGCCGCTGACCGAGCTCGACGTCCACCACCGCATCCTGCGCTACACCAACTACAAGGTGGCGCTGGCCAACAAGGGCCTGCTGCCCGCGCGCTGCGCGCTGCCCTGGGGAGGCAGCGCGGCCTTCCTCAGCCGCGGCCTGGCGCTCAACGTCGACCTGCTTCTCTTCCGCGGGCCCTTCTCGCTCTTCCGCGGGGGCTGGGAGCTGCCCGACGCCTACAAGCGCAGCGACCAGCGAGGCGCCCTGGCCGCGCGCTGGCGGCGCACGGTGCTGCTGCTGGCGGCCGTGAACCTGGCGCTGAGCCCGCTGGTGCTGGCCTGGCAGGTGCTGCACGCCTTCTACAGCCACGCGGAGCTGCTGCGGCGCGAGCCGGGGGCGCTGGGGACGCGCCGCTGGTCCCGCCTGGCCCACCTGCAGCTGCGCCACTTCAACGAGCTGCCGCACGAGCTGCGCGCGCGCCTGGCGCGCGCCTACCGCCCCGCCGCCGCCTTCCTGCGCGCCGCCGCGCCCCCGGCGCCCCTGCTCGCGCTGCTGGCCCGCCAGCTCGTCTTCTTCGCCGGCGCGCTCTTCGCCGCGCTGCTCGTGCTCACCGTCTACGACGAGGACGTGCTGGCCGTGGAGCACGTGCTCACCGCCATGACCGCGCTCGGGGTCACCGCCACCGTGGCCAGGTGCTCGGGGAGCTGCCCGGGAAGGAGGGGGGCATTCCTCTGACCCGGGCCCGAGCCTCCCGCGAATCCCTACAACACCACCACCCCCAATCCCGCCCTGGGCGCCCCCTCTCCCCCGGCCCTGCCTCCCACCCGCACGTCCTGCTAACCGCGGGCCCCCTTCTGCACCCCCATCTCGATCTCCAGGTCTTTCATTCCGGAAGAACAGGGCCGGGGTCGTTCCCCGCAGTTCCTGCTGCAGGCGGCCTTGGCGCACATGCATTACCTCCCGGAGGAGCCCGGCCCTGCCGGCAAGGCCAGCGCTTACCGGCAGATGGCGCGGCTGCTTCAGTACCGAGCGGTGAGGTTCCGGCCCGAAGCGGGCCGCGGAGACCCCAGAGCCGCCAGCGTCTGGTCTGGGGGAGGGCGTGGGGCAAACGGGCTCCGGGCTGGCCATCCCGGGAGCCGGCAAGTGACTCTGGAGGTTTCCGGCCCTGGCAGGCGTCCTAGGAGACCTCTTTGTCCTGATCACGAGTCCCCTCAACGACTGTTTCTCAGCCTCACCTTGCTTCCCCAGGTCTCCCTCCTGGAGGAGCTCCTGTCTCCTCTCCTCACTCCGCTGTTTCTACTGTTCTGGTTTTGCCCCCGTTCCCTGGAGATCATTGACTTTTTTCATCACTTCACTGTGGATGTGGCTGGAGTTGGGGACATCTGTTCCTTTGCCCTGATGGATGTGAAGCGTCACGGCCACCCTCAGGTTAGAGCCCATCCCTGGCTGTGTGGGGTTGTGGTTGGATAGGGGTTTGCTTGCCTCACTTAAAGCAAAGCTGGGTTCCACCCCAAGTTCTGTCACTGACCACCTGTGACCTGGAGCCTGTCACTTGCCATGTGGTAGTGTCCTTATCTGTCAAATGAGGATGGTGACCGTAGCCAATGCGCAGGGCTGTGAGGATTGCATGAGATGATGTGTGCAGTACCCTAACAGGGTTCCTGGCACATTGTAAGTCCAGTAAACAGGAGCGGAGACCATCAGAGAGGCTGAGAAATGAGCTGGTCAGTAGACGGGGCTGGCATAAGGCGGTCAGGCCAGCCAGCCCTGGGGTCCATCGTGCACATGCTGGCAAAACATTAAGCCTGCGCCCTACCCTTGTGCTGGCTCTAGACCCAGGTCCTGTTTTGCCGCTGTATTTTTGGTTGATCTTGAGCAAGTCCCCATCGTGGCTTCTGTTCTTTGACCTGGAAAACGGGGCTAGTGTTTCCTGTCACGCCTACCCCGCAAGGCTCCCACGGAAGCTATAAAAGCAGTGTCCACAGGATGTGAACGGTTGACTATTCTTGTTCTCAGTGGCTCTCGGCAGGACAGACAGAGGCCTCTCTCTCTCAGCGTGCGGAGGATGGAAAGACTGAGCTCTCCTTGATGAGGTTCTCCCTGGTGCATCCACAATGGCGCCCCCCAGGGCACAGCTCCAAGTTCCTGGGGCACCTTCGGGGCAGGGTCCAACAAGATGCAGCAGCCTGGGGCGCCACTTCTGTTCGAAGTCCCCCCACCCCGGGGGTGCTCAGTGACTCTTCCTCACCTCTGGTGAGTTGCAGCCTGGCCTACTCTTCTGCCCTCACCACCCCCAGGCTCTCCCCTCCAACTCACTGTTTGTATTGACCTGCTCCCTGGTCCAGCTTGCTCCCGGGCCTTCCCTAGACCTCCTCCCTCCCCTTCTGGCCTCACTTCTGACACCCTGTTCTCTTGCTCCCAGCCTGAGGCCTTCCTGGCCAACCTCTTGGTGCACCCCCTCCTGCCCCCGCGGGACCTGAGCCCCACAGCCCCCTGCCCAGCCGCAGCCACAGCCAGCCTCCTGGCCTCCATTTCCCGCATTGCCCAGGACCCGAGGTGAGGGGGAGTGGAGCGGGCCTGAGATGAGATGGAGAACAGCACGGGTGGTGGGGCTGATCCCCCAGGAGGAGTATGCAGGGGCACTGGGGGTGATTGGGAAGGGGAGATCAAGTCTGGCCCTCCCTGGGGGCCCTGGGGGGAGGGGCATGTCTTTGGACCACTACACCCTCTGTTCCAGCTGTGTGTCCCCAGGAGGCACTGGGGGCCAGAAGCTGGCCCAGCTCCCAGAGCTTGCTTCTGCTGAGATGAGTCTGCATGCCATCTACCTGCACCAGGTGAGCAGAAGGGTGCCAGAAAGAGACATGTAGGGAGAAAGCAGCTGAATGAAATGGAGACGGAGCGTGGGGTAGAGTGTAAGGAGGTGCACAATGGGAGCTGGAAGAGGAGGTTTTAAAACCCCCTGCACCTAGTCCAGGGGCTGGGCTTCACACTGAGGGGCAGAAAGGAAGCCCATCATTCTTCTTCGTTCCATTTAGCTCCATCAGCAGCAGCAGCAGGAACTGTGGGGTGAGGCATCAGCCTCTTCCCTGTCCAGGCCCTGGTCCAGCCCCTCCCAGACACTCTCGCCTGATGAGGAGAAGCCGTCCTGGTCAAGTGATGGTGAGGTGGTCAGGGTGTGCGGGGGACAGACCCTGGGTTGACGGGGGGCATCACTGCACTGCCCAGCTGATGGCTCATCTCACCAGGCTCCAGTCCTGCCTCCAGCCCCAGACAGCAGTGGAGAACCCAGAGAACCCAGAATCTGCTCCCCGGAAGGTTTCAGGAGACCACAGATGCCCAGAAGGAGCCTGGCCAGGCCCCTAGCACTGACTGAGAGGGCTCCTCAGGGTCAGTATTGTCTAACTGGGGTGGGAGCTGGGGAATGAAGAGAAAGTTGGGTGGAGCCAGACTTGAAGGGATGGGGGCAGTGGTGGGAATTCAGGGTGATAGGGATGGTCATCTTTGGAATCTAAACCTCCGACTGCTTGCCAAGAGCCTTCTCCTCCCCCAGGTTCCCTGGCTTCTCCAGCCGTAGGAGATCAGACAAGGCCGAGTGGAAGGGCATGATGCCGAGCCATCTTTAAAGACCCCCGCCCCCCTGACTTTAGATCTAAGGATGTTTTAGTTGGGCAGGACTTGGGGGAGGTTAATGATAAGCTCATCCAAGAGAGCAGAGAAAGGGTAGGAGAGGAGATGCCAAAGGCATCTGGAGACAGTGTTAGACACTATCCCCGTCTGAAGGGGCTAAGGGGACGCCACACCAACTAACTGTCCTCGAGCAATTGCCTGGGAAGAAATCCCCAGGTATCCTCAGGGTGGAGGACGGGGCCAAGGTGGAGGCCTAGCTAAGTGCAAGGGAAACAGTGAGGGACGGGACCTGGATGGCAGTGGGCTCTCCAAGCCTGTCTGGCCTTCACGTTCCACTGGGGACTTGTGAGTGGAAAGACTCTACAGAGGGCTGGTGGTTTTGGAGCTCAGCACTGGCAGCGCTGGCTGCGGAAGTGGGTGTGGATCCTCATCCTGTCTGAAACCGGCTGTAAAGGTTGCTCATGGCTTGCTGCACCTCTTTGTGACCTTCGTCTCTGGCGTCCCCACTCCTGGTGGAGGGCTGTACCTCCTTCTCAATTGAGAGCAAGGAAGCAACACAGAACTGCCCGTGATGGGCTGGAAGCCACATTTCCAGAGCGCTGGGTCAGAGTGGAGCGTGTAGGATAGGACTCCCTGTCAAAGAATTGTCACGCCCTCCAGCTGCACAAGTTAACAAAGCTTGCTGTTCTGCAATTGTAATCGATGGGGCTGGGTTAGGCGTCTTGGTAGCACTTGTAACATCGGGTCCAGTCTCTTCTGGTGAATTTTCAATAATAAATATTTTAATGATTTAGAGATTAGGATTCGAGATAAGATACTCCCGAGGAAGGTAAGGGGAACCTAAAACTCACCTAATGAACACAAAAAGGGGGTGACAGTAGGCCCGGGAATATCACTGCTGGGAGGGACCCTCCGGACCTGGGGCAGGTAAACAGACCTAGAGAGAGACACTTCCCTCATCCCCTGGAATACGTGGGCAGTCTCTGGATAGAGGTGGGACGGCACCTCGGGAGGGGAGGGAGAGGTGGCTGGTCTGGTTAACACCGACAGGAGAGCGGCAAAACCAGAGTAGACCGACGGCCCCTCTCCTGGAACTGGGATGGAAAGCAAGAGGGGCTCTCAGGGACTGGGGGTGTCTGGGCCGGGAGGGTCGAACGCCCAGGGCACTGCGCCGCGCAGATGCCGCTCCTGCAGGGAAAAGCTCTGGGTGCGTATGCGGCTAGTGACCTCCTGGGTGCGCAGCGTGAGCCCGAAAATGTCCTCGTGATAGCGTTGCTGATCCTGCCGGGAAAGAGGGCAGCGGATCAGAACAAGACTGGGACCTAAGCGGGAGTGGGCCCCGCCCCCCGGGATGGCCCCGCCCCGCCCCGGCATGGTCCCGCCCCCTGCACCCGCAGCACGCCGATGACGTCGCCGGCCTCGTCCAGCTCCATGTCGCCCTCCGTCGCTAGGATTCGCTGCACCGTCTGCAGGACGCTGGTTGCCATGGTGACGTCGCCGCACACAAACATGTGGCCCCGCTCGAGGCACAGCACGCGGTGCACCTCAGCCGCCAGCTCCGTCCGCAGGATGTCCTGCACGTAGGTCTGAGGGAGGCGGAGGTTAAGCGGCGTGCCCTAAGGAGCGCGTGGGTCCCGGGGGCGGGGGAGGGGCGGGCCAGGCGGGGCTTAAGTGCGCGGCTCTGCGGCCTAGAGAGGTGGAGCCAAACAAGGGGCGGGGCTTGGTGAAGGTGGGTGAGACCAAAAGGCACGCGGGAGGGGCCGAGTGGCGGCGGGGGCCTGCGTGCCGCGGGGTGCCAGCCGAGGGGCGGGGCGCCAGCTGAGGGGCGGGGCGGAGGGCGCGCACCGGAGGGGCGTGGTCGGGCCTGGGCCTGGGCGCCCTGCTGGAGCGCAAGAGGGCGCTTCCCCCGCCCCAAGCTTCAGGTTACCACGGCCTCAGGGGGTCGCACCTTAGGGCAGTCGGGCTCCCGAGAGAAGGCTGTGAGGACGCGTCCAAAAACCCCGCGCTGCTGGGCATCCTGCACCTCGTCGCGGTAGAGGTGGTCGAGCTGGGAGCATCGGCAGCCGAACACCAAGGTCATGGGGGCCGGCTGCAGCCCTGCAAGTAGCACTGCGGCTTGGGAGAGCCCCCTCCCAGGGGCGCAGCCCTAGCGACTTCGCCCACTGGCTACTGACAGCCCAAGCCTCTGGTGTCTGGCCTCCAGAAGAGTGCGGAATGCTTTCACAGAGACCTTGCCCGACCCTGGTTTACGGAGACGACGCTCACGGGGAGGCAGCTTACGAGAGGTGGTGGCTCCTCGGGTGGAACGACCAGCGGTGGCATTGCGCTAGAACGTGGGGCTTCTGACTCAGACGCCCTTGGCACCATCTGACACGGAAGTTCTAAGAGCCCCCATCTAGCACGGTCCCTGCTCCAACCCCATATTCTTCCACACCCTCAGTTTCCACACTCTCTGCCTTCCTCTCCGTCACAGCCCCCTCCTTTTGTTTTACCAGGTGCCCTGCACACCCCATGTCCAACCTGAACATCCTGTAGCTTCCTTGGGTCTTGGACACAGCTGGGTGAGCTCTGGGGCAGTCCCAAGTACACTTTAGCCATTTGAGTCCTAGCCCCATTCTCTCCAGACTTCCAGTCCCCCCTGTACCCTTGTCTTTAATCCGGTTCGACTGCCTACTTTGTGCCTGGCACCAGGGAGCCAAGTGAACAGGGTACCGCCCTCTGGTTGATCTACTAAGTTTCTGTTCACCTCCGTGGCCTGTTCCTTGCCTTCCTTCCTGTCTTCCAGGTTTCTGTCTTCCAGTCTCTGTCCCTTTCCCCCCTCCTGCCTTCCAGTCATTCCCTTGGCCCCCAGTCTCACCTTTGCTGTCAATGTCGTGCAGCCGCTCCTGCCAAAATCCCCGGAAGGGGGCAATTCCTGTGCCAGGGCCCACTAGGATGCAGGGCAAGCTGGGATCAGGCGGCAGCCGGAAGGAGGGAGCCCTAGCGGAGAAACACTGTCGGCCCCTGTGCCTTCCCAGCTCCCCCGATTCTTACCATCTTCCATTGAGGGGAGAGAAGAGAACTCAGGTTCCACTGATAAGTGGGATAATACTTGCCACGTGTGTTCGACACAGTCTCGCTCACAGTGAGCACGATGTGTTTATGGAAAGAACTCTACCTGCAGGCAGAAACTCCCTGGACCTGTGCTTCTGGAGGTTGGGTCACAGGAAATACAATGTAATTTGAAGTGAAGAATGTTCTGATGTCTCAGTTTAAGAGATTTACAAAACATGGGAAGGGAAGGACAGCTTTTGGCTCATAACGAGTTCACTCATTTTCAGTCATAGCCTTAATATGGGTATTGGGATCGTATTCAGTAGATTGGTACAGTGTGTGATTCCTCCTGATGGGTTTGGGTGACGGGACCTAGTTGGTGCCCATCCTGGAAACTCTTTTAAGTCCCCCCTGAGACTTTGGGTCCTGGCTGCTGGGTGGGGCAAGACTTCTGAACACGGCACGCAGGAAGGGCATCCTGAAGATTAACTTTCTTCCAGTCCTTACTGATACTTTGGTAACTTAACTAGTTCTCCCTGGACTAAGTGAGGACTCATCCTGGAACAGGACACAGTTCCCAAGTGCCTGACTGCCTCCCCAGTCAGACTGACCTCGAGGATGTAGCAAGGGATGGGGCGCCTGGGTGACTCAGTCGGTTAAGCATCCGACTCTTGATTTCGGCTCAGGTCATGATCTCCCGGTTCGTGAGTTTGAGCCCCATGTTGGGCTCTGCACTGACATTGCGGATTTGGGATTCTCCCCCCCCACCCCCACCTCAAAAACAAACAAATAAATACAACTTTCAAAAAAGCCAAATAAGCAGGGGACATAGTGTACCTAAGTGCAACAGGAGCTGCTGGACGAATCCCAGCCCTGTCTCTGGGAGGGGAAGCTTCGGGGCAGGACGCTAGGTCCCAATGAGTAAAACGCCCAAAACTTCGTCGAAGTTCTGAAGTCGCTTGAGCGGACACCCCATCCTTGATACGTGTGAGTCTGTCCTCCCTGCTCCCAGTCACCAAAGCTTCCACCCTCACCCTGCGCGACCACCTGCTGATTCCTCTGTCTGTCCCCGGCCATCTGTCTGTCCCCGGCCGTCCCCGGGGCACTTTGTCCACCCCTGCTTGGATGGACACTCTCTCCTTTGATGTCCCTGAACTACCCACTCACCCCCTGATGAAGCAAGGTACGGGATCTCCGGCCTTCAGCTGGCTCAGCCATGTGGAGCAGACTCCATAGTGCAGGGGGCCCAGTCCATCTGGGGGTCGGGGAGGAGAGGGTGCCGGTGAGGGGCCCGTCCCCGGGTCCCCGTGTGGCCCTGACCTCGGCCCTTCGCAACCTCACCCTGGGTCCTGTACGCCAGCACGGCCACCGTGAGGTGAATCTCTCCCGGGTGGGCGCTGGGCGCCGAGCTGACGGAGTAGTACCGGGGCTGGAGCAGGGGCAGCTGGGTGAGGAGCAGGGGGGCAGGCAGCGCCACGGACGGGAACTGTTCCAGCGCCTCCAGCAGCGTGGGGCACCGGAACCACTTCCACTCCTCGTAGCGCCGGGGGTCCTGGTGGGGGCGGGGCGTCACGGCTCTGGAACCTCCCAACCCTGCCTGCTGACCTCCCTTCTTCACTCCTGAACTGAGCCCCCTGGGGTCTCTGCCTCCTTAGTTCGGGCCAACAAACGTTTCTGGAGCGCCGAGAACTCAGCGATGAGTTAGTGACTCAGGGGCTGGGTCTTAACCTCCAAGACACGTGAGCCAGGTGCCTCCCCTTCCCCACCCAGCTCGTCCTGCTTCACCAGCCCCTGCTGCCCGCCGGGGTGGCCCTGCACCTGGCTGAGGCTCTCCAGCTCCTGCTGTTCTCCGGACTCTTCCGCCAGGGTGCTGAGCAGTCGAAGGAGTTGAGGGCTGGGCGGGGAGGTGATGTCCAGGAAGAAGGTGAGAGCCTGGCGCAGCGTGCAGGGGGGCAGCCGGGGGTCCCGAACCCAGCTGGGGGGTGGGCCACCTGGGGGTTGGTGTACAGGGGAGGTATGAGGAAGAGGCCAGCTGGAACTGCGTGGTCTGAGGCGATGGTTGCTTGGGGGTAACACCAGCCCTGACCATCCATGTCTTGTGCTTTATTGGAGACGTTGCCTTTGAACAGTGGTGGTGAACCTGCCCGGGCAGCCCCTGTGTACGTGTGTGTGTGTGTGTGTGTGTGTTTGGGGCCCCTGGCTGGTTTGGGTTGGTCTGGGCTCTGCTTCTCCCCCACCAACTTTAACCCTAGGCACTGGTGTGGCAGAGGGTGGACCCGACGGCAGCTATGGAGCAGGCTGGGCTGTCGGGAGGAGACTTTGGGAGGAGCTCAGAGGGAGAGGGCAGCCTTCTGGGGGGCATGGGGGGCAGGTACTAGGAAAGCCACCCTCTGTGGACCATCCCGCAGCAAGGTCACCCTGACAGGAGGAGGCACAGGTGGCTCTGAGCACAGGCATTATGGCCGTGAGTGGAGGTGGAAGCTGCCTGCCAGGTCCTCAGCTCAAGGGGACCCTGAAGTCAGGGGGACAGGGCGGGCTGTCACTGTCATGTCCCAGACCACGCCTTCTCACCAGGGCTGCCCTTCTCCAGCTGCTCCACGGCCACGGGCTCTCCTGGCGGAGGCGGGTCCTCCACACGGCTCAGCAGCGCCTCCACGAGGCCCGGTCGGTTGGGCGGGCAGATGCCTATGTGGTCCCCCGGCTGGTACTGCAGCCCCTCCTGGCCTCCAGTGTCCAGGCGCACCAGGATCGTGGCCCGGCTGGGGGGTGAGGAGGTAGGGCAGTTAGGGGGAGCGAGGAGGACCTGGGAGGAGGGTGTTGGGACAGGGTGACGGGGGGGGGGAGGGGAGGAGATGCCAGGACAGGGGTGTGGGTGGGGGGGAGGAGAGGTCAGGACAGGTGTGTGGGGGGAGGAGAGGCCAGGACAGGTGTGTGTATGGGGGGGGGGGGGAGAGGCCAGGACAGGTGTGTGTGAGGCGGGGAGGAGAGGTCAGGACAGGTGTGTGGGGGGAGGAGAAGCCAGGACAGGTTTGGGGGGGGGGAGGAGAGGCTAGGACAGATGTGGGAGGGGAGAAGAGTCCAGGACAGGTATGTGTGTGTGGGGGGGGAGAGGCCAGGACAGATGTGAGTGGGGGCGGGGGTGGTTGTCCTCACGTGGACTTGCTGCTTTGCAGGTTTTCGACTGAGAGGATGGTAGCCTGGAACATCTTCCTCCTGTGCACGTGGATCAGGCCTGGGGGGAGAGAGAGACTCAGCCAGAAGCCCGGCCCGGCCCCTGAGAGTTAGTCCTGGGGCCCCGGGAGCCCAGGGGGGGCTGGCAGGGTCAGGGGGAGGCCAGAGCCTCACCTGGCAGCAGCTGGAGGCCCTCCGCCTGGGTGCTGAGCCGGTACCTTTGGCGCTTCCAGCTCCGTTTGGCGCTGAATATGTCCCTGGCGGCAGCCTTGGCGTCCTCTCCCACGCAGAAAGTCTCACAGGAGGCCTGAGGGGCCAGGTGGGGGCTGAGGGCCTCTGGCCACCGGGGAGGGCCGGGGCAGAGAGGAGCTCAGGGGGGCTGAGGTGGGAGGCCGAGCTGGCCTGTTGGGTGTCCGGTTGTCGCCTTCCATTCCGGGGACTGTGGGGGTGGAGGGGCCCTGCCGCGGCTCACGCCTGTGGCGGGGGCGGCCCCGGCGGCGGGACGGAGAATGGGATCGGAATGGAGGCTGAGGCCGACCGTGCCTCGTTCTTCGGCCCATTTCGTGGCTGGGCCACTGCACTAGCTCTCCCCTGACACCCACTCATTCGGGTCACACCGGCTGGTTACTTAATCTGGTGAGCGTTCATCTCTTAGGGAGCGCGGTGCTCGGCGCACGGTGCGTCTGTGCGTTCAGACCTGCGTTCAAACCCTGACTCCTGTGCTTAAATTCCACGTGCTTCAGTGACCCCATCTTTACACCCCGTGAGGTTCTGGCGAAGATTATGTAAAACCCTAGAGCGCTCCTGGAGCAGGACCCTGCATTTGGGGGGGCTGTGGAAAGGGTTTCTGGCTGGTCTGTCCCTCCTGAGTGGCTCACAAAGGCTGGAGGGGGCCCCTGGGGCAAGACCCCTGGGAGGGTGCATATTCTGTTTGTTTCTGTTCAGGTACAAGTCCTGCAAACTGCTTGGCCAGCTCCCGCCTTGAAATCCAGGGTCCCTCTGTGATTGGCTGCTCCCTCTCCTCCGACCTGTGTCACCAGTCTTGTTAATCTTTCTTTTGTGTGTGTAAGGTCTTATATCTCTTCCTTCCTTCCGTGGCCCCCTCCCTTCCTTCCTACCCCCACTGCTGCTGCCGGAGTTAGTGAGTTAGTTCAGCACCTTCCTGCTTCTAGTTGGATGTTCCTCTCATTGACCTCACGTCTTTAAAGTGGTGTCCCTAAAATCTCACAGTGCGCCCTGCTTTTCCTGTCCCACTCCTAGCCTCCAGGCACTCCCTTTCATGTGGTTTCTTTAGTCTTGTTTTCCATTCTCCTCCTCCTCCAACTTGAGCCTGTCTCTTTCTCCAGCTGGACTTTCTCTACCCCAGCAAGCCCTCTGCCTGCGCCAGGTGCCCCCAGAGCCCCCCTCCAAGGATGTCCTCCTCCTCTCCGTCAGCCCAGACCTGCTAAGCTGTAGCCTGGGAACCTTGGTTGGGCCAGCCCTGCCCTGAAAGAGCATCAGGAATGGGAGAAGGAGCCTGGCCAGCTTCAGGCATGACCCCCGGACCAGGCAGAGCTGCCCCTGGAGGAAGCCCAGGCTGAGAAAGTCACAGCTCTGTTAGTCTGGGTGTTCAGGTGGGAGCGGAAGCCTGGGTCAGATGCGGGGACAGGTCCAGGGGCTCACCTGGAAGGCGGCCTGGGCCCAGCCACGGAAGGCCTCCTCCTGGCCACACAGCTCATCTCCCTGGCCCAGCTGCAGCAGCCGCTCGCCACCCAGCTCCTCCAGCCGTGTGTCCACCGCACGGGCAAAGGCACAGAAGTGGGGGTACGCCCGGGAGCCCAGCCCGAACACACAGAACCTGGGGTGCAGGGAGCCGTCACTGGAGCCCACACCCGTTCCAGCCCCATGCGTGCCCAGACAGCGTGCCCGCCCTCCCCCGCCTCCCCTCGCTGCAGCACCCCCCAGACCTGAGGGTACCCAGTGCCCCTGCACTGTCTGTGTTACTGGACTCCTTTCTCTTCCGCCTCCAGGAGGACACCAGCGGGTCTGAGCAGGAGACACTGTTGAAGCGGATTTTGTAACTCCTGGCAAAAGAAGACCAAGACAGGGCCGTCACAGGGAGCTGGAGGCTCGGTGCGGGCCCAGACACAGCCAGGGGACAGCTTCAGGGTGTCTACATCTGGGGTAAGAAGGGCCCTGTCCCTCGGGCTTGGCTCTGTCTCCCAGGGATCTCTGCACCTTCAGGCCCTGCCGTGCCCCCCTTGTTCTGTCTGAAGGACACCTCAGGACTGACCAGACTGTGAGTGGGCAGGTCACAAGGGAGGAGGGCATCCTGAGCTGTGATGGGGTCCAGGCCCCCTCACGTCTGCCCTCCAGCTTGTGGAGGTGCAGAGGGGGAACATTTCAGCCCCCCTTTTCTCGTTGTCTCCAAATGCCTCACTGCCCTCCCTCCACCTCCCCCCAAAGTCCCACCCCCACTCACCTGTGTTGTTCTGGCCGAGGGGAGCTGTTGTAGGGACCAGACATTTCCATCAGGGCCGCTGCAAAACTCTGGTGAGGGGAAACGTGGTTATCGTGGTTAGTTTTGCTTTACTTCAAACCACACAGAAGTTGAAAACTGTACTGGGCTGATCCTTAGAATTCTTATCTGTAAATTGTGATTTTGTTTGGAAAATTTCAAACCAGGTAGTGGCTTTCTGGAAACATGACAGAACCATAAAATGATAAAAGGGAAAATCTACCCTTACCTTCCCTCTAGTCCGGGCCCCCAAGGCAGGGGCCCTGTTGACAGGTGTTTAACCTCCGAGCTCTGTTTCGTTGTACTCAGAAATGTATCTGTATTTATAGTTTGTTAAAAAAGTAAAAATGGGGCCACACCATATTTATCTGCTTTTTCTTAACAACCTGTCATGGATATATCATGGATGTCCTTCCTTCCAGGTCATCACATGAAGAATGACCTCCTTTCGAAAAACAACATTTTTTAAAATTCTTATTTATTTGGGAGAGAGAGGGAGAGAGACAGAGAGAGAGGGAAGGAGAGAGGGAGGGAGGGGGGAGAGAGAGAGAGAGGGAAGGAGGGAGGGAGGGAGGGGGAGAGAGAGAGAGAGAGAGAGAGAGAGAGAGAGAGAGAGAGAACCCAAGCAGGGAAGGAGCAGAGAGAGGGAGACACAGAATCCGAAGCAGGCTCCAGGCTCCGAGCTGTCAGCACAGAGCTTGACCCAGGGCTCAAACTCACGAACCCCGAGATCATGACCTGAGTGGGAAGTCAGATGCTTAACCGACTGAGCCAGCCAGGTGCCCCCGACCTCTCCTTCTTTGGAATGGCTACATAGTGCCCCCTCATTGGCAGGTACTACATGTAGGAGACTTCCCTCTGACTCAAGACCTCTGGGTGGTCTATGACCGATGCCCAAGCACTCGCATATATACACTCCTGCTGCCCCTTTTGCGTGTTTCGGTAGGGCCGCCCTTAAAAGTGGAGTTGCCAAGTCAGAGGATTTAAAGACCTGATGAGGAAGGTGAGTCAGACCATCCCCCAGCAACCAGGTAGAGCAGTGCTCTTTGCTCACTCCTGCCAGCACTGGATGTGGCCAGTCCTTGATGTTTCAGCCAACTCGATAGGGGGAGAACAGCCTTTAGTCTCCCTGCCATGCCTCCATCTCGTCTTCTGGAAGGCTGAGCCGCGTCATGTTCTGCCGTGAAAATAGCTATGGGCTACACGGAACATCTTGGCGCGGCAAAAGCCAGAAATGCGGCAAGGCTGGGACGTCTCAGCATTAACTGTACATGCATTTGGGTGGTGGGGGTCTCTAGGTTCAAATACTGCCTAAATTTTGTTTTCTGAACCTTTTGTTGAAGGGTCACACATGCAGAAAAGTACACAGGTCTTTAATGTCCAGCTTTCTAGGTTTTCACAAACTGAACCTACCTACGTAGTCCGCATCCTCTCCAGAAACATCGCTAGGATCCTAGGATTCACCTCCTTACCCCTCTGAGTCACCAGCCCCCCCACCCCGCGGGGGCAACTGCTCTCCTGATTAAGTCACCACGAATTGGTTTGGTGTTCTCTGCACTGAATACAGAGTGAACCCTATGGTCTTATTCTTTTGTGTCTGGCTTCTTTCCCTCTGCGTTACATTGTCAGGTTCATCTATATCGTGTGGTTGTGATCCGTTCGCCCTCATTGCTGTATAGACTTTGAATAAAACCACAATGTGTTTCTCCATTCTTACTGTTGATTGTCATTGGAATTGTCCCTAGTCTGGGACTATTATGAACAATGTTGCCGTACACATTCTTGTTAGTGTCTTTAGCGAATACACCCCATTTTCTATGGGGCGTATTCCTAGGTTTGCTCCATTTTTTAAAAAATCAGATAAAATTTACATACATTGAAATGCACAGACCGTAGTGTGCGGTTCAATCCATTTGGCTGTTCGGCAGGGTTTTTCTTTTGTTTGTTTGTTTGTTGGTCTTAAAGTTAAACACACATTTACCCGATGACCCAGCAGTTTTCTCGGAGGTATTCATCCAAGAGAAATGAGAACATAGGCCCACGAAAGCCTTGCACAAGAATGTTCATGACAGCTTGATTCATAATAGCCAAACACTGGAAATGGCCCAAGTGTCCGTCAGCAGGAGAGCAGAGAAACACGCATTGTAGTCACATAGTGAGCACTGCTCAGCGGTCGAAAGGAATGAGGTGCTGAATCACTCACGGTGAGGTGAGCCTCAAAAGCAGGCCGAACACTTACCGTGTGCTCCCCTTTCTGTGACATCCTAGAGCGGGCGAAACTAAGGTGACAGAAGTCATAAGGGTGCTGGCCTTCGGTAGGGATGGCCTGGGAAGGGGCTGGCCGGAGGCATTGACGAAGGGGACTGCCCAGGTGATGGAAATGTGCTGGGTCTTCGTCGGCTCGTGGGTCACACGGGTGCAAACACTACTCTTATACTAAAAGGGTAAGTGATTCTATCTTCCTTTGCAAGGCAGATGAGAACGGGGGCCGGCATGGGCCGCACGGCAGGGGGAAGGCTTGCATCGGAATTCTGCTTTAGGGTACTTGAGGAGGTACTTCGTGCTAAGAAGGCATTTATCGCCTAGACGCTGAAACATGAGAGCCCTAGAAATGAGTGCAGTTGGGGCCGCCAGGGACGGAGAAGCTGCAAAGATAATGGTTAATAATAAAGTGTTCTGTGGCGGTGCTCTAGTTTGCTTCTTTAAGGATTTGTTCAGAAAGCGAAGTTGCTTGATCTCTGTTGACATCTCTTTTTCTTTCGTCAAGGAAAGAAGAAAAGGAAAAGCCGACATTGTGTAGCGGGCGGAGTATCGCTGTTTTTCTAATTTGTCCATGCTTGAGAGCAGTCTAACCTCGTCGGTCAACCCAGAAGTGCCTTCCATGTGTTAAATGCTTGTACTGATCATGGAAATGACTTGGGGACACACTGAAGCAGGTGTGTGTGTGTGTGTGTGTGTGTGTGTGTGTGTGTGTGTGTGTCAGGGGCAGCCCCTGTGTGACCTGGAGAATGGCTTGTGCAGGCTCTGGGGTCCCAGTGGAATGTCCACACTCTCACTCTGGGGGACTCTCAGGGCATCACCACTCTCCATTGGGGGGATGGGGTTCCTGCCCAGCCACTCCATGTTGAGTCTTCCCTCATTCCCAGTGGCCCCTTCACTGCTGGGTCTCACCTCTCCATTCTCGGGGGGATCACCGTTCCCGAATGTGCTGGTCACGACCAGCACTAGCGTCTCATGCTCGAGGGACACGACATCATACTCATCCATGCACAGGACCTGTGGACAAGGAGAAGACAGATGTCCCAGGGACTTGGTCTCTGCTGCCCTCGTACCTCTACTCTGGGCTCTCGAGGCAGGGCACAGTTCCGACCCTGACTCAGGCCCCTACTCAATCCCTGAATCCATTCGGATCCCGGGGTTCCTCCTGGGCTCTGACTTGTGACCCTCTCCTGTCCTCCAGAGCACATCTGAAGATACAGATCAACTCCCCCCCCCCCGCCCCTTCTAGGTCCCCACACCTCTGGGCTTAGCCCTACCCGGGGATCGAAAGCCTTCCGGAAGAGTCTCCCCAGCTGCTGTGCATAGCTCTGGGCCCGGCCGGTCTCGGAGCCATACAGGATTGTTGCCTTTACTCGCTTTGCCATCACGGTGCCCATGAGTGAGGCAGAGATCTTCACCGCACTGCAGGCGAGGGGGGGGTGAGGGGGGGGTCCCAGGCACACAGAGCCAGGGCCTCCCCCGGTGCACGGTCCAAGCAAGGTCTTGGGGCGCTGAGTGGTGGGTGTGGGAGTTGGTGGGCCTTCCCACTGCTAAAGCTGGTGCCCTGGGTGTGGGGGAACAGCAGCATTCCTAGGGCACCTACTTGGCCACTTCCTTAAAGGTCTTCTTCCTGGTGATGCCGGCACCCTTGGACCCACTTCCCTTCCACGGGTCTGGCTGCAGGGGAGTGATGGGGGGAGTGGAGGAGGAGGAGGTAAGTAAAGAAAGCAAAAATTTGGAGGCCCCTGGGGGCTGCTGACAGCGGGCAAGAGCTAGTGGGGTGGGCACCTGATAGTGGAAGGCAGGGGACAGGACATAGTTGACCATCTCCTGATGGAACACAGGGGTGAGGCTGCCGGAGATGGGGGGCACGATCCAGGCCCAGTCGGCAGGGCAGCCCCCCCTAGCCTTCTGCTCATTCTCCAGGTGCTTCATGAAGGAGGCCGTGGCAGCATGGTGGTCCACAATGGTCACTTTGGCCAGCTGGGGTTGGGGAGGCAGGGGCTTAGACTCAGCCTACAGACCCACGCTTGTCACCCCGACCACCGCTGTGTCCTGGGTCATCCCACACCTAACACAGGCCGTGTCCCCCTACCATGCTGTCACCCCTGCACGCGTGCAGCGTGCACGGCCACCCCCGGGGCTCAGTAGCAGCAGCTCCGGTCTCCCACATCTGGATGTCCTGCCCCCACAACCAAAACATCCTAAACTCTGGCCAAGTCCTCAGCAGGCAGTTTCCTCAAACAACAATGCTCAGCAGGCCTTCAATCCTGGAGTTAGCATTCCCAGAAGCCGGCGGGTCCCACAAACCACCATACCCACTGTGCCCTGGGGGCTTGCATTACTGAGCATGTGCTGGTCAGCAGGGCTCCCGGCGTACCAGACCATCCTACCGCGGCACCCGGAATCGCATGTGCTGTGTCCCCGGACCGGAGTTGCATTGCTGTGTCCCCAGACCTGCAGGCCCAGTGTGCCTCACGGACTATGGCACTTCTTCCTGTTGTCTCCAACTCCTACCCCGTCTCTAAGTGCCTCCCTCTCTTCCAGCCCCAGCCCCTTGCCCTCCTGGCCAGTCTGGGCCTGTGTACCTGGTAACTGTGCAGCACAGCCAAGTTGATTTCCACGGCTGCCTTGTCTTTCCACAGGGACGAGGTGGTCCGGGTATCCAAGTCCATGCAGACGGCCACATCCTGGGAGCAGGGGTGCATAACGTTGGTAGGGACAAGGTGTAGGGGAGAGGACGGAGTAGAAGGCGCGAGGGTGGCCAGAGGCCTGACTGCTTAGTTTGGGGCTGGTTCAGGTCCTTGCCTGCAAAGGCACCCCAAAACATAGAGGGACCCTGGGTCAGTTACTTCTCTGCCCCGGGTCTTAATTTCTCGTCTCTAAAATGGGTCTTAACATTGTTTTGCAAGATCTGCTTTGAGAATCTGATGAAAGCTGTAGAGCCATAGGTCCTATTCCCAGAAAAACAATTCCATATTTGTACCAATACACATGCATTCCTTTGCCCCGAACTTGTGGTCCCAGAGCCTCCAAAGTTCTAATTTGAGAGGCAGCTGGGACCTTAGATTCTCCCAGCTGCTGACAGTCTGTGGATCTGTTTGCGCGTCAAAGGCTCCAGCCCGGAGGGGATGGGGCGGGCAGTCCCCCACACCCCCTCCCTACCCTCTGGTCCTCACCTCCAGGATGTTGTATCGGTGCGGGTCACACAGGTTCCGCGTGCCGATCTCAGTGCTCATGTACCAGCCGCTGAAAGGGGCCGCGGGGAACTCCAGCCCCCCAATTTCCAGCAGCATGTTGCTCACCGCCGGGAGGGCGTACCAGCGCAGGCCCAGGGCCGCAAACCACTCCAGCCTGGGGGTGTCGGGGTGTGGGATCAAGCTGCCCGTGGAGCCTCGGTGCCTGGCCACCCCACCCCCGGGCAGCCCCTCCACCACCTGACCCAGGCCCTGCCATGCTCACGTGGGGTGCTCCAGGGGCACCTCGAGGACCAGCTCGGGGGGCAAGGCAAAGAGTTCTGGGGGCTCATCTGGGGCCTGGAGCAGTAGGGGCAGTACGTCAAAGCGGCCGTTTCCTGGGGTCCAGCCGTGCTGGATGCAGAGCTGCGGGGAGCAGGGCCAGAGGGGCGTCTGAGGGGCCCAACCCCCCACTCTCCTCAGGGACCCCCTTCATCGGCATCTCCCTCTGTCATCTCAGTGAGGGTCCCCCCTCCCTGCTTCATCGCCCATCCTTTGGACCCCGTGCCCCATCGCAGAACCCTCACTGGCCGGCCTCCACTTCTCCGCCTCTCTGTGCCCACCTCAGTGATCTCCACGTTGGCTGGGTCCCCCCGCACGGAGCCATCCTGCTGCCTGTACCCCGCGTAGCGCACCAGTTGGCTGTTCCAGATTCGGAAGTCTCCGCGGCCTGGGGCGCGCTGGGGGAACACTGTGATGGCCGAGCTGACATGGGGATGACAGCTGTCAGAGCCCCACCTCTGCTGGCACCTAGGGGAGGGATGCCATCTGGCACAGCGTTGGGGGGGGGCCCACTCACCGGAGGTTGCCCCGGTTGGTGGCGTACTTGATGTGGTTGCAGATGTAGGTGAACATCTCCTGGGCAGAGTTGCAATCCCGGGCATCAAACACCTGAGCCAGCCAAGGCAGGGGGACAGGGGGACACAGGGGTCTTGAGTATCAGCTCTAGGAGAAGGTAAGGAGGCAGGGGAGGGTGTCGCCACCTCCTGAGAAGCCCCCAAAGGCTGGAGGTGTTACTCGTCATGGTTCTTTCTCCTCCAAGGAGCCTCCCTGACCGCGTGCACGCACACTGAGCCCTTCCTGCCCTGTGCCCCACACACCCAACGCAGCCTTGTCTGCCTTTATCTCCTTGCTGGGACATCTCCCCACCCCTGCAGAAGCTGACTCAGTACCTGCCACAGAGGGACCCAGTCATTACCAACCCGACGGCCAGGGAGGGGTGCCAACTGATGGGGAGGCCACCTAAGGGTGTGGGTGGTGAGTTCCCCGTTACCTCATGGTGCTCAAGCAAAGGCGGGTGACCCCAGCCAGTCATCAGACTGTCCCTGAGCACACTGCTGATAGGAAGGGGGTTGGCTGCACGAGGTGGCCGTCCGGGAGTCTGCCTGTCCTGATACTCCTATGCTAGTAGAAGCCATCTTGACTGGCTGAGGGTGGGGGGGGGGCGCCCACAGGGGGCTGGGAGATCCCTTTCCTGCTTGTGTTAGTGACCGAAGCAGGGGGTGGCAGTGGCTGGCCTGGGGCCACGGGAGGGATGTAGCAGTGAGTGTGATCACATTTGGAAGGTCTGATGGGTTCAAAGCTCAGCTTTGAACAACTTCAAGGGTATGCAAGGTTCAGACAGGATGGTTCTTTTATTTGAGACTTCTTTGGGATTTGCTGAGCATGTGGCTTTATTCCAAATTCTTTGGTGGCCAGTTACAGCTAAGGAGGCCAAGGTCATGGGTTAAGTTCCCCTGCAGGTCAGCTCGTTTCTCTTAGGCTGTTCCAGTGGTGGGAGCGTGAAGGAGTCTGTGGGGCCCAGGCAGGCACTAGAGGGCTGGGCTGTGCAGGTGAGGCCGGCACGGAAGAAACAGCCAGGGGCCTCTTCCAGAAGACTGCTTCTGTTGAACTGATGATACCTCCCAGGGACCATGGCTCAGCTGTCCTCACTGACCCAGTGTATCTGGGTGTTTCTCCTCGCAGCCAGTCAAGACACTGCCTCTGGACTTAACAACCAGGTGGTAGCTACTGGACTGGGGGCTCCCCAGGGGTACCGATCTCTAAGTCCCCACTGCTTGGGACCCCCCCCAGGGAAGCCTCAGGGGCTGCCCTCACTGCTCCTTTCCTTTTTCGTGTCCCCCAGTCCCCATTCTGGGTGCTTGCTAGCCAGCCACACCTGCAGCTTCCCCCACTGGATCCGGCCCACGCAGCGGGGTGCATTTCTCCAAGCCTGCTTAGCCCCGAACACCAGCTCGCTCTCCCGAAGCTGGTATGTGCCTGCGGCTGCTATCTCGGCTTCCACCTCCTGAAGCCTCTGCTCATGGGCCTGGGAGCCACTCCTGTGGTGGAGCAGAAGGAAGTCGAGTCAGCGAGGGGTGGGGGGAGAGGTTCCCCAGGCTTTGTGTGGGTGTTGGGGGGAGGCTGGTGTCAGGGGGTGGGATAGGGGGCAGCTCCTGGGGAAGGTGATCATCATTTCGAGGCCTCGGCAGGACCAGGGCCCCAGGTCAGAGGACAAGGGTGGGCCGTGGGTCTCAAGGCACGGTGTCACCTCTTGATGGAGCTGTAGTACTGGTTGATGAAGTCCCTGGCCTGGCTCAGCAGCTGCTCAGTGGGTGGTGGGTCCTGGGAGGGCCGGCTCTGCAGTTTCCGTGGAAAAACCAGGGAGCCCAGGCAGCGTCTAGGGGTGCAGGGCCCCTCCTGGGTTGGGGTGGAGGGCAGAGGCAGAGAGAGCAGGGAGCACAAAGGTGAGGACCTGGTCAGGGTGCAGAGGCAGGGGAGGGGGCAGAGGGAGGGTGGGTCTGGGCAGGTGTGGGTTCAGGGCTGGGACCGAGACTGGAAGTAGGGGTGAGGTTGTACCAGGTTATGGTAGGACTTGGGGCAAGGGAGGGAGGCCGGGAGTCACCAAAGTCCCCTGGGCGTCCCTTAACTCCTCTGGCTCTTCCCAGTCTCTCTTGTCTTTGGAGACCAAAGGACGAGTTCTAGAGGGGACTGGCCTTCGCCCCCCCGACCCTGACAGGGGACGGGGAGGGCTCCCGGCCTTACCTGCTGTGCCTGGGCACTCAGGGTGTCGTAAGTGATGCTCCCCACCTCCCAGTTCTTCACACGAGGGAACTTGGGCCCCTCCGGGGGCTTGGTGAGCGGGGGACTGCTGGGACCCAGGGGAGGGGTCATGGGGGAGGAACTTTTTTCCCCCAGAGACCCCTCCGACAGCATTCAGAACCGCAGTGATTGATTGCTTGCCTGCCATGTGCTTTCCTACACTTTCTCTGTCAGCCCCCTCGAAAACCTTAGGAGGTAGATAATATATTTGTGTCCTCATTTACAGACGAGGAGGGACCTGAGGCTCAGAAAAGTTAGGAATCTTGCCAGGGGCCACATGGGAAGAGCCAGTCCCTTTAAAACCCAGGCCCACCTGTCTCCCAAGTCGCCAGACCCTGGGCTGCCCAGGGCTGCAAGCACTGAGCTCCTGAGCCCCTGGCCCAAGGCTGGGTCTCATCCCTGTTCAGGGCCCACCTCACCCCTTCTGGACAGGGGGGTCCAACCCCCCCGGAGCTGTGATGAACCCTACCTGGAGGGGCATGGAACCCACCCTTGAGCTGAGGGAAACCCTGGGATTCCTCAGCCCAGATTTTCCTCCCCAGTCACCCCCTGCTGATAGTAACTGTTGTGTGAAGGGAGGCCTCAGAGGCCTTATCACTTCCTCCCAGAGGCTGAGGCCAGCCGCGGGGAGGAAGGGAGGGCCTCGGACCTTGGGTGCGCCAGTGCGGAGCCTTCCCCGTGGAGCTGCCTCCGGCCCTGCCACCCTGCCTGGCCTGGCACCCCACCTGGCCTTCAGCCGCCCTCTCTCTCTTCTCGGGGCTGAAGGTACCACGTTAGTTTGGGGTTGACAGCCGCTAGGAGGTGGAGCCTGGAGGAGAGGAATGCGGCCTGTTTGCTCTCTTCTCAGCCTCCCATGCCAATGTCCTGAGTCTCCCGGGGGCCGACTCTCTCCCCTTCTAGATTGCCTTCTCACTCCCCTGTAACTACCCTCCCCGGCCCCTTTCTTCTCTTAAATAATCCTCACCGTTTGTTGGAGGCTTGTCGTGAGCCAGAAACCCGCAACAATCCCATGGAGTAATTACTGCTATATCCCTGTTATGTATAAACGCTCAGAGAGGTGAAGTAACTTGCTCAAAGTCAAACAGCTCTTGGCGGCAGAGTAGCAATTCAAACCTGGTAAACTGGCACCTTTACCTCCCGCTTTCACCTGTTGCCCGCTGGTCCTGACCCTGGTCTCTTCTCCGAACCTCCCTGATTGTCCTGTTCTATCCACACCGGTAGGTAGCCCTTTTGTGCGGGCGACTTGGTCCTCCTGGCCGGGCTACAGGCTCTAGCCCTTCCCAGCCTGGGGCTCTAGGGCTTGACACCCTCCCGCCTGCCCCCTGCTTCTTGCCGCCTCCACGGCCCTTACCTGCGGTCTGGCGCGGGTGGGGGTGGGGGTGCGGGTGCCGGTGCCCTGCCGGGCTCTGCTGTCGGGGAGGCTGGGCCCTGCTTGCCGCACAGGCCCAGGCCCAGCCCCAGCCCCAGGCCGCAGGGAGGCCCCGGCTCCTGGCCCACACTCTTCAAATTGCCCATGTCAGCCTCGCCTCCGCTCTGGCACTCTGAGCAGAGCCCAGGCCTTTTCCTTAGGAAGGGGAGGGGGCAGTGGGAGGGGGCTCTCCGGTGCTGGCCCTTGCCCCGCCCCTGCCCCACACACAATGGGACAGGAACAAGGCAGGCTGGGAGGCTCTAAAGCCTTGGGCTCCAAGCCCGCCCAGAGGGTGGGGGGCCGGACGCCTGGGTTCCGCTCAAAGGACTAGGACTGATAAGTGGGAAGCCAGGTGTTCTTGGAGCCCTGGGGCAGGGTGGGAGTGAGGGAGGGGGTAGGGGTTAGGGGAGGAGTCGGCAGGGTGGACAACCAGAGGGTCAGAGAGGTCTGTCAGTGTTGTCTGGCCAGAGTGGAGGACTTGGCCCTTGCCCTTGCTGGCCTTGCCCCGAGGACTCGGGTGGGAGGCGAACGCTGTGTCAGTGGCAGGGGACGATTCCCGGACTCCTAGTGACCACGGGCACCCCTAGGGTCCCTCCGGGTGCTCTTCTTCCCCACTCTGTCTACAGCTAAGCCCTCCTGGACCCCCACCTTTGAGTGCCTTTGGCTTCTTGGGGATACAGGCTCAACAAGGATTCAGTGACCCTTTGTCCTTGAGTCTGGCATTAGGGTATCCCTTCCCCTCCCAGCCCCAATTTCCTGGAACCCCCGCCCCCCATGACTCAAATGGGGGACACAAAAGAGCAGGAAGCTGCCATCCAGGGCCTCCACCCCCACCCTGTCATCCAGTGACGCACGCTTCCCCGGGGGTGGTAGGTCAGCGGATAGGCCCAGCGGTCAGTGCTGAGGCAGGGCCTGCCCACCGGGAAGATCTCACAAGAGTGCAGGGACGGGGAAACTACAATACCCAGGGTGCAGGAGGTGCACAGCAGGCCCTCTTCAGGCACCTCGGGCCCGTCGTGCAAACTGGGGTTTGTAGTTCTAAGCCACGGGGTTGGCGGGGGGCTAGAGAGAGGGTTTGAGCTGGGGCACTCCGGTCTAGGGGTCAGAGCCTCGTGGCTATGAGACCACAGAGACTCACAGAAGCTGTGAGAAAGAAACGGAAGGTGAGAGACTGGGAGAGGCAGAGACTGGGAGAGGCAGACAGGCAGACAAACAAACACGGAGATTTGTGTTGGCTGGGCTCCTCTGAAAAGCAGTGGAGGGTAAGGTTGGGGTGGGCCTGGGTGGGGGCCGGGCAGGCGGATCAGCCGGAAGGAACAGGCTGTACCGTGAGCTCTGGGGTCACACCAGGAAGGTAGGGTCTGCCAGCCTGGGGGGAGGTGGGTGAGGGGACCTTGTAAACACAAAGTGGCCTCAGCTCCTGAACACCTGGAGGGTTTGCTCCCGTTCTCTTGCAAGGCGGCAAGTGGGAGGCAGACGCACAAGGTCCAAGCCCAATCCAGACCTGCCCCTGAGGGCCCCGGAGCCCGAGGCGCCACCCCAACTCGCCCCCTTCTCCCAGCAAGGCAGGAGGTGGATTCAGGCCCCTTTCCACTTCTGCTTCCCATTCTGCTGGGTCTTCACTATGCAGAGCCCCCGCTGGCCTGACAGAGATCCTCCCAGAGCTCACTGTGGTCTGAGCTTCTTCCTGGCTGATCCTTGTTCCTTCTCTCCATTCACAGAGATCAGACCTGCATCTTGTTCTGGAAGCTTCCATGGCCTTCCCTTTATCTTTCACAGACATGACTCCCAATGGATGTCTTTGGCTTCTAGCTCCTTCTTGGCGTACTTCCTGAAGGACCTGACCACCACACAGCCCCAGTATGTTTCCTCTGTGAGGCCTCCTTCAGCACCCCCTCTCTCTATGCTGCCCCACCCCCCAGGCCACTCTTTGTCTCCCCTGCCTCCAGGCCCTGGGAATATCTCTTGCTCTGGTTCCTCCCAGGGGTGACTCTTGGGCAGCTTTGCCGTCTGTCTTTGACTTCTCTCCCCCATGAACGTGTGTGCTCCGGAAGACCCAGGTCAAGTTCTTCTCATCTGGGATCCTGTTGGGCCCGAGTGCACTGTAGCAGGTATATGCTTCACGAACATTGGTTGTTTAGCTGTGAGCATGTGCAGCCATCTAGAGACTGGAAGCTGTGTTCCGGAGGCGGGGGAGAGGGGCCACCGAGAAAGGGGTCGGCTGAGGCGGGACAGGTTTGGATGAACCGAAATAAAGCGTCAGTCTTGTGAAAGGTGATGGGTCCCAAGGAGGGGCATTTTCTGGTCACGAGGCGCGGTGGCGCTGATGGCTATATTGACTTTGATCTGGGCAGAGGGAGCCATGGCAGAGGTTTTAGGAAGAGGAGAAAGCGTCAAAGGAAAGACAGAGAAAGGCTTTATCTTTCACCACAGGGAAGTTTTTCCTCTCCCACTCTTCCTGGGGCTGTGGCCAGTACTGGCCTGTGGGTCCTAACTTCCGGTGAGGGACTCTGGCCTTCCCGAATTTTCCACCTGTGGGCTGGGGCCTTTCTCTTCCCTCTTCAGGACCCTGCCCAGTCATGTCTTTTTCCACTTTGCTCTTTGTCAGTCATCCCTGCTAGGGCATTAAGGCTTATGCGGCTCAGTGGACCATTGCTCTTATTAGCAGGTGCATTTTAAAGAGTAATTTCTGAAAAGACAACAATTTCAAGACCTGCAGACTTGAAGTTCCACTGATAGGAAAGTTTTTAATTTTGGATTGTGGGACTTTAAGCTGGAAGGCCTTTGAAGAGAATCCGTTTGGGAGCCCAACCCCTGGGTCCCTGGCAGTGGCTGTGTTTTCTGCCATTGGGAAGGCTGGTCCAGACCCCACCCCCATCTGCCCTGGTCCGTGCAGGTGACAGACCCTTCTTAGGTAGGTAGCCAAGCCTGTGGCTCCTCCTGCTCCCTGAGAAGGATGCAAACCTTGTTCTTGCCTTCCCTTCAGAGCAGAGCAATGGGCAGGGCTTGAGATGGGATGCCCTGACCTTGGGGGAGGGAAGGCTCTGGCCTTGAAGGGGGGGGTGCGTAGGGCTGTGGGGGCTGTTGAGGGTGGCGGGTGACGGGAGCGGAAGGCCCTGACTCTTTATAGCCCAACCCGGAGTTGTTCAGTGTGAGCTGGAAGTGCCCCACCCTCCCCACTATGAGCAGCTTCCTTCCTGCCTGCTGGCAAGGCCTGGGTGGGGAACGGAGGGGAAAGGAGGGAAGGGAAGGGAAGGGAAGGGGGGCAACCCAGCAGAGGGAGGGGAGCACCCTTCTTCGGCTAGGAGCCTCCGTTTGATGTAACTCATGCTGGCTGGGTTGGGAGCAGAGAGGTTTGCTCAGCTTCCAGATGATACGGTGGAGGCTGGATGCTTGGCGGAGGGGCTTTGGGCCGGGTCTGGGGTGCTTAGGGCTCAGGCAGTGGGAGATGTTGCCTGTCTAAAGGGGGCTCCTGTGCTGGCACTGTGGAGCCATCGTGCCGCCCCAGCCCTTCTTGAGGGAGCCACATGAGGGCAGCAGAGAGCTGAAGAGAAGAGGTTGGAGAAAACGCCTGGGCTCAGGCACCCCTGGTCTATGATACCCAGGATGAGCAAGGGCCAGGGGCACACACCTCTGGGCCCATCTGGGGTGCACGTCCACATCAATCTTCTGGAACCTTGAAGTGGTTTGTTTGCATAAAGCCTGAAGTTCCTGATGACGGCTCTGTGACCAGCCCACCCTGGGAGAACAGGGGTATCTTCTCTTGGGAAACCTCCCTCCTTCTGCACAGGTCATCCCAGTATGGGGAACTGAAGGTGCAGGGAGCCACGTTTAGCACAACTGGAGGCATGAACATCAGGTGCCAGGGCTCCTGAGAGAGGAGGCAATTCTAGCAGCTGTGAGAGTTGGGGGAAGGAGTTTGGGGCCTCCCTTCATAGACACTTGTAGATGCTGCCTCAGTTGCACAGGTGAGCTCCCTAGGGCACATTGACCCTGTTCTGGATACTCTTCTGTCTCTTGGCTTTCAGACTAATAGGAAAATCAGGGGGTGGAGAGACCTTTGAGACTCCTAAGACCTTACTCTGGGAGTGACCCGTGATGGTCAGCTTTTGGGAGCTCCTGGGGAGTTGGCACTATCTTTGTGAGGGAAACCTGGGTATCTCCAGGCTTTGATTCTCTCTGAGGTTTAGACAGTTTCTTCTTAACCACAGACCTGAGAAGATTGTGTGTGTGTGTTTGTGTGTGTGTGTGTGCATGTGTGTAAGCAGGAGTGTGTATGTACGTGAATGTGTATATGTATGTGTATGTGTATGTGTGTATATGTGTAAACACACATATGCATGTGCCCTTCGGCAAGTGTTTCCTGGAACTTCCTCCTTGACCTGCCTCCTCTTCTGGTCCTTGCCCCTTCAACGCTAATTTGGACTAAGAACATCAAGATGAATATGAATGTTTTCACATCCATGGGGACTTGAAATTGCCCTTTGTTCCTGGGATCCAGAGTGAAAATGAAGAGTTTTTAAGGGTCAAGCTGAGGAATCCTGAATGACGATCATGGGGGCCCCTGATTCAGGCCATAGGGCCTCCACATAGGAGGCCACAGTTGTCAGGGACTGGTCTGACAGGCCTGCCCCCTTGCCCCCACCCTCCTCCTCTCTGTCTCCTCCAATCCTTCAGCCTGGCCCAGTTTCCTGGTGTGGTTGCTGTGGTGCTGGGTCTCTTGGGAACTGTGGCTTTGAACATCAAGTGTGCCCAGCATGGAAATTCCGTAGCAACCATCACGAGGATTGGCTAGGCGGAACCCCTTCTCCCTGCCTCTAAGGTGCTCTAGGGAGGGACCAGGCCCTCTCTCCAACCCAGGATGAGACGAGAAGCTTATGGATCCTGTAGCCTGATTTGTGAAATACAGAGACCCTGATCCCAAACCCTGATACTCCTTTCTTTAGACATTATGTTGTCTTCCTGCCCTCCCAACTGGATTATAAGTCCCTTGACTCCCAATGATTATAGAACTAGACATTCCTGCTGTTGATGATGATCCAGTCCTTTCTTGGGGTTCCCATTCTGTTGTCTGGCTTCCTAAATTCCAGCCTAGGCTGCTGTAGGAACTGGCCAACCTCAGTTCCTGGAGGATCCGAATTTAGATATTGTTCTGCCCTGAGCATCCAGAAGAGGGAGCACCTGATCCCTTTCTTTTTCAGGGGAGAAAAACTGAATCCTCTCTTGCTGGACATTTGGGGCCCCCGCGCATAATCGGCCTCTGCTATCACCTTCACACCCTCATCAGCTCTGTCTTCCTACAACAAGGCCCCACTCTGGACTGCTAATTACCCAGAGGGACAGCTATGAGGTGTCCTGAGCCCTCAGCCAAATTCTCCCTAACCCCTGCTTTGTAAAGCCTTCCCTTCCCTTCCCTTCCCTTCCCTTCCCTTCCCTTCCCTTCCCTTTCTAGCCTTAAAACCATATCTCCTTACTCTGAAGTCAAAGCATTCGTTGTTTGTACCACTTCTTGCCACATGGGATCTAGGACCATGTGAGTTCTCTTGTTGGATGCCATTGATTGTATTTAGTTCCTGTAATATATAATCTATTCACATGTGAGCATGTTTTCTTCCCAACTAATTGCAAACTTTTCAAGATCCAGGGGCTGGGTTGTATGTTCTGCATCTCTCTAGGGCTTTCTCACAGCATGGAGCACATGAAAAGTGAGGGGTAATTATTTGTGAGTAGACTGGGGAGATGATGGAGTGGAAGACCTGGTGGGACCTGAGTTCTCTTTTCTAGTCCTTCATGTTGGTTGATGACTCATGGGATGGGGTAGCTACCCTTCAGGATGTGGAGTTAGTTTGGGGTTAGCATTCTCATGCTCATTCTCCCACCCAAGCTGGGGTAGGCTCTGAATTCTGCCTGATGAGATTGGCAGAATGAACAGGGAATAGTTATGAAGAACTGACAAAGCCACCTCTGTATCTAGAGTTGTTTGGGTCTTGTATCTTCTCTGTCTGTCTGTCTCATACACATACCCCCCAACGCACACCCTCCCACCCACACAAAGACATCTTGAATTCTTCATTTCTTTCAGCTCTTGTTATATGTGGTGTATAATCCCTGACCTGGTCTGGTGTCGGGGGTGGGAAATCACTTAAGAACCAGGAGAGCTGCTTCTTGTACAGCTCTGTTTCTAACTTGTGGCACATTCCTGAGAAAAAAGCTGCACTGCTCTGAATCTGTTTTCTCATCTAAAGTATGAAAGTGTTCCCTTCTGGCTCTAATATTTCATAAAGCAACACAAACCCCAAGGGAAAGCCAAGGAATTTCAAATGTAAAGTTCAGGGGAGGATTCATATGTTTTCCTTGATGACTTGGGTGGAGATGAGGGAGGAAGGCACTTTCTGGACATACGTAAGTGAGACCGGAAGTGGTGCTTCTTAGCACCAATTGGCAAAGCCAGCTCTTGCTTCACCGTATGCTGCCTCCTGGAACTACTGGCCAGTTACTGAAGCATTTTCATGGTTTGGGGTGACTATCTTATTCACTGTGTCGGTAGAAGGGCCCCTCTTTTGCTCACCTGAGCTGCCCTCCCTGGTTTCCTGCTGAATCTGGCATGGAAGGCTTTCAGCACCTTGGACAGAGACAGAGCTCCCGCCCCGCTGGACCTGTGCAGCCAAGAGAGCTTGGGATCTCTTGCCAGGCCAGCTTCCCTGGCAGGGTGGCATGAAAGCACGATATGCTCCTTAATATTTTTTAGTCCTTCAGAACACCCAAAAATAACCCCCCAATCTATGTCAAACAGTGCAATGGTTCTGCAAACTCTGAGGGCATTATTTAAAAACAACAACAATGAGATGCCTGGGTGGCTCAGTTGGTTAAGCGTCCAACTCTTGATTTCGGCTCAGATCATGATCTCATGGTTCGTGAGTTTGAGCCCTGCGTTGGGCTTGCACTGACAGGGCCAAGCCTGCTTAAGATTCTCTCTCTCTCTCTGCCCCTCTCCTGCGCTCTCTCTCTCTCTCTCTCTCTCTCTCTCTCTCAAAATAAATAAACTTTAAAACAACAACAATTATATCCTAGAACAGTGTCAGGTACATAATAGGTGCTTAGCAAATAATTATTTTAAAGGAATACGTGCAAATTTAAGCCTCTAGACCAGTATCTTAGTGCCCTCTTTATAATCAGGTTCTCTCTCCCTATCAGTGCCTCCTATATCATAATTCTGGAGCTTCTACTATTCGATAAGTTCTGGAGCCTTGCTTAAGCCCCTTCTTGTGTCTGAGGAGGCTGAGCTCCATCCCTAAATAAAAAATACAGATGGCTATTAGGTTCTCAGGCAGAGGAAATTTAAGCTGACCTCCCCTCTTTGTCATTTGGGAGTAAGTAGATCGGTGGGAGGACTCCACATCTGACTCCTATTGGAATTTTGCTTAATGAAAGTGTTCACTCCCTCCCTCTGGGTACCCAAGAAAACCCTGCCCGTCCAGGAGGACCCAGCCTTCCGAGGGAGTCCTCCTGGTGCCCTAACCCAGTCAGAGTCCTCCCTCCTCTGAACTCCCCTGCACCTATTATCAGTAATACAGTGTCACACCAGATTGTTTTCATGACATTCATGCTCATTAGTCCTCCCCAGTTAGATTATGAACTCCTTGCAGGTGGAGTCTGTACCATAGGTCTATTTGTTTTCAAGAGACCCTACAGTGATGAGCACACAGCAGGGTGCAGTGGGAGACTGATGGGTTTGAGGGTCTTCTCACCTACCCTTGTGGGTCCCCCACTGCACTTATTTTTGGGTTGAAATAAATACGTAGGATGGACCAGGGTGCTATCTGTGGGGTCATCATTGGACTCAAGGGAGCTTGGATCAGAAAGCAAAGGCAGGAGGTGGAGCTGGAGTTGGGTGCTGGGGGAAAATAAAGGAATTGTTGATGGGTGGGGAGTGCAGTTGTGTAGAATTAAGGGAATCACTCACTGTTGGGGCTGGAAAGGATCTCAGAGATCAGATTGTTTGGTCTTCTCATTTTACAGGTAAGGAAAGTGAGATTTAGTGATCCTCCTAAAGTTACACAGCAAACAGGCCTCTTTCCATCACCTCTGACCTGGTTCAAGTCTTTGACATCCCTCCCCTGGACTACTGCGTACCTTGCTGGGGAGGGTTATATTTTTTCAAGATGGTGGTGCCAATAATACCATCGCACATGTTTTTCTTATAATATGTCAGTCACACTCCTCCATTGAGAAGTGCGGGTCTTTTTCCTCTCTTTGAATCTGATGAGCCACGATTATGGCAGAAGTTCTTTTATGTGACTTTTGAGGCTACATTATTAAAGGTGGTACAACTGTTGCCTGAACCGCTCTTGGGACACTTACCCTTCAACCCAGCCATCATGGTGTGAGGAAGCCAGGCAGCCACAAGGAAAGGCTTTTAGGTGTTCTGGCCCCAACCCTAGCTGACGGCCAGCATCATCCACCAAATGTGAGCAAATGAGCTTTTTAGTCCCGATATGAGTGGCGCAGACCAAGTGGTCCTGGCTGAACCTGCCCAAATGGCAGAGACATGGACAAAATAAACACTGTCATTGATTTAAGTCCTGGAGTTTGGGATGGCTCTTAGGCAGCAATCAGTAATTGAAACACCTCATGTTTGCCTCAGTTTCTCCAAACTGTTATACACATTTCATTAATTCAACAGACCTTTATCAGATACCGACTATATGTTAGGATCTATACAAAGACAAATATGACTTCTATATTTGTGGGCCATACGTTTCAGCTGCCATCATTGTTCTTGTGCACATAGAATGACATCCAGACTCCTCAGTCTAGTGCTAACGGCTCTCGTCTAATGCTCCAATGACACCATGCCAAACTGTTTTGTCCCCAGACCTAATCTTTATTCTCCAGTCTCGATGCCTTTGCTCATTGTTGTCTCTTCCACCTGCAGTGCTCCTGCCCTGCCCCATCTCGATCTTCAAAGACCTGCTCTGAAACCTCCTTCCCTTGCATGGTCCTCCCTCCCAGACTCCCCCAGTTGAAGGTGAACACACCTCCTTGTAATCCCACAGCACTTAACACAGACTGCACTGTTTCTTTCTGCCCTCTGCCTTTCTCAAGCCTCAGTAGACTGTAACTCCCTGGATGAGGGATCCTGGCTTATCCCTTCTGTTCCCCACCCCACCCCACCCCCCCAACAGTGTCTGGCACCTAGGGCCCAGAATGTCAGAAGCCCCCAGTGGACATGTATGGATGTGACTGGTAGAACCAGAATCAGAAGTCAGGTTTCCTGAATCCTAGTGTCCAGCACCTTCCTTGCTTCTTTTGATACCCCCATGGCAGTGGAAAAGTCCCACCGACAGCTGGTAGCAGGTTGGTGGGAGACCTCGATTATGGGGTGGGGTTGACAGGGGGATTTGTAGATGGCAGTGACTGGAGGGAGCTCTGGCTCCTTTGCTCCTTTGCTATGGGGCTGAGGTGGGTTGCCCTCCCTCCCCTCCGTTGGCTCTCCCTTCCCTCCTTCCTTCCTTGCTTTCAGCAAGCCCTGAGCCCCAGTTCTGGAGGGGCTTTTTTGACCTTATTCCCCTCCAACCCCAGTTCATATTTGAAAACATCCCGTTTCTCAGGACTCAGTTGTACAGAAAAATAAGACCACACAATGCAGCCTGAACTTCCCGTTGCACAGCGAGGGACCTCACTGTGTTCTTCCCTCCACCCCCCCCCCCGGGGGGGCGTTCTGAGGAATCATTCCTCCATAAGCTGTCTTGCCTGCGCCCATCTGACTGGAACTGCTTTCCAGTCCCCTGTGATTGTCACTTGCTCTCTTGGGTCCTATTTTGTCTCTGTCTTGCCTGGCCTGCTCCTTGGGGGTCCACCAGTAAGCACAGACTTCAATTTCTTGCCTCGTTCCAGGATGCCCTGGCTTGACTCCCTCAAACTGAGCAGGAGCTCAAAGTGGGATGGGCAGGATGTTTTCTCCATAGACTTTTCTCCCTAAATTGTCTCTTTCTGGGAGCTGGGAGGAGCCTATGTGTCCCACTGTCAATACAGCCTCTCCCTTCCCTCAGTCACAGGCAGATTTCGGGGAGAGGTCTTCCCTGGAACCTCTTTGCAAATGGCTCTGTGAGCCCAAAGTAGGATGGGTAGATTCTGGTTACTCTGGGTTTTAAGGTTGGGCACTTTCCTCTTGCTCCTTAATCTGGGGGTAATGGGGGTGGGAAGGTGGGGCAGGCATCTTCATCAGCTTCTCTGTTGCCCTATACGTCTACATGCCTTGGTACCTGTGGCCCCAAGAAGGATGTCTTTGGAGACACCTCACCCCCATTTCACAGCTCCCCTTCCTCATCCCCATCCTTGGCTGTGGGGGTGGCTTAGTGGGACTGCCTTCAGACTCTCCTCTCAACCTCCAGAAAGTCAGAAACCTGCATTCTGCTTGACTTCAGAAAGAGAGAGAGAGAGAGAGAGAGAGAGAGAGAGAGAGAGAGAGAGAGAGATTTGCCTCTCCTTAGCCTGAGGGAACAGCTAGCTCTCTTCACACCTGTATCTGTGCCCAGGAGGAAGGCTACTCTGTGCCTGGTCTTTTCTCTTTTGGGAGGATCAAGGGTCCCTCTGATTTCTTCATCCTCCCATGGGATGAGAGCACAGGCCTGTCCCGGGAACACGGGTACCGCAGCGGGAACAGCTGGCCAGGCCAAGTGACCAGTTCCCTTCCCTTTGGCCTTGGTTCTGGAGAGAAGGGAACGCCGCAGATGTCCTCCTCCATATCCTCTCTCCTGGTGCCTGTCCACACTGTGAACCCTTCCTGACTCTCTCAACCCCCCAGTCTGGAGGGGAAGCCACCCAGCTCCAACTTGAATCAGCCTGGACTTAGGGCAGGCAACCCAGTGTCGGGGAGGAAGGGGGTAGGTAGTGGTGGTGGTGGTGTGGAGGAGGGGCTGGGCAGTAGTACCCAGATGGGCTGTTGTGCCTGACACCAGGTCACAAAAGAAGGGGAGTTGTGCTAAGGAAGGCCCCAGGCGTCTTGGAGTGCGAGCGAGGAAGCTGCCGGAGGTGGAGAGGGCCGAAGGAATGACTGTACAGGCAAGAGCCTCTGGTCTTTTTTAGCATCAGCTGGTGGAGCCACCTCCTTCTCTCCCACTGGCTGCCTCCCTGAGTCACTGCCCACCCACCAGCAAATAAAAAAGAGGTGTCATCTGCTGGCCAGTGGCCCCATCTGGCCCCGGTGTGTGCATCTTTTTTGCTCCTGGGTGGAAGGTGCGAGTCTGGGTAGGGTGGTCTCACCAAGACCTCTTCCTCTGGGCCTTTCTCCTTCCAGACTCCGCTTCCTTCTTTGCCCTTTGTTCCTCCCCTCCCCCTACATCCCATGATGGTTCTCCCCGGTGGCAAGACCCACCCCCTTGCTCCAAGGACAGAGGCAGCTGCAAGCCCTCAGGGGCCCCCACATGGCCCCATCCATCTAGCGGAGCCTCAGATCTGGGCTGCAGGGGAGGGGACCCGATGCTGGCTGCTCAGCTGGCGACTCCTCCCCACCGGCCAGCTCAGCTGTCAACACTCGGCCTCCCTGCCCTGGCCTTCGCAGGGCCCCGCCTGGCTGCGAAGACCGGGGACACCGTGCCCCAGAGACCCTCACTGAGACCCAGGCAGGCGGTGGGCAGGCGGCGGGCAGACACCCTGCCTGCCCTTGAGCATCCTCGGGCCTCCTTGCCTAAATAAGGGAGCTGCAGCTGGAGCGAGCCAGCTGGCCCGGGGGGGAGGGGCCTGCGGCTAGGCCAGGGTTTTCCGAGGGGCTGGGCCGCCGCAGCGCCGCAGGGCCCCGAGCCCTCCGCGGATTGGGCCTGCAAGGCTGGCCCGCGCTGCAGAGGGAGGGAGGGCCACTCGCACAAGGGGATCCCCAGGCTGGAAACTCGCGCTCAGGGGCCTATCTTTGATCCCGCAGCTAGGAGGCCGTGTCAAAATGTACCTTTCTACCTCTCTGTTCAGGAGAGCCCCGAATAACCCCAGAGAGGGCCGTGTGTGTGTGTGTGTGTGTGTGTGTGTGTGTGTGTGTGCGCGCGCGCGCGCGCGTGTGTGTTTGTGTGTGTGTGTGTGTGTGTTGGGGGGGGGGTCGCCCCTGCTCTGGGTGCGTGCCCCTCCTAAATCTCACCCACCCTTATTCCAAATCGCGTCCCACCCGGGGCCTGCAGATCATCTTGCCCTTCACGTTTCCCGTGCCTCCCCTGACCCTGGGTTCATCCTCCCAGGGCCCAGGCCTCGGCCGTGTCACCTACAGCGGGCTTTGGGCGCTTGTTGTGTGTATCCAGCCTGTGCTTGGAGTGGTGGGCGACAAGGGCATAAGGGACCAGACCTCTCCAAGTCAGGTTTCTCAGTCCTTCCAGTCCGGGGGTCGGGGGTGGAATCCCCAGGCCCCTCCCTGGCCGTCTAAAGGCCGGTCATCACACCTACCCTCACTGTTCCCCTACCTAGGGGCCCCTTCCCCCTCTTTGGGGCGCGCGAGTCCCGGGGCTCCTGGGCTGAGCGAGGGGCTGGGGTGGGGGAGCCCTTGACGCTGCTCAGCCAATGGGAAGGGCGGGCGCGCGGGGTGTGGGGGGGGGAAGAGGGCGGTGCTGCGGGCGCGCGGCGGGCGGGAGGGGGCCGGGAGGCGGGGGCCGGAGCCCGAGGGGCGCGCGCCGCTTTAACCCTTCCGCCGCCGGGCCGAGCCGCAGGCGCAGCCGGAGCCGCGGGCGCCGGAGCGGCTGTCGGCGCGGCGGGCGGGAGCCGGGAGCCCGGCGCTCGGGCGGGCGGAGCGCAGCGCGGGGACGCGGCGGAGCGGGGCCCGTGGCTCGGAGGGGGCCGGCAGACAGGTGTGCGGGCGGCCGGGCGGCCCGAGCTCAGGCGGCTCCAGGCCCGGCCCGCGGTCAGGAGCCGGGAGCCGAGCGGGGACCCCGCGCCCGCAACCGAGTCCCGGCCCCGCCCGTGGTCTGCTTGGCCGCGGGGTGCGGGGATCACGGCCGGGCCGGGCCACCCGAAGCCTGTGTCGGGCCGGGCCGGGCCGGGGTGGGTGGGGGCCCGCCCGGCCCGCCCATGGGCTCAGGATGCCGGTGCGGAGGGGCCATGTCGCGCCGCAGAACACCTTCCTGGACACCATCATCCGCAAGTTTGAGGGCCAGAGTGAGTGGGGGAGGGGGCCGGCGGGGAGGGGGCTCTGGGGGCGGGCCGAGCGCTCCCGAGTGTGAATGGAGGGGCGTGCCCCGGCCGTGTCCTTCGGGCTGGTGAGAGTCAATGGGGGCTGGTGGCCTCAAGGCGCTGGCCAGGGGTCTCCAGGGCAAGGCTTGGTGCTGGGGGCCGTGGGTTTGGAGCCAAGGGGGCTGTATTGGGGCGCAGGGCTGGAGGCTCAGCTCAGGCTTCCAGGATCCGGAGTGTGTGTGACATCTCAAGTGTGCAGGTATCCCTAACTCCGGTGCCTGGATGTGGATGGGGCTGTGTGGGGGCAGGGACAGAACATGTATGGTCCAAACTGTGAGACACTAAGTACTGTGTCTCAGCTGTCTTGACTGTGTTTTTGAGAGACTGAGAGCCAAGCACTTAGAGTCAGTGCCTAACCTGCTCCTGGGGTGTGTGTGTCACCCATGAGTTCGGCCCTGCTTGGGCAGTGGGGAGGTATTTTGGACAGAGCTGCAAACTGTGGGCTCCTAGGTGACAGGGTGTCAGTCATGGCCTGAGACTGGGCTCTAAGGGTCTAACAGGCTCAATGCAGTGCCCTCGTATTGTTGATTTTCCTGCCCTGAGCCCCTTTATGGGGACTACAGCACCCCTAAGCCTGGTCCAGTAGGGGAGGCTTCCAGAAGTGTCCCAGGCCAGGTGAATGTTCTGGTGTGGGTGTTTTATCCTCCCAGCATGTGTGCGTCTCTCTCCAAGGCTGCATGTGCCACGGTGGGTGTGACTGCCAAGGGCCCTGGGAGCAGGGAGCGGGTGACATTCCTTGCCCATGACCCTGTGAGCACAGGACAACGTGTGCTTGTAACTGTGGTGGGGGGGAGGGAGGGATCAGTTTGACGGGCAGCATTGTCTGAAGCCGAGGAACAAGATGATCCTGAGGGGGAGGAGACTGACACGGTGGAGGGCCACAAGGTGGGGTCTTTCCTTTTCAAAAGCTCCCGGAGGCTGTGTCTGTATGGAAAGAACCTGGGCTAGGATCTGGGGGCTCAGCTTCTGGCCCCACCTCTGCCACTGACTGCCACGTGACCTTGAGTGACTCTTCCTTCTCCAAATATCAGTTTCCACATCTGGAAAGGAGGGGGTGGTCAAAGGAGCCTTTCAGATCCCTTCTGTGGTGTATTCCAGGAGCTCGGAAGGGGTGGGGGTAGGGCCTGCCTTCGAAGAAACTCGCTCTTCTCTCTCTGGGCCTGGGAGCTGGTTTCTCTTCTCCAAAGCTGGTGTGTGTGGCTGGCACTCTGGACTGCCTTGGGCTTAGGTGGAGGTGGAGGCCAAGTCAGGGGTCTTTTCGTGTGACAAGGAACCCTGACTCCTGATGGCTGCCTGGGAGTTGTGGAGGCCTGGTGAACTGACCTAAAGATGACCCAACTTCAAAAACTAACTTCCCGGAGACAGCATAAGGGATGGCTTTAGGCAGCCTGTGTCGGGGAGCCCTTGCTGCAGCAGCCTGGGCCTTGTCCATGGGATTGCCCAGAGCTGCAGACTGAGAGGGCCGTGCCTGCTGGAAGGCGAGGGGGCAGAGTTCCAACTGCTACCCAAAGCCCCAGCATTAAAGGCCAAAGTGGCCGGAAACTTCTGTGTTTATAAAAAGCTCTTATCCCCGAGTATCTTCCCTGGCACCAGCTGGGTCTGCCGCCTGCCTGCTGCTCACCTGCCAGCTAGCTGGGCCCTGGGGGCAGGTGTGGAGCGGGTGACCCACGTCCAGCTGAAATGGGTCCATTGGGGCACCTCAGCTTGACGGGGTCAAACTGAAGAAGGCCTCCCTTCCCTGGGTCTGTCTTCTTACAAGCGGGCCACTGTCTCAGGTCCATCCCTGGCTCCCGGTATTTTCCGGGATTGAAGCCTCAGGTCCCTTTCCTTGCTCCCTATGACCTTGGGCTTCTGCCTGTGATCCTCCTTTTATTCCTTCTTCTGTCAGACCTAAGTTCAAAAGCTAGCTCTTTTACAAGCTGCAAGATGTGGGCATGGCTCTGAACTTCTTTTGAGCCTCAGTTTCTTCATCTATAAAACAAAGCTAATGATGCCTATCTTACGGGGTTGTCAGAGTATTAAATGAGAGAGGGCATCGTAGGTGTTCACGTGGTACTTCCCTCGTCCCCTTTAGAGTGCCCACTGTCCAGCCCCTGACTGCCCTTAAGGGGCGCGTAAGTCCCGGGAAGTACTGACCTGGTAGGGTCCCCAGGTACTTGGGGGAGTGATATCCTAAGGATCCCCGGGGTAAGGAGTGCCCAGTGTGCGGCCCCCCCCTCCCCCCGCCCCCAGTCTAGAGAGCAGAGGTCAGGAAGAGAAGCCGGATGACCTGATGCAAAGGGAAGGCTAGCCGCCATCTCTGGCCCTTCCCAGGCTCCCTCTCCAGGCCCAGTGTTTATCCCTCCGCCGCGGCTGCTGACACGCGTTGCTGACACCCGCCCAGGCTGGCCTCGGCCCCGGGCGCGGAGGGGGCGGGGGGCCGCTGGCAGCCTGCCCGGGGGAAGCCATGCAGCCAGCCCGCGGGCCGGGCGGGGGAGGGGGCGCGTCGCCGGGCAGGGCCGGCGGAGGCACCTGTGTCGGGCCACACAGCTGCATTCGCCCCCTGCTAGGGACCCCAGTCGCCGCTGTGCTGCCTGGAGCGGGGAGTCCCCCGGCGGGTGGCTGTGTGTGACAGGAGAATGGGCGGAAGGGCTGGGGGCCCCCGAGGCAGGGGTCCCTGCTCACGTGCCTGCTCATCCCCGCCCCCCCAGGCCGCAAGTTCATCATCGCCAACGCTCGGGTGGAGAACTGCGCCGTCATCTACTGCAACGACGGCTTCTGCGAGCTGTGTGGCTACTCGCGGGCCGAGGTGATGCAGCGGCCCTGCACCTGCGACTTCCTGCACGGGCCGCGCACGCAGCGCCGCGCGGCCGCGCAGATCGCGCAGGCCCTGCTGGGCGCGGAGGAGCGCAAAGTGGAGATCGCCTTCTACCGGAAGGATGGTAGGCGCGGGCCGGGGCGGGGCCGCGGCGAGGGGGCGTGGTCGCGACTAGGGGGCGGGGCCGCGAGGGACTGGGGTGGGGGTAGGGACGGCTGGATCGGGCGAGGTCGGAGCGTGGCGGGAGACCCGGCGAGTGCCCTGCGGTGTGTGACCCCCAACTGGGGCCACTGCTGTGGGTCAGGTGGCAGGCGCCGGCTGGGCATTGGGGCTGCCGGACGGAGTGGGTCTCTTCACCTCATTCATTCCGGCGGGATGGTTTTCGGGGTGACCAAGGGGCTGTTTGGCTGTGGGTATGGCGCCTTTGGTTTCTTCTTTCCCTGGACTAACGTGGGCAGGTTGAGGTAGATGGGCTGGAGTTTGACGGGGCCGGGATGGCAGGTGAGTGGAAGGAGTTGACAGAAGGTCAGGTTGGTGGCTGGGCACTGACTTCCGGCCCAGGCCTCTAGCTCCCCTAGGGCAGCCCCTGCCAGGTGGTTGGTCTGGGGAGATGTCACTGAGGGTGAGGCAGGGGGGCTGCAGGACTCTGGCTCTCTGCTGTCCTTCTCCTGCTCCTCTCTCTCCTGTACTTAGGCTGCACCTGGCAGGAGGTGCGTGCCTCTCCCCACAACCTCCCTTCCCTTTGTCTCATGGTTTGAGTGCCCGCCCATCACCCATCACCCTTTCCTTCGCCAGGTGTCTCTGCTCAGCCACCGCCTCCCAGCCCAGCTGCTCTGGGCTTCCGGACAGTGGATAAACAGAACCCTGGGCGGGGCTGCTCTCGCACTGTGCCTGCCCTGGTGGGCTGGGCTCTGCTCAAGGAGGGCAGTGAAACCGGGCTTTGGCAGGCCTGCAGGTATTGGACGGCTGGGGAGGTGGCTCCAGAAGGTGCCACTGGACTGGCCATGGATGCCCAAACTCTGCTACTCACTAGTGTGTATCTGATGAGCATTTACTGAACCCCTGTGAGCCAGGTGCAGTGCTAGGGTCCTGTAGATAGCTCAGTGAACAAGACAGATGAGGTTACTGCCAGATGGGAGCTTACCTGCTGTAGATAGCACTCTCCGCTTTCCCCTGTGGGTAGGCAGAGTGAGCCAGCGGTCCTGTGTGCACCTGGCGCTGTCCCTGGAATATCCCCTGCATGCTCAGAGTCTAGCGAAGCTGCCTTGCATCTCTCGATGGCCCCACTTTTGCAGGCGTGCACAGCCTGTGAGATCACTGGACCGCGTTAGAAGGGGCGCTCTCACTGGGGTCCTGTGGAAGGGAGTTTGCTTATAGAAAATGGGGTTCTGGCTGGGAGGCAGGGGCCAGGAGAGTAGATGCAAACTCTGAAGCCTTCTGTTTTTTCGCTGAAGTCTCCCCAGAACCTGAATCAGAGCAGATCTGTTTTTCTATCTGCCGGGCCATCTAGTGCTAGCACGCATTGGTGGGTGGCTTCTATGTGCTGGACGCTGGGCTAAATGCTTCACTTAGCTTATCTCATGGAATCTTCACAACAGCCCTGGGAGGTAGACACTATTTGTATCTCCATTTTATGGATGAGGAAACTGAAGTTCAGGGAAATTAAGAAATTGCACCAAAGTCGCACAGCTAGAAAGTGGCAGAGCTGGGAACGGAGCTCTGCCTGTCTGATCCGAGCCCGACCCGTCCTGCTTTGCTGTCACCTATTAAAAATGGCCCCACATAGGTACAGGCATATCTGTATCCTGCACGTGACTTTGTGTACAATTTGATTCTGAAAGTTTGCAAACCATTGGTGTGATGAAAGGGATGTTGATACGAAAGTCCTGGGATCAGGTCTAACACCAGAAATTAGGTAGCTTGAGAACTTGGTTCCTGCCTTGAGCCTGTTTCTGCTTCCAGGGTAAGGTGCTCACGCAGCCCCTTGGCAGCGGGGGCCTGGGTGCTTCTATCTTCCCCGTGGTGCTCGGGGAACTGGCCCTCCCTCTCGTCCCAAGATGGCTCCTTTGGGAGAAGATGGCCATGGGACCCCTTCTTCTGAGGTGCTATCGGGAAATCTTGGTGACCTTGAGGATCACTTCATCCAGCCCACTTGAGTTACAGATGGAGAAGCTGAGAAGCAGAGGTCCAGTTACTAGTTAACCAGCGGATGAAGTGGGACTAGAACCCGGGCCCACTGCCCAAGTGCACGTTCTTTCCTCCCTCCGGCTACTCTCCAAATGGGGATGCCATCCAGAAAATCGTGTGCCAGTCCTCTCTGCCTGCCCTCTTGTCTGCTCTCACCTAGTTTCTCCTGTTGGCCAACAGGCTGGCCTTGACCCTCGGGTCCTATGGTTCCCCATTTGTCCTGGCACTTGAGGCCCAGGATGCAGACAGATCTCCTCTGCCTCCCTTCTCTCTGCCTTGAAATGCTTAGTCCCTCGGGCAAATGCCTGTGGCCTGCCCCGTGCTGTGTATGCCGTGTATGTGTATGAATAGGGAGGCAGAGGTGAGGAAGGGCAGTGCCGCCGCTCGCTTCTGTCCAGGCCCTTTTCTGGGTCTCTGCCTGGGCCAGCCACCGGAGAGTGGGTCCCCGGGCTTCAGCTCCAGGGAGGTGGGTGGCTGGGAAGGAGGCGGGGCCTTTTGCTGGCAGGCGCCACTGCGGACAGCTGTGCTGTGTCGGTGCCTCAAGCCTAGCTCTGTGCAGTGTCAGGGCCTGGAGCCAGACAGCCCCATTATTTAGGTGCTGGGACTGCTGGGAGGTGGGGAGGCCAGACTTGGGGCGGGGGGTGGGTGCGGGCTGGAGGGAGAGACACGAGGTGCCAGGGCTCGCCGGCCCTGTGTCCGTGCCCCTTAACACGAAGCCCAGGATTAAGACGGACCTGGGAGTAGAGCCAGCAGCTTGGGGCCGGCAGGCAGTAGCAGCCTGGGGGGCCCTGGGGCCACGTCTTGGCGGCAGGTGCTGCTGGTGCACACCTGTGTCCCTCCACGGTTGGAGGGGTGGGTTGTGGGTCCTTTGGCGGCTCTTCCTCACTTGCTCTGTCCTCTGCCAGGCCTCAGGGAGGCCCCCTGCTCTCTGTCCCTTTTGTTCTCTGCTCTCTGTTTTCATCTGTCTGCGCCCCGCCTCCCACCGAGTTCAGCCTCTGCTCAGGGACTCTGCTCCTCTTCTCTCCCAAGGTGGCCTCCCTGCCGACTCCTGTCCCCTTGGTCTTTATCTCCTCCTCCTTACACCTGTCTCCCTTCTTCCCTCCCTCCAGCACCCCTGAGCCTTCCTCCTCGCCTCTCTTCCTCTGCCCCTCTGGGCTCTATCTGGAAGTCTCTCTCTCTGGCTCCCCATACCTCTGCCTGTTCTGGCCTGGTCTCCACGTCCCTGTGTCCCCGGGGGCCTGTGCGTGGGTGGGGGACGGGGGTGTCTCTAGAGAAGAGTCAGTCGGCTTCTCCACTCCAGCTGCAGGCTGGTTGCCATGGCGACAGGGTCAGAGGGCCCCCACTGCAACAGCTGAGCTGTGGGCTGGGGGAGGGGTGGGGACCATGGGGCCAGCCTGCTCCCCGGTGTCCCTAGTGCCCACGGGGAGCCAGAGCCCCAGTGGTGGCCTCACACCCGCTGCTGGGTGGTTCCCAGACTCAGACTACAGCGTCTCAGGTGCTTGGGCAGACACTTCGGGCCCCAGCAACCCTCCATATATACCGGGCCACTTCCCCATTTCCTCCTTGTCCCCTGATCAGACTCCTCACTGTGACACTCTGAGACTCCTCCCTTTTCCATCGTGGCCGACCTCTGCCCAAGCTCAGACGCCCACCTCCTGTGCCCCTGCCCAGGTCGCGATCCTCAGGCGCCCAGACCCTCATCAATCGGGCTGCTGGTGAAGGAGCCCCTGGGTATACTGAGGCCAGGCAGGCAGGTGAGACAGAGGTGGGGGTCCAGGTGTGTCCTGTGTCCCTGAGATGGGAGCACACCAGAGCGATTCCTGGAGGAATGAATTTAGACGCAGGCAGCACCTGTCTCAAGGGCGGAAGCCTCATGGGGGCTCCCTCCACCTTGGGCCTCCAGTCAGGGCCTGGGTGGCTCGGATACGTGGCATGTGAGAGCACGTGCACGTGCCCCTGCACGGTAGCCAGGAGCAGGGCCCAGGGACCTGGGGGGCCCTGCTGCCCCCAGCCAGCATTTCTTCTGCAAGGCCGCTAGGGAAGGGTCATTCCTGAGCTAGAGTAGGGTACCCTGGCCTGCTTGGGAGCTTCCTGTCCCAGCACCACCCAGGGGTGAGGTAGCCTGCCAAGACTGAGGGTGTCAGCCACTTCTGGCCCGCTCTGGGGTCTGGAGAGTGTTGGGAGGGCGGCTCCTCCGTGTTGTGTCTGCTGTAGCCCCCGGAGAGGAGCTATGTAAATATTTGTGCAGAGCCTTCGTCCACAATGAGAGCAGAGTTTGACGGTGGCCTTGGGCTCCGGGGAGGGGGGCTGTGGGCATCAGGAGGTCCGGCGTGGGTGTGTGAGATGGGGTGAGACTCAGCCTCTTTGCTGCCTAGAGGTGGCTTCCAGGGCGATGTGACTTGAGAGGTTCCAAGAAAGCCCTTTTGCACTTAAATATCCCCTCTGAGGATGCCCCAGATGCCTCCACTAGGGAAAGTTTTGCTTGGGTGGAGAATGAGCCTTGCTTTTGAAAAACATGTTCTCTCTTATCACCTGCCCCTGCATGTAGGGGGGAATGTGGAAATATCAGCCCTTTAGTGCGATGGACTTTGACAGAAACTTTCCTCCCTGATATGGGAGCAGGGCTAGAAGAGGTGGTCGTGGTGGGACACCTGGGACACGAGACAAGAATGGGAGACTCGGGGCACCTGGGTGGCTCAGTCACTTAGGCGTCCGACTCTCGATCTCAGCCCAGGTCATGGTCTCACGGTTCGTGGGATTGAGCCCCGCATCGGGCTCTGTGCTGATAGCATGGAGCCTGCTTGGGATTCTCTTCTGTTCTCTCTCTCTCTCTCTCTCTCTCTGTCCCTCCCCCTCCTTCTCTCAAAATAGGTACATAAACTTAAAAAAAAAAAAGAATGGGAGAGGCTCTGGATGAACCGCTGCCCCCCAAAATCCCCTGCAGGCTTTAATCTAGGGGCCATAAAGCTCTCCATGCTGTGGACTGTGGGTGGCCTCACACAGGCCTCTCTCTGGTTTGGTCATCTGTCTACCAGACAAGAAGTGTCTTCTCCTTGGCCCATATTCTCCCTCCTTCCCAGTTCTGGATGAGATTGCCGTGTCTGACCTCCCCCGCTAGATCATAAGCTCCACGAGGGCAGAGAGCAGCCTGTCTGTTTTGTTCTCTGTGGTATCTGTGTCTAGTCCACACTGGAGCTCGGTACAAATGCATGAAGGAAGGAAGGAAGGAAGGAAGGAAGGAAGGAAGGAAGGAAGGAAGGAAGGAAGGAAGGAAGGAAGGAAGGGCTGGGCAGTGTGCTGTATTGTAGAAGCCCTATACTCGGAGTCAATGACTTGGAACAATTTCTGGCTCAGCTAGACTTGCACCTGCTTGGCCATCGGCCATGTGTCCCCAGGTCCTGGCCAGCCGGGGGAAGTGAGCTGACCCAGGGCCTCAGCATCTCTGTCCCTACGGTGCTCCCCTCCTTGTCTTGTGCCCTGCTCGCAACCCCTGCTTGCCTCTCCCCCTCCTTCCCCAGGCTTCTGCCTCTCCCTCAAATCACTGAAACTGTATTTGTGTTCATGTTTCTTTTTTTTTTTTTTCTTTCTCTTTCATTTCATTTTCCTTTTTATCTCACTTTCCAGCCCCATTACCCTCCCCTTAGGCAACCATTCAGATGTACTTACTGTGAATGTGTTGCTTGCATATGTTCTTGCAAAATGTGTATTTTGTCTGGATACACACAGGCTTAATTTATGTAAATGATATGTGCTATATATTATATTCTGGTGTTCACTTGACTTGCACAGGAGTATGCCTTTTGGTCCATCCAGGTTGCTACTTAACATCTAGTCTGTAGCTTTGTATTTTGTGGTGTGTACCCACCTCAGTTTATCTGCCTGCCCTCCTGGGCAGCCATCTCCAGATTTCCCGCATAAATAATGCCGCAGTGAACATCCTCAGCCATGGTCCCTTCTGGACTCGGGTGAGGATGTCTTTGGGGTGTATCTGCAGGGGTGGGATTGCTGGATCACAAGGTTTGTGGACACTTAATTCAACTAAGCACTGTCAGACTGTACCCCAGCATAGCTACCTCCATCACCACTTGCCTAAACAGGGTACCAGATTTCTAGTCCCTCATATCTCTGCCACACTTGGCGTCATCCACGTTTATAATTTTTGCCAACCTAATAGGTGAAAGTGATAACTGGCTGCCTTAAATTTGCATTTGTTTGATATTGTGTGAGTCCTGGCATGTCTTAGGCTCCATTGCGTTTTGTGTCGATTTTCCTGTGAGTTGCCTGTTCATATCCTTGCTCAGTTTTCTTTCTCTCTCTCTTTTTTAAATGTTTATTTGTTTTTGAGAGAGAGAGGCAGAGAGAGAGAGAGAGAGAGAGAGACACACACACGGAACACGAGCGGGGGAGGGGCAGAGAGAAAGACACAGAATCCAAAGCAGGCTCCAGGCTCCAAGCTGTCAGCACAGAGCCTGACGCGGGGCTCGAATCCAAGAACCTTCAGATCATGACCTGAGCTGAAGTCGGATGCTCAACCAACTGAGCCACCCAGGCGCCCATCTTTGCTCACTTTTCTCATGAAGCTACTGTCTTTTGTTCTTAGTGGTTTGCAGGAGTTGCTTGGGTATTCTAGAAATACACATGCTTACAGTTAAATACTCAATACATGGGTTCCAGACATTCATTCCTGTTGGATGGAGATATTGCAAATATCTTCTCCCGTTCAATTATCTCTCAACTTTATCCGACAAAGACACTTTGTGTTGATACAAATTAACTGACTTTTAGCTTTGTTTGTGCTTTTGAAGTTTTGTTTAAGAAATTGTTCACCACCCTGAGGTTGCAGAGGGCTCCATTTTCTTCTATTAATTTAATTGTTTTACCTCTCTCGGTTGGCTTTCATCCATCCTGAGCCTCCCTCTGTGGTGTCAAGTGGGGATCAAGTTATATTTTTTTCCGTGTAGTGAGCCAATTTTCCCCACACACCTAGTAAACAGCCTGTTCTCTTCCAGCATTCGTGGGGCCACCTTGATCGTAAGCTAATTTCCCATCCATCCATGGGTCTGTCTTGGAGCTCCCTGTTCTGTTCCAAACATTTATTTGTCTCTTCTTGCATCAAAACCACACTAAAACAACTGTGGCATTTAGTATGTCTTAGTATCTGGAAAGGCGCATATTCCGTCTTTCTTCTTCTTTTTAAAGATTGACTCGGGTATTTGTGGACCTCTCTTCTTCTTTATGGACTTTAGAGAAAGTTTCTCGAGTTCCTGGAAAGAAAACCCATACTAGAATCTTGATTGGAATTAGATTAGTTTTACAGATCAATTTGGGGGAGAATTGACATCTGTATAATATCTGTCCCATCCGAGAGGCTGGACTATCTCTCCATTTATCAGATTGTTTCTGTACTCTTGATTAGTTTTAAGTACCCCCCCCCCCCCGCCGCCCCCGCCTCCCCACAGAGGTCTTGTGCATTTTTGATCAATTCCTAGTTACTTTATAGTTTTTGTTGCTATTACGAAAGAGACCTTGTTTTTGACTACCTGTTCTAATAGTTTTGTGCTGGCGGAGAGAAATACTGTCCATTTTGGGGCTGACCTTGCATCTGGCAGCCTCATTGAGCTTGCTTTCTTATTAGTTCTAATTGTTTCTCTGTTGATTTTGTTGGTTCCGTGGGGAGATGATCCTATCATCTGCAGACAATGCCGGTTTTCTATGTCTTTGTTTGGGTCATTGCCATGTATTTTGATGGTCAGAGGTCCATCTGACTCCTCAGGAGGCTTCACGGGTGTCTGCATTTGTACCTGCATTTGTTCTTTGGAGCGTCCCAGCGTCCTGTGAACTGGGGAGAGTCCTGGAGGGAATACAGCTCTTGCTTTAATGATTGAGAAGCTGTGGCCGCCTGGGCGATCGATGAGAGTGCTGGAATTGGGGTGGGTGTTCTCAAGGCATCCCCTGGCTCTCGGGGGTATGCTGGGAGCTAAGGTGGGCATGTAGTTCTCGGGCTTGCAGACAGTTGGAGGCAGGTAGGGACCCCAGGTTGTTTCCTGGTGGACTGTGGCTGTTTGCCCTCGCTGCCCAGTGGCAGGCTGTGCGGGAGTCACAGGAAAGAGCACTGGTAGGGGTCTGAGGCTCAGAAACTCCGTGCCTTTGCGGCTCTTGCTCTGGTCCCCTGCCCTGGTTCCTGGGCTGCCGGCCTTTATGTTCCACGCTGTTGATTAGATTTAATAGCACTTCAAGAAAAGACACCTTGATTCTCATGGTGGTTCCAACAACTGTCTCGACTCAGCACAGGTTTGAAATGGGCAAATTCTATCATGAAAGGCCAGTTGGCCCCCTGGGATCTGAAAGGGAGTTTAGATGGGAGGGGGGATGGCCCTGTCTGCACCCACCTAAGTGCAGGTCACCACCCTGACGACCAGTCCTTGGACACATGCTTGCCCAGCACTTCCTGTGAAACCAGCCCAGCCCTGGCCTCAGGGCTCCAGCTTGGGTAGGGGGGAAAGAAGGAAGCTCACCCCAGAAGCCAGTGCACAATTACCGCCTACATTAGGGATATAGTGTTAGAAATTCTCAAAGAGACATATCACGTGGGCCAGATGGAGCAGTCAGTAACATCTTTGTAGAGGGGAGTCCTGCAGGTCCTGGAGGGATGGCAGGAGCTGGCAGGAGGAGGGGTGGGGCCTGTGGAGTTGGAGTACCAGGCGAAGCTGGGGTGCCCTGAAGGGGCTCTGAGGGAGCACCCGGGACCCGGCAGGCTGGGAGGCCCCCCCCCCCCCCCCCCGGGAAGGCGGGCTGAAAGGTCTGAGGTGGTTGGGATCAGGGATTCCGGAGGATTCCAAGGGGGGGCAGACTCCAGGAAGTAGGAGGGGGAAGGGAAAGCTTGGAGGAGGGGAATGAGAACGGAACTGGAGAGCAGCCTTCCCCACGTGAACATGGCCTTGTTTCACCTTCCCAAGGCTCCTGGAGGCAGGGCAAGGTCGTGGCTCCCAGATTACATAGACACGTGGCTGTGTCCCTGGAGGTGGATGGGCCTGGGACCCAGGGCTTGTCTAGAAAGAACTCTTCTCCTGAGGCTGTTGCATTGTCCCTGGGGAAAGGTGGCACAGGCTGGCCGTGCAGTGGGTTTGCGGGGGAGGGGTGGTAGTCTGGCTCGCAGCACAGAGGGCCCCAGAGGGCCCTATAAATGACCCTATAAATCCCTGGGAAGGTGTCAGGCTGGTGGAGGCGTCTGTCTGGAGATGGGAGATGGTCTTTCTGAGTGAGTCGGGGGCCGGATCATGGCTTCCCAGCTCCTGCCCTACAGCGGTCATTCTGCATTGCTCAGCTCCTGGAGGGAGTCAGGGGCAGAGGACCCTCCCCCCCCCCCCCCCCCCCCCCACTGGCTGACCTCTCAGGGTTCCCTATTCTGTCCCCTGAACCTGCAATATCCCTGGCCTTCCCTGGGCCCCCAGCTGCCCATGAGAGCGGTGTTAGCGACACGGTGGCCCCTGGCCAGGAGCAGTTCCTGCTGCACCTTCCTGTCGCCGCCACCAGGCTAAATATAACCTGACACTGCACAGCCCTGGGCTGCCGCCGACAGAGACAGCCTCTCTGCCTGGGGGCGGACAGGGAGGACTGGAGCCCCAGCCTCCTGCCCTCAGTGTGACTTTGGGCCCAGCTCCTCCTGCCGAGAGCCAGGCAGGGAGGTGATCCGGGTGAGGATGGCTGCCTCCCCGAGGTCACCTTCCCTGCAGGGACCCGGCACCCTGCCTCGTTAGAGCTCTGGATGCTTCCACAAGGCCATCTGTCATTTCATCTGGCACCCAGGGCAGGAATCACTTGTCCCTGCAGTACTCACAGGGAGACCGAAGCCCAGAGAGGTGGGTGGCCTGCCTGCAGCCACACAGCAATTGCCCGGTTCTCCAGCTGACTGGGGCAGGTCAGCTCAGCCCTGTAGGCTCTTCCCTCAGCCTGCATTACTCTCTCTTCCTCCACCTCACGCTGGGCTCTGAAATGGGGTCCTTTTGACTCCTTGGCTTAGTGAGGCCAGGTGCCAGGCCTGTCCTGTGCACGGTGCCCCCAGTACATCATGTGGGTGCTCAGTGAATGTTCGTGGGGGAATGAAGAGACACGTTCAAAGGAGCAGTGATGACATCTCATTTACGGATGAGCATCTGGGGACTCTGACCTGAGGGGCTTGCCCAAGGACACTCCGGGTCACCTCAGCCCTCCCCTTCTCTGCCTGCTGGGGGCTGCCCTGAAAGATAAGGCCTGTCCCTGTTGAAGCTGTGTATGGCTTCTGCCTGGAGCCCAGCCAAGGCCAGGGGTGCCCAGAGGTGGGAGATGCAGTTTGGGACTGTGGGTGGGGTCCCAGGTCCCTGGCTGGGTTGGGGTGCCGGGCAGGGACCCTGCCTCTGGCTGCGCGGCTGGGTGTGGTTGGCACCAGATGAAAGTGGGCCCGGGCGATGTGTTCTGGTGGAAGACAGCAGGGGGTCGGGAGGGGCTGTACCTGCTGAACTTGGAATGTGTTTAGGCCTGATTCTCCCCCAGGACCCCGCCCCCTGCCTGTGCCTTCTCCCCTCCTTAGTGACCTGCCATCAGCTGCATGACCTCTGTTGGCTATTAGGATCCGAGGCACAGAGGAACCTGTCAGTGTATGGCTATTAATCAGCCGTGGCCTCCGCTTTCATTGTGTCCATCCCCACAGGGCCCGGGGTGCCCCGAGCTCCGGGAGGTAGGCAAAGGCTGGACACCCAGCCTTCAAGTATCTTCAGCTGGGGCTGGGGGTTGTGTGTGTGTGGGGGGGTGTGGTGGTGGTGAATGGGATATTCATTCATCCCTCAAGTCCTGCGGGGTGGGCGTGATCCCCCCCCCCCCAATGTTACCCATGAGCACCCTGAGGCTCCAGGAGGGTAGGTGATTTGCCCAAGGTCATCCTGGAGCAGTGAGCAAAGGCCAGCTGACCGCACAGCCTGCAACCCCCCCCTCCTTGGCACTGGGGAACCTCACAGCCTTTCTGTGGGCAGTGTGGGGTTCCTGCTGCTCCCCTCCAGGCTGTCCCTTCCCGGAGCGCTCCGCGCTGGTGGCCTCGGGAGAGTTGGCCGTGCCTGCCACAGAGTGGCTTTCCACGGAACTGCAGCCTGGCCCGGCTCTGGGCCCAAGTCAGCCTCTGCTCCAGGGGGAGCTGCCCTGGGGGCAGGGCAAGGTCGGAAGTGGGGGAGGAGCGAAGTGCAGGGTCCAGGGGTAGGTAGGAGTGGGTCTAGGGGAGGGTGAGGCGCCCTTCTGTGTGTGCAGTGCCAGCCCTGGAGGCAGCTGAGCCGTGGACTCTCTGCATTTCTTTGCTGGGAAGTTGTGTGAAGGTCAGAGCCCCACCACCCACAGGCTGCAATTTGCTTGGGCTGTCCCTGGGCCCAGCCCTTGACCTGTCTGAGCCTCAGCTGCCCTGAGGGACGCACACTCGCCATAATCCCAGCCAGTGATGGGATGGGGATCGCTGGCAGATCTGGCGGAAGAGCTGGGGAATGGGCGGCCTGACAGCCCGTGGGAGACCCAGCCAGCCCAGCAGGGTGGTGGGAGGAAAGTAGAGCCTCAGAGAGCCCTGGCTGACTTGGGGCCACTAGCTTTCCTTCCTTCCCTGTCCCCTTGAAAATAGCAGCTGGAGCCTCCCTCCTCACCCTCATCCCTGCAGCCCTCAGGCAGGGCTCCAGTTCACATTTTTGGAATAACCAGGGCTTTGACAGGGTTATTTGAAAGGAAAAATTCCTTGAATGTCGACCAAGGGAGAGGGCCAAGGGGGCTCTGCATGTCGATGTCTGTCTAGAGTGGGGAGCGGCTCTGTACTGCGAAGGGGCTTCTATCTGGAGTTTCAGCGGCCTGGCAGACGGTGGGGTGGCGATTTGGGATGCCACAGTCCTGGGCTACCTGAGTGACAGCATGCATTTCTGGCTGCCTCTCTTGCAGAGAAGCCTGAACTGAGTGGGCGTGGGGTATTGAGGCCTTGGGTGCAGACTCCCGAGGCTCTGTGTTGGGGGCAGAATCCCCAGGCCATTCTCGAAGGGTTGGGCTCATCTCCATTTCAGACTTTGGACTTCTCTGAGAGGAGTGTCCCCAGAGGAACCGAGGAATGAGAATCAGGGGCCTGGATTACTGGGGTCCCAGGGATGGGTGTTGGGGGTCTTGAGGGCTCAGGTTTCCTGGTCTCTGGCCTCTCCTTAGTCCTGATGAGGACCAGTCCCTGTTCAGGCCGCCGGCCATCACCATATTAGGGCATAAACTCTAGCCGGGCTGCCTGGGTGCCAAACGGTCTCCAGCTGGGCCCGGCCCCCTGCGGCTCGTGACACCACAGTGGGGCTTCAGCCAGGCCATGTCAGAGGCCAGGGGTCAGGGGACAGCTGCTGGAGGGAGACCCAGACAGAGCCCTCAGCTCAGGTCTCCCAGGCTGAGCCGTGAGGGCAAGGATGCGGTGAGTGGAAGGACTTCGGGGTGGGGTGCGGAGAATTCCTGGCCAGCACTTCCCCTGGCCCAGCTCTCCCCCCCCCCCCACCCCTTATCCCAGTGCTGTCCTGTTCCGGTTGGTTTCAGAGGATGGCGTCAGGAGTGCTGATCTGCCTCCCTCTCCCGGCCTTGTCCCCAACAAGTCCTCCCCACACCGGCAGCATCTCCCAGGACTTAGGCCCTTTGTACCTGGCCTGCCGGAGGCTCAGCCCTCAGGGCCTTGTTGGCAGGCATCTAGCACTAGCCCAAGTCCAAGTCTGGAGGCTGCGGGGGTGGGGGTGGGGTGGGGTGGGGGGCAAGTTTGTTGGCTTCTTCCTGGACTCAGTTCACCACCCACACTTCCTCTCCACCCTCCTCCTTCCTGACCTCTCCCTCACCATCAGCACTCCCCCATCCCTCACACCTGCTTCGGGCCTGATCTCTGGTGCATTGTTTTAGGTGCTAGGCCCTTCAGAGGGGACAACTGAGACTGAGACCGACTGTGGGGAGTTAGGTAGGCCCCTGCAGTTCAGAGAAGACAGATGATCACGGGGGAGCCAAGGCAAGGAAAGAAGTTTGACCCAGAGCGAGAGGAAGATGAGGAACGCGTCTGGTCCCTGTTGGGTCCATAAAGAAGGAGGAACAGAGTGTTTACGCGCCTTCCTGTTTCATCCAGGATCGCTTCCTGTGGGTGGGAGTTTTGAGCTGGGCCTCAGAGGCTGAGAGTGGTCACTCTAAGAAATGAAGAGAGAGAAGGGTGAGGGGTGGTGCCCTGGACAAGGAGCAGAGGAGGACTGGGTACACTGGGCCTGGTGCACTGACCTCACCTGGTGTAGGGGCTCTGGTGGGCAGAGAGACAGAGATTGGGAGGGGAAAACAAAAGTCAAGGGACAGAGAGAACAATGAGAGGCAGAGAGGAAAGGTCTAGAGGCCACGCTTCTCAACTCTCTGCCAAAGGGTTACTTTCCTTTATGTCTACATGTCATAGACCAGCCCCTTTGTGAACTACAAAATCACACGCGTGGACGTTGTGGGAACCCCACATTGCTGTAATGGTTTTCAAACTCTTGCCCTTGACTGGTGAACGCAGCTTGTGGGTCGGCATAGCACTTGGGGACTCATGTAGGGAGAGCAGAGTCAGAGTACCTGTTAGTCCCTCACCGTGTTCGGCACGTGTTGACTTACTTCCTCTTTACAACTCATGAGAAAGGAATTACTATCATTCCCATTTCATAGGTGAGGAAAATGAGGCACAAGGAGGCTACATAATTAAAGATAAAACAAAACAAAACAAAACAAAACAACTGGAAGCTGGATGCAGAGATCCTGGGCCTGAAGTCTGTGGGCTCACCTGCTGTGCGGGGCTGCCTTGGGCGAGGGAAGGCAAGGATACATCGAGAGGATAGGGAGGGAGACAGAGAGAGGGCTCCACAAGAAGCGGCGAGCATGGGGCGCCTGGGTGTCTCAGTCAGTTAAGCGTCCGACTTCGGCTTGAGTCGTAATCTCACGGTTCATGGGTTCGAGCCCTGCGTGGGGCTCTGTGCTGACAGCTCAGAGCCTGGAGCCTGCTTCGGATTCTGTGTCCCCCTCTCTCACTCTGCCTCCCCCACTCACGCTCTGTCTCTCTCTGTCTCTCAAAAATAAATAAATGTTAAAAAAAAAATTTTAAAAGCAGCACTGAGCTGGAGTGGACAGATCGAGGGAGGGAGCTCAGGATGGCAGGCCCAGGGCAGAAGGAGGGGTCGGTGCAGGAGACACTGGAGAGGACGGGCCGGGAAATGTGGCTGAGGGCCGTGGGGGAGGCATGGACTGGCCCCTTTGGGTCCCGCTCTGCTGTGCCCACCTGAGGGGCCCTGGGGTCACAGTGGCCACGTCCTCCACTCTGCAGGGAGCTGCTTCCTGTGCCTGGTGGACGTGGTGCCCGTAAAGAATGAAGATGGAACTGTCATCATGTTTATCCTCAACTTTGAGGTGGTGATGGAAAAGGACGTGGTGGGGTCCCCGGCCCATGACACCAATCACCGTGGACCCCCCACCAGCTGGTTGGCCCCGGGTAAGTGTAACCATACTCTCAGGTCCCTTTCCTGAGGCCTTGAGGTTACCCAAGGTCAGTGCTCTGCAGGAAGTGGTGTTGGGGTGCCCCTTTCAGAGGTTGGGGAAAGAACACCAAGGATCTGGCCTAGGCCCATCTGGCTCAGGATGGACAGACAGGGCTGGGGTGACAGACTGAGCCCAGACTCACAGGTCCTTGGGACAGGACGTACCTGGTTTCCTAGCCTTACCTGCTTGGGTTCCTCCCACAGTGTCTCCTGGGAGTTGTCCTCTCTTCAGCCCCAGGAATGAGGGATTCACCCTTCCCACATGGCCTTGACCATCTTGGAGCAGCTCTCCTGCTCATCAGAAGGGCCCTGTCTCTCAGGGATTCAACTCCCTCTCTGTGTCGCTTCTGCCCCCTGGGCCTTGATCCTGGACTGGCCAGCTCCCTGCCCTGGCCTTGGCTGACTGAGGATTTGAAGGGAATGCTCACCATGGCTGGAGACACAGAGGCCTCACCTCGTGCTCCCGTAACACAAAGGCTCCCCCGCTTCTCCATGATGTCCTTTTTGGGTTTCATTTTAATTTTTCCCCCTGGCAAAAGATTCCACCTCTTGGCTTCTCAAGCGCTGGGAAGGCAGTGTTAATAACCCTGGCTTTACCTGTTCTGCAGGTACTGTCTGCAGGATGGCGGGGCATGGCCGGAAGGCATCGCTCCTCCATGCAAATGCAGGCTCTGCCGTTGACTTGTGAGTTGCACAACTGCACAACTCACGGATGCCTAAATTTCCTCAAGTCTAAACGGGGGATAATGATACCCACCGGCATTGTGAGAGTCAGGCAAAGTGTATGTGGAGCCCACTGTGACCTGTGAGGCTCAAGAAACGGTAGTTTATTATTGTCAGAGCCTTAGATAAGATCCTATGCCGCAAGCTGTTTGAGACTTGAGTTCTGTGCAGCGGGAGTGGGGGTGAAGGTGTGCCGGCTGCCTGGGGCTCCCCACCTCCCTCCCCTCGGTGGCTGTGGCGCCAGCTCCCAGGCCTCCCGGCTGCCCTACCCCCCCCCCCCCATCCCCCATGGCCACCCGCCTCTCTTCTCCCCGCAGGCCGAGCCAAGACCTTCCGCCTGAAGCTGCCCGCGCTGCTGGCCTTGACGGCCCGGGAGTCATCGGTGCGGCCCGGCGGCGGCGGCGGCGGCGGCGGCGGCGGCGGCGGGGGCGGCGCGGGCGCCCCGGGGGCCGTGGTGGTGGACGTGGACCTGACGCCGGCGGCGCCCAGCCGCGAGTCGCTCGCCCTGGACGAGGTGACGGCCATGGACAACCACGTGGCAGGGCTGGGGCCAGCGGAGGAGCGGCGCGCGCTGGTGGGCCCCAGCTCACCGCCTGCCTGCGCGCCCGACACGCACCCCTCACCCCGGGCGCACAGCCTCAACCCCGACGCCTCCGGCTCCAGCTGCAGCCTGGCCCGGACGCGCTCCCGGGAGAGCTGCGCCAGCGTGCGCCGCGCCTCCTCCGCTGACGACATCGAGGCCATGCGCGCCGGGCTGCCCCCGCCGCCGCGCCACGCCAGCACCGGTGAGGGCCGCAGCACCCGCCGGGCCTGCCCCGTTCGGGGCCCTCAGCTTCCTCCCTCTCAGCCTGGTCCTGTGCGCCTGGGAGATGGAAATCCCATTAAGCACTTACTTAATCCCATTAAGTGGCCTTTTACTCCATTAAATGTCCATTCATCCCATTACATTCTTCCACTGGCAGAGCCTTTGCTGGCTGGTGGAGCTCGCTCTCCCAGGATGGCCCGGAGCAGGGGTGGCCATGGGGAGTGTGAAGGGCAGGAGAGGCCTCTGGGTCCCAGCTACCATCTGGCCCTTGGGCGGGTGCCCAGGGCCCACTGAACAGACGTTTACGGAGGACCATCTTCCTCCATCACCTCACTGCTGGGCCATGGCATGCTTCCTTACAGTGGCAAGGACTCTGGCCTTGTTCTCAGTGACTGCCTGTCTCCTGAGTTGGCCTCACTGACTCACTGTACCCCACGGCCTAGTCCACACCCGGCCTGCCACCCTGACCCGGCTCTCCCCTCCACTCCGGGGGCCATGCACCCCTGCCTGCCACCCTGACCCGGCTCTCCCCTCCACTCCAGGGGCCATGCACCCCCTGCGCAGCGGCCTGCTTAACTCCACGTCAGATTCCGACCTCGTGCGCTACCGTACCATTAGCAAGATTCCCCAAATCACCCTCAACTTTGTGGACCTCAAGGGGGACCCCTTCTTGGCTTCGCCCACCAGTGACCGGGAGATCATAGCACCCAAGATAAAGGAGAGGACCCACAATGTCACTGAGAAGGTCACCCAGGTACGTGCCTAGCTCCCTGGCTCTCCTCTCATCCTGGAGGAGCTTGGAGGGGGTGGGAGTGGGCTGTGGTCAAAGGGGGGTGGTGGAGGGGCCTGGTCCGTGAGGGCCTCTGGAGGGTGGGCAGACCCCCTGGCTGGGGGTGGGGGTGGGGGATTGCCGAGCTGGGGTGAGAGACAAGTCTGAGAGGTCCTGAGGAAGAGAGACTTCAGGGGAGAGGAGGGGAGAAGAGGGGAGGGGAAAGAAGGGGAGGAAAAGAGAGAGGAAGGGAAGGACCTTGGGATAGGGCAGATACAGAGAACAGGTTGATGGGGCACGGGAAGGACAAGGCAGTTGAGACAAGGTGGGCTGGAGAAGGCAGCCACAGGGACGCGATGGGGTCTGCTCACTGGGTGTGGTGAAGGAGGTATGGGGTGGGCTAGGGGCAAACTTACAAGAGACTTCAAATGAGAAGGGGCCACGGAGGTCAAGGTCAGGGGTCTTGATTCTTCTAGGCCGACGTGATAAGCTAGAGGGAGGTGGGGGGGTCCCGTGCTAGGGCTTGAACGGCTTGGAGGTATGCATCCCTGTCCCCAAACCACGGGACAGGGGAGGGGAGGGTATGATGGTGGGTGCCCTGATACAGAGGGATTAAGTCCCAGAGAAGACCACCAGCCTTTGGGGGCACTGCCCAAGACCGTCCGGTGGCAGGACCAGCCTGGTCTCCTGGGCTCCTGGTAGCAAGGTTGCTGGCACCACCCCCCACCGCCCGGTCCATGCCAACTCCTTCATATTCTGGCCTTGGGGGTGGGCTGGGGGAGAGGGTCCTGAGTGGGGATGCCTGCAGTAGGTGACGAGCCCGGGATGGTGGGGGCTCCTGGGCCGCACCTGCTGAGCCCCAGTCTCTGTTGCCCCCTCCTGCGCCTTCCTCGGCAGCTCCTTGAGTTGGCCCGAGAGAGGGAGCTGCCCCCTTTCGCCTGCTGTTGTCGCTGCCAGCCTCCTCGGCCCTCCTCCTGGCCCTGCTCCCGCTGCCTCTGGCTCTCTGGGTCCCTGCCAGGTCTCCAGCCCCTTGGCCTTGACTCCAGAATGTTCCCCCTCACCCCAGGCCCCATATCTGGTTGCCTGCCCCTCTCCCCCTCCTGCCTCTGCCTCTCGTTCCCACCTGGAGCCCCTGATGTCTGCCCTGCTCCTGCGCCCGCAGCCTGTGCCTGTCGTGTTGTGGTCTGTGCTTTTGGTCTATATGTGGCAGCGTGCGTGTGTGTGTTCCTGGCTTTGCCTGTCACCGGGCGGTCTCTCCATCTCTGGGTGTCGGTCTGAGTCTGGCTGGCTGGGCACTGGACCGGAGGGGCGGGGGTGTCGGGGAGACCATTAATCTGCGGTGACAGGCCTGGCTGCCGGGGGGAGGGGGAGGGGCGCGGGCTGCGGGAGCGGCTGCAGCAGGAGCCCTGGATCGGGCCGCGGGGGAGGGGGCCGCTGGCCAGCCCAGGCAGGGCGGGGGAGCCTAGTGTGGCGGGGGTGGGGGTGGGGGCCTGGGAGGAGGGGCCGGCCGAGGAGCCGAGGTTCCGACCGCGGAGCTGCTGCTGGGCTGGCGGGCGGGCAGGGCGCAGCACGTTGGCAGCAGGGGCCCCGCACCGGGGGGCCATGGGCGGCCCAAGCCAGGCAGGCTGCTGTCCACACTCACTGCCAGGGTGACCCCAGCCCCGGGGCCCAGCCCCAGCGACCCTGGCTTCATGCCAGAGACGGCCCTGGGCGCCAGGCCGCCAGCCTCTGGGGCGCAGCCTGGGCTGGGACTGCTGCTGGGGCGCAGGTGGGGCGCTGGCCAGGCCCTCGGGCTCCAGGGCGGGCAGGCTGGGGGGAGCCAAGTCCTCCATGGCGGCCCCAGCAGGGAAGGCGAGCGGGACAGGGGCTCTGCAGCCCAGGGCCCAGAAAGGCCGGGTGAGGCGGGCCGTGCGCATCTCCAGCCTGGTGGCCCAGGAGGTAGGTGACCCTCCCCCCCCCCCCAGCCACTCCCCCCCCTTCCCTGGGCCGGGGCACTGAGGCAGGCGGTGGCGAGGTGGCAATTTGGGTGCGGCCTGGAAGGCTCTGGCTCCGGGGCCGGGCCGGAAGAGGGCTTCTGAGAAGCAGGATGGTTCGGGGGAGCCGTGGGGGCTGCTGCTCTGCTCAGCCCACCGCTGGCCCCTTGCTCGCTCTCCTCCAGACCGGCTGTGCCCGGGTGGACAGTGCTTCTCTTGCCAGGGCTTTCCCTCTGCCATGGCTTCCCTGGCCCACAGTCCTGACTCCAAATGCAAAAGGAGGAGAGGGAGAAGAGGAATGAGATGGGTGCCCAGAGACGATGACGGTGGGCGAAGGGGGAGGAGGAGGAGAGGAGCACGGTGGGACACCGGCGCGGCCTGGCCCTGGGGCTCTAATGCTCCCCACTGTGTGCCGGGGTGGGCCCTGAGGTGGGGGAGGGAGGCTTGGGCTGCTTCAAGGGTCTGAGGAGGGTGGGGGTCAGAGGCCACTGGATGGCAGTGAGGGCAACCGGAACTCAACCACCTGGATCACCTCTTCCCTGGCAGCCTGAGGTGCTGGTGGCTGTGCTGTCTTCTCCCAGGTTGATGGTTCTGTAGGCACCTCCTGGGAGTCACCTCTCTGCCCCCAGGGGCTTCTGTCAGCCTGGAGCAGGCTCAGGGCAGTGGGAGGCGGCTTAGGAGTGAGGCTGAGAATCCCACCCACCACCTGCACCTGACTCTGCTTTGGCTCCTGGGCTCCTCCCAGCAGGGGAGCAGGTGTGGGTGGGAAGAAGCCCACCCACAGGTGAGGACCCAGGATTTGGCTTAAATAAGCTTCAGTATTCTGTGGGACCACGAGTCAAGGGGGGGTTACGTGCCTGGCCCAAGGCCGTATGGTAAGCTGGTGGTTGCAGAGCAAGGCCAGGCCCCTGTAAGGTGTGGGTCCAGGCCGTGAGTCCCAGGCTTGCCCCGTGTGTGTGCGGTTGTGCACTGGGCCTTGCTATGTGTGGACTCTGGGGTGGGGGTAGGGTCACTGCTATTGGCCTCTGAGGCTTGGGGATGAGCCCCATCCAGGGGCAGGCACCTTCTTCCACCCGTTGTCTGTGGGAGCCCTGGCTGGTTCCATTTTTTCAATCCTCATGTGACCAATGAAAGGCCACTGCTTCATGCTCTCTGCCTTAAGGAGCAAAGCAGCTAGGGCTGAAGGCAGGGCAAGACACATGCTTCTTCCCGTCCCCCAGCCCCCAGCTGCTCCCCCCTGCCCACATCATACATCTCTGGAGCTGCCCATATCTACTTTAGGGTGGCCAAACCCCTAACCATGGCCCGTCTTACCTTCCAGTTACTTCCTCTAAGGAGATGGTCTCCAAACAGCCCATCTGGTGATGGTGGGTCCAGGGGATCCCCAGCTTGAGTATGAATGGGAATCTTTGGGGGTTCCATCCACCCCAACTGTCCCCAGCCCAGAGGCCTGAGGATGTGGGGCCCCAGCACTCAGTGCTTCTTGGAACAGGGCCAGTAACCTTGGTTCTCAAGGGGCTGGCTGAGGCCTTGGGTTTGGCTCCCTAGGGTTGGCAGGGCCAAGGCTGGAGGGCCTAGTGGGGGCCTCTTGGGTTGAGTCAGATGTCTGTAAGAGAGGATTCTCGGGGGCAGGAGGGGGCAACGGGGGACAGACAGGCTCCTGGCCCATTGTGGGAAGGCTGGCCTCAGTCCTTCCTAGTTTGGCTTGGGAAGAGAACGACACGGCTGCTGCCACCTGGTGTGGATGGCTGGCCTGCCTCTGAGAGGGCAGGATGTGAGGTGAGCCTGTGCAGGACTGGGTGTGACACTTCTGAACGTTTGCCTGTGTGCGTGTCCTTCTGTGTATGCGTGGGCATGAGTATGGCTGTGTTAGGTCTTCCGTGGGCCTTTGTAGGTGTGTGGGAAGTCAGAGCTTGAGGGCTGCCCTGGGTCTGGGGAGTGATGTGTGCGTGTGTGTGTGTGTGTGTGTGTGTGTGTGTGTGTGTGTGTTGTATATGTGGTGTCTGGGGGCAGTGGGCAAGGTCACGCGGTAGAGCTCTAACCATAGCTATGGGTGCGCATAGCTGGTGGGGAGTAGCACGTCTGGGTATCACTGCATGGTGCTCCGAATTCAGGTATCCAGACAGCAGGTCCGCGTGCCCCGTGGGGAAGTGGAGCGCCTGGGTCACGAGGTGGTCACTGACTGTGGCCACGTGGCCAAGGGATGGGCATTCCAACTGAAGCTTGTCGGCTCTCCCCCTTCCCCTGCTTGGTCTCTTCCCTGGAGGCCCAGCAGAGATGTCATCTGCTCCCACCCTGGAGATCTCACGCCCTCCCCTGCCCCGGACTCCAGTGGGACGTCATCTCCTCACCTCTGCCCTCCCACCCTCCCTACCGGTCCAGGTCCTGTCCCTGGGGGCTGATGTGCTGCCAGAATATAAGCTGCAGGCGCCTCGGATCCACCGCTGGACCATCCTGCACTACAGCCCCTTCAAGGCCGTGTGGGACTGGCTCATCCTGCTGCTGGTTATCTACACGGCCGTCTTCACACCTTACTCGGCCGCCTTCCTGCTGAAGGAGACGGAAGAGGGCTCCACGGCCCCTGACTGTGGCTATGCCTGCCAGCCGCTGGCCGTGGTGGACTTCATTGTGGACATCATGTTCATCGTGGACATCCTCATCAACTTCCGCACCACGTACGTGAATGCCAACGAGGAGGTGGTCAGCCATCCCGGCCGCATTGCCGTCCACTACTTCAAGGGCTGGTTCCTCATCGACATGGTGGCTGCCATCCCCTTCGACCTGCTCATCTTTGGCTCTGGCTCTGAGGAGGTAAGTTGGCAGGGAGGCCGAGGCCGGGAGGGCACCTGGAAAAGGAGGGAAGGTGAGGGGGTACAGGGAGTAGCTGCCCCTTGGCCACTGTCCCTCTCCAGGTGAGCCACTCCCCAGGCAGAGGGCCAGAGAGGCCGCCTTTTTGTCTTTGTCCATCCAAAGAGGCCGCCATGTTCTAATCACACAGAAGTGGCCTGGGAACTCGTGGGGGTTCTAGGCGGGCGCCTAAGGGTGGGTGTTGCATCTTCCAGAGCCCCATTCTCACCGGGGGGGACCGTGAGCCCCCCTTTTGTCACAAAGCTAGGACAAAGATTAATGGGACTCTGTGCCGGGCTTAGGGAATGGGAGCTTCCGTCATTAGGAGGTCCTGGGAGGAGGTCTCTGGGGATTTTACTTCCAGTGCCCCCTCCCTCCTCACTTGTTCCCACACTGAACGTCTGTCCCCCCCCCCCCCCCCTGCAGCTGATCGGACTGCTGAAGACGGCGCGGCTGCTGCGGCTGGTGCGTGTGGCGAGGAAGCTGGACCGCTACTCGGAGTACGGGGCAGCCGTGCTCTTCCTGCTCATGTGCACTTTCGCGCTCATTGCGCACTGGCTGGCCTGCATCTGGTACGCCATCGGCAACATGGAGCAGCCACACGTGGACTCCCGCATCGGCTGGCTGCACAACCTGGGCGACCAGATCGGCAAGCCCTACAACAGCAGCGGCCTGGGAGGCCCCTCCATCAAGGACAAGTACGTCACGGCCCTCTACTTCACCTTCAGCAGCCTCACCAGCGTGGGCTTCGGCAACGTCTCCCCCAACACTAACTCGGAGAAGATCTTCTCCATCTGTGTCATGCTCATTGGCTGTGAGTGTATCCTCGGGGGCGGGGTGGCCCGGAGTCTGGGAAGAGCCCGAGATGGGCCAGAGCAGCAGGGGGGGGGGGCGGGGGGGAAGCCCTGAGACCACCAGCAGAGCATGTGTGGGGGCTGGGACACCAGGCGGAGACTCAAGGCAGAGCCCAAGGGCACGTGGACTTGGGCTTCTGTGTTTGTGCGTCTCTCGTGCGTGCTTCCACTGAGATGTGACTGCGTGTGTCGTCGACCCGGTGCAGGGGCGGGCAGGGTCCCTCGGATGCTGATGTCCCCACTCACCCCCGCCCCCAGCCCTCATGTACGCCAGCATCTTCGGCAACGTGTCAGCCATCATCCAGCGGCTGTACTCCGGCACTGCCCGCTACCACACGCAGATGCTACGGGTGCGGGAGTTCATCCGCTTCCACCAAATCCCCAACCCCCTCCGCCAGCGTCTCGAGGAGTATTTCCAGCACGCCTGGTCCTACACCAACGGCATCGATATGAACGCGGTGAGGCCGCTCGGCTTCGCTGGTGGTGGGCTGGAGGGAGCAGGGTCACAGTGAGACTTCCCAGGATGCAGTGAGCACGTCTAACGGCATCACGTTCTTTGGTTCAGGCGGTCACGGTGCTAGTGCCTAGAAGGACCCTGAGAAGGACGTTCTGCTTTTGATAGCGGAGCTCGTGGACTGGGAGAACTCTCACTGTGGGGCGGGCCCAACCAGGCCCTTCCGTACAGGCAAAGCGTTTAATCCTTACAACAGCCCCAGGCAGGAGCTGGTCTCTACACTTTACACTAGAGAATGGAGGCTGAGAGCAGGGAAGCATCGTTCCCGGAGGGCGAGCGAGGGCGCCCAGCTAGAAGGGGTGGACTCTCTGATGCTCCTCTCAGGGTCTCGGGGTGGGGGGTGCGGTGCCTGAAGACAGCGTGCTGAGCCAGCCCAACGCCCCCAGGTGCTGAAAGGCTTCCCCGAGTGCCTGCAGGCAGACATCTGTCTGCACCTGAACCGCTCGCTGCTACAGCACTGCAAGCCTTTCCGAGCGGCCACCAAGGGCTGCCTGAGGGCCCTGGCCATGAAGTTCAAGACGACACATGCACCGCCAGGGGACACGCTGGTGCATGCTGGGGACCTGCTCACCGCCCTCTACTTCATCTCCCGGGGCTCCATTGAGATCCTGCGGGGCGACGTTGTCGTGGCCATCCTGGGTACGGGGCTAGGTGCGGGGGACCGGGTGCTAGGTGGAGGCCTGGAGAGCTCTCAGGACACAGTTGTTGGGGCCGTGGACCCACTCCTGCCTGCAAGTAATTCACCTAAGCTTAGACCCTCCACGGGGGGGCAGTGGAGAGGAGCCCCACGTGGGGCGGGGCTGCTGAACTCTGAGCGTTCTTAGACTCTGTTCCCTACAGGCTCTCCCCACAGGCAGCGACGCTCTTGCTTCCTGAAAGCAGGACCAAATCCAGATACTCCAAAGTGGGCAGTGGAGGGAGGTTATGCATCTGATTTTACTAAGGAAATTTACTCAGTTCCCTGCGGCCTCAGGTGATACAGCCCAGCCCAGCCCTCACCATCTTCAAAGCAAAGGGAGTCTCACCCCTCCTTCCCTCCCAGTTGTGCCTGGGCAGGGGGCTTCCTGTCCTCTGCCCGTCCTTCCCTTGGCCATGTGCCTCAGGGCAGATGCATCACAGGGGGCCATTTTAGATTTTTATGTCTCAGTTCAGTCAACACCTATACTCACTCCACAAACAGCCCGCACACAACAGACAACCCAAGTTTCACTATGTAACACTTAGCTTTAGTGCGTGTGATACATTCTGGTGTCTTCTGTGCTGTGATCAGCTTTGCTATCCTATTTTCTTTTGGTAAACAAAAATGCTGGTCTTGTTTCGCTGCTGTGTTATGACCTATAGCTTGAAGGGCCCTGTTTATGAGGGTGCAGTGATTGGCCAGGATGGTGTTTGGGGCATAGGGTTTGGAGGGGGGTAAAAGTGGACTTAGAACCCAAGGAAGCCAGGGCCATGGGCAGAGAGGGGTGTATCCAGGCTGGTCCCGCTGGCCGGTTCCAGTTGTTGGAAGGCAGGGAGGTCCAAACCCTCTATGCCCCCACGGCACTGATGGCCATGCTGAACAAATCCTGCTTTGGGGAGCAGCGGGGAGATGGGGCTGGCTAGTCCCTCCCTGGCTCTGGGGGCTGGGGCTGGTGGGTGGGTGGCCAGCCCAAGGGGAGGCCCCCAGCCTCCAGCCCCCAGCCCAGGCTGAGAATGCCGGGAAGACAGATGCCTTTTCCCTGTACTGCTGCGCAGGGGCTGAGCCCCTACTCTGGGTGTCCTCCTACAGGGAAGAATGACATCTTTGGAGAGCCTTTAAACCTGTATGCTCGGCCCGGCAAGTCCAATGGGGACGTGCGGGCCCTCACCTACTGCGACCTGCACAAGATCCACCGGGATGACCTACTGGAGGTGCTGGACATGTACCCCGAGTTCTCGGACCACTTCTGGTCCAGCCTGGAAATCACCTTCAACCTGCGGGACGTGAGTGGGCTGCCCTGAGGAGGCTGTACCCTGGTGGCTGCCCCCGACTGGGGTGACCTCGCTGGGCCTGTTTCCCTGCCTGTCAAACGGTATCGGAGCTGGAGGAGGTCAAAGGCCCGGCCTCAGCTCTCTTGGTGGAGCAGAGCAGCTGCGCGGGGAAAGCTTCCTCGCGGCGGGTGCTCCGGGCTCCACGTTCTCTAGGTTAACGAGGGGGTTGGGGCTGACCCCGGCAGGGCAGGTGGGCGCAGAAGGGCCCTGACACCGCTTTTGGTTCTAGACCAACATGATCCCTGGGTCTCCCGGCAGCGCGGAGCTGGAGGGCGGCTTCAACAGGCAACGCAGGCGCAAGCTGTCCTTCCGCCGGCGCACCGACAAGGGTGAGGCGGGGGCGGGGCGGGGGGGGGGGGCAGGGTCCAGGGGAGGGGGGCGGGGCGCGGGGGCGGGCGGTAACTGCGCGTAGCTCTGCAGACTCTCGTGCCCCTACCTTCAGCGTTCCCCATTCTCTCGCCCCTACTGCCCCAACGCTGTCCGCTTCCCTTTAATGCCCACTTGAACTGGCACCTCCTCCGGGAAGCCCTCTTCCACCCTCCTGGGTGCCGACCTAAGCTTCTTTGGGCCTCAAGCGGCTGGCGGCTTGGCGCTGCCTTGAACTCGTGAGGGCAGAAGAGAAAGACAAAGGAGGGCGAGGGGGCCAGCTCAGGGGGTCCCAGAGAGCCCCGCCCAGCAGTCAACTGTCCGAATCGACCTGGTCCCGCCCCCCCGGGGGTTCTCATTCCGCTTGAGCGTGGGTGGTGGTGGGGGGGGCGGGGTTGGAGGGGGCCGGGGGTAAGAAGAGCGGAGGAAACAACCGGGGACAAATCAGGACGTCCTGGCGCAGCCCTCTCCCAGGCCTACTCGGTCCCCTCCCCTCCTCTCCCCTTCCGTGCCTCCTGCCTTCTCTGAGGCCCGTTCTCTGTTTCCCACAGACCCGGAACAGCCAGGGGAGGTGTCGGCCTTGGGGCCGGGCCGGGCGGGGGCAGGGCCGAGTAGCCGGGGCCGGCCAGGGGGACCGTGGGGGGAGAGCCCATCCAGCGGCCCCTCCAGCCCTGAGAGCAGTGAGGATGAGGGCCCAGGCCGCAGCTCCAGCCCCCTCCGCCTGGTGCCCTTCTCCAGCCCCAGGCCCCCCGGAGAGCCGCCGGGTGGGGAGCCGCTGACAGAGGAAGGGGAGAAGAGCAGTGACACTTGTAACCCGCTGTCAGGTAGGGTGAGGGCCCGGCTCAGGTGGGTGGGGCGTGGCATCTGACCTGGCCTCAACCCAGTTCTCTGGCTCCAGGCGCCTTCTCAGGAGTGTCCAACATCTTCAGCTTCTGGGGGGACAGTCGGGGCCGCCAGTACCAGGAGCTGCCTCGCTGCCCTGCCCCCACCCCCAGCCTCCTGAACATCCCCCTGTCCAGCCCCAGCCGGAGGCCCCGGGGCGACGTGGAGAGCAGGCTGGATGCCCTTCAGAGGCAGCTCAACAGGTGAGGGCGGCTCTGTGTGTCGAGGGGGCGGGAGCTGTGTGTGTGTGTGTGTGTGTGTGTGTGTGTGTGTGTGTGCGCGCGCGTGCTCTGTGGGTTTCTGGTAGCATTATAGCCTGAAAGGAGGGTGTCTGCTCCGTGTGGGCTTGTCCGTGTGGGCCACACCCTGACCCCCTCCTCCCGTTCAGTGCTGAGAGAGGGACCGCACACATAGAATGGAGAGGGAGCCTGGGGTGGACCAGCTGGCTGGTCCGTAAGGTGGTTCCGAAATCACCCGGTGTCTCCACATCCCCGAGAGCCAGAGCATCCTCCTCCTTCTTGCCCCAGGCTGGAGACCCGGCTGAGTGCAGACATGGCCAGTGTCCTGCAGCTGCTGCAGAGGCAGATGACGCTGGTCCCACCTGCTTACAGTGCTGTGACCACCCCGGGGCCCGGCCCCCCCTCCACCTCCTCTCTGCTGCCCGTCAGCCCCATCCCCACCCTCACCCTGGACTCGCTTTCTCAGGTAAGTTCCAGAGCCCTCTGCCTGCCCAGGGCACCCAGCCCCTGCCTTTTCTGCCCCCGGCCCACTCAAACCTGCTTTGCCGTCCTTTTCCTGAAATGCGGGGCCTCAGCTTCCTCCCACCCCCGTTTCTGCCCTCGTCCTGGACTGGACTTTTGGAGGAGGACTGCCTCGGGAGCTGCAGGCACAGGGCCAGGCAGGAGAGCCCCCAAACAGCAGGACAAAGGAAACCAGTGGGCTGAGAGGGGTCACCTAAACGGCTAGATCTACTCAGGGGGACTGTGTCATGGCCAGGAGGGGTCTCCGAGGCCTGGTGGTGGGTGCTGCGTGCCAGTCCACCCCCGGCACGGGGTCCCTGCCGTGACCGGCCGCTGCTCGGCTCTGGCTCCGCTGCCCACCCGTGGCTCTCACGGTAGCCACTCTGCAGGGTTGTCTCGATGGCCTTGGCCGAGCCCCAAGGTGGCGCTTCTGGCCCGCATCTCTCCCCTCCCGCGGGAGTGGGCCTCTGTTGCCCTTCGTCCTCTCCTGAGTGGACTTGTGTGCTCCCGGCCCCCTGACAAGACAGCTGCGTCTGGGCCCCAAGAAGGGGGTTCTTCTGGCTCCCAGAGGTGGCCTGGGATCTGCTCCCCCCTTCCTCTGGCATCCGCTCCCCCTCCCATATGCTGCCTGCTCCTGTTTGCAGACACCAGGGCCCACGTCAGCAAATGTGCCAGTCTCCCTTCACGGCCTCCCCCGCGGAGCTCTCACAGCATGCTCGTCAGCATCCACAAACCCCTCCCGCCTGCCCTGGCACTCTCCCTGGCCTTCCGGGGCCTGGCCGCCAGCCTGCCTCTGCTTCTAAGTCCCTGAGTTCCTTCTAGATTGGAGGAAGGAGCCTTGTTTCTTTTCCTGTCCCAACTCAGGGCCCCTTATTCTGGGTTGGGTTTGGATTCGTCTGCCATGTTCCCTGGGGGGAAGAGGGGAGTGGCTGCAGCCTTGGGCTCCCCCTGTGTCAGGGGCCACTCCCAGGGCTCCCAGCTGCCTGCTTTGGCTCCTGCCCACTGCGAGTGCATTTCTCTTCTTCCAACCTCAGCGCTTGCCTGTTGTGCTCCAGGTCCCGCTCTGTGTGGCTTGGCCCTTGTCCTTGTCCCGTTGAGCCCTCTTCTGTTCCCCAGTGCTCTGTCACCGAATTCTCCTGACGCTCTCTGTCGTTTGACCCTCCTCTCTATTCACCCGAAAGCCCCCTCCATCCCCTCACTCCCCTTCCACAGGCTCCTCCTCTGCTCACACTGTGTTCTCTCTGCAGGTTTCCCAGTTCATGGCGTTGGAGGAGCTCCCCCCGGGGACCCCAGAGCTCCCCCAAGACGGCCCCACTCGACGCCTCTCCCTGCCGGGCCAGCTGGGGGCCCTCACCTCCCAGCCCCTGCACAGACATGGCTCAGACCCGGGCAGTTAGTGGGGCTGCCCATTGTGGACACGTGGCTCACCCAGGGTTCAGCGCACTGCCTGGGCCCCTCCCCTCAGAGGCCCTGCCCGGGAGGCCCTGGCCAAGAAAGGGGAGAGGAACATGAAGGCACAGCCCCCTCCCCCAGCCCTTGGGCCCATCTCTTCCTGCAGTCCCCTGGGCTCCAATAGGAGGGGCAGGGGCAGGGACAGGGCCGGGCAGTGGACGGGGGTCTGTGGTCTCCCCACTGCCCTGGGGGCATTAGCTGGTCTAACTGCCCGGAGGCACCCGGCCCTGGGCCTTAGGCACCTCAAGGACTTTTCTGCTATTTACTGCTCTTATTGTTAAGGATAATAATTAAGGATCATATGAATAATTAATGAAGATGCTGATGACTATGAATAATAAATAATTATCCTGAGGAGGCTCCAGGGTGCTGGACCGTGGGGCCCTGGGCCCGCTGTAGCGTGCGTTCACATTCACACATGTGCGCATGCGCCGGGCTCCGTGGGACTCTGGGTGTATCTGTCTGTGTGGGCAGGGTCTGCAGGGGCTGCCCTGATACCTGGGGGTGGAGCGTGCGCAGAAGAGGTGTTCCCTGGGGTCTGCCGTGGGGCATCTCCAAGGTCTCCTGACTCCCACAAGGAGTTCCTGATAGCCAAGCACTGCCTGGAGTGTTGTGAATAGAGAGGCAGTGCTAATGGGATGCCAGGACTGGGTCCAGCCCCTCAGGGTCGTGTTTCGCTGGGTGGCATACTGGCTCCCAGAGCTGACCATACACTGGCTTGTCCCCTTACACGCTTCATGAACCCAGCCCACACTGACCCTAACCTGGGGCTGTGTTGGTTAATTCTGGCCCATGTACCCCAACCCCCTGACTTGGCCTTACCTCGACCCTAACCCAGACTCACTTGGGCTCTGTACAGTTAGGCCCCCACGGTGACCTGACTCTGGGCACACTGGTTTTCTCAGTCTCGACCAGAGCTCCTCAGGTGTTTGGCTGCAGATGGGCCTCGGTCACTATGATCTCTTGAGCACCTGTGATCTTCGATCACAGAGTTAATGCCTAGAGAGAGTGGGAGATTTTGGGTGGCTCATTCTCGTTACTGGGGGAATGAGTCAGAATCTACATCCTGGGGCCAGGGAAGGGTTGTGCCCTTGTGTGTGCCTGCGTGTGCGTATGGTCTTGTGAGGACACACGGCCCCCTGGAGCCGTGGCTGGTAGTGACCGTGGCAGGGCACCTGCTGACCAGCAGGAGGAGCCAAGGGGCAGCAGCCAGCTAGTGCTGCCCAAGGCCTCCAGAGCTGGCAGAGCAGTTTCCCACTTAATCCCCACAACCCCTGACCCTTTGAAGTGGGTTTGTTAACCTCGCCTTTAAAAAAAACGTTTGTTTATTTTGAGAGAGAGGCAGGGGTGGGAGGTAGGGCAGAGAGAGAGAGGGAGAGAGAATCCCAAGCAGGCCCTGAGCTGTCAGCACAGAGCCGGGCGTGGGGCTCGATCCCACGAGAACCACGAGATCAGGACCTGAGCCGAAATCAGGAGTCGGATGCCCACTGACTGAGCTGCTCAGGCGCCCCAACCTTGGTTTGAAATCAAATGTGGCTATTCTCACGGCGCGTGCCTCGGATGGGGCGGGAGACCCTGCTCTCTTGAGAGTTCTTGCAATGCCCAGAGCAGGTAGGAGAGGAGGGAGGGAATTTCTCCTGTCCGTGTGATTCTGCACCAGGGCCCTGGCTCCCCTCCCAGGATTGCCGCATATGCTTGTGACTTGGGAGTTCACACGCACGACTTCCTGGGGGGGTTGATGTATGTGATGTAGGGGGGGGAGGTGGTGAGCAGAGCCCCTCAGCCCAGGGCAGAGGCAGACACAGGCAGAGGTGACCGTGAGGCTGGCGGGGAGAAGTAAAATACAGACAGCTCAGTGCACCTGGCACGCTGGGCCTGTGTGAGCTGGGCCAAGTGCCTGCCGTCTGATGCTCGCTCCATCCGTGTTACTGTCCGCCCTTGGCCTTAGAGTATACTCGTGGGACTCAGCCACAGTTCATACTACTCTGCCCCACAAGCGTGGGGGCTCGGGGAGGCTAGGGGAGGGGCTGGGGGCCACCCCGGTGAGTCAGGGCCTGGTGTTGGTGGGCACCTGGTGGGGAAGGAGAAGAAACTTTGCCTGCACTCTCTAGGCTTTGTATCAGGTGGATGCCGGCCATCCCTCTGCGGCACCATACCAGCCCCCACAGCCGGTCACTGGCCCAGTGGGACTCTGGTGCTTGTCTGAGATGGACTCCCATGGGTGTCCCGGGGGTCAGTCCGCTCAATCTGTAGCGGGAGAGCGGCCAGTGTGGTCACGATGCCCTGGGCCAGGTCCTTGCCGAGAGCCACCTGCTGAGGGTGGGTGGAAGACAACAGTGACCGCGGCTTTAATTACTGGATCAGTTCGCCTGCACAGCTGCAGCTAGGTGCTCGGAACCTGCATCATTTAACCCTCAGAGGGAGGAGTAGTAAGTCCAAGTGGGCAGATTAAGGCTCAGGATGGTAGGTGACTGGCCGGTGGTCACACTACTCACAGGTGGCAGTGCACAGCTTCAGACTGCCTGGGAGGAGCGATAGTGACCTTGAGGGCGTGACACTGGGGCTGACACTCACCGGCTGCAGGGCATAGGCTCGAGCCTGGGCCTTGCGGGCCTGAAAGGCAGGTAGGGTGCTGTGCTTGGGAGTGCAGCCCGGTCTGGGAATCCAGCATGGAGACTCCCCCGGCTCCCATTCCTAGCCTGCTCTGGCCTTCCCCTCTCCTGGCCAAGTGACAGCCCCCTTCCTCCTGCCGGTCTGGGGTCATGTTCTGCCTAGCACACATGAGTGGCACAATAAAGCATAGCTGTGCCCACAGCCTTCGAGCTCTCCGTTGGGCTGATGAAGGTCAAGTCTGCTATGACCACTCATAGTGGGCCCCAGGCCCCAGGATGCCTGCACCTGATGGGGTTTCCTTCACTGGCTTGAGGCAGTAAGATACAGAGCAACAGGGGTACCCAGGCGGTTCGGTCGGTTAAGAGTCCGACTTTGGCTCAGGTCATGATCTCACGGTTCATGAGTTCGAGCCCTGCGTTGGGCTCTCTGCCATCAGCACAGAGCCCACTTTGGATTCTCTGTCCCTCTCTCTCTCTGCCCTTCCCCTCTCTCAAAAATTAAGAAAAAAAAGAGAGTAACGGCCCCATGGGGGTGTTTCTGTGGGACCTAGAACAATGCCCGGCATTGGGATGTGGTGTGTTTCCTGGACGGACGGACAGACGGATGGATACAAACACTGCCCTCCCTGGTGGGACAAAGACCCTGGGGTTGGACAGGCAGGGGCCGGGGAGGGTCTCATGTGGCTGGTGGAAGCAGAAGGAGGACGTCTTCCCAGGGTTCAGCCCCTCTCCCCGGCCGCACCCTCTCCCCCCCGTCCCCGTCACCAAGTTCTCCTCCATGCCAGTCCTCATGTCTGCTCTACACAGCTCTGTGGCAATTGCTCACTGCCCCAGACCTGCTCCCTGGCCGCTCCTGTCACCTGGGCTCCCAGAGCCACAAGGACTTTGGTGGAGGGGGAGGCAAAAGTGAGGATGCGGTCCCCTCCTCTCCTGCAAGCCGGGCACTCAAGTGTTGGGGATTTGTTGTCCAGAGTTGAGGGTTCTCCCAAACCCAGAGGGCCAGAAGGGTGGGGCGGGGGCTGAGGAGGCTGTGGTGGGCAAAAGGAAAGTGATCCGAGCAGTTGCCGACACCCAGGAAGGCAGGTTGCTGAGCCCGGAGCTGGGTCAGGGCTTGGGGATAGGACCCCATGACGGGACAGAACCAGGCGGCCCGCCCCACCTTGACCTCTGCACCTGACAGTCCAGGAGCAGAGTGAGGCCCTCTCTGGTCCCCGCCTGGTGACTCAGTCACTGCTCTCGGTCGTGGTGCACCTGTTCCTTCGTGGACTCTCACCCCTGCTCAGTGCAGACGGGGGCCGCTCTCACATTTCATCGACACATAAGAGTAACTGATACTCATTCAGCACATCCTCTGTGGTGACCATTATTCCCACTGCCTGAAACCAAAGCCCAAGAGGCTGAATTAACTTGCCAGACATCCGCAGCTCCAGGGAGTATAAATCCAGATGGGCCAAGCCTCCAGCTGCTGGCTTAACTTTTGGGCACACTGCTGCCCTTGCTCTAGGGACAGTGACTAGGAGACCTTTGCAAGGGTCTGGGTTTCGAGAACCTTCCCTGCCTTGCAGACGTTTGTACCTTCTGCTCCTTTGACTGGAGGACCCTTCGCTTGGTGAATTCCTATTGGTCCTCAGGTGATTCTTGTTTCCAGGAAACACTTGGAACACCCCCTCTCTGGGGGCTGGGAGCCCCTTGTGCTCCCTCTGCCCTGGATTGCCAGATATGGGGGTTTACTGCCTCTGTGCCACACTGTGTCCCTGTCTGTGTCCCCTAGCCCCAAGCACAGCAGTTCCCCCAGAGTAGGCACTCAGCAATTTACTAAAGGAACATTTCTGCATTTGGGTAGTGATTAGCAGTAAAATTCTTACATCAAAAGGGACTGCGTGCTTGACTTTGGGGGTTGTGTCTTCCTGTGCAGCCAGGCTTGAGGCATGAGGGTTGAGCAAGCAGCTTGGGCTTTCTGGCACTCTCTGAGTCTCTCTTGATGATTAGCAGACATGGGTGTGGTACCTTGGAGATGGCCCCCAAGGGCCCACGTTCTTTACATCTTCCATACCATTCTCTTGGCTCAGCTCAGCACATAGGGATGGGTTCCCGCTCTGAGTTACAGTTAGGGACCTTGTCTGGTGCCCTCTGGGGCTGGAATCCCTGCTGGTGGGCATCTCTGGGCACAGCTGGACATGCTGTGGTGGCCACAGCTCACCTGAGCTTTGAGGAACCCCTGCCCTGCTTCCCAGCACCACCCTCTCAAATGCCATGTCCCCAGTCTGGCCAAGCCTTGAGAGGCAGCCCTTCAGCCTGGCTTTTTCTGGGTTCTGGTCTCTGCAGTGCGGGGGAAGGAGGTCTGGTGCCAGGCCTTTTCTGCTATTCACCTGCCCACACTGCATAAGCACGTCCTAAAGGGAGAGATGGCCTTCTCTTTGCCTGCAGGACAAAGCCCTTTGTGTCAGTGTGAGTGACAGGGAAGGTTCTCTTCCTCCTTTTTGGACTCGCCTGCGTTTATACTTCTTCTGCCACGTGCCCGACACGCCAGCCACATGAGATCATGTTCTGTTAACTGCGCTTGTGTTCTCCCTGTATCTGCTCCATTTTCCCCTCTTCTTGGAGTTCAAACTGTCATTCCTGGTCTGGAGAAATCCATCTATCCTTCAAGTCCTAGCTCAGATGGAGTCGGACCTCTCCGGGCTTCTCTGTTGATCTAAACCTCCTTATAGCACTCTCCCCAGATCTTTTTTTGCTTTAAGTTTTTATTTTTATTTTTTTATTCTGAGAGAGAGAGGAAGCTGGGGAGGGGCAGAGAGAGGGAGAGAGAGAGAGAGAGAGAGAGAACCCCAAGCAGACTCCTCGCTATCAGCGCAGAGCCCATGAACTGTGAGATCATGACTTGAGCCCAAGGCAAGAGTCAGATACTCAACCAACTGAGCCCCCCAGGCGCCCCGCTCCTTAAACCTTTGTTAGTACCCCTGCCACACCCCACCTGTTGTTTTCTCTGTCTTTGGAAAGGGTGCTGGCTGAGTATTGGTCATCTTAACCTCTCCTCCAAGAGCCCTTCGCTGTGGCCCTGGGGGGACTTTGCAGGCACTTTGCCAGCGTGCCTTGCTGCCTGTCTCCGGCTTCCCACTGTCCAGTTTCCAGCTGGCCTCTGCGTAGAGGGTTCCCACTACTGCCTTCTGTTCGTTTGTCTTGTGATGGTCAAGGCTGAGAGAGAGTCCTCCTAGGGCTGTTCAGTGCCAGCTTCAGGTCTGTGGGACATATCCCCCAGGGGCTGGACAGTCCAGTGGGAACCAAAAGGTACTCTGCTGGGCCGCTCAGGTGAGACTTCACCCCGCTCGTATGGTATGAGGCGACTTCCTCATCGGCGTCCTGCTGGTCTCACCATGGGGACCGTAAGCAGGACACACGGCGGGTCAGTCTATCTCAAGTACTCAAACACACTGAAACAAATTTGAAGCACAGACACTTCTAAGATGGGTATTTTGAGACACTTTTAGATAATTGTATGCCATAAGTGAGTGGTTGGTGTGAAAATTAATGCTTTAGTAAAAGATGGAATAGTAATAGTTTTCTGAAGGCTGCATGGTGTGTGATATTAAACCCAACAAGAACTCGGTTTATCCCGATGTATCAGCGCAGGAGCATGGCAAATACAGCGAGACTTGATACTTTATTTTCTGATCCAAGTACAGTTCAAGTTTTTGTTGTTGTTGTCGTCGTTGTTAACTTTTGTCTTCCAAAAGAAAAAAAAAAAAGAGGAGCATATATTCTGAGGCATTTGTTTAAATAATCAGCTTCATTATTTTATAATCATACCTTATAAGTGAGTTGGAAGTCTGTAAGAGCCATTGCTAAGAAACCAGAGCAGAAGAATTTAGCACAACTGTCTTACCATTATTTTAAAATTAGCAATAGCATAAGGTCTGGCTGCAAAAGACTTAGATGCTAACCGGCGAGAAAATCAGTCATTAGGGAAACAGTCTGGAGAGGGCTCCCGCAACCAGCCACCACATGTAATGGCTTTGTTTCCTCTTTCTGCCCCACCAGCAGCTGACAGCCGGAGAATCAGAGGGAACTTGATGATTAGGGACACGAGGAAGGTCAAATGAGGCTGTTCTCGTGGTCTTAAGCAGCCTCAGTGGAATAAAACTCTTAGCAGATGGGAAAATGACCGTGGAGTGCTTTATTTTAATGTCAAACTGCCCTAGGCGTCTCGGAATTGTGACCGACCTGCGGGGAGGGAAGTTGGTTTTTTATGTGGGGCACTGAGTGTCCATAAAGAAGAGTTATTCTCAGGGCCGGCGCGGGGAGCGTGGGGAAATGAGGATTGGTTAAGCAACAATTTAGTGACACGACCCAGCTGCCCTCTGTTCTCCAGCCCTTGGGGAGCCCTGGCCTTAAAATGGTGAGAAATGGGTCATGCTGCATCCCATGGAGAGAAGGATACCCTTCTCAATGCCTCGCCACATCCCCGTGGATGTCCAAGGGGTGAGGCTTCTGCTCTGGGTTAAGCCCCCTGTGACTTGCGTCTCTGCAGGCACCTGTCTCGTGAGCATGAGCGCATGGTGTAGACCCCAATGCCTGCTGTCATCTCTCCTCCGTGCCACCCTGACTCAAGCTGGACACTCCCTCCACCCGCTTCATTGTCCCAAAGCACCACTAAGCAAAGGCTGCTGTGGGTAGCCGATGATTACTGAAGATGCGGGGTTGCTGTGGGTGCCAACGGGTGACCTCACTACACAGCCCAGCAAACAACTGACAAGACGATGTCAAACTTTCCAGCTCTAAATTCTTGGCTGCCTCCTTCCCAGTGCCTTTCTCGCCAGCTGACCTCCTTCCTAGTCCTCCCAAGACCCTCTTGGTCGGTTCCCATCTTTCTGAAGACACTTCTCGGCCTCTTCTTTTCCCCCTGCTTCTCTGGCCTGCCCTCGGACACTCAGGTTTCCCCTCAATGGTCTGGGCAGATCCATTCGAGTTGCTCCAGACTCTTCTCAGCAGACATTGCCTAAAGCTCTACCCATCTCCTTCCAAGAGACCTTTTCAGGCTATTTGGACGTTATCCAGAGTTATATCAGATGGACCCAGAGATGAACTAACTATGGCCCTAGAAGGGAGAGGTGGCTGCAGAAAAGCTTTCCTTCCTTCCTTCCTTCCTTCCTTCCTTCTTTCCTTCCTTCTTTCTTTCTTTCCTCCCTCCCTCCCTCCCTCCCTCCCTTCTTCCCTTCCTTCTTTCCTTCCTTCCTTCTTTCCTTTTCCCTGCCTTCCTTCCCTCCCCCTCTCCTCCTTCCCCCTTCCTCCCTCCCTCCTTCCCTCCTTCCTGATTAGCAAGCAGTTTCCCCACAACAGTGATTCCTAACGAGTCTAGCTCTAGAGGTGGGCACTTAGAGAGGAGGTGAGGAACAGGCAAAGGACACAGCACAGCGGAGGCAAAGCGTGGTCCAGATCTGAGGATGTCTCGGCTCAGTCCAGTGGCTCCTGTCACTGTCCCTCCACACAGGCAGTCCTGAAGGGCATAGGGATAGCTCTCCATTTTAAGCCAGGCTATCCAGCGTGGGTCTTAGGAAAATTCGTTCATGAATCAGTTAGCTTCCCTCCTTCAGAGGCACACACTCCAGCTCCAGCTGAGGCCACTCTCTTGGGACCTCAAGCGTTTGGTGAAGGAACTGGGTCTGGCAGGGACCACAAGTGCCATTGCTGATTAGACACCCAACTTGCATCAGACCCTTTCCCCGGGGGGGAGGTGGGGCTAGGGGCAAAGCCCTGCTGGCCGAGGACTGAGTCCTCATGGTTTCCCACTAGCTCTTTGCCCGCTGACTGGCAAACATTGAGTGTTCTGGGTAACCATCACATTTGTGGCTTGGAAATGAGTAAAATGCAGAAAAGCTCCCAGTGACTTTGGTCGAGAGGCGGCTCCTTTGACTAAATGCTTGGCGATTTGGAAGTTACCGGTGCCAAGGGGACGGACACTTCTCTGTCTGCACACCGCCCTCACTGCACAACACCAGCAGCTGCCTCACTCTGAGAGGAGCAAACTGGACCATCTGTGGGGGTTGTCATTACCCCAGGCTACCCTGTCTTGATTCTACAGCTCAACCAAGAGCAGGATAGTTTTCAGTTAAAATATTTTTCTTGAGCTCCCCCTGGAATGGCAGAAAGCCAGGAAAGACCCTTAGATTGCAGAGTGCCCCCACCCCAAAGTTCAGTGGAGGAGAATGGGGCCCAAAGTTGTCAAGGGCTGGAACGTTGAGGGGCAATAAGGCTTCCTGACCTCTAGCCTGCCACAAGTCAGGAGCTGTGTGGGACACAAGGGTGGTTGTGTGAGACCCAACCATGCGTGTCAGCCGCCCGTAGTTCAGTCACAAACACAGGAGGGAAACGCTAGGGGATGACGAAGCTCCCACTTCTGTGAGGGCCCAGCAGCCCTTCATTTATTCCGAGTCAAGTCCTTCTTGTCCTCCAAGACTGGTCTTCCCCATGAAGACTTGTCAGTGATCCTCTGTGACATTTCTGTGATATACTATGCTCCTCCGTGCTGGGACCACTCTTGGTTGTGATGCTGTGTTGGCCAAGCAGACCTGGAACTTAGGACAGAGCCTCCCTAATGTGGATGGGGGTGCTCTCCTCAGTAACGACAGGTCCGCTGCATGACTTTTTGGCTGTCTTTTCAGCCCTACAGCATAGAGGGGTTCCCTGTGGGGCTTCCACAGAGGCAGACGGGGGCTAGACATCTAGAATGTGGCAAGAAAGAGCTGGAACCCCTCATTCAGCCTATCTGCAGTGTGACCTGTTCCCAGTTTTCAGTTCCTGGTTTCCCCCCTGGATGCAGGATGCCTCCTGTATCAGAGCCTTGCCCCTTGTCCAGCTCTGTGTTGGTCAAGTACAGCTTGTAATTTGGGGGGGGGGTGTTCAGTCTCCAGTATTGGAGGCTCCCGCTGACTGTGATGTGTCTGGTTCCAGTCCTCGCCATCCTTTCTTCCCACAAGAAATCTGGAAGCTGCCGCATGCCGGACTGGGGCTCTGTGTGAATTACAGCCTGGGACCCAGGTAAGCTCGAAGTAGAAGCAATTTCTGCACAGAGCCACTTATGTGCCACCTGCTTACCTGCGACCCTGATCTCACCTGTGGCTGTGCTCCCACACCCAGGTAGGTGGTGGGCCCCAGATGACTCTCGAAAGGACTGACCTTGCATTTCTTGCTGTCAGTCTGGCCGGGCAGAAGTTTTCTGGACTGATATTGCGTTCTCTTTGCTGTAAAGGGGAGCTTGAGAAGGGGCTTTAGTAGACATCACAATAGCAGGCCACTCCCTGAAATCTTTCTCACGTAGGGGAGGAATCCACAAATTGAAATCTGAACCTGGCAGGGTCCCATTTGCTCCCCCAGGTCCTCAGACAGGGCCGGTCTGATGACAATCCACCGACGCATGACAGCAGCCATCACAGTTGTGATGGCAAGGTCTATTAGCTGTGGCTCGGGGCGGGGGTTCTGGGAGAGAGAGAGGAGTTTCCAACGGGAATTTAGGCTCCAATACACGGGGGAGTATGAGGTACCGGAGGAGTCTTAGTCCCTTTGGGCTGCTAGACAAAAATACCATAGATCAGGTGGCTTATCAACGACAGAAATTCATTTCTCAGTCCTGGAGACTGACAAGTCCAAGATCAAGGCGTCAGCAGGTTCTGTGTCTGGGGAGGGCCTGCTTCCTGTTCACAGAGGGCCGTCCTCACATAGTGTAAGGGGCAGTGGAGTCTCTTGTATAAGGACACCGATCCCCTTCCTGAGGGCTCCCCCGTCACGACCCAAAGGTCGCACCTCCTCATACAGTCACCTTGGGCATTAGGATTCAACATATGAACGGTTTTTTGGGGTGCGTGGACACACACATTCAGTTCATGGCAGAATGGACCAGTCTTAGCAGGACACATCTACATGGACCCATGTAGGACATGCGCTCCCTGGCCAGAGAACAGACTCCTGGGAACGAGCTCTAAATGATGGATTTGTTCTTTTTATAGTTTAGAGTGGAATTTATTTTATTTTATTTAAAAAATTAAAAAAAATGTTTATTTATTTTTGAGAGAGAGACAGAGACCGGGTGCAAGCGGGGGAGGGACAGAGAGAGAAGGAGACACAGAATCTGAAGCAGGCTTCAGGCTCCTTGCTGTCCATCACAGAGCCCAATGCAGGGCTCAAACTCATGAACCACGAGATCTTGACATGAGCTGAAGTCAGACGCTTAACCGACTGAACCACTCAGGCGCCCCTATAGTTTCGAGTAGAATTTAAAAGCCCATTTAAGGGTTAAAAATTATGAAACAGACCTGATATAAACCAGGTTATTTTGGGGATACGTTTTACCGGTTGCTGTTGTGGAGAAGGTGGCATTTTTCACCTTTGGCAAAATAAAACCGAAATCTGTGTTAGTCTTGTCTTCCTAACACGACTATAAATTCCTTGAAGAGGGGGCTGAGCCTGAAGCTGACAAGAAGTGAAGGGAAGTCTGTCACCAGAGGAGCATGTGAAGGCCGGCCACAGAGCGATGCTTCCTGTCTCCTGCATCCCCTGTCCTGAGTGTAGGAAATAGAAGCCCCATGTTTTCACGGTGTCCATTTTGTCACTTGTCACCGAGCCTGGCACAGGGCTGGGCTCAGTACAGGCTGGTTGGCTGATTGAAAAATGCCAGGGTAGGGGGCATCTGGGTGGCTCAGTCAGTTAAGCATCCGACTTCGGCTCGGGTCATGATCTTGAGGTCCATGAGTTCAAGCCCTGCATCCGGCTCTGTGCTGACAGCCTGGAGCCTGCTTCAGATTCTGCATTTCCTTCTCTCTGTCCCTCCCCAACTCGAACTCTGTCTCTCTCTCTCTCTCTCTGTCTCTCTCTCAAAAGTAAATAAATATTAAAAAAAAAAAAGAAAACTGTCAGGGTTGGAGGCGCCTGGGTGGCTCAGTCGGTTAAGCGTCTGACTTTGGCTCAGGTCATGATCTCGCAGTTCATGGGACTGAGCCCCACATCAGGCTCTCTGCTGTCAGCACAGAGCCCGCTTTGGGTCCTCTGCCTCCCTCTTTCTGCCCCTCTCCCGCTCATACACACACACTCTCTCTCAAAAGTAAATAAACATTAAAAAAAAATGAAGTGGTCCCTCAGTGGCTCAGTTGGTTGGGTGTCCAACTCTTGATTTTGGCTCAGGTCATGATCTCATGATTTGTGGGTTCGAGCCCCGTATCGGGCTCCGCGCTGACAGTGTTGAGCATGCTTGTGATCATCTCTCTCCTTCTTTGCCTCTCCCCTGCTCATACTCTATGTCTCTCTCAAAATAAATACCTTTTTTAATTAAAAAAAAGAGAAAACGAGGGGTTGGAAAAGTGGGCTGCGGGAAAGCCCCACAGGTGGTGGAGAAGGAGCCGGGAAACACATGGAAACAGTCTCATGGGGCCAGAGTTGGAAGACTTTTGGGGGAGCACTTGGTTGCATTCATTCATGACAGAGACTGACTGAGTCACTGAGTCCCAGAAAGAACACGGGGCTTGCCCAAGGTCACACAGATAATCGGTGTCAGGGCCAGGTCTAGAACGTAGGGCTTCTGGCCTCTCAATCCGGCCAGATGCCCAACTCATGACCTTCCAACCTTTAGGACAAACCCTCATAAAACCCGGGCTGTCCTTTGGGCCTGAAGGTAACACACTAGACTCCCGTCAGACAGCCTGTGTTGAGAGCCTTCCTCTGGGACGGGGGCGGGGTTGTGCTGAGCCTCCTCTATAGGTGTCGCTATCTTTGAGGAGGAATCTGTTTCAATCACCATCACTCGGATAATCCACATGCCGCCCTCGTTCTACAGCCTCTCAGGCTCTTTCACTGGCCACCTCTCCATTTCTGACTCCCTGGCCACAGGATCAACCTCAAGGGAGCCGTGAGAGCCTGGGGTCAGAAGGCATAGAGCAACGTGACCTTGCCCTGCCCCTTACCCTGGCAGGTGCATCTTTCCTCTGGCCCATGGCTCTCGATCAGGGGTGATTTCGTCCCCAAGGATATACCTGGCAATGGCTGGATACACTTTCGGTTGTTACATCTAGGGGTGAGGGATAGGTGGCATCTAGAGGGTAGAGGCCAGGGATGCTGCTAAAAGTCCTATGAGGCACAGGACAGCCCCTGTGACAAAGAGTTATCTGGCCTAAAATATTGGTAGTACCGAGGGTGAGAAATCCTGCTGTAACCCTACCTGCCCTTTACAATTTATTAGGGAAGGGGTTTCACAGCCCTCTTCCTGCCCCCCCCATCCCAGTGTGGTGAGCCACTGTTTACCCAATATGACTCTTTACTGCCATGTGTTCCCACTCAACTGTTTACCCAATATGACTCTTTACTGCCATGTGTTCCCACTCAAAGTGAAGGCAGACTTTCTACCTGTAGCAGGAGAAATATGTTAAAAAGCAGACCATAGTTTGAGCTGGATGTCCTGAGAGAAAGTCAGAATATTCCCATCAGGAAACGAATGGCTTCTTTATTTAGACATACCTTGATGGGCCTATTCGGTCATTAAAGATGAGGTCCCTGGAGAATGGCCTGGCTAAGTGAGCTGGAGGTAGAGACGAAATAACAGAAATAATGTTTGAGATCTTATGGGCATCTTAGGAGAGGGGGAGGGACGCAGAGGTGAGAGGGAGAAGGAGCCAGAAGACGTCTAGGGCCTGTGTAGACACAGTGGCAGTAAGAAATTATTCTTTGGCAGGAAACAGTCGGTGAATTTTTAGGAGGATTGATGTTTGACCTTCAGTACTGGGTTACTTCCTACTCGTGGTAAAATTAGTCCCCGATGCTCTGCAAGCCTTTAGTAGAAGTTCATTACACACATCGCTGTGTGATAGAGGTGCTTTGGGGAGGGGGGAAAGGGGGTGTCTCTAGGAAGACACGGCTGCAAAATGGACGAGTCAAGAGCAGAGAGAGACGGTTAGGAACCAGGAGACACCCCAAGACTATGGCTGCAGCATGTTCCGACCCCTGCCCCCCAGATCTACGAGTGAAGGGGACTTTTTAAAGGGGTTTGCTGGGAGGGATAGGGGATGACAGGTCAGTCCCGTTACTGTGGTGGGGCCTCCAGACAAGGACCCCAGTCACATGCACGGTAACAACGCTTCACGGCTGAGGCTGCTAAGTGCCTGCCCTGACATTCAATGGAATCCCTGCTTTTGAGCCAAGCCCAGGGCTTCCCAGAAGAAGGACCACGTTGCCCAGCCTCCTCTGTGGCTGAGGTGGGAGTGAAAGTGTCCTGTGTAACTTTTGAAAGGTGCCTTTCAAGAGGAGGAGAACTCCCTTTTCACCTCTCCTCCTTCCTCTCCTTCCTGTTACTGGCGTGTGAAATGTCCAGTGAATGGCGCAAGACCTATAGGACGAAAGACCCCAGGTCTCTAGGGATGGAAGGGGTTCCAGGCCAGCCCCAATCACCTGTCCCTGGATCGATTTTACAGGAGAGGGTGGGGTGTTGGCCGTGTCACAGCCAGAGGCAGGCAAGGACAGGTGGGGAGAGGGAGCGCGTGAGACCGGCCGCGGATGAGCTCCCCTGTGCCCAGAGCAGAGGAAGGCCAAGGTTGCTTCTCTGTGTCAGTCCCATACCTCTCTCCTAATCGTCTCCGGCTCTGCAATGGCCACCTCCTCGCATGCTGTCCTGTTGTATCTGTCCCTGTCCACTCCTAGCAGCACATGCTCTTCTGGGTACTTCAAGCCGGGGGTGGGCGGGATTTAGTGCCAGGAACATTGGCAACATGGGTTACAAATGTGGAAGAGGGAATGGGAAAACAAAAGGGAGGAAAGGGTGATGATCCCAGCAGGTCAGGGAGCTGCGGGTGCCCTGGGAGCGAGCCCGCCAACTCACGCCAACCGCGGCTGCTGCAGGAGCCACCCCTATGGCGACAGAGACCGCCAGCTCCGCAACAGCCGCCTGCAGGTGTCTGCTGCCTCAGTGCGCAGGGAGGAAAGGGATGCCTCCAGGGCCCAACTTTCCAGTAAGCCTCAGTCCTAGTAGTTTTTCTTTTTTGAATTAAAATTTGTTTTTATTATGGAAATCTTGTTTTTTTTTTAAATTTTTACAAGTTTTTATTTATTTATTTTGAGAGAGAGAGAGAGGGAGCACAAGCCGAGGAAGACAGGGAGAGGAGAGAGAGAGAGCTCCAAGCAGGCTTTGCACTGTCAGCATGGAGCCCCGTGTGGGGTTTGAACCCATGAACCATGAGACCGCGACCTGAGCCGAAACCAAGAGTCGGACGCCTAACCGACTGAGCCACCCAGGGGCCCCTTATTATGGAAATGTTAAACATGCACATAGCACCAAGCATATGAGAATAATCCTCTGTGTACCTATCCTCTAACTTCAACAGTCATCAATTTCTGCCCGATCTTGTGTCACCCGTACCAATGACTCCCCTGACACAGATGATTTTGCAAATCTGGGATGCAAACCCCAGAGACCATATAATTCCATCAGAAAGTATTTCAGTATTTCTAAAAGCTGAAGACTCTTTTTAAAAAGCCCACAATTGCATAACCACACCTAAAATGTAATAATTCCTCGATATTATCCAATACCCAGTTAGTGATCCAAATCCTTTAGTAGTTTCAAACATTTTTGAAAAAATATATTTATTTGAGTCAGAAACCAAATAAGGTTCATACCTTGCAGTTGGGGCTTTGGGACACTTAACTACCTTTTAATCCAGAGGATCTGTGTCCAGACGTTTTCCTTGCTTTTTTGGGTTTTGATCAAAGGATTTAGGTTGTCCATCTTTTAGAGTTTTCTACAACTGGAGTTTGCTGATTTCATCCATGTGATGTAGCTTAACATTAGGGTGACAACTGGCCCGGTTTGGCCAGTGCTAAAACGGAGGCGATCCTGAGCAAACCAGGATGGTCAGCGCACCTACATTTTCCTCTGTCACTTATATTTCTCATAAGTTGGTGGTTAAACCTACAGTCGTTATCAGACTCACATTATTCCCTGGTTGGTTGTGCGTTATTCCAACAGGAGACACACAAATAACTGATTGCTTCTCTCTCTCTCTTTTAAAAATGTTTAATGTTTATTTATTTTTGAGAGAGAGAGAGAGAGAGAGAGAGAGAGAATCCCAAGGAGCCTCCACACTGCCAGCTCGGAGCCTGATGTAGGGCTCGAACTCATGAACTATGAAATCATGACCTGAGCCGAAGTTGGATGCTTAATCGATTGAGCCCCCCAGGTGACCCTGGGCACATTTTTCTATTCCTTGATTTTTTACTTGCTATGTGGGAAACACTCCACCCTAGTGCAAAGAGATCTTCCTTGTTACTTTTCATAGCTGTATATGACTTCACCATGTGGCCATACTTTGTTTATTTAACCTGTCCTTTGTTGTTATTTATTTCCAGTCCTTTGTTGTCATTATAAAGTTGTGCTACAATAAATGGCCTTGTGCATATATCTTTTCATATATTTGCTAGTTTGTCTATAGGATAAATTCCCAAATATTCTGGGTCAGAGGCTACCGTGTACGTAATTTTGTAAGATATTGCTAAGTTTCCCACCAGCAAGGTAAGACTACTTTTATCCCTAACCTTGCAGACAGAGTATGTTGTCACACTTTTGGCTGTGTGCCTAATTTGGTAGGCGAGAAATTGCATTTCAGTGCATTTTTAATGTGTATGTTTCTGTCACGAGTTGAATTCCTGGGGAGCAGGCTCTGAGACAAAGACTAGCATGTAAGACAAAAGAATCTTTGGATGAACACCTGTGGAAGGGATGGGAACAAAGTAGGATCAGACAGAGGGACAAATTGAACAACCTCAACAGAGTGCCCTGCTACCCCTTAGGGAGCCCTGGAGCTGGGATGGAGGGATGGGCAGGGCTGCTCTTGCCTCGAGTTAACCCAGCATTGGATGTGGGCTGCTGGGAGAGAGGTGTGACCTTGGACGAGGCAGTTTTCTGCAGCTGAGGCAAACCCACATGAGTGCTGATAGCTGAGGGCCATCATCTGATGGCACTTGCAGTAGGGTGGGGGATTAAATCTTTCTTAGATTTCCTTGGGGGAAGGAAAAAGGGTGTACATTGTAGCATCTGCCTTTGTCTCTTATCCATCTATATGATCTACCATCATTATTTTGCTTTTTAAGTTTTCTACCTACATCTATCTATCTATCTATCTATCTACCTATCATCTATCTATCCATTCAATCCATTCATCCATCCATTCATCCATCCATCCATCTGTTAGCCTATTTGTATTGGTTTGAGATACTAGATATTCTTGGTATTTAAAAATGTGTTTCTATATATTTTTCCTGTTGTCTTTACGACACTTTCTGCTTTATGAAAGTTGTTGCTAAGACATTGTGTGCATAGAAGTATTACTGTTAAATCTTCATCATGGATTTTAGACTTCAGACTTCAAAGTATTCAGTGACCTACTTTGGTTCACTTAATGCTCTTTGGCCCCAATTCTACCTTGCTAGATATCGAGATGGCAACTCATGATTTCTTTTTTTATTTGTAGTTGCCTCTTCTATCTTTTACATACTTTTCATTTTCTTCTACCCATTTTTTATTTTTTTAATTTTTAAAAATAATGTTTATTTATTTCTGAAAGAGAGAGAGAGAGAGAGAGAGAGAGAGAACGAGTAGGGGAGAGGCAGACACAGAATCCAAAGCAGGCTCCAGGCTCTGAGCTGACAGCACAGAGCAAAACACGGGGCTCGAACTTGTAAACTTCGAGCTCATGACCTGAGCCAAAGCTGGACGCCCAACTGACTGAGTCACCCAGATGCCCCTTTCTACCCATTTTTTAAACATCTCTGCATCCCTTTGTGTTAGGAGAGTCTCTGACATGTAGTATGATATTAGATTTTGCCTTTGAAAGCAATCTGAATATATTTTTTTCTTTTAGTAGCTAAATTAAGCTCGATTGCATGCGTTGATATGACCAATAGGCTTGGCCTCACTCTGGTCACACTGGTTTACCACATGTAGGTCTCCATGGGATCTATTTTATGTGATCTCTTTTGGTATTTAGGAAGGTTTGAATTATTGTTCTAATGATGACATTTATTCAATACTGTTACATGATACCTTCAGTGCCCTGTTTTTGCCTATTTTTCTGTTAGTTCTCTACCAGGAGCAGTATTAAAATCAACCAGTAACTTCTCGTTGCTCCCATCTCCCTCTCCCAGAATATAACCTGAAGCAACATACTTCTACTTCCTGCTCTGTGAGGCCATCGGCAAGCTGATTCTACTTTTTCTGTCCTTTCCCTGCCCTCTCCCTCTCCCCGTTTTTGACAGTTGTATTATATTTACGGCATCTGGACCCAGGCATTGCCTTCCCTATGGCCTCCCTTACAGTTGTCATTTAGTCTTGGCACCTAGCTTGCTGCTTGCCCTTGTGATGTCTTTCCGGTCATTTTGTCGTTCGAAGCTCGTTCTCTAGCAGATTCTTTAGGAAGAGCTCTTGAGAGTGATGGTCCCCGAGCTCTTGAGTATTGATGGCAGTCTGTCTATGGTCTTTATACTTCATGGTTGGCTTGTTCACTTTTTATTGCCTTGAGTGCCTTACATATTTTACTCCACGGTCTTCTGGCATACAGTGTGGCTGAGAAGTCTAAACGCAAGCTGATATTCTCTCCTTTAGAGGCGACTTGGACTTTGTAACCAATGCACAAAGGTAGGTTTCTTTCTGAAGCACAATAGTTTCACGAGCCCACGACTCAGTATATACAGTGTGCTTTGCTAGGTGTAGAGCGTGCCCATAAGTGCAGGTGTATCTTTATTTTAGGAAAAGATGTTCCATGCTTTCCTTTTGAGTATGATCCTGTTTTATAGCTTTGTTTTCTTCTTGGTAATTCCTGTTTTATAAATATTTCATCTTGGCCTAGCTCCTGTTACTTTCTCTACGATTATTTTCATTTTCTTATTTGTTCCCTTTGAAGGGAACTTTTTCCTTTTTCATCTTTTATTTTACTGGGGACATCATCCATTGTTTGTTTGCATCCGTGATTCTCCTGGCTTGGGTTCATTTCTACAATGGTTTTTGTTTCCTCCTTGCCTTCGCCTCCCCCCTCCCTCTTCTCCCCTCCCCCTCCCCCCTCATCTCTCCCCCTCCCCTTATCTTCACACTGTCCCTTCCATCACATCTTCTCTGAGTTTCCCTAATTCTGAGTCATGATGTCTTTTCAGAGCTTCCAACATTTTAATTGTTTCAGCTAATTTCGAGACACTTAAAATTTTTTAAATGTTTATTTATTTATTTTGAGAGAGAGCGCGTACACACACACACACACACACACACACACAGGTGGGGGAGGGGCAGAGAGAGACAGAGACAGAATTCCAAGCAGGCTCTGTGCCATCAGCACAGAGGGCAATGTGGGGCTTGAACCCATGAACTGTGAGATCATGGCTTGAGCCGAGATCAAGAATTGGACACAGAATTGACTGCACCACCCAGGTGCCCCATTATTTCGAGATATTTGGACGACCCATTTACCTCCGTGTTCTGGTTTCTCCATCCTGGGGTGCCTTCCTTGGCTGTGAGGCCATTAAGCCTCTGCTTCTCATCCTTCTCTCAGACCCGCTCGGTAGGATATGTGAATGGGATTCCTCTCAGCTGCTCACGTTTAAAAGAACTTTCTGTATTGAGAGAGGAGAAGGTGGGGCCAAGATCGCTTTTGGGAACATCATCTAGAGCTCTCCTTTCTGTTCTTTTCACAGAATGTATAAAACATGGCCACTTGCTCCCTGACACCTGTCTTCTCTGACCCCCTTGCCCACCGCGTGGGGCCTTCTCTTCCCTTCCCCTGCAGGCCTGAGCCAATCAACCCACTTCTCTGAGCCTGGGTGCTGAGTCTGGATTCCGGACGGAGCTTTGGACCACACAGCAGCCCTTGTTCTCGCCCAGGAGCTTCGGGCTTCAAACCCCTCCCCACTCCGGCTGCTCTTTTGTGATTCCTAGGCCCACCTGAGAGAGGGCCCGCTGTTTTTCACTATCTTCATCCCAAACACTGGCTTATGGGATGCGGCGGGGCTGTGAGCAGTTTGCCCTTAAATTTATGTCTGCCGTCATAGTCTCTGCTGTGGATGGGGCTCATGGGTTTGAGTTTTGTTTTCCAGTTCTGTTCTCTTAAAAAATTTTTAAAAATGCTTGTTCATTTTTTTTTAATTTTTTTTTTCAACGTTTATTTATTTTTGGGACAGAGAGAGACAGAGCATGAACGGGGGAGGGGCAGAGAGAGAGGGAGACACAGAATCAGAAACTGGCTCCAGGCTCTGAGCCATCAGCCCAGAGCCTGACGCAGGGCTCGAACTCACGGACCGCGAGATCGTGACCTGGCTGAAGTCGGACGCTTAACCGACTGTGCCACCCAGGCGCCCCTGTTTATTCATTTTTGAGAGACAGAGAGAGACAGAGCATGAGTGGGGGAGGAAAAGAGAGAGAGGGAGACACAGAATCTGAAGCAGGCTCCAGGCTCTGAGCTGTCAACACAGAGCCTGAAGCAGGGCTCGAACTCACGAACTGCAAGATCATGGCCTGGGCCGAAGTCAGAAGCTCAACCGACTGAGTCGCCCAGGAGCCCCCAGTTCTGTTCTCTTTTTCTGTGGAGATTTCAGGGGTGTTAACAACAACAATGACAACCAAGGGCCATCAATACTCATCGACTTTTTTATTAATGGAAATCATTAAGAAATCTGAAGTGTAGGTATGTACCTGCTGGTATTAATGAAACACCAATCAGTCACTGTATCCTGTGTGTTGGAGAAATCTTGTTCAGGGCAATGTGTCCAAAGGACGCACACCGAGCAAACGTAAGCAAGATTTGGGGTTTATACTACATTGCCCGAGGCTGCTGTAACAACGCCCCACAAACTGGGTGGCTTAAAACAGCACACATTCATTTTCCTCACAGATCTGGAGGCCAGAGGTCCGAAGGTGTTGGCCGGTGATCCTCCCTCTGGAGGCTCTTTCTTCCTCTCCTGGGTCTGGTGGCTGCTGGCCTTCTTGGGCTGGTGACGGCATTGCTCTGGTCTCTGGCTCTGTGTCCACATGCCATTCTCCCTGTGTGTGTGTGTGTGTGTGTGTGTGTGTGCGTCTTTTGCCTTGTTTGTCACCAAGTGACACCGGTCACTGGGTTAGGGCCCACCTAATCCAGTGGACCCTCGTCTTAAATTGATGACAGCTGCAAAGACCCTCTTCCAAAAAAGGCCAGGTTCACAGGTACAGAAGGACATGGATTTTGGGGGGACACTAGTCAGCCCAATTCAAGGGTGTTAGGCTAGGTAAATGTATAATGGCAGGATTTCCTAGATAAAGAGAAACAGAAATGTCTCCAGAAAAAGAGTCAGAAGCTTAAAGGCCAGCTCTTCCCATCTCCGGCACCGAGCAAGAGGCAGGTGCCTTGTTGGCCAGCCATGGCCATGGTTCATGGCTCCCTCTGAGCTCCCACTGTGCCCTTGGATGCCTCCTCTGGGCTAATCCCCACATGGACCTTGCACCAGGCTGTGGGCTAAGTGTGGTCCAGAGAGACCCTTGTAGGAGGTCCCCAAACTTGAAAAGCTGTCAAAGAGAAGTCCTCTATCTCTGGACCCAGTGGTGCGGAGTGGATGAGAAGGGTGGTGCTGTGCTCCCTATTCTGACCACTGAATCCCTACAAATGAGCTTCTTTTTAAAAGCCTGAAACCCCCGCACAGGCGGAGAAGGAAACAAGGAGTCAGAATAGGTGCCAAGAGCTATAAATTTTCTCTGTCTGTCTGGAGCCATTATTCCATGGCCCACAGGCACTCACTTGGCAGCTCCGAGTGAATCAGTCACAGTCCCCGGTGCAGATGAATACATTGGTTATTTAATTAATTGGATGTACATAGTTCAGGGTCCTAGTACTTCCATGGGGCGTCTGCCAAATTCTCAGTAGTCTAGAAATATCCCAAGGAACTTTTCTGACTTACAAGGAGAATGGTTATAATCATACTTCCTTTGTTTGCTCTCAAAGTCTACCCCTCACCTGTCTGATAGAACAGTAACTCCACTCCAGTTCACCATTTCTGGGCAGTGTTTTGTCTTTAGAGCCTTTGCAGCTGCTTCACAACGAATATGAGAGAAGTTTCTTACCTAGTTGACATGGTCTCCTGCCTGATGAATGTGCCCTTTGCCTTTATGTATCATTTTTAAAGGGTTTGGAATTCTTTTGCAGGAATTTTAATTGCACTGGAAACCACACAGGGAAGTTCTGACGTGTGGGATGAGAGGTAGCGTGGTGTGGAGGGGCTTAGCTGTTTAGTCTCCGGATGTCACAGCTCTCTGGTCTACCCCACCCTGTCTTGCGCCATTCTCCACAACCTTCTGTTTGTTGTCCACTAACATCATGCCCGCTTCCCCTCAACTCACAACGAGTCAGGCTCTCAGGTCCACACCGGCAACCAGCCACCTCCCAACCTCAGGCCAGTGTCCCTGATTGACTTCCTTTCTCTCCTAGATGGAGCATCTTTCTCAGAATGCTAATGAACAGTGCTCGTGGACCACCTGGGCATTTTTATCTGTCAGCCATGGCTATTTCCATTTCTGTGTCTCTTCGTCCATCCTTTGCTTTCCTTCCATGATGGGGTCTTCACCTCTTTGATTTTTCCTCCTCCTCTGGTAACTAGATCTGTCTAGTCTATTTTCTCTCTATTCCTTTCTCTAATAGAGAGATTGGGCAGACTAAGCTCCAGGCAACAGAAACAATTAGCTATTTCAGTTAGGGAGGGATTGAAGATGGAGAATTCGGTGCCTATAAAGTTGTTGCCAAGATGGGGATTAGGCTTGGGGCCAGGTCTGCAGGCCCAGCCCCCAGAGCAGAAATGGTGGGGCACCCCACAGCGAAGAAACCTAGAAGACACCACCTTAACCAAATGTTCAAAGTTAAGTTTGCAGTTCGGAGTCATGTCCCCAGAAAGAAGAAGGGCACTTTATCTCTGTGGGATTCTTCCCCAAAACACAGATCCCCTGTCTAATCATTACATGACATTAGATGAACCCACACTGAGGGACATTCTACAAAATACCTGATCAGCGTTCTTCGAAAGTGTCAAGATCATGAAAAAGAAGGGACGACTGAGAAACTGTCACAACCTGGATGGGATTCTGGAACAGAAAAAGGGCATGAATGGAAAAACTGGTGAAATCTGAAAAAGTCTATAGTTTAATTAATAGTACTGTAACAGTATTGGTTTCTTAATTTTGACCAATGTGCCATGGTAATTTAAGATGTTAACTTTAGGGGAAGCTGGATGAAGGGTGTATGGGAACTCTCTGAATTATCTTTGCAACTTTTCTGCAAACCTAAAATTATTCCAAAATAAAAAGTTTACTAAAAAATATATCCATCTTTAAGAGAGCAAAAAAGCCAAGACACAGAGTGGAAGAATATATTCGCAATGCATATAACCTACAAAAGCTTTACATTTGGAGTATACAAAGAATCCTTACAAATCAATAAGAAAAAAGCAGGACAAATCAATACAAAGGGGGCTAGAAGAATAGAACAGGCACATTACAAACGAGGAAAGCCAAGTGGCCAGAGAACATAGGAAAAAGTGCCTTATCTCATTAGGGAAATGCAGGTGAATGATTTCTTTTAAAAAAGGTTTTTTTGGGGCGCCTGGGTGGCGCAGTCGGTTAAGCGTCCGACTTCAGCCAGGTCACGATCTCGCGGTCCGTGAGTTTGAGCCCCGCATCAGGCTCTGGGCTGATGGCTCGGAGCCTGGAGCCTGTTTCCGATTCTGTGTCTCCCTCTCTCTCTGCCCCTCCCCCATTCATGCTTTGTCTCTCTCTGTCCCAAAAATAAATAAAAACGTTGAAAAAAAATTTTTTTTAAAAAGTTTTTTTTAACGTTTATTTATTTTTGAGAGGGAGAGCAAGAGTGGGGAAAGGGCAGAGAGAGAGAGAGAGACGCAGAATCCCAAGCAGGATCCAGGCTTTGAGCTGTCAGCACAGAGCCCAATGTGGGGCTCAAACCCACGAACCGTGAGATCATGACCTGAGCCAAAGTCGGAAGCTCAACCGACTGAGCCAGGCACTGCTGATTTCTTTAAATATTTGTTTTGTTACTTTTTCTTCCCCAGACACTCCAATTATGTGTAAGTTGGAACTTCTTGACCTTCTTTCCTATCTACCACTTCCTCTCTTTATTTGCTGTTCTTTTAGCTTCCCTTTCTAATTTCTGGCCTTTGTCCTTTTCTGTCTTCAGAGATGTCCGTTCTCTCTTGTGCCGCTTGTGGTTTTATCTTCGTTTCTGTGATGATTTTATTTTTGATTCTACTCATTCCTGAATTTTGTCAGTTGACTTTTCATATTCTTCTGTTTCCTCACCTCTCTTTCTTGAGCTGTTGCTTCATTAAGTTTTAAAAAATTCATGGCAAAATATTTAGATATGATTTACATCTGTTTATTGTAACACAAATTTTGATAAGTGTTTATTCATCTCTTTCTCTTTCTTTCTTTCTTTCTTTCTTTCTTTCTTTCTTTCCTTCTTTCCTTCTTTCCTTCTTTCCTTTAGTTTGAGAGAGAGAGGGAGAAAAAGAGCATGTGGGGGAGGGGCAGAGGGAGAGAGACACACTCTTTTTTTTTTAAACGTTTATTTATTTTTGAGGGGAGAGAGACAGAGCATCAGTGGGGGAGGAGAGAGACAGAGGGAGACACAGAATCTGAAACAGGATCCAGGCTCTGAGCTGTCAGCACAGAGCCTGACATGGGGCTCGAACTCACGGACCATGAGATCATGATCTGAGCCAAAGTCGGACACTTAACTGACTGAGCCACCCAGGCACCCCAAGAAAGAGACACTCTTAAACAGACTCCATACTCAGCAAGGAGCCCCTCTTGGGATTCAATCCTACTACCCTGGGATCATGACCTGAGCCGAAATCAAAAGTTGGATGCTCAACTGACTGAGCCAGCCAGGCGCCTCTATTTCTTTCACTTTTATGCTATGGGGTTTTCATATAAATTTCATATATAACTAAATATTATCCCTTCTTTGAAGCAAGCAAGTTTTCCTGGACCAGATATTTTCAGGAGGTTCCTGAGAGTTAGGGTCCTGGGACATTTCAGGCTAGCAAAAATTAACCTTGCAAACTTAAAAAAAGAAATGAATTTGTTCAACTTTCTTTTTCCCAGTCAGTGGAAATGGGAAGGTGTGGAGATGGGTTTCGGAGAGGGGAAAGAACTCCCAGCAAACAAAATCATTGCAGGATTGTAGTCTTGGAAGAAGGGAGTGGTGGAAATACTTGCTTCGGAGTTGGACAAGTTTCGGTTCAAATATGAGTGCCAACATGTGCGGATTATGTGACCCTGGAGACATTGTTTAAAGTCTGAGAATCACAAGGTGCATGGGTAGCTCAGTTGGTTAAACATCTGACCCAATTTCAGCTCAGGTCATGATCTCACGGTTCATGGTATCCAGCTCTGTGTTGGGCTCCTTGCTGAGTGTGCAGTCTATTTGGGATTCTCTCTCTCTCTCTCTCTCTCTCTCTCTGCCATTCTCCACCCCTCAAAATAAATAAATAAACATTAAAAAAAAGTCTCACAATCTCAGTAATATTACCTCCTCATGTGTGCTTACGAAAATGCAAAGGATATGGGAAAAGGTTTACAAAACATTCATTAGGTTAAGCAATAATAGTTGTCTGAGGGGCGCTGGGTGGCTCAGGCGGTTAAGCATTTGACTTTGGCTCAGGTCATGATCTCAAGGTTTGTGAGTTCAAGGCTCGCATCCTCCTCTCTGCTGTCAGCACAAAGCCTCTGTCTCCCTCTGTCTCTGCCCCTCTCTTGCTTGTGCTGTCTCTTAAAAAAAATAAAATAAACATTAAAAAAAATAGCTGTCCTAACAGGCAAAGTCTAAACTCTCACAGGCATAGCCCAACTGTGGCTGATTTCTTGTAGGGGCAAACTCCGGGCAGCCCTGACCTGTGCTGTGACAGGGTCTGGGTTGCTTACATCTCGTGGCTCTGTCTTCTTGCCCCGTGGTCTGTACAGCTGTTGCCAAGCAGAACCTCAAGAGGTGCATCGGCTCTTGGTGTAGATTTAGGTGGGTTCCCTAAACCCAAGGGGGCTGGGAAACATGTGGGAGCCCAGAGATGTCTGGTCAGTACTATTTACTCACCCGTCTCCGTTTTCTACTCCGTCAACAAAATAACGTTGGCTTTTGCAGTTTCCTTTGAATTATTATCTCCTAAGGATTCCTTTAGCATGTCCCAACATTGCCTCAGCTGTCATGTCAGGGAAGGAGGGTTCCACCTCTTCACAATCTGGCCAGGACTGGGGGGAGGATCAAGCATCCCCTTGAGGACGTTGGCAGGGAGGCTGGCCGCGGCAAAGACATTTCTAAATTTTTTAGAAAAACAAAGGAAATGAGAGAGAGGTTAGAGAAATTAAGCTCTGTGTTTAAGATAGTGGAAAAGAACTGGGTCTGGTGTAAATAGAAATTCCTTACTCTTGGAATATTCCATTGAGTCCATACAAAACACAAATCCCCTCTACTGTGTCCCCGATGAGTGGACCTCTGACCAAGAATGGGGCATGTTCTTATTGGACAATGTCTATTATTAGGCTAAATCTGTTTTCTGGCAAACTCCATCCACTGGTCCTGTCTCTTCTGTCGGCCACCACATTCACCCAGCACCCTGACAATGACTCAGGGTGCAAGGCAGACGCTTTATTCTTCTCAACTTTTTCTCCCCCAGGAAAACAAGCTCCAATACTTTGACCACTCCTTGCAGGACATGATTTTGAGATGCTGACAAGAAACGGCACCACAACCCTCACCAGTGGCCTGAGGTCACTGGTTTTATTAGCCTTCAACCCCTGGTCACCCCTATAGGGAAGAAATAGGGGACTCTCAAGACTTCGAAGCCTTGACCAACAACATCAACACAAATGGTAAGAGACAGAGCACCTCTGGGCCAAACACAAGCCCAAGAGATGTCATTGACAGAGCTAAACAAATAATGTGACGAAAGAAAAGGGAGTTTGGGCATCAACATGGCACAAAACGGGGAGCCAGAGAGATGGAAGTTGACAGTGTATGTCCAGTATAATTGGGGGACAGGGACTTTGAATCTTAGTGACATGACCACAGGTCACAGAGAGCTGGTCTGCTTGCACAGGGATAGACATCGGTTCTTATCATAGGAATATCCTCCCTTACTATTAGCTGGGTCTGATTCCATGTGCACCAGGTGATGTTTAGATTACCAATTTTACTTCTGGTTTCCCTCATCGTCTGGTGGGAAACATTATAGTGGGGTCCCCTGCACCGAGAATGAATCCACTGGTGTCTGGACAATGCAAGCTGGAGAACATCAGTCTCTCGCTGGAAGAATGATTACCCCTGGGTACCGTGCATCCCTGATAGTTGTCATTCCTATTTCCCATTACTACTGATTAATTGCATGTCATGTATGCAGCTAAAAATACTCATTTCCCCAAATTCCCTTGCTGTGAAAGGTAGCCGTTGCCACAGTGCTAACAGATGCAATGTAGATGGAAGTCCCTGGGGGAGTGTGTTCCTTTTCTGGATAACAAAAGGAAAGCCCAAGAGGAGAAAGTATTTTTGCCCTTCCTTCCCTCTTCTTTCTACCTAGGACATGGGTGTGAGGCCTGGAAGTGCAGCAGCCATTTTGTGACAATGAAAACAAAAGTCATACCCAAGGATGACAGAGAAAGAAGATAGAGGGGGACCTGGCTCCTTGATGACGTCCATGAACAGCTGCACCAGCCCTGAATTGCTTTCCTTTGGTCACTGTCAGAAAAATAGGTCCCTAGGGGAGCCAGGGTGGCTCAGTCGTTTAAGCTTCTGACTTCGGCTCAGGTCATGATCTCCTGTTTCATGGGTTCAAGCCCCGCACTGGGCTCTGTGCTGACAGCTCAGAGCCTGGAGCCTGCTTTGGATTCTGTGTCTTCCTCTCTCTCTGCCTCTTCCCCACTCTCTCTCTCTCTCAAAAATAAACAAAACATTGAAAAATTTAAAAAGGAAAAAGAAAAATACACCCCTATCTTTTTAAACCAAGGTTGGTAGGGCTTTCTACTATTTACAGCAGAACATATTTTTCATCAATACAGTCTCTAAGTGGAGTTTCTGAGCTAGCAAAGCTGAGAATGAGATTCCAGAATGTGGTTAACTCACTAGGCGAGCAGTTACGATGGTTCTTGGTGGTCCTCTTGAAACAGGATCCAGTTATCGCTTTAACTTCCTCCATTTTTTTAAACGTTTATTTATTTTTGAGACAGAGAGAGACAGAACATGAATGGGGGAGGGTCAGAGAGAGGGAGACACACAGAATCCGAAACAGGCTCCAGGCTCTGAGCTCTCAGCACAGAGCCCGACACGGGGCTCAAACTCACGGACTGAGAGATCGTGACCTGAGCCGAAGTCGGTTGCTTAACCGACTGAGCCACCCAGGCGCCACATTAACTTCCTCCATTTGGATGCCAACCTGTGCCTGTACCCTCCAACTGATTAGTCCTCTTCAGCTTATCTTATCTTTTCATTCAAGTGAGAAAACGGCAGGCAAAACATCCTGTAATGGGAACTGGAGCTACCCCATCAAGCAGTAATGGCTGCCGTGACACCAGCAAGACCCCCCAAGTGACTGACCCCAAGACAATGATCAACCTGACCTTTACTTGCAAGGCATTTCCCGTCTATCAACCGGAATCATTCCTAGCACTTTGGAGACCGTTCTTGGGACATCAGTCCTCTGTCTTCCTGGTGGCCGCATCAACTGAAATAAATTCCCTTCTTTTTCACCACTGCTCCCCACTTTGCCTTTGGATTTTGTCAGTGGTGACCAGACAAGGTCTGTTGGGAGCATGGGCCCCGGTGCTTTTGCACGCTGGGACCCGATAACAAACCCCTGAGGATACCTCTCATTTTCTCTTCTGATCACAAATATAACTCATATGTTTTGTGAAAAATCAGTTGAAACACTAAATCATAAAGAATTAAGGAAAAAAAATCACTCTCGAATCTGCCATCCAGAGATAACAGTTGTGAAGTCTTCACAGATATCCATGGATCTCTCTACATGATACATTCTTTGCATAAGAGGGATTGCATTTTGGAACTTGCCACGCACTCAATGCTTGTGGACATCTTTCCAGCAATTTTTGCTGAGGAAACCCATTCTTCCTGTTGTCTTATTGAATACAGGTATGCTTTATTAATTTTATTTTTATTATTTTTAAATATAATTTATCATCAAGTTGGCTAACATACAGTGTGTACAGGGTGCTCTTGGTTTTGGGGGTAGATTCCCGTGGCTCATTGCTTACATATAACACCCAGTGCTCATCCCAACAAGTGCCCTCCTCAATATCCATCACCCACTTTCCCCTCTCCCCCACCCCCGCATCAACCCTCAGTTTGTTCTCTGTATTTAAGGGTCCCTTGTGGTTTGCCTCCCTCCCTCTCTGTTTGTAACTATTTTTTCCCCCTTCCCCTCCCCCATGGTCTTCTGTTAAGTTTCTCAAGTTCCACATAGGAGTGAAAACATATGGTATCTGTCTTTCTCTGCCGGACCTATTTCACTTAGCAGAATGCCCTCCAGTTCCATCTGCGTTGTTGCAAATGGCAGGATTTCATTCTTTCTCGTTGCCAAGTAGTATTCCATTGTATATATAAACTACACGTTCTTTATCCATTCGTCAGTTGATGGACATTTAGGCTCTTTCCATAATCTGGCCATTGTTGAAATCTCTGCTATAAACATTGGGGTACATGTGCCCCTATGCATCAGCACTCCTGTATCCCTTGGGTAAATTCCTAGTAGTGCTATTGCTGGGGTTGTAGGGTAGTTCTATTTTTAATTTTTTAAGGAACCTCCACACTGTTTTCCAGAGCAGCTGCACCAGTTTGCATTCCTGCCAACAGTGCAAGAGGGTTCTTGTTTCTCCACATCCTCGCCAGCATCTGTTGTTTCCTGATGAAAACTATAGAAAACATAAGAAGGAAAATTGAAGAAGACACAAAGAAATGGAAAAATATTCCATGCTTATGGATTGGAAGAATATTTATTGTTAAAATGTCAATACTACCCAACGCAATCTACACATTCAATGCAATCCCAATCAAAATTACACCGGCATTCTTCTCAAAGCTAGAAGAAACAATCCAAAAATTTGTATGGAGCCACAAAAGACCCTGAATAGCCATAGTAATATTGAAAAAGAAAACCAAAGCAGGAGGCATCACAATCCCAGACTTTAGCCTCTACTACAAAGCTGTAATCATCAAGACAGTATGGTATTGGCACAAAAACAGACACATAGACCAAGGGAATAGAATAGAGAACCCAGAATTAGACCCAAAAATCTATGGCCAACTAATCTTTGACAAAGTAGGAAAGAGTATCTAATGTGCTTTATTAATTTTAGCTGTTTTAATATTCAAATGTTATTTAATTAGTTATACTATAATTTAGCCAACCAACCAATCCTCAATTGGTATCTAATTTTTGATGTTATGTGTAGGACTGCTGGGAAAGCTCTTGGGTAAACATCTCTGAGATTTTATGATTCTTTCCTATTTTGAAATCTCTAGAAGTGCGTGTGCTGACTGAGTCATGAAGGTGCATGGACCTCACCCAGGCCCTCCAGTCACATGGCCGCCTACTGTGCTGTTCCTGTATTGCAAAGTCACTTGGAGAAGGTCACGGCTCTCTGGTGATTTGTCCTCGACATGACCAAGCTCTCGTTTCAGATGGACGTGGATACAGCTCTATGGTGGTCTAATCACTACCTTTTCTCCCATACATGCCCCACATGGTTATTCTAGTTTCTGCCATGTTTCTTAAGCTCCTATTATGAGATGCATTGTGTCCCTCCTCCCCCAAATTAGTATGTTGAAATCCTAACGCCCAGGACCTGAGAATGTGACTGTATTTGCTAATAATTTTTTAAACATTTGTTTGTTTATTTATTATTTTTAAATGTTAATTTATTCTTGAGAGAGAGAGATAGAGAGAGAGCATGAGCAGGGAAGGGGCAGAGAGAGAGGGAAACACAGAATCTGAAGCAGGCTCCAGGCTCTGAGCTGTCAGCATAGAGGCCAACGTGGGGCTTGAACTCGTGAACTATGAGATCATGACCTGCACCAAAGTCAGATGCTTAGCTGACTGAGCCATCCAGACACCCCAGATGTTTATTTTTGAGAGAGAGAGAGAGAGAGAGAGAGAACGAACAAGTGGGAGAGGGGCAGAGAAAGAGAAAGAAGGGGACATAGGATCCGAAGTGGGCTCCACATGGTCAGCAGAGAGCCCAATGCGGGGCTTGAACCCGCGAACCATGAGATCATGACTTGAGCCCAAGTCCGATGCTCAACCGACTGAGCCACCCAGGCGCCCCGTGAATGTGACTGTATTTGGAAACAGAGACTTTAAAGAGGTAATTAAGGGAAAATGAGGTCATTTGGGTGGGCCCTAGGCCAACAGAACCTGTGCCCTTGTAAGAAGAGGAGGTTGGGATGTGGACACGCTGACTCCAGACCGTGTGAGGACACAGGGAGAAGTGGGTCATCTACAAGGCTGGTAGAGAAGCCTCAGAAGATACCAGCCTGCTGACACATTGATCTCGGATTTCCAGCCTCCAGAATGTAACACAGGAAACTCTGTTGTATAAACCACCCAGTGTGTGGTACTTCTCACTGGCGGCCCTAGGAAGCTAAAAGAGCCCCCAGGACCCCCCATTTTGGGACCACTCTCAGTGAAGGTTTCCTTCATTTTAGATCCCAGTTTGGCTCAATCTGGGCTCTGTTTATAAGGCAGTCTATAAAAGGCTCAGCTTTCTGAGGGAGACAATAGTCAGAATGGACTTTCTCACAAGAACCCCCTTATTTTCCAGTAAAGAGGACATTAAGTAACAATCAGATGTCGCCTTCTGTGTTCAGCCTCTCGGTTGAGGAGGGAACCCTCTCAGCCCAGGACGTCAGCACCCCGCCACCCCCTCCCCACTCAGGAGATGCAGACAAAAGAGGTTAGTTTGCAGGACGCTCTGTGGCTCTAACCACATCACCGCTTTTCTCCAGCAAAGCCAGCTGCTTACTTTCTTTCTGCCCAGGGTGATTTGACAGTGACGATGGATTTCAGTGTCTCTGTCCTCATTAGGGGAACTGGGAAGAAGGCTTCCTCCATTCTCTCAGAGATGCTGGTAGCAGCTGGCGTGCAGATTTTTCTAATGACACAATGTAAAACATAAAGACAAAGAAAATCCTGTGTGCCCTGGTATCACTTGGTCTAATCTACCCAAAGTATCTTGTCGAGCCACCACGTCCTAGGCTTTGGGGTTCCAGTCTCTCTTAGCGATGGTTTTCAGAATCCATACATTCACGGGGGAAGGAAACATTGTAATTGGCGTATGGCCAACGGCCATCCCCCAACCTGCCACTTCTGCGGGATCCACCCCCCCCCATCCTTGGCACATCCTTTTTCTTCATTTCTTCCTGAATAAGAGGAAAGGGAGATTTTCTGTTCTTTTGCATTTTTCTCTTTTAAAAAATCGTAAAATACACAGAACATAGAATTTACCATCTTAAGTGTGCTGTTCAGGGGTATTAAATACAATTCATAATGTATTTACACATTCGTAATGTGTATTATAATAATATATATTATTATAATATTATATAATAATAATAATGATGATGATGATGATGAATATTGCACATTCATAATGTGCAACTGTCACCATCATTCATCTCCAGAACTCTTTCACCTTATAAAACTGAAACTCTGTCCCAACAAACACTAACTCCCCATATTCCCTCCCCCGGCCCTCAGCAGCTACCATTATATCTTCCCTGTTTGTGATTTGGACTCCTCTAAGTGCCTCACAGAAGTAGAATCACACAGTGTTTGCCTTTTTGTGATTGGCTGATTTCACTCAGTGTAATGTCCTCAAGGTTCATCCATGTTGGAGCAAATGTCAGAATGTCCTTCTTTTTTAAGGCTGGATAATATGCCACCATATGCATATACCTATGGTTTGCTCATCCACTCATCAGTTGATGGCTACATGGGTTGCTTTGCAATTTTATCTGTTGTGAATACTGCTGCTATGAACATGGACATACAAATACATCTTCGAGACTCTGATTTCAATTCTTTTGGAAGAAAGAATTGCTGGATCATATAGTAGTTCTCTTTTTAACTTAAAAAAATGTTTATTTTTGAGAGAGAGAGACAGAGACAGAGCATGAGTAGAGGAGGGGCAGAGAGAGACAGGGAGACACAGAATCCGAAGCAGGCTCCAGGCTCTGAGCTGTCAGTGCAGAGCCTGATGCGGGGCCCGAACTCATGAACTGTGAGATCATGACCCAAGCTGAAGTTGGATGTTTAACCAACTGAGCCACCCAGGCGCCCCTTTAACTTTTTAAAAAAAATGTTTTCAATGTTTATTCATTATTGAGAGAGAGAGAGAGAGAGAGAGAGAGAGAGAGAGAGGAGGGACAGAGACAGAGAATGAGTAGAGGGGCAGAGAGAGAGAGGGAGACACCGAATCTGAAGCACGCTCCAGGTTCTGAGCTGTCAGCACAGAGCCTGACATGGGGCTCGACCCCACGAACAATGAGATCATGACCCGAGCCGATGTCGGGCGCCCAACTGTCTTACCACCCAGGCGCCCCTCTGTTTTTAACTTTTGAGGAAACACTATACTGTTTCCCACAGCAGCTGCACCATTTTGCATTCCCACCAACAGCTTCACATCCTTGCCAGCATTTGCTGCTTTCTGTTTCTCCCTAATGGGTGGTAGTATCTCATGGTAGTTTTGATTGACATTTTTCTAATGCTCAGTGATGTAGAGCATCTTTCCATGTACTTATTGGCCACTCATATATCTTCAGAGAAATGTCAATTCAAGTCCTTTCCCCCTAGCTGTTTGTGGTTTTGGTTCTTGGATTTTAGGAGCTCTCTACATATTACACATATGAATTCATCAGATATATGATTTATAAATATTTTCTCCCAGTCTCTAGAGAATCTTTTTACTCTGTTGATAGTGTCTTTTGATGCACAAAATTAAACATTTTTCCTGAAGTCCAATTTGTCTATTCTTGGTTTCCTCCCTTCCCCACCTCTTCCTTGACTCCCTCAAGCATCTTCATGATAAGTGGTTTTTAGGTCTTTGTCTAGTATGTTTGCCTTTAGGTCTATTTCAGGGTCAGTTTCTGTTGAGTATTCTTTCCCTTTGAATCGACTATACTGTACTTTCCTATTTCTTTTTCTTTCTTTCTTTCTTCTTCTTGAACACTGGACATTTGAATCTAATAATGCGGTAACTCTGGAAATCTCCCTGATCACCACGGTCTGCTGGGTTTTGTTACTGATTTATTTATTTTATTTTATTTTTATTATTATTGGACGCTATCTCTGTGCCAAGGATTAGCCTCAGGTATAAATTTAATGTCTTCTCAGGTCTTTCCTGGATCTTTCCCTGGACACACATGGTCACTTTCTAATTTTCTGTGTATATCAGTTGTTTTTCTGAATGTCCTTGTCTTAAATGTTGGGATTATGAAAGGGGAAAAAGTGAAAAATCAAGGTGGGAGTAGGGAGAGCCTACCATTTAAATCTCCCAAAGTCACCTTAGCTGGAGGGGGCGGGGCTTGCAGCAACTTGGGGGGGAGGTGCCACTTCACGGCTGCCTGCCTCTGTGTCTGCACTCTGATCAGAGAACACAGAGTCCCAGTGCTTGGAGGAAGGGTCCTTTTTGCCCACCCTGTCCCCCCAGGCTGTGTGAAGGCATATGTACTTCAGCCATTGGCTCCACACTGCTACTTCATGACTTAAAGGTTTTTTTTTTTAAGTTTATTTATTTATTTTGAGAGAGAGAGTGGGGTAGGGGCAGAGAGAGGGGGGAGAGAGAATCCCAAGCAGGTTCCATGCTGTCTGCACAGAGCCTGATGCAGGGCTCGAACCCACAAACCGTGAGATCATGACCTGAGCTGAAATCAAGACTCAGGCACTTACCCGACTGAGCCACCCAGGTACCCCCATGACTTAAAGGTTTTTAAAATCATATGGGGTTCTACATATGGAATGTCCCCATTCATGGGAAGCACCCTCCATCACTGTCCTGGAGGCACCCAGCTTAGCCCAGATGGAGAAGGATGATGCCTGCCTGTTATACCCAGACATGGTCAGGGCACACCTGGGGGATATGGTGTTTAGACTGGAGGGTGACAGGGAGAGAATGTGGCCTTGTGTCAGGCTGTCTTGACTTTAAAACTGGGACTGCCACTTACTAGCTGTGTGACTATGATGTGTCATGTAACCTCTCCAAGCCTCAGTTTCCTTATTTGTAAACTGGGGAAGACACCAGTACCTGCTTCCTAGGGAAGCCCACGGCAAGTTGTGAAATCCACAAAAGCATTTATCGGAGAGCAGGAACTGTCAGCTCTTGTCTTCGTAATCCAGAAAAGGAACAGCATTCACACATCAAAAGTAGTAGTTTTGCAGAATTGTTAATGATATGCAAAATGCTCTTGAGAAGAGGTTAAGTGAAAGTTACACACAGACTACGCGTCAACCTTTGTTTAAAGATGCTTATACATTTGCCTAAGTAAAAGACTGAAGAGAAATACATTGAAATGAAGGATTATAGGTGATTTTAAACGATCTACTTTATATTTTTTTCTGTTTTCAAATTTTTCTCCAATGAGCACAGAATTACTTTTATAATCTTTAAAACGTGTTTTATGGAAACAAAAACACAATTCTTTTTTTTTAATGTTTATTTTTGACAGAGACAGAGACAGAATGTGAGCGGGTTAGGGGCAGAGAGAGAGGGAGACACAGAAGCAGAAGCAGGCTCCAGGCTCTGAGCTGTCAGCACAGAGCCCGACGCGGGGCTCAAACTCATCAGCTGTGAAATCATGACCTGAGCCGAAGTCGGATACTCAACCGACCAAGCCACCCAGGCGCCCCTAAAAAACATAATTCTTATAGACCCTGCCCATTGCCCCACGGTCCTCGGCTCTGGCTAACAGGTGTCCTTCCCAGAGTTTTGCAGACTGGCACCAGGGACAGAATCCCAGCCTGGGCCCGCAGCACCCTTGGGGGGCTTCTACCCCTGCATGTGGAGAGCTCCCTCCAGATGAGGGTGACCACAGAGGGCTCAGGCACGAGGCCGGGGCCTCCACCTCTGGTGGCACTCCAGTCCTGGGTCCAGGGGCACTTGAAGTTGGAACAGATCTGTCACTCTCCACCGTCTGGTCCTTTAACCTGCCTTCACTGGAGCGACGGCCAAACAGCTTCTCAAAGCAGTCTCTCTTTTCTTAACCTTGTTCAGGCTGGTTTTATCACTTGCAGCCAAAAAGGTCCAGAGTAATGCCAAATGACAGCAAGCGGAGGCAGAGTGGAGACGCCGAGGAGAAGGTGGCATGTGCGAGACCACGTGGAAGATGTGTCCCCTGGAGGGCCAGGGCCTTGGCCAAAGCTCACTGTCCCCGCTGTCTCTCTCTGTCCCTCTTGTCACTGTCTCTGTCTCTCTTTCCCGTTTTCTCAGCCCCAGTATCTGAATTTGACCCCTCCTTTCATGGTCCATTCCTCAGCCCAAGCCTCCAGTGAGCTGTCTCCTGGGTCCTCCCACCTGCCACCCTCCTTTCTCGAGCTTTCTCCCATCCAGGGGTCAATGGCCCAGCCCCTTCTCCCCAAGATTCAACATCAGCCCCTCCCCCTCCCCAAATCTAAGCTGGAAGTCCCAACAGACCCTCCCTCTCCTTGCTTCTCTACATTCCATCAACACGCCCAGGTACCTTACCTCCCGGATTGTTCTGGAATCTGCCTCCCACCCCTGCTTTGATTTAGTCTCCAGTCATCTCTTGCTTGAATTATTTTCAGAGTTCTAAACAGTCTCTCTGACTCCACTCTTGCTCCCCCCAAGCCCACCTACCTGGGTGAGATTGTAGAATCCCATCATGCCTCTCTGCCCTGGGGGGGGGGGACCCTGCCGAGGGCCCCATCAGCCCCTAGAAAATCCCAAGATCACTCTCTGGGCCTCTGGTCTTGGAAACCACACTGGTTGTTGTCGTTCCCTGCTCAGAGTATGATGTTTCTCTCCTCTGGGCCTTTGCTCAGGCTGTTACCCTCTGGGTCCTTCCCTCCCTGCCTGGCTCACTCTGCCTTATCAGTTAGACTCAGACTCTCTGCCAGACCCTCCTTCACTGCCAGCTGCACCCCTGCCATATCCAAGTACCTGGGGAGGAAGATTCTCTGCATTTCCACCATGGTTTCCAGTCACGTCCTCAGAAATCAGTGCTTCCCACAAAGCCATGAGTACGTCAAGGGCCGGGGCCTCTGTAGTGTGGTTTGGAGCCAGGGACCCACAGTTCTCTGCAAATATCAAAGGAGCCCCCAGGGTCTGTGAAGGAAGGAAAGGTCACTGAGCACTGTCTGGCCGGGCTGCAGGGCATAGACGGGCAGGCTGTGAGTACTGATACCAGGGTTAATGCTCTGCGGGGGCTTTGCTGTCCTGAGTGGAAGGCTCTTCCTCCAGGCCAGGAGGACATTATCCTTAGGAGTAAAAGCTGTCTGGCCTCTGGAGAGGTCTCTAAACCCGGGACTCCCCTGTCCTGCCTGAGGGTCGGGAGCAGTTGAAGCAGCTCCCTCTGGCACAGAGAGGAGAGATCTTTCCCGTCATCAAGCTGGAAACATCAGAGCACAGTGGAAATTCATCATCAATTAAGTGCATGCTCTGTTTCAGCCCTGGGAGGGGTACTCCTGGGGTGGGAAGGTGAGCCCTGAGCTTCAGTCTAGCGAGGCAGGTGGGTGAGCAGGCAACAAAAATGGCGCCGAGTGGAGGGCGGCTGGGCAAGCACGGGCTGCCCTCGGGGCACAGAAGAGCAGGCAGAGGCAGCAGGAGGCACAAAGGGCCCAAGGTTTTGGTTCCTCTGGAAACGGGGATAATGATACCTACCTGCACTAGTCAGCTATTATCATAGTAATGCTGTGTAACAAATAGTCCTCACACTCAGTGACTGATAACAGAACCAGTCTTTATTCTCAAACTCGAGGGTCTCAGATGACTGTAGCTCAGCTGATCCAGGGTGGGTGTGGACGGACTGCTAAGCTTTGGGCTGTGGGGGTTCCTGGGTTTGGGCTGAGTTCAGATGTGATCCACCTGTCTGTTCTGGGGCACAGGGTGAAAGCTTTCCGGGGAAGCTTTTCTTACCCCGGGGTTCTGGAGAGCAAGCAAGGAGCCAAACTGTGCCAGCATATTTAATGTTTCCGTTTCTGTTCTGTCCACTAGCATTCCATTGGCCAAAGCAAGTCATGGGGTCAAGTTCAGCTTCAGTGGAGTGGGGAAGTGCATCCTGAAGGAATGTGAATGTTTGCTGAATAATTAAACACCCAGCTGTTGCCACTGCCTCAGAGAGTTGCTGTAGGATGAGACGTGGTGCCACTTGCCTGAGCACATGGTAGTGAGTGCTTATTAGGTGCTAACCATTATCGAGGGGATGTAAGGACAGGCCATATCCTGAATGTCTTGATAAATCATGTTAAAGATGTTCATGTTTGAATTTTCTCCCTGAGGACAGTGGGGAGCTATTGAGACTTTCATCAGGAGGGTGACATAGTTTGATTCGGATTTTATTTATTTATTTATTTATTTATTTTTCAATATATGAAATTTATTGTCAAATTGGTTTCCATACAACACCCAGTGCTCATCCCAAAAGGTGCCCTCCTCAATACCCATCACCCACCCTCCCCTCCCTCCCACCCCCCATCAACCCTCAATTGACTCGGATTTTAGAGTGATCCCTCTGGAAGCACAGTGGAAGATGGTCTGGAGGAAGTGAGGCAAGGGCACACCTCAGGCCGGGGATGATGAACAGGAAGTCATCATGGGAAAGGAAAGGTGCCATGAATTCCTGAAATGTCAAAAAGTGGTCTGTGGGATAAAGAAAGAGATGGAGTGTGGAGGGGAGGGAAGTGCTCAGGGCGGCTTCCTGGTTCTTGGCTTGGGTGACAGGGACGTGATAATGAGATCCTCCAGCTGGGAATGCAAAAGGAGCAGGTGGATGGGGAGTGGGGGGCGGGAAGGATGAGCTGGCTTGGACATGTTGGATGTGAGATTCTTGCAAACATGCAGATAGACGTGCAGATCTTGGAGATTAGGAGGAGAATTCGGACACGGGGCATATGCATTTGGGAGTCATGTCAACTACACTAGGCAGCGAGGGAGTCCTCAGTCATCCCAGTTTCCAGGGGTTGGAAAATATGCTGTGTGGGTATAAAGGAATTTTCACTGGCATACAATAACATGTGGCCGACATTGCTAGTTCCTTTCAGCTCTCCATTCTCACGTTCTTCTTCCAAACTGAACCCTGAAATTATTTGGAGGTAGCAAGGCTCAGGTAAAAGACTGCAGTCACCGGCCTCCCTATCTAGCCAATAAGTTACAAGTAGAAGTAACGTCTCTGAATTCTGGGAAAGTTCCTTAGAACATAAGGCCATGCCTTTCTCTTCCTTTCTCTATCCTACAGCCTGGTAGTCAGATGCGATGGCCGGAGCTCTAGCAGCCACTTTGGACTAGGAAGCCAAGAGCCGAATCCTGGGCGGCTGTGGTGAAGAGAAAAGAGTCTGCATTTCCAACACCTTCCTGGAGATTCTATACCAGCCCTGGACTGCTTTTTTACCTAGAAACAAAGAAAACCTCTCTTGTCAAGCCACTGGTATTTTTTTTTTTCTGTTAAATTCAGCTGAACTTAGTCCTAATGAAAACATTATGATTCTGCGGTATTTGGTCAAGCTATAGCCTTGTACCTGCAGGCATTTCCAGTCAGCTGCGTTAATCTCTGCGGGCTGGACAGTGAAACTCAAACGCCTGGGTTTGCACGGCGAAGGTGTGCTGCGCCACCTGGTGGACACCTATCAGATGGCACTTCTTTGGAAGAAAGCGCCCCGCAGAGCTGGGAACTGGGATGCTTTCTTTCCTGGCCTGTCCTGCTTCTGCCAGCAGCGATCTGCACCCCAACTTGCTACTTTGATCCCAGTCCCAAGCCATCTTTTAGCCGGCGACGAAGTGAGGGCTCCAGAGTCCTAGATGTCAGTGGACCTCTGAGAAGTCCAGGAACTCCTGACTGCCCTGAGTCTGTCTGGTCAGGTGTGCTCCCAGAACCAGCTGGGGCTGTTTCTAGCTATCCCTGCTGGCAGTGCTCCCCACCCCACCAGGTTGAGGACTTCTGTACTAAATAAAGGGTTCCATGTGACCTCTTCTTCTGCAGACTCTGGTCTCAGAGCAATAGTTAAAGCAGGAGACAAGGTGGGGGGCGATGACTCACTGCCTCACTGAGCAGGAAATGAACACCAAGGGAGCCTAACCTGGCGGCAGGGCTGGAACAAATGGATTTGTGGCCTTTTGAGCCGCTGGCGAAGGAGGCTCCTGTGGGCGAGCTTATTAATGCTTCCTTCCGCTGACCGCCGGTGCAAACCCGAAATGGCCAGCACTGTCGAAAGTCGAGTTCAAACCTGCAAAAAACGAATCCTGGAGTTTCAGAAATTCCAGAGATTTGGTGGCACCTGGGCACAGGGCACCTAGGGTTACTCCCCGGGACAGTGTGCGACCCGGCATCTGCCTTCTTTCTCTGGGCTCCGTTCGGTACACAGGGAGGCAGAACATCTTCCAGCCCTGACATGGTGCTGCCACGGGGGCCTTTGTGATGGACGTGGCCTTAGGTCACTAAGCAGAGGTAGCGGAGGCTTTGGGGGGAGCACGAAGAAGAGCGGGAAGATGGTTTCTCCAGCTTTTACCCCAGAGCAGAGGTGGACCGCCTGCCGCTTTGGTGGTGTGTGTGGGGGGAGGTGGATGCTGCGGGGGCAGTGGTGGGATTCATCACACTGAGGCACAGCCTTGGTTTTCCCTGGTGGGGAGGGGAGGAGAGGAGAGGGCAGACAGAGCAGCCCAGGGTCAAGGACAGCGGGGCGGTGAATGTTAAGAAGATTGAGCTGGCCGGGGCTCCTGGGTGGCTCAGTCTGTTAAGCCTCTGACTTTGGTTCAGGTCATGATCTTGCGGAGTGCAGTTCGTGAGTTCAACCCCCATGTCGGGCTGGCTGCCGTCAGCCTGTCAGCGCAAAGCCCGCTTTGGATCCTCTGTCCTTCTCCCTCTGCCCTTCCCCTGCTTGCACTCTCTCAGTGCAACATTTAAAAAAAAAAAAAAAGAAGATTGAGCTGGAAGAAGAAACAAGATCAGGGTGGGGGGGGGTGCAGGGAACACACCCCCAGTCCAGAAGCTGTGTACCTCAGGACTGGGAGGAAGGAGTTGGAATCAGCCTGGCATCGCGGGTCTCCCAGGTTGTGGGACTTGAGCAGATTTGTGGGTGTGGATTGGCGGAGCTGGGGCCAGGCCAGGCCCTGCATGCCCCTGGGCCACTGGGGTTAGAGTCCTACTTCCTGTGATTAGGACCTAGAAACCAGGAAGCCCCTGCCACCTAACTCTTTATCCTTTTTATTCTTAAAAAGACAACGAGAAAATTCTTTTTTTTTTTAAATGTTTTTACTTATTTTTGACAGAGAGAGAGAGAGACAGAGCACGAGTGGGGGAGGGGCAGAGAGAGAAGGGGGAGGCACAGAATCTGAAGCAGGCTCCGGGCTCCGAGCTATCAGCACAGAACCTGAGGTGGGGCTTGAACTCACGAACTGCGAGATCATGACCTGAGCCGAAGTTGGACGCTTAATCGACTGAGCCACCCAGAAGCCCCAATAAGTTTTACTTGAGAGAGAGAGAGAGAGAGAGAGAGAGAGCATGAGTGGGGCAGAAGGGCAGAAGGAGAGAGAAAATCCCAAGCAGGCTCCGACGTGGAGCTCAATCCCATGACCCTGGGATGAAATCAAGAGTTGGACGCTCAACTGACAGATCCACCCAGGTGCCCCGGGAATAATAATAATAATAATAATAATTTTTAATGTTTATTTTTGAGAGAGACAGAGACAGAATGCGAGTAGGTTAGGGGCAGAAAGAGAGGGAGACACAGACTCAGAAACAGGCTCCAGGCTCTGAGCCGTCAGCACAGAGCCTGACGCGGGGCTGGAACCCACGGCCTGAGCGAAGTCGGATGCCCGACCGACTGAGCCGCCCAGGCGCCCCAACAATGGAAAAACTCTTAAAGGAATCCCAGTACCTGCTGGCTCTGAGACAAGGGTTTCTCTGTGACCTCCCCTCTCCCCACCCCCCAGCCTCCCCAAAGCTGAGGCTGCCTTCCCTGAAAGGCCTCGAAACGCAACAGGTTCTTGTTTCTCTAAATTGTCTGGCTTCCTTTTTGTTATGTAAAGCAACCAGATTCACTCCAAGCTTTCTGTATTTGCATCTCCACCTGGAGTGGAGCAAAACACGGCAGCATTCTGTTTTCCTCGGGAAGGAAATGTGCTGGGGCTGGAGGAGGGGGGAGGGAGTGTAAATCTGTTTTTCTCTCTTCTTTTCTCTTGGTGGGATCTTTGTACTCTTTTGCAAAGAAGGTTGGGGGCGGGCTGGGGGTGTCTCTTCCTACTCGGAACCCAGCCCTGTGTTTCTCCTTCTGCTGTTGCAGATGGGGGTGCCTGCCAGCATTTCTTTCCAGGAAGCGCTGGGACTTTGGCCCTGTCTTGGGGGGGTGGGGGGTGGGATGCATAGAACCAATCCCGTTCCATTTTCCCAGAGTCTGAGCCCCTGGCAAGTATGGGTGGATGGAGGCGTGTGTAACTAGGGTCCCCCTCCTGGGTACATCTGCCACCCGTCCCCCACCCCCTAACCAAACACACAGAGATGTCTGGGCAGCTCTGAGAGTTTCCCTGTCGCCGACCCTATATTCTGGGGTCTGTGAGCTGCTGGGGACTTGGGCCAGCCTGTGCACACAGGAGGCAAATTATGGGATGTGCTCATGATCTGGGTGGAACAGTCTGCTTACACCAAAGGGTGAGGTCAGGGGTCCTCCTCTGGGAGATTAACCCCAAGGACCACTGAGTGGACCTGTCTTTGGGTCCAGATGACCCTGGCACTATCTGACCACCACTGGTCCTGTTTCCTAGGGGCCAACGTGGCTCTGAGAACAATCGGAGCTGGATGAGGTGCAAGGTGGGAACAGAGGGTCCCCCTCTTCGTTTGCTGCCTTTCAACTGGTTCTGTTCCCAAGACCCTTCCTAGGTCCCTCTCCTCTGTTCTGTCTCTCTGGGGACAGGTCCTGCGGCTGTGGCTCCTAACCTAGAAGTTCCACCAGCGGGAGGCCCTGGTGGGAGACTGACTGGGGAGGGGGGTGGTGTCTTTGCCCTCCTCTCTCTCCAGCAGGGACGGACAGGCCTGCAGAGGTCCAGCTTCCCCTGTTGAGCCTGGCCACTGGGTCTGGGAACACCTTTTCCTTTCGCTGTCCCTGGTCCTGGACTGGAAGTATCTTATCTGCTATTGCCCGGTGCCTGCCTTCTTCTTAGTTCCTCCAGCCCCCTGAACTAGGGGGTCTCTGTGCTAGTTTCTGCTTCCTGTATCCAGCTGGTTCCTTTATCCTGGCCCTAATGACACTGGCAGCAAATCTTACAATCGCTTTTTGATTACGTTCGGATATTAAACAGCCCCATCAGGTTAATTTAAAAGTCCCTTCCGTCATCCACTCCAAGGTTTTCCTCTCCTCCCGGGCCCAAGGTCCTGGCCTGGAGATAAGTTGGGTTGGCTTCCCCTCCCTGCCTGCTTTCTGCACCGGCTCCTGGAGGCCAGGCTGGGGTGGGAGAGGGATTGAGGAAACATTGTTCTGCTGATGTGGCCTGTTCAGGCTGTGCTTGGGCTCTGGATGGCAGATGGCAGACAAGTGAGGCCCATTAGGTTGAGGACAAGGTGGAGAGCAGGGAGCTGTATGGGGACCTTCTCCTGCTGGGTCTGGGACATATATGCAGAGAGCAGGGAACTCATGGTTGGAACTTTGGGGTCGTATGATGCTCAAAGATGTCGAGGAAGTACATGAAATTTTAGGTCTTACATTAAAAATACACAGGAGTCCTAGGGGCGCCTGGGTGGCTCAGTCGGTTGAGCACCTGACTTCAGCTCAGGTCATGATCTTGTGGTTTGTGGGTTCGGGCCCCGCATGGGGCTTTGTGCTGACAGCTCGGAGCCCAGAGCCTGCTTTGGATTCTGTGTCTCCCTCTCTCGCTGCCCCTTCCCTGTTCACGTTCTGCCTCTCTCTCTCAAAAATAAATAAACGTTAAAATTTTTTTAAAAAAATAAGTGGAGGTTCTGTATGCTTAATACTATCAGCTTTGGGCTTTACAGAAGATCCATAGACACTGAAAACCCATTCTCCTGGGACTTTTCCAGGCCTTGTTCTCATCCTTTGGGGTTTGTTTTTTTAAGTTTTTTTTTTTAATTAATTTATTTATTTTGAGAGAGAGAGATACAGATTGTGAGTGGGGGAGAGGCAGAGAGAGAGAGGGAGACACAGAATCTGAAGTAGGCTCCAGGCTCTGAGCTGTCAGGGCGGAGACCAACTCGGGGCTCAAACTCCCGGACCGTGAGGTCATGATCTGAACCTAAGTCGGAGGCTTAAACAACTGAGCCACCCGGGCTCATTGCCCCCCCACCCCCCAATTTTAAAAATGGCTGAGAAAAACTTTGTTGATTTTAAATATTGTATCAGTTGTCATAAAAGCGCTTTGCTCAAATCCTATAATGTTTGGGCTCTTTCACCTTTTTCCTGCCATACAAATAAAAGCTCCCCGGGTTCCTGGAATATGAAGCACAACGAACGTTTGTTTGCTTAATTAACATCCCTCGGGCACCAGGGAACCCAGACTAGTGTTGCCTGGACCATAGCCACGCCTTCCCACCAGATTCCCTGGGTAGGAACAGGCAACCAGAACAATGTGGCAAAGGACAGCAAGGTCACACTAATGGTCAGCTAGGGGTGGGTCCCCCAGCCTAGTGGACGAGCCCACACAGCTTCTCTTTAGAGGAGACTACAGTAGGTAAGGGAAGTGGGGGAGCTTTTCTCTAGCCCCTCCAAAGCCCAAACTCCAGTCTCAGATCTTCCTACCAGTGAGGTGCAGGGCAAGGAGAAAATGATGGCTACCCCTCCCCCCCCACGATTGGACGGATGATGAAGAACAGGAATGGGACGGGTTGGCCAACTCCCAGATCGTCATTCAGGGGTGTGATAGGGAAGAGAGAACTGCATCTGCGGGCTGATTATATTCCCCATGTCTTCTCTTTGGGATTGGAGGAGAAAGTCTGGGGAGAGGTCGGGACCCAGGAAGAAGCAGGCTGCTTTCTCCATCAGTTCCATCAATGAGCAAAGGGGGGCCCTCCCGTTCCCCTCCCTTTCTCTTTTAAAATTTGGATTTTATTTATTTATTTATTTATTTATTTTTCGTGTTTTATTTATTTTTAAGAGAGAGACAGAGCATGAGCAGGGGTGGGGCCGAGAGAGAGGGAGACACAGAATCCGAAGTAGGCTCCAGGCTCCGAGCTGTCAGCACAGAGCCTGACGCGGGGCTCGAACTCACGAACCGCGAGATCATGTTTTTATTTTTTAATCCTGAGAATATAGTACCCATTCGAAACCATTAAAATCCAAATTTTAGGGGCGCCTGGGTGGCTCAGTTGGTGAAGCATCCGACTTTGGCTCAGGTCATAATCTCGCGGGTTGTGGATTCAAGCCCCACGTCGGGCTCTGTGATGACAGCTCAGAGCCTGGAGTGTGCTTCAGATTCTGTCTCCTTCTCTCTCTCTGCCCCTTCCCCACTTGCACTCTGTCTCTCTGTCTCTGTCTCTGTCTCTCTCAAAAATAAATAAACATTGAAAACAACAACAAGAAGTCAGCACTGGAGAGAAGGCACCCTGGCAGTGGCTGTGTGGGTGATTATTGCTCTCCCTAGGGTGGGCCGGGCCTGGAGGAACCCAGAAACTGACCTGCCCCTCCATTGCCCCGCCCTCCCCATCCTTCCCTCTGCTCCACCCTTACACCCCCCTCCCTCTTCCTCTGAGTGAGGATACATCCAGAAATCAGGTCTGCAACCCAGAGCAGGGCCCTCCCCCTGCCCACGTTGGCTCCCTGATCTTGGACTTCAGCCTCCAGAACTGCGAGCCATAAACTTCTGCTGTTTATAAGGCACCCAGCCCGTGGTATTTTGTTACACACTAATTGTGTGTGACAGGCAACCAATTTCATTAGTATCTTCCTGCCTGTCTTTCTAGGGCATATATAGACCCCGAAGACCTTTCTCCACCAGTGCAGAGAATGTCCTCGCCCATACAATTTCTTTCACAATCACCTGGAATTGCGTTGTGTGGATGCAGCATTGTTTATTCAGACCTGCAGGATCTCACTAGTAGATGGATATTTGGGTTGCTTCCAGACTTGGCTATCACGGACGCTACCGTAGTGAATCACACATGCGCATGTTTTCCCCGTGTTGGTAGCTAGATCTCTGCGTTAAAGCCCTAGGAGTTGGATCAGTGTGTCACGGGGTAAAGGTGCTTTCTGCAGTGTCTTCCTTGGCTGAATCACTTTGCATGCCCATCAGCGACATCCCACAGGCCCCGGCAGACTCCCAAGACGCAGCTGTCGGTCTATTTTTTAAAGCCAATCTGCTAGGTAAATCTAGTATTTCGGTGAGTGCCATTTGCCCTAGTAATAGAGGTCTTTTCTGGGGTGGAGTGGACCAAGGTGAAGGGAGGTCAAGGCCACTTGCTTTCTCATCTGAGTGTATCTCACATGCATGACCTACTGCGTGGCCTCGCCCCCTGTGCCTCCCACAAGAAGCAGCACAAGGAGTGGAGCCTGAGGGGTTTGTTGCCTGTCCCTGGGGGGCACTTGGGCTTCTAGGTGGGGTTAGCTGGGGGTCCTTCACACAGACCTGTAAGTCCCATTATAACTAAAAGGGTCAGGCATTAAGCAGTCCCCCTCCTCCTCAGGGATCCAGCGCTGGACGTAGTTGGGGCCACCGTCCCGCGGCCACACGATCACGGGGTCTCTGGACGCCAGGGATGGGTCCTCATCGAAGAAGTTGAAAGGCCGGAGCAGGAAGCCCACAGAGTTCCCTGGTGTGGCAGTGTTAGGGATGTCCTCTGAGTGGGGGATGTGCAGGAAGCCCACTGTGACCCAGGCCACCAAGTCCTGTGGGAAAGAGGGGTGGGCAGGGCAGGGGAAGCTCAGAGAGGAGAGGGGTGGGCAGCCCCCTCAGACCCCATTAAAAAAATTTTTTTTACATTTATTTGTTTTTGAGAAACAGAGTGAGACAAAGTGTGAGTGGGGGAGGGTCAGAGAGAGGAGACACAGAATCTGAAGCAGGCTCCAGGCTCTGAGCTGCCAGCACAGAGCCTGATGCGGGGCTTGAACCCACGAGCTGTGAGATCATGACCTGAGCCGAAGTCGGAAGCTCAACCGACTGAGCCACCCAGGCGCCCCACTCAGACCCCATTTTTAAGGGGCAGACCACTGAGCTTGCCCGCCACACAGCGAGTGGCTGCCGTCCATCTCGGAACCGGGCACAGATCTGGTCTCGGGCTAGGGCTTGGGGAAGGCGGGGCCAGTACCTCATTTTCGATGTTCTCATTGTTTTTAAGAAACTCCTCAAAGACCACAGGTGGGTCCCAGGGGTCATTCTGGTTATAGATGCTGCTGCTGCACATTTCTGATTCTCGGTACTTGGTCACGGCCAGGGGGTACCTGCCCAGAAGAGACACCAGGTGGCTTTGGGGGCCAGGGAACCTCCCAGCCCTTCCGAATGATGGCGGAAAGTTACTGCCTTCCCCCAAGTGTGAGATCATCTCCGGGGCGTCAGCCAGACTGACCGACCGTCAACCGAGGCTCTGGTGCTTGGCAGGGCCCTCCACCCCTCCCCCCTCCCCAAACACAGAGCCCCAGACACACACATGCTCGCAGGTCCAGAGACACCACCAAGAGGACTCAGAATCTCATAGATAGAAACATGGTTGCACACAGACATTTGAACACTGAGAGGAACCTGGGGCCCTTCTCTGCCTCCCAAGCCTCCCTTACCTGGCCCAGGTGATAGCCTGCTCCTCCTGCCAACCCAGGGGCAGCACCTGGTCGGCCATGGAGTGGATCTGAAGTCGGTAGCTGCGCTTATGGCCCCAGCGGTTCTCCCTGGGACTGGCAAAGAGCAGGTACTTGGGCAGAGGCTGTCTGAAGCGAAAGGCCGCCTGGCGCTCCCGGTGGTAACTTGTCTGCTCCAGGGTCGGCTGCACCAGCTGGTGTCTGGGGCTCCAGGGATTGGTGATATTTTCTAGCTTCATCTGCAGGGTCTGGAAGCTATTTTTGGTGCCTACAGGTGTGCAGGAAGAAGGAGGATGAGAACCAAGCCCCCTGACCTGAAATATCCTCATTCTGTGCTCGGATCCCCATCCCAGACGCCCTCTGAGAGCAAACCACCAGGAGAGGAGCACAGAGGATCTCGGGGATGCACACCGAGCTTGCTGTAAGGGTAAGAGGAAGGGATTAAAACCAAGAAACCGTGGAGGAACGAGGAGAAGACTCCGAGTCAGGCCTGTTCTGATAGTGATTTGAGGTCAAGCCAAGTCTGTCATGATGCCCCTGCCATATTCTATGGGGACATCATCAATCCAGGAGACAAGGAGTATTGTGGATGACATCTTAGGGTGCTGGGCAGCGACATTTCCTATACTCCAAGGCGATGTCTCCACTGTAACCCTCTGCAAGTGCACCTTTCTGCCTAATCCATCCCCTTGCGGGGGGGGGCCAATGCAGCCCCCCTGCCGGGGAAGGGCAGGGTGTCACATTCACTGCTTTTCAGGGGCTCACAGATTTCTAGCAAAGGCTCCTGATTTTATGATGCAAGTGTTTGGTGGGAGGGTCTTTCCAGAGCCCAAGTCCTACCTGCCACATCCAGGTCGACGCGGTAATGCACTAAGTGAGTGTGAATGTTGCCAAGCAGGTGTGTGTGCAAGCGAGTCCCATGGCGCAGCCCCTCTGGGGTATAGAAGGTGGCGTGGACGTAGCCGGTGGCATGCATCTTGGCCTCCATCACCCCGTTGGGGTAGAAGATGAAGTCCCAGATGTAGTCATAGTTGTAGACTGTTGACGTTGTTCGTAGCACCAGCACCTGGCCCTGCAGGCCTGCATAGAAGTTGAAGCCGCCGCTGAAGTTGGAATTGAAGTGTCGCCTGAGGGGCACTCCCGTGGGCATCTCAAAGACACAGAGGGCTCGGGGGTAGCGCACCGGGTCATCGGCATCGTAGTAGTGGAGGGCATCTAGGAAGGTGGCTGTGTCCGGGCAGTCGATGCCAGGGGCTAGCTCATGAGTGACGCTGCCCAAGCCCCAGCCCACATCGATGTACTTGGTCTGCATGCCCGCAGGCGTGTGTCCTCCATACAGCGCCACCGCCTCCTGCACGCTCACCTCATAGGCTACACGCTCGCACCCGAAGTGCACGTTCAGGACCTGTAGCCCCGAGGAGGAACGCAGCCTGAAGGAGAAGCTCCAGCCGCCGTAGAGCACGGTGTTGCCCTCCAGCCGGTAGCGGGGACCTTGGGGCTGGACCAGGCGGGGGCCAGTCACATTGATGGGGGTGGGGAAGTCCCCACGTGGCTTGTAGGAGGAGAAGAGGGGTGGTTCCTCCGTGCTCTTTTCACTCTTGCCCTTGGGCGATGGGTCCTCCAGAACCACCACGTCTACCTCTCTGTCCTCGTACTTCCGCGCCAGCTCTTCCGGGCTCCGGTAGAACTTCCCATTGTACCAGACCCGCTCCACCGTCCAGTTTCGGGCGTCGGTGCTTCTGTGATCCAGGAGGAGCTCCAGCCCAGTGGGGTGCAAGAAGTAGCCTTCTACAAAGCGCTGCAAGATAAACCAAGAGCGGCGCTCGCCGGAGGCCAGGCCCCGAGGCGCCACGTCTGTGAAAGTCAGGCATCGGGAGTGACAATCTTGGTAGGAGAAGCCTGTGGTATCGAGAAGAAACTGGTGCAGGGGCTTCGTGGCCTTTTTCAGGGCGTGGCCCAGGAGGGCATACTCCTCCGAGGAGATGGGCCTGGAGGCCCAGGTGGCCTGGTGCCCAGGCTTGGGGGGCAGCTCTCTCATGTAGTAGGGCCATGGCAGGGGCCCCACAGCGAACTCGGTGATGTTGGGGTGCTCCTGGGCTCCGAAGAAGATGACGGCACGTGCCTCCCGCACGGGAGGCCTTCCACCTTTGTCCAGAAATTTCAGTACGTGTTGCTTCTTGGGCAGCAGCATCTCAATGAGGAACACGGAGTTCTTGGCCAGGGTTGGTGTTCGGGAAGGCTCCAACCTCAGCTCCTTATGGGACCAGAGGAAGTTGCGCACGGCCTTCAGCTCTTGGGCACTCAGGTCCTCGAACACCCTGGCCTTGTGGTGCAGGGTCCGTGGGGTGCACTTGGTCGCGGCCACTGTCTGCAGCGCCAAGATGGTGGCAATGGCCCAGCCAAGGGCCAGGGTCTCTCGCTGCATGGCTCTGGAATGGAGTAGCAGAGATTAACTTAGTTGTTTTATGGGAGGAAGTGAGTTTCCACGAGCCTTGCACAGCGATGTCCCTTGGCTGGGTGGTTTTCCTGCAGCCTCAGCCCCCTCCGCTACCCACTCCAGTGGGAGCCAGGCCTCCATGGCAGCTGGGGCCCCGATGCTGCTCAGGTCTGTGCTTCCCACCAGTTGTAATTCTGCCCTCTCCTTGCTCATCTGCAGGCCTCTGCGAGTCCTGTGCATTTTCTTCCCTAATGAACTCATTTTGCCCTTTTCTGTGTATTTGCTCAGCCGGGCAGAACTTTGGGTTCTTACCTCTCCACCTTGAGTGCTAGTTGTGTCATTAGGTATTGACAGCAAAACTACATTTCTGATACAATATGATATTTTTCATGTAGATACATTTTGAAATTTAGTGTAGAAGTTCAAAGAGTCAGCCCCAGGGTCAGGCTGCTTGTGCTCGGGTCCTCGTACGTGTTACCACTAGGACCAGCTGTGTGACCTTGGGCAAGTGGCTCAGGGTCTCTAGGCCTCCACTTTTTCAACTACACAATGGAAATAATGACTGCGACAGCTACCTCTAGAACTGATGCAAGAAACAAATTGGACAATAAAGATAACGTGTTTAGAACTATGCCTACCTTCTAGGAAGCACCCAAGAAATGCTAGCTACTCTTCTTTTTAATTTTTTTTTAAGTATATTTATTCATTTTGAGAGAGAGAGGGAGAGAGAGAGAGAGCGCATGAATCAGGGAGGGGCAGAGAGAGAGAGAGAGAGAGAGAGAAAATCCCAAGCAGGCTCTGCGCTGACAGCCTGATGCGGGGCTCAAACTCAAGAACCATGAGATCATGAGCTGAGCCGAAGTCAAGAGTCGGACGCTAAACTGACTGAGCCACCCAGGCGCCCCTACTATTCTTTTTAAAGTCAACTATGAAGATACGATCTGTGATACCAACATACGTAAAAATGGAAGCAATGTAAAGTAATTCGACTGTGATTAGGCTGTAGACCTGTGGCTCTGAGGGTGCGGACGGGGTGGCCAGCCCTGCTCCAGAATGTTTTGACACTTCTGGTGGAGCCCTCAGCTTGCGGCTGCTAGACCATCCACGCAATGTGGAGCCATCCCAAGTGGCATTCAGGGAGATGCCTCTCCTCCTTCCATTTTGGGGGACTGTGTCAGGCCTTTTCACGTCATTTTCCCACCCCCAGGGCTGCCACTAGAGCCCCCTCTGGGTTTCTCATCTTCTCCCCTGGCCCTGGTGGGAGGGCCCTAGGGACTCACAGGAGACTTCGGGACTGCTGGGTGAACCCAGAGCCAGCAAAAGGACATGGGGTGAGCATGTGATCTGCTATTAAATTTGCCAAGGCTCACCCCCCCACCCCCCCTTTTTTTTAGTAGATTTTACTTTTTAGAGCAGTTCTAGGATCACAGCAAAATTGAGCACAAGATACAGAGATTTTCCGGGTACCTCTGACCCCTACTCATATGCAGCTTCCCAATGAACAATGTTCTTCTCTAAAGTGGGTCATTTGCTATCATCTATGAACTCACACTGACACACCAAGGTCACCCAAAGTCCACAGTCGACATTAGGGGTCACCCTTGCTGTTGTACGTTCTACGGGGTTTGGCAAATGTGCCATGACATGCATCCATCATTATAGTATTGTACAGAGCAGTTTTTCTGGCCTAAAAAAATCCTCTGTGCTCCATCCGTTCATCCCTCCCTTCCCTCAAACCTGTGGCCACCACCCACCCTTTTATTGTCTCCATAGTTTTGCCTTCCCTGGGATGTCACGCAGCTGGAACCCTACACTGCATAGCTTTTCCAGATCGGCTTCTTTCACTTAGTGATAAGCATTTAAGTTCCTCCGTATGTCTCTTCTCGGTCAGGCTCCCCCCCCCCCTTATTTTTTTTTAATAATCTCTTAGGTCCAGATTTCTTTCTGCTTTGCTAAGGAGGAAGATGCGGAGGAGATCCGTGGTCCTTTCAACCTGAGCTTGGCTGTTCTTTTAGCTTTTACCTTTCCTGGTACAATCTTCTACTCTGACATCCAAGCGGGCAGCCGGTGAGGTGGACAATGGCAATGAGGCCCCAGGAGGAAGGAGAATTGGTAGCCAGGGAGAGCCCAGGCCGGGAAACGTGAGGCATGCCCTTCTTCCCCACTTCTCATCTCCAGCACTCTGAGAACAGCATCCATGCCCTCTCTGTGCCTTTCCTATCTCACCCCTCGGCGGTTTATGTTGCATACGAGTGTGCTGCACCCTGGAGTCATTTCCTCTGGGTTCTTTCCCCTTGTATTCTGGCTCGCCCACCCCTTGTGTCTGTGTTTCTCCCGCCCCCTCCCTCCACACCTTTCTCCCCCTGCTTCCATCCCCACCAGTCACCCCTTCACCCCTTCCCCTGCATCCCCCATCAGAACGCACCTGTGTGTTCCCCTGTGGGCTTGCCTCCGCTACCAGCCTTTGCCTCTGACTCCTTGAGCTTTATGGCTCCATGGACCCCGCCCTGGAGGGAGGGACAGGGCGAGGCATGGGCTGACCAAGGTGAGGAACTGCAGCTCAGGGGTTCCACAGTTGGCATAAAGCAACGTGAGGACGTGCACGGGGCTCTGGCTGCTGCAGCCAGGAAAGCTCTTGTTACACCTTCAAGGACCCACGTCTGGAACCTCCTCAGTCCTTCACCACTGTAGTGACCAGGGTCCACTTCTGTTTTCCCAAACAGCACATGGTCCTAGATCTGTCTCCCTATCATTCCTCCTGCCTCAGGGGACCTTCCATGAGACTTGCATGCTATCTTCTCCATTTTGAGCTGCGCGCACAATGCCGTCATCTGTTAAAGTAGGTGGTGAGTTTCTGGGGGTGCCTAGGTGGCTCAGTCAGTTAAGCATCAGCTTTTGACTTTGGCTCGGGTCATGATCTCATGGTTTGTGAGTTTGAGTCCCACATCAAACTCTGTGCTAACTGCACACAAAGCCTGCTTGGGGATTCTCTCTGCCCCCCACCTTCTGCCCCTTCCCCGCTCGTGGGCTCTGTTCTCTGTCAAAATCAATAAATAAACTTAAAAAATTAAAAAAAAAGTAGGTGGCGAGTTTCAGAGGTCAGAGATAAAGACCAGGGCAAGTTTACTAGTAAGTAAGCAGCCTCACTCGAAACAGTTACATGGACAAAGGCAGGGGCTGGTAGAGACACCAACATCAACAACAGACAATGTGACCCATATGTAGAATAGGGAACCAGAGATGGAATAGCTTGGGAGGGAGAAGCCCCTGAGTTGGTCAGAAGGTCTTGCTAGCCATCTCTGTGGGGAAAGGAGGGAGGAGCTGGCTGGGGACAAGGTCAGTCAGGATGGCTGGGGAACCTGGGAGTGGGGAGGGGAGCAGCACTGTGTAGCTCAGGTTGATGGTAAGGGGAACGTGGGCAAAGGAGAGAGCTCCTGGTCAGAGGGAAAGAATAGAATCGGGAATAGTGTGCGGCTTGGAAGGAGAGGTCATTATTCCCCCCATCACTACGTGTTGGCTTCCTGTTCTTTTGTTCTTATGTGGCTTTTGTATTTCTCATCATTATCTTCCTGTTACTTGTATTGCAAGTGATTTTGGTATTTATTGGCAGCTAGATCAAGGAAGGAGAAAACAATTAGTCAACCTGTTACTTGTTTGCAATTCTGGAAGGCCTTTGGTATCTCTAAGGAAAGGGATTAGCTTTAAAGGTTAAAATGATTGATGTAATGACATCTCTTACATCCTTTCTCCTTCATTGTCTGAAGGATTGAGGGTTGGTTAGTCTCCATTATGGGCTCACCAACACCATGGAGACTTGAGGATGTCCAAAAGAGACAAAGAGAGTTATAGGAACAACTTGACATTGAGAAGTGCAGTCTGTTTCCGTTCTACAAAAGACATCATAACCAGGATAATGGGGTGAGGACAGATCAGGAAAAGATACTTGTAAAGATTAGAACAGAGAGGGACCACACATAAAAGAATGAAGTTTGACCCTTAGCTCACACTATACACAAAAATTAACTCAAAATGGATCAAAGACGTCATGTAAAAGCCAAACTATAAAACGCTTAGAAGAAAACATAGGAATAAGTCTTCATTTTTTGAGTTCTTTAAAAAAAAATTGTTTATTTTGAGAGAGAGCGAGAGCAAGCAGGGGTGGGGCAGAGGGAGAGGAAAAGAGAGAATCCCAAGTGGGCTCCACGCTCAATGTGGAGTCCCGAGTGGAGTTTGGTCGCACGACTGTGAGATCATGATCTGAGCTGAAATCAAGAGTTGGACACTTAACTGACTGAGCCACCCAGGTACCCCAGAATAAATCTTCTTGACTTTGAGTTAGGAGGGATTCCTAGCCATGGCTCAAAAGCAGAAACAACCGAAGAAAAAACAGACAAACCAGACCTCACCAAAATCATAAACTTTTGTATTTCAAGGGACACCATCAAGAAAGTGAAGACAACCCAGAGAATATGAGAAAACGATTTGCAAATTGTATATCTGATAAAGGACTTGCAACTCAATAAGAAAAAGACAACTCAATGAAAAAAGTGGGCAAAGGATATGAATACATATTTCTCCAAAGAAGATACACAAATGACCAAAAAGCACTTGAAGAGATGCCCATATCATTAGCTATCAAGGAAATGCAAATCGAAATTATAATGAGTTATGACCTCACACCCACCAGGTTGTCTGGAGTCAAAAACCAGAAAACGAGTGTTGGTGAGGATGTGGAGAAATCAGAACGCTCATGCACTGCGGATGGGAATGTAAATGGAGCAGCCACTGTGGAAATTGTTGGCACTTCCTCCAACAGTTAAACACAGAGCTACCATCTAAATACCCAAGAGAAATGAAAACATATGTCCACACAGAAACTTGTAACAGATGTTCATAGCACAGTTACTCCTAGCAGCCAAAAGGTAGAAAAAACCCAAAGGTTTGTCACCTGATGAACGGATAAACACTGGAATGGTATTTGGCATTAAAAAAGGGTGAAGTGGGGCGCCTGGGTGCTTCAGTCGGTTAAGCGTCTGACTTCAGCTCCGGTCACGATCTTGCAGTCCGTGAGTTCGAGCCCTGCGTCGGGCTCTGGGCTGATGGCTCGGAGCCTGGAGCCTGCTTCTGATTCTGTGTCTCCCTCCCTCTCTGCCCCTCCCCCATTCATGCTCTGTCTCTCTCTGTCTCAAAAAATAAACGTAAAAAAAAAGGGTGAAGTTAGGTCATGATCTCACGTTTCATGGGTTCGAGCCCCACATCGGGCTCTGTGCTGACAGTTCTGATCCTGGGGCCTGCTTTGGATTCTGTGTGTCTCTCTCTCTGTCCCTTCTTCACTCATGCTCTGTCTCTCTTTCTCTCAAAAATGAATAAAAACATTAAAAAAAAAAAGAAAAGAAGAGTGAAATACTGATACATGCTACAGTATGGATGAATCTTAAAAAATATTATGCTAAACGAAAGAAGCCAGTTAAAGAAGACTACATAGTATATGCTTCCACTTAAATGAAATGTCCAGAATAAGCTAATCTATAGAGGCAGAAAGTAGAATTCGTGAGTGCTGAGGACGGGGGAGCGGGGTAGGAGTGATAGCTAATGGATATGGAGTTTCTTCGTGTGTGGATGACAATGTTCTAAACTTGACAGTGGTACATGTTGCACATTTCTGTGAACATACTAACATCCATTGATTATTAACTTTACCGGTGGATTGTATGGTATGTGAATAGCTCAAGAAAGCTGCTTTTAAAACAAAGTGACAGGGACTATATCTAGGAGCTCCTACAAATAAGCCAGGAAGAGGAAGCAAGGAACCTCGGGGCAACTTACAGAAGAGGAAACCAAAATGGTCCAGGGACACGAGGAGATGCTCCCATGTGGTGGGGATTAGAATGATGTGATTATTCGACAAGATCTCATTTCATGCTTGTTGCTGGCAGAAATGAGAAAGCGAGGTGGTGGAGATGTGGCGAAACGGGTAGCTTGAGCAGAGGCCGTGGGGAGGCATGCGGATGATAGAGCCTTCAGGAGGGCCGGCCCAGTATGTGGGCACCTAGATAGTTGCACACCCTACGGGACTCAGGGATGCTACTTCTGGCCCACATGCCACAGATTCGCCCACAGATCCACCAGGTAGGACTCAGACACACACTGTGGTGGAAATGGGAGCTGGAGGCCATCTGGGTGTCCATCACCAGGACAGGCAGCCAGCGAGAGGCGGTCAGTGTGCACCGTGGGGTACCGTGCAGTTGGTGGAAGTAGCGGAGTGGTCCACACAGCCACTCACTGGGGTGGGTCTTAAGAATGTAAGAGGAGGGGCACCTGGGTGGCTCAGTCTGTTAGGCTTCCGACTTCAGCTTAGGTCATGATCTCACGGTTCTGCTTATGGGTTCGAGCCCCGCATGGTCTCTCTCTCTCTCTCTCAAAAATAAATAAACATTAAAGAAAGAAGAACGTAGGAAGAAACAGGATGAATGATAGAGCACAATACCATTACATAAATTAAAACACGTGCACACAGAGCAACTGACATATTTTCAAGAACAGATGCAAATAAAAGGATAGACGCTTCCCCAGGAAATGTTGCCTGGGGAAGGTGGAGTGGGGACACACACACACATGCGCACACACACACAAGCACATGTATGCCCACATATATACACACACACATGTGCGTACAGACACATCCATGCACCCATATATATGCATATGTACATACATACACACATAAGAGAGACAGGGGAGACTTTGCATGGCCAGTGATGATTAGGTCTATGCACTGGGGTACATGCTTAATTCTGTAATGGATGTTTGTAAATACATAAAAGAAGGGTCTGAGAAGAAAGGCGAGTGGCTGCACGTTATCATCCTAGGGTAGAGGGGACAGGGTGGAGAGGACAGGTAGAGAGGACAGGGTAGAGGGGACAGGGTAGAGAGGACAGGTAGAGAGGACAGGATAGACAGGATAGGTAGAGGGGACAGGTAGAGAGGACAGGGTAGAGGGGACAGGGTAGAGGGGACAGGGTGGAGAGGACAGGTAGAGAGGACAGGGTAGAGGGGACAGGTAGAGGGGACAGGTAGAGAGAACAGGGTAGAGAGGACAGGGTAGAGAGGACAGGTAGAGGGGACAGGTAGAGAGGACAGGGTGGAGAGGACAGGTAGAGAGGACAGGGTAGAGGGGACAGGTAGAGGGGACAGGTAGAGGGGACAGGGTGGAGAGGACAGGTAGAGAGGACAGGGTAGAGGGGACAGGTAGAGGGGACAGGTAGAGAGAACAGGGTAGAGAGGACAGGGTAGAGAGGACAGGTAGAGGGGACAGGTAGAGAGGACAGGATAGACAGGATAGGTAGAGGGGACAGGTAGAGAGGACAGGGTAGAGGGGACAGGTAGAGGGGACAGGGTAGAGGGGACAGGGTGGAGAGGACAGGGTAGAGAGGACAGGGTGGAGAGGACAGGTAGAGAGGACAGGGTAGAGGGGACAGGGTGGAGAGGACAGGTAGAGAAGACAGGATAGAGAGGATAGGTAGAGGGGACAGGGTGGAGAGGACAGGTAGAGAAGACAGGATAGAGAGGATAGGTAGAGGGGACAGGGTGGAGAGGACAGGTAGAGGGGACAGGATAGAGAGGACAGGGTAGAGAGGATAGGTAGAGGGGACAGGGTAGAGAGGACAGGGTGGAGAGGACAGGGTGGAGAGGACAGGTAGAGAGGACAGGGTAGAGGGGACAGGTAAAGGGGACAAGGTAGAGAGGACAGGTAGAGGGGACAGGAAGCATCGCAGGCCTCCCACTTGGGGGATGAAGGACGAGGACAGGAGTAGTTTTGTAGGCAGGCAGGGAGGTGGGACGTACAAGCCTGAATCTCCCTTTTCATGTAAAGGCCAACCCAAAGTGTACACAGAAAGGTAAATCACAGGACAGGTAGCACAGAATAAAAGTGACATGAGCCATGCCCGAGGGTGAGTTCTGCCGGAGTTTAGAAAGAGATGCCCCTCGGACTGCAAGACTCCCCCGGTCTAGGCTCCGGCCCCTTCACACCACATTCCCAGGGCCGTGGCAGCCAAGCACGACTAACTGCGGGGCTTAAAACAACAGAACACTTTTTCCGTACAGTTTCGAAGCCTGAAAATCTGAGATGAAGGTGTTGGCAGGAACAGGCTCCCTCTGAAGGTCCTCGGGGAGGTCCCTCCTGGCCTCTTCTAGCTTCTAGGGTCACAGCCAACCCTTGGTGTCCCTTGCTTCCTTGGCTTGTAGACACATCAGCCCACCTCTGCCCCCATTGTCACCTGGTGTTTTCTGTGGTTCTCTGTCTCTGGGTCCCTCCTCTTATAAAGACACCAGTTACTTAATTCAGGGCCTGCCCTACTTCATCTTCACTGATTACATCTGTAGCGACCCTATTTCCAAATAAGGTCACAGTCTGAGGTTCCAGGAAGGATATGAAATTTGGGGGACATCATTCAATTCATCACAACCTCTTTACATGTCCCCCCTTTCAGATTCCAGTCCACGGCAGGCGAGTGAATTCTGAGCCCTGAGCTCAGGGCTGCTGACCCAAGGGCTCACAGATAAGAGCCTGAGTGGGGTCTTGGGGTGTATGAGGGACTGAGGAGGAGGAGGGTGCCCTGGGCAGGGGTCAGGGAGGAGCGGAGCCTTGGGGCTGAGATGTAGTGTGCTCCTGGGACCCTGAGCAGGGTGGGGGTTCTAGGTGGAATGGGGCACTGTGCCCAGGAAGGCAGAGGTGGAGATGTCCCAGATGGCGTGGACAGGGTGAGACCACGTTGTGCACTCCTGTGGAAATGTGGGGGTGGGAGAAGCCTGAGGGAATGCAGGGGAGACCATGCGGGACAGAGGTGTCTTTAGGAACGACCTCAAGGAACCAGGGACAAAACGAACACTTCTTGGGCAGAGTGCTGGGTGAAGCCATTGTTTTTGACTTAGGCAGGGGAGTTGAGGTGTGAAGTTCTGGAATTCGGCCTCATTGCTTTGTTAGCAGCTCTTTTCCCTAGCTCATCATGCTCTGTGTTTGGCTCTCGTCCCTCCCCATTGTGGGTGACCTTGGTTTCTGAAATAAGTCTCTCTCTTCTTGGGGTTAATGATTGACAACTGTTACAGATAACACTTGGGCAAAGACTGAGTCCTTTAAGTTCTGGGCCACCTGCCTCTCTTAAAGGGGCAGAGCTGATGGCCTTGGGGATGACGTAGGGGGCAGCAGGCCTGTTCTGGCGGGGAGGGGCAGTGGAATATGTGAAGATGGGTCTAGTGTCCGGGGTTGGTAGGCCAGAGATCACAGTTTTCCCATTGCTAAATCTTGACGCTGTTTCTAGAAAGTCACAGCACACCAGAGATAATTGGAGATAATCTAGAGAGTGGGAAAAAAAGAGCTTCACAGGGGCCTCCCCAGCTCCACTGGGGGTCCCAGAGCAGGGTGAGGGGCTGCAGGGGAGGGCAGCCGAATCCCTTGATTAGATCTCTGGGCTAATGAGGGACATCATAAGCTGTATCTCTGATTAGGGAAGGCTGGTTTGCAAAGGGAAAATTCTACCACCTTCTGAATGCAGGGTCATTGGTCATGAGGGACCCTGGTACTATTGATATTTTGAGTCTGACAATTCTGTGTTGTGAATTCTGTCCTATGCACCATGACACCTTTAGCGGCATCCTGGCCTCTATTCACTAGATGCCGACCGCCCCCGCTCCCCGCCCCGGTTGTGACAACCAGAAAAGTCTTGGGACATTGACAAGCAGAGGCCTATTTGTTTTCTTGTATTTCGCCATATTGCTCCATGCAGATACTGCGTTTTATACAAATGGAAGGCTTGGGGCAACCATTGCATTGGGCAAGTCTGTCGGGCCATTTTTCCAACATTTGCTCACTTCGTGTCTCTGTGTCAGATTTTGGTCATTCTCACATTATTTCAAATGTTTTCATTATTATTGTATTTGCTATTGGTGATCGGTGTTTAGGGATCCTGGATGTGACTGCTGTAACTGTTACAGGGCATCTCAAACTGCACCCATATGAGAAGGTGGATTTAATGGCTACACGTCACGGGTGGTCTGGCCGCTCCACCACCTGTCCCTTCTCCCATCCATCTCCCTCTGCTCAGGCCCCCCTAGTCCCTGAGATGCAACAATATGGAAATGAGGCCAATTAACCACCCACAGTGGCCCCTAAGTGTGCGAGTGAAAGGAAGGGTCATATGTTTCTCACTTTAAAATCAACAAAACTAAAAGGCAACTGAAGGAATGGGAAAAGATATTTGCAAATGACATATCCGACAAAGGGCTAGTATCCAAAATCTATAAAGAACTCACCAAACTCCACACCCGAAAAACAAATAATCCAGTGAAGAAATGGGCAGAAGACATGAATAGACACTTTTCTAAAGAAGACACCCAGATGGCCAACAGGCACATGAAAAATGTTCAATGTCGCTCCTCATCAGGGAAATACAGATCAAAACCACACTGAGATACCACCTCACGCCAGAGTGGCTAAAATGAACAAATCAGGAGACTATAGATGCTGGCGAGGGTGTGGAGAAACGGGAACCCTCTTGCACTGTTGGTGGGAATGCAAACTGGTGCAGCCACTCTGCGATGGAAGGGGAAAGTGGTAGGCTAAGTGAAATAAGTCATAAGAGAAAGACAGATACTATATGTCTTCACTCTTATGTGGATCCTGAGAAACTTAACAGAAGACCATGGGGGAGGGGAATGGGGAAAAAAAGTTACAGAGAGGGAAGGAGGCCAACCATAAGAGACTCTTAAAAACTGAGAATAAACTGAGGGTTGATGGGGGGTAGGAGGGAGGGGAAGGTGGGTGATGGACATTGAGGAGGGCACCTTTTGGGGTGAGCACTGGGTGTTGTATGGAAACCAATTTGACAATAAATTTCATATTAAAAAAAATTCTTATTCAATTAGGGGGGAAAAAAACCTAGACATGACTGAGCTCAGTGTGGAAGGCATTTTGAAAACCAAGGTGGGTCAGAAGCTAGGTCTTGGGCATCAGTGAGCCAAGTTGTGAAAGTGGAAGGAAACGCTCAGGAAGGAAATGAAAAGCGCTCCTCCGGGAACACATGGGTGGTAAGAAGGCAACAAGGCCTCCTGCTCGTGTGGAGAGAGTTGCAGGGGTCTGGACAGAAGGCCACACCAGCCACACTTGGACTCCTCAGATGGATCTGAAGGCGACTGAAAACCTTCTGGGAAGGATTCATCGTTCTAGAAGCCATGAAGAACGTTCGTGATTACAGGAAGAGATCAGATTATCAACATAATCCAGAGTTTGGAAGAAGGTGATTCCAACTCTCCTGGAGAGGACGTGGAGGGTTCAGGACCTCAGTGGAGGAAGTCACTGCGGACGCGGTAGAAACAGCAAGAGAACTGGGATCAGAAGTGGAGCCTTTAGAGGGGACAGGGTCGCCACCATCTCAGGATGAAACCTGGATGGACGAGGAGGGGCACAGAAAGCGGCTTCCTGAGGTGGCATCTCCTCCCGGTGGAGATGCCGCGAAGACACGGTCACAAGGGATTTGGAACGTTCTGGAAGCCTGGCCGGGGAAGCAGCGGTGGGGGCTGAGAGGACAGACCCCGGTTCGGGGAAAGTTCTCTGGGTAAAATGCCATCAAACAGCACCGCCCGCCACAGAGAAATCGTTCGTGAGAGGAAGAGCCACCCGGTGCGGCCAACGTCCCCGCTGTCTTATTTTCAGACGCTGCACAGCCACCCCGGCCTTCAGCGCCCACCACCCTGCCCGGTCAGCAGCCGTCATCGTCGGACAGGACCCCCTCCAGCAAGAGGATTAGGACCCGCCGGAAGCTCAGACGGTGGTTAGCACGTTTCAGCAATAAAGTCGCTTTTCACGGAGGTGTGTCCACTGTCGTTTTGGCCGCGGTGCTGGGGCACACGTCACACGCCGCAAACGTGTGGTGCAAACGTGCCTTCCGTGCACCGAGAAACCAACACCTCCCTTGACTCACTTTATTGCAATATTAGCTTTTCTGCAGTGGTCTGGAACGGAACCCGTGATATCTCCGAGGTACCCCTCTATCTCCTGGGGGGCAAAAACGCCCTCCTGCAGAGAGCCATTGGTCTGTGTGAAGCCCTCCTGATCTGTACCTGGAAGCAGGTGGCCTCCCCCCCCCCCCGACTCTCACCTGGATCTCCCAACCTGTTCTCCATGCTTTTGTGAGAACACAACTCTGACTGTGGCCCTTTCCTTGCTTTGGGGGGTTCCAGCTGCCTACTGGGTAAAATGCAAACTTATTTATTGGCATGAAACATCCCTGACCACCCAGCTCAATCTTCCTGTTGTTCTTGGAACACCACTCACCTCCAAAGTGCCTCCCGCCCCCTGCTCCTTCTGTTTAGCCTGGCTTGGGGGGGCCGCTCCTGGCCCCTGCCCCTTTCTTCCCTCGCCCCTTTGTTCTCTCTCCTCCTTCACTTACCGGCTCCGACAGTCAAGGCTCAGCACCACGGCCCTCTCTTGACCTGTTTTACACGCTCCAGGCAGCTGTGGTTTCCCTTTACATCCAGGGCACGCGTCTGGCTCTCGTACTGTGTTCTTCTGTCACCGGGCAGGTCTCTGGTCACAGGTTGGCCTCCTCTGCCACCTCCTTGTGGGCAGGGACTCAAGTCAGCATCTCCATTTTTTCAAAGCTACAGAACCCAATACAGTGCCTGGCATACAGACAGTGGGTTCTCCTGTTTTGTTTTCAGAGTGAATGGATAAACAGATCATGTGGCAAAGGGGGGTAGAAGACATGTTAGAAGTCCAGAGGTCAGAAGAGTTTTGGTTAATTGCTGTTGGCAATCTAAGAAAAAAAACCCTGCTCCAGGGTGAGGTTTCAACCAGGTTACTATTTTTTCCTGGATTTATTGGAATATCATTAACATACAACATGGTATAAGTGTAAAATGCACAACACCTTTGATTGGATGTACTTAAATGTTGCAATGCGATTACCACGGTAACCTTAGCATACCCTCACTGCATCACACAACTACCATTTCTTTTTGTGTGGTGAGAACATTCAAGATCTCCTCTCTTAGTGGGGCGCCTGGGTGGCGCAGTCGGTTAAGCATCCGACTTCAGCCAGGTCACGATCTCGTGGTCCGTGAGTTCGAGCCCCACGTCGGGCTCTGGGCTGATGGCTCAGAGCCTGGAGCCTGTTTCCGATTCTGTGTCTCCCTCTCTCTCTGCCCCTCCCCCGTTCATGCTCTGTCTCTCTCTGTCCCAAAAATAAACGTTGAAAAAAAAAATTAAAAAAAAAAAGATCTCCTCTCTTAGCAACTTTCAAGTATATAGTATGGTATTGTTATCTATAATCCCAGGGCTGTGCATTAGATCCCCAGAACTTGTTTGTTCTGGGTAAAAACTGGAGGTTTTCACCCCCTGACCAACATCTCCCCCTTCTCCCCACCCCCAACAACCACCATTTTCCTTTCTGTTTCTATAAGTTTGGATTTTTTAGATTCTGCATATAAATGAGATCATACAATATTTCTTTCTCTGTCTGGTTTCTTTCACTGAGCATAATGCCTTCAAGGTCCATCCACGTTGTCACAAAGGGCAGGACTTCCTTCTTTCTTGTGGCTGAAAAATATTCCATGTTTACACACATGCCTATGCACACACATACACACAATGGAATATAAAAATATTCACACACACACACACACACTCACCCTACATCTTCTTTATCTATTGGGTGAATGATATTTGGGTTGTTTCCACATCCTGGCTATTGTGAATAATTGTGAAAAAACATGGGGTGCAGAGATCTCTTCAAGATCCTGATTTCACTTCCTTTGGGTTTATACCCAGAAGTGAGATTGCTGGATCATATGGTGGTTGTATTTACATTTATTTTTTTAAATCTTTTTTTTAATTTACAGAGAAAGAGAGGAAGAGAGAGTACGTGTACAAGTGGTGGAGAGGGAGAGGGAGAGGGAGAGGGAGAGGGAGAGGGGGAGGGAGAGGGGGAGAGAGAGAGAGAGAGAGAGATTCCCAAGCAGGCTTGATGCTCAGTGCAGGGCTTGATCCCATGACCCTGCAATCATGTCCTGAGTCGAAATCAAGAATTGGACTCTCAACCGACTGACCACCGCCCCCCACCCCAGGCGCCCCTGTATTTTTAGTTTTTTGAGGAACCTCCATACTATTTTCCATAATGGCTTCACCAACTTACATTCCTACCAACAGTGCATAAGGCTTCCTTTCCCTTCATATTCTCCCTAACATTGTTGTCTCTTGTCTTCTTGACGATAGCCATTCTAACAGGTATAAGGTGGTATCTCCTTGTGGTTTCAATTTGCCTTTCCCTGATGTTGAGCACTTCTTTAGAAAAGTTTCTGTTCAGGTAGTCTGCTCAGGTTTGAATCAGATTTTATTGTTATTGAGTTGTATGTGTTCTTTATATATTTGGGATATTAACCTCTTGCCAGATATATGATTTGCAAATAATTTCTCTTGTTCCTTAAGTTGTCTTTTGATTTTGTTGATGGTTTCCTTTGCTGTGCAGATGCTTTTTAGTTTGATGCGGTCCCTCAACCAGGTTACTGTTAAGATGACCACACAGATGGGGTGTGGGGTGATCAACTGGAAGAGAAATCTTTGTATGGTGTCATAGGCCCCTTAGGTTGAACACATGTGAGAGTGATGTGAGTCAGCTCAGCTTCAAAGACATATGACCTATGTGGTCTTCCAGGGTCCCACACTCAGACGGGTACTGCCCTTAACTTATGCTTTACTATCGCTGTCTTGAAATTCTTAACTTTTGAACAAGGGCCCAACAATTTGATTTGATACTGGGTTGTGCAATTTATATAGCTGGTCCTTGCTTTAGAGGATCAAGGGTTAAATCTGGATATAGAAGGCCAGAGAGGGGGTAGGGCAGGGAGACAGGGTAGAGGGCAGCCAGGCTAGCTCAGTGCCGGAATGAAGGTAGATGAACAGGCTTGATAAGATTAAGGGGTGAGGTTGAATTGCAGAGGGACCCAGGTCAGGGGTCAGGAAGAGAGGCTCCAGACAGATGGTGGCAGCAGCAAAATTGTACCAGGTGATTGAGGCCAAAGTCTCAGAGCCTTTGCTTCCAAGCCTGACCCTTGCTGGCTCCAGTTCATTATTTTTACTGATTTGGGCTTTTTGCCCCATTCCTCCTATATATCTCCCCATTTGCTGAAGCAAGGAGTGCCGGGCAAGCAAACGGCCATTTGTGAAGTTATAGCACATGGGTCTGGAAGCTCTGGGGCTGCTTGAGAACCCACGCTCCAGTCTACAAGTGGCACCAGGAAAAGCAGGAGAGCGTGTCAGGCTCCTCTGCCGTTGAACTTGTGTCCCAGGTCCTCCATTCCTCTCCAGTCCTTAAGCTTAGAGACTTAAAAAGAAAAAAACAACCCACATTTATTTATTTATTTTGAGAGAGAGGCAGGGAGAGAATGAGCTGGGGAGGGGAAGAGAGAGAGACAGAGGGAGAGAGAATCCCAAGCAGGCTCTGAGCTGTCAGTGCAGAGCCTGATGCCAGGCTAGAACTCATGAACCATGAGATCGTGACCTGAGCCAAAACCAAGAGTCAGACGCTTAATTGACTGAACCATCCAGGTGCCCCAGCTTAGAGACTACTTATTAAAAAAAAATTTTTTTAATGTTTATTTTTGAGAGAGAGAGAGCACGGTGCAAGCAGGGGAGGGGCAGAGAGAGGGAGACCCAGAATCTGAAGCAGGCTCCAGGCTCCAAGCTGTCAGCACAGAGCCCCACACGGGGCTCAAACTCACAAGCTATGAGATCATGACCTGAGCCGAAGTCAGATGCTTAACTGACTGAGCCATCCAGGCACCCCAAGACTTCTTATTTTTTATTATCATTACTACTTCTACCTCTATTATTGTTTTCCTTTTGCTGAAGATGAAAAGATGATATATCATCATGCATTATCCACATCAGTACAGGGACGAATGAGGTCCAGGCAGCCAGCTCAGATTAATAGCCAGACTGATAATCAAGATCTTAGAGCCACGATGGGGCTGGGCTCAGGGAGGACAGAAGGAGAAGGGGCTTTGTGGGCCTTGGCTATGCAGGATCAGCCCGCCCATGCTCCGTGCACCCGGTTTCACCCTTGTCCTCCTGTCCTCTGCCACCAGGATCTGGCAGTTTTGTTTTACAATCGTCAGCCTGAGTGAGCTGTGGGACGGGGAAACGAGGCAAGAGTTCCTGCTGTGTATTCTCAGGGCAGGGACAAGGGCCTTGCAGTCAGGACATGACATGGGAGACATAGGCCATTGGCCAGCTCCTCTCCATAGTGAGGAGAGGCCCTTTCACACGAGCACGGGAAGGTCTGTGTCTTACTAATGAGTGAATACCTACTGCCACACCCACCTCTCACGGAGGCCCAGGCTCCACTGTGCCAGCGACCCTATGTGCATTGACCTTACTTAATCCTAGAGATGATTCTGGAAACAGGCATCATCCCAAGGCACAGCTGGTCAGTGGCAGAACCAGGATTTTCACTCAGGTCTCTCTGTCTCCCTAACAGGGAGGTTTTTCCCTATGACAAAGCGGTGTCGAGCCCCATAAGGGGGCAAATGGGCACTGTCCTGTAGAAGAGTCCTGTCTTGAGCCCACTTCAGCAGCATGGGGAGCCCTTCCATGTTGGTTTCTAGAAAGAAGCTTTTGTGTCTACGCTGGGGTGAGTGTCAGCAAAAAGTCCCATTGCACTGGTGAGTATGCTCCTGCTTTTGTTTGTATTTATTAAAAAAAAATCCTTCGAATATTTGAGTATATCATTTATTCAAGTTTATCTCTTACCATCTCAATGGCATTATAATGTTTCCTAGAAGGCAGAGCCCAAGTCTGAAAAATTAGCTCTTTTGGGTAAGGGTTAGATGTTCTCGCACCTAAATAGATGCTTAATCTCTGATTTTAAGCCACTGGAATCTGTCCTGGATAAATTCAGATTCCATACGTGGGAGGGTACCTTTTCAAGCTCCTGGTCCCCATTCTGGACCAGACAGAGCAGGTAGCTGAAGGGACCCTCAAAAGCAGGGGTTTAGCGGTGCTCCACAAGGCACTCCTGGTGGTTCCGTACATGAGAAGGTTCCCCACTGACGCCAGCTGGCTGGAGCCCCACCGCGTTCCCCAGAGGCACGGCGCTGACTTCCCAGTGCACATGATGAATGGTCTGCCCAGTATGGATGTTCAGGTCTGTTAGCAGGCTACCTTGGCTCTGGATTCAATTCGAGGCTTTTCTAGACTTGGAGGGGCTGATTAGCCAGTGTTTTCCGTAGGCCTCCACAGCTTTGGGGATTTGCGAGCGCTCAGGGCAGAAAAGGTTTCTCTGCCACGGGGCTCTGACACTTGCCAAAGGAAGCAAGGTCTTGGCTATGTTGTGCCTCTTGGGTGTCAGGTTGGCTAATCCCTTTACGGGTTTCCATGCCAAGAACATCTCTGTGAGTGTCGCTAATCCCTGGGTTTTTCTGTTGCTCAGGAAATGGGCCACAATTCAGCCTTTTCCTGGGTTTGCCCTCGGCTGTCATGGACAAGGGCCCAGGATGTTCATTGTCTTCCTCCTCCAGTGGTGTGACCTCCACGGTGCCCCCAGGTCTCACGAGAGACTGTCCAACCTGCCTTGTCCTTGAGAGTCCTTTCCGGCATCCGCATTCTTTACCATTGTGGTTTCCAACAACATCCTTGAGAGTCCTTCCCAGAATCCGAGTTTTTTAACGTTGTGGTTTCCAGTCACATCCTTGAGAGTCCTTTCCGGTATCTGCGTTCTTTAGCATTGTCGTTTCCAGCCACAACCTGGACACCCCGCTCTGGGTGTCACTCACTGGGAAAACAGTGACCGAAAGACATCATGCAGACCCTAAGGGATGGTTCCAAGTGCAGATATGAAAACCCTGGTTCCTGCTCTTGGGGATGTGGTCCTGCGTGGGGAGAGACAGACCTGTAGACAAGTAAGCGTAACACATGGTCACATGCGGAGACTGATGTGTGCCCGGGGTACAGAGAAGGGATGGACCACTTTTCCGGGGGTGGGGCAGTGGTTTACCAAAGGCTCCCGAGGGGGTCTTGAAAGAGGTACTGGACCTTGAAAGAGGACCTGGAAGGCCAGTAAATGTGGTGCTGATTGTGTGTGAGAGGAGCTTATGCAGGGGCAGGCAGTTACTACGGGCCGAAGGAGCACTGTCAGCAGCTGGTCCAAAAGTACAGGCAGACAAAAAGTGGAAACGGCTCGAAGTCCACCAGCAGGTGAATGGATAAACCAATAGTGGCCGGTTCATATGATAGAATGCTGCTCAGTAATAAAAAGGAACAGACTGATATTGATACCTGCGACACGGATAAGTCTCAGTGACATCGTTCTAGTGAAAGAAGCTGGAAACAAAAGACAAAACACTGTACAATTCCATTTGTAGGAGGTTCTAAAAGAGGCCAAAAGATCTGAACCGTGGTTGCCCCTGAGCAGTGGGAGTGGGAGGGGGGACTGGTGAGGAGGGAGTATGAGAGAACTTTCTGGGGCATATCAGGATGTTCCAGGGCTTGCCAGGGGTTTGGGTTACACAGGTGTATGCATTTGTAAGAACTCATTACATGGTGCATGTGCCAGGCTGAAAAATGGCTCTCCAAGATGACCACATCTTAATCCCCACAACCTGTGAATGAATAACTTTGTAGCAAAAGGAACGGCACAGATGGGATTAAATTAATGACACTGAGACGGGGGGGTTTATCCTGGATTATCCAGGTGTGACCACAGAGTCCTCGAGAGAGGGAGGTGGGAGGTCAGAGTTGGAGCTATTTGAGAATGTGGGGAGGAGGCGGTCCCGAGCCAAGGAATGTTCTAGAAGATGAAGATGGCAAGGAAATAGATTGTCTGCTTACAGCCTACAGAAGGAACAAACCGCTTACACCTTGACTTTGGTCCAGTCTCATTTTGGACTTCTAACCCATAAAATTCTGTGCAGGAGAACAAATTTGTGTTGTTTTAAGACACTAAATGTGTGAGGATTTGTTACGACAACAAGAAAACGGATACATGCTTCTCGGATTTGTACCTTTTGCTGTATGTTAATTCTGCCTTGAAGAGGAAAAAAAAAAAAAAAGAACCAAAGACAAATGTGAAACTCTAGTTAATAAGGTGCATGCTGAAGTATTTAGAGGATGTGTATAGATGTCTACACTTTACCTTGAAATGCATAAAAAGCAAAATGGATAGAGGGAGGGATAGCTATGTGATAAGGCAGAGCTCATAAAACATTAATTGTAGAGTCTGAGTGGCGGATATATGAGCATGTGCTGTAAATTCCCCTCCAACTTTCTGTATGTTTGACAGTTTTCACAGTAAAAGATTGGGGGGAAAGGCAGTCGACTGACCCTCGCTGGAATGTTCAGGAATGGTGAGCAGGTCTGCGCAGCTAGGTTGTTGGGTGTGTGGTGGGAGTAGTTGGTGCAACTGGAGAGGTAGATGAGGGCCGGATGTGGACTTCATCCTGGCGGCATTGAGGAGCCAACAGAATGCTTTAAACAGGGAGTAACAGAAGTGGGTTCGCCTTTTTTACCTCTCTGCACAAGTCACACCCTGCTTGAATTTTCTGAACAGCTGTTTACTTGACTTGAAACACAAACCATCTGGAGTGCGGTTAGGAGAGAGCAGTTAGTATTAGTTGAAGGGCTTCCTCCCCCTGTGTCTGCCTCAGTTAGTGGAGGGTGACAAAACTAAGACAGTACAGACTTGAGAGCTCACAGTCTGTAGCAAAAGGGCAGGCAATTCTAGCCTTATCTTTATGGCTTACTTGTTCTTGGAGGCAAGCAGCATGAAGAAATAAAAATAAAATCCTGGTATAGACTGAATCACAGAGAAGTCCATTCAGGAAGATGATGTAGAAAAGGCCCAGGATCAGGAGTCAACCATCAGTTACGACATTTCCCGGCTGTGTGGCCTTGGGCAAATTACCGAAATTCTCTGAGGCTGGTTTCCCATTTGTAGAATGGGGATAACGCCAGTCAGTGCCTCATAGGGTTGCTGTGAGGGCTACCGTAAGTGAGGGAAAGGTATTCGCCAGAAAGTCCTTGATATAGTGCCTGGCGTGTAGTCAGTTTGGAAGAAATGTTCAGTGTTGTACTTACTGTTCACTGGTCCACTTCTCAACAAATAGCGTTGCAGTAGGAAACTTATCTGTACTCGTGGCCTATGCCATTTCTCTAATGTCTTTAAAATGATTATTAAGTGTCTTACTGTAGTCCGGGCTGTTCAGAGCTTTAGACCTATATCCTGTTTCCTCATGGGTGTCTTCATTTGCTTATCCCATTGGTACCACAAATTCAACAAAGTCCAAGCAGAACACATCATCCGCACAGGTTTCTTGCCTGTGCATTCATGGGAATGGCACCAGCCCCCCACCCCCCCCATCAACCCAAATGGCCCAGCCAGGCATCTGACAGTCCCACCAGACCGGGACCTCTTTCTCTGGCAGCCCCTGCCCCTGTGTGCCTTGTGAGCAGCATGCAGACGCTTGATTTTTTTGTCTGCACTCCGGTCCCCCTGCTGTGGGCATTACGGTTCACCTCCCTTCCTGCAGGAGACACTTCCTGACCTCCCTGCTCCCAAACTTGCCTCCTCCAGTCTGTTGGTCTCTGCCATAATGGAGATCTGACCATCCACTGTCCCATCCAAGTCCTCCAGAGGCCCCCACTGGGATCCAAGGGCTTCCACAGGTTGGCTTCTGTGACCTCTGCAGTGACTGCCACCTGGGACTCCTATCGCTCTTGCAATGTCCAGCTGCCTGCAGCTCCCCCCTGCACCCCATATCTTTATGCTGCCTCTGCCTGGAACCATTCTAACATGGCCCTATCTTTGCCTGGCTGCCTGTGCCTCTGTGATGCCCCTTGACCATTTCCATCCCAGGATGTGCCCCGGCCGGCACTGACCTCCAACGCAGTCATCATTGTCCATGACATTGACTGTCTGTAACCTCTGTCTTTCATCTTTGCAACCCTAGTGTATAGCTTTGCATCCTTGGCATATTGTAGATATTATATTTGTCTGGTGAATGGGGTTGACTCTAGGATCAAAGGAGAGTAAAAGAAAACTCAGCATGTCAGCTAGGGGCCTGTTAGGAAACAGATGGCATTCTCCCAGGGGGAATGAAAAGACTTTAAAGAAGGGACTATTTTCAAAGGTGAGGCAGGGTTAAGGGAAATCATCAAGGGACAGTGAAGCACCCTGAGGCCAGCAGCAGTTGGAAGCCATTTTTTAAAAAAATGTTTATTTATTTTGAGAGAGAGAGAGACAGAGAGCATGAGCAGGGGAAGGACAGAGAGAGAGGGGGGAAGAGAGAGAATCCCAAGTAGGCTCTAAGCTGTCAGAGTAGACCCCAAAGTGGGGCTTGAGTCCACCAATTGTGAGATCATGGCTTGAGCTGAAATCCAGAGTCAGATACTTAACAAACTGAGCCACCCAGGCACCCCAGTTGGAAGCCATGTTCACCCCTAGACCTGAAGGAGGCAGAAGTGGTTCTAGAAAGAGGGAGACTTGTAGGACAGAGCCGCCTGACAAGATCTGTGGCCTTTGGTAGAAGGACACTGCCATGTCAAACTAGGGTCTTGGACGGAGGAAGCCAGGGGGCCGAATACCTTGATCTCATTTACCTGTGAGGGCTACCTGCAGACTGAATCCATGGCACGAGGGAGTCCATGAATGCAGTCCATAAAGGCCAGCCTGCCAGGGCACAGGGCAGGGTGGGAAGGGTGGGAAGTACATCTGGAGGATCAAGAAAATAGGCACTTAGGAATCCCAGTCTCTTGTCCACAGACTGGGTCTAGGTCCCTGAGACGGAGCATGGAGGAAGCAAGGCACTCACATCCATAAGAGCACAGTACTTCCTTTCTTCTTCCGGCTTCAACTTTTTTCAACCAGAAAAACCACAGGGGCAAGTGAGGAAGTCTGGAGCCATTCCTAGTCCTGGCACAGTAGTCACCAGGGCTCCTAGAGACAGACACTTGATATCCAGGCTCTCCTGGACATTCCCAGCGAATTCTGTGGAGGCCTTCCTATGGTGAGCTAGCGTTCTCTTCTGAAACCATTAGAACCTGGGGCTAGTTTCTGTAGCTCACAGCAGTCAGGAGTGAGTCCATGTTCTACTGCACGCTCAGCATAAACTTTAAGTACCCCACTTTTATTTTCGACTTCAGGTCTGGCCACATGCTCTGTTAGGAAGGAGCCTCCTAAACCAAGTCTCTAGGGCTGACCCTAATTGGTTTCCTCCTCTTCTATTCTGAGCACCCAAATTCAGCCCATGTGCCTCAGGCGGGCTCAGTTCATGCGCCTTCAGGCAGAGAACATCATGTTCGGAATCATGGACAAGACTAATCAGAAGTAGTTGGAGTCACTCTGTTCCCCCTGCTATCCACTTTTCTTTCCCTGGTAATGGAGTGACAGGAAAGCCTCATTCTATTATGATCAGGCACAGGGAACCAGCATTGTCCCAGGAGTTAGGCTGAGTTGGGTAATGTGTAAGAGCCCCCGCCCTCTGGTAAGGACTGCCGGGAGATGCAAACACACCTGAGCCAGTCCTGACTTCAGGGTTTACGTGCTAGTTGGGGAGATAGGGGGGGGGCTACAGAGAACACGCAGGGTGGAAGTGTAGGCTGGGGGCTTCCCGAGCGAGGGAGGGTCGCCTGCTTGCGAAAGGGTTGTAGACGTAGATGGGGGCAAGTGGGGTCAGCGTGATTGCAAATAGGAGCTGGGCGCACAGCGGGGTGGTCCCTCCCCCCCCTCCCCCCCGCCTGACCCCGGAAAGGGTGGGTGCTCCCGGGGCAGCCCTTGGAGGTTCCGTCCTGCAGGGTGCCGCGGGTCAGGACGGGCGGCGGAGGATGGGGCTCGGGGACCGGGTACGGCCTCAGGGGCGGGGGCGTCCTTCAAGGCTACATCCCACCGCGCCCGCCTCCGCTAGTGCAGAAGCTCCCTTGCTTCCGGGGTCAGAGTAAAAGCCCACCGCGCGTCGGGGCGTTTCCTCTCTCGAGGCCACAGCTCCCTGCTCATTGGCTGTGAAGAGAGTGAACAGCAGGCAGGTTGTCCATTGGCTACGAGAACATGGCCACACCCTCTCTCTAAGCCCCGCCTTCCCACCCCGTGATGGGGAACAGCGCCACCTCGTGTCCGGGTAGCGCGGCTTCGCGGAGTTCAGAAATGCTTCTGTTCTGGTTTTGGTTGCGCTCAGCAAATGTTGAATGCATGCCCACCGTGGGCAGGCACTATGCCAGGGGCTGATTTCCCCTACATGGCAGGGATAGGCTTGTATGCTACTCGGGATAGCACCACCCTTCTAAATTCCTCTCATCTCATCCAAACCACGCGACCCTTTAGGAATTCAGCAATGGAATGAGAAGTTTCTAGCTACGGTGGCATATCATTTCATTCAATCCTTACATCTAGCCTCAGCTTCTTTCACTGCGTTTTCTTTTTCTGGCTTTAAACGTTTTGGGAAGTTGAGGCATCCCTGATGTTGATTTTACTTTTTTCTCCATGAAAGTGCTGCTCCGCGTATGAATTCATCTCTAAGATTGTGGTTCTCAATTTTGGGCAGTATGTTTTCAGTTTGCTGCGACTTCTAAACAACTAGAGTACCTGATTTAGATGTGTCTGCATCCATATCTGTCACAGTAACGGGACACCCTGAATCTTATTTATCATCCAAAATAGGGACTTTAGAACTTCAAGGAGGTGGTCGGTTAGCGTTCCCTCTTGGATTTGGGTCATATCATTTCTAATTTTCAAGTCAGATTATAATCTATAGATTTCTAGCCAGGTCACTTACCACTTCAATGGAATGTGCATTCCTGTTAAGATTTGTTGAAAGAGCTTTGAGTTTGGCAGAACTGTGACTTCTTTATCTTTCTTAAAAATTTTTTTTTAATGTTTATTTTTGAGACAGAGAGGGAGAGAGAGAGAGAGAGAGAGAGAGGGAGGAAAGGGCAGAGAGAGAAGGAGACACAGAATCTGAAGCAGGCTCCAGGCTCTGAGGTGTCAGCACAGAGCCTGATGTGGGGCTCAAACTCACGAACTGTGAGATCATGACCTGAGCCGAAGTCAGTTGCTTAACTGACTGAGCCACCCAGGCGCTTTGTCTTTCTTTTTAATTGTACAATCTAGCATATAGATAAATACACATTAAACATATAAATATGGTTGTGTGATTAATTATAAAGCAAACTTACATACCTCTAAATCAAGTCATTGCTCAGTGCCCCGAAAGCATCTCCAATATCCTCATAATGACGTGCCCTCTTCTCCCTCAGTCCACAAGAGGCATGTATAAATAAAATCTCATGGAAGGCATTTTTTTTGTATCTTGCACATTTCGCTCAATTTCATATAGTTGTGGGTTGTTCATTGCTATCTCATTTTCTACTTTGGGAGTTTGCAACAATTTATATCTCCATTTTATCAACACTAGATATGACAGATACTAGGCTTGTTTTCGGTTTGGGAATGTTACGAACAATGTTTCTATAAATGTCTGGTGCTGGTGAATATGTGTACCTGAGTGTATGCCTCAGAATGCAGTGGTGGTCCCATAAGCCATGTATCTCAATTTTTCTAGTTCATGCATGTTTTTCATGGTAGTTGGTGCCAGTTTACTTTCCTGCCAGCGGTGTGGGAAACTGTTTATTGCCCCACACATCCTCACCAATATTGTCAGACTTTAATATTTTTGCCCAATATGGATGATTATTTTAAGTTATGTTATTGTGGCTTTAATTTACCTCACCCTGAATATTGATAAAGTTGAGCACATTTTGCTTTTGTTTTTGTTAAAAGATTTAAAAAAATGTTTATTTATTTTTGAGAGAAACACAGCGTGTGAGCAGGGGAGGAGCAGAGAGGGAGACACAGAATCCAAAGCAGGCTCCAGGCTCTGAGCTATCAGCACAGAGCCTGATGCAGGTCTTGAACCCATGAACTGTGAGATCATGACCTGAGCTGAAGTTGGACACTTAACTGACTGAGCCACCCAGGCGCCCCAGTTGAGCACATTTTGTAAGCTTATTCATCATTTGGATTTCCTCTTATGTAGTGTGTCTGCTCAAATCTTTGATCATTTTTCAAATTGGGTTGTCTGCCTTATGATTTGTAAGAATTCTTTTTTTTTAAAGTTTTTTTGTATGTGTGTGGGGGGGAAGGGGTCAAGAGGGAGAGAGAATCCCAAGCAGGCTCCTCACTGTCAGGGCAGAGCCCGATGCGGGGCTCGAACTCACAAACCGTGAGATCATGACCTGAGCCAATATCAAGAGTTGGACACTTAACTGACCGAGCCACCCAGATTCCCACCCCCCACTTTTTGAATTTATTTATGTATTTAGAGCGAGAGGAGGACAGAAAGAGAGAGAGGGAAGAATTCTTTATGTTGGGTTAAACCATACGAAATCTCTAGTATTTGACCATTTTTGACTTACAAAACAGGTGGTTTCATATGGTTCAACTGAACACATTCTGGATACTGGACCTTTGTTAATTATATGTATTGATAAATATTTTATCACACTATATGGCTAATCTTTTTGTTTTCTTCATTTATTTTTTGAGGGTCAGAAGTTTCTAATTTTAATGTAGTTGGATTTTCAGTTTTTCCTCTACATGGCTAATACTTTTGATGTCCTGTTTCAGAAACCCTTCTTGTCTTTCGTGCTGAAGGTGACCAGACTGTGGGGGCTTGGAGCTGTGTTCCCAGGACGTTCTGTTCTGGGGCCTGGGTCACAATGCTTCCACTGTGGGGTAGACAGATTCCTTTGACACCTAAGACTTGGCTGGGTTGGGTGGAGGAGAGAGACCACTCCTGGGGTTCTTCTACCATGGATCCCAATTTTCCAAGAAGAACTTTCCAGAAGGCTGCTCCCCCACCATTCTTATGAGTGTGGAAGGTCTTCTCAATGAGCCGACCTGTGTGCCACTTGGGGCAGGACTGAGCTAACATCTCCGTGGATGCTCAGGCGGGGTGGGCTGTGACAGGGTGAGTCCAACTCAGAACTGGGATATCTGGTTCCTGAATTGTGTCCCTGGAGCAGATGAGGTGGGACAGGGAAAAAACTGGCTGGAGACAGTAGAGCAGTAGGAAGCACCCCTCCCCCTCTATATCTGGAGTATTGGGAATGTAGTAACATGATTCTGACCAATTGGCTCACGAGGAACAGGTGGCCTAAGGACATGCCTGATAGAGGAGGGGGAAAATGTCATGATTTATTGGATCTTATTCCTCAGTGTCACCAGGGTTGGGCAAGGCAGGGAACTGTCCAACCTGTTTAGTTTCACTTCCACTACCCACAGTGCCTGCCACATGGAGATATTAGTAGATATTTGTTCAAAAGTGCATTCCTAGTTTTCAAAGAATTGTGTGAAAAAAAGTTACTTTTTACTCTTCTAGTTTCTTCTGAACAAAACTTTTAGTAGCCACTAGGTGGCGAGGTTAATCACATCTGTGTGGCTTGTAAGGGGGATTTCTGTTTCGGGGATTTGAATTTAAATTGAATCTTGTTTTAGTTCTGTTTTTGAACTCAGTCATTAAGTTTGAAAAGCATACCGTCATAAGAACCAACTGCAAAGTTGAAATAAAGGCCCTGGTGAATTGCTTTCTTCCTCAAGCTAAAGATGGTATGAATTTCTCTTCCATAGTGTTTCTGAATCAGTCCTTTTATGGCTTGGCTGAATGTAAATTCTTTCCATTCTTTATTCAGATAAACGAATGTCAACTCAGTTTGCCCTCCTGCACAGAAGTCTTTTACTGTCAGAATCTGGCAACCTCCTTTGTTTATTGCCTCTGGCAGATCTGAGTCTCTGAGAAAAACCTGGCCCGTTTACAAGTCACCTCCACGGCTCTTCCTCAGCCCTCCCCCCACTCCCCCCTCTTCTGCCCCAACAGCCTCACAGAGTCCCGGGATCTTTGGATTTCTCTTCTGCAGGAAATCAGAAGTCACGTCATCCCTGCTTTTTGTTTAAAACAAAACCAAACCCAAAAGCAATTTGTTTATTTGAAAATACAGCTAAGATCAGTTTTGAGGTATTTGGTTTTTATTTTATTTTATTTTATTATTTTATTTTATTATTTTATTTTAATTTTGAGAGAGAGAGAGAGAGAGGGACAGAGAGAGAGAGAGAGAGAGAGAGCACAAGCAGGGGAGGGGAAGAGAGGGAGAGAGAGAAACTCCCAAGCAGGCTCTGCACTGTCAGTACAGTGCCCAGTGCAGGGTCAAACTCACAAACTATGAAATCGGACATGATCCAAGATCAAGAGTCAGATGCTCAACCAACTGAGCCACCCAGACGCCCCTTGAGGTATCGGTTTTGATGGGGAAAATGAAGATATACATCTGGAAATGACTCTGAGACTTTGAGATAGAGATAGGCAAATTACCTCAAATTTATCTCATTATTATTATAGTAAAACTGACTTTTTTTCCCTGTGAACAGTTCTGTGAGTTTTAATGCATGCATAGATTCATGTAATCAACACCATGATCAGGATAAAGAATAGCACCATCACCCCCAAAACTCCCTTGCACTACACCTTGTTTAGTCACAGTTTCTGTTCCACATTGTGCCTGTACTCAACAATTACAAAAAATATTGTGCCACTTCCTCTGGCCATCATGGTTTCTGATGAGAAACCACAGAAATTTGGATCACTCTTCTTTGTAGGTAATGGGTCACTTTTGTTGGGTGGTTTTCAAGATTTTTCCTTTGTCTTTAGTTTTTAGCAGTTTGATCCTGATATGTCTGTGCTTGTGCTTCTTGGAATTTGTTCTGTGTAGGGTTCACTGAGCTCCCCGAATCTTGAGGTTTATGGCTTTCACCAAATTTGAGAAGTTTTCAACCATATTTATTCACACAAGCAAAAGTCATTCTTCTGGATAGCTTTCATTTACCTCTCCAGATAGTCTTTCCACCTTTCTCTAGCCTTCTGTGTGCCCCAAAGGAGAGTCTCATATCGATCACATCAGTAAGCTCTCGTGTTCTATGACTTCCCACTGGGTTTGGCCAATAGGAAACACTAGCAAGAGATCGGAGGGGGGTACTTTGGGTATTTACTTGCCAGGATTCCTCCCTGAAAGTTCATCTCAGGCTGGCTGTGTCTCTTTTGGAAGGGGACAGCTCAAATCAAGCACCATCCCTGTCAACTTTCTCGGTGTCTGGCTGAAACACAGCAATTGCTTCCTTTCCTCATCTTTTGGGCCGAGAAGTAATGATACCCTCCCTGATCCCCCTAGGTTAAGGACCCCAGTAGGGCATGATCACATACAGTTCCCTACAGTTTGCTGGCACCCTTGTACATAGCCCCTTTATCAAACACTTCTCAAATGATCCACTTCGAGTGTGCTGTCCATTTTTTGCATGGACCCTGACAAAAAGAGTGGTTTTTTTGGGACCACAGTTGGCCTGTCACCCTCATCATTCCTAAGGACTCATCACTCTTGAGCAGGCAGCTGTCTCTCATTGTTCCTACAGGTTTTGATACTTTTCCGAGTTGGGCATCCTGAAGAACAAAGGTCCATTCAATTTTTGCTGATAGGTTTTACATCAATAGATTTGATGAATGACTTTTGCACTAGTCATTATTTCATATTGTTTTGAAATTAACTCAAGCAAAGGAAGTCCTGATATGTACTTTTTATTGTGATTATATCATTCAAACAGAAGGGGGAAGAAAATGTTTATGTGCAATTTTTGTAATCATAATCATAATGCGTCTACCACCTAGGTTAAGAAGAAACTATGACCACTACTGCAGACCTCTATGCAATTCTCTTAGACACACTTTCCCCCTCCCCATTCCTGATTCCCCTACCCTGGTTTTCCTCTCATCCATCTCCCTGCTTTCCTTTTTAGTTTTGAGATATGTAGGTATAAATAACACATTCTTTTATTTTGAAGTACTGAGGGGCAAGTACGAAGCTGGGTGTGTCAGGAATGGTCAAGACGGCCATCCCTGCATGAAGATCAGAGACTGGATTGCCCTCCAGCAAGTCATGGGAACCCTTTCTGACAGAAGTCGGTACAGAGTTAGGAGCAAGTCTAGGGAAATGTAGAAGTCACCAGATCTGAGGCTGCTGCCAGGGCTGTATTATGGGCCAGAAGGAATATGGTCAGTGGGTCACCATAGCTCACCTCCCACTCACTGGGCTTGGACAGAGCAAAGCAGAGCCCTTCTTTAGGGGGTGATAGGACCATCCTTGGCATACCCAGGTGGTAGGATACTAAGGGGACATGCACAGGATCCAGACAATTCAAGTAAAATAAGAACCTGACCATTTCAGTCTTTGGTCTGATGCTGGTTGATCATACTCCACTTTTCTTCTATGACTCATGTTATCCACGTAGGCCCAAACAATGCTTCTTTAAATATATATAACCAGGGGCACCTGGGTGCCTCAGTCGGTTAATTGTCAGACTCTTGATCTCAGCTCAGGTTGTGATCTCACAGTTCATGAGCTCTGTGGTGACAGCATGGAGCCTGCTTGGAATTCTCTCTCTCCCTGTCTCTTTCTGTTCTTTCCCCACTTGTGCTCTGTCTGTCTGTCTCTCTCAAAATAAATAAACTTAAAAAAAAAGATATATAATCAGCTTTCAATTAGCTATAATCAAGTTGTGCTTTCCAGCTTCTGCTCTGGGAGATACTCAGTCTTTTTTTTTTTTTTTTATGTTTATTTATTTATTTTGAAAGGTGGGGGGAGGGACAGAGAGAGTGAGACAGAGAATCAGAAGCAGGCTCTGCTTTGTTCGAACAGAGCCTGTCTGACACAGGGCTCGAATTCATGAACTGTGGTCAGATTATGACTTGAGTCCAAATCAAAGGTTGGATGTTGAACTACTGAGCCACCCACGTGCCCAACATACTCATTCTTTAGATGAAGGATTTTATCCACAATATGCTGACTAGACAGGCTTAGCTCTCACTCTTTTGAGAGGAATTGTATTAATTAGAGTAACATCTGGCTGTAAGTGACAGAATATGTAAAATAACCCAAGTTTCTTTCTCACATAAACACTTAGGTGAGCAGCCCAGGATTGAGTATGTTGTACTATGGGTTACACTTTTTCTGTCCTGTTGTTCTCCAGTGAATGGACTCCAGTGCCAAATCACCTTCTGGTCTAAGAAGGCTTGCTCTGGACCCAGCTATCACACCTGCATTCCAAACATCATGAAAGAGGGCACAGTGGGAAGAGGACACAACCCCTCAACGGGTGCTGCAGGGAACTGCACTACTACTTTCTCCTAAATCTCATTGCCTAGAATTGAGTGACTTGATCATACTTTGCTGGAAAAGAGATTGAGAAATCTAGTCTGCATTCTGAGAAGTTATGTGCCCAGTTAACACCCAGGGGGCCTATTATAAGGAATAAAGGAAAAATGAAAACTGGAGAACAATACTAATCTCTGAGGAAGGGCACCCCATTGCTATTTCTAGGCACAGCAGACCACACCTTCTACTGTGCCTGCACAGTTCAGGTCCACTGATGGCTTAGCTCTGGTCTCCCTAATGCAAATCTAGAAGTTCAAAGGAGGGGATAGTATTTCCATTTGGGGATGTTAGTTTACCTCCTTTGAGGGAAGGAGGAGAGAGGATTTGGGGATTGGTGAGTACTTTCTGTTCTCCCCAATTTTGTCTCTAGTAATCCACATTGCTTCGACAAATTTGTACTGTGGGATGTCCAATTTTTTAGACAGTGTTATATTTATATTTATCACTCAATCCTTACATTAACCACGGGTTTTAGGTACAATTGCCTCTGTTTTACTTTATTTTTTAATTTTTAAAGATTTAGTTATTTTTGAGAGAGACAGAGAGACCGCAAGCGGGGAAGGGGCAGAGAGAGGGGCAGGACAGAAGATATGAAGCAGGCTCTGCACTGTCAGCAGTGAGCTAGATGCGGGGCTCAAACTCACAAAACTATGAGATCATGACCTGAGCCGAAGTCAGACCCTCAACTGACTGAGCCACCCACGTGCCCCCAATTGTCCCCATTAAAAAAAATTTAATGTTTATTTAGTTTTGAGAGAGACAGAGACAGAGTGCAAGCAGAGGAGGGGCAGAGAGAATGGGAGACAGAATCTGGAGCAGGCTCCAGGCTCTGAGCAAGCTGTCAGCACAAAGCCTGACGTGGGGTTCAAACTCACAAACCATGAGATCATGACCTGAGCTGAAGTTGGATGCTTAACTGAGCCACCCAGGTGCCCTGCAATTGTCCTCATTTTAAAAGTGAAAAGACTATATTGCTCAGGAGGTAATTGTAACTGACTCAATGTTGAGGAGCTAGTAAGTGGCAGTGCTGGGATTTGTGCTCAGGTCTTCTTACTTCTGACCCAAAACTTGTCCATTCCTGCATTATTCTCCCTGTTGTCTCTGGTTTGACTCTGCCAGCCAGGGAGCTGTCTGGTCTGAATGCCTACCTGGTCCAACTCCCCACCCCCCCTTTTTTTAAATGCTTATTTAGTTTTGAGAGAGAGGGAGAGGGAGGGGCAGACACACACACACACACACACACACACAGAATTCAAAGCAGGCTCCAGGCTCTGAGCTGTCAGCACAGAGCTCGATGTGGGGCTCCAACTCACAAACCATGAGATCATGACCTGAGCAAAATCGGATGCTTAACCAACTGAGCCACCCAGGCGCCCCTGGTCCAACTCCTTATTTGAGTTTCATGGGACAGTGAGATTGTCTGCTCATCTTGGTCTTTTTTTTTTTTTTTTCAACGTTTATTTATTTTTGGGACAGAGAGAGACAGAGCATGAATGGGCGAGGGGCAGAGAGAGAGGGAGACACAGAATCAGAAACAGGCTCCAGGCTCTGAGCCATCAGCCCAGAGCCCGACGCGGGGCTCGAACTCACGGACCGCGAGATCGTGACCTGGCTGAAGTCGGACGCTTAACCGACTGCGCCACCCAGGCGCCCCAGTCTTTTTTTTTTTTAAGCTTATTTATTTATTTTGAGATGGAGCACGTGCACTTCCACACATGCACGAGCAGGGGAGGGATAGAGAGAGAGGGAAAGAGAGAATCCCAAGCAGGCTCTATGCTCAGCGCAGCACCCAACTCAGGGCTCTATCTCATGAACTGTGAGATCATGACGTAGCTGAAACCAACAGTCAGACACTTAACCAACTGAGCCACCATACGTCCCTGTTCTTGGTCTTTTGATCTGTATCAATTTGAGAATTGGCTAAGCAAGAACTAAGAAAGGCTGTTGAGTTTTTGATTGGAATTTCATTGAATTAATGAGTCAATTTGGAGCAAGATGCCATCTTTACAGAACGGAGTCCTCCCTTCTGTTGACATGGTGTATGAATTTATATTTATTTAAGTATTCATAAACAGTTTCCATTAATTTTATTAATGTCTTGAATATATAGATTTGATCTTAGGTAACTTACAGTTTCCTTGTTATTGTAAATGGTTTCTTTAAGAAGTTATTTTCTCTTTTTTTTAATCAGTAAGGAAATAATTTTTTTCTTAGACAGATATTAAAAGGTAAGCAATCCAAGGCTGGTTTGGCACATGCAATCATGCTGTGGAAAGCACAGGCTCCTTGGGTCTTCCTTTGCACCGTCTCCAGCCTGTGGATGGTGCCCTCCTCGTTATAAGACAGCTCTTCCAGCTGGAAGTACAGGTTCCTGCTTCTGGGAGAGAATGAATAAAATGGGAGAAGGAACAAGTTCTGCTGAATTGACCATAGTGGCCTTTTCTTCTGTAGAATGCTCTCTGCCTTAAAGTCTGATTTTAACAGAGCCAGAGCAATTTAATTCTTATATAACAAAATATTTGTATTATATATAAAATGTGTAATTGTTTAAAAATTTTTTTAATGTTTTTATTTTTGAGAGAGAAACAGAGCGCGAGTCGGGGGAGGGGCAGAGAGACAGGGAGACACAGAATCTGAAGCAGGCTCCAGGCTCTGAGCTGTCAGCACAGAGCCTGACACGGGGCTTGAACTCACAAACTGTGAGATCATGACCTGAGCGGAAGTTGGATGCTTTAGTGACTGAGCCACCTAGGTGTCCCTCTTGTGTTTTCTTAATTCAGAAAATTCCTCAGCCTTTATGTCTGATTTTCTCTCTATTTACTTTTCTCTTTCTTTCTCTCTATTTCTTCCTCTTGGAATTCTGTCCATACATCAAATCTAAATATCTCTTAAGTAGTTCTCTATTTTCCATTTTTTTTTCTGTCTGAGCTGCATTTCAGATAAATCCTTTAGACCAATCTTCTAGCTTAGTATTTCTCTCTGCAGCTATGTCTAATTTGTTTACTAGGGTTTTTATTCTAATGACTATAATTTTCATTTCTAGAGGTTGTCTTTGGGGTTAAAAAATCTAATAATTTTTGCCAAGCTCTTATTTTTGCCAATACTTTAATTCCTTTTTAAAATTTCTTTAAACATATTAAGCATGCTATTTTTAGATAGGAAAATAGCAATGACTGAAGGATTTGTGTTCCTGATTTGATGTTTGTAAATTTATGCTGAATTTCAGTTTCTTTTTTCTTTTCTCTTCCTTTCTTCTTCCTTCCTTCCTCTCTTTCTTCTTTCTTTCTTTCTTTCTTTCTTTCTTTCTTTCTTTCTCTCCATGAAACAGTGTTTTTAGGAATTCTTAGAGGTCCAAGGATGTAGGTGAATTTCTCCTGACAGAATTTGCAATTGGTTTCTAACAGGTGTCTAAGGTCACTACCATCTTGAGGACTTTGAATTCTTTTCTCAGGGTCTCAGATCACCCAAGCAGTAGGAATTCAAGCCCCAAGTCTATATTAGAGTAGATTTGCTTTCATGGGTCTCCAGTCACTTCTTTCACCAAGAGTTTGCTCGTCACATACTTTGATAGGGTGGATTTTCCCCCTAGTTGTTCCCTGAAATTGCAGATTTATATACAGGATTCTTCACTTTGACTCCCCAATTTAAGTGACTCTAGGATTTGATGGCTGCTTTTAGCATGGTTATGAATTGCAGTTTTGGGTTACAGAGTTTGATAGATGCCTCCACAGCAGTGAGCAGGAAACATTAACATAGAGGCTGCTCCTTGCAAGGCCTTGTTCGAAGGACTAGCTCTGGGCTGCCTTCTCCGAATTTGGTTTTTGGAATGTTCTTATACTGATAAGGTTGTTTTGTGTGCTGGAAGCACTGAATTGCATTGTATCAACTTTCCTGGACTGTACAATGTGATTTGAGGTGGACACCTGCTTTTTTTCTGAGAGCCTTGAACTGTGGTCATTGTGCAAGTGGAGAGACTGTCTACGTGAACAGCCTCCAGTAAAAACCCTGGGCTCTGAGACTTCAGTGGGCTTCTCTGAGCAGAAACACTGCATATGTGTTTGTAGGAGTGCTGATAATAGTGACTCCATCTTTGGTCCCCCATCTTGTTCATGTTTGCTAGATCAGAAATGCCAGCCAATGTCGGGATGGAGGAGGCTTGTTTTGGCCCCCCATACATCTGTTAGAGATAACATAGTTTTTCCCTTTCCTGATGCCCGGGTGGTGCCTCAAGACCTAATAAAAGGGTATCTGTCGATTAGGAGCATGTAAACCATCTGAGGTGCATGTGAACACTTTGATCTCATGACAGAATCTGTGGACTGAGGTCTGGACTTTGTGGAGAGTAACTTTGCAGCTGTCGTGGACCCCCCGCGAGTATGTTAGCCTGAATAAAACCCTGTGAAAATGCTATGGAGTGCCTCCTTCATTTTCCAGTCTCAAAGTGCCTTCCAAGTTTGGGGGATACTTGATTATCCTTCCCCCACCTTTGAACTGTGTTATTGTCCCTCCCTTACTGGTAGGAGGATATCAGAAGCCTGAACCCAGACTCCTCCCGAGTCTATCTGATACACTTTTGTCCCTGGTTGATACTGCTGTGGACCCTTTTGCTGTAATAAATACAGCCATGAGTACAACCTTGTGCCAAGTTCTATGGATCCTTCCAAGGCAGCACTGAATGTGTGGGTGCTCATAGAAGTCCCAGACAGGCAGATCATAATATCAAGACTCAGCTCTCTGAATTCATGCTCCTACTTCTATTGTAGCCTATTCAAGTTAGCCATGAATTTAAAAATATATGATTCATATAGTTTCCAGAAGTTCTAGGTATTTTTTTCATGGGGCAACTATTCAGGGTTTCTATTTCCTCAACTGTCTTTAAAAGAAAATAATTTCCAAAATGATTACATCTTCTGTTTCTCACTTTTTCCAAACAGCCAAAAAACCAAAAAACAACAACCCCTCCCTCCCCCAAAAAACAAAACTAATTCTCAGTTTGCCCAGCATTCAGTCTGTTAAATCTGAATCGTAGGGAGCAGGGCTCAGGGCCTCCGCTTGCCTCATCCTTTGTACACAGGCACTTGGATGTACAGTTCCAGAACCATCCTCAAAGAGAGGCTACCTTCATGGCCAGTGACTCCAGACCCAGATGGAAAGTTGGGACAGGGAGGAGCATCTTAGGTTTGCATCAGCTCATTCTCCTCCACCTCTCCCAGCCAAGAGAAATTCCCTGGAAGAATTGTGCAAGAAGCTGGGAGCAACGGCAGGACATTTATTAGCATCACTGCTCAGGAGGGACGGGAAGCAGAGCAGGATGGTGAAGGTGAGTCGGCTGGAAGAGCTTCTGTCACGATCAGTGGGGCAAGGCAGTGGGCACGGCAGTGGGGGCAGGATAGCTGGAGCTGCTGCAGAATCTCTTTTCCCCAGTCTTGCCCTTCTCCCAGGAGCCAGAGGCAGGAACATGCAGTCCAGAAAGAGTCCAGGCTTGAACACTCAGGAAAAGCAAGGCTAGATTTCACTCACATGAAGCAGTTTCTTCTGGTCTGTTTCCTAAGGGAGGCAGAGGGGCAAGATAGCCCAGGGAGAGAAGGTGCAAATCCTTTCCTCCAGGGCAGCTTAGTTCTGGAGCCAACCAGATCCAACACTAGCTTCCTGGTACCTGACGCAAAGATCCCTAGAATCTCACCATGGATGTGGACTTCTCTGCCTTCCTGGGGTCCTTATCGTGGGGACCACTTGATCAAGGAGTGAGGCTCTCTGAATTGGGCCACCAATGGTGTAGAAAGACAGGCATGATGCCCCTTGGGACTCGCTGTAAGGGCTCTTTTCTCCTCCCCAAGCCATGGGCTCTCCATCTCTGTCTCCTCTGGACAGTCTCTCCACCCAAACACAGAAGCATACTTTAGGGACTCACCTTACATTGGAGCCTTTTCCAGCAGTACAGACACATGGGGACCAGAGATGCCAGAAGCAGCAGAGCCCAAACCCCCAAGAGCATGGCCTGAAAACTTATGAACAGGACCTGGGGACAGAGGACCAAATCTGTCACCACCAAAGTGTTGCCATCTGTGCCCTGTGCTGTCGTGCATTTCCAACCTAGGGTCTCTCTCTACCCCTTCATCCTCAAGTCTGTAGCTTCTTGAGGGGCTGAGGAAGGAGCTGTGCATGGGGGGTAAACGAGTCCAGCACGCAGAGAGCAGCCAGAAACCCCTCTCATCAGACCTCAGTGTCCTTGTTCTGACAGTGAAGGGCTCGGGCTACGATTTGGTGCCCCAGCAGCCCCAAGGCTTGAGAGGATCAAGGGAGAACATGCATTTAATGCCTTTGCAGTACTTTGCACACTCACAAGGTTAATTCATTTATTATTATTTCAGTGTTTGTATTTTCCACAAATCTATAACACCCACAATCCCAGGAACTATTTCTTGTTTGTTTAATGCCACATTGGTGGTGACACTAGTCAAGCTAGGTGCAGAACAGGTAACACAGCCTTACTCTTGTGTTCCATCTTGGTCTTTCCTGCCCACTGCCAGCTGCACCCCTCCCTCTTGCCCCCCTACCTTCAGCATGTTCAGATAGGAGAGACACAGGCGCAGCCTTCTGACTTCTTCTGGACTCGGAGTGCTGGGGGGCGGGGTGCCCCTGTACCAGGTGCTCGAGGAGACATCACAGATAAAGTCTCCAAAATCAAAGTAGCCTTTATAGAAATTATCAGCCCCAATGATGATAGCAGCAATGGCCGTGGAGAAAGCTGCCAGGGCGAGCAGGGTCCTCAGCAAGGCCTGGTGAGCAGAGGAGGCAGAGAGAGACCTTGGAGACTCAGTGTCTCTGGGAACCCAGTTGGGGAGAGAGGGGTAGGCCCATGTAGCCTATGTGTGTTTGAGCAGAAGGCTTGGTTGGGTGGCCTCCAGCTTCTGGGCCTGGTCCCCACTCCTGCCCTTCCCCAAACTCACCCAGTAGATGCCACCCCGTTTCTCATAAATGAAGGCAACAGCTCCAGCCAGCACAGCCTGGGGAGAGATGGATGAGAGCAGGGCTAACACAGCAGGTACAAGCCTTTCAGCTGCCAGTAACCCCATCAGCCAGAGCCAGACATGGGCTGGTCCTTCCTTGGCGCACTGCAGGTGGGCCTGAAGTTTTGAGCTAAGCTTTGTCATCTGTAGTAAGCTAATGGTGATGGTTGGGCCAGGATCAAACTCTTGAGGTGGCAGGATCCTCTGTTTTAGGGACATTGGAGAGCCCTCCCTCCCTTCTCCAAAACCTTCCTTTTAAAGCAATGGTGCTTCGTGAAAGTTCCAGATGGTGGATGCCCTAGAATATTGGAGAAGCTCTCAGTGCAGGATGAGTCTCTGGGTGGTCTCTAGTCCAGGCACCTGTCCCAGCAGGTGCTCAGCAACCCCACAACCCGGGCTGATAGAACAGGACATCTAGTACATCATGGTAGACAGAAGGATTCGAATCCTATCTGGCAATTCTAGAACTAATCTGAGTGTTTTGCCTTTGGGTAGATGAGGATGATTACTTTTGGCTCCTCTCTCAATAAATGCGTGTGTTTTGCTATTACTCTGTGAATGTGGGCATGCCAAAGGGCCCCTCAGTGCTACCATGACCTGCCCCCAAGCCCTTGTTGCACACACCCATCTGTTGACATTCATCACTGTCATTCAGTGACCCCTATTGGATTCCCACTGTGTACAGGGCCCGCACAGGGCACGAGGAAATGATGAAGAGTTGACTTTATCTTGTAGAGTATACACTCTCTAGTATGTTCTTCCTCCTCATCTCAATGCAAGTGTCTGGAAATCAGCTATGTCCTAGAGCCTTGGTTGATGTTTGCTGAATTGGGGTGAAGTGGCCCACCTGGTGGGAGAAGGCTGGGGCGGGAAACCAGGATAGCTGGCCAGTCGACTTTGGACAGACCACTACTTTCCTTGGCTGTTTTTTCATCTGCATTCTCAGCCTAGAATAACTGAGGGACTTTTTGATTGCTGACATTTTATAGTACCATGGATGATGGTGCTGGTGCTGATGGTGGTGGTTTATCACCTCTGATAGGAGGTGAATCTGCCCCTTCTTGGCCTGTCAACCATCCCCCTGCCGCACTCACCACAGCCCCTGTCCAGATGGCAGCTCCTGAGTTGCACAAGGGGGAAGAGTAGAAGATGTACAGGAAACTCCCTAGAACCCCACTCAACACCCCCAGCACGATCTGTACCACCTGGAGGAAAAGAGAAGAACTAAGAGCTGATTCCCAGGTGCCTGGGCCCAGGAGCAACCCTCTGCCCCCAAGTCTCAGGCAGCTTTGAGGATTCCAGGTATAAACAGTTGGAACCCCCCATGGAAGAGAAATGGAGAAGGGAGAAGAGAGGAGGGAGAGCCAGCCCACGCTGGGTCTTGAGGAGGGGAGAGGATGGCTCAGGGCTCCACCAGGTGGGACTTTAAATGGCCATGTCTCTCCTGCACCCTTTTAGCCCAAAGCCCACTCTGCCTACAGCTTTTATGGAGAAGGCCAGTAAGTACATAAAAAAGTCAGAAATGGAGCACAGGAGATCTTGATTTCTAATAAGAAAAAACTGGCTCAGCATCTGATTCAGAGAGGCTGGTAATGAGTGTGCACAGCAAAAGAAAGTTCTTTTCCTGATGTGGGGAGCATGGGCACCCCTCTGGGCCCCTACTCACCCAGGAGGCCACCAGTATCCGGCTCCTGCTCCTGGTCTGGGAGAGGTCGCTGGAGATGGGGGAACGAAGCAAGGAGCATCCACTTATCAGGAGTTTGGCCAGAGCTGACTCTTGGTGGATGTGCACATCAATGTAGGTGGGCTGCAGGGCTCCAGGGGCCACCTCATCACTGTCTACTGTCCCCATGCCCGTGGACATCTTTCTGGGAGGGAGGAGGAAGGGAGTGTCAGGGAGAGCATTGGCAGAATGTTTCCAAAGATTTCACTGGCCTTTGGGATTGGTGGAGGTCCCTGATCACAGAGCTGCATCCCTGGCCCTTTCTTGAGAGGTGTCCTGTCAGGACAGCCTAACTCTCCTGGTGCTGTGGCAAATGCTGAGCTCGCTGGAGCCTCCCCCTTCACCCTCGATCTGCTGTCCCCCCATCCTCCCACGGCCTTGAGGTCTGGACCAAGCAGTGCCCTGTATTCCTCACCTCTCCAGACTCTTTTCCCAACCTGCATGTGCCATTGCGGTCCCCACCCGGAGCTCTTGGGCTCCTGGGAAGAACCCAAGTGACCGGCTTCCAGGTGAACTTCTGTTGCCGCAGGTGCTCCACAGAGGGCCCAGGGACACCCCTCAGCCCCTAAACACCTCCCTCTCTACCAACAGCCATTCACCTCTGCACGGCCTGTTCAAGCTGCGCTCCCCACTCCCACACACATCACACACAAGGAAGGACCAAGTTGTGTGCCTGTGGAGGTGGAGGTCAAGGCCAGACTGACTTGGTATCAAAGAGGGACACACCTGCCTTCTGCTCCTGCCACCTTCCTGGAGTCCATTCTCCACAGGCAGTTGGTCCCTCCCTCCCACCATCCTCAGCAAGTTCTGGACCAGGCTTTGGAGGCTTGTGAGGGGGCGGATGGGAGTCCGGTGGGGAGGGGTCCTGGGAAAGGGTTGCCTGGCTGTGGGCTTGCCTCACCTGCTCTCTCTTTGGGTTTCCAGATGGGGGACGGCAGGGAGTGTGCCAACAGGGAGGGCTGAGCTGGAGCTGGGCACCAGGCGGATGGAGAAAGAGGTTGATAGAACACCAGAGGGGCAGGGTGGAGGAGGGGCAGGCTGAATTTTAGCCGCAGCCTCTCTGGAAGACAGCCCAGGCAGAAGGGCCCCTGTGTGGGGGGTTTCCAGCTGCCAGTACATCCTTGGGCTCCAGCTTAGAGAGCATGGGGGCAAGGTGGGTGGACTGGGAGTCCATAGAGGTGATCAGCCCATAGAGGTGATCAACCCTGGGAAGCTTCCCTCTCCCCCATGGCCACCTGGGCAGGTGCTTTCTGAACACAGATCTGCCAGTGCTGTGAGTGTGTGTGTGTGTATGTGTATGTGTGTGCACTCCCATACACACAGTCTCTTTCCTCCACCCTTCACCAGCCTGGTTATCTACTTAAGACTGGACCCCCCCCAGAGGGGCCCCTTTGCCTCAGCCTTTTTCTGGGAAGTTGCGGTGCTGAAGGTCAGGCCCTCCTCCCTCTACCCCTGGCTTCTGCTCTTCTTCTCCTTCCTACCCGCTGGCAGGGGCTCCCAGAGGACAGCAGGTGAGCAGGGCCCCCACAGGCCAGGTGGCCCCTTCCCTGGAGACTCTCACCACAGGACATTTTTCTCTTGCAGAGTCTCCAAAGCCAGGTCCCAAAGCCCCCATCCTATCTCACAGGATGCTACTTGCCCCCATTCCCAGTTCCTATAGGACCTGCTTGGGGGTGGCAGGATGCCCTAGACAGAATGTGACCTGGGGAAGGGAGGGACATGTACTGGCTGCAGCAGCCTGGCTCTCTATCACCTCACCAGGCCTCACCCTACCTTCATTGCCAGTGCAGTAGCTGAGACTCAGGTGGTTTGGTGGTGAGAAGTCCTTCAGAGTGAAGCTGGAAAGTGGAGGGCCCTGATGTAGCAGGGGTCTGGTGGTGTGGGAGGGGAGTTCTCATGGGATTGGCCTGGTCCAGAGGTAGAGCAGGGGGCTCAGCTGAGCTGGGATTGTAATGTGTTGGGGGAAGTGGTGGTTCCCAGGAGGCTCAGGAGGGCTGTTCTGTGATGCTGGCTCCTGGGACCCCAGGGGAGATCTGGCTGGAATCCAGCCGGACGTCCTTATGTATGTCTATCAATAAGTCTGAACCTCCTTGTGTGTCTGCAGAACTGTCAAACACCTATCCTTTTACCTCCAAAAAGAACAGGTAGGTGCAAGTATGGCACTATGTTCTGAAAAGAACATAGAATACAAAAGGAAGACTTTAGGATTGCCATCATTGTTGTTGTTAGAATTGTTACTGATATGATTATGATTTCCATCGTTGATGCTGAAGTAGGATGCCCATTAGAATTACTATGGAAGGTTGCTTTTGGAGGTGGGCAAGTTGATTCCAAAGTGCATATGGAGAAGTAACCTAGCAAAAATGGCCATGAAAGAAAAAAATAACACGAAGGGTTATGAAATAACTCAATTAAATATCCTCATTTTTACTCCATACTCTTTAAAGATTTACTCCATATTCATTTAATTAAAAATTTTTTACATTTATTTATTTTTTGAGAGACAGAGTGGGAAAGAGCACGAGTGGAGGAGGGGCCGAGAGAGAAGGAGACACAGAATCTGAAGCAGGCTCCAGGCTCTGAGCAAGCGTTCAGCATACAGCCTGATGTGGGGCTCACACCCACAAACTGTGAGATCATGACCTGAGCTGAAGTCGGACACTTAACTGACTGAGCCACCCAGGTGCTCCTCATTTAATTTTTTAAAATAAATTTACTCCATACTCATTAAAAAAATATTTTTAATTTTTTTTTGGAGAGAGAAGGGAGAGGAGCAGGGAAGGGGGCAGAGGGAGAGAGAAAGAATCTCAAGCAATCTCCATGCTCAGCACGGAGCCCACAGGGCTCCATCCCATGACCCTGGGATCATGACCTGAGCCGAAATCAAGAGTCAGACACTCAACTGACTGAGCCACCCAGGCACTCCATAAACCCTATACTCATAATTAAAATTGTGGCAATGGTACCCGACTCATCAGAAACACCAATGGGTGGAGTATAAAGACTAGAATAGCCCTGAATTCCAATGAGAATTTCGTTTTTGCTCAAGGGAACATTTTGAATCAGTAGGACAAAGAAAATATATTCTTCAAACAGACCTTATCCTTCAGAAGTTAACCATCTGGGGAAAAAAAACCCACAACAACTTGGACCCATACATTCCAACTTACAAGATAAATCCCAGATGGATTGACATTTAAACGTGAAATTGTAAAGAAATATTTGGAAATCATATCACAGATGGCAATTTTTTGAATACGCAAAGAACTCCTACACAAAACAAAACAGTAAAAATGAGAAGGACATAGGATATGAACAGAGAGCTCACAGAAGAAGAGAAAAAAATGGCTCTTAGACATAGGAAACAATGACCAATATCATTCATAATAAGAGAATTATGGATTGAAATTATACTGGAATAGTCACAGAAAGCAGATCAATGGTTGCCTCAGGCCAGGGGTTGGGAGGCTTACTGGGCAGGGAACATTGCAGAACCTTTTGCAACATAGAAATGTTCTCTGTCTTGATTGTAGTTGGGGTTGTACAAATGTATGAATTTGTCCAATGTCGCTGAGATATGCACTGGAAGGGGGCAGTATATTACATAAAACTAATTAAAATCTAAAATGAAATGTAATTTTCCTGGTACACATTCGAAAAAGACTTAAAGATTTGCTGACACCTTCCTCTGGTCATGGAGAGGGGCAGTGGACCTTCTTCCATCTTGCTCCTAAGTGTGAATTTCATGGGGTAGCTCCATAGAGGGCAGTATCTATTCAAGCGACAAATGCTTATCCCATTTACCTGCCAATTGTTTGTAACCAATTATTCACTGGTTTGTAAGAGACAATTATTGTTTGCAAGAGAAAATAAATGTCTACCAATAGAAGACTGCTTAAAATTCATGATGCGTTCCTACAACAGAATACTTTGCAGCTGGACAAATGAGTGAGAAAGGATCATTTTTGAATACAGTTCTGTGAACAAATCATTGTGCAGACAGTGTATGTAGTATCCTGCCATTTGTGGACAAAGGGGGAAGAGAATATTTTTATATGTTTTTGTGTGCAAAAAATGTCATTGTAGGATATAGAAGAAAATGATAATATTAGTTTCTGACTAGAAGGCAACTAGGTGGTGGGAGAGCAAGAGGAGAAGGAGGGTTTTAAAAGTATACCCTTTTATATCTTTTGAATTTTTTCACCATATGGAAGTGTCATGTGTAAATATATATACTAAGTAAATAATTCAGATTCCTTTCCTTGTCCAACCCAAGACCCAGACAAACCATATCAGACAATTCTGGGGAGAGACCCAAGAATATATGTGGTGAAGAACTCTAGAGGTGATTTGGATTTGCATCCCAGATTAAGGCCACGGTGACATTGATACTTGTTCTGGAAAGACCCTTTGGATGTTGACAAGGGACCGTTTTCTCTCCTTTCACTCAGGTGACATACTCCTTTTTATCTTACTTGGTTCCCAGACCTCACTTCCGTACATCTTCTTCCCAGCAGGAAGGATGACCCAAAATATGGTGACTGTGAATGGAGTCGATGTGGCCTCTACGCTGTCCCAGCCCACTCACATCAACATCCACATCTACCAGGAATCAGCTTTGGCACAATTGTTCAAAGCTGGGGCCTCCCTGAAGGAGCTTTTTTCTCATCCTCTGGACACTAGCCCTTTCAAGGCCAGGATGAGCTATGGGCAGCTGGCACTGGGGGTAAGAGTGGCAGGTACTGCAGAGGATGGTAACTCTCCTTCCAAAGGATGGAAAAAAAGTGGGTTGACTCCTCATGAGAACTTACTAATTGTATCCCATCTTTTTTGGGAAAAGAAAGTTTTAGCAGGTTCCCCACACACTTAGATGGAAAAGAGTGATGGGCCTCTTCTTTGGTACAGCAGGGGCTGTCCCAGCTGGAGGTGGGGGATAGGTGGAAGAATCCCTGGGGGCTGTTAGCTCAGTTGAGTGGAACCCATGTGAACTGAGGGCCTGCAGATGTGAGGCAATATCATAAGCACTTTGGGGAGAATTACAGAGAGAATCCCTAGGCTGTAAACTAAAAGTGCTCAACATCCATCAGAGGGGATCAGATCACTACATGCATAACTAGAATTAAAGGTAAAGCAGGTGAGATCCTTGGGAATTGACCTGCAGGAGTTGGCATCTGAGTCAGACCTTGAATGGAGGAAGAGTGCATGTAGACAGAGGTGAAAGATGGAAGAAAAAAAAATCCCACGTCAGGAGAATGGCAGGAATAAGGAGGGAGAAGAGAGTATGCATCGGGCAAGTCCCGTCAGAGTAAAGAGAATGAGGTTTCTGGCAGATCAGACTGGAAATGCAGCCTAGGGCCCTATTGCTGAGAGCCTTGAGTGACAAGGCGAGAAGTTGTCCTGAATCAGCATCAGTGGTGGGAAGGCTGTGGGTGGCTTCTGAGCAGGAACCTGGGCTCTGGGCTGCCTCACAGCTGGAAATTGTCCAGATAAGAAGGGTGGAGGGTCTGCACCTGCCTGGGTCACAGTAGAAATGACAAAGAAACAGAGGAGTCGACATTATCTGTAAATGATGTCTCTGTTACTTGGGAGTGGGTGGGCTTGGGGTACAAAGGAGGAAAGGAATCCAAGAACATGCTGAGGTTTGGAGTGTGGGTGACCAGGGAAGTGAGGTCCTGGAAGTCAGGAGAATAAGACACTGGGGGTGCAAGTGAGGTGTGGAACTTGGACATGACAGATCTGAAATGCTGCCGGGATGTGTAGGTGTTGACGTCCAAGAGACTGTTGGGTCTCCAGGAAGCAGGTGCTGAGTCAAGAGTTCAATGTGCAATGCCACAGTGTGACAGCTATGAAATGAAAAAGGAGGGAGCAAGATTGGCAAAGGGAGCCACCAGGGCATGACGCAGTCCCGATAAGGTCTCTGCCAGCCCAGTACGGGGCTCCAGAGCAAGGACTGCCCATTATCAGATGCCATGTGGGATGAAAGTGGCCCTCATACCACTGCCCTGCTTCACCAGTGGCCAGTTGGCCATCCCCAAAGAGTGTGCCCATGGCTTGAAAGATGAGGGGACCCTGAAAATGCTGACCACTGAAAGCTGTCAGCCAACACAACTCTTTTTTTCCCTTGAAGGGAGTCCTTTCATCCCATCTTGGATGGGATGATGGGATTCCCAAGGGACAATGAGGAGAAAAAAGTGAGAATCATCAGGTAGGATGACAAAGTGTGATATTTAGGAAAAAGTAATGATAAGAATTCACATCAGAGGGATGGTGAAGAGCCATGATATGCTTGCTGGTTCATGGATGTAAAGGGGCCAGAACCTTCTAGAATCAGAGCTGCAGAGAGGTCAAGACAGGAAAAGGAGAGGAAAGACAGCTAGGTAGGAGCTGGGTGGCCATTCCTGGGGTCTGTGGACTGGTGGAAAGGGACCTGGCTTTTCACCTTGTCTTTCAGGTGACCCAGATATTGCTGGGGGCTGTGAGCTGTGCCCTTGGAGTGTTGCTGTGCTTAGGGCCCTGGATAGAGCTGTGTGCCTCAGGCTGCGCCTTCTGGGCAGGGTCTGTGGTGAGTAAGGAAGGGGCTGTAAGCTCAGTGGGAGGCAAGTGGTTATGGGTGAGGAGAAAGTTCCTTTGGATCTGGGTCAGGGATTTGGGGAAGAAACCAAACACCTGGATCCAAATGCCCTTTGCTATGAGGAAGGTGCCTTAAGGGACAAGCAAAACCCTTTTACTCTCTACTTCCCTCTCTAAGGCCAGGCTGGGAAGGATGGGGCAGCTGTAATGGAGCCCATCACAAGTGTCCATATGCTTACTTTCTTTGTCAGTCCTTCGGATCCTGCTTCAAATCAGCAGTCCTGGGAATAAATGAGGGGTCATTTCAGGAGGGTAAACTGGAGGCCTTTTCCTGTGTCTTGTCTTTCCAGGCTATTGTAGCAGGAGCTGGGGCCATTGTCTATGAGAAGCACCGGGGAAAACTTTCAGTGAGTCTTGGGTGTCCTCTGCCCCCTCCTATGTCTGTTTTTCTGCCCTAGTTTTCGGTCTTCTTCCCTTTGGTCCCTGATACCTTGGGATCTTTGCTACTGGGGGGATGGGGAGGGATTTCTGGCCAGGAAGTGAAGAAGAAGAGACAAGTTTGGAGCCAGGACCTTATGGCTCTATCCTTAGTAAGGAGGGTCTGAGCCCCTGCACTTCTCCCTTTTAGGGCTGCATATCAGGTCTGCTCATGCTGGCTGGTGTCGCCACAGCCATGGCTGCTGTTGTCCTTTGTGTGAATAGCTTAACCTGGCAAAGTGATGGCTTCTATGACATCGACTATGTGTGTGATTACCGAGAACCTGCTGCCACAACCACTGGGTACCAAGAGACATGGCAAAGAAGTCACAAGTCGCATTGGACAGAGGATAGATGTAAAACCTACATGCAAATACTGATGGTGAGAAGAGTCCGGTCTTCCAGAGATTCATCACAAGGCTCTATTCCCAAGGAGCTAGGGCACCGGAGGGCAAAGATGTAGGCTTTTTGAGCGTGGACCTAGGTCTGTGGTTCAGGAGGTTTTAACTTAGCTGGAGACATATTTCAGACCCTCATAGCATAAGAATTCCCTGAATCAAAGGGAATGAGGAGCAAAGAGGAGACACTGAAGAGACGACACCATGGAATACCCTTCTAGCTTTCCTGGTGTGCCCCTGTCCCAGTTATCTATTGTTGTATAACACAACACCCAACATGCTGTGGCTTAAAACTAACTTGTTATTACTTTTTACATTCTGTGGGTTGGCTGGACTCAGGCAGTCTTCACTTGGGTTTTTTTTCATGCAGTTGTAGTCGGATGTCAGTTGGGGATGAAGTTGTCTGAGAGCTCATTTGGGCTGGATCTCCAGGATGGCTCTCACATGGCTGGGAGCCCAGCTGAGGCCATCAACCAGAGAGCCTACAATGGCTCCTGCATGCGGCTTGGGCTTAGGCTTCTCATGGCATGGCAACTAGGTTCCAACAGGAAGTATCTCACTGTGCATATTTTAAGAGGCAGGAAATGGAAACTGCAAGGCATAGTGTCACCCTCCACTGTATTTTATTGCTCAAAACAATTATAGGCTGTTCCAGATTCGAGGGGTGGAGAAATAGACCTGCCTCTTCATAAGGTGTGGTAAGGTCACATTGCAGACCACTATGGCGTAAAGCTGTCGCTGTCCAGTAGTTGGAAAATGCACTCCGTTTTTGTGGGAAGTAGTTGGTTGGACAGAGTTTGATACCTGGCTGGGTTGATAAGATGGTTGTAAGAGCAGAATCAGAGGAGCAGACTCCTGACTATCTCTTTTTCTTCTTTCATCTCTAGAACTTGTTCCTAGGAATTCGTGCTCTGCTCCTGGCTGTCTGTGTCCTGCAGGTCATTGTATCTTTGGCTTCCCTGAGCGTGGGTCTTCGAAGCTTGTGTGGCCAGAGCTCTCGGCCCCTGGTGAGTTTTCGAGGATGCACTGGGGAAAGAATGGGTCTATTTGGTGAAGCTCTGGGAACATGGAGGGTCATCAGGGAGCACGGCTCAGTTGCTTTCTGGAACATGGCTGAGCCCTTTGCTGTGCGAGGAGCATGTGCCAGCACCGTGTCTGGGTTGGCCTCTGACCTCTGCCTCTCCAGGCCCTCCTTTGCCCCTTTCTGTTCCAGATCTCTGGCTAGCTCACCCTCCTCTGTATCTTTTCCTTCACCTCCTCTTTCCTTTCCCAATTTCAAGTTCTATGAAGCTAACAAGGTCCTGTCTTTTCTCCCACAATTATTGACTTCTCCCTGTTTTTTTCAGGATGAGGAAGGGACAGAGAAGAAGCTACTGGGAGAGAATTCAGCACCTCCCTCCCCCTCCAAGGAGAAGACCATGGATGCCATCATCCTGTGAGCCGCCAAAGACCCTGCCTGGGCTCCCACATGTCCCTGATGGGAGTAGCCCAGCGCTACTGGGGAGGACAGCACCCACTCCCCAGGACTCCTTGCTGACCTGCCCTTCACACTTGCCTCTCTTTTGGCCACTGTCCCGGCCCTCCTCCTCTCCCCACTGTTCCCATCACAGTGGCCTCAAGTCATTAAACAGGTGTTGTCGCATTTTCTCCAGCGCTAATTAAACAGAAACAACAGAAAACATCATTTTGCCCAGAAAAGATGTGGTCTCCCTTTGTTTATGCACACAGTGTGCTGTGAAGCGACTTACTCTGTGTTGATACATATTGAATTAAATGAGGGCCAGTTTGTGACATGGAAACAAAGTCCCACTAAGACTAAATTTAATTATGTTCTGCTCTATATCCCAAGTGGCAAACTTCCTTTTTTCGATTTCCTTCTATTCAGTGTAAAGTGAAAATAATTCTCACTTACTGTACTTAGAATACTGAATAATACTGTACTTAGAATCTTTTTACCTATTTAATTTGTCTTTAAGCATCTATAATTTTGACTATAACTTTCTTTGGGATTTATGGGACTATGTGAGGCATGGAGCAAGACTATTTTTTTAATGTTTTTTATTATTTATTTTTGAGAGAGAGACAGAGCACGAGTGGGGGATGGTTAGAGAGAGAAGGAGACACAGAATCCAAAGCAGGCTCCGGGCTCTGAGCTGCCAGCACAGAGCCTGACTTGGGGCTGGAACCCACGGACCGCTAGATAATGACCTGAGCCTATATCGGATGCTTAACTGACGGCTCCAAGCTCTGACTGAGCCACTCAGGTGCCCCTGGAACAAGACATTTTCCCTCCCTCCCTTCTTTCCTTCTTCCTTCCTCTTCCTTCCTTCCTTCCTTCCTTCCTTCCTTCCTTCCGCCTCTCTTTCTCTTCTTTCTGCAGTAATTTGTTAGTTCTTTCCCTCTACACACACACACATGCACATACCTATTATTTTTCACTTTCATTTTAAATGATATGAGGAGTTTTTACAACTTTTTTCATTTTCAGGGTGCCCGAGTGACTCAGTCGGTTGAGCATCTGACTCTTGATTTCAGCTCAGGGTTGTGGGATTAAGCCCCACATTGGGTTCCTCACTGAGTGTGAAGCCCACTTAAGATTCTCTCTCTCTCTCTCTCTCTCTCTCTCACTCTGCCTCTCTCTCCTCTTGTGCATTTTTCCTTTCTCTTTCTAAAATAAAAATAAAAAGAAAAAGGAAAATAGCTAAAATTTTTTTTCACTTAAAAAAATTTTTTTAATGTTTTATTTATTTTTGACAGAGAGAGAGAGAGACAGAGCATGAGCAAGGGAGGGGCAGAGAGAGAAGGAGACACAGAATCCGAAGCAGGCTCCAGGTCAGCACAGCCCAACGCGGGGCTTGAACTCACAGACCGCGAGGTCATGACCTGAGCCGAAGTCAGATGCTCAACCGACTGAGCCACCCAGGAGACACTTTTTTCACTTTCTTTATACACCTATAAAAATATATTATAAGTATATAGATGTAAGCATTTCTGAAGGGTAAGAAAGCAGGTTATGGTCTGTAGAGTTAACAAGTGATAGTGAGTCTGGCTATCTGATTCCAATGTAGCCAGCGGCCTTGTACCTCCATGTGGCTTTATGAAATCTCTGTGAGGTGGGATTTATCACTACTTAGCAGACCACGGGAAGAACCGGTCTTCAAATCCAGGCAGACTGGCTCAGAGCCTCAACCCTCACCCACCACACAGTGCTGCCTCACTGGGTTGTGCTGAACAGATGCAGACCTGCTAAAATGAGTGAAGGATGGCCCTGCACACGGGGGTTCAGAATGGAGGGTCTGTGTCTGTCTCCCCAGGGCCCCTTACCACCTTGCCCTTGATAGAAGGTTGTAAATAAGCTTGTGGAAAAAAAGGTCACAGAGATGAGACAGAAATATGTTCAGAGTACTGAACAGGGGTTGGCAAATTTCACCCTGAGGGTCAAGTCCCATCTGTCACCTGTTTTTGTCAATAAAGTTTTATTGAAACATAACCACACCCATTTGTTTACACATTGCTTCAAAGGCAGAGTGGAGTGGCCTCAACAGAGACTGAATGGCCCACAAAACCTAACATATTTACTAGCAGACCTTTTACAGAAAAAGTTTGCCATCCCCTGGTGTAGGGGACCACAGTGGGGAGAGTGGCTAGTTCTACCCGGTGACTGACGGCAGCCTATATTCTTTTTTTGGTTTGTTTAATTTTTTAATGTTTTTATTTATTTTTGAGAGAGAGAGAGAGAGAGAGAGAGAGACAGAGAGAGAGACAGAGAGAGAGAGACAGAGCACAAGCCAGGGAGGGCCAGAGAGAGAGGGAGTCACAGAATCAGAAGCAGGCTCCAAGCTCTGAGCTGTCAGCACAGGGCCCAATGCGGGGCTCAGACTCATGAACTGCGAGATCATGACCTGAGCTGAAGTCGGACACTTAACCAACTGAGCCACCCAGGAGCCCCAGGAGCCTATATTCTTGCTGCCTCGAGTGTGAATCTGCCCCCAGATGCACTGGCCTGTGTCATAGGCAACTCAGGGAGATTGCTAGAGATACAAACCCTGCCCCACCCCAGACCTGCTGGATAAAAATTTGTATTTTCACAAGATGTACAGGTGGTGTTTCATGTTCTGAACACATTTTGAGAAGCATAGGGATAGATAATGACACCTTGCTGGGGAGAATTCAGATATGGAACATGGCCCCTTGAATTAAATCTTTTTGTTTTAGTTCTTTGTATGAGCTTGTCAGATGCTATTAGTTTCTGTGCGTCAGTGTTTCTAAACCAGTCCATTTACGGCCAGATCAGATAGAAGTGGTTTTCATTTTTCATTCTGGTAAATAAATGTCAACTTGATGAGACGGTTTTTTGGGGGGTTTTTTGGATGTTGTTGCACGAAAGGGTCTCTTACTGTCGGAGTCTGGCAACTTCCCCCTGAAGTTGCTAAGTCTCTGAGGGTGGTGCTCCCTCCATCTCATCCCTCTCCCCTCCCCCATTTCCTCTATTCTTGTCTCCCCTGCCCTCCCTCTCCTCAGTCTGTGACTAGCCCTGGATGTTTCTGAATCTTTTTCTTTTCTGTAGGAAATCAGATGTGAAACCCCTCTCCCCTTGCTTTTGTTTACTTAGAAAAACCAATAGCTATTGGTCTATTTGCACAGCTTGGTCTTGGTGGTGAAACTGTATATATAGATGGAAATAACCTCATGGCCCTGACATGGGGTCAGGCAAGTAATCCTAAGCTTTATTTACATTTATTGAAGGATTTAAAACCAGAGTATAAACAGGAAATAGTTTTATTTTTATTTCCTAATCACTGCTTTTAACTGTGTTTTGTCAACTCGTCATTTCCCCATTGGATATGAGGTCCTTCAGCATCAGGGCCAGGTTCCAGATTCCAAAACCTGCACATGGTCTCACATTTGGTGTTCAAGACCCAGTCCTATTCATTTTCATTAGTTTTTTATTGTTTATTTTCAAATGTTTATTTATTTTGAGAGAGAGAGTGTGTGTGAGAGTTTGAGCAAGGGAGGGACAGAGAGTGAGGGAGAGAGAGAGAGAGAGAGAGAGAGAATCCCAAGGAGGCTCTGCACTTTTAGCACAAAGCCGGGTACGGGGGCTGGAACCCATGACCGGTGACTTGGTGATCTGAGCTGAAGTTGGATGCTTCACCGACTGAGCCACCCAGGCGCCCCACTGTCCATTATTTAAAACTTCACTGGTCAGAGCTTGGCTCCCCTGCTCCAGTGTAGACCAGGATGCTAGACTGGGAGGGACTGGAAGGAACTGTACCCCACTCTGGGAGGCACCAGGCAATTCCCCCGCCCTCTGCTCCATTTGCTGCAAATGGGAAAACTTCCTGGAAAAGTATGTCCAAAAGCAGCGCCGAGATGGTGGGAAGGGGAAGGCTTTCTGGCAATGGGAATCTTCCTTAACTATTTCTGGCCCTTGCAAAACACAGTCTCTTCAGATACGTTTCTGAGAACAAGGTCAAACCCCATTGTCTCAAATCGCACAAAGAAAGCCCTGGAGCCTCAGGTCCAAAGAACTCTGTCTCTCTCTCTCTGTCTTTCTCTCTTTCACACACACACACACACACACACACACACACACACAATGTGCAATGAAAGTTTAGGAAAAACTGTGGACTTTATTTTATTTTATTTTATTATTATTTTTTTATATATGAAATTTATTGACAAATTGGTTTCCATACAACACCCAGTGCTTTATTTTAAACATTCCTTCTGAAAGTAGGAAGGAGACATGACAACTGTTCGTTTTCACCGCTAGGGGCCGCTGTGGCCGTCGTCAGTATTTTCTGGCTGAGTTCATTTCTCTCTCTCCCCTCTTGAGGCGCCCCCTCCTCATTCATGAGGATTTCTTGTTTTGTTTTTGTTTGTTTTTGTTTTTAGTGGATTCCCTTGACATCTTAAAAAAAAAACCAAATAACAACAACAACAAACTTGCACACTTGACCAAAAGGTGATCAATATCCTATCCTCTATCTGAAAAATACAATGCCTTTAGAGGATTCCTTGCTACATGCCATTCTTGTCTTGAATTTTAAGTTCTATCTTGATTTATTTTAATCTCACAAATTGGATATCTTATTTTTTTGGTGTGCTCAATGTTTGTTCAGATTTGCTTATTTTTTTACTAAGAAAAGAACGCTCTCCTTTTCTTCTTGTAATTCAGGCCTTCTTTCTGACACTGGTTTTCTTCTTAGGTTACATCCTTTCTAAGTTTCTTTAAAAGTAAAGGTCTCAGGGCGCCTGGGTGGCGCAGTCGGTTGAGCGTCCGACTTCAGCCAGGTCACGATCTCGCGGTCCGTGAGTTCGAGCCCCGCGTCGGGCTCTGGGCTGATGGCTCAGAGCCTGGAGCCTGTTTCCGATTCTGTGTCTCCCTCTCTCTCTGCCCCTCCCCCGTTCATGCTCTGTCTCTCTCTGTCCCAAAAATAAATAAACGTTGAAAAAAAAAAAGTAAAGGTCTCACCTCACATCTGTCAGAATGACTAAAATTAACAACTCATGCAACAACAGATGTTGGCGAGGATGAGAATGGGAACACTTTTGCACCGCTGGTGGGAATGTAAACTGGTGCGGCCACTCTGGAAAACAGTATGGAGGTTTCTCAGAGATTAAAAATACAGCTACCCTACGACCCAGCAATTGCACTATTAGGTATTTACCTGAAGGATACAAAAATGCTGATCCGAAGGGGCCCATGCACTCTCCTGTTTATAGCAGCACTGTTAACAATAGCCAAGGGGTGCCTGGGTGGCTAAGTCGGTTAAGCGTCCGACCTCCACTCAGGTCATGATCTCGCGGTCGGTGAGTTCGAGCCCCGCGTCGGGCTCTGGGCTGATGGCTTGGAGCCTGGAGCCTGCTAACGATTCTGTTTCCCTCTGTCTCTGCCCCTCCCCCGTTCATGCTCTGTCTCTGTCTCAAAAATAAATAAACGTTAAAAAAAAAACAATAGCCAAAGTATGGAAAGAGCCCAAATGTCCATTAACTGATGACTGGGTAAAGAAGATGTATATATATATATATATATATATATATATATATATATATACACACACACACACACACACACACACACACACAATGGAGTGTTTCTTGGTGATCAGGAAGAATGAAATCTTTGCAACTATGTGGATGAAACTAGAGTGTAATATGCTAAGTGAAATAAGTCAGTCAAAGAAAGAGAAATTTTCACTCCTATATGGAATTTAAAAACACAACAGATGAACATAGGGGAAGAGAAGGGAAGGAAAAATAAGATAAAAACAGAGAGGGAGGCAAACCATAAGAGATTCTTAAATACAGAGAACAAACTGAGGGTTGCTGGCAGGGTGTTGGGGGGGGCAGGCTAGATGGGCGATTAGCATTAAGGAGGGCACTTGGGATGAGCACTGGGTGTTATATGTAAGTGATGAATCACTAAATTCTATTCCTGAAATCATTATTACACTATATGTTAACTAACTTGGATTTAAATTAAAAAAAAGAATGCATAAAGTACTAAAACAGAAAAAAAAAGTAAAGGTCTCTTGGTGGTAAACCTTTTTAGTTTGTATTTATCAGAATATTCTTTATTATACCCAGCTCAAGATAAACAGTTTCACTGGACATACAATTCTAGCTTTTGCTAAATGCAACCGATTCTGGTTGCTCCTTAAAATCTTTTCCCTTTCTTTGGTGTTTTCAAGATTTTCTTCAAAATGTGTTGGTGCATATGAATTTATTTTCCCTTGAAAAAGCCTTCCTGAGGAATTATTTTAAAGAATTCTGAGTCTTGGAATTCACACTTTTCTTTTTATATTATTTTTTTATTTTAACTTTTTTAAATGTTTATTTTTGGGGGGGGGAGGGGCAGAGAGAGAGGGAGACACAGAATCTGAAGCAGGATCCAGGCTCTGAGCTGTCAGCACAGAGCACAACTCAGGGCTCAAACTCATGAACTGAACTGTAAGATCATGACCTGAGCTGAAGTCCAATGCTTAACTGACTGAGTCACCCAGGTGCCCCCACACTTTTATTTTTAAAACCTGGGAACCTCTGAATTATGTCTTTGATCAGTCCTTTTCCTGGGTTCTCCCCTGTAATTCCTTCTGAAATCAAAATGAGACATGCATTAGACCTTCACACTCCAGCCCCTGATCTCCTTGTTCCCTTCCTGATTTCCATTTTTCATCTCTTTGTTTCTACTTGTTTCATTACGGATAAATTCTTCATAATTATTTACCACGTTCACTCATTACTGCCTAAGTTATAGCAGTCTGCTTTATTTTTGAGAGAAAGAGAAAGGGGGAGGGGGAAGAGAGTGCACTCATGAAAACAGAGGAGGAGCAGAGAGAGAGAGAGACGGAAAAAGACAATCCCAAAGAGGCTCTGCTCTGACAGCACAGAGGGAAGCTGGATCTCATGAACTGTGAGATCATGACTTGAGCGGAAATGAAGAGTCAGATGCTCAACCTACTGAGCCACTCAGGCGTCCCTGTAACAATCGACTTTTAACTATCCTATTACATTTAAAATTCTTATTAAATATCTCTAGACATTATAGTCACTTCTTTTTCAAATCTTCCTCTTTTCTGTTTTTTTAATGTTTATTTTTGAGAGAGAGAGAGAGAGAGAGAGAGAGAGAGAGAGAGAGAATGAGCTGGGGAGGGGCAGAGAGAGCAGGAGGGCAGAGGATCCGAAGCGGGCTCTGCACTGACAGCAGACAGCCCGCCGCAGGGCTCGAACTCATGAACCATGAGATCATGACCTGAGTCGAAGTCAACCGACTGAGCCACCCAGGTGCCCCAAATCTTCTGGCTCTCCTGATCCTCTCTTGTTCCTCAGCCATGCCACTGAGGATCTCTTATATTTCTTTAAAAGCTTACTGCATTATTTATTTTATTGTCTGTAGGAAATAATACCAAAGTTTGAAGGTTTGAAGTCTTTGTTGTTTTCTCCTAACCTACTCTCACTAACGATATCTAATTTATTTTTATATACAACTCTTTTTTTTTTTTTTTTTTTTACCATTTTAATCAGTATTAAGTGTACAGGTCGATGGCATTAAGTACATTCACATTGTTGTGTGACCATCCCCACCCTCTGTCTCTGGAATGTCTCATCTTCCCTAAAGGAAACTCTGTCCCCATGAGCCACTAACTCCCCCCAACCCCCACACCCCCTGCCCCCTGGTTTCCAGCCCCTGGAAACCACCATTCCACTTTCTGCCTCTATGAATTTTATGCTCTAGGTGCCTTATATAAGTGGAATCACACAATATTTATTCTTTGTGACTGTTTGTTTCAAGGTTCACCTATGTTGTAACATGCGTCACAGTTCCCTTCCTGTTTAACCATGAATAATATTCATTTGTATGCATATAACACATTTAGTTCAGCCACTCTCCTGTGGATGGACAGTTTGGTCTGTAAATGTAAATTTGGAAGTCAGCAGTGAATTGTAACAGTAAACAAATCTTCCTGTTTTGTATATACAAGAGTGACAGTAGGGAGAGTTGGGAGGACAGCTTCTAAATATTTGTTGGATAGATCAATAAATGGAATGGATTATTTTTTCTAGCTGTGCGTAGAGTTTGTTTGAGCCACTTACATTCAATTTGCATTGGGATTAGTGGGACATGTTTGGGTGGTAATTGAGTAGGGTTGCGATTTCCAGTGTGGGGTTAGAAGAACATTCCTACTAGGAGATACATCAGAGCCATCTGGAGGCTTTCTCAAATTATCCACCTTTTCTTGGTTGAAACATTGAGGTGGGGAAAATACTTTTTGGGAACCAATGGGTAAGTGTTAGTATGGAATCTCAGAATCAGGTGGTCTCAGCATTCATTCTCCCTTTTCCTGAGGACAGCCCTGGATTTCCATTTGGGGATCCTCCTTTTCCTCATTGTCTGGCTATGTGTTCATGGTGGGGCTTTATCTTCAGTTCCAGGGATGAAGTATGTAACCCAAACTTAGACCCCAAATTAGGCCACAGATCATTTCCTTGAGACCATGGTGATTGTTTCATGAGTGGGCACACCTAAACTGGCCACATCAGGGTAAGTCTTAGGGCTACCAGAAAAGACTTTTGCTCTTTATGCTGAACTTGAACCTGGAAGGATGTAGAGTTGGAGCTGTGGTGGCCATACTGTCACCATGAGAGGTCCACCCTAGGAACTTAAGAATGAAGACAAGCTGTGGAGTCAGAGCTGAGGTGGAAAAAACCCCACTCCAGATGATATTGCTTGGGCCTGAATTCAGCAGTGCCTGAAGCCAGAGTGACTCTTGATCATTTTAGTATGTGACCAAGTAAGTAATCTTTTCCCTAAAAGCCACTTGCTGTTGAAACAGGTCCAATTAACAGGTGGATAGGGACGCCTGGGTGGCTCAGTCAGTTAAGTGTCCAACTCTTGATTTCGGCTAGGTCATCACCTCACAGTTTGTGACTTCAAGCCCCACTTTGTCAGGCTCTGCACTGATAACGCCAAGTGGGCTTGGGATTCTCTCTCTCCCTCTTTCTCTGTCCCTTCCCTGCTTGCACTCCCTCTTTCTCTTTCAAAAATAAATAAATAAACTTAAAAAAAAATAGGTAGAGAGACAGAGATAAGTAACTGGCATTTAAGTTGGTGCCCAGGAGTCTCTAGCTTCCAGATGCTGGGTGGTGTGCCCTCAAAGCGTCCTGAGCTGGGTACTATTTCTGGGAGTGAATCGGGCACTTGCTTGATTGTTGTTACTTGGTGGGATAAAACATTATGTAACACCAGGGAGAAAATCACATATGCACCAACGTGACTGTCACATTATACTGACACCATTCCCCTAAGTTACCACTCCCTGATGAGCAAATTTGGGTTACAAAACCATATGTGTAGCATAACAGATCGTATATATTCTTTACAATGTAGGCAAATATACACATGCATATATATGTAAATGTATGGATATTTATGTACATATGCACAGGATGGTTCGGGGAGGAAACACCAAAACTGGTGACATTGGCTGCTTCAAGGGGGAGAAACTGAGCATGTAGGAGAAGAGGTAGGAGGGAGATTTTTATTGTATACCTGTTCCTATGTTTTGGACATTCTCCAATCAAAAAAGTAATTTGAATTAAACATTATAAAAGCTTCTAAAAACTGGAGGAAGACTTCCCCTACATCCTCTTTCTGCTCCCCGAGCCATCTGGCTTTCTCACTAAACCCATCTGCTTGTGTCATTTTACTTCTTTAAAGTGAGACAACAGCATGGCATCCCACAATCTGTGGGCTGACCCAGCGTGCATAGAGAAGGACCCAGAGGGCTGGCCAAAGAGCACAAAAACTCATAAACCATGAAAAGCCCTTCTCTAGAATGACTGAGTCTCTTGGGAGAGCTGAGATTTCAAGTGGTCCCCTTTCTTGAGCTGTTTTGGGGGTTGGGAGTCCCTGACTGGACTGCTGGTGTGGGGAGGAAGCCCTGGAGAGAGAAACCCAGGGTTGACCAGATACCTGAGGAAAGTAGAAGGCTAAATGAGCTGAGAGAAAAGCAGGCTCTAAGAGAAGCAGAAGGGAAATGAAGAACATCCAAATAGCATATGTAGCATCCTTTTTAATGGCTGCGTAATATACCCCTCATCTCCCCACTGGTGAGCTTTGACTCCGCGTCCTGTATTTTTGTCTCTGGAAACACTGCTGCATTGTTAGAAGGCCCTGACCAGAGCTTTTATTGCTCTTAGAGGAAGTCTTTGGATAAGATTGCTTGTTGAAGGGCATAAATATTTCAAAATGCAATCAATATCATCAGAAAGCTTTCCAGAAAGGCTGTAATAATTTACATTTCACTGGCAGTCCATTAAAGCATCCTTTGTACTTCTCCTTAACCTCCCCACTAATTTGTGCCCGTCGTGGATATTATTACCCTTTCCAGTGTTTGCAAGTTGATATTTTAACTTTCACCTCCTTTACTGTTTACAAAGTTGAGTATGTTTTCATAATGTGGATCGGGTGTTTATTGTGTGCCTTGGAACAGCCCACACATATGGTGCACACTTCCTGGATTTTTGTGAGCTCTTTTTAGAACAGATTTTAAATTTTCATTTTTAAAAAACGTTTATTTATTTTTGAGAGAGAGACAGAGAGACAGAGCAGGAGCAGGGGAGGGGCAGAGAGAGAGGGAGGCACAGAATCCAAGGCAGGCTCCAGGCTCTGAGCTGTCAGCACAGAGCCCAAATTTTCATCTTTTTTCAAATATGGTGTTTTTTTTCTCATTTAACTTTATTTATGGCATCTTTGCCATAATAAAATATTTAAAGCTATCTTTTATTTATTTATTTATTTATTTATTTATTTATTTATTTATTGGATAACTTCTGTCTCCATGTCTTGGTTAAGAAAGTATACCCAACTTGGATTGCACAGTTTCCTGTATTTTATTTTAATATTTTTTCTTTTTTTAATACATGGGAATTTAATCTTTCTTAGATTTATATATAGTGTGAGGTAGGAGCTCAGCTTTATTGTCTTCTAGTTAGAAAACCATTCAGGTCAGCAACTCTGACTACATGAACTGTTACTTCCCTGCCTTTGTCATATATTAAATTCCATTATTAACTGGGGTTCACTCTGTCCTATGTATATTATTCTATTGAATTATTTGTTTGTTCTTATGTCAATATCAGACTAATTTCATTATACTTAGGCATTTTTCATCCCATGGGGGCCTTAAAGTATTGTGTGATTCTGCGCATGAAAAGTTGGGATTTCAGTTGGAATTACATTAAATATCTATCCATTTTGGAAGAATGCATACTTTTATAATATAGTATTTTAATTCAAGAAGATAGTACATTTTTCTATTAGTTCAGATCTTGTTTCATGCTTTCCAATCTGGTTGAATTTTTGTAGTTAAGTATATCATGTATGTGAGTGTATGTATAATGTAAAGAATATCAATGAATCCAGTGTAAGAAATAGAGCATTGACTTTGAGGCTCTTCATCCCAATTTCTTCCTTCTTGGTCACATAGCTCTTCCTCTCTCTCACCCTGATGTAATCACTACCCTTTCCTTTGTGACCATCATTCCTTGATTTTATTTACAGTTTTACTGTAAAATTTATGTCTGTTGCTGTAATACATATTTTTAGCGTTGTCCATTTTTAACCTTGACAAAAATGGAATCAGATTCCATATTCTTCTGGGAAGTGCTTCTTTTGTTCAACATAATGTATATGAGATTTTTTCAGGTTGATGCTGATACCTGTACTTTGTTCACTTTTACTGCTGTGTATTTTTCCATTGTATGTGTCTTCTGTGACTTGTTCATCCAGTCTACTGTTGATGGATATTTGGGTTGTTTCTAGGTTCAAACCTTAATGAGCTTTTTTATAAAAATATATCATCATGTGTTTATGTAAGAGTTTACCTAGGGCAATGGTCTTCTAACATTTTTGCTTTTCTATTCACTGAAGGAAATTTATTTATTTATTTATTTATTTATTTATTTATTTATTTAAGTTTTTGAGAGAGACTGAGACAGCATGAGTTGTGGAGGGACAGAGAGGGAGAGAGAGAAAATCCCAAGCAGGCTCCACACAGTCAGCACAGAGCTCAGTGTGGGGCTGGATCTCACAAATTGCAAGATCATGACTTGAGCTGAAATCAAGAGTCAGACACTTAACCCACTGAGCCACCCAGATGCCCCTTCACTGAAAGGATTTTAAAACTCTAAGTGTTCTCTTGAGCATTTTAAACTGAACTTCTAAAATTTTTTCATCCTGAGTGCTTGCAAAGAATGCAATTTCTAGCACGTTGTGGATATTAACATTTTAAAATAATATTACTACTTCTTTAAAAGATATAAAAACACAGAAATTGAATACCTATAAACTAAAAAATACATGAAAAAATACGTGAGATTGAGTCCCGTGTCAGGCTCTGTGCTAAGCGTGGAGCTCGCTTGGGATTCTCTCTCCCCCTCTCTCTGTTCCTCCCCCCCCCCACACACACTCTTTCTCTCTCTCTCTCTCTCAATAAAGAAAGAAGCATTTAAAAAAATACAAAATACATAATACATGTGCAAACTCTTTTTTAATAGTCAGAAAATTTACATTCTTCCTTTTTCTCCTTCACTGTCCACTTACCTGCCCTGCTGAACTGTATTTTATTATAATAGATTTTTATGCTGGGAAATTCTGATCACCCTAGTCACCTACATTTCTGCTATAAAAATATATATGAAAATTGAAGAAAATGATGTGACCATAGAGCTTTAAGTTTGAATAGCTTATGTAGCTACAAATACAGAAGTATGTCTTCTGTATTTGGTTATTTCTTAGCTGTTATTTGTACACAATTGATCAAAGCAACACAAACGTACCACATTTATAGAAAAAAACCCCAGAATTCTATTTTGGAAATGCATCTCTCAATGGGATGAATGACATTTCCCCCCATTTCTTTCATATATATGTGCATGACTATTATTCTTTGCAGGAATGGGGCAATGTTCAGATTAATTCTATTCCAATATTTTGTTTTAACCAACACAGGCATTGAGAAGCCTCAGTCACATAAATAAATAAATAAATAAATAGGAATGGAAACAATTTCGTTATGGCAATGCCACTCAATTTTAGTACTCCTTCCAAGATGAATGCCAAAGCTACAATAGCGATCTGCCATTAATTTTTAATTGTCTGTTAATGGATACATCTGCCTTCCTTTTTGTTGAACACAAAATAGTGTAAACTGCTTGACTTGCAAAAGGATTTATCAGCCAGTCATTGGAGACATGAGAGTTCGCAGTCTCTGGGAAGTATACCAAAAAAGCTTTGCCAAGATGTATCAAATGACTGTACTGTCTCTCTTGCTTTCTCACTGAGAGACTGGAAGTTATCTTGTTTAGCCCAATGTATCTAAAATGTTTGGGTAAATGGAAATTTTGTGAACTTTGACAAATCTTTGTCAATATATTTTGAGTGGAAAATTCTATATAGAGAAAAGTTGAAAAAATAGTATCCATCCAAGTATCCATCATTAAACATCAACTACTACCATACATGGCAATCCTGTTTCATCTAAACCCTATCCCTTCCTCTCCCGATTATTTGAAAACCAACACTAGATATTATCATTTCATCTGTGAACATTTCAGCACATCACTCTAAAGCAGTAGGACTCTCCTTTTTATTAATATCACATCTAAGGAGTGAATATGGAATATTAAATTTCTAGGCAGTGTTCAGTCTTCCCCCATTGTCATGATTTTTATTTTGCATTTTATTTGAATCTATATTCAAAGGATATATTTGGTTTATATTCTATGGACCACATAAGGTCCATGTGTTGCAACTTATGAGTAATGTGTACACTTCCTCCTGGAGGCATGTGATGTCCACTTGTATCTCTTTTAGTGATACCTATAATCATCGATGATCATTGCCTAGATCCATCAATTTATTTATTGGTGTTGCAAAATAATAATACTTTATCATGCCTCTGTGTTTATCAGCTATACTCTATCTATAAAAAGAAGGCCTTGGCCAGTGGGAACTCTTCAGGTTGCTTCTTGTATCCTTTTGATATGACCTCATAGAGTCCTATATCTCTCAAAGAAATAAATAAAATCTATACTTTAAACATTCCAAAAAAAGGAAACTCCAGGCCCAGATTATTTCACTGTTCAGTTCTATAAAATATTTAAGGAAAAAACATCAACTCTACACAACACAACTCTTTCTGAAAATAGCTCACTTCCTTAACTTCTTGACACTATAAGACACTCCAAGCTCATCTTGTATTTTCCCTGTCCCAGCCCTGGAATCAGCTACTTCTCTAAGGAGTCCTGGTTCCTTTTTACTGGAGAGTGGTTTTGGAAACTGAGATCTGTGTGCTGACTGTTCTTGTTGCTCCTGGGATGTATGTGTTACTGATCCATACACACACACACACACACACACACACATATTTGTTTCTCTATTAAAAAATAACAGTCACTAATTCATATTGGTATTTCTGACTCCAGTCCAGCAAGAGGGTTTATTCTAGCATTCTTCCTTTGTTCATTTGTAATTTCTTGCTTTGACAGTGAGAAACTTGGCTCTTGTTAGCTGCAGTATATTTGCTAATTGGTTGGATCATAGTATTCTACAATTTCAAAATTGCTAAGTTTCCCATCTTAGGGCTAAATCATTCAGTGTTTCACCATTATATATAATGTAATGCAATGCAATGTAATATAATATATACATTGTAATATATTAATATATTAGCATGGTACTATAATATAATATCTTTGGTAGATGCCCTTTATCAGAATGTAGCAATTCTTTTCTTAGTGTAAGAGAGTTTTAATATGTTTCTTGAATTTTGTCAAATTCTTTTCTGCATCTAATGAGATGATTACATGATTTTTCTTCATCAGTCTATATATATGGTGAATTGCATTGATTGATTTTTGAATGCTGATTGATTCAGCCTAGCATTTCTGTGATGAAACACGTTTTCATCCTTTTGAGATATTGCTGGGTTTCACCTGCTAGCATTTTGTTTAGGATTTTTGCATCTATGTTTATGAGACATAAATGAGGATTTTCTTTTCTTGTAATGTCTTTCTTTGGTTTTGGTATGAAGATAATGCTGGCCTCCTAAACGAGTTGGGGAGTATTCCCTTCTTTTCCACTTCTAGAAAGGGTTGTGTAGAGTTGATATTATTTTTCCTTAAGTATTTGATAGAATTAGATGGTGAAATAATCTGAGCCTGGAGTTTCTTTTTCTTTTTCTTTTTTGGAATGTTTCAAAGTATGGATTTAATTTCCTTGAGAGATATATAACTATTTAGGCTATTTTTTCTTGACTGAATTTTGGTGGTTTGTGTCTTTCAAAGAAGTGAAGACTGTTGAAAGTCTATTTTTTCTAAGATGTCAAATCTATGGGTATAGGGGTGTTCATAGTATATCCTTAATGACTATTTAATTTCGGTGGGATCAGTAGTGATGTCTCCTCTTTTACTGGAGATATCGGTAGTTTGTGTCTTCTCCCTTTTTCCCCTTGGCAAATATTTTTTAGAGCTTTATTAATTTATTGCTCTTTTCAAAGAATCAGCTTTTGGGTTCATTCATTTTTCTCTATTGTTTCTTCTGTTTTGAATTTCATGATTTCTGCTCTCATCTTTATCCTTTTTTGGCCTTTTTACTTGCTTTGGGTTTGCTTTGTTTTCATTCCTCTAGTTTCTTAAGGTGCATACAAAATTACTTTTCTGAGAACTTTCTTCTTTTCTGACAGAGGCAATTTATGCTTTCTATGGTCTGAATGCTGGTGTTCCCACATATTCATATGCTTATCATTAGTGTGGTACATTTGTTTTAATAGATGAGCCAGTGTTGGTACATTATTATTAATGAAAGTCCACAGTGTACATGAGGGTTTCCTCTTAGTGTTGTACATTCTATAGGTTTTGACAAATGCATAATGACACGTATCCACCATCACCATATCATATCATACAGAGTAGTTTCACTGCCTTAAAAATCCTCTAGCCCCACCTATTAATCCAATCCCCCAAACCCTGGCAACCAAGTGATTTTTACTGTCTCCATAGTTTTGCCTTTTCCAGAATGTCATAAAGTTGGAAGCATATGGTATGTAGTCTTTGCATATTGGCTTCTTTCACTTAGTAATCTGCGTTTAAGTTTCCTCCACGTCTTTTCATAGCTTGGTAGCTCGTTTCTTTTTAAAACAGAACAATATTACCTTATCTGATGTACCACAGTGTATTTACCCATTCACTTATTGAAAGATCTCTTGGTTTTTTCCACATTTTGGCAATTATGAATAAAGCAGCTATAAATATAAAGATGCTGTAAAAATATATATATTACTTATGTCCATGTAGATTTTTACATGGACAGAAGTAATATATATATATTTTTAAAGTTTATTTATTTATTTATTTAGAGAGAGAGAGAGAGAGAAAATGCACAATGAGCAGGAGAAGGGCACGGAGAGAGGGAGAGAGAGAGACAATCCCAAGCTGACTGTGGGGAGCCCAGTGGGGGGCTTGATCTCAGGAAGCTTGAGATCATGACCTGAGCTGAAATCAAGAGTTGAACGCTTAACTGACTGAGCCACCCAGGTGCCCAGTTATATATTTTTAAATAAAGGGAGGAAGTGGGGGTGGGAGGACTTTCTAAGAGTGACAGAAACCGTAAAGAAAACAGTTGTTGTAATTTCTGGACTTAGTTAAAAATGTACCATAACTAACTTATGACAGACAGCAGGGGGTGGTATTTGCAAGACATTTGACAACCTTTGACAGTTCTGTTTTGCTTAGCACACAGTGAATTTAAACCACATTAAGATTTCCAAACTCTGATTATTCTATTTTGTTTTATTGTATTACCTGCGTGCCTGTGATAGAAGAGGGAAATATCAGCGATCTCTTTTGGATCTGTCCAAGAAATTTTGTAAGTATTTAGATCTCTCAGGAATCACTAGATTTCAGTATACATCTCACTGATAGGGAAACTATTTTTAAGAAGGACAACCATAATTCTCCAGACTTTTGGAGGTGACGCCCAGGACAGAGCTACAATTTTCGAACACTGACTAGCTCACAGACTTCTTTGTAAGACCAAATATTTGCTGTTTTTCTCTGTAGCTATAGGAGAAAAGGAACAATTCCCCCCTCCCCCCTTATTGCTGACATTTCTCTCGCCAGTGTTTGAAGTGCTGTCACTGTAATTCCATGAATTAATGTTGAGAGAAAAGAAGAGACCGAATGGCTATAAACTCTGAATGCAGAAAAGAAATGGGCAAAAAAGGATTGTTAGCAGGTGTAACAGAGAGTGGCTGATATTTTGCTGTCTTGAATCAGAAATAAAGGCCTTTCTTGAATCAACTAGAAAAATACATATAATTTAACAGAAAAAAAATCAACCAAGTCTTTGAAGCGAATGTGTAGAGGAAAAGGAAACCGTCCCAAATAGAAGGCCATCCCACCTCAGTCTACAGAGTAGCTGAGGAAATGCCTAAATACAGAATCAATATTCTTTTTTTCCCTCAATGGTTAATTTGTATTTTCTCTGAGGCACAGAAAGTAGCTGATTGAGATCCAGTCTTCTGTCTCTGGTGGAGACACAGGAGTATTAGCCTGGGTAGTTTACATGTTCACCTCAACCATGAAAACCATGCATTTGATACCTTTGAGCAAGGTCCCCTTCTTGCATGTTAACTATTTACAAAATATATGCTGAGGCAACTAAATGAGTTGGCTTCAGGCATAAAAATAAAATAAAATTCGTGATAAAGCAGTTTAGAGCTGATAAATTTCTATTCAAAATAGTTATTGGGGCACCTGGGTGGCTCAGTCGGTTAAGCATCTGACTCTGGCTCAGGTCATGATCTCGTGTTTTGTGAGTCCAAGCCCCACGTGGGGCTCTCTGCTATCAACGTGGAGCCCACTTTGGATCCTCTGTCTCCCTCTCTCTCTTCCCCTCCCCTGCTCTCTCTCTCTCTCTCTAAAAAAACATAAACCTTTAAAAAATAATTATTATTTTTGTTTTGGAGGAGCTGATCTTTAGCCTTGTTTTTTTTTTTTTTTTTTAATTTTGGCCAAAATGAGATATCAGAGGTATTTCTAGCTGGTGAAAGAAAATGATATCTTCTATGCAGTAGGCACATGCCATTCTGTCCTCCATAGCAAGAGAGCAGATACCCACCCCATTCAGTGTAATAGCCATTATTATTTGGGAAGTGAAGACTACAATATTAATATGGGAGAATATTTTGTAAGTCACGCATGGCTTTCATCGCAAAATGTGAATTGTGTTTATCTGCACTATGATTGCCCTTCTCTCTAAACTAAGCCAAGAACCAAGAGTTACCTGTATCTCATTTTCCTGCTTCTAGGTGCTCTTCAAGAAGCAGTCTGAACTCAAATGTGCAAGCCACCAGTGGAACTCTGCCCCACACAACCTAAGGATGTCTCCAGAAGGGCGTTTAAACCACCCAGGACACAGGTGCTCTGCAGCAGGGCCAGTAGGCACAGGGAGAGGTGGAGCATTACCCAGGGCAGCGTGAGGGGCCCAGAGCACCCCTGACCCCTTCAGTGCTTGTCGCTTTGCCTCAATCACACCGTGGGGTGGAACCGGATGTCGCCCTGGTTTCTGTGCATGTACGAATCCACCTGTGTGGGAAGAAACCTACTAAACCTTGTTTACCCCTCAGGTCAGAGCACCGGCAACCCAAGTGCAGGGCATTTGGCAGAGAAATAAGAGAGAGGGCAGAGCCAGAGACCATCTCAGCAAGATGCTGGCCTTGAGCTCAGCCTTTACTGCCATCTCGAATCACGTATAAAAAAACTATCTTTATCCCAGAGAGGTATGTGGCAGGGATAGGGAGATGCATATCCAGTCTGAAAGTTTTATTTCTCCCAGAACCACTACATTTGGGATCCAGTGAAAGGCAGCGGCTGGCTTGGTTTGGGGTGACTTAGAGGTTGATAGGCTTCTCTGGGTCTCCATTCTCCTGACTAACTTGGGTAGAGAACTTGTTTGCACAGAAGCATTGTGAAGCTGTGGTGGGGAGAAAGGAATGCAGCCGTTACGAAAAGCAGAACAAAACAGAAAACTCTTCTCCTCTGGAGTCTCCGAGGGCTTCTGGGTCACTTGGAGAATGGCTTTTTGAGGAAACACACCTGTTGTTCTTTTCCTGTTCCCAGGGACACAGTCTAACGCCTCCCCTCACCAGACAGAATTTGTGGCGGCCAGTTTTTTCTTCTCTCACTGCGCGCGCGCGCGCGCGCGCGTGTGTGTGTGTGTGTGTGTGTGTGCGCATGTGTGTGTGTGTGTGTGTGTGTGCGCATGTGTGTGTTTGAAGAGACCAGAAGCCAATGAGAGAGCTGCACAGGAGGGGAAGATTGCTCCGACACCCTCTGTAGAACTTGCAAAATATCCCAGGGCCCACCAGATAACAGGGTTCTCCCTGTCTCTGTCTCTCCCCATTTCCCTCTATCTCTGTCCTCTGTCTCTGTCTATCCCTGTCCCTCTTGTCCCAGGTCCACCAGTAACATCTGTGTCAATCTGGACATTTGATCTTTCTAAACCTTATCTTTATTCTTAAATAATTAGGGTCAAGGATTATATACCCTAAAGCCCTCGATAAGAGCAAACTGAAAATATTACTGATACTATATTTTTCAGAACCTAAAATTTTGAACAGAATGAGCTCAGAGCAATGAAAAGCCCTTTGGCGATACAAGCTTATTTCCTGTGTTTGTGCAAAAGCGTTTCCACATATACACACAGCCCCTGCTGCACCCATACCTGGGTGCACGTGTAGGGTGCCCTCCCCGCTGCTGGGCAAGGAAAGATGCTTGAACTTCCTCCCCTACTTTTCCCCTGGAACTCATAGGATGCCCTTTGAAAAACAGGCTGAAAACTTGCCTTTTAAAAAAAAGTTTATTTACTTATTTTGAGTGGGGGGAGGGACAGAGAGAGAGGAAGAGAGAATCCCAAGCAGGCTCTGCACCGTCAGCACAGAACTTGATGTGGGGCTCGAACCCACAGATTGTGGAATCATGACCTGAGCAGAAACCAAGAGTTGGATGCTTAATCAACTGAGCCACCCAGGCACCCCTGAAAACTTGTCTTTTGATTTTAATCTTCATTTCCATCACTTGTTTTTGTTGAATACAACACCCAACTTGGTGGAAGCAGTTTCCATTCTAAAGCGAGGGAAAACGATTTCAGGGGGTATGGCTCAAAGTGATCTGCTCAGGTAAAACTTTTTTTTTCTGATAAACACATGCTATTGTTTAAAAATGTATTTAAACCTCATCGTTAGCCAGAATGTAGTTATAAGCAGCAGGGTTCTATTCCTGGGAGATGACCGGCCTCTACCCTCTCACTGGCGGTTTCCTACAAATGCACCTGCTTCTGCTCCCGCATCAGCGCGGATCATCTCCAGCCCCTCCAGTGGGGGAAGGAGGGATGGCATTACTGTTACTCTGGGTAAACCACAGTGAGTTTCAGACCACTTTGCACTTCCCCCAGAGGTGGCTCCACCTTTCCTCTCCCTGCCTTCTCTCTGACCACTAGCTGGAGTGTTGCAGGACGCAGGGCTCCCCAAGGGGGATGCAGGGGACCCCCTTCCACTCTCCTTCTCTCAGAGGTGCTTTCCTGGCAGGAAGGAGCTCTTGTCTAAACACCCCCCCCCCCCCGCCGTCCACCAAGCGGATGAGGTGCTTAATAACATTTATTAACAGATTAATGGGAGGACGGATGGCTGGAGATGAGAGGCGGCTGGATGGGCAGCCCTGAGTAGGGTTTTGAGCAGGGGGGAAGCCTGATGTCTAGAGGGGACTGAGTGGCCACCAGGGCACAACGACACGCGGGGACGGAGCGGGGAGGGGTGGCAACAGCCGTGTGGCCCCAGGTGGCCGCTGGACTGGAGGAGTAGCACTGTGACTGGGGAAGGAAAAATCCGCCCTCCCCCCCTCCGCCTAAACAATTGAGGAAGCTGAGAAAGCCTGAGATGGCCTGGAGAGGGACTCTTTTTTTCACTTCTCTTCCGTTCAGTCTGGCTTCCGGGCTAGGGGCCGAGGGCGGTCACCCCCCTCCCCACTCTGCCCCCCCCCCCCAAGAACGGGGCTAGAATCACCGAGGGGTCCAGGCAGGTGCAGCCCCTTGAGTCCCACCGCCCCTCCATCCTGCGGTCCTGGGCGAAGACGGCTTCGTGTCTCTGCCGTGTTAGGGACCCCGCAGTGCATTGTCCCCCCCCCCCCACAGGTAAAAGAACTGATGATGTCACCTGACTCCAAGGTCCTCTCTCTGCCAGTCTATGCACACCAGCCCCCTTCCTGGCCGTGCTCTCCCTCTGGAGACCACCACCGAAGATGATCCAAGGACAGTCAGTATGTGGGAAAACAGACCACCTTGGTTTCAAAATCCTCAACATCGAAAATAAGCTGTTATCTCAAAAACATCAGCTTCCAGCATTGCCACCACCCATGCAATCATGTCTTCAAAAAAAAAAAAAATATCTCCATCCTTGAAACTCCATCCTTGAAAAGAACCAGACAAAGATGAGAATTATGTTCAGGTTTGTTCCTTCCCCAACTTTCAATAGGGGGAACTGGGCTAGACTGATGTATTAGTCAGTGTTCTCCAGAAAACAGAACCAATAGAACATATATATGAATACATATACTTTAAGGAATTGGCTCATGTAATTATGGGGGCTGGTAGGTCCAAAATTTGTAGGGCAGGTTGGCAATCTGGAAACTCAGGCAGGAGCGGAAATTAAAGTCTTGAGGCAGGATTCTTTCTTCTCTGGGAAACTTTGCTTTTTGTTCTTAAGGCCTTCAACTGATTGCATGAGGCCCACCCATGTTGGCAGGCAATCTTAAGGACATCCAAAGAACACTCTCACAGCAATACCTAGATCAGTGTTTGATTAAATCACTGGGTGCTATGGCTTAGCCAAGCTGACACCTAAGATTAACCACCACACTTGATTAGACAGGCCCCTTCATGGATGGCAGGATGACAGAAAATTCTTGGGGCTGATCTCCATCCAGCAGACCCACACTTGCTTTGACATAAAAGCAGGGCCTGACTTGAATACCCAGTACTGTGGTTCAATCTGGATAACTCTTATTCAAACTGGACATTCAGGGGACCTGTGTGGCTTAGTCGGTTGAGGGTCTGACTTCGGCTCAGATCATGATCTTGCAGTGTGTGAGTTCAAGCCCCACATTGGACTCACTGCTGTTAGCCTGTCAGTGCAGAGCCCTCTTCAGAACATCGCTGCTTTTCTTTTAGGCGTTGTTGGATGTAAGCATGATGCTTGGAACCCCAGCAGCTATCTTGCACCCATCCTGATCTTGAAGGCAACACTTCCAAGCAGACAGAGAGATGGAACAAACCTGAGCCTTGAACCAGCCAGTCCTGAAGCCCACCCTATCTCTGGATTTCAGAAATGTCAACCTACAAATTTCCTGATGCTTCAGTTCTTTTGGAACTACACTTGGAAATATTTGAACTAATGAAGAATTCTCCATATTCCTTTTTAAAAAATCTTTAAATCTGTCAGATCTTTCCTGTTCCCATGCTTCTTCTGAGGACAGGGCACTGAGAACAGATGAACTGGTTTCTCTTTTCTTATTCCTAGAATTGGGAAAGGCCTCCCTCTACTACTAACGTGTCTGATCCATAGTAGACATTCAGCAAATCCTGAGTAACGTGAAAACTCCATTTAGTCGGATGATTTTGATAAAATGGGAGAGAGTAGGGGAAATATGAGCCTCTCTTGGCAAGTCTTCTGTGCGTTTCCTTTACAGTTTTTAGGAGAAACAGAGCTTACCTTTGAACACTTTCCAAGGAATTTCTTTGGCAAACATTTTCATGTGAGTAAATGTTTAACAAAACCGTTTCTTCATCTCTGCTATAAAATACCTTTGGGCCAGCTCTCCAGCTTTATTCCCCCTGTAGAGCAACAGAGGTGGGATGCAGTCTGGATTACTGGGCAATGACACAGACCCCTTGTGTGAGCCCCGGGCTGGACCGGGAGTCTGGGGATGGACCAGCCGCACGCCTGGAGGGAGGCTCTCCTCCTGTAACCCTGCTGCAGCCGATACTTTCTTGGGCTGTTTATGCCTCATCCAGATGCCTTCCTGAAGGGAGGCCAGATCATCCACTGTCTCCTGGATCTGTACTGATGTCTCAGAAGGCTTCAAGGTTGGCACATTCAGATCCAAAGTCTTCACCTTGCTCTGCTCAAACCACTCTCCCTCTGAAGGTGCAGGGCAGTGAAGGGAGCTACATGTCACAGGGTGGCCCAGACAGAAATCTGGTTCCCTCCCTGATTGATACAGGAATCTCCTTCTTTTGAAAGTTCATGGTACGCCACTTTTTTTTTTATAAAAGACTTACAAGGGCGCCTGGGTGGCTCAGTCGGTTGAGTGTCTGACTTCGGCTCAGGTCATGATCTCACAGCTCGTGAGTTCGAGCCCCACGTCAGGCTCTGTGCTGACAGCTCGGAGCCTGGAGCCTGCTTCAGATTCTGTGCCTCCCTCTTTCTCTGCCCCAACCCACTCGCATTCTGTCTCTGTCTCTTTCAAAAGTAAATAAACATTAAAAAATTTTTTATGAAAGACTTACATTAGTACCTGTTTCGCTTAGTGAAAGAAATCTGAAGAGGATTTTCATTTTTATGACAAGCAGCAAAAAGTGAAAATAGATTTCAGCGTTGGTTTTGCAATGAGACTTTGGAGGGGCAGATGCACCCCAGGCAGTGAGGGCGGCCCTGTCAGTGCTTTCCCCTGGAGCTCCACACAGCGTCTCAGCATCCAGCCTCCGGAGCTCTGGGCTTTATTCTCAACTGATTTTGTGCACCTGTTAGCGACATGTGCCTGAAGAATGGTTATTTTGTGGGTCTGGGAATGCTCAAAAAATTTTCATATAAATTAACAGTAATTGTTTCTTTGCTTTATGCCATGTTGGCTTTCAAAAGGTTTCCTAGGAATGTCCTGCTTTTGGAAAAAGCAGACAGCCTGTGTTGCTGTCTAGGACCACCTGGTGTTGATTCTGCCCCTTCTCAGTGTTGCCCATGGACATCCTCTCCTTTCCATCCATTTCTTTTGCTACAGCTCAGGCCCTGATGGCTGAGATGGAAATCTTCTCTTCTAAATGTTGTTCCTGCCCCCGGGCTTACATTTATATAATCCAACCACCACGTTGCTGCTACGGGAACTTCTTAAAATATACAAAGCTCTTTAAAAGCCTCCAGTGACTTCCTTTCTGTAGGAGACAGCCATGGAGCCCCAGAGGTGATGCCCAGGACCCCCCCTCAGCCCTGTCTCTCCCTGCCCCAATCCTCCCGCATGTTGATTCACCTCTTTGTCCTTGACAGTGGCCTCCCCCAACCCAAAGTGACTGCCCAGAGAGGCCAGCATGTTCCTAGACGGCACACAGCACCCTATCTAGGGAGCCTGTGTAGTCTCCTTTTGGTGGACACCTTATTTCTCCAGTAAATTTCCCTTATACCCACTTCCATGTGCCCTTCACCCTTCCACCACACAGTCACATGCGTGAAGCAGGAGCCATGTACCGTTTATGTTCTATTCCTGGTGCCCACGTAGAACCCGGCACTCAGCACTCACGTAGTCAAAGCATGTGGAGCTGGGCCAGATTAACTCAAGGAAGGGGAGACCGAGTAAGGCTGGCCAAATTGGCACTACTGCCTTCAGGAGGTGGTCCTTGGCCTGAAAAGTCAAAGTTCCTTAGTGTGTCCAGGGCTTGAGGAGCTTAAACTTAACACTCGTGGAACATGTCTGGAGTCAGTTATGTGATACAGTTGTAAGGTTCAATATGGCACCTTTATTACCAATACAGGCTTGGAGAATGATGCTTGGGTGTCACATCGAGTTCCTGAGACTCACCCCACATCCAGTCGCAGGCTGCCTGGGGTGACTGCAGGTCCCTCACAGGTACAAAGGAGCACAGAAGGAGGGGCAGCTATCAACAAGATGGCAGGGGAGGGGCCACCAGACACGCCCTCATCTGATTTCCTGTTTCTGCTGAATTCATGCCCTCTGCTCAGATCCCACCCCAGTGTCTGCCCTCTTCTCTTTACTACCATCGAACAGTTGGACACGACCCTTTTCCCAAAGTCCCACGGAGAACACATGTGACTGAACTGGCCTTTCCTGGGTTTGAGGTTAAGATGTTGCATTATAACACAGCTCGACCAGCAACAGGAAATATACCATAAGATGGACCCACTCTGGCCAGTGTGTGTTTCATACGTCCTGTGAGGGAAGAGAAGCCTTCACATTTTTTTTTAAATTTTTTTTCAACGTTTATTTATTTATTTTTTTGGGACACAGAGAGACAGAGCATGAACGGGGGAGGGGCAGAGAGAGAGGGAGACACAGAATCGGAAACAGGCTCCAGGCTCTGAGCCATCAGCCCAGAGCCTGATGCGGGGCTCGAACTCACGGACCGCGAGATCGTGACCTGGCTGAAGTCGGACGCTTAACCTACTGCGCCACCCAGGCGCCCCGAAGCCTTCACATTTTAAAATGGTTGAAGAAATCAAAGGAAGAATTATGTTTCATGGCCACATAGGAAAGTTACATGACATTCAGATGTCCCTGTTCATTAAGTTTTATAGGAATGTAGCCTCGCATTGCCTGTGGCAGCCAGGGCAGAGCTGAGCAGACTACAGACCATGTTTAAGCCTAAAATATTCACTATCTGGCCCTGCCAACCCCTGCTTTAAGACATTACAGTTCCTTCATTTCCCCGTCACTGGAATTTCTCAGTGACTGCTTTTCCTAAGGCTCAGCCCCACCCCGCTGTGGTGACCCCTTTTCTCTCCTTCGTCATGCCAGACCCCTCTTGTGCATTCCGTCCCGGACCTCTTCTTGCCTTGGAAAGTCCCCCCAAGTCCCCTCAACAACCTCATCATCCTCTCTCGAAGGTGTGGGGATGGGGATGGGCGTCTTTTATGACCAACTCCAATGAAATCAGAGCATGTTTCTGAATAAAATAAAGAATTTTGCCACCAGCTTTTAACGTAACGCGTGTCTCCCCTCGACAGCATCGTTGCACAAAATAGGGCCCAGAGGTAGAACATCCGCACAGCTTCACAGTCCACCACCTTCCTTCCTGCAGACATCCTGTGACGGTTAGTTTCTCATCCCTTTTGTTCTTACTGCTACAATTTTTAACAAAAACAAAAAATTTTTTTCCCTTTGGATTTTATTTACCTAAAAGCACTTGAAAAAAAAAAAAAGAAAAGGTGGCATGTCTAATTCAAGGAAGAGAAACTGAAGTGAAATTATGTAAAAAAGCATATAAAGAATCTGACACAGACAGAGACGGGGACTCAAAAAATAATATAGCTGACTGCAGAAATCATCTGAAAATGCTCAGTGTGCATGAGTAATACACAAGTTAATTAAAACGGCAAGAAAAATCAGAAAGCATATAACAAGGAAGGCAGATATCCCAGGGTTAGAAAACACCCAGGTTTTGACTCTGAGGAGCACCCTGGAGGCCCAGTTACTGCCTCTCTCTTTCAGGGCTCGCTGTTGCTTTTCCACATACTCCTGCACCTTGGTCAGGAAGTGCCTGTGCTCTTCCCCGTGGGCACTGCCCCCGTCTTGCAGCAGCATCTGGGCTTCAAAGAAGAGGCTGTTGGTGTGGAAGGCGCCCTGGCTCTCCCTCTCCAGCCTCTCGACCACGGCCATCAGCTGGGCCCGCTGCTCCCCCTGCTCCTCCCCGGTGGCCTTGTTGTTGAAGGCACAGTACCTCTTGCTGCACTGCTGGACCACCCTCCTCAGGCTATGGTTGTCCGTGTTTGCGACGTAATTGTCCAAAGACTCGCCCATCAAGTCCTCCTTGTGGGTGAAGAGGACCACCATGTGTTTCATGGCTTCTTCCCCGAAGATCTCCATCACCCTCCTCACCGCCCCCGTGTCCTGGGCGGTGAAGCGCCCCAGCTGGGTCACCAGCAGCAGCACATGGGGCCCTGGGGCAGAGAGCAGGTAGCAATCCCCGATGTCCTTGTACGTGTCCTGGGTCTGAGCCCCTGCCTCGAAGATGGGGGGTGTGTCAACCACCAGGATGTTCCTTCCATCCCAGGTCCCTGTCTCTGCCTGGCACTTTCTGGTCACAGGCTGGCTCCTCAGCTTGGACTCGAACACTGGCTGGCAGAGGATGCTGTTCCCTGTGGCACTCTTCCCGCTGCCTGTCTTGCCCACCAGGATGATTCTCAGTGAGGACGATGTTGCAAACCAGTTATCTTCCCCTCTGCCTATGAAAAAACCAATTTGTGTGTGTCTTACTAAGTTAGTGATTAAGATTTCCAGGGCAGGGACCTTCATGGAATCGCATGAAAACTCGTGGACCTCCCTGTCGCCAAAACAGTCACATCTAAATACATATGAAAGTTCGTATCCTTTAGGATGTTCTTGGATCAAAGAAAGCCTATGTTAGAAATTAGAAGCTTGGACCCACAGCCAAGGGAGGGACCGCTCCACTGAGAAGAATGCTCTAAGCACTTCATCTACAGCAGGGAAAATACAGCTTGCTTTTTTTTTTTTTTTTTTTTTTTTTTAAGGAATGTGATCCCAGGGCTTTTCCATAGATGGTGCTTTGGTCAATTTCATGCTAGAGAAATGTGAGATTAGAAGGAGGCAGAGGATGAGAAGCCACGAATGAGAAAACATTATCACCTCTTTTCCACCCACAAATCCCCAGGCTCAACGCACACATATGAACCTCAGGCGTAAAGTGCATCTCAGCTGTCAGAGCTTCGGTGACCTCCCGCCAAGGACTAGCTGAATGTCCCTGGATGTCTGCTCTGTGGGTGGGCAGTTGGAGGCTTGAAACTGAGATGATAGAAGGTCATTAACGTCAAGGACAAAGTCTGAGAGATGCCCCTGAATGGGAGGCTGAAGAAAAGTGGAAGAAAGGACATTAGAAGCACATGTGTTGGAGATATCTGGCTGAGTGAACTACACAGGAAACCGGCTGAGTGAACTGCACAGGGAGGTGTTGGAGGTGGGGAGACACGAGCCAAGAGCTAAAATCTTCAAGGGTTGGAGGGGGGCGAGAACCCGAGGACTTTTTAGAGTCTTTATGAGTTCAAATGAATTAAGTCCATTTCAGGCTCCTAAAATCTGTTATTTTATTCCTTCTACTCAGTGTTGGTTCCTCCTCTCCTTAAGCATTTGGAGCATGCAGCGTTACTAAATCTCTACGGGAACTCTTCCTCTTTCCAGTTGGGAGCAGACAAGGAAAGAGAAATCGTTTTCACAGCCTGGTTCCAAATCCTCCAAACCCTGACGTGAAGTTTCACCTCCACATTTCCCACCGATCATGTGCAGGCGAGAGTGTGCTGGGCATGATGATGACAGGGAAGGGGAAGAACAGGTGACAGTTGTCTCTTTCTTCTTCAGCTTATTTTTTTTTTTTATGTTTACTTATTTTGTGAGAGGAAGAAAGCGCGAGCAAGGGAAGGGCAGAGAGAGAGAGGGAGAGAGAGAGAATCCCAAGCAGCCTCCGCACTGTCAGTGCAGAGCCTGTGGCAGGGCTGGATCTCTGACCTGAGCCGAAATCAAGAGTTGAATGCTTACCTGACTGAGCCACCCAGGTGCTTCTTTATGTGTATTGTCTTCGGTGATATGTTTCTTCATATCACCCATTTTTTATTTATTATTTATTTTATTTTTGATGTCTTAGTATTAAGTTTGAAGATTTCTTTTTTTTTAAATGTCTATTTATTTTTGAGGCAGAGAGAGACAGAGCATGAACAGGGGAGGGTCAAAGAGAGAGGGAGACACAGAATCCAAAGCAGGCTCTAAGCTCCGAGCCATCAGCACAGAGCCCGATGCGGGGCTTGAACTCACAAACTGCGAGATCATGACCTGGGCTGAAGTCGGACGCTCAACCGACTGAGCCACCCAGGCGCCCCATGAAGATTTCTTTTTTGAATATACCATAAAATTAGGTATGGATTTTTCCAATATTTTCTCCCAGTCTGTAGCTTATATTTTTTCATTCTCTGGACAGTGTGTCACACCAAAGAGTGCCACCCAGGCACCTCCTCAGTTTAAAGTAACTGGGTTTCTGTCCCTGTGTTTGAGGTGAGAGTCGGTGGAGACAGAACAGTGATGCTCCCGGGTGCTTGGAGCTCCTGCAAACACTGAGGCTTTCTTACCTTCAGTCATAGTTCCATATCTGCTTCTCTGAAGCCCTTCCATTCTCTTCTGGAATAAAAAACAGGAAAGGAATAAAAGCAAGTGTCCATATGGGAGTTGCTAAGGCCTGAGAACACTTTCAATTCAGACAACTAAGAATAATTATCCTAGGATGAGCCATTTCCATTGCTAATTTTCTAACTCATATTATACTTCCAAACATCTATGAATAACTATGCAAGCCAGGCAAAGTTAAGTTAGGTTATGTTAACGCAATGCACTGTTGCTTTTTTTTTTTTCAACTTATAGGAAATTAGGAAAGATTTTTAAAATGGAATCAGTTGGTTTTTCTTTCTCCAACTTGAAAAGGCATGAAATGAAGAAAGCATTCTTCTATGGAACCAGGAGTGGGGCATTATTATTAGTTGGAATCAAAGTAGGCAAACTTGCTAGAATACAGAGAAAAAAAAAAAAAACAACAAAACCCTGCCTTTCTGTAAATAACACTGGTTTGTCTGAAGTACTGAGAGTTTTTGCTCCCAGAAACTGTGTCAGATACTCCATTGGCAAAGAGGAAAGCACAATGTTCCTTCCAGTGGGAGAGCGGGATGGGAACAAGGTTAACTTCAGGCACTGACAGCAGAGGAAGTAGTTGTAGAGGGCCGAGCCCCAGCACCTTCCTTACCACCCCATCCCCCACCTTGCCCCACGCCAGGGAGTTTGGTGGAGAGAAGGTGGTGCCATGACTGAAGGGACAGAATCAACATTCAGGACAAATTCAGGATAAACTCATTGCCTGCTCAGATCTTAATCCAACTTCTTTCCTGGTGGGCTCTGAGGTCCTGGTCCCCAGATAATCGCCTTTTCTGTATCTCAGCGGATTTAATCAGAAATTGGCACCAGGATTGGCATAAATGTTTCATTCAAATGAGGCAGATTATTGGGACATTCTTCTTGGTATTAGGAAAGGTAAGTAAGCATTAGATAAGGCAGGCACAAGACATGCAATATAATTAAGATGAACTCTGAGGTTCTTTGTCTTTATCCAGGTTTAAAGATTATGCGGTTTTGAAACACATTTTTTAAGTGGAGAAATGCATGAAGTAGCTACCATTTGCAATGAACAAATGTAAATATTTGGGCATTTTTACTGGAGCTATTCTGTTTGAAAAGTCAAACATTACACATGTAGTTTCATTAACATTGTTTGGCTCCCCGGTCTTATTGCCCCTCCCTCTGTCCTCTGAAAGACAATACTCTGAGGATTTTATGGATCATTCTCGTTTGCCTATTTATACTTCTGCATACACATGTCTCTATAGATAATGTATAGTACTGGTTTTGTATTTTAAGCTTTTTATGTAGATGACCTTGTTTATGGAACATTTTATCAATTATCAACAAACTTTGAGCTGTTTCAAGCTATGTGCTTGTACTATCAACAATGCTGCAAAAGAATCCCCATGCATGTCCTCTTGTGCACACGCGCAGCAATTTACCTGGGGTAAACAGCTGCCATCTGACTAGGTATTGCTAATTATGCCCCCAGGATGGTTGTGCTAACTCACACTGGCACCAGCCACATATGAGAATTCCCAAACCTTCACTGGCATTTGGTGATATTAGGCTTAATGTTTTGTCGCTCTTCTGGGCATAAATAAGGATATCTTAATTGGTTTAAACTCGAATTTTACTAATTGCCATAGAATCAAAAGTGTTTTTCATAGCTTATTGGCTATTCAGGTGGCTTCTGTCATATAGAAATAACTTCTGCATGCTTTTCTACTCATGCAGTGGATGTGGTTTTTTTTTTGTTTGTTTTTGTTTTTGTTTTGTTTTGTTTTGTTTTGTTTGGCCCTCCTTAGGGGAAACCATCCTCTTCCACATTATCAGAATATATTAAGACAATTTCCTTCTTTTCCCTTCTTCCTTTCCTTCTCTTTCCTTTTCCTCCCCTCCCTTCTTTAAGCCCAGAGAAGACCATTTGCCTCACCATCTTTCACATGCTGTCCTTTGCTTTTGGTAAATTATATTCCAGCTTTTGCTAAAACTCCTCAAGTTCTCTGACGTCTTTTGTATTTTTAGACGACATTTTCTGAGGTTTGGGAACCTCATAAAACATGCTGGAATCAATCTACTGATTCCGTAAAGGCGATGATGATAGGGGTGAGGATGTTGATGATGGGTTTCATCATTGTGAACATCCTCTGTGCAGTCATCTATAACCTTCAGAATTCTTTCATGTCCACGATTCTAACTGTTCTTCTAAGTTCCCTGTGATGTGAGGGGTGCCTGGGTGGCTGTCGGTTACATGTCCAACTGTTGATATCAGCTCAGGTTATGATCTCATGGTGGTGGGATTGAGCCCGTCAGGCTCCATGCTGAGCATGGAGTCTGCTTGGGATTTTCTCTCTGTCTCTCTCTCTCTGTCCCTCCCTCCCTCTCTCTCTCTTTCTCTCTCAAAATAAAGAAAAACAACAACAAAAAAAAAGAAATAAATTCCCTGTGATGTGATCAAGATAGTCTTGAAATTTCTATTAAAATATTAGGAAATTGAGCATCAGATGACTTGCCCAAGGTCACCCAACTGCCATGGAGCTAAGCTATATAAAAAAGGCCCCTTTTGCCTGCATATCCTCCTTGATTCCACAGGGGGTAAAAGAGATTATTCCAAAGAAGTCCACCATCATCTTGGAACACCGCATACAATGTTAGCATCCCACAGTCAGAACATCAACTGGTGTTGACAGGCTGGATGTCTGCCTTAGAATCAACATGGAGAATTGTATTGCAAAATCTTTAAAATTTTTCTTTTACATTTATTTACTTTTGAGAGACAGCATGAGACAGTGTGTGAGTTGGGGAGGGGCAGAGAGAGGAGACACAAAATCCAAAGCAGGATCCAGACTCTGAGCTGTCAGCACAGAGTCCGACTTGGGGCTTGAACCCACGGACCACAAGATCATGACCTGAGCTGAACTTGGATGCTCAACTGACTGAGCCACCCAGGCGCCCCTATTGCAAAATCTTGAGTGCATGTTCTAAAAAAAAACATATATATATATGTTCAAAAAAATTTGCACGAGGCAGGAGTTGCTCTGAATTGAAGTAGTTTGGTTTAAAATAATCTGGTGTTTTTGCTTGACTTGATTAAGTGTGACCCAAATGGTGCAGTGTGGCTGTCTCAAAAGGCTAATCAACTCAGGTTACATTAGTGGAAATGCAGTATAGTGGTTCTTCTGAACTATCTTCTGAGTGGGTCAGGCTGCGGGGGAGACATACCTCCCCCTGAGGGATGGATTTTTAGGCAGATATTAACAAATAAGAAAGTGTCCAGAGGCAAGTCTGAAAGGATATTGACAGAAATGTTAAAATGAGTCACAGACAAAATATTAACAGGATGGAATAAAGCCTCGGAAAAGGCTGGGGAAGCATTGTATACCTGAAAGAATGTGGTACGTGTCAACCTCAGCACAGGCAAAAGTGAGTGATTTGGGAACGAAGGCAGATTTCTTCTCCAAAAGGAAAATTCTGCTAACCTTCTCCAAAATGGGACGAGGTATCATGAGAGAGTGGCAGGCAGCATGTAAGCAGAAGTGACAGAATCAGACAGGGATTGTAGGAGGATCTAGCCTAGGTAGGAATTGAAAGCAAACATAATGTGCATTCTGATTTTAAAATTGTAGGAGCCTGATTTTATCATGATGCTACTTCATTTTATCAAACCATGAGAAAGCAGGCTCTCTAATGCTGTTCTGGGAAAGATAAAAAATATTTCTTGCCTAATTCACAAATATCTCCTTCACTCATCTGCCCAGTCCCTGTATTTCCTGGTTTGGCTCACTTGTTCTGTACTTCAGTCACTGTGAGGTTGTGACACAACTCTCACCAAGGGTTAGCAGACAAAAGGATTGTTCCCATATGCCCTGAGCATAGTATGTTTGCCCTAGAATAGAGTCCTACCTATATCGTGTCATACAAAAGATGGGGGGGGGGTGGTATTTGGGGGAGAATGGAATGGCTTCTGATCAAAGTCATGGGACAATGTCCCCTGAGGGGTCTTTTTGGAACACCTGGCCCATGGGACTGGTGTGTGTGGGGGTGAGGGAATAATAATCCCACATTTGCCCTTTGCAACCCTAGGAATGCGTCCTCTTCTCCCAGACCTTTCTGGGCCTTGGCACAAGTCAGGGATCGAGGGTGGTGGGGAGGTTAAGAGATTGAAACTGAGACGTGTGTCCCTACCTGGCTAGGGTACCTGGGGCGTTTGAGTTTTCTCATCTGTCAAAGGGGAGGACAATAGTCCTGCTTTAAGAAATTCTGCGAGGCTCACGAGGATCACCGGGGCCAGGAAGTGGACAACTGGCCTGTGGCGCCATGAAATGTGCTGGGTTGTGAGCGCAGGCTGAGTGGTTCCAAGCCTGTTTCCAGCCACCCCGAATCCCCTGAGCCCGTAACTCCCACCATCACCATCCGGGTTCACTGAGGGGCGAACCCACAAGTCCTGCACCCTGGGTGAGATCACACCAGAACTGGGTGGGACTAAACCTTGGGCCCTCAGACCCCCTAAAGACTTTGGGACCGTCCCCTTACCAGGAGCGGCGCTGCGGGCTGCGTGCTCGACGTCGGCTCTCGCGGCGGCGGGGACGCGGCGGCAGGAGGCTCTCGGGGGCCCGTGGCTCTCGGGCGGCTTTCGGGGCGGCTCTCGGGGCGGCTCTCGGGGCGGCGGGGACGCGGGTGGCTCCCGGGGATGGGAGGTGGGGTGAGGGCGGGGACGTGGGCGGCTCTCAGGGTGCTGAGGGCGCAGCAGGAAGCGGGGCGGGTGCATTTAGGGAGGAACCGCGGGGGAGGCCGCGGGCTCCAGGGCTCGGCCTTGGCTCCAGAAGGCAAAGGGGATCAGGGAGCCTGGCCCCCGCCCGGCCCAGACGGGGACGGTCCCTTGGGGTCCGCAGCACCTGGAGAGCGGCGAGCGAGTGGGTGGCCATGTGGCTTCCATAAAGGGACAATTCCTGTTTGAGCCTGCTGGGGTCGCCATGTCTCCTCCCATTGCCTTCCCCGCCCCCCCCCCCCCCCCCGGAATATTATTTTATTTTATTTTATTTTATTTTATTTTATTTTATTTTATTTTATTATTTTATTTTATTTTATTTTATTTTATTTTATTTCACTTTATTATTTTATTTTATTTATTTATTTTTTTTTTATAATATGAAATTTATTGTCAAATTGGTTTCCATACAACACCCAGTGCTCACCCCAACAGGTGCCCTCCTCAATGCCCATCACCCACCCTCCCCTCCCTCCCAACCCCCATCAACCCTCAGTTTGTTCTGTTTTTAAGAGTCTCTTATGGTTTGGCTCCCTCCCTCTCCAGGTTTTTTTTTTTTTTTTTTTTTTTTTTCCCCTTCCCCTCCTCTATGGTCTTCTGTTAAGTTTCTCAGGATCCACATAAAAGTGAAAACATATGGTATCTGTCTTTGTATGACTTACTTCACTTAGCGTAACACTCTCCAGTTCCATCCGCGTTGCTACAAAAGGCCATATTTCATTCTTTCTCATTGCCAAGTAGTGTTCCATTGTGTATATAAGCCACAATTTCTTTATCCATTCATCAGCTGATGGACATTTAGGCTCTTTCCATAATTTGGCTACTGTTGAAAGTGCTGCTATAAACGTTGGGGTACAAGTGCCCCTATGTATCTGCACTTCTGTATCCCTTGGGTAAATTCCTAGCAATGCTATTGCTGGGTCATAGGGTAGTTCTATTTTTAATTTTTTGAGGAACCTCCACAGTTTTCCGGAGCAGCTGCACCAGTTTGCATTCCCACCAACAGTGCAAGAGGGTTCCTGTTTCTCCACATCCTCTCCAGCATCTATAGTCTCCTGATTTGTTCATTTCAGCCACTCTGACCGGCGTGAGGTCGTATCTCAGTGTGGTTTTGATCTGTATTTCCCTGATGAGGAGCAACGTTGAGGTTGAGCATGTTTTCATGTGTCTGTTGACCATCAGGATGTCTTGGGACCTCACGAAGATAAAAAGCTTCTGCACTGCAAAGGAAACAATCAACAAAACTAAAAGGCAACTGACACACTGGGAAAATATATTTGCAAATGACATGTCAGACAAAGGGCTAGTATCCAAGATCTATAAAGAACTCACCAAACTCCACACCTGAAAAACAAATAATCCAGTGAAGAAATGGGCAGAAAACACGAATAGACACTTCTCTAAAGAAGACATCCTCCCATTTCCTTTTTAGGACTTGTTAAAATAAATGGAATTTGGAGGTAGAGGCTCTGAAGACTGGAGGACCCCCAGGTTAAGAAACACCTCCAGTGACCCAGGAAGGGCCCAGTGGGGCACTCCCCTCAGCACCGATGGTACCCAGACTCCTGTTTCTAGAATGCTTCTGCTTATCAGGGATGGAAAGGCTGTGCTGGTCCACAGAGGGGCTGAAAGAACAACTCTAAGGATGTGATTTCAAGGGCTTTCCAGACCCCGCGTGCTGGCTACCCCTTGCCTGTCCTCTGACAAGCCAGTCTTAAGGGGCTTAATGGGGTTTGGCGCTTATGTGTCCATTGATTCCTGGGGCAGGTTTGGGAGGCTGTGGCTCTTCTATTTGTCAACTGATTGCACATTTCAGGCTAGAGTAATGAATATAAAACAATTACTTTGCATTTGGTTCTCTTGCCTCAGGAAACTATTGGGGATATATCAAAATAAAAAGCTTCTGTACAGCAAAGAAAACAATCAACAAAACTAAAAGACAGCCTAGTGAATGGAAGAAGATATTTGCAAATGACATATCTGATAAAGGGTTAGTATCCAAAATACATAAAGAACTTATATGGCTCAACAACAAAACCCAAATAACACAGTGAAGAAATGGGCAGAAGACAGGAGCAGACATTTCTCCAAAGAAGACATCCAGATGGCCAACAGACACATGAAAAGATGCTCAACATTACTCATCATCAGGGAAATGGAAATCAAAACCACACTGAGATATTACTTCACACCTGTCCGAATGGCTAAAGTAAAAAACTCAAGAAGCAGGGTGCCTGGGTGGCTCAGTCCACTAAGCATTCAACTTTGGCTCAGGTCATCATCTCATGGTTTGTGAGTTTGAGCCCCACATAGGGCTCTGTGCTGACAGCTCAGAGCCTGGAGCCTGCTTCAGATTCTGTGTCTTGCTCTCTCTCTGCCCTTCTCCCGCTGATGCTCTGTCTCTCTCAAAAATAAATAAACATTAAAAAAACCCTCAAGAATCAACAAGTGTTGGTGAGGTTGTGGAAAAGGGAAACCCTTGTGCGCTACTGGTGGGAAGGCAAACTGGTGCAGCCACTGTGGAAAACAGTATGGAGGTTCCTCAACAAATTAAAACTAGAACTACCCCATGATCTGGTAATTGCACTACTGAGTATTTACCCCCCAAATTACAAAAAACCCCCGCTAATTCCAAGGGATACTTGCATCCTTATGTTTATTGCAGCATTATTTACAATAACCAAACTATGAAAGCAACCTATGTGTCCATCAATAGATGAATGCATAAAGACGATGTGGTGTATATATACAATGGAATACTACTCAGCCATAAAAAGAACAAAATTTTGCCATTTGCAACATGGATGGCTTTAGGGTGTATAATACTAAGTGAAGTCAGAGAAAGACAAATAACATAATTTCACTCACATGTGGAATTTAAGAAAGAAAACAAATGAACAAAGAAAAAGAGACAAACCAAGAAACAGACTCTTAACTATAGAGAACACACTGGTGGTTTAGTAGAGGGGAAGTGGGGGGAATGGGTGAAATAGGTGATGGGGATCAAGAGTACACTTATCATGATGAGCATTGAGTGATATATGGAATTGCTGAATTGCTGTATATACACCTGAAACTAACACTGTATATTAACTATACTGAAATTAAAATCAACCAATCAATCAAAAACAATTATGTTGCAAAGCAAGATCAGAGCATGATACGTGTTTAAGCAGAGCCCAGTCTTATCCTAGAGAATCTCCAGATTCCTTTCTGCTCATATTTGAAGTTAGGCTTAGCGTCACCTAATAATCATTGCCTGAGATTTTGGGGGGGAATATAGTTTGAAATAATCTCTTGCTAATTCAGAAAACCTCTCCATCAAAATAGAAGAGAAATAAAACAGTTTTATCTTGGAACAGGCATTAAACCAGAAGGTGATGTGCGTCACAGGTGATCCTCAAAGAGATTGCAAAGACAAGGAAATTGTAGCCTGCTATGTAGCCAAGCAGATGCAGCCCACTGCATATGTGGTCAGGATAAACTGTAACTATTCCTCAAGTAAGAAGACTTGACTGTATTATTTGTTAGACACAGTTCACCCTAAATTCACATGGTAATTTGGAGGACCACCTGTTAGCTAATTGCCTTTATCCAAAGGGAAAGTAAACTTCTCCAATCCATCCTTCAGATAATAGGAAGCACAGCACTGGGTAAGGTAAAAAGTGAATGCAAAACCGATTTCTCTGTGGGGGGTGGTAAAGGGGGTTGATTTGCACAAGAGGTGCTAGAAACAGTTCAGTGACAACATAAGAAGTCATGAGAGGCCATAGCTTGTGTATTTCTGACACCCACAGCCTCTGCTGCCATTAGCCTTGGGGAGACGTGCATGTATACATTTTTTCATCTGCAAGTTTAACCCAGTGAATAAATAAGTTCTGTGTAGACAGAAGGCAAGAAAGACAGCCATGGGAGGTGAGAGCTAGAAGGATCTCAGAGTTCATCCAGAAGTTTTTCTTCTTTTTTTCCCTTTCATTTTACAGATAAGGAGACTGATGCCCAGAGTGGAGGAATGCCACTCACAAAATCACATGGTTAATTTTACTATACAGTGTAAAGTATGCATCAAGATTATTTTTTATTTCAAATCGATGCCCATTTTCTATCCCCATGTCTTGAAAAGATTATCCTATCTCTTTCTCTTTCTCTCTCAATTTTTGTAAAAATTGCCAAGAATTTATTGGTCATATTTCCATTGGTCTATTTCTGGACTCTATTCTGTCCCACTGATTCATATGTATGGTAACCTTTACTAATACCTTGCAGTTATGATGCATATAGATTTACAGCAAATCCTGCAATCAGAGAGTGTGAATTCTCCAACTTTTTCTTATTCAAAATAGTTTTTGTTCTTTGTTTTTTCATATAAATTTTAGAAGCAGCTCGTGAACAAAAAAATCCCACTCAGATTTTGATCAGGATTGTATTGCTCTATAGATGAAATTGGGGAGAATTGACATCTTAATAATACTGCATTTTCTTATCCACAAATGAGATATCTCTCCATTTATTTAGGCCTTCTGTGATTTTTCTCACCAACATAGTTTTCAGCATAAAAATCTTAGATTTATCCCAAAGTAGTTCATGGTTTCTAATGCTATTACAATAGTACTGATTATTTAATTCCAATTTCCAATTGTTCATTGCTAGTACACAGAAATATAATCAGTCTTTGCACATTCATTGATCTTGCATTATCATACCTTGCTAAGCTGATTCATTAGAATCAGAATATTTTTTCCCCTCTAGAATATTTTTTTCCCCTCTTTGGGATTTTCTGCATAGATAATCACATCATCTCTGATGAAAGAGAGCTTTATTACTTCCCTTCCAGTTTTTATCACATTTCTTTTCCTTGCCTTAGTTCACTGGCTGGATGTCCAGTATGATGATGAACTGGAATGATAAGGAGGGACATACTGGCCTTTTCCTCACCTTAATGGGAAAGTATCCAGTCTTATGCCTTCTGTATTCTTACTGACTTTCTGTCTACGTGTTTTGCCCAATAGTAAGAAAGGAGGTTAAAGTCTCCAAGTATACTTCTGGATTTGTCTGTCCTTTTGATTTGTGTCGCCTTTGCTTCATGTATTTTGAAGTTTTAGGTGCATGCATTTTTAGGACTGTTATGTCTTCCTGGTAAATTGACATATTTATCCTTCTATAATGTCTGTCTTTATCTTTAATAGTATTCTTTGTTTGTAGCCTACCTTTCTATTGATATAATGATTCAGCTTTCTTTTCATTAGTGTTTTCATGGTATTTCTTTCCCCATCCTTTTGCTTTTAACCCATCTATATTGTTGTGGTAGAAAGAATTCTAAGATGGGCCCCAAGATGCCCCTGCTACTGGTGCACAAGACCTGGACTATCCCCTCCCCTTGAGCATGGGCAGACCTGTGAATAGGATGGATGTCACTTTACATGGCAGAGGTGAAGGCATTCTGCCATATGATTAAGGTTTCTAATCTGTTGGTTTTGGGTTAGTCAAAAGGGGATTATAGGGGAGCCTGGGTGGCTCAGTCTGTTAAGCGTCTGACTCTTGGTTTCAACTCAGGTCACGATCACATGGTTTCATGAGTTGGAGCCTCCCATCCGGCTCAGCATTGACAGTGCAGAGTCTTCTTGGGATTCTCTCACTCTCTGCCCTCCCCCACTCGCACTCTCTGTCTCTCTCAAAATAAGCAAACTTTAGAAAAAAGGGGGTGGGGTAGGATTATACCAGGTGGGCCTGACCTAATCAAAAAATATTCAAAAGCAAGAGATTCTCCCACTGGAGAGAATATCCATATTGAATATCCGTATTGAGAACTGCCTATCAAGAGGGGCAGCCAGGGTGACTGGGAGGAGGAACTCAGTCCTACAACCACAAGCAACTCAATGCTGCCGACAACTTGAATGAATTTGGAAAAAGACCCTGAACTCCACAGAGGACACCACTGAGCAGCTGATTCCTTGACTGAAGCTTCAAGCAACTCTGAGCACAGGACCCAGTCAGGCCTTGCCTAGACTCCAGACCCCCAGAGACGGAGCCAATAAGCATATGTTGTTTCAAGTTGCTAAGTTGGAGGTCATTTGTTAGGCACTGATAAAAAAGTAATGCACTTGTTATATTTATAGTGAGTTTCTTTTATTTAAAAAAAATTTTTTTTTAACATTTATTTATTTTTGAGACAGAGAGAGACAGAGCATGAACGGGGGAGGGACAGAGAGAGAGGGAGACACAGAATCGGAAGCAGGCTCCAGGCTCTGAGCCATCAGCCCAGAGCCCGACACAGGGCTCGAACCCACGGGCCGCGAGACTGTGACCTGAGCTGAAGTCGGACGCTTAACCGACTGAGCCACCCAGGCGCCCCTATAGTGAGTTTCTTTTAAATAGCATGTGGTTGGCCTTGCTTTTTAATCCAATCTTACAGTCCCTGCTTTTTATTCTGGGATGTTTAGACCATTTATCACAGTCTACATGGAAGTACTATTAGACCACTTCACATGTCATTTAAGAAACTTACATTAGTGTACTTACAATTTCTGTCTCCTGGGTGTTGTCATATGCCTGACTTTCACATACGTTGTAGGTTCCTCAATACACTATTACTATATAGATATCCATAGATATAGATCAAAATCTTTCCACATTTGCACTTTGTAACTGGCATCTAATCATATCCTACCTTATACTTCAACTAGCTCCCAGGAATATACACACAATAATGTGCAGTATTTATTATTGTGAATAATACCTGTGGAGTATGTATGAGTGTGAAATGTATCTGTTTGTGAAATCTTTTTTTTTTTTAATTTCTGAGTATTTACTATTATGAAAAGTTTCCTCTTGGATTTGATGATTCTGTATCACAGTTTTATGGAATTTAACCTACAAAGTGGTTTTATCATATTATTTCATCATACACGAAAGCTATCAAGATGAACATTAATGTGATCATCTCAATAAAGAAACGGAACCCCTTTCGGCCCCACCTCTTGGAGCAGGTGCATAGGGGATGGCTCTGAGACAGACACAAGTCCGGGGCCACGTGCCACACCCTGCTCTCTCTGCTACTCCTTCTAACACGCCCTCGCCAATGTCCCAAGTAGGGCTTCTTACCCGTGGGTGTCGAAGCCTTCCTTTGATTCAAGCATACATTTCTGTATGCGAATTTAAAAGCCATAATACTTATATTTACTTTAAATCCCATTTCTATATGCAAACAAGACAGAAACAAACAACAATTGGAGGGCGTGTGTGGACACGTGTGCACGAGACAACATGAAATGAAAGAACGACGGGTTAAAGTCAGCCCCACAGTGCGTGCTCGTGCACACGCGGCCCTGGAGGCAGAGCTGGGGACGGCGGCCGTCCCCCCAACCCCGGCCCCCTCCCTGCTGCCCCGCGGGTTCCCGAGTTGCCGGGTTACCAAAGGGATCCCTCATCGCTCAGTGCCCCCATGTGAGCCCCGCAGGGCTGCTGAGGACCCTAAAGACGGAGATTAATGGCGGACTTCCGCCCAGCGGCACTTCACCGAGCCCAGCTCACTGCAAGGGCCACCGGGGCCCTCAGCCTCCTGACCACAGCTCACCACAACCCCGAAGTCCAACCTGCCACCCGCATTCTGGCGCCCCAGGAACTAGTGGCATCTAAGCACAGGCGCGCTCGGGCCCTTCTAATCGACGTGGAACTGGGATGGCCCTAGGGGTCCCCCCAATAACCACCTTCTCCACGTGGAGCTGCACCCACCTCCCGCCAACACCACCTTCCTTCCAGCCCCTGAACCCTGGGCCAGGTGAGTAGGTGCCTCCTGTTGCATCCACACCTCCGGACTAGAGCATGGCTGATTTGAAGTGAGGAGCCAACTTCCTTGAAAGTGTTTTGTCACATTCTGACAGAGCAATAAGGAAACCCTATGGGTTTGGTTACACAACCTAAGGATGGCATCTGATTTTCTAGTGATGTGGCGGTCAAGCATTTTCATGGGCTAGCCTACCCCCATTAAACTCCATGGTACCACCATAGCAGTGGAATGTCGGGGTCTGAGGCTTTCCCCCAGTGCACCTGTGGCTCCCTCTTTCTCCATTGTGTGAGACGACCTCTGGGTTTTGCTTTGTTCTGTTTTGTTTTGTTTGTTTGTTTTGTTTTTTTGCATAGTAATCCATTTGAGAAGCACAATGAAGACATTCCCCAAATTTCGACTTCACTTTGGAAAGACACGAGCCATAATAAATGCTAGAAACTTGGGAACTGTTTTATTTTCAGTATAGTTATTTCTCTTTTTTGGCAGTAAATTATTGTAAAGGAAATAAACCGATGTTTCAGAAGTAAACATTAATATGTATGACCCTGACATCACTTTTACGGGTGATAATAAAACATCCAAGGGTCACAAAGGGCCAGATCTAGCCGGGTATAAGAACTAGGACAGTATTAAGGAGGGTCAGTGTCTGCTCTGGTCTGAATGTTTGTGTCCCCCACAGGTTTCATATATTGAAAATTTCGTGCCCAAGAGGATGGTTTTAGGAGCTGGGACCTTTGGAAGGTGAGTCAGTCAAGAGGGTAGATCCCATATGAAGGAGAACTGTGCCCTTCTGCTAGTCTTATCATTCTTAAAGAAAAGGAGGTCTTTTCAGCTATTAAAGATTAGATGGCAGGAAGAGGATGAAATTTTCATATGAGGCTTAGTCTAGCTTCAGTTGGTATCTCTGACCCAAGTTTCTGTTTCTCCTCTCTGGAGGGTCATGAGAGAGGTGAGTAAAATAGCCAGATATTGTGTGGAGAAAAGGTTACAACAGGGTACGGTGCTATGGGCCCTGGACCTGGTTAGGTCAGTAATCAACTCTGTGATCTGCCTAACTCACTTACAGCTTCTGGAGTCAACTCTCCTTGTGTGTAGTGAGGGGGTTCATTTAATCTAAAGCTAATGTTCTAGGGTCTGATTCTTACCCAGTCTTGCCAGTTAAACACTCTAGTGAAGATACCTAACTCACGGCCCTTCACCTTATCCCCACCCCCTACCTTACCCAGCTTTATTGAGATTTACTTGAAATGTAACACTGTTTAAGTTTAAAAGGTGCAATGTGTTGATTTGATTCACTTCTATATTGCAAAATGATTGCCACTATGGTATTATTAGCTAACATCTGTATCACATCACATCTTTACCATTACTCTCTTTTTTGAGTGAGAACATTGAAGATCATCTACTCTCTTAGTAACTATTAATGTATGATACAGCGGTATGAACTATAATCACTGTGCTGCACATTAGATCCTCAGAATTTATTTGTCTTATAACCAGAACTTTGTACTCTTTGACCAATGTCTCCCCATCCCCCCATCCCCCAGCCCCTGGTCACCACCATTCTACTCTCGATTTCTCTCTCCATTTCTATCAGTTTGGCTTTATAAAATTCCATGTAAAAGTGATATCATACAGTATTTACTTCTCTCTGTCCTACCTATTTCACTTACGATAATGCCTTCAAGTTCCACATCAAGTTCATATATATGTGCATATCATATAAATATATATATGTGTGTATATATATATATATATATATATATATATATATATATAAAATCTTTTTTAACCATTCATCCATAGGTGGACACTTAGCTTGTTTACATATCTTGGCTATTGTGAGCAATGCTGCAGGGAGCTTGTGAGTGTAGATATTTCTTTGAGATCCTGCTTCCCTTTCCTTTGGAATAATACCCAGAAGTGGGATTGCTGGATCACATGGTAATTCTACCTGTAATTTTTGAAGGACCCTCCTTACTGTTTTCCACAGTGGCTGCGCCAGTTTGCCTTCCCATAAACAGTGCACAAGGCTTCCCTTTTCTCCACATCCTCCCTAACACTTGTTACCTCTTGTTTTCTTGATGATAGCCATTCTAACAGGTGTGAGGTGACACGTCATTGTGGTTTTGATTTGCATTTCCCCTGATGATGGTGACACTGAGCATGTCTTCATGTACCTACACACCATATGTATGTCTTTGCAAAAATGCCTATTTAGTTCCTCTGTCCTTTTTTAATTGAATTGATCATTATTTGCTATTGAATTATATGAGTTCTTTATATATTTTGGATATTTATCAAATATATGATTTGCAAATATTTTCTCCCATTTGGTGGGTTGCCTTTTCGTATTGTTGATGGTTTCTTTTGCTAGGCAGAAGCTTTTTAGTTTGATGTAGTCTCCCTTGCTCGTTTTGTCTTTCATTGCCTTTGCTTTTGGGGTCAAATCCAAAAAAGTATTGCCAAGACTGATGTAAAGGAGCTTACTCCCTATGGTACTCTAGGATTTCAAGTCTCTTAGATTCACTGAGACTCATTTTATGGCCTACTGGTTATATTTAGGAGAATGTTCTTTGTGTACCTGAAAAGAATGCATATTCTATTTCGTTGGGTAAAGTGCTCTAGTGTTAGGTCTAGTTGGTTTATCTGTGGGTCACATCTTCTGTTTCTGTTTTGACCTTCTGATTAGCTGTGGTACGCGTTGTTCAACGTGGACATTGAAGTCTACAGCTTGTTGTTCAATTGTCTATTTCTCCTTGATGCCTGTTATTTTTTGCTTCCTGTGTTTTGGGGCTCAATTGTGAAGTTCATCTGTGTTTATAATTATTACATTTTCAAATTCACTGAATTGTTGTTCTAGCCATTTAAATCTATTGTTGAGCCCCACTAGTCAAATTTTCATTTGTTATTATATTTTTCAGATGCAGAATTTCTATTTTGTTGTTTAAAACAGCGATTTCTGTATTCTTATGGACACACAGACAGCAGCAAATCAAGGCCTAGAAAGGCAGAAAGGGAATCAGTATCCAGATTCACTACACCATGTTCCCTAAAATACCCAGTTTTTTTTTTCAAAAAATTTTTTTCAACGTTTATTTATTTTTGGGACAGAGAGAGACAGAGCATGAACGGGGGAGGGGCAGAGAGAGAGGGAGACACAGAATTGGAAACAGGCTCCAAGCTCCGAGCCATCAGCCCAGAGCCCGACGCAGGGCTCGAACTCACGGACCGCGAGATCGTGACCTGGCTGAAGTCGGACGCTTAATAGACTGCGCCACCCAGGCGCCCCATAAAATACCCAGTTTTTAACAAGAACTGTAAGATGTACAACAAAACAGGAAGGTGTGACCCATATACTGGAAAAACTCAGGCCACAGGAATTGCCTGGCAGAGGCCCTGGATATTGAATTAGAAGACAGGGCTTCCAAGCAGGAGTTCTATGTTGAAAGAACTAAAGGAAATCACACTTAGAGAAGTAAAAAAGGCTACAGAGACAATATCCCATAACCATTGATTCAAAAATGACATTTGACAAACCTGACACCCTTTCATAATAAAACCCCTCAACAAACCAGAAATGGAAAGAAATGCCCATAACTCAGTGAAGGGCGTCTGAAAACTCCCACCACTGGTACCATACTTGATGAAAGACTGAGTGCTTTGCCCCAGTGATCAGAGATAAGACAAGGATATCTGCTCTGGTCGCTTCACTGCAACTTTGTGCAGGGGGTTTGTGTGTTTGGCTGGACTCTCCTGGTGAAGTCTGCTTCCCCTGCAGGGTGAAACCTCTGGTGTCTGTCCTCAGAGGATGCAGCCTGGGTCTGCACAGTCCCAGGGGTTGACAGTAGTCTTAGCCCCACTCTGTGTGTCTTACCCTAACCACTCTGTCTGCTCATACTATACCCAGCGGTTAAACCTACTGACTGCCAGCTGATTCCTCCCAGGATACTGCTCTCTTGCTGGAAGGCTGAGGGGATAGGGAGTCCCAGCTTCTTGGCCATACCTGCCAGAATGCAGTTCTTACTACTGTTTAGTAGACCTTTTTTTTTTTTTTTTTTTTGAAATTGGTCTTTCTTTGTTTGCTGAATGCCCTTAGAACAACTTTAAGAGACTTTAATTTTTTTTGAAAATATATACGTTGCACCACTTATGGCTGTCCTACCAGTACTAGGTCTGTAGAGTTCCTCCAGGGCATATGGAAGCCTGTCCTAGTTTTGGGTCAAACTCTGGCCACATTGCCAACCCTCCCCTTCTTCCTTCCTGCTGGCTGCCTGGAGTTTGCCTCCTTTTGTTTTCCCCTTGTGGTGTCTTATTATATTTAAATGAAACACCGTCAAAAGGGAGCCAGGCAGCAGTTACCACCATCTTACAGACAGCCGTCTTTAGTCCCGCTGTCCTACTAACTGCAGATATGGTGAACTTGCAGAGGGTGAGAGATGCTGGCCTCTCCCTGTATTTCCAAAGAGTCATTTATATTCTTTAACAGCTTGGACATGAGTCATTTCAGTGCAACTTTCACGTTCTATATCTTCCTGATAAATAAATAATAGTCAAAATAATAAAGCTGCTCGGCTGTTTGTTAGCTATTTAAGTTTTGAGTGAAAATGTTTTAAAAGTTGGGGGGGCCTGGGGGGCTCATTTGGTTGAACATCCAACTCATGGTTTCACCTCAGAACGATGATCTCACGGTTCTTGAATCAAGCCCTGTGTCGGGCTCTGTGCTGGCAGGGAGTGTGCTTGGGATCCTCTCTCTCCCTCTTTATCTGTCCCTCCCCTCCTCACTCTCTCTCTCTCTCTCAAAATTAATAAATAAACTTTAATCAATCAATCAATCATTCAATGAACAAACAACCAGTAGAAAAATTGGTCAAAATTTTGGAAGGTAGCAGCATCCGTGTGCACCTGTTCTAATAAAGAGCAGAACTGACTTGTTCAGCCCACGTCAGGGTCAAAAGATCTAGCTGCTGTGCTTGCTTTGAACGGGTCCTGGTTGGAGATTCCCAGGAAGACGTCCACCTCATCTTCAGGCCAGCACCAGCCTGGGGAGAGATGGGAAAAGTATCCTGTGCAGAGGCCAGTGAGACCTCCATGGTGGGGTTCCTCCATGGCCCCGCCTTCCTGCCCCAGTGCCTTTTGAGCACAAGAGCAGCCACAAATGAGAAGACATGAACCTGTGACCTTGCCTTTGTGGCCTGATGAGGAAGACAGACTCAGGAGAGGTGAGGCAGGAAATTGCTGGGGCTGAAGTAAGATGTATGTTTTTCTGTGCACCAGTGAATTTACGAGAAATCACCTTGTTGCCCATTTCTTGAAAATGCAAGGGACTGTGGGAAACAATAACAGAAAAAACTGTGCTGTGATATGGTGCCATAAATGTAACAGTCTTTCCTTCATCCCTCGTTAAAGATTTACTTACCGTGTTTATCATTTGTAATAAAGCACTCGAGACACTCCACAAAGATATGAGTGAAGCAATAAAAGATGTCAAGTTGAAACCAAAAGAAAGAAATGAAGGTAACAGCAGAAACCGTGCCAACTTTGTTCTAAATCCCAGAGAGGGCAGATCACTGAATGCTGTCGGCTGGTCCTGGCAGCCTGTGAGTTCTTTCCCTGACCCCCATTCTCCCAAACTGCCACTTCCACCGTTGGTACCGAGGAATGGCTAAGAATCCAGGGGCCATCCAAGCAAAGGCTGTGGGGTTTGGAGGCGTGGGACTGGAAAGTCTAGGCGGATGAGTGAGGAAGGATGCTGTGTGTGTGGAGAGTAGCAGAGAACTCAGGGTGAAACATGCCTGTGCCTTTGCTTCTTGTGTTCATGGCTGTTGGTGCTGGCTGGTAAATAAAGGTGGTGTCCATAACCATCTGTAAGTGTCCATTACTCTGATGGCCCTAGGGATATCAAAGCCCTGGGGAAAGAAGGCCCATACTCATATTCACACCTGGGTCCTCCAGCCAGGAGTCCTGGGACTGGGCCCTCCTCAGGGTCTCCCTTTGGGGACCACAGGCCCCTGTTCCACCTGGAGATTTATACCTACAGCCAACGAACGCCTGAGAAGTTGTGTGGGTACATGGGCCCAGGCTCATGAATCATGCCGGGGGGGGGAGCATCTTGGGATTCGTCCTCATTGGGAGAGGCCCAGATAGTCTCGCATGGTGCTATTCTGTAGGAGGCATTGAATTGAGACAATCTAGGACTTCTTATCCGCAAAGATACTGGGGCATAAGGGGATTGTGGTTTTTTGGGGTCTGTTTCTGTTTGGGTTTTCTCCAAGCCATAGATCTTGATCGTGGCAGAATCAGGCCCACACACTTTTCCACTGACTGATTTTCATATATTAAGGAGACATTTTTGCTGATTAAGAGAAAATAGTCCTTTTGTGCCGTGTTGCTATTCTGTAAGAGTGAGGGATTGATTGTTGCTGCTGGGACTGGGGCCTGCTTTTACCTCTGACCCCCCAGCTCATGGCGCCCTGACAGTCTGCCTGTTTGCCTTCAGAGTTCAGGAGGCCTTAACCCCACTCCCAGGCCTTAAATTCCTGTGTGTCTCTTTAAAAGAAACAGTTGTTAGTTTTTGTTTTGGTGTTGTATAATTGTTTCCCAAAAGAGAATTCTTTAGAGGACTGAAATGTAAATTCTGAGAAAGCCCCAAGCTCTCTCTCATCAGGGAGACCCGGGGTCTATCTGGGCCAGAAATGTGGCGGGAATGAGGAAGAATGTAGTCTAGAAGATTTGCCTTGTTCACACCGTGCCACAGAAGGGGAGACCTTTGGGTTTCTCAGAGGATGGGACAAGAAAGCAGGCAGGGGCAAGGTGGAGGGGACATACTGGATGCCTAGCGCTGCACGTCAGGTCATCCAAACTGCAGTTGAAACAGCTGAGACATGGATTGTGTGGTAGCTCCTGGAGTCCAAAGTCAAGATGCCAGCAGAGGCGTGCGCTCTCTGAAGCCTTGAGGGGAGGACCTTGCTTGCTTCTTCCTGGGCTCTGCTGGCAGCTGGCCATCTTGGTGCTCCTTGGCTGGAGACAGGCTACGACTCTCTCTCCTCACGCATTTTATTAGAAGCAGCAAGGAGAAACCAGGCCGCACCTTCCACACTGTTCTCGGAATTCTCCTCAGCTAAATATTCAAGTTCATCACTTACATGGTCTACTCACCACCCAGCAGCCCACCTCAGTTTAGCCTGCCTCCCTGCCCCCTGCCCCCTTGCTCCCTGCCATTTATAGCAAGTGCCATTGTCCCTCCTATGTCCAGCAGCGTGGTCCCCACCTCTCCCTGGGACCTCACCAGAAAGTGACCTGGATGTTCATCCTACCACTGACATCCTCTTAAGGGCAATCTAGGCCTTATTTATTTATTTATTTATTTATTTTTTGGACAGAGAGAGACAGAGCATGAACAGGGGAGGGGCAGAGAGAGAGGGAGACACAGAATCAGAAACAGGCTCCATGCTCCGAGCCATCAGCCCAGAGCGTCACACGGTGCTCGAACTCACGGACCGCGAGATCGTGACCTGGCTGAAGTCGGACACTCAACAGAGTGTGCCACCCAGGCCCCCCTCTAGGCCTTTTTTTTTTTATCATGTACCTCAGAATTCTTCGGCCTGCATGCATTACTCAATTTCGAAATGACTCCTACATTTTAGGTAATTACCAGAGCAGGACCCTACTTCTTGTCCTTAAAATCTATATTAGTTCCCCCAGGAGCTGCTGTAACAAATGACCACAAACTTTTGCTTAAAGAGCAGAAACTTACTGTCTCATTGTTATGGCTACTGTGTCTCTGGCACAGGCTACAAGTGCCAAACCGAGACGTTCCCAGGGCCATACTCTCCATGAAGGCTCTGGGAAAGTATCCTTCTTTGCTGCGTCTTAGCTTCTGGTGCTGGCTGGCCTGCTTTGTTCTTTGCCTTCTAGGTGCTTCGCTCCAATCTCTGCCTCTTTTGTCACATGGTGTTGTCTGTGTGTATCTGTGTGTAAACTTCCCTCACTGTGAATGAAACGATTCCAGGCATTGGAGTAGGGCTCAACCTTAACTTCATGACATGACATCACAGAGACCGTGCTCCAAAGTAGGTCACATTCTCAGGTACCAGGAGTTAGGACTTCTTTAGGAGGACGCAATTCAACTTAAGATGGATGATAAGAGAGGGACAGTGTGTGCAGTGTGAGGGTACAGTACCCCTGATCTCTTCCTCTCCAGTCCTAGTTGCAGTTACCAGGTTAAGCCCATTGGGATAGTTTTCTTAGGTCTCTGCTTCTTGGAAATCTTCTACTGCCTAGGGCTTAAAATCCACATTCCTTGGCCTGGTATTTAACAGTCATTATAATCCATCTCAACTCCTCTTCCAAGAATGAGATTCTTCTAGGTATCATTGTTCCCGTTAATATCCGTTTTACACTTTTGTAAGGAATGAATGTGATAATGATATAGACGTCAGTGCCTGGCACACAGTAGGCCCTCAGTAAAGGCTGGTAATGATTCCTGCACTCCAAATTGTTAGCTGTTCTCTGCCTGTGTCCAGTGTTATTTCCACCTCCAAGGCTTGGATCATGCTATTTCTCCCTCTCTTTCTTATCTGAGTGCAGTTTTCAAAAAAAGCAAACTCATGACTCCTGGGCAAGTATAAACACATCAAAGATTTTGCTCAACTCATGGCGTGACTAGAGAACCAGTATGATAGTATAATTGGATCAAAGTTCCTTTGGGTGGCACAATCAGTTAAGCGTCTGACTCTTGATCTCAGCTCAGGTCTTGACCTTAGGGTCTTGAGTTTGGGCTCCATGCTGGGTGTGAAACCTAGTTAAAAACAAACAAATAAGCAAAGAATAAAACAAAAAACACAAACAGAAACACAAACTTCATTTGAAATCAAGGGTTGATGTGTTCAAGAGAGTAGTAAAATGTGATTTTTGAGTTCTATATTCCACCAGACAGAAAATTCGCTGAGTATCTCCAAGGCAGATGTGCAAAAATCCTCTCTGTCCTTAAAGTGTTGTAAAATATTACAGTGGATCATCAAGCAGAGCACCACACAGAATGATAGAACACTCCAGTAATCTCTCTTGCCTATTTCTAAATTTTTCTTTTTTTTTTGTATTTATTTATTTTTTATTTTTTTTCAATATATGAAGTTTATTGTCAAATTGGTTTCCATACAACACCCAGTGCTCATTAAATTTTGGATCATTTTCATAGCGTTCTCTACTTTGTGATCATAAACAGTCTCCAACAAGTATTGTTGATCCTAGAAGATTGTTTTTACTATGCATGGCTTGATTATTTATACAGATGCAGCAAGAATCTTAATTAACTGGAAAAGCCTCCTTGAGTTTGCTTGTGAAATCTAGAGCCTAATCATATTAAGCAACTATCAATTCCAAAGGATAAACTTCTTTTGGAAATTTTCAAAATGAGTTTTGAATCAGACTTTTCAAAGCCCCTGCCATTCTTCTATCCTAGGAGTAGGAAACCAAGGCCCAAACACTTGCTCCAATAAACTTTGCATGCTGTACCCATAAATCTCAGTGAATTTCCCTCTTCCTGAGGTCTCCAAAATTTGCCTGGATTTCTGGACTACCTGGGAGTGGGCTTCCTTTCTCCCAGAGATTGGGATCCTGGAAGCCAGACATCATATTAGTTTTCTTATGAAGGTTTTGGAGACATTAGCTCCACATGTAACACCAACAATTGCTCCTTAGCAGTGGTCTGGTGGTCTTTGATTAAACAATAGACACTCTCAGAGATCACACTGTACATATGGCCTTGCTGCAGAATCGTTTTTTCCAAGGGTATCTTTGTAAACAAGAGGACAGATTTTTATTAAACCTATGCAAATGGTTCTATCATCATGAAAGTGAATGAAACTCAGTAGAACCATTTGTTTCTGAATTTTGAGGGTATGTGAAGATGAGGTAATGTTTAAAGATGGTTGTTGTGGGTTTACAAATACACAGTCTACTAATTCGTTTAAGGAGAAAGAAATAAGGTTTCCACACATAGCCGTACAAGTAGAACATCAAACAGAATGCCATCAACATTCCAAACAAATAACCACAATGGCACATCTTGAATCCGTTCACTCAGTCCTATGTCATTACTTCTCACTCTGCTGGATCTTGAGTCAGTCGTCTGATTTCCTGAGGTACATATGCTTCCAGACTGAGAGTCCCAGTAGTCCTGGCTTTGCTCACTGGCACACTCTGAGCATTGAGTCAGTGCTGCCATCTTGGAAACCTGCTCTGAAGAGTCTCTTTGAGGCAACAGTAGTTCAGAGCACATCCTACAGTTTTTCCCCTGAAGCTCCAAGATTGTGACCCTCTGGTGAAGACACAAATTCTGAGTGGTCACTTTTGGCAGATCTTTGGAGAAGCCTTAGGAGGAAGCAGGACCTGTTTGAGAACAGGACTGAATGGTTGTGGTTCATAACCGAATATAACATCGTGGAAGACAGTAAGAGGCTCTTTGGGGGGCATGGTCCTTATTTCATGAGGGTTTGTTCAGTGTTTCCTCTGAGGGATTCAGCCCCAAGTGCACTGTCACACCTAACACCTATATCTCTTTTGTGACAAGGCTGCCATGAGCCTGCAAGAGGCAGCTCTTCTTGCACATCCGTGGAGCCAGAAGACAATTTCATTAAAGACACGTGAGTGCAGGGGTATAGATAGCCAGATCCCTTATCCTGGTAGACAGGCTGTGGAGGTGCTGAGTCTTCCTTTTCATGCAGTGCCCTTTGGGGGTGGAATGAGTGGGGAGAAACCAGGAAACCTTGAGTGATATCCACTTAAAAGAGGTTGATACAAAGTAGAAGTGACTAGATTTATTTGGCACCAAGAGAGAAGGCTCCAGAATCCCTAACCCCAACATGATGGTATTTGGGGATAAGGTAAGTGGTTTCCATGAGTTCATGAATCTGGGGTTGTCTTGACGGGATTAGTGCCCTTATAAGAAGAGATAGCAGAGAGTTGCTTCCCTGCTCCATCATGTATGGACACCGTGAGACAGTGCCATTCGCAAATCAGGAAGTGAGCCTTCCCCAGGGAAATAAGTTGGCTGGCACATTGGGCTTGGGCTTCCCAGTCTCCAGAACTGTGAGAAATGAATTCCTGTTGTTCCTGCTCCCAGGCTGTGGTATTATGGTTGTGCAAGCTGATTAAGACAGCATCTCTGATGTGTAGGTGAGCCTTTGAGGGGTAATCTATGAGACTAGCACAGAGGGTTCTATTACTACTTCTAACTAATACCTATTGATCACTATGGTTTGAGTACCACTTCATGTGTACAAATTTATCTGGTTTCACAATGACTGTCTGAAGAAAGTATTCCATTTTAAAGATTAGGGGAGTGAGTTGCAGAGAGGTTAACTCATCCAAATGTGGCAGGCTGAATGGTGGTACCCGAAAGATGGCCACACTCTAATCCCCAGAACCTGTGAATGTTACCTTATTCCATAAGCATCTTTGCAGGTGTGATTAAGTTAATGACTTTGAGATGGGGAGATTATTCCGGATTATCTGGGTGGGCCCCAGAGGTAATCAGAAAGGTCCTTCTAAGGAGAGGCAAGAAGGCAGTGTGATGAAGGCAGCAGAGATTGGTGTGACGTGGCCACAAGCCCAAGACAGCTGGCAGCTTCTAGAAGATGTAAGAGACAAGGGATGGATTCTCTCCTGGAGCCTCCAGAAAGAACCAGCTCTGCAAGACCTTGATTTTATCTCCATAAGACTAATTCCATGCTCTTGTCCTCCATAACTGTAGAAGATGAAGTGTATATTGTTTTCAGCTACTAATGTTTTGGGAATTTGTTATGGAGGCAATAGGAAACGGATCCACCAAAGTTCCAAAGATGATATGTAGAAGAAACAGGACAATGGGGGAACGATTCTGTTAAGCTACTGTTATTATTTCCGCACTATTTTAATAAGTTGAGCTTTGATTATCTAGATCTGAGCATCAGAAAACACCCTGAGCCCCACAAGAAGACTCCATTAGAATTCAAAGAATGTCTCTTAATGACCACACACCTTTTGAAAATTCATTATATCCACATTTCTGTGTGTGTGTGAAATGGAAAGAATCAAAGGAAAACATAAAAAAGGAAGCTGTGGCTTTGTCCACATTTATCTCTCTGCTTCTGACTATGTGGAAGGAGCAAGATCCTGGGTTCAAAGTTCTGTTTCTGGGGTTGCAGGAGGAGACAAGCAGTGGAGAGGCCTGTGGCTCACAGCATAGGTGCAAATGGAAGGAAGCCCTCAATGATCAGGAGCGTGGCTAAGTGAACAATAGAGATATGGGGCTACACTGCTTCTATCCAGAATCTTGTAGAAGGAGATCACTCCTAACTTAGGGCTCAGGATGGGACTGATGGGGGCCACATGCTCCTTTTTGACCAATGATCACAAGGCTGTTACCATTTGAGACCTGCATCTGATTTCTTGTGGCATCCATGGATTCTGTGTCAACTAGTCTCCTGTTCCCTCTAGGGAACTTAACAGTGTACCTGAGCATAATACCTGGAGAAGCAATTAGCTGACCATGAAAACATCCAAGGACAAGTTTCCCTCAAGGAATATGTAGCTTGAAATGAAACTAGGAAATGGTATAGATATTTTGAGCAGGAAATATGATTCTAGCTCTCCTCTAGACTTTTATGTATGCAGCCTCATCAAGACCAAGTTCATGGGTATGTGACCTGTGCCGTTGCACAGGGCCCTGTACTTAGAAGGATTTACTGTTCTATTGATGTCATCTTGAAATTCTTAATTTTTTTTGTTTGTTTTTGACAAAGGGCCTGGCATATTCCTTTTCTGCCAGACTTTGCAAATTACATAGCTGGTCCCGGTCTGTGTCTTTATTGCAAGTTGGAAAACAGTTACCTGGGGCCCCCCAAGTCATTAGCACCAATAACTGGTCTAATGATATGGACCAATAATATAGTATTAATACAATAATTTCCAAATCCAGCTGCTTCCCTCCATGGGTTGCCACCCCATTGTCCACTACTTCCTGCCACATTAATTCTCTTAGTACTCACCTTCAAGTGTGAGCATCAACTAATCCCATGTCTCAATGTAGTGAACAAATATATATAATCAAAAAATTATAATTTTATGATGATGCAAGAGACAATTGGAACAGCTGGTCAACCATGAGAGGTTTGACCATCTGCCTCTCATCTCAAAGTTTCCAGAGCAGGTTGGAATGGATGCACTGGCTAAATCTGGGAAAATCTACCTGTGCCTGGGTCTGGGGTAGAGGAAAGTAGGAAGGTTGAAGGGGAAAGTTTGATCTCCTCCCTGGGTGCATCTTTGGTTGTCAGGTCATGCATATTTTGGGGCTTGAAGAACAATATGAAGAAAACTAGAGAAGGTGTATGGTCATTGGATGACTTTTTCCAGGCCACATCTTCCTTTTATTTCTCTTGGCTTCCAATGGTTTAGACTCTTGGCTTTGTACCTGAAGGCTGGTGAATTTTTAAGGAGTAACTTGAGACCTTCATGAAAGACTATCATGAAAACCCATATGATACAATCACTGGGAAGTATCTCAGGCTCTAAAGTTGGACACATCTAACCACATATTTGAGTTTCTTCTTCCTAGAATCACCCCAGAGTCTCCCACTCCATGCAGGGAAGATGATCCAACACCATGCCTGGCTCTGTGTGCATGATTTGGGTCACTTAATAAGGGCCTTTGGGATCCACCAGTATAACCCCAAACAACAAATATAGGTTTGGAAAATTTGGTGTGAGAGCAGGCACATGGAGAAAAAGCTTACACCTTGGTAAAACTAAAGCATTCCCCAAATTATAGGGTAATATTTCTGTCTCTTTAAAGACGAATAGTTCCTTCACTAGCTCCACCCAATCTGAGCTTCCTGTCTCAGAGGTTTAAAGGGTGCAAACACTTTCCTTTCAGTTAAGCAAAAGCACCAGCTCAAACAGCTTCTTTGGAGAACACTTGGGAACTCATCAGCTCTTTCAAAAGAAGGTGAGCCTGGCCTAGGGCAATAGAGCTGGGGGGGGGCAGCAGGACACAGGGCTGTGCATGGGTGTGGGTCCTGGTCTGATAGGGGACCAAATACCATGCCAGCAGCCTCCCAAACAGGATGCTGCCACAGGGGTCCCGGGGGAGGAAGAGTGGGAGTAAGCAGATTGAGTGGCCCATGTCCACATGTCTCCTATTTAGCAGGACAAACTTGCTGAACAGCGTATCTTCCATCAGTTTCTCTTATGACAGAGTGAGTTCTGCCTGACACACCATCTGTTTCCCTTGGTGGGAAACTAGTGTCCTCAAGGCAGGTCTTAGACCTGGAAGGCAATTTAGAGACCAGTCTGTCCCAATCCCTCTTTTTCCTGAAAGAAAATCTGAATCCCAGATGGTGTGCATGTGGTTTTATTAAATTCCCCGGGATACCCAGGTCACAAATGGCACAGGAAGTCTAGAATTCAGCTGGCTGTGTCCTTTCCCACATGTAAGAGAGAAATGGTATGATCGACAGTGTGACAGAGGAGGTAAGGAAGGGATGCCATGGGGATAGAATGAGCTATTCTATAGAAAACAAATGTGCGTGAAGCCCTTTGGTTGCCTTCCCTAATTCCAGGGTTGCTACCAGTTCATGTTTCTGGACAGAGAGTAAACTACCTCCCCTGGCCTCCCATGATCTATTTATGATCCAGTGTAAACAGAAATGTAGAATCAAGGGCCTGAGAAGGAACCAAGAAGAGACCAGAGCATGCAAGGGTTATGCATGAGTGTAGAGGTCAGACATACTTTGCATTGGATCCCTTCTCTGCCCAAAGCCCATTAGCGCAGTGACCTTGGGCAACTTTGTCAGCATTTCTGAGCCACATCTATTTCCTCATTTAAAAAATTAGAGTGGGGGCGCCTATCTGGCTCAGTGGGAAGAGCATGGGACTCTTGATCTCAGGGTTGTGAGTTTGAGCCCCACGCTGGGTGTAGAGATTAAATTAATTAATTAATTAATTAATACACTTCAAACATTAGTATACTAAAAATTAATAGAATACTAAAAATTTTATCACTTTATCAGTAAATATTTACATATGTATATCTGGGAGATAAAGCTCATTAAAATATACCATGATCAGACTTCAAAAAGCAATTAGAATTTTTAAACAATTACCAGGTGTATTCCAATCCCCAGATTGTGTCATAGATTTTAAAATTGAAATCAGGGGCGCCTGGGTGGCTCAGTCGGTTGAGTGTCCGACTTCGGCTCAGGTCATGATCTCACAGCTCGTGAGTTCGAGCCCCGCGTCAGTCTCTGTGCTGACAGCTCAGAGCCTGGAGCCTGCTTCTGCTTCTGTGTCTCCCTCTCTCTCTGCCCTTAACCTACTCGCATTCTCTCTCTGAAAAATAAATAAACATTAAAAAAAATTTTTTTAAAAATAAAATTGAAATCAGCACCAAATACGGTTCATAAATTGCAATTCTTTCATATCTCTTAAGTTTAATTTGATAAATAAGTTTTCACCTTCCTGTTTCTTTTTGTAAAATGTTTCTGTTTAAGAAACGGTTGGTCCTTTGTCCAAGAGAATTGGACAGTGTACATTTTGCTCATTAAATCCTCAAGACGTCATATGACCTGTTCTTCTAGTTTCCGTGTTTTGTATAAATTTAAATTTAAGGAGACGCTTGATCAGATTAAGAATTGCCTGGTTACTTGGGTGGCAATATTTCATAGGTGCAGTTGTAAACTTCCATCAGAAGGCACCTTATATATTCTTCTGTCTCTTTCTGTAATGTAGCAGACAGTAATGATAGCCTAGACTAACTTTGTTTCATTAACGGTCGCAAATTATAATATTATAATTCTATCATTCTTTCTTCATTTATTGGATGGCATAATCCTATAAAAGAAACTTCCCCTGAATCATACTTTCATTTCCATATGGTGTAGTTAATAAGACAAAAGGAATGCTTGATTCATTTTTGTCCGTGTTCAGACTAATGACATCATTTCCTAGCATACCCCAAAGAGAACACTTCACTTCTTTTGCGATGATGGTATTATGAATTCATGAACTTCAACATATTTGATGAATTTCAATCCATTGACATTATTATTCTCATTGGTAGTCAAAATACCCCATCTCTGTCCAGTCAGCCTCTTCAAGTTGGCCCTGTAGTCCTTTCGGTAAGATCCAAACATTTTTTTGAAAGTGATCTCTGCACCCAATGTGGGGCTAGAACTCATGACTTGGGATAAGAGATGCATGCTGTATTGACAGAGCTAGCCAGGCATCCCACGGTCTGAGTAGTTTTTGATAGAATCCTCGATTTCTAGTATGACTAGATAGTGTAGGATCCACTTGCACATTTCTTGGCCCAGATCTGGAATCGGTATGTTCTCCTAAGATTCTTAATGTTTTTGGTGGGAAATGGCATTTGAAGGGCACAGTATGGGCACTAAGGGTGTTCATTGCCACTGGGCTTGTCCTTGGGCTTCAAAACTACACATGTGCACAAAAAGCTAAGAATAGGACAGGATTCCTGAAATCAATTTAAGATTTTTTTTGACGTTTTTTACCCTATTTGGCCTTACACTATATCCCATTAGGACAATAGCCAATGAAGCAACTGCATTTTCAAGTTTCTTGGACCAATTCTTTGTGTGGTTTGTCTATTACACCAAATACTATGCATTTCATTTGCTTTTGATTTTTACCAGTTATCTTAAAATATAGTTTTTGTTTATAATTATGTAAGCTATTTCCAGATGTTTCTCACTATCTGCAAGCAGAACGTTCCTATGAAATCTTTTATGAAACAAAATGACATAAAGCAGAGCAGCAATTACCATGAATGTACATGGAAAAAGGGTGCGCATTCCCAGATCTCCCCCAAATAACCTCCCTTATGTGTTTCTGATACTTTTAGACACAACTTGTTAACAGATGCACACATTCAATTGAGAGAAATCCCACGTGCTCATCTGGCTCACAGCTCTGGTGGCTGGATGGTGAACCCCTGTGTGTCGTTCCCAGGGAAGGTGATTGGCAGCTGGCGTGGACAATGGCCCACTCGGCCTCTCCCTTAGCTCAACTGGCTAAAACAAATGCGGAATGCTGTATTCGTGTTCAGCTTTTTTTGTACAAATGAAAAATCCTCTTTGAATTTATGTCAGCCAGCAACAACAGGTACACATGTAGGTCTTTCATAAAGGAAAGAGCTGTGATTCAAATGCTCAAAAAGAAGGAAGTACATGCTTTCAAGACAAATCTATGCAATTGAAGTATATTCAAAGTAGTTTCCAGCTTCTACCCTGTCCCCTGCCTTATTCCTCCCATCCCTCTGTCAGTAACTTCTTTGGTGATGGTTCAGATGATGTGCCATTGCTTTTTCATGTGCATGAATTATATGTTGTATTTTGTACCTGCAGTTCATGTTCCTCCCCACTAGAGAAATGACAGTAAACTAAATATTTTCTTCACTTTGCCTTTTTTTTTTTTTTTTTTTTTTTTTTGCTTAATGAAATATCCTGGAGATCTCTCCATCCCGGCATAGAGAGGTATTTCTTATTCCTTTCTACAGCTGGATAATACATCGCTGTGTGTATGTACCTTGGTTCATTCAATCAGACCCCTACTAGTGGGCATTTGGTAGATTTTTGGTCTTTAATAATAATTATTATTATATTATATTATATTATATTATTATTATTATTAATAATAATTATTATTATAGTGACGCAGAGACTAAACATATGCCTAATCTTTTCCTGTGTTTTTGCCAGTGTAGCTCTGGGATATAAGGAAGGGGAACTTCTTCCTCTACCCTTCAAGGTCTTCCAGCTGCACTAAGAATTACATTCACTTGAGGCAGATTAACAAGAGAAAAAAAAAGCAGTGTGCACACATGCTCAGTAATGAAACTAAGACCAAGAGAGATGATCAAGGCAGGCAGTTTTTATACTTTTTAGGAAAAGAGATGATGGATCTGTGAGGGATTGACAAAACAAGGAAAACTTTGGGAGCAACTGTTAGGGAGGAATTCTAAAGAGTCTTTGGGATGGAGGAGTAAATTAGTAGAAAGTAGTGGGCTGTTTATACAGTCTTCTTGGCTCTAAATCTCCCATCCCTGATCATAAGGGTGTCTCTTTACCTCCTGGGACAGGATGGGCACCTTTCACATGGGAGATTTGTTTCCTGCTTGCAGGGGGACGGAAGAGGGTCTTAGTAATCTTCCCATACAGGCTGTATCTTAAGGTACTTTTATATGAAATAGTATGCCAAAGTTGCATGTTTAGGGGTGACCTGCCCTTGACTACTACAGGCATAAATCCTAAAATTGGGACTCACAGTCCAAGAATAAATGTATATGTAATTTTTATGATATTGCTAATTTCTCCTCTGTATGTTTTAGACTGTTTTTCAATTTCATTAGCCGTGGAGAAGAGAACCTGTTTCCTCTAAACCTTTACCGACTGATTATCGCAGCAAATTTTTGCACTTTTGCCAAATCTGTAAGTGGAGAAATAGTATCTTAGTGTAATTTTAATTTGTTATATTTAGTTGTTTTCTTTTCCTATGTTGGGTTTATTTTTCTCTACTTTAAGTGAGTGTTCATATATTTTTACATAGTTGAGGAGCATTGATATTTCTTTTTTTTCTTGCAACTGTTTATTCATATATCTTGCTCCATTTTCTATCGAGCTATTGGACATTTGTCTTTGTATCTTTAGGTATTCTTTGTATAAGAGGATAATTAACCCTCCTTGATATAGTCTGACATTCGTATTTTAATTGTCCATGGTGTTTGTTGTCTCCCATTTCCTTTTAGATGTTTATGTAGTCAGATGTATGGATCCTTTTCCTTACAATCTTTCAAATCTTAGAAAGAGTTGCCCCGCCCCTAGGTTACAAAGGATATGTCTGAGTTTCTTCTAGTATTTATGTGCATTGATTTTTAGTGTTTATATTTCTAATGTATTTAGCATGTGAATGGCATGAAGACGTGGGTGCAGTTTTGTCTTTTCTGTCTGGTTTTGTAGTTATCCCAATGCTGGTTATTAGTCCATCTTTCTCCCCATTGCTGTGAGATGCTGCCTTACGGAAGATAAATGTAACACGATACAATTGAACTGGATACTCATGAATATAGTAGACCAATTTGGTCTATTTCTGAATTGTCTGTTTTTGTTTTCTGTTCTGTCTCTGTTCACACACGTCCTACTGCCTTAATTATAGGGGCTAAAATATTTTACTATCTGGTAGAGCTGGCCCTCCCTCATTGTTCTTCTCTTTTTTGACCCTACAGGCTAATTTTCTTTCTTCATTCATCCAAATGAAATTTATAGTCAACTATTTTAGCTGCAGAGAAAAAATGGAGACAATTTTTTTAAAATTTATATTTCTATAAAATCACATTAAAGAAGTATCTATTAAAACAGTGTTGAATTTGGGCAAATGTCTGTTCTGCATCAAGGTATTTTTCTTCTTATCTACTAAATGGGATGTGTTGTAACAATCCATTTTCTCATATTGAACCACCCTACTATTTCTGAAATAAATCACATTTAATTGTGGGGTATTACTTTTTAGTGTCTGACAATTTATTTGGGATTTTTGCATTAGTATTCACAAATGAGACATGTCTGTAGCTTTATTTATTGGTGAAATCTTTGTTAGCCTTTGGGATCAATATCATACATATGTCATAGAAAGACCTGGAAAGATTTCCTTCTGTTTTAAGTCATCAGGAATAGTTTAAGAAAGGTTAAGTGAGATCCCCATGAAACCATCTGGACCTGGTACTCTTTTGTAGGGGAACTCTTTAACTACTTTGTTGTTTTTCCATGGTGATTGAATTGTCTCATCTTTCTGTCTTTATAGGACCTACATGGATAGTAGACTACTGCAGGATTTCAGGGAGGAACACATAGGTCATAAGAGTGAGGTGATGCTTTCCACTTACCTACCTTGACTCTTTTTCTTCTCCTTCCTTTCCTTTACACCACAGAGACTCCTGGTAGTGGCATGGCGGACCCTCAGGACAACACTCTGAGGATTATTCTGGTGGGGAAAACTGGAAGTGGGAAGAGTGCAACGGCCAACACCATCCTGGGGAGTAGAGTCTTTGAGTCTAGAGTTGCTCCCCATCCTGTCTTCTCCAGGTGTCAAAAAGCATCCAAGGAATGGAAGGGGAGGAAACTTGTTGTTGTTGACACCCCAGGGCTCTTTGACAACAAGGAGACCCTGTATACTACACGCGGGGAATTCAACCAGTGTGTCCTCTACTCCTGTCCTGGGCCTCACGCCATCGTCTTGGTGCTCCCAGTGGGCCGCTACACGGAGGAAGAGCAGAAGACCGTGACATTGATCAAGACTGTCTTTGGGAAGCCAGCCTTGAAGCACATGATCGTGTTGCTAACTCGCAAAGATCACTTAGAGGAGAAGAGCCTGAGTGACTTCTTGGCAGATTCAGATGTGAAGCTAAGAAACATCATCAGCGAGTGTGGGAACCGCTACTGTGCCTTCAACAACAGAGCCTCAGAGGCGGAGAAGGAAGCTCAGGTGCAGGAGCTGGTGGAGCTGATAGAGGAGATGGTGCAGAGCAACGGAGGGACTTACTTTACCAATGCCATTTACGAGGACACAGAGAAGAGGCTGAAGCAACGGGAAGAAGACCTGAAGAAGATCTACACCGATCAATTAAATAATGAAGTGAAACTAGTAGAAAAGGAATATGCTGATAAATCACAGGAAGAACGGGAGGAAAAAATAAAATTGCTAAAGATGAAGTATGCTGAACAAATAAAAAATATCAGGGAAGAAGCTGAGAAGGGATTATTTAGAGATGGTTCAAATGGGATTATGAGCGTGCTTTCAAAAATATGGCAGATGTTTTGGTAGTAAAGACCATTTCATTTTTTCATCTGAATTTACGATGATTTGCGATAGTGGTAGATTGTAGTTTCCATAGACAGCTGTGACAGTAGCTTCTACTTATTCTTCCTATAACCTGACCTTGTTACTCCTATCACTGAGTTGTGGGGCCTGTGTCCTCTACCTTGGAACTGGGCAGATCTGGGACCGTTTCAATTAATAGCAGATGGTTGAAGCAGCACCTTGTGACTCTAAGGTTACTTATGGGCAATGCTTCCTTGCCCTGTTGGGGTTCTTGCCCTTGGAACTTGACTGTCATGTTGTGAGAAAGCCCAGGCTGTCTCTTCAGAGGCCCCCATGCAGAGGGCCTGAAGTCACTGGCCCACTTCCCAGCTCACCTTTCATTTGTGACTCAGACCAACTAGCCTGCCATGCAAGTGAGGCAACACAGAAGCAGGACCTCTGGCTGCCCCGCCATCTCAGACGAAGTTGCAGAAAGCAAAGATGATCCATTCCCACTGAGTTCTGCCCATATTGCAGCTTTATGAGAACAAATAAATGATGGTTTTTGTTTTTAACCACTGAGCTTCAGAATGGTTTGTTATGCAGCGAGAACTAACCAGAATGAAGCCTCTTCCCAGCTCTCAGTCCCCACCGCCTCCCCTTGCCACCTGTCCCTCTTCACACAAAGTTGGCATAATCAGGCAATGGCATATAGAGTTCAAAGACTCAGGAAAATTCAAATCAGAAATCCTACACATGTTAAGTGTCTGAACCACTGGTCACATGTGTCGTTGCACCGCATGGCCACAAGTCCTATGTTAGGGAGGTATTGGGTTTCTCTGGAAAGATTGTTCTGTGGTTCATGGAGATCTGAAAGTCACAGGTTTCTTTTACTGTGTTTCTCTCTTTTCTTTTTTTAGGGACCATCCTAACTTAAGATGTCTCCAATTGTATCCGAAAAATCCCCATCTGGGCCACATATTTTTCATTTGCCTCTGCAGAATCACACTTCACCTTAGCTCTTTGCCCCATGAGGCTGATATATATGCACTTCATTGGTGGGATCTCTTGCTCTCTGACTTCTGCCTGGCTGGCCAATGGGAAGTCCAAGTCAGAGACCCTGTGGAAGTAGAAAAGCAAGGCTGGGGTATCCATTCTCCCACGTCTATCTCTGCAGGGCCATCTCTGACTAACTGCAACCCTACGCCAAAGGTCACAGCTCCTCCCTTGGTGGCCTTTCTACCCAACTCTTCTTCTGAATTCCAGTGTTCGTTCACTCCTTCAGGTGGGATTTAATTTTCTTATCGATACTATCACCGTCCCTGTGGTTTCCAAATTCCCTGTGTCCACAATGTGTAAGAGGCCCCTTCTCTACACTTTCCTCAAGTACCTAATGACAGCAGACTATCTTTTTCCTGTGAGAATCTGATTGATAAATCTTATGGTACCCGGTTCTCTTTCAGAGCATCTTTATTGTTATTGATGGTTTTTCATTCCCTCTAGTGCTTGTTTCCTGACACCAGAAAAATCTCTCCTTACCCTTCCATGCTGTGACATTTGCAGTAAGTAGATGAAAGGTTCTGTCTTGCTAAAATGATAGAGAAACTTCAAACTTAGATGGGTGACTCATAGTCACTCCCAAGGATTGCAGACATCCAAAATCCAAATTTATTAGAATTTTTATTTGTCCTTTGTTTTGTCTGTGAACATGACTGAGAGTATTTACCATATCAGTGACTTTTCGTGAGATGGATTAGAGATTAAGTCTGGAAAATTTAAGATTCTAAATACACGCTCATTCTAAGATTCATCACAAGCGTTCAGAATACAGTAAAAACACAGAAGAAAAATCCTCTCATGAGAAAACATGTGTCAAAGACAAAGTGAGACCAAAGTACTCTTTGCCATCATGCAGTTTTTATGTTCAAAAGTACTTCCTTGTAAGTGACTCATGTGTGTGATAGTATGTCTAAAGAGCAAAGTATTCCTGCCCTGTCCTTTTTCATTTCAGAGTTGTTTAAAAGATATTTTCCCCCAGAGATATGCAGAAGCATTCTTAATACAATTAACCTGTGTTCAGGCCATTTGAATGTGCAGCTTATGTAAGCTGATTTCTTTTCTCCCAACCTTAGATTCTTTTTTGGAAGGTAAGACATAACCAGAGAAACAACGAGTAAATCAAATAAATCATTATCTCTTCACTTGACAATCAAAATACTGCTCACTCACTTCTCTTAACATATTTTATATTCCAGTGTTCTCTGAATGTGGTTCTATTTCAGTGCTGAAGACCGTGGAATTTCCAGCATTTAATGTGTGCATGATCCCTTTTGTTGAAATATGTGATCGTCATGACTCATGATGGGGAATTTACACTAGGATTTATAGAGGAAGACCTGAGGAAAGATTTAGGGTATGAAGTCTACTGTGAAGGATGTGTAGGATGTGTCCATGTAGGTGATGGGTACCATGGTCATGCATCTATTCAGAAACAGGAAAGTTCAGGGTGACAGGTAAGATTTTCAGGGGAAGGATAGAGTCAGGAGCAACAGTGTTCAGTTAGGTTTGTGAAAAGTTCAATATCAGATGTCAAAGTTAGGGTCCAATGTAAATGACCTGCTTGAACGTAAAAGTTGAAGGGTCAGAAGGCTATATGAAAGGCTCGGGGTAACATAAATATCTCCCTTAATATCAGTTGAATCTTTACTAATTGCCAATACCCCGCAGTCCAAAGCTCTATGCTAGAAGATCCATATAGGATGCCCAAAGGAAGAAGCAAGAACCAGTTTTCTGAGGTTTAGTCCTTCAACTAATTTGATAGATATTTGAAGGGGTCAAGAGGAGAGGACCTTTTCTGTTAGCTTTTAGCATGTAAGTAATCTCTACACCCAACATGGGGCTCCAACTCATGACCATGAGATCAAGGGTCGCATGCTCTTCCAAATGATCCAGCCAGGCATCCCAAGAGGAAAGGACTTTTTAAACGAGAACATTTAATTTATAGGGACAATGACAAATTAGTATTGGCCAATTCTTGGAGTTCATCTGTGGCAGAATTGTCTCCCCAGGGCAGAAGGTGACCCAGGTGTAACAGTATGACTATATAAGGGAGGCCCCACAGGGAGTCGTCTCTGTGTGCCATGTCCAGAGAGATGGATGTTCTCTCTCTCCTGAAACCTAGTGAGGCGGCCTCTGGAGTTTGATACTGCCAGAGGGGTGTGGGCAGTGTACATTAAGAGACTTGTTGTGTGTCCTTCGGAGTTTGGCTTTGCTGCCTGGTGGTCATGGGATACATGAAGGCTGTTGCTTTGCTCTGTGGTGGGAGCAGAATACCCATGGTGGTGGAGGTCTTGGACGCAGTCAGAACTTTCACTAACAGGGGGGCAAAAGTATGTGTTCTTTATATATCAAATGGGGCCACATGGGAGGGAGGCACCCAAAGCCAGTTTGAAGGGGACTTGCCCAGGGGCCCAGCAGGGATCTCAGCAGCTTGTATGTGCATCAGAGTTCTGGAAGTCCAGCACTAGGAACAGACGTTGAAGCAAGAGATGGGAGAGGGGAGAGTGGCCTTCTGTTGGGCTTATAATTTCAGATTCCCAGAGGAGACTCTGAAGGCTATTAACAGTGTTGCATGGGGAAAAGAGCCACTAAGAATGCTGCCACTGTACCCCCACCAAGGCCAGACTACACTTGACTCATCTTCAGTGTTTCTGCCTCTTCTCCTCCAGCCCATGAAGAATCAGAGCCAAGGCAAGGACAGGAGGAGAATGGCAGCATGGGGAGAGCTCTAAGCAGCCCTGTCTACACTGCAGGTTCTTCTCTGGGAGCAGGCACATGCCAGGGATGCCAGGGAGAGTAGAAGATTTACCCGTCAGCAATATTTTTTAAAAGTTTTTGTAAATATATATATAGCTAACTTGACAATTTATTGTCAATAAATTTATTGACAATAAATTGTCAAGTTAGCTAACATACAGTGTATACATTGTCCTCTTGGTTTTGGGGGCAGATTCCTATGATTCATCACTTACATACAGCATCCAATGCTCATCGTAACAAGGGCCCTCCTCAATGCCTATCACCCATTTCCCCCCTCCACCACCCCCCATCAACCCTCAGTTCGTTCTCTGTGTTTAAGAGTCTCTTATGGTTTGCCTCCCTCTCTGGTTGAAATTATTTCTTCCCTTCCCTTCCCCCATGGTCTTTTGTTAAGTTTCCTAAGCTCCACATATGAGTGAAAACATATGGGATCTTTATTTCTCTGACTGACTTATTTCACTTAGTATAATACCCTCCAGTTCCATCCATGTTGTTGCAAAAGGCAGGATTTCATTCTTTCTCATTGCCAAGTAGTATTCCTTTGTATATATAAACCACATCTTTATCCATTCTTCCGTTGATGGACATTTGGGCTCTTTCCATAATTTGGCTATTATTGAAAGTGCTACTATAAGTATTGGGGTACATGTTCCCTTGTGAATCAGCCCTCCTGTATCCTTTGGATAAATTCTTAGTAATGCTATTGCTGGGTTGTAGGGATGTTCCATTTTAATTTTTTGAGGAACCTCCATAATGTTTTCCAGAGCGGCTGCACCAGTTTGCATTCCCACCAACAGTCAAGAGAGTTACAGTTTCTCCACATCCTCGCCAACATCTTTTGTTTCCTGAGTTGTTAATTTTAGCCACTCTGACCGGTGTAAGGTGGCATCCCAACGTGGTTTTGATTTGTATTTCCCTGATGATAAGTGACGTTGAACATCTTTGCATGTGTCTGTTGGCCATTTGGATGTCTTTTTTGGAAAAGTGTCTATTCATGTTGTCGGCCCATTTCTTCACTGGGTTATTTGTTTTTTGGGTGTTGAGGTTGGTAAATTCTTTATAGATTTTGGATACTAACCCTGTATTTGATATGTCATTTTTAAATATCTTCTCCCATTGCATTGGCTGCCTTTTTGTTTTGTTGATTGTTTCCTTTGCAGTGCAGAAGGTTTTTATCTTGATGAGGTCCCAAGAGTTAATTTTTTCTTTTATTTCCCTTGCCTTTGGAGATGGGTCCAGCAAGAAATTGCTGGGGCTCAGGACAAAGAGGTTATTGCCTGTTTTCTCCTCTAGGGTTTTAATGGTTTTCTCTCTCACATTTAGGTCTTTCATCAATTTTGAGTTTAATTTTGTGTATGGTGTAAGAAAGTAGTCTGTTGCTTCATTATTGGTATATAGAAAGGCAACTGATTTCTGTACATTGATTGTGTATCCTGTGACTTTGCTGAATTCATGTATCAGTTCTAGCAGCTTTTTGGTGGAGTCTTTCAGGTTTTCCATGCAGAGTATCATGTCATCTGCGGAAAGTGAAAGTTTGACTTCTTCACCAATTTGGATGCCTTTTATTTCATTTTGTTGTCTGCTTGCTGAGGCTAGGACTTCCAACATGATGTTAAACAACAGCCATGAGAGTGGACATCCCTGCCATGTTCCTGATGTTGGGGGAAAGCTGTTACTTTGTTTCCACGAGGATGGTATTAGCTGTGGGCTTTTAATATATGGCTCTTATGAAGTTAAGGTAGGTTCCTTCTATCCCGACTTTCTTGAGGGCTTTTATTAAGAAACGATGCTATATTTTGTCAAATGCTTTTTCTGCATCTATTGACAGGATCATATGGCTCTTATCCTTTCTTCTATTAATGTGATGTATCACATTAATTGATTTGAGAATATTGGACCAGCCATGCAGTCCAGAAATGAATCCCACTTAATCGTGGTGAATAATTCTTTTGAGATGTGGTTGAATTTGATTTGCTAGTAATTTGTTGGGAATTTTTGCATTTATGTTCATCAGGGATATTGGTCTGTAATTCTCCTTTTTAGTGGGGTCTCGGTCTGGTTTGGGAATCAAGGTAACGGTGGCTTCACAGAATGAGCCCAGAAACTTGCTTCCATGTCTATTTTTTGGAACAGCTTGAGAAGGATGAGTATTAACTCTGTTTTAAATGTCTGGTAGAATTCCCCTAGGAAGCCATATGGCTTAGGACTCTTATCTGTTGTTAGATTTTTGATAACTGATTCAATTTCTTCACTGGTTATGGGTGTGTTCAAATTTTCTATTTCTTCCTGTTTGAGTTATGGTAGCGTGTGGGTGTCTATTAATTTGTCCATTTCCTCTAGGTTGTCCAATTTGTTGGCATGTAATTTTTATAGTATTCCCTGATAATTGTATTTCTGTGATGTTGGCTGTGATCTGTCCACTTTTATTTGTGGTTTTTATCTATTTGGGTCGTCTCTCTTTTCTTTTTGAGAAGCCCGACTAGGGGTTTATCAATTTTGTTTGTTTTTTCCAGAAAAGAATAAAACTAGTTATTAGATTCATTGATCTGTTGTATTGTATTTTTTTGGCGGGGGGGGGGGTCTATATTTTTTATTTCTGCTCTAATCTTTATTATTTCTCCTCTTTTGCTGTTCTGCTGGCTTTGGGGTTTCTTTGCTGTTCTGCTTCTACTTCCTTTAGGTGTGCTATTAGATTTTGTATTTGGGATTTTTCTTATTTCTTGAGATAGGCCTGGATTGCAATGTATTTTCCTCTTAGAACTGCCTTTGCTGCATCCCAAAGGATTCGGACTGTCATGTTTTCATTTTCACTTGCTTCCATATACGTTTTAATTTTTTCTTTAAGTTCCTGGTTGACCCATTCATTCTTTAGTAGGATGTTCTTTAACCTCCATGCATTTGGAGGCTTTACAAATTTTTTCTTGCAGTTGACTTCAAGTTTCATAGCATTGTTGTCTGAAAATATGCATGGTATGATCTCGGTTCTTTTATATTTGTTGAAGACTGTTTTGTGACCTAGGATGTGATCTATTTTGGAGGATGTTCCATGTGCACTCGAAAAGAGTTCTGCTGCTTTTGGATGAAAAGTTCTGGATATATCTGTCAAGTCCATCTGGTCCACTGTATCATTCAAAGCCATTGTTTCTTCATTGATTTTTTTTCCCAGACCATCAGTTCATTGTTGTAAATGGAGAATTAAAGTTTCCTCCTATTACAGTATTTTTATCGATAACATCACTTATGTTTGTGATTAACTGATTTACGTATTTGGGTGCGATCAAGTTGGGAGCATAAACATTTACAATTGTTAGCTCTTCTTGATGTATAGACCCTGTAATTATGATATATTGCCCTTCTTCATGTCTTGTTACAGCCTGTAGATTAAAATCTAGTTCGTGTGATATAAGTATGGCTACCCCAGCTTTCTTTTGACTTCCAGCAGTATGATAGATGGTTGTCCATCCCCTCACTTTCAATGTGAAAGTGTCCTCAGGTCTAAAATGGACCTCCTGTAGACACCATATAGATGGATCTTGTTTTTTTTTTTTTATCCATTCTGATATGTTATGTGTTTGATTGGGGCATTTAGTCCATTTACATTCAGAGTGATTATTGAAAGACATGGATTTAGTGTCATTGTGTTACCTGTAGGTTTCATGCTTGTGGTGATGTCTCTGGTCCTTTGTAGTCTTTGCAGCATTCCACTCACAGAGTCCCCCTAAGGATCTCTTGCAGAACTTGTTTAGTGTTCATGAATTCCTTCAGGTTTTGTTTGTCTGGGAAAGCCTTTATCTTTCCTTCTATCCTGAATGACAGCCTTGCTGGATAAATGATTCTTGGCTGCATAATTTTCCTATTCAGCACATTGAATATTTCCTGCCACTCCCTTCTTGCCTGTCAAGTTTCAGTGGATAGGTGTGCTACTACCCTTATGTGTCTACTCTTGTAGGTTAAGGCCCGTTTGTCCCTGGATGCTTTCAGAATTTTCTCCTTATCTTTGTATTTTGCCAGTTTTGCTATGATATTCTGTGGAGAAGATCTATTCTTGTTAAATCTGAAACGACTTCTCTTTGTCTCTTGGATTTGGATGTCCATTTCCTTCCCCAGATAAGAGAAGTTCACAGCTATAATTTGTTCAAGTAAACCTTCTTGCCCTTTTCTCTCTCTTTTCTTCTTCTTCTTCTGGAACTCTTATGATATGGATATTATTATGTTTCATTGAATCTCCTCATTCTCTATTTCTCCCCTCAGGGTCTAGTATGTTCTTATCTCTCTTTTTCTTGGCTTCATCATTTTCCATAATTTTGTCTTCTTTTTCACTTAATCTACCCTTCGCCTCCTTCATCCTTGCTGTGACTGTATCTAGTTTATTTTTCACCTCATTTACAGCATTTCTTAAATCGTTGTGACTATTTCTTAGTTCCTTGATCTCTGTGGGAATAGATTCTCGTCTGTCTTCTATGCTTCTTTCAAGCCCAGTAATATAACTATCATTCTAAATTCTTGCTCAGTTATATTGCTTATGTCTGTTTTGAGCAATTTTCTAGCTGTCATTTCCTCCTGGAGTTTCTTTTGAGGAGAATTCTTCCGTTGCATCATTTTGCCTAGTTTTCTGTCCCTTATGTGTTTTAATAATTTCTTATGGGTCTTGCTCCTGTGAGGACTATTATATTAAAACAGGGAGTCATAATGTTGTCCAGGGCCTGGCCCTTCAAGAGGTATTTTTGGATTGTGTTTTGTGCTCTCTGTTGTTGAGACTCTGATTACTTTATCTCCCTATTCCTAGTGGTGGTTTGGACCTTCCACCAGGAGTGCTTTGATTTGTTTGATGAAATATGCCTGGAAAAAATAATTTTTAATGGGGGTGGTGGTGGTGGAAGAGGCCTTATCCCATACAAAGACAGAAATGACAGGGGCAGGGAAAAGGAAAAGAAAAAAAATTGACCAAACCAAGATCAGAGAAACTTTATGGCTTAGTTCATAGAGAGAGAGAGAGAGAGAGAGAGAGAGAGGAAAATAAAGGAGATACAGAAGAGGCATAAAGAGAATAGATTAAAAATGTCTGCTTAAACAAACCAACAATCAGAATAACCAGTGTAGAGAAGGGAAGAACTAAGAGGAAGAAGAAGAAGAAGAAAGATGAAAGATGAAAGAAGAAAAAGAAGAAGAAGAAGAAGAAGAAGAAGAAGAAGAAGAAGAAGAAGAAGAAATATATATGTATATATATACATAAAATAAAAATTGACCAAGAATCAAATCAGAGAATGCAAAACTACTGGACCAATATCTGATGGTGCCTTGTAACCAGTGCCTGTGCTGGTCTGGAGGAGGGACTGTCTGGTTCAGTCAGTGTTGAGTCTTGCTCTGTTAGACACACAATTACCAGGTGCAGAGGGGCATGCTTTGGTGTGAGCAGGTCCACCTCCACTGTGGATCCATTGTCCGTTCCCTGAAGCCCCACCTTGTTGGTGATGGGGAGTAAACTGTGACACCCCAGTCTCTCCTCCCAAGAGCAGGCATCCTAGACCACTCTGTTCAGGTCATCCTCACAGTGCCAAAGGGGAATGAGTGGGCAGTCTGTTCTGCTCCAGGATCCTGGGTCTCCCAGGCAGTCAGCTAGGATTCAAACCCCAATGTCTTAAAGGATCCTGCTCCACATGCCCCAGTTCTGGCGTACTGTCACTCCAGGGTATGGGCACAAAGGGCCTCTGGGTGGCAGGGGGGTCCTGCAGTGTCCTTTGTCCTTGGAATGGCTATTTGCCTTCTTTCCACAGCACTCAAGGTAGGGGATTGCTCTCTCCACCTGTGCCTGGGAGCTGGCTACAGAGCTGGGGCTGGCTCCCCTCCTCCCCAGGTACACAAAGAGGCTGGAGAAAGCCCTGGAGTTAAAAATTGGTTCTTTCTCCATTTTTTTCTGTTCCCCAACCCATGTTTTTTCTCTTGTCCAAATACAACCTTCCACTTCTGCAACGTCTCTTTCACTTTCTTTTGTCTTTCTGCAGAAGGGGATCCCTCCCCTCCGTTCCTATGCTGCCTTTTTTATCTCTCCCAGTTTGAAATCATGCATCTATTGCCCATCACATTGTCCCCATGGCCCCCTGGAGATGTTTCTGTTACTCCGTAGCCTGGATTCCTGGAATTTCAAGCCTTCTTGCCTCAATACTTCTGAGTTTGACGGACGAGGGAACTTCAGATTCCCTTACTTCTCTGCCATGTTAACTCCTTCTGAAATTTTTTTCAAGCGTTTATTTACTTGTGTGTGAGAGAGAGAGCATGTGCAGGGGTGGGGCAGAGAGAGAGGGAGACACAGAATCTGAAGCAGTCTCCAGGCTCCAAACTGTCAGCACACAGCCCAACGTGGGGCTCAAACCCATGGGCCTCGAGATCATGACCTGAGCTGAAGTCAGACGCTCAGCTGACTGAGTCACCCAGGCGCCCCACCCCTCAGTGAAATTGAGAGTGTGATTATTACACTAGATGATTTGAGTACATGAATGTGACCAATAGTGATTGGAGAGGTTTTTTGCTTAAGGCTGAACCTGTGTAAGGTTTCCTTCAGGTGGCACGGATGGAGCCAGTTTGAAGGGCCGATGGGAGGAAAGAATAAGTGTCTTCTCTCCCTGTCCTTGTGACATCCCTCTTATTTAATCACATAGTTGCACACAGGAGGACTTTGATGGAGAGGAGATTCCAGTAGAGAAGAACCCCAAGATCTTGCCGATCCTAATTCCTGTAACTGAGGTGTGTGTTTCCTATGAGTGTAGCACTGGGAATCCAGGTGACAGGCACTTTGCTCGTGCAGAGACCTGACAGGAAGTTCTCACATCCCACCAGGGAGGGACATTTATGTGTAAATCACAGAGAATCTAGAGATTCAGAGAGGTGGAGTAGGGCCTCTAATATCTCAGGTGGGTCAGGGTCCCTCTGGGCCCTGGGCCTTACTTATTCAAGGTCAATCAGACCCAAGACTTGACCAGCTAAAAATCTGTGCCAAGGAGTGTCCACATGCTTGAGTCCGAGGAGAGAACAGGCGGTCAAGAGCACAGCAGCGAATGGACATGATCTTTACATCTGTGTGGGTGACTTTGCCAGCAAGCTTGTGGCGTGGCTGGGGCTAAATTTCTGAGTACACTTGGAGACCACAACTTGGCCTTTTAAGAGTGAATTTCATTTTTGACAGTCTCAATCTGGTAAATAGGGTGAGTGACCAAAGCATGCTAGTGTTTGGAAGCAAAAAGAAGCTACACATTAGAGACTTGTCTTCCATTGTCGCCTTTAACTCTGAAGACGACTCTGCTGAGGGAGTTTCAGAGACGTTGCGAGTGATGAGCCCTGAAGATGCATATTCCAGAGGCAGCGATCATTTGCCAAAGTGCTGTGCACATAGTCCATGAACAACAACCCAGAGTGCATTTGTAATCATTTGTGAATGTGGATGTGAGGTTGCATAATTTCTGGTATGTTTTTAAAAAGTGGTTTATCTATGTTTATTTTATATTATTTATTTATTTTCAGCCTCGTCTATGTTTATAAACAAAAATACAAAATGGAATATCTGAGGCAATTGTTCTGAAGTTCTTTCTTCCTGTTAAGAAGTATCTTGATTATCTGAAATTCTTCCTAAGTTGGACTGCATTCTCTGGGGTTTGGGATCAACAATGACCATGTTGCAGAAGGTGGCACTGATGGTAAGAAAACCTTCTTCTTAAGGACCTGAAGCTCTGAATCTAGGTCGGGCCACTCAAATGTTCACATCAGGAACAGTTTGCTGTGCATATTGTGCAGAGCACATAAATGGTGCCTAAGCGACACGGGTAGGTGAGCGGTGCATGAAGAATTTTTGTGGCTGATGGATACATTTGCTATCTTGCTTGTTATGATGGTTTCACTGGTGTATACATACTTTAATTATGTCAAAAATGTTGTATTTTCTATTTTAAATTGGACTGTCTTGTATTAATGAATTTTCAGAGTTCTTGACACATTCTATTCTTTGTCAGATCTTTATCAAGTATACACACAAGTTCTTTCTTTTTCTGATATGTGAGTCGCAAACATTTTCTCCCAGTTTGTAGATTGCTCTCTCTGCCCCTTCCTGCTCACACTCTCTATCTCTCCCTCTCTCTCTCTCTCTCAAAATAAATGATTAAGTTTGAAAAATCATGTAAATCTACCACAACTGATTATCCTAATTGCATCCAATTGTACCAAAATGCTGCAGGCTTCCACTGCAGAGCTGGGTTGGGGGTATGGACCTTGCACCTCAGCCTTGTGTGCTGCGAGGTGCTCACAACCCTATGTCACCGGAAGACAAAAACGGAAGGAGATGCAGCAGGAAATGGTTGTGGTGAAGACAAGAAAGAAGTGTGGCTGTGCACCGGTAAATTGACAACAACCGTTCTTGTTCTTGTGAGAAAGTTCTGGGAACTGGGCCAATGTTGATTGTAGACTACAGACTTCCTGGGGACTGAACTGTGAGGTGCATAGGAATCATCTTTTCTTCTCTTTACTATGTCATTTCTAATAAAGTGTTACAGATATTTTCAAATTCATGAGAGGGAGGACATGGGTTGAATAAAGGTGTCAAATTATAAAACAGAGACAAGAAATGCATAAAGAAGCAGACATTGTCAAAAGGCAAACTGCAAAACCTTTGAGGCTTTGAGCTCCCAAAGATGCAGAAATGGACTCCATCTGTGGATGAGAAAAGATACAAATTCATATCATAACGCGACACGGACAGAGGTAGGATGAGAGCTTGTAGCCAGTTTTAGATGATTGTAAATCATGTTGGGGCACCCGGGTGGCTCAGTGCGTTAGACGTCTTGATTTTAAAGTTAGACTCTTGATTTTGGCCTAGGTGATGATCTGATGGGTTGTGAGTTCAAGCCCTGTGTTGGGCTCTGCACCGACAGCCTGGAGACTGTTTGACATTCTTTCTCTCCCTCTCTCTGCCCCTTCCTGCTCATGCTCTCTCTCTCTCTCTCTCTCAAAATAAATGAATAAACTTAAAAAAAATGATGTAAATCTACCATGATGGATTATCCTAAAATCATCCAATTGTACTAAAGTGCTGCAATTTTTCTGAGATTCATCTCCTTTCAGTAGATTTAATCATCAATTGAAAAATACATCCAGCAAGTCTTGCTATTTCCCACTAGCCTATATATGTGTATGTTGTCATAACATATATTCATTTTATTTTATCTTTTATCTTTTGATCCCTTCCCAGGTTTCACCAATCCCCTCAACCTGGGAACCATCAACCTGTTCTCTGCAACTATGAGCTTGTCTTATTTTTTTCTTTTTTACATTCCATATATAAGGGAGATTGTGGAGTACTTGTTTTTCTCTGTCTGACTTATTTCACTGAGCATAATTCCTTGACATCCATCCATGCTGTTTCAAATGGCAAGATTTGGTTTTTTTTTTTAAATGGATGACTAATATCCAATTGTGTATATATGCCATGATTTCTCGGTCCATTTATCCATCAGTGGGCACTTAGATTGTTTCCATATCCTGGCTATCGTAGATAATGCTGTAATAAACATGGGAATGCAGATAACTTTTCCAGTTAGTGTTTTTTCCTTGGGATAAATACCCAGAAGTGGCATTACTGAATCATATGATCGTTTTTTAAAAAAAGTTTTTAATAAAATTTTTAATACTTATTTACTTTTGAATCAGAGAGAGACAGAGCTAGAGCAGGGGTTTGGTAGAGAAAGAGAGAGACACAGAATCCCAAGCAGGCACCAGGCTCTGAGATGTCAGCACAGAACCTGATTTGGTGCTCGAACTCATGAATTGTGAGATCATGACCTGAGGCGAAGTTGGAGGCTCAACTGACTGAGCCACGCAGGAGCCCCTCATTTTTTTTTAGAGAGAGATAGAAAGGGAGAGGGACAGAGGGAGAGAGATTAAGAGAGAGAGGGAGAGAGCAAGAATCTTAAGCAGACTCCATGCTCAGCGTGTAACCTATGTGGGACTCAATCGCACGACTCTGGGATCATGACCAGAGCTAATATCAAGAGTCCAACACTCAATCAATTGAGCCACCCAGGCGTTATTTTTCTTTCATTTTTTTTTTTAGTATCAAGGGATTTTATAATAACTTTGGAGAAATGTCACTAATTTATGTATACTAATATTATTATTACAGTATAATTCTGTAATGTCTTATTTTAGAATATAAAAAACTTCACTGGATTCTAAGCTAAGCTTTTAAGCTTTAAAGTTAAATTATATTGTTCTCTCTCCTGTTGCAACCTGACAGGATGGTTGCACACACGAAATAGAAAAAGACACTTGGTCTTTCCACACAGGCATCCCTTTTGTACCCTACAAGGATGAGTTGGCTTGTGTAACCTGCCTAGCTGGCTTCTTAATGGGAGAAGAAAAGTTCCATTCTGAATATAAATGGGGGAGGGGAGTCTCCTCCTGAGATGCCCCAAAGTCAGATTTTGTGTTACTTGCTGCATTTCTCTTATGAGGAATAGCTACCAGCATCAGCAGCAGCTCAGAATTCTCTTTGTAAACTACAATATTTTGTTTCCTCTTCTGTGGGCTACTTAGCTACAAAAAGTAAGAGTAAGAAGCTCCAGGAAATCCTGGAAAGTACTTGGGCATTCCCCAAGGATTGCAAGAGAACTTCAGGCTTTCTATACACTTCGAATAGGCTTCTCTAGAAGGGCCTTCTACAGAGTTCCTTGGAGTGCAGCAGTCACTTATGGGAGGGGACCCTGGGGCAACAGAGGAGGGGTGTTTGTGAGGGGAAATGGGGGGGCTGTGTAGAGGAAGCAGCAGGATTACCTCCTAATGCTGTAGATTTTGTTTCCTGATATCCCAGGGCTTAGAAACCAAGATGGCAGAGAATCACAGTTGAGACTTCTCTTAGTGGGTAAGATCGGAGCAGGGAAAAGTGCCATGGGCAACAGCACCCTTGGAGAGAAAGTGTTTCCTTCTAGCATTGCCACATCTGCCACCAAGACCTGTAAGAAAGGGAGCAGCAGGTGGCAGGTAAGAGAAATTGTGTCATGGATACACCAGGCATTTTTGACACTGAGGCACAGGATGCTGACACCTGCAAAGAGTTTACTCGCTACATCTTCCTGACCTCCCCAGGACCTCACACCCTGCCCCTGATGGGACAGCTGGTCCTGTACATGCAGGAAGAGCACAAGGCCATGGAGAAGATCCAGTAAATTTTGGACTCAGAGCTAGGAGATACATAATTCTCTTTTTCACCTGGAAAGATGACTTGGATGGCATCAATTTCCATGATCATTTAGAGGAAGCACCCGAAGGCATCCGAGGGCTCGAGGGGTAGTTCCGTGATCGCTACTGCGCGTACAAGAATGGTTCGACAGGAGCTGAGCAGGAGGCCCAGAGAAGCCAACTGCTGGCCCTGGTCTAGCGCATTGTGGCCTAGAATGAAGGACGATGCTACACGAAGAAGATGTACCAAAAGGCCAAAGAGGAGATTCAGAAACAAATCCAAGAGACGCAAGAATTTTATGGAGCACAGCTAGAGAGACATAGAGTGCAGGTAAGAGAGGAGTTTGAAGAAAAAATCAGGAAGCTGGAGGATAAACTGGAGCGGCAGAAATGAAAGGAACAAATGGAGAGAGAATTGGCAGGGAAAGAGGCTTTCTATGCCCTAAAGCAGCAGAACGCCAGATATGAAGGTGAGACTCATTGCAGGAACCTTGAATTGATCATGGAAGCACTGCAGATAGTTTTTCCTGTTTTCTCTCACCTGTTTATGTAAGATTTACCTGAATGAAAAGATCTCCCTATTTCCTGCATATTTCCCGCTGGCCCTGCCCACTGTCTGCCACCCCCCCACCCAGCCCCCGCACCCCTGAACTCATTCACCAACCTTGGAGCACTCTCACTTCTGTCTCTCAGACTCTCAGGACTAAGGGGTATAATCAGATTCACTGTTGGAGATTGGTAGATGCTTGATTGACTTAACAGGGGAGGGAAGAATTCTCAATTTGTGGAACTCCAGAGTAGAAGGTATAAAGGTGACCCCAAACTTTGTCTATTTATCCCGAGAAAAATCTAGTTTCTTTCTCGATTGGTGGATCTTCACCCTCTGTTGCTTCTACTCATTTATTTTTCCTTTAGGACACAGTGATCACCTTCCCCCATGATTTGTTAGAAAGATTTGTTCTTCGTGTTGGGTAATCTATCGGTGGAGATGTTTATAGAATTCTTTCCAGATGATGGGGCGCCTGGGTGGCGCAGTCGGTTAAGCGTCCGACTTCAGCCAGGTCAAGATCTCGTGGTCCGGGAGTTCGAGCCCCGCGTCAGGCTCTGGGCTGATGGCTCAGAGCCTGGAGCCTGTTTCGGATTCTGTGTCTCCCTCTCTCTCTGCCCCTCCCCCGTTCATGCTCTGTCTCTCTCTGTCCCAAAAATAAATAAACGTTGAAAAAAAAAAAAAGGATTCTTTCCAGATGAATGGAAATTTATGTAGTAACGGTTTTACAGAAGGATTCAAATTGTTCCTTATCAGCTGCCTACTGAAGGACAAAGAGTTGTTTGGAAAATAGACCTCTCAGAACTCAACTAAGTGAAATGCCAGAAAGAGCAGTTGAAAGACAGAGATTCAACACAGAAAAGAACAACTGTTTGCTCTATTCAGATGTATGTATAGCAACTCTTTGACTGACTTCAATGCAATATATTTGCTGAATAACCAGTTCTCTTCTTTTCATGTGAAACTAACTGTTGCCACTTCACCTCCATCACCTCAGACCTTCATTACTTACACCCCCTCCCAGTTGAATTGTTTGCTTGTTATTAAAATAAAAATTTTCTCTGCTCTCATATTTCTATAAAATTGCAGTCCACTCTTTCTTGGAAAATACCTTTGCTATTTTTTATTACTTAATTTAAAATTATTTATTTATTTATTTATTTATTTATTTATTTTTATTTTTTTTTTCAACGTTTATTTATTTTTGGGACAGAGAGAGACAGAGCATGAATGGGGGAGGGGCAGAGAGAGAGGGAGACACAGAATGGGAAACAGGCTCCAGGCTCTGAGCCATCAGCCCAGAGCCCGACGCGGGGCTCGAACTCACGGACCGCGAGATCGTGACCTGGCTGAAGTCGGGCGCTTACCGACTGCGCCACCCAGGCGCCCCTAAAATTAGTTAATTATTTATTTTGAGAGAAAGAGAGAGAGAGCATGAACAGGGGAGAGGCAGAGAGTGAAAGAATCCCAAGCAGACTCCACACATCAGAGCAGAACCCGATGCAGGGTTCAAACCTATGAACTGTGAGATCATGACCTGAGCCAAAACCAAGAGTCTGATGCTCAATGGACTGAGCCACTCAGGTGACCCCCTTTGTTATATCTTCTAAGAACACTGAATTTTACTTTTTGGTAAAAGTTCAAGATGATTTTGGAGCTAGTTTTGGTTTACTCTCAGCACATCTATCCTCCTTTTCCTTGGAAATTCCCAGCCACATACTCAACCCCGCTGCCAGTTAAACACTACCTTTTCCTTGGATTCATTAGTATTCAATGACAGATACTATGTGTAACCAAGGCTTCAGAGACCTTTCTGGTTTTCCTGGAGCAAAAATTGTCTTTAGTATATGTATAACAATAAGAGATGTCTCTACCCCTTTTCTACTTTTCTCCTGGGTACTTCTCACATTATCCATTCTAAGGTTTCCCAAAGTACATTTCCATGTTCTACCAATAAATCCCAGTGTAGACTGAACTTTTAATTAATCTCAAGCATTAGAGAAGCACAACACAAAGAAGCTCACAATCCTTTTAGAAATAGTCACTTGAGAGAAGGGGCCAAGATGGCAGAGTTTTGGAAGTTTTCTGCTTGTCTCATCCCTGAATTTCAGCTAGATCAGCACCAAAGCATTTTTAACACCTAGAAAATGTATCTGAGGATTAACACAACAATCTTCATAACTTGAGCCACAGAATTTCACAGGTATGCAGCATGGAGAGGTGAACTGGTGGAGAGAGAAGGCTCAGTTGTTAGGGAACTATTTTTGCTTGTGGAAAGAGGATTGAGACAGGAGGGAGAGTACATGAAAAAATTCTCCCTGAAAGAAGCTGGAGAGAAAGAGAAAGAGTGGAAACACACATAAGGGACTGAACAAGAAAGAGAGAAAGGAGAAAGAAGAAACTTCAATGCCACTCTATAAACAGGGGAGCACAGAGTTGGAAATTATACAGCTCAATGCCTGGTGGTGTTCTGGTGGGAAGGGCAAATCCCCAGGAATAGACAGCAAGGTCCAAGGGTGAGGGTTCTCTGGCCACATGGGGAGAGGTGGTTCCCCAGTTAAGAGGACATTTGGTAGAGGCTATGCAGCTTCCCCACAGGCAAAGGTCCCAGCAGACCCTAGAGAACAGCCATTTGTTGGTGTTGAGCAAGGGTGTTAGGAGGCAGTGACACCTGATGCCAGATGTGTGGTGTGACTTACCATAATCTCTTAGATGTTGCTGCTACAAGATTGTGTGAACTTTTTCTGGGAATGTTGGCACCTGGCCATAGTCTCTGGGCTTCAGCAGCAACATGGTCATGCGAAGTTTCCTGGGGGCAAGGGTGGCCAGCACCCAAGCAAGTCTTGGCAAGACATTCCCTGAGGGGGTCACAGTGGGTCCAAGCGACAGGGCCCTCAGAAATGAGGGGTTTGGAATCACAGCCTCATCTGAGATAAAATTCAGAAGGGAGGTACCACCTGGCAGGCTGATGACTTGGTTCTGGATAGTGTAGAGGCAGGGAGTGGACAGAAGCCAGGGACAAAGGAGGGGTGCATGATTGCCAGTCAGTGAGTGCACAGAGTTCTGATGCTAGAGACTGGGTAGGTAGGTGATACCATTTACACCTCTCCCACCCATGTGCATTCATGGATACAGGTGCCACAGTGATCTACACCAGTAATCTAAGCAGTGCCATCTAGTGTAAACGGAGCCATCACACCAAGCCCTATCCAACTGTGCCAACCAAGCTCTAGAGGAACATGAGTCTCTCCACCACCTTAGTTTGCAGACTATAGGTTTCTCCATAGTTTGACTTCTAGTGGAAACTGGATATAATTTCATTCATATTTCATTCTGTTCACTAGTCCATCCATTCATTCTTTTTTCTTCTTCTTTTCTTATACTTGAATATAGAAAGAGAAAAAATTTATTTTTATTTTCTGATTTTATAAAAAATATTTTTCTTTAAGTTATATCTACTCTATTTTTTTACTTTCTTGTAAAATTTTTTATTCCATTTTACTTAGAGCATTTCAGTCTATTCTATTTTATTGTATTTGTTTTTTTAATTATCAAACATTTTCTTTTTATTCCCTTTTCCCCCCTTTCTTTCCCTTTTTTTCTCTATTCTGTCGAGTTTCTTTCAACAACCAGACCAGAACACACCTAGGAACTAGCATCCTTTATTTGATTTTTGTTGTGTTGTTTAAATTTTTAAATTTTAATCTTTATTTTTTTATTATTTCTTTTTCATCCAAAATGAAGAAATGAAGGAATTCACTCCAAAAGAAAGAACAGGAGGAAATGCTTCAGACAAATAAGCAAAATGTTTCAACCAGAATTTAGAGTCTGGATAATATAAATATTATCTGGGATTGAAAAAGCATACAATCCCTTTCAGTGCCTCCCTGCCCCTGCCCCCTGCCCCTGCCATTTTATAGCAAGTGCCATCGTCCCTCCAATGTCTAGCAGCGTGGTCCCCACCTCTCTCTGGGACCTCACCAGAAAGTGACCTGGATATTCATCCTACCACCGACATCCTCTTAGGCCTTTCTTTTTACCATGTACCTCAGAATCTTCGAGCCTCCATGCATTACTCAATTTCGAAACGACTCCTCCATTTTATGTAATTACCAGAGCAGAACGCTACTTCTTGGCCTTAAAATATATTAGTTCCCCCAGGAGCTGCTGTAACAAATGACCACAAACTTTTGCTTAAAGAGCAGAAACTTACTGTCTCATTGTTATGGCTACTGTCTCTCTGGCACAGGCTACAAGTGCCAAACCGACGCGTTCCCAGGGCCATACTCTCCATGAAGGCTCTGGGAAAGTATCCTTCTTTGCTGCATCTTAGCTTCTGGTGCTGGCTGGCCTGCTTTGTTCTTTGCCTTCTAGGTGCTTCGCTCCAATCTCTGCCTCTTTTGCCACATGGTGTTCTCTGTGTGTATCTGTGTGTAAACTTCCCTCACTGTGAATGAAACGATTCCAGGCATTGGAGTAGGGCTCAACCTGAACTTCATGACATGACATCACAGAGACCGTGCTCCAGAGGTCACATTCTCAGGTACCAGGAGTTAGGACTTCTTTAGAGGGACACAATTCAACGTACGATGGATGGTAAGAGAGGGACAGTGTGTGCAGTGTGAGGGTACAGTACCCCTGATCTCTTCCTCTCCAGTCCTAGTTGCAGCTACCAGGTTAAGCCCATTGGGATAGTTTGTGTAGGTCTCTGCTTCTTGTAAATCTTCTACTGCCTAGGGCTTTGAATCCACATTCCTTGGCCTGGTATTCAACAGTCATTATAATCAGTCTCAACTTCTCTCCCAAGAATGAGATTCTTCTAGATATCATTGTTCCCGTTAATATCTGTTTACACTTTTGTAAGGAACGAAGGTGATAATGATGGAGAGGCCAGTGCCTGGGACACAGTGGGCCCTCAGTAAAGGCTGGTAATGATTCCTGCACTCCAAATTGTTAGCTGTTCTCTGCCTGTGTCCAGTATATTTCCACCTCCAAGGCTTGAATCATGCTATTTCTCCCTCTCTTACTTGTCTGAGTGCAGTTTTGAAAAAAAGCAAAATCATGCCTCTTGGGCAAGTATAAACACATCAAAGATTTTGCTCAACTCATGGCGTGACTAGAGAACCAGTATGATAGTATAATTGGATCAAAGTTCCTTTTGGTGGCTCAATCAGTTAAGCGTCTGACTCTTGATCTCAGCTCAGGTCTTGACCTTAGGGTCTTGAGTTTGGGCTCCATGCTGGGTGTGAAACCTAGTTAAAAACAAACAAAGAAGCAAAGAATAAAACAAAAAATACAAACAAACAGAAACACAAACTTGATTTGAAATCAAGGGTTGATGTGTTCAAGAGAGTAGTAAAATGTAACTTTTGAGTTCTATATTCCACCAGACAGAAAATTCGCTGAGTATCTATAAGGCAGAGATGTGCAAAAATTCTCTCTGTCCTTAAAGTGTTGTAAAATATCACAGCGGATCATCAAGCACAGCACCACACAGAACAATAGAACACTCCAGTAATCTCTCTTGCCTATTTCCAAGTTTTGGATCATTTTCATAGCGTTCTCTACTTTGTGATCATAAGCAGTTTCCAACAAGTATTGTTGATCCTAGAAGATTGTTTTTACTATGCATGGCCTGATTATTTATACAGATGCAGCAAGAATCTTAATTAACCGGAAAAGCCTCCTTGAGTTTGCTCGGGAAATCTAGAGCCTAATCATATTAAGCAAGTATCAATTCCAAAGGATACGCTTCCTTTGGAAATTTTCAAAATGAATTTTGAATCAGACATTTCAAAGCCCCTGCCATTCTTCTATCCTAGGAGTAGGAAACCAAGACCCAAACACTTTCTCCAGTAAACTTTGCATGCTGTACCCATAAATCTCAGTGAATTTCCCTCTTCCCGAGGTCTCCAAAATTTGCCTAGGTTTCTGGACTACGAGGGAATGGACTTCCTTAATACCTGAGAGACTGGGATCCTGGAAGCCAGACATCATATTAGTTTTCTTATGATGGTTTTGGAGACATTAGCCCCACATGTAACACCAACAATTGCTCCTTAGCAGTGGTCTGATGGTCTTTGATTAAATAACAATCACTCTCAAATGTCACACTGTACATAAGGCCTTGCTGCAGAATCGATTTTTCCAATGGTATCTTTGTAAACAAGATGACAGATTTTTATTAAACCTATGCAATTGGTTCTATCATCATGAAAGTGAATGAAACTCAGTAGAAGAGTTTGTTTCTGAATCCTGAGGTTAAGTGAAAATCAGATGACAGTTAAAAATGGTTGCTATGGGCTTTCAAATAAACAGTCTACTAAATCATGGATTAGAGATAGTTTAAGGAGAAAGAAATAAGGTTTCTTCAAATAGTCATACAAGTAGAACATTAAACAGAATGCCATCAATATTCCAAACAAGTAACCACAATGGCGCATCTTGAATCCGTTCACTCAGTCCTATGTCATTATTTCTCACTCTGCTGGATCTTAGTCAGTTGTCTGATTTCATGAGGTACATATGCTTCCAGACTGAGAGTCCCAATAGTCCTGGCTTCTCTCACTGGCACAGTCTGAGCATTGAGTCAGTGCTGCCATCTTGGAAACCTGCTCTGAAGAGTCTCTTTGAGGCAACAGTAGTTCAGAGCATGTCCTACAGTTTTTCCCCTGAAGCTCCAAGAGTGTAACACTCTGGTGAAGACACAAATTCTGAGTGGTCACTTTTGGCAGATCTTCGGAGAAGCCTTAAGAGGAAGCAGAGACCTGTTTGAGAACAGGACTGAATGGTTGTGGTTCATAACCGAATATAACATCGTGAAAGACAGTAAGAGGCTCTTTGGGGGGCATAGTCTTTATTTCATGAGGTTTTGGTCAATGTTTCCTTTGAGGGATTCAGCCCCAAGTGCACTGTCACACCTAACACCTATATCTCTTTTGTGACACGGCTGCCATGAGCCTTCAAGAGGCAGCTCTTCTTGCACATCTGTGAAGCCAGAAGACAATTTCATTAAAGCCATGTGAGTGCAAGGGTATAGATAATCCAGGTCCCTTATCCTGGTAGACAGGCTGTGGAGGTGCTGAGTCTTCGTTTTCATGCAGTGCCCTTTGGGGGTTGAGTGAGTGGGGAGAAACCAGGAAACCTTGAGTGATATCCAACAATTCACTTAAAGGATATTATTCAAAGCAGAAGTGACTAGTTTTTTTTTGGCACCAAGAGAGAAGGCGCCAGAATCCCTAACCGGCAACATGATGGTATTTGGGGATAAGGTAAGTGGGTTTCCATGAGTTCATGAATCTGGGGTCGTCTTGACGGGATTAGTGCCCTTGTAAGAAGAGATAGCAGAGAGTTGCTTCCTCACTCCATCATGTATGGACACAGAGAGACTGTGTCATCTGCAAATCAGGAAGTGAGCCTTCCCCAGGGAAATAAGTTGGCTGGCACATTGGGCTTGGGTTGCCCAGTCTCCAGAACTGTGAGAGATTAATTCCTGTTGTTCCTGCTCCCAGGCTGTGGTATTAGGGCAGTCCACGCTGACTAAGACAGCATCTATGATGTGTAGATGAGCCTCAGAATGGTAATCTATGAGACTAGCGTTGAGGGTTGTATTATTACTGCTAACTACTACCTGTTGATCACTATGGTCTGAGAACCACTTCATGCGTACGACTTTGTCTGGCTTCACAACGACCTTCTGAAGTAAGTACTCCATTTTAATGATTAGGAAAGTGAGTTGCAGATAGTTTAACTTACCCAAATGTGGCAGGTTGAATGGTGGCCCCAGAAATATGTCCACACCCTAATCCCCAGAGCCTGTGAATGTTACCTTATTCCATAAGGATTTTGCAGATGTTATTAAGTTAATGATTTTGAGATAAGATAATTCTGAATTATCTGAGTGGACCCACGATGTAATCAGAAATGTCCTTCTAAGGAAGAGGTGCGAAGGCATTGTGATGAAGGCAGCAGAGATTGGTGTGATGTGGCCACAAGCCCAGGAGAGCAGGCAGCTTCTGGAAGATGAAAGAGGCAAGGAATGGATTGTCTTCTAGAGTCTCCAGAAAGAACCAGCTCTTCAGAGACCTTGATTTTATCTCCATAAGACTAATTTCATATTCTTGTCTTCCAGTATTGTTGGAGATTAATTTTATATTGTTTTAGGCTACTAAAGTTTTGATAGCTTGTTATGGCAACAACAGAAAACTGACTCACCAGGTTATAGAGATGGTATGTAGAAGAACCAGGACAATGTAGGGAACCATTCTTTTTCATCTCCTGTTATTATCTCTGCAATGTTTCAATAAGTTGAGCTTTGAGGCCATCTAGATCTAAGCAGCAGAAAACTCTCTGATTCCCACAAGAAGACTCCTGTAGAATTTAAAGAATGTCTTTTAATGACCCCACAACTTTTTGAAAATTCATTATATCCACATTGCTTTGTGTGTGTGAGATTGAAATAATAAGAGGAAAACATAAAAAAAGGAAGTGGAAGGAAGCCGTTAATGATGAGGAGCGTGGCTAAGTGAGCAATACAGATATGGGGCAAGACTGGCTCTATCAAATATCTTCTAGAAGGAGATCACTCGTAACTTAGGGCTCAGCATGGGACTGATAAGAGCCACACGCTCCTCTTTAACCAATGATCACAAGACTGTTACCATTTGAGACCCATATCTGATTTCCTGTGGCATCCATGGATTCTGTGTCAACGACTCTCCCGTTCCCACCAGGGAATTTACCAGCATACCTGAGGATAATACCTGGAGAAGCAATTAGCTGACCAGGAAACATCCAAGGTGGCTCTGGCTGGACACGTTTCACTCAAGGAATATATAGATTGAAATGAAACTAGGCAATGGTAGAGATATTTTGAGTAGGACATATGGTTCTGGCTCTCCTCTAGACTTCTATGTATGGAGCCTCATCAAGACCAACTTCATGGGTATGTAAAGGACCCTGTGATGTTATCTTGAAATTCTTAAGTTTTGTGTGTGTGTGTGTGTGTGTGTGTGTGTGTGTGTTTATGTGTGTTTGTTTGTTTGATTCTCTTTGACAAAGGGCCTGGCATTTTTATTTTGTGCCAGACCCTGCAAATTACATAGCTGGTCCTGGTCTGTGTCTTTATTGCAAGTTGGAAAACAGTTACCTGGGGCCCTCCAAGTCATTAACACCAATAAGTAGTCCAATGATATTGACCAATAATATACTCATTAACACGGTAATTTCAAAATGTAGCTACTTCCTTCCATTGGTTGTCACCCCATTATACATTACTTCCTGCCACATTTAGTCTTCTTAGTACCCATTTTTAAGCTTCAGCATTGGCTAATCCCATGTCTCAAAGTAATCAACAAAAATATATAATCAAAACCATAATAATTTTATGGTGATGCAACAAATAATTGGAACAGCTGGTCAACCATGAGAGCTTTGACCATCTGCTTCTCATCTCATAGTTTCCAGAGCAGGTTGGAATGGGTGTACTGGCTAAATCTGAAAAAGTCTATCTCTGCCTGGGTCTGGGGTAGGGGAAGGTAGGAAGGTTTAGGGGAAAGATGATTCTCCTCCCCGGGTCCATCTTTTCTGGTCAGGTCATGCATATTTTTGGGCTTGTGAGAACCATATGAATAAAACTAGAGAAGGTGTGTGGTCATTGGTTGACTTTTTCCAGGCTACATCTTCCTCTTTTACTCTTGGTTCTCAATGGTTTAGACATTTTGGCTTTGTACCAGAGTGCTGTTAAATTTTTAATGAGTAACTTGAGAGCTTCATGAAAGGCCATCATGAAAGCCCATATGATGCAATCACTGGGAAGTATCCCAGGGTCTAAATTTGGACACATCTAGCCACATATCTGAGTTTCTTTCACCCAGAATCAACCCAGCATCTCCCACTCCATCCAGAGAAGATGATCAGAGAGCACGCTCACCTCTGTGTGCATGATTTGGGTCACTTAATAAGGGCCTTTGGGATCCACCGCTATAACCCCAAACAACAAATACAGCTTTGGGAATTTTGTGTGATAGCAGGCACATGGAGAAAAAGCTTACACCTTGGTAAAACTAAAGCATTCCCCAAATTATAGGGTAATATTTCTGTCTCTTTAAAGACGAATAGTTCCTTCACTAGCTGCACCCAATCTGAGCTTCCTGCCTCAGAGGTTTAAAGGGTGCAAACACTTTTTCCTTTCAGTTAAACAAAAGGACCAGCTCAAACAGCTTCTTTGGAGAACACTCGGGAACTCATCAGCTCATTCGAAAGAAGGTGAGCCTGGCCTCAGAACAATGGAACCGTGAGGGGCAGCAGGACACAGGGGTGTGCATGGGTGTGGGTTCTGGTCCTAGAAGGGACCAGGTACTGTGCCAGCAGCCCAGCAATGAGGATGCTGCCACAGGGGTCTCGGTAGAAGGTGGGGTGGGACTAAGGAGATTGAGTGGCCCATGTCCACATGTCTCCTATTTATCAGGACAAACTTGCTGAACAGCATACCTTCCGTCAGTTGTTGTCATGACAGAGTGAGTGCTGCCTGACACCCCATCTATTTCCCTTAGTGGGAAACTAATGTCCCCAAGGCAGGTCTTTAGAGCTGGAAGGCAATTTAAAGACCACTATGGCCCAAACCCTCTTTTTCCTGAAAGAAAATCTGAATCCTAGGCAGTGTGCGTGTGGTTTTATGAAATTCCCCGGGATACCCAGGTCACAAATGGCACAGGAAGTCTAGAATTCAGCTGGCGGTGTCCTTCCCTACATGTAAGAGAGAAATGGTGTGATCGACAGTGTAACAGAGGAGGTAAGGAAGGGAGGCCATGGGGATAGAATGAGCTATTCTATAGAAAACAAATGTGCGTGAAGCCCTTTGGTTGCCTTCCCTAATTCCAGGGTTGCTACCAGTTCATGTTTTGGTCAGAGAGTGAACTACCTCCCCTGGCCTCCCATGATCTATTTCTGATCCAATGTAAACAGAAATGTAGAATCAAGGACCTGAGAAGGAACCAAGAAGAGACCAGAGCATGCAAGGGTTATGCATGAGTGTAGGGTCAGACATACTTTGCATTGGATCCCTTCTCTGCCCAAAGCCCTTTAGCGCAGTGACCTTGGGCAATGTTCTCAGCATTTCTGAGCCACATCAATCTCCTCATTTCAAAAATTAGAGTGGGGGCGCCTATCTGGCTCAGTGGGAAGAGCATGGGACTCTTGATCTCAGGGTTGTGAGTTCGAGCCCCACGCTGGGTGTAGAGATTAAATTAATTAATTAATTAATTAATTAATACACTTCAAACATTATTATACTAAAAATTACTAGAATACTAAAAAATTTACCACTTTATCAGTAAATATTTACATATGTATATCTGGGAGATAAAGCTCATTAAAATATACCATGATCAGACTTCAAAAAGCAATAAATTTTTTTTTAATTTTTATTTTTTTATATATATGAAATTTATTGACAAATTGGTTTCCATACAACACCCAGTGCTCATCCCAAAAGGTGCCCTCCTCAATACCCATCACCCACCCTCACCTCCCTCCCATCCCCCATCAACTCTCAGTTTGTTCTCAGTTTTTAACAGTCTCTTATGCTTTGGCTCTCTCCCACTCTAACCTCTTTTTTTTTTTCCTTTCCCTCCCCCATGGGTTCCTGTTAAGTTTCTCAGGATCCACATAAGAGTGAAACCATATGGTATCTGTCTTTCTCTGTATAGCAATTAGAATTTTTAAACAATTACCAGGTATATTCCAATCCCCAGATTGTCTCATAGATTTTAAAATTGAAATCAGGGGCGCCTGGGTGGCTCAGTCGGTTGAGTGTCCGACTTCGGCTCAGGTCATGATCTCACAGCTCGTGAGTTCGAGCCCCGCGTCAGTCTCTGTGCTGACAGCTCAGAGCCTGGAGCCTGCTTCTGCTTCTGTGTCTCCCTCTCTCTCTGCCCTTAACCTACTCACATTCTGTCTCTGTATCTCTGAAAAATAAATAAACATTAAAAATTTTTTTTTAAATAAAATTGAAATCAGCTCCAAATACAGTTCATAAATTGCAATTCTTTCATATCTCTTAAGTTTAATTTGATAAATAAGTTTTCACCTTCCTGTTTCTTTTTGTAAAATGTTTCTGTTTAAGAAACGGTTGGTCCTTTGTCCAAGAGAATTGGACAGTGTACATTTTGCTCATTAAATCCTCAAGATGTCATATGACATGTTCTTCTAGTTTCAGTGTTTTGTATAAACTTAAATTTAAGGAGAGGCTTGATCAGACTAAGATTTGCCTGGTTAGTTGGGTGGCAATATTTCATAGGTGCAGTTGTAAACATCCATCAGAAGGCACCTTATATATTCTTCTGTCTCTTTCTGGAATGTAGCAGACAGTAATGATAGCCTAGAGTAACTTTGTTTCATTAACGGTTGCAAATTATAATATTATAATTCTATCATTCTTTCTTCATTTATTGGATGGCATAATCCTATAAAAGAAACTTCCCCTGAATCATACTTTCATTTCCATAAGGTGTAGTTAATAAGACAAAAGGCATGCTTGATTCATTTTTGTCTGTGTTCAGACTGATGACATCATTTCCTAGCATACCCCAAAGAGAACACTTCACTTCTTTCGCGATGATGGTATTGTTATGTATTCATGAACTTCAACATATTTGATGAATTTTAAGCCATTGACATTATTATTCTCATTGATACTCAAATTACCCCATCTCTGTCCAGTCAGCCTTCTTCAAGTTGGCTCTCTAGTCCTTTCAGTAAGATCCAAACATTTTTTTTTGAAAGTGATCTCTGCACCCAATGTGGGGCTAGAACTCATGAACGTGGGATCAAGAGATGCATGCTGCATTGACAGAGCTAGCTAGGCATCCCACGGTCTGAGTAGTTTTTGATAGCATCCTCACTTTTTAGTGTGACTAGGATAGTCTAGGATCCACTTGCACATTTCTTGGCCCAGAAATGGAATCGGTACCTTCTCCTAAGAGTCCTAATGATTTTGGTGGGAAATGGCATTTGAAGTTCACAGTATGGGCACTAAGGGTGTTCATTGCCACTGGGCTTGTCCTTGGGCTTCAAAACTACACATGTGCACAAAAAGCTAAGAATAGGACAGGATTCCTGAAAACAATTTAAGATTTTTTTGATGTTTTTTCCCCCTATTTGGCCTTACACTATATCCCATTAGGACAATAGCCAATGAAGCAACTGCATTTTCAAGTTTCTTGGACCAATTCTTTGTGTGGTTTGTCTATTACACCAAATACTATGTATTTCATTTGCTTTTGATTTTTACCAGTTATCTGAAAATATAGTTTTTGTTTATAATTATGTAAGCTATTTCCAGATGTTTCTCACTATACGCAAGCAGAACGTTCCTATGAAATCTTTTATGAAACAAAATGACATAAAGCAGAGCAGCAATTACCATCAATGTACATGGAAAAAGGGTGCGCATTCCCAGATCTCCCCCAAATAACCTCCCTTATGTGTTTCTGATACTTTCAGACACAACTTGTTAACAGATGCACACATTCAATTGAGAGAAAGCCCACGTGCTCATCTGGCTCACAGCTCTGGTGGCTGGATGGTGAACCCCTATGTGAGGTTCCCGGGGAAGGTGATTGGCAGCTGGCATGGACAAGGGCCCACTCGGCCTCTCTATTAGCTCAACTGGCTGTGAAACAAATGCGGAACGCTGTATTCGTGTTCAGCTTTTTTTTTTTTTTTTTGTACAAATGAAAAATCCTCTTTGAATTTATGTCAGCCAGCAACAGCAGGTACACATGTAGGTCTTTCATAAAGGAAAAGAGGTGTAATTCGAACTCTCAAAAAGAAGGAAGTACATGCTTTCAAGACAAATCTATGAAATTGAAGTATATTCAAAGTAGTTTCCAGCTTCTACCCTGTCCCCCGCCTTATTCCTCCCATCCCTCTGTCAGTAACTTCTTTGGTGACAGTTCAGATGATCTGCCATTGCTTTTTCATGTGCATGAAATATATGTTGTACTTTGTACCTACAGTTCATGTTCCTCCCCACTAGAGAAAAGACAGTAAACTAAATATTGTTTCCTTCACTTTGCCTTTTTTTTTTTTTTTTTTTTTGCTTTATGAAATATCCTGGAGATCTCTCCATCCCGGCATAGAGAGGTATTTCTTATTCCTTTCTACAGTTGGATAATACATCGCTGTGTGTATGTACCTTGGTTTATTCAATCAGACCCCTACTAGTGGGCATTTGGTAGAGTTTTGGTCTTTAAGTATTACAAATAGTGACGCAGAGAATAAACATATGCCTAATCTTTTCCTGTGTTTTTGTCAGTGTAGCTCTGAGATATAAGGAAGGGGAACTTCTTCCTCTACCCTTCAAGGTCTTCCAGCTGCACTAAGAATTGCATTCCCTTGAGGCAGATTAATAAGAGAAAAAAAGCAGTGTGCACAGATGCTCAGCAATGAAACTAAGACCAAGAGAAATGACCAAGGCAGGCAGTTTTTATACTTTTTAGGCAAAGAGACGATGGATCTGTGAGGGATTGAGAAAACAAGGGAAACTTAACTTTGGGAGCATCTGTTAGGCAGGAATTCTAAAGAGACTTTGGGCTGGGGTAGTAAATTAGTAGAAAGTAGTGGGCTGTTTATACAGTCTTCTTGGCTCTATATCTCCCATCCCTGATCATAAGGGTGTCTCTTTACCTCCTGGGACAGGATGGGCACCTTTCACATGGGAGATTTGTTTCCTGCTTGCATGGGGACAGAAGAGGGTCTTAGTAATCTTCCCACACAGGCTGTATCTTAAGGTATTTTTATATGAAATAGTAAGGCAAAGTTGCACATTTACGGGTGACCTGCCCTTGTCCACTATAGGCATAAATCCTAAAATTGGGACTCACAATCCAAGAATAAATGTTATGTAATGTGTGTCATATTCCTAATTTCTCCCCTGTAGGTTTTAGACTGTTTTTCTATTCTCATTAGCCACGGAGAAGAGAACCTGTTTCCTCTAAAATTTACCGACTGATTATAGCAGCAAATCTTTGGACTTTTGCCAAATGTGTAAGTGGAGAAATAGTATCTCAGTGTAATTTAATTTGTTATATTTAGTTTGTTTCTTTTCCTATGTTGGATTTATTTTTCTCTACTTTAAGTGAGTGTGCATATATTTTTACATAGTTGAGGAGCATTGACATTTCTTTTTTTTCTTTGAACTGTTTATTCATATGTCTTGCTCCATTTTCTATCGAGCTATTGGACATTTGTCTCTCTACTTTTAGGTATTCTTTGTAGAAGAGGAGAATTAACCCTTTTTTAAAAAAATTCTTTTAAATGTTTATTTATTTTTGAGACAGAGAGAGACAGAGCATGAATGGGGGAGGGGCAGAGAGAGAGGGAGACACAGAATCAGAAGCAGGCTCCAGGCTCTGAGCCATCAGCCCAGAGCCCGATGCGGGGCTTGAACTCATGAACCGTGAGATCGTGTCCTGAGCTGAAGTCGCACGCTCAACCGACTGAGCCACCCAGGCACCCCGAATTAACCCTTTTTGATATAGTCTGACATTCGTATTTTAATTGTCCGTGGTATTCGTTGTCTCCCGTTGTCTTTTAGATATTTATGTAGTCAGATGTATGAATCCTTTTCCTTACAATCTTTCAAATCTTAAAAGTAGTTGCCCTGCCCCTAGGTTATAAGGATTTGTCTGAGTTTCTTCCAGTATTTATGTGGATTGATTTTTAGTGTTTAAATTTCTAATATATTTAGCATGTGAATGGCATGAAGATGTGGGTGCAGTTTTGTCTTTTTCTGTGTGGTTTTGTAGTTATCCCAATGCTGGTTATTAGTTCATCTGTCTCCCCATTGCTGTGAGATGCTGCCTTACGGCAGATAAATGTAATATAATAAAATTGAACTGGATACTCATGAATATAGTAGACCAATTTGGTCTATTTCTGAATTATCTGTTTTTGTTTTCTGTTCAGTCTCTGTTTACACACATGTCCTACTGCCCTAATTATAGGGGCTATAATATTTTACTATCTGGTAGAGCTGGCCCTCCCTCATCGTTCTTCATTTTCTTGACTCTACAGGCTAATTTTCTTTCTTCATTCATCCAAATGAAATTTATAGTCAACTATTTTAGCTGCAGAGAAAAAAATGGTGACAAATTTTTTGAAATTTATATTTTTATAAAATCACATTAAAGAAGTATCTATTAGGGGCGCCTGGGTGGCGCAGTCGGTTAAGCGTCCGACTTCAGCCAGGTCACGATCTCGCGGTCCGTGAGTTTGAGCCCCACGTCAGGCTCTGGGCTGATGGCTCGGAGCCTGGAGCCTGTTTCCGATTCTGTGTCTCCCTCTCTCTCTCTTCCCCTCCCCCGTTCATGCTCTCTCTCTGTCCCAAAAAATAAATAAAAAACGTTGAAAAAAATTTTTAAAGAATTATCTATTAAAACAGTGTTGAATTTGGGCAAATGTCTGTTCTGCATCAAGGTATTTTTCTTCTTAAATCTACTAAAGGGGATGTGTTGTAGCAATCCATTTTCTCATATTGAACCACCCTACTATTTCTGAAATAAATCACCTTTAATTGTGGGGTATTAGTTTTTAGTGTCTGACAATTTATTTGGGATTTTGGCATTAGTATTCGCAAATGAGACATGTCTGTAGCTTTATTTATTGGTGAAATCTTTGTTAGCCTTTGGGATCAATATCATACTTATGTCATAGAAAGAACTGGAAAGATTTCCTTCTGTTTTAAGTCATCAGGAATAGTTTAAGAAAGGTTTAAGTGAGATCCCCATGAAACCATCTGGACCTGGTACTCTTTTGTAGGGGAACTCTTTAACTACTTTATTGTTTCTTCCATGGTGCTTGAATTGTTTCATCTTTTTGTCTTTATGGGACCAACATGGGTAGTACACTATTGCAGGTTTTCATGGAGAAACACAAAGGAGATAAGAGGAACGTGATGGTTTCCACTTACCTTCGTTGACTCTTTTCCTTCTCCTTCTCTTTTTTACACCCCACAGCCACTGGTAGTGACATGGCACACCCTCAGGACAACACTCTGAGGATTGTTTTGGTGGGGAAAAGTGGAAGTGGGAAGAGCGCAATGGCAAACACCATCCTGGGGAGTGGAATCTTTGAGTCTAGAGTTGGTTCCTATACTGTCACCGCCAAGTGTCAAAAAGCATCCAAGGAATGGAAGGGGAGGAAACTTGTTGTTGTTGACACCCCAGGGCTCTTTCACACCAAGGAGACCCTGGATACCACGTGCAGGGAAATCAGCCAGTGTGTCCTCTACTCCTGCCCTGGGCCCCACACCATCAACTTGGTCCTCCAGGTGGGCCTCTACAGGGAAGAAGAGCAGAAGACCGTGGCATTGATCAAGGCTGTCTTTGGGAAGCCAGCCTTGAAGCACATGATCGTTTTGTTCACTCGCAAAGATGACTTGGAGGAGAAGAGCCTGAGTGACTTCTTGGCAGATTCAGATGTGAAGCTAAGAAACATCATCAGCGAGTGTGGAAACCGCTACTGTGCCTTCAACAACAGAGCCTCAGAGGACGAGAAGGAAGCTCAAGTGCAGGAGCTGGTGGAGCTGATAGAGGAGATGGTGCAGAGCAACGGAGGGGATTACTTTACCGGTGCCATTTACAAGGACACAGAGAAGAGGCTGAAGCAATGGGAAGACGACCTGAAGAAAATCTATGCCGATCAATTAAATAAGGAAATTAAACTAGTAGAAAAGGAATATGCTCATAAATTACAGGAAGAACGGGAGGAAAAAATAAAATTGCTAAAGATGAAGTATGCTGAACAAAAAAATTATCGGGGAAGAAGCTGAGAAGGGATTATTTAGAGATGGTTCAAATGGGATTATGAACGTGCTTTCAAAAATATGGGATATTTTGGTAGTAAAGACCATTTCATTTTTTCATCTGAATTTACGATGATTTGCGATAGTGGTAGATTGTAGTTTCCATAGACAGCTGTGACAGTAGCTTCTACTTATTCTTCCTATAACCTGACCTTGTTACTCCTATCACTGAGTTGTGGGGCCTGTGTCCTCTACCTTGGAACTGGGCAGATCTGGGACCGTTTCAATTAATAGCAGATGGTTGAAGCAGCACCTTGTGACTCTAAGGTTACATATGGGCAATGCTTCCTTGCCCTGTTGGGGTTCTTGCCCTTGGAACTTGACTGTCATGTTGTGAGAAAGCCCAGGCTGTCTCTTCAGAGACCCCCATGCAGAGGGCCTGAAGTCACTGGCCCACTTCCCAGCTCACCTTTCATTTGTGACTGAGACCAACTTGCCTGCCATGCAAGTGAGGCAACACAGAAGCGTGCCCTCCGGTTGCCCTGCCATCGCAGACGAAGTTGCAGAAAGCAAAGATGATCCATTCCCACTGAGTCCTGACCAAATTGCAGCTTTATGAGAACAAATAAATGATGGTTTTTGTTTTTAACCACTGAGCTTCAGAATGGTTTGTTATGCAGCGAGAACTAACCAGAATGAAGCCTCTTCCCAGCTCTCAGTCCCCACCGCCTCCCCTTCTCACCTGTCCCTCTTCACACAAAGTTGGCATAATCAGACAATGGCATATAGAGTTCAAAGACTCAGGAAAATTCAAATCAGAAATCCTGCACATGTTAAGTGTCTGAACCACTGGTCACATTTGTCGTTGCACAGCATGGCCACATGTACTATGTTAGGGAGGTATTGGGTTTCTCTGGAAAGATTGTTCTGTGGTTCATGGAGACCTGAAAGTCCCAGGATTCTCTTATTGTGTTTCTCTCTTTTCTTTTTTAGGGACCATCCTAACTTAAAATGTCTCCAATTGTATCTGAAAAATCCCATCTGGGTCACATAGTTTTCATTTGCCTCTGCAGAATCACACTTCACCCTAGCTGTTTGCCCCCTGAGGCTGATCTGTTTGCACTACATCGGTGGGATCTCTTGCTCTCTGACTTCTGCCTGGCTGGTCTATGGGAAGTCCAAATCAGAGGCCCTGTGGAAGTAGAAAAGCAAGGCTGGGTTATCCATTCTCCCACGTCTATCTCTGCAAGGCCATCTCTGACTAACTGCAACCCTACGCCAAAGGTCACAGCTCCTCCCTTGGTGGCCTTTCTACCCAACTCTTCTTCTGCATTCCAGTCTTTGTTCACACCTGCAGGTGGGACTCAATTTTCTTATCGATACTATCAACGTCCCTGTGGTTTCCAAATTCCCTGTGTCCACAGTGTGTAAGAGGCCCCTTCTCTACACTTTCTCCAAGTACCTGAGAGCAGACTATCTTTTTACTGTGAGAATCTGATTGATAAATCTTATGGTACCCAGTTCTCCTTCAGAGCATCTTTATTGTTGTTGATGGTTTTACATTCCCTCTAGTGCTTGTTTTCTGACACCAGAAAAATCTCTCCTTACCCTTCCCTACTGTGACATTTGCAGTAAGTAGATGAAAGGTTCTGTCTTGCTAAAATAATAGAGAAACTTCAAAGTTAGATGGGTGACTCATAGTCACTCCCAAGGATTGCAGACATCCAAAATCCAAATTATTAAAATTTTTATTTGTCTTTTGTTTTGTCTGTGAACATGACTGAGAGTACCTACCATATTAGTGAATTTTTGGGAGACGGATTAGAGATTACGTCTGGAAAATTTAAGATTCTACATACACGCTCATTCTAAGATTCATCACAAGTATTCAGAATGCAGTAAAAACACGGAAGAAAAATCCTCTCATGAGAAAACATGTGTCAAATGACAAAGTGAGACCAAAGTACGCTTTGCCATCATGCAGTTCTTATGTTCAAAAGTACTTCCTTGTAAGTGACTCATGTGTGTGATAGTATGTCTAAAGAGCAAAGTATTCCTGCCCTGTCCTTTTTCATTTCAGAGTCGTTTAAAAGATATTTCCCACCAGAGATATGCAGAAGCATTCTTAATACAATTAACCTGTGTTCAGGCCATTTGAATGTGCAGCTTATGTAAGCTGATTCTTCCCAACCTTAGATTCTTTTTTGGAAGGTAAGTCATAACCAGAGAAAAAACGAGTAAATCAAATAAATCATTATCTCTTCACTTGACAATCGAAATATTGCTCACTCACTTCTTTTCACGTATTTTATATTCCAGTTCTCTCTGAATGTGGTTTTATTTCAGTGCTGAAGACTGCGGAATTTCCAGCGTTTAATGTGTGCATGATCCCTGTTGTTGAAAAATGTGATAGTCATGACTCATTATGGGGAATTTACACTAGGATTTATAGAGGAAGACCTGAGAAAAGATTTAGCGTATGAAGTCTACTGTGAAGGATGTGTAGGATGTGTCCATGCGGGTGATGGGTACCATGGTCATGCTTCTATTCAGAAACAGGAAAGTTCAGGGTGACAGGTAAGATTTTCAGGGGAAGGATAGAGTCAGGAGCAACAGTGTTCAGTTAGGTTTGGGACAAGTTGAATATCAGATGTCATAGTTAGGGTCCAATGTAAATGACCTGCATTAACTTGAAATCTGGGTCAGAAGGCTATATGAAAGGCTCGGGGTAACATAAATATCTCCCTTAATATCAGTTGAATCTTTACTAATTGCCAATACCCCGCAGTCCAAAGCTATATGCTAGAAAATCCATATAGGATGCCCAAAGGAAGAAGCAAGAACCAGTTTTGTGAGGTTTAGTCCTTCAACTAAGTTGATAGATATTTGAAGGGGTCAAGAGGAAAGGACCTTTCCTGTTAGGTTTTAGCATTTAAGTAATCTCTACACCCAACATGGGGTTCCAACTCATGACCATGAGATCAAGGGTTGCATGCTCTTCCAAATGATCCAGCCAGGCATCCCAAGAGGAAAGGACTTTGTTTTTTTTTTCTTATATATATATCAAATTTATTGACAAATTGGTTTCCATACAACACCCAGTGCTCATCCCAAAAGGTGCCCTCCTCAATACCCATCACCCACCCTCTCCTCCCTCCCACCCCCCATCAACCCTCAGTTTGTTCTCAGTTTTTAACAGTCTCTTATGCTTTGGCTCTCTCCCACTCTAACCTGTTTTTTTTTTTTTTCCTTCCCCTCCCCCATGGGTTCCTGTTAAGTTTCTCAGGATCCACATAAGAGTGAAACCATATGGTATCTGTCTTTCTCTGTATGGCTTATTTCACTTAACATCACACTCTCCAGTTCCATCCACGTTGCTACAAAAGGCCATATTTCATTTTTTCTCATTGCCACGTAGTATTCCATTGTGTATATAAACCACAATTTCTTTATCCATTCATCAGTTGATGGACATTTAGGCTCTTTCCATAATTTGGCTATTGTTGAGAGTGCTGCTATGAACATTGGGGACAGGAAACCATCAAAACCTTAGAGAAGAAAGCAGGAAAAGACCTCTCTGACCTCAGCCGTAGCAATCTCTTACTCGACACACCCCCAAAGGCAAGGGAATTAAAAGCAAAAATGAATTACTGGGACCTTATGAAGATAAAAAGCTTCTGCACAGCAAAGGAAACAACCAACAAAACTAAAAGGCAACCAACGGAATGGGAAAAGATATTCGCAAATGACATATCGGACAAAGGGCTAGTATCCAAAATCTATAAAGAGCTCACCAAACTCCACACCCGAAAAACAAATAACCCAGTGAAGAAATGGGCAGAAAACATGAATAGACACTTCTCTAAAGAAGACATCCGGATGGCCAACAGGCACATGAAAAGATGTTCAGCGTCGCTCCTTATCAGGGAAATACAAATCAAAACCACACTCAGGTATCACCTCACACCAGTCAGAGTGGCCAAAATGAACAAATCAGGAGACTATAGATGCTGGAGAGGATGTGGAGAAACGGGAACCCTCTTGCACTGTTGGTGGGAATGCAAATTGGTGCAGCCGCTCTGGAAAGCAGTGTGGAGGTTCCTCAGAAAATTAAAAATAGACCTACCCTATGACCCAGCAATAGCACTGCTAGGAATTTACCCAAGGGATACAGGAGTACTGATGCATAGGGCCACTTGTACCCCAATGTTCATAGCAGCACTCTCAACAATAGCCAAATTATGGAAAGAGCCATAATTTGGGCACCTTTTGGGATGAGCACTGGGTGTTGTATGGAAACCAATTAGACAATAAATTTCATAAAAAAAAAAAAAAGACATCCGGATGGCCAACAAGCACATGAAAAGATGTTCAGCGTCGCTCCTTATCGAGGAAAGGACTTTGTAAACGAGAACATTTAATGTATAGGGACAATCACAAATTAGTATTGGTCAATTCTTGGAGTTCATCTGTGGCAGGATCGTCTCTCCAGGGTAGAAGGTGGCCCAGGTGTAACCGTATGACTATATAAGGGAGGCCCCATATGGAGTCGTCTCTGTGTGCCATGTCCAGAGAGATGGAGGTTCTCTCTCTCCTGAAACCTAGTGAGGCAGCCTCTGGAGTTTGATACTGCCAGAGTGGTGTGGGCAGTGTACATTAAGAGACTTGTTGTGTGTTCTTCGGAGTTTGGCTTTGCTGCCTGGTGGTCATGGGATACATGAAGGTTGTTGCTTTGCTCTGTGGAGGGAGCAGAATACCCATGGTGGTGGTCTTGGATGCAGTCAGAACTTTCACTAACATGGGGGCAAAAGTATGTGTTCTTCATATATCAAATGGGGCCACATGGGAGGGAGGCACCCAAAGCCAGTTTGAAGGGGACTTGCCCAGGGGCCCAGCAGGGATCCCAGCAGCTTGTATGTGCATCAGAGTTCTGGAAGTCTGGCACTAGGAGCAGACGTTGAAGCAAGAGATGGGAGAGGAAAGAGTGGCCTTCTGTTGGGCTTATGATTTCAGATTCCCAGAGGAGACTCTGAAGGCTATTAACAGTGTTCCATGGGGAAAGGAGCCACTAGGAATTATGCTACTGTCCCCCTACCAAGGCCAGACTACACTTGACTCATCTTCAGTGTTTCTGCCTCTTCTCCTCCAGCCCATGAATAATCAGAGCCAAGGCAAGGACAGGAAGAGAATGGCAGTGTGGGAGAACTCTAAGCAGCCCTGTCTACACTGCAGGTTCTTCTCTGGGAGCAGGCACATGCCAGGGATGCCAGGGACAGTAGAAGATTTACCCTTTAGCAATATTTTTCGAAAAGTTTTTGTATATATATATATATATATATATATATATATATATATATATCGCTAACTTGACAATTGTCAATAAATTGTCAAGTTAGCTAACATACAGTGTATACAGTGTCCTCTTGGTTTTGGGGGCAGATTCCTATGATTCGTCACTTACCTACAACATCCAGTGCTCATCCCAACAAGTGCCCTCCTCAATGCCCATCACCCATTTTCCCCCCTCCACCACCCCCCATCAGCCCTTAGTTCATTCTCTGTATTTAAGAGTCTCTTACGGTTTGCCTCCCCCTTTGGTTGAAATTATTTCTTCCCTTCCCTTCCCCCATGGTCTTTTGTTAAGTTTCTTAAGCTCCACATATGAGTGAAAACATATGACATCTGTCTTTCTCTGACTGACTTATTTCACTTAGCATAATACCCTCCAGTTCCATCCATGTTGTTGCAAAAGGCAGGATTTCATTCTTTCTCATTGCCAAGTAGTATTCCTTTGTATATATAAACCACATCTTCATCCATTCTTCTGTTGATGGACATTTGGGCTCTTTCCATAATTTGGCTATTGTTGAAAGTGCTACTATAAATATTGGGGTACATGTTTCCCTGTGAATCAGCCCTCCTGTATCCTTTGGATAAATTCTGAGTAGTGCTATTGCTGGGTGGTAGGGATGTTCCATTTTAATTTTTTGAGGAACCTCCATAATGTTTTCCAGAGCGGCTGCACCAGTTTGCATTCCCACCAACAGTCAAGAGAGTTACCGTTTCTCCACATCCTCGCCAACATCTTTTGTTTCCTGAGTTGTTAATTTTAGCCACTCTGACTGGTGTAAGGTGGCATCCCAATGTGGTTTTGATTTGTATTTCCCTGATGATGAGTGACGTTGAACATCTTTGCATGTGTCTGTTGGCCATTTGGATGTCTTTTTTGGAAAAGTGTCTATTCATGTTGTCGGCCCATTTCTTCACTGGGTTATTTGTTTTTTGGGTGTTGAGGTTGGTAAATTCTTTATAGATTTTGGATACTAACCCTGTATTTGATATGTCATTTTTAAATATCTTCTCCCATTGCATTGGTTGCCTTTTTGTTTTGTTGATTGTTTCCTTTGCAGTGCAGAATCTTTTTATCTTGATGAGGTCCCAAGAGTTCATTTTTTCTTTTATTTCCCTTGCCTTTGGAGATGGGTCCAGCAAGAAATTGCTGGGGCTCAGGTCAAAGAGGTTATTGCCTGTTTTCTCCTCTAGGGTTTTAATGGTTTTCTCTCTCACATTTAGGTCTTTCCTCAATTTTGAGTTTAATTTTGTGTATGGTGTAAGAAAGTAGTCTGTTGCTTCATTATTGGTATATAGAAAGGCAACTGATTTCTGTACATTGGTTTTGTATCCTGTGACTTTGCTGAATTCATGTATCAGTTCTAGCAGCTTTTTGGTGGAGTCTTTCAGGTTTTCCATGTAGAGTATCATGTCATCTGCAGAAAGTGAAAGTTTGACTTCTTCGCCAATTTGGATGCCTTTTATTTCATTTTGTTGTCTGCTTGCTGAGGCTAGGACTTCCAACATGATGTTAAACAACAGCCATGAGAGTGGACATCCCTGCCATGTTCCTGATGTTGGGGGAAAGCTGTTACTTTGTTTCCACGAGGATGGTATTAGCTGTGGGCTTTTAATATATGGCTCTTATGAAGTTAAGGTAGGTTCCTTCTATCCCGACTTTCTTGAGGGCTTTTATTAAGAAACGATGCTATATTTTGTCAAATGCTTTTTCTGCATCTATTGACAGGATCATATGGTTCTTATCCTTTCTTCTATTAATGTGATGTAACACTTTAATTGATTTGAGAATATTGAACCAGCCATGCAGCCCAGAAATGAATCCCACTTAATCGTGGTGAATAATTCTTTGAGATACTGTTGAATTTGATTTGCTAGTATTTTGTTGGGAATTTTTGCATTTATGTTAATCAGGGATATTGGTCTGTAATTCTCCTTTTTAGTGGGGTCTCGGTCTGGTTTGGGAATCAAGGTAATGGTGGCTTCACAGAATGAGTCCGGAAGCTTTCCTCCATGTCTATTTTTTGGAACAGCCTGAGAAGGATAAGTATTAACTCTGTTTTAAATGTTTGGTAGAATTCCCCTAGGAAGCCATATGGCCCAGGACTCTTATCTGTTGTTAGATTTTTGATAACTGATTCAATTTCTTCACTGGGTATGGGTGTGTTCAAATTTTCTATTTCTTCCTGTTTGAGTTTTGGTAGCGTGTGGGTGTCTAGAAATTTGTCCATTTCCTCTAGGTTGTCCAGTTTGTAGGCATGTAATTTTTCATAGTATTCCCTGATAATTGTATTTCTGTGATGTTGATTGTGATCTGTCCACTTTTATTTGTGATTTTTATCTGTTTGGGTCCCCTCTTTTTTCTTTTTGAGAAGTCCGACTAGGGGTTTATCAATTTTGCTTGTCTTTCAGAAAAGAAAAAAAAAACTAGTTATTAGATTCTTTGATCTGTTATACTGTATTTTTTTGGTGGGGGGGGGTCTATATTTTTTATTTCTGCTCTAATATTTGTTATTTCTCTTCTTCTGCTGTTCTGCTGGCTTTGGGGTTTCTTTGCTGTTCTGCTACTACTTCCTTTAGGTGTGCTATTAGATTTTCTATTTGGGACTTTTCTTATTTCTTGAGATAGGCCTGGATTGCAATGTATTTTCCTCTTAGAACTGCCTTTGCTGCATCCCAAAGGATTCGGACTGTCATGTTTTCATTTTCACTTGCTTCCATATAGGTTTTAATTTCTTCTTTAAGTGCCTGGTTGACCCATTTATTCTTTAGTAGGATGTTCTTTAACCTCCATGCATTTGGAGGCTTTCCAAATTTTTTCTTGCGGTTGACTTCAAGTTTCATAGCATTGTTGCCTGAAAATATGCACGGTTTGATCTCGGTTCTTTTATATTTGTTGAGGGCTGTTTTGTGACCTAGGATGTGATCTATTTTGGAGAATGTTCCATGTGCACTCGAAAAAAATTCTGCTGCTTTTGGGTGAAAAGTTCTGGATATATCTGTCAAGCCCATATGGTCCACTGTATAATTCAAAGCCATTGTTCTTCATTGAATTTTTTTGCCCAGATGATCTGTCCATTATTGTAAGTGGAGAATTAAAGTTCCCTCCAATTACAGAATTTCTATTGATAAGATCACTTATGTTTGTGATCAACTGATTTATGTATTTGGGTGCCATCAAGTTGGGAGCATAAACATTTACAATTGTTAGCTCTTCTTGATGTTTAGACCCTGTAATTATGATATATTGCCCTTCTTCACGTCTTGTTACAGCCTTTAGATTAAAATCTAGTTCGTGTGATATAAGTATGGCTACCCCAGCTTTCTTTTGACTTCCAGTGGTATGATAGATGGTTTCCATCCCCTCACTTTCAATCTGAAAGTGTCCTCAGGTCTAAAATGGACCTCTTGTAGACACCATATAGATGGATCTTGGTTTTGTTTTATCCATTCTGATATGTTATGTGTTTGATTGGGGCATTTAGTCCATTTGCATTCAGAGTGATTATTGAAAGATATGGATTTAGTGACATTTTGTTACCTGTAGGTTTCATGCTTGTGGTGATGTCTCTGGTCCTTTGTAGTCTTTGCAGCATTCCACTCACAGAGTCCCCCTAAGGATCTCTTGCAGAACTTGTTTAGTGTTCATGAATTCCTTCAGGTTTTGTTTGTCTGGGAAAGCCTTTATCTTTCCTTCTATCCTGAATGACAGCCTTGCTGGATAAAGGATTCTTGGCTGCATATTTTTCCTATTCAGCACATTGAATATTTCCTGCCACTCCCTTCTTGCCTGCCAAGTTTCAGTGGATAGGTGTGCTACTACCCTTATGTGTCTACTCTTGTAGGTTAAGGCCCGTTTGTCCCTGGATGCTTTCAGAATTTTCTCCTTATCTTTGTATTTTGCCAGTTTTGCTATGATATTCTGTGGAGAAGATCTATTCTTGTTAAATCTGAAACGACTTCTCTTTGTCTCTTGTATTTGGATGTCCATTTCCTTCCCCAGATAAGGGAAGTTCACAGCTATAATTTGTTCAAGTAAACCTTCTTCCCTTTTTCTCTCTTTTTTCTTCTTCTTCTTCTGGAACTCTTATGATATGGATATTATTATGTTTCATTGAATCTCCTCGTTCTCTATTTCTCCCCTCAGGGTCTAGTATGTTCTTATCTCTCTTTTTCTTGGCTTCATCATTTTCCATAATTTTGTCTTCTTTTTCACTTAATCTACCCTTTGCCTCCGTCATCCTTGCTGTCACTGCATCTAGTTTATTTTGCACCTCATTTACAGCATTTCTTAATTCGTAGTGACTATTTCTTAGTTCCTTGATCTCTGTGGCAATAGATTCTCTTCTGTCTTCTATGCTTCTTTCAAGCCCAGTAATATGACTATTATTCTAAATTCTTGCTCAGTTATATTGCTTATATCTGTTTTGAGCAATTCTCTAGCTGTCATTTCCTCCTGGAGTTTCTTTTGATGAGAATTCTTCCGTTTCATCATTTTGCCTAGTTTTCTGTCCCTTATGTTTTTTAATAGCTTCTTATGGGTCTTGCCCCAGTTCTGGCGTAGGGTCACTACAGGGTATGGTCACAAAGGGCCTCTGCGTGGCGGGGGTTCCTGCAGTGTCCTTTGTCCTTGGAATGGCTATTTGCCTTCTTCCCACAGTACTCAAGGGAGGGGATTGCTCTCTCCTCCTGTGCTTGGGAGCTGGTTACAGAGCTTGGGCTGGCTCCCCTCCTCCCCAGGTACACAAAGAGGCCGGAGAAAGCCCTGCAGTTAAAAATTGGTTCTTTCTCCATTTTGTCTGTTCCCAACCCATGTTTTTTCTATTGTCCAAATACAACCTTCCACTTCTGCAATCTCTCTTTCGCTTTCTTTTGTCTTTCTGCAGAAGGGGATCCCTCCCCTCCTTTCCTATGCTGCCTTTTTTTTATCTCTCCCAGTTTGAAATCATGCATCTATGGCCCATCACATTGTCCCCATGGGCCCCTGGAGATGTTTCTGTCACTCTGTAGCCTGGATTCCTGGAATTTCAAGCCTTCTTGCCTGAATACTTCTGAGTTTGAGGGACGAGGGAACTTCAGATTCCCTTACTTCTCTGCCATGTTAACTCCTTCTGAAAATTTTTTCAAGCGTTTATTTACTTGTGTGTGAGAGAGAGCATGTGCAGTGTTGGGGCAGAGAGAGAGGGAGACACAGAATCTGAAGCAGTCTCCAGGCTCCAAACTGTCAGCACACGGCCCAACGTGGGGCTCAAACCCATGGGCCTCGAGATCATGACCTGAGCTGAAGTCAGACGCTCAGCTGACTGAGTTATCCAGGCGCCCCACCCCTCAGTGAAATTGAGAGTGTGATTATTACACTAGATGATTTGAGTACATGAATGTGACCAATAGTGATTGGAGAGGTTTTTTGCTTAAGGCAGAACCTGTGTAAGGCTTCCTTCAGGTGGCACGGATGGAGTCAGTTTGAAGGGCCGATGGGAGGAAAGAATAAGTGTCTTCTCTTCCTGTCCTTGTGACATTCCTCTTGTTTAATCACATAGTTGCACATAGGAGGACTTAAAAAAAAAATTTTTTTTAAATGCTTATTTATTTATGAGACAGAGAGAGACAGAGCATGAACGGGGGAGGGGCAGAGAGGGAGACACAGAATCTGAAACAGGCTCCAGGCTCTGAGCCATCAGCCCAGAGCCCGACGCGGGGCTCGAACTCGCGGACCGCGAGATCGTGACCTGAGCTGAAGTCGGACGCTTAACCGACTGAGCCACCCAGGCGCCCCCACATAGGAGGACTTTGATGGAGAGGAGATTCCAGTAGAGAAGAACCCCAAGATCTTGCCAATCCTAATTCCTGTAACTGAGGTGTGTGTTTCCTATGAGTGTAGCACTGGGAATCCAGGTGACAGGCACTTTGCCTGTGCAGAGAACTGACAGGAAGTTCCCACATCCCACCAGGGAGGGACATTTATGTGTAAATCACAGAGAATCTAGAGATTCAGAGAGGTGGAGTAGGGCCTCTAATATCTCAGGTGGGTCAGGGTCCCTCTGGGCCCTGGGCCTTACTTATTCAAGGTCAATCAGACCCAAGACTTGACCAGCTAAAAATCTGTGCCAAGGAGTGTCCACATGCTTGAGTCCGAGGAGAGGACAGGTGGTCAAGAGCACAGCAGTGAATGGACATGATCTTTACATCTGTGTGGGTGACTTTGCCGGCAAGCTTGTGGCGTGGCTGGGACTATATTTCTGAGTACACTTAGAGACCACAACTTGGCCTTTTGAGAGTGAATTTCAGTTTTTGACAGTCTCAATCTGGTAAATAGGGTGAGTGACCAAAGCATGCTAGTGGTTGGAAGCAAAAAGAAGCTAGACATTAGAGACTTGTCTTCCACTGTCACCTTTAACTCTGAAGAGGACTCTGCTGAGAGAGTTTCAGAGACGTTGTGAGTGATGAGCCCTGAAGATGCATATTCCAGAGCCAGCGATCATTTGCCAAAGTAGTGTGCACATAGTCCATGAACAACAACCCAGAGTGCATTTGTAATCATTTGTGAATGTGGATGTAAGGTTGCATAATTTCTGGCATGTTTTTAAAACAGTGGTCTATGTTTATTTTATTTTATTTATTTATTTTCAGCATCGTCTATGATTATAAACAAAAATACAAAATAGAATCTGAGGCAATTGTTCTGAAGTTCTTACTTTCTGTTAAGAAGTATCTTGATTATCTGAAATTCTTCCTAAGTTGGACTGCATTCTCTGGGGTTTGGGGTCAACAATTACCATGTTGCAGAAGGTGGCATTGATGGTAAGAAAACCTTCTCCTTAAGGACCTGAAGCTCTGAATCTAGGTCGGGCCACTCAAATGTTCACATCAGGAACAGTTTGCTGTGCATACTGTGCAGAGCACATAAATTGTGCCTAAGGGACAGGGGCAGGTGAGTGGTGCATGAAGAACTTTTGTGGCTGACGGATACATTCGCTATCTTGCTTGTTATGATGGTTTCACTGGTGTATACATAATTTAATTATGTTGAAAATGTTTGTGTTTTCTATTTTAAATTGGACTGTCTTTGTATTAATGAATTTTCAGAGTTCTTGACACATTCTATTCTTTGCAAGATCTTTATCAAGTATACACACAAGTTCTTTCTTTTTCTGATATGTGAGTCACAAACATTTTCTCCCAGTTTGTAGATTGCTCTCTCTGCCCTTTACTGCTCACACTCTATCTCTCCCTCTCTCTCTCTCTCAAAATAAATGATTAAGTTTGAAAAATCATGTAAATCTACCACAACTGATTATCCTAATTGCATCCAATTGTACCAAAATGCTGCAGGCTTCCACTGCAGAGCTGGGTTGGGGGTATGGACCTTGCACCTCAGCCTTGTGTGCTGCGAGGTGCTCACAACCCTATGTCACCGGAAGACAAAAACAGAAGGAGATGCAGCAGGAAATGGTTGTGGTGAAGACAAGAAAGAAGTGTGGCTGTGCACCGGTAAATTGAAAACAACCGTGCTTGTTCTTGTGAGAAAGTTCTGGGAACTGGGCCAATGTGGATTGTAGACTACAGACTTCCTGGGGACTGAACTGTGAGGTGCATAGGAATCATCTTTTCTTCTCTTTACTATATCATTTCTAATAAAGTGTTACAGATATTTTCAAATTCATGAGAGGAAGGACATGGGTTGAAAAAAGGTGTCAAATTATAAAACAGACACAAGAAATGCATAAAGAAGCAGACATTGTCAAAAAGCAAACTGCAAAACCTTTGAGGCTTTGAGCTCCCAAAGATGCAGAAATAGACTCCATCTGTGGATGAGAAAAGATACAAATTCATATCATAACGGGACATGGACAGAGGTAGAATGAGAGCTTGTAGCCAGTTTTAGATGATTGTAAATCATGTTGGGGCACCCGGGTGGCTCAGTGCGTTAGACGTCTTGATTTTCAAGTTAGACTCTTGATTTTGGCCTAGGTGATGATCTGATGGGTTGTGAGTTCAAGCCCTGTGTTGGGCTCTGCACCGACAGCATGGAGACTGTTTGAGATTCTTTCTCTCCCTCTCTCTGCCCCTTTCTGCTCATGCTCTCTCTCTCTCTCTCTCTCAAAATAAATGAATAAACTTAAAAAAAATGATGTAAATCTACCATGATGGATTATCCTAAAATCATCCAATTGTACTAAAGTGCTGCAATTTTTCAGCTTCATTGAATTTTAATTTACATAAAATAAGATTCATCTCCTTTCAGTAGATTTAATCATCAATTGAAAAATACATCCAGCAAGTCTTGCTATTTCCCACTAGCCTATATATGTGCATGTTGTCATAACATATATTCATTTTAGTTTATCTTTTATCTTTTGATCCCTTTCCAGGTTTCACCAATCCACTCAACCTGGTAACCATCAACCTGTTCTCTGTAACTGTGAGCTTGTGTTGTTTTTTATTTTTTAGATTCCGTATATAAGGGAGATGGTAGAGTACTTGTTTTTCTCTGTCTGACTTATTTCACTGAGCATAATTCCCTTGACATCCATCCATGCTGTTGCAAATGGCAAGATTTGTTTTTTTTTTTTAATGGATGACTAATATCCAATTGTGTATACATGTCATGGTTTCTCGGTCCATTTATCCATCAGTGGACACTTAGATTGTTTCCATATCCTGGCTATTGTAGGTAATGCTGGAATAAACATGGGAATGCAGATAACTTTTCCAGTTAGTGTTTTTTCCTTGGGATAAATACCCAGAAGTGGCATTACTGAATCATATGATCGTTTTTTAAAAAAAGTTTTTAATAAAATACTTAATACTTATGTACTTTTGAATCAGAGAGAGACAGAGCTAGAGCAGGGGTTTGGTAGAGAAAGAGAGAGACACAGAATCCCAAGCAGGCACCAGGCTCTGAGATGTCAGCACAGAACCTGATTTGGTGCTCGAACTCATGAATTGTGATATCATGACCTGAGGTGAAGTTGGATGCTCAACTGACTGAGCCACGCAGGAGCCCCTCATTTTTTTTTAGAGAGAGATAGAAAGGGAGAGGGACAGAGGGAGAGAGATTAAGAGAGAGAGGGAGAGAGCAAGAATCTTAAGCAGACTCCATGCTCAGCGTGTAGCCTATGTGGGACTCAATCGCACGACTCTGGGATCATGACCAGAGCGAATATCAAGAGTCCAACACTCAATCAATTGAGCCACCCAGGCGTTATTTTTCTTTCATTTTTTTTTTTTTTTAGTATCAAAGGATTTTATAATAACTTTGGAGAAATGTCAGTAATTTATGACTATAATTCTGTAATGTCTTATTTTAGAATATAAAAAACTTCACTGGATTCTAAGCTAAGCTTTTAAGCTTTAAAGTTAAATTATATTGTTCTCTCTCCTGTTGCAACCTGACAGGATGGTTGCACACACGAAATAGAAAAAGACACTTGGTCTTTCCACACAGGCATCCCTTTTGTACCCTACAAGGATGAGTTGGCTTGTGTAACCTGCCTAGCTGGCTTCTTAATGGGAGAAGAAAAGTTCCATTCTGAATATAAATGGGGGAGGGGAGTCTCCTCCTGAGATGCCCCAAAGTCAGATTTTGTGTTACTTGCTGCATTTCTCTTATGAGGAATAGCTACCAGCAGCAGCAGCAGCAGCTCAGAATTCTCTTTGTAAACTACAATATTTTGTTTCCTCTTCTATGGGCTACTTAGCTACAAAAAGTAAGAGTAAGAAGCTCCAGGAAATCCTGGAAAGTACTTGGGCATTTACCAAGGATTGCAAGAGAACTTCAGGCTTTCTATACACTTCGAATAGGCTTCTCTAGAAGGGCCTTCTATATAGTTCCTGGGAGTGCAGCAGTACTTATGGGAGGGGACCCTGGGGCAACAGAGGAGGGGCGTGTGTGAGAGGAAATGGGGGGGCTGTGTAGAGGAAGCAGCAGGATTACCTCCTAATGCTGTGGATTTTGTTTCCTGATATCCCAGGGCTTAGAAACCAAGATGGCAGAGATTCACAGTTGAGACTTCTCTTAGTGGGTAAGATCGGAGCAGGGAAAAGTGCCATGGGCAACAGCACCCTTGGAGAGAAAGTGTTTCCTTCTAGCATTGCCACAACATCTGCCACCAAGACCTGTAAGAAAGGGAGCAGCAGGTGGCAGGTAAGAGAAATTGTGTCATGGATACACCAGGCATTTTTGACACTGAGGCACAGGATGCTGACACCTGCAAAGAGTTTACTCGCTACATCTTCCTGACCTCCCCAGGACCTCACACCCTGCCCCTGATGGGACAGCTGGTCCCGTACATGCAGGAAGAGCTAAGGCCATGGAGAAGATCCAGTAAATTTTGGACTCAGAGCTAGGAGATACATGATTCTCTTTTTCACCCGGAAAGATGACTTGGATGGCATCAATCTCCATGATTACTTAGAGGAAGCACCCGAAGGCATCCGAGGGCTCGAGGGGTAGTTCCGTGATCGCTACTGCGTGTACAAGAATGGTTCGACAGGAGCTGAGCAGGAGGCCCAGAGAAGCCAACTGCTGGCCCTGGTCTAGCGCATTGTGGCCTAGAATGAAGGACGATGCTACACTAAGAAGATGTACCAAAAGGCCAAAGAGGAGATTCAGAAACAAATCCAAGAGACGCAAGAATTTTATGGAGCACAGCTAGAGAGACATAGAGTGCAGGTAAGAGAGGAGTTTGAAGAAAAAATCAGGAAGCTGGAGGATAAACTGGAGCGGCAGAAATGAAAGGAACAAATGGAGAGAGAATTGGCAGGGAAAGAGGCTTTCTATGCCCTAAAGCAGCAGAACGCCAGATATGAAGGTGAGACTCATTGCAGGAACCTTGAATTGATCATGGAAGCACTGCAGATAGTTTTTCCTGTTTTCTCTCACCTGTTTATGTAAGATTTACCTGAATGAAAAGATCTCCCTATTTCCTGCATATTTCCCGCTGGCCCTGCCCACTATCTGCCACCCCCCCACCCAGCCCCCGCACCCCTGAACTCATTCACCAACCTTGGAGCACTCTCGCTTCTGTCTCTCAGACTCTCAGGACTAAGGGGTATAATCAGACTCACTGTTGGAGATTGGTAGATGCTTTATTGACTTAACAGGGGAGGGAAGAATTCTCAATTTGTGGAACTCCAGAGTAGAAGGTATAAAGGTGACCCCAAACTTTGTCTATTTATCCCGAGAAAAATCTAGTTTGTTTCTCGATTGGTGGATCTTCTCCCTCTGTTGCTTCTACTCATTTATTTTTCCTTTAGGACACAGTGATCACCTTCCCCCTATGATTTGTTAGAAAGATTTGTTCTTCGTGTTGGGTAATCTATCGGTGGAGACGTTTATAGAATTCTTTCCAGATGAATGGAAATTTATGTAGTAACAGTTTTACAGAAGGATTCAAATTGTTCCTTATCAGCTGCCTGCTGAAGGACAAAGAGGTGTTTGGAAAATAGACCTCTCAGAACTCAACTAAGTGAAATGCCAGAAAGAGCAGTTGAAAGACGGAGATTCAACACAGAAGAGAACAACTGTTTGCTGTATTCAGATGTATGTATAGCAACTCTTTAACTGATCTCAATGCAATATATTTGCTGAATAACCAGTTCTCTTCTTTTCATGTGAAACTAACTGTTGCCACTTCACCTCCATCACCTCAGACCTTCATTACTTACACCCCCTCCCAGTTGAATTGTTTGCTTGTTATTAAAATAAAAATGTTCTCTTCTCTCATATTTCTATAAAATTGCAGTCCACTCTTTGTTGGAAAATACCTTTACTATTTTTTATTACTTAATTTAAAATTAGTTAATTATTTATTTTGAGAGAAAGAGAGAGAGAGCATGAACAGGGGAGAGGCAGAGAGTGAAAGAATCCCAAGCAGACTCCACACATCAGAGCAGAACCCGATGCAGGGTTCAAACCTATGAACTGTGAGATCATGACCTGAGCCGAAACCAAGAGTCAGATGCTCAATGGACTGAGCCACTCAGGTGACCCCCTTTGTTATTTCTTCTAAGAACACGAATTTTACTTTTTGGTAAAAGTTCAAGATGATTTTGGAGCTAGTTTTGGTTTACTCTCAGCACATCTATCCTCCTTTTCCTTGGAAATTCCCAGCCACATACTCAACCCCGCTGCCAGTTAAACACTACCTTTTCCTTGGATTCATTAATTATTCACTGACAGATATTATGTGTAACGAAGGCTTCAGAGACCTTTCTGGTTTTCCTGGAGCAAAAATTGTCTTTAATATATGTATAACAATAAAAGGTGTCTCTACCCCTTTTCTACTTTTCTCCTGGGTACTTCTCACATTATCCATCCTAAGGTTTCCCAAAGTACATTTCCATGTTCTACCAATAAATCCCGGTATAGACTGAACTTTTGATTAATCTCAAGCATTAGAGAAGCACAACACAAAGAAGCTCACAATCCTTTTAGAAATAGTCACTTGAGAGAAGGGGCCAAGATGGCAGAGTTTTGGAAGTTTTCTGCTTGTCTCATCCCTGAATTTCAGCTAGATCAGCACCAAAGCATTTTTAACACCTAGAAAATGTATCTGAGGATTAACACAACAATCTTCATAACTTGAGCCACAGAACTTCACAGGTATGCAGCATGGAGAGGTGAACTGGTGGAGAGAGAAGGCTCAGTTGTTAGGGAACTATTTTTGCTTGTGGAAAGAGGATTGAGACAGGGGGGAGAGTACAGGAAAAAAATTCTTCCTGAAAGCAGCTGGAGAGAAAGAGAAAGAGTGGAAACACACATAAGGGACTGAACAAGAAAGAGAGAAAGGAGAAAGAAGAAACTTCAATGCCACTCTATAACCAGGGGAGCACAGAGTTGGAAATTATACAGCTCAATGCCTGGTGGTGTTCTGGTGGGAAGGGCAAATCCCCAGGAATAGACAGCAATGTCCAAGGGTGAGGGTTCTCTGGCCACATGGGGAGAGGTGGTTCCCCAGTTAAGAGGACATTTGGTAGAGGCTATGCAGCTTCCCCACAGGCAAAGGTCCCAGCAGACCCTAGAGAACAGCCATTTGTTGGTGTTGAGCAAGGGTGTTAGGAGGCAGTGACACCTGATGCCAGATGTGTGGTGTGACTTACCATAATCTCTTAGATGCTGCTGCTACAAGATTGCGTGAATTATTTCTGGGAATGTTGGCACCTGGCCATAGTCTCTGGGCTTCAGGAGCAACATGGTCATGCGAATTTTCCTGGGGGCAAGGGCGGCCAGCAACCAAGCAAGTCTTGGCAAGACACTCTCTGAGGGGTTCAGAGTGGGTCCAAGCCACAGGGCCCTCAGAAATGAGGGGTTTGGAATCACAGCCTCATCTGAGATAAAATTCAGAAGGGAGGTACCACCTGGCAGGCTGATGACTTGGTTCTGGATGGTGTAGAGGCAGGGAGTGGACAGAAGCCAGGGACAAAGGAGGGGTGCATGATTGCCAGTCAGTGAGAGCACAGAGTTCTGATGCTAGAGACTGGGTAGGTAGGTGATACCATTTACACCTCTCCCACCCATGTGCATTCATGGATACAGGCACCACAGTGATCTACACCAGTAATCTAAGCAGTGCCATCTAGTGTAAACGGAGCCATCACAACAAGCCCTATCCAACTGTGCCAACCAAGCTCTAGAGGAACATGAGTCTCTCCACCACCTTAGTTTGCAGACTATAGGTTTCTCCATAGTTTGACTTCTAGTGGAAACTGGATATAATTTCATTCATATTTCATTCTGTTCGCTAGTCCATCCATTCATTCTTTTTTCTTCTACATTTTTTATACTTGAATATAGAAAGAGAAAAAATTTATTTTTATTTTCTGATTTTATAAAAAATATTTTTCTTTAAATTATATCTACTGTATTTTTTTACTTTCTTGTAAAATTTTTTATTCCATTTTACTTACAGCATTTCACTCTATTCTATTTTATTGTATTCGTTTTTTTAATTATCAAACATTTTCTTTTTATTCCCTTTTCCCCCCTTTCTTTCCCTTTTTTCTCTATTCTGTCGAGTTTCTTTCAACAACCAGACCAGAACACACCTAGGAACTAGCATCCTTTATTTGATTTTTGTTGTGTTGTTTAAATTTTTAAATTTTAATCTTTATTTTTTTATTATTTCTTTTTCATCCAAAATGAAGAAATGAAGGATTTCATTCCAAAAGAAAGAACAGGAGGAAATGCTTCAGACAAATAAGCAAAATGTTTCAACCAGAATTTAGAGTCTGGATAATATAAATATTATCTGGGTTTGAAAAAGCATACAATCCCTTTCCGTGCCTCCCTGCCCCCTGCCCCCTGCCCCTGCCATTTTATAGCAAGTGCCATCGTCCCTCCAATGTCCAGCAGCGTGGTCCCCACCTCTCTCTGGGACCTCACCAGAAAGTGACCTGGATATTCATCCTACCACCGACATCCTCTTAGGCCTTTCTTTTTACCATGTACCTCAGAATCTTCGAGCCTCCATGCATTACTCAATTTCGAAACGACTCCTCCATTTTATGTAATTACCAGAGCAGGACGCTACTTCTTGGCCTTAAAATATATTAGTTCCCCCAGGAGCTGCTGTAACAAATGACCACAATCTTTTGCTTAAAGAGCAGAAACTTACTGTCACATTGTTATGGCTACTGTCTCTCTGGCACAGGCTACAAGTGCCAAACCGAGACGTTCCCAGGGCCATACTCTCCATGAAGTCTCTGGGAAAGTATCCTTCTTTGCTGCTTCTTATCTTCTGGTGCTGGCTGGCCCGCTTTGTTCTTTGCCTTCTACGTGCTTCGCTCCAATCTCGGCCTCTTTTGTCACATGGTGTTCTCTGTGTGTATCTGTGTGTAAACTTCCCTCACTGTGAATGAAATGATTCCAGGCATTGGAGTAGGACTCAACCTTAACTTCATGACATGACATCACAGAGAGCGTGCTCCAAAGAAGGTCACATTCTCAGGTACCAGGGGTTAGCCCTTCTTTAGAAGGACACAATTCAACCTAGGATGGATGGTAAGAGAGGGACAGTGTGTGCAGTGAGGGTACAGTACCCCTGATCTCTTCCTCTCCAGTCCTAGTTGCAGTTACCAGGTTAAGCCCATTGGGATAGTTTTCTTAGGTCTCTGCTTCTTGGAAATCTTCTACTGCCTATGGCTTAGAATCCACATTCCTTGGCCTGGTATTCAAAAGTCATTATAATCAGTCTCAACTTCTCTCCCAAGAATGAGATTCTTCTAGATATCATTGTTCCCGTTAATATCTGTTAACACTTTTGTAAGGAACGAAGGTGATAATGATGGAGAGGCCAGTGCCTGGGACACAGTGGGCCCTCAGTAAAGGCTGGTAATGATTCCTGCACTCCAAATTGTTAGCTGTTCTCTGCCTGTGTCCAGTATATTTCCACCTCCAAGGCTTGAATCATGCTATTTCTCCCTCTCTTTCTTGTCTGAGTACAGTTTTGAAAAAAAGCAAAATCATGCCTCTTGGGCAAGTATAAACACATCAAAGATTTTGCTCAACTCATGGCGTGACTAGTGAACCAGAATGATAGTATAATTGGTCAAAGTTCCTTTGAATGGCTCAATCACTTTAGCATCTTACTCTTTTATATATATATATATATATATATATATATATATATATATATGAAATTTATTGACAAATTGGTTTGCATACAACACCCAGTGCTCATCCCAAAAGGTGCCCTCCTCAATACCCATCACCCACCCTCTCCTCCCTCCCACCCCCCATCAACCGTCTGTTCTCAGTTTTTAACAGTCTCTTATGCTTTGGCTCTCTCCCACTCTAACCTCTTTTTTTTTTCCTTCCCCTCCCCCATGGGTTCCAGTTAAGTTTCTCAGGATCCACATAAGAGTGAAACCATATGGTATCTGTCTTTCTCTGTATGGCTTATTTCACTTAGCATCACACTCTCCAGTTCCATCCACGTTGCTACAAAAGGCCATATTTCATTTTTTCTCATTGCCACGTAATATTCCATTATAGCATCTTACTCTTGATCTCAGCTCAGGTCTTGACCTTAGGGTCTTGAGTTTGGGCTCCATGCGGGTGTGAAACCTAGTTAAAAACAAACAAATAAGCAAAGAATAAAACAAAAAACACAAACAAACAGAAACACAAACTTCATTTGAAATCAAGGGTTGATGTGTTCAAGAGAGTAGTAAAATGTAATTTTTGAGTTCTATATTCCACCAGACAGAAAATTCGCTGAGTATCTATAAGGCAGAGATGTGCAAAAAACCTCTCTGTCCTTAAAGTGTTGTAAAATATCACAGCTGATAATCAAGCACAGCACCACACAGAACAATAGAACACTCAAGTAATCTCTCTTGCCTATTTCCAAGTTTTGGATCATTTTCGTAGCGTTCTCTACTTTGTGATCATAAGCAGTTTCCAACAAGTATTGTTGATCCTAGAAGATTGTTTTTACTATGCATGGCCTGATTATTTATATAGATGCAGCAAGAATCTTAATTAACTGGAAAAGCCTCCTTGAGTTTGCTCGGGAAATCTAGAGCCTAATCATATTAAGCAACTATCAATTCCAAAGGATACGCTTCCTTTGGAAATTTTCAAAATGAATTTTGAATCAGACTTTTCAAAGCCCCTGCCATTCTTCTATCCTAGGAGTAGGAAACCAAGGCCCAAACACTTTCTCCAGTAAACTTTGCATGCTGTACCCATAAATCTCAGTGAATTTCCCTCTTCCTGAGGTCTCCAAAATTTGCCTAGGTTTCCTGACTACAAGGGCGTGGACTTCCTTATTACCTGAGAGACTGGGATCCTGGATGCCAGACATCATATTAGTTTTCTTATGATGGTTTTGGAGACATTAGCCCCACATGTAACACCAACAATTTCTCCTTAGCAGTGGTCTGATGGTCTTTGATTAAACAACAATCACTCTCAAATGTCACACTGTACATAAGGCCTTGCTGCAGAATCGATTTTTCCAATGGTATCTTTGTAAACAAGACGACAGATTTTCATTAAACCTATGCAATTGGTTCTATCACCATGAAAGTGAATGAAACTCAGTAGAAGAGTTTGTTTCTGAATTCTGAGGTTAAGTGAAAATCAGATGACAGTTAAAAATGGTTGCTATGGGTTTACAAATAAACAGTCTACTAAATCATGGATTAGAGATAGTTTAAGGAGAAAGAAATAAGGTTTCCACAAATAGCCATACAAGTAGAACATCAAACAGAATGCCATCAATATTCCAAACAAATAACCACAATGGCACATCTTGAATCCGTTCACTCAGTCCTATGTCATTACTTCTCACTCTGCTGGATCTTGAGTCAGTCGTCTGATTTCCTGAGGTACATATGCTTCCAGACTGAGAGTCCCAGTAGTCCTGGCTTTGCTCACTGGCAGAGTCTGAGCATTGAGTCAGTGCTGCCATTTTGAAAACCTGCTCTGAAGAGTCTCTTTGAGGCAACAGTAGTTCAGAGCACGTCCTACAGTTTTTCCCCTGAAGCTCCAAGACTGTGACCCTCTGGTGAAGACACAAATTCTGAGTGGTCACTTTTGGCAGATCTTCGGAGAAGCCTTAGGAGGAAGCAGGGACCTGTTTGAGAACAGCACTGAATGGTTGTGGTTCATAACCGAATATAACATCATGAAAGACAGTAAAAGGCTCTTTGGGGGCATGGTCCTTATTTCATGAGGGTTTGGTCAATGTTTCCTTTGAGGGATTCAGCCCCAAGTGCACTGTCACACCTAACACCTATATCTCTTTTGTGACATGGCTGCCATTAGCCTGCAAGAGGCAGCTCTTCTTGCACATCCGTGGAGCCAGAAGACAATTTCATTAAAGCCATGTTAGTGCAGGGGTATAGATAATCCAAATCCCTTATCCTGGTAGACAGGCTGTGGAGGTGCTGAGTCTTCCTTTTCATGCAGTGCCCTTTGGGGGTGGAGTGAGTGAGGAGAAACCAGGAAACCTTGAGTGATATCCAACAATTCACTTAATGGATATTGTTACAAAGTAGAAGTGACAAGTTTTTTGGGGGCAACAAAAGAGAAGGCTCCAGAATCCCTAACCGGCAACATGATGGTATTTGGGGATAAGGTAAGTGGGTTTCCATGAGTTCATGAATCTGGGGTCGTCTTGACGGGATTAGTGCCCTTGTAAGAAGAGATAGCAGAGAGTTGCTTCCTCGCTCCATCATGTATGGACACGGTGAGACAGTGCCATTTGCAAATCAGGAAGTGAGCCTTTCCCAGGGAAACAAGTTGGCTGGCACATTGGGCTTGGGTTGCCCAGTCTCCAGAACTGTGAGAGATTAATTCCTGTTGTTCCTGCTCCCAGGCTGTGGTATTAGGGCAGTCCACGCTGACTAAGACAGCATCTATGATGTGTAGGTGAGCCTCAGGATGGTAATCTATGAGGCTAGCATTGAGGGTTGTATTATTACTACTAACTACTACCTGTTGATCACTATGGTCTGAGAAGCACTTCATGTGTACGACTTTGTCTGGGTGCACAGTGACCTTCTGAAGTAAGTACTCCATTTTAATGATTAGGAAAGTGAGTTGAAGAGAGGTTAACATACCCAAATGTGGCAGGATGAATGGTGGCCCCAGAAAGATGTCCACACCCTAATCCCCAGAGCCTGTGAATGTTACCTTATTCCATAAGGATTTTGCAGATGTTATTAAGTTAATGATTTTGAGATAAGATAATTCTGAATTATCTGAGTGGGCCCAAGATGTAATCAGAAATGTCCTTCTAAGGAGGAGGTACGAAGGCATTGTGATGAAGGCAGCAGAGATTGGTGTGATGTGGCCACAAGCCCAGGAGAGCAGGCAGCTTCTGGAAGATGAAAGAGGCAAGGAATGGATTGTCTCCTAGAGCCTCCAGAAAGAACCAGCTCTGCAGGACCTTGATTTTATCTCCATAAGACTAATTTCATATTCTTGTCTTCCAGTATTGTTGGAGATTAATTTTATATTGTTTTAGGCTACTAAAGTTTTGATAGCTTGTTATGGCAACAACAGAAAACTGACTCACCAGGTTATAGAGATGATATGTAGAAGAACCAGGACAATGTAGGGAACCATTCTTTTTCATCTCCTGTTATTATCTCTGCAATGTTTTAATAAATTGAGCTTTGAGGCCATCTAGATCTAAGCAGCAGAAAACTCCCTGATTCCCACAAGAAGACTCCTGTAGAATTTAAAGAATGTCGTTTAATGACCCCACAACTTTTGGAAAATTCATTATATCCACATTGCTTTGTGTGTGTGAGATTGAAATAATAAGAGGAAAACATAAAAAAAGGAAGTGGAAGGAAGCCGTCAATGATGAGGAGCGTGGCTAAGTGAGCAATACAGATATGGGGCAAGACTGGCTCTATCAAATATCTTCTAGAAGGAGATCACTCATAACTTAGGGCTCAGCATGGGACTGATAAGAGCCACATGCCCCTCTTTAACCAATGATCGCACGGCTCTTACCATTTGAGACCCACATCTGATTTCCTGTGGCATCCATGGATTCTGTGTCAACTACTCTCCCGTTCCCACTAGGGAACTTACCAGCATACATGAGGATAATACCTGGAGAAGCAATTAGCTGACCAGGAAACATCCAAGGTGGCTCTGGCTGGACACGTTTCACTCAAGGAATATATAGATTGAAATGAAACTAGGCAATGGTAGAGATATTTTGAGTAGGACATATGGTTCTGGCTCTCCTCTAGACTTCTATGTATGGAGCGTCATCAAGACCAACTTCATGGGTATGTAAAGGACCCTGTGATGTTATCTTGAAATTCTTAAGTTTTGTGTGTGTGTGTGTGTGTGTGTGTGTGTTTATGTGTGTTTGTTTGTTTGATTCTCTTTGACAAAGGGCCTGGCATTTTTATTTTGTGCCAGACCCTGCAAATTACATAGCTGGTCCTGGTCTGTGTCTTTATTGCAAGTTGGAAAACAGTTACCTGCGGCCCTCCAAGTCATTAACACCAATAAGTAGTCCAATGATATTGACCAATAATATACTCATTAACACGGTAATTTCAAAATGTAGCTACTTCCTTCCATTGGTTGTCACCCCATTATACATTACTTCCTGCCACATTTAGTCTTCTTAGTACTCACTTTTAAGCTTCAGCATCGACTAATCCCATGTCTCAAAGTAATCAACAAAAATATATAATCAAAACCATAATAATTTTATGGTGATGCAACAAATAATTGGAACAGCTGGTCAACCATGAGAGCTTTGACCATCTGCCTCTCATCTCATGGTTTCCAGAGCAGGTTGGAATGGGTGTACTGGCTAAATCTGAAAAAGTCTATTTCTGCCTGGGTCTGGGGTAGGGGAAGGTAGGAAGGTTTAGGGGAAAGATGATTCTCCTCCCTGGGTCCATCTTTTCTTGTCAGGTCATGCATATTTTTCGGCTTGAGAGAACCATATGAAGAATACTGTAGAAGGTGTGTGGTCATTGGATGACTTTTTCCAGGCTACATCTTCCTCATTTACTCTTGGTTCTCAATGGTTTAGACTCTTTTGGCTTTGTACCTGAGGGCTGTTAAATTTTTAATGAGTAACTTGAGAGCTTCATGAAAGACCATCATGAAAGCCCATATGATGCAATCACTGGGAAGTATCCCAGGCTCTAAATTTGGACACATCTAGCCACATATCTGAGTTCCTTTCTCCCAGAATCAACCCAGCATCTCCCACTCCATCAGAGAAGATGATCAGAGAGCACGCCCGGCTCTGTGTGCATGATTTGGGTCACTTAATAAGGGCCTTTGGGATCCACCAGTATAACCCCAAACAACAAATATAGCTTTGGGAATTTTGTGTGATAGCAGGCACATGGAGAAAAAGCTTACACCTTGGTAAAACTAAAGTATTCCCCAAATTATAGGGTAATATTTCTGTCTCTTTAAAGATGAATAGTTCCTTCACTAGCTCCACCCAATCTGAGCTTCCTGCCTCAGAGGTTTAAAAGGTGCAAACACTTTTTCCTCTCAGTTAAACAAAAGCACCAGCTCAAACAGCTTCTTTGGAGAACACTGGGGATCTCATCAGCTCATTGGAAAGAAGGTGAGCCTGGCCTAAGGCAATAGAGCCTGGAGGGGCAGCAGGACACAGGGCTGTGCATGGTGTGGGTCCTGGTCTGAGAGGGGACCAAGTACTGTGCCAGCAGCCCAGCAAACAGGATGCTGCCACAGGGGTCCCGGGGGAAGAAGAGTGGGAGTAAGGAGATTGATTGGCCCATGTCCACACGTCTCCTATTTAGCAGGACAAACTTGCTGAACAGCATATCTTCTATCAGTTGCTGTCATGACAGAGTGAGTGCTGCCTGACACCCCATCCATTTCCCTTAGTGGGAAACTAGTATCCTCAAGGCAGGTCTTTAGACCTGGAAGGCAATTTAGAGACAAATCTGGCCCAATCCCTTTTGTTCCTGAAAGAAAATCTGAATCCTAGACGGTGTGCTTGTGGTTTTATAAAATTCCCCGGGATACCCAGGTCACAAATGGCACAGGAAGTCTAGAATTCAGCTGCCTGTGTCCTTTCCAACATGTAAGAGAGAAATGGTGTGATCGACAGTGTAACAGAGGAGGTAAAGAAGGGATGCCATGGGGATAGAATGAGCTATTCTATAGAAAACAAATGTGTGTGAAGCCCTTTGGCTGCCTTCCCTAATTCCAGGGTTGCTACCAGTTCATGTTTCTGGACAGAGAGTGATCTACCTCCCCTGGCCTTCCATGATCTATTTATGATCCAATGTAAACAGAAATGTAGAATCAAGGACTTGAGAAGGAACCAGAAAGAGACCAGAGCATGCAAGGGTTATGCATGAGTGTAGAGGTCAGACATACTTTGCATTGGATCCCTTCTCTGCCCAAAGCCCTTGGGTGTGACCTTGGGCAACTTTCTCAGCATTTCTGAGCCACATCAATCACCTCATTTAAAAAATTAGAGTGGGGGCGCCTATCTGGCTCAGTGGGAAGAGCATGGGACTCTTGATCTCAGGCTTGTGAGTTTGAGCCTCATGCTGGGTGTAGAGATTAAATACATACATACATATATACACTTTAAACATTAGAATACTAAAATGTATTAAATTACTAGAATACTAAAAATTTTATCACTTTATCGGTAAATACTTCCATATCTATGTCTGGAAGATAAAGGTCATTAAAATATACCATAATCAGAGTTCAAAAAGCAATTAGAATTCTTAAAAAATTACCAGCTGTATTCCAATTCCCAGATTGTCTCATAGATTTTAAAATTGAAATCAGCTCCAAATACAGTTCATAAATTGTGATTCTTTCATATCTCTTGTTTAATTTGATAAATAAGTTTTCATCTTCCTGTTTGTTTTTGTAAAATGTTTCTGTTTAAGAAACGGTTGGTCCTTTGTCCAAGAGAATTGGACAGTGTACATTTTGCTCTTTAAATCCTCAAGTGTCATATGACATGTTCTTCTAGTTTCCGTGTTTTGTATAAATTTAAATTTAAGGAGAGGCTTGATCAGATTAAGGCTTGCCTGGTTAGTTGGGTGGCAATATTTCATAGGTGCAGTTGTAAACTTCCATCAGAAGACACCTTATATATTCTTCTGTCTCTTTCTGGAATGTAGCAGACAGTAATGATAGCCTAGAGTAACTTTGTTTCATTAACGGTCGCAAATTATAGTATTATAATTCTATCAGTCTTTCTTCATTGATTGAATGGCATAATCCTATAAAAGAAACTTCCCCTGAATCATACTTTCATTTCTATAAGGTGTAGTTAATAAGACAAAAGGAATGCTTGATTCTTTTTTCTCCATGTTCAGACTGATGACATCATTTCCTAGCATACCCCAAAGAGAACAATTCACTTCTTTTGCGATGATGGTATTGATATGAATTCATGAACTTCAACATATTTGATGAATTTTAATCCATTGACATTATTATTCTCATTAATACTCAAATTACCCCATCTCTGTCCAGTCAGCCTCTTCAAGTTGGCCCTGTAGTCCTTTCGGTAAGATCCAAACATTTTTTTTTTTTGAAAGTGATCTCTGCACCCAATGTGGGGCTAGAACTCATGAACGTGGGATCAAGAGATGCATACTGTATTGACAGAGCTAGCCAGGCGTCCCACGGTCTGAGTAGTTTTTGATAGCATCCTCGCTTTCTAGTATGACTAGATAGTCTAAGATCCACTTGCACATTTCTTGGCCCAGATCTGGAATCGGACCTTCTCCTAAGAGTCCTAATGTTTTTGGTGGGAAATGGCATTTGAAGAGCACGGTATGGGCACTAAGGGTGCTCATTGCTACTGGGCTTGTCCTTGGGCTTCAAAACTACACATGTGCACAAAAAGCTAAGAATAGGACAGGATTCCTGAAAACAATTTAGGATTTTTTTGACGTTTTTTCCCCCTATTTGGCCTTATACTCTATTCCATTAGGACAATAGCCAATGAAGCAACTGCATTTTCAAGTTTCTTGGACCAATTCTTTGTGTGGTTTGTCTATTACACAAAATATTATGTATTGCATTTGCTTTTGATTTTTACTAGTTATCTGAAAATATAGTTTTTGTTGTATAATTATGTAAGCTGTTTACAGATGTTCCTCACTATCTGCAAGCAGAACGTTCCTATGAAATCCTTTATGAAACAAAATGACATAAAGGAGAGAAGCAATTACCATGAATGTACATGGAAAAAGGGTGCGCATTCCCAGATCTCCCCCAAATAACCTCCCTTATGTGTTTCTGATACTTTTAGACACAACTTGTTAACAGATGCACACATTCAATTGAGAGAAAGCCCACGTGCTCATCTGGCTCACAGCTCTGGTGGCTGGATGGTGAACCCCTGTGTGAGGTTCCTGGGGAAGGTGATTGGCAGCTGGCGTGGACAACGAACCACTCGGCCTCTCCATTAGCTCAACTGGCTGTAAAACAAATGCGGAACGCTGTATTCGTGTTCAGCTTTTTTTTTTGTACAAATGAAAAATCCTCTTTGAATTTATGTCAGCCAGCAACAGCAGGTACACATGTAGGTCTTTCATAAAGGAAAAAAAGCTGTGATTCGAACGCTCAAAAAGAAGGAAGTACATGCTTTCAAGACAAATCTATGAAATCGAAGTATATTCAAAGTAGTTTCCAGGTTCTACCCTGTCCCCCGCCTTATTCCTCCCATCCCTCTGTCAGTAACTTCTTTGGTGACGGTTCAGATGATCTGCCATTGCTTTATCATGTGCATGAATATATGTTGTATTTTGTACCAACAGTTCATGTTCCTCCCTACTAGAGAAATGACAGTAAACTAAATATTATTTTCTTCACTTTGCCTTTTTTTTTTGCTTAATGAAATATCCTGGAGATCTCTCCATCCCGGCATAGAGAGGTATTTCTTATTCGTTTCTACAGTTGGATAGTACATCGCTGTGTGTATGTACCTTGGTTTATTCAATCAGACCCCTACTAGTGGGCATTTGGTAGATTTTTGGTCTTTTGCTATTACAAATAGTGATGTGGAGAATAAACGTATGCCTAATCTTTACCTATGTTTTTGTCAGTGTAGCTGTGGGATATAAGGAAGGGAAACTTCTTCCTCTACCTTCAAGGTCTTCCAGCTGCACTAAGAATTACATTCACTTGAGGCAGATTAACAAGAGAAAAAAAAGCACTGTGCACAGATGCTCAGTAATGAAACTAAAACCAAGAGAAATGACCAAAGCAGGCAGTTTTTATACTTTTTAGGCAAAGAGACGGTGGATCTGTGAGGGATTGACAAAACAAGGAAAACTTAACTTTAGGAGCATCTGTTAGGCAGGAATTCTAAAGAGACTTCGGGCTGGGATAGTAAATTAGTAGAAAGTAGTGGGCTGTTTATACAGTCTTCTTGGCTCTAAATCTCCCATCCCTGATCATAAGGGTGTCTCTTTACCTCCTGGGACAGGAAGGGCACCTTTTACATGGGAGATTTGTTTCCTGCTTGCAGGGGTACAGAAGAGGGTCTTAGTAATCTTGGCACACAGGCTGTATCTTAAGTTACTTTTGTATGAAATAGTCAGTATGCCAAAGGTGCACGTTTAGGGGTGACCTGTCCTTGTCCACTATAGGCATAAATCCTAAAATTGGGACTCACAATCCAAGAATAAATGTATATGTAATTTGTATGATATTGCTAATTTCTCCTTTGTAGGTTTTAGACTGTTTTTCTATTCTCATTAGCCATGGAGGAGAAAACCTGTTTCCTCTAAACCTTTACTGACTGATTATAGCAGCAAATTTTTGCACTTTTGCTAAATCTGTAAGTGGAGAAATAGTATCTCAGTGTAATTTTAATTTGTTATATTTAGTTTTTTTCTTTTCCTATGTTGGATTTATATTTCTCTACTTTAAGTGAGTGTTCATATATTTTTACATAGTTGAGGAGCATTGACATTTCTTTTTTTTTCTTTGAACTGTTTATTCCTATGTCTTGCTCCATTTTCTATCGAGCTGTTGGAAATTTGTCTCTCTACTTTTAGGTATTCTTTGTATAAGAGGAGAATTAACCCTCTTTGATATAGTCTGACATCCATATTTTAATTGTCTGTGGTGTTCATTGTCTCCCACTGTCTTTTAGATCTTTATGTAGTCAGATGTATGAATCCTTTTCCTACAATCTTTCAAATCTTGGAAAGAGTTGCCCCGCCCCTAGGTTACAAAGGATATGTCTGAGTTTCTTCTAGTATTTATGTGGATTGATTTTTAGTGTTTATATTTGTAATGTATTTAGCATGTGAATGGCATGAAGACGTGGGTGCAGTTTTGTCTTTTTGTGTGGTTTTGTAGTTATCCCAATGCTGGTTATTAATTATTAGTTATTAGTTATTTCTCCCCATTGCTGTGAGATGCTCACAGATGCCTCATGGAAGATAAATGTAACATAATACAATTGAACTGGATACTCATGAATATAGTAGACCAATTTGGTCTATTTCTGAATTGTCTGTTTTTGTTTTCTGTTCTGTCTCTGTTCACACACACGTCCTACTGCCTTAATTATAGGGGCTAAAATATTTTACTGTCTGGTAGAGCTAGTCCTCTCTCATCGTTCTTCTGATTTTGACTCTACAGGCTAATTTTCTTTCTTCATTCATCCAAATGAATGTAATAGTCAACTATTTTAGCTGCAGGGAAAAAAGTGGTGACAAAAATTTTTAACTTATATTTATATAAAATCACGTTAAAGAAGTATCTATTAAATCAGTGTTGAATGTGGGGAATTGTCTCTTCTGCATCGAGGTATTTTTCTTCTTAGTGTACTACTAGAGATGTGTTGTAACAATCCATTTTCTCATATTGAACCACCCTAGTATTTCTGAAATAAATCACATGTAATTGTGGGGTATTACTTTTTAGTGTCTGACAATTTATTTGGGATTTTTGCATTATTATTCACAAATAAGACATGTCTGTAGCTTTATTTATTGGTTAAATCTTTGTTAACCTTTGGGATCAATATCATACTTGTGTCATAGAAAGAATTGGAAAGGTTTCCTTCTGTTTTAAGTCATCAGGAATAGTTTAAGAAAGGTTTAAATGAGATCCCCATGAAACCATCTGGGCCTGGTACTCTTTTGTAGGGGAACTCTTTACTTTGTTGTTTCTCCCATGGTGATTGAATTGTTTCATCTTTCTGTATTCATGGGACCTACATGGGTAGTAGACTACTGCAGGATTTCAGGGAGGAACACATAGGTCATAAGACTGAGGTGATGGTTTCCACTTACCCCCATTGACTCTTTTTCTTCTCCTTCCCTTTTTTATGCCCCAGAGGCTCCTGGTAGTGACATGGCGTACCCTGAGGACAACACTCTGAGGATTGTACTAGTGGGGAAAACTGGAAGTGGGAAGAGCGCAACGGCAAACACCATCTTGGGGAGTAGAGTCTTTGAGTCTAGAGTTGCTCCCCATGCTGCCACCTCCAGCTGTCAAAGAGCATCCCAGGAATGGAAGGGGAGGAAAATTGTTGTTGTTGACACCCCAGGGCTCTTTGACAACAAGGAGACCCTGGATACCACATGCAGGGAAATCAGCCAGTGTGTCCTCTACTCCTGCCCTGGGCCCCATGCCATCGTGTTGATCCTCCAGCTGGGCCGCTACACAGATGAAGAGCAGAAGACCGTGGCATTGATCAAGGCTCTCTTTGGGAAGCCAGCCTTGAAGCACATAATCATATTGTTCACTCGCAAAGATAACTTGGAGGAGCAGAGCCTGAGTGACTTCTTAGCAGATGCAGATGTGAAACTAAGAAACATCATCAGCGAGTGTGGGAACCGCTACTGTGCCTTCAACAACACAGCCTCAGACTGAGAAGGAAGCTCAAGTGCAGGAGCTGGTGCAGCTGATAGAGGAGATGGTGCAGAACAACGGAGGGGCATACTTTACCGATGCCATTTACAAGGACACAGAAAAGAGGCTGAAGCAACAGGCAAAAGTCCTGAGGAAGATCTACACTGATCAAGTAAATAATGAAATTAAACTTGTAGAAAAGGAATATGCTCATAAATCACAGGAAGAACGGGAGGAAAAAATAAAATCTCTAAAGAGGAAGTATGCTGAACAGACAAAAAATATCAGGGAAGAAGCTGAGAAGGGCATATTTGAACATGTTTTAAATGTGATTATGTGGGTGCTTTCAAAAATATGGTATATGTTTTGGTAGTAAAGTCCATTTCATTTTTTCTTTTGAATTTATGATGTTTTGCGATAGTGGTAGATTGTAGTTTCCATAGATAGCTGTGACAATAGCTTCTACTTATTCTTCCTATAACCTGACCCTGTTACTCCTGCCACTGAGTTGCGGGGCCTGTGTCCTCTACCTTGGAACTGAGCAGATCTGGGACTGTTTCAATTAATAGCAGATGGTTGAAGCAACACCTTGTGACTCTAAGGTTGCATATGGGCAATGCTTCCTTGCCCTGTTGGGTTTCTTGCCCTTGGAACTTGACTGTCATGTTGTGAGAAAGCCCAGGCTGCCTCTTGAGAGGCCCCCATGCAAAGAGCCTGAAGTCACTGGCCCACTTCCCAGCTCACCTTTCATTTGTGACTCACACCAACTTGCCTGCCATGCAAGTGAGGCAACACAGAAGCGGGCCCTCCGGTTGCCCTGCCATCTCAGGCGAAGTTGCAGAAAGCAAAGATGATCCATTCCCACTGAGTCCTGCCCAAATTGCAGCTTTATGAGAACAAATAAATGATGGCTTTTGTTTTTAACCACTGAGCTTCTGAATGGTTTGTTATGCAGCGAGAACTAACCAGAATGAAGCCTCTTCCCAGCTCTCAGTCCCCACCGCCTCCCCTTCCCACCTGTCCCTCTTCACACAAAGTTGGCATAATCAGGCAATGGCATATAGAGTTCAAAGACTCAGGAAAATTCAAATCAGAAATCCTGCACATGTTAAGTGTCTGAACCACTGGTCACATGTGTCGTTGCACTGCATGGCCACAAGTCCTATGTTAGGGAGGTATTGGGTTTCTGGAAAGATTGTTCTGTGGTTCATGGAGATCTAAAAGTCACAGGTTTCTTTTACTGTGTTTCTCTCTTTTCTTTTTTTAGGGACCATCCTAACTTAAGATGTCTCCAATTGTATCCGAAAAATCCCCATCTGGGCTACATATTTTTCATTTGCCTCTGCAGAATCACACTTCACCTTAGCTCTTTGCCCCATGAGGCTGATATATATGCACTTCATTGGTGGGATCTCTTGCTCTCTGACTTCTGCCTGGCTGGCCAATGGGAAGTCCAAGTCAGAGACCCTGTGGAAGTAGAAAAGCAAGGCTGGGGTATCCATTCTCCCACCTCTATCTCTGCTGGCCCATCTCTGACTAGCTGCAGTCCTATGCCAAAAGTCATAGCTCCTCCCTTGGTGGCCTTTGTACCCAACTCTCCTTCTGTGTTCCAGTCTTTGTTCACTCTCTTGTAATTTTTCACCGATACTAGTAATGTCCCTTGTGATTTGCAAATTCCCTGTGTCTACAGCTTGTAAGATGCTCTTTCTCTAAACTTTCTCCAAATACCTAATGAGAGAAGACCACCTTTTTCTTGCTAGAATCTGATTGATAAATCTTATGATGCCCACTTCTCTTTCAGAACGTCTTTATTTTTGTTGATGGCTTGAAATTCCCTCTAGTGTTTGTTTTCTTCCACCAGAAATATCTCTCCTTACCCTTCCATGGTGTGACATTTGCAGTGAGTAGATGAAAGGTTCTATCTTGCTAAAATAATAGAGAAAATTCAGTTAGATGGGTGACTTTCTGTCACTCATGAGGATTGCAGACCCTCCAAATCCAGATTATTAGAATTTTTACAGTCGTCCTTTTTTTTTTTGTCTGTGAACATGACTGAGAATATTTACCAATGAGTGAATATTAGGGAGACAGATTAGAGATTGAGTCTGGAAAACATAAGATTCTACATACCTGTTCTTTCTAAGATTCATCAGAAGTATTCAGAATGAAATAAAAACAACACGGAAGAAAAATCCTCTTATGAGGAAACATGTGTCAAATGATACAGCAAGACCAAAGTACTCTCTGCCATCATGCAATTCTTATGTTCAAAAGTACTTCCTTGTAAGTGACTCATCTGTGTGATAGTATCTCTAGGGAGCAAAGTATTCATGCCCTGTCTTGAGGTTTTTCACTTCAGAACCGTTTAAGGGATATTTTCCCTCAGAGATATGCAGAAGCATTCTTAATACAGTTAACCTGTGTGAGGGCTGTTTGAATGTGCAGCTTACGTGAGCTGATTTCTTTTTTCCCAACGTTAGGTTCTATTTTGAAAGGTAACACATACCCAGAGTAAAAACCAGTAAATCAAATAAATCATTATCTCTTCACTTGACAATTGAAATATTGCTCACTCACTTCTCTTAACATATTTTATGTCCCAGTTTTCCCTGAAGATGGTTCTATTTCAGTGCTGAAGACTGTGGTATTTCCAGCGTTTAATGTGTGTATGATCCCTGTTGTTGAAATATGTGATAGTCATGACCCACGATGGGGAATTTAAACAAGGATTCATAGAAGAAGACCTGAGGAAGGATTTAGGTGTGAAGTCTACTGTGAAGGATGTATAGGATGTGTCCATGTGGGTGATGGGTATGATGATCATGCTTCTGTTCAGAAACAGGAAAGTTCAGGGTGATAGTTAAGATTTTCAGGGGAAGGGTAGAGTCAGGAGCAACAGCGTTCAGTTAGGTTTGTGACAAGTTGAATATCAGATGTCAAAGGTAGAGTCCAATATAAACGACCTGCATTAACTTGAAATCTGGGTCCGAAGGTTATGTGAAAGGCTTAGGGTAAATGTGTCAGGGTGTTAACATAAGTATCTCCAATTTCAGCTGAATCTTTCTAATTGCCAATACCCCACAGTCAAAAGCTCTATGCCAGAAGATCCACATTGGATGCCCAAAGGAAGAAGCGAGAACCAGTTTTGTGAGATTTAGTCCTTCAACTAATTTGATAGATATTTGAAGGGGTCAAGAGGAAAAGACTTTTTTTTTTTTAGGTTTTATTTAAGTAATCTCTACATCCAATGTGGGACTCCAACTCATGACCATGAGGTCAAGGGTTGCATGCTCTTCCAACTGAGCCAGCCATCTCCCCAGTGCAGAAGGTGACCCAGGTGAAACCGTGTGACAGTATAAGGGAAGCCCCACAGGGACTCCTCTCTGCGTGCCATGTCCAGCGAGATGGAGGTTCCCACTTCCCGAAAGCCAGTAAGGTGGCCTCAGGACTTTGATGCTGCCAGAGGGATGTGGGTGGTGTATGTTAAGAGACTTGATGTGTGTCCTTTGGAGTTTGGCTTTGCTCCCTGCTGGTCCCATGGGATACATGAAGGCTATTGCTGTGTTTTGTGGAGGGAGCAGGGTCCACACGGTGGTGGCTGTCTTGGAAGCAGTCAAAACTTTCACTAAGGGGCGGGGGGTGGCAAGAGCTAGGTTCCTCATGTCAAATGTGGGCCACACAGTAGGGAGGCAGCCAAAGTCAGTTTGAAGGGGACTTGCCCAGGGGCCCAGCAGGGATCCCAGCAGCTTCTGTGTGGACCAGAGCTCTGGAAGTCCAGGCACCAGGAACAGACATTGAAGCAACCGGCGGGAGGGGAGAGAGTGGCTGTTGGACTTGTGATTGCAGATTCCCAGGGAAGACTCTCTAAAGACTCATTAAAGGTCTCCTGGGTGGGGAAAGAGCCACTAAGTATGCTGCCACCATCCCCCACCCCCACCAAGGCCAGACTACACCTGACTGGTCTTCAGTGTTCCTGCCTCTTCTCCCCCAGCCCATGAGCAATCAGAGCCAAGGCAAGGACAGGAGGAGAAGGGCAGGATGGGGAGAGCTCTAAGGAGCCCTGTCTACACTGCAGGTTCTTCTCAGGGAGCGGCATATGCCAGGGACAGTAGAAGCTTTACACTTCAGTGAAATTAAAATTTTTTTAAGTGCTTATTTATTTTTGAGAGAGAGAGAGAGGGAGAGACAGAGCATGAGCAGGGGAGCAGCAGAGAGAGAGGGAGACACAGAATCAGAAGCAGATATGTATTTTACGAATTAATTTTCAATCTTTCTCTTTCCTAATAGGCACACTGAAAGCTAAATTTTAATTTTTCATAAGCTTTGAAATGCAGTTATTTAATTACACTTCATTCCAAATATTGACCAGTTTCTGTTTTTGTCTCTTTTGACCCATCAGTTATTTAAAACTGTGTTCTCCAATTGCTAAACATATGACATTTTATTTACTTTTCTTTTAATTACATTGTGGTGAGGAAATGTTGTCTGTATTATTTTAATACTATAAAAATTTTAAGCATTTCTTCTTGGATAAATGTAAGAGTAATGATAATAAATGTTTCCTATGTACTTGAAAACAGCTGGCTGGAAGTTTTCTGAAATAGTCTACATATGCTCATTAGATCAGACTTATTAATCATGTTGCCTAAATCTTCTGTCTACTTTTTGATTTTTTTCTATCTTCCTGTTCTAGAAATGAGAGATGTGTGTTAAAATCTATCACCATACATGGAGATTTGTCTATTTCCTCTTGTGATTCGATTATTCCCTTTATACATGTGATGCCTCCCTTTGTGGTGCATAACATTGTAAAACCGTGTTTTATCTTGATGAATGGGACTACTTACACTACTTACATGAGCAGGGCAGGTGTTTTGAGACCGTGGTGTGCATTCAACTCATCTTCTCTGATCTCTCCCCTCTTTACCCTCCTCTGTGATTTTCCTTCTTATACAAGGGAACATCTCATATCTTTTATAATTTACAAATTTTTGTTCATTTTCTGCTCCTTCAAAGACCACTAAATGATTCAGAAAGGCAAGGATCCTTACCAGCTCTCATTGCTGATGTATTCAGTTGCCCAGAACAGTGCCTGGCACATGATAACCTCTTGATAATTATTGAATGAAAATTCTATGTAGTTTGATATTCTGTTCTTATTTGTTTAGAATTTGCTTGTAGGTTTACCTATACTGTTGCTTTCTAGTTTTCCCTCACTTAAGGTTTTTGACTTGAATTTCTTCTTCAGTCTCCTCCAAAACTCTTTATTTTTTTTTAACTGAAAACATTAGTGCATTTATCATAATTAAAACTTGTGACCTATTGGGATGCATGAAGTTTTATTTTTTACTTTCTATGTGTCCAACCAGTTCCATATTTCTCTTTCTTCCCCTTCCTCTTTGTGGTTTAACTTGAATTATTTAGTTTTTTCCCCCCACATTTTATGTTTTTCTCTACTGGTTTGGAAATTATCTATGCTTTTCCTGAAATCGCCCAGTGATTACAACATACATTCTTAACTTCTCAAAATCTCAAGAAATCTATATTTTAATCTTCTTCGTATACAACAAATTAGAACATTTTAATTCCATTCCCACCCTTAACCCCAATCTATATATTGTTATTGTTGAATGTTTAATTTTCTCATCCCCCCCCTTTAAACTTTATGAAGCATTAGTATTATTTTACATAGTTGGCATTCATTTAAACTTACTTTTTTTTTCTTTCATCTGTGACTTACTATCTGGATTACTTTCCTTTTGCCTCAGATACATTCTTTACAAGTTCCTCTAATGAGATTGTGCTGTTGGCAAGAACTCTCAGTCTCTGTTACCTGAAATGTGTGCATGTATTTTGTCCTTATTTTTGACAGTGATTCTGAGTCTAGGATTTCAGGTTGGCTGTTATTTTCTCTCAGCACACTGAAAATCTGCCTCCACTGTTTCTTGGCTTCCTCTGTTACTCTGCCTGGCTCAGTTGATATAGTGCCTGAGTCTTGCTCTCAGGGTCATGGGTTCAAGCCCCATGTTTGATGTAGAGCTTACTTAAAAAAATCAGGGGTGCTAGGGTGGCTCAGTGAGTTAAGCGTTCAGCTCTTGTTCTGTGCTCAGGTCATGATCTCACAGTTCTTGGGATCAAGCCCTACATTGGGCTCTTCACTGACAGCACAGAGCCTGCTTGGGGTTCTCTTTCTCTTTGCTCCTTCCAGCTCATGCTATATCTCTCTAAATTAAAAAAAAAAGTATAACTCCAAATATCCCTTCCTCAAATGTCATCTGTCTGTTCTTTCTTACTCCCTTTAAGATAGTCTTTCTGCTTTGATGGGCTACAGTTTTAGTATGTACTAAGGTGTGAATGCTTTCTTTCTTTCTTTTTAATGATTTATTTATTTTTTAATTTACCTCTTAGTTAGTTAGCATATTTACAACAATGTTTTCCGGAGTAGATTTCTTAATGCCCCTTACCCATTTAGCCCATCTCCCCTCCCACAACCCCTCCAGGAACCCTCTGTTTGTTCTCCATATTTAAGAGTCTCTTATGTTTTGTCCCCCTCCCTGTTTTTATATTAGTTGTTCTTCCCTTCCCTTATGTTCATCTTTTTTGTGTCTTAAAGTTCTCATATGAGTGAAGTCATATGATATTGGTCTTTCTCTGACTAATTTCACCTAGCAGAATACCCTCCAGCTCCAACCACATAGTTTCAAATGGCAAGGTTTCATTCTTTTCGATTGCTTGTAATACTCCATTGCATATATATACCACATCTTCTTTATCCATTCATCCATTGATATGGGCTCTTTCCATACTTTGGGCTCTTTCCATACTTTGGTTACTGTTAATAGTGCTGCTATAAACACTGGGGTGCATGTGCCCCTTCAAAACAGCACACCTGTATCCCTTGGCTAAATACCTAGCAGTGCAACTGCTGGGTTGTAAGGTAGTTCTATTTTTAATTTTTTGAGGAACCTCTATACTGTTTTCCAGAGTGGCTACACCAGTTTTCATTCCCACCAGCAGTGCAAAAGAGATCCTCTTTCTACACATCCTCACGAACATCTATTGTTGCCTGATTTGTTAATGTTAGCCATTCTGACAGGTATGAGGTGCTGTCTCACTGTGGTTTTGATTTGTATTTTCCTGATGATGAATGATGTTGAGCATTTTTTTTCATGTGTCAGTTGGCCATCTGGTTGTCTTCTTTGGAGAAGTGTCTATTCATGTCTTTTGTCCATTTATTCACTGGATTATTTGTTTTTTGGGTGTTGAATTTGATAAGTTCTTTATAGATTTTGGATACTAACCCTTTATCTGATATGTCATTTGCAAATATATTCTCCCATTCCGTCAGTTGCCTTTTACTTTGGCTGATTGTTTCCTTTGCTGTGCAGAAGATTTTTTATTTTGATGAGGTCCTAATAGGTCACTTTTGCTTTTGTTTCCCTTGCCTCTAGAGACGTGTTGAGTAAAGTTGCTGCAGCCAAGGTCAAAGAGGTTTTTTTTTTTTGCCTACATTCTCCTTGAGTATTTTGATGGTTTCCTGTCTTACATTTAGGTCTTTCATACATTTTGAGTTTACTTTTCTGTATGGTGTAAGAAAGTGGTCTAGGTTCATTTTTCTGCATGTCGCTGTCCAGTTTTCCCAGCATCACTTGCTGACAAGACTATCTTTATTCCATTGGATATTCTTTCCTGCTTTGTCAAAGATTAGTTGACCATACGTTTGTGGGTCCATTTCTGGGTTCTATATTCTGTTCCATTGATTTGAGTGTCTGTTTTTGTGCCAATACCATACTGTCTTGATGATTACAGGTTTGTAATACAGCTTGAAGTCTGGGAGTGTAGTGCCTCCAGCTTTGGTTTTCTTTTTCAAGATTCATTTGGCTATTCAGGGTCTCTTCTAGTTCCATACAAATTTTAGGATTGTTTGTTCTAGCTCTGTGAGGAATGATGGTGTTATTTTAATAGGTATTGAATTGAATATGTAGATTGCTTTGGGTAGTATTGACATTTCAACAATATTTGTTCTTCCTATCCAGGAGCATGGAATCTTTTTCCATTTTTCATAAACTTTCTAGTTTTCAGTGTACAGATTTTTCACCTCTTTGGTTGGATTTATTCCTAGGTATTTTATGTTTTTGGTGTAATGGTAAATGGGATCAATTCCTTGATTTCTCTTTCTGTTCTTCATTATTGGTGTATAGGAATGCAACCAATTTCTGTGCATTGATTTTATATCCTGCAACTTAGCTGAATTCATCAATCAGTTCTAGCAGTTTTTTCATGGAATCTTTTGGGTTTTCCATATAGAGTATCATGTCATCTGCGAAGAGTGTAAGTTTGACCTCCTCTTGGCCAATTTGGATGCCTTTTCTTTCTTTTTTTTTTTTTTTAATTTTTTTTTCAACGTTTATTTATTTTTGGGACAGAGAGAGACAGAGCATGAATGGGGGAGGGGCAGAGAGAGAGGGAGACACAGAATCGGAAACAGGCTCCAGGCTCTGAGCCATCAGCCCAGAGCCCGATGCGGGGCTCGAACTCACGGACGGCGAGATCGTGACCTGGCTGAAGTCGGACGCTTAACCGACTGCGCCACCCAGGCGCCCCACCTTTTATTTCTTTGTGTTGTCAGAAGTGCAGTCTTTTTTTTTCAATATATGAAATTTATTGTCAAATTGGTTTCCATACAACACCCAGTGCTCATCCCAAAAGGTGCCCTCCTCAATACCCATCACCCACTCTCCCCTCCCTCTCACCCCCCATCAACCCTCAGTTTGTTCTCAGTTTTTAAGAGTCTCTTATGCTTTGGCTCTCTCCCACTCTAACCTCTTTTTTTTTTTCCTTCCCCTCCTCCATGGGTTTGTGTTAAGTTTCTCAGGATACACATAAGAGTGAAACCATATGGTATCTGTCTTTCTCTGTATGGCTTATCTCACTTAGCATCACACTCTCCAGTTCCATCCACGTTGCTACAAAGGGCCATATTTCGTTCTTTCTCATTGCCATGTAGTACTCCATTGTGTATATAAACCACAATTTCTTTATCTATTCATCAGTTGATGGACATTTAGGCTCTTTCCATAATTTGGCTATTGTTGAGAGTGCTGCTATAAACATTGGGGTACAAGTGCCCCTATGCATCAGTACTCCTGTATTCCTTGGGTAAATTCCTAGCAGTGCTATTGCTGGGTCATAGGGTAGGTCTATTTTTAATTTTCTGAGGAACCTCCACACTGCTTTCCAGAGTGGCTGCACTAATTTGCATTCCCACCAACAGTGCAAGAGAGTTCCCTTTTCTCCACATCCTCTCCAGCATCTATAGTCTCCTGATTTGTTCATTTTGGCCACTCTGACTGGCGTGAGGTGATATCTGAGTGTGGTTTTGATTTGTATTTCCCTGATGAGGAGCGATGTTGAGCATCTTTTCATGTGCCTGTTGGCCATCCGGATGTCCAGAAGTGCAGCCTTTTGATTTGACATCTGAGCTGGGATACACAGCACAGCACTCCAGAATGAAGAGAGAGCCCACAAGCTGGAAGAAGGACCTTAAGAAACACCCAGATAACTTTTGTTTCGGTATTTCTGTTATCCTCCCCCTCCCTAACACCCATCACCAACACCAACTTGTGTCCAAAGATGGTTTTTAAAAATTCTGTGATTTCTCTTCTCCCTTTACAAGAAGCTCTTTCCTATTCCCTGTCCTAAAAGGATAAACAAAGAACTCTTCTTACAAGAGAAGTCTGTCTTGCTCACAGTGTTGTACATTTTGATGTGTTTTGATGTGTTTTGATGACTTTGTAAGGGTGAAATTGTAGTGTAGGGCTAACATGTAGCTTGAGAGATAACAGCTTTGTGTTGACACTGTAGCTTGAAAAATAACAGCTTTGTTCTGACACTGAAGGTTAAGAGATAACAGCCTTGCTTTACTCTTGTAAATTAGGCTTCACCAATGAAGGAAACAAAAGTTCAAAGAAAAGAGCATCAGAGGCAGGGTCAAGGAGATCCACTGGTTGCAACTTAATGGCAGAAAGTCTAAAATAGTCACCTCATCTGGGAACTGTTTCTAACTCATCTGGGAACTATTTCTCTGTTTTGTTCCCAGGTGATGATAAAACGATGTAATCGGCTATAAAAACTCTGTACCCCCGCTGTTCGAAGCCGCACTCTGATAAAGAGTGTTGCTCCCGATAGGTCGGCCTTGACTCTCATTGCAATAAACTTTGTTGTGACTGTCACTGGTGCCTGTAGCATTCTGTTTCAGGAGTCGTGTGAATGCAACAACTTCCCGTCAGAGGAGCCTGTCCTGAACAACTAGCATTTTCAGCCTGTCCTTGTCAAAGTTTTCTCCAGTAATTTTGTTAGGAAACACTATTCAGGAAGAAAATTGGTTTTATGGAAGATTCATGAATCAGGCAGCATCTCATCCTGCAAATAGGGGGGCTCTCCACTGAGCTACAGAAGAAAGGTCTTTAAAGGCAGGGAGAGGGCATTAAAAGAGAAGACAAAGAAAGGAATTTATTAGCAAGGAATGCGGTGTTTAGGCAAGTCTGGCTTCTTAAGGGGAGTGGAAGGGGTCTGTCAGTAAATCCTCAGTATCCCAGGGGAAGGCCACCCTGAAGGAGTGCTAACAGACCACCAGAAGTGCATGATTGTGTGGAGAAAAGGGAACAATCTGAAGATGAGCCCAAATGTGGAGAGCAGAGAAGCCTTGGGAAATAGGGCAGAGAAACCAAGTGGCAAGTGTGCAGAAGAGAAGAAACTGTTGGCTACACGAGGTTGAGGTTTCCAGTACCGTCCACCTCCCTAAAACCACACATTATGTTCCTCTATGGCAGGAATTCACATTGAATGGCAACCTCTAACAGCGGTCTGTGCTGCAGCCCCGGTGACCCCAGGAGCAGCTGCGGTGAGATCAGTGAGATCCAGTCCTCCCGGGCTGGGCTGGGGGAGGACAGCGAGCAGAGGGGTTCTCTTGTGCTGACAGCCAGCCCTCATCCGGCTGGAGCAAAATGTTTCCACCCCTGTATCTGATCTCCTCTTCATCTCCTCTGCTTTTTCTTTCCTGTTCACCCTGTCCACTCTCTCTGGGTAAAACGCCTTTCTGTTTCTCCTCCCGTGATTTCCCTACTCCTCCTCGCTAGGGAGATGCCCTCAGGCTGTCCCGAAGTTGGAGTCTTGCATAGGGATGCTAACTAAATAATAATCTGAACTCCCATCCACATGTTTCCTTTGATAATCTTAGCCATTCTGTATTCAGTGTTCTCGGTTTATGGAAATCTACCTGTCTCAGGCCAGGGATCTGGTTATCATGTGTGGACTCTGCATTGGGGGTGGTTTTGTTAATCCTTGGAAGGAGGTGGGGACCAACTACAGATTTTGTGGAACCCAGAGCTGGAGCTTCTGCAATATCTCTCCTCTGCTCCATTGGCATTTTTAAAAGAGTATTCCAATTGACAGAGTAGATGGAAGGGGACCAAATGGAAGCAGAGAGACCAGCTGGGAGACTCTGGAGGTCTGGATTCTGATGGTAGTGGGAGCTAGTGTGGTGGCCTTCAAAGTGGAGGGAGAAAAGTAGACAGATTTGCAGGTGGAGCTCAGAGAATGTGCTGATATGGAAAGGAAAGGGAAAGCAAGGGAAGGGAAGGGAAGGGAAGAATCGAGGGCAGTTGCTAGATTTTGGGTCTAAGGGACTGGATCAATGCTGTTGGTGTCTCTGACAAATAAATGCAGTTTATAGTAGTGTCTCTAATGTTGTGAGTATCATAACATATGCATTATGTTCACGGAGAGATGGATGGCTATAATACAGGATTCCCATTCAGGAATCAGCCTTATTCAAGGGCTGTTCTGGCAGGGTCTGCCTCCTTGAAGAAACAGGCTTTCAAATATGATTCACACTTATCTTCCACCTGGGTCGAGGGCGGTTCTGTGCTTTATAAATCCTGAAGATGGGGACCATATAGAGACAGTGAAGAGATATGCAATGAATTACTGAAAAGAAATGCAGAAGAGCTATATAGATGATTTGTTGTTTAACTTAAGGCACAGTTATTCTGAAAAATGTGAGAATTGTTATGCTGAGCTGGGATTACCTGTCAACTGTCCTAGGAAGTAGAATATGCTTAATCTAGTGAAGCTAAGAAAGTATAACTCTACTAATGCACTCAACTGTATTCGTTTTTTCTTTCGTTAAAAATTAAAAAAATTATTCATTTGTGTGTGTGTGTGTGTGTGTGTGTGAGAGAGAGAGAGAGAGAGAGAGAGAGAGAATGAGCATGGGAAGGGCAAAAAGAAGGAGAGGGACATGCAGAATTGGATACAGGCACCAGGCTCTGAGATGTCAGCACAGAGCCCAAAGCTAGACTGGAACCCATAAATAGCGGGATCATGTCCTGAGTAGAAGCCCAGCACTCAACCGACAGACCCACTCAGGTGCCCCTCCATATTTTTAAGAAACAGAGACGGAGAAGAGAGGAAGAAGGAGACAAAGAGAGAAAGAGAGAGATAATCTTAAGCAGACTTCATGCTCAGCATGCAGCCTGATGTGGGACTCAACCCAAAAATTCTGGGATCATGTCCTGAGCCGATATCAAGAGTCCAATGCTCAATCGACTGAGCCACCCAGGTGCTCCGTTTCTTTAATTTTTTGTGTATCAAGAGATTTTGTAATAATCTTAGAGAAATGTCGGTATTTTCTGGCTATAATTCTTTAATGTCTTAATTCAGAATATAAAAGCTTCACTGGATTCTAAGCTAAGGTTTTTAACTTTAAATATAAAGTACATTGTTCTCTCTCATGTCACAATCCCTGACAGGGTGGTTGCACACACGAAATAGAAAAAGACACTTTGTCTTTCCACACAAGCATCCCTTTTGTGCCCTGAAAGGTTGTGTTGGCCTGTGTAGCCCCCCTGGCTGGCTTCTTAATGGCAGAAGAAAATTTCCATTTTGAATAAAAATGGTGTGGCAGGGGTCTCCCACTGAGATGCCCCCAAGTCAAATTTTGTGTTACTTGCTGCATTGCTCTTATGAGGAACAACTACCAGCAGCAGCAGCTCAGAATTCTCTTCTTAAACTACAGTATTTTGTTTCCTCTTCTGTGAGCTACTTAGAGCCCACAGAAAAATCTCTTACCCAGGAAGAGTTAGTAGCTCCAGGAAATCCTGGAAAGTACTTGGGCATTCCCCAAGTATTGGAAGAGAACTTCAGGCTTTCTATACACTTCGAATAGGCTTCTTTAGAAGCCTTCTATAGAGTTCCTGGGAGTGCAGCAGTCACTTATGGGAGGGGACCCAGGGGCAACAGAGGAGGGGTGTGTGTGAGGGGAAAAGGGGGGCCCTATAAGGAAGCAGCTGGAGGTCCATCCTAATGCTGTGGCTTTTGTTTCTTGATGTACCAGGGCTTAGAGACCAAGATGGAAGAGCTTCACAGCTGAGACTTGTCTTAGTGGGTAAGATCGGAGCAGGGAAAAGTGCCACAGGCACCAGCATCCTCAGAGAGAAAGTGTTTCATTCCAGCATTGCGGCAACATCAGTCATCAAGACCTGTAACAAAGGGAGCAGCAGGTGGCAGGGAAGAGAAATTGTGGCCGTGGATACGCCTGTCATTTTTGACACTGAGGCACAGGATGCTGCACCTGCAAGGAGATTGCTCCCTGAATCTTCCTGACCTCCCCAGGGTCTCATGCTCTGCTCCTGGTGGTCCTGCTGGGCCGTTACATGCAAGAAGAGCACAAGGCCATGGAAAAGATCCTGCAAATGTTTGGACTCAGAGCTAGGAGATACATGATTCTCTTATTCACCCGGAAAGATGACTTGGATAGCATCAATTTCCATGAATACTTAAAGGAAACACCAGAAGGTATCCAAGAGCTGGTGGGGAAGTTTAGTGATCGCTACTGCATTTTCAACAATCTAGTGACAGAAGCTGAGCAGGAGGCCCAGAGAAACCAGCTGCTGGCCCTGGTCCAGTGAGTGGTGGCTGAGCATGAAGGAAGATGCTACACTAATAAGATGTACCAAAAGGCCGAAGAGGAAATTCAGAAACAAATACAAGTGATGCAAAAACTTTACAGAGCAGAGCTAGAGAGACAGAGGGTGCAGATAAGAAGGGAGTTTGAAGACAAAGTCAGAAAGCTGGAACATAAACTGGAGTGACAGAAATGAAGCAAAACATGGAGAGAGAATTGGCAGAGAAAGAGGTTTTCTATGTCCTAAAGCAACAAAATTCCAGTTATCAAATTGAGAGTCAATGTTGACTACTTGAATTTATCATAGGAGCACTGAAGAAGGCTTTTTTTTTCTTTCACCTGTTTATGGAAGATTAACTTGAATGAGAAGATCTCCTTATTTCCTACCCATTTTGTGCTGGCCCTCCCCAACCCCTCACCCCCCAACTCATTCACCAACCTTGGAGCACTCTTCCTTCTGTCTCTCAGACTCTCAAGACTAAGGGGTATAATCAGGTTCACTGTTGGCGATTGGTAGATATTTGATTGACTTAACAGGGGAGGGACAAATTCTCAATTTGTGGAACTCCAGAGTAGAACGTATTGATGCTCTTCTAAGAAGATGACCCCAAACTTTACCTATTTATCCTGAATAAAATCTAGATTCTTTCTAGATTGGTGTACCCTCTCCCTTTGTGACTTCTACTCACTTGTTTTTGCCTTTGGGACACAGTGATCACCTTCCCCATATAGTTTGTTAGAAAGATTGGTTCTTTGGGGTGCCTGCCTGGCTTGGTCGGTTAAATGTCCGACTTGAGATCAGGTCATGATCTCATGGTTGTGAATTCGAGCCCCACGTGGGGCTCTGTGATGACAGCTCAGAGCCTGGAGCCTGCTTCAGATTCTGTGTCTCCTTCTCTCTCTGCCCCTCCCCCACTTGTGCTCTATCTCTCTCTGTCTCTCAAAAATAAATAAATTTAAATAAATAAATACAAAATAAAAAAAGAAAGATTGGTTCTTTGTGTTGGATAATCTATTGATGGAGATGCTTATAGAATTCTTTCCAGATGAATGGAAATTTATTTGGTAACAGTTTTACAGAAGGATTCAAATTGTTCCTTATAAGCTGTCCACTGAAGAACAAAGAGTTTTTTGGAAAATAGGCCTCTCAGAACTCAACTAAGTGAAATGCCAGAAAGAGCAGTTGAAAGACAGAGATTCAACACAGAAGAGAACTGTTTGCTCTATTCAGATATATCTACAGCAACTCTTTGACTGACTTCAATGCAACATATTTGCTGAATAACCAGTTATCTCCTTTTCATGTGAAACTAACTGTTGCCACTTCACCTCCATCACCTCAGACCTTTATTGCTTACTGCACATACCGCCCCCTCCCAGTTGAATTATTTGTTTGTTGTTATTATAATAAAAATTTTCTGTTCTCTCATATTTATATAAAATTGGAGTGCTCTTTTTCTTGGAAAACATCTTTGCTATAATTTTCTTTATTATTTTCTTTGAAATGTATTTATTGATTTATTTGAGAGAGCATGAGCAGGGGAGAGGCAGAGATCAAGAGAATCCGAAGCAGGCTCCACACATCAGTGCAGAACCCAATGCAGGGTTGAACCCACAAACCATGAGATCATGACCAGAGCTGAAACCAAGAGTAGGATGTTCAACCGACTGAGCCTCCCAGGCACTCCACTTTTGCTACCTATTCTAAGAACACAGGGGTGAGTTTCACTTTTTGGTAAAAGTTCAAGATGATTTCGGAACTAGTCTTGGTCTACCCTCAAGATATTTCTCCTCCTTTTCCTTGGAAGTTCCCAGCCACATCCTTAAACCCTCTGCCAGTCAAACACCACATTCTCCTTGGATTCATTCATTATGCACTGATAGAAATTATGTGTAACCAAGGCTTCAGAGGCCTTTCTGGTTTTCCTGGAGCAAAAATTCCTTTTAATATATGGATAGCAGTGGGAGGGTCTTTATCCCTTTTCTACTTTTCTACTTGGTCCTTCTCACATAATCCATTCTAGCATTTCCCAAAGCACATTTACATGTTGTACCAATATGTTCTAGTAGTCATATGTGACTTATGGAAACTCTCCTTACTCTGCCATCTTGAAATTGGCTTCTCCATGTCCAAACCCATTTTGCCTGAAGGGACATTATCTCTCCCAGTTTTCCTCAACACACATAGGTTTAGACTGTACTTTTAGTTAATCTTGAGGATAAGAGAAGCACAACACAAAGAAGCTCATAATCCCTTTAGAAATAGTCACTCAGGAGAAGGGCCAAGATGGCAGAGTAGCATGAAAGTTTTCTGCTTCTCTTGACCCCGAAATATAGGTAGATAAGCACCAAAGCATTTTTGCACACCCAGAAAATGTACCTGAGGATTAATACAACAATCTGCATAACCTGAGCCACAGAACTTGGCACGTACGAGGCACAGAAAGGTGATTTGGGGAGAGAGAACCCAAGGAGGGTAGGGAGTTGTTTTTGCTTGTGTAGAGAAGGACAGATACAGGGGATAGAGTACAGGAAAATAGTCCCCCCAAAAGCAGCTGGAGAGAAAGAGAAAGAGTGGAAACACCCATAAGGGACTGACCAGGAAACATAGGAAGGATAAAGCAGAGTTTCAATACCATTAAGGGGGACTCTATAAACAGGGGAACACAGAGTTGGAAACTCTGCAGCTCAATACTTGGCGATGCTGTGGTGGGGAGGGCGAATCCCTAGGAGCAGACAGTGAGGTCTGAGGGCTCCTCAGGCCACATGGCGAGAGGTGGTTACCCTGATAAGAGGACATTTGGTAGAGGCTGTGTGGCCTACCCACAGTCAAAGGTCCCAGCGGACTTCAGAGAACAGCTATTTGCTGGTGTTGGAACAAGGGCGTTAAGGGTGGTGAAGTCTGGCACCACATGTATGTTGTGATTTGTCATAATCTCTGAGACGCTGCTGCTACATGATCACGTGAAAATTTTGTGGGGCAGGTTGGCAGTAGTAGTCTCTGGGCATCTGCAGTAGCGCCACCACACAAACGTTCCCAGGAGCCACCAGCACCTGGCCATTGCTTGGCAAGACACTTCCACAGAGGGTCAGAGTGGGTTCAAGCTCCAGGGCCCTCAGAAATGAGGAGTTTGGAAACACAGCTCCATCTGAGATAAAATTCAGAAGGGAGGTGCCACTTGATTGCTTGGTCATGGATAATGTAGAAGTGGGGAGTGGATGGAAGCTGGAGACAAAGGACGGTTGCATGTTTGCCCGTGGGTGAGAGCACAGAGTTCTGATTCTGGAGACTGGGTACCTGGGTGACGCCATTTACACCTCTCCCATGCATGCGCATTCACACATACACATGCCACATGATCCACACCAGTAACCCTAGCAGCGTCATACAGTGGAGAACAGAGCGATTACACCAAGCCCCATCCAACTGCACTAACGAAGCTCTAGAGGACTACAACAAGTCTCTCCACCTGCTTAGTGTATTCTCTGGACTATAAAGTGCTCCATAGTTCAACTTCTAGGGGAAACTGGATGTAATTTCATTCATATTTCATTCTGTTTGCTGATCCATTTATTTAATATTTTTTCTCTTCCTTTCTTGTTCTTGAGTACAAAAAGAAAAATTATTTTTATTTTCCATTTTTATAAAAAATATTTTCCTTAAAATTTTCTACTGCATTTTTTACTTCTTTTGTAAATTTTTACTCTATTTTACTTTCATAATTTCATTTTATTCAATTTTATTGTATTATTTATAAAAAATATTTTCGGGGCGCCTGGGTGGCGCAGTCGGTTAAGCATCTGACTTCAGCCAGGTCACGATCTTGCGGTCCGTGAGTTCGAGCCCCGTGTCAGGCTCTGGGCTGATGGCTCAGAGCCTGGAGCCTGTCTCCGATTCTGTGTCTCCCTCTCTCTCTGCCCCTCCTCCATTCATGCTCTGTCTCTCTCTCTGTCCCCCCCCCAAAAAAAAACGTTGAAAAAAATTATAAAAAATATTTTCAAATGTTTCCTACTTTTTTCCCCATCTTTTTCTTTTCTTTTCTTTCCCCCTTTCCTCTGTTACATCAAGCTCCTTTCAACAATCAGACCAAAACACACTTAGGACCTAATATCCTTTATGTGATATTTTTGTATTGTTTTTAATTTTTAGTTTTTCTTTTATTAATCCTTTTCTTCCTAAACAAAGGAATTCACCCCCAAAAAAGAACAGGAAGCAATGGCAGCCAGGGACTTAACACGGATATAAGCAAAATGTCTGAACCAAAATTTAGAATCTCGATAGTATGAATACTAGCTGAAGCTTAAAAAAGCATAGAATCCCTTTCTGTTGAGATAAAATAATTAAAATTTGTCAGTACTAAATTAAAAATGCTAGAACTGAGATACATCTCAAAAGGTTGCCATGGCGGCAAGGATGGATGAAGCAGAGTAGCAAATCAGCGATGTAGAGGACAAACTTCTGTTGAATAATGAAGCAGGAAAAAAAAAGAGGGAAACGAAGGCAAAAGAGTATGATATAAGATTTAGAGAACTCAGAGACTTATTAAAGAGGAAAAACATCTGAATAATAGGGGCCCCAGTAGATGAGAGAGAAAAAGGGGTAGAAAATTTATGTGAACAAATCATTGCAGAAAACTTTCCTAACCTAGGGAAAGACACAGACATCAAAATACAGGAAGCACAGAGAACTCCCATTAGATTCAACAAAAATCAAAGATCAACAAGGCTTATCATAATCAAATCACAAAATACACAGACGAGGAAAGAATTATGAAATCAGCAAGGGAAAAAAGTCCTTAACCTACATGGGAAGCCAGATCTGGTTCTCAGCAGACTTATCCACAGAAACTTGGCAGGCCAATAAGGAGTGGCAGGATATATTTGATGTGCTGAATCAGAAAAATATGCAGCCAGGAATTCTTTAAAAATTTTTTTTTCAACGTTTATTTTTTATTTTTGGGACAGAGAGAGACAGAGCATGAACGGGGGAGGGGCAGAGATAGAGGAAGACACAGAATCGGAAACAGGCTCCAGGCTCCGAGCCATCAGCCCAGAGCCTGACGCGGGGCTCGAACTCACGGACCGCAAGATCGTGACCTGGCTGAAGTCAGACGCTTAACCGACTGCGCCACCCAGGCGCCCCCAGCCAAGAATTCTTTATCCAGCAAGACTGTTATTCAAAATAGAAGGAGAGATAAAGAGTTTCCCAGACAAATGAAAAATAAAGAAGTTTGCGACTACCAAACCAGCCCTGCAAGAAATTTTAAGTGGGATTATCTGAGGGGAGAAAAGATGAACCAAAACAAAAAAAGACCAAAAGCAACAAAGACTAGAAAGGACCAAAGAACATCCCCAGAAACTCGAACTCTACAGGCAACAAAATGGCAATAAATTCATAAATTTCAGTACTCACTCTAAATGTCAGTGGACTAAATGTTCCAATCAAAAGACATAGGGTAACAGAATGGATAAGAAAACAAGATCCATCTTTATGCTGTTTGCAAGAGACCTATTTTAGACCTAAAGTAACCTTCAGATAGAAAGTAAGGGGATGGAGAACCATCTCTCATGCTAATGGTCTCCAAAAGAAAGCCAGAGTAGCCATCCTTATATCAGACAATCTAGATTTCAAAATAAAGACAGCAACAAGAGATGAAGGAGGGCATTATATCATAATTAAGGGGTCTATCCATGAAGAAGGCCTAACGATTGTAAATGTTTATGCCTCCACCATGAAAGCACCCAAATATAGAAACCAATTAATCACAACCATAAAGAAACTCATTGATAATAATACCATAAGAGTAGGGGACTTCAAAGCCCCACTTACAGCAATAAACAGATCATCTAAGCAGAAAACCAATGAAACAGTGGCTTTGAATGACACACTGGACCTGTGGACTTAACAGATATATTCAGAACATGTCATCCCAAAGCAGCAGAATACACATTCTTCTCAAGTGCACATGGAACATGCTCCAGAATAGGTCACATATGGGACACAAATCAGCCCTCAACAAGTACAAAAAGATCGAGATCATACCGTGCATATTTTCAGACTACAGCACTATGAAACTCGAAATCAACCACAAGGAAAAATTTGGAAAGACAACACATACATGGAGAGTAAAGAACGTCCTGCTAAAGAATGAATGGCTTAACCCAGAAGTTAAAGAGGAGATTAAAAGTACATGGAAGCCAATGAACATAACACCACAGCCCAAAACCTCTGGAACTCAACAAATGTGGTTATAAGAGGGAAGTATATAGCAATCCAGGCCTTCCTAAAGAAGGAAGAAAGGTCTCAGGTACACAACCTAACCTTACACCTTAAACAACTGGAAAGAGAACAGCAAATAAACCCCAAACCATCAGGAGATGGGAAATAATAAAGAGCAAAGCAGAAATCAATGCTATGAAAAACAAAAACAAAAAACAGTAGAACAGATCAATGAAACCAGAAGCTGGTTCTTTGAAAGAATTAACAAAATTGATAAACCCTTAGCCAGTTTGATCAAAGAGAAAAAGGAAAAAATGCAAATAAATAAAATCAAGAATGAAAAAGGAGAGATCACAACCAACACAGCAGAAATACAAACAATAATAGGCGAATATTAGGAACAATTATATGCCAATAAATTGGGCCATCTGGAAGAAATGGACAAATTCCTAGAAACATATAAACTACCAAGACTGAAATAAGAAGAAATAGAAAATTTGAACAGACCCATAGCCAGTAAAGAAATTGAATTAGTAATCAAAAATGTCCCTACAAACAGGAGTCCAGGGCTGTAGGGATTTCCAGGGGAATTCTACCAAACATTTAAAGAAGAGTTAACACTTATTCTTTTGAAGCTTTTCTAAAAAATAGAAATGGAAGGAAAGCTTCCAAACTCAATCTACGAGGCCAGCATTATCTTGATTCCCAAACCAGACAAAGATCCCACTAAAATGAGAACTACAGACCAATTTCCCTGGTGAATATGGATGCAAAAATTTCCAACAAGATACTAGCCAACTGGACCCAACAATACATTAGAATAATTATTCAGTACGATCCATGGGATTTATACCTGGGATGCAGGCCTTGTTCAATATCCACAAACCAATCAATGTGATACATCACATCAATAAAAGAAAGGAAAATAGTCACATGACCCTCTCAATAGATGCAGAGAAAACATTTGACACAATACAGCGTCCTTTCTTTATAAAAACCCTCAAGAAAGTAGGGATAGAAGAATCATACCTCAAGATCATAAAAGCCATATACAAAAGACCCACTGCTGATATCATCCTCAATGGTGAAAAACTGAGAGCTTTCTCCCTAAGGTCAGGAGAAGGACAAGGATGTCCACTATTGCTAGTGTTATTCAACACAGTATTGGAAGCCCTAGCCTTAGCAATCAGACAACACAAAGGAATAAAAAGCATCCAAATTGGCAAGGAGGAAGTCAAACTTTCACTCTTTGCAGATGATATGATACTCTATATGGAAAACCCAAAAGATTCCTCCAAAGAATTCTTAGGACTGATATATGAATTCAAAAGTCACAGGATATAAAATCAATGCACAGAAATCGATTGCATATCTATACACCAGTTATGAAGCAACAGAAAGAGAAATCAAGGAATCAATCCCATTTACAATTGCACCAAAACCCATAAAATACCTAGGAATAAACCTAACCAAAGAGGTGATAAATCTATACACTGAAAATTATAGAAAGCTTATGAAAGAAATTGAAGAAGACACAAAAAATGGAAAAATATTCCATGTTCATGCATTGGAATAACAAATATTGTTAAAATGTTGATAGTACCCCAACAATCTACATATTCAATGCAATCCCTAACAAAATAACACAAGCATTTTTACAAAGCTGGAACAAACAATCCTAAAATTTGTATGGAAACATAAAAGACCCCGAATAGCCAAAGCAATCTTGAGAAAGAAAAGCAAAGCTGGAGGCATCACAATTCCAGATTTCAAGATGTATTACAAAACTGTAATAATCAAGACAGTATGGCACAAAGATATAAAACAGATGAACATAAGGGAAAGGAAGCAAAAAATAATATAAAAACAGGGAGAGGGACAAAACCTAAGAGACTCTTAAATATGGAGAACAAACAGAGGGTTTCTGGAGGGGTTGTGGATGGGGGGATGGGCTAAATGGGTAAAGGGCATTAAGGAAGACACTTGTTGGGATGAGGACTGGGTGTTATATATAGGAGATGAGTCACTGGATTCTATTCCTGAAATAATTATTGCACTATATGCTAACTAAGGAATGAAAATTTTAAAAAGAAGTAATAATTAAAAAAAAAATAGTCACTCAGATTGAGATAGATTTGGTTTCACTGTAGAATGTGCATACACTTTGCATCTACTGTTTTCATTATTGGAATTTTAGCCAAAGTTCCATTATGAATTTAACATCCTACTGTATTATAACCTTCTGTGAGCAAATATTTAAACAAAGAGACACACATACCTCCCAATAAAAAGTAAATACAGGTTTAATCTGAAAAAAAATGTCTTTAACTGCAGCGATTCTTTCCTAAGTACATTCAATTATTGTCACCTTTGCATTCAGGTTAATGCTGTAGATGAGGCAAAGCCAAAGGTTCTACTCCTAAGAAGCACTAGGGAGATGAGAGTCCCACGTGAAATACCCTGAGAGGGGCACCTGAGGGGTTCAGTCAATTAAGTGTCCATCTTCGGCTCAGGTGATGATTGCACAGTTCATGAGTATGAGCCCTGCATGGGCTCTGTGCTGAGGGCTTGGAGCCTGGAGCTTGCTTCAGATTCTGTGTCTCCCTCTCTCCCTGCCCCTCCCCAACTCATGCTCTGTCTCTGTCTCTGTCTCTCTCAAAAATAAAATAAACATTAAAAAATATTGAAATACCTTGAGAGCAGTGATGCCCATTTGTCTCCCATGGCAGAATGCAGGTAGAAAGTCCTTGATAGATATTACACATGGTGGTTCACACAATAGGAGAATGACATGTGCGACACATTCACTTCTCTCCAGCATTAAGAGTTTATATCTATTTATCCATTCATTAACATTCATTGATTGTTTTACTTCAGGGTAGATTTTATACCATAATACTACAATGAGAATCTAAGAGCACCGGGCTGGCTCAGTCGGTTGAGTGACTGACTTTTGATTTCAGCTCAGGTCATGATCACACCATTGGTGGGCTGGGGACCCATATCCGGCTGTACGCTGACAGCTTGGAGCCTGCTTGGGATTCTCTCTCTCCCTCTCTTTCTGCCCCTCCCCTGCTTGTGCTCACTCTCCCTTTCCTCCGTTTCAAAGTAAATAAATAAACAAAACAACAACAAAAGAGTACACTGAGAATTTAGAGATAAGTAAAACAAAGTCCCTTTGGAGACTGGCTTCACTCACTCAGCATAAAAACTTTGAGAATAATCCATGTGGTGTGTGTCCATAGCTTGTCTTCTTTAATTGCTGACTAGGATTCCATCTTATGGATGCACCACAGTTTATCACTTCTTTTTTATTTAGTCTTATGCCCATAATTGACTGCTCTTATCTCATTGCATTGGCTAAGACGTCTATCACGATGTTGAATAGTAAAGGATGGACATGGCTTGCTTTGTTCCTCAATATATCTTCAGTGATTCCCAGTTAAGTAAGTGAGATACTGGATTACAGTAGTTTGTATTTGTATTTGTATACACAAATTTGTATTTGTGTGTGTATAAATATTTTAAACAAGTATTCTCCACTTTTTATAAAAGTTTTTAAAATTTATTTTGAGAAAGAGAGAGAGAGAGAGAGGGAGGGAGAGCGAGCATGTGTGAGCAGGGGAGTGGCAGAGAGAGGAAGAGAGAATCCCAAGCAGGCTCCACACTGTCCCAAAGAGTCAGATGCGCTGCTCAATCCCAAGAACTGTGAGATCATGACCTGAGCTGAAATTGAGTCAGACATGTAACCAACTGACCCACCCAGGTGCCCCTGTCTACTCTTTTCTTGAGTGAATAGCTATTATATTATTTATCATGAAAAGCTGTTAAATTTTGTCAAAGGCTTTCACAAGTCATCTATGGAAATAACCTTATGATTATTTTTCCTTAAGTCTATTGATAAGGTGAATGACATTAATAGATTTTCCAATAACGAATCAATTTTTCATTTATGTTTAAGAATGTGGTGTTGGAGTCTATTTGCTAGTATTTTATTTGGTATTTTTGTTTTGATACTCATGAGAGATATTGGTTTATAGTTTCATCTTTTTGTATGGTCTTTATCAAGCTTAGGTATCAATGCTATACTTCTTTTGAAAAAGCAGTTAGGAAAATTTCCCTTCACTTCCAATGTTCTGCAACAATTTAAAGAGCACTGGGACTATCTGAATGTTGAAGGTTCAGAAGAACTCCCATGCAAAACCATCTGGCCTTGGTACTTACTTTGTGGTGTGGTCCCTGAATGGCTTTCTCAATCTCTTCCATGTAAATTGGTCTATTTCACCTTCATCTGTCTAGTGGAAATAGTTTTGCTAATCTGTATTTCCCCAGGAAAGTTATCCATTTCATCCAGATCTTCACATTTATTTGCAAAGAAGTCTTAAATTTTAAAAATTTCTTCTGATTTAGTTGTCACAACCTCTCATCATATTGAAAATTTTATTTGTGTCCTTTTCCCCTTTTCTTATCCAAAAAGATGAGTAGTTTATTTTTTTTCAACAAACCAGAGTTTTAATTTATTAATTAGGCCCTGTATGTTTTATTCCCCACCACATTAATTTTTGTTTTTATCTTTATTATTTCCATACTTTCCTTTAGTTTACTTCCTTTTCATGGGTATTTTTTGGTGTGGGAATTGAATTTATTAATTTTCATTCTTCTATTCTTATTGGAGAAGTTTTGGGCGTGCTTCATTTTCCTTCCCTCATTTCTTTGTTTTTCAAAAATATTTATTTATTTTAAAGTGTACTTATTTATATTGAGAAAGTAGAGAGAGTATGAGTGGGGGAGGGGCAGAGAGAGAGTGAGACAGAATCTGAACAGGCTCCAGGCTCTGAGCTGTCAGCACAGAGCCCAACGTGGGGCTTGAATCTATGAAGCGTGAGATCATGACCTGAGCTGAAATCAGACACTTAATCCACTGAGCCACCCAGGTGCCCCAAGCAATGTCAAGATTTAAACACTTTACAGAATCTCAAACATTTACTGATGTCAGGCACTGCATTTTACAGGGGAAGCACTTGGACTCACCCCATATATGGCAGTGAGTAAATAATTGCTGACCTGTAACTATGCTCTACGAGTTATGCATTCCAGCCCAGTGATCTTTCTCAAAATTGTCATTAATATTCCAGCTATAAAGAACAGCAATCTACAGAACAAACTGCACATTCTAACGAGAAAGCAGTAAAACAAGTTGCACACTCTGTACAATGGACACAATAACAGAACTGGGAATTTGGCGAACAAATGAATACAAAATAAAATAAAGACGAATGTTTTGATTAGGCCTTGTTTCAGGCCATTTGATTCAGCTGAGTAACGTCTCTGAATTTGCATGTACTTCACAAGATCTCTTTTGAAATCCTTGAACCTTTCCTCTGACCACACAGGTCCACATTCTGATGCTGTTACTAGGCTGTAGAGCCCATTGGTATAGTGGTCACCCCTTTTCTCCAACACCAGGTCCTCAATCACATCCATTAGCTCCCTCACTTGGCCATCCCGCTCACTCCCTGTAGCACAGTTGTTAAAGGCACACACTCTGCCCCCACATGCTGCCACCACCTTGCACAGGGCTTTGTTATCTGTGTCACGGATGTAATCCGTCACTGATTCTCCCTCCAGGTCTTCCTTGTGGGTGAAGAGGACAATTGTGTGTCTCATGGCATCTTCTCCAAAGATCTCCTTCACCCTCTGCACAGCCTGCTGGTCCTGGTCGGTGAATCGGCCCAGCTGGGCCACCAGGAGCAGCACATGGGGTCCTGGTGCAGAGAGTAAGTAGCATCTCCACACCTCTTTGTACAAGGAATCAGAGTGGTCCTTCCCAGAAAACATATCCGGTGTGTCAATAATGACCATCTCCCTCCCTCCCCAGCTTCCCTCATGTTTACTGCAAGTCTTAGTGATGCACTGGGCACTCAGCCGCGATTCAAATGCTTGCATCCCGAGGATGCTGTTCCCTGTAGCACTTTTGCCGGTTCCTGTTTTGCCCACCAGGATGATTCTCAGCTCTGATCCTCTGGCGCGTTGGTTCTTCATACATGGTTCTGTAGAGCAAGTTTACAGTGTCATGAATATACTGCTTACGCCAGTGGGATATTTTTAACAATGGGAGATATTCCCACCTTATGGGCAAAGAGAATCTTCCAATACACTGTATTGATAAAACAGAAGCTAACTCCATTATCAAATAAAACAAACAATGATTTTTAAAACATCTCAGTTTCTCTAGGAATGCCACGTTGGATCTTAGAAAAACATACTCAGGGGACGAGACGGATTTAGAAACATATGGGGCTCCTGGATGGCTCAGTTGGTTAAGTGTCCGACTTCAGCTCAAGTCATGATCTTGTGGTCTGTGAGTTCAAGCCCCACATCGGACTTTGTGCTGACAACTCAGAGTCTGGAGCCTGCTTCGGATTCTGTGTCTCCTTCAGTCTCTGCCCCCGCCCACCCCCACCCCTGCTCACGCTCTTTCTCTCAAAAATGAATAAATGTTAAAAAAGAAAAGAAACATATCTTGTCATGCAAGTCTTGCCCAAATCACCCAGTGCTGGCTGTCTAAAGTACACATTTTCTGAAGATCAGAGATGTGTAGTCAAGACTGTGAGTTCCATCTCACAGTCGGTTAAGTAACCTGACTCCGTTTCAAGGTCAGAGATGGTTCCTCTGACTTCTCTGGGCTGGGGTGTGTTCTTGACCACTAGTGAAATGGCTGGACCAGGGAAATATTGGAATGAGCAGCATAAAATTTTTCTCTCTAATGAAGAAGCATCTGATAGCTTATGCTTTGCTTAGAGAGGGTAGAATGATTTTTATATAAAATAGGCAGAAAATATGGTAAAATAATCACACACACACAAGAATTCATATTCTTACCAGAATGACTGCATCCCTGTTGGTCCATTGCTGTTCCTGAGGGACAGAGAGGCCAGAGACCAATAATATATATATTATATATAAATGTTATTATAAATATATATTATATATGTTTATAAATATTATATATACAATGTATATGTTATATTATACATTTATATTTATACATTTATATACTTACATTTATATTTATGTTTTTAGTTTATTAGTTCTGCATCATGAAAGACTCTTGTATTCTGAGAGCACTGTCATACCCATGGCTCGTTTGTTTACTCATAGCTGGTGGGGGAGATAATTAATCTGTCTTTCAGAGAAATAGAGTCCCTTGCCCAAAGTCACCTAGTGAGTTGAGAAGTGGGTTTAGTTTGTAAGCCCTACCTGCTTCTGGTCTCCACACCTACCTCTTCTCTACTTCCTTCATCCTCCCAAGACCTCCTGCCCCTCCTGCTCTCTTTGGTCTCACCCTTTCCCTCTCTCACCTTCCTCTCTAAATCTGCCTTCCCCAGATGTGAGGTTCAGTCTTTTCTTTCCTTCTCTCCTTTCCCCACCTTGCTCCCTTCTTCCCTACCTCTCCTCTCTCTCCAACCCACCACTCTGCCTTGCAGTCCTTGCAAGAGACTCCATGAATCAAGTATACTATCTTTGAATCCAGAAATACATTTCATTCAGTCCATCAATTACTTGCATTTTCTTCTTTCCTCAACAGCATGAAGAAGCCCTGGGGTCTATCCCTTTTCCTATACATCGCTTTGTTTCATCAGATAGTTTTTCTCTTTTGCTTAAAGAGCTCTTTTTCTCACAGCATATACCAAAGTGACAAGGCACAGAAAACTCATGAGCACATGGGAATGTCCAAATTCTTTTCACTGACTTTATGTTAAGGAAGCTCTGTTTGCCAGTAACATGTAAACTAAACTATACGATGTTTACAGTTCCTGTAAACTGACTATACTTCAGGCAAAGCAGTCACTCTAAATTGTTTCCCTTAAAATCAGGAAAATTGGGGCGCCTGGGTGGCGCAGTCGGTTAAGCCTCTGACTTCAGCCAGGTCACGATCTCGCGGTCCGTGAGTTCGAGCCCCGCGTCAGGCTCTGGGCTGATGGCTCAGAGCCTGGAGCCTGTTTCCGATTCTGTGTCTCCCTCTCTCTCTGCCCCTCCCCCGTTCATGCTCTGTCTCTCTCTGTCCCAAAAATAAATAAACGTTGAAAAAAAAATCAGGAAAATTGTTCTTAAAATTTTTTTTTTTTCAAGCATAGCCTGGGAAGTAGAAATCAACACTGAGGAGCTTTTCGTGAAAGTGAGCTTATCTGATTTACTGTCAAAAAAAACCACAACCAAACAGCAAACAACAAAAACAAAAAAACAAAAACCCAGATGACTCCTTGTTAAAACCTGTGACTTGCCAGCTCAGCTCAAAGAGAAAGAAAATAAAACAAAAGCGCAGTCTATCTTCTTCCTCTTCTCAATCTCCACAGAGACTCCCTGCTGCAAAAGAGCCCCACCATGTGCCTGAGTCTGACATTCTCATTTATGCCGCATGCGCACAATAAACAGTTAAAATAGGAAATTTTAATCAGTAGTTACTTGCTATCAGGTGGACCGTGTTTTCTTGCCAGTAGTGGAACACCAGTGTTCGAATGATTTCAGCTGGACAGGAAAGAAAGGCAGGACTGCCTGCGGCAGATTTGATCCCTTCTCTGCAGGGCTGTGTCCTCACTGTTTCAAGTTTGCCCAAGTGCAAAGCCCCGCCCCTTGCGGAAGTTAAGCCTCTTTCTCACTGGTGGCAGCGACTGTTCTAAAGGCAAGTGTGGACTGGGGAGGACAAGAGCATGGAAGGGGCACCTCTAATGGGGTGCTGTGCAGAGACAGAAGTTTGCAGGAAGAGGAACCTGAGAGAAGCCCACTTCCTGAGTCAGACTGGAAGTTAACAGTCATTAACTCTTAAAGCATTTTGAAATAACTCACTCATGGCTTTCCTGGCACCCTGGCTTTTCTTTCCTGTCCAGCTCTTTAATTTCAGAGGACGCACTTCTGGGGATCAAAGATCTAGTCGTGTCTACAGTAATAATTCGAGTGTGGGCATTCAGGAAGAACAAACCAAAGAGTTAGAGTTGAAATCGTTCAAATGCTCTTTCTTCTTATTTATGTGGCAGCCATCACAGCAGGGGAGAGAGAATATGGAGTTTACATTGCCTTCATCTCAGATTTGCAGTAACCTCATGTGGCTTTCTCTCCCAACCCATTGATGAGGAAGAGTCCCACAACCCTGGCCTCACTACAGTAAGGCTGGGAAATGCAGTGGAGCCGTGGGATTTGGGTGAACATCACTACCTTGCTACACACGCTATTATTATTTTGCTTTGTATTCTTCCAGATTCGTTTCTACGCAGTTCCTTAAGTGTGCTAAAGAACAATACAATGTGGGTAACTCCTGCTTAATATCAGTAATCTATTTCTAAAAATAAGATATTCTGTGTCAAAACAGTAACAGAGACCTATTTCCTATTGTTTTATATGTAAAACAAATATAATGTAAATATAATACATCAAGCCAAAGCCTATCAATTTTCTAAATCATATATAAAATTCAGTAAAGCACTTATATATAATTAAAAAAATAATAAACACTTAGGGGCACCTGGGTGACCCAGTCAGTTAAGCATCCAGTTCCTGGTTTTGGCTCAGGTCATGATCTCACAGGGAGATGGGGAGATACTGGTCAAAGGTAAAAGGCTTCAGTTATAAGATGACTAAGTCCCGGGGATCTAACGTACAGCATGATGACTATAGTTATAATTCTGGATTGTACCCTTGAAAGTTGTTGAGACAGCAGATCTGAAGCAACCTCAGCACACTCATAAAGAAGTGCAGTGATAGTGCATGAGGTGAACTAGCAAAGGCGGGGGTGGGGAGTGTGGAACAATCCATACCTGATGTTTGTTGCTGACTTCCAAAGTTTCATGGAAGTGATGAGTGCAAAGCAAAACAAAGGAAAGACACAATACAACAAACATACAAAAAACAAACAAACAAACAAACAAGAACTCCCAATTTGGATCTTTTAAAAGAGGTTAGATTTAGAGGCTTGTCCATTGAAAAGTGTGAAGAATTGTTAGCTTAACATAGCACAGGATTTGCTGCCAAGGAACTGGTTTGAACTGATGCCCAAAGTTTTAAGAAGGGTCAGTCTCATAGTATAAAAATTAACGACTAGGGGCACCTGGGTGCCTCAGTTGGTTAAGTATCCCACTTCAGCACAGGTCTTGATCTTGTGGTCCATGGGTTTGAGCCCCGTGTCATGCTCTGTGCTGACAGCTCAGAGTCTGGAGCCTGCTTCAGATTCTGTGACCCTCTCCCTCTCCCCCTTCCCCCTCAAAAGTAAATATTCAAAAAAATTTTTTTAAATTAATGACTAAACTTTTAAATTAAAAAATTTTAGGGGCACCTGGGTGGCTCAGTTGGTTGAGTTTCCGACTCTTGATTTCAGCTCAGGTCATGATCCCAGGGTCATGTGAACAAGCCCCACATCAGGCTCTGTGCTGTGTGTGGAGGCTGCTTGGGATTCTCTCTCTCTCTCTCTCTCTCTCTCTCTCTCTCTCTCTTTCTTCTCTCTCTTTCTCCCTCTGCCCCTGTCCCCTGCTCTCTCTCCCTAAACATTTTTTAATGTTTTATATTTTGAGAGAAAGAGAGAGAGAGACAGAGACAGAGCATGAGCAGGGGAGGGGCAGAGAGATGGAGACAGAATCCGAGGCAGGCTTCAGGCTCTGAGCTGTCAGCACAGAGCCCTACATGGGGCCCGAACCCATGAGCAGTGAGATCATGACCTAAGCAGAAGTTGGACACTCAAATGACTGAACCACCCAGGCACCACCAAAAAAATTTTTTTAAAATAAATTTTAAGTCATACAAAAGACATTAACAGAAGCATTCAATTAGATTATGGGATTACCAGCAGCATCTCATCACCAAGGGTGTATGCTGGCAAGTGAGGGAATGCAAAGAGATGTCCATTTTGAATTTTATTCCATTGCTTTGTCTATGATCTGAGAGGATGGATCACAATCATCCCCTTCCAGAGCATCAAGTACCATGACTTAAAGACAGTTCTCAGTTCCTTGGAATGGGACACAGACAAGTCTCAGGCATGGGTCATTCTGCTCTCTCTTATACCAGTTCATCCCCACACCATCTCAATCACTCTGAACAACCACTGTGACTGCTCTTTGACCTCCCTCCCCTCTCAGTGATTAAAGCTGACCAATAATCCCTTTAAATTCTGGACTTTACCTCAGTGTGAGGAACTAGGGAATTGAAACAACCAGGTCAAGAGTGCTGTCACCTTGGCAAAGGAGTGGAGGAGCTATCTTTGATGTTCCAGCCCCAGCTGGCACAGCATGGAGAAGAACCTCGTAACATGGTTGACAATGAAGAAATCACAACCATGTGGCTCTCATCTAGCTGGATCCCAGCTCCCTGAAGCCATTCCAGTCACACCAATTGAAGTCCCAGTCTGCATGGAGGAGAAACAAGTTGTGCCCTCTGTCTCCTCCTGAATTGCTGGCACACGAAATCATGAGCATAATAAAATTGTTGTTTTATGGCACTGAGTTTTGGAGTGGTTTGTTATACAGCAAGAGAGAGTTGGGTCATCCATATAGATTCTTAGAAGTGGCATTGCTAGACAATTGGTACATGTACTTGTAATTTTGATAGATATTACTGGATTGCCTATAACAAAATGTTAACCAAATTGCATACATCAGCATTTTATTATTTCCCCATATCCGTGCTCATAATTTTGTCTGCCAATCTAATAAGTGAAAAATTGTATCTTAGTGTGATGTCCTCTTTTTAAAAATTTCTTCTTAATTTTTATTTTTAGAGATATAGAGTGCATGAATGGGGGAGAAGGGCAGAGAGGGAGAGAAAGAATCTTTTTTTATTTTTTTAATATAATTTATTGTCAAATTGGCTTACATACAACACCCAGTGTTCATCCCAACAAGTGCCCTCCTCAATGCCCATTACCCATTTTTCCTCTCCCTCACTCCCCCATCCACCCTTAGTTTGTTCTCTATATTTAAGAGCCTCTTGTGGTTTGCCTCCCTCCCTCCCTGTTTGTAAGTATTTTTTCCCCTTCCCTTCCCCCATGGTCTTCTGTTAAGCTTCTCAAGATCCACACATGAGTGAAAACATGATATCTGTCTTTCTTTGACTGACTTATTTCACTCAGCATAATACCTTCTAGTTCCATCCATGTTGTTGCAAATGCATGATTTTATTCTTTCTCATTGCCAAGTAACATTCCATTGTATATATAAACCACATCTTCTTTATCCATTCATTAGTTGATGGACATTTAGGCTCTTTCCATAATTTGGCTATTGTTGAAAGCGCTGCTATAAACATTGGGGTACACATCCCCCTCTGCATCAGCACTTCTGTATCCCTTGGGTAAATTCCAAGTAGTGCTATTGCTGGGTCATAGGGTAGTTCTATTTTTTATTTTTTTTTGAGGAACCTCCATACTGTTTTCCAGAGCGGCTGCACCAGTTTGCATTCCCACCAACAGTGCAAGAGGGTTCCCCTTGAGAGAGAGAGAATATTAAGCAGGCTTCACACCCAGCACAGAGCCTGATGTAAGGCTTGATCCGACCACCCTGAGATCATGACCTGAGCCAAAATCAAGAGTTGGATGCTCAACTGAGTCAGCCACTCAGGTGCCCCTTAATGTGATTTTTATATGCGTTACTCAATATGAATGTGGATGAAAATTTTTCATATGTGTAAGAATTGTCGTTTTCTTTATTGACTACTATTTTATATATTTGTTGCCCATGTTTGAATTCTGTTGTTAAACGTTTTGATATTGATTTGTAGAAGTTCTTTATGGGGCCCCAAATGATCATGTTACCTCTTCCTCTTGGATTTTCTTTTTAACTTCCAATTTTGTTCACTTTTATCATGGCTGGTATCTAGAAGAATGCCAAATAATCACAATGACAATAGGCCTCCTTGTTTTATTCCTAACTTTTGTGGAAATACTTCAATGTTTCTCATTAAACAATATGTTTTGAGGTTCAGATGGAAAATTTTATTATGCTAAAAAAATAACCAGTTATTAAATGTTGAATTTTATCAAATTACCTTTCAATAGCTAAAGGGATTATCAGATTACATGGCTCCATGGCTTTATAATGCATTAAATTATATGAAAGTATTTCCCAATATTAAACCTTCTTTGCATTCCACTTAAGGTATTGCTGGATTCTATTTGCTAATAGCTACTTTAGGCTGTCTTTCCAGCTCACCGGCTGCTCCTTTGCCCTGGTTCCAGCTGTATCAGGTTTTGGGCTTCCCTCTTCCTTCCAAACATGACAGCCATCTTGTTTCTCTGAACAGTTTATGCCATTCCAGAGGAATTATCGTTATATCTTTTAAGAGAATAATATTTTTACCATCACTATCTTTACCCCATCACTACCTCCTTTCTTAGGCAAACCTGACATTGAACAAAAATTTTAGCATTATGAGTGTTATTAAGGGGAATGCAAGGTAGCTTGGGAGCATGTAAGAGAGAAGCTAAACTGAGGGGAGAGGGGTAATCGGAAAAGAGTTCTTAGAATTAGCATCACATGAGCTGAAGTTGAAGAGTGAGTAGAAACTAGAGGGATTGAAAGAAAAAGAAACAGGGTATTCCAAGGCAAGTGACAGCATGGCATTCTCCTGGATATTCAAAGGAAGCCAGGATGTCTAGAACCCAGAGACAGGAAGTCAGATTGTGTGGTAATGAGGCTGGAGTTTGAAGTAGAAGATTCAACTCATATGGGGACTTGTCATCAAGTTTGGATCCTGAATATTCCCCTACGAAAAATGGAAAATCACTCCAGGATTGTTTTAATCAGGCCACAGTCAGATGTGTGTGACTGTTGGCTGTGTGAAGAATAGATTCAAAAACCTGTCCCTCATTGTGTGTTCCATGATCTGTATTTGGGTGTTCTTATTGGGGTCCTCCTTCACTTCCTCTGCCTTGCTACATCCCACCCTCTTAGTGCACCAAAACAGAACAGTTATAGTTAAGGCAAACTGGAGAGAAGCCCTGGATGTGACCTGGGAGGTGAGTACATGGAGTCTTTGCCCCAATATGTCTCCTGACACCTTCCCCTGTACTCAGGATCCTGTCCGCCCTTTATTTTCTCACCAACAACTTCTGCACAAAAGCTTTTCATGTTTACTTCTAATTCATTCTGAGTTCAACTGTGTCTTGAAAAGAACTTGGTTTCTAGGTGTTTTTGCCAAGGCTGAAAAATAACTTTTCTGGTTTAGTGAAAGGAAACCACAAGCACCAAAGCTGCTTCTGAGGCAAACTCTGTGCTCTGAGGGGGTGGAGAACCATCTTATCTGGTGTCATCTGAACGAACTGAAATTCCCCTCTGTCCAAACACACACCTGCAACCCACTACTCTTGAGATATCGTTCTTCTCTTATGAGTAAAGGTTTTCCCCAGGATAGGGTGAAGCAAACAAAACAACACATGGGGAGAGATTCAGAAAGTCAAAAGAGCCAAATACAGATCAAAGCAGAGTTAAAGATTCAAATCCTCAGACACCAGCTAGAAGGTTTGTTTGGTATAGTCTGTGACCCATAGCACTGGAGAGGCAGCATCTCTTTTGTTTGTTTTAATTTGAGAGACGGAGAGAAGAGGAGAGGAGAGGAGAGGAGAGGGGAGGGGAGGGGAGGGGAGGGGAGAGGACAGGAGCAGAGCAGAGCACGGGAATCTTAAGCAGGCTTCATGCTCAGTGCAAAGCCTGATGTGGGGATTGACCCCATCACCCTGGGATCATGACCTGAGCAAAAATTAAGCGTTGGACGTTTAGTGGAATGAGCCACCCAGGTGCCCCAGATGGGCAGCATCTTACAAAAAAGATGAGCTGTGCAAGTCTAGCTTGCTATCTTGGGTCTGAATATTATCCATTGAAATTGTAGACATTGATCTATTTGGCCTATTTCTTTTTTTTTTTAATTTTTTTCAACGTTTTTTATTTATTTTTGGGACAGAGAGAGACAGAGCATGAACGGGGGAGGGGCAGAGAGAGAGGGAGACACAGAATCAGAAACAGGCTCCAGGCTCCGAGCCATCAGCCCAGAGCCTGACGCGGGGCTCGAACTCACGGACAGTGATATCGTGACCTGGCTGAAGTCGGACGCTCAACTGACTGCGCCACCCAGGCGCCCCTCTTTGGCCTATTTCTAACTTGCCCTCTCCCTCCTTGCCCCAAACAATTCCCTCCTCCAACATTTTTCACTTCCCAGAGTGCATCAGCGATCACATGTGGCCAAACCACATCTTCCAATGTGGTCATTGACCTACAGTGATGGCCTACAGTGATAATGGTTTCTTGTGCAACAGATACATGGTAAATCTGAATTGCATAATCTTGACATTGTAAATGTGGATTAAATTAAAGAAGTGAAACCAGAACAAGGAAGTTCCTTCTATCTTCTTTCTTTTCTCTCCCTTCTCTCATTCCTCTTACTCCCCAACCCCTATGTCACCCACTGTTGTCTGCCACTCTCTCTCCCACCTCACTGCATTTCTCTCTTGCACAGTGTACCAGTGCCTTAGCCCCTATATCAGGGAATCTAAGTCCCCCAACTTTCTAGAACACCCTTCCCCTTAATCCTGGCTTGTAGTCTTGACAGGTTCCAGAACAGATGGGTCCTGGTGCTCACAAAGAGTAGAGAGAGGCATAGACTTTTCTGGAAAGGCTATTCCAAGGCTCTGCCCAAGCTGCTCCTCAGATAGTACCCCAACCAAAATACATAACACACACACACACACACACACACACACACACACACACACTCACACACACAGCATGGTGGCCAGCACCTGACCCATTCCCAACCTTTACTTTTAGGTTTTATCCTTTCTGAGTGAGCTCCTCTACGGAGGAATTTTCTTCAAAGGCTACTTTAATCTGGAGACTAAGCAATGATTTCTTTTCCAAGAGATGGAGGAAATTGCAGGACGCAGGCAGGCCATTAGGCTAGGGAGCTCAGAGGTGGTTGCAGAGTCCCCTTTTCCTGTAAGTGTGACCCACTGGCCACTAGAAACACTCTCACACGACGACAGGAATTTGAATTTCAACAAGGAAATTGTGCAGATGCTAACAGAGGGCAGTGTATGAACTCCCAAACCTTTGTTCTCCTGCATGAACATAATGGGACTTTTTCCCTAGTCTTCCTCTGGAATCATCTCTGCCATTTCCTGCCAATACATCAGGTCTTACCACATTTGAGCGGTGCCATAGTGCTGATTATGACCATGTAGTGACATCAGGAGTCTTCATCATCACAGGGCTGCTGGTTTTCCAGTGTCAGACTTTCCCATTGATATCTCAGCATGTGTGCCTCTCTGCTCACTCCGTATTGTAAGCCCCAGCCCACGCCAACCCATTGGGACTGACTGGATTCGTAGAGAGCCAGGTGGCATGAGGCTCTCACTTCAGGGTGGGCTCAGAGGATTAGTGATTCCTAATGGGAGACCATAAGTAGTAACCAGACCAGGGGTCTGTCAGGGCAATGCCTATAAAAGCCCACTAGCCTTGTCTTCTGGGTTCATCAGAGAAGTGTTGAGTTGGAGACATTTCAGGCTAAATTAAGTCAGTTTTGTCTACCTCTTGGCACAAAATAGGCAATTTAACATCTTGTCCTTACACATGTTCTCCATCACTCACCAAAGTTTGCATGACTTTATTAGATATTAAAAACTCAGAAATCACAGAAGTAAAACCAATGAATTGCCAAAGTGATAATTAGTACAAAGTTATTGTGCACAAGTGCAAACCATGAACACTCACACCAAATGTGGGATGAGGCTCCGGGGTGTGTGGTTGTAAAGTCACTTGTATAGTCAGACGGCAGCGACTGTGTATTCTTCAAGTGGTGGGTTATAATATTAGAATTTTCTTAAATGGTAGGAAACTGGTAACTGGTTCCCTAATACCGGTTTTAGGTAACAGTTTAAGTTTTGCTTTTGATTTCCAGAGGCAGAAGCAAGAAATGACCCAGGTCAAGTAGTCTTGCGAAAGTTTTATTTGTATGAATAACCTGCTTTTTTTTTTTTTTTTTTAGCTTCGTTCAGCGAATTTTTTAGCTTCGTTCAGTGACATCTGTTTTCTATTTAAATAATGCAGTGGGGTTTTTGTTTGTGTGCACATCCAGGAAGTCTGTGTATATACATTTGATGTCAGTCCATTTCTCAGAACTGCCTCAAATTATAAGAACAAGACTGTTTACTGTAAATTTACCAGTATGTGCTGCAACACTGCGTTCTATCTCCACACCATCATTTCTTACCTCATGCCTGCTGACTGTGGCCTTTGCTGTCACACAATGCTGTGGTCCCTCCCAGGACAGAGCTGGAATGTTGGGCCCATGTCCCCAGCCCTGTATGCAGAATGGCGTGGAGAGGGGGCAGGGGGGGTCAAGGAGAGATCTCACTGCCCAGACCTCTCTGAGCCCTCATGATAGGCTGACAAGGATGAAGCAAGGGCATTTTCCTCTCAGTCTCAAACCCACACCAGGCCTCCTGCAGAATGGGCAGAGCCATGAGAATTGTTGACTCTTGTGAGCAAACAAGAGACCACAGAGTTGGAACAAGGTTTTCTGCCCTTACTCTGCCTTCTGGCCTGAGCTGAAGGTCTGGGCTAGAAAGAACAGATCTTGAGTTCTGGGCAAGCATGCCGAACAGCTGAGCTGAATTTGGGACATGTGCACCATCAACAGTTCTGTGATAGTATTTGGGGTGGAATCTGTCAAGTTTCTGGGAGATTCCTGCTTACTGGAAGTTTGGGAAACAACTTTTTATTTGATATGTTTTTGTTCCTGTTCTTGTTGAACCATTTGCAATTGCCCTTTTCATGTTGCATTCGATCTTCATGAAATGACACAACACAAAAGGGGGCAAATACCAAAAATGGGAGTGAAACTGGCAAATACCACTGGGGACCAGAAAAGGGAATCCATAATTGTCAGGTGGGGCTTTCCTGCACAATTTTCCCACTCAACCCCTCACTATTCAACACTTGGCCCTACATGCCAAGATTGCCCAGAAGGGCTACTGCCCACCTCATTGGGGAGGCTGGGAGATGCCGTCCTTCCACCGCCTGACTTCCAGCGCCCCCCACCACCCCCCTTTCTTGTGCTCACTATCTGCCTTCGGACCGCTGCTCCCTGCCCTCCAGCCAGGTCTCAGAAATTTCAAGTGTGTGCTGAACTGAGGCTTCTATGTATTCCTAATTAATAAAACCCCAAATGAGTGATTGCTCAGAGCCGGAAACCGAAGCATCGGAGCAGATTCATAGAGGAGATGCTGTTGAGGGGAGAGGGGAAGATTTAAAAAGTTGGCTCTCAAGTCCACGTAAATAATGCACCCTTAGACTGAGGCCAGAATCATAAACTAGTGAGGTGGCCAAGTACATCAGCAGTCCGTCTGGGTACTGTCCTACATAAGCACCAGACCTCTTTGTGCTTGTGGTTAAAACCATGCAGCTATAAGCTCTCCATCAAACTTATCTCTTCTCGCTGGGGTTCCCTTTTCCATTTTTGAATGCCTTAGTTAGATTTTCCTTTGTGGTGAAGAAACCCTAAAATATGTCCTTCATTGCAGATAGATAGCAAATTTCTTCCAATCTGTGTAATTGCCAGGTATCTTCACCTTGAAACTTTTATTAAGTTCCTTCACCATTTTATTTATAATTATTTTACACACCTCCACCATATTCTTTCCTACACGCCTCTGAACATGCCACATGGTCAATACCCACCCCTAAAATCTAGTCCCCAGAATTGGCCATATACTTTTATATGTTTCCTGTTCAATTTGGAGAGTTTGGAGTATTATTTCCTGTTGGATCCTGGACTTCTGTTAATAAAGTCTGAGTTAAAGGGGCTTCTTTTTGGTGAGTGCTTTTTTTTTTCCATTGGATATTCTTTCCTGCTTTGTCGAAGATTAGTTGGCCATACATTTGTGGCACTAGTTCTGGGGTTTCTATTCTATTCCATTGGTCTATGTGTCTGTTTTTGTGCCAATACCATGCTGTCTTGATGATTACAGCTTTGTAGTAGAGGTTAAAGTCTGGGATTGTGATGCCTCCTGCTTTGGTTTTCTTCTTCAAAATTACTTTGGCTATTCAGGGCCTTTTGTGGTTCCATACAAATTTTAGGATTGTTTGTTCTAGCCTCGAGAAGAATGCTGGTGCAATTTTGATTGGTATTGCATTGAATGCGTAGATTGCTTTGGGTAGTATTGACATTTTAAGAATATTTATTCTTCCAATCCATGAGCACAGAATGTTTTTCCATCTCTTTATATCTTCTTCAATTTCCTTCATAAGCTTTCTATAGTTTTCAGCATCCAGATCTTTTACATCTTTGGTTAGGTTTATTCCTAGGTATTTTATGCTTCTTGGTGCAATTGTGAATGGGATCAGTTTCTTTGTCTTTCTGTTGCTTTATTATTAGTGTATAAGAATGCAACTGATTTCTGTACATTGATTTTGTATCCTGCAACTTTGCTGAATTCATGTATCAGTTCTAAGACTTTTGGTGGAGTCTATCGGATTTTCCATGTATAATATCATGTCATCTGCAAAAAGTGAAAACTTAATTTTATCTTTGCCAATTTTGATGCCTTTGATTTCCTTTTGTTGTCTGACTGCTGATGCTAGAACTTCCAACACTATGTTAAACAACAGTGGTGAGAGTGGACATCCCTGTTGTGTTGCTGATCTCAGGGAAAAAGGTCTCAGTTTTTCCCCATTTAAGATGATATTAGCTGTGGGCTTTTCATAAATGGCTTTTATGATCTTTAAGTATGTTCCTTCTATCCCGACTTTCTCGAGGGTTTCTATTAAGAAACGATGTTGAATTTTGTCAAATGCTTTTTCTGCATCGATTGACAGGATCATATGGTTCTTATATTTTCTTTTATTAATGTGATGTATCACATTGATTGATTTGCGAATGTTGAACCAGCCTGCAGTCCAGGAATGAGTCCCACTTGATCATGGTGAATAATTCTTTTTATATGCTGTTGAATTTGATTTGCTAGTATCTTATTGAGAATTTTTGCATCCATATTCATCAGAGATATTGGCCTGTAGTTCTCTATTTTTGCTCGGTCTTTGTCTGGTTTAGGAATCAAAGTAATGCTGGCTTCATAGAATGAGTCTGGAAGTTTTCCTTCCCTTTCTATTTTTTGGAAGAGCTTGAGAAGGATAGGTATTGTCTCTGCTTTAAATGTCTGGTAGAATTCCCCTGGGAAGCCATCTGGTCCTGGACTCTTATTTGTTGGGAGATTTTTGATAACTGATTCAATTTCTTCGCTGTTTATGGGTCTTTTAAAGCTTTCTATTTCTTCCTGATTGAGTTTTGGAAGTGTATGGGTGTTTAGGAATTTGTCCATTTCTTCCAGGTTGTCCAGTTTGTTGGCATATAATTTTTCATAGTATTCCCTGATAATTGCTTGTATTTCTGAGGGATTGGTTGTAATAATTCCATTTTCATTCATGATTTTATCTATGTGGGTCATCTCCCTTTTCTTTTTGAGAAGCCTGGCTAGAGGTTTATCAATTTTGTTTATTTTTTCAAAAAACCAACTCTTGGTTTCATTGATCTGCTCTACAGTTTTTTTTTAGTTTCTATATTGTTTATTTCTGCTCTGATCTTTATTATTTCTCTTCTTCTGCTGGGTTTGGGGTGTCTTTGGTGCTCTGCTTCTATTTCCTTTAGGTGTGCTGTTAGATTTTGTATTTGGGATTTTTCTTGTTTCTTGAGATAGGCCTGGATTGCAATGTATTTTCCTCTCAGGACTGCCTTCGTTGCATCCCAAAGCATTTGGATTGTTGTATTTTCATTTTCATTTGTTTCCATATATTTTTTAATTTCTTCTCAAATTGCCTGGTTGACCCATTCATTCTTTAGTAGGGTGTTCTTTAACCTCCATGCTTTTGGAGGTTTTCCAGACTTTTTTCTGTGGTTGATTTCAAGCTTCATAGCATTGTGGTCTGAAAGTATGCATGGTATGATCTCAATTCTTGTATACTTATGAAGGGCTGTTTTGTGACCCAGTATGTGATCTATCTTGGAGAAGGTTCCATGTGCACTCGAGAAGAAAGAATATTCTGTTGCTTTGGGATGCAGAGTTCTAAATATATGTGTCAAGTCCATCTGATCCAATGTATCATTCAGGGCCCTTGTTTCTTTATTGATCCTGTGTCTAGATGATCTATCCATTGTTGTAAGTGGAGTATTAAAGTCTCCCGCAATTACCACATTCTTATCAATAAGGTTGCTTATGTTTGTGAGTAATTGTTTTATATATTTGGAGGCTTCCGTATTCGGTGCATAGACATTTATAATTATTAGCTCTTCCTGATGTATAGACCCTGTAATTATTATACAATGCCCTTCTTCATCTCTTGTTATAGCCTTTAATTTAAAGTCTAGTTTGTCTGATATAAGTATGGCTACTCCAGTTTTCTTTTGACTTCCAGTAGCATGATAGATAGTTCTCCATCTCCTCACTTTCAGTCTGAAGGTGTCTTCAGGTCTAAAATGAATCTCTTGTAGACAGAAAATAGAAGGGTCTTGTTTTTTTTTAATGCATTCTGATACCCTATGTCTTTTGGTTGGCGCATTTAGTCCATTTACATTCAGTGTTATTATAGAAAGATATGGGTTTAGGGTAATTGTGATGTCCATAGGTTTCATGCTTGTAGCTATGTCTCTGGTACTTTGTCTCACAGGATCCCCCTTAGGATCTCTTGTAGGGCTGGTTTAGTGGTGATGAATTCCTTCAGTTTTTGTTTCTTTGGGAAGACCTTTATCTCTCCTTCTATTCTAAATGACAGACTTGCTGGATAAAGGATTCTCGGCTGCATATTTTTTTTCTGTTCAACACATTGAAGATTTCCTGCCATTCCTTTCTGGCCTGACAAGTTTCAGTAGAGAGATCTGTCACTAGTCTTATCAGTCTCCCTTTATATGTTAAAGCATGTTTATCCCTAGCTGATTTTATAATTTTCTCTTTATCCTTGTATTTTGCCAGTTTCACTATGATATGTTGTGCAGAAGATTGATTCAAGTTACATCTGAAGGGAGTTCTCTGTGTCTCTTGGATTTCAATGCCTTTTTCCTTCCCCAGATCAGGGAAGTTCTCAGCTATGATTTCTTCAAATACACCTTCAGCACCTTTCCCTCTTTCTGCCTCCTCTGGAATCCCAATTATGCATAAATTATTTCTTTTTATTGTATCAATTAGTTCTCTAATTCTCCCCTCATACTCCTGGATTTTTTTATCTCTCTTTTTCTCAGCTTCCTCTTTTTCCATAATTTTATCTTCTAATTCACCTATTCTCTCCTCTGCCTCTTCAATCCGAGCTGTGGTCGCCTCCATTTTATTCTGCAGCTCATTTATAGCATTTTTAGCTCCTCCTGACTGTTTCTTAGTCCCTTGATCTCTGTAGCAATAGATTCTCTGCTGTCCTCTATACTGTTTTCAAGCCCAGCGATTAATTTTATGACTATTATTTTAAATTCATTTTCTGTTATATTGTTTAAATCATTTTTGATCAGTTTGTTAGCTGTTGCTACTTCCTGGAGTTTCTTTTGAGGGGAATTCTTCTGTTTCATCATTTTGGATAGTCCCTGGAGTGACACGGAACTGCAGGGCACTTCCCCTGTGCTGTCCGGAGTAACTTGCATTGGTGGGTGGGGCTGCAGTCCGACCTGATGTCTGCCCCCAGCCCACCGCTGGGGCCACAGTCAGACTGGTGTCTGCTTTCTCTTCCCTTCTCCCAGGGGTGGGACTCACTGTGGGGTGGTGTGGCCCCTGTCTGGGCTATTTGCACACTGCCAGGCTTGTGGCACTGCTTCCATGGGATCTGGTGTATTAGCCAGGGTGGTGCACAGGGGCAGGAGGGGCAGTCTCAGCTTGCTTTTCCTTCAGTGGTCCACTTCGAGAGGGGCCCTGCAGCACCAGGAGGGAGGCAGACCCATGGGAGGGATGGATCTGCAGAAGCACAGCATTGGGTGTTTGCGTGGTGCAAGCTAGTTCCGTGATGGGAACTGGTTCCCTTTGGGATTTTGGCTGGGGGATGGATGAGGGAGATGGCACGTCCCAGTGCCTTTGTTCCTTGCTAAGGTGAACTCTGCCCTCCGGGGCTCAACAACTCTCCCTCCTGCTCTCCGAGCAGAGCTGTTGACTTATAACCTTCCAGATGTTAAGTCCCGCTGACTCTCAGAACACACTTGGTCCGGCCCCTCCGCTTTTGCAAGCCAGACTAGGGGGCTCTGCCTTGCAGGACGGGCTGCCCCTCCACCACCCTGGCTCCCTCCTGCCAGTCCGTGTAGCGCTCACCACCTCTCCGCCCTTCCTACCCTCTTCCGTGGGCCTCTTGTCTACGCTTGTCTCCAGAGAATCCGTTCTGCTAGTCTTCTGGTGGTTTTCTGGGTTATTTAGGCCAATGTGGGTGTAATCTAAGTGATTAGCTGGACACGGTGAGCCCAGCATCCTCCTATGCCACCATGTTTGCTAACTCTCCTGGTGACTGCTTTTTTGCACCACAGGCTCATAGTGAGTTTGAGCTCCACTAAAAGCTCCAGATTTCTCTATTTAGAATGTCTCCAGTCTGGTCTTCTAGAATTTATTTTTAGAAGAACTATCATTTAAGAATTTTCAAAATAATTATCCAGCTAGTTTTAGTGCAGGGTTCTAGCTTATCATTTCATTTCCTGGCCATGGGATGTCCCATGGAAAATATTATTTAGAATAATAGTTTTATCTCTGAAGAATGAAGAGTACATATGAGAAAGAGCAGCTGGGACTGTATCACCTCCATAACTAACTGCCTAATCTTAATATGTCATTCAAGCCTTATTTTTCTAATATTTTTAATAGATTTTATTACCTATTTGCATAGTATCACAGGGATCTTGGAAGAATAATTAAAATAGATAATTTTCAAAAATATGAATTGTTGGGGCACCTGGCTGGCTCAATTGGAAGAGCATGGGACTCTTGATCTTGGGGTTATGAGTTTGAGCCCCATGTTGGATATACAGATTACTAAAAAATAAACTTAAAAAGCAACTCAAAAGAATTGAATAAAATAAGAACAATGTTTTTTAAAAATTTTTTTTCAACGTTTTTATTTATTTTTGGGACAGAGAGAGACAGAGCATGAACAGGGGAGGGGCAGAGAGAGAGGGAGACACAGAATCAGAAACAAGCTCCAGGCTCTGAGCCATCAGCCCAGAGCCCGACGCGGGGCTCGAACTCACGGACCGCGAGATCGTGACCTGGCTGAAGTCGGACGCTTAACCGACTGCGCCACCCAGGCGCCCCAAGAACAATGTTTAAAAAAAATATGAGTTATGGGGCAACTGGTTGGCTCCGTTGGTTAAGTGTCTGACTCTTGATTTTGGCTCAGGTCATGATCTCCCAGTTCCTGAGTTTGAGCCTAACATCTGTGCTGACCATATGGAGCCTGCTTGGGATTCTCTCTCCCTATCTCTGTCTCTGTGTCTCTCTCTCAAAATAAATAAATAAATAAATAAACTTAAAAAAATATGAACTGCATCATGGAAGAGAAGTACGAAGGTGGTAAAGATGGCAGTGACATTGCTGATATTCATTATCATTATCACCATCTGGTGCAACATGGTAATTTGTGGATTCCAACCCACCCCCACCCCTCAAAGCAATCCAAAATAGAAGGAATTTTGTACAATTATGGGCCATTTTAGGAAATAGAATACTATTGATGATAGAATAGGACGTTGTAGAATGTGTCCTCTGGCTTTGAGGTGAGAACTCCCACATCTTGGCCTGTAATCAGGAGCACCCCATGGAGAAACTCTCTAGAAACTCTGGTTTATCTTTTCATCTTCCTTTCTTTGCTTCTATTCCTGATGGTAGTGACTCATTTCTCACTCCCCTTTCCCTAAAGCCACGAGCTCATGAGCTTCTTGTGGTATCTGGGTTTTCAAAGAGAGAGGGGATGGAACCATGCTGATGTCTTTTTTTTTAATTTTTTAAATCTTTATTTATTTTTAAGAAAGAGAGAGAGAGAGAGACAAAGTGTGAGAAGGGGAGGAACAGAGAGAGAGGGAGACACAGAATCGAAAACAGGCTCCAAGCTCTGAGCTGTCAGCACAGAGCCCAATGTGGGGCTCAAACTAACAAACCACAAATTCATGACTTGAGCCGAAGTCAGACACTTAACTGACTGAGCCACCTAGGTTCCCCAATGCTGGTGTCTTTTCAGCACACCTGAAAAAGGCTTCTGACAAATGAGGTGGTTCTGGAAGATAGAGGGAGCCTGGCCCTGAGGATCTGAGGCTTTGGTCAGAAAATACTTGGATTTTTGGATGAAGAGAGACCTTGACACATCTACTCCCCTGAGACTCCTGGGGGAACTAGGGCAGTGGGAGGTGACTTTGTGCAGGGGAAGGGTACTGTGTGCTCACAGAAGGGTTCTGCTTAGACCGTGGGCAGGAGGGACGGGGCGTGCATGCAGTGGGATAGCTCAACGAAGACGACGCATGCTCAAGACCGGAATTTCTCACCTTACATTTTTTTGCATGTGGATGCCCTTTGCCGGTGAGTGGATCTCATAAAGAGACCAAGGCCAAGGCCATGGCGTCCAACACAAAAGAACTTTTAATCATGTTGCTTCTGCAGCAGCCAGCAGAGTCACACCCTTATTTCTCAGATGGGTTTGGCTCCATCCATGCTATCCTCTCCCTTCCCTTCCTGTTTTATCCTATTGGATGGTATCTCACTGTGCAGCTCTTAATGGAACACCTTCTATGCATCCAGCTCTGTGAAGTAGTATTTATAAGAGAAGATCTCAGTCTTCTTGGGTGGGTGAGTCTCACACACATGACATAAATGGAGGCTGGAACAAAGAAGTAATACATTTAAAGATCTAGAGTGTATGAAGCATAAATCAAGGGTTCAGGGAGGGTAGGGGATGAAATCTGGTAGCCGCCAGTATTACAGGGGGTGGGGGTGGGGTTAAGATCAATGATAATCTTTGAGTGGCTGGTCACCCAGGGAATCTCAGACTTGAATAGCCCTTCTTCTTCTTTCCTGGACTCACACTGCCCTGGTCCTGGAGGGAGAACACTGTAGTTAAAACAGTTGGAAAGTCCATGTCAGTGTCCTGTGTAGACACACCAACATCCCCATACTGTCCTGTGTCTCCTTTAAGTGCTTCACACACTGTTTACGCCCTTAAACTACCTTTATTTCTCCTGATAGTTTATAAACTTCTCACTGAAATTTTAAAGATCTATCTGAAAACTGAATAGAGGGAATTCATATTTTTTAAAAAATCAAAGCATTTTTTCACCCCCTTTATGAATAAAACCATACTTAGAAACTGGATAACAGCTAAAGCAATCCAAGCTTTTGGACTAAGCTACAGGTGTATTTAGAAGGCAATTCATAATTCTAAATATTTAAGCATTTGAAAAATGAGAAGTTAGCAAAAGGAAAAACAGAATATAGATGAAAGGAAATAATAAATAATAAATAAAAATAGGAACAGAAATAATGAAATTTAAAAGAACACAAAATATCCCCAAATTTACACAATAAAGCTAATTCTTTGGAATGACATACAATTCTGCTAATGTGAATCAAAATCAAAGATCAAGAACACAATAAAAACTGAGAACAAACTGAGGGTTGATGGGGGGGTGGGAGGGAGGGGGGGGTGGGTGATGGGTATTAAAACAAATAACACAATAAAAAATTTAAGAGAATCCTATGAATAGATTTGGGCCAATACACTTGAAAATAGAGATGAATAGATAATTAAAAAGATAAATAAATATTTTCAGATATCAGATCAGATAAAGCAATAGCATTATTATTCCCATGGGGAGAACTGTTTTCTTGCTATATCCCAAAATATATCCTTTTAATATTTGACTCTTTTAAATTTTCCTATAAATATAGATCTGTTTTTATAAACTGTCTAAAAATAGGCCTGTTGTCTACAACAGGTATCCATTTGGTGAGAGATGTGAGCACCATCTTTAAATTTGCATAAGCCATGAAGAGCAGAGTTACTCTTGTTATTCCAAGCTGCACAAAAAAAGAAGATAAATTTGATGTCATTGTTTTATTTTATTTTATTTTTTTAATTAAAAAAATTTTAATGTTTATATTTGAGAGACAGAGCGTGAGTGGGGGAGGGGCAGAAACGGAGACAGAATCCAAAGCAGGCTCCAGGCTCTGAGCTATCAGCACAGAGCCCCATGCAGAGCTTGAACCCACAAGCCAAAAGATCATGACCTGAGCAGAAGTTGGATGCTTAACAAACTGAGCCACCCAGGTGCCCCTTTAAACATTTTTTAAAGTAAGTTTATTAATTAATTAGTTAATTTATTTATTTATTTTTATTTAAAAAAATGTTTTAATATTGAATTTATTGTCAAATTGTTTTCCATACAACACACTGTGCTCATCCCAACAGGTGCCCTCCTCAATGCCCATCACCCACCCTCCTCTCCCTCCCACCCCCCATCAACCCTCAGTTTATTCTCAATTTTTAAGAGTCTCTTATGCTTTGGCTCCCTCCCTCTCTAACTTTTTTTTTTCCTTCCCCTCCCCCATGGTCTTCTGTTAAGTTTCTCAGGATCCACATAAGAGTGAAAACATGGTATCTGTCTTTCTCTGTATGACTTATTTCACTTAGAATAACACTCTCCAGTTCCATCCACGTTGCTACAAAGGGCCATATTTCATTCTTTCTCATTGCCATGTAGTATTCCATTGTGTATATAAATCACAATTTCTTTATCCATTCATCAGTTGATGGACATTTAGGTTCTTTCCATAATTTGGCTATTGTTGAAAGTGCTGCTATAAACATTAGGGTACAAGTGCCCCTATGCATCAGCACTCCTGTATCCCTTGGGTAAATTCCTAGCAGTGCTATTGTTGGGTCATAAGGTAGTTCTATTTTTAATTTTTTGAGGGACCTCCGCACTGTTTTCCAGAGTGGCTGCACCAGTTTGCATTCCCACCAACAGTGCAAGAGGGTTCCCATTTCTCCACATCCTCTTCAGCATCTATAGTCTCCTGATTTGTTCATTTTGGCCACTCTGACTGGCGTGAGGTTGTATCTCAGCATGGTTTTAATTTGTATTTCCCTAATGAGGAGTGATGTTGAGCATCTTTTCATGTGCCTGTTGGCCATCTGGACGTCTTCTTTAGAGAAGTGTCTATTCATGTTTTCTGCCCATTTCTTCACTAGAGTATTTGTTTTTCAGGTGTGGACTTTGGTGAGTTCTTTATAGTTTTTGGACCCTAGCCCTTTGTCTCATATATCATTTGCAGATATCTTTTCCCATTCTGTTGGTTGCCTTTTAGTTTTGTTGATTGTTTCCTTTGTAGTGCAGAAGCTTTATCTTCAGGAGGTCCCAATAGTTCATTTTTGCTTTTAATTCCCTTGCCTTTAGAGATGTGTCAAGTAAGAAATTGCTGCAGCTGAGGTCAGAGAGGTTTTTTCCTGCTTTCTCCTCTAGGGTTTTGATGGTTTCCTGTCTCACATTCAGGTACTTTATCCATTTTGAGTTTATTTCTGTGAATGGTGAAGAAAGTGGTCTCGTTTCATTCTTTTGCATGTTGCTGTCCAGTTCTCCCAGCATCATTTGTTAAAGAGACTGTCTTTTTACCATTGGATATTCTTTCCTGCTTTGTCAAAAATTGGTTGGCCATACTTTTGTGGGTCCAATTCTGAAGTCTCTATTCTATTCCATTGGCCTATGTGTCTGTTTTTGTGTCAATACCATGCTGTCTTGATGATTACAGCTTTGTAGTAGAGGGTTAAAGTCTGGGATTGTGATTCCTCCTGCTTTGGTCTTCTTCTTCAAAATTACTTTGGCTATTCGGGGTCTTTTGTGGTTCCACACAAATTTTAGGATTGCTTGTTCTACCTTTGAGAACAAAGCTGGTGCAATTTTGATTGGGATTGCATTGAATGTGTAGATAGCTTTGGGTAGTATTGACATTTTAACAATATTTATTCTTCCAATCCATGAGCACGTGAATGGGATCAGTTCATTTATTTGTCTTTCTGTTGCTTCATTATTAGTGTATAAGAATGCAACTTATTTCTGTACATTACTTTTGTATCCTGTGATAAGTTTATTTTTGAAGGAGACAGAGATAGAGCACGAGCAGGGGAGGGGTAGAGAGGGAGACACAGAATATGAAGCAGGTTCCAGGCTCTGAGCTGTCAGCACAGAGCCCAATGCGGGGCTCAAATTCATGGACCCCAAGATCTTGACCTGAGCCAAAGTCGAATGCTTAACCTATTGAGCCACTCAGGCACCCTTACTTTGAGAGAGAGAGAGAGAGAGAGAGAGAGAGAGAGAGAGAGAGCACTCAAGTGGGGAAGAGGCAGAGAGAGAAGGAGAGAATCCTAAGCAGGCTCCGCACCATCAGTTTGGAGCCCAATGCAAGGCTGATCTCAGGAACTAAGACCGTGACCTGAGCAGAAATCAAGAGTCAGATACTTAACCAACTGAGCCACCCAGGAATCCCAATGTCATTATTTTTAAAATACTTTAATATTCAGAAACCATAATGAGTCCCTTATGATCTATAGTAACATAAAGTGTAACCAGCACTCAGATAAAGAAACAGAACATCCCAGAAGTCCCCCCATTATTCTCCAAGGGTGACTTCTAGCTGAACTTCTAATAGTATAGATTCATTTTAGCTGTCCTTGTACTTAATATAAATGGAATTATGTACTATGTATTTCTTTTGTATCTGGTTTTTGTTTCTGTTTTCATTTTTTGCTTACCATTATGTTTGAGATTTATCCATATCATAATAAGTAGCAATAAATTGTGCATTCTCACTATTAGTATTTTATTGTGTGAATATAATCCAATTTAAATACATACAATTTATAATTTGTGAATGAATATATAACCTGTATAATTAACCCAACTAATGTAGGCTATGTTACTTATGCTTTTTCAATTTTTATTTCTTTGTGTGTTTGTTTGTAAAGTGGGTTCCACACCCACCCAGCATGGAGCTTGGACTCACTACTCTGAGATCAAGATCTGAACTGACATCAAAAGTCGGACACTTAACTGACTGAACCACCCAGGCGCCCCTGCTTTTTCATTTTATTTTTTTATTATTTTTTTTCAACGTTTATTTATTTTTGAGACAGAGAGAGACAGAGCATGAACGGGGGAGGGGCAGAGAGAGAGGGAGACACAGAATCAGAAACAGGCTCCAGGCTCTGAGCCATCAGCCCAGAGCCTGATGCGGGGCTCGAACTCACGGACCGCGAGATCGTGACCTGGTTGAAGTCGGACGCTTAACCGACTGCGCCACCCAGGCGCCCCTGCTTTTTCATTTTAAAACCGTTTTTCAGCTATTTTACTTTATTTTATTTTCTAGTTTTATTCAGATATAATTGACAAATAAAAATTACATCTATTTAAGGTATACAAGTTGTTGATTTGATATAGGCATACATTGTGAAATAGTCATCATAATCTAGCTAATTATCATATCCACCACCTCACTTGGTTACCATTTTTCTTTTCTTTCTTTTTTTGTCATGAGAATACTTAAGTTGATGGGCATTTACATTGTTTCCATTTTTTTGTTATTCTAAGTGCCACCACTATAAATATCACAGACATTACCTTTTGCAGAACAGAAGCACATAGTTATGTTGGGTATGTACCTTGGGGTAGAACAGCTCGATATTAGCTATGTGTAATATTCAGGTTTCCTAGATACTACAGACTTTTCCAGAAGAGTTCTACCAATGAGCATTTTCACTAAACATCATGTGAGAGTTCTATTTGCTCCACAGTGTCAGAAGTTTCCTTTATATGGAACATTCACACAATTTTCAAGTTTATTCTTAGGCATTTTACTTTTTGTTGTTATTTTTTAATTCACAAGTTATATATAATTGGCTATTGTTAAGTTAACATAATTGGCTTATGTGAGTCAGTTTTTATGGTTTTTATTTAATTTTGCATCCATCAACTTATTAAGGTCTTTTATTGTTTATAGGAGCATGGTTATAGGTTTATTCTCTTCTAGGACCATGTTATATGGTTTATTCTCTTGATTTTCCCAGGTAATAATCATAGCATTTATAAATAATGATTTTATAGCCACCTTATATTTTTTATACATGCTATTTGTCTTTTATGGTTTTAACGTATATTTCCTCTAGATAAATATTTAAAATAGTATGAATAGTAAACATTGTATTTTATTTTATTTCTATTTTAGAAATAGAGAGCAAGCAGGGGAGGGGAAGAGGAAGAGGGAGAGACAGAATCCCAAGCAGGCTCCACGCTGTCAGCACAGAGCCTGATGCAGGGCTCGATCCCATGAACCAGGAGATTATGACCTGAGTCAAAATCAAGAATCAGGCACTCAACTGACTGAGCCACCCAGGCACCCTAACAGTGAATATTTTAAACTTCCAAATTTCCATTCAGCCTCCAAAATGTTTATCAAAATCTTTTTATTACTAGCATATCTTCCCCAAGAAGGAAGAATTTCACAGCAGTTCCTGAGAAAAAAGATGGATGAAGCGTTTAAGTGACTAAAGTAAGTCCATCAAGGCCAGAGCAGATGAGAGAAGAGAGAGGTGACAGTGAAATGAGGAGAAAAAAGGTGGGAAGTGGCCATATCACCTGGCTCACCCAAAGTGGGGACACAGAAGGAAAAGCTAAAAAATTGTGATGATCACAACCCGGGATTGCAGACCCACTGAGAGAGTGGGATTTAATTTTAAGATCATGCCTCCCACACCCACTCCTACCACCTCATCAACAGGGCTTCAGTATAAAAACAGTGAATTAAGGGGCGCCTGGGTGGTTCTCTTTTTTTTTGCTGGGTATCTGTCTGGTTTAGGAATCAAAGTAATGCTGGTTTCAAAGGTTGAGTCTAGAAGTTTTCCTTCCCCTTCTATTGTTTGGAAGAGCTTTATAAAGATAGGTATTATCTCTGCTAAAATGTCTGGTAGAATTCCCCAGGGAAACCATGTAGTACAGGACTCTTATTTGTTGGGAGATTTTTGATAACTGATCAAATTTTTGATTTCTTCCTGTTTGAGTTTTGGAAGTGTGTGGGTACTTAGGAATTTGCCCATTTCTTCCAGGTTGTCCAATTTGTTGGCATATAATTTTTCATGGTATTCCCTGAGAATTGCTTGTATTTCTGAGGGATTGAGATCAGGAACACGACAGGGATGTCCACTCTCACCGCTGTGTTTACCATGGTGTTGGAAGTTCTAGCATCAGCAATCAGACAACAAAGGAAATCAAAGGCATCAAAATTGGCAAAGATGAAGTGAAGCTTTCACTTTTTGCAGATGACATGATATTATACATGGCCAGACCTAGATCAGAGCTTCAGGTCCTTAAGAAGAAGGTTTTCGGGGCGCCTGGGTGGCGCAGTCGGTTAAGCGTCTGACTTCAGCCAGGTCACGACCTCGCGGTCTGTGAGTTCGAGCCCCGCGTCGGGCTCTGGGCTGATGGCTCAGAGCCTGGAGCCTGTTTCTGATTCTGTGTCTCCCTCTCTCTCTGCCCCTCCCCCGTTCATGCTCTGTCTCTCTCTGTCCCAAAAATAAATAAACGTTGAAAAAAAATTAAAAAAAAACAACAACAGTGAATTAAAGCTGATAGAACAGGGGCACCTGGGTGGCTCAGTTGGTTAAGCGTCCGACTTCAGCTCAGGTCATGATCTTGCAGTTCGTGAGTTCGAGCCCCACGTCAGGCTCTGTGCTGACAGCTCAGAGCCTGGAGCCTGCTTCGGATTCTGTGTCCCCTTCTCTCTCTGCCCCACCCCTGCTTGTGCTCTGTCTCTCTCTGTCTTTCAAAAATGAATAAACATAAAAATAAATTTTTAAAAAGCTGAAAAAACAGCAAGATAGAAACTCTATTTAAGAAGGGCTTCCTAGGGAAACCCACCAACAACAGTGAGAACAGACAGGAACGTTAGAGGAAGCCAGCTCTACAGCTTCAGCAAATATGAACACAGCCCAACTCGTAGACAGATGAATACAAAACCTCACCCGCAGCTCTAGCTATGTTAATTCCTAATATAAGATAGATCCCATCCAGCTTTCCACATCCACACAAGGTGTGCTAACAGGAAAGAAGAAGTCCAGTCTGGAGACACAGGGATGACCAGACTCAGATATGGCACAGAATTGTGGATTGTCAGATGTGTGTGTGTGTGTGTGTGTGTGTGTGTGTGTGTGTGTTGTATACACACATACATAAAGAGATTTATTACAAGGGATTGGCTCAATTGTTTTGGAGCTGACAAGTCCCATGGCCCACAGTCAGCTGACTGGAGCCGGTGGAGTAGCTCCAATCTCTGAGGATGTGCCACCCAGGACCCAGCAGTTCCAGTCTGCAGGTCTCGACCTGAGAGAAAATACTTAAAGGAAGTTGGAGTTAAGGAGGGAGGAAGAGACAATGGGCGTCCACCACAATGGCGAAGGCATTGGTACGTGCAGGAGACAGGCAACTTGCAAACAAGGGAGGAGATCAGTAAAAAATCAGGCCCCTGGCACAAAATTTTCTGAAGGGTCTGCTGCTTCTTTCTAAGCCTCTGAGTTATCCTGGTTCAGGACAAAAATAATAACAATACTGATGTTCTTGTTTTTCCTGTTTATATTACCAAAGCCGCAGACAAAGTGCAAACAGCACGTGTTCCGACTGAGAAGGGCTTGGCCCTGGGTGTTCTCACCCACTTCCTGTTCCCCACACAGCAGACTTTGCTCTTTCTTGAGCAAAACTCAAGCAAAGCTTGAGCTGAGCTTTCTGATTCCATTTTACTGAAAACTATAAGCAATGGATTCTATATATTCATATGCCATGGACACTTTCCTCTACCTCTTCCAGTCAAAGTCCCCAGAAGCCTGCAATGTGTCGTCCCTAAAAGGAGAAACAAAGAATTCACAAGACAGCATGGACCCAGGAGACAGAAAACATGACCATTCCTCTTCCTCTATGGCTGACGGAGTGGTAAGTCTGAGTGAGTGAGGGTGTGTGTTTGTGTGCGTGTGTGTGTGTTGTGTATGTATGTTTCTGTGTGTGTTGTATGTTTGTGTTTGTGTATGTGCTGTGTTTGGGAGTGTATGTGTATGGGTGGAGTGTGTGTGATGTGCTGATGTGTATGTTTATGTTGATGTGTATCTGTGTGTTTTTGTGACTGTGTATGTTGTGTATTTATGTGTGTTTGTGTGACTGTGTATGTTGTGTATTTGTTTCTGTGTGTATGTGGGTGTTTTATGTTTGTGTGTTTTGTGTGTGTGTTTATGTGTTTATGTATTTGTGAATATGTGTGTGGAGTTTTCTGATTGTATGTGTGCAGTGTTATGTGTGACACGTTTGTGTGTGTATGTTTGTGTATAGGTGTATGCTGTGTTTATGAGTGTGTGTTTGCAAGTTTGTGAGTGTGTGTATGTTTGCGAGTGTGTGGGCGTGTGTTGTGTTTGTGAGTGTGGGTGTGTGCTGTTTGTGACTATGTGTGGTTGTATTTGAGTGTGTGTGTGTTTGTTGTGTTTGTGAGTCTGTGTGAATGTGAGTGTGGGTGTGTGTTTGCGAGTGTGTGGGCGTGTGTTGTGTTTGTGAGTGTGGGTGTGTGCTGTTTGTGACTATGTGTGGTTGTATTTGAGTGTGTGTGTGTTTGTTGTGTTTGTGAGTCTGTGTGAATGTTTGTGAGTGTGGGTGTGTGTTTGTGAGTGTGTGGGTGTGTGTTGTGTTTGTGAGTGCATGTGTGTAGTGCATGCAGTGTGCGTTTACAGTGGTACGAACCCATCCATGAATAAAAGTCAGAAGAACTCTGTTCCCTGCTCGAATTCACTGTTTAGCTCTGAGCAAGATGCTTTGGCGAGTTGACTCTCCTCCTGAGAAGCGTTAAGTGGGGGGGACATAGCTGCTTATGCTCTGTGCTGGAGACAAAACCTACCAAGTGCAGCGAGGCAGGCATGTGAGGTGCTGGCTAGGCAGGGGCAAAGCAGCGAGGCCTGGGGCGCGGATTTACTTGCTGGTGCAAGGCTGGGGCGCACAGTGCAAATTTTCTGCCTGTGCTCCTCACCCAGCTCACCTACCCGCCCTGCTGTTACTTTCCACTGAGCCTCCCCTTCTTTCTAAAGGAGTCACGAGATTTTGCTGGTGAAGTACTGCCTCAGTTTCCACCAAGGATGTAAGGAAGCGAAGGACAAAGAGGTTGAGGGGTCTCCAGGTACAGAGATAGGAGCACTAATCTCCTTGTTCCAGAAGCCCTTTGGATAGGCAAATGCTGTATCCCTGCTAGGGATAGCTGGGGACAGCTGTTCCCCTGACCTGGTCACTCTCTTTTCCTGAAGTCACATGACTTACTGGACTGTGACTGTTTTGAGCCTGACCTTTCAGAGGTGACATTGCTAAGTAAAGCCAACAACCATACAGCAAGGGCCACACTGACCTCCCGCTGGGCAGCTCCCAGGATAAGGGCAGGACTGAAGTCATTTGCCAGGTTAACAGAGTACAATGACTTTCTGAGGATGTTGTGGCAATGGGAAAACCATGCCTATCAGGGCCCCCTGTAGCTGGGTCTCCCCACACCCCACAGCCTTTGTCTGGTGACATTCATCTGACTGTGTCTCTGAGAGTCCTACATGTTCTGGAAAAACAGTCCTGGAGCCATGCAGTTTCCTCCCTGACTCCACAGAGAATATCAAGCAGCTATAGGCTGACGGGCCCCTGACATAGGCAACTGTGTTAGTCCATGAGGCAGGATGCACTGAGCGAGGTTACATGCTCTCCTCAGAAGGATGCCTGAAGTTCCTGGATAGAGTGGCATGGCCCTTCCCACAGGGGAGGAGACCTCAGGGACATTTAGTTCAGGCCTAGCATTCACACTTATGGGGACAATAAGGCCCAGGCAGTGTGACCATCCACTGTGACCAACTGATGGCCGTTGGAGATGAGCACTGCGGTCTCCTGGCTCCCAGCAGGACTCTGCCCCGCACCCTGATGGTCCCATTCCTGTCCTCACAGCAGAACCTGGCCACCAACCTGTAAGCCCTCTGTAATCCTAACTTCTTAACTGCCAAACCTTCCCCAAAGGTCAGGCCTGGACTACCCATTTTGGCCCAAGATCCCTGCCCCCATCCCCCAGCCAGTCCCTCGCCACGACTTCCTGCCCATGCCCTCCAGATACACTGTGGCCACACCAGTCTTCCCACTGCTCTCAGGACCCAGTATCAGACCTGCCTCTGCTCTCTGTTCTTTTCTCTCCTCACAGAATGGCTCTAGGACCCTGTCTCTCCAAATACTACCTCCCACCTCGGCTGTCAGGCCAGTTCACAGTTCACCTTTCTCCATGAAGTCTCTTACACTGCCAATAGAGACCACAGTAGGGATGGGGGGAGAGGAGAGAAAACAGGGTCTGCAAAGGAAGGAGAGACCCCTCAGACGCCCTCCTCTCTCTCCTCATTCAGGCTGCTCCCCTCAAACCTAAGCTTCTGGCAAGAGAAAGGCAAAAGTCAGGTGCCTCTTAAAACTGTTGAAAAACCAATAAGACATATTATGGTTTTCTCTAGATAAAGAAGGAAGAATATGAAGAGATTGTCCAGGAGAATCCTGCAGGAGCACTGTGTCAGGATCCTAAACAAGATGTTATAGGAGGTAAACTACTTTCTAGCAGAAATGAGCTTGAGAGAGGTGTGGATGGGGATGTTTAATGACAGGTGGTGCACTGGGACAGGCAGCAGGGTCCATCCCTGTAGAGATCTGCCCACCTGGGCTGCCATCAAGGGGGCTTTGGGTTGGGGGGGTCTTCCTTTACTGCAGCCAAATAAGACGGAGAGGGCCCTGATGGGCACAGCGGGGGAAATGAAGGGAGACACAGTGCCAGCCGCCCCCTTTACTAAATCTCTGTGCCAGGCCCAAAGAAAGGGGTCTGTGCATTTTGGGCTTGCTTCCTCAGGTAGGATGTGCTGATAGTCGGTGTGACCAAACGGCTCACTGGAGCCGGAGGCTCTGCAGCCAACAGACCCCATGCAGGTGCTTGGCTGGATCAGATGGGAGAGCTCTCAGGGTCATACGGGTTGCAAAGCAGCATGTGAGCAGACAGGATGTACTTGGCTGCTGCCTCAGAACTGGGCTTGGCCTTCTGGAGGGGGTTCTCTCCAAAAGCTACTGCATCAGGACCAGGCTTTTAACTTTCAAGGGCTCAACTTTGCCATCTACCTTGGGCAGACAGAATCTGGGAATGCTGGAAATCCATCCAATTTCCTTCCCAGAAGAAATTATTTGTGATTCATTATGTATTTTAACACAAACAGTTTTTTACTACATGAACTTCAATGGCCTGAGCCACTGGAAGAGAGCCTTATTAATAAACCACCAAAGCAAATTACCCATAGAAGTGCTGATACCCAATTTACCTATTCTTTTTTTTTAAATGTTTTTTGATGCTTATTTTTGAGACAGAGACAGAGCATGAATGGGGGAGGGTCAGAGAGAGGGAGACATAGAATCTGAAGCAGGCTCAAACTCACAGAGTGTGAGATCATGACCTGAGCCGAAGTCAGACGCCCAGCTGACTGAACCACCCAGGGGCGGATTTACCTATTCTTGCAGCAATCAAGGTTAAATATTACTTGAAAAATCCTCTCCAGCGCTCAAGTGGTATATTTAAATTCCAGTGGTGTGCTCTGGTCCCAGGCGTGTGCAGAGACAGGGTTTGCTACCTTTGCCCAGCTTTTCATTGGCTGGGAGGGCAGAGGTGAATGTTCCATGCTTCCCTGAAACCCTCATCCATTCACTCAAATTCCTTTCAAGTCGGCTGGGGGAAGCTGGAGGGAGTCAAAGCCATTCGGTCGGAATTGGCTGCTGGGTCAGCCTGGCCTGGGTGGCAGGCAGCAGAAAAAACATGTCATTGCTGAAGAGATTCTGAGGAAGTCAGTGTCCATCCTCCCCTCAGGAGGCTCAGGGCTCTGCTGTTGAGACACATCACTATCTTCAATGGGGGAATAGACTTGGAAACCATTTATTAGTTGGCATTTCTCTGTGTGCTCTGGGTCTCAGATCTGAAAGGTCAGAAGGGAATTAATTCCCTTCCTGGTGCTCAGCCCCAAGAATCCAAGAACCTTGACACTAGGTTTCTCGATATTAAATTGGCATCTCCAAGTCTCTCTCAGCTCATGGTTCTGGTATTCTGCTGGGTGAGAATGTCCAACCCAGACTTCAAGGCTGCTGAATAAGAATGTGGCCGCAGGGTGTTTCTGCACTTGGAGCCTGGGGGTGGGTTGAGGTGGTCCCACACTCCCAACATTCTCTGCCACAAAAGCTGAAGAAGGTGATATGGTCAGACGCATGAGGTCACGTGTTTCTTTTTCTTCCTGCTCTTACTGAGAAGGATCTCCAATCAGGGAGACTTAGGGAAGCCCAGGGTTCCATAGTCATACTGGGCTAATTCCCATCTGGGTGAGAACAGATGACCCTGATAAGAAATGGCAAAACCGAACCATAAAAATGTGGTATTCTACCACACCATCCAGCAATTCCCCTTCTGGGTGGATACCCAAAAGAACTGAGAGCCAGGGACTCAGACATTTGTACACTGATGTTCACAGCAGCATTATTCACAATAGTAAAGGGTGGAAACAACCCAAATGTTCATATATGTTTATGAATAAACAAAAAATGATACAAACCTACAATGGGGTATGATCCAGCCTTAAAAAGGAAGGCAGTCCGGACACGTGCTACAACATGCCTGAATCTGAGGGCGTTATGCTGAATGAAAGAAGCCAGACACAAAAAAGCAAATTCTGCAGTATTCCACTAGGATGTTCTACCTAGAATGGTCAGACTCTTAGACGCAGAAAGAACACTAGAGGTCACCAGGAATTAGTGCGGAGGGAGTAATGGGGAGTTGTGGTTTCATCAGGACAGTCTGGGATGATAAAAAAAATTCTTGAGGTGCACAGTGATGATTGCACATGATGTGAATGCACTGAGCGCCTCACCTCAAACTGGATACAATGATGAATTTTGTTATATTCTATAATTTTTTACATTGTCTTTTTACCACACTTGTTAAAAAAGGCTTTAAAAAGGCAAGAAAGAACGTGAGCCTCCCCCGTCCCCCTCCCCCCGCAGGTCTCCGGTGCAGAGGCGGGTCTTCGGCTCCCCCCTCCCCGCCGACGCCCTGCCCCGGTCAGGGAGCTCCCAGCCACGCGGCTCTAACCCCAGCTCCCTCTGCTTTGTTTCGGCGCTTCCAGGTCTGGGGACGGCCCCACCCAGCCCCCAGAGACTGAGGCTCCTCCTAGTGGGGAAAACCGGCAGCGGGAAGAGCGCGACTGGAAACAGCATCCTGGGCAGGAAAGAGTTCCAGTCTAAACTCAGCGCTCAACCGGTGACCCGGGCCCTGCAGAGGGCCAGCCGCGACTGGGCCGGCCTGGAGCTCGAGGTGATCGACACCCCCGACATCCTGTCCCCGTGTGCCCCGCTGGAGGCCGTGTGCGAGGCGGTCGTCTTTTCCGCCCCCGGGCCGCACGCGGTGCTGCTGGTGACGCAGCTGGGCCGCTACACGGAGGAGGACCGGCGGGCGGTGCGGCGCCTCCAGGAGGCCTTCGGGGTGGGCGTGCTGGCCCACACGGTGCTGGTGTTCACGCGCAAGGAGGACCTGGACGGGGGCTCCTTGGAGCAGTACGTGCGGGAGACCGACAACGAGGCCCTGGCCCGGCTGGACCGGCAGTGCTCACGGCGCCACTGCGCCTTCAACAACGCGACGGGCGGCGCGGAGCAGGAGGCGCAGCTGCGGGAACTCCTGGGGCAGGTCAACTGCATCCTGTGGGAGAACAACCACCGGCACTTCAGCAACCGCGCCTACCGCTACTGCCAGCGGAACGGTCTGCGCGGAGACCGCCAGGAGAAGCAGGTGCCCGGGGGGAGCGGCTCAGAGGAGGCGCCCGGCGCGGAGCCCTGGCGGGAGGGTCTGTGCCAGATCCAGAAGGAATCGGAGGAAGTTTACAGACGTCTGCTGAAGAGGGAGCCCATTTGAGCCTCGGCCGGGCCTCAGCCTCCGTGGCCAGCTGTCGGCCTCTCCGTGCCCGTGGGTCCTTGGCCATCCCAGTCTCCTGATCCGCGGGTGCGGTCCGGAGTGCCCAGCTCGAACCCCCCGGGGGCCTTCATCACACCTTCCGGGGCGGTTGAATGGCTTCTACGCTGTAGGGAGCAGCATGCCAGGTGGAGGGGAGAACTCTGCAGTGCGCGGGCGTCTTTCTGGAGGGCTGTTGCTGCGCATGGAGAAGAGAGCAGAATGGGGTCTGGCTCTGGCCATCTAGCTGCATAAGGAGATAGGTGCGCCTCAGGTGCACCTCAGCTTCTTTGAGGTTCTAGATGCTTCTGGAGAGTCTGACCAACTGATGGAAGCAGAATTGGAGCAGACTGGAGCAGCATACCCGCCCCTAGTCTCTTTTCCTTCCTTCAAGCTGTGTGACAGAGGGTCTCCAGTTACCTTCATCTGGGAGGGGTGGGAAGTGCTGGAGGGCGGTCAGAGATCAGAGGACACAGCGTCAGGTCTGTTTGGTTTCGTCCAATGGTTAAGTCTCTACAACCAGATTCCCGCGGACTACATCTCGCAGTGTGGAGGCCGGGACACCTCTCTAACCCAGACCTAATGGACCTCTAAGAAAGTTTGAGCGTTTCTTTTGCCAGAATATTCAGAAAAGTGTCTCAGGGCCCAACAAGACTTATTTGGGGGTGCATACTTAAGTCTTTGTGCCAGAACCATTTATTAGATATGCCATCAATTTCCCACTGAACTGAAGCACGTTGATCATATGATACGTTTTCATACTCTGTAAGATCTATGTCAGGATTTTCAATTCTGTTCTTGTCTCCTACTTTTCTTCCTTTCTTATGAATAAAATATTGATTTCATTTCAGAGGCTTTGCGTATAATATGTCAGTCTACATTTTTATATTTCCTTTGTTATTCTCAGGCATCCATTCTTCAGGGTGAAAGCTAAAATCATTTGCATTTCCATTAGAAGATTAATTTCTTTAAGTGATCTTGTTTTAACTGTCAGCTTTGTTAATTTCATAACAGAAAATACATTGACCCGATCTCGGGGTCCCTGAGTTCGAGCGCCGCGTCAGGCTCTGGGCTGATGGCTCAGAGCCTGGAGCCTGTTTCTGATTCTGTGTCTCCCTCTCTCTCTGCCCCTCCCCCGTTCATGCTCTGTCTCTCTCTGTCCCAAAAATAAATAAGCGTTGAAAAAAAATTTTAATAAAAAAATAAATAAAAAAGAAAATACATTGACCAAATGACAGCCTCATTCACTGAGTCTAAATGTCAAGTTACTCAAAACACGTTATCCAGTAAAAATCCTTGAAAAAAGAAAAATAAAATAATAAAATAAATAAAAATCCTAAAGAAATTGGTTTTAATTACATCCAATACAGTGGGTTCTTTTCTCCTTTATGATTAAAAATCAGCGGTGATAAGTCCCACAAGATTTCAGGAGAAGGGATAGATGGGGCACTATCGCTCCCTCAGCTTCAGACAATGGGGGAAGATGTGTGTGGATATGCTCTGGAAACTCCACAGTCTGTGAACCAGTAAGAAAAAAAGTGATGTGGGTGGAGGTGGGGGAGGGCTGAAGACAGAGTGTTGTCTTGGCCGAGGCTGTGAAATCGCCAGCTTCAGAATTTGTGCCTTTCTAAAAACATCTCTACACTGAACAAAGCATGAAAAATGGGGATGTGGACAACCAGAAGAGCTCAGTGCACACTAGGTTGTTTCCTCCCCTGCTGGGTCCAAGCAGCTGTTAAAAGTATCAGGGGTTGTTTCCAGCTCCCAACACTCCTGTAATAACACTGAAAAACTATGTAGAAAATACAAAATAATAATAATTATACAACAGTTGCTTGAAGGCACTGGGGAGTGACCAAATGCAGGCAGACACTACAGGGAACTGTAATCCCCAAACTGTCTAGAAGAAATTTTTTTCTGGAAGCCTGAAAGAATTGGTCATAGATGTCAGTACTGATGGCAGCAAAGATGGAATCTGAGGTTCCAGTTCACCAAGCATTCCATGGCGATACTGAAAGGGTCATGTTTCTGGAGTAAAAACCACATCAGGGCAAAGGGATTTGCTCTAAAAGAAGACCAAGCTCATGGACATTGAGGAGGGCAACTTTTGGGATGAGCACTGGGTGTTGTACGGAAACCAATTTGACAATAAATTTCATATTAAAAAAATAAAATAAAAGAAGACCAAGCTCAAAGTAGTCCCTTCCTAGGAATGTGTAAAACCAAGCCTTCTCACAGCCAAAGTGATCCACCAGTAATTTTTTTAAATGTTCATTTATTTATTTTGAGAGAGAGAGAGACAGAGCACAAGCAGGGGAAGAGCAGAGAGAGAGGGAGACACAGAATCCAAAACAGGCTCCAGGCTCCAAGCTGTCAGCACAGAGCCCGACGTGGGGCTCAAACTCACAAACCGTGAGATCATGACCTGACCTGAAGCCAGACGCTCAACCGACTGAGCCACCCAGATGCCCCGATCCACCAGTAATTTAAGTGCCTGCTACAACAAAGTCAATATTCTTCAGGAGATAGTAATATATTGAGTCTCTACAATGTATTATCTACAATATCTTATAAATTATTAAAAATTCTTGTTTTCTAACATAAGGATAGGAAGTTATAAAATTTCCCTCTACACATGTGTATCTACATCTCACAAATTTGTGTATATTCTGTTTTCACTATCAGTTTAAAATATTTTCTATATTCTTTGTGATGTTTTTTCTCACTCATGGGTTATTTAGACGTATGTGTTTGAGTTCCAAATATTTGAGTATTTTCTAGAAATTTCAGTGTTCAGTATGGTAAGCATTAGTCCTGTGTAGCTATTGAGCACTTGAAATGTAGCTGGTGTACCTGAGAAAAGGAAGTTTGAATTTTAATTTAGTTATAATTAGCTTTAATTTACATTTAAAAGCTGAAGCAGTGTAAAATATTTTACCATGAAACACAGCTTTGTTGTTTAGGTGGAAATAAATTTCCCTTGAATATTGTATTACATATTATTGCTGTTTTGCAATGCAAATGTGGGACGTATGCATTGTTTCTAGTGTCAGCCATAAACCTGTCACCGAGCTATAGTCCTGTCAATAGATTGATTCTGTTTGAGTAATCTTCTTTCACTGAGGCAATACTTGTGTTTGAATACTGGATGTAGACAGTACGAATCACAGTAATGCCTACCTACATTATAGGTGGTAATTAAATTTAAATACTGATTATTTTACTCATAATATAATTAAATTAATTTTTGGTTTACAAGTCAATATGGACAAATTTTTAACATTGAAATGAATGCATAATACTGATACAGAATGAATGGAGGTCACCAGGTGAACTCCATGACAAGAACAAAGAAAGAGAAAGAGACCAGACCAACATATGTTACAAAATTCATGATGAGCAGCAATTGCACTTTGTTGTAGTACAACAAAGCCAGAAACAAAGTGGTTAGAGACGTTTTCAGGATACACATAGGAATTTTGATGAAACATTTCAATCTCTCAACAATCAAAAACAAAATGGACAAAACTAGTAACTGAGCCAGAATCAAATGCCCAACAAAACAATTCTAAACAATTTTTAACAGGATCTGAGCTTTTAACTTGGGCCACTTTAAAGCAACTTTGAACCCCAATGTTTATAGCAGCACTCTCAACAATAGCCAAATTATGGAAAGAGCCTAAATGTCCATCAACTGATGAATGGATAAAGAAATTGTGGTTTATATATACAATGGAATACTACGTGGCAATGAGAAAGAATGAAATATGGCCTTTTGTAGCAACGTGGATGGAACTGGAGAGTGTGATGATAAGTGAAATAAGCCATACAGAGAAAGACAGATACCATATGGTTTCACTCTTATGTGGATCCTGAGAAACTTAACAGAAACCCATGGGGGAGGGGAAGGAAAAAAAAAAAAGAGGTTAGAGTGGGAGAGAGCCAAAACATAGGAGACTGTTAAAAACTGAGAACAAACTGAGGGTTGATGGGGGATGGGAGGGAGGGAAGGGTGGGTGATGGGTATTAAGGAGGGCACCTTTTGGGATGAGCACTGGGTGTTGTATGGAAACCAATTTGACAATAAATTTCATATATTGAAAAAAAATAAAGCAGCTTTGATTATTGCACAAAAAAGAAAAATGCTTTAGTTGGAGAGATGGTTAAAGAAATTACTACTTTGGCTACGGTAAGTTTTGTTGGAAAATTTTAGGAAAAGCCTAAGATTTTTAAAGTATCAAAATATGAAAGACCTTCCATTAAGGCACCAAACAATTGCCCATGGAAGAGGAGACCTTTTTGAGGAACCTCTATAATTGTTTTCCAGAGTGGCTGCACCAGTTTGCATTCCCACCAACGGTGCAAGAGAGTTCCCCTTTCTCCACATCCTTACAAATATCTGTTGCTTTCTGACTTGTTAATTTTAGTCGTTCTCACAGGTATGAGGTGGTATCTCATGGTGGTTTTGATTTGTATTTCCCATATGATGATGAGTGATGCTGAGCATCTTTTCAAGTGTCTGTTATCCATCTGTATTTCTTCTTTGGAAAAATGTCTGTTCATGTCTTCTGACTATTTCTTTATCTTAAAACGTTATTTTTATCTTATCTTTATCTTTAAACATTAAAAATAAGGCAAAAACCTCTTTGACCTTGGTGGCAGCAACTTCTTACTCAACATGTCTCCAGAAGCAAGGAAAACAAAAGCATAAATGAACTATTGGGACCTCATCAAGATAAACCTTCTGCACAGCAAAAGAAACAATCAGCAAAACTAAAAGGCAACCAATGGAATGGGAAAAGATATTTGCAAATGACATCTCAGATAAAGGGTTAATATCCAAAATCTATAAAGAACTTATCAAACTCAACACTCAAAAAAATCAAATAATCCAGTGAAGAAATGGGCAAAAGACATGAGTAGACACTTTTTAAAAGAAGACATCCAGATGGCTAACAGACACATGAAAAAAAAATGCTCAACAGCATTCATCATCAGGAAATACAAATCAAAACCACAATGAGATACCACCTCACACCAGTCACCATGGAAAATTAACAACGCAGGCAATGACAGATGTTGGCAAGGATGCAGAGCAAAAGGAACCCTTTGACACTACTGGTGGGAATGAAAACTGGTGCAGCCACTCTGGAAAACAGTATGGAAGTTCCTTAAAAAATTAAAAATAAAACTACCCTACGGCCCAGCAATTGCACTACTAGGTATTTATCCAAAGGATACAGGTGTGCTGTTTCAAAGGGGCACAAGCACCCTAATGTTTATAGTAGTGCTATTGACAATAGCTAAAGTATGAAAAGAGACCAAATGCCCATCAATAGATGAATGGATAAAGAAGATGTGGTATATTGTCTCAGACTTTGAGTCTGGAGTTCTCTCTTGTCCAGCAAGAGAGCTGATGCAGAATTGAATATGAGAGAGGCTAATGTCCAGGATGAGACAAGAGACCTGAGTAAGGGTCCTTGCTCTGTATTTATTAAGATCAGAAGGCTTACAAACGTTATGGACATGCAGAAAGAGACAATAAAATAGTGATCATTAATTCATGTGTGTGAAAGAAAGGGGGTTTCGAAAGTATGCAGTGTTAGGGGTTTGGGTCAATATAAAACAAAATCCCAGTGTCAAGCATAGGGCTGTTTACTGCAGGCACCAGACACCGTGTCTGTTTATCTTAACCTTTCTAGGGGCTAAGTCAGATAGAGCATGCTACTTCAGGGTTAACAAGACATTTTTCTTGCTGATTAGCTCTGGGTGCTTTTGTCCTGTAAAGGCTTTCCGCTTTACATTTTGTTTACTTAATGATAAATCCTGGGGCTTTTGCCCTGCTGTGGCAGTTTTCCACCTCAAGCTGCTCTTGGACGCTTTCATCTTGTGAAAGCAGCTTCCACTCTATGCTTCATTCTACGCTGAGTGCTTTCGCCCTGTGGCGGTTTTCTGCTCAGAGAATTCTTAAACTTATTCCCCATTGTATATATAAAATGGAATATTGCTTGGAATCAAAAAGAATGAAATTTTGCCATTTGAAACAACGTGGATGGAACTAGAGTGTATTATGCTAAACAAAATTAGTCAATCAGAGAAAGACAAATATCATATGACTTCACTCCTATGTGGAATTTAAGATACAAAACAGATGAACATAACGGAAGGGAAGCAAAAATAATGTAAAAACAGGGATGGAGACCAAATATAAGAGACTCTTAAATATAGAGAACAAACTGAGGGTTGCTGGAGGGTTATGAGTGGGAAGATGGGCTAGATGGGTAACGGGCATTAAGGAGGACACTTGTTGGGATGAGCGCTGGGTGTTATATGTAGGGAATGAATCACTGGATTCATTATTATTATTGCACTATATGCTAACTAACTTGGATGTAAATTTAAACAAACAAACATTAAAAGTAGAACTACTGTATGATCCAGCAATTGCACTACCAGGTATTAACCAAAGGATACAAAAATACAGATTTGAAGGGGCACATGCACCCTGATGTTTATAGCAGCACTATCAACAATAGCCAACTATGGAAAGAGCCCAAATGTCCACCGACTGATGAATGGATAAAGAAGATGTGGTGTATATATGTACAAGGGAATAATACTCAGCAATCAAAATGAATGACATTTTGCCACTTGCAACGACATGGGTGGAGTTAGAGTGTATTATGCTAAGCAAAATAAGTCAATCAAAGAAAGACAAATACCATATGATTTCACTCACATGTGGGATTTAAGAAACAAAACAGATGAACACATGAGAAGGAAAAAAGAGAGAAGGAAGCAAACCATAAAGACTCTAAACTATAAAGAACAAACTGAGGGTTGATGGAAGGAGGTGGGTGGGGGATGGGCTAGGTGGGTGATGGGTAATAAGGAGGGCACTTATGATGAGCACTGGGTGTTATATGTAAGTGATGAATCACTAAATTCGATACCTGAAGCCAATTTTACCATATATGTTAAATAACTAGAATTTAAATAAAAGCTTAAAAAGAAAAAAGACAAGATCTTTTTAATAATATCAAAGATTAATTGATATAAAATTTGAAAACTTTCAAGTATTTTTCTTTAGAACCATATGAGAAGTATGATATAAGACACTGGCCAAATAACATTTTTAGTGTGTCTTAAAATATTCCCAAATCTATGAAGAGATGTTGTAAATTCAAGGCAAACAATTAAAGGTATGGGGATTTCAAAATCATTTGAGCCTGTCCAATGAGAATTTTAATAGATATTTGGCACCAATCTTTCACAATGGAGATCCCTGCGTAAGGCTCCAGCTTCGATCTCATGCTGTATGCCCCAGAATTACTGAATCATGTTCTTTCCCAGTGCTGGATCCTGCCTTTATTTTGCTTTGATTGTTTCCAGAAACATATCAGCTCCCACCACTTAAACAGAGTATTTGATCAGGAAAACATAATCTAGGTACCAAAAGTAAAATGTAGGGACACCTGGATGGCTCATCAGTTAAGCATCTGACTCTTGATCTCAGCTCAGAGCTTGATCTCACGATTGTGAGTTCAAGCCCCATGTTAGGTTCTGCACTGGGCATGAAGCCTGCTTGAAAGAAAGAAAGAAAGAAAGAAAGAAAGAAAGAAAGAGGGAGGGAGGGAGGGAGGGAGGGAGGGAGGGAGGGAGGAAGGAAGGAAGAACTTTTAATCTAGGAAATGAGAGAGTTGCCCACGCATGGGAAGGCTGGGAATGCAGGAGTTTGAGAAGCTAACTGGGGCTCTGAAACCAGCAATTCTCATGGCCATCAGTGATGAAGCATAAAACCTGTGTGTTTGCAAAAGTTTCCAGAGAATGGTACTCCATCCCGTACATGTTCCAAATCCCAAGGGAGCGTCTTGCATTAGTGAACTTTAACCTGGACCTACAGGAGAAGGGATGATATGGAATGTCATTCTAGGTTCCTTCCCTGTGATGCAGAGAAGGGACCTTGAGGGACAGTGAGTGTTGTCATGGTGACAACAGGGGATTTGGCACAGCTGAATAATTCATAGGTAAGGATTCACCTTATATCTGTTCTTATGGAAACATTCCCTATCTCATCCAAGACATCAAATAAGACTAGTACCTATTTAATGCTGGGTGTGCCTGGGACAAAGTACTAATTTATTATCTCGTATTTTAGTCACTTGTGTCTCAGGATGTTGACAGTTACTACCACAGTAGTGGGTGGCAGAAAACTCTTCCCTGTTCAGTGTCGTGCACCAAATTCCTGGCATACATGAGGCATCTGTAAATGTTTCTTCACCCTACTCCTTGGAGATTTAGTGAAACTTGGCTCAAGGTACATTTCCATAGCCTAGAGAGGCCAAAAGCCTTCATGCTCTTTCTGGGAATTTTCTGAGCTCACTTCTTTAGGCTTTCCTCTACTTTCTCAACCATATGCATTGACCCATTTCACCCCATTTGATGTAGTTCTTCAGCTCTTTAACTGGTTTCCACAATAACAACATATATTAACCATTTTTTTTAAGTTTATGTACTTATTTTGAGAGAGAGAGTGAGAGAGGGGCAGAGAGAGAGGGAGAGACAGAATTCCAAGCAGGATCACAAAACCTTGATCATCACCTAAGCCAAATGAACCCAGGAATCAGATGCTTAACCAACTGAGCCACAGAGGTTCCCCATTAGCATTTTTATGAAAGTCACAGGGAGGGGTCCCACAAGCAGCAACTTACTGCACCAAGAGTTGACTCTCCTCTCTCTGGCTCAGAGGAGGAAATGCCAATCCCTCCAACTCCACCACCCAGGAAGTAGAAACTCTGCTGTGAGCCCTTCATAAATGATCTCCTCATGAAAGGCAGAGTGATTGATCTGTTTCAGAATGTGAGAATGTTAGGACAGTCTGACTTCCAGTAGACCACTTTTTCCTATTATATTTTATTTTTCAAAAACAGGAAGCAGATGGTACTTTCTCCATTTTAGCTTGCTGGGACCAGACGTGACCCACACTTTTGGATACTTATTCCATTCTGTATGCACACCAAAGAAATTATTTCTGGCAGGTCCCAACTGAGTCACCTTCTCAGACAGTAAATCTGGTTGTCAGATAGTCCCAGGATGTACGACTAGCTCTGTTCCATTCAGGGAGAAGAATAAAGTCTTCTAACTTTGGACTCCAGTTCCTGCTCTGGTCTCTACTTCCTCTTTACTAGGGAGCCCTAGACTTTTGATAGAATTCTGGTATTTTGCCTTATTTGATTTAGTTCTTTGCATGTACACTTGAGAATCTTGGAAAGGAGTCTTCAGTACTCTGAATCCAGCTGGTAACATTTTCCCTTTCAAACACAGGATTATTTGCTCCTGGGCAGTCACTCTGAAGGGATAGTCCCAGACAAGCAGCATCAACAACACCTGTGAGTTTGCTGAGAATGCAGATTCTCAGGCTCCACTGAGAGCTTACTGAATCAGAAACTTTGTACTTTTTTTTTTTTTTTTTAAATTTTTTTTTTCAACGTTTATTTATTTTTGGGACAGAGAGAGACAGAGCATGAACGGGGGAGGGGCAGAGAGAGAGGGAGACACAGAATCGGAAACAGGCTCCAGGCTCCGAGCCATCAGCCCAGAGCCTGACGCGGGGCTCGAACTCACGGACCGCGAGATCGTGACCTGGCTGAAGTCGGACGCTTAACCGACTGCGCCACCCAGGCGCCCCAGAAACTTTGTACTTTAACAAGCCTTCCCACTGGCTCTGATGCATGCTAATGCTTCAGAAAATATAGAGAATGTGTGAAATGAAGAAGCATTAAGAATTGTATGAAAATTTGGTTGGGAGATTGTCAAGGGAATTCACCTTGAGGGTGAGAATGACATAGCTGTGCAGCAAGGTGTAGAGAAAATTCACCCAAGCGACACATAGCTCATGTTGCTTGTCATCTGTGTGTTATCCACCTGGCCTTTGTTCCTTACTAACAAAACTACAGTTGTTAATAAAAGTGATGTATCATGTGAAATACTAAATCACACAGTGTTTCTTGCAGCTGTGGTAACCACATGATCAAGAGATAGAAGCCAAAGTCCTGGGGATTTCTGGGCTTGCTTTGCTTTTGTAATACAAGTGACATTCTGTTTTCCTTTTTGTTTCTTTCTTTTAAGTTTATTTTGAGACAGAGATAGAGATAGAGATAGAGAGAGAGAAAGAGAGAAAGAGAGAGCAGAGGAGGGGGAGAGAAAGAGGGAGAGAGAAAACCTCAAGCAGGCTTTGCACTGTCAGCCCAGAGCCCAAATCTGGGCTTGATTTCAGGAACCATGAGATCATGACCTAAGCCAAAATCAAGAGTTGGGCACTTAACTGACTGAACCACCCAGGAGTCCCTGCCTTCCTTATTGTTTCTATCTTCTTTCCATCTGTAAGGCAGAGGTGAAACAGTCATCTTGCTTCTTTGAGACAAAAGTCACTTGCAAAAAATGGCGGAGCAGGTAAGGAGACAAAAATCAAGTTATCAGGTTCTTTGGAGAGTTACATCACCAACTTTTGTATAAAATTTGAACCTTTTGTTTGTTAAGCCACTTTAGTGATGTTTCCCTTATGTGCAGCCCAACATACTCCAGCTGATATTCCAGGACTGAATGAGAATCACTGCCAAATCAGCCACACTGAGAAACAGGGGACACCATTCAACAGGTAGAGGATGGGATCCCATCCTTCTCAACAAACCCCCATGTTACCTAGGCATCTCTCTCCCACTGAAGGAGAGGAATGTGATGGTGGCGTGGGGGGGGGCATGACTCTCAAAGTCACTTAAATAGACTGAACTCTGTCTAAAGGTTCTCTTTGACAGATCACATTGGACTTCTTTAAACAACATGAAACATTTCGCTGTGATTTTTCTCTGGAAGTAATGGGTAAGACCGAGGAAAGACTAGAAAAATTAAAGTTTTTACATTTCTCTCTATTTTAAATGTAGTCTATGTTTAATTTTGCTATGTAGGCTGTTCCCATGTACTCCACACTGCTCCACAAGAAGCAATTGACTTAAAGTCTTAGGGGACTCATTTCCATAAGCTTGCTCAAAGTATTTTTCCCACAAAAGCAACTATTATATCAAAAGGAATTAAAAATAGAGTTAAAATTTCCCTATCTCAGTGTCCTTTCTCACAAATGTCTATCAGAGATATAATGCTTAAGAAAATGAGCACACCACGGAGCACAGGAACTATTTTTATTGACGAAAAAGTTACAGAAAATATGAACATATAGGACTTAAAATGCCCTAATAATAGATTTTAATACACCATTCTCAGTACAAAACAAACCAAGTAGGGGAGCCTGGGTGGCTCAGTTGGTTAAGCATCTGACTTTGGCTCAGGTCATGGTCTCACAGCTTGTGAGTGTGAGCCCTTTATTGGGCTATGTGCTGACAGCTCAGAGCCTGGAGTCCGTTTCAGATTCTGCATCTCTCTCTCTGCCCCTCTCCTGCTCACATTTGGTCTCTCTCTCTCAAAAATGAATAAGTACTAAAAAAATAAAAACAAAAACAAACAAAAAACAAGCCGAGTAGCCAAAAAAGAAAAAAAAATAGTAAGTAAAGAGCTAGAAGAGTAAACAACATAATGAAGAAATTAGATCTCATGGATATATTGAGAATTTACTCTCTTCTCTATAATAGCAGAGAATACACTCTTTTTGCAGGCACTCATAGAACATTCACAAAACTTGATCATTAGCAAACCTCAGTGAGTTCCATAAAGTAGAAGTATTGCAAACAACATGCAATAAAACCAGAAATCACTTTTGTAAGGTAATCTGGAAATTAACTTTTAGGAAAAAAGTTTTGTGGAAAAAAATTATAAACTGACACTTTGGAGTTTCTAAAAATGATGATCATGAAAACACTAAATAGCAACAGCTATAGGATTCATTTAAAGAAATGAGGGGAGGGGCGCGTGGGTGACTCAGTCAGGTGAGGGTCCGACTTTGGCTCAGGTCATGATCTCACTGTTCGAAGCCTGCATAGGGCTCTCTTCTGTCAGTGTAGAGCCCAGTTTTGATCCCTCCTCTCTCTGTACCTCCCCCACTTACACTGTCTCTATCTCTCTCAAAAATAAACAAACATTGGGGCACCTAGGTGGCTCCGTTGGTTCAGTGTTGTACTCTTGCTTTCAGCTTAGGTGATGATGTCACAGTTTTGGAAACAGCTCCGATCTGACAGTGGAGCCTACTTGGGATTCTCCCTCTCTCTCTGCCCCTCCCCCGAGCATACTATCTCTATCTCTCTCAATATAAATAAGTAAACTTTAAAATAAATGAATAAATAAATCAATAAACATTTTTGAAAATAAAGAAATGAGGGGAGAAAATTCATTGCACCCAAGACTTCTCCAATAAGAATAAAAGAATGAAAAATAATAAATTCAATTCCCACCTCCAAAAATACCTGTGAAAACTAAAAGGAAGTAAACCAAAGGAAAGTATGGAAATAATAAAGATGAAAACAAAAATTAATGTAGTAGGGAGGAAAACACACTAGGCTTAATTAACAAATTAAAATTCAGGCTTGTCAAAAAAAATTAAACTATTAATTATTTTTTTGGAGAAGAGAAGGGGAAAGGACCACAAATAAAATTTTCAATATGATAAGAGGTTATGGCCATTGAATTAGAAGAAATTTTTTTCTTTTTTATTTAATATGAAATTTATTGTCAAATTGGTTTCCATACAACACCCAGTGGTCATCCCAACAGGTGCCCTCCTCAAAGCCCATCACCCACTTTCCCCTCCCTCCCACCCCCCATCAACCATCAGTTTATTCTCAGTTTTTAAGATTCTCTTGTGGTTTGGCTCTCTCCCTCTCTAACTTTTTTTTCCCCTTCCCCTCCCCCATGGGTTTCTGTTAAGTTTCTCAGGATCCACCTAAGAGTGAAAACATATGGTATCTGTCTTTCTCTGTATGACTTATTTCACTTAGCATAAAACTCTCCAGTTCCATCCATATTGCTACAAAAGGCCATATTTCATTCTTTCTCATTGCCACGTAGTATTCCATTGTGTATATAAACCACAATTTCTTTATCCATTCATCAGTTGATGGACATTTAGGCTCTTTCCATAATTTGGCTATTGCTGAGAGTGCTGCTATAAATATTGGGATACAAGTGCCCCTATGCATCAGCACTCCTGTATCCCTTAGAAGAAATTTTTAAGGGGATAGCGGCAAGATGGTGGCTTAGGAGGACGCTGGGCTCACCGCACGTCCTGCTGATCACTTAGACTCCACCTACACCTGCCTAAATAACCCAGAAAACCACCAGAGGATTAGCAGAATGGAGTCGCCGGAGCCAAACGCAGACGAGAGGCCCACGGAAGAGGGTAGGAAGGGCGGCGAGGCGGTGCGCGCTCCACGGACTGGCGGGAGGGAGCCGGGGCGGAGGGGCGGCTCGCCGGCCAAGCAGAGCCCCTGAGTCTGGCTGGCAAAAGCGGAGGGGCCTGACGGACTGTGTTCCCACAACAAGCGCGACTTAGCGTCTGGGAGGTCATAAGTTAACAGCTCTGCTCGGAAAGCAGGAAGGCTGGAGGACAAAGGGAGGGAGAGCTGCTGAGCCCCCTGACGACAGAGCTCAGTTTGGTGGGGAACAAAGGCGCTCGCCAGCGCCATCTCCCCCGCCCATCCCCCAGCCCAAATCCCAAAGAGAACCAGTTCCTGCCAGGGAACTTGCTGGCTCCACGCAAACACCCAACTCTGTGCTTCTGCAGAGCCAAACCTCCGGCAGCGGATCTGACTCCCTCCCGCTGCCACAGGGCCCCTCCTGAAGTGGATCACCTAAGGAGAAGCGATCTAAGCCTGCCCCTCCTGCCCCTGTGCACCTTGCCTACCCACCCCAGCTAATACGCCAGATCCCCAGCATCACAAGCCTGGCAGTGTGCAAGTAGCCCAGATGGACCACACCACCCCACAGTGAATCCCGCCCCTAGGAGAGGGGAACAGAAGGCACACACCAGTCTGACTGTGGCCCCAGTGGTGGGCTGGGGGCAGACATCAGGTCTGACTGCGGCCCCGCCCACCAACTCCAGTTATACACCGCAGCACAGGGGAAGTGCCCTGCAGGTCCTCACCACGCCAGGGACTATCCAAAATGACCAAGCGGAAGAATTCCCCTCAGAAGAATCTCCAGGAAATAACAACAGCTAATGAGCTGATCAAAAAGGATTTAAATAATATAACAGAAAGTGAATTTAGAATAATAGTCATAAAATTAATCGCTGGGCTTGAAAACAGTATACAGGACAGCAGAGAATCTCTTGCTACAGAGATCAAGGGACTAAGGAACAGTCACGAGGAGCTGAAAAACGCTTTAAACGAAATGCATAACAAAGTGGAAACCACCACAGCTCGGCTTGAAGAGGCAGAGGAGAGAATAGGTGAACTAGAAGATAAAGTTATGGAAAAAGAGGAAGCTGAGAAAAAGAGAGATAAAAAAATCCAGGAGTATGAGGGGAAAATTAGAGAAGTAAGTGATACACTAAAAAGAAATAATATACGCATAATTGGTATCCCAGAGGAGGAAGAGAGAGGGAAAGGTGCTGAAGGGGTACTTGAAGAAATAATAGCTGAGAACTTCCCTGAACTGGGGAAGGAAAAAGGCATTGAAATCCAAGAGGCACAGAGAACTCCCTTCAGAAGTAACTTGAATCGATCTTCTGCATGACCTATCATAGTGAAACTGGCAAAATACAAGGATAAAGAGAAAATTCTGAAAGCAGCAAGGGGTAAACGTGCCCTCACATATAAAGGGAGACCTATAAGACTCGTGACTGATCTCTCATTTGAAACTTGGCAGGCCAGAAAGAATTGGCACGAAATTTTCAGGGTGCTAGACAGAAAAAATATGCAGCCAAGAATCCTTTATCCAGCAAGTCTGTCATTTAGAATAGAAGGAGAGATAAAGGTCTTCCCAAACAAACAAAAACTGAAGGAATTTGTCACCACTAAACCAGCCCCACAAGAGATCCTAAGGGGGACCCTGTGAGACAAAGTCCCAGAGACATCACTACAAGCATAAAACATACAGACATCACAATGACTCTAAACCCGTATCTTTCTATAATAACACTGAATGTAAATGGATTAAATGCGCCAACCAAAAGACATAGGGTATCAGAATGGATAAAAAAACAAGACCCATCTATTTGCTGTCTACAAGAGACTCATTTTAGACCTGAGGACACCTTTAGATTGAGGTGAGGGGATGGAGAACTATTTATCATGCTACTGGAAGCCAAAAGAAAGCTGGAGTAGCCATACTTATATCAGACAAACTAGACTTTAAATTAAAGGCTGTAACAAGAGATGAAGAAGGACATTATATAATAGTTACAGGGTCTATCCATCAGGAAGAGCTAACAATTATAAATGTCTATGCACCGAATACCGGAGCCCCCAAATATATAAAACAATTACTCATAAACATAAGCAACCTTATCGATAAGAATGTGGTAATTGCAGGGGACTTTAACACCCCACTTACAGAAATGGATAGATCATCTAGACACATGGTCAATAAAGAAACAAGGGCCCTGAATGAGACATTGGATCAGATGGACTTGACAGATATATTTAGAACTCTACATCCCAAAGCAACAGAATATACTTTCTTCTCGAGTGCACATGGAACATTGTCCAAGATAGATCATATACTGGGTCACAAAACAGCCCTTCATAAGTTTACCAGAATTGAAATTATACCATGCATACTTTCAGACCACAATGCTATGAAGCTTGAAAGCAACCACAGGAAAAAGTCTGGAAAACCTCCAAAAGCATGGAGGTTAAAGAACACCCTACTAACGAATGAGTGGGTCAACCAGGCAATTAGAGAAGAAATTAAAAAATATATGGAAACAAACGAAAATGAAAATACAACAATCCAAACGTTTTGGGACGCAGCGAAGGCAGTCCTGAGAGGAAAATACATTGCAATCCAGGCCTATCTCAAGAAACAAGAAAAATCCCTAATACAAAATCTAACAGCACACCTAAAGGAACTAGAAACAGAACAGCAAAGGCAGCCTAAACCCAACAGAAGAAGAGAAATAATAAAGATCAGAGCAGAAATAAACAATATAGAATCTAAAAAAACTGTAGAACAGATCAACGAAACCAAGAGTGGGTTTTCTGAAAAAATAAACAAAATTGATAAACCTCTAGCCAGGCTTCTCAAAAAGAAAAGGGAGATGACCCAAATAGATAAAATCATGAATGAAAATGGAATTATTACAACCAATCCCTCAGAGATACAAACAATTATCAGGGAATACTATGAAAAATTATATGCCAACAAATTGGACAACCTGGAAGAAATGGACAAATTCCTGAACACCCACACTCTTCCAAAACTCAATCAGGAGGAAATAGAAAGCTTGAACAGACCCATAACCAGTGAAGAAATTGAATTGGTTATCAAAAATCTCCCAACAAATAAGAGTCCAGGACCAGATGGCTTCCCAGGGGAGTTCTACCAGACGTTTAAAGCAGAGATAATACCTATCCTTCTCAAGCTATTCCAAGAAATAGAAGGGGAAGGAAAACTTCCAGACTCATTCTATGAAGCCAGTATTACTTTGATTCCTAAACCAGACAGAGACCCAGTAAAAAAAGAGAACTACAGGCCAATATCCCTGATGAATATGGATGCAAAAATTCTCAATAAGATACTAGCAAATCGAATTCAACGGCATATAAAAAAGAATTATTCACCATGATCAAGTGGGATTCATTCCTGGGATGCAGGGCTGGTTCAACATTCGCAAATCAATCAACGTGATACATCACATTAACAAAAAAAAAGAGAAGAACCATATGATCCTGTCAATCGATGCAGAAAAGGCCTTTGACAAAATCCAGCACCATTTCTTAATAAAAACGCTTGAGAAAGTCGGGATAGAAGGAACATACTTAAAGATCATAAAAGCCATTTATGAAAAGCCCACAGCTAACATCATCCTCAACGGGGAAAAACTGAGAGCTTTTTCCCTGTGATCAGGAACACGACAAGGATGCCCACTCTCACCGCTGCTGTTTAACATAGTACTGGAAGTTCTAGCATCAGCAATCAGACAACAAAAGGAAATCAAAGGCATCAAAATTGGCAAAGATGAAGTCAAGCTTTCGCTTTTTGCAGATGACATGATATTATACATGGAAAATCCGATAGACTCCACCAAAAGTCTGCTAGAACTGATACAGGAATTCAGCAAAGTTGCAGGATACAAAATCAATGTACAGAAATCAGTTGCATTCTTATACACTAACAATGAAGCAACAGAAAGACAAATAAAGAAACTGATCCCATTCACAATTGCACCAAGAAGCATAAAATACCTAGGAATAAATCTAACCAAAGATGTAAAGGATCTGTATGCTGAAAACTATAGAAAGCTTATGAAGGAAATTGAAGAAGATTTAAAGAAATGGAAAGACATTCCCTGCTCATGGATTGGAAGAATAAATATTGTCAAAATGTCAATACTACCCAAAGCTATCTACACATTCAATGCAATCCCAATCAAAATTGCACCAGCATTCTTCTTGAAACTAGAACAAGCAATCCTAAAATTCATATGGAACCACAAAAGGCCCCGAATAGCCAAAGGAATTTTGAAGAAGAAGACCAAAGCAGGAGGCATCACAATCCCAGACTTTAGCCTCTACTACAAAGCTGTCATCATCAAGACAGCATGGTATTAGCACAAAAACAGACACATAGACCAATGGAATAGAATAGAAACCCCAGAACTAGACCCACAAACGTATGGCCAACTCATCTTTGACAAAGCAGGAAAGAACATCCAATGGAAAAAAGACAGCCTCTTTAACAAATGGTGCTGGGAGAACTGGACAGCAACATGCAGAAGGTTGAAACTAGACCACTTTCTCACACCATTCACAAAAATAAACTCAAAATGGATAAAGGACCTAAATGTGAGACAGGGAACCATCAAAACCCTAGAGGAGAAAGCAGGAAAAGACCTCTCTGACCTCAGCCGTAGCAATCTCTTACTCGACACATCCCCAAAGGCAAGGGAATTAAAAGCAAAAGTGAATTACTGGGACCTTATGAAGATAAAAAGCTTCTGCACAGCAAAGGAAACAACCAACAAAACTAAAAGGCAACGAACGGAATGGGAAAAGATATTCGCAAATGACATATCGGACAAAGGGCTAGTATCCAAAATCTATAAAGAGCTCACCAAACTCCACACCCGAAAAACAAATAACCCAGTGAAGAAATGGGCAGAAAATATGAATAGACACTTCTCTAAAGAAGACATCCGGATGGCCAACAGGCACATGAAAAGATGTTCAGCGTCGCTCCTTATCAGGGAAATACAAATCAAAACCACACTCAGGTATCACCTCACACCAGTCAGAGTGGCCAAAATGAACAAATCAGGAGACTATAGATGCTGGAGAGGATGTGGAGAAACGGGAACCCTCTTGCACTGTTGGTGGGAATGCAAATTGGTGCAGCCGCTCTGGAAAGCAGTGTGGAGGTTCCTCAGAAAATTAAAAATAGACCTACCCTATGACCCAGCAATAGCACTGCTAGGAATTTATCCAAGGGATACAGGAATACTGATGCATAGGGGCACTTGTACCCCAATGTTCATAGCAGCACTCTCAACAATAGCCAAATTATGGAAAGAGCCTAAATGTCCATCAACTGATGAATGGATAAAGAAATTGTGGTTTATATACACAATGGAATATTACGTGGCAATGAGAAAAAATGAAATATGGCCTTTTGTAGCAACGTGGATGGAACTGGAGAATGTGATGCTAAGTGAAATAAGCCATACAGAGAAAGACAGATACCATATGGTTTCACTCTTATGTGGATCCTGAGAAACTTAACAGGAACCCATGGGGGAGGGGAAGGAAAAAAAAAAAAGAGGTTAGAGTGGGAGAGAGCCAAAGCATAAGAGACTGTTAAAAACTGAGAACAAACTGAGGGTTGATGGGGGGTGGGAGGGAGGAGAGGGTGGGTGATGGGTATTGAGGAGGGCACCTTTTGGGATGAGCACTGGGTGTTGTATGGAAACCAATTTGTCAATAAATTTCATATATAAAAAAAAAGAACAAATTTTTAAAATTTAAGACCTCTGTACAAATAAATATGAAGACCTAGATGAAATGGATAATTTCCTAGGGAAATACAGATTACCAATACTGTCCACTAGAGTGGTGAAGGTGAAATCATAGACCAACTTACATGGAAGAGATAGGGAAAGCCATTCAGGAACCATACCACAAAGTAAACACCAGGGCCAGATGGTTTTGCATGGGAATTCTTCTGAACTTTCAACATCCAGATGTCCCAGTGCTCTTTAAATTGTTGCAGAACATTGGAAATGAACGGAAATTTCCCTAACTGCTCTTTCAAAAGAAATATAGCATTGATACCTAAGCTTGATAAAGACCATATAAAAAGATGAAACTATAAACCAATATCTCTCATGAGTATCAAAACAAAAATACCAAATAAAATACTAGCAAATAGACTCCAACACCACATTCTTAAACATAAATGAAAAATTGATTCGTTATTGGAAAATCTATTAATGTCATTGACTTATCAATAGACTTAAGGAAAAATAATCATAAGGTTATTTCCATAGATGACTTGTGAAGGCCTTTGACAAAATTTAACAGCTATTCATGATAAATAATATAATAGCTATTCACTCAAGAAAAGAGTAGACAGGGGCACCTGGGTGGGTCAGTTGGTTACATGTCTGACTCAATTTCAGCTCAGGTCATGATCTCACAGTTCTTGGGATTGAGCAGCACATCTGACTCTTTGGGACAGTGTGGAGCCTGCTTGGGATTCTCTCTTCCTCTCTCTGCCACTCCCCTGCTCACACATGCTCGCTCTTCCTCTCTCTCTCTCTTTCTCAAAATAAATTTTAAAAACTTTTATAAAAAGTGGAGAATACTTGTTTAAAATATTTATACACACACAAATACAAATTGTATACTACTGTAATCCAATATCTCACTTACTTAACTGGGAATCACTGAAGATATATTTAGGAACAAAGCAAGCCATGTCCATCCTTTACTATTCAACATCGTGATAGATGTCTTAGCCAATGCAATGAGATAAGAGCAATCAATTATGGGCATAAGACTAAATAAAAAAGAAGTGATAAACTGTGGTGCATCCATAAGATGGAATCCTAGTCAGCAATTAAAGAAGACAAGCTATGGACACACACCACATGGATTATTCTCAAAGTTTTTATGCTGAGTGAGTGAAGCCAGTCTCCAAAGGGACTTTGTTTTACTTATCTCTAAATTCTCAGTGTACTCTTTTGTTGTTGTTTTGTTTATTTATTTACTTTGAAACGGAGGAAAGGGAGAGTGAGCACAAGCAGGGGAGGGGCAGAAAGAAAGGGAGAGAGAGAATCCCAAGTAGGCTCCAAGCTGTCAGCATAGAGCCCGATATGGGTCTCCAGCCCACCAATGGTGTGATCATGACCTGAGCCAAAATAAAAAATCAGTCGCTCAATTGACTGAGCCACCCAGGCGTCCCTAGACTCTCATTGTAGTATTATGGTATAAAATCCACCCTGAAGTAAAACAATCAATGAATGTTAATGAATTGATGAATAGATATGAACTCTTAAAACTCGAGAGAAGGGAATGTGTTGCATGTATCATTCTCCTATTGTATGAACCACCATATGTAGTATTTATCAAGGACTCTGCCTGCCTTCTGCCCTGGGAGACAAATGGGCAATGCAGTTCTCAGGGTATTTCATTTTTTTTAATGTTCATTTTATTTTTGGAGAGAGAGAGAGAGAGAGAGAGAGAGAGAGAACATGAGTGGGGGAGGGGCAGAGAGGGAGACACAGAATCTGAAGCAAGCTCCAAGCTCCAAGCTGTCAGCACAGAGGCCAACTCATGGCTCGAACTCACGAACTGTGAGATCATGACCTGAGCCAAAACCAAGAGTTGGATGCTTAACCAACTGAGCCACCCAGGCATCCTTAGTCTGTTTCATTTTTAAGAAACTAAGCAATCATCAAAATAGTAGCCTTTTCATATTTCCTTCATATTTTAAATTTCCAGGAAACTTTGTTCTTTCCTGTTGATCCAAGTTTTTTCTAGCATCATTCTGTTTTGGCCTGAAGAATTTATTTAACATTTTGTTTACGCAAGCCTTAGTGAGACAAATTCTGGTTTTCATTGTCTTCAAATGTATTTTTTTAATCTTTATGCTTGAGAGAGAGTTTTTCTGAATAAAGAAGTCTAGGCTGATCTTTTCTTTCTCTTCAGCTTTTCAAACATATTCCAATGTTTTCTGGCTCACATTCTTTCTGATAAGAAAGCAGCTGTCATTCTTATATTGGTCCCCTATATATAATGTCTTTTCCCCTCCTCTGGTTGATTAAAATTTTTTTGTTTTCTTTGGTTTTTCAGTAGTTTTACTATAAAGTGCCTGAGTTGTCTCTCTTTGTATTTCCTCCTTAAGGTTCATCATGATTTTTGGATTTCAAAGTTAAGGTTTTTCATCAGTTTTTTTTTTATTTGTGGTCATTATGCACTCAAGTTTTCATTCTTCTATTCTTGGGTTCAAACTGAATATATGAGAGTAGTTATTATTAGTCCATTGACATGAGTGCTACATTCATTTGGGGTTTTTTTTTTCAATATTTTCTTCCTTCTTGGGTTCGAATTGAGAATACGAGAGTGCTTATTATTATTCCACTGACCATGAGTGCCACATTCATTTGTTTTTTTTCAATATTTTCTTTACTTTTTGTGCTTCAGTCTCAATAATTTCTCTTAACCTGTCTTCAAGTTTTCAGATCCTTTCATCAATGTCCCATATGCTTGTAGGTCCATGCATTTAAGATGTTCTTTTTAAAATTTTAGATACTTTATTTTCTAGTTCCAGATTTAATTCTATTTTACAGATTATATTTCTCTCCTGAGATTCTTAACCCATTATATTTATTTTTATATAAATCGTTAACACATTTATAATTGTTATTGTAAAGTCCTTAAATGATAATTCCAACAAATGAGTCATCAGTTTTTCTGTTTCTACTATTAATCCTTTGATTATAAGTCATATTTTTAATTTTTATTGAGTTCATTTTTAATATTTTGAGGAACCTCCATACTGTTTTCCAGAGTGGCTGCACCAGTTTGCATTCCCACCAGCAGTGCCAAAGTGTTCCCCTTTCTCCACATCCTCGCCAACATCTGTCATTGCCTGAGTTGTTAATTTTAGCCAGTGTGACCGGTGTGAGGTGGTATCTCATTGTGATTTTGATTTGTATTTCCCTGATGATGAGTGATGTTCAGCATTTTTTCATGTGTCTGTTAGCTATCTGGACGTGTTTTTTGAAAAGCGTCTAGTCATGTCTTTTGCCCATTTCTTCACTGGATTATTTGTTTTTTGGGGGTGTTGAGTTTGATAAGTTCTTTATAGATTTTGGAATCTAACCCTTTATTTGAGATGTCATTTGCAAATATCTTCTCCCATTCCATCAATTGCCTTTTAGTTTTGCTGAGACATGTTGAGTAGGAAGTTCCTGTGACCAGGATCAAAGAGGTTTTTCCTGCTTTCTCCTCTAGGATTTTGATGGCTTCCTGTCTTATGTTTAGGTCTTTCATCCATTTTGAGTTTATTTTGTGTATGGTATAAGAAAGTGGTCCAGATGAGGGGCAACTGGGTGGCTCAGTCGGTTGAGTGTCCTACTTTGGCTCAGGTCATGATCTCGCGGTCTGTGAGTTTGAGCCCCGCGTCGGGCTCTGTGCTGACAGCTCAGAGCCTGGAGCCTGTTTCAGATTCTGTGTCTCCCTCTCTCTCTGCCCCTCCCTGCTCATGCTCTCTCTCTCTGTCAAAAATAAATAAACATAAAAAAAATTAAAAAGAAAGAAAGAAGGAAAGAAAGAAAGAAAGAAAGAAAGAAAGAAAGAAAGAAAGAGGTCCAGATTCATTCTTCCATGTGCACCTGAGAAGAATGCTGCTTTATGATGAAATGTTCTGAATATATTTGTTAAGTGTATCTGGTCCAATGTGTCATCCATAGCCATTGTTTCCTTGTTAATTTTCTACTTAAATGATCTGTCCATTGTTGTAAGTGGGGTGTTGAAGTCCCCTACTATTATGGTATTATTGTCAATGAGTTTATGTTTGTGATTTATTGATTTATATATTTAGGTTCTTACATGTTGGGTCATAAACGTTTACAATTGTTAGGTCTTCTTGGTGGATAGACCCCTTAATTAAAATATAATGCCTTTCCTTATCTCTTGTTATAGTCTTTATTTTAAAATCTAAATTGTCTAAGTATGGCTACTCTGACTTTCTTTTGGCGACCATTAGCATGATTTCTTCATCCCTTTACTTTCAATCTGAAAGTGTCTTTGAGTCTAAAATGGGTCTCTTGTAAACAGCCAATAGATGGATCTTGTTTTCTTACCGATTCTGTTACCCAATGTCTTTTGATTGCAGCACTTAGTCCATCGACATTTAGAGTGAGTACTGAAAGATATGAATTTATTACAATTGTGTTGCCTGTAGAGTTTGAGTCTCTGGTGGATTTCTATGGTCCTTTCTAGTCTTTATTGCTTTTGGTCTTTTTTTGTCTTGGTTCATCTTTTCTTCCCTGAGAGAGTCCTCCTCAAAATTTTTTTCTAGGCTAGTTATTGGTCACAAACTTCTTTAGTTTTCCTTTGTCTGGGAAACTCTTTATCTCTCCTTCTAATTTGAATGACAACCTTGCTGGATAACGAATTTTCAGCTGCATATTTTTCCAATTCAGCACTTTGAGTATATCCTGCCACTCCTTTCTGGCCTGCCAGTTTCTGATAGATCTGCTGAGAACCTGATCTGGCTTCCCTTGTAGGTTAAGGACTTTTTCCCTTACTGCTTTCATAATTCTTTTCTTGTCTGTTTATTTTGTGAATTTGACTATGAAGTGACTTGTTGATAGTTGGTTTTTGTTGAATCTAATGGGAGTTCTCTGTGTTTCCTGGATTTTGATGTCTGTGTCTTTCCTCAGGGTAGAAAAGTTTTCTGCTATGATTTCCTCACATAAACTTTCTTCTCTGTTTTATCTCTCTTCATTTTCTGGGACCCCTATTATTCAGATGCGATTCCTTTTTAATGAGTCACTGAGTTCTCTAAATCTTATATCATGCTCTTTTACCTTAGTTTCCCTCTTTTTTTCCTGAATCATTATTCTCCATAGGTTTGTTCTCTGCATCATTAATTCGCTGCTCTGCTTCATCCATCCTTGCCACCTCGGCATCCATTTGAGATTGCATCTCAGTTCTAGCATTTTTAATTTTGTGCTGACAAATTTTACTTTTTTTTTTTTAATCTCCATGGAAAGGGATTGTATGCTTTTTCAATCCCAGATAATATTTATATTATCCAGACTCTAAATTCTGGTTGAAACATTTTGCTTATTTGTCTGAAGCATTTCCTCCTGTTCTTTCTTTTGGAGTGAATTCCTTCATTTCTTCATTTTGGATGAAAAAGAAATAATAAAAAAATAAAGATTAAAAGTTAAAAATTTAAAACAACCACAAAAAAAATGAAGTAAAAGATGCTAGTCCTAGGTGTGTTCTGGTCTGGTTGTTGAAAGACTCGATAGAATAGAGAAAAAAGGGAAAGAAAGGGGGGAAAAGGGAATAAAAAGAAAATGTTTGATAATTAAAAAAACGAATACAATAAAATAGAATAGAGTGAAATGCTGAAAGTAAAATGGAATAAAAAATTTTACAAGAAAGTAAAAAAATACAGTAGACATAATTTAAAGAAAAATATCTTTTATAAAATCAGAAAATAAAAATAAATTTTTTCTCTATCTATATTCAAGTATAAGAAAAGAAGAAGAAAAAAGAATGAATGGATGGACTAGCGAACAGAATGAAATATGAATGAAATTATATCCAGTTTCCACTAGAAGACAAACTATGGAGAAACCTATAGTCTGTAAACTAAGGTGGTGGAGAGACTCATGCTCCTCTAGAGCTTGGTTGGCACAGTTGGATAGGGCTTGGTGTGACGGCTCCGTTTACACTAGATGGCACTGCTTAGATTACTGGTGTAGATCACTGTGGAGCCTGTATTCATGAATGCACATGGGTGGGAGAGGTGTAAATGGTATCACCTACCTACCCAGTCTCTAGCGTCAGAACTCTGTGCTCTCACTGACTGGCAATCATGCACCCCTCCTTTGTCCCTGGCTTCTGTCCACTCCTTGCCTCTACACTATCCAGAACCAAGTCATCAGCCTGCCAGGTGGTACCTCCCTTCTGAATTTTATCTCAGATGAGGCTGTGATTCCAAACCCCTCATTTCTGAGGGCCCTGTGGCTTGGACCCACTCTGACCCCCTCAGGGAGTGTCTTGCCAAGACTTGCTTGGGTGCTGGCCACCCTTGCCCCCAGGAAACTTCGCATGACCATGTTGCTGCTGAAGCCCAGAGACTATGGCCAGGTGCCAACATTCCCAGAAAAAATTCACGCAATCTTGTAGCAGCAGCAGCATCTAAGAGATTATGGTAAATCACACCACACATCTGGCATCAGGTTTCACTGCCTCCTAACACCCTTGCTCAACACCAACAAATGGCTGTTCTCTAGGGTCTGCTGGGAACTTTGCCTGTGGGGAAGCTGCATAGCCTCTACCAAATGTCCTCTTAACTGGGGAACCACCTCTCCCCATGTGGCCAGAGACCCCTCACCCTTGGACCTTGCTGTCTATTCCTGGGGATTTGCCCTTCCCACCAGAACACCACCAGGCATTGAGCTGTATAATTTCCAACTCTGTGCTCCCCTGTTTATAGAGTGGCATTGAACTTTCTTCTTTCTCCTTTCTGTCTTTCTTGTTCAGTCCCTTGTGTGTGTTTCCACTCTTTCTCTTTCTCTCCAGCTGCTTTCAGGAAGAATTTTTTCATGTACTCTCCCTCCTGTCTCAATCCTCTTTCCACAAGCAAAAATAGTTCCCTAACAACTGAGCCTTCTCTCTCCGCCAGTTCACCTCTCCATGCTGCATACCTGTGAAGTACTGTGACTCAAGTTATGAAGATTGTTGTGTTAATCCTCAGATACATTTTCTAGGTGTTAAAAATGCTTTGGTGCTGATCTAGCTGAAATTCAGGGATGAGACAAGCAGAAAACTTCCAAAACTCTGCCATCTTGGCCCCTTCTCTCAAGTGACTATTTCTAAAAGGATTGTGAGCTTCTTTGTGTTGTGCTTCTCTAATGCTTGAGATTAATTAAAAGTTCAGTCTACACCGGGATTTATTGGTAGAACATGGAAATGTACTTTGGGAAACCTTAGAACGGATAACGTGAGAAGTACCCAGGAGAAAAGTAGAAAAGGGATAAAGACACCTCTTATTGTTATACATATATTAAAGACAAAATTTGCTCCAGGAAAACCAGAAAGGTCTCTGAAGCCTTGGTTACACATAATATCTATCAGTGAATGATTAATGAATCCAAGGAAAAGGTAGTGTTTGACTGGCAGCTGGGTTGAGAATGTGGCTGGGAATTTCCAAGGAAAAGGAGGAGAGATGTGCAGAGGGTAAACCAAACTAGCTCCAAAATCATCTTGAACTTTTACCAAAAAGTAAAATTCAGTGTTCTTAGAAGAAGTAACAAAGGGGGTCACCTGAGTGGCTCAGTCCATTGAGCATCTGACTCTTGGTTTCGGCTCAGGTCATGATCTCACAGTTCATAGGTTTGAGCCCTGCATCGGGTTCTGCACTGATGTGTGGAGTCTGCTTGGGATTCTTTCTCTCTCTGCCTCTCCCCTGTTCATGCTCTCTCTCTCTCTCTCAAAATAAATAATTAACTAATTTTAAATTAAGTAATAAAAAATAGCAAAGGTATTTTCCAAGAAAGAGTGGACTGCAATTTTATAGAAATATGAGAGAAGAGAACATTTTTATTTTAATAACAAGCAAACAATTCAACTGGGAGGGGGTGTAAGTAATGAAGGTCTGAGGTGATGGAGGTGAAGTGGCTACAGTTAGTTTCACATGAAAAGAAGAGAACTGGTTATTCAGCAAATATATTGCATTGAGGTCAGTCAAAGAGTTACTATACATACATCTGAATACAGCAAACAGTTGTTCTCTTCTGTGTTGAATCTCCGTCTTTCAACTGCTCTTTCTGGCATTTCACTTAGTTGAGTTCTGAGAGGTCTATTTTCCAAACAACCCTTTGTCCTTCAGTAGGCAGCTGGTAAGGAACATATTGAATCCTTCTGTAAACTCTTCCTACATAAATTTCCGTTCATCTGGAAAGAATTCTATAAACATCTCCACCGATAGATTACCCAACACGAAGAACAAATCTTTCTAACAAATCATAGGGGGAAGGTGATCACTGTGTCCTAAAGGAAAAATAAATGAGTAGAAGCAACAGAGGGAGAAGATCCACCAATCGAGAAAGAAACTAGATTTTTCTCGGGATAAATAGACAAAGTTTGGGGTCACCTTTATACCTTCTACTTTGGAGTTCCACAAATTGAGAATTCTTCCCTCCCTTGTTAAGTCAATCAAGCATCTACCAATCTCCAACAGTGAATCTGATTATACCCCTTAGTCCTAAGAGTCTGAGAGACAGAAGCGAGAGTGCTCCAAGGTTGGTGAATGAGTTCAGGGGTGCGGGGGCTGGGTGGGGGGGTGGCAGACAGTGGGCAGGGCCAGCGGGAAATATGCAGGAAATAGGGAGATCTTTTCATTCAGGTAAATCTTACATAAACAGGTGAGAGAAAACAGGAAAAACTATCTGCAGTGCTTCCATGATCAATTCAAGGTTCCTGCAATGAGTCTCACCTTCATATCTGGCGTTCTGCTGCTTTAGGGCATAGAAAGCCTCTTTCCCTGCCAATTCTCTCTCCATTTGTTCCTTTCATTTCTGCCGCTCCAGTTTATCCTCCAGCTTCCTGATTTTTTCTTCAAACTCCTCTCTTACCTGCACTCTATGTCTCTCTAGCTGTGCTCCATAAAATTCTTGCATCTCTTGGATTTGTTTCTGAATCTCCTCTTTGGCCTTTTGGTACATCTTCTTAGTGTAGCATCATCTTTCATTCTAGGCCACAATGCGATAGACCAGGGCCAGCAGTTGGCTTCTCTTGGCCTCCTGCTCAGCTTCTGTGGCACCATTCTTGCACACGCAGTAGTGATCACGGAACTATCCCTCCAGCTCTTGGATGCCTTCGGGTGCTTCCTCTAAGTAATCATGGAAATTGATGCCATCCAAGTCATCTTTCCAGGTGAAAAAGAGAATTATGTATCTCTTAGCCTTGAGTCCAAATATTTACTGGATCTTCTCCATGGCCTTGTGCTCTTCCTGCATGTACGGGACCAGCTGTCCCATCAGGGGCAGGGTGTGAGGTCCTGGGGAGGTCAGGAAGATGTAGCGAGTAAACTCTTGCAGGTGTCAGCATCCTGTGCCTCGGTGTCAAAAATGCCTGGTGTATCCACGACACAATTTCTCTTACCTGCCATCTGATGCTCCCTTTCTTACAGGTCTTGGTGCAGATGTTGTGGCAATGCTAGAAGGAAACACTTTCTCTCCAAGGGTGCTGTTGCCCATGGCACTTTTCCCTGCTCCGATCTTACCCACTAAGAGAAGTCTCAACTGTGAATCTCTGCCATCTTGGTTTCTAAGCCCTGGGATATCAGGAAACAAAATCCACAGCAATAGGAGGTAATCCAGCTGCTTCCCTATAGGGCCCCCATTTCCCCTCACACACACCCCTCCTCTGGTGCCCCAGGGTCCCCTCCCATGAGTGACTGCTGCACTCCCAGAACTCTATAGAAGGCCCTTCTAGAGAAGTCTATTCAAAGTCTATAGAAAGCCTGAAGTCCTCTTGCAATACTTGGGAAATGCCCAAGTACTTTCCAGGATTTCCTGGAGCTTCTTACTCTTACTTTTTGTAGCTAAGCAGCCTACCTAAGGGTAAACAAAATATTGTAGTTTACAAAGAGAATTCTGAGCTGCTGTTGCTGGTAGCTATTCCTCATAAGAGCAATGCAGCAAGTAACACAAAATCTGTCTTTGAGGCATCTCAGTGGAAGACTCCTTCCCCATTTATATTCAGAATGGAACTTTGCTTCTCCCATTAAGAAGTCAGTTAGGCAGGTTACACAAGCCAACTCATCTTTGTAGAGTACAAAAGGGATGCCTGTGTGGAAAGAGCAAGTGTCTTTTTCTATTTCGTGTGTGCAACCATTCTGTCAGGGGTTGTGACATGAGAGAGAACAATATAATTTAACTTTAAAGTTTAAAAGCTTAGCTTAGAATCCAGTGAAGTTTTTATATTCTAAAATAAGACATTACAGAATTATAGTCATAAATTACTGACATTTCTCCAAAGTTATTATAAAATCCCTTGATACTAAAAAAAAAATGAAAGAAAAAGAGCATCCGGGTGGCTCAATTGAGTGTTGGACTCGATATTCGCTCTGGTCATGATCCCAGAGTCGTGTGATTGAGTCCCACATAGGCTAAACGCTGAGCATGGAGTCTGCTTAAGATTCTCACTCTCTTCCTCTCTCTCTTAATCTCTCTCCCTCTGTCCCTCTCCCTTTCTATCTCTCTCTAAAAGAAAATGAGGGGCTCCTGAGTGGCTCAGTCAGTTGAGCATCCAACTTTGTCTCAGGTCATGATCTCACACTTCATGAGTTTGAGCACCAAATCAGGTTCTGTGCTGACATCTCAGAGCCTGGTGCCTGCTTGGGATTCTGTGTCTCTCTCTTTCTCTACCAAACCCCTGCTCTAGCTCTGTCTCTCTCTGACTCAAAAGTAAATAAGTATTAAAAATTTTATTAAAAACTTTTTTTAAAAAATGATCATATGATTCAGTAATGCCACTTCTTGGTATTTATCCCAAGGAAAAAACACTAACTGGAAAAGTTATCTGCATTCCCATGTTTATTACAGCATTATCTACGATAGCCAGGATATGGAAACAATCTAAGTGTCCACTGATGGATAAATGGACCGAGAAATCATGGCATATATACACAATTGGATATTAGTCATCCATTTAAAAAAACCCAAATCTTGCCATTTGCAAGAGCATGGATGAATGTCAAGGGAATTATGCTCAGTGAAATAAGTCAGACAGAGAAAAACAAGTACTCTACCATCTCCCTTATATATGGAATCTAAAAAAGAAAAAACAAGACAAGCTCAGAGTTACAGAGAACAGGCCACTGCTTCCCAGGTTGAGGGGATTGGTGAAACCTGGGAAGGGATCAAAAGATAAAAGATAAACTAAAATGAATATATGTTATGACAACATGCACATATATAGGCTAGTGGGAAATAGCAAGACTTGCTGGATGTATTTTTCAATTGATGATTAAATCTACTGAAAGGAGATGAATTTTATTTTATGTAAATTAAAATTCAATAAAGCTGAAAAATTGCAGCATTTTAGTACAACTGGATGCATTTAGGATAATCCGTCATGGTAGATTTACATGTTTTTTTTAAAGTTTATTCATTTATTTTGACACAGAGAGAGAGCATGAGCAGGAAGGGGCAGAGAGAGGGAGAGAAAGAATCTCAAACAGTCTCCACGCTGTCAGTGCAGAGCCCAACACAGGGCTTGAACTCACAACCCATCAGATCATCACCTAGGCCAAAATCAAGAGTTTAAATTTAAAATCAAGACGTCTAACTCACTGAGCCACCCTGACACCCCAACATGATTTACAATCAGCTAAAACTGGCTACAAGCTGTCATCTTACCTGGGTCCATGCCCCGTTACGATATGAATTTGTATCTTTTCTCATCCACAGATCGAGTCTATTTCTGCATCTTTGGGAGCTCAAAGCCTCAAAGGTTTTGCAGTTTCCCTTTTGACAATGTCTGCTTCTTTATGCATTTCTTGCCTCTGTTTTATAATTTGACACCTTTTTTCAACCCATGTCCTCCCTCTCATGAATTTGAAAATATCTGTAACACTTTATTTGAAATGACATAGTAAAGAGAAGAAAGGATGATTCCTATGCACCTCACAGCTCAGTCCCCAGGAAGTCTGTAGTCTACAATCGACGTTGGCCCAGTTCCCAGAACCTTCTCACAAGAACAAGAACAGTTGTTGTCAATTTACCGGTGCACAGCCACACTTCTTTCTTGTCTTCACCATAACTATTTCCTGCTGCATCTCCTTCTGTTTTTGTCTTCTGGTGACATAGGGTTGGAAGCACCTCACAGCACACAAGGCTGAGGTGCAAGGTCCATGCCCCCTACCCAGCCCTGCAGTGGAAGCCTGCAGCATTTTGGTACAATTGGATGCAATTAGGATGATCAGTTGTGGTAGATTTACATGATTTTTCAAAATTAGTCATTTATTTTGAGAGAGAGAGAGGGAGGGAGAGATAGAGAGCATGAGCAGGAAGGGGCAGAGAGAGCAATCTACAAACTGGGAGAAAATGTTTGCGAGTCACATATCAGATAAAGAAAGAATTTGTGTATATACTTGATAAAGATCTTGCAAAGAATAGAATGTGTCAAGAACTCTGAAAATTCATTAATACAAAGACAGTCCAATTTAAAATAGAAAATACAAACATTTTCGACATAATTAAAGTATGTATACAACAGTGAAACCATCATAACAAGTAAGATAGTGAATGTATCCGTCAGCCACAAAAGTTCTTCATGCACCACTCACCTGCCCCTGTCTCTTAGGCACCATTTATGTGCTCTGCACAATATGCACAGCAAACTGTTCCTGATGTGAACATTTGAGTGGCCAGGCCTAGATTCAGAGCTTCAGGTCCTTAAGAAGAAGGTTTTCTTACCATCAATGCCACCTTCTGCAACATGGTAATTGTTGACCCCAAACCCCAGAGAATGCAGTCCAACTTAGGAAGAATTTCAGATAACCAAGATACTTCTTAACAGGAAGAAAGAACTTCAGAACAATTGCCTCAGATATTCCATTTTGTATTTTTGTCCATAAACATAGACGAGGCCAAGAATAAATAAATAAAATAAAATAAACATAGATAGACCACTGTTTTAAACACATACCAGAAATTATGCAACCTCACATCCACATTCACAAATGATTACAAATGCACTCTGGGTTGTTGGTCATGGACTATGTGCACAGCACTTTGGCAAATGATCGCTGCCTCTGGAATATGCATCTTCAGGGCTCATCACTCGCAACGTCTCTGAAACTCCCTCAGCAGAGTCGTCTTCAGAGTTAAAGGCGACAATGGAAGACAAGTCTCTAATGTGTAGCTTCTTTTTGCTTCCAAACACTAGCATGCTTTGGTCACTCACCCTATTTACCAGATTGAGACTGTCAAAAATGAAATTCACTCTTAAAAGGCCAAGTTGTGGTCTCCAAGTGTACTCAGAAATTTAGCCCCAGCCACGCCACAAGCTTGCCGGCAAAGTCACCCACACAGATGTAAAGATCATATCCATTTGCTGCTGTGCTCTTGACCGCCTGTCCTCTCTTCGGACTCAAGCATGTGGACACTCCTTGGCACAGATTTTTAGCTGGTCAAGTCTTGGGTCTGATTGACGTTGAATAAGTAAGGCCCAGGGCCCAGAAGGACCCTGACCCACCTGAGATATTGGAGGCCCTACTCCACCTCTCTGAATCTCTAGATTCTCTGTGATTTACACATAAATGTCCCTCCCTGGTGGGATGTGAGAACTTCCTGTCAGGTCTCTGCACAAGCAAAGTGCCTGTCACCTGGATTCCCAGTGCTACACTCATAGGAAACACACACCTCAGTTACAGGAATTAGGATCGGCAAGATCTTGGGGTTCTTCTCTACTGGAATCTCCTCTCCATCAAAGTCCTCCTGTGTGCAACTATGTGATTAAATAAGAGGGATGTCACAAGGACAGGGAGAGAAGACACTTATTCTTTCCTCCCATCGGCCCTTCAAACTGGCTCCATCCGTGCCACCTGAAGGAAACCTTACACAGGTTCTGCCTTAAGCAAAAAACCTCTCCAATCACTATTGGTCACATTCATGTACTCAAATCATCTAGTGTAATAATCACACTCTCAATTTCACTGAGGGGTGGGGCACCTGGGTGACTCAGTCAGCTGAGCGTCTGACTTCAGCTCAGGTCATGATCTCGAGGTCCATGGGTTTGAGCCCCACGTTGGGCTGTGTGCTGACAGTTTGGAGCCTGGAGACTGCTTCAGATTCTGTGTCTCCCTCTCTGTCTGCCCCACCCCTGCTCATGCTCTCTCTCTCTCACACAAATAAATAAACACTTGAAAAAATTTTCAGAAGGAGTTAACATGGCAGAGAAGTAAGGGAATCTGAAGTTCCCTCGTCCCTCAAACACAGAAGTATTGAGGCGAGAAGGCTTGAAATTCCAGGAATCCAGGCTACAGAGTGACAGAAACATCTCCAGGGGCGCATGAGGACAATGTGATGGGCCATAGAAGCATGATTTTAAACTGGGAGAGATAAAAAAAGACAGCGTAGGAACAGAAGGGAGGGATCCCTTCTGCAGAAAGACAAATGAAAGTGAAAGAGAGGTTGCAGAAGTGGAAGGTTGTATTTGGACAAGAGAAAAAACATGGGTTGGGGAACAGAAAAAATGGAGAAAGAACCAATTTTTAACTCCAGGGCTTTCTCCGGCCTCTTTGTGTACCTGGGGAGGAGGGGAGCCAGCCCAAGCTCTGTAGCCAGCTCCCAAGCACAGGAGGAGAGAGCAATCCCCTCCCTTGAGTGCTGTGGGAAGAAGGCAAATAGCCATTCCAAGGACAAAGGACACTGCAGGACCCCCCCCACCACCCAGAGGCCCTTTGTGACCATACCCTGGAGTGACAGTATGCCAGAACTGGGCACGTGGAGCAGGATCCTTTAAGACATTGCGGTTTGAATCCCAGCCGACTGCCTGGGAGACCCAGGATCCTGGAGCAAACAGACTGCCCACTCTTGCTCCTTTGGCACTGTGAGGACGACCTGAACAGAGTGGTCTAGGAAGCCTGGTTTGGGGAGGAGAGACTGGGGTGTCACCATTTTACTCCCCATCACCAGCAAGGTGGGGCTTCAGGGAATGGACAATGGATCCACAGTGGAGGTGGACCTGCTCACACCAAAGCATGCCCCTCTGCACCTGGTAACTGTGTGTCTAACAGAGCAAGACTCAACACTGACTGAACCAGACAGTCCCTCTTCCAGAACAGCACAAGCACTGGTTACAAGGCACCATCAGATATTGGTCCAGTAGTTTTTCATTCTCTGATTTGTTTCTTGGTCAATTTTTATTTTATGTATATATATACATATATATTTCTTCTTCTTCTTCTTCTTCTTCTTCTTCTTCTTCTTCTTCTTCTTTCATCTTTCATCTTTCTTCTTTTTCTTCCTCTTATTTCTTCCCTTCTCTAGGCTGGTTATTCTGGTTATTGGTTTGTTTAAGCAGACATTTTTAATCTATTCTCTTTATGCCTCTTCTGTATCTCCTTTATTATCCTCTCTATCTCTCTCTATGGAGTAAGCCATAAAGTTTCTCTGATCTCGGTTTGGTCAATTTTTTTTTCTTTTCCTTTTCCCTGCCCCTGTCATTTCTCTCTTTCTATGGGATAAGGCCTCTTCCACCACAACCACCCCCATTAAAATTTTTTTCCAGGGATACTTCAACAAACAAATCAATGCACTTCTGGTGGAAGGTCCAAACCACCACTAGTAATAGGGAGATAAAGTAATCAGAGTCTCAACAACAAAGAGCACAAAACACACTCCAAAAATACCTCTTGAAGGGCAAGGCCCTGGACAACATTATGACCCCCTGTTTTAATATAATAGTTCTCACAGGAGCAAGACCCATAAGAAGCTATTAAAACACATAAAGGACAGAAAACTAGGCAAAATGATGAAACGGAAGAATTCTCCTCAAAAAAAACTCCAGGGGGAAATGACAGCTAGAGAATTGCTCAAAACAGATATAAGCAAAATAACTGAGCAATAATTTAAAATAATAGTCATATTACTGGGCTTGAAAGAAGCATAGAAGACAGAAGAGAATCTACTGCCACAGAGATCAAGAAACTAAGAAATAGTCACAACAAATTAAGAAATGCTGTAAATGAGGTGCAAAATAAACTAGATGCAATGACAGCAAGGATGCAGGAGACAAAGGGTAGATTAAGTGAAATAGAAGATAAAATTATGGAAAATGAGGAAGCCAAGGAAAAGAGAGATAAGAACATACTAGACCCTGAGGGGAGAAATAGAGAACGAGGAGATTCAATGAAACATAATAATATCCATATCATAAGAGTTCCAGAAGAAGAAGAAGAAAAGAGAGAGAGAAAGGGAAGAAGGTTTACTTGAACAAATTATTGCTATGAACTTCCCTTATCTGGGGAAGGAAATGGACATCCAAATCCAGGAGACAAAGAGAACTCCTTTCAGATTTAACAAGAATAGATCTTCTCCACAGATTATCATAGTGAAACTGGCAAAATACAAAGATAAGGAGAAAATTCTGAAAGCATCCAGGGACAAACGGGCCTTAATCTACAAGACTAGACACATAAGGGTAGTAGCACACCTATCCACTGAAACTTGGCAGCCAAGAAGGGAGTGGCAGGAAATATTCAATGTGCTGAATAGGAAAAATATGCAGCCAAGAATCCTTTATCCAGCAAAGCTGTCATTCTGGATAGAAGGAAAGATAAAGGCTTTTCCAGACAAACAAAACCTGAAGGAATTCATGAACACTAAACAAGTTCTGCAAGAGATCCTTAGGGGGACTCTGTGAGTGGAATGCTGCAAAGACTACAAAGGACCAGAGACATCACCACAAGCATGAAACCTACAGGTAACACAATGTCACTAAATCCATATCTTTCAGTAATCACTCTGAATGTAAATGGACTAAATGCCCCAATCAAACACATAACATATCAGAATGGATAAAAAAAAAAAAAAACCAACATCCATCTATATGGTGTCTACAGGAGGTCCATTTTAGACCTGAGGACACACTCAGATTGAAAGTGAGGGGATGTAGAACCATCTATCATACTACTGGAAGTCAAAAGAAAGCTGGGGTAGCCATACTTATATCACACGAACTAGATATTAATCTAAAGGCTGTAACAAGACATGAAGAAGGGCAATATATCATAATTACAGGGTATATACATCAAGAAGAGCTAACAATTGTAAATGTTTATGCTCCCAACTTGATTGCACACAAATAGATAAATCAGTTAATCACTAACATAAGTGATCTTATCGATAGAAATACTGTAATTGGAGGAAACTTTAATTCTCCACTTACAACAATGGACAGATCGTCTGGGCAAAAAAAAAAAAATCAATGAAGAAACAATGGCTTTGAATGATACAGTGGACCAGATGGACTTGACAGATATATCCAGAACTTTTCATCCAAAAGCAGCAGAATTCTTTTCCAGTGCACAAGGAACATTCTCCAAAATAGATCACATCCTAGGTCATAAAACAGCCCTCAAGAAAAATCAAAGATTTTCCCTGTTGAGGATGATGTTAGCTATGGGCTTTTCATAAATGGCTTTTATGATCTTTAATTATGTTCCTTCTATCCCAACTTTCTCAAGGGTTTTTATTAAGAAAGGGTGCTGGATTTTGTCAAAGGCCTTTTCTGCATCGATTGACAGGATCATATGGTTCTTCTCTTTTTTTTTTTTTTTGTTAATGTGATGTATCACGTTGATTGATTTGCGAATGTTGAACCAGCCCTGCATCCCAGGAATGAATCCCACTTGGTCATGGTGAATAATTCTTTTTATATGCCGTTGAATTTGATTTGCTAGTATCTTATTGAGAATTTTTGCATCCATATTCATCAGGGATATTGACCTGTAATTCTCTTTTTTTTACTGGGTCTCTGTCTGGTTTAGGAATCAAAGTAATACTGGCTTCATAGAATGAGTCTGGAAGTTTTCCTTCCCCTTCTATTTCTTGGAATAGCTTGAGAAGGATAGGTATTATCTCTGCTTTAAACGTCTGGTAGAACTCCCCTGGGAATCCATCTGGTCCTGGACTCTTACTTGTTGGGAGATTTTTGATAACCGATTCAATTTCTTCACTGGTTATGGGTCTGTTCAAGCTTTCTATTTCCTCCTGATTGAGTTTTGGAAGAGTGTGGGTGTTTAGGAATTTGTCCATTTCTTCCAGGTTGTCCAATTTGTTGGAATAGAGTTTTTCATAGTATTGAGGAGGGCACCTTTTGGGATGAGCACTGGGTGTTGAATGGAAACCAATTTGAAAATAAATTTCATATATTAAAAAAAAAGAAAAGAAAAATAAAAGAACCGAGATTATACCGTGCATATTTTCAGACAACAATGCTATGAAACTTGAAGTCAACCACAAGAAAAAATTTGGAAGCCTCCAAATGCATGGAGGTTAAAGAACATCCTACTAATGAATGAATGGGTCAACCAGGCAATTAAAGAAGAAATTAAAATATATATGGAAGCAAGTGAAAATGAAAACATAACAATCCGAATCCTTTGGGATGCAGCAAAGGCAGTTGTAAGAGGAAAATACATTGCAATCCAGGCCTATCTCAAGAAATAAGAAATATCCCAAATACAAAATCTAATAGCACACCTAAAGGAAGTAGAAGCAGAAAAGCAAAGAAACTCCGAAGCCAGCAGAACAGCAAAAGAGAAATAATAAAGATTAGAGCAGAAATAAAAAATATAGAACCCCCCCACCGCCAAAAAAAATACAGTAGAACGATCAATGAATGTAATAGCTAGTTTTTTTCTTTTCTTGAAAAAACAAACAAAATTGATAAATCCCTAGTTGGGCTTCTCAAAAAGAAAAGACAGAGGACCCAAATAGATAAAAAGCACAAATAAAAGTGGACAGATCACAACCAACATCACAGAAAGACAATTATCAGGGAATACTATGAAAAATTACATGCCAACAAACTGGACAACCTAGAGGAAATGGACAAATTTCTAGACACCCACATGCTACCAAAACTCAAACAGGAAGAAATAGAAAATTTGAACACACCCATAACCAGTGAAGAAACTGAATCAGTTATCAAAAATCTAACAACAGATAAGAGTCCTGGGCCACATGGCTTCCTAGGGGAATTCTACCAGACATTTAAAACAGAATTAATACTTATCCTTCTCAAGCTGTTCCAAAAAATAGACATGGAAGAAATCTTCCGAGCTCATTCTGTGAAGCCACCATTACCTTGATTCCCAAACCAGACCAAGACCCCACTAAAAAGGAGAATTACAGACAAATATCCCTGGTTAACATAAATGCAAAAATTCCCAACAAAATACTAGCAAATCAAATTCAACAGCATCTCAAAAGAATTATTCACCACGATTTAGTGGGATTCATTTCTGGGCTTCATGGCTGGTTCAATATTCTCAAATCAATTTATGTGATAGAAGAAAGGATAAGAACCATATGATCCTGTCAATAGATGCAGAAAAAGCATTTGACAAAATATAGCATCGTTTCTTAATAAAAGCCCTCAAGAAAGTCGGGATAGAAGGAACCTACCTTAACTTCATAAGAGCCATATATTAAAAGCCCACAGCTAATACCATCCTCGTGGAAACAAAGTAAGAGCTTTCCCCCAACATCAGGAACATGGCAGGGATGTCCACTCTCATGGCTGTTGTTTAACATCATGTTGGAAGTCCTAGCCTCAGCAAGCAGACAACAAAATGAAATAAAAGGCATCCAAATTGGCAAAGAAGTCAAACTTTCACTTTCTGCAGATGACATGATACTCTACATGGAAAACCTGAAAGACTCCACCAAAAAGCTGCTAGAACTGATACATGAATTCAGCAAAGTCACAGGATACAAAACCAATGTACAGAAATCAGTTGCCTTTCTATGTACCAATAATGAAGCAACAGACTACTTTCTTACACCATACACAAAATTAAACTCAAAATTGATGAAAGACCTAAATGTGAGAGAGAAAACCATTAAAACCCTAGAGGAGAAAACAGGCAATAACCTCTTTGACCTGAGGCCCAGCAATTTCTTGCTCGATCCGTCTCTGAAGGCAAGGGAAATAAAAGAAAAAATGAACTCTTGGGACCTCATCAAGATAAAAACCTTCTGCACTGCAAAGGAAACAATCAACAAAACAAAAAGGCAACCAATGCAATGGGAGAAGATATTTAAAAGTGACATATCCAATAAAGGGTTAGTATCCAAAATCTATAAAGAACTTACCAACCTTAACACCCAAAAAACAAATAACCCAGTGAAGAAATGGGCAGACAACATGAATAGACACTTTTCCAAAAAGACATCCAAGTGGCCAACAGACACATGCAAAGATGTTCAACGTCACTCATCATCAGGGAAATACAAATCAAAACCACATTGAGATGCCACCTTACACCAGTCAGAGTGGCTAAAATTAACAACTCAGGAAACAAAAGATGTTGGCGAGGATGTGGAGAAACGGTAACTCTCTTGACTGTTGGTGGGAATGCAAACTGGTGCAGCCGCTCTGGAAAACATCATGGAGGTTCCCCCCAAAATTAAAATGGAACATCCCTACAACCCAGCAATAGCACTACTAAGAATTTATCCAAAGGATACACGAGGGCTGATTCACAGGGAAACATGTACCCCAATATTTATAGTAGCACTTTCAACAATAGCCAAATTATGGAAAGAGCCCAAATGTCCATCAACAGAAGAGTGGATAAAGATGTGGTTTATATATACAAAGGAATACTACTTGGCAATGAGAAAGAATGAAATCCTGCCTTTCGCAACAACATGGATGGAACTGGAGGGTATTATGCTAAGTGAAATATGTCAGAGAAAGAAAGATGCCATATGTTTTCACTCATATGTGGAGCTTAAGAAACTTAACAAAAGACCATGGGGGAAGGGAAGGGAAGAAATAATTTCAACCAGAGGGGGAGGCAAACCATAAGAGACTCTTCAATACAGAGAATGAACTGAGGGTTGATGGGGGGGGAATGGGTGATGGGTGTTGAGGAGGGCACTTGTTGGGATGAACACTGGATGCTGTATGTAAGTGATGAATCATAGGAATCTGCCCCCAAAACCAAGAGGACACTGTATACACTGTATGTTAGCTAACTTGACAATTTATTGACAATAAATTGTCAAGTTAGCTATATATATATATATATATATATATATACACACACATATATATTTACAAAACTTAAAAAATATATATATTTACAAAAATTTTTAAAAAATATTACTGAAGGGTAAATCTTCTACTGTCCCTGGCATCCCTGGCATGTGCCTGCTCCCAGAGAAGAACCTGCAGTGTAGACAGGGCTGCTTAGAGCTCTCCCCACGCTGCCATTCTCCTCCTGTCCTTGCCTTGGCTCTGATTCTTCATGGGCTGGAGGAGAAGAGGCAGAAACACTGAAGATGAGTCAAGTGTAGTCTGGCCTTGGTGGGGGGACAGTGGCAGCATTCTTAGTGGCTCTTTTCTCCATGCAACACTGTTAATAGCATTCAGAGTCTCCTCTGGGAATCTGAAATCATAAGCCCAACATAAGGCCACTCCCATCGCTTGCTTCAACGTCTGTTCCTAGTGCCGGACTTCCAGAACTCTGATGCACATACAAGCTCCTGGGATCCTTGCTGGGCCCCTGGGCAAATCCCCTTCAAACTGACTTTGGGTGCCTCCCTCCCATGTGGCCCCATTTGATATATGAAGAACACATACTTTTGCCCCCCTGTTAGTGAAAGTTCTGACTGCCTCCAAGACCTCCACCACCATGTGTACTCTGCTCCCTCCACAGAGCAAAACAACAGCCTTCATGTATCCCATGACCACAAGGCAGCAGAGCCAAACTCTGAAGGACACTCAAGTCTCTTAATGTACACTGCCCACACCCCTCTGGCAGTATCAAACTCCAGAGGCCGCCTCACTAGGTTTCAGGAGAGAGAAAACCTCCATCTCTCTGGGCATGGCAAGCAGAGACGACTCCCTGTGGAGCCTCCCTTACATAGTCACACGGTTACACCTGGGCCACCTTCTGCCCTGGGGAGACGATTCTGCCACAGATGAACTCCAAGAATTGACCAATACTAATTTGTCATTGTCCCTATAAATTAAATGTTCTCGTCTAAAAGTCCTTTCCTCTTGGGATGCCTGGCGGGATCATTTGGAAGAGCATGCGACCCTTGATCTCATGGTCATGAGTTGGAGCCCCATGTTGGGTGTAGAGATTACTTAAATGCGGAAACCTAACAGAAAAGGTCCTTTCCTCTTGACCCCTTCAAATATCTATCAAGTTAGTTGAAGGACTAAACCTCACAAAACTGGTTCTTGCTTCTTCCTTTGGACATCCTATACGGAGCTTCTAGCATATAGTTTTGGACTGTGGGGTATTGGCAATTAGTAAAGATTCAAATGATAATAAGGGAGATATTTATGTTACCCAGAGTCTTTCATATAGCCTTCTGACCCAGATTTCAAGTTAATGCAGGTCATTTACATTAGACCTTACTTTGACATCTGATATTGAACTTGTCACAAACCTAACTGAACACTGTTGCTCCTGACTCTGTCCTTCCCCTGAAAATCTTACCCGTCACCCTGAACTTTTCTGTTTCTGAATGGAAGCATGACCATTGTACCCATCACCCGCATGGACACATCCTACACATCCTTCACAGTAGACTTCATAGGCTAAATCTTTCCTCAGGTCTTCCTCTATAAATCCTAGTGTAAATTCCCCATAATGAGTCATGACTATCACATTTTTCAACAACAGGGATCATGCACACATTAAACGCTGGAAATTCCGTAGTCTTCAGCACTGAAATAGAACCACATTCAGAGAAAACTGGAATATAAAATATGTTAAGAGAAGTGAGTAAGCAATATTTCGATCGTCAAGTGAAGAGATAATGATTTATTTGATTTACTTGTTTTTTTCTCTGGTTATCTCTTACCTTCCAAAATGGAATCTAATGTTGGGAGAAAAGAAATCAGCTTACATAAGCTGCACATTCAAATGGCCTGAACACAAGTTAATTGTGTTAAGAATGCTTCTGCATATCTTGAGAGAAAATATCTTTTAAACGGCTCTGAAATGAAAAAGGACAGGGTAAGAATACTTTGCTCTCTAGATATACTAGAGTCACTTACAAGGAAGTAGTTTTGAACATAAGAAGTGCATGATGGCAGAGAGTACTTTGGTCTCACTTTGTCATTTGACACATGTTTTCTCATGAGAGGATTTTTTCTTCCGTGTTTTTACTGCATTCTGAATACTTATGATGAATCTTACAATGAGCAGGTATTTAGAGTCTAAAAATTTCCAGACTTAATCTCTAATCCATCTCCCAAAAAGTCACTGATATGGTAAATACTCTCAGTCATGTTCACAGACAAAACAAAGGACGAATAAAAATTCTAATAATTTGGATTTGGGATGTCTGCAATTCTTTTGAGTGACTGAGAGTCACCCATCTAACTTTGAAGTGTCTCTATTATTTTAGCAAGACAGAACCTTTCATCTACTTACTGCAAATGTCACAGCATGGAAGGGTAAGGAGAGATTTTTCTGGTGTCAGGAAAAAAGCACTAAAGGGAATGTATAACCATCAACAACAATAAAGATGCTCTGAAAGAGAACTGGGTACCATAAGATTTATCAATCAGATTCTCACAGTAAAAAGATAGTCTGCTCTCATTAGGTACTTGGAGAAAGTTTAGAGAAGGGGCCTCTTACACACTGTGCACACAGGGAATTTAGAAAACACAGGGACATTGATAGTATCGATAAGAAAATTGAGTCCCACCTGCAGGTGTGAACAAAGACTGGAATGCAGAAGAGTTGGGTAGACAGGTCACCAAGGGAGGAGCTGTGACCTTTGGCGTAGGGTTGCAGTTAGTCAGAGATGGCCCTGCAGAGATAGCGGTGGGGGAATGGACACCCCAGCCTTGCTTTTCTACTTCCACAGGGCCTCTGACTTGGACTTCCCATTGGCCAGCCAGGCAGAAGTCAGAGAGCAAGAGATCCCACCGATGTAGTGCAAATAGATCAGCCTCAGGGGGCAAAGAGCTAGGGTGAACTGTGATTCTGCACAGGCAAATGAAAACTATGTGGCCAAGATGGGATTTTTCAGATACAATTGGAGACATTTTAAGTTAGGATGGTCCCTAAAAAAGAAAAGAGAGAAACACAATAAGAGAATCCTGTGACACTCAGATCTCCATGAACCACAGAACAATCTTTCCAGAGAAACCCGATACCTCCCTAACATAGTATTTGTGGCCATGTGGTGCAACGACACATGTGACCAGTGTTTCAGACACTTAACATGTGCAGAATTTCTGATTTGAATTTTCCTGAGTCTTTGAACTCTATATGCCATTGCCTGATTATGCCAACTTTCTGTGAAGAGGGACAGGTGGGAAGGGGAGGCGGTGGGGACTGAGAGCTGGGAAGAGGCTTCATTCTGGTTAGTTCTCGCTGCATAACAAACCATTCTGAAGCTCAGTGGTTAAAAACAAAACCATCATTTATTTGTTCTCATAAAGCTGCAATTTGGGCAGGACTCAGTGGGAATGGATCATCTTTGCTTTCTGCAACTTCGTCTGAGATGGCGGGGCAGCCAGAGGCCCTGCTTCTGTGTTGCCTCACTTGCATGGCAGGCAAGTTGGTCTGAGTCACAAATGAAAGGTGAGCTGGGAAGTGGGCCAGTGACTTCAGGCCCTCTGCATGGGGGCCTCTGAAGAGACAGCCTGGGCTTTCTCACAACATGACAGTCAACTTCCAAGGGCAAGAACCCCAACAGGGCAAGGAAGCATTGCCCATATGTAACCTTAGAGTCACAAGGTGCTGCTTCAACCATCTGCTATTAATTGAAACGGTCCCAGATCTGCCCAGTTCCAAGGTAGAGGACACAGGCCCCACAACTCAGTGATAGGAGTAACAAGGTCAGGTTATAGGAAGAATAAGTAGAAGCTACTGTCACAGCTGTCTATGGAAACTACAATCTACCACTATCGCAAATCATCGTAAATTCAGATGAAAAAATGAAATGGTCTTTACTACCAAAACATCTGCCATATTTTTGAAAGCACGCTCATAATCCCATTTGAACCATCTCTAAATAATCCCTTCTCAGCTTCTTCCCTGATATTTTTTATTTGTTCAGCATACTTCATCTTTAGCAATTTTATTTTTTCCTCCCGTTCTTCCGGTGATTTATCTGCATATTCCTTTTCTACTAGTTTCATTTCATTATTAAATTGATCGGTGTAGATCTTCTTCAGGTCTTCTTCCCGTTGCTTCAGCCTCTTCTCTGTGTCCTCATAAATGGCATTGGTAAAGTAAGTCCCTCCGTTGCTCTGCACCATCTCCTCTATCAGCTCCACTAGCTCCTGCACCTGAGCTTCCTTCTCCGCCTCTGAGGCTCTGTTGTTGAAGGCACAGTAGCGGTTCCCACACTCGCTGATGATGTTTCTTAGCTTCACATCTGAATCTGCCAAGAAGTCACTCAGGCTCTTCTCCTCTAAGTGATCTTTGCGAGTTAGCAACACGATCATGTGCTTCAAGGCTGGCTTCCCAAAGACAGTCTTGATCAATGTCACGGTCTTCTGCTCTTCCTCCGTGTAGCGGCCCACTGGGAGCACCAAGACGATGGCGTGAGGCCCAGGACAGGAGTAGAGGACACACTGGCTGAATTCCCCGCGTGTAGTATACAGGGTCTCCTTGTTGTCAAAGAGCCCTGGGGTGTCACCAACAACAAGTTTCCTCCCCTTCCATTCCTTGGATGCTTTTTGACACCTGGAGAAAACAGCACGGGGAGCAACTCTAGACTCAAAGACTCTACTCCCCAGGATGGTGTTGGCCGTTGCGCTCTTCCCACTTCCAGTTTTCCCCACCAAAACAATCCTCAGAGTGTTGTCCTGAGGGTCTTCCATGTCACTACCAGTGGCTGTGGGGTGTAAAAAAGAGAAGGAGAAGGAAAAGAGTCAACGAAGGTAAGTGGAAAGCATCACCTCGCTCTTATGACCTATGTGTTCCTCCCTGAAATCCTGCAGTAGTCTACTATTCATGTTGGTCCCATAAAGACAGAAAGATGAGACAATTCAATCACCATGGAAAAACAAAGTAGTTAAAGAGTTCCCCTACAAAAGAGTACCAGGTCCAGATGGTTTCATGGGGATCTCACTTAACCTTTCTTAAACTATTCCTGATGACTTAAAACAGAAGGAAACCTTTCCAATTCTTTCTATGACACAAGTGTGATATTGATCCCAAAGGTTAAGAAAGATTTCACCAGTAAATAAAACTACAGACATGTCTCATTTGCGAATACTAATACAAAAATCCCAAATAAATTGTCAGACACTAAAATGTAATACCCCACAATTAAATGTGATTTATTTCAGAAATAGTAGGGTGGTTCAATATGAGAAAATGGATTGTTACAACACATCCCCTTTAGTAGATTTAAGAAGAAAAATACCTTGATGCAAAACAGACATTACCCCAAATTCAACACTGTTTTAATAGATACTTCTTGAATGTGATTTTATAGAAATATAAATTTTAAAAAATTTGTCTCCATTTTTTTTCTCTGCAGCTAAAATAGTTGACTGTAAACTTAATTTGGAAGAATGAAGAAAGGAAATTAGCCTGTAGAGTCAACAAAGAGAAGAACGATGAAGGAGGGCCAGCTCTACCAGATAGCAAAATATTTTAGCCCCTATAATTAAGGCAGTATGAAGTGTGTGTGATCAGAGACAGATCAGAAAACAAAAACGGACAATTCAGAAATAGACCAAATTGGTCTACTATATTCATGAGTATCCAGTGCAATTGTATCATGTTACATTTATCATCCATAAGGCAGCATCTCACAGCAATGGGGAGAAAGATGGACTAATAACCAGCATTGGGATAACTACAAAACCACACAGAAAAAGACAAAACTGCACCCACATCTTCATGCCATTCACATGCTAAATACGTTAGAAATATAAACACTAAAAATAAATCCACATAAATACTAGAAGAAACTCAGACAAATCCTTTGTAACCTAGGGGCAGGGCAACCCTTTCTAAGATTTGAAAGATTGTAAGGAAAAGGATTCATACATCTGACTAGGTAAAGATCTAAAAGACAATGGGAGACAAGGAACACGACAGACTATTAAATACGAATGTCAGACTATATCAAAGAGGGTTAATTCTCTTCTTATACAAAGAATACCTAAAAGTAGAGAGACAAATATCCAACAGCTTGATAGAAAATGGAGCAAGAGATATGAATAAACAGTTCAAAGAAAAAAAGAAATGTCAATGCTCCTCAACTATGTAAAAATATATGAACAATCACTTAATGTAGAGAAAAATACATCCAGCATAGAAAAAGAAAAAAACTAAATATAACAATTAAAATTACACTGAGATACTACTTCTCCACTTATGGATTTGGCAAAAATTGAAAAATTTGCTGCTATAATTATCAGTAAAAGTTTAGAGGAAACAAGTTCCCATCTCCGTGGATAATGAGAATAGAAAAACAGTCTAAAACCTTCAGAGGATAAATTAGCAATATCATATAAATTACATATGCATTTATTCTTGGATTGTGAGTCCCAGTTTTAGGATTTATGCCTGTAGTGGTCAAGGGCAGGTCACCCCTAAACATGCAATTTTGGCATACTGACTATTTCATATAAACGTACCTTAAGATACAGCCTGTGTGGGAAGATTACTAAGACCCTCTTCTGTCCCTCTGCAAGCAGGAAACAAATCTCCCATGTAAAAGGTCCCCTTCCTGTCCCAGGAGGTAAAGAGACACTCTCATGACAAGGGATGGGAGATTTAGGGCCAAGAAGACTGTATAAACAGCCCACTACTTTCTACTAATTTACTACCCCAGCCCAAAGTCTCTTCAGAATTCCTCCCTAACAGATGCTCCCAAAGTTAAGTTTTCCTTGTTTTGTCAATCCCTCACAGATGCATCGTCTCTTTGCCTAAAAAGTATAAAAACTGCCTGCCTTGGTCATTTCTCTTGGTTTTAGTTTCATTACTGAGCATCTGTGCACACTGCTTTTTTTTCTCTTGTTAATCTGCCTCAAGTGAATGTAATTCTTAGTGCAGCTGGAAGACCTTGAAGGGTAGAGGAAGAAGTTCCCCTTCCTTATATCCCAGAGCTACACTGACAAAAACACAGAAAAAGATAAGGCATACGTTTATTCTCTGCGTCACTATTTGTAATACTTAAAGACCAAAACTCTACCAAATGCCCACTAGTATGGGTCTGATTGAATAAACCAAGGTACATACACACAGCGATGTATTATCCAACTGTAGAAAGGAATAAGAAATACCTCTCTAGGCCGGGATGGAGAGATCTCCAGGATATTTCATAAAGCAAAAAAAAAAAAAAAAAAGGCAAAGTGAAGAAAATAATATTTAGTTTACTGTCTTTTCTCTAGTGGGGAGGAACATGAACTGTAGGTACAAAGTACAACATATATTTCATGCACATGAAAAAGCAATGGCAGATCATCTGAACTGTCACCAAAGAAGTTACTGACAGAGGGATGGGAAGAATAAGGCGGGGGACAGGGTAGAAGCTGGAAACTACTTTGAATATACTTCGATTTCATAGATTTGTCTTGAAAGTATGTACTTCCTTCTTTTTGAGAGTTCGAATTACAGCTCTTTTCTTTTATGAAAGACCTACATGTGTACGTGCTGTTGCTGGCTGACATAAATTCAAAGAGGATTTTTCATTTGTACAAAAAATAAAGCTGAACACGAATACAGCGTTCCGCATTTGTTTCACAGCCAGTTGAGCTAATAGAGAGGCCGAGTGGGCCCTTGTCCACACCAGCTGCCAATCACCTTCCCCGGGAACCTCACACAGGGGTTCACCATCCAGCCACCAGAGCTGTGAGCCAGATGAGCACGTGGGCTTTCTCTCAATTGAATGTGTGCATCTGTTAACAAGTTGTGTCTAAAAGTATCAGAAACACATAAGGGAGGTTATTTGGGGGAGATCTGGGAATGCGCACCCTTTTTCCATGTACATTCATGGTAATTGCTTCTCTCCTTTATGTCATTTTGTTTCATAAAAGATTTCATAGGAACGTTCTGCTTGCAGATAGTGAGGAACATCTGGAAATAGCTTACATAATTATAAACAAAAACTATATTTTAAGATAACTAGTAAAAATCAAAAGCAAATGAAATACATAGTATTTGGTGTAATAGACAAACCACACAAAGAATTGGTCCAAGAAACTTGAAAATGCAGTTGCTTCATTGGCTATTGTCCTAATAGGATATAGTGTAAGGCCAAATAGGGGAAAAAACATCAAGAAAATCTTAAATTGCTTTCAGGAATCTTGTCCTATTCTTAGCTTTTTGTGCACATGTGTAGTTTTGAAGCCCAAGGACAAGCCTAGTGGCAATGAACACCCTTAGTGCCCATACTGTGCCCTTCAAATGCCATTTCCCACCAAAAACATTAGGACTCTTAGGAGAAGGTACCGATTCCATTTCTGGGCCAAGAAATGTTCAAGTGGATCCTAGACTATCCTAGTCACACTAAAAAGTGGGGATGCTATCAAAAGCTACTCAGACCGTGGGATGCCTAGCTAGCTCTGTCAATACAGCATGCATCTCTTGATCCCACGTTCATGAGTTCTAGCCCCACATTGGGTGCAGAGATTACTTTCAAAAAAAATATTTGGGTCTTACCGAAATGACTACAGAACCAACGTGAAGAGGCTGACTGGACAGAGATGAGGGAATTTGAGTATCAATGAGAATGATAATTTCAATGGATTAAAATTCATCAAATATGTTGAAGTTCATGAATTCATAACAATACCATCATCATAAAAGAAGTGAAGTGTTCTCTTTAGGGTATGCTAGGAATGATGTCATCAGTCTGAACACGGACAAAAATGAATCAAGCATTCCTTTTGTCTTATTAACTACACCTTATGGAAATGAAAGTATGATTCAGGGGAAGTTTCTTTTATAGGATTATGCCATTCATTCAATGAAGAAAGATTGTTAGAATCACAATATTATAATTTGCGACCGTTAATGAAACAAAGTTAGTCTAGGCTATCATTACTGTCTGCTACATTACAGAAAGAGACAGAATAAAATATAAGGTGCCTTCTGATGGAAGTTTACAACTGCACCTATGAAATATTGCCACCCAACTAACCAGGCAAGCCTTAATCTGATCAAGCCTCTCCTTAAATTTAAATTTATACAAAATAATGATACTAGAAGAACATGTCATATGACATCTTGCGGATTTAATGAGTAAAATGTACACTGTCCAATTCTCTTGGGACAAAGGACCAACCGTTTCTTAAACAGAAACATTTTACAAAAAGAAACAGGAAGGTGAAAACTTATTTATCAAATTAAACTTAAGAGATATGAAAGAATTGCAATTTATGAACCGTATTTGGAGCTGATTTCAATTTTATTTAAAAAAATTTTTTAGGGGCGCCTGGGTGGCGCGGTCGGTTAAGCGTCCTGACTTCAGCCAGGTCACGATCTTGCGGTCCGTGAGTTCGAGCCCCGCGTCAGGCTCTGGGCTGATGGCTCAGAGCCTGGAGCCTGTTTCCGATTCGGTGTCTCCCTCTCTCTCTGCCCCTCCCCCGTTCATGCTCTGTCCCTCTCTGTCCCAAAAAAATAAATAAATGTTGAAAAAAAAAACTTTTTTAATGTTTATTTATTTTTCAGAGAGACAGAGACAGAATGCGAGTGGGTTAGGGGCAGAGAGAGAGGGAGACCCAGAAGCAGGCTCCAGGCTCTGAGCTGTCAGCACAGAGACCGACGCGGGGCTCGAACTCACAAGCTGTGAGATCATGACCTGAGCCGAAGTCGGACACTCAACCGACTGAGCCACCCAGGCGCCCCTGATTTCAATTTTAAAATCTATGAGACAATCTGAGGATAGGAATACACCTGGTAATTGTTTAAAAATTCTAATTGCTTTTTGAAGTCTGCTCATGGTATATTTTAATGACCTTTATCTTCCAGACATACATATGTAAATATTTACTGATAGTGTGATAAAATTTTTAGTATTCTAAATATTTAGTAATTTTTAGTATTCTAATGTTTGAAGTGTATTAATTAATTAATTAATTTAATCTCTACACCCAGCATGGGGCTCGAACTCACAACCCTGAGATCAAGAGTCCCATGCTCTTCCCACTGAGCCAGATAGGTGCCCCCACTCTAATTTTTTAAATGAGGAAATAGATATGGCTCAGAAATGCTGAGAAAGTTGCCCAAGGTCACTGCGCTAATGGGCTTTGGGCAGAGAAGGGATCCAATGCAAAGTATGTCTGACCCTACACTCATGCATAACCCTTGCATGCTCTGGTCTCTTCTTGGTTCCTTCTCAGGTCCTTGATTCTACATTTCTGTTTACATTGGATCAGAAATAGATCATGGGAGGCCAGGGGAGGTAGTTCACTCTCTGACCAAAACATGAACTGGTAGCAACCCTGGAATTAGGGAAGGCAACCAAAGGGCTTCATGCACATTTGTTTTCTATAGAATAGCTCATTCTATCCCCATGGCATCCCTTCCTTACCTCCTCTGTTACACTGTCGATCACACCATTTCTCTCTTACATGTAGGGAAGGACACCGCCAGCTGAATTCTAGACTTCCTGTGCCATTTGTGACCTGGGTATCCCGGGGAATTTCATAAAACCACACGCACACTGCCTAGGATTCAGATTTTCTTTCAGGAAAAAGAGGGTTTGGGCCATAGTGGTCTTTAAATTGCCTTCCAGCTCTAAAGACCTGCCTTGGGGACATTAGTTTCCCACTAAGGGAAATAGATGGGGTGTCAGGCAGCACTCACTCTGTCATGACAACAACTGACGGAAGGTATGCTGTTCAGCAAGTTTGTCCTGATAAATAGGAGACATGTGGACATGGGCCACTCAATCTCCTTAGTCCCACCCCACCTTCTACCGAGACCCCTGTGGCAGCATCCTCATTGCTGGGCTGCTGGCACAGTACCTGGTCCCTTCTAGGACCAGAACCCACACCCATGCACACCCCTGTGTCCTGCTGCCCCTCACGGTTCCATTGTTCTGAGGCCAGGCTCACCTTCTTTCGAATGAGCTGATGAGTTCCCGAGTGTTCTCCAAAGAAGCTGTTTGAGCTGGTCCTTTTGTTTAACTGAAAGGAAAAAGTGTTTGCACCCTTTAAACCTCTGAGGCAGGAAGCTCAGATTGGGTGCAGCTAGTGAAGGAACTATTCGTCTTTAAAGAGACAGAAATATTACCCTATAATTTGGGGAATGCTTTAGTTTTACCAAGGTGTAAGCTTTTTCTCCATGTGCCTGCTATCACACAAAATTCCCAAAGCTGTATTTGTTGTTTGGGGTTATAGCGGTGGATCCCAAAGGCCCTTATTAAGTGACCCAAATCATGCACACAGAGGTGAGCGTGCTCTCTGATCATCTTCTCTGGATGGAGTGGGAGATGCTGGGTTGATTCTGGGTGAAAGAAACTCAGATATGTGGCTAGATGTGTCCAAATTTAGACCCTGGGATACTTCCCAGTGATTGCATCATATGGGCTTTCATGATGGCCTTTCATGAAGCTCTCAAGTTACTCATTAAAAATTTAACAGCACTCTGGTACAAAGCCAAAATGTCTAAACCATTGAGAACCAAGAGTAAAAGAGGAAGATGTAGCCTGGAAAAAGTCAACCAATGACCACACACCTTCTCTAGTTTTATTCATATGGTTCTCACAAGCCCAAAAATATGCATGACCTGACCAGAAAAGATGGACCCGGGGAGGAGAATCATCTTTCCCCTAAACCTTCCTACCTTCCCCTACCCCAGACCCAGGCAGAGATAGACTTTTTCAGATTTAGCCAGTACACCCATTCCAACCTGCTCTGGAAACTATGAGATGAGAAGCAGATGGTCAAAGCTCTCATGGTTGACCAGCTGTTCCAATTATTTGTTGCATCACCATAAAATTATTATGGTTTTGATTATATATTTTTGTTCATTACTTTGAGACATGGGATTAGTCGATGCTGAAGCTTAAAAGTGGGTACTAAGAAGACTAAATGTGGCAGGAAGTAATGTATAATGGGGTGGCAACCAATGGAAGGAAGTAGCTACATTTTGAAATTACTGTGTTAATGAGTATATTATTGGTCAATATCATTGGACCACTTGTTGGTGTTAATGACTTGGAGGGCCGCAGGTAACTGTTTTCCAACTTGCAATAAAGACACAGACCAGGACCAGCTATGTAATTTGCAGGGTCTGGCACAAAATAAAAATGCCAGGCCCTTTGTCAAAGAGAATCAAACACACACACACACACACACACACACACACACACAAACTTACAAAAAACTTAAGAATTTCAAGATGACATCAATAGAGCGTTAAACCTTTCTGGGCACAGGGTCCTTTACATACCCATGAAGTTGGTCTTGATGAAGCTCCATACAAAGAAGTCTAGAGGGGAGCCAGAACACTATGTCCTATTCAAAATATCTCTACCACTGCCTAGTTTCATTTCAATCTATATATTCCTTGAGTGAAACGTGTCCAGCCAGAGACACCTTGGATGTTTTCCTCGTCAGCTAATTGCTTCCCCAGGTATTATCCTCAGGTATGCTGGTAAGTTCTCTAGTGGGAACGGGAAAGTAGTTGTCACAGAATCCATGGATGCCACAGGAAATCAGATGTGGGTCTCAAATGGTAACAGCCTTGCGATCATTGGTTAAAGAGGAGCATGTGGCTCTTATCAGTCCCATGCTGAGCCCTAAGTTACGAGTGATCTCCTTCTAGAAGATATTTGATAGAGCCAGTCTTGCCCCATATCTGTATTGCTCACTTAGCCATGCTCCTCATCATTGACGGCTTCCTTCCACTTCCTTTTTTTATGTTTTCCTTTTATTATTTCAATCTCACACACACAAAGCAATGTGGATATAATGAATTTTCAAAAAGTTGTGGGGTCATTAAAAGACATTCTTTAAATTCTACAGGAGTCTTCTTTTGGGAATCAGGGAGTTTTCTGCTGCTTAGATCTAGATGGCCTCAAAGCTCAACTTATTAAAACATTGCAGAGATAATAACAGGAGATGAAAAAGAATGGTTCCCTACATTGTCCTGGTTCTTCTACATATCATCTCTATAACCTGGTGAGTCAGTTTTCTATTGTTGCTATAACAAGCTACCAAAACTTTAGTAGCCTAAAACAATATAAAATTAATCTCCAACAATACTGGAAGACAAGGATATGAAATTAGTCTTATGGAGATAAAATCAAGATCTCTGAAGAGCTGGTTCTTTCTGGAGGCTCTAGGAGACAATCCATTCCTTGCCTCTTTCATCTTCCAGAAGCTGCCTGCTCTCCTGGGCTTGTAGCCACATCACACCAATCTCTGCTGCCTTCATCACAATGCCTTCGTACCTCCTCCTTAGAAGGACATTTCTGATTACATCTTGGGCCCACTCAGATAATTCAGAATTATCTCATCTCAAAATCATTAACTTAATAACATCTGCAAAATCCTTATGGAATAAGGTAACATTCACAGGCTCTGGGGATTAGGGTGTGGACATCTTTCTGGGGCCACCATTCATCCTGACACATTTGGGTAAGTTAACCTCTCTGCAACTCACTTTCCTAATCATTAAAATGGAGTACTTACTTCAGAAGGTCACTGTGCAATCAGACAAAGTCGTACACATGAAGTAGTTTTCAAACCATAGTGATCAACAGGTAGTAGTTAGTAGTAATAATACAACCCTCAATGCTAGTCTCATAGATTACCATCCTGAGGCTCATCTACACATCATAGATGCTGTCTTAGTCAGCGTGGACCGCCATAATACCACAGCCTGGGAGCAGGAACAACAGGAATTAATCTCTCACAGTTCTGGAGACTGGGCAGCCCAAGCCCAATGTGCAGGCCAACTTGTTTCCCTGGGGAGGGCTCACTTCCTGATTTGCAGATGACATAGTCTCACTGTGTCCATACATGCTGGAGCGAAGAAGCAACTCTCTGCTATCTCTTCTTACAAGGGCACTAATCCCGTCAAGAGGGCCCCAGATTCAAGAACTCATGGAAACCCACTTACCTTATCCCCAAATACCATCATGTTGGGGGTTAGGGATTCTGGAGCCTTCTGTCTTGGTACCAAAAAAAAAACTAGTCACTTCTACTTTGTAACAATATCCTTTAAGTGAATTGTTGGATATCACTCAGGGTTTCCTGGTTTCTCCCCACTCACTCCACCCCCAAAGGGCACTGCATGAAAAGGAAGACTCAGCACCTCCAACCTGTCTACCAGGATAAGGGATCTGGATTATCTATACCCCTTCACTCACATGGCTTTAATGAAATTGTCTTCTGGCTCCACGGATGTGCAAGAGCTGCCTCTTGCAGGCTAATGGCAGCCATGTCACAAAAGAGATATAGGTGTTAGGTGTGACAGTGCACTTGGGGCTGAATCCCTCAAAGGAAACATTGACCAAACCCTCATGAAATAAGGACCATGCCCCCCAAAGAGCCTTTTACTGTCTTCCACGATGTTATATTCAGTTATGAACCACAACCATTCAGTCCTGATCTCAAACAGGTCTCTGCTTGCTCCTAAGACTTCTCCGAAGATCTGCCAAATTTGACCACTCAGAATTTGTGTCTTCACCAGAGGGTCACAGTCTTGGAACCTCAGGGGAAAAACTATAGGACATGCTCTGAACTACTGTTACCTCAAAGAGACTCTTCAGAGCAGGTTTGCAAGATGGCAGCACTGACTCAATGCTCAGACTCTGCCAGTGAGCAAAGACAGGACTACTGCGACTCTCAGTCTGGAAGCATATGTACCTCATGAAATCAGACGACTGACTCAAGATCCAGCAGAGTGAGAAGTAATGACATAGGACTGAGTGAACGGATTCAAGATGTGCCATTGTGGTTATTTTTTTGGAATATTGATGGCATTCTGTTTGATGTTCTACTTGTATTGCTATTTGTGGAAACCTTATTTCTTTCTCCTTAAACGAATTAGTAGACTGTGTATTTGTAAACCCACAACAACCATTTTTAAACATTACCTCATCTTCACCTACCCTCAAAATTGAGAAACAAATGCTTCTACTGAGTTTCATTCACTTTCATGATGATAGAACCATTTGCATAGGTTTAATAAAAATCTGTCCTCCTGTTTCCAAAGATACCATTGAAAAAAATTGATTCTGCAGGAAGGCCATATGTACAGTGTGATATCTGAGAGTGACTGTTGTTTAATCAAAGACCATCAGACCACTGCTAAGGAGCAATTGTTTGTGTTACATGTGGAGGTAATGTCTCCAAAACCTTAGTAAGAAAACTAATATGATGTCTGGCTTCCAGGATCCCAATCACTGGGAGTAAGGAAGCCCAGGTAGTCCAGAAACCCAGGCAAATTTTGGAGACCTCAGGAAGAGGGAAAATCCCTGAGATTTATGGGTACAGCATGCAAAGTTTACTGGAGAAAGTGTTTGGGCCTTGGTTTCCTACTCCTAGGATAGAAGAATGGCAGGGGCTTTGAAAAGTCTGATTCAAAATTCATTTTGAAAATTTCCAAAGGAAGTTTATCCTTTGGAATTGATAGTTGCTTAATATGATTAGGCTCTAGATTTCCCGAGCAAACTCAAGGAGGCTTTTCTGGTTAATTAAGATTCTTGCTGCATCTGTATAAATAATCAGGCCATGCATAGTAAAAAGAATCTTCTAGGATCAGCAATACTTGTTGGAGACTGTTTATGATCACAAAGTAGAGAACGCTATGAAAATGATCCAAAACTTAGAAATAGGCAAGAGAGATTACAGGAGTGTTCCATTGTTCTGTGTGGTGCTGTGCTTGATGATCAGCTGTGATATTTTACAACACTTAAGGACAGAGAGAATTTTTGCACATCTCTGCCTTGGAGATACTCAGCGAATTTTCTGTCTGGTGGAATATAGAACTCAAAAATTACATTTTAGTACTCTCTTGAATATATCAACCCTTGATTTCAAATGAACATTGTGTTTCTGTTTGTTTGTGTTTTTTGTTTTATTCTTTGCTTATTTGTTTGTTTTTAACTAGGTTTCACACCCAGCTTGGAGCCCAAACTTAAGACCAGAGCTGAGATCAAGAGTCAGATGCTTAAATGATTCAGCCACTCAAAGGAACTTTGAACCAATTATAGAATCATACTGGTGCTCTAGTTAAGCCAGGAGTTGAGCAAAATCTTTGATGGGTTTACACTTGCCCAGGAGTCATGAGTTTGCTTTTTTTGAAAACTGCACTCAGATAAGAAAGAGAGGGTGAAATAGCATGATGCAAGCCTTGGAGGTGGAAATGACACAGGACACAGGCAGAGAACAGCTAACAATTTGGAGTGCAGGAATCATTACCAGTCTTTACTGAGGGCCTATTTTGTGCCAGGCACTGACCTCTATATCATTATCACCTTCATTCCTTACAAAAGTGTAAAACGGATATTAAGGGAAACAATGATATCTAGAAGAATCTCATTCTTGGAAGAGGAGTTGAGACTGATTATAATGACTGTCGAATACCAGGCCAAGGAATGTGGATTCTAAGCCCTAGGCAGTAGAAGATTTCCAAGAAGCAGAGACCTAAGAAAACTATCCCAATGGGCTTAACCTGGTAACTGCAACTAGGACTGGAGAGGAAGAGATCAGGGGTACTGTACCCTCACTGCACACACTGTCCCTCTCTTACCATCCATCCTAGGTTGAATTGTGTCCTTCTAAAGAAGGGCTAACCCCTGGTACCTGAGAATGTGACCTTCTTTGGAGCACGCTCTCTGTGATGTCATGTCATGAAGTTAAGGTTGAGTCCTACTCCAATGCCTGGAATCATTTCATTCACAGTGAGGGAAGTTTACACACAGATACACACAGAGAACACCATGTGACAAAAGAGGCAGAGATTGGAGTGAAGCACCTAGAAGGCAAAGAACAAAGCAGGCCTGCCAGCACCAGAAGCTAAGACGCAGCAAAGAAGCATCCTTTCCCAGAGACTACATGGAGAGTATGACCCTGGGAACGTCTCGGTTTGGCACTTGTAGCCTGTGCCAGTGAGACAGTAGCCATAACAATGAGACAGTAAGTTTCTGCTCTTTAAGCAAAAGTTTGTGGTCATTTGTTACAGCAGCCCCTGGGGGAATTAATATAGATTTTAAGGCCAAGAAGTAGGGTCCTGCTCTGGTAATTACCTAAAATGTAGGAGTCGTTTCGAAATTGAGTAATGCATGGGGGCTCGAAGAATTCTAAGGTACATGATAAAAAAAGGCCTAGATTGCCCTTAGAGGATGTCGGTGGTAGGATGAACACCAAGGTCACTTTCTGGTGAGGTTCCAGAGAGAGGTGGGGACTACGCTGCTGGACATTGGAGGGACGATGGCACTTGCTATAAAATGGCAGGCGGCAGGGAGGTGGGCTAAACTGAGGTGCGCTGCTGGGTGGAGAGTAGACCATGTAAGTGATGAACTTGAATATTTAGCTGAGGAGAATTCCGAGAACAGTGTGGAAGGTGCGGCCTGGTTTCTCCTTGCTGCTTCTAATGAAATGCGTGAGGAAGGAGAGTGGTGGCCTATCTGCCAGCCAAGGAGCACCAAGATGGCCAGCTGCCAGCAGACCCCAGGAAGAAGCAAGTAAGGTCCTCCCCTGAAGGCTTCAGAGAGCGCACGCCTCTGCTGGCATCTTGACTTTGGACTCCAGGAGCTACCACACAATCCATGTCTCAGCTGTTTCAACTGCAGTTTGGATGACCTGTCGTGCAGTGCTAGCCATCCAGCATGTCCCCTCCACCTTGCCCCTGCCTGCTTTCTTGTCCCATCCTCTGAGAAACCCAAAGGTCTCCCCTTCTGTGGCGGTGTGAGCGGACAAATCTTCTAGACTACGTTCTTCCTCATTCCCGCCACATTTTTGGCCCAAATAGACCCCGGGTCTCCCTGATGAGAGAGAGCTTGGGGCTTTCTCAGAATTTAGATTTCAGCCCTCTGAAGACTTTTCTTTTTGGAAACAAATATACAACACCAAAACAAAAACTAACAATTGTTTCTATAAAAGAGACACACACAAATTTAAGGCCTGGGAGTGTGGTTAAGGCCTCCTGAACACTTAAGGCAAACAGGCAGACTGTCAGGGTGCCATGAGCTGGGGGGTCAGAGGTAAAAGCAGGCCCCAGTCCCAGCAGCAACAATCAATCCTTCGCTTTTACAGAATACCAACACCGCACAAAAGGACTATTTTCTCTTAGTCAGCAAAAATGTCTCCTTAATATATGAAAATCAGTCAGTGGAAAAGTGTGTGGGCCTGATTCTGCCACGATCAAGATCTATGGCTTGGAGAAAACACAAACACAAACAGACCCCAAAAACCCACAATCCCCATGTGCCCCAGTATCTTTATGGATAAGAAGTCCTAGATTGTCTCAATTCAATGCGTCCTACAGTACCAGCATCATGTGAGACTATCTGGGCCTCTCCCAATGAGGACGAATCCCAAGTCTCTCCCCTGCGGCATGATTCATGAGCCTGGGCCCATGTACCCACACAACTTCTCAGGTGTTGGTTGGCTGTAGGTATAAATCTCCTGGGGGAACAGGGGCCTGTGGCCCCCAAAGGGTGACCCTGAGGAGGGCTGAGTCCCAAGACTCCTGGCTGGAGGACCCAGGTGTGAATACGAGTATGGAACTTCTTTCCCCAGGGCTTTGGCGTCCCTGGGCCATCAGAGTAATGGACACTTACAGATGGTTATGGAAATCACCTTTATTTACCAGCCAGCAGCAACAGAGTTGAACACAAGAAGCAAAGGCACAGGCATGTTTCACCCCGAGTTCTCTGCTACTCTCCACACACACAGCATCCTTCCTCACTCATCCGCCTAGACTTTCCAGTCCCACACCTCCAAACCCCACAGCCTTTGCTTGGATGGCCCCTGGATTCTTAGACATTCCTCGGTACCAGTGGTGGAAGAGTCGGTTCAGGAGAATGGGGGTCAGGGAAAGAACTCACAGGCTGCCAGGACCAGCCAACAGCCTTCAGTGATCTGCCCTCTCTGGGATTTAGAACAAAGTTGGCACGGTTTCTGCTGTTACCTTCATTTCTTTCTTTTGGTTTCAACTTGACATCTTTTATTGCTTCACTCACATCTTTGTGGAGTGTCTCGATGCTTTATTACAAATGATAAACACGGTAAGTAAATCTTTAACGAGGGATAAAGGAAAGACTGTTTGTACACTGTGTGTACCACACACTGCTCCACAAGAAGCAATTGACTTAAAGTCTAAGGGACTCATTTGCATAAGCCTGCTCAAAGCATTTTTCCTACAAAAGCAACTATTAACTCAAAAGGAATTAAAAATAGAATTAAAATCTCCCTATCTCATTGTCCGTTCTCACAAATCTGTATCAGAGAATTGGTGCTTAAGAAAATGTGCACACCAATGAGAAAGAATGAAATCTGGCCCTTTGTAGCAATGTGGATGGAACTGGAGAGTGTGATGCTAAGTGAAATAAGCCATACAGAGAAAGGCAGATACCATATGTTTGCACTCTTATGTGGATCCTGAGAAACTTAACAGAAACCCATGGGGGAGTGGAAGGAAAAAAAAACAAAAAGAGGTTAGAGTGGGAGAGAGCCAAAGCATAAGAGACTGTTAAAAACTGAGAACAAACTGAGGGTTGATGGGGGGTGGGAGGGAGGGGAGGGTGGGTGATGCGTATTGAGGAGGGCACCTTTTGGGAAGAGCACTGGGTGTTGTATGGAAACCAATTTGACAATAAACTTCATACATTGAAAAAAAAAGCATTCCTCCTGAGGTGCCTGGCTGGCTCAGTTGGAAAAGCATGCGACCCTTGATCTCAGGGTCATGAGGTGGAGCCCCATGTTGGGTGTAGAGATTACTTAAATAAAACCTAAAAAAAAAAGTCCTTTCCTCTTGACCCCTTCAAATATCTATCAAATTAGTTGAAGGAATAAATCCCACAAACTGGTTCTCACTTCTTCCTTTGGGCATCCTATGTGGATCTTCTGGCATAGAGCTTTTGACTGTGGGGTATTGGCAATTAGAAAGATTCAGCTGAAATTGGTGATATTTATGTTAATATCCTGCCGCATTTACCCCAAGCCTTTCACATAACCTTCGGACCCAGATTTCAAGTTAATGCAGGTCATTTATATTGGACCCTACCTTTGACATCTGATATTCAACTTGTCACAAACCTAACTGAACGCTGTGGCTCCTGACTCTACCCTTCCCCTGAAAACCTTACCTGTCACCCAGAACTTTCCTGTTTCTGAACAGAAGCATGATCATCATACCCATCACCCACATGGACACATCCTACACATCCTTCACAGTAGACTTCACACCTAAATCCTTCCTCAGGTCTTCTTCTATGAATCCTTGTTTAAATTCCCCATCGTGGGTCATGACTATCACATATTTCAACAACAGGGATCATGCACACATTAAACGCTGGAAATACCACAGTCTTCAGCACTGAAATAGAACCATCTTCAAGGAAAACTGGGACATAAAATATGTTAAGAGAAGTGAGTGAGCAATATTTCAATTGTCAAGTGAAGAGATAATGATTTATTTGATTTACTCGTTTTTCTCTGGGTATGTGTTACATCCAAAATAGAACCTAGGATTGGGAAAAAAGAAATCAGCTCACGTAAGCTGCACATTCAAACAGCCCTCACACAGGTTAACTGTATTAAGAATGCTTCTGCATATCTCTGAGAGAAAATATCTTTTAAACGGTTCTGAAATGAAAAACGTCAGGAGAGAGCATGAATACTTACCTCTCTAGAAATACCATCACACAGATGAGTCACTTACAAGGAAGTACTTTTGAACATAAGAACTGCATGATGGCGAAAAGTACTTTGGTCTCACTTTGTCTTTGACACATGTTTTCTCATGAGGGGATTTTTCTTCCATGTTGCTTTTACTGCGTTCTGAATACTTATGATGAATCTTACAATGAGCGGGTATTTAGAATCTTAAGTTTTCCAGACTTAATCTCTAATCCATCTCCCGAAGAGTCACTGATATGGTAAACACTCTCAGTCATGTTCACAGACAAAACAAAGGACGAATAAAAATTCTAATAATTTGGATTTGGGATGTCTGCAATCCTTGTGAGTGACTGAGAGTCACCCATCTAACTTTGAAATTTCTCTATTATTTTAGCAAGACAGAACCTTTCATCTACTTACTGCAAATGTCACATCATGGAAGGGTAAGGAGAGATTTTTCTGGTGTCAGAAAACAAGCACTAGAGGGAATGAAAAACCATCAACAACAATAAAGATGCTCTGAAAGAGAACTGGGTACCGTAAGATTTATCAATCAGGTTCTAACAAGAAAAAGATAGTCTGCTCTCATTAGGTACTTGGAGAAAGTTTAGACAAGGGGCCTCTTACACACTGTGCACACAGGGAATTTAGAAAACACAGGGACGTTGATAGTATCGATAAGAAAATTAAATCCCACCTGCAAGGGTGAACAAAGACTGGAATGCAGAAGAAGAGTTGGGTAGAAAGGCCACTAAGGGAGGAGCTATGACCTTTGGTGTAGGACTGAGGTAGTCAGAGATGGCCCTGCAGAGATAGAGGTGGGAGAATGGATACCCCAGCCTTGCTTTTCTACTTCCACAGGGCCTCTGACTTGGACTTCCCATTGGCCAGCCAGGCAGAAGTCAGAGAGCAAGAGATCCCACCGATGTAGTGCAAATAGATCAGCCTCATGGGGCAAAGAGCTAGGGTGAAGTGTGATTCTGCACAGGCAAATGAAAACTATGTGGCCCAGATGGGATTTTTCAGATACAATTGGAGACATTTTAAATAGGATGGTCCCTAAAAAAGAAAAGAGAAACACAATAAGAGAATCCTGTAACTTTCAGATCTTCATGAACTACAGAACAATCTTTCCAGAGAAACCCGATACCTCCCTAAAAAGTACTTGTAACCATGCAGTGCAACAACGCATGTGACCAGTGGTTCAGACACTTAACATGTGCAGGATTTCTGATTTGAATTTTCCTGAGTCTTTGAACTCTATATGCCATTGCCTGATTATGCCAACTTTGTGTGAAGAGGGACAGGTGGGAAGGGGAGGCGGTGGGGACTGAGAGCTGGGAAGAGGCTTCATTCTGGTTAGTTCTCGCTGCATAACAAACCATTCAGAAGGTCAGTGGTTGAAAACAAAAACCATCATTTATTTGTTCTCATAAAGCTGCAATTTGGGCAGGGCTCAGTGGGAATGGATCATCTTTGCTTTCTGCAACTTCGCCTTAGATGGCGGGGCAGCTGGAGGGCCCGCTTCTGTGTTGCCTCATTTGCATGGCGGGCAAGTTGGTGTGAGTCACAAATGAAAGGTGAGCTGGGAAGTGGGCCAGGGACTTCAGGCCCTCTGCTTGGGGGCCTCTCAAGAGGCAGCCTGGGCTTTCTCACAACATGACAGTCAAGTTCCAAGGGCAAGAACTCCAACAGGGCAAGGAAGCATTGCCCATGTGTAACCTTAGAGTCACAAGGTGTTGCTTCAACCATCTGCTATTAATTGAAATGGTCCCAGATCTGCCCAGTTCCAAGGTAGAGGACACAGCCCCGCAAGTCAGTGGCAGGAGTAACAGGGTCAGGTTATAGGAAGAATAAGTAGAAGCTACTGTCACAGCTGTCTATGGAAACTACAATCTACCACTATCGCAAATCATCCTAAATTCAAAAGAAAAAATGAAATGATCTTTACTACCAGAACATATGCCATATTTTTGAAAGCACCCTCCTAATCCCATCTAAAACCTGTTCAAATATGCTTTTCTCAGCTTCTTCCCTGATATTTTTTAATTGTTCATCATAAATCCTATTTAGCCATTTTATTTTTTCCTCCCGTTCTTCCTGTGATTTATCAGCATATTCCTTTTCTACTAGTTTAATTTCATTATTTAATTGATCGGTATAGATCTTCTTCAGGTCTTCTTCCCGTTGCTTCAGCCTCTTCTCTGTGTTCTTGTAAATGGCATCGGTAAAGTAATCCCCTCCGTTGCTGTGTACCATCTCCTCTATCAGCTCCACCAGCTCCTGCACTTGAGCTTCTTTCTCAGCCTCTGAGGCTCTATTGTTGAAGGCACAGCAGCGGTTCCCACACTCTCTGATGATGTTTTTTAGTTTCACATCTGCATCTGCTAAGAAGTCACTCAGGCTCTGCCCCTCCAAGTTATCTTTGCCAGTGAACAACATGATCATGTGCCTCAAGGCTGGCTTCCCAAACACATACTTGATCAATGCCATGGTCTTCTGCTCTTCATCTGTGTAGCGGCCCAGCTGGAGAACCAAGACGATGGCGTGGGGCCCAGGGCAGGAGTAGAGGACACACTGGCTGATTTCCCTGCACGTGGTATCCAGGGTCTCCTTGGTGTCAAAGAGCCCTGGGGTGTCAACAACAACAAGTTTCCTCTCCTTCCATTCCTTGGATGCTTTTTGACACTTGGTGGTGACAGCATGGGGAGCAACTCTAGAGTCAAAGACTCCACTCCCCAGGATGGTGTTTGCCGTTGCGCTCTTCCCACTTCCAGTTTTCCCCACCAAAACAATCCTCAGAGTGTTGTCCTGAGGGTCTGCCATGTCATAAAAAAGGGAAGGAGAAGAAAAAGAGTCAACGAAGGTAAGTGGAAACCATCACATTCCTCTTATCTCCTTTGTGTTTCTCCATGAAAACCTGCAGTAGTGTACTATCCATGTTGGTCCCATAAAGACGAAAAGATGAAACAATTCAATCACCATGGAAGAAACAATAAAGTAGTTAAAGAGTTCCCCTACAAAAGACTACCAGGTCCAGATGGTTTCATGGGGATCTCACTTAAACCTTTCTTAAACTATTCCTGATGACTTAAAACAGAAGGAAATCTTTCCTGTTCATTCTATACCACAAGTGTGAAATTGATCCCAAAGGCTAACAAAGATTTCACCAATAAATAAACCTACAGTCATGTCTCATTTGCGAATACTATTGCAAAAATCGAAAATAAATTGTCAGACACTAAAAAGTAATACCCCATAATTAAATGTGATTTATTTCAGATATACTACGGTGGTTCAATATGAGAAAATGGATTGTTACAATACATCCTCTTTAGTAGAGTTAAGAAGAAAAATACTTTGATGCAGAACAGACATTACCCCAAATTCAACGCTGTTTTAATATATACTTCTTTAACGTGATTTTATAGAAATATAAATTTTAACAAATTTGTCACCATTTTTTCTCTGCAGCTAAAATAGTTGACTATAAACTTCATTTGGATGAATGAAGAAAGAAAATTAGCCTGTAGAGTCAACAAAGAGAAGAACAATGAGGGAGGGCCATCTCTACCAGATAGTAAAATATTTTAGCCCCTATAATTAAGTCAGTATGACGTGTGTGTGAACAGAGACAGAACGGAAAACAAAAACAGACAATTCAGAGATAGACCAAATAGGTCTACTATATTCATGAGTATCCAGTGCAATTGTATTATGTTACATTTATCATCCATAAGGCAGCCTCTCACAGCAATGGGGAGAAAGATGGACTAATAACCAGCATTGGGATAACTACAAAACCACACAGAAAAAGACAAAACTGCACCCATGTCTTCATGCCATTCACATGCTAAATACATTAGAAACATAACACTAAAAATCAATCCACATAAATACTAGAAGAAACTCAGACCAATCCTTTGTAACCTAGGGAAGGGGCAACTATTTCTAAGAGTTGAAAGATTGTAAAGAAAAGGATTCATACATCTGACTGCATAAAGACCTAAAAGACAATGGGAGACAACCAGCATCACAATTAAAATATGAATGTCAGACTATATCAAAGAGGGTTAATTCTCCTCTTATACAAAGAATACCTAAAAGTAGAGAGACAAATTTCCAACAGCTCGATAGAAAATGGAGCAAGACATAGGAATAAACAGTTCAAAGAAAAAAAAAGAAATGCCAATGCTCCTGAACTTGTAAAAATACATGAACACTCACTTAAAGTAGAGAAAAATAAATCCAACATAGGAAAAGAAAATAACTAAATATAGTAAATTAAAATTACACTGAGATACTATTTCTCCACTTACAGATTTGGCAAAAATTGAAAAATTTGCTGCTATAATCAGTCAGTAAAGGTTTAGAGGAAACAGGTTCTCTTCTCCATGGCTAATTGAATAGAAAAACAGTCTAAAACCTACAGAGGACAAATTGGCAATATCGTACAAATTACATATACATTTATTGGATTCTGAGTCCCAATTTTAGGACTTATGCCTGTAGTGGTCAGGGCAGCTCACTCTTAAACTTGCAATGTTGGCATACTATTTCTTTTTTAATTTTTTTACATTTATTTATTTTGGAGAAACAGAGTGAGAGAAAGCGTGAGCGGGGGAGGGGCAGAGAGAGAAGGAGACACAGAATCTGAAGCAGGCTCCAAGCTCCCAACAAGCTGTTAGCACAGAGCCTGAAGGGCTCGACCCAGGAACTGTGAGATCATGACCTGAGCGAAGACGGACTCTCAACCGACTGAGACACCCAGGCGCCCCAGCATACTGACTATTTTAAGTGAAAGTAACTTAAGATACAACCTATGTGGGAAGATTACTAAGACCCTCTTCTGTCCTCCTGCAAGCAGGAAACAAATTCTCCCGTGTAAAATGTGTCCTTCCTGTCCCAGGAGGTAAAGAGACACCCTCATGTCCAGGGATGGGAGATTTAGAGCCAAGAAGACTGTATAAACAGCCCACTACTTTCTACTAATTTACTACCCCAGCCCAAAGTCTCTTCAGAATTCCTCCCTAACAGATGCTCCCAAAGTTAAGTTTCTCTTGTTTTGTCAATCCCTCACAGATCCATCGTCTCTTTGCCTAAAAAGTATAAAAACTTCCTGCCTTGGTCATTTCCCTTCATCTTAGTTTCATTACTGAGCATCTGTGCACACTGCCTTTTTTTCTCTTGTTAATCTGCCTCAAGTGAATGTAATTCTTTGGGCAGCTGGAAGACGTTGAAGGGTAGAGGAAGAAGTTCCCCTTCCTTATATCCCAGAGCTACACTGACAAAAACACAGGAAAAGTTTAGGCATATATTTATTCTCTGTGTCACTATTTGTAATAATTAAAGACAAAAAATCCACCAAATACCCACTAGTAGGAGTCTGGTTAAATAAACTAAGGTACATACACACAGCGATGTACTATCCAACTGTAGAAAGGAATAAGAAATACCTCTCTATGCCGGCATGGAGAGATCTCCAGGATATTTCATTAAGCAAAAAAAAAAAAAAAAAAAAAAAAAAAAGAAAAAAGGCAAAGTGAAGAAAATAATATTTAGTTTACTGTCATTTCTCTAATGGGGAGAAACATGAACTGTAGGTACAAAATACAACATATATTTCAGGCACATGATAAAGCAAAGGCAGATCATCTGAACTGCCACCAAAGAAATTGCTGACAGAGTGATGGGAAGAATAAAGTGGGGGACAGGGTAGAAGCTGGAAACTACTTTGAATATACTTCGATTTCATAGATTTATCTTGAAAGCATGTACTTCCTTCTTTTTGAGAGTTCGAATTACAGCTCTTTTCCTTTATGAAAGACCTACATGTGTACCTGCTGTTGCTGGCTGAAATACATTCTAAGAGGATTTTTCATTTGCACAAAAAATAAAGCTGAACACGAATACAGCGTTCCGCATTTGTTTCACAGCCAGTTGAGCTAATAGAGAGGCCAAGTGGGCAGTTGTCCACGCCAGCTGCCAATCACCTTCCCCGGGAACCTCACACAGGGGTTCACCATCCAGCCACCAGAGCTGTGAGCCAGATGAGCACGTGGGCTTTCTCTCAATTGAATGTGTGCATCTGTTAACAAGTTGTGTCTAAAAGTATCAGAAACACATAAGGGAGGTTATTTGGGGGAGATCTGGGAATGCGCACCCTTTTTCCATGTACATTCATGGTAATTGCTTCTCTCCTTTATGTCATTTTGTTTCATAAAAGATTTCATAGGAACGTTCTGCTTGCAGATAGTGAGGAACATCTGGAAATAGCTTACATAATTATACAACAAAAACTATATTTTCAGATAACTAGTAAAAATCAAAAGCAAATACAATACATAGTATTTCGTGTAATAGACAAACCACAAAGAATTGGTCCAAGAAACTTGAAAATGCAGTTGCTTCGTTGGCTATTGTCCTAATGGGATATAGTGTAAGGCCAAATAGGGGAAAAAACGTCAAGAAAATCTTAAATTGCTTTCAGGAATCTTGTCCTATTCTTAGCTTTTTGTGCACATGTGTAGTTTTGAATCCCAAGGACAAGCCTAGTGGCAATGAACACCCTTAGCGCCCATACTGTGCCCTTCAAATGCCATTCATTTCCCACCAAAAACATTAAGAATCTTAGCAGAACGTACCGATTCCAGATCTGGACCAAGAAACTTGCAAGTGGATCCTACACTATCTAGTCATACTATAAAGCGAGGATTCTATCAAAAACTACTCAGACCGTGGGATGCCTGCTAGCTCTGTCAATGCAGCATGCATCTCTTGATCCCACGTTCATGACTTCTAGCTCCACATTGGGTGCAGAGATAGATCACTTTCAAAAAAAATGTTTGGATCTTACCAAAAGGAGTACAGGGCCAACTTGAAGAGGCTGCCTGGACAGAGATGGGGTAATTTGAGTACCAATGAGAATAATAATTTCAATGGATTGAAATTCATCAAATATGTTGAAGTTCATGAATTCATAACAATACCAACATCGCAAAAGAAGTGAAGTGTTCTCTTTAGGGTATGCTAGGAAATGATGTCATCAGTCTGAACATGGACAAAAAAGATTCAAGCATTCCTTTTGTCTTATTAACTACACCTTATGGAAATGAAAGTATGATTCAGGGGAACTTTCTTTTTAAAGGATGATGCCATCCAATAAATGAAGAAAGAATGATAGAATTATAATATTATTATTTATGACTGTTAATGAAAGAAAGTTACTCTAGACTATCATTACAGTTTGCTACATTACAGAAAGAGACAGAAGAATATATAAGGTGCCTTCTGATGGACGTTTACAACTACACCTATGGAATATTGCCACCCAACTAACCAGGCAAGCCTTAATCTGATCAAGCCTCTCCTTAAATTTAAATTTATACAAAACACGGAAACTAGAAGAACATGTCATATGACGTCTTGAGGATTTAATGAGCAAAATGTACACTGTCCAATTCTCTTGGAAAAAGGACCAACCATTTCTTAACCAAAACATTTTACAAAAAGAAACAGGAAGGTGAAAACTTACTTATCAAATTTAACTTAAGACATATGAAAGAATCGAAATTTATGAACCTTATTTGGAGCTGATTTCAATTTTAAATTCTAGGAGACGATGTGGGAATTGGAATACACCTGGTAATTTTTTACAAATTCTAATTGCTTTTTGAACTCTGATTATGGTATATTTTAATGACCTTTATCTTCCAGACATACATATGTAAATAATTACTGATAAAGTGATAAAATGTTTACTATTATAGTAATGTAATACTTTTTAGTATTCTAATGTTTAAAGTGTATGTATGTATGTATGTATGTATTTAATCTCTACACCCAGCATGAGGCTCAAACTCACAAGCCTGAGATCAAGAGTCCCATGCTCTTCCAACTGAGCCAGATAGGCGCCCCCACTCTAATTTTTGAAATGAGGAGATTGATGTGGCTCAGAAATGCTGAGAAAGTTGCCCAAGATCACTGCGCTAATGGGCTTTGGGCAGAGAAGGGATCCAATGCAAAGTATGTCTGACCTTACACTCATGCATAACCCTTGCATGCTCTGGTCTCTTCTTGGTTCCTTCTCAGGTCCTTGATTCTACATTTCTGTTTACATTGGATCAGAAATAGATCATGGGAGGCCAGGGGAGGTAGTTTACTCTCTGTCCAGAAACATGAACTGGTAGCAACCCTGGAATTAGGGAAGGCAACCAAAGGGATTCACACACATGTGTTTTCTATAGAATAGCTCATTCTCTCCCCATGGCACCCCTTCCTTACCTCCTCTGTTACACTGTCGATCATACCATTTCTCTCTTACATGTTGGAAAGGACACCGCCAGCTGAATTCTAGGCTTCCTGTGCCATTTGTGACCTGGGTATCCCTGGGAATTTGATAAAACCACACACATACCATCTGGGATTCAGACGGTTTTTCTTTAAGGAAAAAGATGGATTTGGATAGACTGGTCTCTAAATTGCCTTCCAGCTCTAAAGACCTGCCTTGAGGACACTAGTTTCCCACTAAGGGAAATGGATGGGGTGTCAGGCAGCACTCACTCTGTCATGACAACAACTGATGGAAGATATGCTGTTCAGCAAGTTTGTCTGGCTAAATAGGAGACGTGTGGACATGGGGCAATCAATCTCCTTACTCCCACTCTTCCTCCCCCGGGGCACCTGTGGCAGCATCCTTTTTGCTGGGCTGCTGGCATGACACTAGGTCCCCTCTCAGACCAGAACCCACACCCATGCACACCCCTGTGTCCTGCTGCCCTCACGGCTCCATTGCTCTGAGGCCCGGCTCACCTTCTTTTGAAGGAGCTGAGTCCCCATTGTTCTCCAAAGAACCTGTTTGAGCTGCTGCTTTTGCTTTCACTGTGAGGAAAATGTGTTTCCACCTTTAAACCTCTGAGGCAGGAAGCTCCGATTGGTTGGAGCTAATGAAGAAACTATTCAGCTTTAAAGAGACAGAAATATTGCCCTATAATTGGAGGAGTGCTTTAGTTTTACCAAGGTGTAAGCTGTTTCTCCATGTGCCTGCTGTCACACCAAATTTTCCAAACCTATATTTGTTGTTTGGGGTTATACTGGTGGATCCCAAAGGCCCTTATTACATGACACAAATCATGCACACAGACCCAGGCATGGTGTTGGATCATCTTCCCTGCATGGAGTGGGTGACTCTGGGGTGATTCTAGGAAGAAGAAACTCAAATGCGTGGCTAGATGTGTCCAAATTTAGAGCCTGGGATACTTCCCAGTGATTGTATCATATGGGTTTTCATGAGAGTCTTTCATGAAGGTCTCAAGTTACTCAGTAAGAATTTACCAACCTTCAGTTACAAAGCCAAGAGTCTAAACGATTGGGAGTCAAGAGAAAAAAAGGAAGATGTGGCCTGGAAAAAGTCTTCCAATGACCATGCACCTTCTCTAGTTTTCTTCATATGGTTCTTTCAAGCCCCAAAATATGCATGACCTAACAACAAAAGATGCACCCAGGGAGGAGATCAAACTTTCCCCTACAACCTTCCTACTTTCCTCTACCCCAGACCCAGGCACAGGTAGATTTTCCCAGATTTAGCCAGTGCATCCACTCCAACCTGCTCTGGAAACTGTGAGATGATAGGCAGGTGGTCAAACTTCTCATGGTTGACCAGCTGTTCCAATTGTCTGTTGCATCATCATAAAATTATAATGTTTTTGATTATATATTTTTGTTCGCTACATTGAGACATGGGATTGCTTGATGCTCACACTTGAAGGTGGGTACTATGAGAACTAAATGTGGCAGGAAGTAGTGGACAATGGGGTGGCAACCCATGGAGGGAACAAGCTAGATTCGGAAATTACTGTATTAATACTATATTATTGGTCCATATCGTTAGACCAGTTATTGGTGCTAATGACTTGGAGGGCCCCAGGTAACTGTTTTCCAACTTGCAATAAAGACACAGACCGGGACCAGCTATGTAATTTGCAAAGTCTGGCACAAAAAGAATATGCCAGGCCCTTTGTCAAAAACAAACAAAAAAAATTAAGAATTTCAAGATGACATCAATAGAACAGTAAACCCTTCTAAGTACAGGGCCCTGTGCAACCGCACGGGTCACATACCCATGAACTTGGTCTTGATGAGGCTGCATACATAAAAGTCTAGAGGAGAGCTAGAATCATATTTCCTGCTCAAAATATCTATACCATTTCCTAGTTTCATTTCAAGCTACATATTCCTTGAGTGAAACTTGCCCTTGAATGTTTTCATGGTCAGCTAATTGCTTCTCCAGGTATTATGCTCAGGTACACTGTTAAGTTCCCTAGGGAACAGGAGACTAGTTGACACAGAATCCATGGATGCCACAAGAAATCAGATGCGGGTCTGAAATGGTAACAGCCTTGTGATCATTGGTCAAAAAGGAGCATGTGGCCCCCGTCAGTCCCATCCTGAGCCCTAAGTTAGGAGTGATCTCCTTCTACAAGATTCTGGATAGAAGTAGTGTAGCCCCATATCTGAATTGTTCATTTAGCCACGCTCCTGATCATTGAGGGCTTCCTTCCACTTACACCTATGCTGTGAGCCACAGGCCTCTCCACCGCTTGTCTCCTCCTGCAACCCTGGAAACACAACTTTCACCCAGGATCTTGCTCCTTCCACATAGTCAGAAGCAGAGAGATAAATGTGGACAAAGCCACAGCTTCCTTTTTTATGTTCTCCTTTGATTCTTTCCATTTCACACACACACAGAAATGTGGATATAATGAATTTTCAAAAGGTGTGGGGTCATTAAGAGACATTCTTTGAATTCTAACGGAGTCTTCTTGTGGGGCTCAGGGTGTTTTCTGCTGCTCAGATCTAGATAATCTCAAAGCTCAACTTATTAAAATAGTGCAGAAATAATAACAGTAGTTTAAAAGAATCATTCCCCCATTGTCCTGTTTCTTCTACATATCGTCTTTGGAACCTTGGGGGATCCGATTCCTATTGCCTCCATAACAAATTCCCAAAACATTAGTAGCTGAAAACAATATAAACTTCATCTTCTACAGTTATGGAGAACAAGAGCATGGAATTAGTCTTATGGAGATAAAATCAAGGTCTTGCAGAGCTGGTTCTTTCTGGAGGCTCTAGGAGAGAATCCATCCCTTGCCTCTTACACCTTCTAGAAGCTGCCAGATGTCCTGGGCTTGGGGCCACATCACACCAATCTCTGCTGCCTTTATCACATTGCCTACATGCCTCTCCTTAGAAGGACCTTTCTGATTACATCTGGGGCCCACCCAGATAATCCGGAATAATCTCCCCATCTCAAAGTCATTAACTTAATCACACCTGCAAAGATGCTTATGGAATAAGGTAACATTCACAGATTCTGGGGATTAGAGTGTGGCCATCTTTTGGGGGCCACCATTCAGCCTGCCACATTTGGGTGAGTTAACCTCTCTGCAACTCACTCCCCTAATTTTTAAAATGGAATACTTACTTCAGACAGTCATTGTGAAACCAGATAAATTTGTAGACATGAAGTGGTACTCAAACCATACTAATCAATAGGTATTAGTTAGTAGTAATAATTCAACCCTCAATGTTAGTCTCATAGATTACCATCCTGAGGCTCATCTACACATCATAGATGCTGTCTTAGTCAGCGTGGACTGCCATAATACCACAGCCTGGGAGCAGGAACAACAGGAGTTAATCTCTCACAGTTCTGGAGACTGGGCAACTCAAGCCCAATGTGCCAGCCAACTTGTTTCCCTGGGAAAGGCTCACTTCCTGATTTGCGAATGGCACTGTCTCACCGTGTCCATACATGATGGAGCGAGGAAGCAACTCTCTGCTATCTCTTCTTACAAGGGCACTAATCCCCTCAAGAGGACCCCTATTCATGAACTCATGGAAACCCACTTACGTTATCCCCAAATACGATCATGTTGGGGGTTAGGGATTCTGGAGCCTTCTCTCTTGGTGCCACATAAAACTAGTCACTTCCACTTTGTAAAAATCTCTTTTACGTGGATATCACTCAAGGTTTCCTGGTTTCTCCCCACTCATTCCACCCCCAAAGGGCACTGCATGAAAAGGAAGACTCAGCACCTCCACAGCCTGTCTACCAGGATAAGGGATCTGGATTATCTATACCCCTGCACTCACATGGCTTTAATGAAATTGTCTTCTGGCTCCACGGATGTGCAAGAAGAGCTGCCTCTTGCAGGCTAATGGCAGCCATGTCACAAAAGAGATATAGGTGTTAGGTGTGACAGTGCACTTGGGGCTGAATCCCTCAAAGGAAACATTGACCAAACCCTCATGAAATAAGGACCATGCCCCCAAAGAGCCTTTTACTGTCTTTCATGATGTTATATTCGGTTATGAACCACAACCATTCAGTGCTGTTCTCAAACAGGTCTCTGCTTCCTCCTAAGGCTTCTCCAAAGATCTACCAAAAGTGACCACTCAGAATTTGTGTCTTCACCAGAGGGTTACACTCTTGGAGCTTCAGGGGAAAAACTGTAGGACGTGCTCTGAACCACTGTTGCCTCAAAGAGACTCTTCAGAGCAGGTTTGCAAGATGGCAGCACTGACTCAATGCTCAGACTCTGCCAGTGAGCAAAGACAGGACTACTGCGACTCTCAGTCTGGAAGCATATGTACCTCATGAAATCAGACGACTGACTCAAGATCCAGCAGAGTGAGAAGTAATGACATAGGACTGAGTGAACCGATTCAAGATGTGCCATTGTGGTTATTTGTTTGGAATATTGATGTGTTCTGTTTGATGTTCTACTTGTATGGCTATGTGTGGAAACCTTATTTCTTTCTCCTTAAACGAATTAGTAGACTGTGTATTTGCAAACCCACAACAACCGTCTTTAAACATTACCTCATCTTCACCTACCCTCAAAATTCAGAAACAAATGCTTCTACTAAGTTTCATTCACTTTCATGATGATAGAACCATTTGCATAGGTTTAATAAAAATCTGTCCTCTTGTTTACAAAGATACCATTGGAAAAATCGATTCTGCAGCAAGACCATATGTACAGTGTGATATGTGAGAGTGATTATTGTTTAAACAAAGACCATCAGGCCACTGCTGAGGAGCAATTGTTTGTGTTACATGTGGAGGTAATGTCTCCAAAACCTTCGTAAGAAAACTAATATGATGTCTGGCTTCCAGAATCCCAATCACTGGGAGTAAGGAAGTCCACTCCCAGGTAGTCCAGAAACCCAGGCAAATTTTGGAGACCTCAGGAAGAGGGAAAATCCCTGAGATTTATGGGTACAGCATGCAAAGTTTACTGGAGAAAGTGTTTGGGCCTTGGTTTCCTACTCCTAGGATAGAAGAATGGCAGGGGCTTTGAAAAGTCTGATTCAAAACTCATTTTGAAAATTTCCAAAAGAAGTTTATCCTTTGGAATTGATAGTTGCTTAATATGATTAGGCTCTAGATTTCCCAAGCAAACTCAAGGAGGCTTTTCCGGTTAATTAAGATTCTTGCTGCATCTGTATAAATGATCAGGCCATGCATAGTAAAAACAATCTTCTAGGATCAACAATACTTGTTGGAGACTGTTTATGATGACAAAGTAGAGAACGCTACGAAAATGATCCAAAATTTAGAAATAGGCAAGACAGATTACTGGAGTGTTCTATTGTTCTGTGTGGTGCTGTGCTTGATGATCAGCTGTGATATTTAACAACACTTTAAGGAGAGAGAGGATTTTTGCACATCTCTGCCTTGGAGATACTCAGCAAATTTGCTGTCTGGTGGAATATAGAACTCAAAACTTACATGTTACTACTCTCTTGAACACATGAACATTCGATTTCAAATGAGCTTTGTGTTTCTGTTTGTTTGAGTTTTTTGTTTTATTCTTTGCTTATTTGTTTGTTTTTAACTAGGTTTCACACGCAGCATGGAGCCCAAACTCAAGACCCTAAGGTCAAGACCTGAGCTGAGATCAAGAGTCAGATGCTTAATTGATTGAACCACCCAAAGGAAATTGAACCAATTATAGAATCATACTGGTTGTCTAGTTAAGCCATGAGTTGAGCAAAATCTTTGATGTGTTTATACTTGCCCAGGAGTCATGAGTTTGCTTTTTTTTAAAAACTGCGGATAAGAAAGAGAGGGAGAAACAGCATGATCCAAGCCTTGGAGGTGGAAATAACACTCGACACAGGCAGAGAACAGCTAACAATTTGGAGTGCAGGAATCATTACCAGCCTTTACTGAGGGCCTACTGTGTGCCAGGCACTGACCTCTATATCATTATCACATTCATTCCTTACAAAAGTGTAAAACGGATATTAACGGGAATAATGATATCTAAAAGAATCTCATTCTTGGAAGAGGAGTTGAGATGGATTATAATGACTGTTAAATACCAGGCCAAGGAATGTGGATTTTAAGCCCTAGGCAGTAGAAGATTTCCAAGAAGCAAAGACCTAAGAAAACTATCCCAATGGGCTTAACCTGGTAACTGCAACTAGGACTGGAGAGGAAGAGATCAGGGGTACTGTACCCTCACACTGCACACACTGTCCCTCTCTTATCATCCATCTTAAGTTGAATTGTGTCCTCCTAAAGAAGTCCTAACTCCTGATACCTGAGAATGTGACCTACTTTGGAGCACGGTCTCTGTGATGTCATGTCATGAAGTTAAGGTTGAGACCTACTCCAATGCCTGGAATCGTTTCATTCACAGTGAGGGAAGTTTACACACAGAGAACACCATGTGACAAAAGAGGCAGAGATTGGAGTGAGGCATCTAGAAGGCAAAGAACAAAGCACGACAGCCAGCACCAGAAGCTAAGACGCATACTAAGAAGGATACTTTCCCAGAGCCTTCATGGAGAGTATGACCCTGGGAACGTCTCGGTTTGGCACTTGTAGCCTGTGCCAGAGAGACAGTAGCCATAACAATGAGACAGTAAGTTTCTGCTCTTTAAGCAACAGTTTGTGGTCATTTGTTACAGCAGCTCCTGGGGGAACTAATATAGATTTTAAGGCCAAGAAGTAGGGTCCTGCTCTGGTAATTACCAGTCGTTTTGAAATTGAGTAATGCATGGAGGCTCGAAGAATTCTGAGCTAAGTGATAAAAAGAAAGGCCTAAGAGGATGTCGGTGGTAGGATGAACATCCAGGTTACTTTCTGATGAGGTCCCAGAGAAGGTGGGGACCACGCTGCTGGACATTGGAGGGATGATGTCACTTGCTATAAAATGGCAGGGGGCAGGGGGAGGGAGGTGGGCTAAACTGAGGTGGGCTGCTGGGTGGAGAGTAGACCATGTAAGTGATGAACTTGAATATTTAGCTGAGGAGAATTATGAGAACAATGTGGAAGGTGCGGCCTTGTTTCTCCTTGCTCCTTGTAATGAAATGAGTGAGGAAAGAGAGTGGTGGCCTATTTCCAGCCAAAGAGCACCAAGATGGCCAGCTGCCAGCAGAGCCCAGGAAGAAGCAAGTAAATTCTCCCCCTTGAGGCTTCAGAGAGCGCACGCCTCTGCTGGCATCTTGAATTTGGACTCCAGGAGCTACCACACAATCCATGTCTCAGCAGTTTCAACTGCAGTTTGGACGACCTGTCATGCAGTGCTAGGTATCCAGTATGTCCCCTCCACCTTGCCCCTGCCTGCTTTCATGTCCCATCCTCTGAGAAACCCAGAGGTCTCCCCTTCTGTGGCACGGTGTGAACAGGGCAAATCTTCTCGACTACATTCTTCCTCATTCTCACCACATTACTGGCCCAGATAGACCCTGGGTCTCCCTGATGAGAGAGAGCTTGTGGCTTTCTCAGAATTTAGATTTCAGTCCTCTAAAGAATTCTCTTTTAGGAAACAATTATACAACACCAAAACAAAACCTAACATTGTTTCTTTTAAAGAGACACACAGGAATTTAAGGCCTGGGAGTGGGGTTAAGGCCTCCTGAACTCTGAAGGCAAACAGGCAGACTGTCAGGGCGCAATGAGCTGGGGGGTCAGAGGTAAAAGCAGGCCCTGTCCCAGCAGCAACAATCAATCCCTCACTCTTACAGAATACCAACACCGCACAAAAGGACTATTTTCTCTTAATCAGCAAAAATGTTTCCTTAGTATATGAAAATCAGTCAGTGGAAAAGTGTGTGGGCCTGATTCTGCCTCGATCAAGATCTATGTCTTGGAGAAAACCCAAACACAAACAGACCCCAAAAAAACCACAATCCCCATGTGCCTCAGTATCTTTACGGATAAGAAGTCCCAGATTGTCTCAATTCAATGCCTCCTACAGAACAGCATCATGCGAGACTATCTGGGCCTCTCCCAATGAGGACAAATCCCAAGACTTTCCCCCCCACATGATTCATGACCCTGGGCCCATGTACCTACACAACCTCTCAGGTGTAAATGGCATCTTGTAAATGGCATCGGTAAAGTAAGCCCCTCCGTTGCTCTGCACCATCTCCTCTATCAGCTCCACCAGCTCCTGCACTTGAGCTTCCTTCTCCGCCTCTGAGGCTCTGTTGTTGAAGGCACAGCAGCGGTTCCCACACTCACTGATGATGTTTCTTAGCTTCAAATCTGAATCTGCCAAGAAGTCACTCAGGCTCTTCTCCTCCAAGTCATCTTTGCGAGTGAACAACACAATCATGTGCTTCAAAGCTGGCTTCCCAAAGACAGCCTTGATCAACGCCACAGTTGTCTGCTCTTCTTCCCTGTAGAGGCCCACCTGGAGGACCAAGATGATGGCGTGGGGCCCAGGGCAGGAGTAGAGGACACACTGGCTGATTTCCCTGCACGTGGTATCCAGGGTCTCCTTGGTGTCAAAGAGCCCTGGGGTGTCAACAACAACAAGTTTCCTCCCCTTCCATTCCTTGGATGCTTTTTGACACTTGGCAGTGACAGTATAGGGAGCAATTCTAGACTCAAAGACTCTACTCCCCAGGATGGTGTTTGCCGTTGCGCTCTTCCCACTTCCAGTTTTCCCCACCAAAACAATCCTCAGAGTGTTGTCCTGAGGGTGTGCCATGTCACTACCAGTGGCTGTGGGATGTAAAAAAGAGAAGGAGAAGAAAAAGAGTCAACGAAGGTAAGTGGAAACCATCACATTCCTCTTATCTCCTTTGTGTTTCTCCATGAAAACCTGCAGTAGTGTACTATCCATGTTGGTCCCATAAAGACGAAAAGATGAAACAATTCAATCACCATGGAAGAAACAATAAAGTAGTTAAAGAGTTCCCCTACAAAAGACTACCAGGTCCAGATGGCTTCATGGGGATCTCACTTAACTTTTCTTCAACTATTCCTGATGACTTAAAACAGAAAGAAATCTTTCCAGTTCTTTCTATGACATATGTATGATATTGATCCCAAAGGCTAACAAAGATTTCACCAATAAATAAAGCTACAGACATGTCTCATTTGCGAATACTAATACAAAAATCCCAAATAAATTGTCAGACACTAAAAAGTAAAACCCCACAATTAAATGTGATTTATTTCAGAAATAGTAGGGTGGTTCAATATGAGAAAATGGATTGTTACAACACATCCCCTTTAGTAGATTTAAGAAGAAAAATACCTTGATGCAAAACAGACATTACCCCAAATTCAACACTGTTTTAATAGATACTTCTTGAATGTGATTTTATAGAAATATAAATTTTAAAAAATTTGTCTCCATTTTTTTTCTCTGCAGCTAAAATAGTTGACTGTAAACTTAATTTGGAAGAATGAAGAAAGGAAATTAGCCTGTAGAGTCAACAAAGAGAAGAACGATGAAGGAGGGCCAGCTCTACCAGATAGCAAAATATTTTAGCCCCTATAATTAAGGCAGTATGAAGAGTGTGTGAACATAGAGAAGCCGAAAACAAAAATGGACAATTCAGAAATAGACCAAATTGGTCGACTATATTCATGAGCATCCAGTTCAATTGTATTGTGTTACATTTCTCTTCCCTAAGGCAGCATCTCACAGCAATGAGGAGAAAGATGGACTAATAACCAGCATTGGGATAACTACAAAACCACACAGAAAAAGACAAAACTGCACCCACGTCTTCATGCCATTCACATGCTAAATACGTTAGAAATATAAACACTAAAAATCAATCCACATAAATACTAGAAGAAACTCAGACCAATCCTTTGTAACCTAGGGGCGGGGCAACTCTTTCTAAGATTTGAAAGATTGTAAGGAAAAGGATTCATACATCTGACTACATAAAGATCTAAAATACAATGGGAGACAACGAACACCATGGACAATTAAAATACGAATGTCAGACTATATCAAAGAGGGTTAATTCTCTTCTTATACAAAGAATACCTAAAGGTACAGAGACAAATGTCCAATAGCTCAATAGAAAATGGAGCAAGACATAGGAATAAACAGTTCAAAGAAAAAAAAAAGAAATGCCAATGCTCCTCAACTATGAAAAATACATGAACACTCACTTAAAGTAGAGAAATATAAACCCAACAAAGGAAAAGAAAAAACTAAATATAACAAATTAAGATTACACTGAGATACTATTTCTCCACTTACAGATTTGGCAAAAGTGCAAAAATGTGCTGCTATAATCAGTCGGTAAAGGTTTAGAGGAAACAGGTTCTCTTCTCCATGGCTAATTGAATAGAAAAACAGTCTAAAACCTACAGAGGAGAAATTAGCAATATCATACAAATCACATATACATTTATTCTTGGATTGTGAGTCCCAACTTTAGGATTTATGCCTGTAGTGGTAAAGGGCAGGTCACCCCTAAACGTGCAACTTTGACATACTGACTATTTCATATAAAAGTACCTTAAGACACATCCTGTGTGGGAAGATTACTAAGACCCTCTTCTGTCCCCCTGCAAGCAGGAAACAAATCTCCCATGTAAAAGGTCCCCTTGCTGTCCAGGAGGTAAAGAGACACTCTCATCACCAGGGATGGGAGATTTAGAGCCAAGAAGACTGTATAAACAGCCCACTACTTTCTACTAATTTACTACCCCAGCCCAAAGTCTCTTCAGAATTCCTCCCTAACAGATGCTCCCAAAGTTAAGTTTTCCTTGTTTTGTCAATCCCTCACAGATGCATCGTCTCTTTGCCTAAAAAGTATAAAAACTGCCTGCCTTGGTCATCTCTCTTGGTCTTAGTTTCATTGCTGAGCATCTGTGCACACTGCTTTTTTTTTTTCTCTTATTAATCTGCCTCAAGTGAATGTAATTCTTAGTGCAGCTGGAAGACGTTGAAGGGTAGAGGAAGAAGTTCCCCTTCCTTATATCCCAGAGCTACACTGACAAAAACACAGGAAAAGATTAGGCATATTTTATTCTCTGCGTCACTATTTGTAATAATTAAAGACCAAAAACCTACCAAATGCCCACTAGTAGGGGTCTGATTGAATAAACCAAGATACATACACACAGCGATGTATTATCCAACTGTAGAAAGGAATAAGAAATACCTCTCTATGCCGGGATGGAGAGATCTCCAGGATATTTCATAAAGCAAAAAAAAAAAAAAAAAAAAAAAAAAAAAAAGGCAAAGTGAAGGAAATAATATTTAGTTTACTGTCATTTCTCTAGTGGGGAGGAACATGAACTGTAGGTACAAAGTACAACATATATTTCATGCACATGAAAAAGCAATGGCAGATCATCTGAACTGTCACCAAAGAAGTTACTGACAGAGGGATGGGAAGAATAAGGCGGGGGACAGGGTAGAAGCTGGAAACTACTTTGAATATACTTCGATTTCATAGATTTGTCTTGAAAGTATGTACTTCCTTCTTTTTGAGAGTTCGAATTACAGCTCTTTTCCTTTATGAAAGGCCTACATGTGTATGTGCTGTTGCTGGCTGACATAAATTCAAAGAGGATTTTTCATTTGTACAAAAAAAAAGCTGAACATGAATACAGCGTTCCGCATTTGTTTCACAGCCAGTTGAGCTAATAGAGAGGCCGAGTGGGCCCTTGTCCACACCAGCTGCCAATCACCTTCCCCGGGAACCTCACACAGGGGTTCACCATCCAGCCACCAGAGCTGTGAGCCAGATGAGCACGTGGGCTTTCTCTCAATTGAATGTGTGCATCTGTTAACAAGTTGTGTCTAAAAGTATCAGAAACACATAAGGGAGGTTATTTGGGGGAGATCTGGGAATGCGCACCCTTTTTCCATGTACATTCATGGTAATTGCTTCTCTCCTTTATGTCATTTTGTTTCATAAAGGATTTTATAGGAACGTTCTGCTTGCAGATAGTGAGGAACATCTGTAAACAGCTTACATAATTATACAACAAAAACTATATTTTCAGATAACTAGTAAAAATCAAAAGCAAATGCAATACATAGTATTTGGTGTAATAGACAAACCACACAAAGAATTGGTCCAAGAAACTTGAAAATGCAGTTGCTTCATTGGCTATTGTCCTAATGGGATATAGTGTAAGGCCAAATAGGGGAAAAACCGTCAAGAAAATCTTAAATTGCTTTCAGGAATCCTGTCCTATTCTTAGCTTTTTGTGCACATGTGTAGTTTTGAAGCCCAAGGACAAGCCCAGTGGCAATGAACACACTTAGCGCCCATACTGTGCCCTTCAAATGCCATTCATTTCCCACCAAAAACATTAAGAATCTTAGCAGAACGTACCGATTCCAGATCTGGGCCAAGAAATGTGCAAGTGGATCCTACACTATCTAGTCATACTAGAAATCGAGGATTCTATCAAAAACTACTCAGACCGTGGGATGCCTGGCTAGCTCTGTCAATGCAGCATGCATCTCTTGATCCCAGGTTCATGAGTTCTAGCCCACATTGGGTGCAGAGATCACTTTCAAAGAAAAAATGTTTGGATCTTACCGAAAGGACTACAGGGCCAACTTGAAGAGGCTGACTGGACAGAGATGGGGTATTTTGACTACCAATGAGAATAATAATGTCAATGGATTAAAATTCATCAAATATGTTGAAGTTCATGAATTCATAACAATACCATCATCGCAAAAGAAGTGAAGTGTTCTCTCTGGGGTATGCTAGGAAATGATGTCATCAGTCTGAACATGGACAAAAAAGAATCAAGCATTCCTTTTGTCTTATTAACTACACCTTATGAAATGAAAGTACGATTCAGGGGAAGTTTCTTTTTATAGGATTATGCCATCCAATCAGTGAAGAAAGATTGATAGAATTATAATAGTATAATTTGCGACCGTTAATGAAACAAAGTTACTCTAGGCTATCATTACTGTCTGCTACATTACAGAAAGAGACAGAAGAATATATAAGGTGCCTTCTGATGGACGTTTACAACTGCACCTATGAAATATTGCCACCCAAATAACCAGGCAAATCTTAGTCTGATCAAGCCTCTCCTTAAATTTAAATTTATACAAAACACGGAAACTAGAAGAACATGTCATACGACGTCTTGAGGATTTAATGAGCAAAATGTACACTGTCCAATTCTCTTGGAAAAAGGACCAACCATTTCTTAACCAAAAATAATTTACAAAAAAAAAAAAAAAAACGGAAGGTGAAAACTTATTTATCAAATTAAACTTAAGAGATATGAAAGAATCGAAATTTATGAACCTTATTTGGAGCTGATTTCAATTTTAAATTCTAGGAGACGATCTGGGAATTGGAATACACCTGGTAATTTTTTAAAAATTCTAATTGCTTTTTGAACACTGATTATGGTATATTTTAATGACCTTTGTCTTCCAGACATACATATGTAAATAATGACTGATGAAGTGATAAAATTTTTAGTATTCTAGTAATGTAATACTTTTTAGTATTCTAATGTTTAAAGTGTATGTATATATATTTAATCTCTACACCCAGCATGAGGCTCACACTCACAAGCCTGAGATCAAGAGTCCCATGCTCTTCCAACTGAGCCAGATAGGCGCCCTCACTCTAATTTTTGAAATGAGGAGATTGATGTGGCTCAGAAATGCTGAGAACATTGCCCAAGGTCACTGCGCTAAAGGGCTTTGGGCACAGAAGGGATCCAATGCAAAGTATGTCTGACCCTACACTCATGCATAACCCTTGCACACTCTGGTCTCTTCTTGGTTCCTTCTCAAGTCCTTGATTCTACATTTCTGTTTACATTGGATCAGAAATAGATCATGGGAGGCCAGGGGAGGTAGATCACTCTCTGTCCAGAAACATGAACTGGTAGCAACCCTGGAATTAGGGAAGGCAACCAAAGGGATTCATACACATTTGTTTTCTATAGAATAGCTCAATATCTCCCCCATGGCACCCCTTCCTTACCTCCTCTGTCACACTGTCGATCATACCATTTCTCTCTTACATGTTGGAAAGGACACAACCAGCTGAATTCTAGGCTTCCTGTGCCATTTGTGACCTGGGTATCCCGGGGAATTTGATAAAACCACACGCACACCGTCTGGGATTCAGATTTTCTTTCAGGAAAAAAGAGGGATTGGGACAGACTGGTCTCTAAATTGCCTTCCAGCTCTAAAGACCTGCCTTGAGGACACTAGTTTCCAACTAAGGGAAATGGATGGGGTGTCAGGCAGCACTCACTCTGTCATGACAGCAACTGATGGAAGATACACTGTTCAGCAAGTTTGTCCTGATAAATAGGAGATGTGTGGACGTCAGCTAATCAATCTCCTTACTCCCACTCTTCCTCCCCCAGGACCCCTGTGGCAGTATCCTGTTTGTTTGGCTGCTGGCACTGTATTTGGTCCCCTATCAGACCAGGACCCACACCCATGCACAGCCCTGTGTCCTGCTGCCCCTCCAGGCTCTATTGCCCTAGGCCAGGCTCACCTTCTTTTGAATGAGCTGATGAGTTCCCGAGTGTTCTCCAAAGAAGCTGTTTGAGCTGCTGCTTTTGCTTAACTGAGAGGAAAAAGTGTTTGCACCCTTTAAACCTCTGAGACAGGAAGCTCAGATTGGGTGGAGCTAGTGAAGGAACTATTTGGCTTTAAAGAGACAGAAATATTGCCCTATAATTGGAGGAGTGCTTTAGTTTTACCAAGGTGTAAGCTTTTTCTCCCTGTGCCTGCCGTCACACCAAATTTTCCAAACCTATATTTGTTGTTTGGGGTTATACTGGTGGATCCCAAAGGCCCTTATTACTTGACACAAATCATGCACACAGAGCCAGGCATGGTGTTGGATCATCTTCCCTGCATGACGTGGGAGACTCTGGTGTGATTCTAGGAAGCGGAAACTCAAATGTGTGGCTAGATGTGTCCAAATTTAGAGCCTGGGATACTTCCCAGTGATTGTATCATATGGGTTTCATGATAGTCTTTCATGAAGGTCTCAAGTTACTCATTAAAAATTCACCAGCCTTCAGGTACAAAGCCAAGAGTCTAAACCATTGGGAGCCAAGAGAAAAAAAGGAAGATGTGGCCTGGAAAAAGTCTTCCAATGACCATACACCTTCTCTAGTTTTCTTCATATTGTTCTTTCAAGTCCCAAAATATGCATGACCTGACAAGAAAAGATGCACCCAGGGAGAAGATCAAACTTTCGCCTACAACCTTCCTACTTTCCTCTACCCCAGACCCAGGCACAGGTAGAATTCCCAGATTTAGCCAGTGCATCCACTCCAACCTGCTCTGGAAACTTTGAGATGATAGGCAGATGATCAAACCTCTCATGGTTGACCCGCTGTTCCAATTGTCTCTTGCATCATCATAAAATTATGTTTTTGATTATATATTTCTGTTCACTACATTGACACATGGGATTACTTGATGCTCACACTTGAAGGTGGGTACTAAGAGAACTAAATGTGGCAGGAAGTAGTGGACAATGGGGAGGCAACCCATGGAGGGAAGCAGCTAGATTCGGAATTATTGTATTAATACTATATTATTGGTCCATAGCATTAGACTAATTATTGGTACTAATGACCTGGAGGGCCCCAGGTAACTGTTTTCCAACTTGCAATAAAGACACAGACCGGGACCAGCTATGTAATTTGCAAAGTCTGGCACAAAAAGAATATGCCAGGCCCTTTGTCAAAAACAAACAAAAAAAATTAAGAATTTCAAGATGACATCAATAGAACAGTAAACCCTTCTAAGTACAGGGCCCTGTGCAACCGCACGGGTCACATACCCATGAACTTGGTCTTGATGAGGCTGCATACATAAAAGTCTAGAGGAGAGCTAGAATCATATTTCCTGCTCAAAATGTCTATACCATTTCCTAGTTTCATTTCAAGCTACATATTCCTTGAGGGAAACTTGTCCTTGGATGTTTTCATGGTCAGCTAATTGCTTCTCCAGGTATTATGCTCAGGTACGCTGTTAAGTTCCCTAGAGGGAACAGGAGATGAGTTGACACAGAATCCATGGATGCCACAAGAAATCAGATGCGGGTCTGAAATGGTAACAGCCTTGTGATCATTGGTCAAAAAGGAGCATGTGGCCCCCGTCAGTCCCATCCTGAGCCCTAAGTTAGGAGTGATCTCCTTCTACAAGATTCTGGATAGAAGCAGTGTAGCCCCATATCTGAATTGTTCATTTAGCCACGCTTCTGATCATTGAGGGCTTCCTTCCACTTACACCTATGCTGTGAGCCACAGGCCTCTCCACCGCTTGTCTCCTCCTGCAACCCTGGAAACACAACTTTCACCCAGGATCTTGCTCCTTCCACATAGTCAGAAGCAGAGAGATAAATGTGGACAAAGCCAAAGCTTCCTTTTTTATGTTCTCCTTTGATTCTTTCCATTTCACACACACACAGAAATGTGGATATAATGAATTTTCAAAAGGTGTGGGGTCATTAAGAGACATTCTTTGAATTCTAACGGAGTCTTCTTGTGGGGCTCAGGGTGTTTTCTGCTGCTCAGATCTAGATAATCTCAAAGCTCAACTCATTAAAATAGTGCAGAAATAATAACAGTAGTTTAAAAGAATCATTCCCCCATTGTCCTGTTTCTTCTACATATCGTCTTTGGAACCTTGGGGGATCCGATTCCTATTGCCTCCATAACAAATTCCCAAAACATTAGTAGCTGAAAACAATATACACTTCATCTTCTACAGTTATGGAGGACAAGAGCATGGAATTAGTCTTATGGAGATAAAATCAAGGTCTTGCAGAGCTGGTTCTTTCTGGAGGCTCTAGGAGAGAATCCATCCCTTGCCTCTTACACCTTCTAGAAGCTGCCAGATGTCCTGGGCTTGGGGCCACATCACATCAATCTCTGATGCCTTCATCACATTGCCTTCTTGCCTCTCCTTAGAAGGACCTTTCTGATTACATCTGGGGCCCACCCAGATAATCCGGAATAATCTCCCCATCTCAAAGTCATTAACTTAATCACACCTGCAAAGATGCTTATGGAATAAGGTAACATTCACAGACTCTTGGGATTAGAGTGTGGCGATCTTTTGGGGGCCACCATTCAGCCTGCCACATTTGGGTGAGTTAACCTCTCTGCAACTCACTCCCCTAATTTTTAAAATGGAATACTTACTTCAGACAGTCATTGTGAAACCAGATAAATTTGTAGACATGAAGTGGTACTCAAACCATACTAATCAATAGGTATTAGTTAGTAGTAATAATTCAACCCTCAATGTTAGTCTCATAGATTACCATCCTGAGGCTCATCTACACATCATAGATGCTGTCTTAGTCAGCGTGGACTGCCATAATACCACAGCCTGGGAGCAGGAACAACAGGAGTTAATCTCTCACAGTTCTGGAGACTGGGCAACTCAAGCCCAATGTGCCAGCCAACTTGTTTCCCTGGGAAAGGCTCACTTCCTGATTTGCGAATGGCACTGTCTCACCGTGTCCATACATGATGGAGCGAGGAAGCAACTCTCTGCTATCTCTTCTTACAAGGGCACTAATCCCCTCAAGAGGACCCCTATTCATGAACTCATGGAAACCCACTTACGTTATCCCCAAATACGATCATGTTGGGGGTTAGGGATTCTGGAGCCTTCTCTCTTGGTGCCACATAAAACTAGTCACTTCCACTTTGTAAAAATCTCTTTTACGTGGATATCACTCAAGGTTTCCTGGTTTCTCCCCACTCATTCCACCCCCAAAGGGCACTGCATGAAAAGGAAGACTCAGCACCTCCACAGCCTGTCTACCAGGATAAGGGATCTGGATTATCTATACCCCTGCACTCACATGGCTTTAATGAAATTGTCTTCTGGCTCCACGGATGTGCAAGAAGAGCTGCCTCTTGCAGGCTAATGGCAGCCATGTCACAAAAGAGATATAGGTGTTAGGTGTGACAGTGCACTTGGGGCTGAATCCCTCAAAGGAAACATTGACCAAACCCTCATGAAATAAGGACCATGCCCCCAAAGAGCCTTTTACTGTCTTTCATGATGTTATATTCGGTTATGAACCACAACCATTCAGTGCTGTTCTCAAACAGGTCTCTGCTTCCTCCTAAGGCTTCTCCAAAGATCTACCAAAAGTGACCACTCAGAATTTGTGTCTTCACCAGAGGGTTACACTCTTGGAGCTTCAGGGGAAAAACTGTAGGACGTGCTCTGAACCACTGTTGCCTCAAAGAGACTCTTCAGAGCAGGTTTGCAAGATGGCAGCACTGACTCAATGCTCAGACTCTGCCAGTGAGCAAAGACAGGACTACTGCGACTCTCAGTCTGGAAGCATATGTACCTCATGAAATCAGACGACTGACTCAAGATCCAGCAGAGTGAGAAGTAATGACATAGGACTGAGTGAACCGATTCAAGATGTGCCATTGTGGTTATTTGTTTGGAATATTGATGTGTTCTGTTTGATGTTCTACTTGTATGGCTATGTGTGGAAACCTTATTTCTTTCTCCTTAAACGAATTAGTAGACTGTGTATTTGCAAACCCACAACAACCGTCTTTAAACATTACCTCATCTTCACCTACCCTCAAAATTCAGAAACAAATGCTTCTACTAAGTTTCATTCACTTTCATGATGATAGAACCATTTGCATAGGTTTAATAAAAATCTGTCCTCTTGTTTACAAAGATACCATTGGAAAAATCGATTCTGCAGCAAGACCATATGTACAGTGTGATATGTGAGAGTGATTATTGTTTAAACAAAGACCATCAGGCCACTGCTGAGGAGCAATTGTTTGTGTTACATGTGGAGGTAATGTCTCCAAAACCTTCGTAAGAAAACTAATATGATGTCTGGCTTCCAGAATCCCAATCACTGGGAGTAAGGAAGTCCACTCCCAGGTAGTCCAGAAACCCAGGCAAATTTTGGAGACCTCAGGAAGAGGGAAAATCCCTGAGATTTATGGGTACAGCATGCAAAGTTTACTGGAGAAAGTGTTTGGGCCTTGGTTTCCTACTCCTAGGATAGAAGAATGGCAGGGGCTTTGAAAAGTCTGATTCAAAACTCATTTTGAAAATTTCCAAAAGAAGTTTATCCTTTGGAATTGATAGTTGCTTAATATGATTAGGCTCTAGATTTCCCAAGCAAACTCAAGGAGGCTTTTCCGGTTAATTAAGATTCTTGCTGCATCTGTATAAATGATCAGGCCATGCATAGTAAAAACAATCTTCTAGGATCAACAATACTTGTTGGAGACTGTTTATGATGACAAAGTAGAGAACGCTACGAAAATGATCCAAAATTTAGAAATAGGCAAGACAGATTACTGGAGTGTTCTATTGTTCTGTGTGGTGCTGTGCTTGATGATCAGCTGTGATATTTAACAACACTTTAAGGAGAGAGAGGATTTTTGCACATCTCTGCCTTGGAGATACTCAGCGAATTTGCTGTCTGGTGGAATATAGAACTCAAAACTTACATGTTACTACTCTCTTGAACACATGAACATTCGATTTCAAATGAGCTTTGTGTTTCTGTTTGTTTGAGTTTTTTGTTTTATTCTTTGCTTATTTGTTTGTTTTTAACTAGGTTTCACACCCAGCATGGAGCCCAAACTCAAGACCCTAAGGTCAAGACCTGAGCTGAGATCAAGAGTCAGATGCTTAATTGATTGAACCACCCAAAGGAAATTGAACCAATTATAGAATCATACTGGTTGTCTAGTTAAGCCATGAGTTGAGCAAAATCTTTGATGTGTTTATACTTGCCCAGGAGTCATGAGTTTGCTTTTTTTAAAAACTGCGGATAAGAAAGAGAGGGAGAAACAGCATGATCCAAGCCTTGGAGGTGGAAATAACACTCGACACAGGCAGAGAACAGCTAACAATTTGGAGTGCAGGAATCATTACCAGCCTTTACTGAGGGCCTACTGTGTGCCAGGCACTGACCTCTATATCATTATCACATTCATTCCTTACAAAAGTGTAAAACGGATATTAACGGGAATAATGATATCTAAAAGAATCTCATTCTTGGAAGAGGAGTTGAGATGGATTATAATGACTGTTAAATACCAGGCCAAGGAATGTGGATTTTAAGCCCTAGGCAGTAGAAGATTTCCAAGAAGCAAAGACCTAAGAAAACTATCCCAATGGGCTTAACCTGGTAACTGCAACTAGGACTGGAGAGGAAGAGATCAGGGGTACTGTACCCTCACACTGCACACACTGTCCCTCTCTTATCATCCATCTTAAGTTGAATTGTGTCCTCCTAAAGAAGTCCTAACTCCTGATACCTGAGAATGTGACCTACTTTGGAGCACGGTCTCTGTGATGTCATGTCATGAAGTTAAGGTTGAGCCCTACTCCAATGCCTGGAATCGTTTCATTCACAGTGAGGGAAGTTTACACACAGAGAACACCATGTGACAAAAGAGGCAGAGATTGGAGTGAGGCATCTAGAAGGCAAAGAACAAAGCACGACAGCCAGCACCAGAAGCTAAGACGCATACTAAGAAGGATACTTTCCCAGAGCCTTCATGGAGAGTATGACCCTGGGAACGTCTCGGTTTGGCACTTGTAGCCTGTGCCAGAGAGACAGTAGCCATAACAATGAGACAGTAAGTTTCTGCTCTTTAAGCAACAGTTTGTGGTCATTTGTTACAGCAGCTCCTGGGGGAACTAATATAGATTTTAAGGCCAAGAAGTAGGGTCCTGCTCTGGTAATTACCAGTCGTTTTGAAATTGAGTAATGCATGGAGGCTCGAAGAATTCTGAGCTAAGTGATAAAAAGAAAGGCCTAAGAGGATGTCGGTGGTAGGATGAACATCCAGGTTACTTTCTGATGAGGTCCCAGAGAAGGTGGGGACCACGCTGCTGGACATTGGAGGGATGATGTCACTTGCTATAAAATGGCAGGGGGCAGGGGGAGGGAGGTGGGCTAAACTGAGGTGGGCTGCTGGGTGGAGAGTAGACCATGTAAGTGATGAACTTGAATATTTAGCTGAGGAGAATTATGAGAACAATGTGGAAGGTGCGGCCTTGTTTCTCCTTGCTCCTTGTAATGAAATGAGTGAGGAAAGAGAGTGGTGGCCTATTTCCAGCCAAAGAGCACCAAGATGGCCAGCTGCCAGCAGAGCCCAGGAAGAAGCAAGTAAATTCTCCCCCTTGAGGCTTCAGAGAGCGCACGCCTCTGCTGGCATCTTGAATTTGGACTCCAGGAGCTACCACACAATCCATGTCTCAGCAGTTTCAACTGCAGTTTGGACGACCTGTCATGCAGTGCTAGGTATCCAGTATGTCCCCTCCACCTTGCCCCTGCCTGCTTTCATGTCCCATCCTCTGAGAAACCCAGAGGTCTCCCCTTCTGTGGCACGGTGTGAACAGGGCAAATCTTCTCGACTACATTCTTCCTCATTCTCACCACATTACTGGCCCAGATAGACCCTGGGTCTCCCTGATGAGAGAGAGCTTGTGGCTTTCTCAGAATTTAGATTTCAGTCCTCTAAAGAATTCTCTTTTAGGAAACAATTATACAACACCAAAACAAAACCTAACATTGTTTCTTTTAAAGAGACACACAGGAATTTAAGGCCTGGGAGTGGGGTTAAGGCCTCCTGAACTCTGAAGGCAAACAGGCAGACTGTCAGGGCGCAATGAGCTGGGGGGTCAGAGGTAAAAGCAGGCCCTGTCCCAGCAGCAACAATCAATCCCTCACTCTTACAGAATACCAACACCGCACAAAAGGACTATTTTCTCTTAATCAGCAAAAATGTTTCCTTAGTATATGAAAATCAGTCAGTGGAAAAGTGTGTGGGCCTGATTCTGCCTCGATCAAGATCTATGTCTTGGAGAAAACCCAAACACAAACAGACCCCAAAAAAACCACAATCCCCATGTGCCTCAGTATCTTTACGGATAAGAAGTCCCAGATTGTCTCAATTCAATGCCTCCTACAGAACAGCATCATGCGAGACTATCTGGGCCTCTCCCAATGAGGACAAATCCCAAGACTTTCCCCCCCACATGATTCATGACCCTGGGCCCATGTACCTACACAACCTCTCAGGTGTAAATGGCATCTTGTAAATGGCATCGGTAAAGTAAGCCCCTCCGTTGCTCTGCACCATCTCCTCTATCAGCTCCACCAGCTCCTGCACTTGAGCTTCCTTCTCCGCCTCTGAGGCTCTGTTGTTGAAGGCACAGCAGCGGTTCCCACACTCACTGATGATGTTTCTTAGCTTCAAATCTGAATCTGCCAAGAAGTCACTCAGGCTCTTCTCCTCCAAGTCATCTTTGCGAGTGAACAACACAATCATGTGCTTCAAAGCTGGCTTCCCAAAGACAGCCTTGATCAACGCCACAGTTGTCTGCTCTTCTTCCCTGTAGAGGCCCACCTGGAGGACCAAGATGATGGCGTGGGGCCCAGGGCAGGAGTAGAGGACACACTGGCTGATTTCCCTGCACGTGGTATCCAGGGTCTCCTTGGTGTCAAAGAGCCCTGGGGTGTCAACAACAACAAGTTTCCTCCCCTTCCATTCCTTGGATGCTTTTTGACACTTGGCAGTGACAGTATAGGGAGCAATTCTAGACTCAAAGACTCTACTCCCCAGGATGGTGTTTGCCGTTGCGCTCTTCCCACTTCCAGTTTTCCCCACCAAAACAATCCTCAGAGTGTTGTCCTGAGGGTGTGCCATGTCACTACCAGTGGCTGTGGGATGTAAAAAAGAGAAGGAGAAGAAAAAGAGTCAACGAAGGTAAGTGGAAACCATCACATTCCTCTTATCTCCTTTGTGTTTCTCCATGAAAACCTGCAGTAGTGTACTATCCATGTTGGTCCCATAAAGACGAAAAGATGAAACAATTCAATCACCATGGAAGAAACAATAAAGTAGTTAAAGAGTTCCCCTACAAAAGACTACCAGGTCCAGATGGCTTCATGGGGATCTCACTTAACTTTTCTTCAACTATTCCTGATGACTTAAAACAGAAAGAAATCTTTCCAGTTCTTTCTATGACATATGTATGATATTGATCCCAAAGGCTAACAAAGATTTCACCAATAAATAAAGCTACAGACATGTCTCATTTGCGAATACTAATACAAAAATCCCAAATAAATTGTCAGACACTAAAAAGTAAAACCCCACAATTAAATGTGATTTATTTCAGAAATAGTAGGGTGGTTCAATATGAGAAAATGGATTGTTACAACACATCCCCTTTAGTAGATTTAAGAAGAAAAATACCTTGATGCAAAACAGACATTACCCCAAATTCAACACTGTTTTAATAGATACTTCTTGAATGTGATTTTATAGAAATATAAATTTTAAAAAATTTGTCTCCATTTTTTTTCTCTGCAGCTAAAATAGTTGACTGTAAACTTAATTTGGAAGAATGAAGAAAGGAAATTAGCCTGTAGAGTCAACAAAGAGAAGAACGATGAAGGAGGGCCAGCTCTACCAGATAGCAAAATATTTTAGCCCCTATAATTAAGGCAGTATGAAGAGTGTGTGAACATAGAGAAGCCGAAAACAAAAATGGACAATTCAGAAATAGACCAAATTGGTCGACTATATTCATGAGCATCCAGTTCAATTGTATTGTGTTACATTTCTCTTCCCTAAGGCAGCATCTCACAGCAATGAGGAGAAAGATGGACTAATAACCAGCATTGGGATAACTACAAAACCACACAGAAAAAGACAAAACTGCACCCACGTCTTCATGCCATTCACATGCTAAATACGTTAGAAATATAAACACTAAAAATCAATCCACATAAATACTAGAAGAAACTCAGACCAATCCTTTGTAACCTAGGGGCGGGGCAACTCTTTCTAAGATTTGAAAGATTGTAAGGAAAAGGATTCATACATCTGACTACATAAAGATCTAAAATACAATGGGAGACAACGAACACCATGGACAATTAAAATACGAATGTCAGACTATATCAAAGAGGGTTAATTCTCTTCTTATACAAAGAATACCTAAAGGTACAGAGACAAATGTCCAATAGCTCAATAGAAAATGGAGCAAGACATAGGAATAAACAGTTCAAAGAAAAAAAAAAGAAATGCCAATGCTCCTCAACTATGAAAAATACATGAACACTCACTTAAAGTAGAGAAATATAAACCCAACAAAGGAAAAGAAAAAACTAAATATAACAAATTAAGATTACACTGAGATACTATTTCTCCACTTACAGATTTGGCAAAAGTGCAAAAATGTGCTGCTATAATCAGTCGGTAAAGGTTTAGAGGAAACAGGTTCTCTTCTCCATGGCTAATTGAATAGAAAAACAGTCTAAAACCTACAGAGGAGAAATTAGCAATATCATACAAATCACATATACATTTATTCTTGGATTGTGAGTCCCAACTTTAGGATTTATGCCTGTAGTGGTAAAGGGCAGGTCACCCCTAAACGTGCAACTTTGACATACTGACTATTTCATATAAAAGTACCTTAAGACACATCCTGTGTGGGAAGATTACTAAGACCCTCTTCTGTCCCCCTGCAAGCAGGAAACAAATCTCCCATGTAAAAGGTCCCCTTGCTGTCCAGGAGGTAAAGAGACACTCTCATCACCAGGGATGGGAGATTTAGAGCCAAGAAGACTGTATAAACAGCCCACTACTTTCTACTAATTTACTACCCCAGCCCAAAGTCTCTTCAGAATTCCTCCCTAACAGATGCTCCCAAAGTTAAGTTTTCCTTGTTTTGTCAATCCCTCACAGATGCATCGTCTCTTTGCCTAAAAAGTATAAAAACTGCCTGCCTTGGTCATCTCTCTTGGTCTTAGTTTCATTGCTGAGCATCTGTGCACACTGCTTTTTTTTTTTCTCTTATTAATCTGCCTCAAGTGAATGTAATTCTTAGTGCAGCTGGAAGACGTTGAAGGGTAGAGGAAGAAGTTCCCCTTCCTTATATCCCAGAGCTACACTGACAAAAACACAGGAAAAGATTAGGCATATTTTATTCTCTGCGTCACTATTTGTAATAATTAAAGACCAAAAACCTACCAAATGCCCACTAGTAGGGGTCTGATTGAATAAACCAAGATACATACACACAGCGATGTATTATCCAACTGTAGAAAGGAATAAGAAATACCTCTCTATGCCGGGATGGAGAGATCTCCAGGATATTTCATAAAGCAAAAAAAAAAAAAAAAAAAAAAAAAAAAAAAAAAAAAAAAGGCAAAGTGAAGGAAATAATATTTAGTTTACTGTCATTTCTCTAGTGGGGAGGAACATGAACTGTAGGTACAAAGTACAACATATATTTCATGCACATGAAAAAGCAATGGCAGATCATCTGAACTGTCACCAAAGAAGTTACTGACAGAGGGATGGGAAGAATAAGGCGGGGGACAGGGTAGAAGCTGGAAACTACTTTGAATATACTTCGATTTCATAGATTTGTCTTGAAAGTATGTACTTCCTTCTTTTTGAGAGTTCGAATTACAGCTCTTTTCCTTTATGAAAGGCCTACATGTGTATGTGCTGTTGCTGGCTGACATAAATTCAAAGAGGATTTTTCATTTGTACAAAAAAAAAGCTGAACATGAATACAGCGTTCCGCATTTGTTTCACAGCCAGTTGAGCTAATAGAGAGGCCGAGTGGGCCCTTGTCCACACCAGCTGCCAATCACCTTCCCCGGGAACCTCACACAGGGGTTCACCATCCAGCCACCAGAGCTGTGAGCCAGATGAGCACGTGGGCTTTCTCTCAATTGAATGTGTGCATCTGTTAACAAGTTGTGTCTAAAAGTATCAGAAACACATAAGGGAGGTTATTTGGGGGAGATCTGGGAATGCGCACCCTTTTTCCATGTACATTCATGGTAATTGCTTCTCTCCTTTATGTCATTTTGTTTCATAAAGGATTTTATAGGAACGTTCTGCTTGCAGATAGTGAGGAACATCTGTAAACAGCTTACATAATTATACAACAAAAACTATATTTTCAGATAACTAGTAAAAATCAAAAGCAAATGCAATACATAGTATTTGGTGTAATAGACAAACCACACAAAGAATTGGTCCAAGAAACTTGAAAATGCAGTTGCTTCATTGGCTATTGTCCTAATGGGATATAGTGTAAGGCCAAATAGGGGAAAAACCGTCAAGAAAATCTTAAATTGCTTTCAGGAATCCTGTCCTATTCTTAGCTTTTTGTGCACATGTGTAGTTTTGAAGCCCAAGGACAAGCCCAGTGGCAATGAACACACTTAGCGCCCATACTGTGCCCTTCAAATGCCATTCATTTCCCACCAAAAACATTAAGAATCTTAGCAGAACGTACCGATTCCAGATCTGGGCCAAGAAATGTGCAAGTGGATCCTACACTATCTAGTCATACTAGAAATCGAGGATTCTATCAAAAACTACTCAGACCGTGGGATGCCTGGCTAGCTCTGTCAATGCAGCATGCATCTCTTGATCCCAGGTTCATGAGTTCTAGCCCACATTGGGTGCAGAGATCACTTTCAAAGAAAAAATGTTTGGATCTTACCGAAAGGACTACAGGGCCAACTTGAAGAGGCTGACTGGACAGAGATGGGGTATTTTGACTACCAATGAGAATAATAATGTCAATGGATTAAAATTCATCAAATATGTTGAAGTTCATGAATTCATAACAATACCATCATCGCAAAAGAAGTGAAGTGTTCTCTCTGGGGTATGCTAGGAAATGATGTCATCAGTCTGAACATGGACAAAAAAGAATCAAGCATTCCTTTTGTCTTATTAACTACACCTTATGAAATGAAAGTACGATTCAGGGGAAGTTTCTTTTTATAGGATTATGCCATCCAATCAGTGAAGAAAGATTGATAGAATTATAATAGTATAATTTGCGACCGTTAATGAAACAAAGTTACTCTAGGCTATCATTACTGTCTGCTACATTACAGAAAGAGACAGAAGAATATATAAGGTGCCTTCTGATGGACGTTTACAACTGCACCTATGAAATATTGCCACCCAAATAACCAGGCAAATCTTAGTCTGATCAAGCCTCTCCTTAAATTTAAATTTATACAAAACACGGAAACTAGAAGAACATGTCATACGACGTCTTGAGGATTTAATGAGCAAAATGTACACTGTCCAATTCTCTTGGAAAAAGGACCAACCATTTCTTAACCAAAAATAATTTACAAAAAAAAAAAAAAAACGGAAGGTGAAAACTTATTTATCAAATTAAACTTAAGAGATATGAAAGAATCGAAATTTATGAACCTTATTTGGAGCTGATTTCAATTTTAAATTCTAGGAGACGATCTGGGAATTGGAATACACCTGGTAATTTTTTAAAAATTCTAATTGCTTTTTGAACACTGATTATGGTATATTTTAATGACCTTTGTCTTCCAGACATACATATGTAAATAATGACTGATGAAGTGATAAAATTTTTAGTATTCTAGTAATGTAATACTTTTTAGTATTCTAATGTTTAAAGTGTATGTATATATATTTAATCTCTACACCCAGCATGAGGCTCACACTCACAAGCCTGAGATCAAGAGTCCCATGCTCTTCCAACTGAGCCAGATAGGCGCCCTCACTCTAATTTTTGAAATGAGGAGATTGATGTGGCTCAGAAATGCTGAGAACATTGCCCAAGGTCACTGCGCTAAAGGGCTTTGGGCACAGAAGGGATCCAATGCAAAGTATGTCTGACCCTACACTCATGCATAACCCTTGCACACTCTGGTCTCTTCTTGGTTCCTTCTCAAGTCCTTGATTCTACATTTCTGTTTACATTGGATCAGAAATAGATCATGGGAGGCCAGGGGAGGTAGATCACTCTCTGTCCAGAAACATGAACTGGTAGCAACCCTGGAATTAGGGAAGGCAACCAAAGGGATTCATACACATTTGTTTTCTATAGAATAGCTCAATATCTCCCCCATGGCACCCCTTCCTTACCTCCTCTGTCACACTGTCGATCATACCATTTCTCTCTTACATGTTGGAAAGGACACAACCAGCTGAATTCTAGGCTTCCTGTGCCATTTGTGACCTGGGTATCCCGGGGAATTTGATAAAACCACACGCACACCGTCTGGGATTCAGATTTTCTTTCAGGAAAAAAGAGGGATTGGGACAGACTGGTCTCTAAATTGCCTTCCAGCTCTAAAGACCTGCCTTGAGGACACTAGTTTCCAACTAAGGGAAATGGATGGGGTGTCAGGCAGCACTCACTCTGTCATAACAGCAACTGATGGAAGATACACTGTTCAGCAAGTTTGTCCTGATAAATAGGAGATGTGTGGACGTCAGCTAATCAATCTCCTTACTCCCACTCTTCCTCCCCCAGGACCCCTGTGGCAGTATCCTGTTTGTTTGGCTGCTGGCACTGTATTTGGTCCCCTATCAGACCAGGACCCACACCCATGCACAGCCCTGTGTCCTGCTGCCCCTCCAGGCTCTATTGCCCTAGGCCAGGCTCACCTTCTTTTGAATGAGCTGATGAGTTCCCGAGTGTTCTCCAAAGAAGCTGTTTGAGCTGCTGCTTTTGCTTAACTGAGAGGAAAAAGTGTTTGCACCCTTTAAACCTCTGAGACAGGAAGCTCAGATTGGGTGGAGCTAGTGAAGGAACTATTTGGCTTTAAAGAGACAGAAATATTGCCCTATAATTGGAGGAGTGCTTTAGTTTTACCAAGGTGTAAGCTTTTTCTCCCTGTGCCTGCCGTCACACCAAATTTTCCAAACCTATATTTGTTGTTTGGGGTTATACTGGTGGATCCCAAAGGCCCTTATTACTTGACACAAATCATGCACACAGAGCCAGGCATGGTGTTGGATCATCTTCCCTGCATGACGTGGGAGACTCTGGTGTGATTCTAGGAAGCGGAAACTCAAATGTGTGGCTAGATGTGTCCAAATTTAGAGCCTGGGATACTTCCCAGTGATTGTATCATATGGGTTTCATGATAGTCTTTCATGAAGGTCTCAAGTTACTCATTAAAAATTCACCAGCCTTCAGGTACAAAGCCAAGAGTCTAAACCATTGGGAGCCAAGAGAAAAAAAGGAAGATGTGGCCTGGAAAAAGTCTTCCAATGACCATACACCTTCTCTAGTTTTCTTCATATTGTTCTTTCAAGTCCCAAAATATGCATGACCTGACAAGAAAAGATGCACCCAGGGAGAAGATCAAACTTTCGCCTACAACCTTCCTACTTTCCTCTACCCCAGACCCAGGCACAGGTAGAATTCCCAGATTTAGCCAGTGCATCCACTCCAACCTGCTCTGGAAACTTTGAGATGATAGGCAGATGATCAAACCTCTCATGGTTGACCCGCTGTTCCAATTGTCTCTTGCATCATCATAAAATTATGTTTTTGATTATATATTTCTGTTCACTACATTGACACATGGGATTACTTGATGCTCACACTTGAAGGTGGGTACTAAGAGAACTAAATGTGGCAGGAAGTAGTGGACAATGGGGAGGCAACCCATGGAGGGAAGCAGCTAGATTCGGAATTATTGTATTAATACTATATTATTGGTCCATAGCATTAGACTAATTATTGGTACTAATGACCTGGAGGGCCCCAGGTAACTGTTTTCCAACTTGCAATAAAGACACAGACCGGGACCAGCTATGTAATTTGCAAAGTCTGGCACAAAAAGAATATGCCAGGCCCTTTGTCAAAAACAAACAAAAAAAATTAAGAATTTCAAGATGACATCAATAGAACAGTAAACCCTTCTAAGTACAGGGCCCTGTGCAACCGCACGGGTCACATACCCATGAACTTGGTCTTGATGAGGCTGCATACATAAAAGTCTAGAGGAGAGCTAGAATCATATTTCCTGCTCAAAATGTCTATACCATTTCCTAGTTTCATTTCAAGCTACATATTCCTTGAGGGAAACTTGTCCTTGGATGTTTTCATGGTCAGCTAATTGCTTCTCCAGGTATTATGCTCAGGTACGCTGTTAAGTTCCCTAGAGGGAACAGGAGACTAGTTGACACAGAATCCATGGATGCCACAAGAAATCAGATGCGGGTCTGAAATGGTAACAGCCTTGTGATCATTGGTCAAAAAGGAGCATGTGGCCCCCGTCAGTCCCATCCTGAGCCCTAAGTTAGGAGTGATCTCCTTCTACAAGATTCTGGATAGAAGCAGTGTAGCCCCATATCTGAATTGTTCATTTAGCCACGCTTCTGATCATTGAGGGCTTCCTTCCACTTACACCTATGCTGTGAGCCACAGGCCTCTCCACCGCTTGTCTCCTCCTGCAACCCTGGAAACACAACTTTCACCCAGGATCTTGCTCCTTCCACATAGTCAGAAGCAGAGAGATAAATGTGGACAAAGCCAAAGCTTCCTTTTTTATGTTCTCCTTTGATTCTTTCCATTTCACACACACACAGAAATGTGGATATAATGAATTTTCAAAAGGTGTGGGGTCATTAAGAGACATTCTTTGAATTCTAACGGAGTCTTCTTGTGGGGCTCAGGGTGTTTTCTGCTGCTCAGATCTAGATAATCTCAAAGCTCAACTTATTAAAATAGTGCAGAAATAATAACAGTAGTTTAAAAGAATCATTCCCCCATTGTCCTGTTTCTTCTACATATCGTCTTTGGAACCTTGGGGGATCCGATTCCTATTGCCTCCATAACAAATTCCCAAAACATTAGTAGCTGAAAACAATATAAACTTCATCTTCTACAGTTATGGAGGACAAGAGCATGGAATTAGTCTTATGGAGATAAAATCAAGGTCTTGCAGAGCTGGTTCTTTCTGGAGGCTCTAGGAGAGAATCCATCCCTTGCCTCTTACACCTTCTAGAAGCTGCCAGATGTCCTGGGCTTGGGGCCACATCACATCAATCTCTGATGCCTTCATCACATTGCCTTCTTGCCTCTCCTTAGAAGGACCTTTCTGATTACATCTGGGGCCCACCCAGATAATCCGGAATAATCTCCCCATCTCAAAGTCATTAACTTAATCACACCTGCAAAGATGCTTATGGAATAAGGTAACATTCACAGACTCTTGGGATTAGAGTGTGGCGATCTTTTGGGGGCCACCATTCAGCCTGCCACATTTGGGTGAGTTAACCTCTCTAAAGATTACAGTTAACCTAATCTTTAAAATGGAATACTTTCTTCAGACAGTCATTGTGAAACCAGATAAATTTGTAGACATGAAGTGGTACTCAAACCATAGTGATCAATAGGTATTAGTTAGAAGTAGTAATAGAACTCTCTATGCTAGTCTCATAGATTACCCCTCTAAGGCTCACCTACACATCAGAGATGCTGTCTTAATCAGTTTGCATAACCATAATACCACAGCCTGGGAGCAGGAACAACAGGAATTCATTTCTCACAGTTCTGGAGACTGGACAGCCCAAGCCCAATGTGCCAGCCAACTTGTTTCCCTGGGGAAGGCTAACCTCCTGATTTGTGGATGGCGCCGTGTCACTGTGTCCATACATGATGGAGCCAGGAAGCAACTCTCTGCTATCTCTTCTTACAAGGGTACTAATCCCGTCAAGAGGACCCCAGATTCATGAACTCATGGAAACCCACTTACCTTATCCCCAAATACCATCATGGTGGGGGTTAGGGATTCTGGAGCCTTCTCTCTTGGTGCCAAATAAATCTAGTCACTTCTACTATGTAACAACTTCTTTTAAGTGGATATCACTCAAGGTTTCCTGGTTTCTCCCCACTCATTCCACCCCCAAAGGGCACTGCATGAAAAGGAAGACTCAGCACCTCCACAGCCTGTCTACCAGGATAAGGGATCTGGATTATCTATACCCCTGCACTCACATGGCTTTAATGAAATTGTCTTCTGGCTCCACGGATGTGCAAGAAGAGCTGCCTCTTGCAGGCTAATGGCAGCCATGTCACAAAAGAGATATAGGTGTTAGGTGTGACAGTGCACTTGGGGCTGAATCCCTCAAAGGAAACATTGACCAAACCCTCATGAAATAAGGACCATGCCCCCAAAGAGCCTTTTACTGTCTTCCACGATGTTATATTCGGTTATGAACCACAACCATTCAGTGCTGTTCTCAAACAGGTCTCTGCTTCCTCCTAAGGCTTCTCCAAAGATCTACCAAAAGTGACCACTCAGAATTTGTGTCTTCACCAGAGGGTTACACGCTTGGAGCTTCAGGGGAAAAACTGTAGGACATGCTCTGAACTACTGTTGCCTCAAAGAGACTCTTCAGAGCAGGTTTGCAAGATGGCAGCACTGACTCAATGCTCAGACTCTGCCAGTGAGCAAAGACAGGACTACTGGGACTGTCAGTCTGGAAGTATATGTACCTCATGAAATCAGACGACTGACTCAAGATCCAGCAGAGTGAGAAGTAATGACATAGGACTGAGTGAACGGATTCAAGATGTGCCATTGTGGTTATTTGTTTGGAAGATTGATGCATTCTGTTTGATGTTCTACTTGTATGGCTATTTGTGGAAACCTTATTTCTTTCTCCTTAAACGAATTAGTAGACTATGTATTTGCAAACCCACAACAACCGTCTTTAAACATTACCTCATCTTCACCTACCCTCAAAATTCAGAAACAAATGCTTCTGTTGAGTTTCATTCACTTTCATGATGATAGAACCATTTGCATAGGTTTAATAAAAATCTGTCCTCTTGTTTACAAAGATACCATTGGAAAAATCGATTCTGCAGCAAAGCCATATGTGCAGGGTGATATATGAGAGTGATTGTTGTTTCATCAAAGACCATCAGGCCACTGCTAAGGAGCTATTGTTTGTGTTACATGCGGAGATAATGTCTCCAAAACCTTCATAAGAAAACTAATATGATTTCTGGCTTCCAGGATCCCAATCTCTGGGAGTAAGGAAGTCCACTCCCAGGTAGTCCAGAAACCCAGGCAAATTTTGGAGACCTCAGGAAGAGGGAAATTCTTTGAGATTTATGGATACAGCCTGCAAAGTTTACTGGAGAAAGTGTTTGGGCCTTGGTTTCCTACTCCTAGGATAGAAGAATGGCAGGGGCTTTGAAAAGTCTGATTCAAAACTCATTTTGAAAATTTCCAAAAGAAGTTTATCCTTTGGAATTGATAGTTGCTTAATATGATTAGGCTCTAGATTTCAGCATCAAATTCAAGTAGGCTTTTCCAGTTAATTAAGATTCTTGCTGCATCTGTATAAATGATCAGACCATGCATGGTAAAAACAATCTTCTAGGATCAACAATACTTGTTGGAGACTGTTTATGATCACAAAGTAGAGGACGCTATGAAAATGATCCAAAATTTAGAAATAGGCAAGACAGATTACTGGAGTGTTCTATAGTTCTGTGTGGTGCTGTGCTTGATGATCAGCTGTGATATTTAACAACACTTTAAGGAGAGAGAGGATTTTTGCACATCTCTGCCTTGGAGATACTCAGCGAATTTGCTGTCTGGTGGAATATAGAACTCAAAACTTACATGTTACTACTCTCTTGAACACATGAACATTCGATTTCAAATGAGCTTTGTGTTTCTGTTTGTTTGAGTTTTTTGTTTTATTCTTTGCTTATTTGTTTGTTTTTAACTAGGTTTCACACCCAGCATGGAGCCCAAACTTAAGACCCTAAGGTCAAGACCTGAGCTGAGATCAAGAGTCAGATGCTTAATTGATTGAGCCACCCAAAGGAAATTGAACCAATTATAGAATCATACTGGTTGTCTAGTTAAGCCATGAGTTGAGCAAAATCTTTGATGTGTTTATACTTGCCCAGGAGTCATGAGTTTGCTTTTTTTTAAAAACTGCGGATAAGAAAGAGAGGGAGAAACAGCATGATCCAAGCCTTGGAGGTGGAAATAACACTCGACACAGGCAGAGAACAGCTAACAATTTGGAGTGCAGGAATCATTACCAGCCTTTACTGAGGGCCTACTGTGTGCCAGGCACTGACCTCTATATCATTATCACATTCATTCCTTACAAAAGTGTAAAACGGATATTAACGGGAACAATGATATCTAGAAGAATCTCATTCTTGGAAGAGGAGTTGAGACGGATTATAATGACTGTTAAATACCAGGCCAAGGAATGTGGATTTTAAGCCCTAGGCAGTAGAAGATTTCCAAGAAGCAGAGACCTAAGAAAACTATCCCAATGGGCTTAACCTGGTAACTGCAACTAGGACTGGAGAGGAAGAGATCAGGGGTACTGTACCCTCACTGCACACACTGTCCCTCTCTTACCATCCATCCTAGGTTGAATTGTGTCCCTCTAAAGAAGTCCTAACTCCTGGTACCTAGGAATGTGACCTTCTCTGGAGCACGGTCTCTGTGATGTCATGTCATGAAGTTAAGGTTGAGACCTACTCCAATGCCTGGAATCGTTTCATTCACAGTGAGGGAAGTTTACACACAGATACACACAGAGAGCACCATGTGACAAAAGAGGCCGAGATTGGAGCGAAGCACGTAGAAGGCAAAGAACAAAGCAGGCCAGCCAGCACCAGAAGCTAAGACGCAGCAAAGAAGGATACTTTCCCAGAGACTACATGCAGAGTATGGCCCTGGGAATGTCTCGGTTTGGCACTTGTAGCCTGTGCCAGAGAGACAGTAGCCATAATAATGAGACAGTAAGTTTCTGCTCTTTAAGCAACAGTTTGTGGTCATTTGTTAAAGCAGCTCCTGGGGGAACTAATATGGATTTTAAGGCCAAGAAGTAGGGTCCTGCTCTGGTAATTACCAGTCGTTTTGAAATTGAGTAATGCATGGAGGCTCGAAGAATTCTGAGGTACGTGATAAAAAGAAAGGCCTAAGAGGATGTCGGTGGTAGCATGAGCATCCAGGTCACTTTCTGGTGAGGTCCCAGAGAGAGGTGGGGACCATGCTGCTGGACATTGGAGGGACGATGGCACTTGCTATAAAATGGCAGGGGGCAGGGGCTGGGAGGCAGGCTAAACTCAGGTGGGCTGTTGGGTGGAGAGTAGACCATGTAAGTGATGAACTTGAATATTTAGCTGAGGAGAATTCCGAGAACAGTGTGGAAGGTGCGGCCTGGTTTCTCCTTGCTGCTTCTAATGAAATGAGTGAGGAAAGAGAGTGGTGGCCTATCTCCAGCCAAAGAGCACCAAGATGGCCAGCTGCCAGCAGAGCCCAGGAAGAAGCAAGTAAATTCTCCCATTTGAGGTTTCAGAGAGCGCACGCCTCTGCTGGCATCTTGACTTTGGACTCCAGGAACTACAACACAATCCATGGCTCAGCTGTTTCAACTGAAGTGTGGATGACCTGTCATGCAGTGCTAGGCATCCAGTATGTCCCCTCCACCTTGCCCCTGCCTGCTTTCTTGTCCCATCCTCTGAGAAACCCAAAGGTCTCCCCTTCTGTGGCACGGTGTGAACAAGGCAAATCTTCTAGACTATGTTCTTCCTCATTCCTGCCACATTTCTGGCCCAGGTGGACTCCGGGTCTCCATGATGAGAGAGTCCTTGGGGCTTTCTCAGAATTTAGATTTCAGTCCTGTAAAGAATTCTCTTTTTGAAAACAAATATACAACACCAAAACAAAAACTAACAATTTTTTTTTAAAGAGACACACAGGAATTTAAGGCCTGGGAGTGGGGTTAAGGCCTCCTGAACTCTGAAGGCAAACAGGCAGACTGTCAGGGCGCAATGAGCTGGGGGGTCAGAGGTAAAAGCAGGCCCCAGTCCCAGCAGCAACAATCAATCCCTCACTCTTACAGAATAGCAACACGGCACAAAAGGACTATTTTCCCTTAATCAGCAAAAATGACTCCTTAATATATGAAAATCAGTCAGTGGAAAAGTGTGTGGGCCTGATTCTGCCACAATCAAGATCCATGGCTTGGAGAAAACCCAAACACAAACAGACCCCAAAAAACCACAATCCCCATGTGCCCCAGTATCTTTGTGGATAAGAAGTCCTAGATTGTCTCAATTCAATGCCTCCTACAGAATAGCACCATGCGAGACTATCTGGGCCTCTCCCAATGAGGACGAATCCCAAGTCTCTACCCCCCGGCATGATTCATGAGCCTAGGCCCATGTACCCACACAACTTCTCAGGTGTTGGTTGGCTGTAGGTATAAATCTCCAGGTGGAACAGGGGCCTGTGGCCCCCAAAGTGAGACCCTGAGGAGTGCCCAGTCCCAGGACTCCTGGCTGGAGGACCCAGGTGTGAATACGAGTATGGGCCTTTTCCCCCAGGGCTTTGGCATTCCTGGGCCATCAGAGTAATGGACACTTACAGATGGTTATGGACATCACCTTTATTTACCAGCCAGCACCAACAGCCATGAACACAAGAAGCAAAGGCACAGGCATGTTTTTCCCCGAGTTCTCTGCTACTCTCCACACACACAGCATCCTACCTCACTCATCTGCCTAGACTTTCCAGTCTCACACCTCCAAACCCCACAGCCTTTGCTTGGATGGCCCCTGGATTCTTAGCCATTCCTCAGTACCAACGGTGGAAGAGGCAGCTTGGGAGAATGGGGGTCAGGGAAAGAACTCACAGGCTGCCAGGACCAGCCGACAGCATTCAGTGATCTGCCCTCTCTGGGATTTACAACAAAGTTGGCACGGTTTCTGCTGTTACCTTCGTTTCTTTCTTTTGGTTTCAACTTGACATCTTTTATTGCTTCACTCATATCTTTGTGGAGTGTCTCGAGTGCTTTATTACAAATGATAAACACGGTAAGTAAATCTTTAACGAGGGATGAAGGAAAGACTGTTATATTTATGGCACCATATCACAGCACAGTTTTTTTCTGTTATTGTTTCCCACAGTCCCTTGCATTTTCAAGAAATGGGTAACAGGGTGATTTCTCGTAAATTCACTCATGCACAGAAAAACATACATCTTACTTCAGCCCCAGCAATTTCCTGCCTCACCTCTCCCGAGTCTGTCTTCCTCATCAGGCCACAAAGGCAAGGTCACAGGTTCATGTCTTCTCATTTGTGGCTGCTCTTGTGCTCAAAAGGCACTGGGGCAGGAAGGCGGCGCCAAGGAAGAACCCCACCATGGAGGTCTCACTGGCCTCTGCACAGGATACTTTTCCCATCTCTCCCCAGGCTGGTGCTGGCCTGAAGATGAGGTGGACGTCTTCCTGGGAATCTCCAACCAGGACCCGTTCAAAGCAAGCACAGCAGCTAGATCTTTTGACCCTGACGTGGGCTGAACAAGTCAGTTCTGCTCTTTATTAGAACAGGTGCACACGGATGCAGCTATCTTCCAAAATTTTGACCAATTTTTCTACTGGTTGTTTGTTCATTGAATGATTGATTGATTGATGAAAGTTTATTCATTAATTTTGACAGAGAGAGAGAATGAGGAGGGGAGGGACAGATAAAGAGGGAGAGAGAGGATCCCAAGCACACTCCCTGCCAGCACAGAGCCCGACACAGGGCTTGATTCAAGAACCGTGAGATCATCGTTCTGAGGTGAAACCATGAGTTGGATGTTCAACCAAATGAGCCCCCCAGGTCCCCCCAACTTTTAAAAAATTTTCACTCAAAACATAAATAGCTAACAAACAGCCAAGCAGCCTTATTATTTTGACTATTATTTATTTATCCGGAAGAAATAGAACTTGAAAGTTGCACTGAAATGACTCATGTGGAGAAAAGGGAAGCCTTGTGCTCTGTGCATGGGATGCAAATTGGTGCAGCCACTGTGGAAAACAGTATGGACGGTCCTCCAAAAATTATAGGTAGAATTACATTGGATCCAGCAATCCCACTTCTGGGTATTTATCCAAAAGGAATGCAAGCAAGATCTCAAAGAAAGATCTGTACTCACAAGCTCCCTGCAGCATTGCTCACAATACCCAAGATGTGGAAGCAACCTAAGGGTCCATCTATGGGTATATATATATACATATAGTTCCGTGAAAAGAAAGAGGAACATCTTGTCATTTGCAACAACAGGGTCGAACTTGAGGGCATTATCATAAGCGAAACATGTCGAACAGAGAAAAACACACACTGTATGATATCATTTTATTGGAATTTTAAAAAGCCAAACTGATAGAAATGGAGAGTAGAACAGCGGTGACAAGGGGCTGGGGGATGGGGGGATGGGGAGACATTGGTCAAAGAGTACAAAGTTCCAGTTATAAGATGAATAAGTTCTGGGGATCTAATGTGCAGCACAGTGATTATGTCTCATCCCAGTGTATCATACCTTAAGTGTTACTAAGAGAGTAGATGATCTTAAATGTTCTCATTCAAAAGAAGAGTAATGGTAAATATGTGATGTGATGCAGGTGTTAGCTAATAATACTGTGGTGGCAATTATTTTGCAATATAGAGTGTATCAAATCAACACATTGCACCCTTTAAAATTACAGTGTTACATTTCAATTATATCTCAATAAAGCTGGATAGGGTGTGGGGGATAAGGTGGAGGGCCATGGGTTAGGTATCTTCACTAGAGAGAATGAACTGGGAAGACTGGCTAAAAATCAGGCCCCAGAGCATTAGCTTCAGGTTAACTGAAAGCCCTCACTACACACGGGGAGAGGTGACTCCAGAAACTGTAAGTGAGTTACACAAGCTCGCAGAAATGATTCCAGAACAAACCAGGTCCAGGGCACATAGCACCATTCGCTGTTGTAGCCTTCTCTCCACACAAAGTCTGGCTATTTTACTCACGGCTATTTTCCTCTCTCACGACCTCCTGACAGGAGAAACAGACACTTGGGCCAGAGATACCAACTTGAGGCTAGACTAAGTCTCCTATGAAAATTCCATCCTCTTCCTGCTGTCTGATCTTTAATAGCTGAAAAGACCTCTTTTTCTTTAGGAATGAGGAGACTGGCAGATAGGACCACATTGGTGGCCCTGTCCACACTGATGTCCAGTCAAGGATTCCTCCCTGATTCCTGGGGAAGGAGATTCTCAAGAGGCCATTTTATAGGAAAACACCCAAAAAGCAAACGGCAACTTGAGATAAGAGTAGTGGGCAGAGGCCAAAACTGAAAACAGACCTCAAAAATCTAAACTGTCCCTCACTGAGGTTACAGCCCCTCCCGGGAACAAGATGTGGTGCCACGGCGACCTTCGGAAAAGATCAGGACAGTCCCAAGCAGGGGGCGGGTTGCACAGTGGAAACAAATCAAAGGCACCACTCGCTGGCCCACCTGGTCCATGTCCTGTCCCTTTAAATCAGCACCACTGGGCCCTCCCTCCCTGGGCTCTGAGACTTCCTCCCTGTGCTGTGCTGGCAGGAACAGCCTCTGTACTCACAACCCAAGGCACAGCACCAGGTCACAGGTTTCTGCAGCCAACAGCAGAGTCTGTCACCACTTCTGCTGGAAGGTGAGCACACACGGGGAGGAAGGGAGCCACCTGGGGCAGGGGGGAGTGGACGAAGGGGGGGGGGGGTAGGAGGGCTGTAAGGAATTCAGGGCCTGGTTGCAGCTCACTGAGTGGGCACCTGCATTCTACTACCTCCCAGGAAGGGGAGCGGGATCTAGAAAGAATAACTTCACCCTTGCAGGCTTTTCAGGGAGCTCTGAGTTTCAGAACAAGCAAGGGAAGAAGAAATGGTAAGCATCTTCTCCAGCCCTGGAGTGCGCACACTTTTACTTGGGACTACATACTTCGTCCTGCCCTGCTCCTCGCCTGGTCAGAAAGGTGTTTGCTAGCAGCACTGCCAGGGCTGAGCACGCTGGAGAAGGCTGCAGACACTCCCTCTGAGGGCATGTGCAGCCAAGGAGAGAGACATTTCTGAGGACAAACAAGTGAGTCTAACCTCAGAACACATCGCAGAGTGGAAATCGTGTCTGTGAGCCGAACCCCACTCACACCCTCCACCTCCTCAGCCCTGTGCACCCCCAGGGACTTGCAGGGGCCAGCAACAGTTATGAACATGGTCTTCAGACCTCTGCAGTACACGTGCTTGTGTGTCCTTGCACATCCCTTCCCCCGCCCAAGCTGCCCAGGGCTCTGTGGGCTGGAGCCCTCTTCATCCCCACACACTGGCTATAAATGAAGGGCTTGGATAGGATGAAAGGCCCAGAAACTCAGAGCAGGGACCCAATGCATTAGAATCACTCAGGGGGTTGGGGAGGGTGCCTCGGTGGCTTGGTCCATTAAGCTTTGAGCCCTGGGATGGATTCTGTGCTGTCAGTTCAATGCCTGGAGCCTGCTTTGGATTCTTCGTCTCCCTCTCTCTCTCTCTGACCCTTCCCTGCTCATGCTCTGTCTCACCGTCTCTCAAAAAAATAAGGAAACAGTAAAAAATTAAAAAATAAAAAAGAAATCCCTCAGGAGGTGGGGTGAGAGATACCGTTTTTTTTAACGTTTATTTATTTATTATTTATTTATTTGTTTTTTTGTTTATTTTTTAGACAGACATGTGAGCAGGGGAGGCACACATGAAGAAGAAGGAGAGAGAATCCGAAGGAGGCTCTGTGCTATCAGCACAGAGCCTGATGAGGGACTCAAACCCACAAACCATGAGATCATGAGCTGAACCAAAATTAAGAGTCAGACACTTAACAGACTGAGCCACAAAGGCACCCACTTTTTTCTTATTCAAGTACAGATCTATGAAACAAAAGGTCAAATATATATTTTAAAGACTCCCATAGATACCTCCAAAAGACAGCAGGTTCAGGAAGTAGGGGACTACATAATCTCCAATCGCATGTAAGATGGTAGGAGTCTCCATGTTCTACATCAGTCAGTGACTCCAAGCCTCTAAACCCCAGATGTCAGCTCTCAGAAACTCTGGAAGAATTTTTCAAATCCTATCCCAAACCATTGCAAAACTTTGGGAAGTCCCATAGGGGCCAGGAGTCCAATGGATTTCCTAGAGCACACTTGGTCAGTTCCGTCATCGATAAGGACTTCTTGCTTTAGCTAAATTCTTGTTCTTTGCACTGAATCTTCCGGCTGTTTCTTCAGTTCTGCTGTGCAGTCGGTTATGGGAGTTTGCTAATTGTTACACACAAGATCACTACTCACCTGAGGCCTGTGGGATCAACTTTACCAAGGGCTTTGGGGAGCCGAAAGGGGTGTTACGCAGAAGACAAACCTGTCATCTAATGGGTCAGAGACAAGTTATCAATCAACCCTTCCCTTTGCTTGTCCTTGTGTGTTGCCCATGGGACACAGCAGTAGCCAGGTGTTGCCATGAAGAGGTAGCATTTGAAATGGATGGCGGAGCACAGACAAGACTCAGACAGAAACGTGGGAGAGAAGGAGTGGTCATGGGGGTGAGTGCACAGGTGGGCTGGAAAGGCCCTGAAACCTGTCCTCTGTGGAGCAGCTGACCCAGAAGGGGAGTGAGTGGGACACAGGGCTGGCGAAGCAGACAGAGCAGAGCTGCGCCCTTGTGACCAGGTCCTTGTGAGATCAAGCAGACTCCATCACTGAGTGGCTAGCTGTAGTAAATCCTGTCGGACTTGGGGTCATTGCTTAGTTTGAGAGGCCACAGATTCAGGGCAGGAACACCAGGAGCTGGAAGGGAGTGTCCCATCTCTCCAGCACACAGGTCATATTTACACAAATGACACAAGCCAAATTCTTTGGTCTTCGGAGAGCAGATCACAGGTTCTTCACATCAGCATGGGAGATAGGTATCGTTTCCAATTTTCAAAAGCAAACTGCAAACTCTCTTCTTGTCCCCCACCCCCGCCCATCCCTGGCCAACCGCCCTAAGGTGGTTCCCTAAGTCACTGAGGAGAATTTCTGATTCTCAGGGTTTTCCAAAGTCTCCCCTGGCTGTGGAATCTTCTGGGAAAACTTTGTGCCTACAGTTAATGCCACTGACATAAATTACCTGGGAAATTCTCAGCTAAGGCTCACTCACTGACACAGAGGATGGGTTATCACCACCATTCTGTCATTTGCATTCAGGGTCCCTGAAAGGACCAACGAGGCTCACCAAAGGATCGCACGGTTTGGTTCCAATACCAACCAGGTCCTTCCAGGGTTCTTCCCCAAATTCTGATGTTCAGAGGACGGCAGGAAGCATGACCTTTTCATTGGGTTGTCACCAACTCTTTGGACCTTGCCTGAGCCACCTTAGGTAGTTATACCTATTCGATAAACGAATGAATGATTGAAGGAATGAAGGAACTAACAGGTTGTGTTCGGAACTCTTTCAGGTGGGCATGGGAGGACGCAAGATGGCCAGGGATGAAGAAAATGCCTGTGGTAAGAACTGATCTCAGTGTGTACTTGCCCCTAGGCGTCAGCTCTGGGTCCCAAGGCCATGGGCTAACTCAAGACTGAACAGAGACATTGGGGCACCTGGGTGGCTCAGTCGGTTGAGCGTCTGACTTCAGCTCAGGTCATGATCTCGCAGCTCGTGAGTTCAAGCCCCACATTGGGCTCTGTGCTGACAGCTCAGAGCCTAAAGCCTGTTTCAGATTCGTCTCCCTCTCTCTCTGTCCCAACCCACTCGCATTCTCTGTCTCTTTCAAAAATAAATAAACATTAAAAAAAAAAGAGTGAACAGAGACAAATCCCAGACATGTCCCCATGCTGGGGTGAAACAGCTAGAGCCCCAGCTTTGCATTTTTGGTGGACCTCTGCCCCTGCCCTACTGTAGGATATTAAGTGCCTTGACCAGACTATGCCTTGGGTCCCAAAGGGTACAATGAGGATAATAAATCTACTCCGATCCCCACAGAAGATGTGGAGGGTTGAGATCATGGACTAGAGGGAACACGGTTTACCAGGTAGACTGTGTCTGTGAACAAGGATGGAGGGTTAACTGTGTCTTACTGGAAGCAGGTTTCCTAGAGAGAAGAGGGAGGAGGAGGGGAAGTGGAGGAAGGGAAGAAGCAAAGAGATCCTGTCACCTAATACTCTGAGCAACCCTGGGAGACACAACTCTCTGTCACCCCTCCCATTATGCAGAAGACGTTGAACGCTTAGACTAAACTGGCCCAAGGTTCCACAGCTGGCACATGCGGGGCTGTGATTCCAACCCGGGGTGTCTGGGACTCCAGACAGCCCTTCACTCCCAGGCCTTCTGTGCCCTCCCGCATCTCCTCACTGGGATGGCCCCTGGGAGAAGTCTGGCAGAGGCCTGGGAAGTCGTCAAGTACGGAGCAGCTCTGCACGGTGCGGACGACCACAGGTAATGTCAGCTGAAATCATGGCCTGAGACCATAGAGGGGGACCCTCCAGAGCAGTGGGCACCCGGTGCCGGAGCATGGACTGGGGGGCAGGTGCACGCACTGGAGCCAAAGATGGAAGAAAGGTGGCTAAAGATGCCCCCGGAGTCGCACAAGCTCTAACCAGAGCGCCTGGGACAGGCCTGGTTGGACAAGCAGAAGCGGGAGGCGTCGGTGCCCTCCTCCGTTCAGGAGGCACCCCGGAGCCCGGGTGGAGCGGGACGCGCGCTCTCAGGCCAGCGGCCCACGCCTACTCTGTCCTCACAGGTTCCCAGGACCCTGAAGACCAGCAGCAGCCGCTCGCGCAGGAGCGCAGGCTCAGGCTCATCCTGGCCGGCAGGACCGGAGTGGGCAAGAGCGCCACGGGCAACAGCATCCTGGGCTACAGGCTCTTCCCGTCCAGGCTCGCGGCCACCCCGGTGACCAGAAGCTGCGCCCTGGGGAGCCGAAGCTGGGCCGGGTGGCGCGTGGAGGTCACCGACACCCCCGACCTCTTCACCGCCCAAGGCCGGCACGCGGACCGGGACTGCACCGAGCGGGCCAGCTGCTACCTGCTCTCGGCGCCCGGGCCGCACGCGCTGCTGCTGGTCACGCAGCTGGGCCGCTTCACCACCCAGGACGAGGAGGCGGCGCGCGGCGTCCGCGAGCTGTTCGGCGCAGGCGTCCTGGCGCGCGCCGTGCTCGTCTTCACGCGCCGGGAGGACCTGGAGGGGGGCTCGCTGCACAACTACGTGCGCGCCACCGACAACCGCGCGCTGCGGGCCCTGGTGGCCGAGTGCGGCGGCCGCGTGTGCGCCCTGGACAACCGGGCGGCGGGCGCCGAGCGCGATGCGCAGGTGGGCGAGCTGCTGGCGCTGGTGGAGCGGCTGGCTCTGGAGCACGACGGCGCGCCCTTCACCGACGACGTGTACAGCCTGGCGTGGGCCCGGCGCCACGCGCGTCCCGAGGACACGCTCCGCCTGGTGGCCGCGCGGCTGGCGGCCCGCGGTCTGGGGCGGGGGTGGAGGCGGGAGTGGGGGCGGGGGCGGCGCTGGCTGGAGGCCGCGAGGCGGAGGTGGCCGCTGGCGCTCCTGCTACTGGGGGGCGCACTGTTACTTGTCCTGCTGCTTCTCCAGCGGGGGGCTCCAGGCCCAGATTGAAGGCTCTGCCCTTCCAAATGCGGGGAGCCTGGAGGATAAAGGGGCTGGGTCAAGGCGCTGAGGGGAACTTAAACCCAATTTCAAAGGAAACCTGGAGTTTCAGACTGGGAGTCTTAATGACTCAGACGCCTTGGACACTGTATCGACTTTGCAAAGGCTCAAGTTCACTTTTAGAGTTTAGATGTCACTTTTGACTATGTGTACACTATTCAAATAAATGTGGTTAAGTTTCAAATGTCCTTAATTCATTTTAGTAATTTGGATGCATTTTTCTTTCTTGAAAAAATAGTGCATTGACTGGTAGTGTTTTATATAGAAAGTGGATTCATGGCAAAGGGAAACAAACATTTTTGTGTGTGTGTGAGCATTTATCAAAACGTAGACACTGTCTTAGTCCGCTTGAGTTGCTATTAAAAAAAAAAACGGGAAAGGTCTCAGTTTTTCCCCATTGAGGATGATATTAGTTGTGGGCTTTTCATAAATGGCCTTTATGGTGTTTAAGTATGTTCCTTCTATCCCAACTTTCTCCAGGGTTTTTTTTAAGAAAGGATGCTGAATTTTGTCAAATGGTTTTTCTGCATTGATTGACAGGATCACATGGTTCTTTTTTTTTCTTTTATTAATGTGATGTAGCACACTGATTGATTTGCATATGTTGCACCAGCCCTGCAGCCCAGAAATGAATCCCACTTCAAAATGGTAAATAACTCTTTTTATATGCTGTTGAATTTGACTTGCTAGTATCTTACTGAGAATTTTTGCATCCATATTCATCAGGGATATTGGCCTGTAGTTCTCTTTTTTTAGCTGGGTATCTGTCTGGTTTAGGAATCAAGCTAATGCTGGCTTCATAGGATGAGTCTAGAAGTTTTCCTCCCCTTCTATTTTTTGGAACAGCTTGAGAAGGATAGGTATTATCTCTGCTCTAAATGTCTGGTAGAATTCCCCAGGGAAGCCATGTGGTACAGGACTCTTAGTTGTTGGGAGATTTTTGATAACTGATCGAATTTTTTATTTCTTCCCCTTTGAGTTTTGGAAGTGTGTGGGTACTTAGGAATTTGTCCATTTCTTCCAGGTTGTCCAATTTGTTGGCATGTAATTTTTCATGGTATTCCCTGAGAATTGCTTGTATTTCTGAGGGATTGAGATCAGGATCACGACAGGAATGTCCACTCTCACCGCTGTGTTTACCATGGTGTTGGAAGGTCTAGCATCAGCAATCAGACAACAAAAGGAAATCAAAGGCATCAAAACTGGCAAAGATGAAGTCAAGCTTTCACTTTTTGCAGATGACATGATACTATACATGGAAAACCCGATAGGTTCCACCAAAAATCTGCTAGACCTGATACATGAATTCAGCAACGTCTCAGGATACAAAATCAATGTACAGAAATCAGTTGCATTCTTATACACCAATAATGGAGCCACAGAAAGACAAATAAACTGATCCCATTCACAATTGCACCAAGAAGCATAAAATACCTAGGGATAAAACTAACCAAAGATGTAAAAGATCTGGATGCTGAAGACTATAGAAAGCTTATGAAGGAAATTGAAGAAGATACAAAGAAATGGAAAAACATTCCATGCTCATGGATTGGAAAAGTAAATATTGTTAAAATGTTAATACTACCCAAGGCTATCTACACATTCAATGCAATCCCAATCAAAATTGCACCAGCATTCTTCTTGAAGCTAGAACAAGCAATCCTAAAATTTGTGGGAACCACAAAAGACCCTGAATAGCCAAAGTAATATTGAAGAAGAAGACCAAAGCAGGAGGCATCACAATTCCAGACTTTAGCCTCTACTACAAAGCTGTAATCATCAAGACAGCATGGCATTGACACAAAAATAGACTCATAGACCAATCGAATAGAATAGATACTCCAGAATTGGACCCACAAAAGTATGGCCAACTAATCTTTGACAAAGCAGGAAAGAATATCCAATGGAAAAAAAAGTCTCTTTCACAAATGATGCTGAGAGAACTGGACAGCACCATGCGGAAGAATGAAACGAGACCACTTTCATACACCATTCACAAAAATAAACTCAAAATGGATAAATGACCAGAATGTGAGACAGGAAACCATCAAAACCCTAGAGGAGAAAGCAGGAAATAACCTCTCTGACCTCAGCCGCAGCAATTTCTTACGTGACACATCTCCAAAGGCAAGGGAATTAAAAGCAAAAATGAACTTTTGGGGCCTCATGAAGATAAAAAGCTTCTGCACAGCAAAGGAAACAATCAACAAAACTAAAAGGCAACCAACAGAATGGGAAACGATGTTTGCAAATGACATGAGACAAAGGGCTAGTATCCAAAATCTATAAAGAACTCACCAAACTCCACACCTGAAAAACAAATAATCCAGTGAAGAAATGGGCAGAAAACATGAATAGACACTTCTCTAAAGAAGACATCCGGATGGCCAACAGGCACATGAAAAGATGCTCAACATCACTCCTCATCAGGGAAATACAGATCAAACCACACTGAGATACTATGTTAAATAACAGCGGTGAGAGTGGGCATCCCTGTCGTGTTCCTGATCTCAGGGAAAAAGCTCTCAGTTTTTCCCCATTGAGGATGATGTTAGCTGTGGGCTTTTCATAAATGGCTTTTATGATGTGTAAGTATGTTCCTTCTATCCCGACTTTCTCAAGCGTTTTTATTAAGAAAGGGTGCTGGATTTTGTCAAAGGCCTTTTCTGCATCGATTGACAGGATCATATGGTTCTTCTTTTTTTTTTTATTAATGTGATGTATCACGTTGATTGATTTGCGAATATTGAAACAGCCCTGCATCCCAGGAATGAATCCCACTTGATCATGGTGAATAATTCTTTTTATATGCTGTTGAATTCGATTTGCTAGTATCTTATCGAGAATTTTTGCATCCATTCATCAGGGATATTGGCTTGTAGTTCTCTTTTTTTCCTGGGTCTCTGTCTGGTTTAGGAATCAAAGTAATACTGGCTTCATAGAATGAGTCTGGAAGCTTTCCTTCCCTTTCTATTTCTTGGAATAGCTTGAGAAGGATAGGTATTATCTCTCTTTAAACGTCTGGTAGAACTCCCCTGGGAAGCCATCTGGTCCTGGACTCTTATTTGTTGGGAGTATTTTTTTTTTCAATATATGAAATTTATTGTCAAATTGGTTTCCATACAACACCCAGTGCTCATCCCAAAAGGTGCCATCCTGAATACCCATCACTCACCCTCCCCTCCCTCCCACCCCCCATCAACCCTCAGTTTGTTCTCAGTTTTTAACAGTCTCTTATGCTTTTGCTCTGTTGGGAGATTTTTGATAACCGATTCAATTTCTTCGCTGGTTATGGGTCTGTTCAAGCTTTCTCTTTCCTCCTGATTGAGTTTTGGAAGAGTGTGGATGTTTAGGAATTTGTCCATTTCTTCCAGATTGTCCAATTTGTTGGCATATAATTTTTCATAGTATTCCCTGATAATTGTTTGTATCTCTGAGGGATTGGTTGTAATAATTCCATTTTCATTCATGATTTTATCTATGTGGGTCATCTCCCTTTTATTTTTGAGAAGCCTGGCTAGAGGTTTATCAATTTTGTTTATTTTTTCAAAAAACCAACTCTTGGTTTCGTTGATCCGCTCTACAGTTTTTTTAGATTCTATATTGTTTATTTCTGCTCTGATCTTTATTATTTCTCTTCTTCTGCTGGGTTTAGGCTGCCTTTGCTGTTCTGTTTCTAGTTCCTTTAGGTGTGCTGTTAGATTTTGTATTTGGGATTTTTCTTGTTTCTTGAGATAGGCCTGGATTGCGATGTATTTTCCTCTCAGGACTGCCTTCGCTGCATCCCAAAGCGTTTGGATTGTTGTATTTTCATTTTCGTTTGTTTCCATATATTTTTTAATTTCTTCTCTAGTTGCCTGGTTGACCCACTCATTCTTTAGTAGGGTGTTCTTTAACCTCCATGCTTTTGGAGGTTTTCCAGACTTTTTCCTGTGGTTGATTTCAAGCTTCATAGCATTGTGGTCTGAAAGTATGCATGGTATAATTTCAATTCTGGTAAACTTATGAAGGGCTGTTTTGTGACCCAGTATATGATCTATCTTGGAGAATGTTCCATGTGTTCCATGTGCACTCGAGAAGAAAGTATATTCTGTTGCTTTGGGATGCAGAGTTCTAAATATATCTGTCAAGTCCATCTGATCCAATGTATCTTTCAGGGCCCTTGTTTCTTTATTGACCATGTGTCTAGATGATCTATCCATTTCTGTAAGTGGAGTGTTAAAGTCCCCTGCAATTACCACATTCTTATCAATAAGGTTGCTTATGTTTATGAGTAATTGTTTTATATATTTGGGGGCTCCGGTATTCGGTGCATAGACATTTATAATTGTTAGCTCTTCCTGATGGATAGACCCTGTAATTATTATATAATGCCCTTCTTCATCTCTTGTGACAGCCTTTAATTTAAAGTCTGGTTTGTCTGATATAAGTATGGCTACTCCAGCTTTCTTTTGACTTCCAGTAGCATGATAAATAGTTCTCCATCCCCTCACTTTCAATCTGAAAGTGTCCTCAGGTCTAAAATGAGTCTCTTGTAGACAGCAAATAGATGGGTCTTGTTTTTTTATCCATTCTGATACCCTATGTCTTTTGGTTGGCGCATTTAATCCATTTACATTCAGTGTTATTATAGAAAGATATGGGTTTAGAGTCATTGTGATGTCTGTATGTTTTATGCTTGTAGTGATGTCTCTGGGACTTTGTCTCACAGGATCCCCCTTAGGATCTCTTGTAGGGCTGGTTTAGTGGTGACAAATTCCTTCAGTTTTTGTTTGTTTGGGAAGACCTTTATCTCTCCTTCTATTCTAAATGACAGACTTGCTGGATAAAGGATTCTCGGCTGCATATTTTTTCTGTTTACCACACTGAAGATCTCGTGCCAATCCTTTCTGGCCTGCCAAGTTTCAAAAGAGAGATCAGTCATGAGTCTTATAGGTCTCCCTTTATATGTGAGGGCACGTTTATCCCTTGCTGCTTTCAGAATATTCTCTTTATCCTTGTATTTTGCCAGTTTGACTATGATAGGTCATGCAGAAGATCGATTCAAGTTACTTCTGAAGGGAGTTCTCTGTGCCTCTTGGATTTCAATGCCTTTTTCCTTCCCCAGTTCAGGGAAGTTCTCAGCTATTATTTCTTCAAGTACCCCTTCAGCACCTTTCCCTCTCTCTTCCTCCTCTGGGATACCAATTATGCGTATATTATTTCTTTTTAGTGTATCACTTACTTCTCTAATTTTCCCCTCATACTCCTGGATTTTTTTTATCTCTCTTTTTCTCAGCTTCCTCTTTTTCCATAACTTTATCTTCTAGTTCACCTATTCTCTCCTCTGCCTCTTCAATCTGAGCCGTCGTGGTTTCCATTTTGTTTTGCATTTCGTTTAAAGCGTTTTTCAGCTCCTCGTGACTGTTCCTTAGTCCCTTGATCTCTGTAGCAAGAGATTCTCTGCTGTCCTTTATACTGTTTTCAAGCCCAGCGATTAATTTTATGACTATTATTCTAAATTCAGTTTCTGTTATATTATTTAAATCCTTTTTGATCAGTTCATTAGCTGTTGTTATTTCCTGGAGATTCTTCTGAGGGGAATTCTTCCGTTTGGTCATTTTGGATAGTCCCTGGAGTGGTGTGGACCTGCAGGGCACTTCCCCTGTGCTATGGTGTATAACTGGAGTTGGTGGGCAGGGCCACAGTCAGACCTGATGTCTGCCCCCAGCCCACCACTGGGGCCACAGTCAAACTGGTGTGTGCCTTCTTGTCCCCTCTCCTAGGGGCAAGATTCACTGTGGGTGGTGTGGCCCGTATGGGCTACTTGCACACTGCCAGGCTTGTGGTGCTGGGGATCTGTCGTATTAGCTGGGGTGGGTAGGCAAGGTGCACAGGGGCAGGAGGGGCAGGCTTAGCTCGCTTCTCCTTAGGTGATCCACTTCAGGAGAGGCCCTGTGGCAGCGCGAGGGAGTCAGATCTGCTGCCAGAGGTTTGGCTCCGCAGAAGCACAGAGTTGGGTGTTTGCGCGGAGCGAGCAAGTTCCCTGGCAGGAACTGGTTCCCTTTGGGATTTTGGCTGGGGTATGGGCGAGGGAGATGGCGCCTTTGTTCCCCACCAAACTGAGCTATGTCATCTGTCTGGGGGCTCAGCAGCTCTCCCTCCCTTTGTCCTCCAGCCTTCCCGCTTTCCTAGCAGAGCTGTTAACTTATGACCTCCCAGAGGCTAAGTCGCGCTTGCTGTCGGAACACAGTCTGTCCGGCCCCTAAGCTTTTGCCAGCCAGACTCGGGGGCTCTGTTTGGCCGGCAGGCTGCCCCTCTGCCCCGGCTCCCTCCCGCCAGCCCCTGGAGCGCGCACCGCCTCGCCACCCTTCCTACCCCCTTCCGTGGGCCTCTCGTCTGCACTTGCCTCTGGAGACTCCGTTCTGCTAATCCTCTGGCGGTTTTCTGGGTTATTTAGGCAGGTGTTGGTGGAATCTAAGTGATCAGCAGGACGCGTGGTGAGGCCAGCGTCCTCCTATGCCACCATCTTACCACTTGTATTGCTTGTATTGCTTGTATTGTTTGTATTGGTTGTATTGCTTGTATTGCTTGTATTGCTTTTATTTCTGAGGGATTGAGATCAGGATCACGACAAGGATGTCCACTCTCACCGCTGTTGTTTAACATAGTGTTGGAAGTTCTAGCATCAGCAATCAAACAACAAAAGGAAATCAAAGGCATCAAAATTGGCAAAGATGAAGCCAAGCTTTCACTTTTTGCAGATGACATGATATTATACATGGAAAATCCGATAGACTCCACCAAAAGTCTGCTACAACTGATATATGAATTCAACAAACTTGCAGGATACAAAATCAATGTACAGAAATCAGTTGCATTCTTATACACTAACAATGAAGCAACAGAAAGACAAATAAAGAAACTGACCCCATTCACGATTGCACCAAGAAGCATAAAATACCTAGGAATAAATCTAACCAAAGATGTAAAAGATCTGTATGCTGAAAACTATAGAAAGCTTATGAAAGTAGTTGAAGAAGATACAAAGAAATGGAAAGACATTCCTTGCTCATGGATTGGAAGAATAAATATTGTCAAAATGTCAATACTACCCAAAGCTATCTACACATTCAACGCAATCCCAATCAAAATTGCACCAGCATTCTTCTCAAAACTAGAACAAGCAATCCTAAAATTCATATGGAACCACAAAAGGCCAAAAATAGCCAAAGTAATTTTGAAGAAGAAGACCAAAGCAGGAGGCATCACAATCCCAGACTTTAGCCTCTACTAAAAACCTGTAATCATCAAGGCAGCATGGTATTGGCACAAAAACAGACACATAGACCAATGGAATAGAATAGAAACCCCAGAGCTAGACCCACAAACCTATGGCCAACAAATCTTTGACAAAGCAGGAAAGAACATCCAATGGAAAAAAAGACAGCCTCTTTAACAAATGGTGCTGGGAGAACTGGACAGCAACATGCGGAAGAATGAAACGAGACCACTTTCTCACACCATTCACAAAAATAAATTCAAAATGGATAAAGGACCTGAATGTGAGACAGGAAACCATCAAAACCCTAGAGGAGAAAGCAGGAAAAGACCTCTCTGACCTCAGCCATAGCAATCTCTTACTCGACACATCCCCAAAGGCAAGGGAATTAAAAGCAAAAATGAATTACTGAGACCTTATGAAGATAAAAAGCTTCTGCACAGCAAAGGAAACAACCAACAAAACTAAAAGGCAACCAACGGAATGGGAAAAGATATTTGCAAATGACATGTCAGACAAAGGGCTAGTATCCAAAATCTATAAAGAGCTCACCAAACTCCACACCCGAAAAACAAATAACCCAGTGAAGAAATGGGCAGAAAACATGAATAGACACTTCTCTAAAGAAGACATCCGGATGGCAAACAGGCACATGAAAAGATGTTCAACGTCGTTCCTTATCAGGGAAATCGTCATTCCTTATCAGGGAAATACAAATCAAAAGCACACTCAGATATCACCTCACACCAGTCAGAGTGGCCAAAATGAACAAATCAGGAGACTATAGATGCTGAAGAGGATGTGGAGAAACGGGAACCCTCTTGCACTGTTGGTGGGAATTCAAATTCGTGCAGCCGCTCTGGAAAGCAGTGTGGAGGTTCCTCAGAAAATTAAAAATAGACCTACCCTATGACCCAGCAATAGCACTGCTAGGAATATACCCAAGGGATACAGGAATACTGATGCATAGGGGCACTTGTACCCCAATGTTTTTAGCAGCACTCTCAACAATAGCCAAATTGTGGAAAGAGCCTAAATGTCCATCAACTGATGAATGGATAAAGAAATTGTGGTTTATATACACAATGGAATACTACGTGGCAATGAGAAAGAATGAAATATGGCCTTTTGTAGCAACGTGGATGGAACTGGAGAGTGTGATGCTAAGTGAAATAAGCCATAGAGAGAAAGGCAGATACCATATGGTTTCACTCTTATGTGGATCTTGAGAAACTTAACAGAAACCCATGGGGGAGGGGAAGGGAAAAAAAAAGAGGTTAGAGTGGGAGACAGCCAAAGCACAAGAGACTGTTAAAAACTGAGAACAAACTGAGGGTTGATGGGGGGTGGGAGGGAGGGGAGGGTGGGTGATGGGTATTGAGGAGGGCACCTTTTGGGATGAGCACTGGGTGTTGTATGGAAACCAATTTGACAATAAATTTCATATATTGAAAAAAAAAAACCACACTGAGATACCACCTCACACCAGTCATAGTGGCTAAAATGAACAAATCAGGAGGCTATAGATGCTGGAGAGGATGTGGAGAAATGGGAACCCTCTTGCACTGTTGGTGGGAACGCAAACTGGTGCAGCTTCTCCGGAAAACTGTGGAGGTTCCTCAAAAAATTAAAAATAGAACTACCCTATGACCCAGCAATAGCACTGCTAGAAATTTACCCAAGGGGTACAGGAGTGCTGATGCATAGCGGCACTTGTACCGCAATGTTTATAGCAGCACTCTCAACAATAGCCAAATTATGGAAATAGCCTAAAAATCCATCAGCTGATGAATGGATAAAGAAATTGTGTCTCATATACACAATGGAATACTACTTGGCAATGAGAAAGAATGAAACATGGCCTTTTGTAGCAACGCGGATGGAACTGGAGAGTGTTATGCTAAGTGAAATAAGTCATACAGAGAAAGACAGTTACCATATGTTTTCACTCTTACGTGGATCCTGAGAAACTTAACAGATGACCATGGGGGAGGGGAAGGAAAAAACAAACATTAGAGAGGGAGGGAGCCAAACCAATAGAGACTCTTAAAAACTGACAATAAACTGAGGGTTGATGTGGGGTGGGAGTGACGCGAGGGGTGATGGGCACTGAGGAGGGCACGTGTTGGGATGAGCACCGGGTGTTGTATGGAAACTAATTTGACAATAAATTTCATATTAAAAAAATAAGAAATAAAATGTAAAAAAGCACAGACTGGGCCACTTATAAATAGCAGAAGAATTTTCTGCATGGTTCTAGAGGTTGGAGGTCCAAGATGGAGATGTGATTTCAGTCAGGATCTGGTGAGAGACCTCTCTGAGTTGCAGGCTGCTGACATCTGGCTGTGTCCTCACATGGTGGAAGGGATGAGTCAGCTTTCTGGGGCCTCTTGTAGAAGGGCACAGTTCTCCTTCATATGGGATCTACCCTCTTGACTGACTCACCTTCCAAAGGCCCCAGCTCCTGAAACCATCCTCTTGGGCACGAAATTTTCAATATATAAAACCTGTTGGGGGACACAAACATTCAGACCAAAGCAGACACTGGCCCTCCTTAATACTGTCCTAGTTCTTATACCCGGCTAGATCTGGCCCTTTGTGACCCTTGGATGTTTTATTATCACCAGTGAAAGTGATGTCAGGGTCATACATATTAATGTTTACTTCTGATACATCGGTTTATTTCCTTTACAATAATTTACTGCCAAAAAAGAGAAATAACTATACTGAAAATAACACAGTTCCCAAGTTTCTAGCATTTATTATGGCTGATGTCTTTCCAAAGTGAAGTCGAAATTTGGGGAATGTCTTCATTGTGCTTCTCAAATGGATTACTATGCAAAAAAAAAACCCAAAACAAACAAAGAAAACAAAACAAAGCAAAACCCAGAGGTCGTCTCACACAATGGAGAAAGAGGGAGCCACAGGTGCACTGGGGGAAAGCTCCAGACCCCTGACATTCCACTGCTATGGTGGTACCATGGAGTTTAATGGGGGTAGGCCAGCCCATGAAAGTGCTTGACCACCACATCACTAGAAAATCAGATGCCATCCTTAGGTTGTGTAACCAACCCATAGGTTTTCCTTATTGCTCTGTCAGAATGTGACAAAACACTTTCAAGGAAGTTGGCTCCTCTCTTCAAATCAGCCATGCTCTAGTCCGGAGGTTTGGATGCAACAGGAGGCACCTACTGACCTGGCCCAGGGTCAGGGGCTGGAAGGTAGGTGGTGTTGGCGGGAGGGGGGTGCAGCTCCACGTGGAGAAGGCGGGGGGGACCCCTAGGGCCATCCCAGTTCCACGTGGATTAGAAGGGCCCGCCATGCCACTAGTTCCTGGGGCGCCAGAGTGGGAGATGCAGGTTGGACTTCGGGGTTGTGGTGAGCTGTGGTCAGGAGGCCTGAGGGCCCTGGTGGCCCTTGCAGTGAGCTGGGCTCGGTGAAGTGCCGCTGGGCGGAAGTCCGCCATTAATCTCCGTCTTTAGGGTCCTCAGCAGCCCTGCGGAGCTCACACGGGGGCTCTGAGCAAGGGGGGAATCCCTTCCGTAACCCTGCAACTCGGGAACCCGAGGGGGCCGGGGTTGGGGGGACGGCCGCTGTCCCCAGCTCTGCCTCCAGGGCGGCGCGTGCATGAGCACGCACTTTGGGGCTGACTTTAACCCGTCATTCTTTCATTTCACGTTGTCTCGTGACCACATGTCCACACACGCCCTCCAATTGTTGTTTGCTTCTGTCTTGTTTGCATGTAGAAATGGGAAGTTAAAATAAATATAAGTATTATGGCTTTTAAATTCTCATACGGAAATGTATGCTCGAATCAAAGGAAGGCTTTGACATCCACGGGTAAAAAAGCTCTACTTGGGACATGGCGAGGGCGTGTTAGAAGGAGTAGCAGAGAGAGCAGGGTGTGGCACGTGGCCCCGCACTTGTGTCTGTCTCAGAGCCATCCCCTATGCACCTGCTCCAAGAGGTGGGGCCAAAAGGGGTTCCGTTTCTTTATTGACATTATCACATTAATGTTCATCTTGATAGCTTTCGTGTATGATGAAATAATATGATGAAACCACTTTGTAGGTTGAATTCAATAAAACTGTGATACAGAATCATCAAATCCAAGAGGAAACTTTTCATAATAGTAAATACTCATAAATTAAAAAAAAAAGATTTCATAAACAGGTACATTTCACACTCATATATACTCCACAGGTATTATTCACAATAATAAATACTGCACATCATTGTGTGTATATTCCTGGGAGCTAGTTGAAGTATAAGGTAGGATATGATTAGATGCCAGTTACAAAGTGAAAATGTGGAAAGATACCAATATCTATAGATATAGATATATATCTACATCCATAGATAGATAGAGAGAGATAGAGAGAGATAGATAGAGATAGGTAGGTATAGATATTGATATCTTTCCACCTGGTTCGGTTTCTCTTGAGAACCTTAGTACAGTCAGACCTACTGAGAAAGTCCACATCCCCAGGCCCAGGTGCACAGGCCATGCTTAAGACTCAGGCTGGACCACAACAGACATATGTGCTGCCCTGCCCCCACACGCCATAGGAGCAATGATTGATAAGCACCAGCCATCCATCACGGGCCTGGAGAGACTCTGGGAAGCAGAGTGTGTAGGGATGACTGGAAGCTGAAGGTAAACGGGATGAGAACACTGAGTAAAACTACATGGCATCTGAGTGCCCACACTAAGCTCAAGGCACCCTAGAGAAATATGGGGCCTTAGCTGCTCCATCGATAATTGTAGCAACAATCCCAACTGGTCCAACTCCCTGTGGGCTGACTCAAATCCCACCCTAACAGCCTGATGGAGGACAAGGGATTCTGTATCTAGGCATCAATATTATTTATTTCATTTGCTACTTTCCTCCTATGTCTACAATTTAATAAAATTATGAAACTTGTTTTAAAAGCAGGAGAACAAAAATAAAACACAATCAACAGGGTAGACTCACAAAAAGTCCAGAAACTGAACAGGGATTTTAAAATAACAACAAGGACTGAATAAAAACTGGACAACATGAAATAAAAGATGGGGAAATTTCAACAGACAGATGAAAACCATAAGAATCAAACATACATGGTAGAAGTCAAAAGCACTATCAGAGATGAAGTGTTCCCTAGCAGGTACATCAGTCAACACAGTTGACTCAACATGAGTCAGTGAATTTGAAGAAGAGAGAATAGAAATTCTTCAAATGAAAACAAAAGTTAAAAATGAGTGAGAAAAAGAAAAAGAGAAGAGAGTATCCGGGAGCTGCAAAGCAAATCAAACAGGTTAACACACATGTATCTGAAGTACCAGAAGAAGAAAAAAAGAGAATGAACAGAAGAAACATTTGAAGATAATGGTTCAGACGTTTGTAAAAACAAGGGAAGACACCAAGACACAGATCCAAGAGTCCCAGAGAAGCTTGAGCAGGATAAATACAGAAACAAACAAATAAAAATCCAGGCACTTCATACTGAAACTGCTAAAACCCAAAGATAAAGAGGAAGACTTAAAAATAACTGGAGTATAAAAGGCACATTATATTAGAGGAATAAAGATTGTAATTACAGATGATTCCTTGTCAGAGCTTGCAACCCAAAAGACAATTGACTGACATCTTTATATTACTGAAAGAACAAAAGTGTCAGCCCAGAATTCTCTAATATTAAAAAAAAATAAAAATAGCTTTCAAATATAAAGGTGAGCTAAAGCCTGCCTCACAGAAGCTGAGCGGATTCACTGTTGACTTACCTGTGCTACAACAAATATTGGAGGAAGTTCCTCATCCAGAAGGAATGAAGGTGATACCAGACAGAAATTTGTATTTACCTAAAGAAATAAAAAGCTCCAGAAATGGCAAAAAGGAAGATAATACAAAAGACATTTTGTAGCTTACATTTTATAGCTCTAAAAGATAATTGTCTAAAACAAAAATAGTAATAGTGTATGGAGGGACCTACAACGTATGTGAAAGTCAGGCATGACAACACCCAGGAGGCAGAAATTGTTAAGTACACTAGTGTAAGTTCCTTAAACGACATGTGAAGTGGTCTAATAGTACTTCCATGTAGACTGTGATGAATGGTCTAAACACCCCGGAATAAAAAGCAGGGACTGTAGGACTGGATTAAAAAGTAAGGCCAACCACATGCTATTTAAAAGAAACTCACTATAAATATAACAAGTGCATTACTTTTTTATCGGTGCCTAACAAATGACCTCCAACTTAGCAACCTGAAACAACATATGCATATTGGCTCCGTCTCTGGGGGTCTGGAGTCTAGGCAAGGCCTGATTGGATCCTGTGCTCAGAGTTGCTTGAAGCTTCAGTCAACGAGTCAGCTGCTCAGTGGTGTCCTCTGTGGAGTCCAGGGTTTTTTTCCAAATTCACTCAAGTTGTTGGCAGCATTGAGTTGCTTGTGGTTGTAGGACTGAGTTCCTCCTCCCAGAGGGTCACCCTGGCTGTCCCTCTTGATAGGCAGTTCTCAATACAGATATTCAACATGGATATTCTCTCCAGTGGGAGAATCTCTTGCTTTTAAATATTTTTTGATTAGGTCAGACCCACCTGGTATAATCCCACCTCCCTTTTTCCCCTAAAGTTTATTTATTATTTTGAGAGAGCCCGAGATAGCACAAACGGGAAGGGGCAGAGAGAGAAGGCTAGACAGAATCCCAAGCAGGCCTTCCACTGTCAGCATGGACCCCTACTCAGGACTCAGACTCAGGAAACCATGAGATCATGACCTCAGGCAAAGGAAACCAATAGTCAGATGCTTGACCAACTGAGCCACCCAGGCACCTCATTAGCATTTTTTTGAAAGACATAGAGAAGGATACAAAAGGTGACTCTCCTCTCTCTGGCTCAGAGGAGAAAGTGCTGATCCCTCCACCTTCACCCCAGGGAAGCAGAACCTCTGCTGCAAGCCCTTCATAAATGATCTCCTCATGAAAGACAGTGATTGATCTGTTTCAGAATGTGAGAATGTTAGGATAGTTCAGTAGACCACTTTTTCCTGTTATGTTTTATTTTTTAAAAACATGAAACAGATGGTACTTTCTCTGTCTTAGCTTACTGGGGCCAGACGTGACCCACACTTTTGGTCCCTTATTCCATTCTGTATACACAGCAAAGATATTCTTTCTGGCAGGTCCCAGCTGAGTCACCTTCTTGGACAGTAAATCTGGTTGTCAGATGGCCCCAGGGTGTGCGACTAGCTCTGTTCCATTCAGGGAGAAGAATAAAGTTTTCCAGCTTTGGGTTTTGGCCCCTGCTCTGGTCTCCACTCCCTCTTTATTAGGGAGTCCTAGACTTTGGATAGAAATCTGGCATTTTGCCTTATTTGATTTAGTTCTTTGCATGTATACTTGAGAATCTTGGAGACGAGGAGTCTTCCGTATTCTGAATCTAGCTGGTAACATTTGGAACGAGGGAAATGCCTTGAATATGATTGAAATGACTTTGTCCCTTTCAAATGTGAGATGATTTGCTACTGGGTGGTCACTCTGAAGGTATGGTCCCAGAAGAGCAGCATGGGCAACACCTGCGAACAACACAACGTGTAGGGAATACAGATTCTCAAGCTCCACCCCGACCCTACTGAATCAGGCTTTGTACTTTAACAAGCCTTCCCAATGGCTCTGATACATGCTAATGCTTCACACAGTATAGAGAAAAACCTGAAGAAACAGCTTCTAGACTAAAAAAAGAAAAGAAAAAGAAAAAAGGATTTGTGAAAACATGACAGCCTTGTAATGCAGGGTGTTGGTGTTTCTTTACAAGGGATTGCCTATAGTCTAGCACTTGTCCAATTTACATGACAAAGCCCAGGGCTCCCTTGCTGCCCAATAGAATTTTATATGGTAGATGTCCAGATGACAGAAGTTGAGAACACTCTGTCTTCTTCTAGGGGAAAGAAAACAGAGAGGAAGAAAGAATAAACCAATGAGACATGTGTCCCAGATTCCACCTCTCCAGGTTCAGAAAGCAAGAGGTATATTGTCTTTTCCTCAGTTCATGGAGGAATGAAGAAGCATGAAGAATTGTATGAAAATTTGGTTGGGAGATTGTCAAGGGAATTCACCATGACGGTGAGAACGAGGTAGCTGTGCAGCATCTATGTTTAATTTTGCTATGTAGGCTGTTCCCCGTGTACTCCACACTGCTCCACAAGAAGCAATTGACTTAAAGTCTAAGGGACTCATTTCCATAAGCCTGCCCAAAGCATTTTTCCTACAAAAGCAACTATTAACTCAAGAGGAATTAAAAATAGAATTAAAATCTCCCTATCTCATTGTCCTTTCTCACAAATCTGTATCAGAGAATTGGTGCTTAAGAAAATGTGCACACCAATGAGAAAGAATGAAATCTGGCCCTTTGTAGCAACGTGGATGGAACTGGAGAGTGTGATGCTAAGTGAAATAAGCCATACAGAGAAAGGCAGATACCATATGTTTTCACTCTTATGTGGATCCTGAGAAACTTAACAGAAACCCATGGGGGAGGGGAAGGGAAAAAAAAAAAAGAGGTTAGAGTGGGAGAGAGCCAAAGCATAAGAGACTCTTAAAAACAGAGAACAAACTGAGGGTTGATGGGGTGTGGGAGGGAGGGGAGGGTCGGTGATGGGTATTGAAGAGGACATCTTTTGGGATGAGCACTGGGTATTGTATGGAAACCAACTTGACAATAAATTTCATATATTAAAAAAAAGAGGGAAAAAATAAAAATAAAAAAAATAAAACAGGTCTTTTGGAAACAGCCTAAAGATGGATCTTGTTTTCTTATTCATTCTGTTAGCCTATGTCTTTTGACTAGAGCATTTAGTCCATTGACATGTAGAGTGAGTACTGAAAGATATGAATTTATTGCCATTGTGTTGCCTGTAGAGTTTGAGTTTCTGGTGATGTTCTCTGGTCTTTGTTGCTTTTGTCTTTTTTGCTTTGGTTCACCTTTTCTCCCCTGAGAGAGTCCCCCACACAATTTCGTTCCAGGCTGGTTACTGGTCACAAACGTCTGTAGTTTTCCTGTGTCTGGGAAACACTTTATCTCCCTTTCTATTTTGAACGAGCAGCCTTGCTGAATGAAGAGCTTTGGGCTGCTTATTTTTCCAGTTCAGCACATTGAATATATCCCGCCACTCCTTTCTGTCCTGCCAATTTCTGTGGATAGGTCTGCTGAGAACCTGATCTGGTTGCACTTGTAGGGTAAGGGCTTTTTTCCTTTGCTGCTTTCATAATTCTTTCCTTGTCTCTTTATTTTGTGAATTTGAATATGAAATGATATGTTGATAGTTGGTTTTTTCTTGAATCTGATGGGAGTTCTCTGTGCTTCCTGGGTTTTGATGTCTGTCTTTCCTCAGGGTAGGAAAGTGTTCTGGTATGATTTCCTCACATAAACCTTCATCTCTGTGTTCTCTGTCTTCATTTTCTGGGACCCCTATTATTCAGATGTTGTTCCTTTTTAATGAGTCACCACATTCTCTAAATCTTATATCATGCCCTTTGCCTTAGTTTCCCTCTTTTTTTTCCTGCTTCATTAACCCCCATAAGTTTGTCCTCTGCATCATCGATTCCCTGCTCTGCTGCATCCATCCTTGCCACCGTGGCAACCATATGAGATTGCATCTCAATTCTAGCATTTTTAATTTCATGATGGCAAATTTTACTTCTTTTATCTCCACAGAAAGGGAATCTATGCTTTTTTCAAACCCAGCTAATATTCGTATTATCGGGACTCTAAATTCTGGTTCAGACATTTTGCTTATTTGTTGGGAGCATTTCCTCCTGTCCTTTCTTTTCAGTGAATTCCTTCATTTTGGAAGAAGTAAAGGAATTATTTAAAAATTTTAAACAACACACAAAAAAATCAAATGAAGGATGCTAGATCCTAGGTGTGTTTTGGTCTGGTTGTTGAAAGAAGCTTGACAGAATAGAGAAAAAAGGGAAAGAAGGGGGGAAAAAAGGAAATAAAAAGTAGGAAAACATTTGATAATTAAAAACATGCAACCTTCCTTTGTCTCCAGCATCCATCCACTCCCCACTTCTACACTATCTGCGACCAAGCCATGAGGTGGCACCTCCTTTCTGAATTTCATCTCAGAAGGGGCTGTGTTTCCAAACCCCTCATTTCTGAGGTCCCTTAGTCGTGGACCCACTCCAACCCTCCGTGGGAGGGTCTTGCCAAGCAATGGCCAGGTGCTCGCCACCCCTAGGAACGCTCATGGGACCACCTGCTGCAGATGCCCAGAGCCTACAGCCAGGTACCAATGTGCCCCACAAGACTTTCACCCAGTCATGTAGCAGCAGCGTCTCAGGGATTGTGGTAAATCACAACACACATCTGGTGCCAGACTTCACTGCCCCATAATGCCTTTATTCTAAAACCAACAAACAGCTGTTCTCCAGGGTCCACTGGGACACTTACCTGTGGGGAGGCCACACGACCTCTACCAAATGTTCTCTTAGCAGGGGAACCGCTTCTCCCCACGTGGCCCTCGGAGCCCTCGGACCTCGCTCCTGGGGATTCACCCTTCCCACCAGATCACCACCAGGTAGCGAGGCACAGAGTTTCCAACTCTGGGCTCCCTTGTTTATAGGGCCCGTCTTCTTAATGGTATTGAAAATCTACTTTCTCCTTTCTTGCTTTCTTGTTCAGTCCCTTTTGGGTGTTTCCACTCTTTCTCTTTCTCTACAGTTGCCTTTTGGGGCAGTGTTTTCCTGTATTCTACCCCCTGTTTCTGTCCTATCTCCACAAGCAAAAACAACTCCCTATCCTCCATGGCTTCTCTCTCCCCCAAATCACCTCTCGTGCTGTGTACCTGCCAAGTTCTCTGGCTCAGGTTATGCAGATTGTTATGTTGATCCTCAGATAAATTTTCTAGTGTGAAAAATGCTTTTGTGCTGATCCGGCTGAATTTCAGGAATGAGAGAAGCAGAAAACTTCCATGCTACTCCATCGTCTTGGTCCCTTCTCCTGGAGAGAAGGGATTGTGAGGGATTGTGAGCTTCTTTGTGGTGTGCTTCCTTTATCCTCGAGATTAATTAAAAGTACAGTCTAAACTCATGGGTGTTTGAGGAAAACTGGGAGAGGTATATGTCCCTTTGGGCAAAATGGCTTTGAGCCTAGACAAGCCAATGTCAAGATGGCAGAGTGAGGAGAGTTGCCATAAGTCACATATGACCACCAGAACATATTGGTAGAACATGCAAATGTGCTTTGGGAAGCCTTCACATGGATTATGTGAGAAGTACCAAATAGAAAAGTAGAAAACAGATAGAGACACCTCCTACTCTTATCCATATATTAAAGGGGATTTTTGCTCCAGGAAAACCAGAAAGGCCTCTAAAGCCTTGGTTACACATAATTTCTATCAGTCCATAATGAATGAATCCAACGAGAAGGTGGTGTTTGACTGGCAGAGAGGTTGAGAATGTGGCTGGGAATTTCCAAGGAAAAGGAGGAGAGATGTGTTGAGGGTAGACCAAGACTAGCTCTGAAATCATCTTGAACTGTTACCAAAAAGTGAAACTCACACCTGTAGTCTTAGAAGAAGTGGCAAACGTAGGGCACCTGGGTGGCTCAGTCCGTTGAGCATCCCACTCTCAGTTTCAGCTCAGGTCATGATCTCATGGTTTGTGGGTTTGAACCCTGCGTCAACTCTGCACTGATGTGTGGAGCCTGCTTGGGGTTCTCTCTATCACTGCCTCTCCCCTGCTCATGCCTCTAAATAAAAAAATAAATTTGAAATAAAAAAATAAAGAAAAAGAAATATCAAAGGTATTTTCCAAGAAGAAGTGGACTGAAAATTTATAGAAATATGACAGAACAGAAAACTTTTATTATAATACCAACTAGCAAGCAGTTCAGCTGGGAGAGGGTGGTATGTGCAGTAAGTTATGAAGGTCTGAGGTGGTGGAGGTGAAGTGGCAACAGTTAGTTTCACATGAAAAGGAGAGAACTGGTTATTCAGCAAATATGTTGCATTGAAGTCTGTCAAAGAGTTGCTGTAGATATATCTGAATACAGCAAACCGTTGTTGTCTTCTGTGTTGAATCTCCGTCTTTCAACTGCTCTTTCTGGCATTTCACTTAGTTGAGTTGTGAGAGGTCTATTTTCCAGACAACTCTTTGTTCTTCAGTGGGCAGCTGATAAGGAACAACTTGAGTCCCTCTGTAAAAATGTAACTAAATAAATTTCCATTCATCTGGAAAGAATTCTATAAGCATCTCCATCAATAGACTACCTAACACGAAGAACCAATCTTTGTAACAAACCATATGGGTAAGGTGATTGCTGGGTCCTAAAAGCAAAAATAAGTGAGTAGAAGCAACAAAGGGAGAGGATCCACCAATCTAGAAGGAATCTAGATTTCACTTGGGACAAATAGAGAAATTTTGGGGTCATCTTCTTAGAAGAGCATCAATACCTTCTACTCTGGAGTTCCACAAATTGAGAATGCGTCCCTCCCCTGGTAAGTCAATCAAACATCACCTCTCGTGTTGTGTACCTGCCAAGTTCTCTGGCTCAGGTTATGCAGATTGTTATGTTGATCCTCAGATAAATTTTCTACCAATCACCACCAGTGAATCTGATTATACCCCTTCGTCCTGAGAGTTTGAGAGACAGAATCAAGAGTGCTTCAAGGTTGGTGAATGAGTTCTGGGGTGGGGGCTTGGCAGGGCCAGCGGAAAATGTGTAGCAAATAAGGAGATCTTCTCATTCAGGTTAATCTTCCATAAACAGGTGAGAGAAGATAGGAAAAACCATCTGTAGAGCTTTCATGATCAAGTCAACTATCTTATACTGATTCTCATCTCTGTGTTTTTGCAGCCTTTCAACATATAATGCGTCTTTCTCAGCCAATTCCCTCTCCATTTGTTCCATTTGTCTCTGCTGCTCCAGTTTATCCTCCAGCTTTCTGATTTTGTCTTCAAACTCCTTTCTTATCTGCACTCTCTCTCTCTCTAGCTCTGCTGCGTAAAATTCTTGCATTTCTTGCATTTGTTTCTGAATCTCGTTGTCAGCCTCTTGGTACATCTTGTTAGTGTAGCATCTTCCTTCATTCTCAGCCACAATGCGCTGGACCAAGGTGAGCAGCTGATTTCTCTGGGCCTCCTGCTCAGCTCCTGTCGCCTGATTGTTGAACAGGCAGTAGCGATCACCAAACTTGCCCACCAACTCTTGGATATCTTTGGGTTCTTTCTGTAAGTAATCATGGAAATTTATGCCATCCAAGTCATCTTTCCGGGTGAATAAGAGAATCATGTATCTCCTAGCTCTGAGTCCAAACATTTGCAGGATCTTCTCCGTGGCTTTTCGCTCTTCCTTTGTGTACCGGCCCAGCGGGACCACCAGGAGCAGAGCATGAGGCCCTGGGGAGGTCAGGAAGATGCAGTGAGCAATCTCCTTGCAGGTGTCAGCATCCTGTACCTCGGTGTCGAAAATGCCAGGTGTGTCCACAACCACAATTTCTCTTCCCTGCCACCTGCTGCTCCCTTTCTTACAGGTCTTGGTGACTGATATTGCCGCAATGCTGGAACGAAACGCTTTCTCTCCAAGGATGCTGTTGCCTGTGGCACTTTTCCCTGCTCCAGTCTTACCCACTAAGACAAGTCTCAGCTGTGAATCTCTGCCATCTTGGTTTCTAAGCCCTGGGACATCAGGAAACAAAAGCCACAGCATTAGGATGGTAATCCAGCTGCTTCTCCTGCATGGCCCCCCATTTCCCCTCACACACATCCCTCCTCTGTAGCCGCACACCCCCCCCCCATAAGTGACTGCGGCACTCCCAGAACTCTATAGAAGGCCCTTCTAGAGAAGCCTATTTGAAGTCTACAGAAAGCCTGACGTTCTCTTACAATACTTGGGGAATGCCAAGTACTTTCCAGGATTTCCTGGAGCTTCTTACTCTTCCTTTTTGTAGCTAAGTAGCCCACAGAAGAGGAAACAAAATATTATAGTTTACAAAGAGAATTCTGAGCTGCTGCTGCTGGTAGCTATTCCTCATAAGAGCAATGCAGCAAGTAACACAAAATCTGACTTTGAGGCATCTCAGTGGGAGACTCCCCTCCCCATTTATATTCAGAATGGAACTTTGCTTCTCCCATTAAGAAGCCAGCTAGGCAGGTTACACAAGCCAACCCATCCTTGCAGGGTACAAAAGGGATGCTTGTGTGGAAAGACCAAGTGTCTTTTTCTATTTCCTGTGTGCAACCATTCTGTCAGGGATTGTGACAGGAGAGAGAACAATAAAATTTACATTTAAAGTTAAAAACCTTAGGTTAAAAACCTTAGCTTAGAGTCCAGTGAAGTTTTCATATTCTTAATTAAGACATTAAAGAGTTATAGACAGGAAATACCAACAGATCTCTAAAATTATTATAAAATCTCTTGATACATAAAAAATAAAAGAAACAGAGCCCCTGGGTGGCTCAGTCAGATGAGCATTGGACTCTTCATATTGGCTCAGGTTGTGATTCCAGGGTCGTGGGACTGAGTCCCACATCAGGCTGCACACTGAGCATGGAGTCTGCTTAAGATTATCTCTCTCTATTCCTCTCTATCTCTCCCTCTTCCCCTGTCCCTCTCCCTCTTTCTCTCTTAAAAAAGTTGAGGGGCGCGTGGGTGGTTCAGTCAGCTGAGTGCCCGACTTCAACTCCAGTCATGATCCCACTATTTATGGGTTCCAGCCCCCCATCGGGCTCTTTGTTCACAGTTCAGAGCCTGGAGCCTGCTTTAGTTTCTATGTCTCCCTCTCTCTCTCTGCCTGTCCTCTGCTCACTCTCTGTTTCTGTCTCTGTCTCTGTCTCTCTTTCTCTCTTTCTCTCAAAACTAAATAAACATTAAAAAAATTCTTTGGGGAGCCGCCTGGGTGGCTCAGTGGGTTAAGCGTCCGACTTCTTGAGGTCTATGAGTTTAAGCCCTGCACCAGGATCTGGGCTGACAGCTCAGAGTCCGGTGCCTGGTTCAGATACTGTATCTTCCTCTCTCTCTCTCTCTGCTCCCACTCTGTCTCTCTGTCTCTCTGTCTGTCTCTCTTAAAAATGAATAAATATAAAAGAAATTTCTTAATGAAATAAAAAATGGATACAGTTGAGAGCATCAGTAGAGTTATATTTTCTTAGCTTCACTAGATTAAGCGTTCTACTTCCTAGGAAGTTGACAGATAATACCAGCTCAGCACAGCAATTCTCACATTTTTCAGAATAACTGTGACTTCAGTTAAACAACAAATCATCTATACAACTGTTATGCATTTGTATTCAGTAATTCATTGCATACCTCCTTATGGTGTCTATACAGTCTCTGTCTTCAGGATTTGTTAAACACAGAACTCCCCACCACCACCACCACCCTATAGAACATAGGTGGAAATCACATTTGAAAGCCTGTACCTCTGAGGAGACAGACCCTGACAGCACAACCCTAAGTGAGGCTGATTCCTGCATGGGAAATCCTGTATTATGGCCATCCTTTTATGCTTGAACATAATGCGTATGTTATCATACTCACAACATTAGAGACACTATTATAAACAGCATTTTATTTGTCAGAGACAGCAACAGCATTGATCCAGTCCCTTAGACCCAAAATCTAGCAACTGCCCTTGATTCTTCCCTTCCCTTGCCTTCCCTTGCCTTCCCTTCCCTTCCCTTGCTTTCCCTTTCCTTTCCATATCAGCACATTCTCTGAGCTCCACCTGCAAATCTGTCTACTTTTCTCCCTCCACTTTGAAGGCCACCACACTAGCTCCCACTACCATCAGCATCCAGGCCTCCAGAGTCTCCCAGCTGTTCTCTCTGCTTCCATTTGGCCCCATTCCATCTACTCTGTCAATTGGAATACTCTTTTAAAAATGCCAGTGGAGGGGCGCCTGGGTGGCTCAGTCGGTTAGGCGGCCGACTTCGGCTCAGGTCATGATCTCGCGGTCCGTGAGTTCAAGCCCTGCGTCGGGCTCTGTGCTAACGGCTCAGAGCCTGGAGCCTGTTTCGGATTCTGTGTCTCCCTCTGTATGACCCTCTCCCGTTCATGCTCTGTCTCTCTCTGTCTCAAAAATAAATAAAGGTTAAAAAAAATAATAAAAAAATAAAAAATAAAAAATAAATAAAAAATAAAAATGCCAGTGGAGCAGAGGAGAGATATTGCAGAAGCTCCAGCTCTGGGTTCCACAAAATCTGTAGTTGGTCTCCACCTCCTTCCGAGGATTAGCAAATCATCCCCAATGCAGAGTTCACACATGATAACCAGATCCCCGGCCTGAGACAGGTAGATTTCCAGAAACCGAGAACAATGAATACAGAATGGCTAAGATTATCAAAGGAAACATGTGGATGGGAGTTCAGATTATCATTTAGTTAGCATCCCTATGCAAGGCTGCAACTTTGGGACAGCCTGAGGGCATCTGCCTAGCGAGGAGGAGGGAAATCACGGGAGGAGAAACAGAAAGGCGTTTTACCCGGAGAGAGTGGACAGGGTGGACAGGAAAGAAAGAGCAGAGGAAATGAAGAGGAGATCAGATAGATACAGGGGTGGAAACATTTTGCTCCAGCCAGATGAGGGCTGGCTGTCAGCACAAGAGAACCCCTCTGCTCGCTGTCCTCCCCCACCCAGCCCGGGGGGACCCAAGCAGGATATCACCGATCTCACCACAGCTGCTCCTGGGGCCACCGGGGCTGCAGCACGGATCGCTGTTGGGGGTTGCCATTGCAGTGTGAATTCCTGCCATAGAGAAACAGAACGTGTGGTTTTAGGGAGGTGGATGGTACTGGAAGCCTCAACCTCATGTAGCCAACAGTTTCTTCTCTTCTGCACACTTGCCACTTGGTTTCCCTGCCCTATTTCCCAAGGCTTCTCTGCTCTCCACATTTGGGCTCATCTTCAGATTGTTCCCTTTTCTTCACACAATCATGCACTTCCGGTGGTCTGTTAGCACCCCTTCAGGGTGGCCTTCCCCTGGGATACTGAGGATTTACTGACAGACCCCTTCCACTCCCCTTAAGAAGCCAGACTTGCTTAAAAACCGCATTCCTTGCTAATAAATTCCTTTCTTTGTCTTCTCTTTTAATGCCCTTTCCCTGCCTTTAAAGACCTTTCTTCTGTAGCTCAGTGGAGCACCCCTCAATTTGCAGGATAGGATGCTGCCTGATTCATGAATCTTCCATAAAACCAATTTTTTGGCTGAATTTTGTTTCATAACAAAATTACTGGAGCAGACTTTGACTAGGATGGGCTGAAAATGCTCGTTGTTCAGGACAAGCTCTTCTGATAGGAAGCCATCAAAACAAATATACAACACTGTGAGCAAGACAGACCCTTCTCTTGTAAGAAGAGTTCTTTCTTTATCCCTTAAGGACAGGGAATAAGAAAGAGCTCCTTGTAAAGCGAGAAGAGAAAGCACAGAATTTTTAAAAATCATTTTTGGGCACAACGTTGGTGCTGGTGATGGGTGTTAGGGAGGGGGAGGATAACAGAAATAGGGAAACAAAAGGTATTTCGGTGTTTCATAAGGTCCTTCTAGCTTGTGGGCTCTCTCTTCAGTCTGAAGTTCTGTGCTATGTATCCGAGCTCAGATGTCAGATCAAAAGACTGCACTTCTGGGGTGCTGACCTTGGGTGGCTGGGTTCTCCTACTGCCTAATGAACAGGCATCCATTGGTCCCCAGCTCCTCCCCAACTGCCGAGGGTCACCTGGAGATGAGGGGCATCTCCCTCATCTTGCCTCCTAAAGGCATGGGGAAGTTCCTCTTCCCCAACTCTGAGTGAGGCTCAGAAAGGGGCAGCCCTGAGCAGGCAGACAGCTGGGTAGCAGAGCCTCTGATCCTGACCTGGGTGATGGCTTTGGGGCAAGGGACAGTGACCTGTGCTTCTTCATCTCCCATCTGCTCCTCCCCATAGAGCTCATTCTGTCTGCTCACCCAAGTCTATCCCTGAAAACTTCAAGTTTATTTATACTTTCTATTAATAATGAGGGGAATAACATTTGTACAAGTATTCTGTGGGCAGCAAGCCCTGAAAGACAATTGATTTGTAGGGCTCAGCCCTCAAAACAGATTACAACCTAAAGTCAGAAAAAAACAGGAAAAAGGAACCAACAAGAAAGACACAGTCTGAAAGCATGTTTGCCCGGAGGTTTAAAATGTACGTCCAGGGGAGAGGTCCCCTCTCCATCAAAATCACACATTACCCTTTGTTCCCTCCCCCAAATACCCCTTTTCTCTTACCTGGAAAGTTTTGGTCCTGCTCCCTTCTCTAACTTTGAAGCCAATGCTAAGCTAAGACGTTGAGAGAAAGGAGAGAGGATGTGAGAGGAGGAGCTGTACAAACTTGCTCATGCAAGAGACCTGCCCACTTCGTCATCTAGCCTCTCAGAACTTCCTGTAACTAATGATTTCATTTTTGCAGTACAATAAGTTAGCCATTAACCACATGGGCTGTTTACAACATGAAGTGTGATGAGTGTGAAGGCAGAAGTGAATTTTTAATTTTATTTCACCTGAATTAATTTGTAAAGGTTTTATTTTTAAATAATCTCTCCACCCAATGTGGGGCTCATACTCACAACCCGGAGATCAAGAGTTGCATACTCCACTGACTGAGCCAGCCAAGCACCTCTATTCGAACTAATTTAAAGTTAGACAACCACATCTGCCTTGTAGATACCATATTCATCCATGCAGACTCTACCAGGAAGGACAAAATAAGGGTTATGCTGTGACATTCTGGAAAAACTGCTGAGTCAAAACTAGAGAGCTGCCAGCTCTGAAAAGCCTGTGTTCCCTGACCCCACATCTCAGCACAACAGGGGTCTTTCAGACCAACGTCTGCTCCTACTGCTTAGGTCTATATCAGTGTAGGCAGCCACTATGTCCTCTCCTTCCTCCCTGGGACTAGGGGAGAGTTGTTATTTCCAAGGTATTATCTGGTTGAAGCCAGAGAGGGTAGCTTATCTTAACTAATTAGGATAGGTCCAAAGTTACCCTGTGAGATGGTGCTCAGACCATTTGCAATAGGCTAACCACTAACATCTGACTCTACCTGCCAGGAAAATGTAAACTGTGAGAGTATTGTCAAGGGGGGGAGGGGGTCCCAGTTCCCTAGAGACACGGATCCCATTATTTTTTTCTATATGTTAGTTTTCCAAGTATCTTTCTTTTCTTTTTTTTTTTTAAATTAATTTTAAAGTGGGGTGGTTGAGTGGCTCAGTCAGTTAAGCGTCTGACTTCAGTTAAGGTCATGATCTCACAGTCCCTGAGTTCGAGCCCCACATCAGGCTCTGTGCTGACAGCTCAGAGTCTCGAGTCTGCTTTGGATTCTGTGTCTCTCCCTCTTTGTATCTCTCCCACTTGCACTCCATCTTTCTCTTTAAAAAGTGAATAAACGTTAAAAAAGTTTTTAATTATTTGTAAAGTTTATATTTTGCTACTTGTTTTCTCAGTGCAGAGTCTGACACAGGGCTTGAACTCACAAACCATGAGATCATGACCTGGGCCCAAATCAACATTCCACATTTAACCCACTGAGCCACCCAAATGCCCCAACATGATTTACAATCATATAAAACTGGCCACAAGGTGTCACACTACCTGGGTCCGTGCCCTGTTACAATACGAATTTCTGTCTTTTCTCATCCACAGATGGAGTCTATTCCCTTGGAACTCAAGGCCTCAAAGGTTTTGCAGTTTGCCTTTTTACAATGTGAGCTCCTTTATGCATTTCTTGTTTCTGCTTTATAATTTGACACCTTTTTCAACCCATGTCCTCCTTCTCATGCATTTAAAAATATCTGTAACCCTCTACTAGAAATGACATAGTAAAGAGACGAGAGGATGATCCCTATGCACCTCACAGCTCAGTCCCTAGAAAGTCTGTAGTCTACCTTCCATGTTAATGTTACCAAGTTCCCACCCAGAACCTTCTCAACAGAACAAGCACGGTTGTTCTAAATTTACCTGTGCACAGCCACACTTCTTTCTTGTCTTCACCACAAGCATTTCCTGCCACATCTCCTTCTGTTTTGAGCACCTCACAGGATATAAGGCTAAAGTGCAAGGTCCTACCCAGACCTACCATGGAAGCCTAATTAAGGACTGGCTTGAGCTGAGTAAAATGACCAGGGCGGGCTGTCCCTCTTGACTCTGACGTTCAGAGTCTTGACAATGGAGCTTTTAAATTTTTTTTAACGTTTATTTATTTTTGAGACAGAGAGAGACAGAGCATGAACGGGGGAGGGTCAGAGAGAGAGGGAGACACAGAATCTGAAACAGTCTCCAGGCTCTGAGCGGTCAGCACAGAGCCCGACGTGGGGCTCGAACTCACGGACTGCGAGATCGTGACCTGAGCCGAAGTTGGCCGCCTAACCGACTGAGACACCCAGGTGCCCCCTGACAATGGAGCTTTTAAAAGCCCAAGCTGCTTATGGAAAACTTAATAGGTCCATTTATTACTGCTTATTTGAAATAATGACAACTGGTAATTTGAATTAGGATTTCTCTTTTTCCAAGTTGTGAATGGGCAAAAATGATGCCATGTAAGTAACATCAAAGTAGTTTGCACATTCTCTCTCACTATATTTTATTTCTATTCAACAAGAGATCGGGTATCTCAAAGTCAAGATGGCAAACTGGCCATACATGAACCATTGTGGAAAATGGATTAATAGAAACTGTAGACAACAGACATCCTCTCTTTCTGCAAACCCTCAGGAACCCATGTCATGGAGGGCTTGGGTGTATGAGCATCGGTGACGAGAGGTCTCGACAGGTTTCTGGAAGGCAGAGAGAATGTAAGACCTGAAACCACAAAACTCCAAGGAGAAAACAAGCAGCGAGCTCCTTCACATTCATCTTGGTGATGAGTTTTGCAAAAGTAGGCAGGGGGGGACTACATCCAACTACAAAGCTCCTGCAGAGCAAAGGAATCCTTCAACAGAATGAAAAGGTCAACCTACAGAATGAGAGAAAATCTTGGCAAATCATGTATCTGATAAGAGGCCCTGGGTCAGGGGGTCCACAGGCCACATGACCCCAGGGTAGGCTACAGAGGAGGCAGCCAACAACGTCACCAGGGAAACCCTGTGGAAGTGGAGCTTCAGAAATTTCAGCTGCTGTGGACGGGGCTGTGTGCAGTGATTCCATGATCTTTTCATTCCCCCTAATTCAGAACCCCACACTACAGGGGCACCTAGGTGGCTCAGTCAGTTGAGCGTGCCACTTTGACCCAGGTCATTATCTCACAGTTCACGAATTCGAGCCCCACATCTGGCTCTGTGCTGACAGCTCAGAGCCTGGAGCCTGCTTCAGATTCTGTGTCTCCCTCTCTCTCTTCCTCTTCCCAGCTCACACTTTGTCTCTCTCTCTCAAAAATAAATGAAAACATTAAAAAGATATTTTTTAAAAAATTTTAAAAAGAACCTCACACTTCAAAGTATCTCTCCCCAAGTGTGCAATTAGAGGGTTCTTCTTGAAGACTTAGAACATCTTTAGAGGAAGCCCTCTGCCAGCCGCCCTGTAGGGTCCCCTTGGTGGGACAACCTGCCATGCTCTGTCACCTCAGATGGAGCCTATGTTTACAACCCCTCACTGGTTACATGGAACTCCTTTTCTAGCGATTTATACTTAAATATGGCATCAAATATATAGCAGGGAGAATAGACACTTGAGGAAAGATTACAAGATAAAAGGGAGCAGGAAGAGACAGAGACAAACAGAAAAAAATCACCCTTACCGGAGACATTAAGTCAGAAAACAAAACAGGCCAAAACTAACCAAACACATGAAAATAGACTTCTCTTTTAGGTATCTAGATTATCAATCCTCCCAGTGAAATCAACTAAAAGTACTGAAAAGTATTACATATATTTTCTTAAAACCATGGGTGAACAGGCAAGAAGATAGCTGTCTCACACCTGGAGCTAATGGAGGTGGAAACCCAGACCAGTCGGGGAGGAGAGCAGCCAGCTGGCACCGGAAGGATATTTTAGCAACCTTGAAACCTAACCTTCACTTCTCAAAGCCACCCTGACATAAAAATGAGAGTCAAGGCCAGATCTGATTGGAGCGGGGAGTCTGCTGGGGGATTTTCACCACAAACCCCACTGGGTCCCTCCCTCAGTGAGGGGTGACTCAGAAACCCGTGGCTTCTGCTGAGGGGGTCGGATGATAGGTTTGAAAAAGAAAAAGGCAGAAAGCAACTTAAAGAGGCAAAGATGCTTTAAGAGAGAAATCAGAAGAGGATAGGGGCAGAGGATATCTTCGAAATGATAATAGTTGAATTGTTTCTGCACTGATTAAGTTCACCAATCCATACATTTGCAAACTCTAACAAATCACAAAGAAGATAATTAAGAAAGCATTCACACCGCAAACTGGTGCAGCTGCTCTGGAAAACGGTATGGAGATTCCTCAAAAAATTAAAAATAGAACTACCCTATGACCCAGCAATTGCACTAGTAGGTATTTATCCAAGGGATACAGGTGTGCTGTTTCAAAGAGACACATGCACCCCCATGTTTATAACAGCACTATCAACAATAGTCAAAGTATGGAAAGAGTTCAAATGTTCATCAATGGATGAATGGATAAAGAAGATGTGGTATATATATAGAGAGAGAGTGGAGTATTACTCAGTGATCCAAAAGAATGAAATCTTGCCATTTGCAACTACATGGATGGAACTAGAAGGTATTATGCTAGGTGAAATTAGTGAGTCAGAGAAAGACAAATATCATATGACTTCACTCATATGAGGACTTTAAGATACAAAACAGATGAACACAATGGAAGGGAAGCAAAAATAATATAAAAACGGTGCCCTCCCTTTTCTCCTCTGCCTTGTAATGGCTGCTCCCGAGACCCAGGGGGCTGCTGCCTGAGGGGAGGAGGACTGCAAGAGCAACCATAGAGAATCTGGGGGTGTCAGTTATGAGGTAAGGATTGTATCCTGGAGCTGCTTTCCCTGCCAGAAAGTCCAGGTGGCACCACCGCTTTAGAAGGTTCTCCATCTTGTGAGAACCTTGTATTTTCTGTGAAGAACATTTTCCTATGGATGAACAAGACAAACTTCTGAAGCACATGATTATTGAACATAGGATGGTCACAGCTGATGTCAAGTTGGTTGCTGATTTCCAAAGGTACATTTTATATTGGAGGAAAAGTTTCACTGAACAGCCCGTTACAGAGTTTTGTAGTGTGATAAGAATCAAATCCACAGCTCCACTTGAAGAAGAAGACAATTACTTTTTGTTATGTGATGTTTTACCAGAAGATAGAGTACTTAGAGAGGAACTTCAGAAACAAAGACTGAAAGAAATTCTGAAACAACAGCAGCAAGAAAGAAATGATAACAATTTTCATGGTATTTGTATGTTTTGCAATGAGGAGTTTTTCAGGAACAGATCTGTTCTTTTGAACCACATGGCCAGAGAACATGCTTTCAACATTGGCTTGCCAGACAACATTGCAAACTGCAATGAATTTCTGTGCACATTACAGAAAAAGCTTGACAACTTGCAGTGCTTATACTGTGAGAAGACCTTCAGGGACAAAAATACGCTTAAAGATCATATGAGGAAAAAACAGCATCGGAGGATCAATCCTAAGAACAGAGAATGTGACCGATTTTATGTCATCAATTATTTGGAACTTGGAAAATCGTGGGAGGAAGTTCAGTTGGAAGATGATCGGGAGTTGCTAGACCATCAGGAAGACGACTGGTCTGATTGGGAAGAGTGCCCTGACTCTGCTGTCTGCCTATTTTGTGAAAAGCAAGCAGAAACAATTGAGAAATTATGTGTCCACATGGAGGAAGCACACGATTTTGATCTCCTCAAAATAAAGTCAGAACTTGGATTGAATTTCTATCAGCAAGTAAAATTGGTCAATTTCATTCGAAGGCAAATTCACCAATGTAGATGTTATAGTTGCCATGTGAAATTCAAGTCCAAAGCAGAGTTAAGGACTCACATGGAAGAGACTAAACATACATCACTGCTTCCTGAAAGAAAGATATGGGATCAACCAGAGTATTATTTTCCAACCTATGAAAACGATATTCTACTATGTACACTGTCTGACAGTGAAAGTGACCTGACAGCTCAGGAACAAAATGGAAATATCACCATCATCAGTGAAGACACATCTAAACTGCATGCTTTGAAACAAACCAGTATTTTGAACCAGTTGCTACTACATGAGGGCTTGAAAAACTAGAAGAAAATGCCACAGAAGCAACTTTTAATGTTTTTCGCTTATGAGACAGACTCAGAAAAATTGTTTAAATTTGAACATCAGCAAAGGATTAGACCCTGGTGAAATAAAATTTTTCAAAAGTACTTTTTAAAAAATAAAGTGAGGACTTTTTGTATTTTTGGCTATGACGTTTTACTATGTAATCATTATAAATGATCTCATTTCATTAGACTAGGTTATCTATAATAAGGAAGACATGTGGAGTGCCTAGTTGGCTCAGTTGGTGGAGCATGTGACTCTTGATCGCAAGGTCATGAGTTTGAGCCCCATGTTGGATGTAGAGATTACTTTAAAAAAAAATTTTTTTAATAAGGAAGACATGCAAATCACAAATGAAGTGTTCAAATTATTGATAAAGTTTTTTCCTCTATCACCCATTCTCCTACAGACTGGTAGATGTAAGAAGTTCTATCCCTGTTGTATCACACCAGGCACGTAATATCCGTGTACCAGTTTTACGGATGTGAGAATTGACAGTCCACTCAGGCGTTGTCAGCCAGTGGATTCTTAGAAAGTTCCCCATCTGTCTTTCTTCTAACCAGTTTAGTATTCATTGGTAATTGTTACCTATTATTTTTTGTAATGGCTGCAAAAGATTTTTCTAATTCTATCATTTCTTTTACAGTGGGTTCTTTACACAGCATGTGTGCTATGGAGCACTGGAGTTTTAAGTTCTAGTTTTCAATTGTTAGTACCAGTCTGTGTAGGCAGTGCCCAAAGACTAATCTTGAAGTAATATAGACTGTCCAGAGTCTCAAGCCTAATCTCCTACCATATGATCCAAATTGACTGGATTTGTAAGTTATATAGGCTCTGACCATGGCTTTAGATTTCCAAGCCTCCAGCTTTGCAGACACCTGCACAAGGCTTTTATTAAAAACCAAGCAGAGAAATGAAAGCCCTTATTATAATGGAAAATGCTTAAATTAAAGACACAATTGATCTAAAAAAATAATAATAATATAAAAACGGGGGGGGGGAACCTAAGAGACTCTTAAATATGGAGAACAAACAAAGGGTTGCTGGAGGGGTGTGGGAGGGGGGATAGGCTAAATGGGTAAAATACATTAAGGAATCTACTCCGGAAATCATTGTTGCGCTATATGCTAACTAACTTGGAGGTAAATTTAAAAATAAATAAATTATTTTTAAAGAAAAGAAAGAAAGCATTCACACCTTAGCACATAGTAAAATTATATCCCATCAAAGCAGAAAGACTACCTTAAAGGGAGTCAGAAAGAACAGAGAGAGGACCTTTGAGGAAGAAATAGTTGGAGTTATGCTGATTTTTTTTAATTTATGTATTTTGAGAGATAGAGAGTGAGCAGGAGGGAGCAGGGGGAGAGAGAACCCCAAGCAGGCTCTGTGCTGTCAGTGAAAAGCCCACTGTGAGACTCAATCCCAAGAACTGTGAGATCATGACCTGAGCCCAGACCAAGAGCTGAACGCTTAACCAATTGAACCACCCTGGTGCCCCTCTTTTTTTTTAAGTAAGCTCTACATCCATTTTTTTTTAAGTAAGCTCTACACCCATCAACATGGGGCTCAAACCCATGACCCTGAGAGTAAGACTCAAACACTATATCAACTTAGCCAGTCAGGTGCCCAACAGAGGAGCCAGAAAACAGTGGAGGTAGGTTTTCAGTGTGCTGAGAGAAAATGACAGTCAACCTGAAATCCTAGTCTCAGAGAAAATTGCTGTCAAAACTAAGGGGAAAATACATACACCCATTTCAGGCAACACAGACTGAGATTTCTTGACACAATCTCTAGCACAATCTCGTTAGAGGAATTTGTAAAGAATGTATCTGAGGCAAGAGGAAAGTAATCCAGATAGTAAATCACAGGTAAAAAAAAAAAAAGTAAGTTTAAACAAATGCAAACTGTGTAAAATAATACTAATGCTTCCTAAGGTTTAATCGGGGAGAATGAGAAAATTAAATATTCAACAATAACAATATATAGATTGGGGTTGAGGGTGGGAATGGAATTAAAATGTTCTAATTTGTTGTATATGAAGAAGATTAAAACAGATTTCTCGAGATTTTGAGCAGTTAAGAATGTATGTTGTAATCACTGGGTGATTACAGGAAAAGCACACATAATTTCCAAACTAGTAGAGAAAAACACAAAATGTGAAAAAAAAATCCAAATCATTCAAGTTAAACCACACAGAGGAAGGGGAAGAAAAAGAAATACGGAACAGGTTGGACAAGTAAAAGCAAAGAGTAAAACTTTAAATATGCATCCCCATAAGTCACAAGTTTTAATTATGATAAATGCATAATATGCATTTATGTTATAATGATAATGTTTTCAGTTAAAAAAAAAATAAAGAGTTTTGGAGGGGACTGAAGAAGAAATCCAAGTCAAAAACGTTAAGTGAGGGAAAACTTGAAAACAAAAGTGTAAGTAAACCTACAAGCACATTCTAAACAAATAAAAACAGAATATCAAACTACATAGACTTTTCATTCAATAATTATCGAGAGCTTATCATGTGCCAGGCACTGTTCTGGGCAACTGAATACATCAGCAATGAGAGCTGGTAAGGATCCTTCCTTTCTGAATCGTTTAGTGGTCCTTGAAGGAGCAGAAAATGAACAAAAAACAAATTTGTAAATTACAAAAGATATGAGATGTTCTCTTGTAAAAGAAGGAAAATCACAGAGGCAGGGTAAGGAGGGGGGAGAGCAGAGAAGATGAGTTGAATGCACACCACGGTCTCGAAACACCTGCCCTGTTCATCAGGTGTAAGTAGTCCCATGCATCAAGACAAAACACGGTTTTACATTGATATGCACCACAAAGGGAGGCATCACATGTATAAAGGGAATAATCAAATCACAAGAGGAAACAGACAAATCTCCATGTATGGTGACAGACTTTAACACACACCTCTCATTGCTACAACAGGCAGATACAAAAAAATCAAAAAGTACACATGATTGATAAGTTAGACCTAATGAGCATATGTAGACTATTTCATGAAATTCCTGAGCCAGTTGTTTTCAAGTACATAGGAAAAATTTATTAACGTTGTTCTTATGTTTGTCCATGAAGAAATGCTCTAAAATTTTTGAAATAACATAGACAACATTTCCTGACCACAATGTAATTAAAAGAAAAGTAAATAAAATGTCATACATTTAGCAATTGGAGAACACAGTTTTAAATAACTGATGGGTCAAAAGAGACAAAAACAGAAATTGATCAATATTTGGAATGAAGTGTAATTAAATTACTGCATTTCAAAGCCTATGAAAAATTAAAATTTAGCTTTCAGTGTGTATTAGGAAAGAGAAAGAATGAAAATTAATCAGCAAAATACATATCTGCTTCAGATTCTGTGTCTCCCTCTCTCTCTGCCGCTCCTCCACTCATACTCTGTCTCCCTCTCTCTCTCTCTCAAAAATAAATAAACACTTTAAAAAATTATTCAGTTTCACTGAAGGGTAAATTTTCTACAATCCCTGGCATATGCCTGCTCCTGGAGAAGAACCTGCAGTGTAGACAGGGCTGCTTAGAGCTCTCCCCAACCTGCCCTTCTCCTCCTGTCCTTGCCTTGGCTCTGATTGCTCATGGGCTGGGGGAGAAGAGGCAGGAACACTGAAGACCAGTCAGGTGTAGTCTGGCCTTGGTGGGGGTGGGAGATGGTGGCAGCATACTTAGTGACTCTTCCCCCACCCAGGAGACCTTTATTGAGTCTTTACAGAGTCTTCCCTGGGAATCTGCAATCACAAGTCCAACAGAAGGCCACTCTCTCCCCTCCCGCCGGTTGCTTCCATGTCTGTTCCTGGTGCCTGGACTTCCAGAGCTCTGGTCCACACAGAAGCTGTTGGGATCCCTGCTGGGCCCCTGGGCAAGTCCCCTTCAAACTGGCTTTGTCTGCCTCCCTACTGTGTGGCCCACATTTGACATGAGGAACCTAGCTCTCGCCCCCCCGCCCCTTAGTGAAAGTTTTGACTGCTTCCAAGACAGCCACCACCGTGTGGACCCTGGTCCCTCCACAGAACACAGCAATAGCCTTCATGTATCCCATGGGACCAGCAGGGAGCAAAGCCAAACTCCAAAGGACACACATCAAGTCTCTTAACATACACGACCCACATCCCTCTGGCAGCATCAAAGTCCTGAGGCCACCTCACTAGCTTTCAGGAAGAGGAAACCTCCATCTCGCTGGATATGGCACACAGAGAGGAGTCTCTGTGGGGCTTCCCTTATATAGTCACACGGTTACACCTGGGTCACCTTCTGCACTGGGGGGATGATTGCTCTACAGATGAACCCCAAGGATAGACCAATTTTAATTTGTCATTGTCCTTATAATTGAAGCGTTCTCTTTTAAAAGTCATTCCTCTGGGGGTGCCTGGCTGGCTCAGTTGGAAGAGCGTGAGACCCTTGATCTCAGGGTAATGAGGTGGAGCGCCATGTTGGGTGTAGAGATTACTTAAATAAAACCTAAAAAAAAAAGTCCTTTCCTCTTGACCCCTTCAAATATCTATCAAATTAGTTGAAGGAATAAATCTCACAAAACTGGTTCTCGCTTCTTCCTTTGGGCATCCTATGTGGATCTTCTGGCATAGAGCTTTTGACTGTGGGGTATTGGCAATTAGAAAGATTCAGCTGAAATTGGTGATATTTATGTTAATATCCTGCCGCATTTACCCCAAGCCTTTCACATAACCTTCGGACCCAGATTTCAAGTTAATGCAGGTCATTTATATTGGACCCTACCTTTGACATCTGATATTCAACTTGTCACAAACCTAACTGAACGCTGTGGCTCCTGACTCTACCCTTCCCCTGAAAATCTTACCTGTCACCCTGAACTTTCCTGTTTCTGAACAGAAGCATGATCATCCTACCCATCACCCACATGGACACATCCTACACATCCTTCACAGTACACTTCACACCTACATCCTTCCTCAGGTCTTCCTCTATAAATCCTTGTTTAATGCCCCATCATGGGTCATGACTATCACACATTTCAACAACAGGGATCATGCACACATTAAACGTTGGAAATACCACAGTCTTCAGCACTGAAATAGAACCATCTTCAGGGAAAACTGGGACATAAAATATGTTAAGAGAAGTGAGTGAGCAATATTTCAATTGTCAAGTGAAGAGATAATGATTTTTGATTTACTCCTTTTTCTCTGGGTATGTGTTACATCCAAAATAGAACCTAAGGTTGGGAAAAAAGAAATTAGCTCACATAAGCTGCACATTCAAACAGCCCTCACACAGGTTAATTGTATTAAGAAAGCTTCTGCATATCTCTGAGAGAAATATCTTTTAAACAGTTCTGAAATGAAAAAAGTCAGGAGAGAGCATGAAACTTACCTCTCTAGAGATACCATCACACAGATGAGTCACTTACAAGGAAGTACTTTTGAACATAAGAACTGCATGATGGCAAAGAGTACTTTGGTCTCACTTTGTCATTTGACACATGTTTTCTCATGAGAGGATTTTTCTTCCGTGTTGCTTTTACTGTGTTCTGAATACTGGTGATAAATCTTAGAATGAGCGGGTATTTAGAATCTTAAGTTTTCCAGACTTAATCTGTAATCCATCTCCCGAAGAGTCACTGATATGGTAAACACTCTCAGTCATGTTCACAGACAAAACAAAGGACGAATAAAAATTCTAATAATTTGGATTTGGGATGTCTGCAATCCTTGTGAGTGACTGAGAGTCACCCATCTAACTTTGAAATTTCTCTATTATTTTAGCAAGACAGAACCTTTCATCTACTTACTGCAAATGTCACATCATGGAAGGGTAAGGAGAGATTTTTCTGGTGTCAGAAAACAAGCACTAGAGGGAATGAAAAACCATCAACAACAATAAAGATGCTCTCAAAGAGAACTGGGTACCATAAGATTTATCAATCAGGTTCTCACAGGAAAAAGATAGTCTGCTCTCATTAGGTACTTGGAGAAAGTTTAGCGAAGGAGCCTCTTACACACTGTGGACACAGGAAATTGAGAAAACACGGGGACATTGATAGTATCGATAAGAAAATTAAATCCCACCTGAAGGGGTGAACGAACACTGGAATTCAGAAGAAGAGTTGGGTAGAAAGGCCACCAAGGGAGGAGCTGTGACCTTTAGCGTAGGTCTGCAGCTAGTCAGAGATGGCCCTGCAGAGATAGAGGTGGGAGAATGGATACCCCAGCCTTGCTTTTCTACTTCCACAGGGCCTCTGACTTGGACTTCCCATTGGCCAGCCAGGCAGAAGTCAGAGAGCAAGAGATCCCACCGATGTAGTGCAAATAGATCAGCCTCAGGGGGCAAAGAGCTAAGGTGAACTGTGATTCTGCAGAGGCAAATGAAAACTATGTGGCCCAGATGGGATTTTTCAGATACAATTGGAGACATTTTAAATAGGATGGTCCCTAAAACAGAAAAGAGAGAAACACAATAAGAGAATCCTGTGACTTTCAGATCTCCATGAACCACAGAACAATCTTTCCAGAGAAACCCAATACCTCCCTAAAAAGTACTTGTGACCATGAAGTGCAATGATATATGTGACCAGTGGTTCAGACACTTAACATGTGCAGGATTTCTGATTTGAATTTTCCTGAGTCTTTGAACTCTATATGCCATTGCCTGATTATGCCAACTTTCTGTGAAGAGGGACAGGTGGCAAGGGGAGGCGGTGGGGACTGAGAGCTGGGAAGAGGCTTCATTCTGGTTAGTTCTCGCTGCATAACAAACCATTCTGAAGCTCACTGGTTAAAAACAAAAACCATCATTTATTTGTTCTCATAAAGCTGCCATTTGGGCAGGATTCAGTGGGAATGGATCATCTTTGCTTTCTGCAACTTCGCCTGAGATAGCGGGGCAGCCGGAGGACCCGCTTCTGTGTTGCCTCATTTGCATGTCGGGAAAGTTGGTGTGAGTCACAAATGAAAGGTGAGCTGGGAAGTGGGCCAGTGACTTCAAGCCCTCTGGAAGGGAGCCTCTCAAGAGGCAGCCTGGGCTTTCTCACAACATGACAGTCAAGTTCCAAGGGCAAGAACCCCAACAAGGCAAGGAAGCATTGCCCACATGTAACTTTAGAGTCACAAGGTGTTGCTTCAACCATCTGCTATTAATTGAAACGGTCCCAGATCTGCCCAGTTCCAAGGTAGAGGACACAGGCCCCGCAAGTCAGTGGCAGGAGTAACAGGGTAAGGTTATAGGAAGAATAAGTAGAAGCTACTGTCACAGCTATCTATAGAAACTACAATCTACCACTATCACAAATCATCGTAAATTCAAAAGAAAAAATGAAATGGTCTTTACTACCAAAATGTATGCCATATTTGTGAAAGCACCCTCCTAATCCCATCTAAAACATATTCAAATATGCTCTTCTCAGCTTCTTCCCTGATGTTTTTTAATTGTTCATGATAAATCCTATTTAGCCATTTTATTTTTTTCTCCCGTTCTTCCTGTGATTTATCAGCATATTCCTTTTCTACTAGTTTAATTTCATTATTTAATTGATCGGTGTAGATTTTCTTCAGGTCTTCTTCCCGTTGCCTCAGCCTCTTCTCTGCGTCCTTGTAAATGGCATCGGTAAAGTAATCCCCTCCGTTGTTCTGCACCATCTCCTCTATCAGCTCCACCAGCTCCTGCACTTGAGCTTCATTCTCGGCCTCTGAGGCTCTGTTGTTGAAGGCACAGTAGCGGTTCCCACACTCGCTGATGATGTTTCTTAGCTTCACATCTGAATCTGCCAAGAAGTCACTCAGGCTCTGCCCCTCCAAGTTATCTTTGCGAGTGAACAATATGAACATGTGCCTCAAGGCTGGCTTCCCAAAGACAGTCTTGATCAATGCCACGGTCTTCTGCTCTTCCTCCGTGTAGCGGCCCAGCTGGAGAACCAAGACGATGGCGTGGGGCCCAGGGCAGGAGTAGAGGACACACTGGCTGATTTCCCTGCACGTGGTATCCAGGGACTTCTTGGTGTCAAAGAGCCCTGGGGTGTCAACAACAACAAGTTTCCTCCCCTTCCATTCCTTGGATGCTTTTTGACACTTGGTGGTGACAGCACCGGCTGCAACTCTAGAGTCAAAGACTCTACTCCCCAGGATGGCGTTTGCCGTTGCGCTCTTCCCACTTCCAGTTTTCCCCACCAAAACAATCCTCAGAGTGTTGTCCTGAGGGTCTTCCATGTCACTACCAGTGGCTGTGGGGTGTAAAAAAGAGAAGGAGAAGGAAAAGAGTCAACGAAGGTAAGTGGAAACCATCACATTCCTCTTATCTCCTTTGTGTTTCTCCATGAAAACCTGCAGTAGTGTACTATCCATGTTGGTCTCATAAAGACGAAAAGATGAAACAATTCAATCACCATGGAAGAAACAATAAAGTAGTTAAAGAGTTCCCCTACAAAAGACTACCAGGTCCAGATGGCTTCATGGGGATCTCACTTAACCTTTCTTAAACTATTCCTGATGACTTAAAACAGAAGGAAACCTTTCCAATTCTTTCTATGCCACAAGTATGATATTGATCCCAAAGGTTAACAAAGATTTCACCAATAAATAAAGCTACAGACATGTCTCATTTGTGAATACTAATGCAAAAATCCCAAATAAATGGTCAGACACTAAAAAGTAATACCCCACAATTAAATGTGATTTATTTCAGAAATAGTAGTGTGGTTCAATATGAGAAAATGGATTGTTACAATACATCCCCTTTAGTAGATTTAAGAAGAAAAATACTTTGATGCAGAACAGACATTTCCCCAAATTCAATGCTGTTTTAATAGATACTTCTTTAACGTGATTTTATAGAAATATAAATGTTAACAAATTTGTCACCATTTTTTCTCTGCAGCCTATATAGTTGACTATAATCTTCATTTGGATGAATGAAGAAAGAAAATTAGCCTGTAGAGTCAACAAAGAGAAGAACGATGAGGGAGGGCCAGCTCTACCAGATAGTAAAATATTTTAGCCCCTATAATTAAGTCAGTATGACGTGTGTGTGAACAGAGACAGAATGAAAAACAAAAACAGATAATTCAGAAATAAACCAAATTGGTCTACTATATTCATGAGTATCCAGTTCAATTGTATCGTGTTGCATTTATCGTCCGTAAGGCAGCATCTCACAGCAATGGGGAGAAAGATGGACTAATAACCAGCATTGGGATAACTACAAAACCACACAGAAAAAGACAAAACTGCACCCACGTCTTCAGGCCATTCACTTGCTAAATACATTAGAAATATAAACACTAAAAAGCAATCCACATAAATACTAGAAGAAACTCAGACCAATCCTTTGTAACCTAGGGAAGGGGCAACTATTTCAAAGATTTGAAAGATTGTAAGGAAAAGGATTCATACATCTGACTACATAACAACCTAAAAGACAATGGGAGACAACGAACATGACAACAATTAAAATACGAATGTCAGACTATATCAAAGAGGGTTAATTCTCCTCTTATACAAAGAATACCTAAAAGTAGAGAGACAAATTTCCAACAGCTCGATAGAAAATGGAGCAAGACATAGGAATAAACAGTTCAAAGAAAAAAAAGAAATGCCAATGTTCTTCAACTATGTAAAAATATATGAACACTAACTTAAAGTAGAGAAAATTCCAATATAGGAAAAGAAAATAACTAAATATAGTAAATTAAAATTACACTGAGATACTATTTCTCCACTTACGGGTTTGGCAATAATCCAAAAATTTGCTGCTATAATCAGTCAGTAAAGGTTTAGCGGAAACACGTTCTCTTCTCCATGGCTAATGAAATTGAAAAACAGTCTAAAACCTACAGAGGAGAAATTGGCAATATCGTACAAATTACATATACATTTATTCTTGGATTCTGACTCCCAATTTTAGGATTTATGCCTGTAGTGGCCAAGGGCAGATCACACCTAAACGTGCAATGTTGGCATACTATTTCTTTTTTTTAATTTTTTTACATTTATTTATTTTGGAGAAACAGAGTGAGACAAAGCATGAGCGGGGGAGGGGCAGAGAGAAGGAGACACAGAATCTGAAGCAGGCTCCAGGCTCCCAACAAGCGGTTAGCACAGAGCCTGACGCTGGGCTCGAACCCACGAACTGTGAGATCATGACCTGAGCGAAGTCGGACGCTCAACAGACTGAGACACCCAGGCGCCCCAGCATACTGACTATTTTAAGTGAAAGTAACTTAAGATACAACCTATGTGGGAAGATTACTAAGACCCTCTTCTGCCCCCCTTCAAGCCGGAAACAAATCTCCCATGTAAAAGGTGCCCTTCCTGTCCCAGGAGGTAAAGAAACACCCTTATGACCAGGGATGGGAGATTTAGAGCCAAGAAGACTGTATAAACAGCCCACTACTTTCTACTAATTTACTACCCCAGCCCAAAGTCTCTTTAGAATTCCTCCCTAACAGATGCTCCCAAAGTTAAGTTTTCCATGTTTTGTCAATCCCTCACAGATCCATCATCTCTTTGCCTAAAAAGTATAAAAACTGCCTGCCTTGGTCATTTCTCTTCATCTTAGTTTCATTACTGAGCATTTGTGCACACTGCTTTTTTTCCTCTTGTTAATCTGCCTCAAGTGAATGTAATTCTTAGTGCAGCTGGAAGACCTTGAAGGGTAGAGGAAGAAGTTCCCCTTCCTTGTATCCCAGAGCTACACTGACAAAAACACAGAAAAAGATAAGGCATATGTTTATTCTCTGCATCACTATTTGTAATAATTAAAGACCAAAAATCTACCAAATGCCCACCAGTAGGAGTCTGGTTGAATAAACTAAGGTACATACACACAGCGATGTACTATCCAACTGTAGAAAGGAATAAGAAATACCTCTCTAGGCCGGGATGGAGAGATCTCCAGGATATTTCACTAAGCAAAAAAAAAAAAAAAAAAAAGGCAAAGTGAAGAAAATAATATTTAGTTTACTGTCATTTCTCTAGTGGGGAGGAACATGAACTGTAGGTACAAAATACAACATATATTTCATGCACATGAAAAAGCAATGGCAGATCATCTGAACCGTCACCAAAGAAGTTACTGACAGAGGGATGGGAGGAATAAGGCGGGGGACAGGGTAGAAGCTGGAAACTACTTTGAATATACTTCAATTGCATAGATTTGTCTTGAAAGCATGTACTTCCTTCTTTTTGAGAGTTCGAATTACACCTCTTTTCCTTTATGAAAGACCTACATGTGTACCTGCTGTTGCTGGCTGAAATACATTCAAAGAGGATTTTTCATTTGTACAAAAAAAAAAAAAGCTGAACACGAATACAGCGTTCCGCATTTGTTTCACAGCCAGTTGAGCTAATAGAGAGGACGAGTGGGCCATTGTCCACACCAGCTGCCAATCACCTTCCCCAGGAACCTCACACAGGGGTTCACCATCCAGTAACCAGTCTGTGAGCCAGATGAGCACGTGAGATTTCTCTCAATTGAATTTGTGCATCTGTTAACAAGTTGTGTCTAAAAGTATCAGAAACACATAAGGGAGGTTATTTGGGGGAGATCTGGGAATGCGCACCCTTTTTCCATGTACTTTGATGGTAATTGCTTCTATCCTTTATGTCATTTTGTTTCATAAAAGATTTCATAGGAACATTCTGCTTGTGGATAGTGAGGAACATCTGTCGATAGCTTCATAATTATAAACAAAAACTATATTTTAAGATAACTGGTAAAAATCAAAAGCAAATGAAATACATAGTATTTGGTGTAATAGACAAACCACACAAAGAATTGGTCCAAGAAACTTGAAAATGCAGTTGCTTCATTGGCTATTGTCCTAATGGGATATAGTGTAAGGCCAAATGGGAAAAAACGTCAAGAAAATCTTAAATTGCTTTCAGGAAACCTGTCCTATTCTTAGCTTTTTGTGCACATGTGTAGTTTTGAAGCCCAAGGACAAACCCAGTGGCAATGAACACCCTTAGCACCCATACTGTGCCCTTCAAATGCCATTACCCACCAAAAACATTAAGAATCTTAGGAGAATGTACCGATTCCAGATCTGGGCCAAGAAATGTGCAAGTGGATCCTACACTATCTAGTCATACTAGAAAGTGAGGATTCTATCAAAAACTACTCAGACCGTGGGATGCCTGGCTAGCTCTGTCAATACAGCATGCATCTCTTGATCCCACTTCATGAGTTCTAGCCCCACATTGGGTGCAGAGATCACTTTCAAAAAAAAAAGTTTGGATCTTACTGAAAGGACTACACGGCCAACTTGAAGAGGCTGACTGGACAGAGATGGGGTAATTTGAGTACCAATGAGAATAATAATGTCAATGGATTAAAATTTATCAAATATGTTGAAGTTCATGAATTCATAGCAATACCAACATCGCAAAAGAAGTGAAGTGTTCTCTTTGGGGTATGCTAGGAAATGATGTCATCAGTCTGAACATGGACAAAAAAGAATCAAGCATTCCTTTTGTCTTATTAACTACACCTTATGGAAACAAAGGTATGATTCAGGGGAACTTTCTTTTTAAAGGATTATGCCATCCAATAAATGAAGAAAGAATGATAGAATTATAATATTATATTTTGTGACCGTTAAGGAAACAAAGTTACTCTAGGCTCTCATTACTGTCTGCTACATTACAGAAAGAGACAGATAATATATAAGGTGCCTTCTGATAGACGTTTACAACTGCACCTATGAAATATTGCCACCCAAATAACCAGGCAAGCCTTAATCTGTTCAAGCCTCTCCTTAAATTTAAACTTATACAAAACACGGAAACTGGAAGAACATCTCATATGACGTCTTGAGGATTTAATGAGCAAAATGTACACTGTCCAATTCTCTTCGAAAAATGACCAACCATTTCTTAACCAAAAACATTTTACAAAAAGCAACAGGAAGGTGAAAACTTATTTATCAAATTAAATTTAAGAGATATGAAAGAATCAAAATTTATGAACCGTATTTGTAGCTGATTTCAATTTTAAATTCTAGGAGACGATCTGGGAATTGGAATACATCTGGTAATTTTTTAAAAATTCTAATTGCTTTTTGAACTCTGATCATGGTATATTTTAATGACCTTTATCTGCCAGACATACATATGTAAGTAATTACTGATGAAGTGATAAAATATTTAGTATTCTAGTAATGTAACCTTTTTAGTATTCTAATGTTTAAAGTGTATGTATGTATGTATGTATTTAATCTCTACACCCAGCATGAGGCTCAAACTCACAACCCTGAGATCAAGAGTCCCATATGCTTCCCACTGAACCAGATAGGCTCCCCCACTCTAATTTTTTAAATGAGGAAATAGATATGGCTCAGAAATGCTGAGAAAGTTGCCCAAGGTCACTGCGCTAATGGGCTTTGGGCAGAGAAGGGATCCAATGCAAAGTATGTCTGACCCTACACTCATGCATAACCCTTGCATGCTCTGGTCTCTTCTTGGTTCCTTCTCAGGTCCTTGATTCTACATTTCTGTTTACATTGGATCAGAAATAGATCATGGGAGGCCAGGGGAGGTAGTTCACTCTCTGACCAAAACATGAACTGGTAGCAACCCTGGAATTAGGGAAGGCAACCAAAGGGCTTCACGCACATTTGTTTTCTATAGAAAGCTCATCCTCTCCCCATGGCACCCCTTCCTTACCTCCTCTGTTACACTGTCGATCACACCATTTCTCTCTTCCATGTTGGAAAGGACACAGCCAGCTGAATTCTAGACTTCCTGTGCCATTTGTGACCTGGGTATCCCGGGGAATTTGATAAACCACATGCACACCATTTTGGATTCAGATTTTCTTTCAGGAAAAAAGAGGGATTGGGACAGACTGGTCTCTAAATTGCCTTCCAGCTCTAAAGACCTGCCTTGAGGACACTAGTTTCCCACTAAGGGAAATGGATGAGGTGTCAGGCAGCACTCACTCTGTCATGACAGCAACTGATGGAAGATATGCTGTTCAGCAAGTTTGTCCTGCTAAATAGGAGACTTGTGGACATGGGGCAATCAGTCTCCTTACTCCCATTCTTCCTCCCCCGGACCCCTGTGGCAGCATCCTGTTTGCTGGGCTGATGGCACGGTACTTGATCCCCTCTCAGACCAGAACCCACACCCATGCACACCCCTATGTCCTGCGGCCCCTCACGCTTCCATTGCTCTGAGGCCAGGCTCACCTTCTTTGGAAGGAGCTGAGTTCCCCATTGTTCTCCAAAGAATCTGTTTGAGCTGCTGCTTTTGCTTTCACTGTGAGGAAAATGTGTTTGCACCCTTCAAACCTCTGAGGCAGGAAGCTCAGATTGGGTGGAGCTAGTGAAGGAACTCTTTGGCTTTAAAGAGACAGAAATATTGCCCTATAATTGGAGGAGTGCTTTAGTTTTACCAAGGTGTAAGCTTTTTCTCCATGTGCCTGCTGCCACACCAAATTTTCCAAACCTATATTTGTTCTTTGGGGTTATACTGGTGGATCCCAAAGGCCCTTATTACATGACACAAATCATGCACACAGACCCAGGCATGGTGTTGGATCATCTTCCCTGCATGACGTGGGAGACTCTGGTGTGGTTCTAGGAAGAAGAAACTCAAATGCGTGGCTAGATGTGTCCAAATTTAGAGCCTGGGATACTTCCCAGTGATTGTATCATATGGGTTTTCATGAGAGTCTTTCATGAAGGTCTCAAGTTACTCATTAAAAATTTACCAGCCTTCAGGTACAAAGCCAAGAGTCTAAAGCATTGGGAGCCAAGAGAAAAAAAAGGAAGATGTGGCCTGGAAAAAGTCTTCCAATGACCATACACCTTCTCTAGTTTTCTTCATATGGTTCTTTCAAGCCCCAAAATATGCATGACCTAACAACAAAAGATGCACCCAGGGAGGAGATCAAACTTTCCCCTATAACCTTCCTACTTTCCTCTACCCCAGACCCAGGCACAGGTAGATTTTCCCAGATTTAGCCAGTGCATCCATTCCAACCTGCTCTGGAAACTTTGAGACGATAGGCAGATGGTCAAACCTCTCATGGTTGACCAGCTGTTCCAATTGTCTCTTGCATCATCATAAAATTATAATGTTTTTGATTATATATTTTTGTTCACTACATTGACACATGGGATTACTTGATGCTCACACTTGAAGGTGGGTACTAAGAGAACTAAACATGGCAGGAAGTAGTGGAAAATGGGGTGGCAACCCATGGAGGGAAGCAGCTAGATTTGGAAATTATTGTATTAATACTATATTACTGGTCCATATCATTAGACCAGTTATTGGTGCTAATGACTTGGAGGGCCCCAGGTAACTGTTTTCCAACTTGCAATAAAGACACAGACCGGGACCAGCTATGTAATTTGCAAAGTCTGGCACAAAAAGAATATGCCAGGCCCTTTGTCAAAAACAAAGAAAAAAATTTAAGAATTTCAAGATGACATCAATAGAACAGTAAACCCTTCTAAGTACAGGGCCCTGTGCAACTGCACAGGTCACATACCCATGAACTTGGTCTTGATGAGGCTGCATACATAAAAGTCTAGAGGAGAGCTAGAATCATATTTCTTGCTCAAAATATCTCTACCACTTCCTAGTTTCATTTCAAGCTACATATTCCTTGAGGGAAACTTGTCCTTGGATGTTTTCATGGTCAGCTAATTGCTTCTCCAGGTATTATGCTCAGGTACACTGTTAAGTTCCCTAGAGGGAACAGGAGACTAGTTGACACAGAATCCATGGATGCCACAAGAAATCAGATGCAGGTCTCAAATGGTAACAGCCTTGTGATCATTGGTCAAAAAGGAGCATGTGGCCCCCATCAGTCCCATCCTGAGCCCTAAGTTAGGAGTGATCTCCTTCTACAAGATTCTGGATAGAAGCAGTGTAGCCCCATATCTCTATTGTTCACTTAGCCACGCTCCTGATCATTGAGGGCTTCCTTCCATTTGCACCTATGCTGTGAGCCACAGGCCTCCCCACCGCTTGTCTCCACCTGCAACCCTGGAAACAAAACTTTCCACCCAGGATCTTGCTCCTTCCACATAGTCAGAAGCAGAGAGATAAATGTGGACAAAGCCACAGCTTCCTTTTTTATGTTATCCTTTGATTCTTTCCATTTCACACACACACAGAAATGTGGATTAATGAATTTTCAAAAGGTGTGGGGTCATTAAGAGACATTCTTTGAATTCTATAGAAGTCTTCTTGTGGGGCTCAGGGTGTGTTCTGCTGCTCAGATCTAGATAATCTCAAAGCTCAACTTATTAAAATAGTGAAGAAATAATAACAGTAGTTTAAAAGAATCATTCCCCCATTGTCCTGTTTCTTCTACATATCGTCTTTGGAACCTTAGTGGATCTGTTTCCTATTGCCTCCATAACAAATTCCCAAAACATTAGTAGCTGAAAACAATATAAACTTCATCTTCTACAGTTATGGAGGACAAGAGCATGGAATTAGTCTTATGGAGATAAAATCAAGGTCTTGCAGAGCTGTTCTTTCTGGAGGCTCCAGGAGAGAAGCCATCCCTTGCCTCTTACATCTTCTAGAAGCTGCCAGATGTCCTGGGCTTGAGGCCACATCACACCAATCTCCGCTGCCTTTATCACATTACCTTCTTGCCTCTCCTTAGAAGGACCTTTCTGATTACATCTGGGGCCCACCCAGATAATCCGGAATAATCTCCCCATCTCAAAGTCATTAACTTAATCACATCTGCAAAGATGCTTATGGAATAAGGTAACATTCACAGGCTCTGGGGATTAGAGTGTGGCCATCCTTCAGGAGCCACCATTCAGTCTGCCACATTTGGGTGAGTTAACCTCTCTGCAACTCACTCCCCTAATCTTTAAAATGGAATACTTTCTTCAGACGGTCATTGTGAAACCAGATAAATTTGTACACATGAAGTGGTACTCAAACCATAGTGATCAATAGGTATTAGTTAGAAGTAGTAATAGAACCCTCTATGCTAGTCTCATAGATTACCCTTCTAAGGCTCACCTACACATCAGAGATGCTGTCTTAATCAGCTTGCACAACCATAATACCACAGCCTGGGAGCAGGAACTACAGGAATTCATTTCTCACAGTTCTGGAGACTGGGAAGCCCAAGCCCAATGTGCCAGCCAACTTATTTCCCTAGGGAAGGCTCACCTCCTGATTTGTGGATGGAGCCATCTCAGCAGGTCCATACATGAAGGATCGAGGAAGCAACTCTCTGCTATCTCTTCTTACAAGGGCAATAATCCCGTCAAGACGACCCCGGATTCATGAACTCATGGAAACCCACTTACCTTATCCCCAAATACCATCATGGTGGGGGTTAGGGATTCTGGAACCTTCTCTTTTGGTGCCAAATAAAACTAGTCACTTCTACTTTGTAACAATCTCTTTTATGTGGATATCACTCAAGGTTTCCTGGTTTCTCACCACTCACCCCACCCTAAAGGGCACTGCATGAAAACGAAGACTCAGCACCTCCACAGCCTGTCTACCAGGATAAGGGATCTGGATTATCTATACCCCTGCACTCACATGGCTTTAATGAAATTGTCTTCTGGCTCCACGGATGTGCAAGAAGAGCTGCCTCTTGCAGGCTAATGGCAGCCATGTCACAAAAGAGATATAGGTGTTAGGTGTGACAGTGCACTTGGGGCTGAATCCCTCAAAGGAAACATTGACCAAACCCTCATGAAATAAGGACCATGCCCCCCAAAGAGACTTTTACTGTCTTCCACAATGTTATATTCGGTTATGAACCACAACCATTCAGTCCTCGTCTCAAACAGGTCTCTGCTTCCTCCTAAGGCTTCTCCGAAGATCTGCCAAAAGTGACCACTCAGAATTTGTGTCTTCACCAGAGGGTCACAGTCTTGGAGCTTCAGGGGAAAAACTGTAGGACATGCTCTGAACTACTGTTGCCTCAAAGAGATTCTTCAGAGCAGGTTTCCAAGATGGCAGCTCTGACTCAATGCTCAGACCGTGCCAGTGAGCAAAGCCAGGACTACTGGGACTCTCAGTCTGGAAGCATATGTACCTCAGGAAATCAGACAACTGACTCAACATCCAACAGAGTGAGAAGTAATGACATAGGACTGAGTGAACCGATTCAAGATGTGCCATTGTGGTTATTTGTTTGGAATATTGATGGTGCTCTGTTTGATGTTCTTCTTGAATGGCTATGGGTGGAAACCTTATTTCTTTCTCCTTAAATGAATCAGTAGACTGTGTATTTGTAAACCCACAACAACCATCTTTAAACATTACCTCATCTTCACCTACCCTCAAAATTCAGAAACATATGCTTCTACTGAGTTTCATTCACTTTCATGATGATAGAACCATTTGCATAGGGTTAATAAAAATCTGTCCTCTTGTTTACAAAGATACCATTGGAAAAATCGATTCTGCAGCAAGGCCATATGTACAGTGTGATATCTGAGAGTGACTGTTGTTTAATCAAAGACCATCAGGCCACTGCTAAGGAGCAATTGTTGGTGTTACATGTGGAGCTAATGTCCCCAAAACCTTCATAAGAAAACTAATATGATGTCTGGCTTCCAGGATCCCAATCTCTGGGAGTAAGGAAGTCCACTCCCAGGTAGTCCAGAAACCCAGGCAAATTTTGGAGACCTCAGGAAGAGGGAAATTCACTGAGATTTATGGGTACAGCATGCAAAGTTTACTGGAGAAAGTGTTTGGGCCTCGGTTTCCTACTCCTAGGATAGAAGAATGCCAGGGGCTTTGAAAAGTCTGATTCAAAACTCATTTTGAAAATTTCCAAAAGAAGTTTATCCTTTGGAATTGATAGTTGCTTAATATGATTAGGCTCTAGATTTCCCAAGCAAACTCAAGGAGGTTTTCCAGTTAATTAAGATTCTTGCTGCATCTGTATAAATAATCAGGCCATGCATAGTAAAAACAATCTTCTAGGATCAACAATACTTGTTGGAGACTGTTTATGATCACAAAGTAGAGAACGCTATGAAAATGATCCAAAACTTAGAAATGGGCAAGAGAGATTACTGGAGTGTTCTATTGTTCTGTGTGGTGCTGTGCTTGATGATCCGCTGTGATATTTTACAACACTTTAAGGACAGAGAGGATTTTTGCATATCTCTGCCTTGGAGATACTCAGCGAATTTTCTGTCTGGTGGAATATAGAACTCAAAAATTACATGTTACTACTCTCTTGAACACATTTCAAATGAACTTTGTGTTTCTGTTTGTTTGTGTTTTTTGTTTTATTCTTTTCTTATTTGTTTGTTTTTAAGTAGGTTTCACACCCAGCATGGAGCCCAAACTCAAGACCCTAAGGTCAAGACCTGAGCTGAGATCAAGAGTCAGACGCTTAACTGATTGAGCCACCCAAAGAAACTTTGAACCAATTATAGAATCAAATTGGTTCTCTAGTTAAGCCATGAGTTGAGCAAAATCTTTGATGTGTTTATACTTGCCCAGGAGTCATGAGTTTGCTTTTTTTGAAAACTGCAGATAAGAAAGAGAGGGAGAAATAGCATGATCCAAGCCTTGGAGGTGGAAATAACACTGGACACAGAGAGAGAACAGCTAACAATTTGGAGTGCAGGAATCATTACCAGCCTTTACTGAGGGCCTACCATGTCCCAGGCACTGACCTCTATATCATTATCACCTTCGTTCCTTACAAAAGTGTAAAATGGATTTTAATGGGAACAATGATATCTAGAAAAATCTCAATCATGGAAGAGGAGTTGAGACTGATTATGATGACTGCTAAATATCAGACCAAGGAATGTGGATTCTAAGCCCTAGGCAGTAGAAGATTTCCAAGAAGCAGAGACCTAAGAAAATTATCCCAATGGGTTAACCTGGTAACTGCTACTAGGACTGGAGAGGAAGAGATCAGGGGTACTGTACCCTCACACTGCACACACTGTCCCTCTCTTTCCATCCATCCTAGGTTGAATTGTGTCCTCCTAAAGAAGTGCTAACCCCTGGTACCTGAGAATGTGACTTCTTTGGAGCACGCTCTCTGTGATGTCATGTCATGAAGTTAAGGTTGAGTCCTACTCCATCCAATGCCTGGAATTGTTTCATTCACAGTGAGGGAAGTTTACACATAGATACACACAGAGAGCACCATGTGACAAAAGAGGCAGAGATTGGAGCGAAGCACCTAGAAGGCAAAGAACAAAGCAGGCCAGCCAGCACCAGAAGCTAAGATGCAGCAAAGAAGGATACTTTCCCAGAGCCTTCATGGAGAGTATGGCCCTGGGAACGTCTCGGTTTGGCACTTGTAGCCTGTGCCAGAGAGACAGTAGCCATAATAATGAGACAGTAAGTTTCTGCTCTTTAAGCAAAAGTTTGTGGTCATTTGTTACAGCAGCTCCTGGGGGAACTAAATCGATTTTAAGGCCAAGAAGTAGGGTCCTGCTCTGGTAATTACTTAAAATGTAGGAGTCATTTTGAAATTGAGTAATGCATGGAAGCTCCAAGAATTCTGAGGTACGTGATAAAAAGAAAGGCCTAAGAGGATGTCGGTGGTAGGATGAGCATCCAGGTCACTTTCTGGTGAGGTCTCAGAGAGAGGTGGGGACCACGCTGCTGGACATTGGAGGGATGATGGCACTTGCTATAAAATGGCAGGGGGCAGGGAGGTGGGCTAAACTGAGGTGGGCTGCTGGGTGGAGAGTAGACCATGTAAGTGATGAACTTGAATATTTAGCTAAGGAGAATTCCCGAGAACAGTATGGAAGATGCGGCCTGGTTTCTCCTTGCTGCTTCTAATGAAACGTGTGAGGAAAGAGAGTGGTGGCCTATCTGCCAGCCAAGGAGCCCCAAGATCGCCAGCTGCCAGCAGAGCCCAGGAAGAAGCAAGTAAATTCTCCCCCTTGAGGCTTCAGAGAGCGCACGCCTCTGCTGGCATCTTGACTTTGGACTCCAGGAGCTACCACACAATCCATGTCTCAGCTGTTTCAACTGGAGTTTGGCCGACCTGTTGTGCAGTGCTAGGCATCCAGTATGTCCCCTCCACCTTGCCCCTGCCTGCTTTCTTGTCCCATCCTCTGAGAAACCCAAAGGTCTCCCCTTCTGTGGCACGGTGTGAACAGGGCAAATCTTCTAGACTACATTCTTCCTCATTCCCACCACATTTCTGGCCCAGATGGACCCCCGGTCTCCCTGATGAGAGAGAGCTTGGGGCTTTCTCAGAACTTAGATTTCAGTCCTCTGAAGAATTTTCTTTTTGGAAACAATTATACAACACCAAAACAAAACCTAACTATTGTTTCTTTTAAAGAGATACACAGGAATTTAAGGCCTGGGAGTGCGGTTAAGGCCTCCTGAAATCTGAAGGCAAACCGGCAGACTGTCAGGGCACCATGAGCTGGGGGGTCAGAGGTAAAAGCAGGCCCCCGGCCCAGCAGCAACAATCAATCCCTCACTCTTACAGAATACCAACACTGCACAAAAGGACTATTTTCTCTTAATAAGCAAAAATGTCTCCTTAATATATGAAAATCACTCAGAGGAAAAGTGTGTGCGCCTGATTCTGCCATGATCAAGATCTATGGCTTGGAGAAAACCCAAACACAAACAGACCCCAAAAAACCACAATCCCCATGTGCCCCAGTATCTTTGTGGATAAGAAGTCCTAGATTGTCTCAATACAATGCCTCCTACAGAATAGCATCATGCGAGACTATCGGGGCCTCTCCCAATGAGGAGGAATCCCAAGACTCTCCCCCACCCCGGCATGATTCATGAGCCTGGGCTCACATACCCACACAACTTCTCAGGTGTTGGTTGGCTGTAGGTATAAATCTCCAGGTGGAACAGGGGCCTGTGGCCCCCAAAGGGAGACCCTTAGGAGGGCTGAGTCCCAAGACTCCTGGGGGGAGGACCCAGGTGTGAATACGAGTATGGAACTTCTTTCCCCAGGGCTTTGGCGTCCCTGGGCCATCAGAGTAATGGACACTTACAGATGGTTATGGACATCACCTTTATTTACCAGCCAGCACCAACAGCCATGAACACAAGAAGCAAAGGCACAGGCATGTTTCACCCCGAGTTCTCTGCTACTCTCCACACACACAGCATCCTTCCTCACTCATCCACCTAGACTTTCCAGTCCCACGCCTCCAAACCCCACAGCCTTTGCTTGGATGGCCCCTGGATTCTTAGCCATTCCTCGGTACCAACGGTGGAAGTGGCAGTTTGGGAGAATGGGGGTCAGGGAAAGAACTCACAGGCTGCCAGGACCAGCCGACAGCATTCAGTGATCTGCCCTCTCTGGGATTTACAACAAAGTTGGCACGGTTTCTGCTGTTACCTTCATTTCTTTCTTTTGGTTTCAACTTGACATCTTTTATTGCTTCACTCATATCTTTGTGGAGTGTCTCGAGTGCTTTATTACAAATGATAAACACGGTAAGTAAATCTTTAACGAGGGATGAAGGAAAGACTGTTATATTTATGGCACCATATCACAGCACAGTTTTTTTCTGTTATTGTTTCCCACAGTCCCTTGCATTTTCAAGAAATGGGCAACAGGGTGATTTCTCGTAAATTCACTCATGCACAGAAAAACATACATCTTACTTCAGCCCCAGCAATTTCCTGCCTCACCTCTCCCGAGTCTGTCTTCCTCATCAGGCCACAAAGGCAAGGTCACAGGTTCATGTCTTCTCATTTGTGGCTGCTCTTGTGCTCAAAAGGCACTGGGGCAGGAAGGCGGGGCCATGGAGGAACCCCACCATGGAGGTCTCACTGGCCTCTGCACAGGATACTTTTCCCATCTCTCCCCAGGCTGGTGCTGGCCTGAGGATGAGGTGGACGTCTTCCTGGGACTCTCCAACCAGGGCCCATTCAAAGCAAGCACAGCAGCTAGATCTTTTGACCCTGACGTGGGCTGAACAAGTCAGTTCTGCTCTTTATTAGAACAGGTGCACACGGATGCTGCTATCTTCCAAAATTTTGACCAATTTTTCTACCGGTTGTTTGTTCACTGAATGATTGATTGATTGATTGATGAAAGTTTATTCGTTAATTGTGAGAGAGAGAGAGAATGAGGAGGGGAGGGACAGATAAAGAGGGAGAGAGAGGATCCCAAGCACACTCCCTGCCAGCACAGAGCCCGACACAGGGCTTGATTCAAGAACCGTGAGATCATCGTTCTGAGGTGAAACCATGAGTTGGATGTTCAACCAAATGAGCCCCCCAGGCCCCCCCAACTTTTAAAACATTTTCACTCAAAACATAAGTAGCTAACAAACAGCTGAGCAGCTTTATTATTTTGACTATTATTTATTTATCAGGAAGATATAGAACGTGAAAGTTGCACTGAAATGACTCATGTCCAAGCTGTGAAAGAATATAAATGACTCTTTGGAAATACAGGGAGAGGCCAGCATCTCTCACCCTCTGCAAGTTCACCATATCTGCAGTTAGTAGGACAGCGGGACACCGTATAAAGATGGCTGTCTGGGGGCGCCTGGGTGGCGCAGTCGGTTAAGCGTCCGACTTCAGCCAGGTCACGATCTCGCGGTCCGGGAGTTCGAGCCCCTCGTCAGGCTCTGGGCTGATGGCTCGGAGCCTGGAGCCTGTTTCCGATTCTGCGTCTCCCTCTCTCTCTGCCCCTCCCCCGTTCATGCTCTGTCTCTCTCTGTCCCAAAAATAAATTAAAAAAAAAAAAAAAAAAGATGGCTGTCTGTAAGACGGTGGTAACTGCTGCCTGGCTCTCTTTTGACGCTCTTTCGTTTAACTATAATAAGACACCACAAAGGGAAGACAAAACGAGGCAAACTCCAGGCAGCCAGCAGGAAGGAAGAAGAGGGGAGTTGGCAATGTGGCCAGAGTTTGACCCAAAACTAGGACAGGCTTCCATATGCCCTGGAGGAACTCTACAGACCTAGTACTGGTGGGACAGCCATAAGTGGTGCAACGTATATATTTTCAAAAAATATTAAAGTCTCTTAAAATTGTTCTAAGGGCATTCAGCAAACGAAGAAAGACCAATTTCAAAAAAAAAAAAAAAAAGGTCTACTAAATAGTAGTAAGAACAGTGAGTCTGTGACACTTGACCTAAGCTGCTTCCTCCCTTCCAACTCACACTCAGCTCCTCTGGAAGGAAACTGCATTCTGGGAGGCGTGGCCAAAGGTAGGGCTCCCTGTCCCCTCAGCCTTCCAGCAAGAGAGCAGTATCTTGGGAGGAATCAGCTGGCGGTCAGTAGGTTTAACCACTGGGAATAGTGCGGACAGGCAACGTGGTTAGGGAAAGACGCACAGAGTGGGGCTAAGACAACTGTCACCTCCCGGGACAGTGCAGGCCCTGGCTGCACCCTCTGAGGAGAGACACCAGAGGTTTCACCCTGCAGGGGAAGCAGACTTCACCGGGAGAGTCCAGCCAAACATGCAAACCCCCTGCACAAAGTTGCAGTGAAGCGCCAGAGCAGATATCCTTGTCTTATCTCTAATCACAGAGGCAAAGCTCTCAGCCTTTCATCACGTATGGTACCAGTGGTGGGAATTTTCACACTGATTTCCTTCAGTTCTTTCAACCTTATTAGAATTGCTCTTTGGAAGCCCTGTCTTTGAATCCAACATCCAGGGCCTCTGCCAGGCAATTCCTGTGGCCTCAGTTTTTCCAGTATATGGGTCATACCTTCCTGTTTCATTGTACATCTTACAGGTGTTGTCAAAAACTGGGTATTTTAGGGAACATGGTGTAGTGAATCTGGATACTATTCCCTTTCTGCCTTTCTAGGCCCTGATTTGCTGTTGTCTGTGTGTCCATAAGAATACAGAAATTGCTGTTTTAAACAACAAAATAGAAATTCTGCCGGGGAAAAGTATGACTGAAATGAACATTTTACTAGTGGAGCTCAATGATAGATTTGAATGGCTAGAACAAAGATTCAGTGAATTTGAAGACGTAATAATTATAAACACACATGAACTTCACAATTGAGCCCCAAAACACAGGAAGCAAAAAATAATGGGCATCAAGGAGAAATAGACACTTCAACAACAAGCTGTAGACTTCAATGTCCATGCTGACCAACGCGTACCACAGCTAATCAGAAGGTCAAAACAGAAACAGAAGATGTGACCCACAGATAAACCAATTAGACCTAACACTAGAGCACTTTACCCAACGAAGTAGATTATGCATTCTGTTCAGATACACAGAGAACGTTCTCCTAATATGACCCATAGGCCATAAAATGGGCCTCAATAAATCTAAGAGACTTGAAATCCTAGAGTATAACAGGGGGTAAGCTCCTTTACATCAGTCTTGGCAATAATTTTTTTGGATTTGACCACAAAAGCAAAGGCAGCGACAGATAAAATGAACAAGTGAGATTACATCCAACTAATACGATTCTGCCTGGCAAAGGAAACCATCAACAATACAAAAAGGCAGCCCACTGAATGGGACAAAGTATTTGCAAATCATATATTTGATAAAGGGTTAATACCCAAAAAACATAAATAACTCATAAAATTAATAGCAAAACCCGAGCAATTTATTTAAAAAGGACAGAGGAACTAAACAGGCATTTTCCCAAAGAGGACATCCAGGTGGCACATAGGTGCATGGAGATGTGCTCAGTATCACCATCATCAGGGGAAACGCAAATCAAAACCACAATGAGGTATCCCCTCACACCTGTTAGAATGGCTATCATCAAGAAGACAAGAGGTAACAAGTGTTAGGGAGGATGTGGAGAAAAGGGAAGCCTTGTGCTCTGTGCATGGGCGCAAATTGGTGCAGCCACAGTGGAAAACAGTATGGACGGTCCTCCAAAAATTATAGGTAGCATTACATTTGATCCGGCAATCCCACTTCTGGGTATTTATCCAAAAGAAATGCAAGCAAGATCTCAAAGAAAGATCTGCACTCACAAGCTCCAAGCAGCATTGCTCACAATACCCAAGTTGTGGAAGCAACCTAAGGGTCCATCTATGGGTATATATATATATATTGTTCTGTGAAAAGAAGAGGAACATCTTGTCATTTGCAACAACAGGGTCGAACTTCAGGGCATTATCCTAAGCGAAACAGGTCGAACAGAGAAAAACAAATACTGTATGATATCACTTTTATGTGGAATTTTAAAAAGCCAAACTGATAGAAATGGAGAGTAGAACGGTGGTGACCAGGGGCTGGGGGATGGGGGGATGGGGAGAAATTGGTCAAAGAGTACAAAGTTCCAGTTATAAGATGATTAAGTTGTGGGGATCTGACGTGCAGCAGAGTGACTATAGTTCATCCCAGTGTATCATACCTTAATAGTTACAAGAGAGTAGATGATCTTAAATGTTCTCAGTCAGAAAGAGTAATGGTAAATATGTGATGTGATGCAGGTGTTAGCTAATAATACTGTGGTGGCAATTATTTTGCAATATAGAGGGTATCAAATCAACACATTGCACCCTTTAAAATTACAGTGTTGGGGCGCCTGGGTGGCGCAGTCGGTTAAGCGTCCTACTTCAGCCAGGTCATGATCTCGCGGTCCGGGAGTTCGAGCCCCGCGTCAGGCTCTGGGCTGATGGCTCAGAGCCTGGAGCCTGTTTCTGATTCTGTGTCTCCCTCTCTCTCTGCCCCTCCCCCGTTCATGCTCTGTCTCTCTCTGCCCAAAAATAAATAAACGTTGAAAAAAAAATTCTTTAAAATTACAGTGTTACATTTCAATTATATCTCAATAAAGCTGGATAGCATGTGGGGGGATAAGGTGGAGGGCCATGGGTGAGGTATCTTCACTAGAGAGAATGAACTGGCAAGACTGGCTAAAAATCAGGCCCCAGAGCATTAGCTTCAGGTTAACTGAAAGCCCTCACTACACACGGGGAGAGGTGACTCCAGAAACTGTAAGTGAGTTGGGCAAGATCGCAGAGTTGATTCCAGAACAAACCAGGTCCAGGGCACATAGCACCATTCGCTGTTGTAGCCTTCTCTCCACACAAAGTCTGGCTATTTTACTCACGGCTATTTTCCTCTCTCACGACCTCCTGACAGGAGAAACAGACACTTGGGCCAGAGATACCAACTTGAGGCTAGACTAAGTCTCCTATGAAAATTCCATCCTCTTCCTGCTGTCTGATCTTTAATAGCTGAAAAGACCTCTTTTTCTTTAGGAATGAGGAGATGGCAGAGAGGACCACATTGGTGGCCCTGTCCACACTGATGTCCAGTCAAGGATTCCTCCCTGATTCCTGGGGAAGGAGACTCTCAAGAGGCCATTTTCTAGGAAAACACCCGAAGAGCAAAAGGCAACTGGACATAAGAGTGGTGGGCAGAGGCCAAAACTGAGAACAGGCCTCAGAAGTCTAAACTGTCCCTCACTGAGGTTACAGCCCCTCCCGTGAACAAGATGTGGTGCCACAGCGACCTTCGGAAAGGATCAGCACAGCCCCAAGCAGGGGGTGGGTTGCGCACTGGAAACAATGCAAAGGCACCCCTCGCTGGCCCATGTCCTGTCCCTTTAAATCAGCACCACTGGGCCCTCCCTCCCTGGGCTCTGAGACTTCCTCCCTGTGCTGTGCTGGCAGGAACAGCCTCTGTACTCACAACCCAAGGCACAGCACCAGGTCGCGGGTTTCTGCAGCCAACATAGAGCCTGTCACCACTTCTGCTGGAAGGTGAGCACACACGGGGAGGAAGGGAGCCACCTGGGGCAGGGGGGAGTGGACGAAGTGGGGGGGGTTAGGAGGGCTGTAAGGAATTCAGGGCCTGGTTGCAGCTCACTGAGTGGGCACCTGCATTCTACTACCTCCCAGGAAGGGGAGCGGGATCTACAAATAACTTCACCCTTGCAGGCTTTTCAGGGAGCTCTGAGTTTCAGAACAAGCAAGGGAAGAAGAAAGGTAAGCATCTTCTCCAGCCCTGGAGTGCGCACACTTTTACTTGGGACTACATACTTCGTCCTGCCCTGCTCCTCGCCTGGTCAGAAAGGTGTTTGCTAGAAGCACTGCCAGGGCTGAGCACGCTGGAGAAGGCTGCAGACACTCCCTCTGAGGGCATGTGCAGCCAAGGAGAGAGACATTTCTGAGGACAAACAAGTGAGTCTAACCTCAGAACACATCGCAGAGTGGAAATCGTGTCTGTGAGCCAAGCCCCAATCACACCCTCCACCTCCTCAGCCCTGTGCACCCCCAGGGACTTGCAGGAGCCAGCAACAGTTATGAACATGGTCTTCAGACCTCTGCAGTACACGTGCTTGTGTGTCCTTGCACATCCCTTCCCCCGCCCAAGCTGCCCAGGGCTCTGCGGGATGGAGCCCTCTTCATCCCCACACACTGGCTATAAATGAAGGACTTGGACAGGATGAAAGGCCCAGAAACTCAGAGCAGGGACCCAATGCATTAGAATCACTCAGGGGGTTGGGGTGGGTACCTCGGTGGCTTGGTCCATTCAGCTTTGAGCCCTGGGATGGATTCTGTGCTGTCAGTTCAATGCCTGGAGCCTGCTTTGGATTCTTCGTCTGCCTCTCTCCTTCTGACCTTCCCCTGCTCGAGCTCTGTCTCACCGTCTCTCAAAAAAATAAACAGTAAAATAAAATTTTTTAATAAAAAAAATCCCTCAGGAGGAGGGGTGAGAGATACCGTTTTTTTAACGTTTATTTATTATTTATTTATTTATTTGTTTGTTTGTTTATTTTTTAGACAGACATGTGAGCAGGGGAGGCACACATGAAGAAGAAGGAGAGAGAATCCGAAGCAGGCTCTGTGCTGATAGCAGAGAGCTATCAGCACAGAGCTATCAGCACAGAGCCTGATGTGGGGCTCAAACCCACAAAACATAAGACCATGAGCTGAACCAAAATTAAGAGTCAAACACTTAACAGACTGAGCCACAAAGGCACCCACTTTTTTCTTATTAAAGTACACATCTATGAAACAAAAGGTCAAATATATATTTTAAAGACTCCCATAAATACTTCCAAAAGACAGCAGGTTCAGGAAGCAGGGGACTACATAATATCCAATCGCATTTAAGATGCTAGGCGTCTCCATGTTCTACATCAGTCAGTGACTCCAAGCCTCTAAACCCCAGATGTCAGCTCTCAGAAACTCTGGAAGAATTTTTCAAATCCCATCCCAAACCATCGCAAACCTTTGGGAAGGCCCATAGGGGCCAGGAGTCCGGTGGATTTCCTAGAGCACACTTGGTCATTTTCATCATCGATAAGGACTTCTTGCTTTAGCTAAATTCTTGTTCTTTGCACTGAATCTTCCGGCTGTTTCTTCAGTTCTGCTGTGCAGTCAGTTATGGGAGTTTGCTAATTGTTACACACAATATCACTACTCACCTAAGACCTGTGGGATCAACTTTACCAAGTGCTTTGGGGAGCCGAAAGTGGCGTTACACAGAAGACAAACCTGTCATCTAACGGGTCAGAGACAAGTTATCAAACAACCCTTCCTTTTGCTTGTCCTTGTGTGTTGCCCATGGGACACAGCAGTAGCCAGGTGTTGCCATGAAGAGGTAGCATTTGAAATGGATGGCGGAGCACAGACAGGACTCAGACAGAAATGTGGGAGAGAAGGAGTGGTCATGGGGGTGAGCGCACAGGCGGGCTGGAAAGGCCCTGAAACCTGTCCTCTGTGGAGCAGCTGACCCAGAAGGGGAGTGAGTGGGACACAGGGCTGGCGAAGCAGACAGAGCAGAACTGCGCCCTTGTGACGAGGTCCTCGTGAGATCATGCAGACTCCATCACTGAGTGGCTAGCTGTAGTAAATCCTGCCGGACTTGGGGTCATCGCTTAGTTTCAGAGGCCTCAGATTCGGGGCAGGAACACCAGGAGCCGGAAGGGAGTGTCCCATCTCTCCAGCACACAGGTCATATTTACACAAATGACACAAGCCAAATTCTTTGGTCTTCGGAGAGATCACAGGTTCTTCACATCAGCATGGGAGATAGGTATCTTTCCTAATTTTCAAAAGCAAACTGCAAACTCTCTTCTTGTCCTCCGCGCCCCCCCTCCCCGGCCCATCCCCGGCCAACCGCCCTAAGGTTGTTCCCCAAATCACTGAGCAGAATTTCTGATTCTCACGGTTTTCCAAAGTCTCCCCTGGCTGTGGAATCTTCTGGGAAAACTTTGTGCCTACAGTTAATGCCACTGACATAAATTACCTGGGAAATTCTCAGCTAAGGCTCACTCACTGACACAGAGGATGGGTTATCACCACCACTCTGTCATTTGCATTCAGGGTCCCTGAAAGGACCAACGAGGCTCACCAAAGGTTCTCACTGATTGGTTCCAATACCAACCAGATCCTTCCAGGGTTCTTCCCCAAATTCTGATGTTCAGCGGAGGGGTGGAAGCATGACCTTTTCATTGGGATGTCACCAGCTCTTTGGACCTTGCCTGGGCCACCTTAGGTAGTTATACCTATTCGATAAACGAATGAATGATTGAAGGAATGAAGGAACTAACAGGTTGTGTTCGGAACTCTTTCAGGTGGGCATGGGAGGACGCAAGATGGCCAGAGATGAAGAAAATGCCTATGGTAAGAAATGGTCTCAGTGTGTACTTGCCCCTAGGCGTCAGCTCTGGGTCCCAAGGCCATGGGCTAACTCAAGACTGAACAGAGACATTGGGGCACCTGGGTGGCTCAGTCGGTTGAGCGTCTGACTTCAGCTCAGGTCATGATCTCGCAGCTCGTGAGTTCGAGCCCCACGTTGGGCTCTGTGCTGACAGCTCAGAGCCTGGAGCCTGTTTCAGAGTCATCTCCCTCTCTCTCTTTCCGAACCCACTCGCATTCTGTCTCTGTCTCTCTCAAAGATAAACATTAAAAAAAAAAAAAAAGACTGAACAGAGACAATCCTAGACATGTCCCCATGCTGGGGTGAAACAGCTAGAGCCCCAGCTTTGCATTTTTGCTGGACCTCTGCCCCTGCCCTACTGTAGGATATTAAGTGCCTTGACTAGCCTGTGCCTTGGGTCCCAAAGGGTACAAGGAGGATAATACATCTACTCTGATCCCCACAGAAGATGTGGAGGGTTGAGATCATGGACTAGAGGGAACATGGTTTACCAGGTAGACTGTGTCAGTGAACAAGGATGGAGGGTTAACTGTGTCTTACTGGAAGCAGGTTTCCTAGAGAGAAGAGGGAGGAGGAGAGGAAGTGGAGGAAGGGAAGAAGCAAAGAGATCCTGTCACCTAATACTCTGAGCAACCCTGGGAGACAAAACTCTCTGTCACCCCTCCCATTATGCGAAGACGTTAAAGGCTTAGGCTAAACTGGCCCAAGGTTCCATAGCTGGCACATGCCGGGCTGTGATTCCAACCCGGGGTGTCTGGGGCTCCAGACAGCCCTTCACTCCCAGGCCTTCTGTGCCCTCTCCCGCATCTCCTCGCTGGGATGGCCCCTGGGAGAAGTCTGGCAGAGGCCTGGGAAGTCGTCAAGCACAGAGCAGCTCTGCAAGGTGCAGACGACCAGAGGTAATGTCAGCTGAAGTCATGGCCTGCGACCATAGAGGGGGACCCTCCGGAGCAGTGTGCACCCGGTGCGAAAGCATGGACTGGGGGGCAGGTGCACGCACTGGAGCCAAAGATGGAAGAAAGGTGGCTAAAGATGCCCCCGGAGTCGCACAAGCTCTAACCAGAGCGCCTGGGAAAGGCCTGGTTGGACAAGCAGAAGCGGGAGGCGTCGGTGCCCTCCTCCTTTCAGGAGGCACCCCGGAGCCCGGGTGGAGCGGAACGCGCGCTCTCAGGCCGGCGGCCCACGCCTACTCTGTCCTCACAGGTTCCCAGGACCCGGACGACCAGCAGCCGCTGGCGCAGGAGCGCAGGCTCAGGCTCATCCTGGCCGGCAGGACCGGAGTGGGCAAGAGCGCCACGGGCAACAGCATCCTGGGCCACAGGCTCTTCCCGTCCAGGCTCGCGGCCACCCCGGTGACCAGACGCTGCGCCCTGGGGAGCCGCAGCTGGGCCGGGTGGCGCGTGGAGGTCACCGACACCCCCGACCTCTTCACCGCCCAAGGCCGGCACGCGGACCCGGACTGCACCGAGCGGGCCAGCTGCTACCTGCTCTCGGCGCCCGGGCCGCACGCGCTGCTGCTGGTCACGCAGCTGGGCCGCTTCACCACCCAGGATGAGGAGGCGGTGCGGGGCGTCCGCGAGCTGTTCGGCGCCGGCGTCCTGGCGCGCGCAGTGCTCGTCTTCACGCGCAGGGAGGACCTGGAGGGGGGCTCGCTGCACGACTACGTGCGCGCCACCGACAACCGCGCGCTGCGGGCCCTGGCGGCCGAGTGCGGCGGCCGCGTGTGCGCCCTGGACAACCGGGCGGAGGGCGCCGAGCGCGATGCGCAGGTGGGCGAACTGCTGGCGCTGGTGGAGCGGCTGGCGCTGGAGCACGACGGCGCGCCCTTCACCGACGATGTGTACGGCCTGGCGTGGGCCCGGCGCCACGCGCGTCCCGATGACACGCTCCGCCTGGTGGCCGCGCGGCTGGCGGCCCGCGGTCTGGGGCGGGGGTGGGGTGGGCAGTGGGGGCGGGGGCGGCGCTGGCTGGAGGCCGCGAGGCGGGGGTGGCCGCTGGCGCTCCTGCTGCTGGGGGGCGCTCTGTTATTTGTCCTGCTGCTTCTCCACCGGGGGGCTCCAGGCCCAGATTGAAGGCTCTGCCCTTCCAAACGTGGGGAGTCTGGCGGGTAAAGGGGCTGGGTAAGGCGCTGAGGGGAACTTAAACCCAATTTCAAAGGAAACGTGGAGTTTCAGACTGTGAGTCTTAATGACTCAGGAAGCCTTGGACACTGTATTGAATTTGCAAAGGCTCAAGTTAACTTTTAGAGTTTAGATGTCACTTTTGACTATGTGTACACTATTCAAATAAATGTGGTTCACTTTGAAATGAAAATGTGGTTAACTTTCAAATGCCCTTAATTCATTTTAGTAGTTTGGATGCATTTTTCTTTCTTGAAAAAATAGTGCATTGACTGGTAGTGTTTTATATGTAAAGTGGATTCATGGCAAAGGGAAACAAACATTTTTGTGTGTGTGTGAGCATTTATCAAAACGTAGACAGTCTTAGTCCCCTTGAGTTGCTATTAAAAAAAAAACAACAACAACGGGAAAGCTTTCAGTTTTTCCCCCTTGAGGATATTAGCTGTGGGCTTTTCATAAATGGCTTTTATGATGTTTAAGTATGTTCCTTCTATCCCGACTTTCTCCAGGGTTTTTATTAAGAAAGGATGCTGAATTTTGTCAAATGGTTTTTCTGCATTGATTGACAGGATCACATGGTTCTTTTCTTGTATTAATGTGAGGTATCACATTGATTGATTTGCATATGTTAAACCAGCCCTGCAGCCCAGGAATGAATCCCACTTGATCACGGTGAATAATTCTTTTTATATGCTGTTGAATTTGATTTGCTAGTAACTTACTGAGAATTTTTGCATCCATATTCATCAGGGATATTGGCCTATAGTTCTCTTTTTTTTTTTTTTTTTTTTGCTGGGTATCTGTCTGGTTTAGGAATCAAAGTAATGCTGGTTTCAAAGGTTGAGTCTAGAAGTTTTCCTTCCCCTTCTATTGTTTGGAAGAGCTTTATAAAGATAGGTATTATCTCTGCTAAAATGTCTGGTAGAATTCCCCAGGGAAACCATGTAGTACAGGACTCTTATTTGTTGGGAGATTTTTGATAACTGATCAAATTTTTGATTTCTTCCTGTTTGAGTTTTGGAAGTGTGTGGGTACTTAGGAATTTGCCCATTTCTTCCAGGTTGTCCAATTTGTTGGCATATAATTTTTCATGGTATTCCCTGAGAATTGCTTGTATTTCTGAGGGATTGAGATCAGGAACACAACAGGGATGTCCACTCTCACCGCTGTGTTTACCATGGTGTTGGAAGTTCTAGCATCAGCAATCAGACAACAAAGGAAATCAAAGGCATCAAAATTGGCAAAGATGAAGTGAAGCTTTCACTTTTTGCAGATGACATGATATTATACATGGCCAGACCTAGATCAGAGCTTCAGGTCCTTAAGAAGAAGGTTTTCAGGGAGCCTGGGTGGCGCAGTCGGTTAAGCATCCGACTTCAGCCAGGTCACGATCTCGAGGTCCGGGAGTTCGAGCCCCACGTCGGGCTCTGGGCTGATGATGGCTCAGAGCCTGGAGCCTGTTTCCGATTCTGTGTCTCCCTCTCTCTCTGTCCCTCCCCCGTTCATGCTCTGTCTTTCTCTGTCCCAAAAATAAATAAACGTTGAAAAAAAAATTTTTTTAAAAAGAAGAAGGTTTTCTTACCATCAATGCCACCTTCTGCAACATGGTCATTGTTGATCCCAAACCCCAGAGAATGCAGTCCAACTTAGGAAGAATTTCAGATAATCAAGATGCTTTTTAACAGGAGGAAAGAACTTCAGAACAATTGCCTCGGATATTCCATTTTGTATTTTTGTTCATAAACATAGATGAGGCCGAAAATAAATAAATAAAATGAAATAAACATAGATAGACCACTGTTTTAAAAACATACCAGAAATTATGCAACCTCACATCCACATTCACAAATGATTACAAATGCACTCTGGGTTGTTGTTCATGGACTATGTGCACAGCACTTTGGCAAATGATCGCTGCCTCTGGAACATGCATCTTCAGGGCTCATCACTCGCAACGTCTCTGAAACTCTCTCAGCAGAGTCGTCTTCAGAGTTAAAGGCGACAATGGAAGACAAGTCTCTAATGTGTAGCTTCTTTTTGCTTCCAAACACTAGCATGCTTTGGTCACTCACCCTATTTACCAGATTGAGACTGTCAAAAATGAAATTCACTCTCAAAAGGCCAAGTTGTGGTTTTTAAGTGTACTCAGAAATTTAGCCCCAGCCACGCCACAAGCTTGCCGGCAAAGTCACCCACACAGATGTAAAGATCATATCCATTTGCTGCTGTGCTCTTGACCGCCTGTCCTCTCCTCGGACGCAATGATGTGGACACTCCTTGGCACAGGTTTTTAGCTGGTCAAGTCTTGGGTCTGATTGACGTTGAATAAGTAAGGCCCAGGGACCAGAGGGACCCTGACCCACCTGAGATATTGGAGGCCCTACTCCACCTCTCTGAATCTCTAGATTCTCTGTAATTTACACATAAATGTCCCTCCCTGGTGGGATGTGGGAACTTCCTGTCAGTTCTCTGCACGAGCAAAGTGCCTGTCACCTGGATTCCCAGTGCTACACTCATAGGAAACACACACCTCAGTTACAGGAATTAGGATCGGCAAGATCTTGGGGTTCTTCTCTACTGGAATCTCCTCTCCATCAAAGTCGTCCTGTGTGCAACTATGTGATTAAATAAGAGGGATGTCACAAGGACAGGGAGAGAAGACACTTATTCTTTCCTCCCATCGGCCCTTCAAACTGGCTCCATCCGTGCCACCTGAAGGAAACCTTACACAGGTTCTGCCTTAAGCAAAAAACCTCTCCAATCACTATTGGTCACATTCATGTACTCAAATCCTCTAGTGTAATAATCACACTCTCAATTTCACTGAGGGGTGGGGCACCTGGGTGACTCAGTCAGCTGAGCGCCTGACTTCAGCTCAGGTCGTGATCTCGAGGTCCATGGGTTTGAGCCCCACGTTGGGCTGTGTGCTGACAGTTTGGAGCCTGGAGACTGCTTCAGATTCTGTGTCTCCCTCTCTCTCTGCCCCACCCCTGCTCATGCTCTCTCTCTCTCTCTCTCTCTCTCTCTCTCACACACACACACACACACAAATAAATAAACACTTGAAAAAAATTTAAGAAGGAGTTAACATGGCAGAGAAGTAAGGGAATCTGAAGTTCCCTCGTCCCTCAAACACAGAAGTATTGAGGCGAGAAGGCTTGAAATTCCAGGAATCCAGGCTACAGAGTGACAGAAACATCTCCAGGGGCCCATGGGGACAATGTGATGGGCCATAGATGGATGATTTCAAACTGGGAGAGATAAAAAAGGCAGTATAGGAATGGAGGGGAGGGATCCCCTTCTGCAGAAAGACAAAAGAAAGCGAAAGAGAGATTGCAGAAGTGGAAGGTTGTATTTGGACAAGAGAAAAAACATGGGTTGGGGAACAGAAAAAAATGGAGAAAGAACCAATTTTTAACTCCAGGGCTTTCTCCAGCCTCTTTGTGTACCTGGGGAGGAGGGGAGCCAGCCCAAGCTCTGTAGCCAGCTCCCAGGCACAGGTGGAGAGAGCAATCCCCTCCCTTGAGTGCTGTGGGAAGAAGGCAAATAGCCATTCCAAGGACAAAGGACACTGCAGGACCCCACCACCACCCAGAGGCCCTTTGTGACCATACCCTGGAGTGACACTATGCCAGAACTGGGGCACGTGGAGCAGGATCCTTTAAGACATTGGGGTTTGAATCCCAGCCGACTGCCCGACAGAACCAAGATCCTGGAGCGAAACAGACTGCCCACTCGTACTCCTTTGGCACTGTGAGGACGACCTGAACAGAGTGGTCTAGGATGCCTGGTCTGGGGAGGAAACACTGGGGTGTCACCATTTTACTCCCCATCACCAGCAAGGTGGGGCTTCAGGGAATGGACAATGGATCCACAGTGGAGGTGGACCTGCTCACACCAAAGCATGCCCCTCTGCACCTGGTAACTGTGTGTCTAACAGAGCAAGACTCAACACTGAATGAACCAGACAGTCCCTCCTCCAGACCAGGACAGGCACTGGATACAAGGCACTATCAGATATTGGTCCAGTAGTTTTGCATTCTCTGATTTGATTCTTGGTCAATTTTTATTTTATGTATATATATACATATATATTTCTTCTTCTTCTTCTTCTTTCATCTTTCTTCCTTCTTCTTCTTCTTCTTCCTCTTATTTCTTCCCTTCTCTAGTCTGGTTATTCTGGTTGTTGGTTTGTTTAAGCAGACATTTTTTTTTTAATTTTTTTTTCAACGTTTATTTATTTTTGGGACAGAGAGAGACAGAGCATGAACAGGGGAGGGGCAGAGAGAGAGGGAGACACAGAATCGGAAACAGGCTCCAGACTCCGAGCCATCAGCCCAGAGCCAGACGCGGGGCTCGAACTCACGGACCGCGAGATCGTGACCTGGCTGAAGTCGGACGCTTAACCGACTGCACCACCCAGGCGCCCCTAAGCAGACATTTTTAATCTATTCTCTTTATGCCTCTTCGGTACCTCCTTTATTTTCCTCTCTCTCTCTCTCTCTCTCTCTCTCTCTCTCTCTCTATGGACTAAGCCATAAAATTTCTCTGATCTCGGTTTGGTCAATTTTTTTTTCTTTTCCTTTTCCTTGCCCCTGTCATTTCTCTCTTTGTATGGGATAAGGCCTCTTACACCACCACCACCCACATTAAATTTTTTTTTCCAGGGATACTTCAACAAACAAATCAATGCACTCCTGATGGAAGGTCCAAACCACCACTAGGATTAGGGAGATAAAGTAATCAGAGTCTCAACAACAGAGAGCACAAAACACACTCCAAAAATACCTCTTGAAGGGCCAGGCCCTGGACAACAATATGACCCCCTGTTTTAATATAATAGTCTTCACAGGAGCAAGACCCATAAGAAGCTATTAAAACACATAAGGGACATAAAACTAGGCAAAATGATGCAATGAAAGAATTCTCCTCAAAAGAAATTCCAGAAGGAAATGACAGCTAGAGAATTGCTCAAAACAGATATAAGCAATATAACTGAGCAAGAATTTAGAATAATAGTCATATTACTGGGCTTGAAAGAAGCATAGAAGACAGAAGAGAATCTATTGCCACAGAGATCAAGGAACTAAGAAATAGTCACAACGAATTAAGAAATGCTGTAAATGAGGTGCAAAATAAACTAGATGCAGTGACAGCATGGATGAAGGAGGCAAAGGGTAGATTAAGTGAAATAGAAGATAAAATTATGGAAAATGATGAAGCCAAGGAAAAGAGAGATAAGAACATACTAGACCCAGAGGGGAGAAATAGAGAATGAGGAGATTCAATGAAACATAACAATATCCATATCATAAGAGTTCCAGAAGAAGAAGAAAAGAGAGAGAAAAAGGGAAGAAGGTTTACTTGAACAAATTATAGCTTGTGAACTTCCCTTATCTGGGGATGGAAATGGACATCCAAATCAGGAGACAAAGAGAACTCCTTTCAGATTTAACAAGAATAGATCTTCTCCACAGAATATCATAGTGAAACTGGAAATATACAAAGATAAGGAGAAAATTCTGAAAGCATCCAGGAACAAACGGGCCTTAACCTACAAGAGTAGACACATAACGGTAGTAGCACACCTATCCACTGAAACTTGACAGGCAAGAAGGGAGTGGCAGGAAATATTCAATGTGCTGAATAGGAAAAATATGCAGCCAAGAATCCTTTATCCAGCAAGGCTGTCATTCAGGATAGAAGGAAAGATAAAGGCTTTCCCAGACAAACAAAACCTGAAGGAATTCATGAACACTAAACAAGTTCTGCAAGAGATCCTTAGGGGGACTCTGTGAGTGGAATGCTGCAAAGACTACAAAGGACCAGAGACATCACCACAAGCATGAAACCTACAGGTAACACAATGACACTAAATCCATATCTTTCAATAATCACTCTGAATGTAAATGGACTAAATGCCCCAATCAAACACATAACATATCAGAATGGATTAAAAAATAAATCAAGATCCATCTATATGCTGTCTACAAGAGGTCCATTTTAGACTTGAGGACACTTTCAGATTGAAAGTGAGGGGATGGAGAACCATCTATCATACTACTGGAAGTCAAAAGAAAGCTGGGGTAGCCATACTTATATCACATGAACTAGATTTTAATCTAAAGGCTGTAACAAGACATGAAGAAGGGCAATATATCATAATCACAGGGTCTATACATCAAGAAGAGCTAACAATTGTAAATGTTTATGCTCCCAACTTGATTGCACCCAAATACATAAATCAGTTACTCACAAACATAAGTGATCTTATCGATAGAAATTCTGTAATTGGAGGAAACTTTAATTCTCCACTTACAACAATGGACGGATCGTCTGGGCACAAAAAAATCAATGAAGAAACAATGGCTTTGAATGATACAGTGGACCAGATGGACTTGACAGATATTTCCTGAACTTTTCATCCTAAAGCAGCAGAATACTTTTCGGGTGCACATGGAACATTCTCCAAAATAGATCACATCCTAGGTCACAAAACAGCCCTCAACAAATGTAAAAGAACCGAGATCATACCATGCATATTTTCAGACAACAATGCTATGAAACTTGAGGTCAACCACAAGAAAAATTTTGGAAAGCCTCCAAATGCATGGAGGTTAAAGAACATCCTACTAAAGAATGAATGGGTCAACCAGGCACTTAAAGAAGAAATTAAAACCTATATGGAAGCAAGTGAAAATGAAAACATGACAGTCCGAATCCTTTGGGATGCAGCAAAGGCAGTTCTAAGAGGAAAATACATTGCAATGCAGGCCTATCTCAAGAAATAAGAAAAATCCCAAATACAAAATCTAATAGCACACCTAAAGGAAGTAGAAGCAGAACAGCAAAGAAACCCCAAAGCCAGCAGAACAGCAGAAGAAGAGAAATAATAAAGATTAGAGCAGAAATAAAAAATATAGACCCCCCCCCCCCGCCAAAAAAATACAATACAACAGATCAATGAATCTAATAGCTAGTTTTTTTTTCTTTTCTGGAAAAAACAAACAAAATTGATAAACCCCTAGTCGGGGTTCTCAAAAAGAAAAGAGAGAGGACCCAAATAGATAAAAAGCACAAATAAAAGTGGACAGATCACAACCAACATCACAGAAATACAATTTTCAGGGAATACTATGAAAACTTACATGCCAGCAAACTCGACAACCTGGAGGAAATGGACAAATTTCTAGACACCCACACGCTACCAAAACTCAAACAGGAAGAAATAGAAAATTTGAACACACCCATACCCAGTGAAGAAATTGAATCAGTTATCAAAAATCGAACAACAGATAAGAGCCCTGGGCCACATGGCTTCCTAGGGGAATTCTACCAGACATTTAAAACAGAGTTAATACTCATCCTTCTCAAGCAGTTCCAAAAAATAGACATGGAAGAAAACTTCTGGACTCATTCTGTGAAGCCACCATTATTTTGATTCCCAAACCAGACTGAGACCCCACTAAAAAGGAGAATTACAGACCAATATCCCTGATTAACATAAATGCAAAAATTCCCAACAAATTACTAGCAAATCAAATTCAACCACATCTCAAAAGAATTATTCACCACGATTAAGTGGGACTCATTTCTGGGCTGCATGGCTAGTTCAATATTCTCAAATCAATTAATGTGATACATCACATTAATAGAAGAAAGGATAAGAACCGTATGATCCTGTCAATAGATGCAGAAAAAGCATTTGACAAAATATAGCATCCTTTCTTAATAAAAGCCCTCAAGAAAGTCGGGATAGAAGGAACCTACCTTAACTTCATAAGAGCCATATATTAAAAGCCCACAGCTAATACCATCCTCGTGGAAACAAAGTAACAGCTTTCCCCCAACATCAGGAACATGGCAGGGATGTCCACTCTCATGGCTGTTGTTTAACATCATGTTGGAAGTCCTAGCCTCAGCAAGCAGACAACAAAATGAAATAAAAGGCATCCAAATTGGCGAAGAAGTCAAACTTTCACGTTCCGCAGATGACATGATACTCTACATGGAAAACCTGAAAGACTCCACCAAAAAGCTGCTAGAACTGATACATGAATTCAGCAAAGTCACAGGATACAAAACCAATGTACAGAAATCAGTTGCCTTTCTATATACCAATAATGAAGCAACAGACTACTTTCTTACACCATACACAAAATTAAACTCAAAATTGACGAAAGACCTAAATGTGAGAGAGAAAACCATTAAAACCCTAGAGGAGAAAACAGGCAATAACCTCTTTGACCTGAGCCCCAGCAATTTCTTGCTCGACCCATCTCTGAAGGCAAGGGAAATAAAAGAAAAAATGAACTCTTGGGACCTCATCAAGATAAAAAGCTTCTGCACTGCAAAGGAAACAATCAACAAAACAAAAAGACAACCAATGCAATGGAGAAGATATTTTAAAATGACATATCAAATAAAGGGTTAGTATCCAAAATCTATAAAGAACTTACCAACCTCAACACCCAAAAAACAAATAACCCAGTGAAGAAATGGGCCGACAACATGAATAGACACTTTTCCAAAAAAGACATCCAAATGGCCAACAGACACATGCAAAGATGTTCAACGTCACTCATCATCAGGGAAATACAAATCAAAACCACATTGGGATGCCACCTTACACCGGCCAGTGTGGCTAAAATTAACAACTCAGAAAACAAAAGATGTTGGCGAGGATGTGGAGAAACGGTAACTCTCTTGACGGTGGGAATGCAAACTGGTGCAGCCGCTCTGGAAAGCATTATGGAGGTTCCCCCCAAAATTAAAATGGAACATCCCTACAACCCAGCAATAGCACTACTAAGAATTTATCCAAAGGATACACGAGGGCTGATTCACAGGGAAACATGTACCCCAATATTTATAGTAGCACTTTCAACAATAGCCAAATTATGGAAAGAGCCCAAAAGTCCATCAACAGAAGAATGGATAAAGATGTGGTTTATATATACAATGGAATACTACTTGGCAATGAGAAAGAATGAAATCCTGCCTTTTGCAACAACATGGATGGAACTGGAGGGTATTATGCTAAGTGAAATAAGGCAGTCAGAGAAAGACAGATGTCATATCTTCTCACTCATATGTGGACTTAGGAAACTTAACAAAAGACAATGGGGGAAGGGAAGGGAAGAAATAATTTCAACCAGAGGGGGAGGCAAACCATAAGAGACTCTTCAATACAGAGAACGAACTGAGGGTTGATGGGGGTGGCGGAGGGGGGAAAATGGGTGATGGGTATTGAGGAGGGCACTTGTTGGGATGAGCACTGGATGCTGTATGTAAGTGATGAATCATAGGAATCTGCCCCCAAAACCAAGAGGACACTGTATACACTGTATGTTAGCTAACTTGACAATTTATTGACAATAAATTGTCAAGCTACCTATATATATATATACATATATATATATATATATATATTTATATTTACAAAAACTTTTAAAAAAATATTACTGAAGGGTAAATCTTCTACTCTCCCTGGCATCCCTGGCATGTGCCTGCTCCCAGAGAAGAACCTGCAGTGTAGACAGGGCTGCTTAGAGCTCTCCCCACGCTGCCATTCTCCTCCTGTCCTTGCCTTGGCTCTGATTCTTCATGGGCTGGAGGAGAAGAGGCAGAAACACTGAAGATGAGTCAAGTGTAGTCTGGCTTTGGTGGGGGGACAGTGGCAGCATTCTTAGTGGCTCTTTTCCCCGTGCAACACTGTTAATAGCCTTCAGAGTCTCCTCTGGGAATCTGAAATCATAAGCCCAACAGAAGGCCACTCTCTCCTCTCCCATCGCTTGTTTCAATGTCTGTTCTTAGTGCCGGACTTCCAGAACTCTGATGCACATACAAGCTGCTGGGATCCCTGCTGGGCCCCTGGGAAAGTCCCCTTCAAACTGGCTTTGGGTGCCTCCCTCCCATGTGGCCCCATTTGATATATGAAGAACACATACTTTTGCCCCCCTGTTAGTGAAAGTTCTGACTGCGTCCAAGACCTCCACCACCATGTGTACTCTGCTCCCTCCACAGAGCAAAGCAACAGCCTTCATGTATCCTATGACCACCAGGCAGCAAAGCCAAACTCCGAAGGACACACAACAAGTCTCTTTTTTTTTTTAATTTTTTTCAATGTTTTTTTTTGGGGGGGGGACAGAGAGAGACAGAGCATGAACGGGGGAGGGGCAGAGAGAGAGGGAGACACAGAATCGGAAACAGGTTCCAGGCTCTGAGCCATCAGCCCAGAGCCCGACGCGGGGCTTGAACTCATGGACCGCGAGATCGTGACCTGGCTGAAGTCGGACACTTAACCGACTGCGCCACCCAGGCGCCCCACAAGTCTCTTAATGTACACCGTCCACACCCCTCTGGCAGTATCAAACTCCAGAAGCCCCCTCACTAGGTTTCAGGAGAGAGAGAACCTCCATCTCTCTGGACATGGCACGCAGAGACGACTCCCTGTGGGGCCTCCCTTACATAGTCACACGGTTACACCTGGGTCACCTTCTGCCCTGGGGAGATGAACTCCAAGAATTGACCAATATTAATTTGTGATTGACCCTATAAATTAAATGTTCTCGTTTAAAAAGCCCTTTCCTCTTGGGATGCCTGGCTGGATCATTTGGAAGAGCATGCGACCCTTGATCTCATGGTCATGAGTTGGAGCCCCATGTTGGGTGTAGAGATTACTTAAATGCTAAAACCTAACAAAAAAGGTCCTTTCCTCTTGATCCCTTCAAATATCTATCAAATTAGTTGAAGGACTAAACCTAACAAAACTGGTTCTTGCTTCTTCCTTTGGGCATCCTATATGGATCTTCTAGCATAGAGCTTTGGACTGCGGGGTATTGGCAATTAGCAAAGATTCAACTGATATTAAGGAAGATATTTATGTTACCCCGAGCCTTTCATATAGCCTTCTGGCCCAGATTTCAAGTTAATGCAGGTCATTTACATTGGACCCTAACTTTGACATCTGATATTGAACTTGTCACAAACCTAACTGAACACTGTTGCTCCTGACTCTATCCTTCCCCCGAAAATCTTACCCGTCACCATGAGCTTTCCTGTTTCTGAATAGAAACATGACCATTGTACCCATCACCCACATGGACACATCCTACACATCCTTCACAGTAGACTTCATATGCTAAATCTTTCCTCAGGTCTTCCTCTATAAATCCTAGTATAAATTCCCCATAATGAGTCATGACTATCACATATATCAACACAGGGATCATGCACACATTAAACGCTGGAAACTCCACAGTCTTCAGCACTGAAATAGAACCACATTCAGAGAAAACTGGAATATAAAATATGTTAAGAGAAGTGAGTGAACAATATTTTGATTGTCAAGTGAAGAGATAATGATTTATTTGATTTACTCGTTTTTTCTCTGGTTATCTCTTACCTTCCAAAATGGAATCTAATGTTGGGAGAAAAGAAATCAGCTTACATAAGCTGCACATTCAAATAGCCTGAACACAAGTTAATTGTATTAAGAATGCTTCTGCATATCTGGTGGAAAATATCTTTTAAACGGTTCTGAAATGAAAAAGGACAGGGTAGGAATACTTTGCTCTCTAGACATACTAGAGTCACTTACAAGGAAGTAGTTTTGAACATAAGAAGTGCATGATGGCAAAGAGTACTTTGGTCTCACTTTGTCATTTGACACATGTTTTCTCATGAGAGGATTTTTTTTCCGTGTTTTTACTGCATTCTGAATACTTGTGATGAATCTTAGAATGAGCGGGTATTAAGAATCTTAAATTTTCCAGACTTAATCTCTAATCCGTCTCCCCAAAAGTCACTGATATGGTAAATACTCTCAGTCATGTTCACAGACAAAACAAAGGGCAAATAAAAATTCTAATAATTTGGATTTGGGATGTCTGCAATCCTTGTGAGTGACTGACAGTCACCCATCTAACTTTGAAGTTTCTCTATTATTTTAGCAAGACAGAACCTTTCATCTACTTACTGCAAATGTCACAGCATGGAAGGGTAAGGAGAGATTTTTCTGGTGTCAGGAAACAAGCACTAGAGGGAATGAAAAACCATCAATAACAATAAAGATGCTCTGAAGGAGAACTGGGTACCATAAGATTTATCAATCAGGTTCTCACAGGAAAAAGATAGTCTGCTCTCATTAGGTACTTGGAGAAAGTTTAGACAAGGGGCCTCTTACAAACTGTGGACACAGGGAATTTGGAAACCACAGGGACATTGATAGTATCGATAAGAAAATTAAATCCCACCTGAAGGGGTGAACGAACACTGGAATTCAGAAGAAGAGTTGGGTAGAAAGGCCACCAAGGGAGGAGCTGTGACCTTTAGCGTAGGTCTGCAGCTAGTCAGAGATGGCCCTGCAGAGATAGAGGTGGGAGAATGGATACCCCAGCCTTGCTTTTCTACTTCCACAGGGCCTCTGACTTGGACTTCCCATTGGCCAGCCAGGCAGAAGTCAGAGAGCAAGAGATCCCACCGATGTAGTGCAAATAGATCAGCCTCAGGGGGCAAAGAGCTAAGGTGAACTGTGATTCTGCAGAGGCAAATGAAAACTATGTGGCCCAGATGGGATTTTTCAGATACAATTGGAGACATTTTAAATAGGATGGTCCCTAAAACAGAAAAGAGAGAAACACAATAAGAGAATCCTGTGACTTTCAGATCTCCATGAACCACAGAACAATCTTTCCAGAGAAACCCAATACCTCCCTAAAAAGTACTTGTGACCATGAAGTGCAACGATATATGTGACCAGTGGTTCAGACACTTAACATGTGCAGGATTTCTGATTTGAATTTTCCTGAGTCTTTGAACTCTATATGCCATTGCCTGATTATGCCAACTTTCTGTGAAGAGGGACAGGTGGCAAGGGGAGGCGGTGGGGACTGAGAGCTGGGAAGAGGTTTCATTCTGGTTAGTTCTCACTGCATAACAAGCCATTCTGAAGCTCAGTGGTTAAAAACAAAAAACATCATTTATTTGTTCTCATAAAGCTGCCATTTGGGCAGGACTCAGTGGGAATGGATCATCTTTGCTTTCTGCAACTTCGTCTGAGATGGCGGGGCAGCCAGAGGTCCTGCTTCTGTGTTGCCTCACTTGCATGGCGGGCAAGTTGGTGTGAGTCACAAATGAAAGGTGAGCTGGGAAGTGGGCCAGTGACTTCAGGCTCTTTGCATGGGGGCCTCTCAAGAGGCAGCCTGGGCTTTCTCACAACATGACAGTCAAGTTCCGAGGGCAAGAACCCCAACAGGGCAAGGAAGCATTGCCCACATGTAACCTTAGAGTCACAAGGTGTTGCTTCAACCATCTGCTATTAATTGAAACACTCCCAGATCTGCCCAGTTCCAAGGTAGAGGACACAGGCCCCGCAACTCAGTGACAGGAGTAACAGGATCAGGTTATAGGAAGAATAAGTAGAAGCTACTGTCACAGCTATCTATGGAAACTACAATCTACCACTATGGCAAATCATCGTAAATTCAGAAGAAAAAACGAAATGGTCTTTACTACCAAAACATCTGCAATATTTTTGAAAGCAAGCTCATAATCCCATTGGAACCATCTCTAAATAATCCCTTCTCAGCTTTTCCCCTGATATTTTTTATTTGTTCAGCATACTTCATCTTTAGCAATTTTATTTTTTTCCTCCCGTTCTTCCTGTGATTTATCAGCATATTCCTTTTCTACTAGTTTCACTTCATTATTTAATTGATCGGTGTAGATCTTCTTCAGGTCTTCTTCCCGTTGCCTCAGCCTCTTCTCTGCGTCCTTGTAAATGGCATCGGTAAAGTAATCCCCTCCATTGTTCTGCACCATCTCCTCTATCAGCTCCACCAGCTCCTGCACCTGAGCTTCCTTCTCCGCCTCTGAGGCTCTGTTGAAGGCACAGTAGCGGTTCCCACACTCGCTGATGATGTTTCTTAGCTTCACATCTGAATCTGCCAAGAAGTCACTCAGGCTCTTCTCCTCCAAGTTATCTTTGCAAGTGAGCAACACGATCATGTGCTTCAACGCTGGCTTCCCAAAGACAGTCTTCATCAATGCCACGGTCTTCTGCTCTTCAAACGTGTAGCGGCCCACCTGGAGGACCAAGATGGTGGCGTGGGGCCCAGGACAGGGGTAGAGGACACACTGGATGAATTCCCCGGATGTGGTATACAGGGTCCCCTTGTTTTCAAAGAGCCCTAGGGTGTCAACAACAACAAGTTTCCTCCCCTTCCATTCCTTGGATGCTTTTTGACACCTGGAGAAGACAGCACGGGGAGCAACTCTAGACTCAAAGACTCTACTCCCCAGGATGGTGTTGGCCGTTGCGCTCTTCCCACTTCCAGTTTTCCCCACCAGAATAATCCTCAGAGTGTTGTCCTGAGGGTCCGCCATGTCACTACCAGGAGTCTCTGTGGTGTAAAGGAAAGGAAGGAGAAGAAAAAGAGTCAAAGAAGGTAAGTGGAAAGCATCACCTCGCTCTTATGACCTATGTGTTCCTCTCTGAAATCCTGCAGTAGTCTACTATCCATGTAGGTCCCATAAAGACAGAAAGATGAGACAATTCAATCACCATGGAAAAACAACAAAGTAGTTAAAGAGTTCCCCTACAAAAGAGTATCAGGTCCAGATGGTTTCATGGGGATCTCACTTAACCTTTCCTAAACTATTCCTGATGACTTAAAACAGAAGGAAACCTTTCCAATTCTTTCTATGACACAAGTGTGATATTGATCCCAAAGGTTAACAAAGATTTCACCAATAAATAAAGCTACAGACATGTCTCATTTGCGAATACTAATGCAAAAATCCCAAATAAATTGTCAGACACTAAAAAGTAATACTCCACAACTAAATGTGATTTATTTCAGAAATAGTAGGGTGGTTCAATATGAGAAAATGGATTGTAACAACACATCCTCGTTAGTAGATTTAAGAAGAAAAACACCTTCATACAGAACAGACATTTCCCCAAATTCAACACTGTTTTAATAGATACTTCTTTAACGTGTTTATATAGAAATATAATGTTTAAAAAATTTGTCTCCATTTCTTTCTCTGCAGCTAAAAGAGTTGACAATTAAATTCACTTGGATGAATGAAGAATGAAAATTAGCCTGTAGAGTCAACAAGGAGAAGAACGATGAAGGAGGACCAGCTGTACCAGATAGTAAAATATTTTAGCCCCTATAATTAAGGCAGTATGAAGTGTGTGTGAACAGAGACAAATGGAAAACAAAACCAGACAATTCAGAAATAGACCAAATTGGTCTACTATATTCATGAGTATCCAGTTCAGTTGTATCGTGTTACATTTATCGTCCGTAAGGCAGCATCTCACAGGAATGGGGAGAAAGATGGACTAATAACCAGCATTGGGATAACTACAAAACCACACAGAAAAAGACAACACTGCACCCACGTCTTCATGCCATTCACATGCTAAATACGTTAGAAATATAACACTAAAAATCAATCCACATAAATACTAGAAGAAACTCAGACAAATCCTTTGTAACCTAGGGGCGGGGCAACTCTTTCTAAGATTTGAAAGATTGTAAGGAAAAGGATTCATACATCTGACTACATAAAGACCTAAAAGACAATGGGAGACAACGAACATCACAGACAATTAAAATACGAATGTCAGACTATATCAAAGAGGGATAATTCTCCTCTTATACAAAGAATACCTAAACGCAGAGAGACAAATATCCAAAAGCTCAATGGAAAATGGAGCAAGATGTATGAATAAACAGTTCAAAGAAAAAAAAGAAATGTCAATGCTCCTCAACTATGTAAAAATATATGAACACTCAAAGTAGAGAAATAGAAACCCAACGTAGGAAAAGAAAAAAACTAAATAAAACAAATTAAAATTACACTGAGATACTATTTCTCCACTTACAGATTTGGCAAAAGTGCAAAAATTTGCTGCTATAATCAGTCGGTAAAGGTTTAGAGGAAACAGGTTCTATTCTCCGTGGCTAATGAGAATAGACAAACAGTCTAAAACCTACAGAGGAGAAATTAGCAATATCATACAAATTACATATACATTTATTCTGGAGTGTGAGTCCCAATTTTAGGATTTATGCCTGTAGTGGTCAAGGGCAGGTCACCCCTAAACGTGCAACTTTGACATACTGACTATTTCATATAAAAGTAACTTAAGATACAGCCTGTGTGGGAAGATTATTAAGACCCTCTTCTGTCCCCCTGCAAGCAGGAAACAAATCTCCCATGTAAAAGGTCCCCTTCCTGTCCCAGGAGGTAAAGAGACACTCTCATGACCAGGGATAGGAGATTTAGAGCCAAGAAGACTGTATAAACAGCCCACTACTTTCTACTAATTTACTACCCCAGCCCAAAGTCTCTTTACAATTCCTGCCTAACAGATGCTCCCAAAGTTAAGTTTCTCTTGTTTTGTCAATCCCTCACAGATCCATTGTCTCTTTGCCTAAAAAGTATAAAAACTGCCTGCCTTGGTCATTTCTCTTGGTCTTAGTTTCATTGCTGAGCATCTGTGCACACTGCTTTTTTTCTCTTATTAATCTGCTTCAAGTGAATGCGATTCTTAGTGCAGCTGGAAGACTTTGAAGGGTAGAGGAAGAAGTTCCCCTTCCTTTTATCCCAGAGCTACACTAACAAAACATAGGAAAAGATTAGGCATACATTTATTCTCCACATCACTATTTGTATTAGCAAAAGACCAAAAATCTACCAAATGCCCACTAGTAGGGGTCTGATTGAATAAACCACGGTACATACACACAGCGATGTATTATCCAACTGTAGAAAGGAATAAGAAATACCTCTCTATGCCAGGATGGTGAGATCTCCAGGATATTTCATTAAGCAAAAAAAAAAAAAAAATGCAAAGTGAAGAAAATAATATTTAGTTTACTGTCATTTCTCTAGTGGGGAGGAACATGAACTGTAGGTACAAAGTACAACATATATTTCATGCACATGAAAAAGCAATGGCAGATCATCTGAACTGTCACCAAAGAAGTTACTGACAGAGGGATGGGAGGAATAAGGCGGGGGACAGGGTAGAAGCTGGAAACTACTTTGAATATACTTCGATTTCATAGATTTGTCTTGAAAGCATGTACTTCCTTCTTTTTGAGAGATCGAATTACAGCTCTTTTCCTTTATGAAAGACCTACATGTGTACCTGCTGTTGCTGGCTGAACTATATTCAAAGAGGATTTTTCATTTCTACAAAAAAAAAGCTGAACACGAATACAGCGTTCCGCATTTGTTTCACAGCCAGTTGAGCTAATAGAGAGGCCGAGTGGGCCGTTGTCCACGCCAGCTGCCAATCACCTTCCCCAGGAACCTCACACAGGGGTTCACCATCCAGCCACCAGAGCTGTGAGCCAGATGAGCACGTGGGCTTTCTCTCAATTGAATGCGTGCATCTGTTAACAAGTTGTGTCTAAAAGTATCAGAAACACATAAGGGAGGTTATTTGGGGGAGATCTGGGAATGCGCACCCTTTTCCATGTACATTCATGGTAATTGCTGCTCTGCTTTAGGTCATTTTGTTTCATAAAAGATTTCATAGGAACGTTCTGCTTGCAGATAGTGAGGAACATCTGGAAATAGCTTACATAATTATAAACAAAAACTATATTTTAGATAACTAGTAAAAATCAAAAGCAAATGAATTACATAGTATTTGGTGTAATAGACAAACCACACAAAGAATTGGTCCAAGAAACTTGAAAATGCAGTTGCTTCATTGGCTATTGTCCTAATGGGATATAGTGTAAGGCCAAATAGGGGAAAAACCGTCAAGAAAATCTTAAATTGCTTTCAGGAATCCTGTCCTATTCTTAGCTTTTTGTGCACATGTGTAGTTTTGAAGCCCAAGGACAAGTCCAGTGGCAATGAGCACCCTTAGTGCCCATACTGTGCCCTTCAAATGCCATTTCCCACCAAAAACATTAGGACTCTTAGGAGAAGGTACTGATTCCATTTCTGGGCCAAGAAATGTGCAAGTGGATCCTAGACTATCCTAGTCACACTAAAAAGTGAGGATGCTATCAAACTCTACTGAGACCGTGGGATGCCTGGCTAGCTCTGTCAATACAGCATGCATCTCTTGATCCCACGTTCATGAGTTTTAGCCCCACATTGGGTGCAGAGATTACTTTCCAAAAAAAAAGTTTGGATATTACCGAAAGCACTACAGAGCCAACTTGAAGAGGCTGACTGGACAGAGAATGGGTAATTTGAGTATCAATGAGAATAATCATTTCAATGGATTGAAATTCATCAAATATGTTGAAGTTCATGAGTTCATAACAATACCATCATCGCAAAAGAAGTGAAGTGTTCTCTTTGGGGTGTGCTAGGAAATGATGTCATCAGTCTGAACATGGACAAAAAAGAATCAATCATTCCTTTTGTCTTAATAACTACACCTTATGGAAATGAAAGTATGATTCAGGGGAACTTTCTTTTATAGGATTATGCCATCCAATAAAAGAAGAAAGAATGATAGAATTATAATATTATAATTTGTGACCGTTAATGAAACAAAGTTACTCTAAGCTATCATTACTGTCTGCTACATTATAGAAAGAGACAAAAGAAAATATAAGGTGCCTTCTTATGGAAGTCTACAACTGCACCTATGAAATATTGCCACCCAAGTAACCAGGCAATTCTTAATCTGATCACGCGTCTCCTTAAATTTAAATTTATACAAAACACTGAAACTAGAAGAACATGTCATATGACATCTTGAGGATTTAACGAGCAAAATGTACACTGTCCAATTCTCTTGGACAAAGGACCAACCGTTTCTCAAACAGAAACATTTTACAAAAAGAAACAGGAGGGTGAAAACTTATTTATCAAATTAAACTTAAGAGATATAAAAGAATTACAATTTATGAACCGTATTTGGAGCTGATTTCAATTTTGTTTTTTAAAAAAAATTTTAATGTTTATTTATTTTTCAGAGAGACAGAGACAGAATGCGAATGGGATAGGGGCAGAGAGAGAGGGAGACCCAGAAGCAGAAGCAGGCTCCAGGCTGTGAGCTGTCAGCACAGAGCCCGACGCAGGGCTCGAACTCATGAGCTGTGAGATCATGACCTGAGCCGAAGTCGGACACTCAAACAACTGAGCCACCCAGGCACCCCTGGTTTCAATTTTAAAATCTGTGAGATAATCTGGGGATTAGAATACACCTGGTAATTGTTTAAAAATTCTAATTGCTTTTTGAAGTCTGATCATGGTATATTTTAATGACCTTTATCTCCCAGACATACATATGTAAATATTTACTGATAAAGTCATAAAATTTTTAGTATTCTAGTAATTTAGTGATTTTTAGTATTCTAATGTTTGAAGTGTATTAATTAATCAATTAATTTAATCTCTACACCCAGCTTGGGGCTCAAACTCACAAGCCTGAGATCAAGAGTCCCATGCTCTTCCCACTGAGCCAGATAGGCGCCCCCACTCTAATTTTTTAAATGAGGAAATCGATGTGGCTCGGAAATGCTGAGGAAGTTGCCCAAGGTCACTGCGTTAATGGGCTTTGGGCAGAGGAGGGATCCAATGCAAAGTATGTCTGACCCTACACTCATGCATAACCCTTGCATGCTCTGGTCCCTTCTTGGTTCCTTCTCAGGTCCTTGATTCTACATTTCTGTTTACATTGGATCAGAAATAGATCATGGGAGGCCAGGGGAGGTAGTTCACTCTCTGTCCAGAAACGTGAACTGGTAGCAACCCTGGAATTAGGGAAGGCAACCAGAGGGCTTCACTCACATTTGTTTTCTATAGAAGAGCTCATACTCTCCCCATGGCATCCCTTCCTTACCTCCTCTGTTACACTGTCAATCACACCATTTCTCTCTTACATGTTGGAAAGAACACAGCCAGCTGAATTCTAGGCTTCCTATGCCATTTGTGACCTGGGTATCCCGGGGAATTTGATAAAACCACACACAAACCGTCTGGGATTCAGATTTTCTTTCAGGAAAAAAGAGGGATTGGGAAATACTGGTCTCTAAATTGCCTTCCAGCTCTAAAGACCTGCCTTGAGGACACTAGTTTCCCACCAAGGGAAACAGATGGGGTGTCAGGCAGCACTCACTCTGTCATAAGAGCAACTGATGGAAGACATGCTGTTCAGCAAGTTTGTCCTGCTAAATAGGAGACATGTGGACATGGGCCACTCAATCTCCTTAGTCCCACCCTATCTTCTGCTGAGACCCCTGTGGCAGCTTCCTCATTGTGGGCTGCTGGCACAGTACTCGGTCCCTTCTAGGAGCAGAACCCACACCCATGCAAACCCCTGTGTCCTGCTCCCCCTCACGGTTCCATTGTTCTGAGGCCAGGCTCACCCCCTTTTGAAGGAGCTGAGTTCCCCATTGTTCTCCAAAGAATCTGTTTGAGCTGCTGCTTTTGCTTTCACTGTGAGGAAAAAGTGTTTGCACACTTTAAACCTCTCGGGCAGCAAGCTCAGAGGAGCTTGGGAGGAGCTAGTGAAGGAACTATTTGGCTTTAAAGAGACAGAAATATTGCCCTATAATTGGAGGAGTGCTTTAGTTTTACCAAGGTGTAAGCTTTTTCTCCATGTGCCTGCTCTCACACCAAATTTTCCAAACCTATATTTGTTGTTTGGGGTTATACTGGTGGGTCCCAAAGGCCCTTATTACATGACACAAATCATGCACACAGAGCCAGGAATGGTGTTGGATCATCTTCCTTGCATGGAGTGGGAGATTCCAGGGTGATTCTAGGAAGAAGAAACTCAAATACGTGGCTGGATGTGTCCAAATTTAGAGCCTGGGACACTTCCCAGTGATTGTATCCTATGGGTTTTCATGAGAATCTTTCATGAAGGTCTCAAGTTACTCATTAAAAATTTACCAGCCTTCAGGTACAAAGCCAAGAGACTAAACCATTGGGAGCCAAGAGAAAAAAAGGAAGATGTGGCCTGGAAAAAGTCTTCCAATGACCATACACCTTCTCTAGTTTTCTTCATATGGTTCTTTCAAGCCCCAAAATATGCATGACCTGACAAGAAAAGATGCACCCAGGGAGGAGATCAAACTTTCACCTACAACCTTCCTACTTTCCTCTACCCCAGACCCAGGCACAGGTAGATTTTCCCAGATTTAGTCAGTGCATCCATTCCAACCTGCTCTGGAAACTTTGAGATGATAGGCAGATGGTCAAACTTCTCATGGTTGACCAGCTGTTCCAATTGTCTCTTGCATCATCATAAAATTATAATGTTTTTGATTATATATTTCTGTTCACTACATTGACACATGGGATTACTTGATGCTCACACTTGAAGGTAGGTACTAAGAGAACTAAATGTGGCAGGAAGTAGTGGACAATGGGGTGGCAACCCCTGGAGGGAAGCAGCTAGATTCGGAAATTATTGTATTAATACTATATTATTGGTCCATATCGTTAGACCAGTTATTGGTGCTAATGACTTGGAGGGCCCCCGGTAACTGTTTTCCAACTTGCAATAAGGACACAGACCGGGACCAGCTATGTAATTTGCAAAGTCTGGCACAAAAGGAATATGCCAGGCGCTTTGACAAAAACAAACAAAAAAAGTAAGAATTTCAAGATGATATCAATAGAACAGTAAACCTTCTAAGTACAGGGCCCTGTGCAATGGCACAGGTCACATACCCATGAACTTGGTCTTGATAAGGCTGCACACAGAAAAGTCTAGAGGAGAGGTAGAATCATATTTCCTCCCCAAAATATCTCTACTATTTCCTGTTTCATTTCAAGCTACATATTCCTTGAGGGAAACTTGTCCTTGGATGTTTTCATGGTCAGCTAATTGCTTCTCCAGGTATTATGCTCAGGTACGCTGTTAAGTTCCCTAGAGGGAACAGGAGATGAGTTGACACAGAATCCATGGATGCCACAAGAAATCAGATGCGGGTCTCAAATGGTAACAGCCTTGTGATCATTGGTCAAAAAGGAGCATGTCCCATCCTGAGCCCTAAGTTAGGAGTGATCTCCTTCTACAAGATTCTGGATAGAAGCAGTGTAGCCCCATATCTGTATTGTTCACTTAGCCACGCTCCTGATCATTGAGGGCTTCCTTCCACTTGCACCTATGCTGTGAGCCACAGTCTGCTCCACCGCTTGTCTCCACCTGCAACCCTGGAAACACAACTTTCCACCCAGGATCTTGCTCCTTCCACATAGTCAGAAGCAGAGAGATAAATGTGGACATAGCCACAGCTTCCTTTTTTGTTTTCCTTTGATTCTTTCCATTTCACACACACACAGAAATGTGGATATAATGAATTTTCAAAAGGTGTGGGGTCATTAAGAGACATTCTTTGAATTCTATAGGAGTCTTCTTGTGGGGCTCAGGGTGTTTTCTGCTGCTCAGATCTAGATAATCTCAAAGCTCAACTTATTAAAATAGTGCAGAAATAATAACAGTAGTTTAAAAGAATCGTTCCTCCATTGTCCTGTTTCTTCTACATATCATCTTGGTAACGTTGGTGGATCCATTTCCTATTGCCTCCATAACAAATTCCCAAAACATTAGTAGCTGAAAACAATATAAACTTCGTCTCCTGCAGTTATGGAGGACAAGAGCATGGTATTAGTGTTATGGAGATAAAATCAAGGTCCTGCAGAGCTGTTCTTTCTGGAGGCTCCAGGAGAGATTCCATCCCTTGCCTCTTACATCTTCTAGAAGCTGCCAGCTGTCCTGGGCTTGTGACCACATCACACCAATCTCTGCTGCTTTCATCACATTGCCTTCTTGCCTCTCCTTAGAAGGACCTTTCTGATTACCTCTGGGGCCCACCCAGATAATCCGGAATAATCTCCCCATCTCAAAGTCATTAACTTAATCACACCTGCAAAGATGCTTATGGAATAAGGTAACATTCACAGGCTCTGGGGATTAGAGTGTGGCCATCCTTCGGGGGGCCACCATTCAGCCTGCCACATTTGGGTGAGTTAACCTCTCTGCAACTCACTCCCCTAATCTTTAAAATGGAATACCTTCTTCAGACGGTCATTGTGAAACCAGATAAATTTGTACACATGAAGTGGTACTCAAACCATAGTGATCAATAGGTATTAGTTAGAAGTAGTAATAGAACCCTCTATGCTAGTCTCATAGATTACCCTTCTAAGGTTCACCTACACATCAGAGATGCTGTCTTAATCAGCTTGCACAACCATAATACCACAGCCTGGGAGCAGGAACTACAGGAATCCATTTCTTACAGTTCTGGAGACTGGGCAGCCCAAGCCCAATGTGCCAGCCAACTTGTTTCCCTGGGGAAGGCTCACTTCCTGATTTCCGAATGGCACTGTCTCACCGTGTCCATACATGATGGACCAGGGAAGCAACTCTCTGCTATCTCTTCTTACAAGGGCACAAATCCCGTCAAGAGGACCCCAGATTCATGAACTCATGGAAACCCACTTACCTTATCCCCAAATACCATGATGTTGGGGGTTAAGGATTCTGGAGCCTTCTCTCTTGGTGCCAAATACTTCTACTTTCTTCTCTCTTGGTGCCAAACACTTCTACTTTGTAACAATCTCTTTTAAGTGGATATCACCCAAGGTTTACTGGTTTCTCCCCACTCACCCCACCCTAAAGGGCACTGCATGAAAACAAAGACTCAGCACCTCCACAGCCTGTCTACCAGGATAAGGGATCTGGATTATCTATACCCCTGCACTCACATGGCTTTAATGAAATTGTCTTCTGGCTCCACGGATGTGCAAGAAGAGCTGCCTCTTGCAGGCTAATGGCAGCCATGTCACAAAAGAGATATAGGTGTTAGGTGTGACAGTGCACTTGGGGCTGAATCCCTGAAAGGAAACATTGAACAAACCCTCATGAAATAAGGACCATGCCCCCCAAAGAGACTTTTACTGACTTCCACGATGTTATATTCAGTTATGAACCACAACCATTCAGTCCTGTTCTCAAACAGGTCTCTGCTTCCTCCTAAGGCTTCTCCGAAGATCTGCCAAAAGTGACCACTCAGAATTTGTGTCTTCACCAGAGGGTCACAGTCTTGGAGCTTCAGGGGAAAAAATGTAGGACGTACTCTGAACTACTGTTGCCTCAAAGAGACTCTTCAGAGCAGGTTTCCAAGATGGCAGCTCTGACTCAATGCTCAGACTGTGCCAGTGAGCAAAGCCAGGACTACTGGGACTGTCAGTCTGGAAGCATATGTACCTCGTGAAATCAGACGACTGTCTCAAGATCCAACAGAGTAAGAAGTAATGACATAGGACTGAGTGAACGGATTCAAGATGTGCCATTGTGGTTATTTGTTTGGAATATTGATGGCATTCTGTTTGATGTTCTACTTGTATGGCTATGTGTGGAAACCTTATTTCTTTCTCCTTAAATGAATTAGTAGACTGTGTATTTGTAAACCCACAACCACCATCTTTAAACGTTACCTCATCTTCACATACCGTCAAAATTGAGAAACAAATGCTTCTACTGAGTTTCATTCACTTTCATGATGATAGAACCATTTGCATAGGGTTAATAAAAATCTGTCCTCTTGTTTACAAAGATACCATTGGAAAAATCAATTCTGCAGCAAGGCCATATGTACAGTGTGATATCTGAGAGTGACTGTTGTTTAATCAAAGACCATCAGGCCACTGCTAAGGAGCAATTGTTGGTGTTACATGTGGAGCTAATGTCTCCAAAACCTTCATAAAAAACTAATATGATGTGTGGCTTCCAGGATCCCAGTCTCTCGGGTAATAAGGAAGTCCACTCCCAGGTAGTCCAGAAACCCAGGCAAATTTTGGAGACCTCAGGAAGAGGGAAATTCACTGAGATTTATGGGTACAGCATGCAAAGTTTATTGGAAAAAGTGTTTGGACGTTGGTTTCCTTCTCCTAGGATAGAAGAATGGCAGGGGCTTTGAAAAGTCTGATTCAAAACTCATTTTGAAAATTTCCAAAAGAAGTTTATCCTTTGGAATTGATAGTTGCTTAATATGATTAGGCTCTAGATTTCCCAAGCAAACTCAAGGAGGTTTTTCCGGTTAATTAAGATTCTTGCTGCATCTGTATAAATAATCAGGCCATGCATAGTAAAAACAATCTTCTAGGATCAACAATACTTGTCAGAGACTGTTTATGATCACAAAGTAGAGAACACTATGAAAATGATCCAAAACTTAGAAATAGGCAAGAGAGATTACTGGAGTGTTCTATTAGTCTGTGTGGTGCTGTGCTTGATGATCCGCTGTGATATTTTACAACACTTTAAGGACAGAGAGAATTTTTGCACATCTCTGCCTTGGAGATACTCAGCGAATTTTCTGTCTGGTGGAATATAGAACTCAAAAATTACATGTTACTACTCTCTTGAACACATCAACCCTTGATTTCAAATGAACTTTGTGTTTCTGTTTGTTTGTGTTTTTTGTTTTATTCTTTGCTTATTTGTTTGTTTTTAACTAGGTTTCACACCCAGCATGGAGCCCAAACTTAAGACCCTAACGTCAAGACCTGAGCTGAGATCAAGAGACAGATGCTTAACTGATTGAGCCACCCAAAGAAACTTTGAACCAATTATAGAATAAAACTGGATCTCTCCTTAAGCCATGAATTGAGCAAAATCGTTGATGTGTTTATACTTGCCCAGGAGTCATGAGTTTGCTTTTTTTGAAAACTGTGGATAAGAAAGAGAGGGAGAAACAGCTTGATCCAAGCCTTGGAGGTGGAAATAACACTCGACACAGGCAGAGAACAGCTAACAATTTGGAGTGCAGGAATCATTACCAGCCTTTACTGAGGGCCTACTGTGTGCCAGGCACTATATCATTATCACATTCATTCCTTACAAAAGTGTAAAACGGATATTAACGAGAACAATGATATCTAGAAGAATCTCATTCTTGGAAGAGGAGTTGAGACTGATTATAATGACTGTTGAATACCAGGCCAAGGAATGTGGATTCTAAGCCGTAGGCAGTAGAAGATTTCCAAGAAGCAGAGACCTAAGAAAACTATCCCAATGGGCTTAACCTGGTAACTGCAACTAGGACTGGAGAGGAAGAGATCAGGGGTACTGTACCCTCACTGCACACACTGTCCCTCTCTTACCATATCGTAGGTTGAATTGTGTCCCTCTAAAGAAGTCCTAACTCCTGGTACCTGAGAATGTGACCTTCTTTGGAGCACGCTCTCTGTGATGTCATGTCATGAAGTTAAGGTTGAGTCCTACTCTGATGCCTGGAATCGTTTTATTCACAGTGAGAGAAGTTTACACACAGATACACACAGAGAACACCATGTGACAAAAGAGGCAGAGATTGGAGCGAAGCACCTAGAAGGCAAAGAACAAAGCAGGCCAGCCAGCACCAGAAGCTAAGACGCAGCAAAGAAGGATACTTTCCCAGAGCCTTCATGGAGAGTATGGCCCTGGGAACGTCTCGGTTTGGCACTTGTAGCCTGTGCCAGAGAGACAGTAGCCATAACAATGAGACAGTAAGTTTCTGCTCTTTAAGCAACAGTTTGTGGTCATTTGTTACAGCAGCTCCTGGGGGAACTAATATAGATTTTAAGGCCAAGAAGTAGGGTCCTGCTCTGGTAATTACCAGTCGTTTTGAAATTGAGTAATGCATGGAGGCTCCAAGAATTCTGAGGTACGTGATAAAAAGAAAGGCCTAAGAGGATGTCGGTGGTAGGATGAACATCAAGGTCACTTTCTGGTGAGGTTCCTGAGAGAGGTGGGGACCACGCTGCTGGACATTGGAGGGACGATGGCACTTGCTATAAATGGCAGGGGGCAGGGAGGCAGGCTAAACTGAGGTGGGCTGCTGGGTGGAGAGTAGACCATGTAAGTGATGAACTTGAATATTTAGCTGAGGAGAATTCCGAGAACAGTGTGGAAGGTGCGGCCTGGTTTCTCCTTGCTGCTTCTAATGAAATGAGTGAGGAAAGAGAGTGGTGGCCTATCTCCAGCCAAAGAGCACCAAGATGGCCAGCTGCCAGCAGAGCCCAGGAAGAAGCAAGCAAGGTCCTCCCCTCAAGGCTTCAGAGAGCACACGCCTCTGCTGGCATCTTGACTTTGGACTCCAGGAGCTACCACACAATCCATGTCTCAGCTGTTTCATCTGCAGTTTGGCCGACCTGTTGTGCAGTGCTAGGCATCCAGTATGTCCCCTCCACCTTGCCCCTGCCTGCTTTCTTGTCCCATCCTCTGAGAAACCCAAAGGTCTCCCCTTCTGTGGCACGGTGTGAACAGGGCAAATCTTCTAGACTACGTTCTTCCTCATTCCCGCCACATTTCTGGCGCAGACGGACCCCAGGTCTCCATGATGAGAGAGAGCTTGTAGCTTTCTCAGAACTTAGATTTCAGTCCTCTGAAGAATTTTCTTTTTGGAAACAATTATACAACACCAAAACAAACCTAACAACTGTTTCTTTTAAAGAGACACACAGGAATTTAAGGCCTGGGAGTGGGGTTAAGGCCTCCTGAAATCTGAAGGCAAACAGGCAGACCTTCAGGGCTCCATGAGCTGGGGGGTCACAGGTAAAAGCAGGCCCCCGTCCCAGCAGCAACAATCAATCCCTCACTCTTACAGAATACCAACACCGCACAAAAAGACTATTTTCTCTTAATCAGTAAAAATGTCTCCTTAATATATGAAAATCAGTCACTGGAAAAGTCTGTGGGCCTGATTCTGCCACTATCAAGATCTATGGCTTGGAGAAAACCCAAACAGAAACAGACCCCAAAAAACCACAATCCCCATGTGCCCCAGTATCTTTATGGATAAGAAGTCCCAGATTGTCTCAATTCAATGCCTCCTACAGAACAGCATCATGTGAGACTATCTGGGCCTCTCGCAGTGAGGACGAATCCCAAGACTCTCCCCCCGTCATGATTCATTAGCCTGGGCCCATGTACCCACACAACTTCTCAGGTGTTGGTTGGCTCTAGTTATAAATCTCCAGGTGGAACAAGGGCCTGTGGCCGCCAAAGGGAGACCCTGAGGAGGACCCAGTCCCAAGACTCCTGGCTGGAGGACCCAGGTGTGAATACGAGTATGGACCTTCTTTCCCCAGGGATTTAGCATCCCTGGGCCATCAAAGTAATGGACACTTACAGATGGTTATGGACATCACCTTTATTTACCAGCCAGCACCAACAGCCATGAACACAAGAAGCAAAGGCACAGGCATGTTTCACCCCGAGTTCTCTGCTACTCTCCACACACACAGCATCCTTCCTCACTCATCTGCCTAGACTTTCCAGTCCCACGCCTCCAAACCCCACAGCCTTTGCTTGGATGGCCCCTGGATTCTTAGCCATTCCTAGGTACCAACGGTGGAAGAGTCGGTTCAGGAGAATGGGGGTCAGGGAAAGAACTCACAGGCTGCCAGGACCAGCCGACAGCATTCAGTGATCTGCCCTCTCTGGGATTTACAACAAAGTTGGCACGGTTTCTGCTGTTACCTTCGTTTCTTTCTTTTGGTTTCAACTTGACATCTTTTATTGCTTCACTCATATCTTTGTGGAGTGTCTCGAGTGCTTTATTACAAATGATAAACACGGTAAGTAAATCTTTAACGAGGGATGAAGGAAAGACTGTTATATTTATGGCACCATATCACAGCACAGTTTTTTCTGTTATTGTTTCCCACAGTCCCTTGCATTTTCAAGAAATGGGCAACAGGGTGATTTCTCGTAAATTCACTCATGCACAGAAAAACATACATCTTACTTCAGCCCCAGCAATTTCCTGCCTCACCTCTCCCGAGTCTGTCTTCCTCATCAGGCCACAAAGGTGAGGTCACAGGTTCATGTCTTCTCATTTGTGGCTGCTCTTGTGCTCAAAGGGACTGAGGCAGGAAGGCGGGGCCAAGGAGGAACCCCACCATGGAGGTCTCACTGGACTCTGCACAGGTAGCTTTTCCCATCTCTCCCCAGGCTGGTGCTGGCCTGAGGATGAGGTGGACGTCTTCCTGGGAATCTCCAACCAGGGCCCGTTCAAAGCAAGCACAGCAGCTAGATCTTTTGACCCTGACGTGGGCTGAACAAGTCAGTTCTGCTCTTTATTAGAACAGGTGCACACGGATGCAGCTATCTTCCAAATATTTGACCAATTTTTCTACTGGTTGTTTGTTCATTGAATGATTGATTGATTGATTGATTGAAATTTATTAATTTTGAGAGAGAGAGAGAGTGAGGAGGCGAGGGACAGATAAAGAGGCAGAGAGAGGATCCCAAGCACACTCTCTGCCAGCACAGAACCCGGCGCAGGGCTTGATTCAAGAACTGTGAGATCATCATTCTGAGGTGAAACCATGAGTTGGATGTTCAACCAAATGAGCCCCCCAGGTCCCCCCAACTTTTAAAAATTTTTCACTCAAAACATAAATAGCTAACAAACAGCCGAGCAGCTTTATTATTTTGACTATTATTTATTTATCAGGAAGATATAGAACGTGAAAGTTGCACTGAAATGACTCATGTCCAAGCTGTGAAAGAATATAAATGACTCTTTGGAAATACAGGGAGAGGCCAGCGTCTCTCACCCTCTGCAAGTTCACCATATCTGCAGTTAGTAGGACAGCGGGACTCCATATAAAGACGGCTGTCTGTAAGATGGTGGTAACTGCTGCCTGGCTCCCTTTTGACGCTGTTTCATTTAAATATAATAAGACACCTGAAGGGGAAGACAAAAGGAGGCAAACTCCAGGCAGCCAGCAGGAAAGAAGAAGAGGGGAGTTGGCATGTGACCAGAGTTTGACCCAAAACTAGGACAGGCTTCCATATGCCCTGGAGGAACCCTACAGACCTAGTACTGGTGGGACAGCCATAAGTGGTACAAGGTATAGATTTTCAAATGTATTCACTTACCATAAGCTGCTTCCTCCCTTCCAACACACACTCAGCTCCTCTGGAAGGAAACTGCATTCTGGCAGGTGTGGCCGAGAAGCTGGGGCTCCCTGTCCCCCAGCCTTCCAGCAAGAGAACAGTATCTTGGGAGGAATCAGCTGGAGATCAGTAGGTTTAACCGCCGGATATAGTATGGACAGACAGAGTGGTTAGGGAAAGACACACAGAGTGGGGCTAAGACTACTGTCAACCCCTGGGACTGTGCAGACCCAGGCTGCATCCTCTGAGGACAGACACCAGAGGTTTCACCCTGCAGGGGAAGCAGACTCACCGGGAGAGTCCAAACAAACATGCAAACCCCCTGCACAAAGTTGCAGTGAAGCGCCAGAGCAGATATCCTTGTCTTATCTCTGATCACAGGGGCAAAGCTCTCAGCCTTTCATCACGTATGGTACCAGTGGTGGGAGTTTTCACACTGATTTCCTTCAGTTCTTTCAACATGATTAGAATTCCTCTTTGGAAGCCCTGTCTCTGAATCCAACATCCAGGGCCTCTGCCAGGCAATTCCTGTGGCCTCAGTTTTTCCAGTATATGGGTCACACCTTCCTGTTTCGTTGTACATCTTACAGGTGTTGTCAAAAACTGGGTATTTTAGGGAACATGGTGTAGTGAATCTGGATACTATTCCCTTTCTGCCTTTCTAGGCCCTGATTTGCTGTTGTCTGTGTGTCCATAAGAATACAGAAATCGCTGTTTTAAACAACAAAATAGAAATTCTGCAGCGGAAAAGTATGACTGAAATGAACATTTTACTAGTGGAGCTCAACGATAGATTTGAATGGCTAGAACAAAGACTCAGTGAATTTGAAGACGTAATAATTATAAACACACATGAACTTGACAATTGAGCCCCAAAACACAGGAAGCAAAAAATTACAGACGTCAAGGAGAAATAGACACTTCAACAACAAGCTGTAGACTTCAATGTCCACATTGACCAACACGTACTACAGCTAATCAGAAGGTCAAAACAGAAACAGAAGATGTGACCCACAGATAAACCCAACTAGACCTAACACTAGAGCACCTTACCCAACGAAGTAGATTATGCATTCTGTTCAGGTACACAGAGAACTTTCTCCTAATATGACCAATAGGCCATAAAATGGGCCTCAATAAATCTAAGAGACTTGAAATCCTAGAGTATAACAGGGGGTAAGCTCCTTTACATCAGTCTTGGCAATAATTTTTTGGATTTGAACACAAAAGCAAAGGCAGCGACAGATAAAATGAACAAGTGAGATTACATCCAACTAATACGATTCTGCCTGGCAAAGGAAACCATCAACGATACTAAAAGGCAACCCACTGAATGGGAGAAAGTATTTGCAAATCATATATTTGATAAAGGGTTAATACCCAAAATACATAAAGAACTCATATAATTAATAGCAAAACCCCAGCAATTTATTTAAAAGGACAGAGGAGGGGCGCCTGGGTGGCGCAGTCGGTTAAGCGTCCGACTTCAGCCAGGTCACGATCTCGCGGTCCGTGAGTTCAAGCCCCGCGTCGGGCTCTGGGCTGATGGCTCAGAGCCTGGAGCCTGTTTCCGATTCTGTGTCTCCCTCTCTCTCTCTGTCCCTCCCCCGTTCATGCTCTGTCTCTCTCTGTCCCAAAAATAAAATAAAAAACGTTGAAAAAAAATTTTTTTAATAAAAAAAAATAAAAGGACAGAGGAACTAAACAGGCATTTTCCCAAAGAACATACAGGTGGCACATAGGTGCATGGAGATGTGCTCAGTATCACCATCATCAGGGGAAACGCAAATCAAAACCACAATGAGGTATCCCCTCACACCTGTTAGAATGGCTATCATCAAGAAGACAAGAGGTAACAAGTGTTAGGGAGGATGTGGAGAAAAGGGAAGCCTTGTGCTCTGTGCATGGGCGCAAATTGGTGCAGCCACAGTGGAAAACAGTATGGACGGTCCTCCAAAAATTATAGGTAGCATTACATTTGATCCGGCAATCCCACTTCTGGGTATTTATCCAAAAGAAATGCAAGCAAGATCTCAAAGAAAGATCTGCACTCACAAGCTCCAAGCAGCATTGCTCACAATACCCAAGTTGTGGAAGCAACCTAAGGGTCCATCTATGGGTATATATATATATTGTTCTGTGAAAAGAAGAGGAACATCTTGTCATTTGCAACAACAGGGTCGAACTTCAGGGCATTATCCTAAGCGAAACAGGTCGAACAGAGAAAAACAAATACTGTATGATATCACTTTTATGTGGAATTTTAAAAAGCCAAACTGATAGAAATGGAGAGTAGAACGGTGGTGACCAGGGGCTGGGGGATGGGGGGATGGGGAGAAATTGGTCAAAGAGTACAAAGTTCCAGTTATAAGATGATTAAGTTGTGGGGATCTGACGTGCAGCAGAGTGACTATAGTTCATCCCAGTGTATCATACCTTAATAGTTACAAGAGAGTAGATGATCTTAAATGTTCTCAGTCAGAAAGAGTAATGGTAAATATGTGATGTGATGCAGGTGTTAGCTAATAATACTGTGGTGGCAATTATTTTGCAATATAGAGGGTATCAAATCAACACATTGCACCCTTTAAAATTACAGTGTTGGGGCGCCTGGGTGGCGCAGTCGGTTAAGCGTCCGACTTCAGCCAGGTCACGATCTCGCGGTCCGGGAGTTCGAGCCCCGCGTCAGGCTCTGGGCTGATGGCTCAGAGCCTGGAGCCTGTTTCTGATTCTGTGTCTCCCTCTCTCTCTGCCCCTCCCCCATTCATGCTCTGTCTCTCTCTGTCCCAAAAATAAATAAACGTTGAAAAAAAAATTCTTTAAAATTACAGTGTTACATTTCAATTATATCTCAATAAAGCTGGATAGCATGTGGGGGATAAGGTAGGTATCTTCACTAGAGAGAATGAACTGGCAAGACTGGCTAAAAATCAGGCCCCAGAGCATTAGCTTCAGGTTAACTGAAAGCCCTCACTACACACGGGGAGAGGTGACTCCAGAAACTGTAAGTGAGTTGGGCAAGATCGCAGAGTTGATTCCAGAACAAACCAGGTCCAGGGCACATAGCACCATACGCTGTTGTAGCCTTCTCTCCACACAAAGTCTGGCTATTTTACTCACGGCTATTTTCCTCTCTCATGACCTCCTGACAGGAGAAACAGACACTTGGGCCAGAGATACCAACTTGAGGCTAGACTAAGTCTCCTATGAAAATTCCATCCTCTTCCTGCTGTCTGACCTTTAATAGCTGAAAAGACCTCTTTTTCTTTAGGAATGAGGAGATGGCAGAGAGGACCACATTGGTGGCCCTGTCCACACTGATGTCCAGTCAAGGATTCCTCCCTGATTCCTGGGGAAGGAGACTCTCAAGAGGCCATTTTCTAGGAAAACACCCGAAGAGCAAAAGGCAACTGGACATAAGAGTGGTGGGCAGAGGCCAAAACTGAGAACAGGCCTCAGAAGTCTAAACTGCCCTTCACTGAGGTTAAAGCCCCTCCCGGAAACAAGATGTGGTGCCACAGCGACCTTCGGAAAAGATCAGCACAGCCCCAAGCAGGGGGTGGGTTGCGCACTGGAAACAATGCAAAGGCACCCCTCGCTGGCCCATGTCCTGTCCCTTTAAATCAGCACCACTGGGCCCTCCCTCCCTGGGCTCTGAGACTTCCTCCCTGTGCTGTGCTGGCAGGAACAGCCTCTGTACTCACAACCCAAGGCACAGCACCAGGTCGCGGGCCTCTGCAGCCAACATAGAGCCTGTCACCACTTCTGCTGGAAGGTGAGCACACACGGGGAGGAAGGGAGCCACCTGGGGCAGGGGGGAGTGGACGAAGGGGGGGGGGGTAGGAGGGCTGTAAGGAATTCAGGGCCTGGTTGCAGCTCACTGAGTGGGCACCTGCATTCTACTACCTCCCAGGAAGGGGAGCGGATCTAGAAAGAATAACTTCACCCTTGCAGGCTTTTCAGGGAGCTCTGAGTTTCAGAACAAGCAAGGGAAGAAGAAAGGTAAGCATCTTCTCCAGCCCTGGAGTGCGCACACTTTTACTTGGGACTACATACTTCGTCCTGCCCTGCTCCTCGCCTGGTCAGAAAGGTGTTTGCTAGAAGCACTGCCAGGGCTGAGCACGCTGGAGAAGGCTGCAGACACTCCCTCTGAGGGCATGTGCAGCCAAGGAGAGAGACATTTCTGAGGACAAACAAGTGCGTCTAACCTCAGAACACATCGCAGAGTGGAAATCGTGTCTGTGAGCCAAGCCCCACTCACACCCTCCACCTCCTCAGCCCTGTGCACCCCCAGGGACTTGCAGGAGCCAGCAACAGTTATGAACATGGTCTTCAGACCTCTGCAGTACACGTGCTTGTGTGTCCTTGCACATCCCTTCCCCCGCCCAAGCTGCCCAGGGCTCTGTGGGCTGGAGCCCTCTTCATCCCCACACACTGACTATAAATGAAGGGCTTGGACAGGATGAATGGCCCAGAAACTCAGAGCAGGGACCCAATGCATTAGAATCAATCAGGGGGTTGGGGAGGGTGCCTCGGTGGCTTGGTCCATTAAGCTTTGAACCCTGGGATGGATTCTGTGCTGTCAGTTCAATGCCTGGAGCCTGCTTTGGATTCTTCGTCTGCCTCTCTCTTTCTGACTCTCCCCTGCTCGAGCTGTGTCTCACCGTCTCTCAAAAAAATAAGTAAACAGTAAAATAAAATTTTTTAATAAAAAAAATCCCTCAGGAGGAGGGGTGAGAGATACCAGTTTTTTAACGTTTATTTATTTATTATTTATTTATTTATTTGTTTTTTTATTTTTTAGACAGACATATGAGCAGGGGAGGCACACATGAAGAAGAAGGAGAGAGAATCCGAAGCAGGCTCTGTGCTGATAGCAGAGAGCTATCAGCACAGAGCTATCAGCACAGAGCCTGATGTGGGGCTCAAACCCACAAAACATAAGACCATGAGCTGAACCAAAATTAAGAGTCAAACACTTAACAGACTGAGCCACAAAGGCACCCCCTTTTTTCTTATTAAAGTACACATCTATGAAACAAAAGGTCAAATATATATTTTAAAGACTCCCATAAATACTTCCAAAAGACAGCAGGTTCAGGAAGCAGGGGACTACATAATATCTAATCGCATTTAAGATGCTAGGAGTCTCCATGTTCTACATCAGTCAATGACTCCAAGCCTCTAAACCCCAGATGTCAGCTCTCAGAAACTCTGGAAGAATTTTTCAAATCCCATCCCAAACCATCACAAACCTTGGGAAGTCCCATAGGGGCCAGGAGTCCAATGGATTTCCTAGAGCACACTTGGTCAGTTGCGTCATCGATAAGGACTTCTTGCTTTAGCTAAACTCTTGTTCTTTGCACTGAATCTTCCGGCTGTTTCTTCAGTTCTGCTGTGCAGTCAGTTATGGGAGTTTGCTAATTGTTACACACAAGATCACTACTCACCTGAGGCCTGTGGGATCAACTTTACCAAGGGCTTTGGGGAGCCGAAAGTGGCGTTACACAGAAGACAAACCTGTCATCTAACGGGTCAGAGACAAGTTATCAATCAACCCTTCCCTTTGCTTGTCCTTGTGTGTTGCCCATGGGACACAGCAGTAGCCAGGTGTTGCCATGAAGAGGTAGCATTTGAAATGGATGGCGGAGCACAGACAGGACCTAGACAGAAATGTGGGAGAGAATGAGTGGTCATGGGGGTGAGCGCACAGGCGGGCTGGAAAGGCCCTGAAACCTGTCCTCTGTGGAGCAGCTGACCCAGAAGGGGAGTGAGTGGGACACAGGGCTGGCGAAGCAGACAGAGCAGAACTGCGCCCTTGTGACCAGGTCCTGGTGAGATCAAGCAGACTCCATCACTGAGTGGCTAGCTGTAGTAAATCCTGCCGGACTTGGGGTCATCGCTTAGTTTCAGAGGCCTCAGATTCGGGGCAGGAACACCAGGAGCCGGAAGGGAGTGTCCCATCTCTCCAGCACACAGGTCATATTTCCACAAATGACACAAGCCAAATTCTTTGGTCTTCGGAGAGATCACAGGTTCTTCACATCAGCATGGGAGATAGGTATCTTTCCTAATTTTCAAAAGCAAACTGCAAACTCTCTTCTTGTCCTCCGCGCCCCCCCTCCCCGGCCCATCCCCGGCCAACCGCCCTAAGGTTGTTCCCCAAATCACTGAGCAGAATTTCTGATTCTCACGGTTTTCCAAAGTCTCCTCTGGCTGTGGAATCTTCTGGGAAAACTTTGTGCCTACAGTTAATGCCACTGACATAAATTACCTGGGAAATTCTCAGCTAAGGCTCACTCACTGACACAGAGGACGGGTTATCACTTCCCCTCTGTCATTTGCATTCAGGGTCCCTGAAAGGACCAACGAGGCTCACCAAAGATTCTCATGGTTTGGCTCCAACACCAACCAGGTCCTTCCAGGGTTCTTCCCCAAATTCTGATGTTCAGAGGACGGCAGGAAGCATGACCTTTCATTGGGATGTCACCAGCTCTTTGGACCTTGCCTGAGCCACCTTAGGTAGTTATACCTATTCGATAAACGAATGAGTGATTGAAGGAATGAAGGAACTAACAGTTTGTGTTTGGAACTCTTTCAGGCAGGCATGGGAGGACGCAAGATGGCCAGGGATGAAAAAAATGCCTGTGGTAAGAACTGATCTCAGTGTGTACTTGCCCCTAGGCGTCAGCTCTGGGTCCCAAGGCCATGGGCTAACTCAAGACTGAACAGAGACATTGGGGCACCTGGGTGGCTCAGTCGGTTGAGCGTCTGACTTCAGCTCAGATCATGACTTGCAGCTCGTGAGTTCGAGCCCCACATTGGGCTCTGTGCTGACAGCTCAGAGCCTGGAGCCTGTGTCAGATTCGTCTCCTTCTCTCTCTGTCCCAACCGACTCACATTCTGTCTCTGTCTCTCTCAAAAATAAATAAACATTAAAAAAAAAAAAAAAGACTGAACAGAGACAATCCTAGACATGTCCCCATGCTGGGGTGAAACAGCTAGAGCCCCAACTTTGTATTTTTGCTGGACCTCTGCCCCTGCCCTACTGTAGGATATTAAGTGCCTTGACTAGCCGTGCCTTGGGTCCCAAAGGGTACAATGAGGATAATACATCTACTCCGATCCCCACAGAAGATGTGGAGGGTTGAGATCATGGGCTAGAGGGAACACGGTTTACCAGGTAGACTGTGTCAGTGAACAAGGATGGAGGGTTAACTGTGTCTTACTGGAAGCAGGTTTCCTAGAGAGAAGAGCGAGGAGGAGGGGAAGTGGAGGAAGGGAAGAAGCAAAGAGATCCTGTCACCTAATACTCTGAGCAACCCTGGGAGACAAAACTCTCTGTCACCCCTCCCATTATGCAGAAGACGTTGAACGCTTAGACTAAACTGGCCCAAGGTTCCACAGCTGGCACATGCGGGGCTGTGATTCCAACCCGGGGTGTCTGGGACTCCAGACAGCCCTTCACTCCCAGGCCTTCTGTGCCCTCCCGCATCTCCTCACTGGGATGGCCCCTGGGAGAAGTCTGGCAGAGGCCTGGGAAGTCGTCAAGCACGGAGCAGCTCTGCACGGTGCGGACGACCACAGGTAATGTCAGTTGAAGTCATGGCCTGAGACCTTCGAGGGGGACCCTCCAGAGCAGTGGGCACCCGGTGCCGGAGCATGGATTGGGGGGCAGGTGCACGCACTGGAGCCAAAGATGGAAGAAAGGTGGCTAACGATGCCCCCGGAGTCGCACAAGCTCTAACCAGAGCGCCTGGGAAAGGCCTGGTTGGACAAGCAGAAGCGGGAGGCGTCGGTGCCCTCCTCCGTTCAGGAGGCAGCCCGGAGCCCCGGTGGAGCAGGACGCGCGCTCTCAGGCCGGCGGCCCACGCCTACTCTGTCCTCACAGGTTCCCAGGACCCAGACGACCAGCAGCCGCAGGCGCAGGAGCGCAAGCTCAGGCTCATCCTGGCCGGCAGGACCGGAGTGGGCAAGAGCGCCACGGGCAACAGCATCCTGGGCCACAGTCTCTTCCCGTCCAGGCTCGCGGCCACCCCGGTGACCAGAAGCTGCGCCCTGGGGAGCCGAAGCTGGGCCGGGTGGCGCGTGGAGGTCACCGACACCCCCGACCTCTTCACCGCCCAAGGCCGGCACGCGGACCCGGACTGCACCGAGCGGGCCAGCTGCTACCTGCTCTCGGCGCCCGGGCCGCACGCGCTGCTGCTGGTCACGCAGCTGGGCCGCTTCACCGCCCAGGACGAGGAGGCGGCGCGCGGCGTCCGCGAGCTGTTCGGCGCAGGCGTCTTGGCGCGCGCCGTGCTCGTCTTCACGCGCAGGGAGGACCTGGAGGGGGGCTCGCTGCACGACTACGTGCGCGCCACCGACAACCGCGCGCTGCGGGCCCTGGTGGCCGAGTGCGGCGGCCGCGTGTGCGCCCTGGACAACCGGGCGGAGGGCGCCGAGCGCGATGCGCAGGTGGGCGAGCTGCTGGGGCTGGTGGAGCGGCTGGCTCTGGAGCACGACGGCGCGCCCTTCACCGACGATGTGTACGGCCTGGCGTGGGCCCGGCGCCACGCGCGTCCCGAGGACACGCTCCGCCTGGTGGCCACGCGGCTGGTGTCCCGCGGTCCGGGGCGGGGGCGGCGCCGGCTGGAGGCCGGCGGTAGGGGTGGCAGCGGGCGCTCCAGCTCCTGGAGGGGGAGCTGTTACCTGTCCTGCTGCTTTTCCCGTGGGGGGGGGCCAGACCCAGATTGAAGGCGTTGCCCTTCCAAATGCGGGGAGCCTGCAAGGAGAGGAGGTGGGTACAAGGCGCCGAGAGAGACTTAAAACCAATTTCAAAGGAAACGTGGAGTTTCAGACTGCGAGTCTTAATGACGCAGGAAGCCTTGGACACTATATCGACTTTACAAAGGCTCAAGTTGACTTTTAGCGTTTAGATGTCACTTTTGACTATAAGTACACTATTCAAATAAATGTGGTTAACTTTCAAATGTCCTTAATTCATTTTAGTAGTTTGGATGCATTTTTCTTTCTTGAAAAAATAGTGAAATGACTGGTAGTGTTTTGTAGAAAGTGGATTCATGGCAAAGGGAAACAAACATTTTTGTGTGTGTGTGAGCATTTATCAAAACGTAGACACTGTCTTAGCTTGAGTTGCTATAAAAAAAAAAAAAACAATGGGAAAGCTCTCAGTTTTTCCCCATTGAGGATGATATTAGCTTTGGGCTTTTCATAAATGGCCTTTATGGTGTTTAAGTATGTTCCTTCTATCCCAACTTTCTCCAGGGTTTTTTTTTAAGAAAGGATGCTGAATTTTGTCAAATGGTTTTTCTGCATTGATGACAGGATCACATGGTTCTTTTCTTTTCTTTTATTAATGTGATGTAGCACATTGATTGATTTGCATATGTTTACCAGCCCTGCAGCCCAGGAATGAATCCCACTTGATCATGGTGAACAATTCTTTTTATATGCTGTTGATTTTGATTTGCTAGTATCTTACTGAGAATTTTTGCATCCATATTCATCAGGGATATTGGCCTTTAGTTCTCTTTTTTTTGTTGGGTATCTGTCTGGTTTAGGAATCAAAGTAATGCTTGCTTCATAGGATGAGTCTAGAAGTTTTCCTTCCCCTTGTATTTTTTGTAACAGCTTGAGAAGGATAAGTATTATCTCTGCTTTAAATGTCTGGTAGAATTCCCCAGGGAAACCATGTGGTACAGGACTCTTAGTTGTTGGGAGATTTTTGATAACTGATCAAATTTTCTATTTCTTCCCGTTTGAGTTTTGGAAGTGTGTGGGTGCTTAGGAATTTGTCCATTTCTTCCAGGTTGTCCAATTTGTTGGCATATAATTTTTCATAGTATTCCCTGAGAATTGCTTGTATTTCTGAGGGATTGACATCAGGATCACGACAGGGATGTCCACTCTCACCGCTGTGTTTGCCATGGTGTTGGAAGTTCTAACATCAGCAATCAGACAGCAAAAGGAAATCAAAGGCATCAAAACTGGCAAAGATGAAGTCAAGCTTTCACTTTTTGCAGATGTCATGATATTATACATGGAAAACCCGATAGACTCCACCCAAAGTCTGCTAGACCTGATACATGAATTCAGCAAAGTCGCAGGATACAAAATCAATGTACAGAATCAGTTGCGTTCTTATACACCAATAATGGAGCAACAGAAAGACAAAGAAACTGATCCCATTCACAATTGTACCAAGAAGCATAAAATACCTAGGAATAAACCTAACCAAAGACGTAAGATCTGGATGCTGAAAACTACAAAAAGCTTATGAAGGAAATTGAAGAAGATACAAAGAAATGGAAAAACATTCCATGCTCATGGATTGGAAGAATAAATATTGTTAAAATGTCAATACTACCCAAGGCTATCTACACATTCAATGCAATCCTAATCAAAATTGCGCCAGCATTCTTCTTGAAGCTAGAACAAGCAATCCTAAAATTTTTATGGATCCACAAAAGACCCTGAATAGCCAAAGTAATATTGAAGAAGAAGACCAAAGCAGGAGGCATCACAATCCCAGACTTTAGCCTCTACTACAAAACTGTAATCACCAAGACCGCATGGTATTGACCCCAAAATAGACACATAGACCAATGGAATAGAATAGAGACTCCAGAATTGGACCCACAAAAGTATGGCCAACTAATCTTTGACAAAGCAGGAAAGAATATCCAATGGAAAAAAGTCTCTTTAACAAATGATGCTGGGAGAACTGGACAGCAACATGCAGAAGAATGAAACGAGACCACTTTCTTACACCATTCACAAAAATAAACTCAAAATGGATAAATGACCAGAATGTGAGACAGGAAACCATCAAAACCCTAGAGGAGAAAGCAGGAAAAAACCTCTCTGACCTCAGCCACAGCAATTTCTTACGACACATCTCCAAAGGCAAGGGAATTAAAAGCAAAAATGAACTTTTGGGGCCTCATGAAGATAAAAAGCTTCTGCACTGCAAAGGAAACAAGCAACAAAACTAAAAGGCAACCAACAGAATGGGAAACGATATTTGCAAATGACATATGAGACAAAGGGCAAGTATCCAAAATCTATAAAGAACTCACCAAACTCCACACCTGAAAAACAAATAATCCAGTGAAGAAATGGGCAGAAAACATGAATAGACACTTCTCTAAAGAAGACATCCAGATGGCCAGCAGGCACATGAAAAGATGCTCAACATCACTCCTCATCAGGGAAATACAGATGAAAACCACACTGAGATACCGCCTCACACCATCAGAGTGGCTAAATGAACAAATCAGGAAGCTATAGATGCTGGAGAGGATGTGGAGAAACAGGAACCCTCTTGCACTGTTGGTGGGAACGCAAACTGGTGCAGCTGCTCCGGAAAACTGTGGAGGTTCCTCAAAAAATTAAAAATAGAACTACCCTATGACCCAGCAATAGCACTGCTAGGAATTTACCCAAGGGGTACAGGAGTGCTGATGCATAGCAGCACTTGTACCCAATATTTATAGCAGCACTCTCAACAATAGCCAAATTATGGAAAGAGCCTAAATGTCCATCAGCTGATGAATGGATAAAGAAATTGTGTCTCATATACACAATGGTATACTACTTGGCAATGAGAAAGAATGAAATATGGCCTTTTGTAGCAATGTGGATGGAACTGGAGAGTGTTATGCTAAGTGAAATAAGTCATACATACATATACATACATACATACATATGTTTTCACTCTTATCTGGATCCTGAGAAACTTAACAGAAGACCATGGGAGAGGGGAAGGAAAAAAAAAAACCATTAGAGAGGGAGGGAGCCAAACCAATAGAGACTTTTAAAAACTGAGAATAAACTGAGGGTTGATGTGGGGTGGGAGGGACGCAGGAGGTGATGGGCATTGAGGAGGGCACCTGAGCACTGGGTGTTGTACGGATGAGCACTGGGTGTTGGGATGAGCACTGGGTGTTGTATGGAAACCAATTTGACAATAAATTTCATATTAAAAAAATAAAAAATTAAATTAAAAAAAGCACAGACTGGGCCACTTCTAAATAGCAGAAACATTTTCTGCATGGTTCTAGAGGTTGGAGGTCCAAGATGGAGATGTGATTTCAGTCAGGATCTGGTGAGAGACCTCTCTGGGTTGCAGGCTGCTGACATCTGGCTGTGTCCTCACATGGTGGAAGGGATGAGTCAGCTTTCTGGGGCCTCTTGTAGAAGGGCACAGTTCTCCTTCATATGGGATCTACCCTCTTGACTGACTCAACTTCCAAAGGCCCCAGCTCCTGAAACCATCCTCTTGGGCACGAAATTTTCAATATATAAAACCTGTTGGGGGACACAAACATTCAGACCAAAGCAGACACTGACCCTCCTTAATACTGTCCTAGTTCTTATACCCGGCTAGATCTGGCCCTTTGTGACCCTTGGATGTTTTATTATCACCCGTGAAAGTGATGTCAGGGTCATACATATTAATGTTTACTTCTGATACATCGGTTTATTTCCTTTACAATAATTTACTGCCAAAAAAGAGAAATAACTATACTGAAAATAAAACAGTTCCCAAGTTTCTAACATTTATTATGGCTGATGTCTTTCCAAAGTGAGGTCGAAATTTGGGGAATGTCTTCATTGTGCTTCTCAAATGGATTACTATGCAAAAAAAAAAAAAAAACCCAAAACAAACAAAGAAAACAAAACAAAGCAAAACCCAGAGGTCGTCTCACACAATGGAGAAAGAGGGAGCCACAGGTGCACTGGGGGAAAGCTCCAGACCCCTGACATTCCACTGCTATGGTGGTACCATGGAGTTTAATGGGGGTAGGCTAGCCCATGAAAGTGCTTGACCGCCACATCACTAGAAAATCAGATGCCATCCTTAGGTTGTGTAACCAAACCCATAGGGTTTCCTTATTGCTCTGTCACAATGTGACAAAACACTTTCAAGGAAGTTAGCTCCTCTCTTCAAATCAGCCAAGCTCTAGTCCGGAGGTGTGGATGCAACAGGAGGCACCTACTCACCTGGCCCAGGGTCAGGGGCTGGAAGGAAGGTGGTGGTGGTGGGAGGAGGGGGGCAGCTCCATGTGGAGAAGGTGGTTGTTGGGGGGACCCCTAAGGCTATCCTAGTTCCACGTGGATTAAAAGGGCCCGCGCGCGCCTGTGCTTAGATGCCACTAGTTCCTGGGGCGCCAGAATGCGGGTGGCAGGTTGGACTTCGGGGTTGTGGTGAGCTGTGGTCAGGAGGCTGAGGGCCCCGGTGGCCCTTGCAGTGAGCTGGGCTCGGTGAAGTGCCGCTGGGCGGAAGTCCGCCATTAATCTCCGTCTTTAGGGTCCTCAGCAGCCCTGCGGGGCTCACATGGGGGCACTGAGCGATGAGGGATCCCTTTGGTAACCCGGCAACTCGGGAACCCGCGGGGCAGCAGGGAGGGGGCCGGGGTTGGGGGGACGGCCGCCGTCCCCAGCTCTGCCTCCAGGGCCGCGTGTGCACGAGCACGCACTGTGGGGCTGACTTTAACCCGTCATTCTTTCATTTCATGTTGTCTCGTGCACACGTGTCCACACACGCCCTCCAATTGTTGTTTGTTTCTGTCTTGTTTGCATATAGAAATGGGATTTAAAGTAAATATAAGTATTATGGCTTTTAAATTCGCATACAGAAATGTATGCTTGAATCAAAGGAAGGCTTCGACACCCACGGGTAAGAAGCCCTACTTGGGACATGGCGAGGGCGTGTTAGAAGGAGTAGCGGAGAGAGCAGGGTGTGGCACGTGGCCCCACACTTGTGTCTGTCTCAGAGCCATCCCCTATGCACCTGCTCCAAGAGGTGGGGCCGAAAGGGGTTCCGTTTCTTTATTAACATGATCACATGAATGTTCATCTTGATAGCTTTCATGTATGATGAAATAATATGATAAAACCACTTTGTAGGTTAAATTCCATAAAACTGTGATACAGAATCATCAAATCCAAGAGGAAACTTTTCGTAATAGTAAATACTCATAAATTTAAAAAAAGGATTTCATAAACAGATACATTTCACACTCATACATACTCCACAGGTATTATTCACAATAATAAATACTGCACATTATTGTGTGTATATTCCTGGGAGCTAGTGGAAGTATAAGGTAGGATATGATTACATGCCAGTTACAAAGTGCAAATGTGGAAAGATACCAATATCTATAGATACAGATATATATCTACATCGAGAGAGAGAGATAGGTATAGATATTGATATCTTTCCACCTGGTTCGGTTTCTCTTGAGAACCCTAGTACAGTCAGACCTACTGAGAAAGTCCAGGTCCCCAGGCCCAGGTGCACGGGCCATGCTTAGACTCAGGCTGGAACAGGACAACAGACATATGTGCTGCCCTGCCCCCACACGCCATAGGAGCAATGATTGATAAGCACCAGCCATCCATCACGGGCCTGGAGAGACTCTGGGAAGCAGAGTGTGTAGGGATGACTGGAAGCTGAAGGTAAACGAGATGAGAACACTGAGTAAAACCACATGGCATCTGAGTGCCCACACTAAGCTCAAGGCACCCTAGAGAAATATGGGGCCTTAGCTGCTCCATCGATAATTGTAGCAACAATCCCAACCGGTCCAACTCCCTGTGGGCTGACTCAAATCCCACCCTAACAGCCTGATGGAGGACAAGGGATTCTGTATCTAGGCATCAATATTATTTATTTCATTTGCTACTTTCCTCCTATGTCTACAATTTAATAAAATTATGAAACTTGTTTTAAAAGCAGGAGAACAAAAATAAAACACAATCAACAGGGTAGACTCACAAAAAGTCCAGAAACTGAACAGGGATTTTAAAATAACAACAAGGACTGAATGAAAACTGGACAACATGAAATAAAAGATGGGGAAATTTCAACAGACAGATGAAAACCATAAGAATCAAACATACATGGTAGAAGTCAAAAGCACTATCAGAGATGAAGTGTTCCCTAGCAGGTACATCAGTCAACACAGTTGACTCAACATGAGTCAGTGAATTTGAAGAAGAGAGAATAGAAATTCTTCAAATGAAAACAAAAGTTAAAAATGAGTGAGAAAAAGAAAAAGAGAAGAGAGTATCCGGAAGCTGCAAAGCAAATCAAACAGGTTAACACACATGTATCTGAAGTACCAGAAGAAGAAAAAAAGAGAATGAACAGAAGAAACATTTGAAGAGCTAATGGTTCAGACGTTTGTAAAAACAAGGGAAGACACCAAGACACAGATCCAAGAGTCCCAGAGAAGCTTGAGCAGGATAAATACAGAAACAAACAAATAAAAATCTAGACACTTCATACTCAAACTGCAAAAAAACAAAGATAAAGAGTAAGACTTAAAAATAACTGCGGTGTAAAAGGCACATTATATTAGAGGAATAAAGATTGTAATTACAGATGATTCCTTGTCAGAGCTTGCAATCCAGAAGACAATTGACTGACATCTTTATATTACTGAAAGAACAAAAGTGTCAGCCCAGAATTCTCTAAGCCATAAAAATAGCTTTCAAGAATGAAATATGGCCCTTTGTAGCATCATGGATGGAACTGGAGACTGTTATGCTAAGTGAAATAAGCCATACAGAGAAAGACAGATACCATATGCTTTCACTCTTATGTGGATCCTGAGAAACTTAACAGGAACCCATGGGGGAGGGGAAGGAAAAAAAAAAAGAGGTTAGAGTGGAAGAGAGCCAAAGATAAGAGACTCTTAAAAACTGAGAACAAACTGAGGGTTGATGGGGGGTGGGAGGGAGGAGAAGGTGGGTGATGGGTATTGAGGAGGGCACCTTTTGGGATGAGCACTGGGTGTTGTATGGAAACCAATTTGACAATAAATTTCATATATTAAAAAAAAATTTAAAAATAGCTTTCAAATATAAAAGTGAGCTAAAGCCTGCCTCACAGAAGCTGAGCAGATTCACTGTTGACTTACCTGTGCTACAACAAATATTGGAGGAAGTTCCTCATCCAGAAGGAATGAAGGTGATACCAGACAGAAATTTGTATTTACCTAAAGAAATAAAAAGCTCCAGAAATGGCAAAAAGGAAGATAATACAAAAGACATTTTGTAGCTTACATTTTATAGCTCTAAAAGATAATTGTCTAAAACAAAAATAGTAATAGTGTATGGAGGGACCTACAACGTATGTGAAAGTCAGGCATGACAACACCCAGGAGGCAGAAATTGTTAAGTACACTAGTGTAAGTTCCTTAAACGACATGTGAAGTGGTCTAATAGTACTTCCATGTAGACTGTGATGAATGGTCTAAACACCCCGGAATAAAAAGCAGGGACTGTAGGACTGGATTAAAAAGTAAGGCCAACCACATGCTATTTAAAAGAAACTCACTATAAATATAACAAGTGCATTACTTTTTTATCGGTGCCTAACAAATGACCTCCAACTTAGCAACCTGAAACAACATATGCATATTGGCTCCGTCTCTGGGGGTCTGGAGTCTAGGCAAGGCCTGATTGGATCCTGTGCTCAGAGTTGCTTGAAGCTTCAGTCAACGAGTCAGCTGCTCAGTGGTGTCCTCTGTGGAGTCCAGGGTTTTTTTCCAAATTCACTCAAGTTGTTGGCAGCATTGAGTTGCTTGTGGTTGTAGGACTGAGTTCCTCCTCCCAGAGGGTCACCCTGGCTGTCCCTCTTGATAGGCAGTTCTCAATACAGATATTCAACATGGATATTCTCTCCAGTGGGAGAATCTCTTGCTTTTAAATATTTTTTGATTAGGTCAGACCCACCTGGTATAATCCCACCTCCCTTTTTCCCCTAAAGTTTATTTATTATTTTGAGAGAGCCCGAGATAGCACAAACGGGAAGGGGCAGAGAGAGAAGGCTAGACAGAATCCCAAGCAGGCCTTCCACTGTCAGCATGGACCCCTACTCAGGACTCAGACTCAGGAAACCATGAGATCATGACCTCAGGCAAAGGAAACCAATAGTCAGATGCTTGACCAACTGAGCCACCCAGGCACCTCATTAGCATTTTTTTGAAAGACATAGAGAAGGATACAAAAGGTGACTCTCCTCTCTCTGGCTCAGAGGAGAAAGTGCTGATCCCTCCACCTTCACCCCAGGGAAGCAGAACCTCTGCTGCAAGCCCTTCATAAATGATCTCCTCATGAAAGAGTGATTGATCTGTTTCAGAATGTGAGAATGTTAGGATAGTTCAGTAGACCACTTTTTCCTGTTATGTTTTATTTTTTAAAAACATGAAACAGATGGTACTTTCTCTGTCTTAGCTTACTGGGGCCAGACGTGACCCACACTTTTGGTCCCTTATTCCATTCTGTATACACAGCAAAGATATTCTTTCTGGCAGGTCCCAGCTGAGTCACCTTCTTGGACAGTAAATCTGGTTGTCAGATGGCCCCAGGGTGTGCGACTAGCTCTGTTCCATTCAGGGAGAAGAATAAAGTTTTCCAGCTTTGGGTTTTGGCCCCTGCTCTGGTCTCCACTCCCTCTTTATTAGGGAGTCCTAGACTTTGGATAGAAATCTGGCATTTTGCCTTATTTGATTTAGTTCTTTGCATGTATACTTGAGAATCTTGGAGACGAGGAGTCTTCCGTATTCTGAATCTAGCTGGTAACATTTGGAACGAGGGAAATGCCTTGAATATGATTGAAATGACTTTGTCCCTTTCAAATGTGAGATGATTTGCTACTGGGTGGTCACTCTGAAGGTATGGTCCCAGAAGAGCAGCATGGGCAACACCTGCGAACAACACAACGTGTAGGGAATACAGATTCTCAAGCTCCACCCCGACCCTACTGAATCAGGCTTTGTACTTTAACAAGCCTTCCCAATGGCTCTGATACATGCTAATGCTTCACACAGTATAGAGAAAAACCTGAAGAAACAGCTTCTAGACTAAAAAAAGAAAAGAAAAAGAAAAAAGGATTTGTGAAAACATGACAGCCTTGTAATGCAGGGTGTTGGTGTTTCTTTACAAGGGATTGCCTATAGTCTAGCACTTGTCCAATTTACATGACAAAGCCCAGGGCTCCCTTGCTGCCCAATAGAATTTTATATGGTAGATGTCCAGATGACAGAAGTTGAGAACACTCTGTCTTCTTCTAGGGGAAAGAAAACAGAGAGGAAGAAAGAATAAACCAATGAGACATGTGTCCCAGATTCCACCTCTCCAGGTTCAGAAAGCAAGAGGTATATTGTCTTTTCCTCAGTTCATGGAGGAATGAAGAAGCATGAAGAATTGTATGAAAATTTGGTTGGGAGATTGTCAAGGGAATTCACCATGACGGTGAGAACGAGGTAGCTGTGCAGCATCTATGTTTAATTTTGCTATGTAGGCTGTTCCCCGTGTACTCCACACTGCTCCACAAGAAGCAATTGACTTAAAGTCTAAGGGACTCATTTCCATAAGCCTGCCCAAAGCATTTTTCCTACAAAAGCAACTATTAACTCAAGAGGAATTAAAAATAGAATTAAAATCTCCCTATCTCATTGTCCTTTCTCACAAATCTGTATCAGAGAATTGGTGCTTAAGAAAATGTGCACACCAATGAGAAAGAATGAAATCTGGCCCTTTGTAGCAACGTGGATGGAACTGGAGAGTGTGATGCTAAGTGAAATAAGCCATACAGAGAAAGGCAGATACCATATGTTTTCACTCTTATGTGGATCCTGAGAAACTTAACAGAAACCCATGGGGGAGGGGAAGGGAAAAAAAAAAAAGAGGTTAGAGTGGGAGAGAGCCAAAGCATAAGAGACTCTTAAAAACAGAGAACAAACTGAGGGTTGATGGGGTGTGGGAGGGAGGGGAGGGTCGGTGATGGGTATTGAAGAGGGCATCTTTTGGGATGAGCACTGGGTATTGTATGGAAACCAACTTGACAATAAATTTCATATATTAAAAAAAAGAGGGAAAAAATAAAAATAAAAAAAATAAAACAGGTCTTTTGGAAACAGCCTAAAGATGGATCTTGTTTTCTTATTCATTCTGTTAGCCTATGTCTTTTGACTAGAGCATTTAGTCCATTGACATGTAGAGTGAGTACTGAAAGATATGAATTTATTGCCATTGTGTTGCCTGTAGAGTTTGAGTTTCTGGTTGGGTTCTCTGGTCTTTGTTGCTTTTGTCTTTTTTGCTTTGGTTCACCTTTTCTCCCCTGAGAGAGTCCCCCACACAATTTCGTTCCAGGCTGGTTACTGGTCACAAACGTCTGTAGTTTTCCTGTGTCTGGGAAACACTTTATCTCCCTTTCTATTTTGAACGAGCAGCCTTGCTGAATGAAGAGCTTTGGGCTGCTTATTTTTCCAGTTCAGCACATTGAATATATCCCGCCACTCCTTTCTGTCCTGCCAATTTCTGTGGATAGGTCTGCTGAGAACCTGATCTGGTTGCACTTGTAGGGTAAGGGCTTTTTTCCTTTGCTGCTTTCATAATTCTTTCCTTGTCTCTTTATTTTGTGAATTTGAATATGAAATGATATGTTGATAGTTGGTTTTTTCTTGAATCTGATGGGAGTTCTCTGTGCTTCCTGGGTTTTGATGTCTGTCTTTCCTCAGGGTAGGAAAGTGTTCTGGTATGATTTCCTCACATAAACCTTCATCTCTGTGTTCTCTGTCTTCATTTTCTGGGACCCCTATTATTCAGATGTTGTTCCTTTTTAATGAGTCACCACATTCTCTAAATCTTATATCATGCCCTTTGCCTTAGTTTCCCTCTTTTTTTTTCCTGCTTCATTAACCCCCATAAGTTTGTCCTCTGCATCATCGATTCCCTGCTCTGCTGCATCCATCCTTGCCACCGTGGCAACCATATGAGATTGCATCTCAATTCTAGCATTTTTAATTTCATGATGGCAAATTTTACTTCTTTTATCTCCACAGAAAGGGAATCTATGCTTTTTTCAAACCCAGCTAATATTCGTATTATCGGGACTCTAAATTCTGGTTCAGACATTTTGCTTATTTGTTGGGAGCATTTCCTCCTGTCCTTTCTTTTCAGTGAATTCCTTCATTTTGGAAGAAGTAAAGGAATTATTTAAAAATTTTAAACAACACACAAAAAAATCAAATGAAGGATGCTAGATCCTAGGTGTGTTTTGGTCTGGTTGTTGAAAGAAGCTTGACAGAATAGAGAAAAAAGGGAAAGAAAGGGGGAAAAAAGGAAATAAAAAGTAGGAAAACATTTGATAATTAAAAACATGCAACCTTCCTTTGTCTCCAGCATCCATCCACTCCCCACTTCTACACTATCTGCGACCAAGCCATGAGGTGGCACCTCCTTTCTGAATTTCATCTCAGAAGGGGCTGTGTTTCCAAACCCCTCATTTCTGAGGTCCCTTAGTCGTGGACCCACTCCAACCCTCCGTGGGAGGGTCTTGCCAAGCAATGGCCAGGTGCTCGCCACCCCTAGGAACGCTCATGGGACCACCTGCTGCAGATGCCCAGAGCCTACAGCCAGGTACCAATGTGCCCCACAAGACTTTCACCCAGTCATGTAGCAGCAGCGTCTCAGGGATTGTGGTAAATCACAACACACATCTGGTGCCAGACTTCACTGCCCCATAATGCCTTTATTCTAAAACCAACAAACAGCTGTTCTCCAGGGTCCACTGGGACACTTACCTGTGGGGAGGCCACACGACCTCTACCAAATGTTCTCTTAGCAGGGGAACCGCTTCTCCCCACGTGGCCCTCGGAGCCCTCGGACCTCGCTCCTGGGGATTCACCCTTCCCACCAGATCACCACCAGGTAGCGAGGCACAGAGTTTCCAACTCTGGGCTCCCTTGTTTATAGGGCCCGTCTTCTTAATGGTATTGAAAATCTACTTTCTCCTTTCTTGCTTTCTTGTTCAGTCCCTTTTGGGTGTTTCCACTCTTTCTCTTTCTCTACAGTTGCCTTTTGGGGCAGTGTTTTCCTGTATTCTACCCCCTGTTTCTGTCCTATCTCCACAAGCAAAAACAACTCCCTATCCTCCATGGCTTCTCTCTCCCCCAAATCACCTCTCGTGCTGTGTACCTGCCAAGTTCTCTGGCTCAGGTTATGCAGATTGTTATGTTGATCCTCAGATAAATTTTCTAGTGTGAAAAATGCTTTTGTGCTGATCCGGCTGAATTTCAGGAATGAGAGAAGCAGAAAACTTCCATGCTACTCCATCGTCTTGGTCCCTTCTCCTGGAGAGAAGGGATTGTGAGGGATTGTGAGCTTCTTTGTGGTGTGCTTCCTTTATCCTCGAGATTAATTAAAAGTACAGTCTAAACTCATGGGTGTTTGAGGAAAACTGGGAGAGGTATATGTCCCTTTGGGCAAAATGGCTTTGAGCCTAGACAAGCCAATGTCAAGATGGCAGAGTGAGGAGAGTTGCCATAAGTCACATATGACCACCAGAACATATTGGTAGAACATGCAAATGTGCTTTGGGAAGCCTTCACATGGATTATGTGAGAAGTACCAAATAGAAAAGTAGAAAACAGATAGAGACACCTCCTACTCTTATCCATATATTAAAGGGGATTTTTGCTCCAGGAAAACCAGAAAGGTCTCTAAAGCCTTGGTTACACATAATTTCTATCAGTGCATAATGAATGAATCCAACGAGAAGGTGGTGTTTGACTGGCAGAGAGGTTGAGAATGTGGCTGGGAATTTCCAAGGAAAAGGAGGAGAGATGTGTTGAGGGTAGACCAAGACTAGCTCTGAAATCATCTTGAACTGTTACCAAAAAGTGAAACTCACACCTGTAGTCTTAGAAGAAGTGGCAAACGTAGGGCACCTGGGTGGCTCAGTCCGTTGAACATCCCACTCTCAGTTTCAGCTCAGGTCATGATCTCATGGTTTGTGGGTTTGAACCCTGCGTCAACTCTGCACTGATGTGTGGAGCCTGCTTGGGGTTCTCTCTATCACTGCCTCTCCCCTGCTCATGCCTCTAAATAAAAAAATAAATTTGAAATAAAAAAATAAAGAAAAAGAAATATCAAAGGTATTTTCCAAGAAGAAGTGGACTGAAAATTTATAGAAATATGACAGAACAGAAAACTTTTATTATAATACCAACTAGCAAGCAGTTCAGCTGGGAGAGGGTGGTATGTGCAGTAAGTTATGAAGGTCTGAGGTGGTGGAGGTGAAGTGGCAACAGTTAGTTTCACATGAGAAGGAGAGAACTGGTTATTCAGCAAATATGTTGCATTGAAGTCTGTCAAAGAGTTGCTGTAGATATATCTGAATACAGCAAACCGTTGTTGTCTTCTGTGTTGAATCTCCGTCTTTCAACTGCTCTTTCTGGCATTTCACTTAGTTGAGTTGTGAGAGGTCTATTTTCCAGACAACTCTTTGTTCTTCAGTGGGCAGCTGATAAGGAACAACTTGAGTCCCTCTGTAAAAATGTAACTAAATAAATTTCCATTCATCTGGAAAGAATTCTATAAGCATCTCCATCAATAGACTACCTAACACGAAGAACCAATCTTTGTAACAAACCATATGGGTAAGGTGATTGCCGGGTCCTCAAAGCAAAAATAAGTGAGTAGAAGCAACAAAGGGAGAGGATCCACCAATGTAAAAGGAATCTGGATTTCACTTGGGACAAATAGAGAAATTTTGGGGTCATCTTCTTAGAAGATCATCAATACCTTCTACTCTGGAGTTCCACAAATTGAGAATGCGTCCCTCCCCTGGTAAGTCAATCAAACATCTACCAATCACCACCAGTGAATCTGATTATACCCCTTCGTCCTGAGAGTCTGAGAGACAGAAGCAAGAGTGCTTCAAGGTTGGTGAATGAGTTCTGGGGTGAGGGGCTTGGCAGGGCCAGCGGAAAATGTGTAGCAAATCAGATCTTCTCATTCAGGTTAATCTTTCATAAACAGGTGAGAGAAGATAGGAAAAACCATCTGTACAGCTTTCATGATCAAGTCAACTATCTTATACTGATTATCATCTCTGTGTTTTTGCAGCTTTACGGCATATAATGCCTCTTTCTCAGCCAATTCCCTCTCCATTTGTTCCATTTGTTTCTGCTGCTCCAGTTTATCCTCCAGCTTTCTGATCTTGTCTTCAAACTCCTTTCTTATCTGCACTCTCTCTCTCTGGCTCTGGTGTGTAAAATTCTTGCATTTCTTGCATTTGTTTCTGAATCTCGTTGTCAGCCTTTTGGTACATCTTATTAGTGTAGCATCTTCCTTCATTCTCGGCGACAATGCGCTGGACCAGGGCGAGCAGCTGATTTCTCTGGGCCTCCTGCTCAGCTCCTGTCGCCTGATTGTTGAACATGCAGTAGCGATCACCAAACTTGCCCACCAACTCTAGGATACCTTTGGGTGCTTTCTGTAAGTAATCATGGAAATTGATGCCATCCAAGTCATCTTTCCGGGTGAATAAGAGAATCATGTATCTCCTAGCTCTGAGTCCAAATATTTGCAGGATCTTCTCCGTGGCCTTTCGCTCTTCCTGCGTGTACCGGCCCAGCAGGACCACCAGGAGCAGAGCATGAGGCCCTGGAGAGGTCAGGAAGATGCAGTGAGCAATCTCCTTGCAGGTGTCAGCATCCTGTGCCTCGGTGTCGAAAATGCCAGGCGTATCCACGACCACAATTTCTCTTCCCTGCCACCTGCTCTTCTGTTTCTTACAGGTCTTGGTGGCAGATGTTGCCGCAATGCTGGAATGAAACACTTTCTCTCCAAGGATGCTGTTGCCTGTGGCACTTTTCCCTCCTCCAGTCTTACCCACTAAGTCTAGTCTCAGCTGTGAATCTCTGCCATCTTGGTTTCTAAGCCCTGGGACATCAGGAAACAAAAGCCACAGCATTAGGATGGTAATCCAGCTGCTTCTCCTGCATGGCCCCCCATTTCCCCTCACACACATCCCTCCTCTGTAGCTGCACGGCCCTCCCCCCCATAAGTGACTGCGGCACTCCCAGAACTCTATAGAAGGCCCTTCTAGAGAAGCTTATTCGAAGCCTACAGAAAGCTTGACGTTCTCTTACAATACTTGGGGAATGCCCAAGTACTTTCCAGGATTTTCTGGAGCTTCTTACTCTTCCTTTTTGTAGCTAAGTAGCCCACAGAAGAGGAAACAAAATATTATAGTTTACAAAGAGAATTCTGAGCTGCTGCTGCTGGTAGCTATTCCTCATAAGAGCAATGCAGCAAGTAACACAAAATCTGACTTTGGGGCATCTCAGTGGGAGACTCCCCTCCCCATTTATATTCAAAATGGAACTTTGCTTCTTCCTATTAAGAAGCCAGCTAGGCAGGTTACACAAGCCAACTCACCCTTGTAGGGTACAAAATGGATGCCTGTGTGGAAAGACCAAGTGTCTTTTTCTATTTCATGTGTGCAACCATCCTGTCAGGGATTGTGACATGAGAGAACAGTATAATTTAACTTTAAAGTTTAAAAGCTTAGCTTAGAATCCAGTGAAGTTTTTATATTCTAAAATAAGGCATTACAGAATTATAGTCATAAATTACTGACATTTCTCCAAAGTTATTATAAAATCCCTTGATACTAAAAAAAATGAAAGAAAAAGAGCACCTGGGTGGCTCAATTGATTGAATGTTGGACTTTTGATATTCGCTCTGGTCATGATCCCAGAGTCGTGCGATTGAGTCCCACATAGGCTACACGCTGAGCATGGAGTCTGCTTAAGATTCTCTCTCTCTCCCTCTCTCTCTCTTTATCTCTCTCTCTCTGTCCCTATCCCTTTCTCTCTCTCTCTAAAAAAAATGAGGGGCTCCTGCGTGGCTCAGTCAGTTGAGCATCCAACTTCGCCTCAGGTCATGATCTCACAGTTCATGAGTTCGAGCATCAAATCAGGTTCTGTGCTGACATCTCAGAGCCTGGAGCCTGCTTGGGATTCTGTGTCTCTCTCTTTCTCTACCAAACCCCTGCTCTAGCTCTGTCTCTGTCTGACTCAAAAGTAAATAAGTATTAAAAATTTTATTAAAAACTTTTTTAAAAAAACGATCATATGTTTCAGTAATGCCACTTCTGGGTATTTATCCCAAGGAAAAAAACACTAACTGGAAAAGTTATCTGCATTCCCATCTTTAATGCAGCATTATCTACAATAGCCAGGATATGGAAACAATCTAAGTGTCCACTGATGGATAAATGGACCGAGAAATCATGGCATATATACACAATTGGATATTAGTCATCCATTAAAAAAAAACCCAAATCTTGCCATTTGCAACAGCATGGATGGATGTCAAGGGAATTATGCTCAGTGAAATAAGTCAGACAGAGAAAAACAAGTACTCTACGATCTCCCTTATATATGGAATCTAAAAAAGAAAAAACAAGACAAACTCACAGTTACAGAAAACAGGCTGCTGCTTCCCAGGTTGAGGGGATTGGTGAAACCGGGGAAGGGATCAAAAGATAAAAGATAAAATAAAATGAATATGTTATGACAACATACACATATATAGGCTAGTGGGAAATAGCAAGACTTGCTGGATGTATTATTCAATTGATGATTAAATCTACTTAAAGGAGATTAATTTTATTTTATGTAAATTAAAATTCAATAAAGCTGAAAAATTGCAGCATTTTAGTACAACTGGATGCATTTAGGATAATCCGTCATGGTAGATTTACATGATTTTTTTAAGTTATTCATTTACTTTGAGAGAGGGAGAGAGAGAGCATGAGCAGGAAGGGGCACAGAGAGGGAGAAAAGAATCTCAGTCTCCATGCTGTCGGTGCAGAGCCCAACACAGGGCTTGAACTCGCAACCCATCAGATCATGACCTGGACCAAAATCAAGAGTCTAAATTTAAACTCAAGACATCTAATGCACTGAGCCACCCTGACACCCCAACATGATTTACAATCACCTAAAACTGGCTACAAGCTGTCATCCTACCTGTGTCCGTGCCCCGTTACGATATGAATTTGTATCTTTTCTCATCCACAGATTGAGTCTATTTCTGCATCTTTTGGAGCTCAAAGCCTGAAAGGTTTTGCAGTTTGCCTTTTGACAATGTCTGCTTCTTTACACATTCTTGTTTCTGTTTTATAATTTGACACCTTTATTCAACCCATGTCCTCCCTCTCATGCATGTAAAAATATCTGTAACACTTTATTAGAAATGACATAGTAAAGAGAAGAAAGGATGATTCCTATGCACCTCACAGCTCAGTCCCCAGGAAGTCTGTAGTCTACAATCAACGTTGGCCCAGTTCCCAGAACCTTCTCACAAGAACAAGCACGGTTGTTGTCAATTTACCAGTGCACAGCCACACTTCTTTCTTGTCTTCACCGCAACCATTTCCTGCTGCATCTCCTTCTGTTTTTGTCTTCCGGTGACAAAGGGTTGTGAGCACCTCACAGCACACAAGGCTGAGGTGCAAGGTCCATGCCCCCTACCCAGCCCTGCAGTGGAAGCCTGTAGCATTTTGGTACAATTGGATGCAATTAGGATTATCAGTTGTGGTAGATTTACATGATTTTTCAAAGTTAATCATTTATTTTGAGAGAGAGAGAGAGAGAGAGAGGGAGATAGAGAGCGTGAGCAGGAAGGGGCAGAGAGAGCAATCTACAAACTGGGAGAAAATGTTTGCGAGTCACATATCGGATAAAGAAAGAACTTGTGTATATACTTGATAAAGATCTGACAAAGAATAGAATGTGTCAAGAACTCTGAAAATTCATTAATACAAAGACAGTCCAATTTAAAATAGAAAATACAAACATTTTTGACATAATTAAAGTATGTATACACCAGTGAAACCATCATAACAAGCAAGATAGCGAATGCATCCGTCAGCCACAAAAGTTCTTCATGCACCGCTCACCTGCCCATGTCCCTTAGGCACCATTTATGTGCTCTGCACAATATGCACAGCAAACTGTTCCTGATGTGAACATTTGAGTGGCCAGGCCTTGATTCAGAGCTTCAGGTCCTTAAGAAGAAGGTTTTCTTACCATCAATGCCACCTTCTGCAACATGGTCATTGTTGATCCCAAACCCCAGAGAATGCAGTCCAACTTAGGAAGAATTTCAGATAATCAATATACTTCTTAACAGGAAGAAAGAACTTCAGAACAATTGCCTCAGATATTCCATTTTGTATTTTTGTCCATAAACATAGACGAGGCCGAATATAAATAAATAAAATGAAATAAACATAGACAGACAACTGTTTTAAAAACTTACCAGAAATTATGCAACCTTACATCCCCATTCACAAATGATTACAAATGCACTCTGGGTTGTTGTTCATGGACTATGTGCACAGCACTTTGGCAAATGATCGCTGCCTCTGGAACATGCATCTTCAGGGCTCATCACTCGCAACGTCTCTGAAACTCTCTCAGCAGAGTCGTCTTCAGAGTTAAAGGCGACAATGGAAGACAAGTCTCTAATGTGTAGCTTCTTTTTGCTTCCAAACATTAGCATGCTTTGGTCACTCACCCTATTTACCAGATTGAGATTGTCAAAAATGAAATTCATTCTCAAAAGACCAAGTTGTGGTCTCTAAGTGTACTCAGAAATTTAGCCCCAGCCACGCCACAAGCTTGCCGGCAAAGTCACCCACACAGATGTAAAGATCATATCCATTTGCTGCTGTGCTCTTGACCGCCTGTCCTCTCCTCGGACTCAAGCATGTGGGCACTCCTTGGCACAGATTTTTAGCTGGTCAAGTCTTGGGTCTGATTGACCTTGAATAAGTAAGGCCCAGGGCACAGAGGGACCCTGACCCACCTGAGATATTGGAGGCCCTACTCCATCTCCCTGAATCTCTAGATTCTCTGTGATTTACATATAAATTTCCTTCCATGGTGGGATGTGGGAACTTCCTGTCAGTTCTCTGCACGAGCAAAGTGCCTGTCACCTGGATTCCCAGTGCTACACTCATAGGAAACACACCTCAGTTACAGGATTAGGATCGGCAAGATCTTGGGGTTCTTCTCTACTAGAATCTCCTCTCCATCAAAGTCCTCCTATGTGCAACTATGTGATTAAATAAGAGGGATGTCACAAGGACAGGGAGAGAAGACTCTTATTCTTTCCTCCCATCGGCCCTTCAAACTGGCTCCATCCGTGCCACCTGAAGGAAACCTTACACAGGTTCTGCCTTAAGCAGAAAACCTCTCCAATCACTATCGGTCACATTCATGTACTCAAATCCTCTAGTATAATAATCACACTCTCAATTTCACTGAGGGGTGGGGCGCCTGGGTGACTCAGCTGAGCGTCTGACTTCAGCTCAGGTCATGATCTCGAGGTCCATGGGTTTGAGCCCCACGTTGGGCTGTGTGCTGACAGTTTGGAGCCTGGAGACTGCTTCAGATTCTGTGTCTCCCTCTCTCTCTGCCCTGCCCCTGCTCATGCTCTCTCTCTCTCACACACAAATAAATAAACATTTGAAAATTTTTTCAGAAGGAGTTAACATGGCAGAGAAATAAGGGAATCTGAAGTTCCCTCTCCCTCAAACACAGAAATATTGAGGCAAGAAGGCTTGAAATTCCAGGAATCCAGGCTACAGAGTGACAGAAACATCTCCAGGGGCCCATGGGGACAATGGGATGGGCCATAGATGCGTGATTTCAAACTGGGAGAGATAGAAAAGGCAGCATAGGAACGGAGGGGAGGGATCCCCTTCTGCAGAAAGACAAAAGAAAGCAAAAGAGAGATTGCAGAAGTGGAAGGTTGTATTTGGACAAGAGAAAAAACATGGGTTGGGGAACAGAAAAAAATGGAGAAAGAACCAATTTTTAACTGCAGGCCTTTCTCCGGCCTCTTTGTGTACCTGGAGAGGAGGGGAGCCAGCCCAAGCTCTGTAGCCAGCTCCCAGGCACAGGTGGAGAGAGCAATCCCCTCCCTTGAGTGCTGTGGGAAGAAGGCAAATAGCCATTCCAAGGACAAAGGACACTGCAGGACCCCCCGCCACCCAGAGGCCCTTTGTGACCACACCCTAGAGAGACTGTGTGCCAGAACTGGGCACGTGGAGCAGGATCCTTTAAGACATTGGGGTTTGAATCCCAGCCAACTGCCTGGGAGACCCAGGATCCTGGAGCAGAACAGACTGCCCACTCTTGCTCCTTTGGCGCTGTGAGGACGACCTGAACAGAGTGGTCTGGGAAGCCTGGTCTGGGGAGGAGAGACTGGGGTGTCACCATTTTACTCCCCATCACCAACAAGGTGGGGCTTCAGGGAACGGACAATGGATCCACAGTGGAGGTGGACCTGCTCACACCAAAGCATGCCCCTCTGCACCTGGTAACTGTGTGTCTAACGGAGCAAAAACTCAACACTGACTGAACCAGACAGTCCCTCCTCCAGACCAGCACAGGCACTGGTTACAAGGCACCATCAGATATTGGTCCAGTAGTTTTGCATTCTCTGATTTGATTCTTGGTCAATTTTTATTTTAAGTATATATATACATATATATTTCTTCTTCTTCTTCTTCTTCTTCTTCTTCTTCTTCTTCTTCTTTCATCTTTTGTCTTTCTTCTTCTTCTTCCTCTTATTTCTTCCCTTCTCTAGGCTGGTTATTCTGGTTCTTGGTTTGTTTAAGCAGACATTTTTAATCTATTCTCTTTATGCCTCTTCTGTATCTCCTTTATTTTCCTCTCCATCTCTCTCTATGGAGTAAGCCATAAAGTTTCTCTGATCTCTGTTTGGTCAATTTTTTTTTCTTTTACTTTTCCCTGCCCCTGTCATTTCTCTCTTTCTATGGGATAAGGCCTCTTACACCACCACCACCCACATTAAATTTTTTTTTCCAGGGATACTTCAACAAACAAATCAATGCACTCCTGATGGAAGGTCCAAACCACCACTAGGATTAGGGAGATAAAGTAATCAGAGTCTCAACAACAGAGAGCACAAAACACACTCCAAAAATACCTCTTGAAGGGCCAGGCCCTGGACAACATTATGACCCCCTGTTTTAATATAATAGTCCTCACAGGAGCAAGACCCATAAGAAGCTATTAAAACACATAAGGGACAGAAAACTAGGCAAAATGATGCAACGGAAGAATTCTCCTCAAAAGAAATTCCAGGAGGAAATGACAGCTAGAGAATTGCTCAAAACAGATATAAGCAATATAACTGAGCAAGAATTTAGAATAATAGTCGTATTACTGGGCTTGAAAGAAGCATAGAAGACAGAAGAGAATCTATTGCCACAGAGATCAAGGAACTAAGAAATAGTCACAACGAATTAAGAAATGCTGTAAATGAGGTGCAAAATAAACTAGATGCAGTGACAGCAAGGATGACGGAGGCAAAGAGTAGATTAAGTGAAATAGAAGATAAAATTATGGAAAATGATGAAGCCAAGGAAAAGAGAGATAAGAACATACTAGACCCTGAGGGGAGAAATAGAGAACGAGGAGATTCAATGAAACATAATAATATCCATATCATAAGAGTTCCAGAAGAAGAAGAAGGAAAGAGAGAGAAAAAGGGAAGAAGGTTTACTTGAACAAATTATAGCTGTGAACTTCCCTTATCTGGGGAAGGAAATGGACATCCAAATCCAGGAGACAAAGAGAACTCCTTTCAGATTTAACAAGAATAGATCTTCTCCACAGAATATCATAGCAAAACTGGCAAAATACAAAGATAAGGAGAAAATTCTGAAAGCATCCAGGGACAAACGGGCCTTAACCTACAAGAGTAGACACATAAGGGTAGTAGCACACCTATCCACTGAAACTTGGCAGGCAAGAAGGGAGTGGCAGGAAATATTCAATGTGCTGAATAGGAAAAATATGCAGCCAAGAATCCTTTATCCAGCAAGGCTGTCATTCAGGATAGAAGGAAAGATAAAGGCTTTCCCAGACAAACAAAACCTGAAGGAATTCATGAACACTAAACAAGTTCTGCAAGAGATCCTTAGGGGGACTCTGTGAGTGGAATGCTGCAAAGACTACAAAGGACCAGAGACATCACCACAAGCATGAAACCTACAGGTAACACAATGTCACTAAATCCATATCTTTCAATAATCACTCTGAATGTAAATGGACTAAATGCCCCAATCAAACACATAACATATCAGAATGGATTAAAAAATAAATCAAGATCCATCTATATGCTGTCTACAAGAGGTCCATTTTAGACTTGAGGACACTTTCAGATTGAAAGTGAGGGGATGGAGAACCATCTATCATACTACTGGAAGTCAAAAGAAAGCTGGGGTAGCCATACTTATATCACACGAACTAGACTTTAATCTAAAGGCTGTAACAAGACATGAAGAAGGGCAATATATCATAATTACAGGGTCTATACATCAAGAAGAGCTAACAATTGTAAATGTTTATGCTCCCAACTTGATTGCACCCAAATACATAAATCAGTTAATCACAAACATAAGTGATCTTATCGATAGAAATTCTGTAATTGGAGGAAACTTTAATTCTCCACTTACAACAATGGACGGATCGTCTGGGCAAAAAAAAAATCAATGAAGAAACAATGGCTTTGAATGATGCAGTGGACCAGATGGACTTGACAGATATATCCAGAACTTTTCATCCTAAAGCAGCAGAATTTTTTTCGAGTGCACATGGAACATTCTCCAAAATAGATCAATCCTAGGACACAAAACAGCCCTCAACAAATGTAAAAGAACTGAGATCATACCATGCATATTTTCAGACAACAATGCTATGAAACTTGAGGTCAACCTCAAGAAAAAATTTGGAAAGCCTCCAAATGCATGGAGGTTAAAGAACATCCTACTAAAGAATGAATGGGTCAACCAGACACTTAAAGAAGAATTAAAACCTATATGGAAGCAAGTGAAAATGAAAACATGACAGTCCGAATCCTTTGGGATGCAGCAAAGGCAGTTCTAAGAGGAAAATACATTGCAATCCAGGCCTATCTCAAGAAATAAGAAAAATCCCAAATACAAAATCTAATAGCACACCTAAAGGAAGTAGAAGCAGAACAGCAAAGAAACCCCAAAGCCAGGCAGAACAGCAGAAGAAGAGAAATAATAAAGATTAGAGCAGAAATAAAAAATATAGAACGCCCCCGCCAAAAAAATACAGTAGAACAGATCAATGAATCTAATAGCTACTTTTTTTTCTTTTCTGGAAAAAACAAACAAAATTGATAAACCCCTAGTCGGGCTTCTCAAAAAGAAAAGAGAGAGGACCCAAATAGATAAAAAGCACAAATAAAAGTGGACAGATCACAACCAACATCACAGAAATACAATTGTCAAGGAATACTATGAAAAATTACATGCCAGCAAACTGGACAACCTGGAGGAAATGGACAAATTTCTAGACACCCACACGCTACCAAAACTCAAACAGGAAGAAATAGAAAATTTGAACACACCCATACCCAGTGAAGAAATTGAATCAGTTATCAAAAATCGAACAACAGATAAGAGCCCTGGGCCACATGGCTTCCTAGGGGAATTCTACCAGACATTTAAAACAGAGTTAATACTCATCCTTCTCAAGCAGTTCCAAAAAATAGACATGGAAGAAAACTTCTGGACTCATTCTGTGAAGCCACCATTATTTTGATTCCCAAACCAGACTGAGACCCCACTAAAAAGGAGAATTACAGACCAATATCCCTGATTAACATAAATGCAAAAATTCCCAACAAATTACTAGCAAATCAAATTCAACCACATCTCAAAAGAATTATTCACCACGATTAAGTGGGACTCATTTCTGGGCTGCATGGCTAGTTCAATATTCTCAAATCAATTAATGTGATACATCACATTAATAGAAGAAAGGATAAGAACCATATGATCCTGTCAATAGATGCAGAAAAAGCATTTGACAAAATATAGCATCCTTTCTTAATAAAAGCCCTCAAGAAAGTCGGGATAGAAGGAACCTACCTTAACTTCATAAGAGCCATATATTAAAAGCCCACAGCTAATACCATCCTCGTGGAAACAAAGTAACAGCTTTCCCCCAACATCAGGAACATGGCAGGGATGTCCACTCTCATGGCTGTTGTTTAACATCATGTTGGAAGTCCTAGCCTCAGCAAGCAGACAACAAAATGAAATAAAAGGCATCCAAATTGGCGAAGAAGTCAAACTTTCACGTTCCACAGATGACATGATACTCTACATGGAAAACCTGAAAGACTCCACCAAAAAGCTGCTAGAACTGATACATGAATTCAGCAAAGTCACAGGATACAAAACCAATGTACAGAAATCAGTTGCCTTTCTATATACCAACAATGAAGCAACAGACTACTTTCTTACACCATACACAAAGTTAAACTCAAAATTGACGAAAGACCTAAATGTGAGAGAGAAAACCATTAAAACCCTAGAGGAGAAAACAGGCAATAACCTCTTTGACCTGAGCCAAAGCAATTTCATGCTTGACCCGTCTCCGAAGGCAAGGGAAATAAAAGAAAAAATGAACTCTTGGGACCTCATCAAGATAAAAACCTTCTGCACTGCAAAGGAAACAATCAACAAAAGAAAAAGGCAACCAATGCAATGGGAGAAGATATTTAAAAATGACATATCAAATACAGGGTTAGTATACAAAATCTATAAAGAACTTACCAACCTCAACACCCAAAAAACAAATAACCCAGTGAAGAAATGGGCTGACAACATGAATAGACACTTTTCCAAAAAAGACATCCAAATGGCCAACAGACACATGCAAAGATGTTCAACGTCACTCATCATCATGGAAATACAAATCAAAACCACATGGAGATGCCACCTTACACCGGTCAGTGTGGCTAAAATTAACAACTCAGGAAACAAAAGATGTTGGCGAGGATGTGGAGAAACGGTAACTCTCTTGACTGTTGGTGGGAATGCAAACTGGTGCAGCCGCTCTGGAAAACATCATGGAGGTTCCTCAAAAAATTAAAATGGAACATCCCTACAACCCAGCAATAGCACTACTAAGAATTTATCCAAAGGATACAGGAGGGCTGATTCACAGGGGAACATGTACCCCAATATTTATAGTAGCACTTTCAACAATAGCCAAATTATGGAAAGAGCCCAAAAGTCCATCAACAGAAGAATGGATAAAGATGTGGTTTATATATACAATGGAATACTACTTGGCAATGAGAAAGAATGAAATCCTGCCTTTTGCAACAACATGGATGGAACTGGAGGGCATTATGCTAAGTGAAATAAGTCAGTCAGAGAAAGACAGATGTCATACGTTTTCACTCATATGTGGAGCTTAGGAAACTTAATAAAAGACCATGGGGGAAGGGAAGGGAAGAAATAATTTCAACCAGAGAGGGAGGCAAACCATAAGAGACTCTTCAATACAGAGAACGAACTGAGGGTTGATGGGGGTGGGGGAGGGGGGAAAATGGGTGATGGGCATTGAGGAGGGCACTTGTTGGGATGAGCACTGGATGCTGTATGTAAGTGGCAAATCATAGGAATCTGCCCCCAAAACCAAGAGGACACTGTATACACTGTATGTTAGCTAAGTTGGCAATTTATTGACAATAAATTGTCAAGTTAGCTATATATATATATATATATATATATATATATATATATATTTACAAAAACTTTTAAATATTACTGAAGGGTAAATCTTCTACTCTCCCTGGCATCCCTGGCATGTGCCTGCTCCCATAGAAGAACCTGCAGTGTAGACAGGGCTGCTTAGAGCTCTCCCCACGCTGCCATTCTCCTCCTGTCCTTGCCTTGGCTCTGATTCTTCATGGGCTGGAGGAGAAGAGGCAGAAACACTGAAGATGAGTCAAGTGTAGTCTGGCTTTGGTGGGGGTACAGTGGCAGCATTCTTAGTGGCTCTTTTCCCCGTGCAACACTGTTAATAGCCTTCAGAGTCTCCTCTGGGAATCTGAAATCATAAGCCCAACAGAAGGCCACTCTCTCCTCTCCCATCGCTTGTTTCAACGTCTGTTCCTAGTGCCGGACTTCCAGAACTCTGATGCACATACAAGCTGCTGGGATCCCTGCTGGGCCCCTGGGCAAGTCCCCTTCAAACTGGCTTTGGGTGCCTCCCTCCCATGTGGCCCCATTTGATATATGAAGAACACATACTTTTGCCCCCCTGTTAGTGAAAGTTCTGACTGCGTCCAAGACCTCCACCACCATGTGTACTCTGCTCCCTCCACAGAGCAAAGCAACAGCCTTCATGTATCCCATGACCACCAGGCAGCAAAGCCAAACTCCAAAGGACATACAACAAGTCTCTTAACGTACACCGTCCACACCCCTCTGGCAGTATCAAACTCCAGAGGCCGCCTCACTAGGTTTCAGGAGAGAGAGAACCTCCATCTCTCTGGACATGGCACGCAGAGACGACTCCCAGTGGGGCCTCCCTTACATAGTCACACGGTTACACCTGGGTCACCTTCTGCCCTGGGGAGACGATTCTGCCACAGATGGACTCCAAGAATTGACCAATACTAATTTGTCATTGTCCCTATAAATTAAATGTTCTAGTTTAAAAAGCCCTTTCCTCTTGGGATGCCTGGCTGGATCATTTGGAAGAGCATGTGACCCTTGATCTCATGGTCATGAGTTGGAGCCCCATGTTGGGTGTAGAGATTACTTAAATGCGTAAACCTACCAGAAAAGGTCCTTTCCTCTTGACTCCTTCAAATATCTATCAAATTAGTTGAAGGACTAAACCTCACAAAACTGGTTCTTGCTTCTTCCTTTGGAAATCCTATATGGATCTTCTAACATATAGCTTTGGACTGTGGGGTATTGGCAATTAGTAAAGATTCAACTGATATTAAGGTGAGATATTTATGTTACCCCGAGCCTTTCATATAGCCTTCTGACCCATTAACTTTTACGTCATTTACGTCATTTACATTGGACCCTACTTTGACATCTGATATTGAACTTGTCACAAACCTAACTGAACACTGTTGCTGCTGACTCTATCCTTCCCCTGAAAATCTTACCTGTCACCCTGCACTTTCCTGTTTCTGAATAGAAGTATGACCATCATACCCATCACCCACATGGACACATCCTACACATCCTTCACAGTAGACTTCATACCCTAAATCTTTCCTCAGGTCTTCCTCTATAAATCCTAGTGTAAATTCCCCATCATGAGTCATGACTATCACATATTTCAACAACAGGGATCATGCACACATTAAACACTGGAAATTCCACAGTCTTCAGCACTGAAATAGAACCACATTCAGAGAAAATTGGAATATAAAATATGTTAAGAGAAGTGAGTGAGCAATATTTCGATTGTGAAGTGAAGAGATAATGATTTATTTTATTTACTCGTTTTTTCTCTGGGTATGTCTTACCTTCCAAAAAAGAATCTAAGGTTGGGAGAAAAGAAATCAGCTTACATAAGCTGCACATTCAAATGGCCTGAACACAGGTTAATTGTATTAAGAATGTTTCTGCATATCTTGAGAGAAAATATCTTTTAAACGACTCTGAAATGAAAAGGACAGGGCAGGAATACTTTGCTCTTTAGACATACTATCACACAGATGAGTCACTTACAAGGAAGTACTTTTGAACATAAGTGCATGATGGCAAAGAGTACTTTGGTCTCACTTTGTCATTTGACACATGTTTTCTCATGAGAGGATTTTTCTTCTGTGTTGCTTTTACTGCATTCTGAATACTGGTGATGAATCTTAGAATGAGTGGGTATTTAGAATCTTCAATTTTCCAGACTTAATCTCTAATCCATCTCCCAAAAAGTCACTGATATGGTAAATACTCTCAGTCATGTTCACAGAAAAAAAAAGGACGAATAAAAATTCTAATAATTTGGATTTGGGATGTCTGCAATTCTTCTGAGTGACTGACAGTCACCCATCTAACTTTGAAGTTTCTCTATTATTTTAGCAAGACAGAACCTTTCATCTACTTACTGCAAATGTCACAGCATGGAAGGGTAAAGAGAGATTTTTCTGGTGTCAGGAAACAAGCACTAGAGGGAATGAAAAACCATCAACAACAATAAAAATGCTCTGATAGAGAACTGGGTACCGTAAGATTTATCAATCAGATTCTCACAGGAAAAAGATAGTCTGCTCTCATTAGGTACTTGGAGAAAGTGTAGAGAAGGGACCTCTTACACACTGTGGACACAGGGAATTTGGAAACCACAAGGACGGTGATAGTATCGATAAGAAAATTGAGGGGTGAAGAAAGACAGGAATGCAGAAGAAGAGTTGGGTAGAAAGGCCACCAAGGGAGGAGCTGTGACCTTTGGCGTAGGGTTGCAGTTAGTCAGAGATGGCCCTGCAGAGATAGAGGTGGGAGAATGGATACCCCAGCCATGCTTTTCTACCTCCACAGGGCCTCTGACTTGGACTTCCCATTGGCCAGCCAGGCAGAAGTCAGAGAGCAAGAGACCCCACCGATGTAGTGCAACTAGATCAGCCACAGGGGGCAACGAGCTAGGGTGAAGTGTGATTCTGCAGAGGCAAATGAAAACTATGTGACCCAGATGGGATTTTTCAGATACAATTGGAGACATTTTAAGTTACGATGGTCCCTAAAAAAGAAGTGAGAGAAACACAATAAGAGAATCCTGTGACTTTCAGATCTCCATGAACCACAGAACAATCTTTCCAAAGAAACCCGATACCTCCGTAACATAGTACTTGTGGCAATGCGGTGAAACGACGCATGTGCCCAGTGGTTCAGACACTTAACATGTGCAGGATTTCTGATTTGAATTTTCCTGAGTCTTTGAACTCTATATGCCATTGCCTGATTATGCCAACTTTGTGTGAAGAGGGACAGGTGGCAAGGGGAGGCGGTGGGGACTGAGAGCTGGGAAGACGCTTCATTCTGGTTAGTTCTCGCTGCATAACAAACCATTCTGAAGCTCACTGGTTAAAAACAAAAACCATCATTTATTTGTTCTCATAAAGCTGCCATTTGGGCAGGACTCAGTGGGAATGGATCATCTTTGCTTTCTGCAACTTCGCCTGAGATGGCGGGGCATCCGGAGGGCCCGCTTCCGGGACAGCCGGAGTTGCCTCATTTGCATGTCGGGAAAGTTGGTGTGAGTCACAAATGAAAGGTGAGCTGGGAAGTGGGCCAGTGACTTCAGGCCCTCTGCATGGGGGCCTCTCAAGAGGCAGCCTGGGCTTTCTCACAACATGACAGTCAAGTTCCAAGGGCAAGAACCCCAACAGGGCAAGGAAGCATTGCCCTTATGTAACCTTAGAGTCACAAGGTGCTGCTTCAACCATCTGCTATTAATTGAAATGGTCCCAGATCTGCCGAGCTCCAAGGTAGAAGACACAGGCCCCGCAACTCAGTGACAGGAGTAACAGGGTCAGGTTATAGGAAGAATAAGTAGAAGCTACTGTCACAGCTATCTATGGAAACTACAATCTACCACTATCGCAAATCATCGTAAATTCAGATGAAAAAATGAAATGGTCTTTACTACCAAAACATCTGCCATATTTTTGAAAGCACGCTCATAATCCCATTGGAACCATCTCTAAATAATCCCGTCTCAGCTTCTTCCCTGATATTTTTTATTTGTTCAGCATACTTCATCTTTAGCAATTTTATTTTTTCCTCCCGTTCTTCCGGTGATTTATCAGCATATTCCTTTTCTACTAGTTTAATTTCATTATTTAACTGATCGGTGTAGATCTTCTTCAGGTCTTCTTTCAGTTGCTTCAGCCTCTTCTCTGTGTCCTCGTAAACGGCATTGGTAAAGTAAGCCCCTCCATTGTTCTGCACCATCTCCTCTATCAGCTCCACCAGCTCCTGCACCTGAGCTTCCTTCTCCGCCTCTGAGGCTCTGTTGTTGAAGGCACAGTAGCGGTTCCCACACTCGCTGATGATGTTTCTTAGCTTCACATCTGAATCTGCCAAGAAGTCACTCAGGCTCTTCTCCTCTAAGTGATCTTTGCGAGTTAGCAACACGATCATGTGCTTCAAGGCTGGCTTCCCAAAGACAGCCTTGATCAATGCCACGGTCTTCTGCTCTTCATCCGTGTAGAAGCCCACCTCGAGGACCAAGATGATGGCGTGGGGCCCAGGGCAGGAGTAGAGGACACACCGGCTGATTTCCCTGCACGTGGTATTCAGGGTCTCCTTGGTGTCAAAGAGCCCTGGGGTGTCAACAACAACAAGTTTCCTCCCCTTCCATTCCTTGGATGCTTTTTGACACTTGGTGGTGACAGCACTGGGTGCAACTCTAGACTCAAAGACTCTACTCCCCAGGATGGTGTTTGCCGTTGCGCTCTTCCCACTTCCAACTTTCCCCACCAAAACAATCCTCAGACTGTTGTCTTGAGGGTCTTCCATGTCACTACCAGTGGCTGTGGGATGTAAAAAAGAGAAGGAGAAGAAAAAGAGTCAACGAAGGTAAGTGGAAACCATCACATTCCTCTTATCTCCTTTGTGTTTCTCCATGAAAACCTGCAGTAGTGTACTATCCATGTTGGTCTCATAAAGACGAAAAGATGAAACAATTCAATCACCATGGAAGAAACAATAAAGTAGTTAAAGAGTTCCCCTACAAAAGACTACCAGGTCCAGATGGCTTCATGGGGATCTCACTTAACCTTTCTTAAACTATTCCTGATGACTTAAAACAGAAAGAAATCTTTCCTGTTCTTTCTATGACATATGTATGATATTGATCCCAAAGGCTAACAAAGATTCCACCAATAAATAAAGCTACAGACATGTCTCATTTGCAAATACTAATGCAAAAATCCCAAATAAATTGTCAGACACTAAAAAGTAATACCCCACAATTAAATGTGATTTATTTCAGAAATAGTAGGGTGGTTCAATATGAGAAAATGGATTGTTACAACACATCCCCTTTAGTAGATTTAAGAAGAAAAATACCTTCATACAGGACAGACATTTCCCCAAATTCAACACTGTTTTAATAGATACTTCTTTAACCCGATTTTATAGAAATATAAATTTTAAAAAATTTGTCACCATTTTTTTCTCTGCAGCTAAAATAGTTGACCGTAAACTTCATTTGGATGAATGAAGAAAGGAAATTAGCCTGTACAGTCAAAAAAGAGAAGAACAATGAGGGAGGGCCAGCTCTACTAGATAGTAAAATATTTTATCCCCTATAATTAAGGCAGTAGGAAGTGTGTGTGAACAGAGACAAACCGAAAACAAAAACGGACAATTGAGAAATAGACCAAATTGGTCGACTATATTCATGAGTATCCAGTTCAATTGTATCGTGTTACATTTATCTTCCATAAGGCAGCATCTCACAGCAATGGGGAGACAGATGGACTAATAACCAGCATTGGGATAACTACAAAAACACACAGAAAAAGACAACACTGCACCCACATCTTCATGCCATTCACATGCTAAATACGTTAGAAAATACACACTAAAAATCAATCCACATAAATACTAGTAGAAATTCAGACAAAACCTTTGTAACCTAGGTGCAGGGCAACTCTCTAAGATTTGAAAGATTGTAAGGAAAAGGATTCATACATCTCAATACATAAAGATCTAGAATACAATGGGAGACAACGAACACCATAGACAATTAAAATACGAATGTCAGACTATATCAAAGAGGGTTAATTCTCCTCTTATACAAAGAATACATAAAGGTACAGAGATAAATGTCCAATAGCTCGACAGAAAATGGAGCAAGACATATGAATAAACAGTTCAAAGAAAAAAAAAGGAATGTCAATGCTCAACTATGTAAAAATATATGAACACTCACTTAAAGTAGAGAAATATAAACCCAACAAAGGAAAAGAAAAAACTAAATATAACAAATTAAAATTACACTGAGATACTATTTCTCCACTTACAGATTTGGCAAAAGTGCAAAAAATTTGCTGCTATAATCAGTTGGTAAAGGTTTAGAGGAAACAGGTTCTCTTCTCCATGGCTAATGAGAATAGAAAAACAGTCTAAACCTACAGGGGAGAAATTAGCGATATCATACAAATCACATATACATTTATTCTTGGATTGTGAGTCCCAATTTTAGGATTTATGCCTGTAGTAGTCAAGGGCAGGTCACCCCTAAACGTGCAACTTTGGCATACTATTTAATGTAAAAGTACCTTAAGACGCATCCTGTGTGGGAAGATTACTAAGACCCTCTTCTGTCCCCCTGCAAGCAGGAAACAAATCTCCCATGTAAAAGGTCCCCTTGCTGTCCAGGAGGTAAAGAGACACTCTCATGACAAGGGATGGGAGATTTAGAGCCAAGAAGACTGTATAAACAGCCCACTACTTTCTACTAATTTACTACCCCAGCCCAAAGTCTGTTTAGAATTCCTTCCTAACAGATGCTCCCAAAGTTTTCCTTCTTTTGTCAATCCCTCACAGATCCATCGTCTCTTTGCTAAAAAGTACAAAAACTGCCTGCCTTGGTCATCTCTCTTGGTCTTAGTTTCATTACTGAGCATCTGTGCACACTGCTTTTTTTTTTCTCTTATTAGTCTGCCTCAAGTGAATGTAATTCTTAGTGCAGCTGGAAGACGTTGAAGGGTAGAGGAAGAAGTTCCCCTTCCTTATATCCCAGAGCTATACTGACAAAAACACAGGAAAAGATTAGGCATATTTTATTCTCTGCATCACTATTTGTAATAATTAAAGACCAAAAATCTACCAAATGCCCACTAGTAGGGGTCTGATTGAATAAACCAAGGTACATACACACAGCGATGTACTATCCAACTGTAGAAAGGAATAAGAAATACCTCTCTATGCCGGGATGGAGAGATCCCCAGGATATTTCATTAAGCAAAAAAAAGGTAAAGTGAAGAAAATAATATTTAGTTTACTGTCATTTCTCTAATGGGGAGGAACATGAACTGTAGGTACAAAATACAACATATATTTCATGCACATGAAAAAGCAATGGCAGATCATCTGAACCGTCACCAAAGAAGTTACTGACAGAGGGATGGGAGAAATAAGGCGGGGGACAGGGTAGAAGCTGGAAACTACTTTGAATATACTTCGATTTCATAGATTTGTCTTGAAAGCATGTACTTCCTTCCTTTTGAGAGTTCAAATTACAGCTCTTTTCCTTTATGAAAGACCTACATGTGTACCTGCTGTTGCTGGCTGACATAAATTCAAAGAGGATTTTTCATTTGTGCAAAAAAAAAAAGCTGAACACGAATACAGCGTTCCGCATTTGTTTCACAGCCAGTTGAGCTAATAGAGAGGCCGAGTGGGCCGTTGTCCACGCCAGCTGCCAATCACCTTCCCCGGGAACCTCACACAGGGGTTCACCATCCAGCCACCAGAGCTGTGAGCCAGATGAGCATGTGGGCTTTCTCTCAATTGAATTTGTGCATCTGTTAACAAGTTGTGCCTAAAAGTATCAGAAACACATAAGGGAGGTTATTTGGGGGAGATCTGGGAATGCGCACCCTTTTTCCATGTACATTGATGGTAATTGCTGCTCTGCTTTATGTCATTTTGTTTCATAAAAGATTTCATAGGAACGTTCTGCTTGCAGATAGTGAGGAACATCTGTAAATAGCTTACATAATTATAAACAAAAACTATATTTTCAGATAACTAGTAAAAATCAAAAGCAAATGAAATACATAGTATTTGGTGTAATAGACAAACCACACAAAGAATTGGTCCAAGAAACTTGAAAATGCAGTTGCTTCATTGGCTATTGTCCTAATGGGATATAGTGTAAGGCCAAATAGGGGGAAAAACCGTCAAGAAAATCTTAAATTGCTTTCAGGAATCCTGTCCTATTCTTAGCTTTTTGTGCACATGTGTAGTTTTGAAGCCCAAGGACAAGCCCAGTGGCAATGAACACCCTTAGTGCCCATACTGTGCCCTTCAAATGCCATTTCCCACCAAAAACATTAGGACTCTTAGGAGAAGGTACCGAATCCATTTCTGGGCCAAGAAATGTGCAAGTGGATCCTAGACTATCCTAGTCACACTAAAAAGTGGGGATGCTATCAAAAACAACTCAGACCGTGGGACGCCGGGCTAGCTCTGTCAATACAGCATGCATCTCTTGATCCCACGTTCATGAGTTCTAGCCCCACATTGGGTGCAGAGATCACTTTCAAAAAAAAATGTTTGGATCTTACCGAAAGGACTACAGAACCAACTTGAAGAGGCTGACTGGACAGAGATGAGGTAATTTGAGTATCAATGAGAATAATAATTTCAATGGATTAAAATTCATCAAATATGTTGAAGTTCATGAATTCGTAACAATACCATCATCGTGAAAGAAGTGAAGTGTTCTCTTTGGGGTATGCTAGGAAATGATGTCATCAGTCTGAACATGGACAAAAAAGAATCAAGCATTCCTTTTGTCTTATTAACTACACCTTATGGAAATGAAAGTATGACTGAGGGGAACTTTCTCTTTAAAGGATTATGCCATCCAATAAATGAAGAAAGAATGATAGAATTATAATATTATAATTTGTGACCGTTAATGAAAGAAAGTTACTCTAAGCTATCATTACTGACTGCTACATTCCAGAAAGAGACAGAAGAATATATAAGGTGCCTTCTGATGGACGTTTACAACTGCACCTATGAAATATTGCAACCCAAATAACTAGGCAAGCCTTAATCTGATCAAGCCTCTCCTTAAATTTAAATTTATACAAAACACAGAAATTGGAAGAACATGTCATATGACGTCTTGAGGATTTAATGAGCAAAATGTACACTGTCCAATTATCTTGGAAAAAGGACCAACCATTTCTTAACCAAAAACATTTTACAAAAAGAAACAGGAAGGTGAAAACTTATTTATCAAATTAAATTTAAGAGATATGAAAGAATCAAAATTTATGAACCTTATTTGGAGCTGATTTCAATTTTAAATTCTAGGAGACGATCTGGGAATTGGAATACACCTGGTAATTTTTTGAAAATTTTAATTGCTTTCTAAACTCTGATTATGGTATATTTTAATGACCTTTATCTTCCAGACATACATATGTAAGTAATTACTGATGAAGTGATAAAATTTTTAGTATTCTAGTAATTTAGTACTTTTTAGTATTCTAATGTTTAAAGTGTATGTATGTATGTATGTATGTATGTATGTATGTATTTAACCTCTACACCCAGCATGAGGCTCAAACTCACAACCCTGAGATCGAGTCCCATGCTCTTCCCACTGAGCCACATAGGTGCCCCCACTCTGATTTTTGAAATGAGGAGATTGATGTGGCTCAGAAATGCTGAGAAAGTTGCCCAAGGTCACTGCGCTAATGGGCTTTGGGCAGAGAATGGATCCAATGCAAAGTATGTCTGACCCTACACTCATGCATAACCCTTGCACACTCTGGTCTCTTCTTGGTTCCTTCTCAGGTCCTTGATTCTACATTTCTGTTTACATTGGATCAGAAATAGATCCAGGGGAGGTAGATCACTCTCTGTCCAGAAACATGAACTGGGAGCAACCCTGGAAATAGGGAAGGCAACCAAAGGGATTCACACACAATGTTTTCTATAGAATAGCTCATTCTCTCCCCCATGGCACCCCTTCCTTACCTCCTCTGTTACACTGTAGATCACACAATTTCTCTGTTACATGTTGGAAAGGACACAGCCAGCTGAATTCTAGGCTTCCTGTGCCATTTGTGACCTGGGTACCCCGGGGAATTTAATAAAACCACACACAAACCGTCTGGGATTCAGATTTTCTTTCAGGAAAAAAGAGGGATTGGGACAGACTGCTCTCTAAATTGCCTTCCAGGTCTAAAGACCTGCCTTGAGGACACTAGTTTCCCACTAAGGGAAATGGATGGGGTGTCAGGCAGCACTCACTCTATCATGACAACAACTGATGGAAGATATGCTGTTTAGCAAGTTTGTCCTGCTAAATAGGAGATGTGTGGACATGGAGCAATCAAACTCCTTACTCCCACTCTTCCTCCCCCGGGACCCTGTGGCAGCGTCCTGTTTGCTGGGCTGCTGGCACAGTACTTGGTCCCCTCTCAGACCAGAACCCACACCCATGCACACCCCTGTGTCCTGCTGCCCCTCACGGCTCCATTGCTCTGAGGCTAGGCTCACCTTCTTTTGAAGGAGCTGAGTTCCCCATTGTTCTCCAAAGAATCTGTTTGAGCTGCTGCTCTTGCTTTCACTGTGAGGAAAATGTGTTTCATCCTTTAAACCTCTGAGGCAGGAAGCTCAGATTGGGTGGAGCTAGTGAAGAAACTATTTGGCTTTAAAGAGACAGAAATATTGCCCTATAATTGGAGGAGTGCTTTAGCTTTACCAAGGTGTAAGCTTTTTCTCCATGTGCCTGCTGTCACACCAAATTTTCCAAACCTATATTTGTTGTTTGGGGTTACACTGGAGGGTCCCAAAGGCCCTTATTACATGACACAAATCATGCACACAGAGCCAGGCATGGTGTTGGATCATCTTCCCTGCATGGCGTGGGAGACTCTGGGGTGATTCTAGGAAGAAGAAACTCAAATGCGTGGCTAGATGTGTCCAAATTTAGAGCCTGGGACACTTCCCAGTGATTGTGTCATAAGGGTTTTCATGAGAGTCTTTCATGAAGGTCTCAAGTTACTCATTAAAAATTTACCAGCCTTCAGGTACAAAGCCAAGAGTCTAAAGCATTGGGAGCCAAGAGGAAAAAAAGGAAGATGTGGCCTGGAAAAGTTTTCCAATGACCATACACCTTCTCTAGTTTTCTTCATATGGTTCTTTCAAGCCCCAAAATATGCATGACCTAACAACAAAAGATGCACCCAGGGAGGAGATCAAACTTTCACCTACAACCTTCCTACTTTCCTCTACCCCAGACCCAGGCACAGGTAGATTTTCCCAGATTTAGCCAGTGCATCCACTCCAACCTGCTCTGGAAACTGTGAGATGATAGGCAGGTGGTCAAACTTCTCATGGTTGACCAGCTGTTCCAATTTTCTGTTGCATCATCATAAAATTATAATGTTTTTGATTATATATTTTTGTTCACGACATTGAGACATGGGATTGCTTGATGCTCACACTTGAAGGTGGGTACTAAGAGAACTAAATGTGGCAGGAAGTAGTGGACAATGGGGTGGCAACCCATGGAGGGAAGCAGCTAGATTCGGAAATTATTGTATTAATACTATATTATTGGTCCATATTGTTAGACCAGTTATTGGTGCTAATGACTTGGAGGGCCCCAGGTAACTGTTTTCCAACTTGCAATAAAGACACAGACCAGGACCAGCTATGTAATTTGCAAAGTCTGGCACAAAAGGAATATGCCAGGCGCTTTGTCAAAAACAAAAAAAATTAACAATTTCAAGATGACATCAATAGAATAGTAAACTCTTCAAAGTACAGGGCCCTGTGCAACTGCACAGGTCACATACCCATGAACTTGGTCTTGATGAGGCTGCATACATAAAAGTCTAGAGGAGAGCTAGAATCATATTTCCTCCCCAAAATATCTCTACCATTTCCTAGTTTCATTTCAAGCTACATATTCCTTGAGTGAAACTTGTCCTTGGATGTTTTCATGGTCAGCTAATTGCTTCTCCAGGTATTATGCTCAGGTACGCTGTTAAGTTCCCTAGAGGGAACAGGAGATGAGTTGACACAGAATCCATGGGTGTCACAAGAAATCAGATGCGGGTCTCAAATGGTAACAGCCTTGTGATCATTGGTCAAAAAGGAGCATGTGGCCCCCATCAGTCCCATCCTGAGCCCTAAGTTAGGAGTGATCTCCTTCTACAAGATTCTGGATAGAAGCAGTGTAGCCCCATATCTGTATTGTTCACTTAGCCATGCTCCTGATCATTGAGGGCTTCCTTCCATTTGCACCTATGCTGTGAGCCACAGGCCTCTCCACCGTTTGTCTCCACCTGCAGTCCCTGAAACAGAACTTTCCACCCAGGATCTTGCTCTTTCCACATAGTCAGAAGCAGAGAGATAAATGTGGACAAAGCCACAGCTTTCTTTTTTCTGTTTTCCTTTGATTCTTTCCATTTCACACACACACAGAAATGTGGATATAATGAATTTTCAAAAGGTGTGGGGTCATTAAGAGACATTCTTTGAATTCTATAGGAGTCTTCTTGTGGGGCTCAGGGTGTTTTCTGCTGCTCAGATCTAGATAATCTCAAAGCTCAACTTATTACAATAGTGCAGAAATAATAACAGTAGTTTAAAAGAATCGTTCCCCCATTGTCCTGTTTCTTCTACATATCGTCTTTGGAACCTTGGTGGATCCATTTCCTATTGCCTCCATAACAATTTTCAAAACATTAATAGCTTAAAACAATATAAACTTCATCTTCTGCAGTTATGGAGGACAAGAGCATGGAATTAGTTTTATGGAGATAAAATCAAGGTCTTGCAGAGCTGGTTCTTTCTGGAGGCTCTAGGAGAGAATCCATCCCTTGCCTCTTACATCTTCTAGAAGCTGCCAGATGTCCTGGGCTTGGGGCCACATCACACCAATCTCTGCTGCCTTTATCACATTGCCTACATGCCTCTCCTTAGAAGGACCTTTCTGATTACATCTGGGGCCCACCCAGATAATCCGGAATAATCTCCCCATCTCAAAGTCATTAACTTAATCACACCTGCAAAGATGCTTATGGAATAAGGTAACATTCACAGGCTCTGGGGATTAGAGTGTGGCCATCTTTCGGGGGCCACCATTCAGCTTGCCACATTTGGGTGAGTTAACCTCTCTGCAACTCACTTCCCTAATCTTTAAAATGGAATACTTTCTTCAGACGGTCATTGTGAAACCAGATAAATTTGTACACATGAAGTGGTACTCAAACCATAGTGATCAATAGGTATTAGTTAGAAGTAGTAATAGAACCCTCTATGCTAGTCTCATGGATTACCCTTCTAAGGCTCACCTACACATCAGAGATGCTGTCTTAATCAGCTTGCATAACCATAATACCACAGCCTGGGAGCAGGAACAACAGGAATTCATTTCTCACAGTTCTGGAGACTGGGCAGCCCAAGTCCAATGTGCCAGCCAACTTGTTTCCCTGGGGAAGGCTCACTTCCTGATTTGCACATGGCACTGTCTCACCGTGTCCATACATGATGGAGCGAGGAAGCAACTCTCTGCTATCTCTTCTTACAAGGGCACTAATCCCGTCAAGAGGACCCCATATTCATGAACTCATGGAAACCCACTTACGTTACCCCCAAATACCATCATGTTGGGGGTTAGGGATTCTGGAGACTTCTCTCTTGGTGCCAAGTAAATCTAGTCACTTCTACATTGTAACAATCTCTTTAAAGTGGATATCACTCAAGGTTTCCTGGTTTCTCCCCACTCACTCTACCCCCAAGGGCACTGCATGAAAACGAAGACTCAGCACCTCCACAGCCTGTCTACCAGGATAAGGGATCTGGATTAACTATACCTCTGCACTCACATGTCTTCAATGAAATTGTCTTCTGGCTCCACGGATGTGCAAGAAGAGCTGCCACTTGCAGGATAATGGCAGCGGTGTCACAAAAGAGATATAGGAGTTAGGTGTGACAGTGCACTTGGGGCTGAATCCCTCAAAGGAAACATTGACCAAACCCTCATGAAATAAGGACCATGCCCCCAAAGAGCCTTTTACTGACTTCCACGATGTTATATTAGGTTATGAACCACAACCATTCAGTCCTCGTCTCAAACAGGTCTCTGCTTCCTCCTAAGGCTTCTCCGAAGATCTGCCAAAAGTGACCACTCAGAATTTGTGTCTTCACCAGAGGGTCACAATCTTGGAGCTTCAGGGAAAAACTGTAGGACGTGCTCTGAACTACTGTTGCCTCAAAGAGACTCTTCAGAGCAGGTTTCCAAGATGGCAGCACTGACTCAATGCTCAGACTGTGCCAGTGAGCAAAGCCAGGACTACTGGGACTCTCAGTCTGGAAGCATATGTACCTCATGAAATCAGACAACTGACTCAAGATCCAGCAGAGTGAGAAGTAATGACATAAGATTGAGTGAACGGATTCAAGATGTGCCATTGTGGTTATTTGTTTGGAATATTGATGGTGCTCTGTTTGATGTTCTACTTGTATGGCTATGTGTGGAAACCTTATTTCTTTCTCCTTAAACGAATTAGTAGACTGTGTATTGTAAACCCACAACAACCATCTTTAAACATTACCTCATCTTCATCTACCCTCAAAATTGAGAAACAAATGCTTCTATTGAGTTTCATTCAATTTCATCATGATAGAACCATTTGCATAGGTTTAATAAAAATCTGTTCTCTTGTTTACAAAGATACCATTGGAAAAATCGATTCTGCAGCAAAGCCATATGTACAGGGTGATATATGAGAGTGACTGTTGTTTAATCAAAGACCAGCAGACCACTGCTAAGGAGCAATTATTGGTGTTACATGTGGAGCTAATGTCTCCAAAACCTTCATAAGAAATCTAATATGATGTCTGGCTTCCAGGATCCCAATCTCTGGGAGTAAGGAAGTCCACTCCCAGGTAGTCCAGAAACCCAGGCAAATTTTGGAGACCTCAGGAAGAGGGAAATTCACTGAGATTTATGGGTACAGCATGCAAAGTTTACTGGAGCAAGTGTTTGGATGTTGGTTTCCTACTCCTAGGATAGAAGAATGGCAGGGGCTTTGAAAAGTCTGATTCAAAAATCATTTTGATAATTTCCAAAAGAAGTTTATCCTTTGGAATTGATAGTTGCTTAATATGATTAGGCTCTAGATTTCCCGAGCAAACTCAAGGAGGCTTTTCCAGTTAATTAAGATTCTTGCTGCATCTGTATAAATAATCAGGCCATGCATAATAAAAACAATCTTCTAGGATCAACAATACTTCTTGGAGACTGTTTATGATCACAAAGTAGAGAATGCTATGAAAATGATCCAAAACTTAGAAATAGGCAAGAGAGATTACTGGAGTGTTCTATATTTCTGTGTCGTGCTGTGGTTGATGATCCGCTGTGATATTTTACAACACTTTAAGGACAGAGAATTTTTGCACATCTCTGCCTTGGAGACACTCAGTGAATTTTCTGTCTGGTGGAATATAGAACTCAAAAATTCCATATTACTACTCTCTTGAACACATCAACCCTTGATTTCAAATGGACTTTGTGTTTCTGTTTGTTTGTGTTTTTTGTTTTATTCTTTGCTTCTTTGTTTGTTTTTAACTAGGTTTCACACCCAGCATGGAGCCCAAACTCAAGACCCTAAGGTCAAGACCTGAGCTGAGATCAAGAGTCAGACGCTTAACTGATTGAGCCACCCAAAGGAACTTTGATACAATTATACTATCATACTGGTTCTCTAGTTAAGCCATGAGTTGAGCAAAATCTTTGATGTGTTTATACTTGACCAGGAGTCATGAGTTTGCTTTTTTTGAAAACTGCAGATTAGAAAGAGAGGCAGAAATAGCATGATCCAAGCCTTGGAGGTGGAAATACCACTGGACACAGGCAGAGAACAGCTAACAATTTGGAGTGCAGGAATCATTACCAGCCTTTACTGAGGGCCTACCATGTCCCAGGCACTGACGTCTATATCATTATCACCTTCGTTCCATACAAAAGTGTAAAACGGATATTAACGGGAACAATGATATCTGGAAGAATCTCATTCTTGAAAGAGGAGTTGAGACTGATTATAATGACTGTTGAATACCAGGCCAAGGAATGTGGATTCTAAGCCGTAGGCAGTAGAAGATTTCCAAGAAGCAGAGACCTAAGAAAACTATCCCAATGGGCTTAACCTGGTAACTGCAACTAGGACTGGAGAGGAAGAGATCAGGGGTACTGTACCCTCACTGCACACACTGTCCCTCTCTTACCATATCGTAGGTTGAATTGTGTCCCTCTAAAGAAGTCCTAACTCCTGGTACCTCACAATGTGACCTTCTTTGGAGCACGCTCTCTGTGATGTCATGTCATGAAGTTAAGGTTGAGTCCTACTCTGATGCCTGGAATCGTTTTATTCACAGTGAGAGAAGTTTACACACAGATACACACAGAGAACACCATGTGACAAAAGAGGCAGAGATTGGAGCGAAGCACCTAGAAGGCAAAGAACAAAGCAGGCCAGCCAGCACCAGAAGCTAAGACGCAGCAAAGAAGGATACTTTCCCAGAGCCTTCATGGAGAGTATGGCCCTGGGAACGTCTCGGTTTGGCACTTGTAGCCTGTGCCAGTGAGACAGTAGCCATAACAATGAGACAGTAAGTTTCTGCTCTTTAAGCAACAGTTTGTGGTCATTTGTTACAGCAGCTCCTGGGGGAACTAATATAGATTTTAAGGCCAAGAAGTAGGGTCCTGCTCTGGTAATTACCGGTCGTTTTGAAATTGAGTAATGCATGGAGGCTCGAAGAATTCTGAGGTACGTGATAAAAAGAAAGGCCTAAGAGGATGTCAGTGGTAGGATGAGCATCCAGGTCACTTTCTGGTGAGGTCCCAGGGAGAGGTGGGGACCACGCTGCTGGACATAGGAGGGACAATGGCACTTGCTATAAATGGCAGGGAGCAAGGGGGCAGGGGGCAGGGAGGCAGGCTAAACTGAGGTGGGCTGCTGGGTGGTGAGTAGACCATGTAAGTGATGAACTTGAATATTTAGCTGAGGAGAATTCCGAGAACAGTGTGGAAGGTGCGGCCTGGTTTCTCCTTGCTGCTTCTAATGAAATGCGTGAGGAGAGAGAGTCGTAGCCTGTCTCCAGCCAAGGAGCACCAAGATGGCCAGCTGCCAGCAGAGCCCAGGAAGAAGCAAGTAAATTCTCCCCCTTGAGGCTTCACAGAGCGCACGCCTCTGCTGGCATCTTGACTTTGGACTCCAGGAACTACAACACAATCCATGGCTCAGCTGTTTCAACTGAAGTGTGGATGACCTGTCATGCAGTGCTAGGCATCCAGTATGTCCCCTCCACCTTGCCCCTGCCTGCTTTCTTGTCCCATCCTCTGAGAAACCCAAAGGTCTCCCCTTCTGTGGCACGGTGTGAACAAGGCAAATCTTCTAGACTACATTCTTCCTCATTCCCGCCACATTTCTGGCCCAGATAGACCCCGGGTCTCCCTGATGAGAGAGAGCTTGGGGCTTTCTCAGAATTTACATTTCAGTCCTCTAAAGAATTCTCTTTTGGGAAACAATTATACAACACCAAAACAAAATCTAACAATTGTTTCTTTTAAAGAGACACACAGGAATTTAAGGCCTGGGAGTGGGGTTAAGGCCTCCTGAACTCTGAAGGCAAACAGGCAGACTGTCAGGGCGCCATGAGCTGGGGGTCAGAGGTAAAAGCAGGCCCCAGTCCCAGCAGCAACAATCAATCCCTCACTCTTACAGAATAGCAACACGGCACAAAAGGACTATTTTCTCTTAATCAGCAAAAATGTCTCCTTAATATATGAAAATCAGTCAGTGGAAAAGTGTGTGGGCCTGATTCTGCCACGATCAAGATCTATGGCTTGGAGAAAACCCAAACACAAACAGACCCCAAAAAACCACAATCCCCATGTGCCCCAGTATCTTTATGGATAAGAAGTCCTAGATTGTCTCAATTCAATGCCTCCTACAGAACAGCATCATGCGAGACTATCTGGGCCTCTCCCATTAAGGATGAATCCCAAGACGCTCCCCACTGGCATGATTCATGAGCCTGGGCCCACTTACCCACACAACTTCTCAGGTGTTGGTTGGCTCTAGTTATAAATCTCCAGGTGGAACAGGGGCCTGTGGTCCCCAAAGGGAGACCTTGAGGAGGGCCCAGTCCCAAGACTCCTGGCTGGAGGACCCAGGTGTGAATATGAGTATGTGCCTTCTTTCCCCAGGGCTTTGATGTCCCAAGGGCCATCAGAGTAATGGACACTTACAGATGGTTATGGACATCACCTTTATTTACCAGCCAGCACCAACAGCCATGAACACAAGAAGCAAAGGCACAGGCATGTTTCTCCCCGAGTTCTCTGCTACTCTCCACACACACAGCATCCTTCCTCACTCATCTGCCTAGACTTTCCAGACCCAACTTCCAAACCCCACAGCCTTTGCTTGGATGGCCCCTGGGTTCTTAGCCATTCCTCGGTACCAACGGTGGAAGTGGCAGTTTGGGAGAATGGGGGTCAGGGAAAGAACTCACAGGCTGCCAGGACCAGCCGACAGCATTCAGTGATCTGCCCTCTCTGGGACTTACAACAAAGTTGGCACGGTTTCTGCTGTTACCTTCATTTCTTTCTTTTGGTTTCAACTTGACATCTTTTATTGCTTCACTCATATCTTTGTGGAGTGTCTCGAGTGCTTTATTACAAATGATAAACACGGTAAGTAAATCTTTAACGAGGGATGAAGGAAAGACTGTTATATTTATGGCACCATATCACAGCACAGTTTTTTCTGTTATTGTTTCCCACAGTCCCTTGCATTTTCAAGAAATGGGCAACAGGGTGATTTCTCGTAAATTCACTCGTGCACAGAAAAACATACATCTTACTTCAGCCCCAGCAATTTCCTGCCTCACCTCTCCCGAGTCTGTCTTCCTCATCAGGCCACAAAGGCAAGGTCACAGGTTCATGTCTTCTCATTTGTGGCTGCTCTTGTGCTCAAAAGGGACTGGGGCAGGAAGGCGGGGCCAAGGAAGAACCCCACCATGGAGGTCTCACTGGCCTCTGCACAGGATACTTTTCCCATCTCTCCCCAGGCTGGTGCTGGCCTGAAGATGAGGTGGACGTCTTCCTGGGAATCTCCAACCAGGACCCGTTCAAAGCAAGCACAGCAGCTAGATCTTTTGACCCTGACGTGGGCTGAACAAGTCAGTTCTGCTCTTTATTAGAACAGGTGCACACGGATGCTGCTACCTTCCAAAATTTTGACCAATTTTTCTACTGGTTGTTTGTTCATTGAATGATTGATTGATTGATTGATTGAAATTTATTTATTTTGAGAGAGAGAGAGAGAGAGTGAGGACGCGAGGGACAGATAAAGAGGCAGAGAGAGGATCCCAAGCACACTCCTTGCCAGCACAGAGCCCGACGCAGGGCTTGAATTCACAAACAGTGAGATCATGACCTGAACTGAAACCAGGAGTCAGATGCTCAAGCAAATAGCCCCTCACGTCCCCCCAAGTTTTAAAAATATTTCACTCAAAACATAAATAGCTAACAAACAGCCAAGCAGCTTTATTATTTTTCACTATTATTTATTTATCCGGAAGAAATAGAACTTGAAAGTTGCACTGAAATGACTCATGTCCAAGCTGTGAAAGAATATAAACCACTCTTTGGAAATACAGGGAGAGGCCAGCGTCTCTCTCACCCTTTGCAAGTTCACCATATCTGCAGTTAGTAGGACAGCGGGACTCCTTATAAAGATGGCTGTCGGTAAATCGGTGGTAACTGCTGCCTGGCTCCCTTTTGACGCTCTTTCGTTTAACTATAATAAATAAGACACCACAAGGGGAAGACAAAACGAGGCAAACTCCAGGCAGCCAGCAGGAAGGAAGAAGGGGAGGGTTGGCAATGTGGCCAGAGTTTGACCCAAAACTAGGACAGGCTTCCATATGCCCTGGAGGAACCCTACAGACCTAGTACTGGTGGGACAGCCATAAGTGGTGCAACGTATATATTTTTAAAAATATATTAAAGTCTCTTAAAGTTGTTCTAAGATCATTCAGCAAAGGAAGAAACACCTATTAAAAAAAAAAAGTCTAGGGGTGCCTGGGTGACGCAGTCGGTTAAGCGTCCGACTTCAGCCAGGTCACGATCTCGCGGTCCGTGGTTTCGAGCCCCGCGTCGGGCTCTGGGCTGATGGCTCAGAGCCTGGAGCCTGTTTCTGATTCTGTGTCTCCCTCTCTCTCTGCCCCGCCCCCGTTCATGCTCTGTCTGTCTCTGTCCCAAAAAAAAATAAATAAACGTTTAAAAAAAAAAAGTCTACTAAATAGTAGTAAGAACAGTGAGTCTGTGACACTTACCATATGCTGCTTCTTCCCTTCCAACACACACTCACCTCCTCTGGAAGGAAACTGCATTTTGGGAGGTGTGGCCAAGAAGCTGGGGCTCCCTGTCCCCTCAGCCTTCCAGCAAGAGAACAGTATCTTGGGAGGAATCAGCTGATGGTCAGTAGGTTTAACCACTGGGTATAGCACGGACAGGCAGAGTGGTTACGGAAAGACGCAGAGTGGCGCTAAGACAACTGTCACCTCCCGGGACTGTGCAGGCCCTGGCTGCACCCTCTCAGGAGAGACACCAGAGGTTTCACCCTGCAGGGGAAGTAGACTTCACCAGGAGAGTCTAGCCAAACACGCAAACCCCCTGCACAAAGTTGCAGTGAAGCGACCAGAGCAGATATCCTTGTCTTATCTCTGATCACAGGGGCAAAGCTCTCAGCCTTTCATCAAGTATGGTACCAGTGGTGGGAGTTTTCACACTGATTTCCTTCAGTTCTTTCAACATGCTTAGAACTGCTCTTTGGAAGCCCTGTCTTTGAATCCAACATCCAGGGCCTCTGCCAGGCAATTCCTGTGGCCTCAGTTTTTCCAGTATATGGGTCATACCTTCCTGTTTCATTGTACATCTTACAGGTGTTGTCAAAAACTGGGTATTTTAGGGAACATGGTGTAGTGAATCTGGATACTATTCCCTTTCTGCCTTTCTAGGCCCTGATTTGCTGTTGTCTGTGTGTCCATAAGAATACAGAAATCGCTGTTTTAAACAACAAAATAGAAATTCTGCATCTGAAAAATATAATAACAAATGAAAATTTGACTAGTGGGGCTCAACAATAGATTTGAATGGCTAGAACAACAATTCAGTGAATTTGAAAATGTAATAATTATAAACACACATGAACTTCACAATTGAGCCCCAAAACACAGGAAGCAAAAAATAACAGGCGTCAAGGAGAAATAGACACTTCAACAACAAGCTGTAGACTTCAATGTCCACTTTGAACACCGCGTACCACAGCTAATCAGAAGGTCAAAACAGAAAGAGATGTGACCCAGAGATAAACCAACTAGACCTAACACTAGAGCACTTTACCCAATGAAGTAGATTATGCATTCTGTTCAGGTACACAGAGAACGTTCTCCTAAATATGACCAATAGGCCATAAAATGAGCCTCAATAAATCTCAGAGACTTGAAATCCTAGAGTATAACAGGGGGTAAGCTCCTTTACATCAGTCTTGGCAATAATTTTTTGGATTTGACCACAAAAGCAAAGGCAGCGACAGATAAAATGAACAAGTGAGATTACATCCAACTAATACGCTTCTGCCTGGCAAAGGAAACCATCAACGATACTAAAAGGCAGCCCACTGAATGGGAGAAAGTATTTGCAAATCGTATATTTCATAAAGGGTTAATACCCAAAATACATAAAGAACTCATAAAATTAATAACAAAACCCGAGCAATTTATTTAAAAAGGACAGAGGAACTAAACAGGCATTTTCCCAAATAGGACATCCAGGTGGCACATAGGTGCATGAAGATGTGCTCAGTATCACCATCACCAGGGGAAACGCAATCAACACCACAATGAGGTATCGCCTCACACCTGTTAGAATGGCTATCATCAAGAAGACAAGAGGTAACAAGTGTTAGGGAAGATGTGGAGAAAAGGGAAGCCTTGTGCACTGTGCACGGGACGCAAATTGGAGCAGCCACTGTGGAAAACAGTATGGATGGTCCTCCAAAAATTATAGGTAGCATTACATTTGATCCAGCAATCCCACTTCTGGGTATTTATCCAAAAGAAATGCAAGCAAGATCTCAAAGAAAGATCTGCACTCACAAGCTCCCTACAGCATTGCTCACAATACCCAAGATGTGGAAGCAACCTAAGGGTCCATCTATGGGTATATATATATATATAGTTCTGTGAAAAGAAAGAGGAACATCTTGTCATTTGCAACAACAGGGTCGAACTTGAGGGCATTATCATAAGCGAAACATGTCGAACAGAGAAAAACAAATACTGTATGATATCACTTTTATGTGGAATTTTAAAAAGCCAAACTGATAGAAATGGAGAGTAGAACGGTGGTGACCAGGGGCTGGGGGATGGGGGGATGGGGAGACATTGGTCAAAGACTACAAAGTTTCAGTTATAAGATGAATACGTTCTGGGGATCTAATGGGCAGCACAGTGATTATAGCTCATACCACTGTATCATACCTTAAGTGTTACTACGAGAATAGATGATCTTAAATGTTCTCACTCAAAAGAAGAGTAATGGTAAATGTGTGATGTGATGCAGGTGTTACCTAATACTATTATGGTGGCAACTATTTTGCAATATAGAGTGTATCAAATGAACACATTGCACCCTTTAAAATTACAGTGTTATATTTCAATTATATCTCAATAAAGCTGGATAGCATGTGGGGGGATAAGGTAGGTATCTTCACTAGACAGAATGAACTGGCAAGACTGGCTAAAAATCAGGCCCCAGAGCATTAGCTTCAGGTTAACTGAAAGCCCTCACTACACACGGGGAGAGGTGACTCCAGAAACTGTAAGTGAGTTGGGCAAGATCGCAGAGTTGATTCCAGAACAAACCAGGTCCAGGGCACATAGCACCATACGCTGTTGTAGCCTTCTCTCCACACAAAGTCTGGCTATTTTACTCACGGCTATTTTCCTCTCTCATGACCTCCTGACAGGAGAAACAGACACTTGGGCCAGAGATACCAACTTGAGGCTAGACTAAGTCTCCTATGAAAATTCCATCCTCTTCCTGCTGTCTGATCTTTAATAGCTGAAAAGACCTCTTTTTCTTTAGGAATGAGGAGATGGCAGGACCACATTGGTGGCCCTGTCCACACTGATGTCCAGTCAAGGATTCCTCCCTGATTCCTGGGGAAGGAGACTCTCAAGAGGCCATTTTCTAGGAAAACACCCGAAGAGCAAAAGGCAACTGGACATAAGAGTGGTGGGCAGAGGCCAAAACTTTGAACAGACCTCAGAAGTCTAAACTGTCCCTCACTGAGGTTACAGCCCCTCCCGGGAACAAGATGTGGTGCCACAGCGACCTTCGGAAAAGATCAGCACAGCCCCAAGCAGGGGGTGGGTTGCGCAGTGGAAACAACGCAAAGGCACCACTCCCTGGCCCACCCGGCCCATGTCCTGTCCCTTTAAATCAGCACCACTGGGCCCTCCCTCCCTGGGCTCTGAGACTTCCTCCCTGTGCTGTGCTGGCAGGAACAGCCTCTGTACTCACAACCCAAGGCACAGCACCAGGTCGCGGGTTTCTGCAGCCAACATAGAGCCTGTCACCACTTCTGCTGGAAGGTGAGCACACACGGGGAGGAAGGGAGCCACCTGGGGCAGGGGGGAGTGGACGAAGGGGGGGGGGGTAGGAGGGCTGTAAGGAATTCAGGGCCTGGTTGCAGCTCACTGAGTGGGCACCTGCATTCTACTACCTCCCAGGAAGGGGAGCGGATCTAGAAAGAATAACTTCACCCTTACAGGCTTTTCAGGGAGCTCTGAGTTTCAGAACAAGCAAGGGAAGAAGAAAGGTAAGCATCTTCTCCAGCCCTGGAGTGCGCACACTTTTACTTGGGACTACATACTTCGTCCTGCCCTGCTCCTCGCCTGGTCAGAAAGGTGTTTGCTAGAAGCACTGCCAGGGCTGAGCACGCTGGAGAAGGCTGCAGACACTCCCTCTGAGGGCATGTGCAGCCAAGGAGAGAGACATTTCTGAGGACAAACAAGTGAGTCTAACCTCAGAACACATCGCAGAGTGGAAATCGTGTCTGTGAGCCAAACCCCACTCACACCCTCCACCTCCTCAGCCCTGTGCACCCCCAGGGACTTGCAGGAGCCAGCAACAGTTATGAACATGGTCTTCAGACCTCTGCAGTACACGTGCTTGTGTGTCCTTGCACATCCCTTCCCCCGCCCAAGCTGCCCAGGGCTCTGTGGGCTGGAGCCCTCTTCACCCCACACACTGGCTATAAATGAAGGACTTGGACAGGATGAATGGCCCAGAAACTCAGAGCAGGGACCCAATGCATTAGAATCACTCAGGGGGTTGGGGTGGGTACCTCGGTGGCTTGGTCCATTAAGCTTTGAGCCCTGCGATGGTTTCTGTGCTGTCAGTTCAATGCCTGGAGCCTGCTTGGGATTCTTCGTCTCCCTCTCTCTCTCTCTGACCCTCCCTTGCTCATGCTCTGTCTCACCGTCTCTCAAAGAAATAAGTAAACAGAAAAATAAATTTTTTTATAAAAAAAATCCCTCAGGAGGAGGGGTGAGAGATACTGGTTTTTAACGTTTATTTATATATTATTTATTTATTTGTTTGTTTGTTTATTTTTGAGACAGACATGTGACAGGGGAGGCACACATGAAGAAGAAGGAGAGAGAATCCGAAGAAGGAGAGAGAATCCAAACCCACAAACCATGAGATCATGAGCTGAACCAAAATTAAGAGTCAAACACTTAACAGACTGAGCCACAAAGGCACCCCCTTTTTTCTTATTAAAGTACACATCTATGAAACAAAAGGTCAAATATATATTTTAAAGACTCCCATAAATACTTCCAAAAGGCAGCAGGTTCAGGAAGCTGGAGAATACATAATATCCAATCACATTTAAGATGCTAGGCGTCTCCATGTTCTACATCAGTCAGTGACTCCAAGCCTCTAAACCTCAGATGTCAGCTCTCAGAAACTCTGGAAGAATTTTTCAAATCCCATCCCAAACCATCACAAACCTTGGGAAGTCCCATAGGGGCCAGGAGTCCGGTGCATTTCCTAGAGCACACTTGGTCAATTCCGTCATCGATAAGGACTTCTTGCTTTAGCTAAATTCTTGTTCTTTGCACTGAATCTTCTGGCTGTTTCTTCAGTTCTGCTGTGCAGTCAGTTATGGGAGTTTGCTAATTTTTACACACAAGATCACTACTCACCTGAGGCCTGTGGGATCAACTTTACCAAGGGCTTTGGGGAGCTGAAAGGGGCATTACACAGAAGACAAACCTGTCATCTAACGGGTCAGAGACAAGTTATCAATCAACCCTTCCCTTTGCTTGTCCTTGTGTGTTGCCCATGGGACACAGCAGTAGCCAGGTGTTGCCATGAAGAGGTAGCATTTGAAATGGATGGCGGAGCACAGACAGGACCTAGACAGAAATGTGGGAGAGAAGGAGTGGTCATGGGGGTGAGCACACAGGCGGGCTGGAAAGGCCCTGAAACCTGTCCTCTGCGGAGCAGCTGACCCAGAAGGGGAGTGAGTGGGACACAGGGCTGGCGAAGCAGACAGAGCAGAACTGCGCCCTTGTGACCAGGTCCTGGTGAGATCAAGCAGACTCCATCACTGAGTGGCTAGCTGTAGTAAATCCTGCCGGACTTGGGGTCATCGCTTAGTTTCAGAGGCCTCAGATTCGGGGCAGGAACACCAGGAGCCGGAAGGGAGTGTCCCATCTCTCCAGCACACAGGTCATATTTACACAAATGACACAAGCCAAATTCTTTGGTCTTCGGAGAGATCACAGGTTCTTCACATCAGCATGGGAGATAGGTATCTTTCCTAATTTTCAAAAGCAAACTGCAAACTCTCTTCTTGTCCTCCGCGCCCCCCCTCCCCGGCCCATCCCCGGCCAACCGCCCTAAGGTTGTTCCCCAAATCACTGAGCAGAATTTCTGATTCTCACGGTTTTCCAAAGTCTCCCCTGGCTGTGGAATCTTCTGGGAAAACTTTGTGCCTACAGTCAATGCCACTGACATAAATTACCTGGGAAATTCTCAGCTAAGGCTCACTCACTGACACAGAGGACTGGTTATCACCACCACTCTGTCATTTGCATTCAGGGTCCCTGAAAGGACCAACGAGGCTCACCAAAGATTCTCACGGTTTGGTTCCAATACCAACCAGGTCCTTCCAGCGTTCTTCCCCAAATTCTGATGTTCAGAGGAGGGCAGGAAGCATGACCTTTCATTGGGATGTCACCAGCTCTTTGGACCTTGCCTGAGCCACCTTAGGTAGTTATACCTATTCGATAAACGAATGAGTGATTGAAGGAATGAAGGAACTAACAGTTTGTGTTTGGAACTCTTTCAGGTGGGCATGGGAGGACGCAAGATGGCCAGAGATGAAGAAAATGCCTACGGTAAGAACTGATCTCAGTGTGTACTTGCCCCTAGGCGTCAGCTCTGGGTCCCAAGGCCATGGGCTAACTCAAGACTGAACAGAGACATTGGGGCACCTGGGTGGCTCAGTTGGTTGAGCATCTGACTTCAGCTCAGGTCATGATCTCGCAGCTCGTGAGTTCGAGCCCCACGTTGGGCTCTGTGCTGACAGCTCAGAGCCTAAAGCCTGTTTCAGATTCGTCTCCTTCTCTCTCTGTCCCAACCCACTCGCATTCTGTCTCTGTCTCTCTCAAAAATAAATAAACATTAAAAAGAAAAAAAAGACTGAACAGAGACAATCCTAGACATGTCCCCATGCTGGGGTGAAACAGCTAGAGCCCCAGCTTTGTATTTTTGCTGGACCTCTGCCCCTGCCCTACTGTAGGATATTAAATGCCTTGACTAGCCTGTGCCTTGGGTCCCAAAGGGTACAAGGAGGATAATAAATCTACTCCGATCCCCGCAGAAGATGTGGAGGGTTGAGATCATGGGCTAGAGGGAACACGGTTTACCAGGTAGACTGTGTCCGTGAACAAGGATGGAGGGTTAACTGTGTCTTACTGGAAGCAGGTTTCCTAGAGAGAAGAGGGAGGAGGAGGGGAAGTGGAGGAAGGGAAGAAGCAAAGAGATCCTGTCATCTAATACTCAGAGCAACCCTGGGAGACACAACTCTCTGTCACCCCTCCCATTATGCAGAAGACGTTGAACGCTTAGACTAAACTTGCACAGGGTTCCACAGCTGGCACATGCGGGGGTGTGATTCCAACCCAGGGTGTCTGGGACTCCAGACAGCCCTTCACTCCCAGGCCTTCTATGCCCTCCCGCATCTCCTCGCTGGGATGGCCCCTGGGAGAAGTCTGGCAGAGGCCTGGGAAGTCGTCGAGCACGGAGTAGCTCTGCAAGGTGCGGACGACCAGAGGCAATGTCAGTTGAAGTCATGGCCTGCGACCTTCGAGGGGGACCCTCCAGAACAGTGTGCACCCGGTGGCAGAGCATGGACTGGGGGCAGGTGCACGCACTGGAGCCAAAGATGGAAGAAAGGTGGCTAACGATGCCCCCGGAGTCGCACAAGCTCTAACCAGAGCGCCTGGGAAAGGCCTGGTTGGACAAGCAGAAGCGGGAGGCGTCGGTGCCCTCCTCCGTTCAGGAGGCACCCCGGAGCCCAGGTGGAGCTGGACGCGCGCTCTCAGGCCGGCGGCCCACGCCTACTCTGTCCTCACAGGTTCCCAGGACCCGGACGACCAGCAGCAGCCGCTGGCGCAGGAGCGCAGGCTCAGGCTCATCCTGGCCGGCAGGACCGGAGTGGGCAAGAGCGCCACGGGCAACAGCATCCTGGGCCACAGGCTCTTCCCGTCCAGGCTCGCGGCCACCCCGGTGACCAGAAGCTGCGCCCTGGGGAGCCGAAGCTGGGCCGGGTGGCGCGTGGAGGTCACCGACACCCCCGACCTCTTCACCGCCCAAGGCCGGCACGCGGACCCGGACTGCACCGAGCGGGCCAGCTGCTACCTGCTCTCGGCGCCCGGGCCGCACGCGCTGCTGTTGGTCACGCAGCTGGGCCGCTTCACCACCCAGGACGAGGAGGCGGCGCGCGGCGTCCGCGAGCTGTTCGGCGCAGGCGTCTTGGCGCGCGCCGTGCTCGTCTTCACGCGCAGGGAGGACCTGGAGGGGGGCTCGCTGCACGACTACGTGCGCGCCACCGACAACCGCGCGCTGCGGGCCCTGGTGGCCGAGTGCGGCGGCCGCGTGTGCGCCCTGGACAACCGGGCGGCGGGCGCCGAGCGCGATGCGCAGGTGGGCGAGCTGCTAGCGCTGGTGGAGCGGCTGGCTCTGGAGCACGACGGCGCGCCCTTCACCGACGACGTGTACGGCCTGGCGTGGGCCCGGCGCCACGCGCGTCCCGAGGACACGCTCCGCCTGGTGGCCGCGCGGCTGGCGGCCCGCGGTCTGGGGCGGGGGTGGAGGCGGGAGTGGGGGCGGGGGCGGCGCTGGCTGGAGGCCGCGAGGCGGAGGTGGCCGCTGGCGCTCCTGCTACTGGGGGGCGCACTGTTACTCCTCCTGCTGCTTCTCCAGCGGGGGGCTCCAGGCCCAGATTGAAGGCTCTGCCCTTCCAAATGCGGGGAGCCTGGAGGATAAAGGGGCTGGGTCAAGGCGCTGAGGGGAATTTAAACCCAATTTCAAAGGAAACCTGGAGTTTCAGACTGGGAGTCTTAATGACTCAGACGCCTTGGACACTGTATCGACTTTGCAAAGGCTCAAGTTCACTTTTAGCATTCAAATGTCACTTTTGACTATATGTAAACTATTCAAATAAATGTGGTTAACTTTCAAATGTCCTTAATTCATTTTAGTAGTTTGGATGTATTTTTCCTTCTTGAAAAAATAGTGCATTGACTGGTAGTGTTTTGTAGAAAGTGGATTCATGGCAAAGGGAAACAAACATTTTTGTGTGTGTGTGAGCATTTATCAAAACGTAGACACTGTCTTAGTCCGCTTGAGTTGCTATTAAAAAAAAAAACAATGGGAAAGCTCTCAGTTTTTCCCCATTGAGGATGATATTAGTTGTGGGCTTTTCATAAATGGCCTTTATGGTGTTTAAGTATGTTCCTTCTATCCCAACTTTCTCCAGGGTTTTTTTTTAAGAAAGGATGCTGAATTTTGTCAAATGGTTTTTCTGCATTGATTGACAGGATCGCATGGTTCTTTTCTTTTCTTTTATTAATGTGATGTAGCACACTGATTGATTTGCATGTGTTGCACCAGCCCTGCAGCCCAGAAATGAATCCCACTTGAAAATGGTAAATAACTCTTTTTATATGCTGTTGAATTTGACTTGCTAGTATCTTACTGAGAATTTTTGCATCCATATTCATCAGGGATATTGGCCTGTAGTTCTCTTTTTTTAGCTGGGTAGCTGTCTGGTTTAGGAATCAAACTAATGCTGGGTCATAGGATGAGTCTAGAAGTTTTCCTTCCCCTTCTGTGTTTTGGAACAGCTTGAGAAGGATAGGTATTATCTCTGCTTTAAATGTCTGGTAGAATTCCCCAGGGAAACCATGTGGTACAGGACTCTTATTTGTTGAGAGATTTTTGATAACTGATTGAATTTTTTATTTCTTCCCGTTTGAGTTTTGGAAGTGTGTGGGTGCTTAGGAATTTGTCCGTTTCTTCCAGGTTGTCCAATTTGTTGGCATATAATTTTTCATGGTATTCCCTGAGAATTGCTTGTATTTCTGAGGGATTGAGATCAGGATCACGACAGGGATGTCCACTCTCAGCGCTGTGTTTACCGTGATGTTGGAAGGTCTAGCATCAGCAATCAGGGCGGCGGGCGCCAAGCGCGATGCGCAGGTGGGCGAGCTGCTGCCGCTGGTGGAGCGGCTGGCGCTGGAGCACGACGGCGCGCCCTTCACCCACGACGACGTGTACGGCCTGGCGTGGGCCCGGCGCCACGCGCGTCCCGATGACATGCTCCGCCTGGTGGCCGCGCGGCTGGTGGCCCGCGGCCTGGAGCGGGGATGGAGGCTGGAGGGGGACGGGGGCGGCGCTGGCTGGAGGCCGCGCGACGGAGGTGGCTGCTGGTGCTTCTGCTGCTGGGGGGGCGTGCTGCTGCTGGGCCTGGTGTTCCCGCGTGGGCCCCTGGCCTTGCCTGAGGGCCGTCCTGAGTGACCCTGTTAGAAGGACTTTGACCCATCAACTGAAGATCACGTTCCCCTGCTGGTGTTGTGAGTCTCTAGGGCCTACAAGCTCTTCCTTCCTCCCTCCTATTCAGAGCCCTGCCTTAGGCCAACTCCTACAATACCTTCCCAGAGGTCAAGGGCTTCCCTGAGCTCTCTCTCCCTTGAGTGAAGACGAACAACCAGCGTTTCTTTGGTCTGTTTTCCACCGATCAGACTGCCTCTCCCGTCCTTGAACTGTCTCCACTCCTGTCTTTGCCTTCCTGTCCTGGACTCCCCTCAGGTTAGGGTGAAAGCCAACAATGATCAGAGCCTCCGGCCATACTCGTTTATTTGAGTTATCTGAATTGAATAAATAAACACACTAAATCACATTGTGTTTTCTTTAAATATAATTGTCAAATTGGCTTCTATTCAACACCCAGTGCTCATCCCGACAAGTGCCCTCCTCAATGCCCATCCTTCAGCTGGTAGATGATTTTTCTGCTTTATCTGCCCATTGAATAGACACTATGTCATTCCTAGCCCAGTCTGCAAAAGCCAGATACCTCATGCTTGCGCGTGCGTACACACACACACACACACACACTCAAGCACCTAATCATAAGAACAGAATACACTGGAATAGAACTGTCCATCTGTACCAGCAAGGGAATGTATCCCTGGGCATGGCCATTCCCACCCCTCTGCAGCTTGCAAGCAGACGTTCTACAAGTCCCAGGAGAATAAGACTAGAGACGCCGTTCCCTAGGGGCCATTGAGACCCTGAAGAAAGTCCACTTCCAAAGAGGAGTTTTTTTCACTGGCTCACACACTCACAGGGCGAGGATACACTTTTCAACTCAGGGATAAATAACATTTAAGAGGTTTGTAAATTTTTCTTTTATTTCAATCTCAAAAAAAGGCCGGGTGGGTAGGGGGGCAAACAGATTTGTGGGCCAACTAGTGAGATGATGTGAGGTGCAGAATCATCTCCTTCTGTCCCATGCATCTCTGGAAGGATCATCTCTCTGGTCCAGGTCAAATGAGCCAGGTTAGCCTCTATTGTCCATCCTAACTGTGCTTCCTTAGCTCTCCACCCACACTTGCTTTGTCTCCAACATCTCTACCCTCACACGCAAAGTCAAGCCCCTCTCTGATACTACGGTGCAACTCCATGTCTCTTCCCTCCAGCATCCTCTGCCAGGCTGTCCTCACAGCCAGGGATTCTCAGGTTGCTGATGACCTCAGATTTCTAATGAAATGCATAAAAAGGGGAAATTGTCTGCAACAGCTGAGCACACATCGCAAAGAAAAGCCCACCAGCCTGCATGCAAGCCATGCATACATGAACAGGGACACAGATGCCACACGCTAAGACCTGAAATTCCCTCAACTGCAAAAGTTATTCTGGCTTAAGGGGTTGTGTATGGTTCTAGCAGAAGCCCTGATAAGGAATCTTGATTTGGGTCTTGTTCACTTCTCAAACAGAAAGAAAGAAAAAAAATAAAACAAAACTCTGGCGCTGTCACTTTGCTGAGAAAGGGGATGGTCCCTGGCAAAAATAAATGTGAGAAAAGAATAACAAGGTGTCCAGCGTGAACAACGGAAACTTTTAACTCATGACCCAAATAGTGAGAAATATTGGCTTCTTGCTCTTTAGTTGGGGAGGTTGAGAGCCCAGGGAACTCCCAAGGAGCAGTGTTTGAGCTGATGGGAATATGGGAAGGAACATTCCGGGGGTCCTAGAGGGCCAGCATGTCCCACTAAGGCTGCGATCCAGGACATATTGAGAAGAGAGTGTGTTTGTGGGCAGTGTGTTAGAAGCTATCTATACATGTAGGATATATGTGAAAGTATAGAGCATGCCAGGAAAAAATGTCTGAAACAGGGGTGCCTGGGGCACTCAGTTGGTTAAGTGTCCAACTCTTGATTTCAGCTCAGGTCATGATCTCACTCACGGTTCATGAGATGGAGCCCCACGTTGGGCTCTGTGCTGACAGTGCAGAGCCTGCTTGGAATTCTCTCTCCCTCTCTTTCTGCCCCTTCCCCCTCTCAAAATAAATAAACTTAAAAGAAAACCTATAAAACTCTGAAAACACAGTGTAAATCTTTACAACCGTAAGTTAGGCAATAGTTTCTAATATATGACACCAAAATCAGAAGCAACCAAAGAAAATAGATGTACTGGATTTCGTCAAAATTTAAAATTTTTGCATATCATGGAACACCGTCAAAAATGAAAAGACGACCCACAGAATGGGAGAAAATATTTGCAAATTACATATCTGACAAAGATCTAGTACCAGACTATATAAAGAACTCTTACAACTCCACAATAAAAAGACAAATCACTCAGTTTTTAAAGAGATAAAAAAAAATGGATTAGACATTTCTCCAAAGAAGATACACAAATAATCAACAAACACATGAAAAGATGCTCAACATCATTAGTCACTAGGGAAATGCAAATCACAGAATGAGAAACCACTTCACATTCATGGAGTGGTTATAATTTTAAAAAAAGAAAAAGAAAAACTAACAAACACTAGTGAGGATGTAGAGAGATTGAACCTTTATACATTGCTGCTCAGGGTGTAAAATGGTGCTGCCACTGTGGAAGATAGTCTGGCAATTCCTCAAAAAGTTAATCATGGAGTTGTCATGTGACTCAGTAATTCCATTCCTAGGTATATACCCAAGAGAACTGAAAACATGTTCACACAAAAACTTGTACATGGATGTTCATAGCATTATTCATTATAGCCAAAAAAGTGGAAGCAACCCAAATGTATATCAACTGATAAATGGATAAACATTTATCCATTTATGGATATGATATATCTAGACAATAGAATATCATTTAGCCATAAAAAGAAATGGAGTACAGATCCATGTTACAACCTTAATGAACCTTAAAAGCATTATGCCAAGTGAAAGAAGCCAGACACCAAAAAATCACATAAAGGTATGGTTCCATTTATATGGAATGTCCAGAAACTTGAGTGGGCTCATGAGAACGTCCTTAAGAGGGTTTTAACTTTAGTTCTTTGTACTCTGTTAACATTTATATTCAGTTTCACTTTTTAAGCTTTTCTCCCCACTAATGGGTTGAATTGTACTATCCCAAAAAAGATATGTTCAAGTCCTAAACCCCAGTACCTATGAATGTGACCTTATTTAGAAATAAGGTCTTTGAAAATTTAATTGTTAAGAAAAAGCTATTAGACTTCAAACTGTATTACAAAGCTGTAATCATCAAGACAGTATGGTACTGGCACAAAAACAGATACATAGATCAACGGACCAGAATAGAAAAGCCAGAAATGGAAACACAAATATATGGCCAACTAATCTTTGACAAAGCAGGAAAGAATATCCAATGGAAAAAAATACCGTCTCTTCAGCAAATGTTGGGAAAACCGGACAAACAACATGCAAAAGAATTAAACTGTACCACTTTCTTATAACATACACAAAAATAAATTCAAAATGGATGAGGGGCGCCTGGGTGGCGCAGTCAGTTAAGCGTCCGACTTCAGCCAGGTCACGATCTCGCGGTCCGTGAGTTTGAGCCCCGCGTCAGGCTCTGGGCTGATGGCTCAGAGCCTGGAGCCTGTTTCTGATTCTGTGTCTCCCTCTCTCTCTGCCCCTCCCCCGTTCATGCTCTGTCTCTCTCTGTCCCAAAAATAAATAAACGTTGAAAAAAAATGGATGAAAGACCTAAATGTAAGACAGGGAACCATCAAAATCCTACAGAACACAGACAGTAACCTCTTTAACCTCGGTCACAGCAACTTCTTGCTATACATGTCTCCAGAGGCAAGGGAAACACAAAAGCAAAAATAAACTATTGGGACTTCATCAAAATAAAAAGCATCTGCACAGCAAAGGAAACAATCAACAAAACTAAAAGGCAGCCAGCCTATAGAATGGGAAAAAATATTTGCAAATGACATATCTGATAAAGGGTTAGTATCCAAAATCTGTAAGGAACTTATAAACTCAACAACCAAAAAACAAATAATCCAGTGAATGGGCAGAAGACATGAATAGACACTTTTGCAAAGAAGGCATCCAGATGGCTAAGAGACACATGAAAAAATACTCAACATCGCTCATCATCAGGGAATTGCAAATCAAAACCGCACATCTGTCAGAATGGCTAAAATTAACAACTCAGGCAACAACAGATGTGGGTGCGGATGTGCAAAAAAGGGAACCCTTTTGCACTGTTGGTGGGAATGCAAACTGGTGCAGCCACTCTGGAAAACAGTGTCGAGGTTCCTCAAAAAATTAAAAATAGAACTACCCTACAACCCAGCAATTGCACTACTAGGTATTTATCCAAAAGATAATAGGAGTGTTGATTCGAAGGGGAGCATGCACCCAAATGTTTATAGCAGCACCATCAACAATAGCCAGACTATGGAAAGAATCCAAATGTCCATCAACTGATGAAGGGATAAATAAGATATGACATATATATATATATATATATATATATATATATGCCACTCCTATGTGGAATTTAAGAAACAAAACAGATGAACATAGGGGAAGGGAAGGAAAAATAAAATAAGATAAAAAAGAGAGAGGGAAGTAAACCATAAGAGACTCCTAAGTATAGAGAACAAACTGAGGGTTGGCAGAGGGAGGTGGGTGGGGGATGGGCTAGATGGGTGATGGGCATTAAGGAAGACACTTGTTGGGATGAGCACTGGGTATTGTATACAAGTAATGAATCACTGAATTCTACTCCTGAAACCAATACTACACCATATGGTAACTAACTTGAATTTAAATTTAAAAAAAGATAAGGCCATTAGGGTACACCTTAATCCACATGACTTGTATCCTTATCAGAAAAGGGAAAGTGGACACAGACACATACAAAGGGAAGACAGGCATGTAAAGATGGAGGCAGAGGTGGGAATCATGTTGCCAAGGAACATCTGGAGCCATCAGAAGCTCGGAGAGACAAGGAAGGATCCTCCCCTTCAGTCTTCAGAGGGAGCCTAGCCACGCCTACACTTTTATTGTGGATTTCCGGCTTCCAGAACTGTGAGAAATTAAATGTCTGTCATTATAAGCCACCCAGGGTGTGGCACTTTATTACAGAAGCCCTAGAAAACTAATATGGTTGACCTTTGAACATGGGGGTTAGGAGTGATGACCTCCCCACCTCCTGACAACTGAAAATCTGAGTATAACTTTGGACTCCTCCCCAAACTTTACTAATAATGTAAGTGGTTGATTAGCACATGTTTCGATTTTTTTATTTGGGAGAGACAGAGAGAGAGAGAGAGAGAGAGAGAGAGAGAGAGAATCTCAAGCAGGCTCCATGCTCAGCACAGAGACCGATGTGGGGTTCGATCCCACAACCCTGGGATAACGATCTGAGCCAAAATCAAGAGTCAGACACTCAACCTACAGAACCACCCAGGCGCCCCGACACATACTTTGTATGGTATACGCTGTATTCTTGCAATAAACTAGAGAAAAGAAAATGTTACTATGAAAATCATAAGGAGAAAAAATACATTTACAGTACTGTACAGTATTTTTTAAAGATTTTATTTTAAAGTAATCTCTACACCTAACATGGTTCTCCAGCCCACACCCCTGAGATCAGGAGTCACGTGCTCCACCGACTAAGCCAGCCAGGTGCCCCATACAGTACTGAACAGTATCTATTGAAAAAAAAACCCATGTGTAAGTGGACCCACCGAGTTCACATTCACGTTGTCCAAGGGCCAACTGAACATCCTTCATGTTGTGATTCCTTCTAGTTAACCCTGGTCAATGTACATTAATTATATGTTTGTGCCATTAAAGGAGATCACAATCGATGTGAGGAGACAGGGCAGTAAGGAAGTGTAGGCTGCCCCCACATCACCCTGCTCTGAGAATGGTCCCGTAGTAGCAGTAATGACTAGGGAAGACGTCAGTCCTGAAGGGGCAGCTATTGATCCAAACCAAAACAAGCTGAGACCCACTGTGACACTGAGTGAAATTCAAGCACAAGGTGATCATGGAGTAGCTGATACATAAAGACAAACTGGAAGTGCCTGACCCTAAATACACGGTGGGATAAGGGCAGGGATCCTGAATCCTACTGTTCTGTAGACAGGGGATATAGAAGTGACAGGCTCTGGAGAACTAGCCTATGATGCAGCAATTGCACTACTAGGTATTTATCCAAAGAAAACAAAAATATGAATGCAAAGGGATGCATGAACCCCAATGTTTATAGCAGCATTATCAACAATAGCCAAATTATGAAAAGAGCCCAAATATCCACTGACTGATGAGTGGATAAAGAAGATGTGATACACACACACACACACACACACACACACACACACACACACACACAGTAAAACCTTGGATTGTGAGTAACTTGTTCTGCGAGTGTTCCACAGGATGAGCAAACATTTCTAATAAATTTTAACATAATAAATGAGTGATGTCTTGCAATACAAATAGTACATGATGCCAAACTCACATGATCACAACAGAGCCAATGGTTCATCTCTCTCTCTCTCTCTCTCTCTCTCTCTCTCTCTCTCTCTCTCTTCCTCTCTCTCACTGAGGGATTGTGAATGATCATCTCCCATGCTCCAATGCTGGTTTCAGGCCACGGCATTTGGCAGAAATCAGTGATTTTTTTTTTTCAGAACGTTGGGAGGTACCTACAACTGGCACTAGTGTATTTTTTGTCACTTCAAAGCACCTATGGACAGTCCTTTGCTTTTCCATACAAGAATAAGCCTAGGAAAGCTTTGCTTCTATTCTAGGTCAGGCTGCCTGCAGATAGAGACCCTTTCCTCTGCTGTCTTATTGCCAGTTACATTAAATACAGTATATGACAAGAGTTTATTAATTCTGTACTGTAGTCAACATCCATGCCACTGTATGCAATGGCCCCCATGCAGAAAAAGGTTGAAAAGAAAGGCAGTAAGGAGAAGGAGATGATTACAGTGGAAGCTAAGAAGGAAATCATCAAGAAGTACAAACAAGGTATGCAAGTGGCAGAAATTGCAAGATTTTATGACAAGTCTACATCTGCATCTCATCTGCAGAGGAGGAGAAAAAGGCGGAGGAAGAGAATGGAGGAGGAAGAGAATGGAAGAGAGGAAGGAATCTCACTTCAAATGAGATTAGAGAGATGTGTAAAACGTGAGAAGCAGTGCAAAATTCTGTAGAAAATCACCACCCGAATAAGGCTGTAGCAGTGTAGTGATAAATCTGTTTAACAACAATGCAATGTCACATTTCTGCAAAATCCTCAAAAGGAGGCAAAATAAAGTGTCATGGGACAGGTTCCATGTTAAAGTTGCATGAAAAGAAAAAGATTCCATTGAGCCAATAGATAGCAGTAATTCCATTAGCGATAGTGAATGTTGTCCTATACAATAACCCTCCTCTCTCACGTCTCCCTCACACCAGCCATGAAGGTTTTCAAAGGGAAGTGTAGGTTGATTTGCTTATTTTTCTTTATATTTTGTATTTGATTTATTATTTTGTATTACATTACAGTATTTTAATTCATTTTATATGAAAATTTGGGGGCTGGGAATGAATCATCTGAGTTTCCATTATTTCTTATGGGAAAACTTGCTTTGATATACAAGAGCTTTGGATTGCAAACATGTTTCCAGAATGAATTATACTCGCAAACCAAGGTTTGACTGTGTGTGTGTGTGTGTGTGTGTGTGTGTGTGTGTGTGATGGAATATTACGCAGCCATGAAAAAGAATGAAATCTTGCCATTTGCAACAATTTGGATGGAGCCAGAGTATAATGCTAAGTCAAATAAGTCAGTCAGAGAAGGACAAATACCATATGATTTCACTCATATGTAGAATTTAAGAAACAAAACAAACAACCACAGGGGTGAAAAAGAGAGAGGAAAATCAAAAAACAGACTCTTTACTGTAGAGAACACACTGATGGTTACAGGAGAGGAGGTGGGTAGGGGCATAAGTGGGGATTGAGGATGATGAGCACTGAGTGTGGTATGGAAGTGTGGAATCACTAAGCTGTACACGGGAAACTCACTGTGTATTAACTAACTGGAATTTAAATAAAAACTAACATACACACACACACACACACAACCAATAAATAAATAAATAAATAAATAAATAAATAAATAAACAAACTATATTAAAATCAAAATAGGATTATAAAATTGTTCAAGTATCCCACAGGAATGTAGAGGGGAAAATAGAGAAGTGAAAACTGGAGAGAACAAAGGAAAAAAAATAAAATAAAATAAAAATGGCAGACTTATGCCCTAACACCTCAATAATTAATTACATTAAATGTAGGGATCTGAATACACCAATCAAAAGATAGAAATGGGAAGGTAGATTAAACCACATGACCCAACTATATGCTGCTTATAAGAAAATCATTTCAGATATTACGGTAGAAACAGGTTGAAAATAAAAGGATGAGAAATGATAGTGCAAATAGCAACCATGCAAAGGAAAGAAGGAATGGCTATATTAATATCAAAGTAGATTTCAGAGCAAAGAAAATCATCAAAACCAGAGAGTGATGTTATACAGTGATGAAAAGGTCAGTCCATCAAGAAGACAAAGCAATTCTAAATGTATTTTCCCAAAAACAGAACTGCAAAATGTGTGAAGCAAAACCTTAAAGAATTGAAAGGAGAACTGATGAAGACACAATTCTATTCGAAGACTCCATACCTCTCTCTCAACCATCGATAGAGCAACTTTTAGAAAATGAGCAAGCACATAGGAGAAATGACCCAATAACACCATCAACCAGCAGGATGTAATTGATATTGACAGAAACAACCACAGCAGACACATCCATTTCAAGTACACATGGGACATATACCAAGACAGACCACATCCTGGGCTATAAGACAAATCTCAACAAATTTAAGAGTTGAAACCAAATGGAGTATATTCTCCAACCACAATAGAATCCAGTTAGAAATCAAATAACAGAAAGACAACAGAAATATCTTCTGGACTGCCCTATAGGCAGCATCATGACTCCCTCAACAATTACCAGAATCTGAACAAAGGCTTTGTTGATGGTCTTCCGATGTCAAATTCTAAGGCTGAAAAGGGACTTTTCTGGGCTTGGAAAACACTCAAGACTGTCACCGAAGGATGGAAAAGTAAGTGGTAAATAGCCATTTCTTCTTTTTTTTTCTACCCATTACTAAAGCCAACTTCTTTGCCATTGAAGAGAAGAGGGAATTATATGTTCCCTACTGCATGTCTGTCCCCTGTCCCAACGTTTACTCGTTTTTCACTTTGAGTGCAGATGACTTTACTCAAGAATGGACAAACCCGATGTCTACTCACCCTTGGCCAGCTTCTGCCCACCAGTCATGGCCTAGCCAACCCTCTGGGCACAATCAACTCAACTATGTAATTTAGCCCATAGGTGAGAATGCTGAGAGCACTTCCTGGTCAGGGACAGACACCTTCCAGCCTATGCTGAGAATAGGTCTAACAGGATGCTGGGAACACCACGGCTCCCATCCCTGGTGCACTGTGAACAGCCTCCTCCATGCACTCACAGGGATCTCAGGGATTCCAACTTTACTCACCCAAGAGAAAGATGACTCTTTTTCTTTTTTTTGACAAAAGAGAAAACTGAAGCCTGGAAAGCTTAGATAGCATATACCAAGCCCCTCTTTGTGCAAGATCTGGAACTAATTGAAATCTGACAGTTCATCTCCTCTCTGTCCCTCCACACACCTCACAAGACCCCACACCATCCACTCAATGATTAGACTGATAGTGGTAAGAAATGTGGAAATGAAACCACAAGTCAGAGTTTTATGGGAAGAAATCTGAATTATGAAACAATATTTCTTCCCTTGTCTATGCTCAGTCTTGAGAAGAAAATGTATGCTGTTGAGAAAGGAGTGTTGAAATCTCCAGTTCTATGGATTTGTCTATTTCTCCACTCATTGTTTTCAGTTTCACTTCTTCAGTTTTGAAGTTCTCTTGGTTTTTTGGTTTGGTTTTGTTTTGGGTTTTTTTTTTTTTTTTTTGCAGCTCTGTTACTAATGAGGTACATGTACATTCAATATGATTGTGTCTTCTCGATGAATTAACCTATTTATTACTATGAGGGTCCTTCTTTATCCCTGGTGTACAGATGGCATTGTTCTGAAGCTTACTTTGTCTGATACCAATATAGCCACTACAGGTTTTATAGACTTTATGTACGTTATATCATTTTCAGTTCTTCAATTTGAACCTATCTGTGACTATATTTTTATCTTTTATTTTGAGAGAGAGAGAGAGAGAGAAGCTTAAGCAGGTTCCATGCTCAGCTGGAGCCCAACACAGGGCTTGATCCTACAACCCTGGGATTATGACCTGAACTGAAATCAAGAGTTGGAGGTTCAGCCAAGTGAGGCACCCAGGCACACCCCCCTTTTAAATTAATTAATTTATTTTTTAATAAATCTGTGACTTAATATGTAAACCCAGACCTTTGGGGTTTCTATGGAGGCTTTGCTGCATAGTCATGATTGACTAAATCATTGGCCATTGACTGATCCAACCTCCAGTCCTCACCTCTCCCATCCTGGGAGGTCTGGGGGTGGAACTGAAAGCTCCAATGCTCTATAATCACCTTGCTGGTCCTCCAGGCAATCAGTACTGGCCCTGACTTGGGTGGATCCTTCATTAACATAACAAAGACACCTTTATCATCCATATCACAGGAAATTTCAAGGGTCTTAGAAGCTGAGCCATGAGCCATAGACAAAGACCAAATACATATGAGAAATATATTTTGATCATTTGACAAAATAAATATTGCTTTTTTTTTTTTAGTTTATTTATTTATTTTGAGAAAGAGAGAGAAAGTGAACAGGGGAGAGACAAAGAGAGGGAGAATCCCAAGGACTCAATCTCATGACTGTGAGATCATGACCTGATCCGAAATCAAGAGTCAGACACTTAACTGACTGAGCCATCCAGGCACCCCAAATATGTATTTCTTATAAATCACAGTATCACAGGATGGATGATAAATAATAACCTTGGTTATTCCATCATGGCCTGAAACAGAAGACCCCCACCCCCTGTCTTCTTTTGCAAAGTGCTTATCCAAGACATTAGACATTTGTACAGTTAATTTTCCCACATTCTGAATTTTTCTTTTTTCACCCTCACAATGTCTTTTAGTACGTTCCTCTGTCTCAAACATTTTTGTAAGCTGGCACTTAGCTGTGATTGGATTGATTGGACAGATCAGAATTAAGTTCAATTTTTTTTTTGACAATGTTACTTATAAATGGTGCCCTATGTTTCCATCAGGGGGGATGTAGTGTATTTTTTCATCTCTTTTTATGTTAACAGTCATTGATGATCACTGTGGAGATCTATTATTTAAATAAGTATTGCAGGTGTGCCTGGGTGTTTCAGTCGGTTGAGCATCAAACTCTTGGTTTCAACTCAGGTTATGATCTCATGGTTTGTGAATTCGAGCCCCACATCAGGCTCTGCACTGACAGTGCGGAGCCTGCTTGGGATTCCCTCTCACCCTCTCTCCCTGCCCCTTCCCTGCTCACTCTCTCTCTCTCAAAACAAATAAACTAAAAAATATTTAAATAAGTATTGCAAAATGATTTTCTATTCTAATATTTCTTTTCCATTATGCAGCTAGAATATTTGTACTAGGATATTCTTTCCCTCTTCACTTACTTAGTAACCTGAAGTACAGTTGATGATAGAAAGGCAAGATAAACGCTTGATAAACACCAGGATAAATTACACATGAATAAAAGATTTAAATGTTAGCAAAAAGGAAATCAAAAAAGTTCTAGAAGGAAACATAGAAGTATGCATGTGGAAAGTCTTTCTAACTATGACTCAAAAGCCAGAGCACATAAATTTATTGATTCATTTGCCTACAATAACAGTGATACACAACTACATTTTTTAAAAAGTAAAATATGAATAACAAACTAGAAAATAATATTTTTAACCTATATAATAGACAAATCACTAAGCTGTCTAATACGTAAAGATTCTAGGAAATTGAAAGGGAAGAGACCAACAACCCATTGTAAAAATGGACAAAAGAAAACTCAAGAGTTGCCAGAAAAACAAACTGATTCTAAACATACAAAAAAGATCCTTCATCTCACTCATGTGGAAAGAAATGCATATCAAACGGTGTCGTAGACTCTGGGTCTAGAGTTCTTTCTTGCCCAGCAAGAAAGCGGGATGCAGGATTAAAATGCAAGAGATGGCTAATGTCCAGGAGAATACAAGAACCCCGATTAAGGGTACTTGCTCCATTTTTATTAGAATCAGAAGGCTTACAAACATGATGATGGACGTGCACAAAGAGACAATAAATCTGTGAACATTAACTCATGGGCATGAGGGAAAGGCGTTTTTGAAGATATGTGGTGTTAGGGGTTTAGGTCAATATAAAACAAAATCCTGGCGCCTGGCAGATGGATGTTAATGGCAGACATGAGATGCCACATCTATTCATCTTAGCTAGCCTAGGGGATAAGACAGATCAAGCATGCTACCTGAGGATCAACAAAGCACCTTTCTTTTGCTAATTAGCTCTGCTCGGGGCAGCTTCACCCCGAAGAGTCTATAGCCCTATTTACCTGTTTACCTAATTTGGTCCTTCCTTCCATGAAAGCAGCTTTTTGCTATAGTACTAAATTAGAGGGCGTTTTCGCCCTGAATACTTAATCTTGTTTACCTCACATACCTTTGTATTGGGACCTTTGCCCTGCCTTGTCTATACTGGGGCCTTTTCCCTGCCCTCTCTATACCCATTTACCTAATCTTGTTTACCCAAACTTGGGTGTGAGCATCCTATGGCTTCACAATTCCTTCTGCCTTGTTAACCCATCAGTGCAGCTCAGGGAATTCCTAAGCTTATTCCTCACAAAATGGCACTCAGGTATGACTCCTCCCCTACCAGGTTTTCAAAACGAAAAGTATGCCTCTGATAGATTTTAGCCACGTTCATGTGCTTAGAAAGACAAAAGAGTAAGCCTGTTAATAATTTTTGAACTGCTATTCTCATTCCGGATGCTATTGTTTCCATTCAGAGTGACAAGGAGCCTCTTCTTTCCTCCAGAGTTCTGAATAATAGCACATACACACAAAGAATGGAGTCATTTGGGCAAACTATCACCTTTTCATCCAAAGTACAGAGCCCCCTAGTAAGTTAGGGTAAAGAATGTAGCAGGAATCTAGGTTAAAATGGAGCTCTCCTAACCTTCTGGACTCAATGGAAGACTTGCAGGGCCCAGAGTGAGCCTCTACTCACCTCACCCCACACCACACTGAGAAAGGTAAACCTGAAGAGGAAGACCCACCTGAGTCAGCCAGAGACAGACCTTCTGTGGTTAGATTAGACCATGGAGACCAGAAACCCTAGGCAGGACCCTAGGACATGGGTCCAGGGAGATCCAGGAACTGAAGAGAGGGGACATGGAACCTATTTCCTGGTTTGAGGCAAAGAAACCCTACTCCATTTTTCTGGACACAATGGATGTCAGGCTTTCCCCCAAGTTCTTTCCCCCAAATTACTTCTGGTTCTATGAGAAGGAGTGAATATTATTCTCTTCCCAGGGAGTGGAATTCAAGTATTCTCTCCTTTGGAAACTGAGGAGCAAGAGATTCTCTATGAAAAGAGTAGGGAGCTCATGGAACACTGCTCTTTGAACAGTCCCTCTCAGAACCCAGCCACCATGTTCTGCAAAGCTCAGACTGGAGCAGAAGACCACATGTGGGCACTGCAGTTGACAGGCCCAGCTGGGCTCCCAGCCAAAGCCAGCATCCACTACCAGCCTATGAGTGAAGCATCTAGTACAAGTATCTAGTGAAGCATCTAACTGGGACCCCAGGTGATTGCAACTCCTGCCGATGTCACACAAGGAAGAACCATCTGACAAGCTCAGTCAACCCACAGGTTTCTGGGAGATAATGAAATGTAGGAAATGTTATAAATACATAATGACTATATTAGATCATATAGTGCATATAAATTAATTAGCAAAAAAGATCAATGCTTTTATATTATCCCCAGGACCTCAGCCATACAACTGGGTGTATATATTCCTGAAAATCAGGGTGTACCTTCTTTAATGGAAATAAATGTGTACCTCATTTTTGGTAGATATCATGAAATTTTAGCCACAAAAGTATCTAAGGCCAAGAAAGATTCAGAGCTATGGAATCTAAAAGCTTCAGGTGAGTTGACAATAGTTTAGTACAGATGTCAACAAAGCAATTTCCTCCTCTGGGTAAGAAACATTGGTCTACACTGCACAAATGCAGGAAGAGCTACAGTGCAACTACCTGAAAATGACCGTATTTATGATGAGATTGGCTTTCTAGTCAAACTCCTGTCAAAGTAACAATTTGCTTGTTGCTATTTGCTGTACAGTTGTAAATTTCACTTTGGAGGCCATTCTCATGGCTCAGCCTCCCTCAGTTTTCACACAGCCATCTCAGTACTGTCTGGGTTTTGAAGACAAGGAGATAAATGGAGCTTGGTGTGTTTAAAAATGCAAACTTGGGGCGCCTGGGTGGCGCAGTCGGTTAAGCGTCCGACTTCAGCCAGGTCACGATCTTGCAGTCCGTGAGTTCAAGCCCCGCGTCGGGCTCTGGGCTGATGGCTCAGAGCCTGGAGCCTGTTTCCAATTCTGTGTCTCCCTCTCTCTCTGCCCCTCCCCTGTTCATGCTCTGTCTCTCTCTGTCCCAAAAATAAATAAACGTTGAAAAAAAATATTTAAAAAAAAAAATAAATAAATAAATAAATAAATAAATAAATAAAAATGCAAACTTATCTCCAAACCAGTGGCCTCTAATTTAACATAGAGTAAATCCTTGATTTGCAAGCATAATTCATTCTGGAGCCATACTTGTAATCCAAAGCACTTGTATATCAAAGCAAATTGCCCTGTAAGAAATAATGGAAACTCAGATGATTCGTTTCACACCCCAAAATAGTCATATAAAAAGGATTACAATAATGTAATATAATACAAAATAATAAAGAAAATACAAAATATAAAGAAAAATAAAGAAATTCACCTGCACTTCCTTTTGAAAACCTTTGTGGCTGGTGTGAGGGAGACAAGAGAGAGGAGGATTATTGTGTAGGATGATTTCCACTATCACTAATGGAATCACTGCTATCTATTGGCTCAGTGGAATCTTTTTCTGCACCAGGGCCATTGTATATGCTCACACGGATGTTGACTACACTACAGAATTAATAAACTCTTGTCATAGACTGTATTTAATGTAACTGGCAATGAGGCAGCAAAGGAAAGGGTCTCTATCTGCAGGCGGCCTGACCTAAAATGAAGGAAAGCCTTCTTTAGCTTACTCTTAGGTGGAAAAGCAAAGGCCTGTCCATAGGTGCATTGAAGTGACAAAAAATACACTAGTGCCAGTTGTGGTCACCTTCCAACGTTCTGAAAAAATCACTAATTTCTGCCAAACGTAATGGCCTGGGACCAGCATCCAAGCATGGGAGAAGATCACCCACAATCCCACAGTGAGAGAGAGAAAGAGAGGGAAGAACCATTGGCTCACTTGTGATCATGTGACATTGGGCATCATGTACTACTCATATTGCAAGACATCACTTGTTTTTCAAGTTAAAATTTATTAGACATGTTTGCTCATCTTGCAGAACACTCGCAGAACAAATCATTCGCAATGCAAGGTTTTACTGTACTTTGTTTGGTGCTCCGATGAGGGAGGAGCACAGCTTAACTGGTACATGTGCTAAGAATGGGTGCAAGATTTTGCATTTTACTAGCGCTTTCCTGCCTAAGAATAATGTGCTATCAAATGCAGAAAAACAGCTGCTCTCTTAGCAGAAATCTTTTGACATAGTATTTCCAATGAAATCTGTAACATATGAAGCAGTTCTAAGCAAAGTACCCAATGAGAAGCCAATATTGAAATGACTTTTAGAACTCCAGGTATAAGAAACCAACAAGTCACTGTTCTCAACCTGCATGAGGAAACACCCAAGAACATGGAACCACAGGAGCAAAGTAATAAGCCATAATCAAAAACAGCTCCTACAATATGTAAAGGAAGAACAAGGCCAAAAGCTGAAAAACAAGCACACCACAAAATATCTTCCCTCAAGCAACATCATGAGACCCTGGGAAAGAGGGGGAAAATCAAGAGCCTATAGAAGGAACTGGCAGTGATCTGGTAACGGAAATAACAAGCAGCAGGCAGTAAACAGTTGAAAAAAAAAACCGTTGGAGAACATTCAAAAAGAGACAGCCTTTCTCTAGGTGCTAGAAGATTTACAGTGGAGTCTTTCAGCTATTCACAGAACACAAGCAGGATACCAAAAATAAGTACAAATAGATCTTCTCACTGAGCCTGACGGAATACCTTGAACATTTTCTTTAATGTTTTTATTTTATTTCTTAGAGAGAGAGACAGAGCGTGAACAGGGGAGGGGCAGAGAGAGGGAGACACAGAATCCAAAGCAGGCTCCAGGCTCTGAGCCATCAGCACAGAGCCCAATGCGGGGCTCGAACTCATGAACTGCAAGATCATGACCTGAGCCTAAGTCAGATGCTTAACCGACTGAGTCACCCAGATGCCCCAATATTTTTTGGTCCACACTTGATGTTTATCATTCCTCTACACAATGTTCTTAATATGTGGGAAATTTTTAAATTTTAAATGAAGTGTATTAAATTGACTTTTCTTCCCTTTCAATACAATGCAGGGGAGGGTGCTTGGGGAGTGAGGGGCTTTTTACACCAAAGCTTGACAGACTGAAAGAGAAATGTCATCATTGTCCACGAAGGGACAGGATCTCATATACATGAGTAAAATCATCTGAAAAATTGTTTAAAAGAGAAGAGAGCGAAGAGAAGAGAGTGATCAAAATGAAAGAGGAAGCTGTGGGCTGACTCGTGTGCTCTGCGCAAATCTCTGGTAACGTTTCTAAAATTAAAAAAAGAAAGAAAAGGCTGAATATTAACAATTGTGTGTGCATACCAGTTTAAATAAAAACTGTAAAAGCACTGCATTTTGGACTTTCACAGACATAGGCTGAAACTGAAACAGTGCATAATTTCATAGGAAAGAGAAAATGGAGAAAAGGCTGAGGAAGAGCACAGAGCTCTTAGAAATGGGAAGGAGGACTTCAAGCTCTCACATACTGTGTAACAATGGATTGGACCAAATTTAACCAATTCATCAGAGTAAGGGATACTCAACTGACATTTGAGTGACAAATTCAAAACTGAGGAGGGCCTTGGGGGTGCCTGGGTGGCTCAGTGATTTAAGCGTTGAACACTTAATTTCAGCCCAGGTCATGACCTCATGGTGGTGGGATGGAGCCTTGAGTCAGGCTCCAAGCTGGGCACAGGGTCTGCTTGGGATTCTCTCTCTGCCTTTCCCTCTGCCCCTCTCGTATGTTCTCTCTCTGTCTCTAAATACATACATACATACATACACACATTCATACATAATAAATAATAAATAAATAAAAATAAAAACTGAGGGCCTTGGACATATCAAATATTGGGATATAACTTAACAACAAGGAGTTTCTGTCACCAAGGATTTTACAACGTACTTGGGTATATAGACAAGATAGTAAGCACTTGATCTGAGTGTCATATAGGACAGACACTTAAGCCAACCTTGGGTGGATCAGAAAACTTTCCTTAAGAATATAAGCTATAAGGGTGCCTGGGTGGCTCAGTCCTTAAGCATCTGACTTTGGCTCAGGTCATGATCTCGTAGTTCATGAGTTCAAATCCCGCATTCAGTGAGCACGAGCCAGGCTTTGGGTAAAACGTGAATCCCAGGTGAGCCCCGCCTCTCTCTCTCTCTGACTCTCTCTCTGCTCCTCCCTCACTTGTGCCCTCTTTCTCTATAAATAAATAAATAAATAAATAAATAAATAAGAATATGAGCTGTAAGATGAATCCTTAAGTCTAAGCAATGAGTTGGCACAGTCATCCACAGCATGCGTGTGTCTGGGGAGGTGACAGGGGACTGCTGCAGGAAGCACTGTGGGCAGGAGGGCAGCACCCTGGGGTATGACTACAGAAGTAAGAATTGTGAGTGGAGAGTTACAAGGAGGCCACAATTGAACAGCTTTGCCTAAAATACCAAGGAGTTGGGACAGCTGTGAAGCACATCGTGATTATATTTCTTCCCAGTTTCCCAAGTATTTTATCATAAAGGGGTGTTGGATCTTGCCAAATGTTTTTTCTGCATCTTTTGAGATAATATGTGATTTCTATCCTTTATTCTCTTAATAGGCTGATATATTGAATGAGGGTTAAATCCCAGGTAGATATATTTTTAGGTGGTACATACTTCTCATCGTCTACTCTTCTTTTTATAAGTTGTTGTATTCAATTTGCTAGTATTTTTTTCACCTTTATATGTATTTTTTTAAATATAATTTATTGTCAAGTTAGCTAACATATAGTGTATACAGTGTGTCCTTGGCTTCAGGGATAGATTCCCACGATTCATTGCTTACATACAACACCCAGTGCTCATACCAACAAGTGCCCTCCTCAGTGCCCACCACCCATTTTCCCCTCCCTGCCCATCAACCCTCAGTGAGTCTCTTATAGTTTGCCTCCCTCTCTGTTTGAAACTATTTTTTCCCCTTCCCTTCCCCCATGGTCTTCTGTTAAGTGTCTCAAATTCCACATATGAGTGAAAACATGATACCTGTCTTTCTCTGACTGACTTATAATTTGCTAGTGTTTTGTTGAGGATTTTTGCCTAAGTCAAGGTTTTTGGCATGGGCATCTGTGGAGTGTCACCATTTCCATTGTAGGTAACCCAGGGAGGAAGGGGATGAGTGACCAACGGAGCCAACAGTGGTGCCCATGAGAACCTCATTGCCCAATGGAAGCAGATGGTTAGAAGAAATAACAGGGGTGTTTAGCGAAAACTCCAGTCTCCAGTAGACCTGGCAATGTGGAGAACCTGGCTGACCAATGAGATTGAGAGTTATACTTGATGATCAATAGTGCCTTCTAGGCAGTACCCAGCAGAGGATTCATATCAGAGAAAGAAGAAAAACATGGTAATACCACATGGCAGGTCACAGGTTTTCAGGAGCTAATGGGATTCATCCTTTGGGGAACCTCAAAAATATATCCAAGGAAAACCAGAACTTGTGGGGCTCTGGAGGGCTGCACCAGCAGGAAGAGTGAAAGCTGGGAAAACATTCATAATGTCTAAATGACCTCATTTTGAACTTACTAGCCTTATTACAGACAAATTACAAATCTATTTCCAGAGGCTCATTTGAGCATAACACTTCTTGGCACAGGCTTGACCCCTTTTCATCTAGCCCACACACCATCCTCTAATCTGGGAAAACACAGAACCACCACACTACCACCACCTAATACATATGAAGAAGCATTAGGTGAAAAGCAATAAACAGGAAATGTTTGCAGCCGAAGATCAAAATGTGTCATGTTTTTCACAGGTAGATTTCACACCAATCTGGTAAGTATATCCTGTGTCTATTCTCAGAAATAAACACAAGGATTAAGACCACAAAGTTTTCCTGTTAGCATCACATTGCTTCTGCTGGTAAAATACAAGATGAGATATGCTGATGCCTAAGTCTGTTAGGGAGGAGGACAATATGGCAGCGGGGAAGGCTGGGCCAATGGGTCCACGGTACAAACAATTGTAATGATGGGACAGGAAGATGAGGGTTGGGGTGTGTTTGCGGTTTTTTTTTTTTTTTTCAGATTTTCTGCCTTTTTGCATCAGCAAACTGTTGTTTTTTTTAACTCTTAAAAAGTAAACTCACCACAAAAGCCATATTCTGAGCAATGCCTTTCTCAGGGCAGGAAGAGAGAGAACAGGAAGTGAAGGGGAGGCTGTAGGGGGGAGTCGGGGGGCACTTGATGATCCAATGTGACAAATAGGTACACACGCAGTGCATTAGCAAAACAGAAACACTGTGAATAAGGAAAAAACACTTCCTTCGAAGCTACTTCTCCCACTCTCTAATCCAAACACAGCTGGTGTGTCTGGACACCCTTCAATCCATCGCATTGGGGTCTCTCACCCTCAATACTATCAACATATGGGGCCATACAGGGACTGTCCTGTGTATTGCAGGATGTTTAGCAGCATCCCTGACCTCTACCTACTACATTCCACTAGCATCCCCCTACTGTGACAACCCAAAATGGCTCCAGGGATTGCCAAGTCTACTTGTGGGGCAAAATCATTCCCAGTTGGGAACCACCATGTGACATCCATGATATCTCACTCAACAGGCAGGATGAGCAGTTCATGGCCAGCATTTAGTGGCCTTGTTAAGACACATACACTTGAGAGAGTCTTGAGGTCTTACCAGGGTCTTAGATCCTTCAGGAATAAAGGTTTAGGTCACACAACAGGCAAACACTGACATGAACATCAATGAGAGCTGAGTGTGAGGGAAAGGAAGATGCACGGTGGAGGAGGAAGACTGAGCACTGGCTGTAGCCCAAGATTGAATGCAATGACAAGGACTGCAGTTCAGCCTAGAAATTTTCCTCTTTAGGTCGCCTTGCAGGAAAAGAGACCCTGTGGAACCCCATAGGAACCGATCTCCAAACATACATGGAGAAGTGGATCTGTATGGAGGACAGCAGAGGATGTGACAGCCTTGAAGGTGCACCAGTCTTGAAGGTCTCCCTTCAAGCAAATGTATTAGTCAACTGGGGCACATAGGTGGCTCAGTCAGTTAAGCGTCCAACTTCAGGTTATGATCTCACGGTTTGTGAGTTTGGGCCCTGCATCAGGCTCTCTGCTGTTAGTGCAGAGCCTGCTTCAGATCCTCTGTCCTGCCTCTCCTCTCTGCCCCTCCCCAGCTTGCTCACTCTCTCAAAAATAAATAAACATTGGGGCACCTGGGTGGCCCAGTCATTTAAGCATCCAACTTTGGCTCAGGTCACGATCCATGGTTCGTAAGCTCAAGCCCCTGCTTCAGACTCCATGCTGACCATGCAGAGCCTGCTTGAAATTCTCTCTCTCTGTTCCTTGCTCACCAGCACCCTCTCTTTTCAAAAATAAATAAAAAATAAATAAATAAAAATTTAAAAACAAACACATAAATAAACATTTTTTAAAAAAGAAAAGAGGGAATTGTGGGAAGATGGCAGCGTAGGAGGATACTGGGCTCACTGCGTCCTGCGGATCACTTAGATTCCACCCACACCTGCCTAAATAACCCAGAAAACCACCAGAAGACTAGCAGAATGGATTCTCTGAAGCCAAGCACAGACGAGAGGCCCATAGAAGAGGGTAGGAAGGGTGGAGAGGCGGTGCGTGCCACACAAACTGGCAGGAAGGCGCCGGGGCAGAGGGGCAGCCCGCTGGCAAAGCAAAGCCCTCGAGTCTGGCTTGTAAAAACAGAGGGGTGGGATGGAGTGTGTTTGGAAAGCAAGCGGGACTTAACATCTGGAAGGTTATAAGTTAACAGCTCTGCTCGAGAGCAGGAGGGCTGGAGGACAACAGAAGGGAAAGTTGTTGAGCCCTGGACAACAGAGCATAGCTTGGCGGGGAACAAAGGTGCTCTCCAGCGCCATCTCCCTCGCCCATCCCCCAGCCAAAATCCCAAAGGGAACCAGTTCCTTCCAGGGAACTTGCTTGCACCGCGTAAACACCCAATGCTGTGCTTCTGCGGATCCATCCCTCCAGTGGCAGGTCTGACTCCCTCCCGGTGCTGCAGAGCCCCTTCCAAAGTGGATCACTGAAGGAAAAGTGAGCTGAGCCTGCCCCTCCCGCCCCTGTGCACCTTGCTGATCCACCCCAGCTAATACGCCAGATACCCAGCACCACAAGCCTGGCAGTGTGCAAGTAACCCAGACAGGCCACGTGACCGCACAGTGAATCCCACCCCTAGGAGAGGGGAAGAGAAGGTACACACCAGTCTGACTGTGGCCTCAGCAGTGGGCTGGGGGCAGACATCAGGTCTGACTGCGGCCTTGCCCACCAACACAAGTTATTCAAGACAGCACAGGGGAAGTGCCCTGCAGTTCCCCATCACTCCAGGGACTATCCAAAATGATGAAACGGAAGAATTCCCCCTCAAAAAAACCTCCAGGAAATAACGACAGCTAATGAACTGATCAAAAACGATTTAAACAATATCACAGAAAATGAATTTAGAGTAATAGTCATAAAATTTATCGCTGGGCTTGAAAACAGTATAAAGGACAGCAGATAATCTATTGCTACAGAGATCAAGGGACTAAGGAACAGCCAAGAGGAGCCTAAAAATGCCATTAATGAGATGCAAAATAAAATGGAGATGACGACAGCTCGGATTGAAGAGGCAGAAGAGAGAATAGGTGAATTAGAAGATAAAATTATGGAAAAAGAAGAAGCTGAGGAAAAGAGAGATAAAAAAAATCCAGGAGTAGGAGGGGAAAATTAGAGAACTAAGTGATGCACTAAAGAGAAAAAATCTACACATAATTGGTATTCCAGAGGAGAAAGAGAGAGGGAAAGGTTCTGAAGGTGTACTTGAAGAAATAATAGCTGAGAACTTCCCAGCTCTGGGGAAGGAAAAAGGCACTGAAATCCAAGAGGCACAGAGAACTCCCTTCAGACGGAACTTGAATCAATCTTCTGCACAACATATCATAGTGAAACTGGCAAAATACAAGGATAAAGAGAAAATTCTGAAAGCAGCTAGGGATAAACGTGCTCTAACATATAAAGGGAGACTGATAAGACTAGTGATGTATCTCTCTACTGAAACTTGGCAGGCCAGAAAGGAATGGCAGGATATCTTCAATGTGATGAACAGAAAAAATATGCAGCCGAGAATCCTCTATCCAGCAAATTTGTCATTTAGAATAGAAGGAGAGATAAAGGTCTTCCCAAACAAACAAAAACTGAAGGAATTCGTCACCACTAAACCAGCCCTACAAGAGATCCTAAAGGGGGATCCTGTGAGACAAAGTACCAGAGATATCGCTACAAGCATGAAACCTACAGACATCACAATGACTCTAAACCCATATCTTTCTATAATAACACTGAATGTAAATGGACTAAATGCGCCAACCAAAAGACATAGGGTATCAGAATGGATAAAAAAAAAACAAGACCCATCTATTTTCTGTCTATAAGAGACTCATTTTAGACCTGAGGACACTTTCAGATTGAAAGTGAGGGGATGGAGAACTATCTATCATGCTACTGGAAGTCAAAAGAAAGCTGGAGTAGCCATACTTATATCAGACAAACCAGACTTTAAATTAAAGGCTGACACAAGAGATGAAGAAGGGCATTATATAATAATTACAGCGTCTATCCATCAAGAAGAACTAACAATTATAAATGTCTATACGCCAAATATGGGAGCGCCCAAATATATAAAACAATTACTCACAAACATAAGCAACCTTATTGACAAGAATGTGGTAATTGCAGGGGACATTAATACCCCATTTACAACAATGGATAGATCATCTAGACACATGGTCAATAAAGAAACAAGAGCCGTGAATGATACATTGGATCAGATGGACTTGACACATATATTTAGAACTCTGCATCCCAAAGCAACAGGATATACTTTCTTCTCGAGTGCACATGGAACCTTCTCCAAGATAGATCACATACTGGGTCACAAAACAGCCCTTCATAAATATACAAGAATTGAGATCATACCATGCATACTTTCAGACCACAATGCTAGGAAGCTTGAAATCAACCACAGAAAAAAGTCTGGAAAACCTCCAAAAGCATGGAGGTTAAAGAACACCCTACTAAAGAATGAATGGGTCAACCAGGCAGTTAGAGAAGAAATTTAAAAAATATACGGAAACAAACGAAAATGAAAATACAACAATCCAAACGCTTTGGGATGTAGCGAAGGCAGTCCTGAGAGGAAAATACATTGCAATCCAGGCCTATCTCAAGAAACAAGAAAAATCCCAAATACAAAATCTAACAGCACACCTAAAGGAACGAGAAGCAGAACAGCAAAGGCAGCCTAAACCCAGCAGAAGAAGAGAAATAATAAAGATCAGAGCAGAAATAAACAATATAGAATCTAAAAAAACTAGAGCAGATCAATGAAACCAAGAGTGGGTTTTCTGAAAAAATAAACAAAATGATAAACCTCTAGCCAGGCTTCTCAAAAAGAAAAGGGAGATGACCCACATAGATAAAATCATGAATGAAAATGGAATTATTACAACCAATCCCTCAGAGATACAAGCAATTATCAGGGAGTACTATGAAAAATTATATGCCAACAAACTGGACAACCTGGAAGAAATGGACAAATTCCTAAACACCCACACACTTCCAAAACTCAAACTGGAGGGAGTAGAAAGCTTGAACAGACCCATAACCAGCGAAGAAATTGAATCATATCAAAAATCTCCCAACAAATAAGAGTCCAAGACCAGATGGCTTCCCTGGGGAATTCTAGCAGACATTTAAAGCAGAGATAATACCTACCCTTCTCAAGCTATTCCAAAAAATAGAAAGGGAAGGAAAACTTCCAGACTCATTCTATGAAGCCAGCATTACTTTGATTCCTAAACCAGACAGAGACCCAGTAAAAAAAAAAAAAAGAGAACTACAGGCCAATATCCCTGATGAATATGGATGCAAAAATTCTCAATAAGATACTAGCAAATCGAACTCAACATCATATAAAAAGAATTATTCACCATGATCAACTGGGATTCATTCCTGGGCTGCAGGGCTGGTTCAACATTTGCAAATCAATCAACGTGACACATCACATTAATAAAAGAAAAGATAAGAAGCATATGATCCTGTCAATCGATGCAGAAAAAGCATTTGACAAAATTCAGCATCGTTTCTTAATAAAAACCCTCGAGAAAGTCGTGATAGAAGGAACATACTTAAACATCATAAAAGCCATTTATGAAAAGCCCACAGCTAATATCATCCTCAATGGGGAAAAACTGAGAGCTTTTTCCCTGAGATCAGGAACACGACAAGGATGCCCACTCTCACCGCTGCTGTTTAACATAGTGCTGGAAGTTCTAGCATCAGCAATCAGACAACAAAAGGAAATCAAAGGCATCAAAACTGGCAAAGATGAAGTCAAGCTTTCACCTTTTGCAGATGACATATTATACATGGAAAATCCAATAGACTCCACCAAAAGTCTGCTAGAACTGATACATGAATTCAGCAAAGTTGCAGGATACAAAATCAATGTACAGAAATCAGTTGCATTCTTATACACTAATAATGAAGCAACAGAAAGACAAAGAAACTGATCCCATTCACAATTGCACCAAGAAGCATAAAATACCTAGGAATAACCTAACCAAAGATGTAAAAGATCTGGATGCTGAAAACTATAGAAATCTTATGAGGGAAATTGAAGAAGACATAAAGAAATGGAAAAACATTCTGTGCTCATGGGTTTGGAAGAATAAATATTGTTAAAATGCCAATACTACCCAAGGCTATCTACACATTCAATGCAATCCCAATCAAAATTGTACCAGCATTCTTCTCGAAACTAGAACAAGCAATCCTAAAATTCATATGGAACCACAAAAGGCCCCGAATAGCCAAAGTAATTTTGAAGAAGAAGACCAAAGCAGGAGTCATCACAATCCCAGACTTTAGCCTCTACTACAAATCTGTAATCATCAAGACAGCATGGTATTGGCACAAAAACAGACACATAGACCAATGTAATAGAATAGAAACCCTAGAACTAGACCCACAAACGTATGGCCAACTAATCTTTGACAAAGCAGGAAAGAATGTCCAATGGAAAAAGACAGTCTCTTTAACACATGGTGCTGGGAGAACTGGACAGCAACATGCAGAAGAATGAAACTAGACCACTTTCTTACACCATTCACAAAAACAAACTCAAAATGGATAAAGGATCTGAATGTGAGACAGGAAACCATCAAGACCCTAGAGGAGAAAGCAGGAAAAAACCTCTCTGACCTCAGCCACAGCAATTTCTTACTTGACACATCCCCAAAGGCAAGGGAATTAAAAGCAAAATTAACTATTGGGACCTCATGAAGGTAAACAGCAAAGGAAACAATCAACAAAACTAAAAGGCAACCAATGGATTGGGAAAAGATATTTGCAAATGACATATCGGACAAAGGGCTAGTATCCAAAATCTATAAAGAACTCACCAAACTCCACACCCGAAAAACAAATAACCCAGTGAAGAAATGGGCAGAAAACATGAATAGACACTTCTCTAAAGAAGACATCCAGATGGCCAGCAGGCACATGAAAAGATGCTCAACATCACTCCTCATCAGGGAAATACAAATCAAAACCACACTCAGATATCACCTCACACCAGTCAGAGTGGCCAAAATGAACAAATCAGGAGACTATAGATGCTGGAGAGGATGTGGAGAAACAGGAACCCTCTTGCACTGTTGGTGGGAATGCAAACTGGTGCAGCCACTCTGGAAAACAGTGTGGAGGTTCCTCAGAAAATTAAAAATAGGCCTACCCTATGACCCAGCAGCAGCACTGCTAGGAATTTACCCACGGGATACAGAGGTACTAATGCGTAGGGGCACTTGTACCCCAATATTTATAGCAGCACTCTCAACAATAGCCAAATTGTGGAAAGAGCCTAAATGTCCATCAACTGATGAATGGATAAAGAAATTGTGGTTTATATACACAATGGAGTACTACATGGCAATGAGAAAGAATGAAATATGGCCCTTTGTAGCAACGTGGATGGAACTGGAGAGTGTTATGCTAAGTGAAATAAGCCATACAGAGAAAGACAGACATCATATGTTTTCACTCTTATGTGGATCCTGAGAAACTTAACAGAAACCCATGGGGGAGGTGAAGAAAAAATAAAGAGGTTAGAGTGGGAGAGAGCCAAAGCATAAGAGACCCTTAAAAACTGAGAACAAACTGAGGGTTGATAGAGGGTGGGAGGGAGGGGAGGGTCGGTGATGGGTATTGAAGAGGGCATCTTTTGGGATGAGCACTGGGTGTTGTATGGAAACCAACTTGACAATAAATTTCATATATTAAAAAAATAAATAAATAAAATAAAATAAATAAAATAAAATTTAATCAACTAATCTTTGACAAGGAATCCAAAAGTACTCAATGGGAAAAGGATAGTCTCTTCAATAAACGATATTGGGACATTGTATATCCACATGCAAAAGAATGAAACTGGACTTGAGTCCATTATTAGAGTCTATTATTAGAAAATTAGCTCAAAGTGAATTAAAGATGTAAGTTTAAGACCTGAAATGGTAAAACTACCAGAAGAAAATTCAGGGAAAATACTTCTTGAGATTGGTCTTGGCAATAATTTTTTTGCACAGAGAACAAAAGCAAATATTGGCAAGAGGGATAACCTTAAAGGAAAAAGCTTCTGCACAGCAAGAGAAACAATTAACAAATTGAAAAAGCAATGTACAGAATGGGAGACGATATTTGCAAATGATATATCTGATAAGGAGTTAATATCCAAAATATATAAGGAACTCATGCAATGCAATAGCAAAAAAAAAAAAAGAAGAAGAAGAAGAACTGATTATTAAAACATGGGCAAACCACCTAAACAGATACTTTTCCAAAGAAGACATACAAATGGGCAGCAAAAACCATGAAAAGGTGCTCAGCAGCATTCAGCGTCAAGGAAATGCAAATCGAAACCACAACAGGAGAGAGGTATGCCTAGGTGGTCCAGTAGGTTAAGCATCAGACTTCAGCTCAGGTCATGATCTCAGGTTCATGAGTTTGAGCCCCACGTTGGGCTCGGTGCTGACAGCAAGAAGCCTGCTTGGGATTCTCTCTCCCTCTCTCTCTGCCCCTACCCCACTCATGCTCCCTTGCTCTTTCTCGCTCTCTCTCTCTCTCTCTCTCTCTCTCTCTCAAAATAAATAAAGAAATAAACTTAAAAAAAAAGAAATAACAAATGTTGGTGAGAATGTGAAGAAAAGGAACCCTGTACACTGTTGGTTGGAATGTAAATTGGTGAAGCCACTTTGGAAAACAGTGTAGAAGTTCCTCAAGGAATTAAAAATAGGGATGCCTGGCTGGCTCAGTTGGTGGGGTGTGTGACCCTTAATCTTGGTGTTGTGAGCTCAAGCCCCATGCTGGGTGTAGAGATTACTTAAGAATAAAATCGAAGAAGAAGAAGAAGAAGAAGAAGAAGAAGAAGAAGAAGAAGAAGAAGAAGAAGAAATTAAACAAATAGAATCACCATATGATTCATCAATCCCACATCACATCTGGGTGTATATCCAAAGAAAATGAAATCAGGATCTTGATGGATACCTGCACCCCCATGTTCATTTCAGCATTATTCATAATAGCCAAGATATGGACACAGTCTAAGTGTCCATCAATAGATGAATGGATAGGGGCACCTGGGTGACTCAGTCGGTTAAGCATCTGACTTCAGGTCAGGTCATGATCTCGTGGTTCATGAGTTCGAGCCCCGCATCGGGCTCTGTGCTGACAGCTCAGAGCCTGGAGCCTGCTTCATATTCTCTCTCTCTCTCTCTCTCTCTCTCTCTCTCTTTCTGCCCCTCCCGTGCTTGTTCTCTGTATTTCTCTGTCTCTGTCTCTCTCTCACACACAAAAATAATAAACATTAAAAAAAATTAAAAGAAAAAAAAAAAAAAAGAACAGAAGAGGAGAGGAAGGAAGGGGAGGAGAGGGGAGGAAACTTCCATTCTGCTCCAAAGACAGCAGTTAGCTGGCAGGCTCCAACTATGACACTTTCAGGACCCACTTCAGGTTTGAGCCAAAGCCATGCCCTTCCCAGACAGTCCCTAGCCAAAGGCTGCCAGTGCCCAATGCAGGATATCATCACTATGGGTCAGTCTTTGCCCTAGAACCCACTATTCAGATGTGCAGCTCTCCCTACCCAAGCAGCGCCTCCCCTATTTCCTCCTGCATGTATCAGACCTGCATCACAGTGTGGAAGCTCTCTCAGACCAATTCTGCTTCCTCTTTATTTTTTTGAAAGGGTTTTACGTTTATTTCTTTATTTTGAGAGAGACAGAGACAGAGCGAGCAGGGGAGGGGCAGAGAGAGGGAGAGAGAGAGAGAGAATCCCAGAAGCAGGGCTTGAACTCAGGAAACCACGAGGTCATGACCTGGGCCAAAAAACAAGAGTCAAACGCTTAACCGTCTGAATCACCGAGGCAGCCCTCTGCTGCCTCTTTAGTCTTTAACAGCCTTGGCATACCCCTGTGCCCCGTAAGCCTCTGGCACTCCTAATTCTCAGCACGTGCCTCTCGGAGGAACCCACATGGCAGTACTGTTGCATGTCTCAAGCGTGGTCCTAAAGGAAAGTGGAGACGGATGTTAGGTCTTGCCTGGGAGAAGATGCCACATTGCTTAGCCCACCCATCCCCCACCTCATGCAGCTCCAATGTCACCTGCTCAACCTAGGGTGGCACACTGGGGTTTGTGTCTGCCTTCAAACAGAAGAGAAGCTCTGGGAAGAGGCACAAAATGCCTTCTAGGCTTTATTCCTTCCATGCTCTTGGTTCTAATTTATTTGTCCTTGCTCTAGTGAAATGCCCAGAGTGGAAGATTCCTGAGCTGGCAGAGGCCTCGTGAAATGGCTGTCACCCACTCTAAGGTCCTCATGCACGCAAGATGCAAAAACCTCACCAGAGTCAAGGTGTCTAAACATCTGCATAGCCTCTTCATGGAGGCATGGTCTGCCCCGGAGTCAGAAAAATAGAAATCAGGAGGACGTGAATTTATAATATAATTCATCTTTATTATTTCACTCAATTGAATATACTTATACATACATTTTCCAGAATGTGTCATTTTCAGGGTTATGCAGAGTACAACAGTATTGATGGTGACGGTCCATGCTCTGATAAGTGGGTTAATCTTGAAGGCAACTGATAACTTTCCAAAAATAAAAGCATATGGATGATGTAGATCCTGTCCTCAAAGCATATATAAAACAGTTAATACTGACAGCATCTGACTACACCTACCTGGAAGAAAACCCCATGGTTCTCATCTCAAATATTGCCCGCACAGGCACCCCTCAACATAACCTGCTCAAATGTCAGGGAACACCACCATCCTGGAATGGAGAAGCAACTTTAAGTGTGGAGGCCACATTCCACACCAGCCTCAGACTGCCTACCCTCAGACTTCCTGACGTGAGACACAACAAGCCCCTAGTGTGTTTGAGACTATTATTTGAATCCTCTGAGCTTTACCCTAATTCCTAACCCATGGGGATCCAAAAAAGAGAGAGAGAGAAAAGTGCAAAGGAATTTTCAACTTGTCTGGAGGCAATCTAGAATTCTACATAGAATTTTGGAACTTTGCAATGTTGTCTCATGTTGGCAGTTTTACCACATTTTGGACTTTTGTTCTACTGTCTTTCACTGTGATGGTTAGCAATAAAATCTTTGGAAACCTCACAGACTCATGATCATTTCCTAAGGAACAATAAAGAAGAGTAGACTGGGGCCCACTTTCCATTCAGGCTTGGAATGAAGACAGCACTAAAGAATATCCACCCCAGGAAGAAAAGAATGTGCTGGCCCCGAGTTCTGCCCAATGGCGACAAGGCAGCTCAGGAGACCAGCATGCCTGACAAGCAGCCCTGGGCACCCAGAGGCCCACGGGATCCAGCTTGTCCACTCTGCCACACCAGGAGTTGGCTGGACACTGCTCATTACTCTACCCTCGTGTGTCTGGATCCCCTGGTTCATGGGTATTTGTCTGTATTCTGACCCCGGGCTGGCCTTGGTCACCGTGTCTGTCCTGACTCCACTCTATGTCCACAGGTGAGGTGATTCTTGTGATTTAATTCTGACCCTCAATGGCCACTCAATCTCAGGAGCCTCTTTCAAGATTTCCCCACCTAATTTCTCCTTTCTCCTTTCTAATCCCCTGCCCCAGCCTGACAATTTATTCACCTAATAAGAGCTGAAGCATTGCAAGGTGGCCAGCATGTGCCCTTCAAGCCCTCTAAGACATGGACCCTCCTCCCCTCCCACCAGCCCTACCTCACACCCATCCCCAACTGAGGGTGTCTCTAACTTAAAGACACCCCACGTGCATCAGTTACCGATGATACCATATCTTTCAAATTTTTCAGTAAGCTTTTGGGCTTGTCCTTTTCCTGGTTATTTCTAATGATTTTGTTGACATTCTCCCATTCATGGGGATAACCATGCCCTCCGTGGCTCTTTATCAGATCGACGGCCATTGTCAAAAGAAGACTTGCCTGGTTTTCCCTGGCTTGGCCAGTTTCTTTGTTATTAAAAGCACACACTCGCTCCTCACACCTCTTAGTTATGTTCTTAAGAGCTTTGTTATCTGTCTCCTGGAGGTAAACTTTGAGGTCCCCCCCTTCTAGGTCTTCCTTCCGAGTGAACAGCACAATCGTGTACTTCAAAACATCCTCCCCAAAGATGGTCTCTAGATTCTTCACTGTCTTTTTATCCTCCTCAGTGAAGCGTCCCAGCTGGAACACCAGGACCAGAACTATGTTCCCTCCCTCACAGCAGGACAAACAGTGTTTGACCTCCTCCTCCAGCCCAGATGGACACCTCTCAGTGCTGGCCGTCAGGCAGAGCAAGGGACTGTCCACAACCACAACCCTCCACCCTTCCCACATCCTCCTGCTGCTCTGGCTCTTCCCGGTGATCAGCTGTGCTCGGAGCTGGTCGAGGAAGTCACGCCTCCCAAGAATGGTGTTCCCCGTGGCGCTCTTCCCGGTGCCGCTGTCCCCCACGAGGACAATGCTCAGCGTGTCTGTCAAAAGGAAAGCAGGAAAGATTCATGACCATGGGCAGATCTGTGTGCAACTTTCAAAGTGATGCCAGACATCACAGCAGAGGGTGCTCAGAGAGCACTGTGGCCACCCCCTCACCCGGCAGCTCCATCCCCAAGTATGGGGGTGGGGGGGAGGCTTCTTCCAGCCAAGCACCCTGTGAACCCACAAGCACGACTTGGACCACCGTCTCGGCCCAGTGCTCACCCATGACATGGCCACTGTCCTTATCTCTGAACTTGCTCCCTCTTTCTGGTACCTTCTCTGACTCCTGTGGGTGTTACTGGCTGTATGACCCATCACCTACTCAGATACATCCGGGCTATACATCTCATCTCTTGGGCTTCTGTTCCTGCTGCAACTATGGCTTCCTGTTGCCAACCTAGTGCTGTCACTGCAGCAAAATCTCCTTGATGTATTTGAAATTTTATGCCATAGAACTGACTTTTCATGAAAAAGCAACTACATATATTATCAACAGATTACTAATTCTTTCATTCGGATCATGCTACAATTCACGTCTCATTAAAACCACATTAAACTGAACTGTGTCTTTCTTTCATCAAGGAGTCAAAAAGTACCTACAGGTTATAACAGTGAACACGCCCTCCCCTGTTCTGTGGGGCGATGATGGAGAACAGATGTTCCTCTAGATGGAATGACAGATGTACAGAGCCCTTGCAGAGTGTGCTAGTGGGGACTCCTTGTGACTCTGAACTTGTCCTGTGGTCTTTCTCTTCCACGCTGCCTTTTTCCACAGTTCTCAATTATGCATCGTTGGCCAAGTTACCAATATCCACCCAGAAACAAAGAGTGAGGGAAGCCTACCCTGTGCTGTTCCCCCAGGGGAAATTATTGAACTGCTCATCCTGAACCCACAATCTCATAGTTATGCATAAAGGATGAAAAAGAGATTAATCCTCCCACATTCCCACATTTGTCACAGGCTTCAGTCCCTGCTCCCATACCCTCAGAAGTTGGCTCCCAAGAACCTCCATGATCTCCCACTTCATGTAGAGGCACAAACCCTCCATTTCCATCATTGTTCCAGATTTCTAGTGTGCCCTCTGCGATGTCTTCCAGCTTTCTGCCAGCCATCCAAACTCTGCCCATTTTCTAAAGCCCATTTTAAACTGGGCTTTCTCCACACAGCCTCTCCTGACATTCCCACATATCTATGCTTCTTCAGGAGGCTCCCCAGCACCTGGGGCTCCATGGCAAATATGAAAGGGCTCTTTTGAGTCTGTGTTCTTCCCAGGTGAGGACATTTGCCATGGGACAGAATGGGATGACTCATACTGGCCTGGAAGAATCTCAGTTCAGGGCAATAGAGCATGTAGCACAGAGTGCATGGGGACTTCTGCTAAAGAAGCAGGTAGTGTGGCTGGACTGAGAAACCCATCTAGCTGGGGCACCTGGTTGGTTCAATCTTTTGAGCATCTGACTTCAGCTCAGGTAATGCTCTTGTGGTTCATGGGTTCAAGCCCCACATCAGACTCTGCTGTCAGCATGGAGCCCACTTTAGATCTTCTCTCTCCTTCTCTCTCCCTCCCTCAAAAATAAATTATTAAGCTTAAAAAAAAGAGGGGTGCCTAGGTGGCTCACTTGGTTAAGCATCCAACTCTTGATTTCAGCTTAAGTCATGATCTCAGGATTTGTGGGTTCAAGTCCTGCATCAGACTCTACACTGACAGTGTGGAGCCTGCTCGGGATTCTCAACTCCCTCCCTCTCTCTCTCTCTCTCTCTGCCCCTCCCCTGCTTTCTCTCTCTCTCTCTCTCTCTCTCTCTCTCTCTCTCTCTCTCTCAAAATAAATAAATAAACTTTTTAAAAAAAAGAACCAAGAAGTTAAGAGAGGGAAAGAGAGAGAGATGGAGTGGGCTTAAGAGAAAGAGAAGAGCAAACCAATGGTTCAGAACTATCTCATCACCAGCGCTGAGTCCTGAGCCCCAAACCACAGATACACTGTGGGGAAAACGGGAGATTAGAAAAAGCTCAACTCCTTCCCTTAAGTCCTTCACCATCCCCTTGGAGAGATGGGATAAGGATCAGGAAGGAAAAATCAAAGAGTTCGAGGTGTGGACAGTGTGCAGGGGGAAGGCTCATTACCTTAGGAACATTTGAGAAAGGAAGGAGAAAGAGAAAAGCTCATCAAGAGCCTGGACCTGTCCTTTTTAGCTTCTCTCTGCCCTTCAGAAAATAGAAAGCTCTTGCACATGTCACATCTGGCTGTCAAAAGCATATATAAAATGTATTTTACACAATATGTACCTTCCTGGCTGATGACGCATGGCTTGGCCCTGTTCTGCAGCACCAGGTCCACGATCTTTTGTAGGAGCTCGTCCACCTGGCACTGCTCCTCTGCCCCCGTCAGTCTGTAGTTGAAGGCGCTGTACCGGTCTTTGCATTTCTTAATGAGCTGGTAGAGAGCTTCATTATTGCTTTTCAAGAACATCTCTAGATCCTGGTCCCCTAGATCTTCCTTCCTGGTGAGGAGGACGATCATGTACTCAATGAATTTCTCTCCAAAAATGCTTCGGATGGTGTCCAGCACAGCCTCATCCGTCTTGGTGAAAGAGCCCAGCGGGGTCACCAGCAGGAAGGCATGGAGGCCTTGAGGGGCATGTCTCTGAAGCTCAGCTTTAATGTCCTTTGAAGATGCAATGTCCGGAGTATCAATGACCCAAATTTTCCTCCCTCTCCAGGTTCTGCTCACAGACGCAAACATCTGGGTTACCGACTTTTCACTGAATTTGGTCTCAAAGACTCCCTTCCCCAGAAGGCTGTTCCCGGCGGCACTTTTTCCAGCTCCACGCTTCCCCACAAGCAGGATCCTCAGTTCCAACAACTCAGGGCTCGGTTCACATCCTGTGGCCTGCAGCTGCTTCTCCCCTGGCCCTGTGGGACAAAAGGGCAGATTCAGAGTCTCTTCTTGAGGCCGAATATGGAGATGTGGACAGGTTTTATGATTTCTCTTCCTTGCCAGTTTTTACAGAGAATGAAAGTAATGCTCTGAACAGCAGGACTATAGTCCCGGGTCAGAAGTCACTCACCCATTCAAGTAAAAACCACAAAGGCGGCCACGAATAAATTAGGAGATGTGTAGAAAGCTCAAGACCTCCCAGAAACATGAAAATCAGTTAAACTTGGCCTTTACAGGTCTTCGTCCTTAGATTTCCTTTCATTTGCTACCAAAGTCCATGAAGTCCATGGGCTGAGGCAGGACAAGGGAGAATCTGAGTTTAAAATGCCCCTTGGTGGCATATTCATAAAATGTTAGACTACTCAGCAACCAAAAACAAAAACAAAACAAAACAAAAAAGAATGAATAAATGAACTATTGATATGCAACACGCATGGATCTTCTAAACATGCTAAATGAAAGAAGCCGGACACGAAACCACATGCTATCTGATTCCGCTATATGAAGTTCAAGAACAGACAAAATTAATCTATGTGGATAGAAATCTGGGTTGCAGTTCCCTTTGGGGAGAGGCAGCAGGAACTTAGGTAAGGTGACGGAAATGCTCAAGATCTTTATCTAGAGGATGGTCACTATGGGTAGATACGTAAAGTCACTGAGCTCTATACTTAAGATCTGTGCATTTCACTCTACGTTCATTATGCCTCAATACATGACTGTAGAAACTTGGACCACAAAACCGTCTCTGCACACGTGCCCTGTCCCCATCACTTCTCCTTGATCCAAGGTCAACACCAGACCTCCATGCTGAGCAAAGGGCAGAGTCAGCAATACAGAGAATATTCAGAGTTTGAGGCATCCTGGGCGCTAAGGGTATGGATTGTCACTTGGTGTCAGAGCCGCCAAGTCTGGGAGGTGGAATGAACGCGGCATTTAAAGAAAGCCACTGAAATGCTAGTGACACCACGTCCTTGTTATGTTGCCTTGGGAAAGCTCCTACTTTCTTCCAAATCACTTCATACAAGTCTACATCATATAAAAGGTCACTTCCAACTTTTTGAGCCACCCCGTGGCTACCCGTGGTGTGCTATTTCCTCACCACCACGAGGCAAAATTTGGGGCCATAACAGGTAAGTTCCTTCAGGTCTTGACAGAAGGGCATCCGGAGAATTTTAAATCCCTACTTCTGCCTAAGCTCACATCTTTCTGGCTAAGTTTACTCATCTGTCAATGAGACTAATGATAATACCACCCTCTTCCTAGGGCTGTCATGAGGAATATACTTTAGGGTTGTTAAGAATATATGGTTGTTCTGAGAATTATATTTATACGCTAGGAGGATTGAATTATTTCTATATATTTTTCCAGCACATAATGTCAACTGCAATTATTATCATTATTAAAATTGAAATAATAATAAAAGAATAATTATTTTATTTAATAAATAAAAATGCTATAAACATTCTAGTTAATTAAAAGTATTATTATTATTATTATTATTTTATTGTTATTATTTGGGGGAGTTCTATGGGGACAGAGATCTCACCTACCTTATTCATTGCTGAATATTCTGTGCTTGCACAGAGCTGGCCCAGAAATAACGTGAGAGTCCATCAATAAAGGGATAGTTGGGGGCGCCTGGGTAGCTCAGTCAGTTAAGCTTACAACTTCAGCTCAGGTCATGATCTCACAGTTCATGAGTTCGAGCCCCACATCGGGCTCTGTGCTGATGGTGCAGAGACTGCTTGGGATTCTCTTTCCCTCTCTCTGCCCCTTCTGTGCTCTCTTACTCTCTCTCTCTCTCAAAATAAATAAGTAAACTTAAAAAAAAATTTTGTAAAGCCTGATTTAAAAAAAATAATAAAAAAAAAAAGGAAGGAAAGAAGGAAGGGAGGAAGGAAGGGATGGTTGAATTAGGCGTGTACGCCCTTACCGTGAACAAAACTGCATCTACTAAACAGAGCGAGGTAGATCTATATGTATCGATTTGTGCAGTGTGCAGGATGAATCATTAACGGCAATCACTACATGGATACTGAACTCCATTATAGAATCCTATAACTTAGTGCTCCCCAAGAAGGTAATTTCTGCTTTCCCAGTAGGAGTCAACATTGTATAGTCTTGGATCCAGGGCCAGGAAGACAAGGCTGAGTCACAAAAAAAGCCACAAAAGACAAGCCCACCTCCACAGCATTTCAGAGAAAGCCAGGGACACCCACTCCATGTCCACCACCTTTGCTGCTGCCATACCTACTCCCAAGTGTTAGGAGTTTCCTGGGGGACAGGTTGTGGACACCAACCTGAGCAAGGTCCCCATAGCGCATCTTTGTTTCTAATTATCTATTTTTTCCACTTCATTTTGATGCATAACGCATTCAAAAGAATATAGATATGAGCTTAACTTTTTTTTAATTTTTAAGTTTTTATTTATTCATTTTGAGAGAGCACGAGCAGGGTTGGGGGACACAGAGAGAGGAAGAATCCCAAGCAGGATCCACACTATCACCACAGAGCCAGATGCAGGGCTCAAACTCACAAGCTGTGAGATCATGATCTGAGTCGAAATGAAGAGCTGGATGCCCAATCAACCACCCAGGCACCCCTGAGCTTAACATTTTTAAGGATCATCTTACCATGTGGATTTTCCCCCTTCTGAGATGTGGCTTCATTCACATGATCCTAGAAAATAAAGGGGGAAATGATACTCAGAGACCCAAAATCTCATCTTTTCACAAAGCAAAGAAATGGAGACACAAGTATATAATTCAGAGTAATTTGATGATTGGGATGTGGTCAAATTCAGGCCGTGGTCCTATTCCTTGTTGGCTTCTGTAGACCCATCCATAATGACAGTCGATCCTGAAACCCCATTGTTGCCACCACAACAGGCTTCCCAGAAATATGAAGATGGGTCTTGTTCTCACTGAGGTGAGTCCCACAAATGCCATCTAACCAAGGTATTTGTCCTAAAGCTCTAACTTTCCTTCTCCCCAGTCCCCAGTGGTAGCAATCCCTTCCAAAGTCTTCCAGAGTTTTTTCTGTTCCTGGAGAAAATCCAGAGGCTTAAAGACAGCTTCTGGATTCCCCAGAAGAAGAAACTAGCCCAGTGATGTTTGTGAGGTGCATCTGAGGGACCAGGGGAAGGGAGGAGATTGGGAGTCACGCTCCCCTCACATCTCTGGTGCCTTCTCCCTGCACCACACCCCCAGTACAGAGATGATCCTTCTTCTGACATGAGAGCCAGGAAAATTTGGAACCTTCTCCATCCAGGTGGGCAAATGGAGACAACAGAGGATGGAAGGCCAAACACACAGTTGGTATTCCCTTCCCCTGCCTGGCCAAGCCATACAGTCACACCCCAAACTTAAATTGTCATGAAATCAAAAGAGAAGGTGAAAACAACGATACACAATGTGGATGAATCTGCTATTCTTAGAAACTCCCAATACTTTATTTTAACCTTATCTTTGTTAAATTTCCATGCTAGCCAAGGAAATTTTCCCTCTGCTTTCTTACTTGGCCTTACCCCAAACCATTGATACCTTCCACCATCTCCCTCCCTGGGTCTTCTCCATTCAGCTCTGATTATCACACTTCTTTCTTCTTACCTGGCACAACTCAAGGTCTTTCATGTTCTTTAAATGGAAAACATTTTTACAATGCAAATGTGTATGATCTAAAAATTAGTAATGTTTTTAATGTTTATTTATTCTTGAGAGAGACAGAGCACAAGCAGGGGAGGGGCAGAGAGGGAGGGAGACACAGAATCCTATGCAGGCTCCAGGCTCCAAGCTGTGAGCACAGAGCATGACACGGGGCTCGGACCCACAATCCATGAGATCACGACGTGAGCCAACTAACCCACCCAGATGCCCCTAAAAATTACTAATTTTTAAATTCCCAATCCACTACCAAAGGAACAATAGCTAATTCACATACATCCTTCTATGTTTTTCTAAGTTTATACACACACACACAAGCATATATGAACACATCGGGAGAACTTGGCTAGGTTTCAATCTGCTTAATACTATGTCCTGTACATCTGTACAAATCAGTACATATCGATCAACCCAATTTTTCTAGAAGATGCTATTTACTCCACAGCATGGATATGGAAAATTCCATACTAATGTAACGATTCCTGTATTTTTTTAAAGATTTTATTTTAAGTAATCTCTACACCCAACATGGGGCTTGAACTTAACAATCTCGAGATGAGGAGTCATATGCTCTACTGACCGAGCCAAATGATTCCTTTATTGATAGATCATAAGCTTATTTCTGGATTTACTATTTGAAAAGATGCAATGATAAATATCCTTATATATACATCTTTATATGTGCAAATGTTTTCCTTTCTTGGTAACAGGGTCCTAAAAGTGGGAATCTTGCTCAGTCTCTGGGTTGTTAAAGTCCTTAATGTCTCCATAACTTACGTGAAACTTATACACATCCATGATAATAACAGTAATAATAATGGCAACTATGGAGCGCCTGGGTGACTCAGTCAGTTGGGCGTCTGACTTAGGCTCAGGTCATAATCTCATGGTTCATGGGTTTGAGGCCCATGTCGGGCTCTGTGCTGACAGCTTCAGATTCTGTCTCCATCTCTCTCTGCCCCTTCCCTGTGTGTGCTCTCTCTCTCTCAAGAATAAACATTAAAAAATTAAATAATAGTAATAATAATGGCAGCTAATAATTACTGAATGCTTGCATTTCAAGTATTTGCAAATAATTTTGTCAGCATTTCATTAAACCCTGAGATACATAGTATTATCCCTTTTTACACAAGACAGAAAAATAAGATACTGTGGCCAACAAAAAGGATAGGAGTTCCGTCCCTCAGGGAGTCTGTGGGGAGGCAACCATTGAAAGCACATACACAGCAACCACTTGACTGGCTGATGGCCATGAGGAGGAGAAGCGCCCTGAGGGAAGGGGGGCTGTAGGAGCTCATCCCAGGGGCCCACAGGGAAGACTCTCTGAGCAAAGGAGCTCTAGGAGAGGCAGACCTGGAACGGGGTGGGATGGGAGAGGGGAAGTGTCCAGGTGGAGAAAATTCCAAGTTCAAAGCTCTAGAGCACACATGAGTATAAGTCAAGGACCCCACAGGGAAGGCCGGTGGGACCAACACATAAAGAGCAAGTTAGAGGGTGAGGGGCCAGCTCAGGTCAGGGATTCCAAACTTGATCTGAAGATCAACGTACAATCACTGCAGAATTTTACAGAACAGGGGGTTGTGTTCTGGGTACACTGTGGACAGTTCATTCTGTGCCCCTTATCCTCTCTGCTGGCATCCCTGTTCCATACAGCCTTCAGGGGAGAGACACAGGCTATAAAGGAGAGAGAGAGGGAGGTCAGGGCTAGGAGATAAGAGAGTGACAAGTTCTCCTGAGCCTCAGGGTCCTCGTCGTACATTGAGTAGGTGTGAAGATTTGATCAGTCTGGGGGTCTGGGACTTAGCAGGTGCTCAGTAAATATTGCCTTCCTTCTCATTTCCATCATGTTTGGGTTTAACACTCACCAGTTCTCAGAAGATTCACTCTGACCAAAACTGCCCCCACGTTGGATTTTTGCTTTGCTTTACATCCATGGACACTTGCATTTAAAGACTCCTCTGTACCAACATTCACTTACTTACACTGAATCGGGAACTGCTTCGTGTCTTATGCATGAGTCACTCAAACAGAAGCGTGAGGTCCTCGAAAACAAAACCCTGGATTTTTGTATCTTCCTTCATTACAAATATATTTTCCACTCAAGTCTAGAAATTAAATAAAATACCACTCTGGCTGTCGTGTAGAAAATAGATTGAGGGGTAAGGCACAAGAACGAATGAGGGGAAGGTTGTTTGTAAAACAGTACAGGCAAGAACGGAGGCTGGCTTGGAGCAGAGGGGGGGCAGTGGAGATGGACAGAAATGCATGGATTCCAGGCACACCGATCACACAAGACCTAAGGACTTCTCAAATATCAGCTGCCAGCTAGTAGTAGCAAAGCCGACCTCTGGGTTTAGGTTCAAGGAGCATCACCACCATTTACCCAGTTGAGAGAAAACTGAAGTCTCATACATCTCAGAGGGAAAGCCAAAAGTGTAACCTTGTGAAGCCTGAGATCCCATAGGAGAGCCAAGTGGAGACATCAGACGGCAACTGGATAAGGGAGCAGGATTCAGAGGAGAGGCCTGGACAGGAGTGACAAATCTGGAAACCATTAGCGATCAACGGAGCTCAAAGCTGGAGGGCAGAGAATTGAGGAAAGCCTAGAACCACACCCTGAAGATCTCAACTTTTAGAGGCCATGTGAAGAGAACTCAACAATCTCCAGAGGAGCCAGAAAGAGTAGGAGGAAAAAAACCAAAAAGAGTATAGCTGTATTGAAACCAAGGGAAGAAAGAGTCTATTTGTGTGTCCAATACTGTGAGGGAAAAACTTAAGTAAGGACTTAACTGTATCCCTTAATTTGCCAATAAATTTCAAAGTCCAAAGGGTAATCCTCAAAACAACCTACCATCTGGTGCCTCATCTTTCCAGATCATAGATAAACACCTCCTAAACAAAGCCTAGGTTCCACCACACAATGTGACAGGTCACTTATCCGTGCTTCTCTTCAACCCACTAGCTCTCACCACAAAGATCCTTGAGGACCTTCAGCATTTCTTACCAGTAATCCACTGCCTTCGTTTCTGAGATTCATGATATATGGTCCTCCGTTTTCATCCACCAAACGCTGGACCATGCAGAGGAGCTCTCTCACCTGGACATCCCGCTCATCCTCACTTGCCTTGTTGTTAAAAGCGCAGTATCGGCCTCCACAGTTTTCAACCAACTCCCTAAGGGAGTTCTCATCTTCAATGCAATCTTTCAGTGAGTCATTCTCCAAATCATCCTTCCGAGTGAAGACAATAATGATGTGCCTCCTGGAGTTAGCTCCAAACACCTCCTGGATCCCCTTGACTGTCTCTATGTCCTCGACCTTATAAAAGCTGATGGGGATTACCAGAAGCAGGACGTGGAGGCTGGGAGCAGAGAGCTCGAAGCAGTGTTCAATGTTACGTTGCTTGTCTTTGGCACAAGACTTTGAGGAGAAAAGGTCAGGGGTGTCAATGACCACAACCCTTCTCTCTTTTGTGAACCCACTCTCTCTCTGGCATGTTTTAGTCACCATCTGGTCACTGAATTTGGACACGAATGCAGCTTTGCCCAGAATAGTGTTTCCTGTGGCACTTTTTCCTGCACCACTTTTGCCTAAGAGGAGAAGCCTCAGTTCTGGCATGGAGCACTCTGGCTCCAGTTTCCTCTCCTGACACAGGCTCTGGTTGGTTCTGCTGGGACAAAAAGCAACACATCAGTGTTCAACCCATGCAAGAGTGGATAGAGGAGCAGCAAGAAAAATGCCTTCTTTTTGGTTTTTCCCAAAGGATGTGGCCTACTGAAGTCAACTCAGACTAGATTGGGATAAGAAATCCTGTTTCCCACAATCTTCTCTGTGCTCTTGTCTCTGAAATAAATCCACACTGGTAAGATGCCCGGCACTGTAGGGGCACCTGAGTAGCTCGATCGGTTGTGTCCAACGCTTGATCTCAGCTCAGGTCATGATCTCACGGTTTGTGGGATCGAGCCCCACATGGGGTTCTGTGAGAACAGCACAGACCCTGCTTGGGATTCTCTTCTCTCTCTCTCTCTCTCTCTCTCTCTCTCTGCCCCTCCCTTGCTCGCTTGCTCTTGTTCTCTCTCTCTCTCTCTCAAAATAAATAAACACTTAAAAAAAAGACATTCAACACTGTTGACTGACTAAACCAACAACCCCCTTCTCTGTATTCATCACCCATTATACATGCTGGGGGAAACTGTGATAGACAGAATAATGCCCCCCCACCAGATGTCCATGTGCTAATCCCTGGAATCTGTGATTGTGTTATTTTACATGGCAAAATGGACGTTGCCAATGTGATTAAGGCTCTTGAGACGGAGAGATAAGAGGATCCTAGAGGATCATCCAGGTGGATCCATTATAATCACACTAAAAGAGGTCCTTCCAAGAGGAAGATAGGAAAGTCAGAGTAAGAAAAAGGAGATGTGAGGACAAAAGCAGAGGTCAGAGAGTGAGAAAGATTTGAAAATGCTACACGATTGGTTTTAAAAATGGAATAAGGAGCCACCAGCCAAAGGCAATGCAGGCAGCTTCTAGAAGCTGGGAAAGGCAAGGAAATGGCTTCTGCTACACAGCCTCCTCCAGAAGAATCCTGCCCAACACTGATTTTAGGACTTCTGACCTCCAGACTGTAAAATAATAGCTTGGTGGGTTTTTAGCAACTAACTTTGCGGCAATTTGTTACAGCAGCAACAGGAAATTAATACGTTCTCTCTCCCAGCTTCCTTTCCACCAGGGGTGGCCATGTGACCCAGTTCAACCTGATGACAGTTGAGGGAATATTTGCCTGGGCCTTTTAGGAATGTTATTGTTTTCTTGATGATAGAGGCAGACTCAAGTAGAGAGCTCCTGTTCTCACCTCCTCCCCCTTCTTCTTTTTCTTTTTTCTTTTTCTTTTTTTTTTTAAGTTTTTTAAAGCTTATTTATTTGTGAGAAAGACAGAGCATGAATGGGGGAGGGGCAGAGACAGAGAGAGACACTGAATCTCAAATAGGGTCCAGGCTCTGAGCTGTCAGCAGAGCTTGAACTCGGGAACAGTGAGATCATGACCTGAGCTGAAGTCGGACTGATGCTTAACCAACTGAGCCACCTAGGCGCCCCTCCTCCCCCTTCTTCTTATTTGACATTTAAATGTGACATCTGGAATGACAGCTGATATCATGAGGCAATGAGCTAACAAATAAGAGAACAAATGTTGCTGAAGGACCCCAGAGCAGAAAGATAAAAGGATCCCCGATGACATCACTGAGCTACCAAAACATCCTTGAGATTGCCCTTTTGCTAAGTAAACAGCTGATATTCTAATGATTTAAGCTGCTGCTACTCAGAGTGTGGTTCACAAACAAGCGATATTGCCAATAACTGAGATCATGTTAGAAATACAACATCTTGGGGCGCCTGAGTGGCGCAGTCGGTTAAGCGTCCGACTTCAGCCAGGTCACGATCTCGCGGTCCGTGAGTTCGAGCCCCGCGTCGGGCTCTGGGCTGATGGCTCAGAGCCTGGAGCCTGTTTCCGATTCTGTGTCTCCCTCTCTCTCTGCCCCTTGCCCGTTCATGCTCTGTATCTCTCTGTCCGAAAAATAAATAAACGTTGAAAAACAAAAAAAAATTAAAAAAAAAAAAAAAAAGAAATACAACATCTCAGCCCCACACCAGACTTGCTGAATGAGAATTCTTCATTTGACAAGTTCCAGGTGATTCTCATGAGCATTCAAGTTTGAGAAGCACTGGTGTTAAGCCACCATTGGTTAAAGATTAGCATTCCTAACTGAATCAGAAACCACTGGAAGAGCCAAGTTTCCCAGCACTCTTTCTTTTTTTTTTTTTTTTTCATGTTTATTCATTTTTGAGCTAGAGAGACAGAGAACATAAGTGGGTGAGGGGCAGAGAGAGAGAGAGAGAGAGGGAGACACAGAACTTGAAGCAGGCTCCAGGCTCTGAGCTGTCAGCACAGAGCCCGATGCAGGGCTCAAACCCACGAACTGCGAGATCATGCCCTGAACTGAAGTCGGACGCTCAGCCAACTGAGTCACCCAGGCGCCCCTCCCAGAACTATTTCTTCAACAGTCCCTTTTCCAAATGATTCTGTCAGATACCAGGGGCCCATGTTTCCATGAGTCTTTCCCTAGGTTGTCTGTTTTGTCCACTGGACACTCAATCTATTCCTGAACCAGAAAGCCTTAATTACTAAAACCAAGATGACTTAATGTTATTCTACTAAAAATATAACTCTAAAATGAGGCTTCATTATGTAATGGAGCAGGTTCCAACACCTTGCTATTGTTCAAAACTGTCACGGTATTCTTGGCTTTTTAATCCCCTGTAGAACTTTGAAAATCAGTTGTCATTGTCTTCAGGAAACCCTGTTGAAATCTAGAGTGTCGTTGCATTGAATTTGTAGCTTACTTTTATTTTTTTATTAAGTATTTATTTATTTTGAGAGAGAGACAGAGAGAGAGCACATGCACAGATCACAAGGGGGCAGAGACAAAGGAGAGAGAGAATCCCAACATGGGACTCGATCTCACAGACTGCGAGATCATGACCTGAGCTGAGGTCAACAGTTGGAGGCCCAACCGACGGAGCTACCCAGGCGTCCCTGCAGCTTAGCTTTAGAAGAATGGACATCCGCATAGAGTTGTTCTCCCCACTCCTTTATTTAGTCAGTTTTAAATATGTTCTAATTTCAATCATTTCTTTTTGATCCATAAATTAAGAGAAGTAATTACAAAATTTAAAAATGAGTGGCACCTGGATGGCTCATTTGGTTGAGTGTCCGACTTTGGCTCAGGTCATGATCTCACAGTTCGAGCCCCACTTAGCTGAAGTCAGCTGGGGTCAAGCCTTTCATGGTTTTTCCAGACTGAACTGATCATCAACTCTTCTCTGGACTTCTGCAATAACAGAATCACTGATTCCCCCTGCTTCTACCCTTCTAGAGGCTATGGTCTGTAGACAGTCAGTGTGCTCCTGCACAAACAGGAGACAGATAATGTCATTCATCAGTCCAAAGTCCCCCCGTGGCTTCCCCCTGACTTGAAATAACAAGCAAAGCCTTTACAGTGGTCGACAAGACCCTACCCATCTGGACTCTAGCTGTCTCTCTGATCTCATCTCCCACCCCTCTCCACCTTGTTTTGTCTCCTGTAGTCACATGGACCTCCCTGCTGTTCCCCAAATGTGCAACCTTGGGCCTTGGTGCTGGTCGTTCACCTGAGCTAGAACACTCTTCCCCTGGACTCGGGCAAGGCGCATTCACCTCCTTTAGATCTTTACCGCATTGGCCCTTTGGGACAGATGGGCTTCTTCATCCTACATTTAACAGCAATCTGCCTTACTGCATCCCAACAGCATTCTGCGTCCCCCACATGCCTGTTCTGTACACCCAGCAACCACTGCAACCACCTTTCACATTGTGCATTTACTTGCTTATCGCTTTCTTTTGTCTCCCCACGGCTAAGAGGTAAGTCCCATGAGAAGGAGGACCTGCTTTATCTTGTTCACCATCGCATCTATGACCCAGAGAAGGCATTCGATAAGCACCAGCTGATAGTATTTACTTCATCTAACTTTGAAATTCTCTCTACCACCCTTGGTATGAAACTCTGTAAGAGCAGAGACCATGCCTGTCTTGTCCTGTGTCCCTAGTCGCTGATACCGTGCCTGGTGTATAGTATAGGCTTAATGAGTGGTGTTAAATGAATGATCATGGGGTAAAGGGGTGAGGAAAGGAAGAAAAACAGTTTTTAGAAATGAAGAGAGTGACTGAAGTGATGCCACTTTGAATTAAAAAAAAGAGAAGTAACTTCACACTGTATCCCAAGCCAATGAAGTGATATTTTTTGGTACATTAATTTTTTTAAAAAAAGACACTAGTGGGCAAATAGCTGAAGGAAGCAGAGACCTCCAGCAGGTCTGAAGAAGAAAGGAATTGATTTCCCAAGTAAGCTCCACTGCTCACATGATTACCCATCATAGTGTGTGTAAATTAATGAGCCTTTGCTAAACTGTGTGTTATATTGAATCAGGGACCCACCCAACCTACGCCCTCGCCTTGCGAACTTTTCTCTGGAGCAGAGGGGGTGCCTAGGTGGCTCAGTGGTTGAGCCGCTGACTTTGGCTCAGGTCATGATCTCAAGGTTCATGGGTTGGACCCCCATGTGGGGCTTTCACTGACAGCGCTAAGCCTGCTTCGGATTCTGTCTCCATCTCTCTCTCTCTCTCTCTCTCTCTCTCTCTCTCTGCCCCTCCCCTGCTTGTTCGTTCTCTCTCTCTCTCAAAAAAAAATATTAAAAAAAAAAAAAAAGAAAAAAAATTCGGACAAAAGGTAACCAAAACTCCCCCTCCCTCACTCTCTCCTTTACCCACACTCCCCTCTGACCATCTCCCAGCCCCTCTGGAGACCCCAGCAGGGCAAGGAGAGAGAGAAAAGGAGAGCTTTCACTCCAGAACTATAGTGACACTCTCCAGCAACCTGTACTTGTTCTCGGGGTATAGCTGGAGGGCGATGTGGGTTCAGCCGTCCAAGCAAAGCTCCCAATGGTCTGGGGAATCTGCCCTGCACCCGGGAAGTTCAAGCCCACAGAAAGAGATGGCCAGAGAAGCTTCCAGAGCCTAGCCTGGGGAGGACGCACTCCCAGCCCCGCAGGTCAGGCAGTCATCAGGAGGACAGAAAAGCATTCAACGGCGACAGCCCAGGGGGCTCAAATGTAGGCAAAATCATAAGTCTTGTTTGGGGCAACCACCGGCCACCCCGAGGGCTCAGTTAAGGGGGCCCGACAGCGCACGGGGTGGGGAACAAAAGCGAGCGTGGACGGGGCGGATCCGTGGCTACCAGCCTCCTCCTCCAGCCCTGCCATCGGCCCCTCGCCGCCGAGCCTCCTCGGGGAAGGCGAGGAGCCCGCTTCCCTCCCCCCTCCCCCGCTCCCCCCCTCCCCCCCTCCCCCGCTCCCCCCCTCCCCCCCTCCCCGCGGCCCGCCCGGCCTCGGGCCCCCCCCGCCCCCGCTCCCGCGCGGATGCGGAGGCACCTCGGCTCCGGCTCAGGGCGCGTCGTGGGCTCCATGGCTCCGGAGAGTGGCCGAGAGCCCCGCAGCAGCCGGCCCAGGGCGGGAGGAGGGAGGCGCGGAGAGAAAGCAGGGGCGGGCCCTCAGAGGCGGTGAGGGTGGAGGGGAGAGTTGGGGCTGGTGCCAGGTCGCGGGGTGCAGACGAGGGACAGGCACGCCTCCTCCCCCCCCCCCCCCGCCGCCCCCTTCTGGGGACACGAAGGGCAGGACTCGAGAGCGGAAGCTGGGCCTGGGGCTGCGGCGCCCCCGAGGGTTCCCCCGGAGAGGGTCATAGTGCGGGGTGCTCCCGTCCCTGGGACCGAAGTCCGTGGAGCCTGAAGAGGCTGAACCTGGCCGGTGCGGGGACGGCGCCCAGTAGGTGGTGCTTCTCCAGCTGGTGTCCGCCACCCTGGGCACCTGAGACCCCTTCCCGAGACTGAGGAAACTGAGAAGACGCCGGTTTCCTTCTCCCACCCCCACCCTCTAGCAACTCCTCACACCCCTCCTGGGGGACCCTCCAACCCGACCTGGGGAACGCACTGCTTGCCAGGCTAAAGGGTTCCTTCTTAGAGCCCGGCTAACATGGAAATGCTGGAACTTCTATGCTTTCCAACGGCTTATAAATGAAACCCTTTTTGTGCGTGATGATAGTATCCGGAAGCTTCCTACGACAGGAGCCGGACTCTGAGAAAGACTATTATTTTATTATGGTTTTTATTTATTTTATTTTTGTAATGCCTTTTCAGTTTTGAAAGAGAGACAGAGCGTGAGCAGGGGAAGGGCAGAGAGAGAGAGGGAGACACAGAAGCAGGCTCCAGGCTCCCAGCTGTCAGCACAGAGGCTAGAACCCATGAAGTGAGGCATCTAGAACCCATGAACTGAAAGATCATGACCTGAGCGGAAGTCTGAGCTTAACCAGCTGAGCCACCCAGATGCCTGATTATGGATTTTTAAAAAAACAACAACACACCAACATCATAGAATTTTACCATCTTACCGATTTTTTTAAAGTTTATTTTTGAGAGGGAGAGAGAGAGAATCCCAAGCAGGCTCTGCACTATCAGTGGGGTTTGAACTCCAGGATCCTGGGATCAAACTCACGAACTGTGAGATTAGGACCCGAGCAGAAATCAAGAGTCCTAGGCTCTACTGAGCCACCCAGGCACCTCCCCATCTTAGCCATTTTTAAGTGCACAGTGCAGGAGCATTAAGTACCTTCCTTGTGCAAGAGCTGGAGAACTTTGCCACCCTGCAACAATAAAACTCTGTACTCGTTAGCCCTTAATGCCCCTCCCCTCCCCCAGCCCCTGATAACGACTTCTCTACTTTCTGTTTCTGTGATTTTTAAGGGCTTTAGATACTTCATGTACCTGGAACCAGACAGTGTTTGCCCTTTGTGACTAGCATTTTTTTCTTTTAGGGGAGTGTCCTCAAGGTCCCTCTGCGTGACCGCACTTTTCATGGGAATGCAGAAGCTGATGAATGGCCTTGAGCTCACGCTGTCCCACCAGGCTTGGTCTTTGAAATGTGTCAGGTGGTGCTAGACTTCCAGAGATCCTGCAAAAAGGAGGAGTAGTGGGGGCCCTGACCAGGTTTTGGGGGCTGCTCTGTCCCAAAGGGTCCAGCTCCCCTCTGGGCTGGTCATGCCCATCTTGTTAGGAAGCCAGAGAAAACCTAGGGATCCTGGCACTGCCCACCAAGGGCTCAGGTCTACACAGACTACCTCTTGGTGAGAAGAGTCTCTCCCATTCCCCACCCCATTTACTCCCCTGGCAAGGAAGACCCCATCTAGAAACAATCCCCACCCTCTTTGGGGGCACTAGGTCAATTCCATGAAAATCAATTCATTGAAGTAATTAGACAGAAGCCTTCAATCCCACCCTGTGATGATCCCAACTGTGTTGTTCCCAGAAGTGGAGGTCAGTTCAGGGGCAGAGAGTCACAGCCCGGTGGAGTATCATTTCCCCAAAATAGAGAAAACAGTAAATGGAGAAAAGGCTCCCTTGTTCTGAAATATTAAGCATTTGGAGAGCATTCTGAGTAAAACCGCAGCTTCAAATAACTCCTCATTGATTTAGCAAGTTGATTGTTTGCTGAGTTGACCATTTTTCAGGAAAAAAAAAAAACCCGATCTTTCAGTACATTGGCTTGTGGGGAATTGATTTCTGTGGGGAAGGCTGGGTGCGCTCAGGTCTGGGGAAGGATGGGGGTTCCCTGCCCCCTAGTGGCTTTGTAGCTAGCACTTACTCTCCCTTCTCCCTTCCTCTCAAAGGGGGTGAAGAGAGGGCTGGAGTTCCAGAAATCATATAAGCCTGGAAGGCACAAACTATGCAAACAAGGAGGAATCCACCAGGCTAGGCACCATATGAGACACAGGGGCCTAAAGACCTGCCAGACAAATCTCCATTCAAGGAGCTCAGTCAAATGAGGAGACTGAACCCTATGGTCATGGACCAATAGAACACGTGTTGTCACAGAGATGTGTTCAGGGGAGCGAAGAAGAAGGGCTGTAAGTCCTACGAGATGCAGAAACAGGGCGCCTGGGTGGTTCAGTCGGTTAAGCACCCAACTCCTGAGGTCAGCTCAGGTCATTGTCTCACAGTTCATGGGATCCAGCCCCGAGTTGGGCTCTGCACAGACAGTGCAGAGCCTGCTTGGGATTTTCTCTCTCTCTCTCTCTCTCTCTCTGTCCCTCCCCCACTCATGCTCTCTCTCAAAATAAATAATTTTTTTAAAAATTATTGAAAATATGGAGACACAGCCAAGTGGGGAAACAAACTTACAAATAAATCCATAAACCATTCATTCTCTGTGGCAGGTACTCTCATGGAGGACATTACAAGACACACTGGAGGAGGAAGCTGCCACACAGGGGAGCTTACGCCTACCCTGAGTCATGAAGGGCATGTAGAAATCTCCCTGCAAAGGACATTCAGGCAGAGGGATTATGGCAAACCCCACAGGCATTCGGAGTGCTGAGAGCAGCTTGGGCACGTGGGGAAATGGCATCAGGCTGGAGGTAGAAGTGATGAGGGAGCATAAGGCAGGTTGAGGGCAAAGTACAGGCTAACAGCTCTTCTTCCCCGCCCGGGTGGGACATGTGTGATATTCCTCGGACACTCCTGGCTGCCCAAGAACAAGGGAAAGGAAGGAAAGCAAATGTTTGACTGATAGAGACCACAGTCCTGCAGGGCAGGAGTCTCCTTCAGTGTACAGATAACTTAGTAAACTGCAAGAAAAAGGCAATATTATCCATAGCCTAATTTCCAGAAACCTATAGACTCCATTTCCTAGAGTCCTAATAGCACCCTCATCAAGATGTAAGGGAGTTTAGGGGCGCCTGGGTGGCGCAGTCGGTTAAGCGTCCGACTTCAGCCAGGTCACGATCTCGCGGTCCGTGAGTTCGAGCCCCGCATCAGGCTCTGGGCTGATGGCTTGGAGCCTGGAGCCTGTTTCCGATTCTGTGTCTCCCTCTCTCTCTGCCCCTCCCCCGTTCATGCTCTGTCTCTCTCTGTCCCAAAAAAAAAAGTTTAAAAAAAATTTTTTTTTTAAAAAGATGTAAGGGAGTTTAAGTGCTTGCCATGGTGATGTGGGAAACTAAGGCAGATGAAAAATTAAATTCCCTTACTGCCTACAGCCCATTGACAAGTCCTTGAAACAGGCAGAGTGACCTCCCTCTAGAAGCTCAGCTGCCTTGATGGTGACACTTTGTTAGGGGGCAAAAGGGAATCTTGGCTTAACATTATCCTGACCCCCCCAGGATCCTGCGAGTCTCCTTAAACACATAAAAATTTGCAAACCTCCTTTATCTTAGCCCCCAAGTGTATGTTGGCAATTATACTCTAAGCATATGGCCCCTGATATACATCTGAAGGGTCTCATGACTGAAGTTTTACTAAGCTGTAATAAATGATGGTTTCCTAACAACGGCTAGCCCCTCAAGGTCCTGGAAACCTTGATTCCAAAATTCCTTAGACTTACTCCTTCCCTAACCCCCTCCCAACCTAATGGTATATATATAATCAGTCACACTTCACAATCCCAGTGCAGCTCTTTCTGCCCACGGGTCCTGTCCCCATGCTGTAATAAAATCCCCTTTTGCACCAAAGGTATCTTCAAGAATTATTTCTTGGCCATCGGCTCTGAACCCCACCATCACTTCAAACCCCATCAGAAAAACCTAGAGGCTACCAGCTAGAGGCTACTGCAATAGTCCAAGCTAGATGGACAGTGGAAAAAGGAACAGACTGATGATCTATTTAAGAGATAGATGGGTGCCTGGGTGGCTCAGTTGGTTAAGCATCTGACTCTTGATTTAGGCTCAGGTCACGATTTCATGGTTTGTGAGTTTGAGCCCCACCTCGGGCTCCGAGCTGACAACATGGAGCCTGCTTGGGATTCTCTCTCTCCCTCTCTCTCTGCCCCTCCCCTGCTCACACACGTTCTCTCTCTCTCTCTCTCTCTCTCTCTCTCAAAATAAAAAAACCTTAAAAAAAGAGAGAGAGAGAAACAACAAAATCATTTTTAAGCAGACTAATTCAGGGTTGCTATTACAAGGATTCAGGCACCACATTAAAGAGAGGGCTCTTCACAGTATAGACATTTCCTTATTTCAAAAAATGTTGTTATATGTTGTTTAACTTCATAGATGGGAAATGTATGTTTCCTACAATGTTGGCAGATGGCTGTAAAGTCTCTTGCAACTAGATTTGTATATTTTGGCAGTTTTCTGATGGAATCAAATGTCTTACTCAAACAGAGTCCTTGTGTGTTACAGTAATGTTTAAGAAATAATATGCTTATTGGGGCGCCTGGGTGGCACAGTCAGTTAAGCATCCGACTTCAGCCAGGTCACGATCTCGCAGTCCGTGAGTTCGAGCCCCGCGTCGGGCTCTGGGCTGATGGCTCGGAGCCTGGAGCCTGTTTCCGATTCTGTGTCTCCCTCTCTCTCTGCCCCTCCCCCGTTCATGCTCTGTCTCTCTCTGTCCCAAAAATAAATAAAAACGTTGAAAAAAAAATTAAAAAAAAAAAAGAAATAATATGCTTATTTATAAGTATTTAACTTAGAAGAGACACCATTGTCTCATTCACATAGAGGCTAGTGGTCACCTCAGGCCAATTGGCTGTGGAACGCCTGGGGTCACAGCACTTCTGGTGGCCTCAGTGAAAGCAGAACTGTGAGAGGCCCATGTTCCAGGGTGGGGTGGGGGGAGAGATGATCACGTCAGCTCCGGGATACTGGGTCTCAGGCACCAGAGACAGGGCAGGCAGAGAAGTCCGAAACGTCATGACTGATTCCTCTTTCCCGTGTTATTCGTACCAAGCCTCCCACTGGAAACAGTTAGAAGTAAACAGATGTGGGGCACCTGGATGGCTCAGTCAGTTAAGCGTCCGACTTTGGCTCAGGTCGTGATCTCACCATTCCTGAGTTTGAGCCCCATGTGGGGCTCTGCGCTGACAGCTCAGAGCCTGGAGCCTGCTTCGGGTTCTGTGTCTCCCTCTCTCTCTGCTCCTCCCCCTCTCTCTCTCTCTCGAAAAAAAATAATAAACATTAAAAAAAAAAACTTTTTTAATTAAACAGGGTAAAAATGTTTACACCTTCTCAAAAGCATCCAGGAAGCAATAAAGCTACAAAGAACTACAGGCCCCAGCAAGGACCAAGACCTGGAGATACACGAACGCTCACCCTGGGGGCACGTGACCACCCGGAAGGAGGAGACCCCCTTGCATACTGGTCAATGTGCTTAGGCCAGTGTGTCTGCTGAGTGGTGCCCACATCAAAGTTAGGCTTCTACCCTCCCACAGACAGACTGGGGAGATCGGACTGCCTCCTGGGGGTGGGTGCCCACGTCCCTGAGAAAGCCGGCTCTGGGTTGGGAAACTGGCAACAGGTTTTTTAAATATTTCCATCTCAAAGGGGCAAAGAATTTGCAATGACAAGTTTTCTAAAGGAAGTTCTCTAAGAAAGGGGAGGTCGGGGCCCAGAGTCAGAACACAGTCGTCTAAAGCTTAGTCAAGCTGGGGGACACAAACATACCTGGCCACACCAGCACCTGCACGGTAGGAATGGCTGGCGGGGAGCACACGGACTCTTCACATTCTTGATTCCTGTCCCCGACCGGCTCTGAATCCTGGCCATCACCCTCTGTGTGGAAGACAGTCACTCCCCACTGCCCTGGTCAGCTACCTCCGGCTTCTGGCTTCTAGCACTCCCACCCCTCCCCACCCCCACTCAGTGGATGACCTGGCTTCTTCTTTCTTTGGGAAAACGGAAACAGTGGGTCCCACCCGCCACCCGCCCCCCCCCCCACCTCTGCCCACCACCTCAGGCCAGGCAAGGGATTCCACCTGCCTTCCCGTTACTGTGACCGACCTGCCCAGACGCCGGCCTCAGCCCAGCTCCTCGGACTGTATGTCAACCCCCATTCTCTACTGCTCGCAGACTTCACTCTGGCGAGTGCCCCCTGCCCTGGGCCATCAGCAACCCCCTCTCTCCTGGACCACTGCTGTAGCATCTAAATGGGGAGTTTCTCCATCGGATGGGGGCCCCCAAATGTGGGGCGGCGATCAGGTGGAAGGTGAAAGAATTCACCTGAGGCAGAACAAAGGAGACAGAAGTTTACTGATTACACAGTGCAGTGGCCGGTGGCCCGTGGCCCGTGGCCCATGGCTGGCAGCAAAGGAGACGCTGTCTGCTGCGAGGCAGTGGGTGGAGGCTGTTGTTAAAGGGGGAAGATGAAGCAGTATGGCCACAGATGGAATCTTCCCCCTTATTGGTACTGGCCTGTCTGTATTCAGCCCAGTGGTCACTGTGGGCCCTTTCAACATTCCCCTGCTCAAGCCCGTTTGCCTCAAAGCAGCCTCTACAACTGCCATCAGCATACGACCATGCCATGTTCTCCCACCTTTAAAAAAGAAAATTCCTGGGGGCACCTGGATGGCTCAGTGGGTTAAGCATCCGACTTCGGCTCAGGTCATGATCTCGCGGTTTGTGAGTTCAAGTCCCACGTCGGGCTCTGTGTGGACAGCTCAGAGCCTGGAGCCTGCTTCAGGTTATGTGTCTCCCCCTCTCTCTCTCTGCCCCTCCCTTATTCGCACTCTGTCTCTCTCACTCTCTCTCTCAAAAATAAATAAACATTAAAAAAAAGAATTGTTTAAAAAGAAAATTCCCGGGGCACCCGGGTGGCTCAGTCGGTTGTGCATCCGACTCTTGATTTCAGCTCAGGTCAGGATCTCAAAGTTTGTGAGTTCGAGCCCCCACATCGGGCTCCGCACTGACAACCCAGAGCCTGCTTGGGATTCTCTCTCTCTCTCTCTCTCTCTGCTCTTCCCCTGCTTGCTCGTGCTCTCTCTCTCTCTCTGCCTCTCTCTCAAAATAAATAAATAAACAAAAACAAAATAAAAAAGAAATGAAAAAAGAAGATTCCCTTACCCTACTCTCTCCGGCTACCACTCAACTTCCCTCTCCTTTACTGCGAACTTTACCGATGTCAGTATCTAGACTCAGGATCGCCTTGGGAAGAGGCAGTCTGTCCAAGCTTTATTATTTTTTTACGGATTTTGTTTTTAAGTAATCTCTACACCCAGCATGGGGCTTGAACTCACAACCACGAGATCAAGAGTCCCTCTACCGGACTGAGCCAGCCAGGTGCCCACAGGCTTTAATGCCCCAGGCAGGCAGTGTTGGGGAGGGAGGCCCGGACAGCAGACACACAGGCAGCTGCTCCAGATGATTCCATCAGCACCTGGAGGGACTTTTTCTAGCACCTCAACTGTATTCCAAGACACCTGCCCCTGCCGCTGCTGGGCTGCTGGATGGAAAAGAAGCAAAACAGGATTTGCAATGAGCTTTCTTCCAACTCACTGTCTCCTTAGAGCCTCTGGGCGGAAGCCAGCAACCCTGCCCTGCATTTACCAATTCAAGACAACCCTCAGTTTCCGCAGGGCGTTCTCAATTTTTTTTTTTTTCTTTCCTGCTCATTTTTGGTTTGGGGGTTTCCTAAGTGGTTTTTGTCCCCCCACCCACCCAATGCTGCTGCTACTTTCGGTTTTGGTTCCTGAGATTTTTGTTTTTCTGTCCCCTCTTCTCCAAAGGAGACTCAGCACAGCGGGTGAGCCCCAGGCTGGCTTGGCCTCTCGGCAGGACCAGGCCGGCCTCGCTCTCACCCAGACAAGCAGGAAGCCACCCGTGCTGCCTGCAGGTGCTGAGCCTGTGAGGAGAACCCCCAGCAGAAACCCAGTGGGCTGCTACTAAAAACACAAACCCAGGGGCAGATGTGATTTGTTCCTTCTTCTCTACTTCCCAAGAGAAAACAGTCACGAGAAACTTGTTTCTGGCCTCTGCTGCTGTGAGAACCCCCCACCCCCCACACCACACTCCTACTCCATAAGGCCCACGATGGCCTCTCCAGTGACATTCCAGAGCAGCCAGGAGGGAGAAAGCCATCCCGTGCCCAGGGCGCCGGGGGCAGACTTGGAGGGGGGCGGGTGGTCCCCTGCAGCGAAGGGCCAGGAGGAGCTGTCCTGAACGCTGGCTGTGACTTCCTGTGCCCCTTGCAAGCAAGACGTCATGCTCCCTGTTGTTCTGGCGATGGCCATTCTCTCGGCGCCTCAGCTGGCAGCTAAGGGATTCAAGGGTTGAAGTGCTTCTGGAAGATTCTAGAGAGACACAGGCCACGCACGAGAGGCCTCGAGACCTGAATCGGCCACGAAAAAAGTAAGTGCTTAAACCCTAAGTGACTGACACCTGCAGCAAAACAGCTTTGTGGAGCTTAAAAGTGTTTTTCTATCAGAGTTTTGGAAGGTCAAGGGCAGTTAAAAGCTAGCAAGGGGCCGGATTTTGATGTGAGGAATACCACCCAAAAAAGGAAGGAACATGTTAGCATGAAGGGAAAGGTCACTCCTGTGAAATTCTGCAGCAGCGTAGCCTCTCGAGCTGCCTGTCAGGGGAGACAATGTGACAATGTGAAGTTTCTCCAAATTCTCCAGATTGTTTCACCTGTTAAAAACGAAGATTTCCGGAGAGGGGAAGGGTAGAGGTGGGTCAGACCTCATCTCAGGGCTGAGCCCCGTGGGGCAGGACATGAGCAGCTGGAGGAACTCGGCTAAGCGGGGAGAGTCTGCCTTTAACCCGAGACTGTGGCACACAGGGGCCCCCCTCCCTCCGGCCCAACACTCTGCTGGAGAACCCTGGGCCTCAGTCTGGAGACTCCGAGGCCACACATTTTCTCTGAGAACCTAACCGAGGTCACTTCCAGTGTCGGGCCCCTGGCCCCGGCACCCAGGAAACGGATCCCGTCTGACCATAAACCCCATACTCACTTGCCAAGCCCAGACAGGAAGTTTTGGCCCCTGCCGTGACTTGTCAGGAGCTGTGCTCTCCACCGCAGTCCTCATGCCCATTTGGGGGGTGTAGATGGGTGATTTCAGTATTGTTGCTTTAACTGTGGACCGTCCTGGTATTCTCTATTTCTAGAGGAACCAGAAAAGGCCAGAAGGCCAAGAGACTCAGAACATGCACACAGCAGGTCCCCAAACCAAGCCTGTGATGTCAAGCGCCAGCATGCGCCATGTTAGAAACTGATGCCTCCCACCCCTCAGCTATGACTCCGTATGTCAACCCAGACCTCCTCACGTGGTCCTCAGGCTGTCCATGGCCTCATACTCCAAACCAAGGCAGAGGAGCAGAAAGACCGAGGGACCGCTCAACTCACAGCCCCCCAAGTGCCAACGGCCTTCCTTCCCCAAGGACATGCCCCCCTTCCTGCTTCCTAACCCCTGTCTGCCTTCTTCCTTCCACTTTTGACCAATAGGTCTTTCCCTTCTCACATTGCCAATTGTGAAGATGTGGCCTGTTCATCAGAATCGCTTCTGTCTGTGGCTCTTCAGGACCTACAGACAAGAAGCCGGAAAATGCTAGAAAAAATTAAGGAAGCAAGTCAGTCAATACTCATGGTCACTCTCATCCTTTCTTGCCTGGGTTCATCATAATTTGATGATTTTACACCCATAGTTTGAAATTTTATATGTGGCCAAGAATAGTATTTTGTGATATCAACCCTCACATAGCATCTTCCTGGTATTCCCAGTATCAAGGATGGCCGATGGTAGAATCCCACTCATCTGGCCACACGGTACTACGCTGGGCTCGGGGGACCCAAATGAGCGTGAGCATTTAAAGAACCGAGCGATTTTTTCTTCACAACCACCTCCTGCCCCGACTAGGCATTGCTTGAAGGAAAGGTACATCTCCCGCCGTCCCAGGGAATAATCAGGGCGGGGCAGATCGGCAGGGATCTCGCCCTGAGCCACCTCTCCCAGAGACACACTGCACAGTGTCAAGACCTTCAGCACGGCTAACGTGACATCAGACATGAGCGGCAGGCAGTCAGGGGGTCGGCATTTACTGTACAGCCGAGCCAACAAAAGCAACATGGCAAACCAGGAACAATAGTGGGGCTAAAACAAAAGTGAGCGACAGACCAGTCACAAGCCAGGAAGAAACTTAGAGTCACTTGCCTCTTGCTTTCAGTCTTGGGCGCCCCTGCTCCGTGGGCTAAGGTCTAAGGGCTAAGGGCTAAGGGCTATGGCTAGACAGTGAAGAATCATTCAGCACTCAGGAGAATTTCTGAGCTAAACAAAAACTTCCCCAAAATCCCGGTTTGCAGATGGTGGCCTTGGGACACCGCCCGCCCCCCGCCCCCCTCCCCAAGCCTAGATCATAAATGTTTTCACCACACACACCAAAAAAAAAGATGGAGGGGTTAATTAACCTTAGTGTGGTTTTTGCAATAGGTTTTGCAATACATACGGGTATCCGTAAGAGACTCTTAAATCCAGAGAACAAACTAGGGTTGATGGGGGGCAGGGGGAGGGGAAAATGGGGGATGGCCATTGATGAAGGCACTTTTTGGGGTGAGCACTGGGTGTTGTTTTCGGGGGGAACCTACCCCCGAAACCAAGAACAGTATACACTGTGTGTTAGCTAACTTGACAATAAATTATATTAAAAAATTATATTAAGTGGGGCACCTGGGTGGCGCAGTCGGTTAAGCATCCAACTTCAGCCAGGTCACGATCTCGAGGTCCGTGAGTTCGAGCCCCGCGTCAGGCTCTGGGCTGATGGCTCAGAGCCTGGAGCCTGTTTCCGATTCTGTGTCTCCCTCTCTCTCTGCCCCTCCCCCGTTCATGCTCTGTCTCTCTCTGTCCCAAAAATAAATAAACATTGAAAAAAAAATTTTTTTTAATTATATTAAGAAATGAAAAACAATTTTTTTATTTAAAAAAAGACACATGGGTGTCAAATCATCACATTGTACACCTTACATTTACGGATGTTGTACATCAATAACATCTCAATAAAGCTCGAAAAACATTTAAAATTTTTAAAAGTCTCCTTTCTTTAGAAAAAAAAAGTAAACAGGGGTGCCTGGGTGGCTCAGTTGGTTGAGCATCCGACTTTGGCTCAGGTCATGATCTCACGGTCTGTGAGTTCGAGCCCCGCGTTGGGCTCTGTGCTGACAGCTCAGAGCCTGGAGCCTGCTTTGGATTTTGTGTCTCCATCTCTCTCTGTCCCTCCCTTGCTCGTGCTCTGTCTCTCTCTCTCTCTCTCTTTCATTCAAAAAATAAATAAACATTTAAAAATTAGAATAAATAGGGGTGCCTGGGTGGCTCAGACGGTTGAGCCTCCGACTTCAGCTCAAGTCATGATCTCACAGTCTGAGTTCGAACCCCGCGTCATGCTCTGTGCTGACAGCTCAGAGCCTGGAGCCTGCTTCGGATTCTGTGTCTCCCTCCTTCTGACCCTCCCCTGCTCATGCTCTGTCTCTCTGTCTCAAAAATAAATAAAAATATTCAAAAAATAAATGTAAAAATTAGAATAAATAAATAAAAATAAAAAGGCAAGACCTGCTTCTGTGTTCCCTGATGCACGTGGTGACAGCTTGCTGGGTGAGTCAGTCGGGCCAGGTTTGAGTCCTGCCTTTGCTATTTTTTTTTTTTAAATGTTTATTTATTTTTGAGAGAGAGAGAACATGAGCAGGGGAGGGGCAGAGAGAGATGGAGACAGAGGACCTGAAGCGGGCTCTGTGCTGACAGCAGAGAGCCCGATGCGGGGCTCAAACTCCTGAGTTGTGACATCATGACCCGAGCCAAAGTTGGAGCCAAACCAACTGAGCCACCCAGGCGCCCCATATTTGCTACTTTTGAACGACACATCACTGGGCTGACTGCTTGCGCTCGCCACTCTTTGTTCTCTCGCACAAAACGGGGAAAGTGGAACACGCTTCAGAGACTCGCAGAGCTGGGGACTGAGGGAGACCAGGCTGGTAAATGAGGAAGTGCCCATCCCGGGGGGATTCTTAGCCAGTGGTAGCTCACAGCGAAACCCCCAAGCCCTGGGAGGGCCCGGCAGGCACGGAGGGGCCGGTGAAGTATGTGAACACTGCATTTTAGGAGCGGGTCCCTGGTGCCCTGCAAAAGCAAACGAAGGCAAAGGGGGCCGCAGAGTCTGTCGCTCTGAGCATTTCTCTCGTTTGTCTGGAGATGGCTCAGCGCCTCCCGGCAGTGGAACAGCAGCTCCGGGCCCCAGCGGGCGGGGCACCCAGAGCGCCACGGGACACCCTCCACGCCGGAGCTGGGCACGGGATCGGGGAATCGGACCCTCCGCCCACACCCGCCAGCCTTTAGGGGTGGCTCGGCAGAGCCTGGTAAAGGCGTAGTGCTGGGATGGGCACCACTTGGACCTTCACCAGGAAATTACCATTTTAAACAGACTGCGAGCTGTGAGTGCGGGTTTGTTTACAGTTGCTCTTTCTAAGGATGGCCCTGAGCCTTCCTTCCGACAGGTGGGCAGGGGCGGAACTCAAGCGTGTCCTCTCCCCCACCAACACTGGCTCCTCTAGCAGCATGGAGGTGGGAAATTTCAAAAGGGTAAAAGGATTGAGTGGAAGCACACTTTAAGCTGTCCTTAGGAAAATTTTCAAACACACGGCAATGGTAGAATGAGATGAGCCCCAGGCACCTGTCGTCCTTCAGGCTGTGGACACGCGCTCCCTGTGGCCCATTCCTGTTCCCACCCTCACACCCATCCCCCAGCCTGGGTGGAAGCAAACCCCAGCATTTCATTCCCTATGTATCTCTGAAATTAAAGATCTTTATTGGCATAAGCACAATAACCTAATTATTACCAAGAAGCAGCTAATAAACGGTATCATCGAATACACGTAAGTCTCGAACTCCCCCCAGAGCATCTACATTTGGAAGATTTATTTACAAATGAAAACAGCCCACGGCTCTCCAGCCTGTCACTGCTTTCCGCACTCTTCTTTCAAGCTTCCCTCCCTCTGGTCCCCGGGCCGTACAGCCAGGGACTCGGCGCCCCTCCCGATTTCACAACTATTCCCTTTTAGGACGCATTAGGCTAAATGGAGCAAACGTTGAGTGCTGGCTTTTTTGAAATGTTTTTAATGTTGATTTATTTTTCGAGTGAGAGAAAGAGTGCGACCGGGGGAGGGGCAGAGAGAGAGAGAGGGAGACACAGAATCCAAAGCAGGTTCCAGGCTCTGGGCCGTCCGCACAGAGCCCGACGCGGGGCTCGAACTCACGAACCTCGAGATCATGACCAGGCGCCCCGATTGCAGGCTCTTTTGACTAATTCTCTTTGGAAAGTTACTCTATGTTTCCTTCTTATTTCCTCTTGAAACCCAGTTAAGAAACACACAAGTTTCTGTGCCTCCAATTTTCCTTTGTTCCATCAGCCACCAACCTTCATCTCATCTCTAAGGGGACAATTTACTTTGACAAGTTGGCTTTAACAAGTCGACTTTTTTTGACTCGCTTCCACGGAGCCCTCCAAAAAGCCTCATGGTTATATTTATTCACTCAGGAAATATTTATTGACAGCCTCCATGCTCCCTGACTCGCAGGCAGGGATGCCTTTAGGGCATCAGAGAAACAGGCCTGGTTGCAAAGTCTGAGGCACTCAACGTCAGTTCTCCAAACGTGCACTAGAGGGCACCACTCTCCCACTGGCCTCTGCTACAAAAGTCTGGCGCTCAGGCAGCCTAGTTAGGGTTTGTTTTTTCACTTGAATACTTTTTACACATAACATGTGGAAGTTTAAGATGTTCAATGTGTTGCTTTGATATACTTCTGTATTTTAATATGACGGCAGTTCGGATGTCTATCGCTCTACGCGACTATAGTACAATATTGTCTATACTCAGTGTACTCTGTGTTACATCTCTGTGGCTGATTTTCTACTCCATGCAAGTTTGTACCCTTAAGCAACATGAATCCTGTCCCCTTTATGTTATTTGGATTCTGGACACCTAACCACACAGTCAACCCAAATGAAGACTCTCACGCATTTTGTGCCTTAATAACGAAATAAATTCCATTTTATTAGATGCATAACAAAAAGGGAAAGATAGAAATTATATAATTCCCCAAACAGGTCCATTTAACCATTAACACATAAGCACAATGCCTTATGCTTAGGGCTTACGGATTTTGTAAAATTATGAGGACCTTGAGACTATTTTTAAAAAAAAAATTTTTTAACGTTTATTTATTCTTGAGACAGAGAGAGAGAGAGACAGAGCATGAACGGGGGAGGGTCAGAGAGAGGGAGACACAGAATCTGAAACAGGCTCCAGGCTCCGAGCTGTCAGCACAGAGCCCGACGCGGGGCTGGAACTCATGAACCGAGAGATCATGACCTGAGCCAGAGTTGGACGCTTAACCCACTGAGCCACCCAGGAGCCCCCCAGTTATTTCTAATGTTATTATATTGTGGTCGCACGATATGATCTTTCAGTGCTATTTGGGGCTTTTCTGTGAGTTGCCTAATAAATGGGACTGTTGTATTTATGGGCCTGTTTCTCAATTTTCTCGTAAGATTTCATGAATCCGCTCCAACGATGGCCAAGAAAACGGTCCCACTTTCTAATCATCTCCAGGCAGTAGGGGGAAGTGACCATCAATCCGTGCCAACCAGGGGGAGGCAATAGGAACTGAGAGAAACTCCCCGAGTGACATTTTTGTTCCAGCTCCACGCAGAGCATGAATCCAGTCGAAGCCAACATCCGCGCGTCCAGGCCACAGACCTGTTCCCTGGGCTCCCAGTGTTGGACACCACGGTCCCAGACCTGCAAAGTTTCCCCCGAGTCCTTGAGGGATTTACACACAAGAAAGTGGACTATCAGTGTACAAATGCTGCCTGTCGTTGGAGATCAGCCAGAGGCATGAGAAATTAAATCTTAAGAAAACGGTATAAAAAAGGACACGAGGCATTTGGATCAATCTGCCAGGTGAGGGATTTGCCCAGTAAAAGTTACGGGGTGGGGGGGGAAGCAGAGTACTGGCCGGACCAGAGAGACAGCCCTATTGCCTGTCACTTCACCCCCATCTGGGGACACGAGTTCGGGCATTCCCTCAGAAGCCCCCAGGACCTACACCCTGGCGGTAGCTATTGGACCCAGCGTGCACCTATACCAAGGCTCACTGGCAACATCAATGCTGGAAGAATGGACTGTGTCCCAGGGCCTTCCTAAAAGGATGGTGACCAATCACACCAAAATCCACCCTGGGGACTCTGCATGTGAGACAAAGAAAGACAGAGTGGTGGTGGTGAGGAAGCCGAGGGCGGTGGCAGAAAGCGGCATTAGCGACAAGACCACAGGCGCCACAGCGAACACAGGACAAGAGGTGGCAAAGATGGCCAGTGTGTCCCCCTTCACCAGCTCGCCATACGCTTCGTATGTTCGAGTCAAGACTGAGCCCTCCCCGATCCCGAGAACTCCGGACGATCCGTTCTTCCCCCAGGAACCCCACGCCACACATACACCCGGTAATTTTCTGGGAGTGTTCACATGTGGAGGCGCCTGCCTGCCCCGCCCTCTGCCAGTGTTCCTGTCACCTCTCAGCACCCCCACGTTCACCCCCCTGTGCCACCCTTCTCCAGGGCCCCTCTGGCCCCACACCTGGACACAGGGCACGCTGCTCCCACAAAGTCTCTCTTGGATCCACACTCTTTAAACCTAATGTCTGGGGACAACTCCTTGTCCCTAACAGGTTTCCACATCCCAGAAGAGGGACCAGCTCAGCCCCTCCCGAATGAAAGAATTTCGGATCCTTTCCACACTTGAGAGGCGCCTATCCCCAGGGGCTCTGCCTAACAACAGCCTTTTTAATTTTTTTTTAACATTTATTCATTTTTGAGAGACAGAGTGTGAGCAGGGGAGGGGCAGAGAGGGAGGGAGACACAGAATCCGAAGCGGGCTCCAGGCTCTGAGCTGTCAGCACAGAGCCCGATGCGGGGCTCGAACTCACAGACCGCCAGATCGTGACCTAAGCCGAAGTAGATTCTTAACCAATGGAGCCCCCCGGGCGCCCCAACAGCAGATTTTTTTAAATGATTACTATCGGGGCACCTGGGTGGCTCTGTTGGTTAAGCCTCTGACTCTTGATTTCAGCTCAGGTCATGATCTCACAGTTCATGAGTTCGAGCCCTATATCAGGCTCTGTGCTGACAGCGTGGAGCCTGCTTGGGATTCTCTCTCTCCCTCTCTCTCTGCCCCTCCCCACCCGTGTCCCCTTTCTCTCTCTCTCTTTCCTTCTCTCTCAAAATAAATTTAAAAAAAAAAACCATTAAGATGATTACTGTTAAACACAGCAGCTAACATGCTGTCCTGAAGTGTCTGTGCCCAAGTCCAAGGCTGGTTTGAGACTAGCAGTGGGAAATTGTTTGACATGAGCTTAACCGATGGCCTTCCAGAAACAAAGGTCTGCTCCAAGGTGTCTTTCTGTCTCTGCTGCTAGAAAAGGCAGCAAGTGGTGTCGCCTAAAGACAAAACAAAATTAGTATCTCGTTCCACAAGCATCTGCTAGAGGGTAGAGGGTGAGAGCAGCCACAGGAAGGAGCAGGGCTGAGTCCCAGGAACAGTGTGGGGACCAAGGAGAGGAATGCCCTCCTGGGGGGGCATGGCGGTGCATGGGCCCCCTTGCATCTCATGAGGCCTTGCCACACAGAGTGTCTCTGCCCCTTGCAACCCAATAGAGCCCACACGAGCAGTCAGGAACCAACTATAGAATCTCACCCCTAAAAGAAACATCAGGGGGTGGCTACTCCACACTCCTCTTTTCATGGATCAGAAAACTGCGGTTCAAAATGGTAAGGATCCTGGCCAAAGCCATGGGGCTATCCTAGACCCCAACCCTTGACCCTTGATCTAGATTCTTCTGCCTTGTCTCCAGTTGGGAGGGGCCTCAGAGCAGCTGGTGAGGAGATGTTACACCAGCACTTAAGGCTCGGGCCTGGCCCCTCATAAAGGAGATGGCCACCCCAGTCTGTTAATCTACTGACAATTCTTTGCTGGAAACCTACAGTAACCAGCACCGCCCAGAAGTGAATAAAGATACTGGTCGTGGTCTCTTGCGTGTGCAAGGTGCTTTGAACCTGTATTCCCCAGAGACATTTCCTTAGGCTCGGGCCCCTAGAAGCAGAGCCTGAGGCAAGGATTCCATCCAAGGGGAACAGGTGTTATTGTGAAGTGCTCTCTGAAGAAAGGGGAGTGGGAAGCAGGATTGGGTGGGGAGAAGAGCCAGTGATGTGGTCTCAGCTGGAAACTAGCATCATCGGATCCCTCAGGACCACACTTCAGAGTTGGCCCCCCTGTGGGGGTTGGCGAGGGGCAGCCCCACAGGCGACCCAGCTATGAACCACTAGCCGCCCACACTCACAAGAGCTTGGAAAAGGGATCTGAAATGGCACCAGCCGCACCCGGGGCAGACGTCCTCTCACTTGGGCATCATCACAAAAAGGAAATTGAGGCCTTGCCACGTTTGGAAGGGGCTCGTATGGAGGGAGGGGGAAGATGGGGAGCGGTATACAGACCAGGTAGAGGAATCGCTCTGGGTGAACCACCTGCTTCCTCACCCAGGACTGGCCACTTTCTGGGCCTTTCTCTCCTGCCAAAACATTTGAATAAAGCCAGGCTGGGCAGGCCAGGTCAGCATAGGTGCTTGCTGCTGGTGTGCACGCCAGGCCTCACACGTGGTGGGGGCGGTCAGGCAGGGGCCCTGGACCCTGGTGGAGACAGCATCTTGCCTCCACACCCACAAGCCTGCCTCAGAGGTATGCCACGTCTCAATCTCCTCTTAAAAAAAAAAATAAGTTTATTTATTTTGAGAGAGAGGTAGAGAGCAAGCGGGTGAGGGGCAGAGAGAGAGGGAGAGAGAATCCCAAGCAGGCTCTGCAGCTGTCAGCACAGAGCCCAACACAGGGCTCGAACTCACACACCGTGAGATCACGACCTGAGCCGAAACCAAGAGTCGGACACGTAACCGACTAAGCCTCCCAGGTGCCCCTCAGTCTCCTCCTTTTGACAGAGGGTTGATGGCATGTCTGAGTCAGAGGCCCACCTCAGAGAGGCGGGCAAGTGACAGTGCAGAGCACCTGTGTCTACACACGCAACTGCCTGGGGATCCTACTGAAATGCAGTTTCTGACTCAGATTCTGAAGCGGGGCTGCGATTTTGCATTCATAACAAGCCCCCAGGTGACTTGATGTCGCCGGTCAGTAACAGGGTGTCGGTCTGCCCACCTGGAACCTACTCACCGCCTCTCCCTCTGGTTGTCCCCTGGTGAACCAACCACTCCTTCACCTGCCCACAGACCCGGGCTCCAGGGGGGCTGACCCCTCCGCGGCACTGTGTGCCCCGGGGCCTGGCCATTCAGATCGCTGCCCTCCGCCGCCCCATCAGCCCTGCAACTGGTTCGGACCTTTGGGGGAGAAACCTGGCCTCGGCCGACAGAGGGCTTCTTCCCGGCCTGGGTGCGAGCTGGGGAGGCAGCCCCCAGGAGGGAGGGCAGAGCCCAGGACAGGCTGGGTCCCGACTATCACCCTCAAGTCACTGCATTTCTGTCCCCTGAGTCCGCAGTTCCCCATGTAGGCATTAGTCAATTTGAGTCCAACAAGAGTCCTGCCGGATCCACCCCCAACAAACCCAGGTTCCACGGTTCCTGTCCTTGAGTTACTGGCACTCAGGACCTCCCTTGGCTGATAGATGCCATCGATGCGGCCCCAAATCTGTCAAGAAGAGGAGGACACAGAAAGAAGGTGCTGGGGAGAGCCTGGGCTGTGATCAGGGCCGGCGCCTTGGCAACAACAGGACTGTCACAGCTAAGCAGACTAAGCTCAGGAAAGACACGCGGCTGGCCAAGGCCCCCAGGTGATGGGGATCACCGCGCAGGCTCTCAGCAGGTCTCACTCTCAGCAGGTCTCACTCTCAGCAGTTCTGGACTCACTCTCAGCTGAGCAAACAGTCGAGGCTGCTTGAAGGGGCCCCAATATCCGTTACTCAAATCCAAATAGCAGTCATCATCCAGAGTGCAGGGGAGGGGGGAACTAAACTATTCACTGCTGTGGTTTTGAGCTCTGCTTGCTATAGCCTTGACAAACCATAGCACACAGCTCCTCGAGACACGAGGGGCGCAGAGATAGAGCCCTTCGCCCTGCTCCCGGCGGAGCCCCAAATGACCACAGCTCACGCCAGCTGATGTCGAGAGAACATTTATTCCACTTGGTCAGCTCCGGCAGGTATCGGTGACCGACAGAAATATCCAGCCTGGACGACCATTGACACGCAATCCCGCGTAGCCATGGGGGCGTCCCTCCTGTCCCACTGGCCCAAGTAGGGGAGGACCTGAGGTCTCCTACAGTCATTAGTGCCCCAGGGGAGCCAGCTCACAGCTCAGTGAAACGAACCCACAACCCACGTGTGAACTCACCCGCCACCTCCCACCACCAGCCACCCTCCAGCCTCCAGCACTTGACCCATCAGCCAGTAGACAAGTATTTCCTGAGTGTTATGAGCCCAGCCCTGTGCTGGACCCTGTTGGGGTTCAAGAGGAAATGGCACGTCCCTTGCCCTCAGGGAGCGCACAGTCTAGCTGGAGACTCAACACACACACACACACACACACACACACACACATACGCACGTGCGCACGCATGGAAAGCCAGAGTGCAAGGCGGCATGTGCCCCCGAGGGTGAGACGGAGTTAACACAGGGACCGTTCAGAGAAAGAGGATGGAGGTCCTGGTGGAGAAGTGGGTTTGGGGAGGACGGGGGAGGGGCGCATTTCACAGCAATACCAGGGAAGGCAGAGGCCGCAACAGCGCATGAGGGCTGCGTGGTTAGACTGGAGGGAGGTGAGCTGACGATCGGCAGGGAGGCTCCCTCCCTGAGGCTCCCTCCAGGCAGGCCAAGGATCAGAGCAAATGGAAGCTTCTGGAGTGCAGAACGCCTCCTGTTTCTCTGATCTCCCCCAGCACGGTTTGTTATTCCAGGACAAGGTGTGCGGCAGATTTGCAGCAGGCTGCAAGGGAGACGGGACAGGCAAGATCCCAGGGCAGGAGCTGGGGAGGGGGGCCTCCAGACAACCCTGACCAAAGCCCAGCTGGGCCCTAGGACCTCCCACCAGAACGCTCCACAGCGCCCCCCACAACTCCCATTGCTGGGATTTGATCTAAATCCATGGCTCCAGGCCTCTCCCCACCCCCAAGGGTTTCACTAAGTAGAACTGCATCTGGAGGTCATTGAAACCCCAGCCCAGCCCTAATCGGCCACACCTCTTCAGATGAGTGGTTCGTTCTGGGGAGGCCAGTGAGCTCCAGGCCAACCCGCTCAGGGTGGAAACAGAAGTCCTCTCCCTGCTGGTGGTCCAGCCTCTGCCCCTCCACATCCGTGCACGGACCTCGGGAAAGCTCCTTGGCCCCAGAGCTGGCGGGCACCAGGAGCCAAGCTCCGTCTGCCCCCTCAGCCTTCCCCACATCAGGCCTGGCTAAACACCTGGTGTGGCAGAGGCTTGGCTGCTGGGAAGCAGGATCCCTCCCCCCGGGTGGACCCAAGGTCACGCACACCCTACACCATGGAACTCCCTGCTTTCCCCGCCACTTTCATGGTGAGATCAGACAGAGCCCGGGCCAGGGATCCTGGGCATGGTGAAACCCAGCAGCCAGAGCAAGCACCCCAAATCAGAGAAGAGCGAACCCAGCCCAGAGAGCCTCCAGCAACGTCTGTGGAAGGGAAGAGAGGTTCCAGGAGCCTGAGGCCCCGTGAGGCCTGGGAGGAGAGCGACTAAAAGGGTCCCCTCCTCAGAATTCTTTATTCCTGAGTGAGGGAAGGAAGTTCAGCAGGGGGAGGGAGAAATGCTACTTGTGGGGTGGCCCTGACCCAGGGATCTATCGTAGGTAAGGAAAGAGTGGCAGGTTCTGTCCTGGGGCTGAGATTCTCAGCCAGGAGTCCAGGAGCTCTGGCATTGTTTGCAGATTCTCGTGTCTCCGTGAGTACGCGTTTTCCTGGGGAGAAGGTTCATATCGTTTGCTAGATTTCCCAAGGGTTTCACACCCCCAAAGTCTTAAGAACCATTGCTCTGAAAGGAAAGTGGAGCCTTGCAAGTATGGTTCACACCTGGGGGAAAGGCTTCGCCTCTAGAGCCAGGCCTCCTGCTGACTTTGCTGTGTTCTCTTGGGCCAGTTACTTGCTGTCTCTGATGGGCCAGGCAGGCGCAGAGAAGCTGGCTCTCCACACAGGCACTGTTCCTGCTGCCACATGAGAGTGGAAGTCTGTGGCCAGGCAGCCAGGACGAGCTCTTCTCTGGCCATGACTCCCAACTGGTTCGGGGAGTTTTTCCACCGGGGCACAGAACCGGCCTCCAATTCCAGGCTGCGTCAGTCCCCTCTGCAGGGCACCTCCCGAGGTAGGTCTTCTTAGGGGGACATGTCCTCATGCCGGTGGGCAGGGCCCCAGAGGGCCCCATTCCTAGACTCTGTGCCCAGATGTGCCTCACACACTTCCCAGAGGTCCTGCCCACTCCACATCTGTTCATGGAGACAAAGAGATGAGGGTCAGGTCTGGGGCTCTGACACGGCCCTGCCCAGCCACCCCTCAGTCACCTCTCTGGGGCTAGGCGGGAGGAGTCCGTGGGGCCACCCTGCACTTGTCCAAGGCTTTCAGCCAGTCCTTTTAGCCCCCTACGGAGCACTCCAGGATTATCAATCCCATGAACCCCTGAGACAACTTGGGGTTGGGGCATGTGGGCTCCAGATGTCCCAGGTCCCAGATTAATCTCTTCATCTCTGCCACTAAATACTAGTCCACACTGCAGCAGCCACCTGGTGGCAGGCCAAGGGCCACTGATGTCCAAGGAGCCACAAACTCTAAGGAAGGGCAGAGGGCAGGGACAGGTCTCCAGCACCTAGCAAGGTGGTGGCACAGGCTGGGCACAGAGCAAGGGCTCTGTGAGTGCAGGTCCCCTCTGACGCCCCCAGCTCCCTTCCTCCCAACCTGCTACTGTGGATGCCAAGACCCCCTCGGGCACCCAGGGGCGCCCCTGCCCAGGATCCTACCACGTGGGATCTTGTCACATCCCCACAACCTCCACACTCCATTTTCCCGCTAGTAAGAGCTTCTCTTGTGGGCAGTGAAATAGAGATGAAGGGTCTTGGGAGCCAGGCTTGCACTGTGACACCACAGTACTAAGTACTAAGTGAGTACTAAGTGAGATTTGGGGCAAGCTTGGGTGAGCCTGTTTGTTCACCTGCCAAATGGCTGAAGAAGCCTGTGCTTCAGAGCACCAACTTGGAATCAGGAGCCTGGGAGACAGTCCTGGCTCTCCCCCTTGGTCAAGCCTCTTAGCTAGGGGCCTCATTTTCTCTTGCCCAGATGACCCCACAATGCTGGAGGCTCCTGCTCACCCCACTTTGACCTGTCCTCACAGTGCTTGCATTACCCCTTGAACTGTATGTCTGAGATCACCACGCTCTACTCATTAAACATCTTGGTGTCCTCTCTTTATGACCACAAAGTCCTTTGTGGGGCACATATGGGCCTCCTCTATCTGACCCCCACCTCGGAAACCCCACACACCTTTGCTCTCCTTAGAGAACCTGTATTCATCCCCGGGACCCAGTTCAAGCCATCAAACGCTTTGGGTGACACCAATCACCTCCCCCACCTCCCAGAATACGTTATAGTTTGTCCACTAGGATAGCCTGCATCACCTGTGTGTGTACCAAGTGTCACCCCTCAGATGACAAGGCTTTGTGTCAGTGCCTCCTCCCAAGAGCACAGCACTGTGCGTGGCACACTGGGGTGCTCAATAAATGTTTCCAGACCAGTGCTGTCACCCTCTTTTATCTAGTAATATTGACTACAATCCTCACAATATCCCAGGGAGAAGTCCCTCTTAAACACAACTTAAACAGATGAACAAACTGAGTCATAAAGTGCAATGATTTCTCAAGTACACCAGATAGTAAGTGTTGGAGTCAGGAGACCTTGGGTGTGGAGGGGGTAGGGGGTGGGTGGGTCTGGGGACTGTGGAGAGAGGCCCTCTCCAGGTGACTTTCAACTCTGACATTCTGGGAAAGAAGATCTAGTAAGAAGCTTGTCATACACCCAGAGCCCAGTTCACCCCACCTTCCCTGCCTGCCCCTGACCCCAACCCCTGCCCAGGCCTGAGAGGGGATCGGGCCAAACCTTAGGTCTCACCTACTCTAGGCCGGGTGAGCCAGAGGAGGAAAACCAATGCAGGGGCCCAAAGCAGCTGTGGACGACCAGCCGTAGGGTGGAGAAGACTCGGAAAGAGGCGGCCCAAGCGGAGCAGCGGCCCACTCCTTCAAGACCCCAAGCCAGCCCTCCCCGTCTCTCAGGATCAAATCCAGAACGGGGGCCGCAGCCCAGCGCCATCTCCTGGAGTCACGGACGCGGCTCTGGGGCAGGAAACCGGCGGCGGCAGGCCTGGCGCGCATCATAGCACGCGGCCTAAATGGGCCGCCTGGCCCTCGGGCCCGTGGCCGTGGCTGCGCTGGTGGGTCTTGAGCGAGCCCTCGCGCGCGAAGCTCTTGCCGCATCGGGCACAGAAGTAGGGCCGACGCTCCCCGAACACGCCGGGGCGGCGCGGGTGCGGTGCGGGCATGCGCGCGTGGGTGCGCTGGTGGTTGAGCAGGAAGCGCGGCTCGCGGAAGCAGCGGCCGCACTGCGCGCACTGGTGCGGCTTCTCGCCGCTGTGGATGCGCTGGTGCGTGAGCAGGTTCTGCTTGAGGCTGAAGCAGCGGCCACACTCCGGGCAGGGGAAGGGCCGTTCGCCGGTGTGCGTGCGCTGGTGCACCTCCAGGTTGTGCTTGACGCTGAAGGCCTTGCCGCACTCGGGACACACGAAGGCGGCCGCGCGGCCCACCCCAGCGTGTGCCTTCTGGTGGCGCACCAGGCTGGGCTGCTGCGAGAAGGTCTGGCCGCACAGTGGGCAGCGGTGAGGCTGCTCCTCCGCGGGGTGGTGGATGACCAGGCCTCGCTCGTCCCCCAGACCCTCCTCCCCGTCCCCCGCAGGGGACCCGCCCCCCGAGGACGCCAGCTCTGTCATGGGCACTTCCAGCCGCAGTCACCAGTCCCTGGGGAGGCAGAAGCAGAGAGAGGAGTCAGGGGTGGGGGGATCCAAGGATCAGCCGGCCCCCACCCTCAGGGTCACTGGACCTTGAACTGGCTTCCCACAACTTCAGCATCCACCCCTCTACAGTCCTGTTCAAGCCAGCGTTCCCCTGCTGGAAAGCCCTTCTTTCTCCTCTACCCTTTCATCACACCCTGCCCCTCCTTAAAGCCTTTCTCAAGTTCACCTCCTGCTAGAACCTTTCCCTGGCCCCTCCAGCCCCTCCTGAGCCCTACGGCCCAACCTTATGACCCTCAGTCATCACAAAGCCCTGGCCCGGTGATGCCTTAAGGACAGAGCCGCCTCCTTCTTTTATCCCCAACAGGAAGCACCCAACCTGCCACACAAAGTACTGAATAAATCCCAACGGCTGATATCTGGGGGCTTCTAGTCTTACAACTTAGCACCTGCATGTGTCTTATCTCTCCAACCAGCATCTCAAGGAGGGAGGGGATAGGTAGGTGCATCCCCAATCTGGAGGGAGGGATGGGGTCACCGGTGGCTCACAGATATTTTTGAAAAGCATAAAAGAAGAAACAAAACAAAAACCCTGTACACTTGAAAGTAATCTCAATTAAACATTAAAGGCAGCAGCTCTTTGTTTATCAAAATGTGGCATGCCTGCAAAAGGTTTGCAAATCACTGAAAGGGAGGGTGACCTTCCCTGGGGGGCAGGGGGGGGCGGTGCTGGTCTCAGCTTGATTCCTCTTGGCATCCCCAAGACAGGGAAGCTGACCCCGAGGCTCAGCAAACACCCCCAAGTTCGGCTCCATTCCATTCATGCAGGTTCTAAGGATTCTCTTCCCCATAGCACCGTGGTCTCTTAAATTGTTTCCCACTGTCCTCACAGCAACCCCAAGGAAGGAACAGGGCTTATTGAGCCCTACTTTATAGACGGGGTAACGGAGGCACAGTGAGGTCACCTTACTTGCCCAAGGTCGCACAAGGTGAGCTCGGACTAGGCCCTAAGTTTCCTGACTCACTGTCAAAAGCTCTTCTCAATGTGCCAGCTGCTCACCAGCTAAACTCCCCTCAAAATACACACGCATGTACAAGACCACCACCACCACTATCCTGACCACTGCAGAGTTCTAGATCACCCAAAGGGCCACTGCTCCTGTACAACCCTGTCTGCAACCACTCCTCCCACGCCCTGCCCCCCAAATAAAAGCCTAGGGCTCCAGTTCCTGCAGAGCACTGAGGCCTGCCCCAGAGCAGGCTGAGCCGGCACTCCCCTGCGGTCCTCCACCCCCATCAGGGACCTAGACCTCCATGCAGGCCTTCTCTACACTTCCAGATCTCACTGTTCACTACAACCTCAGTCGATCTATCTGCAGAGTGGGATCTCAGAGATCCCCCTTCTTTCTCCCCCTACCCTCAGGCCAGGGTGGAACACACACCCACCCTGGAGAAGGGGACCAGTACTACTTGCATTGGACCCCACCCACGAGGCTCTCAGCCCGCCAGCTGCACTGACATTTGCAAAGACAGACCATCACGGTCCCCTCGGCCAATCTCAGCCTGGCCTTGTCCCTGGACAGCCTCCTCGCTCTCCCCGGCATGTATCTCCGACCAAGGACCCCACTACGGAGAGGGTCTAAAGCCACGGCCCCCTCTTCTCCCCCAAGTTCCTCCATCCCCTCCCGCACTCACAGCCCAGGCTGCGCCCCTGCTCCTCCGGTCTCCAGCAGTGGCTCTCTCCTCTAGAGTCTGCGCTGCCCAGCGCAAATACGGTAACTCTCCCGCAGCGACTCCCGCGCCCCTTCTCCCTCGCCCCCATAAAGACGGCCAGCCTCCCGCACCGCCCTCCTTATCAAACTGCTGCATTAATCAAAAGAGCTGACCCCACCCACCCGACCTCCGCACCCACAACCGGGCTGACTCCCGGGGCCAGAGCGACCCAGGAGAAATATGGGAAACTCTGCGTCGCAGCCTCGCCCCCACGAAAAGACGTAGGCCTCCCACCCTGCTGCCGCAACCCACCCCACGTCGCTGCAAGGCCCGGCCTCCTCGGGCCACGGATGCGACCCACCCCCACCCCCAGCTCCCGCGGCGCCCCCCAGGAGAACCACGCGACCCTGGATAAATACGCAATTAAGTCGCGGCGCTCCCCGCTCCCGGAAAGGCTCTGCGCGGCTCCCGGCAAATACGGTAGCGCGCCCGCAGTGACCCGCCCCCAAGGGTCCGGCACTGGCCTCGATAAATACGGTAATCTCCCGCCGCGGCCCCAGCCCCGGCGGCCCGGGACTCACGTGGCGCCGCCTCCCGAGCCCTCCGTCTCCGCCGCAGCGCCGCAGTCGCCAGCGTCGCCGCAGCCGCACAGCAGCCCCGTGAGGCTGGGAGGTCTAACTCGCCAACGACCTGGCTGGCGGAAAAAGGAGGGCTGCAAGCGCTGCGCCCGCGCCTGCAGGAGAGGGAAGCCGACGGGAGCCGCTTCGGGAGCCGGAAGCCCCGCCGGGCGGGTCACCCCAACTTCCCCGGCCCCCCCCCGCCCCCGGCCTCGGCCATTCCCATCGCCGGATCCCCCCGAGGCCCCAGTCCAGCAGCAAGAGCCTCATCCCCATCTCCGTCATCCTAAAACAGCGCTACCCAGGCCGGGCCCACGATCTGCCCCCAGGAAGCCAGAAGGGTCTGGGGCGCTGGCGGTTTAAGCCTTTCCTTGCAAGAGAGAGCAGGGGGTGAAGGCAGGAGCCCCTGCTGCGCAGCCTCTCTGCGCGGGGTGTCTGGGAGACAGCCATCGAAGGGGCGGAATCAGAGCTGCCCCAGCTGACGGGGTTGCGAAAGCCTCCCCCTACTCTGTGGCCCGGTTTATGCCACCAGGACGGCTGGCAGCAAGGAAGAAGTGATACCCCTACTGTCCCCACCTCCTCAGAATTGGTCTCATTCCGATCTGACCAAAGATATCCCATAAAAGGTATCCCGGAGAGGCCTGGACTTCAGCTCAGGTCATGCTCTCAAGGTTCTGAGTTGGAGCCCCACACTGGGCTCTCTGCTGTCGGCGCAGAGCCCCGCCTAGGCTCCTCTGCTCCCCTCTCTCTGCCCCTCCCCTGCTTGCATGCTCTCAAAAATGAATAAACATTAAAAAAAAAAAAAAAAAAAAGATAGGGGAGCCTGGGTGGCTCAGTCGGTTGAGCTTCCGGCTTCGACTCAGGTCACGATCTCCCGGTTTTTGAGTTCGAGCCCCGCGTCGGGCTCTGTGCTGACAGCTCAGAGCCTGGAGCCTGTTTCAGATTCTGTGTCTCCCTCTCTCTCTGCTCCTCCCCTGCTTGTTCTCTCTCTCTCTCTCTCTCTCTCTCTCTCTCTCTCTCTCTCTCTCTCTCAAAAATAAATACACATTAAAAAGAAATTAAAAAAAAAAGATATCCCGTAAAAGAGCCACCTATCACACCCCTTTAGACAGGCCTGGGCTGAATTCCAGCTTTCAACTGTCCTTCAATAATAATACCCCTTACCTATACATTACTGTTCTTTTTACAAAGCCTTTTCCCATTTATTATCTCGTGGGAGCCTTCCAATAACCATGTGCCGTGTATGTTACACAAGTATCATTATCCTATTTTATAGATGGGAAAATAAAATAAAATTGAAATACAGAGAGCTTCCCTGGAGACCCAACGCTCTAAGCGGCCGAGCCCAGATGGGAAGACAGGGCCACCACCCAGCTCACTGTCCCCTGCACCACCCTGGTACCAAACCCCAAACAGAAACAGGGTGTGATGATCGTGATTGGAAATAATCTTGTCCAGAGTGAGAAAGTGCCTCAGAATTCACATCTCATAGATCAAGAAACTGAGGCCGGAAGGGAAAGCGATTTTAAGTTAAAAGTGCTAAGAGGAACATCAAGTAGCCTTTTTCTCTGTAACCCCCGGTAGCTGCCAGCTGGGGCCCGGGCAGAGCTCCTTACAACAGATGGTGGATGTGACAGCTGGGGTGGCGCCATCCCTGAGGAGGGGCTGTGGGAGACACAGGCCTCCCAGCCCCGTGAGGTCGCCCCTGCCACTCCACCCTCAAAACCTGGGAATCGTAGAATTCCGGGGGGGGGGGGGGAGGGTAGCTGGAAATAAACTCAATCCCTTATTCTCAACACCAGACCTGAAGATCAGGCCTGCCTGCTTTCACATCCCGCTCTGTGGACCAGTGAGTGCATCCCAGCAGGTCCATCCTGCCACCCTCAGCCTCTCGAGGACCCACCCCGACCCCACCCCCTCCGTGCTGCTTTTGTAGCAACTCACTGAAGTATGCGGGACTTCATGAGTTAGACATCCCAAGGACGTTGGTATTTAAAATAGAAGCAACAGGGAGGGAATTCTGGGAAGCCAAAAGAAATGAATCCACCAGGATAGATGTGCCCATGGCATTGACAAAAGGACCCCTTAACCACTGATAACTGACACCCACGCTCTACCCAGGGGCTGGCGCTTTGCTGGGGGGGGGGGGGGGGGGAGAACAGCCACACCCCCCCAGCTCTCCGGCTCCCTTTGCAAAAGTTGTCGCCTGCCAGGGCAACCAGCTTTCATCTCTTCTGCAGGCTACAGGACAAATGGGGACACTTGGTAAATGACCAGGTTTCTCAAAAGCAGCAACAACACTATACCTGAGGATGTCACCCATATTTTTAGCAGCACGTTCTAAGTAAGCTGTGCCAAAACGGAAAGGACAGGAAAGGCACACGGTGGGGGGATGGGCGTAGGAGGGAGACGATGCCACCTAACACCCACCTTGTCAGTGCCAAGGGCCAGGGGATCCCGGAGGCCTCCACTCTCTGCTCTGCCAACGTGTGATTTCTGCTGAGTCACCTCATTTCTCTGGTTTCATACACATGCAACCTCCCCCCCCCCCAACAGACACCCCTCCCTCACCATTCTCATGTGCCGCGGCGAACACAAGAGAAAGGAGATGTGGAGACATTTTGCAGAGGAAGCCATGCCTCTTTACACAGGCAGGGCTAGTGGCCGGCACGGCAATCACCGCGGCTCCACCAGGCTCTTGTGACAGCCGGACACTGGACCCTAACAAAAGCCTAGGCTGCTCGCAGCCAAAGTGTCCCCGAGAACCGCAGGCTTGTGGCCCCCCGCTGTGAGTAGAGCCCTGCCCGGGGCCCTCCCCCTCGCCCGGGGCTTACTAGGTGGACAATCACCCCCGCTTGCTCCTGCAGTACCCGCGGGGCCTTCCTCCAGCTCTCCTGCTCTGGGCTCGGTCCCCAGGGCTTTCCTGCTCAGCTGGGCAACCACTTCCCCCCCCTCACTAGCTCCTCCCATCTCCCCCAAATTGGACAGCGGTCACTAACATCCCCTTCCAAAGCACCTTGTGCTGACTTCCAGTTGGGATTTAGCACACCTTTGTGTTCCCACCAGGCTGTGAGCCTCAAAGGGCAGGGACCATGTTTTTGGCATCTCTGCATCCCAAGCGCCCAGCATATAATAGCTCCTCAGTCAATCTCTGTTGAATGAATGAATCTGGGTCTGCAAGCTCCATCTGGGAGCGTGGAGACAAGAGATGCCCCCCCCCCCAGCTAGCCAGTGTGCTGATGTCTTGTAAGGAATTGGGGGGGGGGGGCGGGGTTGCAGGGAAGGCTACGGCCCCAGCATTGGGGGCTGGGAGACCCCGCCGACCCCCGTTCGGAGATGTGGGGCTGTGGGTGCGCGGTGTCACCTGCACCCAAAGTTTCTCTTTCCTTGACACTAAAACCCAAGATGTGACCTATGATCAACTCAGCCAAGCCCTTAAACTTGCAGCTGGCCTGCTTAACACAGGTGGCGACTCCCTCCTTACGGGATGGCGCTCTGGGGAAAAGCCCATTCTTCTCTTTCCACAATAAACGTCCACTTGTACAAATGCTGTGCAGGTAGCCACACATGGAGTTTATCAACGTGACGACTGGAGCTGCTATTTATTGAGTGCTTGCTGTGTGCCAGGCACTATACTATATGCTCTCCCACAGGCTATTTGCACGGGGTCCCATAGCATACGTGGGAAAGGCAGAAGTCCGCCCCCGAACTCTCTGACTCTGTCCCCTCCTCCCAACAACAAAGGAAAGCTCTTTCTAGATTTACGCGATGGCAGGGAGAGAGACACAACATTTCTACCCCTTCTCGGGAGGAGCATTACTCCTAGGACTGTACTGTCCAACAGCCACGTGTGGCCATTTAAATCTATTAAAATAAAACGACATTTTAAATGCTGCTTCTCAGCCTCACAAGCCACATTTTAAGTAGCCAGTAGCCACAGGTGGCTGGTGGCTAGGGGATCGGACAGCACAGCTATGGCATGTTTTCATCATCACAGGAAGTTCTACCAGATAGCGCACCCCTCCTTCCAGATCTGAGTAACCTAGGAGACACCACTCTCTTTTGAACCCAAAAGACAAGCTCTAGGATACCATTCGTTTCTCTCTCTTCTCTGCCACGATCCAGTAAGAACACTGCCATGTGAGAACACAGTTTCCAGCCGCAACACTCCTCCTCTTGCCAAAAGGTCATTTTTTTGTTTGTTTTGCCAGACGACTTGATAAAAGGAAAACGTCTCAGAAGCATCCCCCACACCCACCAGGAGCTGTCTACCAAGTCCCTGCTGGTCCCGCGGCCTCCCTGTGGGTGCACCTGCTAAGAGGGTTTCCAGCCTATTCTCCCTGGGGCACCTCCCTGGGGCTGGGCAGCAGGAAGCCAAACCCTCCTGAGGAGGCTGCCCCCCTGCCGGCTGACTCCTGACTGGGAGCTTATGTTGCTTGCCAAAGAACCACCATTTTCCAAGCTCCGGGGTCATTTTTCTTAGCTCCCAGCCTGCTTCTAACACGAGGATGATGCGGGCACTTCCGGAAACCCCAGCTCCACCAAGCTCATCTGGCCCGTTGGAAGCTTGACTGCGGGGTCCCTGCCGCAGACCTGCACTTACCTGGATGTGGACAGGAGTCTTTTAAGATCCTGACTGGCTGGTGGTTGTTTTCTGTTCCCCCGTGGAACTCTTTTCTCTCCGCATGCTCTAGAGTATTCGGGAGTGTAAGCCACTAGGATAGACCTGACCTCCTTCCTTGTCTGATTTTATGACATGACGTTTCCTGAGTATTCCCTGGCCTAGTTTTATTCTTCCAAAATGAGCGGGGAATGAATATGGAAATTGACGATCCAGGCCACCCTGGGAGAAGCCTGGGGTCGGGACAGTGGAAGGGGCTTGGCTAACAGGAGGCCTGGCACCTGCCCTTAGTTCGTAACTTGAAACGCGACCTGGCGGACAAGTCCCTCTGCAACATCCCGCTTTCCCGGATCACTGCCCTGCCACGGTCACCGACCCACAGCGAGGCTAAGTGACACAATGAACAAGGAAGCTTTAGTAAGGGGGCTGGGGGCTGCTCTTCAAGAGCTGGCCGTACAGATTGTTCTGAGCTACGTGTGTACCAGTGATTTTCCACGAAGGTTCATGAACTCAAGGAGAGGGGCCTTGACTGCTATTGGCTGAATTGCGTCCGCCTCCAAACTCACATATCGAAGCCCTGACCCGCCCCCCAGGTGGTGGCATTCAGAGACGGGTCCTTTGGGAGGCAGTTGGGTTTCAGTGAGGTTGTGAGACTGGGGTCTTCCTGATGAGATTAGCGTCCTTGTGAGAAAAGGAAGAGACGCACCCCTGTCCCCACCGTGTGAGGACACAGAGAGAAGGTGGTTGTCTACAAGCCAGGAAGCGGGCCCTCACCAGGAACTAAATCTTCCAGCCCCTTGATCTTGGACTCCCAGCCTCCAGACCGTGAGCAAATACACGTTCGTTGTTTCAGCCCCCGGCCCGTGGCACTCTGTTGTGGTGGCCCACAGCGTCACTCCAGTTTGGCACAGCGCCTGGCACACAGTAGGCTTGTTTAGTGAACCGATGTTTGCCCTCCCCTGACTTGGTCCATGGGGCAAGCATCGCAGTACCTCTCTGCTCTAATGGCACCCTGTCCCCCTTGTGACCCAAAGCACTCACTTGTGAGGACCGGTCACCTCGGGTTAGTGAACGGACAGCCTCATGAATGTGCACGGGGAAGAAAGCTGCAATTAGACCTCGTTAACCCCTAGCAACACAGCTGTTTGATAGACTTGGCCATCAAACACAGGCCTTTGTGGACAACGGCCCGTTCTATTGTACAGAAACTCCCATCTGACTGAGGCCTTCACCGTCTGCCTGCACTGCCCCTCAGGCACCTGATTTGACAGGGCTCCGGGGTCTCACAGGCTGCTGTCCTTCCCGACAGCAGCCTTCTAATGCAGGAATGGTACTCTGGGACGCCTTCCTGGAGGAGGTGGGCTTTGCTGGAGTTGGCCTCAGGATTTGCTGAGTGGCAAAGTGGCTAAGTGGCTAAGTGGCAAAGCAGATGACTCCCGAACTTTCCCCGTGTTTCAAGTAGGTGTTGCTGAGATCCCGGGCCCTTGGCCTCCCTGAGCAGGGCAGCCTGGGACAGGAATTGCAGGAGGGGGCAGGCATTACAAGGGAGGTAGGGCAGCGCCTAGAGCGCCTAGAAGAACCTGCTGGGCTGAGAGCCCAACTCTCACATCCGTGCCAACAACCGGGCCCAGCTCGCCCAGTGGGAGATTCCACACAGCAGCGTTCGCAATGGAAGACCTGGACCAGTTGGGCAGCCCGGCTGAGCGCTGACCGTTACTGGTGCCCCCGTTAACCCAAGTAAACCCCGTCGCCTCCACAGGTCTTCCCATGATGCTACAATAATCAGAGCTCCTGCCGGGTGAGGGGATTCAACAGAACCTGAGAACGTGGTGGCCAGAAGCCGGGCTAAATCCGGCAGCTCCTGGAAAACAGGTAGCACTTCCTCGAGGTCAGAGAAACCGGCGGGCCCCTGGGACACAGGCAGGCACAGTCCGTCCTCCTACAGAATGCTAGGGTCGCCTCTTTTTCCTCCCACCTCCCAGCTCTCCAGCCCTAGTGCCCCAACACCCACCCTCCCCTCCGGAGGCCCAGCCTGGAGCCCCGCATCCTTGTTTTGGAAGGGACCCCTGGGGACCAGAAGTAGAGGAGGGCATGTGGGAAGATACCAAATGGCTTGGAGAGGGTAGGAGAGTACTGCCCCCCACCCCCAGCCAGAACCAGGCATGGGGAGCTGCTACGCTCAAGGTCGAGCTCCCTGTCCCGGTCCTGGGGGCAAATGGATGCCTCAGAGCACACACAGACCTAGAGTTCCGAAAGGGCAGCTTACAAAGGACAGTGAGACCACGTGAGACAGTCCATCCTTCATTTTTTTTTTTCTCTTCTGCAACACTGACATTGAGAAGGATCCAAGTCAGTGACGGCCACTGGGAGCGCCACACGAGGGCTTCTTTTCCTGCTGTGGGCCCCTCCCCAAGCTACTGAACCTCAGCTGCCACCCACCCCTCTCGTGCCAGTCCGGCCACCACACCCACACCAGTCCCAACGTCCAGCCCGCTGTGGCAGCACCCTGGGCTTTGGGGCACTCAGGGTCGAGAAGGACCGCAGAGCCATTCAGTCCTTCCAAACATGTGCACGGAATGGCCATTAAGTGCCAGGATGTGGACTTGACATTGCGACTGTGCTTGACCCTCCTCAGCCGCGACTGCTTGGCTTCTGTCCTTGCTATGCCAGCGCGTCTGTTAAAACTGCGCGCACTAGACTGGCCTCTGGCCGTCCGGCAGCCTGCATGGGACAATCAGTCCAGCCCTGGGCCATTCCCCACCTCCCTCCCACCTCCGAGGGACAGACGGACACATCCGGCCTCCTGAGTGAGGAATGCTTCGTCTTACGTCCTCCCTGAGCCCACACTGGGACCTCTACCTGCCCCCTTTGGGATGCTACTGGAATTCTGTTCTCTAGCCTTCGGAGCCTGGAGGAAATCGCCTTTTGACCGGGGTTTACCCCCTGGGGTCGTAGGAGCCACCATTCCTGGCCACGCGCACCCCCACAGACATCCCCTCCCGCCCCCACGAGTCCGCGTGGGTCCGAGGCGCACTAAAGCGCCTGGTCCTTGGCGCTGGGGGTGGGCGCCAGGGCCCCCCGGTGCACGCGCTGGTGCTTGAGCAGGTGCTGCTTCTGGCTGAAGCCGCGGCCGCACGCGGCGCACAGGTAGGGCCGCTCGCCCGTGTGGTGGCGCCGGTGCCGCGTCAGGTTGGGCTTCTGGCTGAAGCGGCGGCCGCACTCCGGGCACGGGTAGGGCCGCTCGCCCGTGTGGATGCGCTGGTGGATGGTGAGCGCCGACCACCACGAGAAGCTCTTCCCGCACTCGTTGCAGATGAACTGGCGGGGCTCGCCCGGCCCGGCCAGGCCCGCCCGCGCCCGGCCCCACGGCGCGCCGCCCGGGCCCCGGGCCGCCTGGGGGCCGCGCGGCGGCGCCGTCAGCCCCGGGGGCGCCTCGGCCTGCGGCTCGCCGCGCACGGCGGGCCCGGGGCGCGGCGGCGCGGCGGCGGCGGGGGCGGCGTGCGCGCGCTGGTGGGCGCGCAGGGCCGCGCGGCTGGGGCAGCTCTGGCCGCAGCTGGGGCAGCGCGCCGCCTGGGCGCCGGGCAGGTGCGTGCGCTGGTGCTTGAGCAGGTGCTGCTTCTGGCGGAAGCTGCGGCCGCAGTGCAGGCAGGGGTGCGGCCGCTCGCCGGTGTGGTTGCGCAGGTGCCGCGTCAGGTTGGGCTTCTGGCTGAAGCGGCGGCCGCACTCGGGGCACGGGTAGGGCCGCTCGCCCGTGTGGATGCGCTGGTGGATGTTCAGGGACGACCACCACGTGAAGCTCTTGCCGCACTCGTTGCAGATGAACTGGCGCGGCTCGCCCGGCCCCGCGGCGGCGACTGCGGCCCGGGCCCCCGCCTGGCGCCACCAGCCCTGGCAGAGCCCCAGCCAGGCCCACTCGGGGCGGCCCCGCGGCGGCCCGGGCCGCAGGCGACAGCCCCTGCGGGCGGCGGCGGCGGCGTCCCGCAGCAACTCCTGCAGCCCCGCGCGGGCGCCCAGGCGGTCCCGGGCGTGCGCGCGCTGGTGGATGCGGAGGCCCACCTGGTGGCGGAAGCAGCGCGCGCACTCGGGGCACGAGTGGGTGGCGGGCCGCGCGTGGGTCTTCTGGTGCTTGAGCAGGTGCTGCTTCTGGCTAAAGCGCCTCGCGCACTCGGGGCAGCAGAAGGGCCGCTCGCCCGTGTGGTGGCGCTGGTGGCGCGCCAGGTTGGGCTTCTGGCTGAAGCTCTTGCCGCACTTGCCGCACAGGTACGGCTTCTCCCCGGTGTGGGTGCGCTGGTGGATCTTCAGGGACGACCACCAGCTGAACCTCTTCCCGCAGTCCAGGCACACGAAGTGACCCTCGCCGGCAGAGAGAGCCCGGCCCGCCGGCCCCCCGGCCCGCTCAGGCGGAGGGGCCCATCTTGGACCCCCAGGCTCCTCCTGTCCCCCCAGGGCCCGAGGCTTCCCCACGGTCTGGCAAGGCGGGAGGCCCCGATGCTGCTGGAAAATGTTTTCCTTATCCTTCTCGGAGAGCACGGCCTGCGGCATCAGCGTCTGCAGCAGCCACTCGGGCTTCTCTTGCTTGATCTTCATCACCGGCCCATCTCCTGCCGGGGACAGAGAGAGAGTGGACGCGGAGGGTCACTCACTGCTCGTGGGGTGGAGGGCAAGAAGTGCCAGGAAGGCAGAGCAAAGGCAACGGGGCAGGAAGGAGGAGTGCAGAAGGCAGCTTTTAGGAGGAAGTAAGGGGGTCTAAAGAAGAGAGCAGGGACGGTAGAAAGGCAGTAAGATAAAGGCAGGTCGGGGTGCCGGGAAGGGCAAAGAAGAAAAGGACAAGAAAGGAAGAGGCTGATGCCCCGCCTTCTCTGCCCTGAGGCCCTGAGATGCAGGGAAGGTTAAAGAAACCAAGCCAATGACCCCTCCCACCAAGCAGAAAACGGCCAAGCTTCCAAAGCATCTCATTCTTTTTTTTTTTTAATGTTTATTTTTATTTTGAGAAAGACAGAGACAGAGAGAGTGCAAACAGGGGAGGGGCAGTGAGAGGGGGAGAGAGAGAATCCCAGGCAGGCTCCGCACTGTCGCCGTCAGCCCAGAGCCCAGTGTGGGGCTCAGTCTCACGAACCATGAGATCATGACCCGAGCTGAAATCAAGAGTCGGACCCTCAACCGACCCAGCCACCGGCATCTCATTCTTTTTCTAAGAGGATCCATGTGCCGGGAGCTTGCAAAGTGAGCGCACACCCGGCCCCTCAGTGTTTGGGGGGCCGAAGCTCCACTCCACTGCCAGGCTCTCCAAGGCAGCCGCCCCGGTGCCTGAGCACCTCACCTTCTTGGACCTTGGCTGTTCGGGAACTTCACCCTGTCTCCAACAAAACAAGAACAAGAAAGTAGGCCAGAAAGGTCTAAGCACCCAGAATAGGTGCTGCGCCGTCCTGACTAAACCCAGGCTGCTTTACTCCCCACGCAGCGCCGTGCGCTCAGGTCTACAGGGTGTGTGTTCCCCTGCTCGTGGACATAAGCCGTGATGGAAAAGGTCTGCTACAGACACTAAATACAGACTGTGTGATTCCACTTAGATGAAATTCAAGAGCTGGCAAAACTAATCAGTGAGTTAGAAGTCAGGATAACGGCCCGCCTATGGACAGTGTTGTGACTGGAAGGGGGCCTGAGGGGCCTTCCGGTGTCCTGGCAGCGTTCTCTTTGTCAATCTGGGTGCTGGCTTCATGAACATGTTCACTTTATAAGAATTTATAGAATTTGTGATCTGTGCCTTTTGCTGTGTTATACCTCAACAAAAAGTTTACATTCAATAAAAAAGCAGGTGAAATTGGGGCGCCTGGGTGGCTCAGTTGGTGAAGCGTCCAACTTTCGCTCAGGTCATGATCTCTCAGTTCGTGAGTTCGAGCCCCACATGGGGCTCTCTGCTGTCAGCACAGAGCCGGCTTCAGATCCTCTGTCCCCCTCTCTCTCTGCCCCTGCCTCTCTCTTTCTCTCTCTCTCTAAAATAAATAAACTGGAAAAAAAAAAAAGTAGATGAAATAAAACAGTTGTGAACAAAAGAAGAGAAACTCTAAATAAGTTCCAATATAAAAAAAAAAAAAACAATAAAGTAAACCCAAGGAAGTAGGAAGTAGGGATTAATAAAGATAAAAGCAGAGATTATAGGATAAAGGGAACATAGAGATATAAAAAGGAGTCTAAAAATCCTAATGCATAAATGTTGTATCAATTTGAAAAATCTATATAAAAAGGATGATTTTGTGAGACGACATAAATTAACAAAACTAACTCAAGAGGAATTAAAAAAAAGAAAATGCTAAAAGATACAAAAAAGACAGCTAACATTCTACCTCGAAAATGGGTAACAGTCCTCTTAATGATAAAAACAGGTTCTACTAAAACTCCCAGGGAAGGTTTATCCGCAGCATGCATAAACTGTGACAGTGACTAGGAAGGGGAGGGAGCCCCCAGGCTAGCATGGTCCAGTGTCTATAAGACGAGGGCAGAGCAGGCGGGAAACTATAGGTTTAGCATTTGAAAGTAGACACCAAAAACGAACAAGCAAAAATACTAGCGAAGCAAGTTGAGCTGGGATCTTCCCCAGGAAAGCAAAGATGGTTCAACATAGTTCATGACATTGACATTTTAAACGTGAAGAACTTTCTACAATCTCAATACGTAAAAAATGTCCTATGATAAAATTCAACATTATTTCTGGAGGGAGAGAAGGAAGAAGGGCTGGAGGGAGGAGGCTCTTAGCAAACTAGGAATATGAGGAAACTTCCTTAGGTTGACAAAGAAGCTGCACTGAAGGCTGCAGCAAATGTTATAACCAAAGGCAAGAGATCAGAAACCCATTCGAGTGACGAACAAGGTGATGCTCACCGTCACTGCCACCCTTCAACATTGTCCTTGCGGAACTAGCCAAAGCATAAGGGGAAAAAGAAAAATATATATAAATATTGGAGAGGAAAAGCGTCATTGGCTGATAATTATTCACCTAGGATGTGCAAAAGAATCTGACAAAATATTAGAAATAACAGGGTTCGCAAGATTGCCCGATACAAAAACATACAAAAATTCCTTTTTAAAAACGGCAATAAAAGCTATGAAATAACTGGGAATATACCTGATACACATGCAAAGCTTATATAAAGGAGGGGCGCCTGGGCGGCTCAGTCGGTTAAGCGTCCAAGTCTTGATTTCGGCTCAGGTCATGATCTCATGGTTCGTGAGTTCGAGCCCCACGTTGGGGTCTGCACTGACGACTCTCTTGGGAAGCCGCCTGCTTGGGGTTCTCTCTCTCCCATCTCTCTCTGCCCCTACCCCGCTTGCGCACACACACACATTCTCTCAAAAAAATAAACTTAAAACAACCCTTATATGAAGGAAACTATTAAACGTTATTGGAGGGATAAAGAAAAGGTAACGAAAAGGACAGAAACATCATATTCCTAGACGAGGAGGAAGGAAGCTCTTCACTCCAAAACATGTTTAAATTCGGTGTCATCCTGGTGAAGCAAATTACAAAATTTCTGAGGTGCATAAATCATCCAGGAGACACTAAAAATAAGCCAGGAAGAATCTGGCTTCTGCACCACTGAAAGCTAAAATACTACCCCTACATACCTATTCGAACAGCCCAAATCCAGAACACCGCCAACACAGAATGCCGGCCAGGATGTGGAGCCCCGGGAACTGTCACCCGCTGCTGGAGGCAATGCAGAATGGTGCAGCCACTTTGGAAGACAGTTTGGCGGAAGGAGACCTACGCTCACCATACGGTACAGCAACCGCTCCCCCACGTCTACACCCAAAGGAGGTGAAAACCTCTGTCCACACAGAAACTTGCACCCAGATGTGGATCGCACACGCAAACCGCACAGGACAAGTGCACGCGTGGCTGTGCCGGGGGCATGAACTGATTCAGACCTTTTGGAGAACAATTGGGCAACGCTTATTACAATTATAAATGCATCTGACCTTCCACTTCCTCCACCCAGCAGTTTCTACTCTGGGTGTTCGGCCTAATGAATGCTTCCGTGTGAGCGGACAGAGGAGTGTCTGAAAATATTCACTGCAGCGCTATTCGTAACCAGTACTGATTCCCCATCAAGAATACTGAAACAAAATTATCACTCCCTTCACAGTATGGAATAGTATGCAGCAATTTAAAAGAATACAAAGGCAGGGGCGCCTGGGGGGGCTCAGTCAGTTAAAGGTCAGGGTCTTGACTTCACCTTAGGTCATGATCTCAGGGTTCTTGAGTTCAAGTCCCCCGTTGGGCTCTGCGCTGCCAGCCCAGAGCCTGCGTGGGATTCTCTCTCCCTGTCTCTCTGCCCCTCCCCTGCTGGTGCGTGCGCTCTCTCTCTCTCTTAAAATAAATAAATAAACTTTGAAAGAATAAAAAAAAAAATAAAAGAATACAAAAGAGCAGTATAGGGTGGCATAAAGATTTCTGAAACACTTTAAGGAAAAAACAAAAAACACAGATCGCAAAATGGTATCGTCTGACCCAATTTATGAAAAATAAAACTATGGACGTGCATATGCACAGTCCAGGGTGATTCACGACAGTGGTCACCCTGTAGACAATGTGGACAATATAAAGCCTAGACAGAAGAGGTCAAAGGGGACCCTTGCTTTTCCTGCATTGTTCGATTTCTTTTTATGTTTATTCATTTGAGAGAGAGACAGAGAGAGAGAGCACATGTGCACCAGCAGGCGAGGGTCGGAGACAGACAGAGACAGAGAGACAATTCCAAGCAGGCTCTGCAAGGTCAGCACGGAGCTGGACACAGGGCTCCATGCCACCAACGGTGAGATCATGACCTGAGCTGAAACCAAGAGTCAGATGCTCAACCGACTGGGCCACCCAGGCACTCCTCTGCACTGTTTGAATTTTTATGAGGATACTCAGTATAATTTTCAAACCTTTAAAACATTTTAAGAAATAAAAAGAAAACCTCCCCTAGAATCTGGCAGCCTTTGGTTCTCGGGCCAGAGAGTTCCGCCCTGCTCCACAGCCTTGCTGCCCGTCACAAGGACCCGAAAGAGGATATGGTGACCGCGGGGATGAACGTGGGAGTCACCAAAGTACCTGTGAGGGGCCAGTTTTCCTCCTGGCAAAATGACCTTGTGAGGCCTCCGCAGGTGCTCAGTTGTGAGAAATCATAATTTGAAAATGAAAGTGGTGACTTCAATCGCACATTGGCAGGAAGTGAATACCCAATTGTAAGGAGTTTACTTGATTATAAGAGGGTTTCCTTAGATGCACTGAAGTGTTGGGCGGCTGAAGTATTTTACGGGGCGGCTAGGGGTCCAAATTGGGTGGGTAGTGAATCCAAAATATACTCACGTGGCAGGGTCCCAATTAATGCCCCAGAGCCCCACAAAAGCCACTGCCTTACTCTCATTAAACCTGACCTTGACGTTCATCATGGTGCCTGATGGCTGGGAAGGTTCACCCTCTCCAGCCAAAAAGAAGACCCCGGTCTGAGAGCCCAGAGAACGTTCCTGCCCACGGCTGCGGGGCCCAGAGAAGACACAAGGACCCGGGTTGTACATGTGCAGACCCCGTGAAGTGCACGCACTGGGACTTCTCCCTCAGGGCTCAGGTATTAATGTAAGGAAGACAGGCCTTGACCTCTACCTGTGGAAGGATCCCTAAAACAAAGGTTCTGCTCCTCAGTTATCATAAAAAGGTTAATTTTTTTTTTAATTCTAAGCAGTTCAGATAAAATAAAAAGGTGCTCTATGGGGAGCTCTTACTCCCCAGAGTTTCTGGGGTGATGAAAATGTTCTGGAGACGGACGGTGGGAGATGCTCGCACAACAGTGTGAATGGACTTAATACCACTGCACCCACTGTATGCTTAAAAATAGTGAAAATGGTGACTTTCACGTTATGTATATTTCACCACGATAAAATAAACAGAACTTAAAAGGTGCTTAAAAGAGATAAGCTCTTGGGGCACAGGGGTGGCCCAGTCAGTTGAGCATCCAACTCTCGATTTGGGCTCAGGTCACAATCTCACTGTCGTGAGGTCGAGACCTGCATCGGGCTCCATGGTTAGTGGAGATTCTCTCTCCCTTTCTCTCTCTCTCTCTCTCTCTCTCTCCTCCTCCTCCTCTTCCTCCTCTGCCTGCTCTCTCTAGTTCAAAACAAAAACAAAAAAAAGTAAGCTCTTAATTATCTGGAAACTTTGGCCAGCCAGGAAGAGTCCTCTGTAAGCCTGGCCAGCAGGTGGCGGAAGCCTGTGGAAGGCCCAGAGCTGCAAGGATGTGGCTGCAGCCCAAGACGCCCCCCAGTCCCCTGGTGCCTCTGTCCTCAGGGGTCAAAGCCAGTGTTCTTCCGCCTCTTTCCTAAGACCCCAGGGTACCCCAGAAGCTGCCACAGGTCGGGGAGAGGGCCCTGGCAGACCCTACATCTCATGCCTGAATTAGGATTCTCCTTACGAGTTTACCCGGGAAAAGGTTCCTTCTGCTAAAATGTTTGGAACCATGTCCTTGGTTTTCCTATAATTATGGTAATGTCAGCATCACACACACACACACACACACACACACACACACACACACACACCCTGAGGACTCAGCCTTCAAAGTGACAGGGCAGCGGTGGGTGGCAATGCTCACCGAAGTCTGTGTCAGGACCCAGCCCCAGAATGTGTGGTGTCCATGCATCATACCAGCCCCTTGGAGCTGGAGGCTTCCTTCCTGTAGTACCCTACCGGCTGATTTCTGTCCCCATCTTAGGTTCATCGCGATGTTTATCCTGGGAGGGTTGGGGCTCTGAAGGGGAGGGGAGGGGAGGTAAAGGAAACTGAGTCACTGAGCCTAGGGGCAGCATTCCTAGGAATGGGCCCTACCCTCCTCCCAGGACCAGAGCCATTCTGCAAAAGGGTGGCTATACTCTCCCCAGGGCCTGCGGGGAGGCTGGGGATGCTGGGGGGTGGGGGGGGGCGGGGGGGGGGGTCTTCCGCTGAAAGCACAGGACTTTCCACTCACAGGAGCACCTGCTTGAGAGACACCAAAACTGATGGCCTATTTCCTCCCATCGGACCGTGAACTCTGAGTGACCCCAGTAAGCCTTAATGGACCAAACTTCACTTGGTGATGGAAAACCAACAGGGATCGTCCCACCCGGAGCGCTGGTTTTCAGAGTTAGATCCGCACGCCCGCCGCGCACTCCCTGTGCCACACTTAGCAAGCACCTCGCTCGCCCTCGGGCATGGCTTCCTACGCGGGTGAGCACACGTCCCCTTGCCTGGTGAGTCACAGCGAACTTTGTCATTGTATTAGCTCCATAGTCTGTCTTCTTTCCATTTTTTTTTTTAATGTTTATTTATTTTTCAGAGAGAGAGGCAGAGAGGGGAGGAACAGAGGATCTGAAGCAGGCTACAAGCAGACAGCTGGATGCGGGGCTTGAACTCACAAACCAGGAGATGGTGACCCGAGCTGAAGTCGGACACTTAACCGACCGAGCCACCCAGGCGCCCCTTCTTTCCATTCTTTGACATGACCTTCCACATCCTGGTCCCGCCATGCAGTTCTATAGGGAGGGCAGCAGCACGCGCTCAGCGGCAGGGCAGGGGGGCGACCTGGAAGAGGAGGCCGCTGTTGGCTCCCACCCCTCCCTGTGCTCCCTTACCTGTGCTCGCGCCAGCCAGGCCACCCTCCATCCGCGGAGGCCTCCGGGGCACCCGCTCTGCCGTCTGTGGGGGAGAAGGGGGCAAAGGAAGGACAGCTGGCCATCAGGACAAGGACCGAATGGGCCCCCCCGTTCTCCTGCCACCTCACAGAACATGTTCCCTCTTTATTAAGAGCTCCTCTGTCCATGACCTCAGTTGAAAGCGCAGGGCTTTTATAAGCTGCACACTTACCTGCTAGGCAGGAATTATTCTCATTTTATGAGGAGGAAACTGAGGCCAGGGAGGGCCACTGACATGCCCCGAGTCACAGGGGTGGCTGAACAGTGGCGCCGGTGAGGCCCCATGTCTTCTAACTCCCAGACCGGAGCCTCACGCCCACGGGCTCAATACCGGCAGGGGAGGGTGTGAGAGACACCACCCCAGGAAACTCAGCTGAGTCCAGAGACCTTCCTGAGTGGTCGTGAAGACACCCTGGAAGGCAGAATTGACCCTCCCAAATCACCGGCCCCTCTGCTGTCCCCTTCCACCCCTATTCCACGTGAAATCACACACAGGCCATATGGGGTGCTGGTTAGAGTTCACCAATCTGGGGCTCGTCTCTTTTCCTTTAAGTTTATTTATTTGAGAGAGAGAGAGAGAGAGAGTGCGCGCGCACGCGCGCCAGTAGGGGAGAATCAGAGAGAGAGACAGGGCAGGAGAGAATCCCAAACAGGCTCCACACTATCAGCACGGAGCCCGACTTGGGGCTCAAACTCACAAACCGTGAGATCGTGACCTGAGCCTAAATCAAGAGTTGGAGGCTCAACAGGCTGAGCCAACCAGGTGCCCCTCCCCCGCCTTTTCTTTCTTTAATGCTCAAGGCTTTGGACACACCCTGACCGGCTCACTGTCAGGGACACATTGCGCTGCTGGGGGGCCCCAGGCTTTACAACTCACATGCTGCCCGTCTGCCGGGGAGGCTCTACCCCAGAGCCCCGCGCCGCCTTTCAGGTCTCTGCCTAAATGTCTTCAGAGTGGTCTCCCCAGGCTACCATGTACAAAGTCACAGCCCTAACTCCACTCCACGTTCCTCCGTGACTTTCCACCACCTGACGTCGTATGTATGTGCCTGCCATCCCCCGCCACGGAGAGCTCAGGACTGTTTTGTGCTCACTGCTGAATCTGGGTCCGGGAGGGAGCCCCCGCCCAGCGGGCACTTCGGGTGCAGAGGCTGCCCTGTATTCGGAGGGGGTGCCGCAGCCCGGGGGCTTCTGCACGGTTCCCTGGCCTGCCCCTCCTAGGGACGGGGATCTTGTTTCACACACCCGTACCCACTCAGCGCCCAGGCTCGCAAAGGCCCGAGTGAGGACCTGGGGCGTCTGCCCCCCCCCAGCCCAGATGCTCGGCTCCCCCCCGCCACCTGCCGCTATAGAGGGGCTTCTCCCGGTCACAGTCAGAGCTTCCTTCCCGCGGCTCGGCCACCTCACGAAAAGCCGTGTCCTGCTCTTCACCTCGGCCCTCGAGAAGCGCCATCCCAAGGGCGTCCCCCTCCCCTCTCCCAGGTCCCCTTCCAACAGCCACTCCCAGACAGGGATCCAGGCTGGGAACCTGGGCCCTGCCCAGAGAGGTGGGGGCAGGGGCAAAGGGCAAAAATGAATTTAAAAAATAGGTAAATCGGGGCACCTGGGTGGCTCAGTCGGTTAAGCGTCTGACCCTCTCAGATCAGGATCTCACGGTTCGTGGGTTCGAGCCCCGCGTCGGGCTCTGTGCTGACAGCTCGGAGCCTGGAGCCTGTTTCGGATTCTGTGTGTGTGTCTCTCTCTCTGCCCCTCCCCCACTCATGCTCTGTCTCTCTGTCTCTCAAAAATGAATACACGTTAAAAAAAAAACTTTAAAAAAAATTTTTTTTTCAACATTTATTTATTTTTGGGACAGAGAGAGACAGAGCATGAACGGGGGAGGGGCAGAGAGAGAGGGAGTCACAGAGTCGGAAACAGGCTCCAGGCTCTGAGCCATCAGCCCAGAGCCCGACGCGGGGCTCAAACTCACAGACTGCGAGATCGTGACCTGGCTGAAGTCGGATGCTTAACCGACTGCGCCACCCAGGCGCCCCCCAAAAAACTTTTTTAAATAGGTAAATAATTTTCCCTGGGGCAAAAAGGGAAAGAGGCCCCTCCCTTTTCTTTTACAGCATTTACTTGAGAACAGTTGTCATTCTGAGTTTTTCTCTGCCCCTTAGAGATGCACGCAAATCCTTTTAAAAGCTACCACAAGCCTCTTGCCAGCTTTGCAGCCCAGGCCTCTTTCCCAAGGCCCTGAGAGCCACCTCTCTGATACCTAAACATCACGGGAGATGGTGACCCTGGGTCCCGCTGCCCACAGGAGGGAGGATGGGAACCTGACTTCTGCGGTCGCCTGGCTCCAAGCTGCAAACCCACCTCCTGACATAAAGATAGGAGCCGTGCATTTTTCCTTTGCATGAAGGCAATTAGCAAACACAGGTGGCTACCCCAATCGCCAGGTGAATTCAGGATGAACTACGGGTGACAAATGGTACCATCGAGGAAGTGCTCTTGCCCGAAGACTAGTTACACTTTATCTTGAGCGTGTGTGTGCGCGCGCACACACACACACGTGCGCGCACGCATCTGCTGGGCTGTGTAACAGGATGAGATCTCTTTCTGTTTTCCTGATCTCTTAGCAGATTGCCTGTGATGTGCAGCTCTTTCTGGTTTAATGCTTATTCAATCGGAAAAAAAAAAAAACTGTTCTCCTTCTCTCCTCCTTTTGTGGGAGCTTCTCTGACTTGGCAGGAGATTTTGTTTTTAATTCTATTTCCCCAACAGGGGTCTGCCGTGCGCTCCTACCGTGGTTTCCTACAGACACTAAAACATGCTGGTGGTGCAGAGAAAAAGTGGGCGTCAAAGACGGGAGGAGAAGGCCCGCCGGGAGGACCCTGAGGGATGCTGAGGCACCTGCCCTCACGCCCCCTCTTCCCTCCGGGGTTCCTGTGTGTCCCAGCCTTGGGGAAGCCTCTCACCCGCTGGAGATACAATGGCCCCCTAAAGAGGTTCAGAGGGCTGACAAAGGAGGAGGCTACCTCAGTTCGGGGAAAACTCAGAGGGGCCAGAGCCCCCGGGGCCACAATTCAAGGTGAGGACAGAGCTTAGGGCCCGGCCTCATTCACAAAAGCCATACACAACACCCTTGAGCCCGAACAGATCAGTGTTCCTTGATCCATTCTGTCTTCCAAGGAATATTAGGACCTAAAAATCACTTCAGGTGGCAGAAAGGCTTCAATTCTTGGTAGATAATTCACAGCGAGCCATAGAGCAGCCCCTCCCGTGTCCCAGGGTACTTCTTTCTGCCCTGGCCACACTAGGGCTCAGGGTGTGGTCCGAGTCAGCAGAGTGGGATCAGAGGGAAGGGGACCCGAGGAGACAGGGGACAGGGGAGGCACAGAGGACAGCAATGGGGGGCAGGCCCCCAGGTATTGAGGGCCCATCTCCAACTGGGTGTTCAGGTGGGATGTGTCTGGAAAACAGGCCAGCAGGTGTCCTGCAGGTAAAACCCTGAGGAGGCCAAACGGTGGAAAGTCTCCGCGTGTGGCCACGTCTCTGCAGGTCTGTCTGCCAGGCCACCCTGAGCTGTGCCCTTTCTAAGCTTTTCTCTTCTGCCTCCGCCCTGCTATACTGCTCTGCACGCCCCTTCCTACCCGCCACTCCCCACCCTCCCTGACACACGGCTCACCTGACCTGGCCTGGAGTGCAGCCTGCCCAGAAAACAGAAGGAAACGAGGCTGACCCGCCACCCCCACCAGTGCCCACATTGAGTCCCTGAAGGCTGCTCGCCTGGCCTGTCGTGCAGGGCCCTCACCCCAGTCTCCAAGGACCTCCTCCCTCCCTGCTCAGCAAGTTCTGTGGATCTGGGGACAAACCCCTGGTCACCTCCCCCTTCCCAGCACCTGGCTCTGGGCCCGGCCCTCCCCACACTGGGTCAGGCTGCAGTTGGGATGACAGCCCCCCAAAGAGAGGCCTCCAGGGTTGGAGGGGGGGCAGCTGCATGACAAGGCCAGACCACACAAAGCGGGGATTGTGCCCTGCAGCAGGTGGTGAGGTTTGGGGGCAGGGGAAGGTAACAAAGGGGCTTTGCTCTCAGCAGAAACGTGGGGGCAGGGAGGGGAGCGGACAGCAGCTGGGGTGAAGAGAAAGGCCACAGATGCGAGGGGCAGCACAGGGACATGGCCACGTCTCCCCGCGTGCTCCCAACCTCAGCCCCTGGAGCTTTTTCCAGCAGCCAAGCACAGCCTTCTTCACAGATCAGGCCTCAAGCAGGAAGAACCGAATGGCACCTCCCGTGTCCTTTGTCACTGGTGGCGTGGGGATTGGCCACGTGCCAGGAGCGGAGGCTTGGAGGGGGTGGCATCTCCCCAAACCCTGGCCGAAGGCCCAGCTCCCAGGCCCTTCTCAACCATGAGCTCCCCCCAGGGCCACGCCCAGCTCATCACCACCCACCACTGCTCCCCCAATAATCCCCATCCCCCCAGAAACCGCTCTTCCCAAAGTGCCCCCTTCTCATCAAGCTGACCCCCTCTGCCACACCAGCAAGACTGCCATGGTTCCCGAATCCTCCGCTTCCATTAACCCCATCTTTCCCACCCCTCAGCCGGCCTGATCCCACTCGCTCCGCAGTGGATGGCCCACCCGCCCAGCCTCCCACCCTGGCCGCCACATGCTCTCATCCGCCTGGCCCACTCCCAGCTTTATTTCCTCGGGTCCTGTTTCCCCTGTGGGCAGGCACCACTTCTCATCTCCTTGCCCCGACCCACCGTGCTGGCTCACACAGGTCACATGCCCAGGGAACGGGACTCCAGACTGTGGCTCAGGACAGCATTTGCAAGGGGGTGGCCCGGTGGGCACAGGCTCCAGCCAGCCCCCGCTCTGGGCAGATGCTCTCAGAATGTCCCCTGGGAATGGAGGTTCTGCCTCTCCTAACCTCGTCTATTGAGGGAAGTGCGGGACTTCCCTGAGATCTTGACATTGATCTGGCTGTGGAAAGAACGGGTGGTCAGCCAAGACTCCACTACGGCCAGGGAGACAGCCACTACCTACTGAGCACTTAGCCGGCGTCGCCCATTTCAGCCCTCACAACCAATTTCGGCTCAGGAGCCACGGCTCCGAGAAGTTAAGTCATTTGCTCAAGGCCACCCAGTTAGTAGGTACCAGAGCCAGAGGGGTCAGCCTGCCCCAGCCAGAGTTCTTTCTCCTGGACCACGCTGCCTCCTGGGAGAAAGTGCACGACTTAACCAAACCTTAAACTTCCAATCCCTCGTTTTCAGGAGTCTGGCTTCTGTACCCACATGTGGTTATTCAGATTTACATAAATTCAAGTTTACATTCAGTTTTTCAATCACACTGGCCACATTTCAAGTGCTCCAAGGCCTCATGGCGCTCGAGCTACCGTATGGACAGCGGAGGACATCCCCGTGTTCACAAAGCTCTGCTGGGTGGCACTGCGCTGGACTGTAAGCTCTGGGCTTGCCCTGCCCAGTCCCTGATATGCTCGATTTATAGGCACACCTCATTTCATTGCGCTGTTTTCTTACGCTTCACGGATACTGCATTTTTTTTTTGTTTTTTTTTTTTACAAACCGAAGGTTTGCGGCAAATCTGCACTGAGCAAGTCTATTGGCACAACGTTTTGCAACAGTATTTGCTCACTTTGTGTCTCTGCGTCACATTTCGGTAATTCTTATGATATCTCAAGCGTTTCCATTATTGTTGTATTTTTTTATGGCAATCTGTGATCAGTGATACAACCTGCTGAAAGCTCAGGCGATGGTTAGCATTTTTTAGCAATGAAGTTATATTTTAATTAAGGCGTGTACATTGTTGTTTTAGACATAACATATATATAATGCTACTGCACAGGTAACAGACTACTATATAGTGTGAACATAACTTTGGTATGCACTGAGAAACCAAAAAATTCACTTGATTCCCTTTATCCCAGTATTTGCATTACTGCAGTGGTCTGGGAATGAATGTAATGTCTCCGAGGTATGCCTGTATACTGAATGAATGAATGAATGAATGAATGAATGATTAAATGAATGGAGAAAACAAATGAAGGAGTGCAGAGAAGGCTCCTCTGGCCCCAGTCCTTGGTCACTAATGACCACGATCTCAGGACAAGTTGATGATGTTTTTTTGCCTGGGAATCCAATTTCAGCCAATATCAGTGGATGTTTTCATCTACCATACGGCAATCACAGGCATCCGAGAAGAAGCTGATATGAACACTAAATGTACACACAAACACATCCAGAAACCACCGTATCTAACATCTAACACAGCTGTGTAAACAAAAGTCCAAAGGTGCACAAATACAATATGGAGACTCTCATCCCTGAGATCATAGTTGCAAAACTATATGCAAAGTACGATGAAACCGAGGTGTTTAGAAACCCAGAGATACACCTGCAGACCCACACAGACCAGCGTGCGCCAGGGCGAACCACATAAGCAGGGCACGGCGTGCTCGTGAAAGTGGAAATGTGGATCTTTGCAGGACACGAGTATCCTCGCACGTTCACGATCCTCCCAACTGCCCACTGCTTGAGAAAGGGATCTCAGGGAGACGGTAGCATGATGGAGGACCGCCACCTGTTAGGTCACCTGCGCTGGGGGAAGGGACGGGATGAGGTCAGCCAGGCTGTCGCTGGCTGGGGAGAAGTCGGATCCACCCAGGAAGCCACAGATGGGAGCACTGGGGTCAGCAAGCCCAGAGCAGCAAAAGCCCCCTCCCAGGGCCAGTCCTGCAGGGGGTCTAGCCCAAGAGGAAGCAGCAAACCCTTCCCCTGCGACCCTGAGCCCCACACGGCTGGCCCCTTGGCCGGGTCTGCTCCCAAAGCCTGCCCCTCTTCTCAGGACCCGGTCTCTCACATCGGGCCCATGTCACGCCCAGACTGGGGATCAGGGCCCTGAGTCCTAAACCACCTGTCCTTGGTAAGCCACTTTGCCTCTCGGCCTCAGGTTCCTAAGGTGAAGGTGACTGAAAGGCCTGCTCCCCAGGTTTGTCTCGAGCACCGAATGAGACAAAGCTGCAGGAACACTACATAAGCTACCCGAAGCCTACACGCCAGCGGTCTCTCTCTCTCTCTCTCTCTTCCATTCCCAGGGACTGAGAACAACCCACTCCCCACTCCCTCAGCCCTCTCCAAAGGGCCACTGCCACTCACTCTTCCTAAACCTTTACTCCTCCAGCTGCTTCAGAATCTTCAGAGGCCTCCGACGCCCACTCAGTCACCCCCAACCCTGCTCACCAGCGTGAGCGGGCCTGGCGGGAGGAAGCGGGTGTGCCCGGATTTTACTGTCGGGACTACCTCAAGGCCGCGCACAGCTCCATGTACGGCAGGTCACTGGACCCTCAGCGGCTCTGGGGGAGGAGAGGCTCCTGTGGGCCGGGTGCGGGTGCCTAACAGGGTAGGGGCAGTGGTAAGGAAGGCAGGGCTGGGAGCTGGAGTTGCTAAGTGCCAGGTAGGAGGACTGGACTAGAAGCCTTGGATGCTTCTGCTGGTCTGAGGCTCAAAGCTTCAGCTCTGTTGTGGGCAGGGTGTCGGTGGAGCCTGTCTCCCAGGACCTGTTCCAAAGCCACTGGGCCCTCCCCCAAGGCCAGTCCTACAAATGCCACTCCTGTACAAGGCCGGCACCCTGGGGTTGTGTCCTGGCTGGCCTCTGGATAGTCAGCTCTCTCCAGGTTTCAGGCCCCTGAATACCAGAATTCCCACCTTCCTCTCATCCAGAGTTTATGACCAAGGAGGACACACAAAACAGTGGATTTAAAATCTTAACAGAAACACAGCCCAACTGCTCTCAGGGCCCCAGGACACCTGCTTCCTACCTTACATGGCCCCAGGGCCCATAGACAGACAAGCAGGCCCAGAGGTCCCAGCTCAGACCAGGGAGGTATCTCCTCCACCACCTAGAGGCCCACCTCCATCCCACACCCCGACGTGAGCATGCTCAACATCCTTCTGTGACTCCCACGGGACTCCCCAGCCCCTCCTGGGCCTCCACTCCGTCTTCCTCAGATCTCACTCAGCCCCGGGTCCAGTGTGGGTGCCCCACGCACCTTCTTCCAACCCCCGCCCCTTCTCCTGCTTCTACTCCAGCATCTTCAGACCTCAGTCTCCCAAACACAGGGTCCTCAGTCCTAGAAGAGGGGTCAGAGGTGGGGAGCAAGGGGAAAGGGCGGGCCACGATGCCACAGAAATTATTAAATGGTTATCTGGAAAACAAGAACACCTGTTCCTGTGTATAGAACTGTTGAATCAAGCAAGGAGGAAAAACAGTATGAAAGACTCTGAAGAATCTTCACAACGTGCAAGACAAATTATTTTTAGGTCACTTCATTGCCTTCACCCCCTCCCTGCCTTCCACATTGTAAGAACTGCACCTGAGGGTTGCCCTGGTAAGAACAGCCCCGTTCAGTGACTTCAGGTTCCTTCCGGCAGCATTCCCAGGGAACCAGGTCCACAGACAGCCCAGGCAGCTGCCTTATCCTCTCATGCCTGCCCACCTCCCCAAGGTCCAGGATTTCACCCCAGGCCAGTCTCAGAGGGCCCTCCTTCCAGGACCTCTGCCCTCACCTGCCCAACATTGGCACCTTTGCAGGGACTGCCCCACCCCCGCCTCCCTGCCCCCCTGCCTGTCCCTCACCTGTGGCATTCACAGCCCCAGTCTCTGTTCACCCATCTCCCTTTAGAGGAGATCCCTCAGCCCCAAGTCCAAGACTCAGGAGGCTGCCAGGGCCTGGGGACCCCCGTCACGTGATCTGAAGGCAAGGGATGAAACTGACTGCTAACAACACTTTGAACAGATGCCACAATTCCATTTATAAACACCTTTCCGCACCCCCTGCTTCATTCAAAAGAGCTTGGAAAGGGCAAGGAGTGCCACCCCACTCGTCAGATGAAGAAAGCAAAGCCCTGAGGTGACACCCCTTGCCTCAAAGAGTTAGACCTAAGGTCTCCTTCTGCACACCCCAACCACACTCTTCCCTCCCAGCCACCCCTGCGCTAGGAAATCTTGGATTCCTCAGCTTAACCCTCACTAGGGGGCAAGTGCATGGGTCAGACCACCTCCATGAAGTTCTGCACTTTGTCCCGGGTAGCCCTTGTCTCTCCAGCGGGGACAAAGGGTCTTCATCAGGCCTCCCAACACCACGGCCACGTGTCACTACCACAAAGTGCAACTGTCCCAATGCATCGGTCACGAAGTTGTACTAATGCTATTTTCAGTGCCTGCAAGATGCTACAGCCCCACCTCAGTCAGGCCTCCCTTTTCTTGCCCAAAGACTGTAGCTTTATAATTTTATAGCTTCTCTTGCCCCTCCAATCCATTCAGCACCCAGAACTCAAAAACTTTACCTAAAATTACAGTGAGGACAGGTTACTACTTTGCTTAAAATATTCCAGTGGGTCCCCACCACTTGCAGGTTCAGCTAAAAATGTCTTGGCAACACCATTTAGAGCCTGGCCTCTGCTCACCTCTCCTCACTGCCTCCCAGCTCCCTATTGTCCCAACATGTGACTCCCTGACCTTGTAGCATCTTGGCTCGCCCATGACCAGTCTTGGAACACTCTTGCCCAGCACTTCTCTGCCCAGCCTAGATCAGGGATCACTTGGACTTAGAAGCCTTTCAGGGTATGCCACCCTCAGTTAGGGGCCCTTCTGTTTGACCTGTGCACCTGCCCAACCCAATATCATGTACATGGAATAATAATTCGTCTGGGGGCACCTGGGTGGCTCAGTCAGTTAAGCAACTGACTCTTGGTTTCAGCTCAGGTCATGATCTCACACTTCATGGGTTCTAGCCTTGAGTCGGGCTCCCGCTTGGGATTCATTCTCCCTCTCTCTCTCCCCCTCCCCTGCTCTCACTCTCTGTCAAAATAAATAAACATTAAAAAGCATAATAATAATTCGTCTGTCTCCACAACAAGACTATAAAGATCTCATCATGGAGTATTTCTCTCTCCCCAACATCCAGCCCAAGGTCCCACGTGTTGTAAACCATGAATGAAAATTCTAATAAAGAAACATTTACAATACAGAAATTTAAGTCCAAAACAGATTAGAAGCACTGAATCATGGAACTTTAGAGTTGAAAGGAGACTCTACCCTCTAATCTGTTCATTTTACAGATGAACAAGGACCCAAAAAGAACAGCTAATTAGTGGAGGCTGGACATCAGGCAGCCTCAAGCTCTTGGGCTCTGACCACACCCAACCCCAGGTCTGGCTGACGAGGACACACTCCAGGCTCCCTCCCACCCAGAGGACTGGAGGAGGCAGCATCTCTGTATCCATCCTCCACCTTTACAGGGGAAGAAGCCCCCAGCTCCTACCTCCACCCCCACTGAGGTCTTGACTCCGGTGCCCATTTTCCTGGAATGGAGCCTCCCCAACACACACACACACACACACACACACACACACACACACGCACGCACACACACGCACGCACTCTGTGGTGCTTCCCTCTTATTGTTCGCACTCCCAGTGTTTATGCCCACTCATTTACTCATTTATTAAGCACCTACTCTGTGTCACTCTGCGGCGAGCACTGGGGTTCCTGCCCTCCAGAAGCTCGGTCTTTCGCACAGCTGACACAGCTCCCAAGCATCCGGGCAGCGCCTGGGCAGAACGCGCCCGGAGGGACTAGGGATCAGTCCCCCGCTCACCACCCTGTCCCTCCCGCTCTCACGCCCCCCCCCCCCTGCTCTCTGCCCCAGCCTGCAGCCCCTTCCACGCACGACCCGGGCCCCTTTCCCCAGGGGCTGTGTGGGGGTGGGGAAAGTTCGGGGCCGCGGCGTCAGGGGCTCAGGGGACCCCGAGACCCCCGAGGCCGCCTCCAGCCCGAGGCTGGGTGGTGGCAGCGCGGGAGGAGCGGGCCGGGCGCTGGCCCCACAGCACGGTCCGTCCCTCCGCACGCCCCTCCCGCCCGGATTCGGAGGGACTCTGAGGGAGGAGACGGGAATAAATACCTTGACTTTGTGGTTAAGGTTAACGGGAACTGCCACCCCGGGGCGACTTGGGCACTGGGCTCCCCGGCCCCGCCAGTCCCGGGACAGGCGGGGCGGGCACCTGCTCTTGATTGGTTAATGGGCCTGGCCATCCCCAGGGCCGTCCCCCCACCTGATTGGCTGAGCGGCTCAGATGACCAGCTCCGCCCTATCGGAGAAGCCCGCGGGGCGGCCCCTTTGTTCTCCTGAGCCAATAGCCCGCGTGGGCGGGCTGACCTCGGTGCCCGCGGGGCCTCCCGGGGCCCCGCGCAACGTTAACGCTTTGGCCGCCGGCTCCGGACTCGAGTCCAGGGCTCGGAAGGGAAGGGAACGGGGGCGAGCCCGGGTGCTGATGACCGGGCGGCGGCGCGGCACCCTGGTGCTCCCCTCGCCGTGTTCTCCCTCCGGCTCCAGCCCCGCGGACGCGCTCTCAGATCGACCCGGTCGTTCCGCAACTATCCGTCCGACTCAGGGACGCGCCCGCACCGCTCTTGGTGCCGGGATCCGGGGGAACGAGACGTACAAACCCCACTCTGACGCTCCCACTTGAGTGTGCGTGTGACATGGTGGTGGCACTTGGCACTACGGTACACCAAGTCTTAGGGTGAGAAGCAGTACTTGTCTCGCGCGACCCGAGAGAAATCGCCCTCCGCACCCCGCGCTGTCCCAGGCACGTCGTGGGCGCGTGATGGACGATCCTGGGGTCTCTGCGAGAGACGGAGACATCATTAAATCCAACCCCCTCTCTTTCTCGTCAAGAAACAGCGGTCTGAAGAGGTCACGTTCTTAGGTCGAGTGCCACTGCTGATTTTTAGAGGCAGGGTCCAGACGACCAAGGAGGATCTTCTGTTCGTGGGGATCTTCAGGAAAGAGAATTTTCATTTCTACCCACACTAATTGGAAGCCAAGGTTCCTTTATACCAGTGAGAGTCCTGACAGTGCTGCCTCAAGCCAGCTAGGTCAACTCCCACCGGCAGGATGCTCTCTGGAGCTGCCTAGAAACTGCCTTTGAGACACGAGGTTGTTAAAAACATAAGCTGGCCGCTCTCTCTCCGAGACTTCCTACAAATCTACCGTTAAGCGGGTGGACCTCATTCTAATTACTCTAAAGCTGCCTACTAAGCATTTGCCACGGCCCCAGCTATTGTTTAGCCGCCTAACAATAGATACTGTTGGACTGAGATTCTGTCAATTTTGCCACTAACTTCTGTGCAGTTTTTACAAAAGATACTTTTCTGTCGCTGGACTTTGACTTAACTGTAAACGAGTTAATAATTTCCTAGTTAGATACTTACCTTCCTGGATTTTTGCAGGACCCAAATTGTTCAATTGTCTATGGAAGCATTTATAAATCATAAAACCCTACACAGAAGCCACTCGGCCATCAACCTTTTACAGAATCCCATTCGTCTCTTCATTTTCTTGATTGCCTACTGAAGGCTTAACAAAGGCTTGTGTAATTCCAGTATGCTAGTTCCCAGATCTGCCACCGGTTATGAATGAGAAGACCACTTCTCTCTGGACATGGTTCCTCCTCTAAAGAGTGCAAGACTTCCTCCAGATTGACATTTCACGACCAAGAGTATTTCAAGGACCAAAAGAATGAAGCCCATCTGGGATCCTATTTGCATTAAGAAAAAAGAGACAGACGGAGCACCTGGGTGGCTCAGTTGGTTAAGCCTCCGACTTCGGCTCAGGTCTGGATCTTGAGGTTTGTGAGTTCAAGCCCTACACCAGGCTCTCTGCTATCAGCACAAAGCCTGCTTCTGATCCTCTGTCCCCCAGTCTGCCCCTCCCCCACTTGCATGCACCCATAAGCTCTTTCTCTCTCTTTCTCTCAAAAATAATTAAACATTTTTTAAAAAAAGGAAAAAAAAGAGAAAAGACAGAATGGGGAGCAGGGGGGAATGGAAGACTTCCACATTTAAAAAATATATGTCTGTATTATTAAATTTTGACAAGATAATTGAGTACTTTTGTAACTGTAGAAGAAAAAGGAGGAAAATAAAACTGGACACCTCGGAACAGAAGCATAGCTCCTGTCTGCAGAACTATAGCCCCTCCAGCCTGAGCATTTCCTCCTTCAAGACTGCTGTCAGCAGTGCGCCATGCTGAGCAAGGATTTGGGAACCACCTGGTCCCCCAAGGGACCCAGAAAGGATCCACGGGCCCAGCTCTGTCACAGCTTTACCAGCCCTCTCAAGGCAACTTCTGTGGCTCTCCCTTTTTCAGGGCACTTGGGTGGCTCAGTCGGTTAAGTGTCTGACTTTGGCTCAGGTCATGATCTTGCGGTTGGTGAGTTCGAGCCCCAAGTCAGGCTGTGTGCTGATAGCTCGGAGCCTGGAGCCTACTTCAGATTCTGTATCTCCCTCTCTCTGCCCCTTCTCCACTTGTGCGCCCTCTCTCTCTCTCTCAAACACAAATAAACATTTAAAAATGTTTAATAAATAAAGATGATGGTTTTTCAAAGTCAGGAGCCCTGGTCAGATCCCCTCTCCCACATGCTTTTCCCCAACCCGCAAGTAAAAACCCTAGATGCCTGAGGACCTGTCTCCTGCTCCCTGCCCATCATCTCCAGACATTGACCTACTTTCCTGCCCTCCCCCCCACCAAAAAAGCATGGTTCCCCTTCCCTTGAAGCCCTGGGGTCCCATAAAGAGAGATATTGGAAGTGAGGCATTCTTGAGACAATGCTTCCAGTCTCTGAAAGATAATTTGCCATTTACCACACAGGTTTTTCAGTGGCTCCCTACCCTCATAAACCCGTATGAAACTTGGAAGCTATCTACTTCCATCCTACACGCTTGGGATGGGGGAGTCCCCATCGTCTCTGCTGTCATCTGCATACACATACACGTCCTCCCCGGACTTGGGCCTCTTGGAGGTAAGGACAAGATCTTGTCCTGGTAAACCCCTAGTTTCCATTGCGACATCAAGACCATGGTGGGCATCTAATGATGATCTGCCCCCAAAGCAGCAGCATACTGCATTCACCCGATAAATAGGTGGCAGGGGTCAAGAGCACAGGTTCCAGGAGCCACACAGGCCTGGGTTGAAATCTGAAATCTGGATTCTCAGTCATGTGCCCCTGAGCAAATGTTTTCACCTGTGAAAGAAGAGCACCTACCACACCAGGATTACGTGAGGCGGTTTAGGTAAACTTCTTTGCGAGGTGCCACTCACATAACCATATTGCGGTTATTATGCGCTGCATGCTAGGTGCTGGATCTGTGCAGAAATTACTAAACCTGGCGGGAAAAGGGCCTCCCGATATGTGTCAAAAATAGGCACCCAAATTTGCAGGAGACAACCGGTGCAGGGAAGCATCTGTAGTTCCAGATGTGGGGGGCTGCAGCGGGCCAGCCTCGAAGGCACTGCAGGACATTCACATCAGACCTTTTCCTCCTGATAACTGGCACCAGACAAGTCTGACTCAACCCCACAGAAAGCTAGTCCCCCGGAGAACCAGTCCCCCCTGCGGGGTGCGCCTGGCCTCCCCCCGCTAGGAAGAACTGGAAGCAGGGTGCAAAGGAGCCCGAGTGGGGCACTTGTCCTGTGGCCAACCCCCGCCCCCAAATTCCCCTCCTCAGAGCAGAGTATGCTGCTGCTCCTTCAAACTACACAGCTCCCCAGGAGAAAGGAACACTCGGCCACCAGCTCTAAAACCAAATCTTTATTCTCTAGTTTGAAAAGGAGGGTAAGCGGTTGTTCCGTTTCATTCCAGAGAACAGGAGCCCCGGTAGGTAGAAATTACAGGAAAGCGGATTCCATTCATTCTAAGGAAGAATTTCTAACAATTAGAATTATCCTACCTACAATAGGACCAGGGCCTCAGGAGGTGGGGACTACCCGTCACCTAAGTGTTCAAGCCGAGACTGGGCATCCATGCCCTAGAAAGGCTGGAAAGGAACCTCGCCCCTATCTTCCTGCCGGCTGACCCTCCATTATCAGTGGGGCAGTCCTTTCCACCATGTTGAGTTCCGGAAGGAGTGGAGGGTTGGGGTGTTCAGACAAAAGCCTGGACACAGGGCTGCTGACAGTCAGGGGACGCTCAGAGCGCCGGGAGGGTGAGGTGTTGACGGTGGGGAGGGACAGGGTGGAGCTGAGTGCTAACAGCAGATGGGTCTCTCTCAGTCCAGGTGCCTATGCAGGGGCAGGAGGAAGGGGACAGGGTGGGACAGGTTACAGCAGCACGGCCTCACCTCTCAGTGCTGGAAAAGGCCCAGGTGCTGCCTAACAAGGCCAGCAGGTTCTCCCAGGTGTATCCAGCTGGTCCACTTTTCCTCCCAAGTGCTCATTTACTAAGGACTGTACCACACCTACTTCCAAAAAAAAAAAAAAAAAACCAGCGGAAGGAATTCATAATAAAGGACAAGGACATTAAGGCGTTAACACCAGAGGGGAAGGGTCTTCTTCCTGCCCCCTGGTGGCCCTCCAGCCAGAGGGCTCTAAGGGGTAAGTGGAGCTGCTATTGCTACTTTTCCAGGGCACAGGATAGTCAGGACAGAACCTTAGCAAACGCCAGCTGGAGGCCAGGGTCCCTGTGCCCGGACAGTGGCCTCCCCGGCCGCAGGGGGGCCAGACCTCCCTCTCTAATAGGGCCCCCAGCTCACTGGCTGCCTCTCCCACCCCTCGCCTACACCAGCATCAACCTAGGGGCCCCCCGACGGCCCAGGCCCACGGCAACGTTCCCCTGTGAAGGGCTCCCGGGGCCCCCTCGCCCTCAGCCTCCGCAGCCCCTGCCCTCTCAGACATCATGCTTCTTCTGATGGGCCAGGAGCTTCTCCTCGTCGTCAAAGGTCTGGCCGCAGATGGCGCAGCAGAAGGCGCCGTCCCGGATGTGGCTCTTGCGGTGGGTGATGAGATTGGACTTCTGGCTGAAGCTCCGGTCGCAGTCGGGGCAGGCGTAGGGGCGCTCGCCCGTGTGGATGCGCCGATGGGACACCAGGTTGGACTTCTGGCTGAAGGCTTTGCCGCAGTCCGGGCAGACGTAGGGCTTCTCGCCGGTGTGGATGCGCCGGTGGGCCGCCAAGTAGGGCTTGTGGCGGAAAGCCTTGCCGCAGTCCGGGCAGACGAAGGGCCGCTCGGGGGCATGGTCGCGCCGGTGGGCGGCCAGGTGGCTGCCCTGGGAGAAGCGGCGCCCGCACTCCTCGCAGGCGAAGGGCCGCTCGCCCGAGTGCACCCGGGAGTGCGCCACCAGGTGCGTCTTCTTGCCGAAGTTCTTCCCGCACTCCGCGCAGGTGAAGGGCCGCTCCCCGGTGTGCTGCCGCTGGTGGGCCCGCAGGAAGCGCTCCAGCCGGAAGCTGCGGCCACAGTCTTCGCAGCCGAAGAGCGAGGGGGGCGCGGCCGCCGGGGCCCGCGGGGGCGCTCCCGGGGCCTCGGGCGCAGGCTCAAGGGCGGGTTTTAGCGGGGCCTCGGCGGGGGGCTCCGACGAGGCCTCCTGCGGGCCGGCCGGAAGCTGGGGGCTCCCCGCGCCGGGGACGCCCGGCGCGGACCCTTCGGACCGCTTGTGGATCTTGCTGTGAGACAGCAGGTTGGGTTTGTGGCGGAAGCGGCGCCCGCACTCCGTGCACGGGTAGGGCTTCTCGCCAGTGTGGATGCGCCGGTGTGAGGTCAGGTAGGGCTTATTGGTGAAGCGCTTCCCGCATTCGGGGCACTGGTGGGGCCGCTCGCCCGTGTGCACGCGGCGGTGGGCGATCAAGTTGGGCTTGTGCCGAAAGCGCTTGCCGCAGCAGGCACACTGGAAGGGGCGGTCGACCGCGTCTCCACCGGGCCGGGGGGCGGTCACGGCCGGGCGGCCCCTAGGCCGGGGCCCCAGAGCCTTGGCTGCTGCCTCCTCCAGGGCCTCGGCTACGTGAACCCGCTTGTGAGCAACTAGCTGGTCCCACTGGGCAAAGCTGCGGCCACAGTTGCCACATATGAAGGGCCGGGCCTCCGGGGCTGGGGGGTGGCACCTCCGCGCGTGAGCTCGAAGCTGCTTTTGTCGCCAGAAGCGTCTCTCACATTCAGGACAGGCGATGGGCCGCTTTGCGGCCGAGTGGGCTCGCAGATGCAGAACCAGGGCCACCCAACCTCGGAAGCTCTGCCTGCAGAGGTGGCAGGCGAAGCCCAGATCTGGGGTGGCGGCGGCATGGACCTGGCAGTGCAGCGCCAAGAAGGGGGCGTGCCGGAAGCGCCGGCCGCATTCAGGACAGGGCAGGGGCAGGCGGGCCTGGCAGTGTCGGGCATGAAGCCACAGGGCCACCCAGCCGGGGAAGTGCCTTCGACAGTGGGCACAGCGATGGGCCCTGCCCGGGGCTTGGCTGCCCGACTGGGCCACGGAAGTGCCTTGTAACCTCAGCCCGCGGGGCTCCTTCTCCAGGGTCGGGGGCAACTTCTGGGAGGGCCCAGAGAGCCTGGGCTGGGCTGGGCCCATGGCCAGGGGGCCCCTGCAGCGACGTTCCAGCATGGGTTCTTCCTCTGCTGAGGGTGGAAAAGCAGTGTCACTCTGGGGATCAACTCATCCTGCCCCCGTTCCTCCCTGGCCGACCCCAGGCCCGAGAGGAGCTCAAATCTCTGAACTGCTAGAGCCCTTGAATCAGGACTACCCTTCTATTGCTTTCTGTGTTCTGCGTCAGTTCAGTCAGGGGCTTCTAGATACCATTCCAAGTGTATTTGTCCTAAGTGTTCATGAGTCTGGAAACTACCAGAAGGGAGGAACTCTGACACTTCTTGGAATCCCCCTCGTGGCAGTCACCCCGGGTCTGGCATGGAGTAAACACTCCAGCGTTGGCTGCACAAACATTCCTGCCTTAGGACTCACCAGAAAACGCCGTCCCCTCTCCCTCTAGTGCTTTCCACTTTTCAAGTGCTTCCCTGCTGCCCTCGGCTTGTTTCTACTATTTCCTCTTGCTACCTTTGAGTAGCAACCTTGTGAGGCTGGATGAACAGACATTATTAAGCTCCCTGCTTGACAGATGAAGCAACTCTGAGGCATAAGAGGAAGGAGAGAACTTGCCCGAGAGGACACAGTAAACCAAAAGCAGAACCAAGACTAGGGGACAGGCCTTCTAAACTCCCAGTTAGCGTTCTTTCCTCCAAAACACCGGGGTATGTACAGCTCCCACAGAAACTCCTACGGCCCTTATCCTATTTACCCTCTCCCGGGCTCTAAGCGCGCCACAGGGGTGGCATTTCTGACCTCCCTAACCTCAGTGTCTCAGGGCGGAAGCCTGGAGAGCAAGAGAGAACAGAGCTTCTGGGGAACAGGAGGGCAGCGCTTGGATGGTACTCCCAGGACTGCAGAACGCCAGGCCACTGTCTGTCCAGGCGGTGCCCACACTCTGCCTGCCTGCCCCCCTCCACCCACACGCAATTAGGACATCGCGAGAAGGAAAGCGCCCATGAATCCAAGAAACACCCACAGCCTGTTAGCCTCGGGCCCGGATCCCTGCCTCCCCCGGGGTGGTAGCGATTACCGGGGCAAGAGAAGGGGAGGAAAGACAAGACTGCAATCTGGGTCCCCTGCCAGGTCATGCCCCAACCCCACCGGGGGCTGCCCCATATTCAGCTATTCCACGGTGCCAGGGAGCCCAGATTCCTCAAGAAGAGCTTCTTATAGCCACTGAGGGGTGGATGGTAGTTAGCCTCTTAATGGACCTTCACTGCGGGCTTGCAACCTCCGGACACATCCTCCCTAAATCCCCTAGAGCAGAACTCCTCTGGAGGAGCTCAGACGTGACTCATTCCCCACGGCCAGACTGAGCACAGGGAAGACGCCGGTACGAGAATGTGATCCTTCCCCCCTACAGGTGACTTCCTTCCTCCAGGAGGAGATCTGAGCACTGGGGCTGTGGAATGGTGTGGGAACCCAACAAAGAAGGCCAGACTCTACCCTGCAGACCGTAGAGCTGGAGATGAGGCTTTTTCCAGCTCCTCCGGGGGATGTTCCTGGGGATACTTCTGCGGCTGTAGCGCCTGCTTCGGCCCACACTCTGGTAGCCCCCAGATGTCAGAGAAAACTGCAGCAGTAAAGACACCCCTACCCCCATGGCAGAGCTCAGACCTCTGAGCGCAGAGAGGCCAGCCTTACCTGCGGGGAGGGGAGAGAAAACACGCGTGAGGCTCTGAGCTCCTCTAGGGCAGTCATCTTTGTGTCCTCGCCAGCCACAACCCCCTCCCCCACCCAGGCTCGACACCCCGCCCGGCAGGGGAACCTTAATGGCTACTGGATTAATAAATGAATGTGTCCCCTTCACCAAGGAAGTACACGCCAGCGTTCGGGGGTCATTTCCTCCACTGGTAAGGTCACAGCACGAATTCTCCATGCTGATGGCCAAAGGCCGGCCGATGGCAGAAACTCGGGAATCCCTGCTGGCTCCCCTTCCCCCACCCTCCTCCCAACAGGAATTCCAGGCCCGTTTCCCAAGGGGCTGCGTAGGGCGAGCTAGTGTGGCCAGGTCTCGGTCACAATCCCCTTGCGCCTTCTGGACGGCAAAGGGTCGTGGAGACCCCACACCCCCCTTTTGTTTTCGCGCGTGTCCCCCGTCCACGTCGCGGACATACGGCTCCGCGCACCCCGAATGGGCCCTTTCGGGTCCCCACGCAGAGCGCACCTCGCGGAGCCTGTGCGCAGGTGCGCGGGCTCGGCCCCCCCCTTCGGTCCAGCACTGTCCGCCCCCCCCCCCCCAACACACACACAGCGCACACACAGTCACGCGCCCGGCAGGTAGGGCCGCCCGCCTCGGGCCCGCGTGGAACCCCGCGCCCTGCCCGGGACGAACCTCTCCGGCGGGGTGCGCGGAGGCGCGTCGCGCGTCCATGAGGCCGGAACGCCGGCGCCGGCGGCCGCGCTCCCCACCCCGCGCGGCGACAGCGGCAGGTTCGAGTTCACAACTGCCAGGCCCGGGCCCAGCCCCCCCGCCGGTTCCCAGCGCCACGTGACTACAGGAGCTGCCGAGGGTCAGTCGCGGGCTGGGGCCGGCGGCCGCGGCCGGAGGGCGGGGCGGGCGGCGGGGCCAGTCCCCTCCGCACCCCTCCTCCCAGCGCCCCCTCGCGGGCTGGGCCGGGTCGGGGGCGGCTGACGGGAGCCCGACTCGGTAGCCATGGCGACCGCAGCCCGGATTTTCCGGGACGGGCCCGGATCAAGTTTCCCGACCCTTTGTCCCTACGGAGGACACGCGTCCCTGCGCGACCGCGTGGCCGGGCCGCGGTCCCTGGGCTAGACCTGGCCTCGTTGGCTTCTTCCGAGAGGGCGCTCGCGGCCTCCCGGCCACCCCTGCCCCGCTGCGGCCGCCGTCGGCCACCGCGACCTCTGGCCTCGCTGCAGGCTCGAAATACCCCTGGCTGGGGGCGGCGCGGCTGACCCGAAAGTCTGGCTTCTGGTTTGTTCACGAGTGGAGAAAGGAAAGGCCCGATCGCGTGAACTTTACAAAGGGAATGCCCTCAATTCCAGAAATTACCACGAGCAGGCGTTCGCTGCTTGCCGGGGTCGGGGGCATGGGGCCTGGCTCAGGGACAGCTCTCGCACCGGGCATTTCGCTTGGAAGCGCGCGGCAGCCGGTTGGCGAGTGCGGAGGCAGGTGCGAGCCTGCGCCCGTGACTCACCGCCGAGCAGGTGGCCGTGGCTTTCCAAACCATACACTTCCTGGGGTTTCCAGGCTATTACAGTGTCATGCACTTTTGTGCTTTTCAACAAAGTCAATGTTAAGTATACAATCATTTTTAAAACACTTAAATCTGTTGCAACAGTAGGAAATAGAATATAAAAATCTCTCCTACTCTTAGATCCGTTACATTTCGTGTTTTGGTGTGTCTCCTCCGATGTTTTTTCTATGCTTACCTATGCATGTTTGATGTGATTAGGATAATGCGATGCAAAAATGTATTCTGCCCATTTCTCCCATTTTATTGGATATGCTTTTATGACATGATCCTTAATGGCAGAACAAATGTACAGATACATTTTCTTGTTTTTCTATATCATTGATCATTATAGATTCATCCTTTATCGTACATGCCTGATTTTAAAATTCTAGGAGTGGGCAACTGATGGGTCAAAGGCACAGTATATTTTTTAAATGTTTTCTAAATTACCTTCCAGAAAATTTTATTAGCTTTCCCTTGAGAAATGCCCATTTTTCCATCTTATTGACAACACGGGCTATTTTTTTTTTTTCAAATTTAAAGTCATTGTCGGGGTGCCTGGGTGGCTCAGTCAGTTAAATGTCTGACTTTGGCTCGGGTCATGATCTCACTGTTGGTGAGTTCAAGCCCCATGTTGGGCTCTGTGCTGACAGCTCAGAGCCTGGAGCCTCCTTGGGATTCTGTGTCTCCCTGTCTCTCTCTGCCCCTCCCCTGATCATGCTGTGTCTGTGTCTCTCTCCCAAAAATAAATAATAAAACATTAAAAAAATAAGTAAATAAAGTCATTGTTTCTCATTGTTTTGAATTTCGTATGTCACTTCCTGGATTACTAGTGAGCTGACTTGTTTTTTCACATAGTTATGTGTTGCCTTGCCTTTTTGTATTTCTTTTTTTTTTTTTTTTTTTTTTTTTTTTTGCGAATTTGCTTATGTCCCTTTGCTCACTTTTCTATTTGTATGTATGTTTTTTTTTTAAGTAGGCTCCACGCCCAGCACAGAGTCCAGTGTGGGGCCCAAACTCATGACCTTGAGATCAAGACCCCAGCCAACAACAGTTGGTCCCTTAACCGACTGAGCCCCCCAGGCGCCCCTCTATTCGTCCATTTTTAAAAGCTGGGAAATTGGTTTTATTTCACACTGGGGGCTCATTTCTTATAAAGTAAAAGACTTCCATGGTTTCTGCCTTGGGTGTCATATATAGAGCAGCCACTGCACCCCAAATTAAATTTTATGTGTATATATTTATCACAGAAAATAAGTTTTAATATCTAATAATGTAAGTACTCCCCCTACGCACAGATTTCTTTTTTCCCCCCCAGAAAAAACTTTCTTGGCTACAGACAGTCGTTTATTCTTCCAAATAAACTTTAGAATTTTCCCATATTTAAAATTTTTTGTCAATATTTTAAAATCCATTTGAAGAGATTTGAGATTCGGGTCCCTGCATTTGTTTAGGTCTTATTTTACTTCTCACAGTCGAGGTTTCTATTTGTAGATTAAATGTAGGGGCGCCTGGGTGGCTCAGTCAGTTAAGTGTCCAACTTCAGCTCAGGGTATGATCTCACAGTTTGTGAGTTCAAGCCCTGTGTCGGGCTCTGTGCTGACAGCTCAGAGCCTGGAGCCTGCTTCGGATTCTGCGTCTCCCTCTCTCTTTATCCCTCCCCTGCTCACACTCTGTCTCTCTCAAAAATAAACAAATGTGTAGACCAAATGCTGGGCCAGCCCAGAGTAATTGTGAGATATCCATCAGTTCATGGCTAAATGTGATACATCCAAACACTGCAATCCCACAAGCACCCTCAATGGGAAATTCCTTCACAGACCCTCCAAAGTATCTTCCTCTGTTGGTAATCAGAGTCTCTTAGTCGAAAGGCTCTTCACTGAAGTCCATTAACTACTCCCTCACTCCCTGGGCCCCGATGGAAGGAGTGTCTTCCCGCCCAGTCAGGAGTTAAGCACCTGCTGTAACTTCCTCTTCTGGCAGAGCCAAAGGAAATGATGGGTCCCTTGCTCTGCAGAGACGAAATGAACACAGGAGTTGCGAGGGATTCCCTGACTTTCTACCAGCCAGGAATTCTAGGCCTTGGTATTTGAGACTTCACCCCTCAGTATGCCTTAGAGGAGGATGTAGCGGGGGAGGAGGATGTAGCGGGGGAGGAGGATGTAGGGGGGAGGTACAGCAGCCAGCTAAGTGGCCTGCCCCGGTGGAGTAGCTCTGACGTGCTCACCAGAGAATGATGGGGCTGGACAGGGTATAGGACCCACCGGACAGCAAAAATTGCCAGGGGCTCAGGGAGGATCCCCCTTCCCCTCCAACGGTGGCTGGCTCCCACTACTGGATTAGATGACAAAGTAGGTGGGCATGCCAGGGGATGAGGGGAACCATGTCTCCAGATATCCTCCTTGAAGAGAATCGAGTATTGTTTAAAATGTTTTGTTAGGCCATAGCATCTCTTTTTATTATTTTTTATTTTAGAGAGAAAGCACGTGTGCAAGCGGGAGAGGGAGAGAATTTCAAGCAGACTCCACGTCCAGGGCAGAGCCGGAGACGGGGCTCGATCCCACAGCCCTGGGATCATGACCTGAGCCAAAATCGAGACTCAGACGCTCAACCCACTGAGCCACCAGGCCCCCCAGGATCAAGTATTGTCTGGAAGCCATCCTGTATCTGCAAGAGGGAAAACTGCGTCCACCTCTCGCAGATACACTGTCCCAGCCGTCCCCACTGGACTCACTGGACATCCAACAAATAGAGAGTCAGCGCCTGCCGTCTGCCACTGGGCCACACGCTCACCCCTTCACGAGCCACACAGAAATGGCCCGCGCTATTTCCCATGAAAGGATGTGGAGAGGACTCGTAGCCCTGGTTTAGTGATGGAAATCTCTCTTGGTGGGGTAGTACTTAATATGAAATGAAACCAAGCAGTTGCTGACAAATTTTGAATGGATGGCTATTGAAAAGCTGGAGAGAATGTCACTCTAACGCAACTAACACTTGTTAACTCTGGCTTGAGACAGCTTCCCGAAGGCAGACTGGAAACCCTCACAGGGCTCAGTCCAGGAGTTTGCGGGCAGCCGGGGGAGGAGGCTGAAAAGGTCCCAGCAGACCTTGGTGGAGGGCATGCCTGCTGGCCCCGTGCACCCGCTCAGGCAGCCCTCCATCGTGAGCCTCCCCCATGGGGATGTGGGCAGAAAGCAGCCGCGGCCCCCACTGAGGAAGGCCCTGAGTGTCCCAGGCCAGCACCCGGGCAAAGGAGCCTGCTCAGTGTCGTGGAAACTCCTCAGGAAAAGATCAAAGCGCCCCTCCTTGTGCAAGGCAAGGCGGTGCTGTAAGAGCAGCCCCAGACGGAGGGCAAAGGTCCCCCCCACCCAAACTGCTGCACCAGACCTTCTCCTGTGGTGTCTGTTTTTTTCTGAAAGGAAAAGCACAGAATTGGTCAGTAGGAAACCAGGTAGAGATCTGATTTCCTGCGGTGAAGCCAGTGCCCGGGCGCCTCCCACCTGTGCCCCCTCACTGCCCCAGGCCCTTCCGCCAGCCTCCCCTACTCTCCCCCTCTGCCCCAGGCCCAACCCTGGGCCAGCATGGCCCTTTATTTGGAAACCTCTCAGATGGCCAGTGTCTCTCTCGGGTTCCACCGGGTCTGACCATGCCCGCCTCTGTCCCTGGGCCCCCCCCACCTGTCTGGCTGGACGCTGCCCAGCCACAAGAGCCCAGTCCCCCCATGGGGCCTTTGCTGTGGCGGTTCCATCCGCTGGGATCACTCATCACTTCCCTCAGATCCCAGCTCGAGTTTCCTCTCCTCCAAACGCTCTTCCCAGTGAAAGGCCCTCCTCTCTGCACCTGTAGGAGCTTCCTGTGGCCTGCTGTGACAAATTACCACCAATCTGGTGGCTTAGGACAACACACATGTGTTCTCTCGCGGTTCTGGAAGAGGCCAGAAGTCCAAAGTCGGCTAGGGCAGGAATCGAGGGGTCGGCAAGGCTGTGTTCCCTCCGGAGGCTCTAAGGGAAAATCTGGTCTCCTCACCTCCTGCAGCTTCTAGAGCTGTGTCCTGTGTTCCCCGGGGCTCGGGGCCCCTTCCTCCGGCTTCCAGGCCAACAGTGTAGCACGCGTCACCTTGGTTGTCACATCTGTCCCTGTTGGAGTCAGAGCTCCCCCTGCCTGTCTCTTGTGAGGACTCTTGTGATCATGTGTGGGGGCCGCTCGGACAATCCAGGCTAATCGCGAGGGCAAATACAAGTTAAAAGTATGAAAAATAAGTTTTAATTCTCCCTGGTGCAAAAAGGGACAGACTTTCCCTCCCCACCCCTTCCCCTAGAGCATTTACTTGAGAAAACTCATCATGGTGGGGCGGCTGGGTGGCTCAGTCGGTTAAGAGTCCGATTTCAGCTCGGGTCATGATCTCCTGGTTTGTGGGTTCAAGCCCCACGTCGGGCTCTGTGCTGACAGCTCAGAGCCTGGAGCCTGCTTGGAATTCTGTGTCTCCCTCTCTCTCAGCCCCTCCCCCAATCGCGCTCTGTCTCTCAAAAATAAACAAACATTAAAAAAAATTAAAAAAGAAAAGTTGTCATTGTGAGTTTTTCTCTGCCCCTTGGAGATGCACGCAAATCCTTTTAAAAGCTACCACAAGCCTCTTGCCAGCTTTGCAGCCCAGGCCTCTTTCCCAAAGCCCTGGGAGCCACCTCTCTGATATGTAAACATCAAGGAAGATGGTGACCCTGGGTCCCGCTGCCTCCCCGCCCCCCCACACACCCAGGGAGGAAGGGTGGGAGCCTGACTTCTGTGGGCCCCTGGCTCCAAGCTGCAAACCCACCTCCTGATATAAAGATAGGAGCCGTGCATTTTTCCTTTGCTTAAAGGCAATTAGCAAACACAGGTGGCTACCCCAATCGCCAGGTGAATTCAGGATGAACTACGGGTGACAAATCCGGGAAGGACTAGTTACACTTTATCTTGAGTGAGTGAGTGAGTGAGTGAGTCAGTGTGTGTGTGTGTGTGTGTGTGTGTGTGTGTGTGTGTGTGTGTGCGCGCGCGCGCGTGTGTGTGTGTGTGTGCATCTGCTGGGCTGTGTAACAGGGTGAGATCTCTTTCTGTTTTCCCAATCTCTTAGCGGACTGCCTGTAATGTACATCTCTTCCTGGTTTCTTGTTTATTCGACAAACCGTTTTCTTTCTCTTCCGCCTTTGAGGAGAGTTTTTGCCGGGTTGGTAGGAGATTTTGTTGTTAATTATCGCTCCCCAACATAATCTCCCCATCTCGAAATTCTTAGCCTACTCACATCTGCAGCCCCCTTTGCCATATAAGGTAACATTCATAGACTCCAGCCACTGGGACCTGAGCAGGGATCAGAGGGTCTTTATCAGCCCCCCACCGGCTCCTACCCCATCACCTGCTAGCTGCCCTATTCGGCTTTACTGTTCTGCATTGCTCTCGTCACCCACGGGAAACCGTTTAGATATGTACTCACTTAGAAAGCAAGGATCTGGCCTGTCTTGTCTACCGTAGCCAGCCTCTAGAAAGGCTTCAGGTTCATGGTAGGAACTCGGTAAGTGCTGTGGGCCGAATGACTGAGAAAACAGAAGAGCTCCGGCCCACGCTGAGTGAATTGGATTAGAACACACAGGTGTGGAGGCAGCATTCTGGATCAATCGTTTACCAGCAAACTTCAAACTCTCCCCGCCTTGGCCACTGCTTGTTAAGCAGATGATAGGAGTCTCACAGAACTCTGAGAGAAAAATACCACTTTTCCTCGTAGGAAAACTCCAATCAATATGTGAGGGAGGCAAAAAAGAAGACACTTAGGAGAAAACTTGGGTCTGTAATTCTCCCCCTCGAAGGACTCTGACTGTAGGTAGCAGTGCCTCAGACATATTCTTTTACCCAGAACATTATTCTAGAATGACAGGAACGCGAGAACCTTTGAGGAGCCTCTGGCTCTGAGGGGAACCGATGCTCAGTGGGAGGAGGACGCCTGACGTCCTGGGGACCACGTTTACCAGCCGCTTGGTGATTTGCTCTCAGGACCACATGCTGCCAGGAAGAGTGGCAACAAAGCATTTTGGCGTCTCAGCCAAGAGAGGAGGTACTTGACTTTCCCTGGAGATCTCCATTTTTACCCTTTCCAGGTCAGATCACCTCTATTAGGATGATGCCGGGTCTATTTCTACTCCCGACTGGCATCGGGCTGTGTCTTCTTCAACCTAATTCAAAAGGTGGATTTGGAAGCCTGTGGGTATCCATTCGTGGTTTAAAAATCTACTAAAAGCCAAGCTTGATTTAGAAACACAAGGAAATTCTAAATAGAATCTCTGTGAAGCCTTCGCAGTTCAGCAGAAGCAGGTGTATGTGCAAGTGTTTCCTTCCTGCAAGGGGCACGCACCACTCTGCGTGTTCACCAAATACCGAAAGTGCTACCTCCGACCTGAGCTCATTCCCACCCAGACTCCTCTCAAACAAATCCACGTGGCAAGTCAGAACGTAAAGCCTGGTTTCAACTCAGAGCCTTTCTCCTCCGTTCCAAGACCAAATCTGGGTCACAGTTAAATTCGATGCCTTCAGAACTGGCCAATGAGACCTCAGATGTTCTTAGAAGTGGTTTGCCTCAGCTGTCTTAAAACATGAGAAGAGTCTCCTCTAAACGGGACTTAAGAAGGTTTGTTTTGAGGACGTTATTAGGAATTACAATAGTACGGGCGCCTGAGTGGCTCAGCCAGTTGAGCATCCCACTTCCGCTCAGGTCGAGATCTCACAGTTCATGGGTTCGAGCCCCGAGTTGGGCTCTGTGCTAACAGCTCAGGGCCTGGAGCCTGCTTCGGATTCTGTGTTTCCCTCTTTCTCTGCCCCTCCCCAGGCTCACGCTCTGTCTCTATCTCTCTCTCAAAAATAAGTAAACATTAATTTAAAAAAAAAATTACAATATAACATCATTAACTACTACACAGTAACATTCCATTAAATTACTACATTCAACCACATTATACAAAATAAAATTAATTTTAAAAAGAACATTTGGAAAGTATTTAATTTCATAGCTTCTAAACTGCTCTAAGAACCTTCCACTGGTGGAGACGCTGTTTATTATCTGTGCCTGCCCTGGTTCACAGTTCTAACAAATGTGTGCAGGGTAGACAAAAATCATTGTAACAGATTGGCATGATTTATGGGTCAGATGGAGCTAAAAACACTTCTTACAGTCAAACCATAAATCAAAAAGTGACCATAGGCTACCGCAAATATGTAAGAAAAATAATTCTACAGCCTATTATTTGAAAAAATTGGTAGAGGGGCGCCTGGGTGGCTCAGTCGGCTGAACCACCGACTTGGGCTCAGGTGGTTTGTGAGTTTGAGCCCCGCATCAGGCTCTGCACTGACAGCTAGGAGCCTGGAGCCTGCTTCGGATTCTGTGTCTCCCTCTCTCCCTGCCCCTTCCCCACTCATGCTCTGTCTCTGTCTGTCTCAGAAATAAATAAACATTAAAAAAAAATTTTTTTTTTTTTTAAAGAAAAAATTGGCAGAGACCTGGCGAGGGGTAAAGGACCTAGCTTGTGCTCACCATCTCCATCTAGTGGTGGATCCCTGCATGAGGTTTAATGGACTCCATGAGGTCTGTTGGATATTCAGCTTGGTATTTGCCTTCTGACCACTTTGATTTAGAAAAATAATTTTGCATCATGAAGCTGACTCTTTAAATGTACTCCATAAAGGTGCAAATTCCTTGTATTAGTTTGCTGAATTTTCTTGAAAGAGTAATTATAAATTATAAAATGTTAATGGCATGTTAATATTAAGGTACTTCCACTGATTAAAATCCAAGTTTCATTTCCTGCCACGTCAAAACATTAAAAATGGCATCCTGATCTCTTAAATATTTTTTCCAGATAAAATACAAGATTCATATGTTGATTCTTTTGTTTTAATGTTTTTCTTTTTTAAGTTTACTTATTTATTTTGAGAGAGAGAGAGAAAGAGAGAAAGCAGAGGAGGGGCAGAGAGAGGAAGAGACAGAGTAGCCAAGAAGGCTCCGTTCCGCACTGTCAGTGCATGGAGCCTCATGCGGGGCTCGAACTCATGAATTGTGAGATCGTGACCTGAGCTGAAATCAGGAGTTGGATGCTTAACCGACTGAGCTACCCACGCGCTCCCATATGTTTATTCTTAAAAAGTTAATTTTGATTCTTTTTCAGCCTAGTATTAGCCATCCTAGCCTCATTCTTTGGATCACTGATTATTGTGTCGTATAGACAAAGACGTGGCTTTTCTAATAATCGGGTTGAGTGCATAGTACCAAGTCTTAGGAAAGGATTTCTTTTGTACGTGTGTGTGTAGGTTTGCTAGGGCTGCTGTAACACACACACCGGGTGGTTCAAAGAGTAGAAAGGTATGATCACAATTCTTGTGGCCAAAAGTCCGAGGTCAAGGTGTCCACACAGTTGGTTCTTCTGCAGCTCCTCTACTTGGCTTGTAGATGGCTGTCTTGTCCCTGTGTCTTCACGTGGCCCTCCTTCTGTGTCCTAATCTTTTCTTATAAGGACACCAGTCATACTGGATTGGTGGCCCCCCCCCCATGACCTTGTTTTACTTTAATTACCTCTTTAAAGTCCAAACTCCAAATACAGTCACATTATGAAGTACTTGGGGTTAAGACTTCAACATATGAATTTTAGGGGAACACAATTTAGCCCATAACTCTCTCTCTCTCTCTCTCTCTCTCTCTCTCTCTCTATATATATATATATATATATACACACACACACACACACATATAAAGTACATTGTATATAGTGTGTATAAATAAAAATAGTTCATGAACTCTGATTAAACATGGTGGATCACACATGTGTTTATCCCTACTCCCTTCCAAAACTCCATCAAAACGATGGTAAATGAATAAAAAGATATAAATTCACAAGGAGAAAGAAGCCGGAAAGGAGACAACCATGGTTGAGACACAGAACCTGTTCTACAAGCCGGCTGGGAAGGAGCCGTGGTAACTGAGCTACCAGAAGCCAAGGGTCTTTCTGGTACCCCCAGAGCACATGGCAAAGGAAGCTGTCAGCTCCCTGTGGAGAAGCACAGCAGGAGTGAATAGGGAAGGGGAGGAAACTTGTGCCAAACCCTGGGCCATCAGTCACTTTCCACGTATGTCCTCATTTAATCCTCAAAACAAGCCCGTAGCGTGGAGTTTCTGATGGCCACCTTGCAGAGAAGGAAGCAGAAGTTCCGGGGATTTGGGGGGAGGGTAAATGAGACCCTCTGTTTGGGGTAATTAGCCTAGGGCCTGGAGCCAGAGAAACGCCAGTGCTAGTTCCCGGCCCACCAGGTCCCAGAGCTGGTTCCTATTTGCTCAGGATGCATGGCGGCTGAGTGGTATTTGGACAGTTTCCCCCTCGTCCCACACTAGCCTGGTGAATTCCATCACACCGTTCCGACGTGCCTGCGGGCTCGCACGAGACCTCTGAATCTATCAGCACCAAGGATGAGACACGCAGCATCAAGACTGAACATGTTTGCTGGTGGTAAGTCACTGGACACCATACTCCTCTCTCTCCCCGTGTGGCCTCGGAGGCAGGGGGAGGGGTCGAATGACTCCTGAGGCCTCATCGGGTTTAAGGATGTCTGTATTTGTGGGAAGGCTTTCCCGAAATGCGGGTCTGAGGATGCTGGGGACTGGTCACCCAGGAGGGGCTGAAGAAGAGGGCAGCCCTACGGAGGCAGGACAGGGGGCCGGGCAGTCCCATATTCCATGGAGAAGCCGGGCCAAGACCGCTGAATGCTTGGGCTCCTCAGCCAAGGGGAAGTGGAGGGGAGGGTGGATTGGCCAGGGTTGGGGTGAAGGTCAGGCGGCAAGTCAGGGCGGGGAAGCGGGAGGGTGGATGGGAGGTGGGAGGTCTCCAGGGCTGGCTGCCTATCCTAACGGGGTGGGGAGGAGCCTTGGGAGGGCTGGGAGCTGGAGGGGGGTGTGGGAGGAGATGGGGGCCGAACCGGATTGGAGGGTGGGGGGCAGGAAGAGGCTGACAGGCTTGCCACAGTCGGCCAGAAGGGCAGCAGAGGCCCTGAAGCAGAGAGGAGGTGAGGAGGGGAGTGGGCCCCAGAGGCAGCTAGGTGAAAGGAGGGGCCACAGGGAGCAGCTCCAAGGGTGAGATCCGTCAACCCAACTGTCCGTCTGTCCGTCCATGAGCCTTTGCTATAAGGCAACACCCTGGTATCTTTCACCGAGGGGGCTTCTGTTTCCACATCTGTAACCTTCTGGTTCTAAGACCGCCAGTACACTGGAGTTCTGGGGGTGGGTCCATGCCTCAGGCAACCCCAGTCGTGGGCTGGGGTGGGCTGGGGTGGGCTGGGGGACGGGATCAGAAGGGCTGGGAAAGGGGTGGTGGGGGAAGGCCCCAGAAAAGAAGTTAAAGGAGACTTCTGCCTAAAGAAGAAAGCCATGGTAGGGTGGAGCTGAGACCCCGGTTTGGTTTCGGGGATCAGGGCTACATAGGGCCAATGGCCACAGGCAGCCCCAGCACAGGGAGGGTTAAGCATCCTCCGGGTTCCCACCCTGCTCTGGGCCCCTCCCTTGTGTTTACGTCCTCCCAAAAATATTCTGCCTCCAGCTGGCCTCCTTCTGTGTCCTGCCCCTCCCCCTTGAGTTAGCCTTGGGGGCCCGAGGGGGTGCCAGGGCCAGGGCTCCCAGGACTACGAGGGAGCCAGCAGGCTCGGGCGTGCTGGGGCAGAAGCGGACCTGGAGAGGCTGAGGTGGGGGAAGCAGAGAGGAGCTCTGGGGGCAGCAGGCAGGAAAGGGGACTGGAGACACACGGGGAGAGAAAAAATGCTTTAGGAAACAGTGAGGCGGAACCGTGGTAGTGGGAGACAGGAGGGCTTCCCAGGCTCTTGGCCTGAGGACAAAAGCCAGCTCAGCATCTAGCCGGGACAAGGCCAACCGTGGGCTGAGCTGGATCCAGGGCAAAGGGGGGGGGGGGGTGGAGAGGGGAGCAAGGACGAGGGGAATACCAGGGGAGTCTGGACAAGAGGGCCACTTCCTGCCCCTCCACCTCTGCCTCCCCCACCAGCTGCAGGGCCCGGGCTGGTGGCTCCTCTGGCTGCACACACTCTCTGCAAGGCCAGGGTGACAGAGGTGAAGCCATGTGGCAGCTGCTGATCCCCGTGGCCCTGTGGCTGGGCATGGTGGGCCTGGGCAGAGCGGAGCTCACGGCGGCCCAGCAGCGGGGCCTGCAGGTGGCCCTGGAAGAATTCCACAAGCACCCGCCTGTTCAGTGGGCCTTCAAGGAGATTGGCGTGGACAGTGCCACAGACACGGTTAGCGGCGCTGCCTGGGGAGGGGAGGGGAGGGGGCAGGAAGCAGGTGCAGAAGTGCTTGGGCTCGAGCACCCGGTTCTCCAGAGGCGCCGGCATCCCAGCCGCCTTCTCAGATGTGCTGTTTCACGCAGGGGAGGAGGGGCAGGTCACATCTAGGGACTGCTGGGCCGCTCAGCCGGCTGCTGGCCTTTGTCTGTCGGCAGCTCTTCCCTGCAGGGACCTTTGTGAGGCTGGAATTTAAGCTCCAGCAGACGAGCTGCCGGAAGAAAGACTGGAAAAAAGCTGAGTGCAAAGTCAAGCCCAATGGGGTGAGTGAAGGCCTGTGTGTGTGAGAGAGGAGAGAGAGAGAGAGAGAGAGAGAGAGAGAGAGAGAGAGAGAGAGAGATGGGGCATTCACTCGGTGCGAGCATATGTCATCGGGGTCCAGCAAAAAGCCCTGAGGTTGGGGCAGCCTCCCTAGAGGCCGACCTGGCTGTGTGGGCCCCGGGTCATGGCACTGTGGGCGGCCAGGGCCGGGACAGGCAGGAGCAGAGAGGACAGATGTTCTTCAGGGAGAGTCCTCCTCCTGTCCGAGCTCCTCTCTCCGGCTTCCAGTCACTGGTGGAAGAGGCCCACGGTATGGGGTTTGCCGGGTCCCCATCCCAGGCCCGGTGAACTCCCCACTTTCGTGAGTCTTCAAGTAGACAAAGCCCAGCCTGGACTGATTCGTAACAGGGCTTGACTGTATTCTGTCACCTGGGGGGCACAGCCCTTGCCACGGGGGAGTCCCCAGGCTGGGAGTGCCACGATCTGGGAGATCCAGTGCTAGTCCCGGCCCTCCCAATCACCAGCCTGTGACTGTCAGCTCCTTGAAGGCCTCAGTTCCCTCCGTCTGTTAAGGGAGGGACTGGATTATACCAGTGACTTTTTCCAGACTTTTATGTCATGACCCTTGTATTCAAATAAAATCCCAGAAGAAAATGCAAATTAATATATCAGTAGAGTGGCTCTGGTCAAAGTCTGGTGGGGAGAGTCCATCTGGGGAAGGAGTCCTGCCTGCACACACACCATTAGCTTGAGAGCTGCAGGATGGGCCCGACTTGTGAGATCTCCCCGTCCTGGGGTGGGCCTGGCCCGCAGAACCCCTCACCTCTCCGCCCTACAGCCTGCTGGGAGCACCCATCCCCACGGCACGCGGCCCCCAGTTTCCACCCCGCCGGGGCCACAGGACTGCCCTGACCTCTCTCCTCCCCGGCCCCATGCTCCCCTCCCCAGAGGAAGCGGAAATGCCTGGCCTGCATCAAGCTGAACTCTGCAGACAAAGTCCTAGGCCGGATGGTCCACTGCCCCATACTCACGCAGGTCCAACGGGTAAGAGCGGGCAGAGGAGGAGGTGGAGAGGAGCGGGGAGGAGGATGGCAAGGGGGGGGAAGGTGAGGAAGGGGTGAGGAGGTTGTGAAGGAGGGTGGGGAGGGGCTCTGGGCCTGGCCCCGCTATTCCCTAAGGGATGTGGAGGCGGGCGCCACCCTCCCCGGGGCGCCGCTGCGGGGACAGCAGGGACAGCCATGGGCCTGAGCCGCTGCTGGCGCTGGCAGGAGCCTGAGGAACAGCACGAGGGGCAGTGCAGCAGGGTGGAGCGTGCAGGAGAGGACCCCCACAGCTACTACTTCCCGGGACAATTTGCCTTCTTCAAGGCCCTGCCCCCCAGCTGAGGCCTGCTGGTAGGTGGCCAGGACAAGGGGGACTGGGCGGAGCCGGGACAGCTGGGCCAGGGTGGGGCCCAGGGAGGCGGCGGGGATGGGGGGGGAAGGGGTAAGGATTCAGAGCCTGGGAAAAAAGCTTGGACCGACCCAAACAGCCTCCCTCACACCCAAATCTTAGCTTCTCTTTCTTTTCCTCTAGAATTTTGTCCCGCTTCCCGGACAGCAGGAGGTAACCAGTGAAAGACCCACCTCCCATCCCCACGCCCAGGGAGGACGATCCCATTATCCCCGAGCTAATAAAACCGCTCTCCCAGATTCGTGCTCTCCTCCTCTTGTATGGCCTCCTTCTCGGCTCAACTGTGGGAGCGAGGTCTTACAGGAGGGACAGGAGACTTCTGGTCCGTGCTGGGGAAAACGAAACTCACGCACGAATGACAGGCAGCGATGCTTCCGCCAACAGAAAGATTTAATAGGGATCAGTGAGGGTGAGGATGGGCAGCAAAGGCTCCAGGGTCCCATGGGACAGGGGGGACCACAGCAGAGGGTCCTCTGAACAGGCAGCTTTGTAGGGTGGAGGACGCCAGCTTCGGTGCTCTGCCGCGTCCTCTCCCCAGGACTGGCCGGGACAGCAGATGAGTGCGCCCTGCCTTTCTTACCTTTAGCCTTAGGAAAAAGCGCCTTTCTTCCCTTAAGTCTCAGACCCGCGCAGCCACGGTGGCAGCGGCCGAGGACGCGGCTCAGCACGCAGCCTCCTCCCCAGCCGCACAGCACAGGTGGCAGACAGCCTCACGCCACCAGCTGCTCGAGGACGGTCCTCACCCATGCTAGAGGCCGCGGAGGTGGTGTGTCCTTGAAGTGCGTGGAGGGACAGTATGGGATCTTCCCTTGAGGTGGGGGTAGGAGGGAGGGGCTGCTCTTAGGAACACAGGTAAACAAAGAGCCCAACTTGCGGCCCGGTGGCCAGCGTGATTAAAGCGCACAGACGCGTACCAAGGCAGGAGAGGAGACATGGGCAGCCGGGCCGCAGTGTGCCAACCCTAGGGTCCCGTGTCCAGCTGTCACGGGCCACGGGCATATTCAAAACACAAAGGACGAGGCGGCGCCCGCAGGGCCGAGCGCCTGCTCGGCCCGGGCCAGGCTGTCGCTGGCCTGGCGGTCCAGCTCGTGGCACTCCTGCAGCGTGTCCCGGAACTGCCGGCACGCCTCCTCCAGGATGGAGCTGCTCCGGGGGGGCCACGACTCCCAGTACCCTGGCTCTACCCAGGGCTGCGCCTCAGCGGCTCTCGGGCCCGGGCTGGAGCCGGGGCGCAAGGAACTGTCCAGGTCCCGGCACAGCTGGTAGAACTCACTGCCACGCCCGGTCACGCGCTCGCCATCGATGACCTTCAGGCCGGGCAGCAGCTCTCGGACTAGCGTGGAGTAGGAGGGGCTGGCGCACAGCGGGTTGCCGAGTCGGGCCAAGGGGTCCCGGAGCCGCAGGCACTCGAGGCCCCGCAGGCCGGCCAGACACTGCAGCTGCCCGGGGGTGGCCAGCAGGTTGCCCGCGGCATTGAGACTCTGAAGGTTCTCGCAGGCGGCCAGCGGCTCCAGCCCCGTCAGCCGGTTGTCGGAGACATTGAGCACCACCAGCCGGCGCAAGGAGGCCAGCGGGCCCAGCTGGGTGAGCGCATTGCCGGACAGGTCCAGCCACTCGAGACCCAGGCACTCCCCCAGGCAGCCCAGGTCCACCAGCCCCAGACCCCGAAGCTTCAGCAGCAGGATGGACTCCAGGGCGAACTCACCCGAGCGCGACTTGAGCAGCTGCGGTGTGACGCGCGCCCCGTCCGCCTCTCCTGGCTTCTCAGCCTGGGGCTCCATCAGACGTGGTCCGTCCAGGCGGCCCGGGGCCCTGGTCCTGTCACAGGGACGTGGGTGCCGGGAGGGGTCGGCTGACCGCGCGCCCAGAAAAAGGCACCCTCGAGTCCGCCTGGGCCAGGGCCGGAGGCCTGTTTCCAGCACCGCTGCTCAAGGGCCGGAGGCTCCTGAGGAGAGACAAGCAAACAGTGAGCAGGCCTCTCCTGAGCGTCCTGAGTCCGCAGCCGTCGACGGCACCAAGTACCGCCCAGCCTCTGCCACTGAGGCAGAAAGCGAGCTGGCCCAGCAAGACCTGAGGCCACAGAGCCCCCCTGAGGGAGGCGGGCCAGGCGCAGGCCCCCACCTAAGCGGGGGGCCCTGACGAGGCTCGAGCGGTTACGGCCATAGCGGACGGAATTCAGATTCTTCCCCTTTTCCGTATCTGCACCAGGAGGCAAAATCTCTAAATTTTCCTCTTTTGGCAACCGCTCTTTATGATCTATCTTTATGAATTCTGAGGTGTTTCTTTTTAACTATTTTAGTTTTTGAATAGATTATAGGTCACCACCACCAACAATCTGTTTTGTTTCCTTCCATATGCAGACGCAAGACAGCACGATAGGCCTTGCTTCGTTCTCTCAAAAATGTTCTTGACTCAGTGTTTTATTTTTATTTTTAGTTTTTTTAACGTTTATTCATTTTTTGAGAAAGAATCCAAGTGGAGGAGGGGCAGAGAGCCGGGGACAGAAGATCCAAAGCGGGCTCTGGCCTGACAGGCTGACAGCAGTGAGCCCGATGTGGCGCTGGAACTCACGAACCGCGAGGTCGTGACCTGAGCCCAAGTCGGATGCAACCGGCCGAGCCACCCAGGCACTCCCCCACCCTTTTAAAAATACTTTTAACTGACCCAATGTTTTTTTTTAAAACATTAGCAATGCATTCAGAATGGTCTCCAGATTGCATAGGCCAACGTGTAACCTCTGGTTGCAGCTGTGGGGCCTGAAGGCTCAGCTCTCAGTCCAATGAGGAGCCTGAGGTCAAGGGAAGGAAGGGACGGTGACGGCCCCGGGAGCAGGTGCAGCACTGCCGGTCCTGATGCCACTGCTCTCCACCCTAGCCCGCCAAACTAGCTCTTTACTCCGGCATCGACGGAAGGGCATCAATCCCTATGTGCCAGACAGAATGGTCCTACCTGCAAACATGACGTCATTTCCTAAGAATGCAAGTGGGGGAAGGCCAGGCAAAGAAGCCATCCTGGACGGAAGGACCGGGGTAGCACCTGGGTTCCGGGAAGGCAGGGGAAGGAGGGCCTTTCCAGTTACCAATGGCCGTGGGCCAGCATGAGCCTAGGCGCCAGTGCAAGACCACGCGCAGGAGGGAGGAGGCCTGGGCGGGGGGACATCGGCAATGCCGGCCACAGAGGGGTCAAGGTTTGAGCAGAGAGAAAACAAGAAGGGACCTCTGCTCCAAGTGGCAGCTTCCCAACCCTGCAGACTCTAGCGGGGCCTGGGCCAGGCAGGGTGATGCCTGCAAGGAACCATGGGACCATTCACTCCTGTTTATAAAACCTGGGTTCCAGGGTGTTGACCAGTCCCAAGTCTGTGTTTACACAATCAATGCAGTTTTTTAGTTCCCTCTCCAAGGAAACCGGGCCCAGAATTCCTCCCACACCCCCACCAGGGAGCTGGGGAGGCTGCTAACAGATCTGATCCGCCTCCCCCACGGCTTTACCTAGCTCCTTCCAGTCCGCAACACCCCTTCATTTCCACTTCATTTCTTTCCAAAAGCGATTCCAGGCATCCACTAAGAGGTCTGGTTCACTGTATTCAAAAGGGGTCTGCTGGGGCTTGTAAGTGAGACGCGGTCAACTTTGCACCCACTTAAAACTGTCACCCAGGGGCGCCTGGGTGGCGCAGTCGGTTAAGCGTCCGACTTCAGCCAGGTCACGATCTCGCGGTCCGGGAGTTCGAGCCCCACGTCGGGCTCTGGGCTGATGGCTCAGAGCCTGGAGCCTGTTTCCGATTCTGTGTCTCCCTCTCTCTCTGCCCCTCCCCCGTTCATGCTCTGTCTCTCTCTGTCCCAAAAATAAAAAACGTTGAAAAAAAAAATTAAAAAAAAAACCTGTCACCCATGGGGGTGAGGGGTGCGAGAGGGTCACCAGACACTAGAACCTGCCATAAAAGCACTGGAGAGACAGGGCTTCACGGAAGGCAGCGAGCACTGAAGCGTGTAGAACAGCTTCCAAGGGTCTAGCCACGTCACTGGATGCAGGGGCTCCCTTCCCCGACATGTGGGGCACATGGGACAGCCTGAGGGAGGGGGCAAGAAGACATCCAGCTGGAGGTGACCATGTGCATCGGGCCTAGGAGGCAGTCGAAGCTCTAGGCTAAAGGGACTCAAGCGTCATCCGCAGAGGTGCCCAGGGAGAATGTGTGGCTCACGGGCCAGGCTTCTGGAGGACACAGACCTCTTTAAGTATCTGCAGGCCTCTGTCCGGGATTACGCACAGCTTCCCAACCACACGCTATTTTGGGGGTGAATGTGGTCAGGAGCCCCTGGCGCACAGAGAAAGGGAGCAGTCATGGGCCGACATCGAAAGAACACCAACATTTATTAGGCTGAGTGGAGGGCACTGACGAGCAGCCAGAAGGAGGCGTGCAAGGACCCAGTGACGGACACTGTTCCAACGCCCACCAGACTCAGAGATGAGGCCCCCGGGCAGGGGCAAGCCCACAGACTGACCACAACGGTTAGGGAGCCATGCCCTGGAGAACTGGCTCGATGACCGTCTAGACAGAGATGGCTGCTGTGGAGGGAAAGGACAGGAGGACCGGGTAGGGGCGGTGGTAGGAGGAAGGGAGGAATTGTACGTGCTCCCCACGTTACAGCTGGGAAGAACGCTTTTTGCAGGAGAGGAAACAGAGGAGCAAAGAGCACATTAACTGGAAATCGGGACTTCTGTGCCCCCAAGTCCTGCCTGGGAGGAGACTTGTGGCCCTCCAGCTCACCGCCCCACGCCCCCGCCGGTGATAGGACTGCATAGTCACCAAGGTGAATCCCTGACTCTCCAGTGCACAGACTTCTGCTCTGCCCCCCCGGTCCCATGCTCCCTGAAATCCGCACGCCTCAACCAGGCAGGTCTGGGCCCGACCGACCGAGCGCCCTCCCACCCGCTGTGCAAACCCAGCTGACACACAGGTGGCAGCTTGGAGCGGGTGGGCCCTGCTGAGGGAATTGGCTCATCCACGCCAACCCCCTGCAACGCTCACCCCTGAACATCCAGAATCCGAGTCCTCCTATCCTGGTCCAACATGTGTCTGCGGACAGGATTTGGTCACACGGATGGGACCATGACTAAGGCACAGAGGACACTCGTCTCTCCTGCAGGAGGCCACCTTCCCTCGTTCCGAATCGCCACTGCTGAGTCTCAGTTTACCTACCTGGCAAGTGGGCTGGCAAACGGTGCCCAGGAGCCAGCCAAGGCAGGACACAGCTACAGCCAAGGGGGAAACGGTTAACAGCGCACAAGTGGACAGTCCCATGGCTGCTCCAGTGAGCCCGGAGACCCTTCCTCCGGCCCATCGCCTCCCATCCCCAGTGGAGTTCAGGGTTCTTTACCACAGCACGACTGCCATCCGAGACCGGGTGAGTCTCTGTCGTGGCGGTGATCCTGCGCATGGCAGGTGTTCAGCGGGGTCCCTGTGCCACCCACAGAGGTGTGTGGCACAACTTACAGTCACTTTTGGACAGAGTTCACCTTTTCTATGCACAAACCGCTAGAGACAAATTAAGCAATATATGAATGGGAAATGACATCACCCTGGGGAAGAAAAAAAAGGGCAATGTGTCAAGAATCGAGAACCTGTCCCTATTCCCTCCAAACAGGTGGAGGGAGGACTCTGGCCACCTCTGTCTAATGCCCTAGGGTGCAGCATCCTGCCCTCCCCTCTGATGCCGGACACACTTCCCACAGGCAGACTTTCAGGGCGTCAGACGAGGTCGGCCTCGCTGTTCTGCTCCCCGTCGGCCGGGTCTCCACTGGGGAAGATGAGGGCAGGGGCAGGGTAGTCGGGGAAATTCTCCAGGTTGCTCTTCAAGAAGAGGAGATGTTCAATGGTCCCCACTGGGAGAGGGGCGCTATGCTCTGCAAGGGCAGGGCTGTCCAGGGAGGCACAGACGCTTCCAGAGAAGGCCCCCGTCGGGGGACAGGACAGGTAGACAGTGGCCAGTCTCGCCAGAGCTGGCCAGACCTCCTGCCTCTTCTCCCAGTAAACCAGCGGGTCCTCCTGGGCGCCAACTGTCTCATTCTCACGCAGGTACTTCTTGACGATGACACTGGCCAAGTGGCTCTCGGTGGAGAGCGACGCTCCGCTTCTCTTGGACGCCAGCAGCCCCACGCTTTCCAGCTGCTCCAGCAAGCTCTTCTCCCTCTGGTCCAGCAGCAGAGACCCCGAGCCACCGCCCCCCTGCACAGGCACCTTCTGGCCCTTCCCCTCGGCCCCGAGGCTCCTGGTGACTCGGCCGCTCGGGGTAGGGCCCGCACGCCTCGCCTTGGGGCTGTGCAGGGAGGGTGAGGGAGGCAAGGAGTAGTCAGACACCATGATCTCCTTCACCTTGTACACGAGAACCTGCTTCCAGTGGTCAATGTCGGCCCCCGCGGGCAGGATGGACTCGATCTTCCCCTTGAAGCGGGGGTCCAGGAGGGTCGCCAGCACAAACTCCTTGCGGTGGAAGAGCTCGTTGAGCTGGCCGTCTGTGGAGAGCTGCAGGGCCAAGCCCTTGGCCAGCCGGACGGCTGCCCCCACCTCCCCGCCACCCTGCTCCTCGAAGTGCCGGTTAACCTGCTCCAGGAAGATATGCAGGTAGCGTAGCTGGGGCAGCACCTGGCTTAAAGAAGCCCGCGCGGCGCTCGCCTCCCGGACCGCCACCCAGAAGGGCTGCAGGAGCGTGACCAGACTGTCCGTCAGGCTCCAAAACGTAGTCGACAGGGCCGTCCCAGCCTTGCCCAGCTGGTGTCGCCTCTCGTACTCTTGCAAGGGCCGCTGCTGCCTCACCAGCCACTCCAGCAAGCAGTAGGCGGACACCCAGTGGTCCGAGAGCTCCCAGAAGGGCTGCTGGGCTGGGAGGCCACGCTGCTGCTGCAGCTGGCCGAGGAGCCGCCGGGCCTCCGCGGAGCCCTGGAAATGGCTGCAGATGGCCCGCACCGTACCCAGGATGAGCTGGACGCTCTGATGGTGACGCAGGAAGTTCCTCACCAGGGAGTCGAGGCAGTGGGCAAAGCAGGGGAGGTGGGTGTAGCCCTCTGTCCTCACTGCCTGCTCCAGGCCGAGGCAGCCGCCCGACACCAGGAAGCCTGGCTGCAGGGAGCTGCGGCTGAGCCACAGGCCCACCTGCTCCCGCAGCTCCCCCTGCCTCTCCTCCGGAGAGCTCTCCTGGGGCAGGCCCCGAACCCACAGCACGGCCTGCTTTCTCAGGCTCCCCGACGCCACCCGCCGACTGCCCGGCTGTACGGCTCCCCAGTGGGCGGTGATGGCCACGTAGTCCACAACCGTGTCCCGGGCAGCGGTGGACACGGTGAGGTGGACACAGCTGCCCTTGGCCCACTGCATCTCCCGACACACCTGCTCCTCGATCGCCTCACGGAGCAGAGGCAAGGCTCTCCCGCAGAAGAAGGCGGGAGGCGGCACGTGGTAGCAAGGGTCGACCTGGGCCATAAACCTTCTGAAAGGCAGCGATGACACAAAGGATAGCGGCAAAGCCAGGCTGCAGAGCAACTCCGCGATGCTGCGGGTCCAGGCCTGTGCTCGGGGCTGGCCGGGGGCATGGGTGCCACCCCGGCCCACCCCGACTGCCGGCGGGGAGGCGGCAGGGTCATCTCTACAGGAAGGAGGCAAGAGAGGTGGAGCCAGTGACAGCTGCTCAGGCCTGCCCGCCGCCAGCTGCCTGCCACCGTCCACCAGAGGGGAGGCATCCGTGCAGCGTCCTGGTGACGGCAGCCCCTCAGGGGCAAGGCCAGCAGGACTTGCGGGCAGGCCCTTGTGCTTTCTCTCCTCGGCCCCGCCCTTCTTCTCCCCCGGGCTGGCGGCGGCTGGCCTTCTGTCTCTCTCTAGTCCGTGCTTACTCACCAAGTGACGGACCAGGCCTGAGGTTTGGAAATGCCCCTTAAATTTGCCCAGTCTGATGCTGGCATGACACAGAGTGCAGGTGACGTGGCAGACGTCCTTGCAGTCAATGGTAAAGAACCGTCCGATGTCTGACACGGCCTTGTGACCCGCGGTGTCCGTGGGGCCGGGGGAATGCCCGGGAAAAGCCCAGCCCTTGGTCTCCGCTTTTAGAGTTCTGACCAGCTTCTTCAGGCAGGGTGGCTTGTCCCCGACAGCCGCAAGCAAGTGCCTCTTCTTCCATTTCTTGAGGCGTCGCAGCTCTCTGGCCAGATGGGCGATGAGGAGGTCAGCTCGCCTTGCCTTCTCACTCTCACCAGGCTGGCCCACCTCTGGCCTGTCCGCCCCGGCTGCCTGGTGTAGCGCTGGGGGAGAGGGGGACTGGCCAGAGCTGAGCGCTGGGGCCCTCGACTTCTTTCCCGTCGGCTCCCCCTCCTCCCTCTGCCCTCGTGCCTTCTGTTTGGACACCTTCTTCTCGGGCTGCCCAGGGGGCTCCTGCCCAAGCACAGACTTGAGGCTGTAGAGGCCAGAGTCGCCCTTTGGCTTCCTCCGCCCAGGGCTGGCCTGGCACGTTTCACGGGAGGCAGCTGGGTGCAGACCGGGCCTCCCCAGGGAGCAGGCTTCGCTCGTCTCACTGTGGACAAGTAGGCCCGGGGTGCCTTCCTCCTGCTCCTCCAGGAAAACTCCGTCAGGTGAAGGGACAGACGAGGAACTGGGGAGGGGGTGAGGTCTCTTCCTCCGTAGGGGCAGATCCGTCTCACTCCCCTTCGGGGAGGCAGACAGTCCGATCTTGCTGTGGCCACTGACAGCCCTCTCTCCTATGTCTACAAACTCAAGTTTGACCTCGGTCTCCGGCAGGCGCCCCCCCGCACCCCAGCCGAGTCCGTGAGAGGTATTGGTAGCTCTGGTTTTAAACTTGGAGCTAGGAGAAGCCAAGGAAGCAGCTGGGCTCCTGGGTCTGGTCACAGAGGAGGCAGCACACACAGACGGCCCCTGCCCCACTGATCCTGAAGGTGTATGTCTCTTGGGGGGCTTCCCGATTTTTTCCACTTCCAACATGCTTGGGAACTTGGGGAAATGAGATGGGCCCAGGCTGCAAAGCAAGATGAAAAGAACGGCTCTCAGCTCCCCTACTCAACCGTGGGGACTCTGCAGGGAAGGCCAGAGGGGAGAAAAACGAGCAGAGGACAGAGGCGTAGGGAGAGCCTAGGAAATCAGCCCTGGGACAAAACTCTCAAGACCGCAACCTCCTTGGTGAAGGCTGACATTCGCTCCTCCAGACTGAATGGAACAGCCCTCATCCAGAATCCCCAGGGCCCTCTGTACGTTAGCAGTTTCTACATCCATCTTTGCCAAACTAACTGAGGTTCTCTTTTTCCTTTCGATGTTTATTGAGAACCCAGCCGGCACTTGGCGATTCTGCCTTGTTGTGGTAACGGAGAAGATCGGCAAGGTCCCTGCGTGCACGTGGCCTCCAGCTTGGCTGGAGAGACAGAAGTAAGAGACTGACCCACACAACAGGGAGGTGCAGGAACAGAGGGGCGCCACTTGCAACTGTGAGTCCCCAAGGAGGGGACCGACCTGGCCAAGAAGTCAGGCAGGTCTCCCTGGCAGAGGTGCAGGCGCCAGGTGCCGTCAGCTCAGGCCAGGAGGCATGGAGCCCATGTCTCTGCATCCTGGGCACCCAGGCTGTGCCCGTCACCTGGCAGGGCATCAGAAACAGGTCATGATGCTGGGTACTGGGCGGTGAGGCCGCCAGAGGCCTTGCTTAGATCTTCTGAAATTCCTTCTCTAGAAATCAGCCTGCGTCAGGAACACAGGACAGCAGCACAGAACAGGGTAGCCCCTGATGCCAGTGACGCGTGCCCCCCAGTGTCCTGTCACTCCCCTCTCTCTGTCCTAGAGAGACTCTATGCTCTGGATCTGGCCCCCACCGCTCGTCAACACCCTTCTTGCCAAGGCCACCAGCGTCCCCCTCGGCACCGCCTCCAATGGACCTCTTTGCAACCCGTGGGGGCCGGCCCACGTCCTCTGTCTGGAACGCCACCTTTCCGTGGCCCTGGGATACCACACTTCCACCTGCACCTCCCCTGCAATCTCAGTTCTGGTCCCTCTTCCTCCGCCCGTTTCTTCCTGCTGTTTCCCAGGGTTCGCACCCAGATCTCGATTCTCAGTTCACATACCCTCCCCAACTGGGGTTGCGTTTACACACTGACACGGCGAGCCTCTCTCCGGCTCAGATGGCTCTCTCCAGCTCCCGCTCACCTGTCTTCCTATAGTCACCTCACTCGTAAACGGGACAGTGTCTACCCAGATGCTCAAGCCCAGGCACGACCTTTACCTCCCTTCTCCTCGTTCGCTCTCCTAGAGATCGGGTCACAGTCAGATCCAGGCACACCAGAAAAGAGACACAGAGAAGTCAGAAGAGAAGTACGTGGAAAGGGAAAGAAAGAAAGAAAAAGCCCAGCGCGAGAATGCATCTCTCTAGACAAGGACAGACTCGCAGAAGGTGACCTAACAGCTCACCACACACATCAGAAAGCAAGTGGAGTTCAAGTCTCATCACGCCAAAATGAGATACGGATTAAACAGGAAGATTTAAAACCAGTACGTTCTGACACTGAGTGATGTTAAACATTAAAAAGAATCACCAGGCAGGCTCCACACTGGGAGTGGAGCTTGCTTAAGATTCTTTCTCTCCCTTTGCCCCCTTCCCCCCCACCAGTGCCCACCCTCTCCCCCACCCCTCTCGTGCACATGTACATGGGGGGCAGGGGGGGGGGAGGGGGAAACAGAGAAAAAGAAAAACAGAATCACCAGGGAGAGCAGGACTGCCTTTGTAGGTGACAAGCCCACTAAGGCGGCTCCGGGAAGATTCTGACCATATAAGAGGGTGAGTGACGTGATGCTGAGCCCCTCCCAGCGGGGAAAACCTCAGAAGGATGAGAGGCATCACCCCAGGCCCACTGCCCAAGAACCCAGCTGCTGCCACACCAAATGTGTGACCCCCCCCCACGGAGAGGCACCGTGGACAGGCTGGACGAAGGTGCCGCGAACTGTAAGACACCATCCCGGGGCCCAGGAGAAGTGCTCTGGGACATCAGAACCGGACTGGGCTTACCTCAGCTCTTATTTCATGGCTGTAGAACTGGAAATCCAGAGTGGGGGCGTGATGGCAGAGCGGACGACCAGGGCCGGCAGCAGGCCTCCGGAAGCGGCCTGTAGGCTTTACCACCACTGACAGCTCAGAGCGAGCAACTGAAACCTGGCCCGAGTCAGACCTGCGCTCACCAGTGATGGCCGAGAAAAGGAAAAAACCGGTGTGTTAGGACTGTGCCTGACTCACACCAGTCCCGTTCTGTTCTCCAATGTGCCTTGTCCCGTCAGTACATCTTTTTTGGTCGATCCATTGGACCACTTAACAAGAATTCATCGGATACCTGCCGTAAGCCAGCCCCGTGCCCTGAAGACACAAATACAGGAGAGGAAGCACCCGGCTGGCACCCGAGGCTTAGACAAGAAGACAACCTGGAAATGGGCTCATGGCACCAGACCACGGCAAGCGGTGTCCGCGCTGTGAAGGCCGGGCCTCGGCCTGACCTACAGATAAACGGATTCTGTGACACTGGACTTTGGACTCCATCCTGCGAGGGGTCACTTACCTTCAGCTACTGCTTCAGGATCCTTAACTCCTGACGGACTCCCTGAGTATAGCTGGGACCTTGCGCAGGTGCAGTCGCCGATGTAACACACTGCCTTCTCTTAAGCCACCAAAGCACACAAGGACGACAACGAGGCTGACACTGGGAGGACCAACTCGAATCGAAATGAATCTAAGATGCAAAATTTGAAAGGAAAACCATTCAAAAACTCCAGTACTTTGGTTATCGGTGAGAAGTTACTTGTGACATTTCTCCTGAGAGATGATAAACGCACATTAGAGGACAGCTACAACGCAGAGGCCCTCGGGCTACCCACTGAGCAGCATCACGAGCACTGCAGCGAGGCCATGTGAGGCAGGCACGGCACACGGGGGGTGAGGAGGGCCGGGCAGATAGTGGCAGAGGGACTGGGGCTGCGGGGACAGTTTGGACAGCTCTTCCAGAGGCACATGTGGAGAAGAACTGGGGGACAGAGGGGGACTCCCTAGTGATCCCATTGACTAATGCAGGTCACTTTTGGATATACTGATTCGCAGTTGTTCTGCAACAAATCTTTAGAAATACATGTGACAGATACGAGGTAAGGTCTGAGCTAAAGGTACAGATCCGTGTGAAAGCCTCCACAGAAACTAAGGAAAGGGCCGGAGGGAGAAGAGAGTGGCGGGCGGCTATCCAGGCAACGCGGACACTGTAGAGAGGCCAGAAGGGGAGGGGACTTCCAAAATGACTGACAGGCAAAGACAGACACAGAAGAAACTAAAGCCAAGTTAGGAAAGCCAAGAGAAGACTCTCCAGGTAGGCCAGGCAGAGTCAAGGTCACTGCAGAGGACGAAGACAGAGACATGGCTGTGCAGTGAGAACTGGGGGACACAGGTGCCTGCCATGTCAGAGGTGGGGTGGGGAAAGAAGGGCCACGCTTTGGAGATAAAAGGCTTGACTTCATCTCCAAACAGAGAAAGGGCGCAGTGGGAAGAGAGAAAAGAATATACATATACAGGAAAGAAGTGATGGCAGGAACTTTCTTTGGCAAAGGGATGCAGGACACAGGCGGTGAGCGGGTTTATCTTTGGAGACGAGAAAGAATCTATTTTCTCTGAGAGCAAAGAAAGACGGATGGCTGCGGTGCCAGGCAAGCCCCTGAGTGCAGGTGGGGGAAGGAACTGAGGCAGTTTATGACAAGGAGCCTACAGATTCCCAAGGGGAAGCCATAGGTCTCCAGAGGCAGCAACCTGCTGGCTGAGACTGAGATGGCAGGTGTCTCTTGCATGTCTCCTACATCTGTGCAGCCTGCATGGATCAGGGGGCTCTCTTCTAACTGCACTCAGCAGCCCTTTCCCCATGTGCATGCCCAGAAGGCAAGGAACCACTTCCCTACTTCTCTGTGTCTGCCTCACCCCAGAGCCTTGTGCAGAGCTCAGCCTGCCCAGGGTATCCCATAACTATGCCACACCTTTCTCTCTGTTTTTACTGCCCAATCCCACCGACCAGCCCCCTCCTGTCTTAGCTCCTGCGCTGTCTATCCATCCCAGACCCCAGGACATTTCAAGGCACTTGCTGGGCCCTCAAGTCCTGGGTTCCTCATCCCCCACCCTCCACCCACTCACTTGCGGGGAGACAGAAAGGTGGGGAGAAAAAGAATGGGAGGAAGGAAAAGAGTAGAGCAAGTTACTATACGTTTTGGAGTTTGACCACGCATGAAAATTTGGCTTCCAGCAAACCCGAAGCGAGACGTTTTAAAGAATAATCGCGTGTTGTTAGATTTCACATTATGCCAAAGTGACAAAAGATGAGATCTGTTTTAAATTACACACCAGGAGAACCCGTTGCTGTGTTCTGCGAGGCTGCCTTCCATAATGGACTGAAGAGCATGAGGTCTGGAGCCAGGATACGTGGGCTGAAATCCTGGCTGCTACCCACTCAACAGCTACCTACGATCCCGCACTAGGGTGCCTCGGTTTTTTCACCTATACAACAGGGATAACAGCCCCCACCTCACAGGCTTGTTCCGTGAGCTAAAACATGTAGAAGCCTGTTTAAGGGCAGTCCCTGGCACAGAGCGAGACTGGACACGACCCGCTGTCCAATACATACTGCCTCACCGGGCGTGCTTTAGGCGCCGGGCACTGGGAGGGGGCTGCTAGCCAGGGAGGGAGACCCCGGGGCCTTCCGACGCGCCGGGAGGGGCTGGGCAAGGCGCCCCACCCTCCAGCCCCGGCGTCCGCGTCCGTGAAGCGGGACCGCAACGCCCCCTCCCCGGCTTACCTAGGGCCTGGGGTCCGGGAGGGGCCTGGCCGCCCGCTGAGACCAGGCCCGCGAAGCTGCGAAGCCGGACGCCGCTCCCGCCGCAGCCGACAGCCCCGCAGCAGTCGGCAGCGACGAGCCCACCGCCCCACCGGCCACCGCGCCTCACCCCCAGCCGCGGCGGGAGCCCCCGGAAGACACCAAAGGCCCAAAGGAGCCGGGGTAGGGGGCTCGACTTCCGGGACGCGCAGGGGCTAGTTCCGGGAGCGACGCGCGCCCACCCCTGCCTGAGGATGGTACGCTCCTCCAGCTGGCGGCCCGCGCCCCCCAGTGCGCAGGCGCGGGCGGCCGCGGCCGGAAGCCCTAGGTTTGCGGGGTCCGCTCCGCCCGAAGTCGCGCGTTCTTTTCACCGTGGCTGGGAAACCCTAGCACTAGTTTAATATCGCTGCTTCAGCTACGTGGCCTCGAGAAAGCAGTCACACGCGCGAAGAGACAGCGGTGGCCTAGTCTTCCTCCCTAGCTGATGTCCAAGGCCCTTTCCGACCCGGGCTCCCTGCGCCCGGGGAAGATGCCCGAGTGCGACCCGCGCGCAGACAGACGGAACCGCAGCCATTGTAATGGACATGTTGTCGGGGTCTCTTCCAGCCTTGAAGGCTCGCGCGGCATTTCGGGAAGCCCTCCCGGGGTGTCTCCCGGGACGGTTCCCCACCGCTTGGCGGTGCCGCGAAGTCTTCGCCCATGTCTCCTGGGACGCGCTACCACCTCCGCAAACAGCCGTTCAGGGGCCACGGAGGCTGCGCCCCTTGGGATGGGCAGAGAATGCAGTGTTCTTCCACGAAAGTGCCCAATTCTTGTCTCACAGGCTGCCTTGAGCTTCTTGGCAGCCCTAGGGTCAGATTGATGAAAGGGCCTAGGCTGGGGTCACTACCTAGCCTTGGGCAGTCGTTCCTATTCATCTTGCCAGGGGTGGTCTCGGTTTTTACCCTCATAGCGTCCCTCCCCTGGCCCCCAGTAAATCGACTCCAGGCTGGTCCAGTCCTCCTGTTTGGGCTAAAACTAGGACCTCTGCAACAAGAGTACACATCTTTACAATTTATCGAGTCACTTTTTAAAGTGTTATTTGTAAATTTAAGGGGGAGAGAGAGAGCATAAGTGCGCACAAGCCAGGGAGGGGCAGAGAGAAGAGAGAGAGGATTCCCAAGCAGGCTCCGCACTGTCACAGAGGAGCCTGATGCGAGGCTGGAGCTCATCAATGATGAGCTCATGACCTGGGTCAAAATCTATAGTCAGATGCTTAACCCACTGAGCCACCTAGGTGCCCCATCAAGTCATTTTTAATGTTACTTGATTCTCTCAGTCCATGTGCCAGCACCATTGTTTTCATTTCTGTAGCTTTGCACATCGTGACTCTGTCATACTTTCAAATATCTGGGAGTATCCTCAATACTCTGCTTTTCCAGTAATTTCCTGGTTATTTCTCCGTTTATTTTTTCCTGAGAACTTTAGAATAAGCATATCTACTCTAGTATCCCCCTCCCCCATCTTTAGTGTTTTCATTGAGAGGACACTGCATTTGTAAGTTATGTCATGGACATTTGACAGGAAGCAGAAATGCAGATGCATAGAGGCGCCTGGGTGGCTCAGTCGGTTAAGCGTTTGGCTTCAGTTTGGGTCATGATCTCAGGGTTTGTGAGTTGGAGCCCGCATCATACTTTCTGCTGTCAGCGTGGAGCCCACTTCTGATCTTGTCTCCTTCTCTCTCTATTCCTATTCCACTTGCACACACATGCACGCACTCTCTCTCTCTCTAAAATAAACTTTTAAACAATAAAATAAGGGGGCACCTGGGTGACTCAGTCGGGTGTCAGACTTTGGCTCAGTTCATGATCTCACGGTTTGTGAGTTCGAGCCCCACATCGGGGTCTGTGCTGACAATTCAGAGCCTGGAGTCTGCTTTGGATTCTGTATCTCCCTCTCTTTCTCTGCCCCTTAACCCCCTTACCTGCTTGCACACGCGCACACTCTCTTTTTCTCAAAAATAAACTTTAAAAAAATAAAAAAGAAATACAGATACATAAACAGGCCCCAGGTATCTTTCTTGGTCCTCGATTCCCAGGTCATACTTCATATATCAAAATGCTCACAGTGGATCAGCATAGTGTCTGTGATGGGAACAAAAAAAAAAAAAAAAAAAAAAAGGAAAAGGAAGCTGAGGTCCTGGCAGAATAGAGTGGCAAGGAACTAACATATATAAAAATAGTGTGATTAATAGCTTCCACTTACTGGTGAGCCAGGCACTTTAACCCATTCTCTTGGCTCATATTCCCAATCTCTCTGAGGCAGGCACTATTATTATTATACCAACTAAGCAGTAAAACGAAGATCATAAAGATTAAGTAACTTTCACTCAACTAACATCAATTAGTTGGTGATTTAGTGCTGGCTTGGTCCTAGCATTCTGTGGGGTTTTTTTTTTTTGTTCTGAGTGATTCTTCTGCAGGTTCATTAACACAGAAAATGGTCTGAGTTAGCCTAGACTTTGGTCATTTGCCCTCACTTTCCTGGTTTTAAAAGCAAAGCTGTGGTGTCTGTCAACTGACTTTGTTCCTGGAAGCCCCAAGGTTTATACACAAAGGTCACTTCCAGCACACAGACCTGGAGGTTATAACCACCCCCGCTCGATTTCACCTCTGCTCACATTCCCATTGCTATCAACTATCCGGTTTCTGTTCAAAGCAACTAAAATTCATCAAAGGGCTTACTCTAGGGTCTAAAGTAAGAGGTAACCCTTGTGGCCTGCATGAGAGTATAGGTCTGTCTGTATCTTCTCTTCCTTGTTCAGAATCTGGGCTGATGGGTGTCTCTTGTACACACTGGAATATGCCAGATCTCTCGGGGATGTGGAGGCGGTAAGAAGACACACAAGATTTTTGGAAGGCTGGCATCAGAGCAGCGTCAAGCTAGCAAGTTTCCTTAGCTCTTTGCCCTTTGGTTTTGATAGTGCTTGGCTCCTAGCAACTGCTCAATGAACATTAGCCGTGGTTGTGGTTACGTATCCTTGAAGGACATTCCACTCAGGCTATGTTATCCTCTGGAGGGTTGTCCCTGCTCCCCACTAACAGCGGTGCTCTAAGGCCACAACCTCTAACGTGTGCAAGGCATCCCCAGGGGTGGCGTAAACCGGTCTCAGGAGGTTTAGCGCCTTCGTGAGAGCACTGCCCTCTGCTGGCCACCCTGTGTGTGTGCAGCTTAGCTTACCTTGGCTGCCTTTGGTGTTTCTTCTCTTGGGGTTCGTCCAGTCCCAGGGTGGTCTCCAAGGCTGTTTCCCTCCTACTCTGCCACTAGGTATGGTGCAGGGGTTTCCTACTCTCTGCCACTTCCCATATTTAGGAAACTTTTGCTTCATGTAAGTTCTCCGAGTGTCTGTCCGAGGAGACATTCACTGACGAGCCCCCACGTAGCAGATGGCAGATGTTTGAAATGAACTACAAAACAACTCTCGGCACGTTTCAGTTCAAACCCTGCACAAAGAGACTCAACCAACCGCGTGTGGCTTCAGACAGCCTAAGGCTGGATACCCGGGGCAACGTAGCCCTGTTGGGTTCTTCTCTCAAAAAGCTCTGTCAGAAGAATTTACGGTCATTTCCAGCCAAAACTTGACCACAGACCTCTGACCCTCTGCCCTCTGTCCTTTCTTACAGCATTTACTAAAAACGCTTGCAGTCGTGAATCCTTCCTCTGTCCCTTTGAGAGATATATACATATCTCCTGCAATCCAGTGATGTCTCCCTCCAGGACCTGAACCCCAGTCTTCCGAAATGAAATCAGTTAGGATCGGGTCCCAGTCTCTGTGGGAGACACAGGTGGCCTAGTGGCACTTACACTAACCAACCCTTTGTGATTTCTCACTTTCCTGACTTACTTGAGCCCTCACTCTCCCTTTAAACTGCCGGTCACCTCAGCACAGATAAGAGGGAGCTCAGATTTCCCTTACTATCAGTAGTTACAGAATAAAACCTGCTTCTCACTGCTTTAACTCATGTCCAGCCATGCTTATCTTTGACAAGACCTGTTCATCTTGCAGTTTCTGCCGTGGGTGCGGGGGTGAAAGCTTTGATAGGAATGCAACCCTCACCCAGTGGGTGGGCATCAGATCCTGGGAGTCATGCACCCATGCTCTCAGCTGCTCTCCCTTCTCCCTGGATGGCCATGCAGGCAGAAAGGGAGCGGAGGGAAGGACCGTGCTGGGGAAGGGGCTGCCAGCCCCAAGCTGCTCTGTTCGGAGGTGGCCTGGAGAGCGCAGGATGCTCCCCAGGACTGCACCCGAACAGAGGGACAGACACACATCCTGAGAGAGTCCGGAGGAGCGGCCGCAGTCTGATGCCAGGGAAACTGAGAAGCCAGGGAAGGGAAACTGCGAGGGAAAGCAACCGGACGTTGCCCCCCACCTCCCCAACCCTGGGCCTGGGCCAGTGATCTTCAGCATCCCAGACCTGAGACCCTAAGGGGGGAGTGGCTGGGGGGAGCAGGGAGCCCAGAGGGCGGGGCTGGCTTAAGTTTCAGCTGCAGAGATGGAGATGCCACACAGCCTTATGGGGTACGTCCCCAGGCCCGGGGCCTGACCCGCAGGGACCCAGAAGAAGTGACCCAGGAAGGTCCCCTTGTTGTATCACTCCCTTTCTCTCTCTTGGGCTTTCTGAAGTCGCTGCTGTCCCCGGTCTCCCCTCCCCCTTGACCTCTGGGGGGGGGGGGGGCGCCCTCTGAGGCCCTGGACCTTCCTTCCTCTTGAACCACTTCCAGGAATCCTCTGGTGGTTCTACTCACCCAGCTCTCCTCTCGTCCCCTTGAGAACCTCTTGTACGCCTGACGGGGGCCCTTCTTTATCTGCCCACCCCATGATCGCTGGCATTCCCGGGGGTCTCACACTGCACCCCACTCCACGGGCTCAGGGACCACCGTTATTTTCTGCTGAAGACTCTCAGCTCTTCAGGCCACATCTTCCTCCTGACTTTCAAACCCATTCACCTGACCACTCACTGGACATCTCCACACGGATGCCCTGGACACGTCCGACTCACCAGGAAACAAAGGAGACCACAGGCCACCGTTTCCCCTCTGAAACCTGTTCCTCTGTGGCCCCTCACGGAGCCCATCAGCCAGCAGCTCCGGGACCTCCGTAGCTACTGCTCACTGCAGGGCCCCCGACCAGAGCCCAGAACCTTCTGCATCCATCCCCGCCTGCCCCTCTCCCACAGCCAACAGGCTGGTCACCTGCAGCCCTGACCAGACCTTCCAGCCGCCCCCTCGCCTCCGTCCTCACCACCACGCTCCACTGGGACCCTATAGACAGGCTCCTGTCCGTGACACACCCTATAAAAATCATCCTAGAAATCAAATTGGGTCACGTCACTCCCCTGCCTTAAAACCCTTTCATGGCTTGGCTTTGCCCTTTGGGTCAATCCAAGCTCCTCAGCCGGTGACAAGCCCTCAGTGGTCTGGTCCCTCATTCCTCCCAGTGCCTCCCCACCCCCAAACCTCTTCCGTCTCTGCGCAAGAACCACCCTCCCTGGCCCTGGAGGACCAGTGTCCTCTGCTCAGTCTGCTCCGGCCCCTGCAGGAGGGGCAGGGGCGGGCAGACTGGGTGCACTCAGGTATTCAGGAACGAGGCAGGACACGCTCTGGAGACTTGGGGGGGCCTGCTTTATTGCTCACCCTCAGGCGCCGTGCACTCTGTATCTGGGGCACAGAAGAGGCCGGTCAGACTTCCACTGGAACAATCATCTTCCTTCTCCTGCCGGAACTGCTTCTGGGCAGAACCTGGGACGGCTGTATTCTCCTTCCGGTCTCAGGAGAATGTAGTTTTCAGTGTCCACGATCCAGAACTGTGGCTCCAAGCAGCTGCCAGTCTCTCCCTTGCCCCAAATCCACCCACTGAGCACATGCGAACTGGGTGGACAGGGGGGCAGCAGCCAGCAAGCGTGGCCTCAGCCAGGACTTAGCCGCCGCTCATTAGTCATGGATCAGGTTTTCAGTACAATCCACACTCCACAGCCCCCTCTCCAGGAGGGCCACAGAGGGTCAGGACAGGAAGGGAGTTTGAAAGGGGGTGCGGTGAGCTGGCATGTCAAAGGGAAGCCCCAGTTGGGAGCTCTGAGCAACAGGCCAAGCCCAGAACCAAGAAATCTAGGTGAGACATAGCACATTCTACCACTGTTCCAAAGACAATGCCCGCTAAATAGAATATTAAATAAATACGCTCAACAAATATTGGAGATTGGTGTCTTCCCCCAGGGAGGCAGCGTGGGAGATCAGGGGACCCCAGTTAGTTCTGGGACATGGGCAAATGCCTGAGGTCTCAGCCTCAATTCTCTTGGGAGGAGGGAGAGTATGGGCAGGGGTCCTGGGTTCCCTCTCATCTGATTCCTGCACATTCTGCTTTCCATGCCTTGTCAGGCCAGGTGCTCCCAGAGCAGGAGTGGACAGGGGCCAGGATGGACCCAGTGGCCCAGTGCCGCCCAAACCTCACCTGCATCTATCTCTCCCTAACTCCGGGTTCATCCTCCCTAACTCCGGGTGACCTAGCTGCTGCTATGAGGGGGGCTCTGAAACTCACCCCACTGTAGTCAAAGGATGGAATCCAGTCCTGGGCCTGTGCCCAGACTGAGCCCTCCAGGCTGCAGGGAGCTTATCCACAGAGGAGGAGCCAAGATAGGGAAGGAAGATGGAACAGGATATTCTAAGGAGATACAGCTTTCTGAGCAAGCCCATTTAAGCGACTTTATAACTACAAAGAGTGCTAAGTAAACATACAGCTTTCAATCCTGACCCAAATTACTATGTTGTTTTTTGTGTGTGAATGTTTTTCCATTACTTCAACTTTCTTAGGGAATTCCACATCTGTAAGTGTCTGAAAATTACAGAATCCCAGGGAAGACCTCTGGGATGCCCTCCGTCCATCTCACAGGGTGAGGAGGTGAGGAGGCCCACAGAGGCAGAGATGCTTCCTGGGGTCACAGGGCAGGACTGTGGCAGAGCTGATGAGGACCAGCTGACTCCCCACCCAGGGCTTCCTCTCTGGTCCCGCCTCCCAGGCTGGACCCCCCTTCTCCATAGAACACATGCCCTTTCTGGGACTGCCACATTTGTAAGAGAAAGGTCCCCCCACCTCCCACCCCACCCCCCGTCAGCTCCTGGCAGGGATCTACTTGGGAGGGGCAGGGGGAGTTTGAGGGCTGGATAGCTTCTGCTCCAGCCTGACTCTGAACTTGGGGCTTCCCAAGGCCCAGATTGGATGGAGAAGGCAGGAGGTCCCCAAACCAGACAGATCCTGGGGTGGGAAGCATGGAGGGACTCAGATACAGCTGTGAAGGTGGGGACAAAGGGGTCATCAGGGACAGTACAGCCAAAGTCATCCAGAGAACTGGGGCACCTGAAAAGCACATCACACGAAGGGGTCACTTCCTTGCCGCGGAGACGCCTTCTCCACCACCGCCTCCCCCCCACTCCCTGGAGAACTTCCTTGTCCTTGTCTGTGCCCCAGCCACTCGGCTGACTTCAAAAGCCCCTGTGCCCTGAGCCTCCCTCCCTCACAACAGATTCTGGCCACGCCCTCTGTGGCCTGCAAACCCACAACCGTGGCCGGGCCTGCCATGCTTCCCGAGGACCCGGATCTTGCATCCAGCCCTGGTGCCTCACACCCTCCTGCGGCACCGCCAGGAAGAATACATGTGCTTTGCCTCTTCTCTTTTTGTTTCCTTTTTGCCAAATAAATGAATGCCTGAGTGTAAACGTGAACTCTTATGACTGCCCTGTGTGTTCTCCTCCTACGCGCCAGGCCCCTGTCCCACCCGCGGGGTCTGGGCCCCCAGTACCTGGGGCCAAAGTGGCGGCGGTCACTCCCACAGGAAGCGCACGTACCAGATGGTCTCATTCTTCAGCTGCGGCCCAAAGAGGGGGTTCAGCTGAGCCAGGATGGTGATGAGCCAGCTGCCGGGGACAGCACAGGGAGGGTGAGCCAGGACACGGAAGGAAATCCACGCTCCACACCTCGCACCATGCGTCCGGTCACGTGGCCAAGCCGGCAGACACACAGGGGTCTGCGTTTCCAGGTGAAGGGTCCCGTGAGCCCTCCCCCAGTCTGGCCAGCACAGGAGGTTGGCCCGGGGTTCGTGGGTTCCGGCTTAGGTCTGGTTTGATCTGATGTTTCATAGATTTCTAAGACCCGGGCTGGGGCTGGACTCTGGGACAGGGAAGGGGTAAGACGGCCTCCAGAGGCGTGCTGAAGGGGCCTCCCAGCTGAGCCCAGGACACCTCTGGTCTGGGCCTCCCCCAGCCGGTACCTGGGAGCAGGACAGGGCTGGTCTGCCAGCAGGCACGTCAGAATCACCTACTTCTAGGAGCAAGACGAAGAACTGACTCCTAGGAAGGGCTGATGACCAGAGAGCCCCACGCTGAGGCCTGCTGGGGACAGGACGGGAGCTGTCCTTCAGGCCAGGGAGATCTCCAGGGAACATGGGCAGGCTGCACATCTTGGTGGGGTGGGGCGGGAGGGCCAGACCCTGTTGTCAGGACTTGTGTGCCCACAGTAGTGGGTCCCCAGAGACTCTAAAGGTGCATGACCTCACATGCCAGAAATAGGTCCCCTGGTGCTCCATCTGGTTTTGCAGGAAGGCTCCAGCTGTTTGACCTCAGACCACCCCCCCCCAAAGCAGCCAGTCACGTGGCTGACGCATGGAAGCTGTCAGAAATCGTAGTCTGCTTATCATCGGCATTAACCCAGAGTTGATGTTTTGTGGAACATAATCTCCAGGCGTGGCATTTTCGTAAGCTGCCCCACCTCTCCACCTGTGCGCACCTGGTCTGCGGCCAGTCTCCCTTTCCCATACGTCCATCTGGTGTCTGTAGTTACCACATCCCACGCACACGCCGTCTCTGCTGTTCCCAGCCACCACCCTCTATGTCCTGGTCTCTGTGCCATCGAGCCCCAGCCCCTCTGAGGCCCTCCCTGCGACAGATGAGGACATTCTGGCGAGCCCCGAAAGGCCAAGAAACAGCACAGAGGGTCTCAGAGACGTTCTGTCTCGGGAGAATCCTGAAAAACCGTACATCCTCATGTATTTAAGCTAACATTTAAGCTAACGTAGTACGGGTCATTATTTTTTAGCAAGTTTTATTTTTTTGTTAATAGGGGGTAGAAAGTATTTAACATCGTATGAAGTGAAATGAGATAACTGACTCAGAGGAATAAATAGTCCGTGATCTAATTAGATAGAACAGGCTTTAACTACAAAACACACCCCAAATATGAAATACATCATGTAAAAAATTTTACATGTGGGCCTTAATCTATGCATTTTGAAAAATTTGGCAGTCTTGCGAAATACTCCAGTTACTTTTATTTTTTATTCCAGTTGTCTTTAAAACAATCTGTTACCTCTTATTATTGTTTCTTATTTTTTTGAAGTTTTTATTTATTTATTTTTGAGAAAGAGAGAGTGCCAGCTGGGGAGGGGCAGGGGGGGGGGGGGGAGAAGGAATTCCAAGCAGGATCCATACCCAGCACGGAGCCCGACATGGGGCTCAATCTCATGACCATGAGATTATGACCTGAGCCAATATCAAGAGGCGGATGTTTAACCGACTGAACAAGGCCCCTCTGTTACCTTGTAAAGAATCAGTATCTCATCACTGTTACCCATCCTATTTTGATTGTTCTGAATTCAGAATACCCCAACTACGGCAAGCATAACCCACTGAGATAGCGTATGAGACCCAGGAGGAGGGGAGGCCACACGGGCTTCCCATGGCTTGACTGATCACGGGAGAGGCTTCCCTCAAAACCAGAACTTGGTCTTATCCCCTGGTTTGGCAGGCAGGATGATTTAAACTTGGAGCAAGGTGACATACAAGGGGTGTGGGTGGAAGGAGGAGTGTCTTCTTTTGTAAAGGGGGCGGGGCCATCGTGAGTGGCAGTTTTAGGAAGAGAACATCTGGGCATTCAGCACCCAGACGTTGACTCCCTCACCCTGTCCAGGTTCTTGAATCCCTTGGAATTATTCTCCTACATCCCCAGGGCCCCCTTCCCAAGTTTCAAGACTCGTGCTCATCTGATGGTTTGAAACCGGCCGCATCACAACCACCCAGGAGCATGTATTAGAAATATGAACTCCTAAGTGCAGATGTTGAAAACTGAGTCAGTGGGTCAAGGGTGGAGCCCTGAATGCTGTGTCTTCCCATCTCTCCCAGTGATTCTGGTGCCCGGTCGGGCATAAAGAGCACTCAGTTCACAGATGAGAAAACATGGGCGCTACAAAGCTTGTTTGGCTGCCGCATTTGGAACCGGACCCCAGAGTCCAGGACTTCGAGCCCCCTGCTCTCTGTGCCATCCCAAACTGCCTGCTCCCCTACGTTTTACAGACTCAGCCTTTCAAAAGTGGAATCTGTCACTACCAGGACAGAGGAGAGGGCAGGGCTAGGGAGAGGAGGGAAGACGTCCAACTGGGGGAGTGGTACTTACAAGAGGTAACAGCAGACAGCCGTGGCCACCAGCATGGTGATAATGACTCTGCAATGGAAGCGGTGGTCAGGTCAGGATGGGTGGAACCAGCACCCTCCCAAGGCCAGGCCAGGGCCAGAGAAAGAGCTCCTGGTGTCAGCCCCTTTCCTGTTGGCCTTCCTGATGCCACCTGAACACAGGAGGCTGACTTCTATTCAGGGTGACAATTGTAAGAGGGAAGATAAAAACTCAAGCGTCACCCCAGGGGGAAGCCCACCATGACTGCATCCAGGTTGCATTATGGACCTTCTCTTTACCTCCCTTCTCCACCACCTACTCTCTACCATCTTACAAAAGATACCACCCCCACCCCACCCCCCCGCCAGAGCTGGATTTGCAGCAACACACCATGGAATGTTCTCTGCAATGCAAACTTCGTTGGGCAAGGAGATGGAAAACAGAAGCTGGCAAGAAGCAAGGAGACCGTGAGCCATTTCTAAGGCACAGTGAGTGGTTATCAAGGGAACAGGTAGCTCTGTGTCCATACAAAGAGGACTCTGGACTCAGAAGCTTAAAATGCAGCAGGAGAGACTTCAGTTAGAACTCACCAAAGTTTGCAGCAGAGGTGAGATACTAAAATGGTTCACAAAGTGATGCTGTGGGACTTCAGGATCAGGGACAGTGCCCATATGTCCAAGTAGCCTCCACCCAAATCCAAATCAGGCCCCAGGACCCCTGGTCTAAAGCACCTGAAGTCAGTGCCAGAGAAATTACACTGGATCCATTCCTTCAACGTTACTAAGCATCGTGGGCCAGCCCTGTGCTGGGCACTGGGTCCACGGTGGTGAAGGAGACAATCCTCCACCTAAAGGAACTTATAATCGAGTTCAGGGGAGAGCCCTTCGTAGCTGAGGATAATACTATGCAGAAACTGATAAACTGACCACAAGGAACAGAAATCTGCTAGGGGCCGCTCAGAAAACAAAACCTGCTAAAAATTATTCAATACATAATCCGTGCCATGCGCTGTTTTACACGCGTTATTTCGGGTATTCCTCACAGTATAGCCTTAAAAGGCACGTACCACCATCATCCACATTTTATGTATGAAGAAAGTGAGGCCTGAAGGGCTAGCGTTCGCTCAAGGTCACTGCTGGTGAGCGGTGGACAAACCGCATCAGCGGCCGGCCATGGCCTCTAGCTTCACTGGCTGGAGGGGGGAACCCTTAACTGCCTCCCGCGTCAGTCGGCCCTCCACCTTTCTAAAGCACCACCGGCTCTGCTCTTTGGCCCCGACCGCCTGCCAGTTCCGAGCCGAAGGCGGCCAGTGAGGACAACGGAGGAAGGCGGCGCCGAACGAGCCCTGACCCAAAGCTCGCTGCGCCGCCTGCCGCTGCCCGGGGAGGGGTCCGCAGGAAGGCCGGGCCCGCACGCCATCCTTACCCGCGGTTGGGTCCTTTCGGCACGAACCAGGGCCCGGCGATGCCGATGAGGCCCCAGAACGTGGTGAAGATGATGACCGGGAGGGCGAAGGAGTGTGCCGTCATGGCCGGACGCGGGACGCCCAGGCTGGGGTGCCAGGCCGAGCTGCGGACGCTCAGGTGTGCTGGGTCCCCGCCGGCCGCTGGCGCCGAGCATGCGCAGCAGGAACGGGCCGCCAGGGGGAGCTCGCGCAGTGGCCCCCGCGCAGGCGCGAGCGCGTCGCTCGGGCGGGGGCGGGCTTTCCGAGGGGCCAGATCCAGCTTCGATCAGCTCTTGATGAGCTTTGACCGGCGACACTCACAGGACGCAAGCGTGGGTCGAAATAAACGGCTTTATTCAGGGAGCAAAAAGTTGCGAATCCAACGTGGGGTTTTTAAACCTCATTTGCACGTCTCTGAAGCCAGAAGAGGCTGCCGATCGCTCTGAGTATCCTTGGCTGACGGGCACCTGCATGAGGGAATCGGCCAATCTTCACGCTGCCTTGCTAAATACTTAGCGCCCCAGGAACCCAACGGAGGCTTGAGGAAGAACCAAAAGGTCTGGAGTAGGTTACACTGTCTTAGGTGTCTGGCGAGGGCAGGGGGCCGAATTCCCTCCCACCTGGTCTCTATGGCTACTGAAATCAAACCATCAGTTATAATGCCGGTTACTCAGAACTTCAGACCCTCTGGGCATCAGGGGTGGGAGGATGCCAGGATCTGCGCCTGTTGCTGGTGCAGGAGGGTGGAGGCGTGGCTAGGACTCTGGCCAAAGGCTTGCTCCTTCTCTTCAGCTTGTTTTCTTGTGAGGCAAAAATAGGAAGCCTCTCCAACAAGGGTGTCTCCAGGCCCTGGATTTGAAATGCAACAAGTGCCTTGAAACAAAACCAAAGAGGTCAGGCTGGGTAATAGTCTCCAGCAAAGGTGGTCACCACGTGTCAGCCCTGGGGTCCTGCACAAAAACGTCGGTAGGCCTCTGTGCCATTAGCTAGCCTGCCTGTGCCTCTCAAGAAATGTGGACAGTGCAAATCGCTGCAAAAAGAAACAAACAAACAAAAAAACATTTTCCATCACCTGCTCCAAGGGGCCCAACTTTCTCAAAAGCTGGTATTGGAGGCTTCCTCAGTACATGGATGTGGAGGCTGGATGCTTCCCTACCTGGCCTCCACCTCAGTGCCTAGAGCTGCACAGGGAACTGTGTGTGTGGAGCTCACACACACAACACTGCTCGCGGGACTAGCCACATGCTCTGAGGATTCTTACAGGATGGAAGAGCCCCGGGGAGGATGCTTGACAGAAAGTCACCTCGTTTGGGATCTATGGATAGGGTGGGGGCAACGACCCCTATTTTAAGGGGTCTTTCTCTCTTCCACCCCACCAATTTATAGCCCCAGCACCTCGCCTGGGGCAGAGTCCTGAACTCCCCACAGAACCTTATGTGAGTGGGGGAGGGAGGCCTGGGCTCCCTCTCGGTGTGGACAGTAACACTGCCAGAGCTGTAGCTCTAAAGGCCCGTGGTATACCCCAGACCCCTGACCCTGGGGCTGGAAGAGAGGCATTTCCACAGCCTAATAGAAGGCAGAAAGTGGGAACGAATTCCTGGCTCGCAGCTGAAGAAAACAGGAAGACGATGGCACTAAGGCTAAGTGCTAAAGGTGGGTGATGGGAAGGGAGAGTCAGAAACACTGGGAACCGGGGCAGGGCGGGGGGGGGGGGGTGGTTAGAAGGCGACAGTCCATACCAGCATCTCAGAGGCTCTCAGCACCTCCCAGGACGGGGGAGAGGACAGAGCGCTGGCTGAGGGCCAGGCGACTTAGCATGCAGCACAGGGCAGGGGCCCCCGGCGCAAGGCCAGGACGCAGCACCATTTCCTGCCTGTCTAAAACAAGCAAAAGGCAGGGGTCAAACCTGCCCTCTAACCTCCCCTGGTTTCCTACCCAGGAAGGTTAGGAAGGCGGGACCCAGGCCCCACATCATCCCCAGCAGATAAGCAGCCTAGGAACCTACCAAAAGGAAGTGCCCTGGAGGGAAAAGTGCTTTGCTTCAGGAAGTGAGGGGAGAGGGGTGAGGGGGAGTGGGAACGTAGTTGTGCAAGACACCCTTCTGGGCCTCCAGGGTAGTGCTCTCAAGCTTGAGTGAGCCCATGAAGTTCCTGGAGGACCTTGCTCCAAACTGCCCGTCGCTGAGCCCCAGTCCCAGATATCCGCTCAAGCAGGTAAGGAGTTGAGCATATTTAACAAGCACCCCTAGTGACTCCCAGGCTGGGTCCCAGAGAACTGGGAAGAGCGGACTAGGCCACCATGCTGCTGGCACATTTAGGGAGCTCTGTTCCCGCAATAAGGACGTCGGTAGCAAGGGACGAGGACAAGGGCTGAAGGCAGCTACGTCCACTCTGTGCAGCCCGAGGTCTGACTTTTGGGGAGCTGGAGGCGCCGTCACTCATCAGCCCAGTGGCAGACCAGGAGCCAGCAGGCACTTGAATTCTCTGCTGCCACGTCATGGAGAGGGAAACTGAGGCACGGGAAAGAGGAAGGGATTCATTACGGTTGAACCTCTGCCTGCGGCAGAGCTGGGGCTGGAGCCCAAGCCTCCCAAGTGAAAGCGTGGACGTGTCTGCTCCTCAGGAAACCAGGCTCAGGTCAAACATAAGTGCTGCCACCGCGGGAAAGCAGCAGACTCCCTCCAGGAAAGACTTTTCCTCCATTGTCCCGGGATGACCTCTCTGGAGTGCTCTGTGGAGAGGGTTTGGCTTGCCCCTCCTAAGGGAGCCCCTGGAGGAGGTAGAGAAATTCTCTGGTACAAGTGTCCCATCTGAAGTTGAAGCTTCCCTGCTTCTGCTGTAGAGCCAGGGTGAGACCCAGAGCCGGGCCGGTGGTCCCTAGAGCCTGGTGATCCTCTGCATTCACAGTGCCTCCTCCATGCCACTGAGGCTGTGGGCAGCCTCCCCAGAACGCTCCCCAACCATCCAGGGGGGATGCTGGGGTGGGGGGTGCTTCTGGAAGCCCCAACAGCCTCTCTCCCATTTCAGAGAAGTCCTCTTGCTACCAGATCATGGGGTGGAATCTTTCATGATGGGATTATTTCCTGAAGCACCTTAAAAATGAATTTGAGCTAGGAACCTTTCTGCATATTTAAGTGCCAGGAGGTCACCGTTGCTCAGAAAGGGGCCTTGGGAAGCAGGTTTGTGCTCCTGATTACCCTGCCTCTCTGGGAGGTGGGCTTAACTATCTTGTCGCTGCCCGCTTCCTGGTGCTTGGAGAGCACCCCCTCCCCCAAGCAAAGACTCTAGGGCAGCCTTGATTCTGCAGAGAGCCTGTCACCATGATTCCCAGGGGCAAGGCAGCATCAAGGGGGCGGGAGGGGGGCCTCAAGGCAATCGCTAGGATTCCTGCTCCGACGTGAGCTCTCCGTCAAGACAGCTTGGGGGCCTCTTGGCTGGTAGGGGGGTACAGGAGTCTGTCAGGAGGGTCCACGATGCAGTCCTTCAGGATCTCCACTGGCTCCTTGTAGGGTGGAATGGGCGGTTTCTGGGTCACAGCCTCTTCCACATAGAGTGCCCCCATCTTCTCCTTCCTGAGCCCTGGTCCTTGTGCGAGGGGAAAGAGAACCCACAGTTACACGGAGGCGAAAACAGATTAGATGACGACCCCTTCCCACATCCACTGTGCCCCAAGGAATGCTGGGTGAGAATGCAGAACAGCCTGGAGATATGACTGCGCTGCTCTTGGCAGACCTGTTCTAGACTCGCTCTGTTCTCTCACCCTGGGGTGGTGGGCCTCACCTGAGGCGATTCTGCCCTCCAGGGGACACGTGGCAATGCCTGGACACACTTCTGATCGCTACAACTGGGTGAGTGCCAAGGGGACCCAGTGGGTATGTAAGGGGTGCAGCTCAGGGGTGCTGCTGGAGACCCGATCACACACAGGCCGGGCCTCACAATGAGGAACCTTCCAGCCCTCAGTGTCCACAGTGCTGAGGTTGAGAACCCTGCCTGGAAAGGAGGGCCTTATCCTATCAAATCTGGTAGTGCCCTGTATTTGCTTCAGATGTACTAGTCCCACCGCCCCCTGCAAAAGGGCACACTTGAGAGCACCCTTCACCCCCACACGGCTGGACGCGGGGAGCAACTCACTCAGCAAACGCATGGGCGAAGGATTCACTCTCCAGCTCCCTACCTTTCTCCCCGTCTCCTCTCTCCACTTCCACCCCAGGCCCCTCCCCTTGCCCAGCAATGGGGCCAGGGCCGCCCTGCTTCCTGGGGAGCCCCTGGCAAGCCTGGGACCCTGTCCGCAGCTGATGACCACAGACCGGGCAGTAACCACACAGGAGCACAAGCAATGGAAGGGGACCAGAAACAACAAGATGTCAAGGAAGAAACTTCATTGCTGTCACTGAGAAGTGACACACGAATAGCCTGGAGGACCTCTTTGGTTTTCAGGGACTACTTGAAAAGAGGAGACTTGCTCACTTCAGACTCAGTAACTCACCTCCCATATAACATAAGCGTCCCTCCAGTCCGTCCCCACCCCGGCCCCCAGGCTAGTTGGGCTGTGCCCCTCACAGACGCCTCCCTGCCCAGGATGCCCCAGCTCGCTCCTCCACCTAGAATCTTCTTCTTGGCCCCTCCGACCTGACTTCTTCCCTCCCGAAAGAGCCGACACAGCACCCCGGAGAACGTGAGCTCACCACCCCAGCTTGTCCAGTCCTCTGGTTACTTCCAGTCCTGGTCTTAACCTTCAGAGGGTGCCGCTGGCATTAGGGGCCAGACGTTGTGCACTCGACACGTATTAATTCACTTTACAGAAAAAAAACCAAAGCACAATGCGATTAACCTGCCCGACGTCACACACTAGTTAGCGGAACCAGCGGGCAGACTGGCTCCGAAAATTCGTGCTCTCAGCACTACTCCCTGCTGCCCGCAGCGAGTATGCCCTGCCTCCCTAGCCGGATCATAAGCTGTGTGAGGGTAGATGTCGTGTCTCGCGCACCCACTGAGACCACGCCTATTGTGACAGCTGACACAGTGTCAAACACCTCCGTGTCCAAGGTCAGCATGGGATTGGGAAGATAAGATTCTCTCCCTTCGTTTTCCCACGTCTAGGAACTCTGTCACACGGACTTACCCACATGGGAGCGAGGTGGCGCTTGGGCACAAGTGTAGACGTGGCTGAAACGCCGGCCTGAGGAGGTCAGGTACCAGTGCTGGATGGCGGGCTGGGGGTCGTACTCCGTGACTGCCACACCGTTCACTGCCGTCATCATGAGCATGTTGATCACCTCGTTGGAGAGCTTGGTCCTCTCGTCGGTCCTGATCCGGTTCATGGCACTGAAGCCCCGCTCACAGCAGGAGGTGGAGACGGGCACGCAGGCCACCACCGCCACCAGCCTGCTCAGCAAGGGGAACCGGTAGTGCTGGGCCAGGGCGTTCTTACACAGCATGGAGAACGGGAGGTTCTTGGCGATGGCTTTCAGGCCCAGCCACTCCTCCAGGAGTGCTTCCTCACTGTACCCTGCGGGGAGGGAGAGCTCAAAGTATCTGGCAAGGGCAAGAATGTCATCGTTCCCAAAAGTGGCAAGTTCAATCCCACTTGGCCAGGCCATGGTGTCAAACACCTCCATGTTCTTGAGCTGCGGGGGCCGGTCTGTGTCAAACCTTTGCTGGAGGTACTCGATCCCGGTCAGGATCATTCTCTCCCTGTCCGCCTGGAACCGCTGCTCTGCCATCTGCATTCTGTCCAAGAAGATGCCATGGAGCCGCCCGTCCCGGAAGCTGGCGTTGAACTCTTCCTCTTTGGGCCCTGCCTGGTGACGGAGGGTCTCCAGGGCCACGTAGGCCCGTCCCAGTGTGGAGTTCACCTCCGTAATCAGCACGATCTCCTTCTGGCACACCTCGGACAGAGGCCTGTAGATGCTCAGGAAGTCCAAAAGGAAGTGGCAGAACTTGACGAAATGGAAGCTTTTCATCAGCTTCAGCATGCCTCTGGCCCTGTGCCCGATCTGGCCCCCGGCTTCCGCCACGCCCTGGAGGTGCCTCGCCAGGGCCGGCCAGCTCACGATGAGCGCGTTCAACGTGCGCCTCTTGCTGGCCACCCACCTGACGGCGTTCAGGTCCTTCAGGCGGATGATTTCCTGCTCTAGGGGAGCCGCGCCTTCCTGCAGCTCGTTCAGCCTTTTATTCGAGGACTGATAAAACTTGAAGACGGTCCGAATGTGCCGGTCACACTTCTTCACCAGATCGATGCCCCCACAAGCGTCGACCACAGCCAGGTGCAGCCGGTGGGCGACGCAGTGGACAGGCAGCAGCTGGGGGATGACCTCCTGGAACTTTTCCACGAGGCCTCCTCTGCAGCTCAGCATGGTCGAGCCATCGGTTCCCAGGCCGACCACCCAACCGGGCTTCCGGAAGGGGATGTCCAGTTCATCCAGGGCAGAGATGATGGTCTCAAAGTATCCATCCACCGTCTCACTGTAGAGAGGGGCCAAAGTAATGTACGACTCTTTCACCTCCATGCCCTTAAAGTAGCGGATATAAATCCCCACGCAGGACTGGTCGGAGGCGTCCGTGGAGCTGTCCAACAACACGCTCACACAAGGGGAGCTCCGGACATCCTCGAGGATCTCCTTCTTGAGAGTCTCAGAGATGTATTTGATGAACTGCGTGCACGCGGTGCGATTGCGGTACTTGCCCAAGATCATGGTCCCGGTGCTTTGGAGGAGTTGCAGGATCTTCTCAAAGTCATTCAGGGGCCTCGAGTGATACGCGATGGAGTAGGCGGCGTTGAAAAAGTGCTCCATGTTCGCCATCAGGTCACTGGAGATCTCTGGGACCGGGGCAGCCTGAGGGGTGTCTTCCTTGACTTCCACGGTGTTGACACAGAGCTTGTGTGCTTTGCTGACCTCGTGGTATTTCAAAGTCTCCACTTTAAAAGGCCCCGTGTAACCGCGGACTAACCGGGATGATTTGTCGTGGAGACTAGGTCTTTCTTTGCAAGCTGAACAGAAGAGCTTGGTCTCTTTGGGGTCGATTACTAACCACGGGAACTGCCCAAACCATGACCTCTGGATTGAACGGGGTCTGTAAGTCCTCTTGATTTTCCTGGGTCCATCTACTTCAACTTCACAAAGGCTGGGATTACCGTGGGAACTACGGGTCTCCACTGAAGGGGCCGGAAGCACTGTGGATTCTACAGCCAAGGTCTGTGCATCTGCCTCTCTTCCGGCCACCATTTTCTTCTTCCCTTTGGAGCAAATACAAATGTGCTTAGTGTTGCTGCCCAGAACTCTGTAGCCTCCTATCAACTAGGATATCCAATTTAATGAGTATCCCTTATACAAAGCAGAGCTGAATGTGATCTACCTTTCTAGAAATCATCAGTGACTTCTCTTTAAACCGTTCCCCATTGTTATCTGTGTAAGTCAGCTTGCGGTCGAAGAGAGGTCCACTGACCCTTGTGGGACCTTTAGCCAGCCTCCCTCTCTCCATCCACACAGCTACCCTGGGACCGTGTGACATCAGCTGCTAGCAAGCTTAATGAGCCACCTTGGCCATAGATGCTATTGGATAAACAAGTGACTTCAATCCTCTTTCGGGCACCACAAAGAAATGAGGTTAAGTATCCATAAGTCGTCTTACGAGCCTTAGAAAGAAGGAAGGTACAGGGGCGCCTGGGCGGCTCAGTCGGTTAGGTCCAACTCCAGCTCAGGTCGTGATCTCACAGTGTGTGAGTTCAAGCTCTGCATCGGGCTGTCTACTGTCAGTGCAGAGCCCACTTCGGATCCTACGTCCCCCTCTCTCTCTGCCCTTCCCCCCGCCTCTCAAAAATAAACATTTAAGGGGCGCCTGGGTGGCTCAGTCGGTTGAGTGTCTGACTTCAGCTCGGGTCATGATCTCATGGTTCGTGAGTTTGAGCCCCGCATCAGGCTCTGTGCCGACAGCTCGGAGCCTGGAGCCTGCTTCGGATTCTGTGTCTCCCTCTCTCTCTGCTCTTCCCCCACTCATGCTCTGTCTCTCTCTCTCTCCTTCAAAAAAATAAATAAAAACATTTTAAAATTTTTTTTTAAAAATAAAAAATAAAGATTTAAAAAATCTTATAAAAGAAAGAAAGAAGGGAGGTACTGAAGTATTCACAGTAGCTACTAGCCAATAAGCCCCTGACTGAGATACACAAAACAGTGAACTCTCACAGGCCAGGGTGCTGTCACTAAAAACTGGAGGGGGAGGGAAGAAGGGCGGCTTGCAGGCCTGCAGTCACAGAGTTCCTTATAACCAGTGTCTCCCACACATCGCCCCCACCAGCTCTAACACAGACCCCATTAGCATTCTGCTCATGAAAGGGCCTCGTTTTTCCCGTATGCACCCCGTTTCCCAGGCTGTCTGACACTTGGACGGCACAGTTAAGTTTCTTACTCATCTTTGTCCACCAGGGCCTAAAACAAGGCCTGTTGCACAACAGGAGCAGGACAGGAATGGCTGAGTGAACACCGTGTGACCCGCCGTGGCCACGTGGGCCCCAGGATGTGCCCTTCAGAGCTCAGTAGGTCAAGACTCACCTGGAGGACGACCTTTCCCCCACTTGGGCCCGTTTGGGTCCTTGATCCAGGGTGCAGCCCGACGTTCCAGCTTCGAGATCAAGTCTGGTTTGGCAGCTGCAGGCCCTAATGCAGGGACAAAGAGTCACACTGAGGTCCCTGCTGTGGACCACCAAGTCAAGTAGCCCGCCCGAAGCTAGTCACGGAAACGGAAATACTCAGGGGTGGCTCTGGGTCTATCTCTTAAGAAAGTCTATTCAGCCAGGGCCACGATGAAAACATACGCACGTGGCAGGCCAATTCATGCCTAAAGCCCGAGAGACAGGTCCAGATGCTAACGTGCATCCCTTAGCCAGGATACATAACGTCCTTAGCTCCGCAGACCAGCCACTGGAGACAAGAGTCAGCTGATTGCATCTAGAGGAAAGGTGGGTGTCGGAGGAAACAGGATACAACAGGAGGAGAGAGGGCAGGGATGGTAAAGCCACGCGAGAAGAGTTAGACTGTCACGGGCACTATGCTGGCTCAAGTGCCCCCAGAGCCACCATGGCTGGCCTACGGGCAGGTGTCTTACTACATGAGTTATTTTCAAGGGGCACTTGAAAGGCCCCTTAAAAACGTCTGCCACCTGCAGAGGAACCTTAAATATGACTAGAAGCGGGTCAGGCCTTTGGGTTAACCACTGCCCTTTATTTAAAAAATGAATATTCTCAGGGGTAGGCAAAGAAATTGCTTTCTTGATTTAAAATAGGGGCGCCTGGGTGGCTCAGTCAGTTGAGCGTCTGACTTCGGCTCAGGTCATGATCTTGCGGTCTGTGAGTTCAAGCCCCACGTCGGGCTCTGGGCTGACAGCTTAGAGCCTGGAGCCTGCTTCATATTCTGGGTCTCCCTCTCGCTCTCTCTCTGCCCTCTCCCACTCATGCTGTCTCTGTCTCTCAAAAATAAATACTAAAAACAAATTTCTTTAATAAATAAATAAAATAAAATCCATTAATATCTACCTACATGCTTTGGTATGTGTGTGAATGTGTGTGTAAATTCCCTTTGGAAAGACAAATACAACTGCTAAGCGTGGGTGCTTCTGGGAAAATAGTGATTATTGTCACTATTCATCTCTAGGGTCACTTGAATACATTTATATATTTATATCTGTTATGTGTGTGTATCCATATATTTACTACTAATAAAAATATAATTTAATACATTGTTAAAGTGCAGTAGACTGGATACATCCTTAAAACATGTCTAAAATGAGGGCAATGGAATAATAATAATAATAATACAAGGAAAAGTTACTGAACACCAGATGCTGGCAAAGTAGGTGGCAAGGAGAAAGAAGCAGATCTAATGGCAGAATCCCCCAGAGACTCGGGACAAGGGGCCATGAGCAGCAGAAGGTGGTGAGTAAGAAACGGGTAGAAAGGGCGGGCCCACAGTCTGCAGAGACCATTCCAACCCGGGTCATCCCACCTGCCCCAGGAAACCAGAGAACACCGCCACCCCCACCTACCCTCACTTGAGGAGGAGAATGGAGATTTAGTCCACAGAAAAACAGAAGTGGGAAGGTTCCAGGCCCGGGGAGGGTGGGGATAGTGGACACAGAAGGAGAAGGGTCATGATAATGAAGAAAGAGTCTGTGTTCGGAAATGTGCACTACTCAGCTCCAACAACACAGGCTCGGCTTCTGGCCCCAACCAGGGGACTTAGAAGAGTTTTCTTTTCTTCTTTTAAAAGTGTTTATTTATTATTTATCTTGAGAGAGAGAAAGAGAATGCAGTGGAGGGGCAGAGAGAAAGGGAGAGAGAGGATCCCAAACAGGCTCCAAGCACAGAGCTGAATACGGGGCTGGAACTCACGATCGATTGGTGAGATCATGACCTGAGCCAAAATCAAGAGTTGGATGCTTAACAGACTGAGCCACCCGGGTGCCCCTGGAAGAGTTTTCTTTGGAGAAAGAGAATTGCCCCTCCCTGTCCCCTTCTGCCCCAAAGGCCTCCGGGACATTGACTTTTGCAGGATTCTCAGTGAGACCTGCAGGTTCACAACGGACACCCTGCAGTGAAACCCACCCCTTGATGAGTCCCAGCTGCGCACAGAGCTTCCAGCCAAGGTTTGTCAAGGCTTTAGTCTTAAACCTGGATGAACCACACGATATTTATTTAAGACAAGCCTCTGACATGAAACAGGTAGGAAAGAGATCAGAGGAACTAGAGAAACTGCAAGGAATGAAACAGATCTCCAAAAAACAAGCCTGAATTCCTGTTCCCAGAGAGAAAAGTCACGATAGTCACCCACGAAGAGAGTCATAGCAGTTCTTAGATTAAAAGTATGATAGAAGAGGGGCACCTGGGCAGCTCAGTTGATTAAGCTTCGGACTTTGGCTCAGGTCATGATCTCACAGTTCATGGGTTCAAGCCCCATGTCGGGCTCTGTGCTGACAGCTCAGAGCCTGGACCCTGCTTTGGATTCTGTGTCTCCCTCTCTCTCTGCCCCTCCCCCACTCACGCTCTGTCTCTTTCTCCCTCAAAAATAGCATTAAAAAACAACAAAATACGATAGAACAAATGACAAAATTAAGTAGATTGTTAGCAAATAAAATTGAGAAAATCTCCAAGAAAGTAGAACAAAAAAGACAGAAGCTGAAAAGGAGAAGCAGAAGGAGGGAGAGGTGGGGAAGGAGAAGAAAATAAAACCAGAGGCTCAATTTAGGAAGTCCACTATCTAACTGATAGGGCTTTTTGGAGGAAAGAAAAGAGAAAATCAATAGGAAGAAATCATACAAGAATGTCTCCCCAAACCGGAAAATGCAAGTTTTCAAGTGGAAGGGAAGCACTAGGTACCCAGAACAAGAAGTGAAAAGACACTGATGCTATAAACACTTCAGAACACTAGACTAGATCTTGAAAACTTTCAGAGTAGAATAAAACAGGCTGTGTTCAAAGATTTAGTTAGAAAAAGGTATTTAGGGGCGCCTGGGTGGCTCAGTGGGTTAAGCGTCTGACTTAGGCTCAGGTCATCATCTCGTGGTCCATGAGCTCGAGCCCCATGTCAGCCTCTGTGCTGGCAGCTCGGAGCCTGGAGCCTGCTTCGGATTCTGTGTCTCCCTCTCTTTCTTCCCCTCTCCTGCTCACATTCTATCTCTCTCTCAAAAATAAACATTAAAGAAGAATTTTTTAAAAAAGGTATTTTAACTTCTCTTCAGCACCAGTAAAACCTAAATGCAATGCTTTCAAAATACTGAGGAAACTATTTCAAAGCTACCATTTTTTTTTTTTTTTTAGTGTTTATTTTTGAGAGAGAGAGAGAGCAGGGGAGGGGCAGAGAGCAAGGGGGACAGGGGATCTGAATCGGGCTTCGCACTGACAGCACAGAGCCCAATGCAGGGCTCGAACTCACGAACTGTGAGACCATGACTTGAGCCAAAGTTGGACACTCAACCAACTGAGCCATCTAGGCGCCACCCACCCCCCCAAGCTACCAATTGGAAAGCAGCATAAGGCATGTCCTCCCATGCAGCCTTTCTTGGGAAGTTACTGGAAGATGTGCTCCAAAAAATGAAGATATAAACCTGGAAGAGATACAGCCAGGGGACAGGAGGGGGACAAAGGAAACTCTGAGGCCACAGCTGTGCAGGCCTAAAGAATAACCAGCTTGTCGGACAGGGCAGGAGAATGGAGACCTGATAACAGAAGCCCCCGGGGAAAGAATGAAATTGATTGGTCACAGGATGTCTGAGCATGTGGAAAAGCTCTTCAGAGGAGGTTTAGAATTCCGCTGGACAGTTGGAGAAGAATTGGCAATAGTACAGAAAACTAGCAAAAAAAAAATTCAATTTCAGGGGGGGAATATCCTACAAGGAAAATCATCATACTATGCCACTTTGATCAGAAATAAATAATACATCATCATAATTATGCAAATAATTTACATTGAATTAACCAAAACAGTATGATATACTTGTTCTGAGAGGATTGAGGGACAGAGTGGAGGCCCAGGGTGGTGTAAGAGGGCTGGATCTTCACCGTCCATAGTAGGAATCAAGAGCAGGTATCACTCTAAAATCAACAAACCAGGAAGAGCAACAGACATATTAAAGTGTGAGTCTGCCCGTCTGTTTTGGTTCAAGGTCCAAAAGATAGGAGGGATGCCCAGGTGGCTCAGTATGTTAAGTTGTCTGACTTGGGCTCAGGTCATGATCTCTCCATTTGTGAGGCCAAGCCCCTCACTGGGCTCTGTGCTGACAGCTCAGGGCCTGGAGCCTATTTTGGATTCTGTGTCTCCCTCTCTCTCTGCCCCTCCCCCACTCACGCTCTGTCTCTGTCTCTCTCTCTCTCTCAAAAATAAGTACGCATAAAAAAAATTAAAAAAACAAAACAAAAAAACCAAAAAGATAAGAGCCAACTGTCCCCCATCCCAAAGCTAGACCACTGAGGCCTGACTTGGAAAGTGGGTGGCTGAAACACTGGGCTGGGACCCGAGCCCTCGACACAGGGAGTCGGTGCACTGGGAGTGAAGAGGACAGGAAGCTGGATATTAGAGATGTTTCTGGAAATAGATGTCAAGTACACTGTGCAGACCCCTCCCCTACCATGGAGAGAGGTGGCACGAGCTACTTTCCCCTGACCTTAAGCCTAATGGGGATGACATCCTGACCTTTATCTCCTGGGCTATGGGGCTCCTCATGAATCCAGGCCTGGAAAAGACTAAAAGGCAGAATCTGATGGGCTCCTTCATGGCGGCCATGTTGGGAACAGCCTACATTCCCAAACTTTGTCAGAGCAAAGGACACCTGAGTGTTTTCCATGGTCCAGATGTGGGCCCCTGAGGGAAAGAGAAGGGTCTGGAGCCACTTCCAGGGACTCTGCCCATGACTGCCTGTTGGCAGCCCAGGAATGAGCCACCATGGGGCTGACTGCCAAAACAGACATTCACCGTGTAGAACAGGTGGCAGTAAGGGATGGCGGGGGAGCGTAGAGCCCACAAACTCACCCAGAGAATCAGCTTTCAACTATCCGAGCCACGAGTGGAAGCCAGGTGAAAGCTCTGCGGCACCTCCCCTCCCCACTCACCCACCACTGCGCCCCCCACCCCCGCCCCGGACACACCAGAAGTCCCGGGCCAGGCGGAGGTTAGGAGGAGAACTCCCTTCTTCCTACACAAGACACCAGATTCCAGACCAGAGGCAGGTTGAGGGGGAAGGGGCAAGAAACTCCAGCTTTAGACGAAGCCCAGATAGTTTACTACCTGACAAAGCCTACACTTTTACTTCCTAACTTTGCAGAGGGGGTAAATTTTTGTACCATTTAAAACTTATACTTTCAATAATAATACAAGAAACTCCAATCATTTACGTTTTGTCCTGTTTGTTTTCTCACACTCATATGTTCGTGTGCCCTCCCCTCCCCTCTTTCTCTCCTCTCTCTGCATACATGTATGAATAATACATAAATATTACATAGGTGATATTTTTCTGAACCATTGAGACTACACTCTTTTCATACCCCCTTTATCCCTAAATACTTCTGCATGTATCACTCAAGAAAAACGACATTCTCTCATGGGGTAGGTGGAATTCTAACATGAGCTCCAGGGACCTTGGCCCTTCCTGATCCCTACCCTTTGCAGTGTGGGTGGAATCTGTGACCTGACCTCATACCCGTGGTTATGTGGCATGACGTGGCAAAAGAGAGGTTATGTGGCTGACTCACCTAACCACATCAACCCTTTAGAAGCAGAAAGGTCAGAGCTTCAAAGCATCAACAGGGGCACCTGGGGGGTTCAGTCAGTTAAACATCCAACTCTTGACTTTGGCTCTGGTCATGATCTCATGGTTCATGGGATTGAGCCCCGCGTCAGCTCTGTGCTGACAGTGCGGAGCCTGCTTGGGATTCTGTCTCTCTCCCTCTCTCTCTGTCCCTCCCCGGCTCACACGTCTGCACTAGCTCTCACACATTCTCTCTCTCAAAACAAATAAATAAACTTTCAAAAACAAAGCAGGGGCGCCTAGGTGGCTCAGTCGGTTAAGCATCCGACTTCGGCTCGGGTCATGATCTCATAGTTCGTGAGTTCGAGCCCCGTGTCAGGGTCTGTGCTGATAGCTCTGCTTCAGATTCTGTGTCTCCCTCTCTCCCTCTCTCTCTCTGCTCCTCCCCTGCTCACACTCTGTCTCTCTCTCAAAAATAGAGATTTAGAAAAATTTTTTTAAAACAAAGCAAAACAAAGGACCAACAGGATTTGACACACTGTTGCTGGCCCAAGGATGGAGAAGGCCGCGTGGAAGGGACAGAGGGCAGCCTGCAGGAGCTGAGAATGACCCCTGGTCGAAAGCCGGCAAGAAAACAGGGACCTCAGTCCTACCACTGAGAAGGAACTGGATTCTGCCAACAGCCTGGATGCTCTTGGCAGTGATTGTTCCCAGAACCTCCTGATAGGAAGCCAGTCTGATGGACACCTTGACTTTGGCCACGTGAGACCCTAAGCAGTGAACGCAGCTGAGCCCATCTGGACTTCTGACCTCCAGAACTTCAAGATAATAAATGGGTTAAAAATTTAGCCACTAAATTTGTGATATTTATTTATTGTGTGGCAACTGATCTCACCCGGCTAAAGGGAAACCAGGATGGAGGCCACAGTTTGAACAGACCCCCTAAACCACTCATAATCACGTAACCAAATCTTTAACTGCCCCAATTTCACCTAAATGGGGGCGCTGACCCTAAACAAAACTGAAGCTTTCTTCATAGCACTGTGACCTTACGGCTTCCAACCCAGTCGGCTGCGCACAAGAAAACTTACACAGTGCTACTACCCTAAAAAGAACAGAAGTTTCTAGTAACCAATCACAATTTAAAAAACCAAACAACATACTCCCTGAATTCTAACTGCTGAGAGTCAAGCTCTTAACCACTTTGGGTGTGAGGCCTCTCTGTTCACGAACAGTTGGTTTCTTGTTCAATATGATACTCGTATCATGTAAAGCTCTCTGAATTTTCTTTTGACCACCCAAAGAGTGAGGAAAACAGAACCACACACACAGAGCTGATCCAAACAAGTAGCGGTGGCCAAGAATAAAGCTGTATTACGAGTGTAAACTATGAGGTTCGCTCTTTGAAAAAATAATGTCTGTGTGTATTTCTTAGAAATAATGAGGCACATTACTAGAAGAAACAGCTAAAAGACTTTGGGGAGGAGGACCCAGCAACAGAGAAAGCCGGGATAGGGTACTGTCATTTTGTGGTATAAGTCCTGTTAGAACTACTTAGGTTTCAAAAACATGATTATAGAGAAATATTTGTAAATAAAAACTGGAAACACACAGGAGACTGAATATCCCTGAATCTGTTCGCCTCAGTTCTATTCTCCTTGGGGACCGGCCACCTTTTCCTGCCCCGCCACCGCCACACCGGGCCCAGGGGTATGCGCCCCAACTGGACCTCTTGGAAGCTGTGGCTAAAAGGCTGCCAAAACCCTCTCCTTTTTGTTCCCTTCAGAACGAGGGAGACAGAAGGGAATTTCAAACAAATTTTTCTAAGTCTTAGTAATGGAAAAATGGCAAAGGGGCCCTAACTACAACAAGTGCATGCGCATGCACACACACACACACACACACACACACACACACACACACACACCCTCCATAAAAGTTCATAGAAATGGTTTGGCTTGCAAAGACGGACTTCTGATCCTTCCACGCTAACTCTGTCCGAAGGCTGGCAGGCCCTACCCATGAGTCGGCTGGGAGAAGCTGCCTTGGGTTGCTCCCTGTCTCCTGCACAGCCCCCACTGTACAGCAGCTGCCTCCCTACACATCACGTGAGCCATTCGAGCTCCCACTCGTCTCTCACCGAGGCCCTCCTACTAGGTTTTGGTTTCCACCTAGTGGATGACTTCTTGCCCCCAGCTCTGTGAGTTCTGGCTGTAGCTGATGACCACGCCCATAGAAAGGGCAGTGCCCACCTGAAGTGTGTGACCTGCCCCTTGGCGTGGGGTGACACTCTTACTAATAAAAACAAGGGCTACCGCATAGTCCCTATATTGGCAGGTCTACTTCTGTCACTGACAAATACTAGTTTCTTAACAGCAGGGTCTGAGTTTTCTTTTACGGGGGGAAACAAGAGACATCATCAAATATGACCAAACTCTGAAACCAGAATTTAAAGCATGGAAGTAAAAGCATAGTCGGAAGCTCTGTAGAGTGATAAGTAGCTCGAAATAAGCAAGTCTACGTACGAAAAGGGCGAAATAGGAAAGCATTAAAAACAAAACACAAACCTCTTCTTTTCTCCATAAACAAAGTGACTGTCCTCTACAGGTTCAGTCCTATTGATGAGACAGCTGATGAGACCGAGAAGGGTGTGACAGGTGGGGGGGCCTCCCCTGGAAACATTCTCTCTGTTGAAAAGCTTCAGTCTGTACAATTTAACTGTCAACAACTGACAGAAATTAATATTAAGTTCGACTACATCAAACTGAGACTTTTTTTTTGAGAGAGAGAGAGAGCACATGAGCAGGGGAGAGGGGCAGACGGGGAGACAGAATCTCAAGCAGGCTCCAGGCTCAGCACGGAGCCCAATCCAGGGCTGGATCCCATGACCCTGGGATCGCGACCTGAGCCAGAATCAAAAATCAGACACTCAACCAACTGAGCCACCCAGGTGCCCCAAGACCTTTTAAAAACAGGTACAATAGTTATAAAATCTGAAAGAACAAATCTACTAACTGTAAACCCTAACAAGAGCAATGGAAGAATTAGCTGGGCTTCCTGAAAGGATCAGAGCAAAAGGAAATCAACAGCAAGAATGTGCTGCAATGCAGCTTGATGACCATCAGACCCCAAAAACCCACCACAGCAACTACAGCATGAACTACAATGAACTACAGCAACAATGAACTACAGCAACATGACCTGATCACATAGGACAGCCAGGCCCCTTTCTCCAGCCAGTTCCCCTGGATGGAGGGAACTAACCGTGACCTCCAGAGAAAGTCTGAAAGAGCCAGGCAAACTAGTAACTTCCAGCAAGGGGGATTGGGGACGGGAGTGGAGACTTCTAGAAAATTCTTGTACTGTTCGAATTCTTAAATAATCTCACCTCATATTTGGTGGTGTTATTATTATTATTATATTAACAATATGATTAGCACAAATCTTGAAAAGAGAGGGAATCCAAGTGCCCATAAACACCTACAAAGCAGGGAATGGAAGGAGTATAAGGCACATGGAATGCACAGAATAGAATAGAACGAATTTCAGTTTCTCCGTTTTCCAGGTAGATGGTCGGGATTCCCAGGCCTGCTTTCTCATCTGAAAATGCTACTACTCCCTGCCGTAGAGGTTTGCTTTAAGGATGAGAGAGAACATATATAAAAGACTCAACACAGGACCAACGCTCAGTAGATGCTCAGTGGACAGCAGAAACCACTGTTATTATTTCCACACAGGAGAATAAAAGAAAAACACAGAAGCTTCCTGTAATACCCAGTATAAGCAGATCATCAGAATATTTGAAGATAAAATATAAGAAGCATTAAAAATGGATGGGAGGGGTGTCTGGGTGGCTCAATCAGTTAAGCGGCTGACTCTTGATTTTGGCTCAGTCATCATCTCACAGTTCGTGAGTTCGAGCCCCACATCAGGCTCTGCGCTTGGGATTTTTCTCTCCTCCTCTTTCTCTGCCCTTCCCCACCCATGCTCTATCTCTCTCTCCCTCAAAAATAAATAAATAAGCATATATTTTAAAAGCCTTTAAAAAATGGATGGGAGATTTTTTTTAAGGCTAATAGAACTTCTCTTGGCTGCAAAAATTATAACGGGGTTTTCTTTTTCACAAATTGTGTTCACTCCAAGGAGAAGTTCTTTTTGTAGAAAAATAATTGAGGGGTGCCTGGGTGGCTCAGTCGGTTAAGCGGCCGACTTCGGCTCAGGTCATGATCTTGCGGTCCGTGAGTTCGAGCCCCACGTCGGGCTCTGTGCTGACAGCTCAGAGCCTGGAGCCTGTTTCAGATTCTGTGTCTCCCTCTCGCTGACCCTCCCCCGTTCATGCTCTGTCTCTCTCTGTCTCAAAAATAAATAAAACGTTAAAAAAATTTTTTTAAAAAAAGAAAAATAATTGAAAGCTAGTACCAAATAATATTTGATTTTCAACTCTTAAAGTACTTGTCACAGGAGAATAAAGTATGGGAGGGAAAAAAACTCACCAAAGCAAAACTAATAGCACCTCCACTGTGTTTCAACACTGTTTTATATCCCAAATACCAGCCCAATGCCCTTTAACACAGGTCATTTTTAAACATACAAATCATTTATGTTTGGCCCCACTTATATTCTCAAGGCTCCTTAAAATACTTTTATTTATTTTTAATTTTATTATTTTTTAATTAAAAAAAATTTAATGTTTATTTTTGAAAGAGAGAGAGAGCACGCGTGAGCAGGGAAGGGGCGGAGAGAGAGACACACACACAGAATCCGAAGCAGGCTCCAAGGCTCTGAGCTGTCAGTACAAACAGTTGATGCGGGGCCCAAACCCATGAACTACAAGATCATGACCTGAGCCAAAGTCGGACACTTAACTGACTGAGCCACCGAGGCACACCTATTTTTATTTTTTTTAATATTTATTTATTTTGAGAGAGACAGATAGAGTGTGAGTGGGGGAGGGGCAGCAAGAGGGAGAGGCAGAGAGAGAGAGAGAGAGAGAGAGAGAGGGAGAATCCCAAGCAGGCTCCACACTGTCAGCACAGAGCCTGATGTGGGGCTCATTCCCACAAACCGTGAGATCATGACCTGAGTCAAAATCAAGAGTTGGGTGCTTAACTGATTGGATCACCCAGGTGCCCCTATTTCTAGACTTCTGTACCCATTTTAATTTCTCAGACGACTAAAGAGGATGTCCCCATTCTCTATAAAGCCTTCCTGACTCTTGCCTGCTACCCTCAAGCAAAATTAATTGCCCTTCCTCTGATGATACTTATTGTTCATCCAACTAAGCATAACCAAGACGGGACTGTCCCTTATTTCCCCCAGTTAGCTAAGATCTCCCCATTCCTAGGGCATCTGGGTGGCTCAGTCGGTTAGGCATCTGACTGTTGGTTTCGGCTCAGGTCATGATCTCACAGTATGGGAGTTCGAGCCCCGCATTAGGCTCTGTGCTGACAGTGCAGAGCCTGCTTGGGATTCTCTCTCTCTCTCCCTCCCTCTCTGCCCCTCCCCTGCTTTCTGTCTCTCTCTCTTTCTCTCAAAATAAACAAACTTTAAAAAAAAAGAATTAAAAAATATTATATACAAAAAAAGATTTCCCCATTCCTAACCGACACAAATTCAAAAGAAAATGAGCATGTGCTTATGTCGTATGCTGTCAGCCCCGATGGTGGGAGACACCCTGTTGTCAACATCAGTTAGCACTGCTTTCACGACAACGTTCCGCAGGGGCTCTGAGGGCAAGGCACGTCACTACTGTGCATTCCTTTCAAGGAAAACCCAGCTTCTCATACGTGGTGTGTATTTCTTAAAAATGAATTTCCCCTTCATTCTCACTGCTTTTAAACAGTTCTAGGGGCACCTGGGTGGCTCGGTCAGTTGAGCGTACGACTTCAGCTCGGGTCATGATTTTCCAGTTCATGAGTTCGAGCCCCACATCGAACTCACTGCTGTCAGCCTGTCAGCCCAGAGCCGGCCTCGGGTCCTCTGTCCCCCACTTACGTTCGCCCCAAAATAAATGAATATTTAAAAAGTAAAAACAAACAGTTCTAGGGGTAGTGATGCTCTTTGAAGGCATACTTTGTACAAGTGCCTGGGGCCTAAGACAGGATTACAACACCTCTATTATCACACAAGAAACCAGTTTTTACATCACTTCTGAATGTTCGGAGAGCCACTTAAAAATTCTGAACAATGAGAACAACAAGCACACGGGTCAGGAATGTTCAGAAAATAATCCGTATCTTGGCTGCGCATGAAAGGGCAGGATAAACCAAGGGCTAGGACGTCAGTTGAGTCACAGATATTCTTAGTTCTTACTCCACAGAAGTCACGATACAGATTGCTGCTGGGATTCCTGAGTTCTGTCCAGCCGCCCGTTCTGTAAGGTTGCTGTATCACATATGCTAGTCAGTAAGTAAGAGCTTTAGAAGAAGAAAAGTCGCCTTCCCATTTCGATGCCGCAGGAGAACCCTGGGTGGAGGAACGGGAAGCAAAGAGAACAAGAAGCAGAGGCAAGAGACAGCACTGTCCCAAGAAGGTAACAAACGCTACTGCGTTCCTCATGCGCCGGTGCCCAACCTAGCGACACCGCGGCCAAAGGCCACCCGCCCTTGCCGGCCCCTTGGGCGCGATGCCGCGGGCCTGGCATAGACAGAGGGGAGGACGCCTCCATGCCTTCGCTCACACCGTCCCTCCCTCTGTCATGTCTGGACGCCCTTCCTTCTCCCCGTCCGCCTGGTTTTCCAACTTCAGACTCTGTAAAGGCTTTCCTGGTCCCTCCCTCCGACGCCCAGCAAAATGAAATCACTCTTCTTCAGCGGCCTCAGGGCACTTTTCCCGAACCTCTTTCACGGAGCCTGTGTTACTTTCTAGCTTCTTATTCAAGTGTCTGTCTCTCCCCCAAACCTGCCAGCCCCTCAAAGGCAGAGACCTTCACTGGTGTTCAGCTGGCACGTGGGAGGGATTCAGCATGTCTGGTGGAGGGTGAAAGATGGACGGGCGGGAGCGTGGGGAGGGGGTGAGTAGCGTCCCAAAGCCAGGAGAGAGCTCTGAGGTACAAAAAATATAATCTCTCTCCGCCAATGTACAGGGAGAGGGTAGAAATGGGAAGATGGCCACAAGCCACAGCTGCCCTTGTGGGGTTCCCATGTCAGATGGTGGTGGCAGACAAGGGTCTACGTGAGTCTTTACCCAGGGAAGCCAACAGCTCATAATTCATCCGCATCACGTCTCTGTACAGCTCCTTCTGCCGCTTGACTAGCATGCCCCACTCCTCCCGGGTGAAATACACCGCCACATCCTCAAACACCACCGGGAGCTCCTCAAACACCACAGGAACCTCCTCAAACAGCCCCTCTTCAGAAGGATCCTGCAACAAAGAGCAGCAGTCACTCAACACGCCTCTTATGCCAGACACCCAGCGGGATGCTTTCAAGGTCCTTCGTAAGGACCGTCTCAAGGCCCGTCTCTCTTGGGAGGCTTGCCAAGAGGCCCAGATGTACTCTGAGGCAGCAATGTACCCAGCCAAAGTCAAAGAAGCAAATTTGCGAGGCCCAGAGTTAGTAGGTGAAAAAACCAACCAAACAAACAAACAAAAAACCAAATGAGCCTCAGTCTGATCCTGGGGTCTCCTAGGAGGAAATAAAAGTGCTGAAGAACAGGGGTCCTGGAAGAGCTTACGACTGCACCCCTCCCTGTAAGGTTCTAAGGGGCTGCCTTCTATTCATCCGTGACTACAATGATGACCATCTGCCTCCAGGAGCACCTGCTAAGATTTCCCACTGGGATGGGAAGGAAGAAGAAGTCGTACAGAAGAACGAAAGATGCTTATATTCAGTGACGAGGTTTACACGTGCCTTCCTGCTAAAGGAATTCAGATTATAAATGGTTAGACATATTTATTAGCTCCTAATACCAAACACTAGACGGAATATGAACATGAAGAGAAATGAGCTCTGTTGCTTTTCCAGATTCTGGAAAAACCCACGCTTACTAACTTTAGCTGGGCCCTTCTCATGTTAGGGACGAGGAACATCTGAGCTATTCTCGTTGGAAGTAGAGGGGTACTCCAAATGACTTCTAGTAAAATCCTGCTCGTGTGAAATAGCTGAGAAATGGCAAAGGACTCCGTAACTCAAAAACTCCAGTGAACGCAGTTTCCTTGCGGCCAACTTTGCAAAGAGCTAGAGACCGACTGAGTGCCCGCAAGGTGAGAGCCAGAGAGGTTCGGGACCTGCCGGCGCGCAGGGGGTGGGAGGGAGTGCCAGCTGGCAGCCACGCTCTGGCACAGGTGGACTGTGGCCACGTCAGTCCCCCTGACGCTGTTTCCTCCCAAAAAGACGAGTTTAATCTGACCCGCTCCACCGGCCTTAGGGCAGCATCAAAACCCTTACATAAGAGAACGGGCGTGGAGAGATTTTACAGTTTCAAAGGGCTACCTGATTCCAAAGTCAAAGCTGAAAAACTTTTAGAAGTTAAGTATTTAAGAGTTCTGTGGTTGTTTTGTGGTCGTGTATTATCTTCTTGAGTTCTGCGACTGTTTTGGATTCTGGATAAAGATCAGTGTTCTGAATTTAGATGTTCCCTTTATATCAGGAGTTAGAATGTTCTGTCCCACTAATTATGTTTTGTTGTCTGCAAAAGGAAATGAGAACAACAGGGGTGCTGTCTTAAATACATGAGATAATACACGTAGAGCACATAAAATAATGCCTACTACGTTATCGGCACGTTAGGTTATGATAACAGTATAATGTTAGCAGCAGGCGTAGCTACTATGATCTCCCCATCATCGTCATGCAAAATATGTTGTTCTTAGTACAGAATCCTTCCCCTGGAGACACAGCAATCATTACAAACACATTACCTGGCCGCAGGGTTCGGCAGCGTCATTACACAAAATGTTAACATTTGAGGCGCTGTAGATACCATCAGCAATTTCTTTTTGCCTCAATTCAGAAATGCAGTCGAGATACAATGCAGGAATTGTTCCATCCTCTCTCGGGTCCTCCAGTTCAGCTCTGGAGCCGGGCAGGAGCTGGGCCATGTTCTCATAGGCTCCCAGAGGCCCTGGGGGGTACAATATGGGATAATCTGCCGTGAAGAGGTGCTCCGGGCTGGCCAGAACATCTCCGGATTCATCTCGGATGCTCTGGAGACGGGCTGCCCAGATGGGGTCCCGTGCTGCCAAGGCATTGACGCAGAACAGGTGAGCTTTGCTCTTGGCGTGGTATTTGAGCGTCTCTACCTTGAATGGTCCTGTGTAACCTTCGATTAATCTTGACCGTTTGTCCCTGACAGACGGGTATTCTCGGCAGGCAGAGCAGAAGAGAGCCGTCTGCTCCTCGTTCATGACCAACCACGGGAACTGCACAAACCAAGACTTCTGGATAGACCGGGGTTTCAAGGGTTTTTTGCTCTTTCCTGTACAGTCTCCCTCAGTGTTGCCACGCTCCGTGCTGAAGTGGGAAAGACAGGCTTTCTTCTGAGGCGGCAGGTACGGTCCGGCTTCTGCGGCCGGACTCCGCCCGTCCCCTTCTTCCACGCAGCCCATCTGGTTTTTCCCTTTAGAGAAAAGAGACCAGTGGAATTTGGTCTGAGGTCCTGTAGTTGGAGCCACTGCCACCCATGAAGGCTCTCGGTGTATCAAACACGAAAGCTGGAAGTCACACCCAAGAGTGACACAGGCTCTACTCGGAATTTTCTTCCAGACCGCCAGCGCCCCAGGGCCCACCTCAGCTGACCCAGAAGAAAATCAGAGGAGCTTTAAGCAACTCCCCCTTTTTTTTTTTAATTTAAATTTTGGCTTGGCCAAAAAGACCTCTGCAATTTCATCTTTGCAACCCACGATACGGGCACAATCTTCAGAAGTTCAAGCTTATTTATGGATAAGAACGCAAACTGATAAAATGTCAGTTAATGAAGATATTAAAGCCGAATCCTGCAACTCCGTCCTCAGCAGGAACCCCCTTCCATGGTACCCTGGCACACAGAAGTCTGCACTCCGCTCGCGCATCTTTGGAACCAGGGAACGGCCAACCTCCTGGGTAGTTTTTGTCCCCAGAGTTTGCCTTAAACCACGATCCATTTGTAAGTACTTTCCACCCAGGGGTGCTATGTCAGCCCTCCAGAGAAACACAAGCCCTCTCCCACACCACAGCCCTTCCGAGAGGCAAAAACTCTCATCAACTCACACAGATCTTCTTCCTCAAGCTAAACTAGAAGTTTCTTTATTCACGCCTTAGTTGAAACGCAACTTACAGCTTTCGCAGCTCTAACTCCCCTCGAGCCATTTCTTGTGCATAATAAGCACAGATGCCCAGTGGCCAAGGACTCCGTGGTACTTGCTCCAGGCCAACAGTCCAGTCTACACATCCGGAGCTCACCCAGGAGCACAAAGCGGCTAACGAAGAGTAAGCAGGCTCAAAAGAAAAGAGCCAAGCATTGGAAAACAAAATAAAACAAATTGGTATCTATGAAGTCTCGGGCTCCCTGTGGTCCATCTGAGACAGATCGTGAGGGAGAGTAGACTCCTGTGATTCGACTCCCGGAACAGCTTGTTCCGCCTCCCTTTTCTCCAGCATTGGGGGCTGGGTAACTCAACCACCTCATACAATGACACGATGTCACCTGGCCTGACTCTAGCCAAGCCAGTCCCTCAACAGGACGGGCTTATCAAAGGAGAAGAGCCAAAATAAATCCTAGAACTTAGCAGACATCTGTCCATTCACTCAGTGATTACTTAATGTGCAACTGCTATGTGCCAGGCATTGTTCTTAGCACTGGGAATACAGGAGTCAGTAAGACAAAGTCATGCCGTCGTGGAATTTAGAATATATAACTGCAAATCAACATATACTCTCAGGCAGAAATAAAGAGAGGGCCACCTGGGTGGCTCAGTCGGTTAAGCATCCGACTTGGGCTCAGATCATGACCTCACAGGTCGTGGGTTCGAGCCCCGCATCAGGCTGTGTGCTGACAGCTCAGAGCCTGGAGCCTGCTTCAGATTCTGTGTCTCCCTCTTCTCTCTCTGCGCACTCCCCTCCCGCTCGTGCCCTGTGTCTCCCTCTCTCAAAAATAAACATTAAAAACATAAAAAACATTATAAACAATAAAAAACATTAAAAACAATAAAACATTAAAAAACATAAAAAATAAACATTAAAACATTTAAAAACAATAAACACACACACAAAAAAAACAAAAACACCCGCCTGGGTGGCTCGGTCACTTAGGCTAAGGCATCTGACTTTGGCTCAGGTCATGATCTTGCAGTCCATGAGTTGGAGCCTGTGCAGACGTCTCAGAGCCTGGAGCCTGCTTCGGATTCTGCATCTCCCTCTCTCTCTGCCCCTCCCCATTCATGCTCGGTCTCTCTCTGTCTCTCAAAAATGAATAAATGTTTAAAAAAAATTTTTTTAAAACATTAAGAAATGGTTTAGGGGTGCCTGGGTGGCCCAGTCGGTTAAGCGTCCGACTTCACCCGGGTCACGATCTCGCGGTCCGTGAGTTCGAGCCCCGCGTCAGGCTCTGGGCTGATGGCTCAGAGCCTGGAGCCTGCTTCCGATTCTGTGTCTCCCTCTTTCCCTGCCCTTCCACCATTCATGCTCTGTCTCTCTCTGTCTCAAAAATAAATAAACGTTAAAAAAAAAAAATTAAAAAAAAAAAAAGAAATGGTTTAAAAAAAATAAAGAGAATGTTGGAGAATGATGTGTATATGTCAGATACACTGGGGAAGGACAGCATTCTCATGTGAGCTGGAGGACAGCAGGGAGAGGCCAGGGATAAGACAGGAGTCCTGGTGCCCAGCTTTCTGCCCCCTCTCTCCAGCTAAGTACCCCTCCTCCCATGCGGGTCCACACTCACCTGGATGGTGGCTCAGGACATTCCTCTGGCCCTGGGCACTGCCCACCCATGGCTCTGGCCCTCGCTCAAACTTGTAGAACAGTTCTGGGTTGGCAATAGTTGGTCCTGAGTCAGGAACAGAGAGAAGCACTTATGAAGTCTTAGATCCCGGTCACAACGTTAAGGAAGGGTCTGTCTGGGACCTCCCCCTCCGCACTGTAAGATAATTGGTCAAGGGCACAGGTAGGAATCTTGATACTTCAGCATGGTGGTTTGGAAACTCAGATATCCATGAGGCTCCTAAAAGAATGGGGGACTAAGTGAATGCAGTGAGGGGCACAGTGTCCCTCTTTGAGGCTAAAAGGGTTTGAAAACTACTCCTGGTTCAGAACAGAGACTCACAAACCCAAATGCTGAGAGGGGCCAGGCCAACAACGTAACTGAGGAAAGCAGGCCGGGTGGGGAGGCTGTGGCCACCCATATGGGGGTACAGCTGCCTCTCCCCTCGGGGAACGCAGGGTCAGCGCTGCCAGGCTGTACTGCTTTTCAAGAGAAACCAGAAATCATAATTCCATGTAAAAACTCCCCATGGTGAAATATTAACAAATTAAATATTGTAAAGGAACCACCTGGCAGGCTCAGTGGGAAGAGCACGTGGCTCTTGATCTCAGGGTCATGAGTTTGAGCCCCACGCTGGGTCTAGAGATTACTTACGTAACCTTAAAAAAATTAGGGGCGCCTGGGGGGCTCAGTCGGTTAATCATCCGACTTCGGCCCAGGTCATGATCTCGCGGTCCGGGAGTTCGAGCCCCGCGTCGGGCTCTGTGCTGACACTTCAGAGCCTGGAGCCTGTTTCGGATTCTGTGTCTCCCTCTTTCTCTGACCCTCCCCCGTTCATGCTCTGTCTCTCTCTGTTTCAAAAATAAATAAATGTTAAAAAAAAAAAAACTTAAAAAAATAAAAAATATTGTAGAGAAACCAAGCAAAAGTGATGAAAGCAGAATAAAGGCCTGTGAGCCGCGACTCTGCAACTTTTGGTTTAAAAGAACCGGCAGTTTTCCAACTGGGTTTGGCAGGCCTGGGAGAACCCGCTGTAGCCCCTGCGCCCACAGAGAGCTGCCTGTGGCTCCCGCAGCCTTAGATGGGGGGGTGGGGGGCCGAGATGACAAGAAGAGAAAGGCGTGTCACATGGTCGTCCAAGTGAATTGAGAAAATAGCACATACGTTGTACACACGTGTTGAATTACAATCACGTCTGTCCGTGGCACTGAAAGTCTACCCACAGAAGCAGAGAAAGGACATTCAGAAAATAGAAAAGGTGAAATACACCTACATGGGCACAAAGTTTTAAGTGGCTTTAGCTCCTTAAGCCTCTACGACAGCCCTACGAAGGAAACCAAGACTTAAAATGTGAAAGTTGGGTCGAAGGCACGCCAGAGTCACGTGGTGGGGGCTGGGCCCGGGCCCAGATCTCCACAGGCCAGATGATGCTGCTGCTTCCAACACTCACTACCTCCAGTGTCCTGTGGGCACCTGAAACAAAATCCACCCTGCAGCTCCACCCACCACAGGCCGGGCTTCCTGCTGGCACCGTGTGATACGGTAAGGCATCAAGGTCCAGCCCTGACATGCTCCAGTTCCCCACTTCTCTTGGCCAACGTACGAGAAGGAGAGAAAGGGTGGTGCGTGAATCTTGTGCAGTTAAGTTACATAAGGGGCTGCGCAGGTGAATGGTGTCAACAGGCCTGAAAAAAATGGTAGGATTCCAGAAAATTCTCCAGTACGGCAGAGTCGGATATGATTTGGAATGCTGACCTAGACCGAGGCGGTGGGGAAGCGAACAGGGGCCCATACCTAGTGGTGCCACCAGCTTGTCAGAACCACAGATCTCCTTCTGTTGTTGACTCAGCAGCATCCATTCCCCCTGAAGCAAGTATACAGTGATGTCATCAAAGGTCACAGGAGCCTGGAGGGAAAAATGACACCTGCTAAGCACCAATTTCCTCCTCTGATGAATCTTCCGCACCTGTGTTCACACCCCCTGAGGGCACCTGTGCTCTGGGAACCTATCAAACTAGAGGAGGGGCTTCGTCAATCTACATATAAGACCTAAAGACCCCACCTCTCTCACCTCCTGGGTCCACAGGAAGGGCCACACACCGAAACAACTGTCATGGAGAAGTCTGACTCAGGAACTCCCGTCATCCTTTCCTGGCACCCTCCTCGCCTGCCACAGTACCCGGTATTCTCAGCCAGTGCCTCAGCAACAACCTAGGGCACATTCTTGTGCAAAATCTTGAACATGGTAAGGAAGACATATCTAATTTCTGGAAACAGTTGAAAGTCCTTCAGAACTATGTCTGCCGATGAAGTCAGTGATCAAGACAGGCAAAGGTTTACAGTGGAGAACTATATATCCCATGGAGCTTGTAAAATAGCTCTGTTCTATGGGGCGCCTGGGTGGCTCAGTCGGTTGGGCGTCCGACTTCGGCTCAGGTCATGATCTTGTGGTCTGTGAGTTCGAGCCCGGTGTTGGGCTCTGTGCTGACAGCTCAGAGCCTGGAGCCTGTTTCAGATTCTGTGTCTCCTTCTCTCTCTGACCCTCCCCCGTTCATGCTGTCTCTCTCTGTCTCAAAAATAAATAAACGTTAAAAAAAAATTTTTTTTAAATAGCTCTGTTCTGCCAAAAAGGGGTCCAGGGATCAGAAAATATTTTGGGGGAGCTCTGGTGTAAGACGGTGGATTGAACAAGTACACTGAATTCTGCATCCTCCCTGTGAATTTAAGACACCCTCCCTGGGGCGCCTGCATGGCTCAGTCACTTGAGCTTCCGACTGCGGCTCAGGTCATGATCTCGCGGTTCGTGAGCTCGAGCCCCGCAGCAGGCTCTGTGCGGATGGCTAGGGGGGGCCTGGAGCCTGCTTTGGATTCTGTGTCTCCTTTTCTCTCTGCCCCTCCCCCGCTGTGCTCTGTCTCTGTCTCTCTCAAAAATAAATAAATAAATGTAAAAAAAAAAATTTTTTTTTAAAGACACCCTCCCTGCCAAAACACTCCAAAAGAAAACACCCACAAGGATAGGAAACAGAACAAGGAGGGAGGTGGAGGAGACAGAAGCAATAGGATTTTGGAAACTGAAAAGTAGATGAAAAAGTAGTAACTGAGCAGACCCAAAGAAATCAAATCCTCGCCCAGCAGTGGGCAAACTGAGAAACGACCCAATTTATACCACAAAATCCAAAAAAAGGCTCAGAAACTGCAGTGCCGAGAACCTCCAGCCTGGGAGTGAAGGCAGCAAGGGTAAGACAACAAGAATGGGGGGAAAGCTGTTCGCCAAGAAATGCCTGCCCAGATTCCCCTGCAAGGCTCAGTGCTGACAAGCCGCCCCGCCTTCCACGGACTCTGGGCTTCCAGTTAGAATTTTGGTTTCTGACTATTAAGCGTCCGACCATTAAGCTGGACTATCAGACATCTGGAGAAAGGTTCTTGCAGATGGTGGCAGGGAGAGGAGGCAGGTTGGAACTGAGGAAATGAATGTGAGGCATGGAAAAGAAAACTTTTCCAAAACAAAACTATCATCATAGCCCCAGAGAGGGAAGAATCCGCGGCCATGCAACAAACCATTATAAAAGAAATCATCAGAAAAGGAAATAGGCAGAAAACATTGCTCCGTTTATCCTTTTAATTTCATACCCCGAACATTTATCACTTAGTCTGATAAAGAAAATTATTAACAAAATATAAATTCCCCACCACCAAAGCAAAACAACATTTTGGGAAATAGTATCTTTGGGGTAAGTAGAAGGCCTTCCAGAGGGACAACTGTGAAGGGGACACGTTTATTTCCGTTTATGACAAGTTCTAGTACATTTGTCTAAAATTGCCTTGTAACTTTATGGTCAGATTTCGAGCAGGTGAAATATCTATTTTAACTCAACAGTCAAAGCTTCTTGAGAAAAATAATATAGATAGTTCTTATCACTCACTGTTGAGCTGTATACTTAAAAAAATAATTTGACTGCTTTTCTTATGAGTTAATACGTGTTCACCGCAGAAAATTTAGACAATGAGCAGAAAAAATGTTTTAAGATCACCCACAATCCCCTTACTAAAAAAGAATTACTATTGACACCTGATATGTAAACTTACAGTCTTTCACCTATGAATATGTATGAATGAACAATTTTAAAAACAAAAATGGTTTGGAAACACAATGGTCCAAAATCTTTGAGACACAGCAAAAGCAGTTCTAAGAGGGAAGTTTATAGCAATACAAGTCTACCTCAAGAAGCAAGAAAAATCTCAATCTAATCTTATCCTTAGAGGAACTAGAAAAAGAAGAACAAACAGAGCCCAAAGGAAGGAAATAATAAAGACCAGAGTGGAAATAAATGAAATACAAAGAAAAGAAAAGATCAATGAATCTAAGAGCTGGTTCTTTAGAAAGGATAAACAACATTGATAAACCTTTAGCCAGACTCATCAAGAAAAAAAGCAAGAGGACTTAGATAAATAAAATCAGGAATGAAAGAGGAGAAATAACAATGGATACCCCAGAAACACAAAGGATTACAAGAGAATACTATGAAAAGTCATATGTCAACAATTGAACAACCTAGAAGAAATAGATAAATTCCTAGAAACATACAATCATCCAAAACTGAATCTGGAAGAAACAGAAAATTTGAACAGACTGATTGCTAGTAATTAAATTTATTCAGTAACCAAAAAACTCCCAACAAACAAAAGTCCAGGACCAAATGGCTTCACAGGTGAATTCTACCAAACATGTAAAGAAGAATTAAAACCTATTCTTCTCAAAATTCTAAAAGACAGTAAAGGAAAAAAAACTTCCCAATTCTTACTGAGGCCAGCATTAACCAAAACCAGACAAGGACACTACAAAAAAAGAAACTACAGATCAATATACCTGACAAACAAAGATGCAAAAATTCTCAAGAAATAGTAGCAAACAGAATTCAACAATACATTAAAAGCATCCATTCAGCACAATCAAGTGGGATTTATTCCAGTGATGCAAGGATGACTGAGTATTTGCAAATCAATCAATGTGATGCATCACATTAACAAACAGAAGGATAAAAGCCATATCATCTCAATAGATGCATTTGACATTTGACAAAATAAACATCCTTTCATGTAAAAACTAACAAAGTAGGCTTAGAGGGAACGTATACCAACATAATAAAGCCCATATATGAAAAATCCACAGTTAGCATCATATTTAATGATGGAAAAACTGGAAGCTTTTCCTCTAAGATCAGAAATAAGATGTAGATGTCCACTTCTACCACTTTTATTCAACATAGTACTAGAAGTCCCAGCCACAGCAATCAGACAAGCAAAAAAAATAGAAGGATCCAAATTGGTAAGGAAGAAGTATAGCGATCACTATTTGCAGATGACATGATATTACACATAGAAAACCCTAAAGACTCCACCAAAAAGCTATCAGAACTAATAAATGAATTCTGTAAAGATGCAGAATATAAAATTAATATTCAGAAATCTGTTGCATTTCTCTATACTAATAACAAAGTAGCAGAAAGAGAAATTATGAAAACAATTCCACTTACAACTGAACCAAAAAGAATAAAATGCCTAGGAATAAATTTAACCAAAGAAGTAAAAGACCTATACTCTGTAAACTATAAGACAGTGATCAAAGAAATGAAGACAACACACACACACACGCACACACACACACACACGGAAAGATATACCATGCTCATGGACTGAAAGAATCAATACTGTCAAAATGTCCATATTACCCAAAGCAATCTACAGATTCAATGCAATCCATATCAAAACACTAACACCACTTTTCACGGAACTAGAACAAAGAATCCTAAAATTTGTATGGAACCACAAAAGACCCAAATAGCCAAAGCAATCTTCAGAAAAAAGACCAAAGCTGGAAGTATCACAATCTCAGATTTCAAGATATACCACAAAACTGTATTAATCTAAACAGTATGGTAGTGGCACAAAAACAGACACATAGATCAACAGAACAGGACAGAAAACCCGGAAATAACCCCCCTTGTATATGGTCAATTAATTTGTGACTAAGGAGGCCAGTATATACAATGGGGGAAAAGACAGACTTTTCAATAAATAGTGCTGGGAAAACTGTATAACTACATGCAAAAGAATGAAACTGGGCTACTCTCTTACACCATACACACATAAAAAAATCTCAAAGTGGCTTAAAGACCTAAATGTGAGAATTAAAACCATAAAACTCCTAACAGAAAACATAGGCAGTAATCTCTTGGACATCAACCTTAGCAACATATTTACAAGATGTCTCCTCAGGTAAGGGAAATAAAAGTAAAACTAAACTGTTGGGACTGCACCAAAATAAAAGGTTTTTGCACAGTGAAGGAAACCATCAATAAAACAAAAAGGCAACCAGTGAATGGGAGAAGATATTTGTAAATGATGTATAAGAGGTTAATATCCAAAATACACAACGAACTTACAGAACTCAACATCCTAAAAAAAAAAAAAAAAAACTAACTAAAAAATGAGCAGACACAGGGGTGCCTGGGTGGCTCAGTCGGTTGTGTCTGACTTTGGCTCAGGTCATAATCTCATGGCTCACAAGTTCGAGCCCTGCATCCAGCTCTGTGCTGACAGCTCAGAGCCTGGAGCCTGCTTCAGATTCTGTCTCCATCTCTCTCTCCCCCTCCCATTCTCGCACACTGTCTCTCTGTCTCTCTCTCAGATATAAATAAACACTAAAAAAAATTTTTTTAAATGAGCAAAGGATTTGGATAGACATTTTTCCAAAGAAGACATACAGATGGTCGACACATGAAATAATGTTCAACATCAGTAATCATCAGGGAAATGCAAATCAAAGAACAATGAGATATCACCTTGCACCCCAGCCAAAATGGCTAGTATCAAAAAGACAAGAAATTACAGGGGTACGTGGCTGGCTCAGTCAGTAGAGCACGCAACTCTTGATCTCGGGGTTGTGAGTTCAAGCCCCACACTGGGTGTAGAGATTACTTAAACTAAAAACAAAAAAACAAGGTAAGAAATAACAAGTACTGATGAGGATATTCAGAAAAGAGAGCACTCGTGCCGTTTGCGACGTAAATTGGTGCAGCCATTGTGGAAAACAATACGGAGATTCTAAACAGAAATACTATATATCAGCCATATAATCAGCCATACCAATATCAGCCATAAAAAAGAATGAGATCTTGCCATTTGTGACAACATGGGTGGATCTAGAAGGTATTATGCTAAGTGAAAGAAGTCAGACAAAAAAGACAAATAGAGTATGACTTACCTAAAGTGGAATTTTAGTGGAATCTAAAAAAGAAAACAAAGTAACAAACTGAAACAGACTCATAAACACAGAGAACAAACTGGTGGTTGCCAGAGGGATGGGGGGATGGCAGTAGGAGAACTAGGTGAAGGGGATTAAGAGACACAAACTTCCAGTCATAAAATAAATAAGACATGGGGCTGAACAGTACGGAACGGAGAATGCTGTCAATAATATTTAATAATGCCGTGCAGTGGCAGATGGTAACAACACTTGCAGTGAGCACTGAGTCACGTGTAGAATTGTCCAATCACTATGTTGCATTCCTGAAAGTAATAAAACATAGGATGGCAGTGGTACTTCAGTAAAAAATATTTTTTAATAGAATTGCCCTGCCAAATGTGCATGTTTGAAATAACTATTTGCACTCAGAGTGTCTTCCAATGCAAAATGTGATTATATTTCCAAAATCCTGCTGGAGGATGCGCTCCGCTAAAACAAGGCAGTCAGACAGCAAAGGGGTACACATAAGATATGGTCTAAGGGGAGCCAACAGGGGGAAGGGGGAAGAGGATGCTTGAGGTTAGACTGAAGGCAGAACCCGGGGTGATTACTGTGCCCCAGGACTAGCGAGCAAGCTGTTCCAAACAGGACAGGTTGAACTTGTAACCAAGGACAAGCAAGGCTCCCTATTCACACCCATCCCTTCCCCTTTCTTCCTGAGGGAACAGGTGGGCTTCTAATAAAAGCCAATGGGCCCATTACTTCAGCATCCCCAAGGATGAAGAGAATGACCAGGACTGAATGCTTAGATAATAAAGAAGTATCTTCCCAACAAGAGTGATTGCCCTAACTCTGGTATCTCTCTTTGAGCCAATATTATGGCAAGAACCTTCTGATTCCAATTGATGTCCATGTAAAGAAAACACAGATCTTCAATAAAAGCAATTCTTTACCTATATATAAAGCAAAGAGTATCTCTGGATGTTCTATTTTAGTGGTTCCCTCTGTCTATACGGCAGAGCTCTGACTTAGCCCAGCACCAAGTTCCCTTGATCTGAAACTAACCCATCTTCCTAACTTGAGCTCTGTGTATTGCCGGACCTGGAATCTCTACTGCAGACAGATTAGTGCCATTGCAATCACTTAACATGTCTTGCGTCTTTCCTCCTTCTACACACCGGACCTTTAGATTCCCTGACTCCGCCTACTTCCTTGTACCTACTCATCAGGTTCCTACTCACATTCCGCCTCTTTTGCGAGGGATTTCCTAACCATGTGGTCCACGCATTTCTCTTTCTCCTGAGCAAGGAAGCCTCTGTATCTCTCATGGAGCTGGAGGTACTCAGGAAACCTATGCTGATTGGCTTATGTTATGACCTCCTTCACCATTACCTACCCCTTCCCCCCACCACATTATATACAAAGTATTTCACAGGCTCTTAATTATTTCATTCCAAATACATTTATTAGTTGTTTCTCATGGGCTTGGTGCATGGTGATCCTAAGATACGGAAAACACTATCACTATTGTCCAGATTAAAACCTCTTGGGAGCTGAGAGACACCAGTAAGTGTAATAATAGAACTGGGTCTAGAAAAAAGGGAGATAGGAGTGAGCACTTCCATGGACAAGGCAGAAGGGGCAGGAACCAGAAATGCTGAGGCAATAACTATACACACAATAAATACCCCTATGTGGCAGCACTAAAAATACAGTCTCCCAGAGGGCACATGGGGTGTCAGACTGCGAGCTCCAGAGCATTCATAACCTCTAGCAAAAGGGATCCTGTAGCAACGCTACTTTATGAGTCATTCATTCCAAAAATAACTGAGAACTTATTAAATGCCACACGCTGCTCCATTGTCCTAACTGGGGATACAACAGAGAGCAAAGTCAGCACATGTGAGAATAAATAATTGTGAGAATTTATAGAGTGATAAAGGCTGGGAAGAAAATAAAACAGGATAATGGGATAGAGTGATGGCGAAAAGTCTTTGTATGTAAGATACCCCCCACCCAATCCAATAGGCCAAGATTGCTGTTAGTTAACAAATATCACAAAATAGCACCAAAGGAAGATACTATTAACTGACCAAGCTACTACCTCAAGTGGACACCCAGTCTTCCAGCCTTGAGCCCAAAAAAAAAAAAAAAAAAAAAGATACTCAGAATGGAACTTTAGCAGACATTGCACCCAGCCTAGTTACTGCCACTCATGTGCAAGACATCTAACACTGCCAGTGTTTGCAGTCGCTTTATTTCGTCTTTGGATAACCTTCTAATTTCCCAGGTTAGAAAACTGATGCATTTGGAAGGGTGAGCATCTTTTGGAGACACCCTACAATCAAGATTAGAATCCAGAGTGAAAGTTCCAGTCCCCAAGGGGGGTTTTCATTTAGTGGTTAGGCCTGGACGGGACATCACATTTCTCCCCTACCTCCCAAATTGTTTGCATTTCTCTCTTCTCCCATTAAATGCTAAGAAAGCCTACAACTAAACAGAATAGTTTGAGATCAACCTCAAATTGCTAATTTCAATTTCCAACAATCCTTCTTCCACATTACACTTTGCTCCCCAAACTCAGGTTTAGAAACTAATCAGGGGATATTGCCTGAGGGTACGGGCCATTTCCTTGACTACTTTGATATCCCCTACAGTGTTTATCGTGAGGCTGGCACAGGGTTCACCTTCAATCTTTCTTTAGTTGGGTTCTGTTGAGCTTTGTCTCACACTGTTTACTTGGGTTGTTTCATCTGTTACATAAATACATCACTGTAGCTTGTGGAGGAGAGGGAGTGTGGAAGAGAGACTTAAGCAAGGGGTAACTTCTTTTGTAACTCATTCCTTCCTAGCCTTTCCAGAAGAAGCTACAGCGTGGAAATAACCTCATTATCTTTTCTCTTTTGTCTCTGGGACAGCGCTTTCAGGCTTGTCCTAGTTATTTTATTTTATTTTTTTTAACATTTATTTATTTTTGAGACAGAGAGAGACAGAGCATGAACGGGGGAGGGGCAGAGAGAGAGGGAGACACAGAATCGGAAGCAGGCTCCAGGCTCTGAGCCATCAGCCCAGAGCCCGACGCGGGGCTCCAACTCACGGACCGCGAGATCGTGACCTGAGCCGAAGTCGGACGCTCAACCGACTGAGCCACCCAGGCACCCCTTGTCCTAGTTATTGAAGTCAGTAACTCTGTCCCACGGAGAGCTCTTTGCGGAAAGTGGTCTCTTCATGTTTATCCTGTATTCCACCATCTAGCTCACAGTAGACCACAGACCGCATATGTTTATTAAGTGAATTTCTTTTTTAAAAGGACTCAATACACCCTTGAAAACATATGTGAAGGGAATTCCCTCTGTGCCAAAGAAGAAATAAAAATTGGGCATCAGGCTGCCAAGAACATCCAGAAAGATCTTAGTCCCAAGAGGCTGCCACGGTCTCCAAGTCAGATGCCTATAACCGAGTTGGTCTTCTGACACTGCCTTTAGCAATCCCGTCAAAGCCACTGAACTCTACCGTCAAGCACTTTCTCCCATCTTTTGTTCCAACTCACAGCCTCCTACCCCAAGCCTGAAGCAAGTTTATGGAATATGCTTCTGGGCAGTGCTCAGATACTCCACGAAGTAGATAAGCCGGTAACTTTTAAGTGGGCAAGAAATATGCCGGATGCCTTCTCTTTTTCCTCTCAGCCCTTTCTTGGGAAGGGGGATGTAGTCAGGGCCAAACCTTCACCCTGCTTCTCGGTAATCCCTACCCCCGGCCTTCCACTACGGTTTTAGCCAGCCTTAAAACATGCTGGGCCTCTTCAAAACTCCCAGCAGAGGTGTGGGGAAACAGGAAGCACTTCTGCATCACTACCCTGAGTCGGTCACCCACCCCAGGATCAACCGGGCGGCCACGGGGCAGAGGATGGCTTGGCCACCGGGAGAGGGAAGGGAGGCCGAGAGGCTGCGCGGGACTCCCGCTCCTCCCCGCCACACCCGCCCGGAGAAGGCCGCCCAAGTGTGGAGAACGAGGCGGCGGGCGAGCGGGCGAGTCGTTCCCTGCAAGGATGGCTCATCTGTGGGGACTCCGCCCATACCGCCCGCCTCGCCGGAGCCCAGGTCAGGGATCTACACGGGAGGGGAGTGGGCGACCCCAGGGCCCTTCCAGGCCTACCTTCCCCGACTCCCTGGGCTCCATGGCCCTGCTTGAGGTGGCCCGTGCTGACCCCGCCACTGCCTCCAGGCCGCCCCCTCCCCCCGCGGCCTGGCCTGAGGATGCCGCCGCCGCGACCACCTTGGGGGCCGGGGCCCCCGGAGGGCAGGACGCCCCGGCGGGGAGGGCGCGCGGCCGAGAACCGGCTCCCCCACGTCGGGAGGGCGGTAGCGCTCCCGATGCCGGGAGAGGCGAGCAGCGCGGACTAGCGCCGTGTCGGGCGAGCCGCTTTACGGCAGCCGCCTGGCCCGAGACGGCGGGGCATCACGGGAAGCGTAGTCCGGCCTAGTTCAGTGGCTCTCAACCCGCTATTGGCTCCCGAAATGCTGGACCCTGATTGGACGCCAAACAGCTCCCTCCCTGCCCTTCCCGCCGCGCTTGAGGGTTGAAAGGTGACATCCCCACCACGCTCTCCCAGATCTTGCGTTAAAGGCAAACAGATCTCCCTGGGCTGTGAGAATGCCTGTTCTTGGGTCTGTCCCCTCGCATTTTTAGGACCACTGTCAACCTTGAAGGTTTCAGACTTTATTCAATCAAGGAGGGCAATACTTTTTTTTTTTTTTTTTTTAACATTTATTCAAAAAGCATCATTGGCTGCCTACCATGTTGCCAGGCACCGTGCAAGGTTTGGGAATACACAGCTGAATGAAACAAAACCGTGCCTTCAAGGAGCTTACAGTCTACTGGGGAAATAGACCAGAAACAGATAACTACAAAATAAAGACACAAGTGCAAGGAGAGAGGTAAGCCCAGGACCCTATGAAAGCACACTTTGTCACCGTTTAGAGTACAGTGGTGGGAGAATATGGGGTGCTTAGGTCAAGGATTTCCTGAGGAAGTGGCACCTGGACTAAATTAAAGAGTAGGAGTCAGCCGTGAGGTGCTATGGAAGGAATTGTGTAACCCCCGAATTTGTATGTAACCCCTATGTGACAATATTTTGATGTGGAGCCTTTGGGAGGTAATTAGGTTTAGATGAGATCATGAGGATGGGGCTCTCATGATGATATTAGTGTCCTTACAAGAAGAGACACCAGAGAGCTTGCTGTCTCTCTGCCAGATGAGGAAACAGTGAGAAGACAGCTATCCGTAAGCCAGGAAGAGAGTTCCCACCATCCTCTTGGCCATGATGGCGTCTTGGTCTTGAACTCCATTCTCCGGAACAGTGAGAAAATAAATCTCTGCCGTTTAAGCCACCGGGCCTATGGCATTTTGTTATGGTAGCCTGAGCTAAAATAGGAGGGGAACAAAGGTGTTGTGAAGAGGGCAGTGGCCATAAGAAATAACATAAATTAAGCCAGGCAGGTGAGCAAATGGTAGGTGCAGCGTAAGACAGGAAGTTGTGGGAAAAGACATTGGAGAGATACTTGGGAGCTGGACATGGAGGGCATTGTATGCTACCTTAAGGAGTCTGAAATGAGTTTTAAGCGGGTGAATGGTGTGGGCAAATTTGCACTTCAGTTGGATCAGGCATACTGCAGAGTAGAGGATGAATTTAGGGAGGAAAGAAAGAAGTCCAAGCTCTATAAAGATATACTTGCTTTCCTTTCTTCTCTCTCTCTCTCTGTTTTGTTTTTTTGTTTTGTTTTGTTTTGTTTTGTTTTGTGAGAGAGAGAGAGTTCGAGGGCAAGTGTGAGCTGCCGCAGAGGGAGTAGGAGAGAGAGAATCTTGAACAGGCTCCACCCCCAGCTTGGAGCCCAAGGTGGGGCTGAGTCTCATGACCATGAGATCATGACCTGAGCCGAAATCATGAGTCAGACGCTTAACAGATTAAGCCACTCAGGCGCCCCTATTCTCTCATCTTCTTTAAAAGACATTCAGGGCGTCTGGGTGGCTCAGGTTAAGCATCTGACTTTGGCTCAGGCCAAGTTCGAGACCCACGTCCGACTCTGTGCTGACCCCTCAGAGCCTGGAACCTGCTTCGGATTCTGTGTCTCCCTCACTCTCTGCCCCTTCCCCGCTCACACTCTGTCTCTTTCTCTCAAAAATAAATAAACATTAAAAAAAAAAAAGACATGAAACAGAACATCAGCCGCCTCCATCTTGAGCTCATCTATACTTTCTGATTGGTTATGTTCTTCCCAGCTTTTGTCTTAACTCAGGCAAAGCATCCTGTGATGGGGACCAGAACTAGCCCCTCAAGCAGTAACAAGTGCCCCGAGCCAGCAAGACCCCACATGACTGACCTCAAGACAGCGATCGACCTTACTTTTGCTGCCCACCTGCATGTACCCCCCCCCCCAACTTTTGCCCACATTTTCACTGTATAAACCCAGAGGTTTTGGAGATAGTCTTTGAAACACTAGTCCGCTGTCTTCCCAGCATTGGCCACACTGAAATACACTCCTTTCTTGTTTCACCACCGCTCATCTCTCTGTCTTTGGACTTTGTCAGCAGCGAGTGACCGAACCTGGTCTGTTTGGGACCACTGGGGCCAGATACTTTTGCACCCCGGTGCCCTGGTCACAGACATAAAATTATTTGAAGTCATTGTAACCATATATTATTTCGTTTGTAATATATATGGGTGTAATATATGTAATAAGAATAGGACAAATAATAAAGTGCAGAAATCTTAAGTGTATAACTTGATGTGTTTTTACCTGTGTTCTAGGTAGCCACCGCTCAGATCAGAGACAGAAAATCTCCAGCATTCCAGAAAGCCCCCATGTGGCCCTCCCATTATGTATACATAGAAATAAAATGACAGAAAGTAAGGCAGTGATTATTATAAAAGTGTTGGTAAAATCAACTATAAAATTGTTTTCTGTACTTTTACATATGGGTGTTTTAAGTCATAATTTGAAGTTTTGGGTTTTAAAAAAAATTTTTTTTAATGTTTATTCATTTTTTTGAGAGACACGTAGTGTGAGCAGGGGAGGAGCTGAGAGAGGGGGAGACACAGAATCCGAAGCAGGCTCCAGGCTCAGCTGTCAGCACAGAACCCGAGGCGGGGCTTGAACTTGTGAACCGAGAGATCATGACCTGAGCCAAAGTTAGACGCTTAACTGACCGAGCCACCCAGGCGCCTCTAAGTCATATTTCAAAGTTTTAAATAAAAAATAAAGCAGATATAGTTTATATTTAAAAATTTTTTAATGTTTTATTTAGAGAGAGAGAGAGAGACAGACAGAGTGTGAGCGGGGGAGGGGCAGAGAGAGAGGGAGACACAGAATCCAAAGCAGGCCCCAGGCTTTGAGCTGTCAGCACAGAGCCCAATGCGGGACTTGAACTCATAAACCATGAGATCACAACCTGAGCCAAAGTCACATGCCTAACCGACTGAGCCACCCAAGTGCCCCAGTTTATATTTAAAAATTTTATTAGTACATATTGCCATACTGACTGTTAAATATTTTGATTATCACCCCTGAGTAGGTCCCAAGTAACCATTTTCCATTATACGACTCTGCGCTCCTGGCCATGGTTCAATGCAGGGGCCAATAAGAATACCTTTTCTAGGGGCGCCTGGGTGGCGCAGTCGGTTAAGCGTCCGACTTCAGCCAGGTCACGATCTCGCGGTCCGTGATTTCGAGCCCCACGTCGGGCTCTGGGCTGATGGCTCAGAGCCTGGAGCCTGTTTCCGATTCTGTGTCTCCCTCTCTCTCTGCCCCTCCCCCGTTCATGCTCTGTCTCTCTCTGTCCCAAAAATAAATAAACGTTGAAAAAAAAATTTAAAAAAAAAGAATACCTTTTCTAGAAATGTGAGGGAGTTCAATCCATGTGAGTGGACCTATAATATTTGACCTCAGCTCAGGCTGCCATAACAACATAGAGAAATTTGCTTCCCCACAGTTCTGGAGACTGGAAGTCCCAGATCAGGGAGCCAGCATGGTTGGCTTCTGTCCCTGGCTTCTGTCCCTGGCTTATAGGTGGCACCACCTTGCTATGTGCTTATATGACCTCTTCTCTGTGTGTAGTCAGGAGAGAGAGAATGAACTTTCTGGTGTCTTATCTTATAGGGACACTAATCCTATCAGCCTTAACCTTAGTTACCTCTGTATAGGTCCTATTTCCAAATATAGTCACATTGGGGTTTAGGGACTCAACCTAGGAGTTTGGGGGACCACAATTCAGTTCACAGCTTTGTGTGCTTTGAGCTGCCTCCCTCTGGAAGGTGCAGTCCCTGGTAGGAGGAGTCTGTGTTACTGAGGGAAGAAAGAAATAAGACAGAAGACTCCGGGTGGCCTTCCAATCTCCAGCTCCCAGCTCAGTTATAGCTGTACCTCTCTGTATATACCTTGGAGAGCTGTATTTCTGCCCTTGAGTTATCTCTGTCTCCTTATAACAAATTCTTGTTTAGGGGTTTAAAAGTTAGAGGAGAGGGGCACCTGGATGGCTCAGTCGGTTAAGCTTCTGACTCTTGGTTTGGGCTCAGGTCATGATCTCATGGTTCCAAGCTGCTGGTGCAGAGCCTGCTTGGAATTCTAGCTTCCTCTCTGCCCCTCCCCCGCCTCGTGCTCTCTCTAAATAAATAAATTTTTTAAAAAAATGTTTAAAGTTGGAGGGGAGGTGGTTGAGAAAGCAAGGGTTGGTGATTGAAAACGTTTTCCCATAAAAAGGTACAGAAAGACGGGGCAGTATCTGGAAGGAAGTGTGGGATCCAAATGTAAGACACAAGATCATGTTTCTTTTGTTGGCGGAAAGGGAAATGATGGTTAAGCACAGGTGAGGCAAGGCAAGGAGGCAGGACCACAGGACCAAGGGCTCTTTCCAGGGGTAGGGACACTTCTAGATGACATCCCGCGGGAAGAAGGAGAAGACGGAGTCTGTGTAGACTTGTTTGGTAGATTTGCTGAGAGAATCCCCATCTGACATTATCTCAATGAGACAAGGTCATCTCATGAAAATGAAGGGGGTGGGGAAGAAGAGATGGCATGCATAGTCAGTGCAGAAAAGAGGAAATAGAGTTTATGGGGGAACAATGTGCAGGATGGGCAAATCAAATTAAAGCCCTGTTTGAGGTTTGTGATTACAAATTGAAGGCAAAAACAGACTATCTGCAAAATTCTGTCTGGAAGCAGAAACTTGGGCAGATACTTGAGTTGGAGGATTGCCAGGTATGGAGTATGAATGGCAATAGAAAAGCAAGGTGGGGGGCCTCAGTTGGTTAAACAGCCGGCTCTTAATCTCAGCTCCAGTCACGATCTCATGGTTTGTGGGATCGAGCCCCGCATCGGGCTCTGCACTGACAGCTCCGAGCCTGCTTGGGATCTCTCTCCCCTTCTCTCTGCCCCTCCCCTGCTCTCTCTCTCTCTCTCTCTCTCAAAATAAATCAATTTAAAAAGATAGTTTAAAAAAGAAAAGGGATTTAATGGTACTTGCATTGGAGTGATTTATAATGACAGGTGGTTCTCAATTCCAGCTAGGTGCACATAGAATTACCCATGAGGCTTCCAAAGAATCTGATTTAAAGGGTTCAGGATGGGGCCCGAGCACTGGTAGGATCTCAAAAGCTCCCCGGGTGCTTCTAATGTGCAGTTGGTGCTGAGGATGACCATGCAGACCATGAATCCTGAGGGGGAGACAGGAGAGAGCTAATGAAAAGTGAGAACCCGGTGGGCTCAATGAATCTGAAATAAATGATAGCAGTGGGGTACCAGAGCAAGTAAACTGGAATGATAGGAAGTCACGATCCGTAAGTAAATATTTGGAAGTGTTTGAAAATATCTGAGTGGTGAAGGGAAAGGTCATTGGAGGTGAGGGGGTGAGAACTGAATGGATTATCCACACGGACACCGAGTGTCCGTGACAAGGAGTATGACCCATGAGCCGAACTTTTCTCTGGATGACGGGGAATGGCATCTGGAAGCAGGAGAGGGTGGTGTAGGCGGGCAGCGCTGACTACAACCAGTGACGCACAGGAAGAGGGCTCTTTGCAGGAGGAAGAGGCAGAACCGGGCAGCAGAAACCGGGAACCAGAGAACTCCAGACTTTATATTCAGCCTGCTGAAGTGCAAACCGAGGCCTGCCCGGTTCACCAGCATGGCAGATTAACAGAAGTCTCCTGGAGGCAGTCCTTGTGCAGGTCAAGGCCAGGGCTCAGACCCACCCTGCCTCCCTCTCTTTTCTGGTCCCCAGACGCAGACTCTGCACACAAGCTTGATGCTGATGTCACTTTATTTGGGATATGCTGGTACCAGGGCATGGAGTGGATGGGTGGGCACGGGAGGAGGGGGTCGGTGCCTCTGGGCCCGGTGATCACACGAGGGGTGGTGGCTGGGCGGCCTCATCCAGCGGGACCATCAGTGCTTTGAGAAATCACCTCCTAGAGGACAGATAAGGGGGAGATGCACTGGCACAGAGGCTTTGGTCAGTCCGGGAAGGGGTGCAGCTAGAGGGGGAGCAGTGGAGCAAACTGGCAGGAGAGAAGCCCCGCCAGGAAGAAGCCCAGAGAAAGGCGTGCTTTTGCCCTGCGCTCCACCCAGGCGCTGTGAGCGCCCCTGCACCTGTTTCTCACCTGCCACAACGTGGCCTCGGGGACCTATCAAGAACCAGGCACCTGGCAGGCGCTTCACACATGCGCTCCCACCAAGCCCCCCCACCGCCAAAAGCCTGTGCACAGTCAGCCAGGTCTCGGAAGCTGAGGTCACGGATGCTCAGCAAGGAAGGAAACAGATGAGCTGGGAGGAAGCAGCTGTGACTGACTCCAAACACCCAAGCTTGCGCTGCATTGGAGACGAAGCCAACAAGCAAGCCAAGACGGGAAACGAAGAGGGTCAGAAGGGGTCAAGAAGGATGAATCCCACGAGGGCCTGTGCTTCGGGAAACGGGGTGCCTTTCGGAAGGCCGGGCCTCGCCCCTGCAGGTGTCCAGCCTAGGTCCCCGTCCTTCCCAGCCCAGCCCCGCCCCGCCCAGACCCACCCTGGCAGGCGCTGCACTGGCAGCTGCGGATGGCCGGCAGCACCACGGGCTCCGCGTGGCCGTCGGGACAGCGCAGGTGCAGGACCCGCACGGGGTTCTCAGGGTCCAGGCTGTAGCTGCAGCAGTCGCACTGGCTCTGCAGGTAAGGCTCCTGCGGGAGGGCGTGGCTGAGCTGGGGAGGGGCCACTCGAGTTTGCCCGAGCAACCTCCCTTCGCTCTCTTGGCCTTCCCATCCGGGGTACGGCCAGGGCCCAACACTCCTGGCCAAGCAGGGCAGCGGGGTAGGGAAGGGATGTGTCGCCATCAAGCTCCGTTTCCCCAAGAAGCCCACCTCCTTCACTGTAAGCCCCAGCCATCTGAGCGCGCACCTGCACGGTAAGAAGGCTTTTAACTGCTCATCACTGCCTCCTGGCAGCAGGGGAGAGATAAGGCCCTACCCCAAGGGGCTTGCTTACCATCCCCTTGGGCAGATCTAATACTTTCTGACGCTGCAAGGTGGGAAGCTCTAAACTGCACAATCGTGATCCTAAGTGCAAAGTGAGTTCTCACTCCAGACCCCTCCTGCTATTCGATTATATAGTAACTACGTGAGTGTCACCGAATATTTGATCTAACTTCTGTATAATTCCATTGTAATTTTACTTTTGAAATAGGCACTATATTCAACAGCACCGAGTTACAAAAGATACAGTTAAAAAAAAAAACCCTCTGGGGATGAAGAGTACAGCATAGGGAGTATAGTTAATAACACAATACCACTGAATGGCGACTACACTTATTGTGTGTAATTTACAGAATTGTGGAATCGCTGTGTGTGCGCCTGAAACTAACATTGCATGTCAATTATACTTCAGTAAAAACAAATCTCCATCTGATTTCTATCCTGCTATCACTCACTTTTCCTCCCCAGGGGAGGAAAAAAATCTCTTAACCACTCTCCTATGTTTTAACAAATCCAAATATTGTTTGGGAATGATCTGGGAATACCAGGAGGTACTGGGAGCACCCAGGGGAGCAGAGAGTGGCCAAGCGTTGAGGACTAGGTAGGAAAGCACCTCTGTCTTCCAGGAATAGATGACCCAAGTGGGTCGGGACAGGAGAGAATGGCCACACCATCGGTGAGCTGAGGCAGGGCCAGGACCCTCCCAGGCTAGAACTGGAGCCACAGCTCTCCAGGCTCAGGATGAGGGGAGTCAGGGTGGGCACAGAGCCCCTGACAAGGTCTGCACATGGAGCAGGGCTGGGCCTTCTGGGTCCAAGGAGAGCACGCACAGGGCAGAGGTCTTCTGGGACGTGCTCATAATATGCCTTGCCAGGAATGTCTGGGACAATGCTGTGTGTAAATGGTCTGTCCTAAAGAACTTGTCCTCGCTATATGATGGGCTGTGATTTCAGAGCCTAACTTAGGTCCTTTGTGCCTTTCTTGCTGATGTCCTGGGAAGCCCGCAGCACAGGGTGGAGGCCTGGAGTAGGTTTGGGGCCCAAGCCCCGCTGAAGGTGACAGGGCCAAGCAGCAGGTGCAGGCCACCGCCTTGGTGAAAACTCGCCCCTGGCTCTGAGCTGTGCCCCTTTGAGATCAACCGAGTCCCTCGTGTCCCCTGGGCATTGCCCAGGCCTAGGCTGGCCGCAGCAGTCCCTCAGGGGTTTAGGCTGACCTGACTCTCCTGGGCCTGCACAGCAGCCCCCTCGCTCACCTCAGGCATGACGCTGATGCTGGACGGGCAGTGCCCACTGCAATAGCTCACTTCCACCTGGTCCAGGTAGCAGGCGCCCTTGGTGACGTTGCGCAGCTCCGTGAGATGCCGGCAGGAGGCTGCCTGCCCCTCTGTGGGAAGAAGGTGAGCACAGAGGCGGGAGCAGGGCAGAGAGAAAGGACCTCGATGAGGGGACTCTGTGTAAAGGGGACACTGTGGACCTGAGGGACACCTGAGGCTGTTGGGGCAGCGGTGGCCAGATGCCGTGATGCAGCACTGGGCGTCACCACTCTGCTGATCCCCATGGTAGGCGGCACTGGGGACGGCAGGCCCCCTAGGGTGGGCACGGGAGCAGTTTGCGAGAAGGGCCCAGAGCAGGGAGAGGCATGGCAGAAAGTACCCCAGGTCCCCGGCATACCCGGAGCCTCTCGGCGGCAAGTGGGACAGCAGCTCCCTGGTTCCTGCACGGTCACCTCGCCCTGCAGAGGGAGTGGTCCCCAGCGCACTCAGGAGGATGACCCCAGGGCCCCAGCATTGCCTGCTCAAGGCCCTAAGACCAGCCTCTGGGGAGGGACCCAGGAAGGAGGGCAGCAGGGCTGTAGGAGGGTACCTGGGCACAGGTGAGGAGGGGGCAGTGCTGGGTGCAGACACTCCTCCCACGGAGGCAGCGGCAGCTCTCACAGGCCTCCTGCCATTCGGATCCAGGCTGGGGAGAGTGGGGGAACCCTCCCGTCCATCTCTACCCATCTCTGCCAGTTAGACTTTTCTATACTACACCCCCCCCCATCCCTGAAACCAGTCAGGACAGGGGCCAGAGACCAAAGTCAGGGACAAGAGTCTCGGGAGGGAGGTGGGCTGATGGGGCCTGGAGACTGTCCCCGTGTGATGGGTGATGGCTGAGGGCCGAGCTGTCTGCTGCTGCAGATCCTGGCACAGGGGGAGGAGCCAGTGGAGGGGGGCGGGGGTGGGGGAGGGCTGGGTGGCCCGGAGGGGCTACAGTGTCTCACCGGGTGGGGACGCCCATGGTGCCAGCACTCGCAGTGGTCTATGGGCACGCAGGGGCCCGCCTGGCTGCGGAAGTGTCCGTGCTGGCACACACAGCCTGGGGCCTGCCCCACACCGCAGCTGCCCTGGGTCTCCGTGGCATTGGGCTCCCGGCACGTCCGCTCGCAGGGCCCTGGCTCCCCAGGGGCCACCTGCTGCCACATTTCCCCGGAGGGGCACTCTGCCAGGGAAGACCCCACCACCACCACCACCACTCAGGTCAGCCCTGGGTCCGGCCTCGATTCTCCCCCCTCCCACACCAGACACTCCTAGAGTCCCTCCTGCCTTCCCAGCGCTGTCCACTCGGCTGGCTCTGGGCCTCTAGGCCTCCAAACACGCCCGTCTGCTCTTATCCACCTTCCAAATACTAACGGGGCCTAACTCGAGTCTGGCCTTCTCCAGGAAGCCTCCCCTGACCAGTCCTGTCCACCCTGACCTCTCCATTCATGGCACCGATTTCCAGTCCTGTGGGTGCAGCCTGCTGATCAGTGAGCCAGAAACTGTCTCCTGTCCCTACCTGTTCCGGTGGGTGAGCTGGCCCTCAGCAGCCAGACTGGGGCTGCTCAGGACTCACCAGGCCTGTGTGCCTCTGAATCCACACAGAACCCAGTGTGCCCGAGCTGGGCATCTGTGAGCCCTTAGCAAACGCCTGTTGACTTTGATCAGATGGGGTAAAATAGCACAGGGCAGATGCCAGACAAGGGTCCTACTTTAGCTCACCCTCAGCCTTTGCTTCCTCATCTGCAGGGAAAGACCCTCCACTTCCTGCATCACTCACAGCCGTGTGCTCACAGGAATGCCCCCAACACCAGTGTGGATAGAGCAAGGAAGGGGCTTCTTGGGAGAGACAGCTTTGCCTAGGGCAGGCAGCGCCCTCTGCCCTCATCGGGGCCAACCCCACCCTGGCTTTGGAAGGACCAGCAGGGGCCTAGACAGCCACATCTCACCACGACAGTCAGCTGGGGAGCAGTTGAAGGCTCCATCTTGGCAGATACTGGGAAGACAGAAGCACCTGTTCGGACGCCTCCGGTGCCCTCCTCCCCACCCCCATTCTCAGCAATGCTGCCCTCCACCCCCTCCCTGCCCTAGCTTCCTCCTCCCCCTGTCCCTCCTGCCTGGGGCCCTCACCAGCGCGTGCAGTTCCAGGTGAGCACAGTTCCTGGGGGAAGCTCCCGGGCCTGTTCTTCAAGAGTCAAGGTAAGGCCCCAGGGCAGAGAGATCTGGGTGCAGGGGCACGCCGCAGGGGGCACGCATGTGCCATTGTGCAGCAGCTGCAGCAGGAAGGCGCAGGCTCAGTTCTACTCACACCACACTTCTCTGCCCCCCACCTGCCTGCCCCCCCATATGGCAGTCAGGGCACTGTCCGTACCTGCTCTCCGGGGCAGCCACAGCCGAGCCGGCAGGGTTCCTGCACACAGAGGGCACCAGGCTGCAGATTCGAGCAGAGGTGTGGGCATGAAGCCGCACAGGCACTGGGCACCTGGCCAGGCGGGCACTCTAGGGGGAGCGCACAGACGGTGAGGTGGAGTACCAGGGAGGGGACCGCCTCGGGACCCGCCGCCCATGCTGCTGAACGCCCGCCGAGCTCAGCAGCACCAGAGGGCAGGGAGGCTCCCCCCTTACTCCCCCACCCCAGGTGCTCACCAGGGCAGGGCTGCGGGTTACATTCCTGCCGCTGCTCTGTGTCCTGGGCCTGGCATGGCACCCCCATAGGACCCTCCTCACAGCTCCTACGTCGCCCCATGCTGCCCCCACCACAGGGAGCAGAGCAGCTGCTCCAGGCTGACCAAGGCCCAAGGACTGGGCACTCATGGCGTGGGCACACCAGGGACCCGTTGGTACAGGTGCTGCGGACAGGGGTCAAGGGCACAAGTCAAGGGGAACAGAGCCTTTGCTTCCCGCTAACGCCCTCCACCCTGACCTGTCCCAAGCCTCCCACCTAAAACTCCCCATCCCCTGCTTGGCCACCAGTGGGCAGCCATACCAGTTTTTGCAGTCCAGCTGTACCACCTCGTCTGGGGCCACCACCCATGAGGCATTGGGGCTGGGGAGGCCACAGCGGCAGGAGGAGATGGGCACACAGCGCCCATCCTGTACCAGTTGGCCAGGGGGGCAGCGGCAGCCTGAGGGGGGTGGGGAGGACAAGCAAGGTTCGGGCACACATCATGGGTCCCCCTGGCAGCCAGATGGGGTCCGGAGCCTCAGGCTGACCCTGGAGCACCCTCCCCTACCCCAGCCCCCCGAGTCCCCACTTGACCCGGTCTCCACACTGTTCCCACTGCTGGAGCACAGGAAGGGGTCACTCCAGCCCACCCTGTGTGGGCCCCACCCCAGGGACCCCTGAGGCTGCCAGAACATCCTCACAGACAAAGCCCATGTTAGGTAAGGCTCGCTCTATGCAGGACCCCTACCCAGGTGCTAAAAGTGACCCAAGGATCCGCTCTGCTGCCCTATAACCCCTGATCCTGTAACATGTCCCCGCCCGCAGGTCACATGCTCTCTGGAAGTAGGGATCAGCAAAGCAAGCTGCTCTGGTCTGAGGCCCTAGGGCTCCCAGGCTGGGCTGTGGGCGTGGCCCGGCCACCTGGACGGCATGGTCCCTGCAGACACTGCACACGGTCCCAGAGGTCCACACAGCTTCTAGGGCACTGGTTGGCACAGTCAAGGGTGGGCACGGTGTCCTGGGCTTCACAGCTCTCCCCTGAGGACCAGAAGGTAGGAGTCTGTGTTGGGGACCGACTTTTGGGCCCCCAGGACAGCACCCTGCCCTCCAGGGCACGCCTCCAGGAGCAGAGGCCACATCCTCATCAGGTGCTATCTCCCGTGTTACAGTCCTTGGCCCCGCCTCCAGATGTCAGGATGGGGGTTACCTGGGCAGGGCTCCACGTTGCAGCTCTCAGTCTGAGCCCAAGGCCCCCAGCAGCCTCCTCCAGGGGGGCCCCCTGCCTCCCTCCAGCGTAGCCGGAAGCCCCCACTGCACGACACCTGGCAGGGGCTCCAGGGCCCCCAAGGACTCCACTGGCATAAGTCTGGGGAGGTAAAATGGAAGTCAGTGCCCAGGGCCCTGCCCTGGCTTCTTGCTCCCACCCCAAGGCCTTGGGCTCCAGCCCTACAGACACTCTGCTAGGCCCAGAGCACCCAAAGCCCCCTTCTTCCCCTTTCATCAGCTGCAGGGATCCTTCCTGCTGCGGCCCGCCCCCCCCTCCAGCACCAGATCGCCAAATACCCCCAAATCCTGCAGGCCCTGGGGGCAAGCAGGAGGCTTAGCAGGCCTGTTAAGCGCCTGGCTACTGAAATAAACAACATGGCCCAGGCCTACCTGGCCAGGTACCCCTCCCTCCACTCTCATCTCAGGCTCCCTCCTGCCCTGTTGGTCTCTGCCCCTCAGTATTACCATGGCAGGCCCTAGGGTCCGGGCAGAGGCGTTGCTGGCTGAGTGGTGCAATGCACAGGTCTGGGTCCCCAGCCCATGGCCTCCCAGTCTCCGGGTCCAAACAGAGGCGATGGCGGTGCTGCTCCGAAGCCAGTAAGGGGGCCAAGGTCGGGGAGAGGCCAGCTGGGTGCTGAGACCGGCGCTCCTCTAGGGCAGTCCTGGAGGCGGGGGCCAGCACACCAGGGGGCAGGCAAGGCCCACAGGGTGACCACTCGGACCACCCGCTCAGAGGCAGAAGACCTAGAAAGGGCAGCGAGTGGGCACCCTTCCCAGTGACCCTCCCTGAGACCACAAGCCCCAGTAGAGGGGGAGGGAGGAGACCCAGTTATGACCAGGAAGGGCTGGAAACAGGAAAGGCTGCAGGAGGTTGCCGGGAGGGTCAGGGGAGGGTGACCAAACATCCCGGTTTGTCTGGGACTGTCCTGGTCCCAGATCCAGGAAACCTTCCAATCCTGGGCAAATGGGGACAGTGGGTCTCTCCAGGGCAGCGTTACCTTGACAGCCCTGGCTGGTGCACTTCAGCTCCCCACGCCGGCATTCACTGTGGGAGGGGGTGGTCGGGGTAAGACTGGGGAGACCAGACTCAGCCCAGAGAGGTGGTTGGTGGGGCTCACGTAGGGGTGGCCTGAGCTCTGGGCTCATTTGGAGCAGGATGAGGTTGGGGTTGGGTCCCGGCCAGGGCAATTTCCCTGTGGGGCCACCTGCCCCCCCATTCCCTGGCCCCAGCCCTCTGACGCTGCCTCCCCACCCTGTTAACTCACCACTCTTTGCACCCCAGCTGCAGGCGGTCCCCGGGAGCCAGAGTCACCCTGGCTCCTTCTCCTGTGATGTGTAGGCAGCTACACTGCTCTGGGGGAATGCAGCCCCCAGCCTGCTCCAGCAGCCCCTGCACAGAAGGGCACACAGGGACAGAGCTGTGTGTCAGCCATCTCTGTCCCCGAGTGCCAGTAGTGTGAGTGCTCACAGCAGGGGCACGTGCATGTTGCCGAGCAAATGGATGGGCACACGGGCACGAGGCAGAAGGTGAGGGACCCTTAAGAGGCGTCGTTGGGAGGGGTGTCGCCACAGGCATCACAGAGAGAAAGAAGGTAGGAGTGTGGGCCGAGACCCGCTTCTCCTGGGGCATCTCCTCTGGCTCCGCCCCTCACCTCAGGGCAGTAGCAGCCAGGCTGGCAGGGTGGCAGGTCCTGGCAGAGCCGACGGCTCAGGTGCGTGGCACAGAGCCCGGCACAGGGGGAGCCACAGGCCTGGAACTCAAAGGGTGGTGTGCAACTGTCCTCTGGAGGGGAACAGAGGCCAGCAGGCTGGTGGGGGGGCAGCCCAGAGACACCCTCCACCTGCCCCCCGCCCCAAGCCTGGAGCACACAGTGCATGGTCCCATCAAGGACCCTCGGGGCCTCCTCTTAAGAGTGTAAGCCTGCCCAGGCTGCCGGTAAGGACTGACCAGTGCTGCCCCATCTAGCGCCCACTCGGCCCCTGTGGCTGTCTCTAGGGAAGGGTCATGATGGTTGGGGCTTGGAGAGCCAGGTAGCTGCACGGAGGATAGGGCCTGCGGGGAGCGAGGGGCCTGGCAGGTGCTCCAGAGGTTGGCAGGTGGGAGCCAGGGGGGCAGAGATGGAGAGGGTGGCCACAACGAGAGGTGGGCCAGACCTTCTGGGCCTGGGAGCAGCCGCAAGTGGACAAAGCCTGCAGCTACAAAGTGGGGAGATCGCAGTGGAGTGGGGAGGGGTGGGACGTGAGGCATGGGGGTCACGGGGCTGCTGAGAGCGGGGGTCAGTGCGGGCAAGGGCAGGGCTCAGCTCTCCGGCCTCCGGCTCCGGGATTCTCACCAGAGCAGTTGCCGAGGGGGCAAGGCCGGAAGTGGCCGTCCAGTCGTGTGCAGGGGGGGCCTGCCCCCGTCCCCGCCCCTCCGGGCCCTGGTCCCTGGTGCCGATATCGCTGCTGCACCAGCACCCGACAGGAGCATCGCGTCCAGCTGCTCCAGCTGCTCCACACACACTCCTCTGGGGACCAAGGTGGGGGGATGCCAGCCAGGCCCCTCCAGCTTCTCTCCTCCCTTCCCGCCCCTCCCCTGCCCTCTACTCTCATCCCAGCCCTGGCCAACGCCCTGCGCAGGAAAAGGGCAAGAGGGAGCCAAGAATTCACACAAGTCCTAATTCGCCGTGTTCCCCATCACTCAGCAGCGAGGGTCACATCCCAAAGGGCTCAGAGGAAAAGATGGTGGGAAGGGGAAAGAAACGAGATCAAATATCAGGGGGATAGATGGATATCTCGGGCGGGGGGAGGGGGGAAATCTGGGGTTTGGGAAAACATGCTACTCCCTGTATTTTTCCTGTGCACACTCACCCAGGCAGGGCCCCCGGTAGCAGGCCCGGGTGTCCAGGTGCAGGAAGGTGCTGTTGCAGGTGGGGTTGGCTCTGGCCAGCGGGCAGGGGCAGGATCCAGAGCGGGAGGCCAGGCCGGGGCCGCAGCTGCGGGAACAGGGCCCCCAGGGGCCCCAGGAGCAGGCGTCCAGGAGCCCCAGGCAAGGCTGCCGTCCACAGCTCTGGGTCTGGGTACCAGGGCCCAGGCAGGGGGCCCCGCTGCGGTGAGGGGTCGAGGCCACGCAGTCCCGGGTGCGAACCTGGTTTCCACCTCCACAGGAGACGGGGCATTCAGACCAAGGGGACCACAGCGTCCAAGCCCTGGGTACTGTGGGAGGGCACAAGTAAGGTCAGAGAAGGTCCCGATGGCTGGTCGGGACCTCCGTGGCACAGGGGGTGGCGGATGGAAGTAGGGGTGGGAGGGAAATAGGAGACACGCGGCAAACAGAGGTGGGGGGAGGTGGGAGCGGGACATAAACTCCGGACCTGCACACTCGATGTCTTCACATATGATGCCCTCCGGGGTGCAGGAGCTGAAGGGAGGAGACCAGACTCAGGGACACTGCCATCCGCCCCCGTCCCCGCTCCACCCCTGCCTCTGCCCAGACTTACCACTGCTGGCACTCGCCCTGCAGCCAGCTGTCCCCCAAGGTGTGGAGGCGGGCACCGTGCAGGCACAGGGGTGGGCATGGGGGCTGAGGGCAGGGCCGGCTCTGGGACTGCTCCTCCCGGCACTCTGGAGCCCATGAGCCAGACGTGGAGGACCTTTGTGGGGCCCGGGGCACAGAAGGTGAGTGATGGCCCAGGGCCCTTCATCACTCCTCCACCTCCTGGTGGGACACCAGATGGGAAAGCCTGGGGTGGGCGTGGAGGTGGCTAAAGAAAGGCAAGGATGACCAGGGACAAAGGTGGGGCCAGGGCACAGAGTGGGCACGCCCCTGGGGGGCAGAATCCAGGAGCTCTGCACCAGAGAGGGAGACCGTGTCCAGGCGTGGCGGACCGGGGTTGGGGGAGGTGACACTAGCTTGGCCCAGCCCCATACACACCGGAAGCGGCTCTGCTGCCCTCCGGGCCCACACGAGTGGCTGCAGGGACTCCAGGCTGACCAGCGGCTCCAGGCGCAGTGGGCAGGCGGTGGGCAGGGCTGAGCCGTGCAGGAAAGCCGCCCGGCCCGGCAGGTGCAGGTGCGGCAGGCTTCCCGGTGCTGGCTCCCTGGGGCCCAGCTGTGGCCCTGGGCATCCGTACACTCGCAGTGCCCGATCGGCACACAGCCTCCGTCCTGCTCCAGGAAGCCTGCGGGGAGGCAGCCCTCCAGAGCTGTGCAGGCACCTGGGTTCCCACCCGCCTTCCCACTGAGTCGCTGTGACGTGCCCAGGGGCCAGGGCAACACCCACCCTCAGAGCAGCGGCAGCCCGGCTGGCAGGCCTGGCCGTCCTGGCCGTCCTGACACACGACCCCCTCCTGGAGGTCTGAGCAGCGGCGGGGGCAGCGGTTGGCACAGCTGACCATCTCCATGCCCGCTGGGCAGCCCTGCTCTGAGCACATGGGGAGGACCAGAGTCAAGAGGGCCCTGAGCACCAGCAACCCTCTTCCTGCCTGCCTGGGAACCACTCCTACCTCCACGAAGCTGTACTCCCATCCTTCTCCCCATGTTGGTGCCCATAGAAACATGGGGCCTTGGGGAGGCCCTGGAATGGGGACATTCTGAGTGACAGGGAGTTCCTCTCACCTACCTGGGGGTTCCCGGCACCTAGCCTGGCACCCAATAAATGTCGTCGAGCTGGACTAAATTTGTGCATCTAAGAAGCCAACATGCTCACCTACGTGGCTGCTTTGTGTTCACCTGGAGGGGATCGGGGGTGGGGTGTCCTAATAGTATTGGAAGGCCCCAGAGGGACCAAGGTCCATGGGATCGGTGAGCTCAAAAGGAGCTGAAGCTGGGAGGAGCCTGTCTGGCTCAGCCCAATCCCAGGTGCAGGTGCACTCACGACCGTAACCCTCAAATCCTCCGAAAACCTTGACGGGGCTGGGTGATTCTCCAGGAACAGGAGGGTGGACAAGATGGCGAAAATGAGTTCTAGTGTAGCTGGGGGCGAGCAGCTCACCCCGGGCAGGTCCTCGCCCAGTGCCCAGATCCCACCGTCCACCCCCCGCGGGCCTCAGGGTTTTCTCAGCTGGCCAGTGAGCGTCTCCGTCCCAATGTGTCGCGGGAACGCAATTAGAGGTGGGGGTGGGAAGAGCTGTGCGGGATGTCCCCACCGCCATACCACAGGGCCCGGGATTGCAGAGCCGCACGTGGTGCCTCTCCCCCACGCAGGGGGCACCCCCGTTCTTGGGCGGGGGGCTCGAGCAGCTGCGGCTCCTCAGGGACCGGCCCCCCCCACAGCTCCGATCACACCAGGACCAGGGGCTCCAGCGTGACCAGCCTCCAGGCACTGTGTGGAAAAGAGAAGGGCCAGGTGAGGGATCTGGCTCAGGCAGCGGGGGGCCCCCACGCACCAGGCGCCTGGGGCAGGGTTGTGCACAGAGATGGAAGCACCACAGGGGCCCATGATGCCAGGGAAGGGCGCATCCTGGTCCTCGGCGGCCGGCCTCACCTGGGCAAGCCCGCAGGCTGCAGAAGCGGTGCTCTTGGTAAGCGGTGAGGATGTCAGGGCACCAGTGCCCGCCGGGCCCTGGGGGGTGGTACGCCCGCAGCCGGCGCTGCTGGCCCACCCCGCAGCTTCGGGAGCAAGGTTCCCACGGGGCCCAGGCCGTCCAGGAACAGTTCCCGGCCACACAGCCAGGGCTGGGGCACAGGGGCAGCTCTGCGGGCCAGAACAGGACCAGACAAAGCTGAGCTGGAGCCCTCCCCGCTCTGCTCGAGGGCAGACCTCCTCGTCTGCCAGGGCCAGCCGTGACCTCATCCAGACCTTTGGGCTCCTGTTTAGGATCTAACACTGGCTGTTGTGGGGCTTTGGCAACTACGCCGCAGACTCACAGACTCACAGGGTACTGAGGGATTTGGATGGGAATTTCGGGGGGACTGTTCAGTACACACACAAGTGAGGGTTTTCTTGGGTGCTGGCGGTGGCTCCCCAACAGTTGCCGGGCTGACACAAAGCACCCAGGGTCCAGGGTCACACACGGGTTCATGATTAGGTGTCAGGGTGAGAGCTCGGGATTTGCTTCAGGGGTATTAGATGTTGGGGACAAGGGCTGGGAGCCAGAATGAGCTGTTTGAGGGAGGATGCTGGGATTAGACGGGACGGCCGTGGTTTGGACATAGGCCAGGGTCAGAGGTCAAGACTGGAAGGCGCACCTGTGCAGGAGGGGAGGTTGCAAGGGCGCTCCTGTGAAGTGTCCCCCCCGGTGCAGTTTGCCAGGCAGAGGCGAGCGCGGCCACGCCAAGCAGGGTGAGCGGGGTCTGTGCAGGTGCGAGAACACGGGGACCACGGAGACCATGGGCCCCAGCTGCCTGAGGGGAGAGGAGGGAGAGGCACCTCGTGATGAGTCAACCCTGGGCTCCAGGCCTCCCAGGAAGCAGGGCTGGGAAGGGAGGAGGCCCTGGGCTTGTTCTTCCCAAAGGGAGGCCATGTGCAAGGGTGCAGGCAGTCTGGGGCCGGGACCCAAGGAGTCTGGCTACCTGGAAGGCTGGTCACTGGCTCCACCATGGACCCTCCAGCCCCTGTGCCAAAGAAGAATCCTGCTCAGTGTTTCTGACCCTGCACCGCACCAGGACCAAACCTGAAGCTGGTGGGCACGTTCCAAACCCATCGCTATCTGGTTCAGCCCCTCGTCAGCTTGGTCTCCCACCGACCCTCTGGGCCCCAAGCACAGTACTTCCTCATGGCAGCAAGGCCTCGGCTCAAGCCGCTCCTGCTACCTGGCATTCCTTCCCCTCCAATGATTGTCAAGGTCCTCTCCCTCCTCAAACGCCACATGCTGCCTCCCCAGGAAGCCCTCCTACACTGACCCTCCAGGAGAATTCTCAACCTCCCCAATCTTCCATAGCATGTGCGCCCTCCTACAGGGCTCACCACATGCTGAAATGGGTTATCTGAGCCCCTGGATTCCAAGGTCAGAGTCCTCGCTATCCCCCTAACACACACAGCGTGGTGCATTTGGCAAGAGCTCCAGAAACGTTGGTTACACCGGAATCGAAGAGACACACAGAGCTAGCAGGCGAGGAAGAGAGATCCAGAGACAGCAACTCGGATGGGCAGAGACAGGAAAGGACAACGGGAGGGCTGAAGTGTATTTGGCCAGACTCTCCCTTCCCACTTCCCTCACCTGGGCAGTCTGGGCTGGGGCAGTACTTGAGCTCCTGGCGGGTCCCTCGGCAGCCCTGGCTGCCCGGGGCGAGTGAGGTCTGCACACACTGGCGGCTGCGGGTGCGGGTGCCCAGCCCACCACAGGAGCGGGAACACGGGCCCCACGGCCCCCAGGGACTGAAGCCATCAGCGGCCTTAGAGCAGTTGCCCACTGAACAAGACAGCCTCCCATGCACACAAGAGCTGGGGAAACAGCATGGGGGTGAGGGGCTGGGCAGGATAGACCCTGAGAGAAAGGGGTGTTGGCAAGCATCTCCATCCCAAAGAACAGGAGACACAGCCAAGGTTACCCAGGCCAGGCAGGGCCAGGGCAGCCAACGCCTCCCCCTCCCTTGACTCCAAATCTCTCCCCCACCCTCACCGTCCCCCTCACCAGTTGCTACAGCCTGTACGGAGGGTCTGGCCTGAGCCCAGTTCATCTCCAGGCCCAAGGGGCTGACCGCCCTCTCCCAAAATGGGTGAGTGAGCCCCCGGGTCAGTGCCGGCAGCCCCCAGCTCCTGCAGCAGCAAGGCGGTCAGCACACAGGGGCACTCCTGGCGGGTGGGAGGGAGGAGAAAAGGCAATTGCACAGGTCAGGTGCCAGCCCTCTGCACCTCCTTGGGCGAGGGGGTGGGGGGAGGACATGTGAGGTTTCAGGGGGGCTCTGGGCACCAGAAGAGCATTCCCTGGAGCAAGGGGAGCCGTTTCCCTGAGTCAGGGGTGTGAACCTGAGAGCCTAGAGGCCTCTGAGCTAGACCTGTAATGGCCAGGAGCTTTCCTGCATACAGATCTCAGCTGGGACACAGGCAGGACCAGAGGAGGCCCCCAGGGGGCAGGACTTGGAGGGAGCACTCAGGCGGAAAGGGCCTCAGCCAGGAATCAGACGCCTGATCCCTAGCTTTGCCAATAACTGCATGACTCAGTGTGTCCCTTTCCCTCCCTGGGGCCCCCTCAGTGTCATCAGCTCTAAGTCAAGCAAATGAGACCAGGTGGCTGCTCAGGCCTTTCTGAGTATGGCTGGAACTCTGGCCGGGGGAAGCCCCTGGACGCCGGCTTCACGATTAGGTAGGATTAAAGACTGGGAAGGAAATCCCCACGTGCCCATAGAGCTTGGCAGAGCAGAGCTGACACTGGCCTGCTGTCCAGACCCCACAGCGGGAGACGAGGAGTCTGGGGCCAGGCAGAGTGGAGGCTGGGTATGCTTCCCCACAGAGGTCTGGCAGGGAAAGGGGGACCGTGAGGACCCACGATTTCCTGTCCCAGCCTGCATGGCGTGGGGAGCCACTGCCCTTGGCTGCCAGCTGCTGGGCGGCAAGAAGCCAGAGGGGGCACCTGGCCACACCTCAGTCCTGGGTGTCTCCGTGCTGGAGTTGAGAGCCAGGAACAGCGGCTGCTGAAGAGCAGGAGCCCAGACAAGCTCCCCACTCCAGGGACCCAGCGACATCCAGAGCCTGCACGGCCTCAGCTGTCTGCTCTGGGAGCTCGGCCCCTGCCTGACTCACACAGACAGTCTCACAGGACCGTGCTTGCCTGGGGTCACGTGAGGAAGCGGGGAGCTGTCCATAGGCCACAGAGTCTGCAGAGGTGAGCAGCTGCAGGGGAGGGGGAGGAAAGGCAGGAGAGGGGAAGGGAGGGGAGGGTCTTGGGCTCCTGGCTGAGTGGGTTCTGACCTGGACACAGGACAGGTGGTGCTGGAAGGTGCCCTCGGGGCAGTGGCAGCCTTCTTCACAGCCGGTGGAGAAGCAGCCCACCTGGCGAGTGACGTGGGCACAGGAGAAGGGACACCCCTCGCCGGGCCGGCATTCCCGGTACAAACGTCCAGCCGGGCAGCCGGCCTCTGGGACAACACTCGGGTCAGTGCCCAGCTCTGGCCTGCACTGCCCTCAATGGCTACTTCCGTGCTCACCCCGCGGCCTGCTTACTCACCCCAGTACCCACCTTCCCACAGCTCCCCAGTTGTGCAGACAATACCTTCCCTGGGTTGTGCCCCTCAGGGCCAATGTCACACCCTCCCACAGGCTCCCCTCCCTGAATCTGGCTACTTCCTCCTCCACATGCCCATCACTGGCCCCGGGAAAGGGCAGTGTAGGGGGATGGGACGGAAGAGGTCAAAGGCACCTATGAGTTAGCATCAGAGGCCAACATGGGAATCCGTCAAGGGCAGACCCCGGCCGGGGCTCACCTCTGCAGACCTGGGTGCGGCAGGTGCGGCTCTGGCGGGCAGGCCCAGGGCAGGGGGGCCGGGCGCACCTCCGGGACCGGAGCTGCTCCCCTCCCCCGCAAGAAACACTGCAGTCCTCCCAGGGGCCCCAGGAGCCCCACACTCCAGGCCCAGGGCAGCTGGGTACCTCCTGGCACTGCAGGACGCCCTCCATACAGGTGCTGGGGACAAGGGAGGGGGCTTCAGAAGACAGCACCCTGGCCAACTCCCACAAGAGCCCCCACTGCCCGGCTCTGCAGCCCACCCCCTCCCTGCTCCTCTTGACTCACCAGTTGTCACAGGGCCCGGTCACCATCTCTCCGGGTTCCAGGCTCTCCCAGGAGCTGAGCCCAGACCCTGCCGACCGGCTCTGGTTCTCAGGGATCCCTGAGGGCACGAGTCGGGGTGGGACCCCAGACAGCTCAGCGGGCCCTGCACCCTCAACCTTTCCTCCTATCCCACTGCCTTCTACCTCCCTCCCTATCAGCCTACACCCCACGGTGCCCCAGATCCTGGGCCTGGGAGGTGGAAGCCCCAGCCTGGAGCAGAGATGTGGGGGGATGCACGAGACACTAACGCCTGGAGCAACATCCTGCAGCCCAGGCTGAGCTCCGGAGCCAGACAGGCAGAGGCCAGGCCGGCGGGCACCGCGGTGCTCGGGAGAAATGGGGAGAGCACGGAGGGAAGCACTGACCCATGGCTCCAGGCTGGTACTGGCAGCGGCAGAGGGCAGGAGGCACACAGAGGCCGTCCTGGAACAGCCGGCCAGGGGGGCACCCGCAGCTGGGCTGGCAGCCCGTCGAGCCCGGCTGGCACGCACTCCCGGGAGACAGGTCCTGACAGGAGCGGGGACAGGGCCGCCCACAGGGGAGAAGACCCTGGCCACCCCCACACTCTGTGGCGGGAAGGAAGCAGAGAGGGCAGACGCTGAGCAGGGGCCCATCCTGCAGGACCCCAGGACTCAGGGGGCAAGCCCTCCTGCCTCACCACCCCCAGCCGCCTGACTTTCCACCTTGTCCCAGGACCACAAGGTGAGGGATCTAAATGCTGCCTCTCAAAGAAAGTGACATGCGTGCGTATACTGGGGACAAAGGCCAGAGGCTGTGTCTCCCAAGCCTTCCAAGGGACCCTCCCCGACCTCTACAGAAGCCCTTACCTGTGCATTTTGTGGAATTGTCCTGGCAGGGGCGACTCTGCCTGTGGCCCCCAGGGCAGGGCCTGCCTCCCTCAGGGGTGGGGGGCCAGATACACACCCGGCTCCGATGGGACTGCCCCAGGCACGCATCACAGGAAGACCACAGTCCCCATGGGCTCCAGGCTCCGTCCACTGTGCCGGGAAGACAGCACCAACTGCCCTAGGAGGCCTAGGAGGTGCCCGGCCTATTGAGATTTGAGCAGACAAGTGGGGGCATCTCACCTGGGCACTCGGGCGAGCTGGGGCAGGTCTCCTTCTGATGCTGGGCCCCTGCCTCCCCTGCTTCCCCGGGACACGGGGCGCCCCCGTGCTGAGGGGCGGGGCAAGCGCAGGCCCTGGAGCGGGTCCTCGTCTGGCCCCTGCAGGGCTGGGAGCACACCGTCCACTCCGACCATGGGCACCAGCCACCAGGCACTGCGGCAGGGGACAATGGAAGGGCACTGGGGCACAGACATCCCTTCCCCAGTCCCAGCCCTCGCTGTGACCCTGGCCGCTTTTCCTCACCTCCCCCTGAGCTGGGACATACGTACCTGGGCAAGGCAGGTCTGTGCAGCTCAGCCTCCCCTCTGAACAGGTGCTGGGCAGGGCATGCAGGCACAGGAAGGGGGACAGCAGCTCAGCCCTGCCTGTGCTCTCCACATGCACCCCTCCTAGGCTGCCTCTTCCCTTCCCCTCACCGCTACGCCCTCCTTTCCCTTCAGGCTCTCGGATGCCCCTTCGCCATTCTCCAGAGCATCTAGACCCTTCTTCCTGTCCCATTCAGGGACCTCTCGGGTGTCCTGCGGGCTCCCTGCAGGTCGCTGACCAGTGCGTCCTACTGGGGTGTGACCACAGGCAGTGTGCTGCTAACAGGGGCCGGCCAGCGAGGAGGAACATCATACCTATCACCCCGCCCTCCCCTCAGAGCACACACCCAGGCTTCCATGTCTTCCAGAGAGCAGATGCACAGAGCTGGCTGCCTCGGTCTCCCCACCCGTCAGACCAGAGTTTCAGAGTGCCTGCCCGCATCTCCTCGGGGATTGTGGGAGTCTAACCTACAGCAGCTGAGACCCGGGAGAGCTCAGGCGTACCCCACCCTCAGCCTTGCACCTGCTTTCTGCCCACATGGCTGCCTCACCAGTAGTTGCAGCCATCAGGCCTCAGCAGCCGAGCTCCTGGGCGGTGCCGCTCCCCGCTCAGCAGGTCCAGGCAGCCACAGTGGCTGGGCTGCACGCAGAAGTCCCCGTCGGCACTCAGCACCTGGCCTGGAGGGCAGTAACAGCCGGGCTGGCAGTGCCACACGCAGTGCTGGGGGGCAACAAGTGGGGAGGGGGGTGCTCCGGTCAGCAGAAAACTGTGCCGAAGGGGCAGGGAGGGGAAAGATGAGGCGAAGGAGGAGGCTGAGGGGTGTGCAGAGGCAGAAGGCATGGTTCTCCAGTTCGCAGTCGTCGTCATGTTCTAAACACGGTTTCTGGGGCCCCTGGGGGGCTCAGTCGGTTAAGCGTCCGACTTCGGCTCAGGTCACGATCTCACAGTTCATGGGTTCGAACCCCGCATTGGGCTCTCTGCTGCCAGCACAGAACCTGGATCCTGCTTCGGATCCTCTGTCCCCCGCGCCCCCCACACCCTGCCCCTTCCCTGCTTGCCCTCTTTCTCTTCCTCTCTCAAAAATAAACATTAAAAAAATTTTTTATATATAAAATAAAACACTTTCAGTCGTGTCCCCTCCCCAGGGGAGGAGAGCCCACAAAGGGCTTCCCTGGGTGGGAGTGTCCTCCAAATGTGAATCCTGTGGAGGGTTCCATGGGGGACCTGGTTAGTGCCTGGGAACCGAGGCATCTCCCAGAACGCAGGGAGCAGGGCAATGGAAGCTTGGGGCGGGGGGGGGAGGGGGGAGTCATTTGGGAAGGAGGTGGGGTCCCCTGGGGAAGCTGGGAGCCAGGCACTTGTCCTCCTTCCTCCCAGCTCACCCTGTGCAGCTCCTGCCTGACCCTCTCAGACAGGGCCCTGCACAGGGCCCCAAGGCTGTCCCTTCAGCATCCTTGATTCAGGCCAGCTTCCGCACCACACTGCTGCAGGCTCCGTGGGTCAGAGACCCTGTCTGCGCCTGCCTCTGTCCCTCTCCATGGTCCTGGACAGGCATTCCATGAAGGCTCACACACAAGCACATGTACACTCAGAATCAGGGTGTACATGCCAAAAGGCTCACGGTGTTTGAGATGATGTAATGGAATGATCTCCCCTCCCTCTGTGTTTATGGAATCTTTGTAATAAAATGTCTAAATTGAGAAAGGCTTGATGGGCTGCTGGGTGAGGTTCACTCCTGAGACGGTCTCTGGAACAAAGGGAGCCAGTCTGATGGGCACTGACCCCATCCCTCCTCACCAGTGCCAGGCTGCCCCAGGCCCAAAGAGGTCACGACCCAAAGCCGCACCCTGCCCTCCTGCAAAGTGACGCTTGGGGCCAGAGGTCAGGCAGGCATTCCGAGGGAGCCAGACTCACCACGAGATCGTCACAGGAGCGAGGACAGGGAGGGCCACAGGGGCTGTACTCAGCCCCTTGAATGGTGGTGCAGTTGGTCACTGGGGAAGGGGACAGGGTGGGTTGAGAGCCATGTGGGTGCCGCCCACCCCAGCCCGTCTCTCCATAGTGTTCCCTGACCCCTGTGCCCCGTTCCTGGCAGGTACCTGGGCATGGCAGGGCCTGGCAGGCCTCTCCCTGGGCCCGAGGCCCCTCGCAGTAATCCCCCAGGCCCTGGGGTGGCGGCTGGTCACAGGCTCGCATCCGGCTCCGCAGGCCCCCCCCACAGCTCCGGCTACAGCTGGACCAGGGCCCCCAAGGACCCCAGCCCCCAGCTCCTGGGATGACAGCAAAAGAGCAGCTGGGGGAGGGGCCGGCCAGGGCTGGGGGCCAGCTGGCGCAAGGCAGCAGGTATCCACAGGGCATGGAGGGCACCATCCTGGGCACTACAGGACTCACGGTCACATGCTGCCAGGAGGCAGGGCTCTTCCTCAGCATCGGAGCCTGGGCAAAGAGGCGTAGGCAAGGTCAATGGGGACGGCAGCCCCAGGATGGATGGTTCCGCGGTGGGGGGCCTGGTGCAGAAACGGTGCCGGTGGCGTCGGGCAGGGCCACAGGAGGCCGAGCACTCGCTCCACGGGGTCCAGGGGGACCACGCGGGCTGACCTGGGGTACAGACGAGGGAAAGGCCGAGAGAGAGAGAGGATGAAGTGAGCGCAGGCTGGAGGCACTGGCCTGGGCAGAGCACCCCTTCTCCCTTCCCCCAACTCTGCCCCTGGTGGGGAGCAAGCAGGGGGCACAGTCAGGTGCGAGGCCCCTTCCTCACCCTCCTCACAGGGCCAGGAGGTGCAGTTGGTGATGAGCCCAGAAACACAGGAACTGGAAGAAAACAGCAGAAGTTCGGAGGCACTGTCACAAGCTGAAGTGCATTCCCCCAAATTCACACGTTGAAGCCCTAACGCCCAGTATTCAGAACGTGACCTGATTTGGAAACGATGTCTTTTTTTTTTTTTTTTTAATTTTTTTTTTCAACGTTTATTTATTTTTGGGACAGAGAGAGACAGAGCATGAACGGGGGAGGGGCAGAGAGAGAGAGGGAGACACAGAATCGGAAACAGGCTCCAGGCTCTGAGCCATCAGCCCAGAGCCTGACGCGGGGCTCGAACTCACGGACCGCGAGATCGTGACCTGGCTGAAGTCGGACGCTTAACCGACTGCGCCACCCAGGCACTCCGGAAACGATGTCTTTATAGAGATGAGCAAGTCACAGTGAGGGCACTACGGTCCCATATGACTGGTGTCTTTATTTATTTACTTGCTTGTTTATTTATGTTCATTTATTTTTGAGAGACAGAGCACGAGCAGGGGAGGGGCAGAGAGAGAGGGAGACACAGAATCCAAAGCAGGCTCCAGGCTCCCAGCTGTCAGCACAGAGCCCAGCACGGGGCTTGAACCCATGAACCATGAGATCACAACCTGAGCGGGTTGCAGGAAGGCAGCTACAAGCCAAGGGACGCCAAGGCTCACCAGCCACCACGGAAGAGAAGGTTCTGGAATGGATTCTCCCTCCCGGCCCTCAGGAGGAACCACCCTGCTGACTCCTTGCTCTTAGATTTCTAGTCTTCTGAACTGTCAGAAGACAAGCCCCAGGTCTGCTGTGTGGTTGTTGCAGCCTCAGCAGACAGAGACGGGTGGGAAGAGAAAGGTTGGTGGGGATGGTGTGGACACAGGCCCCAGATTGCTGACCGGCTGTGCCTGTGGGCCCAGGGGGATGGCCCACTGGAAGCCATCATCCCCAGCACTGAGGAGGGATAGCAGGGTGCCCCTGGGTCACGGGACCATCGGTGGGGTGGGGGTCTTACCAGTTCTCACACGGACGAAGCACCACGCTGCCCGGGGGATAAAGGCGCCCCCCATGGGCACAGGGGCAGTCCTGGGAGGGCACACACACGTTGTTCTGGAATCAAAAACCATCATCTTCTGGATTCCAGGTGGATCCGGCCCAACCCGCTCCCCGCAGTCAGAACCCAGCACCCCTCAGGTTCCCACCCTCCAACGCCACCCAGCCTCCTTCCACAAACACCTCTGTCACCACCCTGTGGAAACCCGTGCCAGCAGTTACAGGAGCCGTGGGGGAGGGGCATGGACCCCCCCAATCTCTGGGAGGAAAAAGACCATCTCCAATTGCAGGACATGAGACCGAACTGTCAAATGCCCATGAAATCAGCTAACAAAATACGAAACACGTGATCCGTATAGCAACGATGTTTAAAAAAAAAAAAAAAAAACTCTATGTTTTCATCAAAAAAATTAAAACCGATGAAATCATGCATACAGGAAGTTTGGAAATTATGCATACAGGAAGTTTGGACAAAAGTTGCTAATGCTTCAAATTAAAAAAAAAAAAAAAAAAAAAAAAAAACAAGAACAAAAAAACCCAAAAGTGCCACCCATCAGTACACGATTCAAAGTCAAATGTACTGAGGTATGGGCCAGGCCCTGGGAGGCCCTTTCACCATTTCAGAGACCCTGATGAACAGACACATTATTACCCCAACTTGACAAACGAAGAAATGGAGGCACGGGAGCACGCATCCTAAGGTCACAGGGCTGCTAGAAGAAGAGTCTGATTTGAACTCAGACCCTGCTGGACTCTGGCCCCTTAACCACACCCCACATTCCGGCAATTTATCCCTGTAAACCCTCCCCACCACCCCACAAGCTTCTGTCCAAATTCCACTGCGCCCGCCTCACTTCCCTGCCTTCCAACAGCAGTGCCGCCTCCAGCTGTCCACCCCCTGCAATCTCTGACAGTCAAATCAGGATCACCTCTTCCGGGAAGCCCGCTGTCACTGACCCAGTCCCCGCCAGTCTGCATTTTGAGCTCCACAGTATGCAAAGCTCACTTCCTGTGTAAGGATGGTTCTACCTCCATTCTAGGCGCTCTGGGTCTGGTTTCCCCAGACCAGAGGCTTCATGAGGGCGGACTTCACTTTCTCCCCATGGTGGAGCCCCCATCGCAAGCCTAAGCATGCAACAGGTGCTCAATAAATGACTAATGATAACATAAGACAACAGAGCACTCAAGGAGGAATGAATCACAAAGATCTTGTAGACCTATCACCATTTCACAAATGGGAAAAGAGAGGTCCAGGGAAGCATGACCGTGTCTCACCCAGGGTCACCTGCTGGCTGCTGGCAGAGCTGAGCCATGACCCCTGAGTTCAGTGTTTTTTCCTCAACTCTCAAGCCCCATACCCTTGGTTCTCCCCTGCCCAGGTCGCTGGGAGGTCAGGTCAGGGAAGACACTCACCAGCAGGAACGTCCCAGGTGGACAGTAACAGCCAGGGTGGCAGGTCTGGTCAGCCCCTTGCAGGACACTGAGCTCTGCACACGAGGCAGGGCCCTGGGCACAGTCTAGCCACCGTTGGCCCCCGGGACACACGCCAGGCACCGGCCCTGGGGTCACAGAAATTGATAACCAGCCCAGGCACAGTAAACTCTTTCCCGGGCTCCTAACCCAGGAGAGGCATCGGCTCTAGGTGTGGCCAGGGAGGTCACAGGCTGCATGGCAGCTCAGGGAGAAGGGTTCCTGGGGTGACAGGGAGGGGCTGACAGGGCGCTGGGTTGGGGGGGATGACTACCGGGGGTACGGGAGCAGTGGAGGAGGTGGGGACAGCCCTCACCTGCACAGGGCTGCAGACCACAGGTGGAGAAGTCCACAAGGCTGTGCGGGCCACTGCCTCGGGTGCGGTTCCGGTAGCCACCGCCGCAGGGCACGGAGCACGGAGACCAGGGGCCCCACTCCCCACGAGGACCTGGAGTGGCAGCCCAGGTCACTGCGGGCTCTACCTCCCACACCCACCACAGCCCTCTCCTCCACCCAGACCCCTTCTTTCTCGAACCTACAGGATCACAACCCATCCCAGGAGACCTCACTCCTCCCTGGCCTGGAGCAGGGCTGGCCTCCACCGAGGACCCCTCTTAGGGAATGACTCTCGGGGCTCCCTGGGGACATCCTCCTGGCATCTTTTATGCTAGGCCCTTGTACCGCTCTTGGGGTCTGGAGGGGGGAGTGAGTGGAGTGTTTCCTGGCTCTTCTCTGGGGGATTCTGAGGACCTCAGTCCCAGCTCTCACCCCGACACGGCCGCAGGCTGCAGAATTCGGCCTCCATATTGGGGCCCTGGCACGCAGCACCCCCGAAGGCAGCTGGGGGTGCGGTGCCCGCCCGGAAGCGCCGCCGAATGCCCACGTTGCAGCTGTGGCTGCAGAGACTCCAGGGGGTCCAGGGGCTCCAACCACAGGCCACTGCCAGGGTGGGTACAGGGAGGGGCACAGTGGGTGTGAAGCCAGGTCAGGTCATCCCTGGTCCCCAACTTCCCTGGGGCACCATCGACATCCCCAGGAGTTGATCTAAAGAGGCCAGCATCCCCTGTGGTCCCAGAGGACCCACCACTGCTGATTCCTGGGCATCGGGGTACCTGGGCAGGGCTCTGAGGTGCACACCATCTCACCGGAGATACAGGTGCTGCAGAGAGAGGACCCATCATGGCCACCATCAGGCCCCGCCCCTTGGAGCTCTATGTACCTGCCCCCAGGGGGACACGGCCGGCCGGCACACCACCGAGGCCGGGCACAGAAGTCCAAGGTACAGAAGTGAAACCCCGCAGAAGGGTCTAGAAAGTAAAGCCCCGTGGCCCCCTTGAACTTCATGAGGTGACTGAGGATTCTCACCCAGGCCCTCCCTCCTAGCTCCACCCTCCGTGGGCTCCCTGATGCCCCAGGCACTGTGCTGTCCTTTGTCCCACACTTTTATCCAGGAGTCACCTTTACGTGCTTTCCTTTCCGTCTGTATTTATCACACAGTTTAGAAAGGACTTTGAGCAGCTCTACGGGGCCAGGTAGGAACCATTTCGAAAGAGTACACCCCAGTGTGAGCCTCTTGGAAAGAACAGTGTGCTTTTCTCTCCTTTTGCTTTTCTCCAACAAACGTGTTCAAGTTGCCCCCCATCCAATATGTGGAAGTCCCAGAAAAAGAATCGAAGAAGGAAAAAGCAAAAGAGAAAGAGGTGGGGGAGAGGAAGCATGAAGGGGACTGTGGGGGGGGGGGTCGGGGGATGGACAGGGGACAGGGAAGAAAAGGGAAGAGGAACAAGAAGAACAGAGAAAATGAAATGAAATGTAAGAAAAGACAAGAAAAATGAGAGAAGCACAAGGCAGGGTGGGGCGGGGGTGGGGCGGGGGCGGGGCAGGGTCGCGTGTCCCCTGCCAGCAGGGCCTGGTGTCAGCTTGGACTGTTGGGGGCTTCAAGGTGTTTGAGCAGAAACCCAGTGGATCTCAACATCCAGGAAAGAGAAACAGGGGTGACTGAAAGGGAGGGTAGAAGACCCTCTCCAGCCCCTGCTTCCTTCACAAATCACCTCCCCCACCTTCGCCTCCCTTCCCCCCACCCCCCCAACCCGCCCCCCAGGCTGGCAGCTTACCAGTTATTGCAGGAGTCCAGCCGAGCCACTGCTCCCGGTGCATAGAGCTGCCCGTGCAGCTGGCAGGGGCACCGACTGCGGGGCAAGCAGCTGGCATTGTGCAGGAAGAGGCCAGGGGGGCAGGCACAGCCGGGGGCGCAGAAACTGGTACACTCCACCCCAGGGTCCTGAGCCAGGCACAGCTGAGGGCAGGGGCCCCCGTCCCGGCGGCACTGCTCCGCCGAACGGAACACCATGTCCCCTGGGCACTGGGCTGGACGGGCAGACAGCGAGGGTCTCAGCATGGGCAGGAGGAAAGGGCCAGGGGATGGAGGGGCCGAGGGGAAGCTACATGCCGGTGGTCGGTGGTCAGGGAGCAGGACTGAGGAGCCACGGGAAACCCCTCCCACTCCCCCTCCCTTGCAGGCTCGCTCCAGTGTCTGAAAGGTTGCCAGTAAAGATTCATAGCTTTGCCTGACTTTAATACAAATATCCTTGGAAGTGGAGCAGGAAGACAGAAGCCACCTGGGCCAGGAGTGGGGGCTCAAAGGAGAAAGGACAGGGAGAATGGGGCCAAGGGCTTCTAAAGAAGGGCTGGCCCTGCTTCTCGAAATTCCTGCAGTGAGTAGTTCTGCCCAGAGGCCAGTCTGACCTCTTCGGCCACATGCCTGGGAAGGAGGCCTTGGGCAGGGAGGAGCAAAGACCGGGGACCAGTGCCTGGTCCCCAGGGTATGGGAGCCAGAGGAGGGAGACACAGGAAATCCGGGAGTCTCTTAGCTCAGGGTATGGCCTGACCTGGAGCCAGAGGTCAGTGATATGAGAAGGTGGGGTGGAGAGAGGTCAAAATCCTCAGGGGGCTGGCTGGACATGGCTGGGTAGAGAACGGCAAGGGTTAGGGGGAGGTTGGCACCTGTGCAGGGCTGCGTGTTGCAGTCCCTGGTCTGGCTGTGAGGTCCCTGGCACTCGGGGTCCCCAGGGGTGGAGCCGGAGCAGCTGCGCCCACGAATCTGGATGCCCCCATCACAGGGGGCTGAGCAGGTGGACCAGGGAGCCCACAGACCCCAGATGCTTTCCGCTGTCAGGAAGAGCCAAGTTCGTCATCATGGACACCGGCAAAGGTGCGGGTAGGGGACGGGGTGCAGGAGGGCCACGCCTCCAGGACTGTCCCAAACGTCCCTTCAGGCCCAGCCCACCCTGTGAATCACAGGCTGGGGGTGGAGGAGATTCTTCAGGACAATAGGTTTGCTCTAGCCTCCCTGCCCCAGGTGCCCAAGGGGTCATTCTTCTCCCTTGCTCCTCATCCCACCCTAGTGCTCAGGCCACTCCAGGGACAGAGGGGGCACACCTGGGCACACAGGGGGGCTGCAGGGCTCCTCCTGGGTGGCCTCTCCTGGGCAGGAGTTGTCCTCGGGGCTGGGGCAGAGCCGGGAACGACTGCGCCACCCAGGGCCTCCTCCAAGGGTAAGGCAGCTCCTGGAGCAGGAGGACCAGGGCTCCCAGAGCGTCCAGCCCAGCGTCTCTGGAGGAGAAAAGGACAGGTCTTCTGCACAGGGTTCCTGGCAGAGCTGGGAGGGAGAGGGGAGAAGCCTCTGCCCCTCGAAAGTGGAAGGTAGGACCCCCCCGCCCCCACCTCCAGGCCCAGGCCTCTCTCTCGAAGCACAGCTCCTGCTCAGCCAAGCTCCAGCTCAGGCCACACTCTACCCGTGAGCTCAGCTGGCACCTCATGTCCACCACCCACCCTCACATTTTCCCCCAGATCAACTCATCCAGAGTCTTCTAAATGCCTATCCTTCATTTCTCTTCCATGCTAGAAACCCCAGTCACCAAAGACACCTGTCAGTGCACCAGCAGCCATTCCTTCCTCTTCCTTCCCTCCTCTGCTATGAGAGCCTGGACCAGACCCCACAGACCCATGCTCGCACCCCCAACTCCTATTCTCGCCTCTGTCCCATCTGCCTGCAGAGACCTCTGCCGTCACCTGCTCTGCCTGAGGACACCCTGGGCCACGAAAGAGGGAAACAGCCTGGGCTCCCTCATCTGGCATCTGTGTGCTCCTGATTGCCTGCCCCACCCTCACTCACTCGGCCAGCAGGACCAGCTTCACCCTTGCTCTCAGGACACCCCGGCCCCCCAAGACCAGCCTGGGCTGGGCATGTGGGAGGGGGGTGCCGCCTGGGCCCCACCCTCTGTCTTGTCCCCGACAAAGCCCCATGCATCAAGGCGCCTTCTGGGGCTGCCTCCTGGACCAGAAGGCCACACTGACCCCATGTAGGTGGCCGGCAGCCCAATCGGTCATGCCCTGTCCCCAGGGTGGGAATTGGGAGGAGGAAGGCAGGCATGAGGGTTGGGGGGTGAGTAGCAAGCCCCCATCCGGGCTCCTGACCTACCTGTCCCGCATTCCACGTGGCAGGCCTGCAGCTCCTGCCTGTTGCCTTCACACGGGGCACCCCCAGAAGCAGCCGGAGGGTTGGAAGGGGACCTGGGGGGGATAGGCGGCCTGGGCACCCGCTCTCCTCTGCCTGCCCTCATTCCTGTCTTCCCGGTCACCTGTTCTCCAACCGTCACCTTCTCCACCCTCCAGCACCCCTTCCCTTCCTTCTCCCATATTCCTCTCCCTGCCCCCTACCCCCGCCACAATGGCTCCGTCCTGCACACCTGAACCGAGTTCGCACTCCAGAGCCACAGGAGCGGTCACAGGGACCCCAGGAGGACCAAGCTGACCAGCCACAGGACACAGGGCAGCCCCCGGGCTCGCACACCAGGGCCCCTTTCTCGCACACGCTGCAGGGGAGGGAGAGGCCGAGGAGGTCAGGACTGGGAAGGGGGGCGTGGAGAGGGGCTGGTCCCCTGACCCAGGCACTCCCTGCCACAGCAGACATCCTCACCAGCGGCTGCAGTTGTCCAGGAGGAAGGGCACCCCCGGCTGCTTCACCTCTTCGCCCACCAGGCAAGGGCACTCAGAGAGGGGCAGGCAGCGGCCATCATGGAGGAGAAGCCCAGGGGGGCAGCGGCATCCTGGGGTGGAGGCAGGAGGGCACTCAGCCCCACGCAGGGGGGCAGTGGGGCGGGGAGGCTGGAGACCGAAGGCTGGTGAGTATCCTCCTCCCGAGGGCTCTGTCTGCCGCACCCTGACTGCTGGGTGTGCCTCACCTTCCAGACAGCGTCCACTGCAGGTTCTGTTGGCCTCAGGATCCAAGCAGGACGGCGGACATGGTGGCACCAGCCCCTTCTGGCACAGCTCAGCACTGATGTGAACACGGCCCAGCCCACAGTCTGGTGGGAGAGGGACACTAGGTGGGGCGGGTAGCAGGAGGCCCGGTGACCTTCCCTAACAGCCCCACCCCCACAGGGCTCCATCCCTGGATGCCCCTGCCCAGCCCTGCTCCCTTACCTGTGTCACCCGTGCAGGGCTGCAAGCCGCAGGGTGCCCGCTCTTGGGAGGCCCCAGGGCAGGGAGCGCCACCATTCTTGGGTGGAGGATCCACGCAGCTCCTCCTCCGACTTCGGTGGCCACCCCCACAGGAGACGCTGCAGGGCCCCCAGCCCTCCCACACAGCCCACACCCCAGCCACTGTGGGGGGAAAAGGATGGAGGGGGACCAGGTGAGCCCAAGGAGACTCAGACCGCGCTGGAGAAAGCAAGGTGGCAGGGTAGAGAAGGGGCCTGTGTGGTGGCCAGCTAGGTGGCCTAGGGCAGCACCACGGGGACTCAACAGGCTCTTCTCCTGCCCCAGGAAACCTCCCCTTGGTGGAGGGACTTGAGCAAAGATCTCTAGGTGCCTCCCAGGATGAAGGCTCTGGTCCCTGGAAAAGGGCTGGGGCAGTGGGGAGACTGGAGCGGGGCTCCTCCTGGTGGCAGCAGAAAAAACCAGGTTAGGAGACCAGGTGTGGGAAACCCCTCTCTGGAGCAGAGGCAAGGTCGGGACTACTCCCTCGCACCTACAGAACACAAGGGCTAGGAGGTCTTAGGCACAGCCTGGGAACACCCTCACTCTGAAGTGGAAACAACTTTACCCATCCAGTCCCCACACTAGAGGAGGGTAGGAACCCATCCAGGGCCACTCAGGCAGGAAAAAGGGCAAGGCCAGGGGCAGCCTTCCTCCTAAGCCCTTTGGAGGTACGAGGCTGTGACTTCAGAAGGGGCTGTCCCCCTAGAGTCATGGAGAGGAGCCCAGACAGCGGGGTCCCCAAGAGCGCAAGGGTACTCCCCCAGGTGGCTCTCGGATAGGAATCCACCCCAGGTGTCCCTTCCGGGGGCGGGGTCCTGAGGAGGCCTGGGTGCCAGTCACCTGGGCAGGCCTGCACGAAGCAGGGCTGGCTGCGGAGCCTGTCGGACGGGCAGGTGCCCCCAGGCAGGGGAGGCCGCAGGAGGTCCCGGCGCTGGAAGGCGAGGCCCAGCCCACAGCTGCGGCTGCAGCTGCTCCAGCCAGACCAGGGCGCCAGCCCACAGTCCACTGCAAGGGGATGGGTGCGCAGGACTCAGAGGGGGCTCGTGCAGGAGCGGGGCCCTCAGAGGTGTCCCCTGGCCAGGTCCGTACCACAGCCGTCCTCGTCAGAGCCGTCCTGGCAGTCAGGCCGCAGGTCACAGCGTCGCTCGGCCGGCAGGCACTCCCCGCTATCGCAGCTCAGCTGGCTCGGGGAGCAGAGGGCTTTCGAGGCCGGCAGCCCAGGCAGGGCCGTGGTGGGCACCGGGAAGGGCGCGGCGCTCGCTGCCAGCAAGGTGAGGGGAAGAGAGCCACATAAGTGATTCCTGGCTGGGTGATACACTGAGCCCCTTCAACCTCGGGCCAAAAGCAGAACACGCTTGTCAACCAGAGATCCTGCCCCTCCTTCCTCCTGAAGCTTCCCACACTCAGTACAGCCTTCTGTCTACATGTGAGGGGGGAGATCATGGGCTCTGGTCTGCACAAGCTCTCACCCAGCCTCTCTGCTTGTTAATGGCTCCTGGGGGGTCTAGAAAGACATCAAGCTGTCTAGAACAACAGTTCCTTCCCTGGGGTAACCTCTTCCTGAATGCATACTCCCTGGGGTGGCCCTTCCCTGATTGAGAGAGTAGGCTTTGAGCACAGTGATCTACTTTGGATGGATGGATGGATGGATGGATGGATGGATGGATGGATGGGTGGTGGAGGGATGGATGGATGGATAGATGGGTGGGTGGATAGATGGGTGGGTGGGTAGGTAGATGGATGGGTGGGTGGATGAATGGATGGATGGGTGGGTAGGTAGATGGATGGGTGGGTGGATGTATGCATATATGGATGGATGGATGGATGGATGGATGGATGGATGGATGGTGGAGGGATGGATGGATGGATAGATGGGTGGGTGGATAGATGGGTGGGTGGGTAGGTAGATGGATGGGTGGGTGGATGGATGGATGGATGGATGGATGGATGGATGGTTAGATGAGTCTCCTCAAAAATCAGACAGGGTTTATGAAACAAGCCATGACCTAAGACCTACTGCATTTGCCCTCGTCACCATCCCCAAAGACACACACATTCCTAGCTGTTTTTACCCACTCAGGCTCCTTTCACTCTCTGCTACCCCTAGCTCCTCACAGTTCCTTCCCATATGAGCCAGGAATAGGGGGCAGAGACTTCCCCAAACCTAAAGCCCTTTGGTCACTGCTACCCACATGACTTCAAACCCTCCGGGGAGCCCTGCAGGGTCCCCTACTCACCACAGCGCCTCTCATCGGAGCCGTCCAGACAGTCCTCCCTCCCATCACACAGCTGCTCCCGCTCCACACAGCCCAGCACCTCACAGGGCACCTGGCCTGGGCTACACTGCGCAGGTGGGAAGGGCGGCGGGGCGACACTCTGGCCTGTGGGCACCATCGCGGCCAGCTGACTGGACCCCTGCCCACCACGTCCCCCCTCCCTCAGCCCCCAGTCTCCCTCCTCCTGACATCTGGTGTGTGTGCCCCCACTTCCCGCCTCTCTTGGGATAATGGAAAGACAGTGAACTGCATCAGGAGACTTGGTCCTAGGCCTGATCCTACCAAAACTCCGACCTTGCGCTGTGGGATCTTGGGCAAAGCGGCTAACCTCCAGGGGACTGTTTCTCCAATGGGGAGTTGTTCAGATGCATAGGTTTAGCAGGCAGAAGACGGTAGAATCTTACCAGCAGGGGCCACTGGACTCATGGGGTGCAGGGGGAGCTCTGTCATGGCTGTCGTTCCTGGTCTCAGGGCCTTGGCCTCAGGCTGGGAGGTAGGGGGGGTGGTCATGGTCTGCACAGATTCCCTAGGACTCAAGCGAGGAGCCTCGGAGTCTGGGACCTGAGTCACTGGCCCCTTCCCTGTGGGTGCAGGAAGGAGAGACGTGAGGCCCTCCAGCTCCCCTTCCGTGAGATGAAGCAGAAATGGGTTCTCCAAAGGGGTATCCAGGCTTTGGGTGGTGCAGGGTTGAGCACAGACCACACCACACCTTCTGAGGGACTTCAGACCACAAATGAGGTGGAACTTGGTAGCCCAAGGAGCACAAGAGGGTTTTAAATGAAAGTACAAAAGCGCTTAGTGTCAAGCTGAGATTTGTACCCTACTCTCAAGAAGCCACACACGGCAGCTTCCAAGAGGAACCGACAGCACAATGAGACATTCAAGTCTGCACCCGATGACCTCCTGGCAGCTACAGCGCAAAGGGGGTTCGAGATTCTCATTGCCCAACAAAGGATTAACGTTATGACACAGCCAGTTTTTGAGAACCAGACTCAGCGTGACGTTAGAATTCATCACATAGCCTGCATCTTGCGGACTCAAGCAATGGTACAAGTTGCTTCGTCTGCTTTTCACAAAAAACACAGAAGGACGGGCCAGCCGGGCTCCTGGATGACTTTCGCTGGAACTCACGGGAAGGGGTCGAACTTAGACCTTTTAGTCTTACAGATGGAAAAACAGAGCCCAGGGAGGTGGTGAGGCAAGCCAACATCTCCCAAAAGAGGAGGTCAGAGCCAAGCCACAGCCAGCTGACAGCCCCGCCCATTTCCGGCCTTGCTCTGAAGACAGCTCTCCTCAGGCTAACGTGCAGGTGAAAGGTCAGGCAGCCACAGGGAGGCTGGTACATGACCCTCAGGGAGCCCCTTCCTTGTCCTTGTCCTTGTCCTTGTCCATATACCAGGGAAGCTGGTACATGACCCTCAGGGAGCCCCTTCCTTGTCCTTGTCCTTGTCCATATACCAGGGAGGCTGGTACATGACCTTCACGGAGCCCCTTCCTTGTCCAGCTTAGGAACATGCTAACTTGGTGACCCCATGTTCCCCGTGCCCACTTAGAGACATGCGCGGCCAGCAAACCCTTCAGAAAGGGGTACTTGGCTGCATCCATGGGTGAACAAAGGGGGCACTGGCGGGGCCAGGCAGCACCCCGCAGCCCCGGGGAGCCCCTGTCCTGGCCAGGGGTCTGGAGAAGGCAACCATACTTCAGGGCACACGCTCAGCCCTGGGAACCAGTCTGGGGGATCCAACCCTAGAGTCCGGGAGGGCGGGCAGGGGCAGGATTTGGCCAAGGTGTCCTCCACGGTGACCAAGTATTCCTTCTAGAAGCAATCCTGCTCCACTTAGGGATGTCAGGTGTCAGGAGACTGAATGGCCAGATGTAATAGCCCCTCACCCTGAAGGGGTGGGCAGGGTGGGGGGCTGGGGATGGGGCTTAGAGTTTGGGTACATACCTGTGGGGGGTACAGATGACCCTCGCCAGGGACGCCAGCGTTCTGCATCTGTCAGACCCTGCGGAGGGAGAGGGGTCAGCTGCCCATACAGCCCAGGGCCCCGAGGGCAGTTCCACCTGAGACTAGGGACCTAGCTCTCATTGCCTTTGGGACGCACCTCTGTCCCATGGCCCCTCCCCTGTCCCTGCAGCACAGGGCGCAGCTGGGGGGTGGAGACTCACTTCCCTACAACACCTCCGGGCTGACACCCAGGGGCTATTCTCGCTGACCCACCTAGGATTCTGCTTCTGCTCTTACCCTCCCAAACCCCGTCTTCCCCCCAGTATCCACACATATGGGCTTCAGCGCTATGGTCGCTCTCCCCTTGGGTCCCTGACCAGGCTGTTCTCCAGAGGGAGAGTGTCCACCCTTCGTCTCCACATTGCAGACCCCACTGCCCCAGATGCCCCATCCTTCAAGCCTCTTCCAGGAAGCCTCTGGGGACCCTGGGGACAAGTAAGGCTTTTCCCACCTCTGAGTGTCTGATGCCCTGTTGCCAGCCCTGTGGGCATAACTTTGCCACCTGGGGGTAAAGGCCTCTCCTGTCTCCCAAACTCCTCCAGGCCAGGCACCTGCCCTGTGCTTCTCTGCCCCTCTGACCTCCAGCCCCCAGTCCAGCACCGGGCTGGCCCCCGGAAGGCTCACGGGCTGAAGTGGACTGCGAGAGCAGACCAGGGACACGTGGGGAGGCAGCGCTGGCTGAAGGTGCAAAGAGAGGGAGACTGCAGGGTGAGGGAACGTGGCTGCTGAGGCCCTGGGACCAGGGCTCCCCATGCCCCGCACCCCACCTGCTGGGCCTACAGCTCCCCACTCACCTTGCTGGGCTGGGGGGACAGCTGTCCGGGCTGGGTGGAGGAGAGAGTTGGGGTCCTGGCTGTGGACCGGACTCTGGGAAGAAAAATAACCAAGGGACTCCAGGGGTTCTCCCAGCTTCAGAGCCACCACCCGGGCAGGGGGGGTCAGCGCTCCCAGGGTGGGCCCAGGGCAGGGCAGGGCAGGGCAGGGCTGGGGCACTCCAAAAGGGCACGCCCACTAAGACTAGACAAAGGAGATGTTATCCCAGTGGTTTTCAACGTATTAACCCCCCTGCGGGGCTTGTAAAACAGATTTCTGGGCCCCACCTGGCTGAGCTCGGGCCTGAGATTCTGCATTGCTAACAATTGCCAGGTGACGCTGCTGCTGCTGGTCCAGGGGCCACATTTTGAGAACCAGTGACCTCCAGACTCTAGGAAAATGGCAGAGGATCCTAGAATCCCGTGGTGGGAAGGGGCCTCCAAAGGCCCCCAGCTGCACCGACCCAGCACGAAAGGCCAAGGAAATAGTGCAGGACATCTCTCCCGTGGCTGACCCCTCCAAGGCTGAGCTGGGCACCCGTACCTGCCAGTGTCCGCGGGCAGGGGCACACAGCCTTCTTCATCAGAGCCATCTTCACAGTCCTTCACGCCATCGCACGGGCCTCCCCTTGGGGCACACTCACCACTGGCACAGCGGTGCCCAGCTCCTGGGCACAGGGGCGCCACCAGCGGGGACACTGGTGGGAGGGGAGGGCTGAGGGCTCCTGTCCGTCCCTCTTCCCACTCCCGCCGATCCCACTGCCAGCCCCGCCCATACCTGGTTCACAGCCCAGCAGCTCCACCCACGGGGAGGTGCTGTGGTTGGTGTCACTGTGGGGGACACGGGGCCACACCCGGACATGCTGAGTCTGCACCATCTGGCCAAACATCCACACTGTGGGGGCCACTTCATCCAGGTTCTTAAGGAAAAGCTGCAGGAACAGGGGTGACTCTTCACCAGACCCGAGCCTGCCTTTTCTCTGGACTGCCACCCGACCCTGCTGAGTGCCCCCGCCCAATCCGAGTCCCCCAGCAGTCAAGGCATGAAAAGCATTAATCTCCTGGCATTAATCACCAGGGTCCCTCAAGGCTGTGGGTTCTGGTCCTGGTGCCCTGAGGGCAGGGGCCAGGTTGTGCCTGCTGGTGAGTCCCCAGGGCCTGAATAGTGCCCCCCTAAGAATCAAGAGGGAAGGGGCACCTGAATGGCTCAGCTGGTTGAGCGGCAGACTCTTGATTTTGACTCAGGGTCACGATCCCAGGGTCATGGGATCGAGCCCTTCATCAGGCTCCTCGCTAAGTGTGGAACCTGCTTAAGATTCTCTCTCTCTCTCTCTCTCTCTCTCTTTCTCTCGCTCTCTCTCTCTCCCTCTGCCCCTCCCTTCCTACCCCTCTGCACACACGCATGTGCTCTCTCTGTCTCAAATAAGAAATAAATTAAAAATTGGGGGGGAAAACCTTAAAAAAAAAGAATTAAGGGTGAACACGTGGTGTGGACTGATCCCTCCTGCTTCATGAGGCTTGTCTCCCTGGGGAGGATGTCAACCTCCAGGGCAGGGCTGGGTCCCAGCTGCTCTTGACATGCCCTCTGAAATTCTCAGTGAACTTGATGTCCCCTGACTCCCCTCCCTCCACAGAGCTTTGCACACCTGCCCCATGCCAGAGCCACTTGAATAGCTCCTGACGCCCTGCTAATGACAGGTGTTCAACGAGCCTCCAATATAAGAATGTTCTTCGGGGACACTGGAAGGCCCTTGGGGACAAAGACGGTGGGATTCGCAAAAAGGCATGTGGGTCACTGGCCCAGGAGGCTCGAGTGGCAGTACCTTGGCTGGGGGCAGGATGCCAGGCAGGATGTCACTATAGTTGTGCCAGTGTAGACCATCAGTGCTGAACTGCAGCAAGGCCAAGGACCCAGTCTCCTGCACTATGATGCCTAGAGCGTGGGCCAAGGGGGGGGGGGGAAGAGGGGGGCGGGGGTCAGAGCTGAGAGAGTGAACCCCAGCCCTCGTCTCCCATTACTACCCCATCCCAAGCCCCGCCCCATCACCACCCCGTCCCCCCCAGCCCTGCCCCCCATCACCGCCCCATCCCCCCAGCCCCGCCCCCATCACCGCCCCATCCCCCCAGCCCCGCCCCCATCACCGCCCCATCCCCCAGCCCCGCCCCCAACCCCGCCAGTCCCTCCTGCCCCGCCCCCACCGCACTGACCAGTGAGGTTCCTGGGCAGCAGCAGGTCCAGCTGCAGGTAGGGGGGCAGAGTGTGCCGCTGAGTGCGAGTGTTCTCGATGGTGCTCCTGCCCCTATAGCCAGGCCCCCTGGTGGGAGCCCCCAAGAGGGCAGCCTGGGTGGGGAGCTCCAGCTGCAGGTTTTCCCTGGGGAGTCCAGCCAGGCCCAGCGGAGAATAGCAGGGGTCTGGGTGCAGAAGAGAGAGGGGCTGGAGTGCAAGGGAAGAGGGTGGCAGGTGCCTGCCCGGGACATAGTCAGGAAGTCACAAGGGGGGCTGAGGGATGCAAAGGGCCCCATGGTTGATCTCGACCTGGGCTGGAAGGGTGGTCCAGAGAGGGCAGAGTCAAACAGGCAACCTAAGCCAGGATGACTTTCAGATCCTTAGGATAACCATCCTCCCCATGGAAGGCAGGGGTAAATTGCAGTGTTCCTGCCTCTTCTCTTAGGCTGGGCAAACCCTGGCGGTAATTCCTCTCTGACCTACCTCCAGGTGGAGGCAGAACGTAGGTGACCAGACGGGGTCCGATCTGGGGACTGAGGGCTGGAGAAGGGGCAGGAGTGGCCATGGCGAGGATCGTCTGGTTCGCACCTGTGTGGGGAGACTCAAGGTTCAAGAGGGAGAGACCTGCAGATAGGCTCACACTAGCCCCAAGTCCCACTCCCAGGCCCCTCCCCACCTCTTGCAGCACTTTCTCCCTCAGGACTTTCCAGGAGCCCCCAGAACAACCTCCCGGCTGGGAAAGGCCTGTTCTCCTTCCCTTGGCATGAACTGGGGGTTTTCACTTCCACTGAATATTTAGAAATAGAAGACCTTTCTGAGCACTAGAAAAGGGTATCTCTGGATGGAAGCACCCCTGTGGGCTAGAGTCTAGCTCCTGCTTGCCAACTTGCACAGTGAACAATCTGTACAACTGTGAGTGCTGGCCCTCCTCTAACCTCAGCAGCCTGTAGGTGCACTTTTAGGAGCAGGAATCTAGACCCATAAACGCATTCACTTTCAAGCCTTTGTGTTTTTCTGTTTCGTTTTTAACTCAGTTTCCAAGCAAAAATACTCTTGAAAAAGTTGAACTTTGTCTTGGTTCCTCTTAGGAGAAAGGCCAGGAACCAGATCTGACCCAGCTGAACCAGAGAAAAGAAAGCACCCTCGACGGGGAGGCAGAATTCTAGCCCAAAAGAGACAGAAGAGACCTGATCTCAGGAGGACAGAGACAAGCCCTTCCACCCAGAGGGCCCCTTCCTTCCCCAGTATCCAGGACTCAGGCTCCCTCCAGCCGGGGCTGGGGTAGCCACGGATCCCGCCCCCCCCCCCAGCCCCGCTCAGTGCTGCCACCTGGGGCTCCCTCTGAGTCCTCACCATCCTCCTCCCTGCCATTCCCCAGACCCACTCACCACCAGGGAGGGCACAGTGGCAACACAAGTCTCCCATTCCCTCCACCAGGACCCAGTCCTGCGGACACAAGAGTCAAGCTGGACGCGCTGAGCCGGCCACCTGCCAACTTCCGACCCAGCCTATCTGGCCGCTGGAAACCCTGGCCTCTACACACTGCCCCTCCCACTGCCCCGCCCCCAGGCCCCTATGCCCCCTCACCTGGGGGCAGCCGCCCAGTGGGCAGTAGGGGGAGCAGCGCACGGTGCTGTTGTGCAGACACTGGCAGACTCTGCAGGGGCCCTCTCGCCAGCGCTCCCCTACGCCGCGGACCCGGCCCCGCTGCTCACAGCCCTCACACGGCTCCGTCTGGCACCTGGAAGAAGGGCCGCCACTTGGCCACTTGTCGGGTGAGTGGGCTCGCCTAGGCAACCAGCCCATCCTGGTGTGCCCGGAGTGAGCGGTCTCCCAGGACTTGGGACTTTCAGTGATAAAACTGGGAAAAGTCCTGGACTAGCTGCGCTGCTTGGTCTCCCTATCTCCTGACTCCCAGCCCTGCACCCCAGAAACTGCAACTGGCCCAAGAAAGGGGTGTGGCAGCAATCTGTGCCAAGACCCTAGCCAGTGGAGCCCATTTCAGAGGGGGCGTGGTGGGTAGATCTGGCTCACCCCCTCAGTACCTCCCTTCAGCGACCTTCAGAGGCACAGGGTGCAAACCAGAGGACCCATACTTGCCCCGAGACTTGTGGGCTCCCTATACCCCTCTTTTGGACCTTGAGAACCTAAAACCGATGCAGAAGAAGACCAGATATTCCCCCAAAGAGGCGCTGGGAATCCTGGTGTTTAGACTAATAGGGCTCAGAGTAGGAGAGGTTCCTCCTTTGGAGTCCATGGTACCTGTGGAAGTATCTCAAGAAAGGGCACACCAGCAGCTTCCTACCTGGGCACTGGAGGTGAGGGGTAAAGGTCTCTGCGGGTTCCTGGGGTGGGTGCAAGTACCTGCGGGCCTTGCGGTGGATGCCCCGGCACTGGCGACCTTGGCCCGAGAGGCGGGGGTTGTTGGGGCTCCGGAAGGACCACTGGATGCTCTGGCTCCCGCAGGGGCCCAGGCACTCAGCCCAGGGGGACCAGGATGACCAGCCACAGTTCACTGCGGGAGAACCAAGACTCAGGGGTCAGAGGAGGGCTGGGTGCCCAGCTGGGTAGTCTGGGAGGGGACAAGGACCCCTCGGGAAGGGTCAAGGGTGGGGCCTCACCAGCACAATCTGGATCGGGCCGACAGCGTTGGGGCCGCCCATCCTGGCAGATGCACAGCTGGCAGCTGGCTTTGATGCGCTGCCCAGGCCAGTAGCGGGTGCCATCCACCAGGCAGGGGCACTGCCGGGGCCACACACACTGCCCCTCACTGCCCAGCACCTGTCCGGCAGGGCACCAGCAGCCTAGAGAAGGCCCAGGGTGAGGCTTCCCTGCAGAGCGTTCAGCTCCACAGACACACTGGCCACAACCTGGGCCCAGAGCCGCCCCCCGCCCCCCGCCCTTACCTGGGCTGCTGCAGGGCTGGTCAGCCGAGCACACAGCCCCACCAGAGACTTCATCGCAAGTCAGAGGACAGGGAGCACAGGGCCAGAACACCAGCTGCCCGGAGCAGGTGGCATTGAGGCAGCCATCCCGAGGGCAGGGCCCTGAGAGAAAATCAGAACCACGGTTCGGAACGGTGGGCCGGTCCCCCGCAGAAACAAGCCACCTCCCAGCCGTGCCCTCCTTCTTCGCACTCACTGGTCTGGTGGGTGGCGTGAGAGCCCCCAGGCAGCGTGGTGCAGGTCCGGCCCCCATTCTGGGGTGGGTGACACTGCCGCTGCCGGGTCATGGTGCCTGTGCATGGCTCGGAGCACGGGGACCAGGGAGACCAAGAGGTCCATTCACCATCCACTGTGAGGAGAAGGGGCAGGACAAGTGGGAGGAGGGCAGCATGAGGCCAGTCTGAGAGCCCCGTGATCTTCCTCTCCCTTGCTCTCTCTGGGCCGCCGCCCGCCCCCTGGCCCTCCTGGGTACCCCAGGCCCCTCACCGGGACAGGCGGTCGTGAAGCAGGCCTGAGTCTGGTGCTCAGGGCCTGGGCAGTGCTGCAGCACCGGGAGACTAGGTGGGGAGCAGCGGCGGCTCCGGGCCTGCACCCCAGGCCCACACGTCCTGCTGCATGGACCCCACGGGTCCCAGGGGCTCCAGGCCCCACAGCCCTGCTCTTCTGGGGAAGGCCCTGCCGTCCCTGCCAATTCACAGTCAGGCTGCCCGTCACACACCTGGGGAGGGAACAGGATCAAAGTTCCTTTCAAGTCAGGTGGCACAATGGCTCTGCCTGTGCCACCCCCTTCCTCCCTCCCTCCTTCCCTCTCTCACCAGCTGGAAACTGATGCACAGGCCATCAGGGCAGGAGTATTCTGGGCAGGGAACCCTTGTCCCGTTGGGGCCTCCTGGGGCTGTCATCCCCTCTGAGGGGAAGAAAAGAGAAAACAGTAAGACGAGGAGAACTCCCCCCACCCCCAGCCCCCACCAGCCTTGGCCTTCATCAGGGGAACCGTGTCCATACCGCAGCCCAGCTCATCCTCGCCCTGGGAACAGTCAGAGATCCCATCACAGAGCTGCTCAGGGCTCAGGCACAGCTGGGGAGCCAAACCACAGGAGAAGAGGCCATCGCAGGGGGGCAGCTGGGTGGAGCCTGTGGGCACCCAGAGAGTGTCCTGTTGGGCTCCTGCCCCTCCCACCCTCTCTCTGCAGAGGGGTTGGCAGGGGGAGCCAAGGGCACCGGAAGGGGAGGGCAAGGAGAAGGCTGAGCCTACACGGAACCTGAACCTGGCTCAAAGACACCTTGGGAGGCGTCCGGAAGGGGCAGAGGGACTAGGGGAGGCACTGGAGCCGGTGGACAGCTGCCCCCTCCTCCCAGGGTGAGGTGGCCAGGACAGGAAGGGCTGACATGCAGGGGCACAAAGGGAACTCCCAGGTCTGGTGGGGTGGAGCTGGAGGGGTAGCCCTCCAAGCAGGCCCACTCCCCACGCGGCTGAGCCACTGTCCATCCTCTTATCCCTTCTGGCCCAAATGCGGGCAAAGACAAAAGCCTCTTTCTTCTTTCCCCTGGGGGGGGGGAGGGGAGGGGAGGGCAAAGTCTTCAAAGAGAATTTGTGGGAAAAGATCAAAGGACACTCTGAGGTCGCAGCCCCCAAGTCGCTCCCTAGCCTGCAGCCCACCGCAGGCGGGGGGGGGGGGAGAAGACACGGCCCGAGGCGGCCCAGGCTCTCACCGCAGGCCTCTGGGCTCTCGTCCGAGCCGTCGGGGCAGTGCGGCACGCCGTCGCACAGCTGCGCAGGGGACACGCAGTGCGGGCCGCGGGCGCAAGGCACGTGGGGCGGCGCGCAGGGCCAGCCGCAGCCGCGCTCGTCGCTGCCGTCGGCGCAGTCCTCCTCGCGGTCGCAGCGCCAGCCCCGCGGGGCGCACTCGCCGCTGCCGCACGGAAACTCGAGGGGGCCGCAGGGGGGCGCTGCGGCGGGCACCCGCGCTAGACCCGGCCCGCCCGGCCCCCTCCACCGCCGCCGCCCGCCTCCCGGTGCCCGCCCTTCCCGCCCCCTTCCTGAGCCCGGACTGCCCCCACCTCCCCACGTCCCGTCGCTCCCGCCGTTTGCTCCCCGACTGGTTTCCCAAAACCTCTCCTCTCGTCCAGGCATGCCACTGACCACCCCAACCACCTCACCTCAGCGGTTGGGGGCGTGGGGGCATGTCCGCAAGTAAGATCTGGACTCTTCCAGTCTCTCTTAAACCCCCTTCCCTTTGTGCATTCTGGTGTCTTCAGGAGGCTGCGTCTGTGCCAGCCCCAATGCCCCAATGCCTCCTCTGAGGCGCCCTCCCCACTCTTCTGTCCCAGGCCTCGGGACTGCAGTTTTCTTACCCCTTTTCCTCCAGGACACTCACCAGGGCTGGCACTGGCCAGGGGAGTTGGTGCAGTCTCCCCAGAGCCAGCGGAGGGGCCCGGCAAAGTGCCAGCGGGGGGAGTGGGCAGCGAAAGGAAGGGGCAGTGCCCGGGTCCCTCATCGGCTCCATCTGGGCAGTCCCAGGTTCCGTCACACAGCAGGATGGCCCCCACGCAGGTGCCATCGACACAGGACACCTCCCCAGGAGTGCAATTCAGCTGCCCTGCAGCCAGAGAAAGGAGGCGCTGGTCCCAAACGCTGCCCTGTAATCCCACTGTTTGGGGTGCCCCTGTGCACACGTTACAGGTGCCGGCTTCCCAGCAGGAGCCTAAATTGGTGGAGGAGGGGAGGCAGGAAGGTTGGGGCTCACAAGACAAGCCTTGTGGGAGGGGGGTGCCTTGTGGACTGGAGTCCAGAGCGGAGACCACCCACCCAGACAGGCCTCCTCATCGGCAGCATCGGGACAATCAGGATGTCCGTCACAGAGCAGGGCAGGGGGCAGGCAGCGCCCATCAGCACAGGCCAGCGAGTCGTGGGGGCACGGGCAGCCCTGCTCATCCGTCCCATCTCCACAGTCGTCACTCCCGTCACAGAGCAGGGCCAGGGGCAGGCAGCGGCCGGAGCTGCAAGACATCTGCCCCTCCCCACAGCCTGGGGTGGCACAGCCTGGCATGGGGCAAGCAGGCAGGGGCCAGATGACAAAGGGTCCTAGAGAAGCCCCTGACCCTGGAAAGACCAGAACAGCCCTGCCCACCAGCCATCGCTGCCGTCGATGTGAGCAGCAGCTCAGGAAGCCGTTCAGTTTCGCATAGGAGACACCCGCACAGTAGGAGAGACCCATCACTCAGTCACTGCCCCCCACAGACGAGGACACTCACCCTCCTCGTCCGAGCCATCGCCACAGTCATCCTGGTTGTCACAAAGCCACCCGTGGGGCACACAGTGCCCACTCTCCTGGCACGGGGCCTCTCCCTCCACACAGCCGGGCACCGGCTCCTCACAGCGGGTCCTGCCACTCCCGCAAAGCCACTGACTTTCCTGGCATGTGCTGAGCACACAGCGTCCCGGGATCAGCCACAGCGCTGGGCTTTGGCAACTCAGGGGCATGGGGCTCCCCTGAGCCACCCACCCTCCGCACTCACCAGTTCCCACAGTCCTTCTGCAGCACAGTCCCCGGGGGGAAAAAGCTGCCCCCTGACTCACAGGGGCAGGAAGCTGGTTCTAGGCAGACTCCTCCTGGGATCACAGAGGGTAAGACTGGAGCAAAAAGGGCACAGCGGCCCCTAGTGCCAGCCTTGTCACCCGGGCCTTGTGGCTCTCTTCCCCCTCCCAGGGTCCCCCCCCCCCCCCCCCGCCTCTTCTGACCCTACACACCATGGAGCAGAGTCCCCTCGGGGCAGAAGCAGCCCTCCACGCAAGCGACAGCCTGGCAGTGCCACCCAGGTTCAGGACCATGGTCATGGCAGGTGGGGGGGCATATGGGGCCACAGGCCTCATACACCTGGCCCCCTTCACACTGCAGAGCTGGGTGGAGAAGAGAGAGGCTTGGGTCACTGAGGTGCGACGGCACCAGGATGCAACAAGCAGGCGAGCCCGCCCAAGCGGATACTCATGGAGGGCACGGGGTGCACGGTGTAGACTCTTGCTGAGCCCCTCCCAAGGCCGTTGGCAACATGACAGTTCTACAGGAAAGCAACCTTGCCCGTCTGGTTCATCTACGACAGCGTGAACACCACACATATCTGCCCTTGAATGAATGCACGGCTTTCTGGCAGGCCAGGAGGAGCACCCATGAAGGAGCGGAATGGGCGGTGGGATTGGGCATCGGGGACCCAGGGCAGGGCACACTCACGGCAGAGCTCCTGGCTGCGCCAGCGCACAAAGAGCCCATGCCGGGCACACTCATCTGCATACGTGGCAATGGCCGAGCAGAGACACTCACAGTCACCCCCCGAATCACAGCTGTGGAAGGGATTGTTCAGCCCCTGGTCCCCCTCCCCACCCCCAACCTACCCATTCCCACCCTGTCCCCAGGCTCGCCCCTCTCACCCGCAGGCATCATGCACACACCGCTCGTAGTGCTGCTGTGGGGGCACCTCTGCATGGCACCGGGCAAAGAGCGACTGCAGCATCACCCCGCAGTGGGCGTGGGCCCAGCTGGCCCGGTGGGCGTTCACCTGCAGGCAGAGCAGGTCCACACAGTGGACCAGCTAGACCCCATCTGCAAGCACCCAGCCTCTGGATCCTCCCCCCTGCAGGTTTCTGTAGCTGCCCCCACTCCCTCCCCCCATTCCCACCCATGCTCACGGTGCAGGGGTGTGGCAGCTCTCCCGGCTCAGGGCAGAGAGGATTCAGGTGCCAGGAGTGGGCAGCCAGCTCAGCTGTGGGTTCCAGGACCCCCTGGCGGCTCCGCAGGTCATTACTGGCATCTCCATCAAAGTCCCCGCACAGACCAGACACACGGCCCCGGAAGTGCGGGGACAGCTGCACCAGGACCCGGGTGCCTGGGCAGAGGGGGCAGCAGGGGCCAGCATTGTGGAGAAAGAAGACAAGGGCAGCTATTCCGTGGGCCTGTCTGACCATCTGCCCAGGGACCACAACCCAATAAGGGGTGCTCGTGCCCTCTTTTGGGAGGATGATTGGCGATGGTGAGACCTAGGTCTGGAGGGCGAGGGCAGAAGCGAGACCAGGGAAATTCTCCAGCGGGCCAGATTCTGGGAGGGATCCAGGCTCCAAGACAGACTGTGACACCACCAGCCCCAGAGGCCTTAGTGACCAGAGACTCAGAGGGCAACCTCGCTGTGCTGACCAGGCAACTCCTTCCCCTGTCAGGGGTTACCCTGGTTTTCCTCGATTTCTCAGTAACAGTTATTTCTAAAATGCCTACCGCTTGGGTTTGGGTGGTGGGATGTTAGGAGATTTATTTTCATTTTTTCTTTCCCAAACTAGGTATTTTCTAAATATTTCTTAGGTGAGGCACTGTTGCTCTTACGTTGAAGAGAAACATAATTTTAAGAGCGCGATTTGGGAACTCCCGCCACTCGTATGGAAGAGAAAGGGTTTAGGGAGAGCCAGCCTCATGACACTAAGGCGGGCATGGGTCAGATGGTTAAGGTTAAGGTTGGGGCCTGACCTCCATCCCAGAACAGGCTGAAGCCCAGGCGGGTTGTGAGTAGCAGGAAGAGACCAGCACGACGCAGGCTCAGCCCAGGGCCCGTGTAGACCTTGGGGAGTGTTATGCTCGCCCCATTCACCATCACTGCTCGGCCTGTGGAGGAAGAGAGGCTTTCAGGCCCTGCCTCGGAGTAGAAGGGCTCCCAGATCCCCAGGAGGCCCTCACCAGCCTGCTGTCCAACCTTTCCTTTTGCTTCTCTAGCTATGAGACCTTGGGCAAGTCTCTGGACCTTAATTTCTTGGAGCCTTCCAGAATTATGTTTCCCACGCAAGAGGAGAGAGGAAAAGCACCAGTCCCACTTCCCTGATGGTAAGCAGTGGGGAACCCCGGGCCTTGGTCACCTGTGCAGAACTGTGATGCCACCCAGCACGCCCCTCCCTGGCCATGCCACCCTTCAATGTTACAGCCACCTCTGAGCATGTGCACAACGGTGCTCTGTAGTTGCACGGTCAGTGCCTTGGTGCAGGTGAGGCCACTGGCCCCACAGGGCAGGTTCTGGGCTGAGACTGTGAACTGGCCGCTGGCCTCTCGCACCAGCAAATATTCACAGGCTCCAGGGAAGGTGAAAGCCAGCCCGTCGAATGTCACATAGTGGGGGGCACCCGATGCCTGGCACCATCCACGGCACTGGCGGCTCGTGCAGTGCCACTGCCGACCCTGGCACACACTGTGGGGGGCGGTGGGGAAACAGAGTCATGAGGACACGAAGCCAGAGCTGTATCTAGGGGATGCACCTGGTCCAGGTTCCACGCAACTCCCGACAGACCCTTAGCTTGGGGGAATCCTGGAGAGCTCCCGTTGCCCAGGCCAGTCTGGATATCCCACCCCACCCATCGTCCCTGTCCAAGGGGCATACCAGATGTTGCAATCCTCCTGGATGGTGGCGTTGGGCGGGTACCACTGCCCACCGTGACGGCAGGGACAGAGCTCAGGAGGCACACAGCGTTCGTTCTGGGCAGAGGCCGGGGCAAAGAGGCACCTTGGAGGGCTGCCTGACCCACCGCCCACTGTTTCAGACAGCCAGGGGACTAGGGCAGTGCCATGGTTACAGCAGGCCCCACGGTGCCCCATGCAGCCCCCTCCCAGACTCACCAGCAGCACAGTGCCTGGGGGACAGACACAGCTTCCTGTGCTGTCCGGGGGGCAGGAATGGTTGGCACGCATGTTGTCACAGGTAAGGAGGCAGGCACCAGGGACATAGACAAGCTCATGGGGGCAGAAGGTCCGCTGGGGGCCACAGCGGTGAGCAGTGCAATTCCAGAGGCCCCTCTCCTGGCAGACACTGCCGAGGTCACGAGGGAGGTAAGAGGCAGGCCCAAGACAGCACTCACCTCCAGGCGCCTGGTCTGACCTGGGAGAATCTCAGGAACCCAGAAGGTCCAAGCCCCTCATGTTGACTCTGGAGACCTGAGCGTCTCACCCCCAAACCCTAGTTACGAGCACAGGAAGTGGGGCTGCCCCCAGCACCAGCCATACCTGGGATGGGCATGGTTACCCTTTCCTGCCCCAGCTCCAATGGGACCATTCTCTGGGCTCTGAGGCTCTTGAAGAACCCCATTCCCAGCCCGGGTAGGAGAGGGATTCTCTAAAGTCTCATCCTCACCCACCAACTCCTGACCACTGGCCTGGACTCCACAGGTCCAGAACTGGCCTTTACTTCTCCCTAATCCTTGGAAGAGCCTCTGAACCAGACTCATCCAGAATTCAGAGATCTGGGTTCTAGTCTGTCATCATTAACAAGCTGTGTGACTCTGCAAGCTGTTCGGCCTTAGTCGAGCCTCAGTTTCTTCATCTGCAAAATGGGAACAATCCTTCCACTTCCTACTTTATCAGGTTATTGTAAGAATTCAGTAAAACTAAATAAGATAACGTACAAGAGTGCTTTATAGGCCAGAAGGGCTATCAATGCTCTGTCGTCCCACGTGTGCATACCGTGCCCTAACCCACGGGGCTACAAGCCCAGCCCCTTTTCTCTAAGCTCTATTTCTTTACCCCCAAGTTCTTTGCTTCCCCCCCAAGACCACTGCCCTCACCAGTGGTTGCAGTCCCTCATGGTGGCACTGCCGGGAGCATAGCGTTGAGTTCCAAGCTGGCAGGAGCACAAGTTGGGGGGCACGCACTCGCCTTCGGGGTCCCATAGCAGCCCTGGGGGGCAGTTACACCCAGCCACACAGCTGCCCAGCTCCCCACAGTCTTCTGGCTCCCCACAGTTTTGACCACACGCCGGGGCACACTCCTGGTACTCCTGGCCCCCGGGACACAGGACAGCTGGGCACAGAGACAAATGCAGGTCAGGGACATAACTGCTGCTGCTCTGCCCACCCTTCTGGAATTCGCACCCCCTATGCCTCTGGAAGAAGGCAAACTCAGCAATGTGCCATGGTCAGAGGCCCTCCTGGGGACCTTCCCTTGTTTCGAAGCTTTTGGATCCTTCTGGGCTACTCCTAGAAGAGGGCTGGGAGGAGCACCCTGGGGCTAGCTGGCTGAGCAGACTCACGGCAGAGTGTCTGGGTCCTCCAGAGAGACGGGACACCCTCCCGGGCACAGCGACGAGCAAAGGCAGCAAGCACAGGACACAGGCAGTCCTTGCCAGGAGCACAGCCACACACGGCTGCCAAGCAGCGCAGGTGGAACAGTTCCCTGTCCACCAGCCCTTGGCACTCCTTGCGGGGAGAGGAGGGAAAAATTGAGCCAGCTCCTCCTCCACAGATTCCCCCATCCCCTCTGGTCCCCACTGCCACCTCCCTGTGCTCGGTAGCCCTGCCCACGGCAGGGAGCCGGGCCCTCCCAGTAGCCCAAGAGGAGAGCAGAGCAGGTACTGACCCCACCTTACAGGTGCAAACAGGAGCACCCCCAATCCGGCTACCTGGAAAGTTGGGCCATGCAGGATGGCACAAGCTGCCTCGGCAAAAACATGGCGCTGAGAGTGGGTGCTGCAGGGGGGAAGTGGGGCGCTGTCTTCTGAGGGACACCTTCCCTCGCCTGCCACCCGGAACTTGCTAGCAAAGGCTGCAACGCTGGTCTCCACATCGCCAGCGGGTGTCAGGAAGTCATCCTGCTGGTTCCAGGTGAAGGTGCCGCACAGACCCTGCACCTGGGCCACAGGAGTGGGCATGGGACGGTCAAATCGGGCCCAATGTAGCCTTGCCCAGCCACTCACCTGCCCCCTAGCACACCTGGTGGGCATGGCGCGGGTCCAGAGTGATGTAAGCTGCAGGGTCAGACACTCCCCAGAGGACCTGGGCCCCGGGCCAGCGCAGCAGTAGGAAGGTGGAGGAGGCTCGGGAGACACTGAGGCCCTTAGGCCCACTCCATGGCAAGCCCACATCCTGCCCATCCACCAGTATGGCCCCTGGAATAGGGAGCCTGTGAGGGGCTGCCCCTGCAGGGCTGGGCTGATGAGGATTGGGGGTGAGCACATTGCAGGAGGGGGCTACCTGAGTCTCTGAGCTGGATGTGGGTGTCCCCCAGGGAGACAGAGATGGCGTGGAGGCAGCTTCCAGCGTCACAGGCCCCGTGCTCCAGCACAATCAGCAGCTGTCCCTTGGAGAAGTCCTGGGGCAGATGTTGAGGAATACGGTGGGGTGGGGGTGGGTGCGGGGAGGATCCGGGGACAGGGTCTGGTCTGCCCCTTTTCCTGTTCCACAGGACACCTACAGCACACACCTGGGGGCAGCTCCCACCCATCACGTGTGCTGACCACCTTCTTGCCAGCCAGACTCTCTGCAAGGTATAGGGCTTAACTCAGGCAAGCGCAGACACTTGTGAGCATCTGTGTGTGTGTGTGCATGCGCGCTTGTGCGCGCGGACAGGCATGTGTGTGTATGTAAGTAGGTAGAAATGTGTGTGTGTGTGTGTGTGTGTGTGTGTATGCACGCATGTGTGTGTGTCTCCATGTTGGAGCAAGATGCCTCCCCTCTCCCTCCCTGTGGGTATGTGTGCTCTATATGTGTGTCTGTGTGTATACACATGTTAAATCTATGCATACTTGCATGAGCCCGCGGCATATGTGCACACCTGTTTGTGTCTATGGACCTGAACTTGGTAAGTCACCTAACTATTGGGGGAGGCATGGAGAGGAAGGAGAACCCATATTTCGTCAGGGGTTGTTTTGCAGGAAACTGCCTGTGATAAGCCCAGCCTGCCCCATTTGTGAGAAAGTACGGTGAGGATAGGTTTTGCTTTGGTGAGGATAGGTTTTGCTTTGTGCCCCTGGGCTAGGGTGGCAATGACAGAGGAACATTCTCAGGAACCCGAGGAGGGGTGAAGACCGGAAGGGGAGGTTTGGGGGGGGGAGGGGGAGGTGTCTGCGGAGAGCCATCCTCCCTCCAGAGTCGGTTCTCTCTCAGCTTTTCCCGGGATGACTCTGTGTTTGTCGTTGATTTATGTGGAGGTTTCCTGACCGTCACCTGCCCTCCACAGCAACCCCACGAGGACTTCTCCCGCAGTTCATCCCCTACCCACCTGCACCAGGCTGGAGCGGCAACCTGGGCTGCCGCGGAAGGAGAAGCTCCGCCCATCGAAGGTGACGTAATGCCCGTCCCCGCCCACCGCGCACTCGGCGGGGCACTGCGCCTGCGCGCAGAGCCAGCGGCCGTCCTGGCACACGCTGTAGGCACACGGGGCGGGGAGCGCGCTCCGATTCAGCTTCACGACCTCCCGCCCCCAGCACCGTGGCCCCTCCCCTCCCCCAGCAGCCCCTCTAACTCTGTTAGGTTTGGAGGTCAGCTGGTGGAGGTCGCTGGCTAGGTCTTTAAGCGGGGCCATCAATTATGCCGTGAGAGGTCACCGGTCCCTTGTGAGGGGCCCTCAAGGGGAGGCAGGTTGAAGGACATAGCATGAGGGAGGGCTCCGCGGGGACCACGGCGCTTCCAACCCCAGCCAAAGAGCCAGCGAGGCCCGCGGACCCACCACGGGTTGCAGAGCTGGCGCACTGTGTCCCCAGGGGCGTAGCGCTGGCGCCGGTGGTAGCAGGGGCAGCGGGCCGCAGGGACACAGAGGGCGCCGTCCCAGAAGAGGCCAGGCGGGCACTCGCAGCCGCTCACGCACGCTTCCTGGCAGGACCCCTCCCCTCCCTCGCCCACTGCCGAGCAGCTGGGCGGGCAGGCCGAGGCGCAGTCAGAATACAGCTGGCCCCCAGGGCACAGGCGCTCTGCGGGCACAGGAGTGGGCTGTGAGGTCCGAGGGCCCCCTCCTCCCACCAGACCCCGCTGGCCACAACCCGAAGACGGGGTGCTCAGGAGGTGGCCCGGCGCTCATGAAACCAGGGCCACAGGGCTACTGTCAGTTAGTTCCCAATTCCGCAGGGTGGGGAGGCCAGGGCCTATGCAAAGAGGGTCAGCCGCCAGACCTACCGCAGAAGCCTGGCTTCCTCCAGCCCACGTGGATATGGTGCTTGGCACACTCTTGGGCATAGTTGGCCAAAGTGGTGCACACGGCCTCCTGCCGGCTCTCGCGCCCACTGCCTGCTGGGGCCCCAGAACAGTAGGCAAAGAGGCAGGTCTGGTGGTACTCAGCAGGGGGGACCTTCAGAGAAAGGACAGGCCCTCAGTCAACCAGACTCAGCAGCACTCCCTCCTCCTACTTGGATCATGCCCTGACTTACAACCAAACAGAATGAGCACTAGAAGGGAGCTCTGAGATCATACATACATACAAAGCAATGCCAGGACCAGATTCCCTGTTTGGCACCTCTGTAGCACCTCCTGCTCCCCGCCTCTCTGGTGGTGGTTACCACCCCCACCCCCACCCATACCTGAGCATGGCATTCCCTGAATGGACTCTCCAGCAGCTGGTGGCACACATCCTGGGCTTCAGCCTCCAGCTGGCCAGCCTCCATGCCTGCCTCTGTGCCTCTCACGGGGTCCTCACAGCCCTGGGCCGCTTCCACTGCATCCAGACACCCAGGCTAGAGACCATTGGAGTCAGGTTAATGGGCTGGGATGAGGGACATTGACCAGGACACCAGGAAAGTGGCTACTACCCTCATGGCTGCTTCAAGTCCCTATTGTCATGGCCACCAGCCCAGACATCCTGAAGCTTTTGGGGGCAACAAAGTTGTAAGCCTGGGTAGGGTGTGGGGGAGTTGTGGTCCCATCAACCCACAGGCAAGAGATTTGATAACCCAAACTGGTCAGTGACCAGGTCACTGAGTGTGTCCCCTGGGCGGTCAGTTCACCCCAATGCCATGGGCAGCACCTTAAATTCCACGGGACCCAGAGCCTTCCCTGGACCAAGGGATCTGGGAGAGGGCCAGGCCTGGTCCCAGAGAAAAAGCCAGTGATGAAGACAGACAGCAGAGGCTTGAAGATGTCAGAGAAGCCAGGAGTGGGGGCCAACTGGGGAGCAGGGCAGGGAGCCCAGGCTCCCTGAGGGCTGCAGTCTCACCTCTGAGTCAGGGAGCCTCCAGGAATTCCCAAAGGTGGCAGCTAACACAGCCAGTCTCCCTCCTGGCTCCAGGAAGTCATCTGGGGAAGGGGAGGCAGCGTGCTGTGTCTGGGGTCTCCAGTCTCTCCTTCCCTCCTAAACCAGCAACCAAGTCACGCCCACTTACCCTCAGGCCGGCCACTGTAGACCCCACAGAGACCTTGAGTTTGTCCCTGGAGCTCGTAGTCCACAGAAACGGAGACTGAACCAGACCTGTCCAGCTGCACAACGACCCCCAGGCCCCCCGACAACACCAGCCAGTCCCCTTGCCATTGCAGGCTCAGCCCTGGGCAGGAGAAGGAAGGAGTCACACACCCCACTCTTCCCACCATGACACCAAGGCTCAGACTGCCAGGGAAGGAGAGGAGATGGAATTCTTACAATTCGAGAGAGCTCTGCACTTGACACCCTTTAAAGGAGAAGCGATTGGTTTCCCGTCGGAACTGTCCTTGAGAATTTCATGGACACTATGGACGCCTCACAAGTAAACTACAAAGCTCACGTGTGCGCACACACAACTCCACCCACTTCACTTCATGGACTGAAAACCAGGGCAAAAGTTCTGGTGGGACAGAGACCCGTCTAGTAGCTCAAAAGCCCTTCCTCACAGCACTGGTAGAGGGGGGTGGGGGGAACTGAGACTCAAAGAGGTTTTTGTTTTTTCTTTTCTGAAGATGTTACTTTGTTTAAGTTTATTTTTTCATTGTGTGAGAGAGAGAGAGAGAGAGAGAGCGCGCATGAGCAGGGGGAAGGGGCGGAGGGCTATCAGTGCAGAGCCCTATGCAGGGCTCCATCTGTCGGAACCGTGAGATCAAGACCTGAGCCAAGATCAAGAGTTGGACACTTAACCAACTGAGCCACCCAGGCACCCCAAGATTTTATTTTTAAGTAATCTCTACATCCAACATGGGGCTCGAACTCACAACCCTGAGATCAAGAGTCCCATGGCAGCCAGGTACCCCCAAGACCCAAAGAGGTTAAGCAGAGGTACTTGCCCCAAGCCACACTGTGAGGGGATGAGTGGGGGTGGCTTGCAGGAGAGGCTTGTGGGAGACGAGGTCTTGGCCCCTCAGCAGGCTCCCTCATTTCCAAATACTGCCCAACAGTAATGGGGGTGGAGCAGCGGGCTCCCACCCAACTGCCCCTTTTGCTGTCCCCTGCTCTGGGGGATAGGCAGACTGTCCCAGGGGAACAAATGGGGCCCTGGACAGTCTCCTGCTCCCCACAGCTCCCTTACCCTGGAGCAGCCGAGACTCCCCATCAGGTATCAGCTGCCCATTCACAGAGACATTTTTACCCTGGATCAGCACCTCCTCGGGTCCCATTATTACCCGGGCCTTTGGGGAGACACAGAGCGGAAGAGGTCTTCAGTGGCTCGCCTTCCCCCGTGTCCAGCTCCCTCCCTGTGGTCTTCCCTCCCTCCCTCCCTCCCTCACCAGCTGACAGTGCCCAGGTTGGGGGCAATGCCCTCTGGGCGTGAGGTGGACAGCCCAGGTGGAATCAGCAGCGCCCGCCAGCAGGTAAGTGCAGCGGCCCAGGAAGTGGTAGTGACGCCCATCAAAGGTTCGGTAGTGGAAGCCTGACCAGGTGGTGCAGGTGGCCACAGGCTGCTGGCGCTGGCTCCAGAACTGGGCCACGGCCCCCACCAGGGGCTGCAGGGAGGCTGGAGAGGGAGTGCTGCCTGGAGGAGATACACCGACTGTGAGTCTCTGAGTGTGAAGGTAGGAGGGTGAAGGAGGAGGAGGACACGGGGCTTCTCCCAGAGTGGGAGGCAGGTGGAGAGTTCATGGTCCCTCTGGTGGGCCAGGATGGGAGGTGACTCATCTGAGAGCACAGGGGAGTGGGCAGGGGCCCTGCAGGAAGGCCCAGAGCTCCAGAAATCTATGTGGTAGCCCTTGCAGGGGGAGAAAGTGGTTGCCAGGACCGCAGACCCACCTGGGAGGTGTCGGCCAGGGCAGCTGAGGCAGGCCTGGGAGCTGCCATCCCGCCAGCTGTGTCCCCAAGGCCAAGCACAGCACTCCTCCAGGCTTCCCGCAGATGCATGAGCTGAGCCTGGCTGCAGCTGGCACTGCTGCGTGGCAAAGCAGTGGCCCCCAGGGCTGGCTTCTGCAAGGGCTGCGGTGGATAGAGGGAGAGAATGGGGCGGCCCAGACAGTCAGCCTGGGCCCAGCTTCCCTCCCCAGGCAGCCTCCATGAAACCACAGATCTGGGCAAATAGCAGGTGCTTACCCAGAGTGCAGTGTGTGCCCCCCCAGCCTGGGCAGCAAGCCGTCACTGTCCGGTTCCTTGCAGCAGGCCGGGTTTCTGGGGGCCTGGGTCCACCAAGCAGGCAGCAGAGAGAAGATGTTAATTATTCAGCCCAGCCCCTTCCCAGTCCCTGAGAATGGCCTGGGACATTTCATCTGGTCACCTATTCTCTGAGTGGCTTTCTCATATAATTTCTCTTCCTGGTCTTGATTTCCCCTTGTGCAATGTGAGAGTGCTATTGGGAAGGCAGACTGGAGGGTAGGCACAAGGAGCAGACATCGTACCTCCCTGCTCTGCCTGCTCCCCTCCTTGCCTGTCCTCAGCCCCACACCCTCCACTCTTCCTGAGCCCAGCCAGACCCACTTCCCAAATGCCCGCTTCTCCAGGGCACCACCCAGTTCACCTTCTCCCCCACCCCCAGGATGTTGGCTCCGTTGCTCCCTGCTGCTCAGCGGCCAGCCCAGACTCCAACCCTCACTCACTTGTAGATGGGACAGAGCCCTGCAGGTCCCCTCCGGGACAGGTCGAGTCGCCAGCCCAGGCGCTGGTAATGGTAGAGGCTGGTGCAAGGCACCAGGCCCTCCTGGCGGGGGGTCACTTCCTCCTCCACCAGGAAGGTTTCCGTCCGCTCGCACCACCGCCTGCCCACAGATGGGGAATGACAGCCACTGCCCCCAGCCCTTCTGTTGCCAAGAAGCCCTGCCCGCAGAAGAGTTAGTGAACTGAAGACGAGGCTGGGTGGGAGTAAGAAGCAGAGGGGAGGGGAGTCGGGCTGCCCCAGAGGGTCCTGTTCATGAGGCAGGAGAAAAGGAAGGATCTTAGTCAGAGGGGCCCCAGGCTGGACTGCTCACCCGTTAGCCAATGCCCATGCCATCCCAAAGAGGAGGGCAGGGAGCAGCATAATGCTCCCCCCACGTCACCTCTGGGGGACTAAGAGGCTTGGGCTTGGGGAAGGTGATGGCTGTGGCCAGTGAGCAGAAAGGCCAGTGCTGGCCTTCCCCGCCCCACACCACGGTCTACTTCAGCCGGGCGTCAATGTGTCCAAGGCAGCCCAGACAGTGACAGCGAGGCCCATGGGACTGGGGAAGCTTTATCTCAGCCCCATGCCCTGGGGCACCAGCTGCTCGGAACCAGATTGGACCTGCCTGCACATTGCACAATCCCCTCAGAGGCCAGTTCTCCCTGGAAACAGTCCCCTTCCGGCCCGTGTGTGTGTGTGTGTGTGTGTGTGTGTGTGTGTGTGTGTGTGAGCTCAGTGGGGGAGTGCATGTGCCCCAGGCCACACAGCCAGACACTCGGAGCCTCTGATATTTTTCCACCCTCAGGCTATACCACAAATTAACGTGGACAAGCCACCCTCTCTTTCTGAGCCATAATTTCCTTGCTAATAAAAAATTCAGGGGCTTCCCAGGGATGCTTGGGTGGGACTCAGGGGCTCTACTTTGATACTGTGTACGTGCACATTTCTGAGGATAGTTCCTTAACTGTAAATTAAATTCTCAAGAGGAACTATGACCCCACAAAATGGTTAAGAGTTATTGTGCCAAATGACTGATATGGTCTTCCAGCCCTAAAATTCTGATTGTATGAGTCTCTCCCTGCCCCCTTTCCTGCCTCTTCCTGCCCTCTCTCCCACCAAGCACCCGTGAAGCCTGGACCAGTGAACAGAAGGAGCTGAGTTTCCAGGCTGGTTGGACTGCGCAGAGATAGGGGGAGAATATGTGCCCTTTTCTCAGTGCCCTTTTCTCCCCCTTGGGTAGGAAGTAGGGAGGGAGGGTAGGAGACAGAAGGGGCTGGAAGCCAGCCCCCCAGCCCTGGGGGCAAGGCAGCCGGATGGGGATAATCTGAGCATCCGGTTGGGGCAGCAGGTGGCCGGGGTGAATCCTGGTTACTTCTTGGTTACCAGCTCCCAGGACACCCAGGCTGGAATGTGGCCTGGGCCTTAGATTCCATCCCCTGGGCCTGAGATTCCCCCCCTGCTGTCCCACTGAGCATCTCACACAGTTACCCCACCTGGGGCGAGGAGGCTGCTGGGAACCAGAGCCATGCTAGGCATTTCTCCTGGGCCCACCATTGGTCCTGTAGCCCAAAGAGGGTTCAGAGTTCCTCAGGGATCTCTCAGTGGGGTGCTCAGAAAAGACCAGGGCCCGGCCATGGACATGTTTCTGTTCCCAGTCTCTCACGCATGTACCCTATACACTCTCCCCCTGCTGCTTCCCATGCTTATACCCCTGAAGCAGGTCTCACAAGGGCAGACAGGTGCTCATGCCCCACCCTAGCACACAGTGACACATTCTACTCCCAGGGCCGTGAGCGGGCTAGGCACTGACTCCTGAAGCAGCCCATCCAGGAGGTCAGAGAGTGTTTCCCCGCTGATTCCAAGATGCCCCCTGCTCTTCCAGGTGCCACCTGCTCCCACGACTCTCCTAAACACCAACCCATATTGACGGTGTCCCTGCTGTGTGCCGTGCTTCTCTTCCAAGGACTACATTCCCAGCTTTGGATTCTAACCACAGCTGATGAGGCTGTGCTTGGATTGGAAAAAGAAACCCAAGTCACAATCCCCCTTTCCCCTAAAGGGGGCAGGAGGGAGAAAGTTGGAAGCCAGGGGAGATTGGAGAAAGAGATTAGGGAGAGGGCGCCCGGAATAACCAGCCCACGTTTCAGCTCCTGGAGCACAGGATGTGAGGAGCTTTCAGGAAGAGTCAGGTGCCCGGGTGGCAAGGCCAAAGAAAAACATCATAACCCGGGGCAGGGACCCCCAAGTCCCTCCAGGAGCGGATCTGAGGGCTGAGGGCATCCCCCCACACCTAACTGGTACAGGTTTCCAGGCCAGGAGGAGGGCCAGCCCCCACCCCGCCCAAAGAACTCTTCCCCACTCGGCAGCCCCCTCCCCCCGGACCCCGCCCTCGAAGTCCCCGCCCAGCCCCACTCCCGCCTCACCCCCTGGTGCCTGCGATCCAGCCCCGCCTTCTCCCTGGGGACCTGGCTCAAAGCCCCCACCCCAATTTCTACTTCAAAAGGCCCGTTCTCCGCAGGCACTGGGGCCCAGCTCAGTCTCCTTCGGCCACCCCTCGCTGCCCCAAGGGACCCGGATCGCGACGCGGGTGTCGGACCGGGTCCCCCGAAATCGGGGTCCGTGGTTGTGGCTCTGTGTGGACCCAGGTGGAATCTGGGTCAAGAGCAGGGGCGGGTCGGAGTTTCCCAGACCAACCCCATAGACCGACAGTCCGTGGACTCAATCCCACAGCGAGGCGCCGCGCTGACACGCTCCCGGGGGGCACTCGCGATTCAAAGACAGCAACGCACTCCCCGGCTCCCCTCCCCCGAGCACGCCCCCTCCTCTCCCCCTCCCAACTCCTCACCGCACCCCCTCCCCCCGCGCTCCACCTTTCCCCTGGCTCCTCCCTCGGCGCCTGTGAGCACCCTCCCTCGCAGCCCGCTTGCCCTTCCTCCCTGCCTCCTCTCCCTCCTCCACCCCCTCCCCCACACTCCTCCCTTCCCTTCCCCCTCTTCCCTCCCCCCCCCTTCCTAGGCTTCCACTTTCCATCACCTCCTCGGGGCCGTCGTCCTTCCGCACCGTCACCTGCCCGCCTAACCCGGCTGTGCGCCCTCCCGCGACCCCACTCCAGCACACCCCTGCCCCTACCTCCCCCACGGGGCGCCCCGCAGCTCCCCTCCCGCTTCCGCGCTCCCCTCCCCCCTGCCGGGCGCCGCTTCCCCGCTCCCGCTCCCTCCGCGTCTTTTCCTCTCCCCTCCCCGCGAAGTTTCAGGGCTGTCAGTCTGTCAGTCTTTCGGGCGGTCGGCACCCGAGCTACAGGCAGCGGGCGCCATTGCGAGCAGAGCCGGCTGGGGCAGGAGGCCGGGGCGCCTGGGTCCCGCCAGCAGCGGGGACACCCGACCAGCCAGCCCGCCAGGTACGGGCCGTGGAGGCGCCCAGCGGCAGACGGCTCCGCCTGCTTCCCCTTCTACACCGACACTCAGTCACTGCCCGCTCCGCGCAGGTGACAGCCCCGGGGGTGGGGGCGCTGCGAGCGCCGGAGGGGGTGGGGTGGAGTTGGGGGGAAAGAAGGGGCAGGGGAGGGGCAGGGGCTGGAGAAGGGAGGGGATGGGACTGGGGAGCGAGGGCCTGGCTTGGGGGGTGGTGACGGTAGTGGAGAAAAGAAGGAAGACCGGGGATCTGGAGGGAGGGGCGGAGGCTGGGGTGAGGGCGCCCGGTGGGAGTCCGGTGGGAAAGGGGGGGGAGGGGGGAGGCACGCGAGGGGAAGTCTCCGGAAAGAGGAGAGGGAGTGTGGGAGGGGGCCGGGGGGGGGGGGAAGGGGGGCGACGAGGCACAGGGGTCGGGCCGTTGGGGAGGGGCGGGAGAGAAGGGCGCTGACAGGTGAGCCCGGGGAGGGGCCGGGAGGTGGACTGAAGAGGCTCTAGGGAACAAACGGAGGCGGGGAGGTGGGGCGGGAGGGGTCTAGTCGAGAGGAAAACTTGAGGGGGGGGGGTAGAAGTCAGAGGGGAGCAGAAATGGGGAAGGGACCCACTGAGAGAGAGGGGAGGGAAGCGGAGGTGTGTGGGGAGGCAGGGGTGGGGAGGAGGAGGGTCAGTGCGAGGGTCCTGAGCCAGCGGTAAGCCGCAGACGCCCCGGGCTCGGGGGAGCCTGGGGACAAGGGTGGGAGCTCGGGGAGCGGACTGGAAGGGGGAGGGGAAGAGCGGTTCTAGGGACTGGGGACCGGGAGGGTAGGGAAGCGAGAGCCTGCTGGGGAGGCAAAGGGGGAAGGGAGACGGGGGCCTCGGAGGGGAAGGCGAGCTGCAGGAGGGAGGGATGGAGGGAGGGAGGAGGATGGTGTGGGGAGAGGGGAGGAGGGCTGGGGAGGGGGGGAGAGGAGGGAGGGAACTGAGGTGAAGAGAGGAAAGGAGAAGGAAGGGAAACCAGAGTGGGGGAGGAGAGGGAGAGGGGAGGGGAGTGCGGGGTGAGGGAGAAAAGCGGGGAGGAGGAGGGCGGCGTTGGGGAGGAAGGAAAAGAGGAGGGGGAAAGGAAGGGAGAGGGTGTGCAGCCGGGGAGGGGGATGGAGCCTCGGGGAGAACCAGGAGGGAAGGGAAAGGCAGCCCTGAGCCGGGGGAGGAGGAGGGGAGCCCTGTCGCGGAGAATGCCCGGAGCTGAGGGTCAGGGGGGCGGTGGCTGGGGAGGGCCTACCGGAGGGGGCCGGGAGGGGCTGGCCCGGCTGTGAGCAGGGGGAGGAGCCGGAGGGGCGGGGCAGGGGGCGGATCCGGGGAGCCAGCCAGCTTCGGTGGGGAGAGAGGGCGGAAGGCAGAGGGAGCCGGAGAAGGGAGGGGCAGAGGGAAGGCTGCCAGAAATGGGGGGGTGGGGGAGGGTAGTCTGCTGGGGGAGGGGCAGGGAACCCGCCGGGGGAGGAGCATTGAAGGGGCTCGGGGGCGGGGTGTCCCTGCCAGGGAAGCCCTGAGGGGGAGGGCGGTGGTTTTGAGGTAGGGTTTTGGGGAGAGGAAGCCGGAGCCATTTCCTGCCTTCAGCAAAGACCCTCCTCCGAGGGCCTCCCCCACCAGTTGCCCAATGGTGACACTCACCTCCGCCCCCCACTCCCCACCCCGCGGCTGGCTCCTATTTCACCAGCTCCCGCAGTGACAGCTGGAGGGCCCAGGAGATGAAGTTCCCGACTCCCCACCCTGGTCTTCCACTCCCCACCCTCTGCGCAGAGAATCGATTGATTCCTGAAGTCCCCAGGCAAGGGCACTGTGGGGTGGGGAGCACTGGAGGGCTGGGCCTGGTTCAGAGACCCGCCAGGTGAGGGTGGGGGTGCCGCTGATTTCTAGAGCCCACCAGAGCTTGCAAAAATGGCTTCAAGGCCTTCTCCTAGGCCTTCAAAGATCTCTTTGCTTTCTGAAACCCATCTTCCCTCTTTCCCCTTTACCAGTACTTGGGGACATCACCTTTGGAGCTCCTGGGGATAGCTGATGGGGAGAGGTTGGGCAGAGCCAGAGCCCAGGTGGAGGCTATCCAGAGAAGAATGTGAACAAGGATGTGTTCTCTCCTTAGGGTCCGTGGCCTGCTCCCCCAGGAGGAGCTACCCTGGGTTGCCATGAGAGAGACCTTTGAGGCCCTCAGCTCCCTGGGTGAGCTAGCAGCACTCGAGGAACTTGGGTGGTGGGGGGCAGGATTCAGGGGCATGCTAGGCCCGCTGCGTCCCTACAGTTCAGACTGCAATCCTGAGACCCCAGGGACCAGTGGGGGCCTTTAGGGCAGCATCCTTTTCCGTTTTACCAGGGTATATTTGAATGCCTGGCCCTGTGGAGGTTGTGTGGGACTGCGTGCATACATGTGCGCTCAACAGAGCACAGATATTTAGACCTATTATCTCTTCCTTCACCTGCCCTTGACTCAATGCAAAGGGGCTGAGGTGGATACCTGGCCAGGCTGCTGGGGAGCCTGTCTATCCCCTGTCATGCTGGCTAGAGATCCTACCTTCCTGGGCAAGTTGGAAAAAGCCCCTTGGCTTTTTGGGGAAGGGGGAGAGCCCCTTTCTTTGTCTCCTGTACTGAATGTTTTACCTAGTCCTATCCTTCCACCTGTAACAGGGTTCTCTGTGGGACAGCCTGAGATGGCCCCCCAAAGTGAGCCTGGGGAAGGGTCCCATAATACCCAGGAGCAGATGTCCCCTCCCAGGGAAGACAGCGTGCTGGGCACATGCTCAGGTAAGTAGGTGGGGGACCATGAACAGTGGCTCGGGTAGAATCTACCTTTCCTTCTTCAAGTGCCAGGGTGCTATTCTCGTTATTTGGAAAACCTCAGTGACCAAATAGACAAAGATCCCTACCTTCAGGGAGCTTATCCTAATGAGGCCAGAGAGTCAGCAAACAAATATAAAAATAAGTGTACTTATAAAGTACAGCACACATATAGCACATATCAGAAGGGGATATGTGCTGGGGGCGGGGGTGGGGGGGTGGGGAGGGAGCCTGAGGTGGGGGTGGGGCAGGCTGCAGGATTAAATAGTGAGAGTGAGAGGAGGCCCCTCTGGGAAGTGAGATTTGAGCAAGATTTGGAAGAGGTGAGGGAGGTGGCTGCCTAAAGCAGGCCTGTGTCTGGCTTTTTGACATTCTGATCTTCTGCAATGATTTGCCTGGAACTCGGGTCCATCTGGTGGGTCTGCGGCCCTCCTCCTAAGAGTCTCCCGTAAGCCTCAGGGTAGTGACCTTTCCTTGCTTCCACTATCTCACACACATATTCCAGAAGCTCCTCACAGCTGTGGCTCTTGCAACCCGCACAGCCTTTGCAGCTGCCCTGCTTGGAGGAACCAGAGGCTGCCCCCCCCCCCCCCCCCCCCCGCTCCCCGCTCCCTTCCCTGGGGCAGCTGGGAATTCAGTCCCTGCAGGTAGGATGTGGGACACAATCCTGCCAGTCAGGCTGGGACTGGGGTTTCAAAAGCCCCTGCTTGATAGCACCGGTGGGGACCTCTGTCCATCTGTGATGTCTCTGGAGTCCTTGAGGTGGCCTGTTCTCTGCCAGGGCACGAGGCCCCCAGACCAGAGGAAGGTGCCCAAACTGAAGAAGCTGAAGCTCCCTGCAGAGGAGGCCAGGCATGTGCACCACAGAAGGCTGAGCCCCCAAGCTCCTGCCCAGGTGAGTCCTCCCACTTCTCGAGCCCGCCAGGGGCCCAGGCAGAGGGGACAGGGGACTTGTAAACTCCCGGGCTGGTCTCTGATGAGGCGGCCACTCCAGCCCCTTCCAACCTAAGATGAATTAGTTCCTGGCACCTTTCTGCTGCAGAGCCTCAGCCCCCAGAGAGAGGTCCACATCACAGACAACAGGAATCAGCGAGGCTGGTCACCCAGAGAAACTGGCCCTCGCCTCAACATCCTCCGGAAGTCTTAACTTGCCCTCCTACCTCCCCCTAAGTGCCTACTTGTGGATGACTTAAATTACCGTTCACTTGAAGACATTGTCCCGGACAGGCTCCTTCCCCCAAATCTCCACTGATCTCAGTGGACCCAAATGCTCCAAATATGTTGTCTCGGAGTCATCCCCCCATACCCAGGGCGATCAGACAGCTGATTCTGTCTCCACAATACTGCCATCGCCCTTCCGCCACCACCAAACTTAGCGCCTTCCGCCTGAGTGATGTCCTTTATTCCATATTCCAGGGGTTTCTCTAGTGCCTACTAGGTCTAGGCTGTGTTAGGCAGAAGGCAAGGAGACTGCCTCTAGGCTGACACAGACCTGGTTTGAATCCTTGCTCCACATTTACTACCCGGTGATCTTAGATAGGCTACTTCACCTCCAGCCTGTTTGTTCACCTGTAAGCAGGGAAAAGAGTAACTTCGTGGCTGGTGAACAGCATATAGACAGTGTGTCATCTATAGTTGGCATTCGATAAATGGTGGCAATCCTCGCTTCTGTCAGCCACGTAAAGACACGGAACACAAGACATCTGCCTTTCGGAAGCTACAATCTAGTTGAGATGACACTAATATGAACTAGAATAAAGGATTAAACAAATAACAATAAAGCCAGATCACGAGGAACTGTAACAGCGTTAACAATAAGTGCTATAGGTGTTTACGTAAGAGATCCTCGTGTGTTGGTTTGTCAAAGATTTTGTTGATTTGTGCCACATTTTGAGGGAGGTGTAGGCTAGACTTCAGCTCTGATGGGGGTGGGGTAGAGGATGGGAAAACATCCTAGGCTGAGAAGAGACTTTAACAGGTGACGCGTGGCTGGGATTCGAGCAGACCTGCCTGGCTGCCGGGGAGGGTTTCTGTGTGGGGGTAGTGAGAAAGTTGGACTGGGGGCGGGGGGTGGGAGGTGAAGCTCAGATGCAGCTAGAACTTACTTTATCCTGTAAACAACAGAGAGCTCTTGATGGTTCTTGAGTAGAAGAGTGGCATAATGAAACGAAAGCAATATCACAATAGGATAAATAGTTGTTTGGAACTGATGGATCCGTGAAAGACACTGGGAGGAAATCTAATTGTGGCAGCTCGTGTGTAATGTAACCAGTGCTCAGGCTATTACAGACCTTCAGAGCCAGACAGGAACTCAGATCATCTGGTTCAATGGTTCTTAAACAAGAATCACTTAGGGAGCTTTATTGATTAGTATTTTTTTTTAATGTTTATTTATTTATTTTTGAGAGAGGGCGTGAGCGGGGGAGGGGCAGAGACAGAAGGAGACAGAATCCAAAGCAGGCTCCAGGCTCTGAGCTGTCAGCACAGAGCCCCACGCAGGGCTCCATCCCACGTACTGTGAGATCATGACCTGAGCGGAAGTCAGACACTTAACCGACTGAGCCACCCAGGGCCCCCCACATTGCGAGCTTTAAAGAAAGAGAACAGATTCATGCACCCTGCTCCCATGGATGCATTTTGTAAAAGTCCCCAGGAGATTATTAGAAACCATGAACCAGTACAACCCTTATGCTTAAGCAAACTAGTACACCGAGCTCAAAGAGGTAACAGAGGTAAGTTAACCAAGGTCACACTACTGACTAGTGGCAGAAGAGAACCCAAGTAGACACTCCCAATCTGGGCCCTGAGCTCTTTTCTCTTGGCTGGACCATTGCAGTGCCCAAGAGAGGCAAAGTTCCAGTGGGACTCACCTCAAACCTGCTACCCCAGAGGGCCCCCCCCCCTTGCTTCTCTAGAGGTTGGCACTGTTCTCTGGTTCCCCAACTCCTGTAAACTCCATCCCCTTCGTCCTAAACGGGGGCTTTCCCACCTGGCCCCAGAAGCAAGAATGGAGTTAGAGGCAGGGGGAGCCTTGAGAAGCAAGAGGAAGGCAGACAGAGCTCCTCGGTGGCCACTGGAAGGGAGAGATCAAGGGAGGCTCCAAGGTGTGAGCTGAGCTTCCAAGGTTCCAACACCAGCGACTGGGAGAACAAGGCTGTAGTCCCGATGGCAAAGTCACCGGGGTAGGTCTGAGAAGGTCAGCTGTTTGGTGATAAGCCTGCTGAGCTGCAGCCAATTTGCAGGACCCCAAAGGGGGCTGGGGCTGCTCAGCTGATGGGGGACTGTGGTTCTAGAAAGGAGTGGAAGGTCTGGGGTAGCCAACGCAAGCAGATGACCCCAGTGTGAAGCCTAAGGCCTGAACTTTGAGCAACATTTATATTCAGGGGGCACAAGAGTAAGCAGTGCCTTCTGCAGGGACAGGGGAAACTCCTCAACCACATGGAAACCTAGGAGAAAGCCCCCAGGACGGGGTGGGGGACTGGAGTACCAGCGTCCCTAGCTACAGAGAACCAAGGACGAGGACTGAAGGGTGACCTTCGGATGTGGTCGTTCCCTAGAAGTAGAGTGGAGAGAACAGAAGCTAGGTTTCTGGCTCCAGAAGTGCTGGAGCTTCTGGGGCTTCTGGGGCTCCAGAAGTGGTGGTCTTATTGGCAAAAAAAAAAAAAAAAAAAAAAATTGCATAAATAAAAGTGGGGCTTCATTGGCTCCTCTTGTCTTGACTTTTCAGGGGACGAGTGGATGATTCGCAAGGTGAAGGTGGAGGAGGAGGATCAGGAGGCAGAAGAGGAGGTCGAATGGCCCCAACACCTCTCATTACTCCCCGGCCCTTTCCCCACGCCGGACTTGGGGCCTCTGGCCGCCGCGTACAAGCTGGAGCCGGGGGCCCCGGGGACACTGGGTGGACTGGCGCTGGTCGGGTGGGCCCCGACCTCGGAGAAGCCCTACGGCTGCGGGGAGTGCGAGCGGCGGTTCCGAGACCAGCTGACCCTGCGGCTGCATCAGAGGCTGCACCGCGGCGAGGGCCCCTGCGCCTGCCCGGACTGCGGCCGCAGCTTCACGCAGCGCGCGCACATGCTGCTGCACCAGCGCAGCCACCGCGGCGAGCGGCCTTTCCCCTGCTCCGAGTGCGACAAGCGCTTCAGCAAGAAGGCCCACCTGACCCGCCACCTGCGCACACACACCGGCGAGCGGCCCTACCCGTGCGCCGAGTGCGGCAAGCGCTTCAGCCAGAAGATACACCTGGGCTCGCACCAGAAGACGCACACGGGCGAGCGGCCCTACCCCTGCACCGAGTGCGAGAAGCGCTTCCGCAAAAAGACGCACCTGATCCGCCACCAGCGCATCCACACCGGCGAGAGGCCCTACCAGTGCGCGCAGTGCTCGCGCAGCTTCACGCACAAGCAGCACTTGGTGCGGCATCAGAGGGTGCACGAGGCGGCCGGCCGCGCCCCGCCCTCGCCCGACGCGCCCGCCTCGCCGGGTTCCCCCGCCCCGTCCCCCACCCCGTCCCCTCCCGGACCCAAGCCTTTCTCCTGCTCCGACTGCGGCCTGAGCTTCGGCTGGAAGAAGAACCTCGCCACGCACCAGCGTCTGCACCGCAGCGAGGGGCGCCCCTTTGGCTGCGACGAGTGCGCCCTGGGTACGACCGTGGACCCCGCCGCCGCCGAGCCCTCGGCCTGCGCGCCCGGAGGCACACCGGCGACCCAAGGCGCCCCCGCGGGCGAGCGGTCCTTCTTCTGCCAGGACTGCGGGCGCGGCTTCGCCCACGGGCAGCACCTGGCGCGGCACCAGCGGGTGCACACGGGCGAACGGCCCTTCGCCTGCCCGCAGTGCGGCCGCCGCTTCGGCTCGAGGCCCAATATGGTCGCCCACTCCCGCGCCCACAGCGGCGCCAGGCCTTTTGCCTGCGCGCAGTGCGGCCGCCGCTTCAGCCGCAAGTCGCACCTGGGCCGCCACCAGGCGGTGCACACGGGCAGCCGGCCCCACGCCTGCGCCGTCTGCGCCCGCAGCTTCAGCTCCAAGACCAACCTGGTGCGCCACCAGGCCATCCACACGGGCTCCCGCCCCTTCTCCTGCCCGCAGTGCGGCAAGAGCTTCAGCCGCAAGACCCACCTGGTGCGGCACCAGCGCATCCACGGCGAAGCCGCCCACCCGGCCTCCGACGCCGACCTCTCGGCCCCAGCCTGGCCCACTCCCACAGAGGTGGCAGCGCCCCCGCTCTTCTTCTGAGCCTGGTTCTCGTCGGGACCCTTCCTTGGCTCGCTGGTTGGAGAGACCCAGGCCGGAGATCTTCTGGGCAGTGAGCACGACGGCCTGGGCCCCTGACGGCTGCTCTTCCCTCCGTCTCTTGCTGGAGAGAAGTTGGAAGAGGGTAACGGGTTTGGACATTGAGACAAAGACGGTGCTCATAACGAACCCTTGCCGGGAACAGTTCAGGCCTGAGTCCTGGGAAGACTCCCAGCAACGGACCCCATCGGAAAGCAGACATTTCTTGGATACGCCCCTACGCACACACGCGCGCTGTGCGCATGACCAAGAGCTGACTGGGTCAGGAACCTCTACTGGGGGGGGGGGGGGCGAAAGAATGGTTATCTGTGTACTTAAAGTGTCATTAAAATTAAAATAGAAGGATCCAGGGCTGTTAAATGAGCACAGGGCGGGAACCCACCACCCTACGTTAGTTCTCCCACAGAGGACCATCCCTTCCTATCCTGGGTGAGCTAAATTTAGCCAGGTGCTGGTCATGGGCGGTACCAAATGAAAATATAATATCGCTCACTGCTAAACCACTATCCTGCTCCCTGGTTCTTACTCAAACATTTGATGGAAGAAACATTAACATAGATTTCTCATGGCAGGTATTGACGCTAGACCTGTAGGAGATGCACAGAGGGGCCGGGTGCCCTTTGGCCATTCCCATGGAGACAGCGGCCACCCTGGGCCCTGGAGCTCTCCCAAGGGGATCTGGAAACAGCAGCCCCACCTGCCACCCTGCCTGGCAGCGTGAGGAAGGACATCAACAGCAGACGAAGGTTGCTTTTCCATCACCATTTCCCCTAAATTCTGTCTCCATGATGGACGCTTGATCCAAACGTCTCTGTAGCTGTGCTTGTGCAACTGGGCAGGCTGGCTGGCGGGGAAGGGGAGGGTAGGATGATGGGGAACATGCTGGGCGTGGTGAAGGCTTGGGTCTGACCCCTCCTGTGCCTCTCGTAGGATTTGGGGCAGAGCATTCATTTTTCTGGGCCTCTGCTTTCTCGTTACAAGATCGTTGGTGTCGATGAGGGCTGAGGCGATTTCCATCACCAAAAACAATCCTAGCAAATACTTATCGGGTGCCTATGACATGTCGAGCACTACACTGGGCACTGGGAAACAATACTAAGCAAGACAGACAAACTTGCAGGAAATGTAAGAATTCTAGGGTAGGGTGAGCCCAGAGGGCTTTGGGAGCACGTGGTGAGGGCATCCAAGACACCTAGGAAGGTCCAAAATCTAGCAAAGGTCAAGGGAGGTTTGCAAGAGGAGGACACCTCTAACGCGAGGCCTGAAGAATGAGCACGAGTTGCCAGATGAAGGTGGAGGTTGGAGAGGACAGTGTATGCAGAGGTCCAAAGCCCAGCACAGCCAGAGCATAGAATGAGCATTGAAGGAGAGGCCCGAGAAAGAGAGGATGAGCAGACTAGGAAAGCCTTTAGCACAGATGAGGGAGTTCAGACTTTATCCAGGGGCAGTGGGTGCCGTGGAGGGGGTTTGGGCAGGGCAGGAACAGGATGACATTTACATGGATGCATTAAAAATTTTTTTTTCTTAACGTTTATTTATTATCGAGAGACAGAGCATGAGCAGGGAAGGGGCAAAGAGAGGAGAAGACACAGAATCCGAAGCAGGTTCCAGTCTCCGAGCTGTCAGCACAGAGCTCAATGCAGGGCTCGAACTCACAAACCGTGAGATCGCGGCCTGAGGTCGGGCACTTAACTGACTGAGCCACGCAGGCACCCCCACATGGATGCGTTTTAGATGGCTACCTGTAGAGGATGGGCTGGCTGGAGGGGACGAGACTCGAGACCTGCACATTAGCAATCCAGGTGACAGGTGCTGGTGACTGTGGACCATGCTATGTCAGAAGGGATGGAGAGAAGTAAAAGATCAAAGAGACATTTACCAAGCAGCTGGTGCAGGGTGTGTTGACCAGTGTGGAGAGGATGGAGGTGGAGGGCGGTGATGTTGACCTGATTTCTGCTTGATGACTGACTACCCTACAGCAGCATTCCCCTGAGGTGGGCAACACTGGAGGAGGAACAGTTTTGTACTGGGGGAGCCGGCTTCGATCTGCTGAGTTGGTGGAACCAGAGCGTCCCCAGTGGGAAGCAGGCCATGTGGGTGCAGAGCTCCACCGGGGGTCTGGGCTGGAGAGAGGCCTGAGGCCCATCGACATGTTTCTGAAGCTGTGGGCAGCAGGTTATCTGCAAGAACTAGGTGTGGAGTGGGCAAAGACAGAGCCTGGGACTAAACCCTGGGGACACTAACGTCCAGGGGATGGCGTGCAGAGAAGCCTGGAAAGATTGGGAGCGTGCAGTGCCAGAGAGTGGAAAGGGAAGCCCCAAAACAGCGCAGAGGAGCTGAGGAAAGGCAATGTTTCAGGAATAGAGGAAGAAGTCAGCAGCTGAAGGTTGTCAAGAGATCAGGTAATAAGAACTTCCAAGTCCTCTGGATTTTGCAGCAAGGAGACGGGTTGGCAGGTGCTTCGGGGGCAGTTGGGACAGAATTCCCATTCCAATGGTGAATCACAAATGCACGGTCCCACGGAAGGTAGAAGAAAATGAGACCAAGATGCAGGTAAACGAGCGAGGTCAGCTAAAAGGCCTCTTTGACCGAAAGGCCAAGGACGGAGGACACAGGGGTTCTGAATGCAGCGAGTCTGACTTCTGTGGCAAGAACGAGTGGGTGATTCCAGGTGACTGTGACAGCCGTGTGGCCATAAATAGGAGCCACTGAGTTTGGCCTGAGCAGCATTTTAAATGCTTGGAAATTTCACATGAAACTCTGGACTTCCAGGTTCTCTTGTGAAAAGTTGGAAGATCTGGAAACCGGTGCCCAGGGCTGAGCGGCAGATGGCCTCTTCAGACACAGGGATAGGGGGCGCAGCGTCCTGGGCCCTCGGCACGCCCATTGGCCTTGCTCTCTGGAGTTGCTTACCAGGCCTCTTAGGCACCGAACTTGGGATTCCCGCCAAAAAAGTCATCGCACAGACTTTTAAAATCAAACACATGAAAGAGACATTTATGTTGGTTATACCAATGTTTATATTCCTCTAAACATTCCGGAATTCTTGTGTAAGAACAGCTTTTAGATCCTGTGGCATATTTGGCAAGACCTACCATGTGCCAGACATTTACAGGACTTCTCGTTCTCTCGAATCTTCTTGACAAGGTGTATTTTTGTCCTTCGAGTTTGTTTGCAAATAGTCAAGTCACGTAGGGTCAGGCCCGGTGGTAATCAAGACAGATGGTGCTAGAAAATGCTATGTGTCTGCAGTGAAGGACTGGGGTTCCTGATGGCTATTCCCCAGGGAGGAGTTCAGGGTCAAACAGTGGCAGTCTCACCAAAACCAATATATACCCCCCCACACCACCCCCGGTGTAAGCCAGCCCAAGTATGACTCTCAGTAAAGCATCAACCTTTTTACCTTAGAACCACTTCCCAGTATGCGAAAAACAGCACAAATGTACCGTTTCTAGATAGAGAACAAAATGTTTTATTAAATAATTGAAATTTATTTATTTTCCCCAATCTTGTTCCCAAGATCAACAGTAGCCAGTGGGTATAAAGTACCCCGTCTTTGCTCCCTGGTACGAACCAGCCACAGAGGAACGCAGCGGGGTTTCACCAGCCACGTGTCCATCAGGAACTTATGATGAGGTTGGACGTGACAGATGAATGTCAAAGAAATGGGATATAAGTGCTGAATGGCTCTGTGGCTCTAAAGACCAGAGAATACAGCATGGAAGATGGGGGCCTGAACACAGAGCTGAGCAGAGGTGGGGTCTGGATGTGTGGACTGAGAAGGCAAGGACGGAGGGAGGGAGAGGACAGGGAGAGGACAGGGAGAGGACAGGGAGAGGACAGGGAGAGGATGGCTCCAACCCCACCTTCTTCCCACACGCCTCTCTCCCTCGCCCCTCGAAGCCCTGTGGGGTCCCCAGATCCTACATCTCTCACAGCCCGTCTCCCTCCCTTCCAAACCCCGATCCTTACATGAAATTTACCACTACACGAAACTTACCATTTTAACCATTTTAAAGTACACACTTCAGTAGCATTAAATACATGCGCAATGTTATGTAAACATCACGGCTATTTCCAGAACCTTTTCATCCCAGACGGAAACTCTGTCCCAATCTTTTTTATGTGATGGCCCATGTAAATAAGGTGACTCTTAGGGTCAGTGAGAGAGCAGTACAGGGCTGCGGTGTAGCTGGGCAGGGAGGGGGGGGGGAGGCTCTAGAGCCCCACCCACTGTCCTGGTAGCCAGGAGAATGAGCTCCACATCCCTGTAGCTGCCAACAGGTTAGAAAACTCTTCCAGCCCACAGATCCGAGTTGTTGCATGTGAGGGAGATGGGGTCCAAATTCACTTACCACCAAAGTGATGAATATCCAGCAAGTTTCCCTGAATTGTAATAGTTCACGGAGATAACAAACACCCTGGAGACCTGAACCCCACCAGGCATCCACCTAGTTTTTCCTGATGGCCTAGACTTTGAGTCCTCAGGCCTCCGTATCCCACCTATGCCCCTTCTCAAATGGATGGGCTGGGGACAGCTATCTTTTTTTTTTTTTTAATGTTTTTAAATTTATTTTTGAGACAGAGAGAGACAGAGCGTGAGCAGGGGAGGAGCAGAGAGAGAGCGAGACAGAATCCGAAGCAGGCTCCAGGCTCGGAGCTGTCAGCACAGAGCCCGACACGGGGCTCAAACTCACAAACCGCGAGATTATGACCTGAGCCGAAGTCGGACGCTTAACCGACTGAGCCACCCAGGCGCCCCGGGGACAGCTGTCTTATTGCTATCATTTTCTAGGATTTTGGTTGGCCATCACCACTCAGGTGATCTGTACATATAAGAGCAAGGGACTCAGTCCTGATTGACAAACACTTCCCCCTCCTCTAGGCCCTTTTGCCGGGCTCCCGCCTCCCTCCAACCCCAATCTCCTAACTTCCAACTGATCTCACTGGGCGATCTTAGGTGGAACCCAGCCCCATGGCCATTCTGGTGATGACCACGACGCTGGGGGAGGCGGAGAAAGACGAAGAACTATGCTGGCCACCTGTATCGGAGCACAGTAGTGAACAGAAGACAGTGCATCTTGCCTGCTGGGGACCTCACGGCCATCCCCCACGGCTCCAGCGCTCCTTCCAGCATGAACACCAATGAATGGGCACCCAGCACACCCACACACTCCACTCCTGTGTTGTTGCTGCTTTTCACTTTGAGCAGGAGGGGAGAGGGGTCAGTAAGGGGCCAGCCTCGTGTGTTTCAGACAAACACATGGCCAGTGTACTTTGTACAGACTGTTCCCGTTTTCTTTCCAGGCGACAGACACCATGCTTGGGAAACTAAATTGGTGGTAAAGAGGGTGTTTGGCAGCAATGAAAGGAACAAAATGAAGGGGGTAAATTTATGAGATACGTTAAAGACAAAGAAATGTCTGTGTGGCTCGACCTCCTGTTTCTCCCCCTCCCGATCGGTAGGGCTGGACAAGAACTGCTGGCCAGAGCGACCTGCCAGACATCCCTGTGAGTCTCAAGTCAGAAAGATTCTATGTGTCCGCCCCCCCCCCGCCCAGGCCTGGTCCACTCAGCAGGCAGGGACACTCCGGCATTTTAATCTTCCACCCGTTAAGACTGGCTAAGCTTTGGGGCGCCTGGGTGGCTCAGTTAGTTGAGCATCTGACTCTTGATTTCAGCTCAGGCCACGATCCCAGGGTCGTGGGATCGGGCCCCGCATCAGGCTCTGTGCTGAGCGTGGAGCCTGCTTAAGATTCTCTCTGTCTCTCTCTGCCTCTTTCCCCAGCTTGCTCTCTCTCTAAAATAAAAATTAAATTAAATAAAAAAAAAAAAAGAGACTGGCGGAGCTTTAACATCTTTGCAGCCTTCTGCAAACATTATAGGGAGTCAAGTGAAAGATCTTGCCCTCGTGGCACTTAGAATCCATATAGAAGACAAGCACCAGGGGCCCTGCAGTCTCCAAAGAAATAAAAGCCAAGGTCTGGGCTCATACACCTAAGCTTTAGGGAGAAAAAGCTTGAGTTTTATGAAACACCCAGACCATCCCATGTGATAGTATATGGCCCACTGTGGGCACGGGGGGAGTCCAGACAAGGGGAGGCTTCAGGCCAGAACATCAGAGAGGGTTTGGTAAGTAGGAGGGTCCTGAGTGAGTCTTGAAGGATGCTAGAATTGGAGCAAAGAGGAGGTGGGAGAATCCAGAACAACGCAAGAGAGCGGGTAATTAAGGGCTGACCTGTGCAACCGGGCGCGGTGCCACAGGAGGTCAGGCATTTGTGACGCTGAGTTTGCAAGGAGAAGGGGCTGTCTAGCTCCGTGTGTGCAAAGCAAACACTCCTCTCCAGTTCCCCTGCTGGTGAGGCATGGAATAATCAGGACTCTTTCCTTCCCCTAGCACTTCACAGAGCTGGCTGCCACGCCCCACCTCCCGGTGTCAGCCACTCCAAAGAAACTACTGAGGGAAGGGGCAGGCAGTGTGAGAAGGGTTTGCCATTGCTACCGCTAGTAATAATGGCAGCTAATATTTACCTAACACAGCCAATCTTCACAATAACTACCATTATTATCCCCGCTTTACAGATGAGGAAGCTGAAGCACAGAGCAATTAAGTCATTTGAACGAGGTTGTTCATTCATTCAACAAACGTGCATTGTCTGGCACTGTTAGATGCTGGGAATAATAATCGTCATAAACTAAAATATCTTGGACACTTACTTCGCCTAAGTATTCTACAAGTGCTGCTCCCCTCTTCTCACTGCCACCCTAGGAGTGAGCATCACCGTCCTTGGTTAAGTTTTTCTGACGAGGTAAAACAGGCTCAGAGAGTCTAAGTAATCTGCATACAATTACACAGCAATGCATGACGAAAGCAACCCAGTGGTTTGGTTCCAGAACCTGTGCTTTAAAAAAAAAAAAAAAAAAAAAAAAGCTTTTTTTTGAGGAGGGTAGAGGTAGGGGAGACGTCCAAAGTCAGGGTCGATCCCCTTTGAAGTTTCTGAGGGAGAATGTGTTCCAGGCCTCTCTCCCAGATTCCATTGTTACTGGCAGTCCTTACTGGCTGTTCCTTGACTTTGTGAAAATGAATAGGAATATATTCAAAATGGAGGGGGGGGGGGCACCTGGGTGGGTCAGTCGGCTAAGCATCCAACTTGGACGTGGTAGTGATTTCACAGTTGGTGAGTTCCAGCCCCGCCTCGGGCACTCTGCTGTCAGTGCAGAGCCTGCTTCGGATCTTCTGTCTCCTGCTGGCTGCCTCCCTGCCCGCCCCCCCACCCCCGCAGGCACTTTCTCTCTCTCCCTCTCTCTCAAAAATAAAAATAAAACTTTTTTTTTTTTTTAATGAAGGTGGAAAGCCATGATGGGATGGCTCTCACACCGCTACCACACGTGGGAGCTTACATAGAGCACCAGAAGGAAGATTTCCTCTCTGCCTGGCAACCATGGAACCTGCCCTCACTTGCAGCCAATGAGAGGTCAGCACTTCAATCAGCTCAGCCAATGAGAGGCTGCTACCGCTCCGAGTTCCCATTTTCCTCCGATGAACTTTTTGTTCAAAACACTCTCCTCCCCAATCCTTCCTTTCCTCTACAAAAGGATGGTCTCCTTTGCTCTCCCAACTTGCCTATGGTTCCCCTTACTTTGTGCGTTCCGAGTTGCAATTCCTGTGCTATTCCCAAATGAACTCATTTGCTACTGGAAACCCTCTGTTGTTTTAACTTCTGAAGTTAACAACTTGCAGACGCATCACTCCAGTCCCCTCCTCCTCCTCCTCTTCCTCCTCCTCCTCCTCCTCCTCCTCCTCCTCCTCCTCCCCCCTTCCTCCTCCTCACATGCTCTTCTCTGTGTGTCTGTCTCTGTGTCTCTTCTTATAAGGATCCAGTCATATTGGATTAGCCCACCCTGATGACCTCATTTTAACTTGATGACATCTTCAAAGAGTCCATTTCCAAATAGGGTCACCGCCATAGGGACAGAGGGTTTGGCCTTCAACCTATGTCTTTAGGGGACACGTTTCAACTCAGAACAGAGCTTCACTGAGATACCGTGTCACAGCTGCAGGAGGAGAGACGGAAATGCAGGTTCCTAGCGTTGGGCGAAGACTGTGGTGGGGACGGGCCAGCTCGGTCCACCAGGGGAGGGCTGCGGGGGGCGCAGTTCTGATCAGGCGCGGGCAGCAGTGGACCTGGCCTCCCCAGCGGCTGGCATGCCCCAGAGCTCTTGCACTTCCACTGTGATGGGCTGGAAACCTTTGGAGATGTATCAATGCACTCAAAAAAGCTAAAAGATAATACTTTGGCTTTGTGTTCCTTTATTGTAGAAGTGACTTTTAAATTTGTATGTTCTTACTTCTATAGCAGTACAATAGCTTTGACATGACCACAAACAAACGAAAAAGCACAGCTGACTTTTAGGTGACTGTAGGAGCAACAGAGAACGGAAAAATCCACCATCAAAGATGACTGCTTTGTATAGCGTTTCTGTGAACCGTGCGTGTAAACCGCGCATGCGCACGCACCTGACTGCTCTGGGGCTTATTTGTGATGAGACGGAGGGGAGGAGCCACGCGGGGGAGATGCTGCCCCCAGGGGTGAGTGGGTTTGGAAGGGGACTGGTGGGGCCTGGCGGGGGCTGGCTGGGGCAGAGCTGGGGAGGGCTTCTGGCCAGCATCTTGAGGGAGAGTTGACAGCCTGAAGTGGGGTGGGATGGGGGTGGTGGTGTGTGGGGGGTGGGGAGAGTGAGGTCAGAGGACAGGTTGGTCTCCAATAGCGAAAGTTGTTTTTCTACCCCTGGTTACTCCAGAATCTTCCTTGGCTTGTGGAACCAAGCCTATGGTCACAACATGGCAGACGCCGTCTGGGAGGAAAGTGATTCCAAGGGCCGGGGGGGGGGGGGGGGGGGGGGGGGGGGGGGGAGGGAGATCCCTGTCCCCCTGTCCAGCATGGGAGAAACAACCACTCTTCAATCCCTATTGATCCTTGGAATTTCTTACACTTCACACTCGGAGGCGATCACTCTGTTGTAAATAGGTGACATCTTTGGAGAGCTTTTATCTGGGGTAAGGTTGGCACGTGCTGTGCCGTGGCCTTAGAGATTCGAGAAAACAGCCACTGGGGAGGAGGGGGGCACCAAGGGTCCTCAAGAAAAAGCATGGCTGTCAGGGCCTGACGGAAAGCTTTTAGGAAACAGACTTTTCCCAGCCACCCAACAGAGGACAGAGCTTTAGGCTAGGATTAGGTCAGCCTCAGGGCAGGGGCATTCTTGGTCAATACGAGGACATGGACTTATGTCACGGGCTTATGTAACATCATTATGTAACATCATTAGGAGCATTGCAAATTGGATTCTCCTTCGGGCTCTCCAGAAGCCAGACCCTGGGCTCTCCTCCAGCCCATCAAGGCAGTTGCTGCTTAGCTCAGAGCCCCCTTTCCCTCGCTGGGATTTCTCCTCTCAAGGTGGCCCTGGAGGGCTGTATGGGGTCCCTCGGTGACCACCATCGTGCTGCGGCTTCTTCCCAGAAGGCCCTGAGTTTCCAAGGGTTGAGGCTCACTCTTTCCCAGTAGGCGGGGCCGTGGGGATCCTTTCCCAAGAAACGATGGGCCTCAAATCCATTAACACACTTGTACCTGCTGATGCACATTCCCCCTGCTGTACTTGGTCCTCACCGCGCTGTCCACACAAGTCCCCTGACAGATCTTCCTCTTGTCTCCAAGCATGCCAAGGCCTTTCCACCTCCCCTGCTTGCCTCCCTTGGTTTTCCCATCTTGAAGTGACCACCTACCCTGACTTCCTTTGTAAGCCCCGTTGGAGACCCCTGGGTGGCCTGTCCTGAAGGCCCAGCCACAGGGCTGTCCTTTTTTAAAGGCCTGGACACCTGCTGTTTGCCATTTTATCAGATGCTATTTCCACAGGGTTGTTTCTGTATACTCTACACGGTACTCCGTGCTTATTGTGACCTTGGCTCTTGGTGAATCCCCCAAAGTCCTCTTTGATAGGGAGTTATTATCCTCATTTCACAGGTAAGGAAACAGATTCAGAATGGTTCAGCCACTGTGGGTGTGAGGGCCTTGTCTCCCCCAGCCACCAGGGAGTGGCTCCAGGGCACTGTTTCGCCATCTGGATTCCTGGGACCTGAGGCCTTTGCGCGACTACAAGCTTGTTGAACTGGGTAGTGGGAAGAAAAGCCTTTGGAAGGCCCACCTATCTCAAAATCTCTGCCCTGCTAGGGAGCCTTGCGCCCAGAGTCCAACTTTTCAGAGTGAAAGCTTTGGGCTAAGTTGTGGTAACCGCCAAAGCACAAATCCTAGAGAACGAATAGATATTCAGCAATCTACTCTTTCCCCTCGGCTGCCGGAATGCTTAAAACTAAATGCACTGCTCGGATGCACTGTCCAAGCCTGACGTCTGGTGTATTTCAGATACTTTACATCTCTCCCAATTTAACAGCCTTATTGTAATGTACCATCTTTATCGGGGTTCTTCAAGACTCTCTCCACATGCGTTACTAGATGAGAAGCCAGCCATAGAGGCTGAGATGAGCAGAGGACCACACTTGGGGAGGGTACATGAAGGGAAAGCAAGAACCCTGGTGTTGGAGGGGGATGGGGAATTCTCTAGACCAGAGGTCCCCGACCTTCTGTGGACCACCAAGCACATTGTTAGGATGTTTCAAGCTTTCCTCAGAAAAGTGTCAGAGACACGATAGTTTGCATGTCCTTTCAGAGGGAACATAGACACCCGCACAAGCCCGCCCATGGCCCTCATGGTCCCTGACGCTGGCTCGAGAACTTCTGCTCTCTGTTCAATTGTAACCCCTCATCCTGCACATGTGAGAACAAGAGCTGGAGAAGGAGAGAGCCCCCACCCCCACCCCTCGCCGGGACTGAGAGGTGGGAGGAAAGGAAAGATGGAATCCAAGAGTCTGTCAGGGCGGTCCCTGCCTTCAGATGTCCTTGTGACACCTGGGCTGCCCCTACCACAAGAGGAGCCCAGAGGCAACTTGGGAACCATTGCGGGGCCAGAGGAAACACCCCGGCTCTGCAATCCCCTTCCTGTTGGGCAGGCTTGTGAAGGGGGGTATTCAAACCCACGACTAAGGGGGCTGAGGGGCTGGGACCAGATCAAGGCTCATAATTAGTTGAAGGACCCCTCCCACCCCCACTCTGCCTCCAAACCCAGACGGAAGCGCACCCTCCTGGCGAGGTCTGGAGGCCGGGTGCACTGCAGGACGACTACCTGGGTTGGACCCAGGAAGCCTGGGGCGCCCGGCAGTCACACATTCATGAGGAGCCACCCCACCCCCCGCCACCTCCTACCTCCTCCCCACACCCCTCCCCCAGTCCGTGTGGAACAGTCTGATTAGGAGCTCTTCACTCCACAGCCGCCCTCCCCAAGGCCTCTTCCGGCTCTGCCTGCTTTGTTTCAGGAGGCAAACAAAGCGATGAGGGTGTATCCCACTTGTCTTTCCAGTCAGGACACAGGCCTCGCCTGTCCTCCTGGGGCCGGGGCTGGTCTTTTGAGCCTTCAAGAGCCCAGTGGGGAGATGCCTGGACAACCATTGCTGAGCGGGACAAGGAAGCGGGCCAGAAACTCGAACGATCCATTTGCCGTCGAGTAGGTACTTAGGCACCTGAGAACACGTGGGGGAAAACATTGAGGCCCTGTCCGGTATCACCGTGAGAATCTGCCTTCTGCAAACGCAAGCTGCCAATGAAATGAGGTGAGCTGGGTAGGTGGTAAGCAAGAGGCAAGAAAGACATTCTTTTTTCCTCCATCATCACATTCGAATGCATTCTGTCGGATCCGTCTTTTCGGCCGTGCCAGGTTTTACACCGTTGTGCAACAGATCACTCCAAAACGCACTGGCTGGAAGAACCAGCGCTGATTTGCTCACAGCTCTGTGGGCTGCCGCTCTGGATGGGTCTTCGGCTGGTCTCACCCAGGGTTCACGCCCTTGCAGTCACCCTGTGACTTTGGGGCTCGACGGGGCCCGAATGGTCCCCACTGGCCCCATTCACGTGTCTGGGGGTTGGGCCTGCTACCAGGTAGGCCTCTCCTGGTCCAGGAAGCTGCCCCGGGCTTCCTAACGTGGCAACTTTGCATTTCGAGGGGGCGGGGGCAGAACCTGTAAGGACTCGGCTCCAGAACATGTGCAGTGTCACTTCTGGCACATCCTCTTGACCAAATCAAGTCACAAGCCCAGCCCCGGCTCAAGAGGCAGGAGGTCGCCCCAGAGGGGACAGCGGCAAAGTCACATGGCAGAGCAGGAGGGGCTGCGGCCGTCCTTGTGGCCAGTCTAGCGCACCTCTCCTGGACCGTGTAGCGGGTGCGTCCCCCTATGTCTCCCGTGTTTGGATAGTCCCATTTTCAGTCATTAAACAGTCTGGCCTGATCTAACCCCTCCCGGTCAAGGCTGGCTGTGTCTCCGGTAGACTGACCAATGGCTGTCCACCTTGACCTTCCCTCCTCCTCAGTTGCTCCCCGCCAGAAGGTGGCAGTGGGGAAGGGGAGGGTGGACAGGACGCTGTCATCTGGCACAGTGTCCTCTGAGGGGCAGGATGCTGCTGGAATGCTGACTTTTTCTCTCACGGGTGCTTGCCGAGCTCCTCCGAGTCACTCGCTCCCCGAGGGGACCATGGCAGGCTGTGCTGTTGCCCCCCGAGGGCAATGCACTCTCTGAACCTCTGCACGGCCGCTGTCTGCCAGGTGACTCACCGGACGGGTGGTCTTCTCGCTCCTGCTTCTCAGTATCTGTCCCTTCCTTCTTCGCAACGGTCCGGCATTCCTGCCTCTTCATTCTCATGGCATGGTGAAAGTGGCCTGCCCACGGCTTCCACCTGGAAGTGTGGTTACCAGTGTGGTTATTAAACGCCCCACTGACCTCCTCACTCCCACATTCCTGGAAGAGAACATCGGCTAAGCGGAAGTCATGTTTATCCCAGCTTTGATCAGTTATGACTGGGGGGGATGGGATCGCATGAATCTTAACGAGTAATACTGAATGCTCAGTGGCCAGCACATAGTAAGCACTTAAGAAACATGAGCTACTGGGGGGCCTGGGTGGCTCAGTCGGTTAAGCATCCGACTTCAGCTCAGGTCCTGATCTCATGGTTTGTGGGTTCGAGACCCGCGTGGCGCTCTGTGCAGACGGCTCAGAGCCTGGAGCCTGCTTCGGATTCTGTGTCTCCTTTCTCTCTGCCCCTCCCTCACTTGTGCTCTGGCTCTCAAAAATAAATAAAGGTAAGAAGACAGTTAAAAAAAAAAAAAAAGAAACGTGAGATACTGTGAGCTATTTTTATTTCTTCTTTATACTTTTGCCTTTTCCATATCTTCTATAAAGACATTTTTTAAATGATCAGAATGAAGATTCATACACGAAAAGAAGAGGAAGCTGGCATACGTAGGTGTATTTGTGATCTATAGACGTATGACAGAGAACCATGCACACAGGGGCTTCGAACAACACACGTTATCTGACAGTGTCTATGGGTCGGAAGTCCAGGCACAGACAGCCCGGCTGGGTCATCTGCTCAGCGTCCCTAGGGTGCGGTGATCAGGGTGTAAACTCAGCTGCTTTCTCTTCTGAGGCTCAACTGGGAAGAGTCCGAACCGGATCACTCAGGCTGGCAGATACATTTCCTGTGGCTGCAAAACCAGGGGTTTTGCACGCTCCCTGCTGCGTGTTGTTTGGAGGTCACCCTGGACCCAAGGTCACCTGTAGTTCTTCCTCAGGTAGCTACATCCACACGAGCTTCTCAACACGGTGCTTACTTCAGCAGGCCGGCCAAGGGAGTTTCTGCCGGTACGACAGAGACCATGCCAGTGACATCCATGACCTTTCCCATATTCCACTGGTCAGAAGCCAAGTTACAGGTCCTGCCCACACTCAGAGGAAGGGATCATGCCAAGGACTAAACACCAAGAGGTGGGATCATGGGGGCACCTTGGAGTCTGTCCTCCGTGGTCAGTTTACTGGTACTGAGATCAATGCCAGAGTTCTTCTTCTTCTTTTTTTTAATGTTTATTTTTGAGAGAGAGAGACAGAGTGTGAGCAGGGGAGGGACAGAGAGAGGGAGACACAGACTCCGAAGCGGGCTCCAGGCTCCGAGCCGTCAGTACAGAGCCCGACGCGGGGCTCGAACTCACGAACCATGAGATCATGACCTGAGCTGAAGTCGGATGCTTAACCAACTGGGCCAAACTCATAACTTCTTAATCTAAAATAGAGATCCTCTGGGGCTAGGGGTCTGGGCTTTACAGGGGTCTCACTTAGGGTGCAGGAACTGGCTGCGGTAGATGGAGCTTGGGCATGCTGGGAGCAGTGAGGGCCACTTGAGTAAACAAGGTGACAGTGCTCCCAGGGGGCAGCCTGGGAAGAAGACAGAATACGACCATAGCACCTGAGAGAGAAAGATAGTGTGTGAGTGTGAGTGCATGTTGGATTATGTGTGAGCGAGTGTGTGGGTGTGCCTGTGTTTCTGAGTGTGTGTGTGTGTGTGTGTGTGTCGGTAAGTCCGGAAGGATAGATCCACCAGCTAGTGTGAGACTGAGAAGGTGGACAGATCAGAAGTGGCCGCTTTGCTTGGTTTTTTATTTTTTTTTTATTTTTTTTTAACGTTTATTTATTTTTGAGACAGAGAGAGACAAAGCATGAACGGGGGAGGGTCAGAGAGAGGGAGACACAGAATCTGAAACAGGCTCCAGGCTCTGAGCTGTCAGCACAGAGCCTGATGCGGGGCTTGAACCCACGGACCGCGAGATCATGACCTGAGCCGAAGTCGGGTGCCCAACCGACTGAGCCACCCAGGCGCCCCTTTGCTTGGTTTTTTAGACACGGACTTTTTGTTGTTTGTCTCAACCACTAACTCATAGATGCCACCTTTAGTGTTGCTGAGCAGAGGAAAAGCCTCCTTACATGAGTGTTCCAGAATATTCTCTTCCCCTTACTGGGACGGCTCTATAAACAGAGGTCACAGCCAAGGGGGAGAGCCCCAAAGTGAAGAACCATGGGAATGAGACAATAAGGAAGCAGGACTGAGGAGTGGGTGGATTTTTGGAGAAAAGTTGTCCATGAGAAATATGTACCGGGGGTGGGGGAGCGGGGTGCAAGGGGCACGTGAAGGCAGGTCACACAGTCCAAGGTACAAGTTCACGTACCTTCTAAGCACTTTGACGCTATGGTTCCTTTCTGATTAGGCTGCATCTCTCTCTCTCAGGTGGTAGTGACAACATAAAGTCTAATCTCCACGGCAGACCTACTGTTCAATGTGTGTGTCAAATGCAGTAGCATTGGGAGAGCTTTGGTTCAGCGACCTCAGAGACGGGCGTCCCCTTCCCTCAGGCCCCAGAAAGGTGAGGACTTAGCTCCCTCTGAGAAGGCAGGGGGGAAGGCGCCGATTCCTGGGGCCTGTCCAGGACGGCTGGCGCACGTGGAGTGGGTGTGCAGGGTAACTGCCCTTTGCACGGGCTGTCCCGTTATCCCGAGGTGCAGTCGGGTTTGAGAACCCTGGACGAGTGACCTCTGAGATGCTGTCGAACCCTCAGTCCCACCTTTCCCTGCTGAGAGATTCCTGTTAATTCGTCCAAAGCGTCCCTTTTCCAGTTTCAAGGTGGGCGTGAAAGGGGGGGCCAGGGACGGCCCCTTCCAAACCCTAACACACACCGAGCACTCAGCCCGTGTTGGACACCGCGTGCGCGCCATGGGGTCCTCCTGTGACGCGCAGCAGAGTCTGGGGGGGGGGGACCTGCTGCTGCTCTGACAGAAGAGGAGACCCAGGGGCACCGGGGTGGCTCCGTCGGTTAAGTTTCGGGCTTCGGCTCAGGTCATGATCTCGTGGTCTGTGAGTTCCAGCCCCGCATCGGGCTCTGTGCTGATGGCTGGGAGCCTGGAGCTCGCTTCGGATTCTGCGTCTCCCTCTCTCTCTCTGCCCCTCCCCGCTTGCGTGCTCCCCTCCCTCTCAAAAATAAACAAACATTTAAAAATTAAAAAAAAAAAAAAGGAGACGAGGAAACCCGGACCCAGAGAGATTGAACAAGTCGCCCAAGTAAGCAGGGACTGACTGGGGGAGGTTGGCGGGTCGGGTCTCCCGGCTCCAAACCTGTCTACACCCTGTCTTCGTCTGCAAGATGGGGAGACTGGCGATGCCAAAGCACCCAGCGCCTAGGCCGGTCGTGAGAGCTTTGAGGGGATCAACACACACAGAAGCCTCGCCGGGCACGTGGTCAGCCCTCTGTAATGTCAACTCTTGTCGGGTTAGCGCGAGCGTCTCCTGTTTGGGGGAGTGGCACATGGGGCCTTGTTCGTGTTTTCTACCCTGTCCAAAATTTAAACTCCACCCCCTCTGAGTCATCTTAGGCTGCCAAACAAAATACCGTGGACCGGGCGCTCAAACAGCGGACATGTATTTCTCAGAGTTTTGGACACTGGGAGTCTGAGGTCCAGGTGCCGGTGGCCTGGTTCCTGGGAGGCCTCTCTTCCTGGCTTGCGGTCTTGCCGTGTTCTCACATGCGGAGAGAGCAAGCTTTCCAGTGCCTCTGTTTTTGTTTTTGTTTTTTAAATAAGGGACCCATCCCATTGGGCCACGGCCGCACCCCCATGACCTCCTGTGGCCTCGATTACTTATTCCAAATACAGTCACACTGGGGACTAGGGCTTCTTCAACATGTGAACTGGTGGGGGACACGGGTCGGTCCACAGCTGGCCCTTTTAGGCTTTCCTCTGTAGAACGGGAGACGTCTCTCTTTACACCTTCCCAGAGCTGTCCTCCCTTGCGCACGACTCCCAGTCATGAATAAACATTAGATTACCTGACTTGAGTAAAAAAGTGCTCAAAGGTGTTGTTTGAGGCTCCCGTCCTGCCCTGAGGCTGGCTTTGGGCACAGAGGCTGCCATGTGCCCAACTCACCCCGCGTGACTGAGGAAGGCCGACTGAGGGGGTCAGGAGGGCTCAGGGAAGACAGTGCCCCTCTTAAGTGACATTGCACAGCACACGGCATCAGTAACATGAGGGCCAGTAGCGAAGTCACCTCGATCTCCAACAGGGGTCCACGGCCACCTCCTTGTGGGGCCACCGCAGGGCCCCTCATGAGGGATGCACCTGTAGGGGAGCCCCTCCCCTGGGCTGCACGCGTCTCCCCCTTCCTGAGGGCCAGGCCTTGGATGAAGGTTCAGGACTCCTCACTGGCCCTTCTGCGGGGCTCTCCATTCTCTTCCCCAGGGCCCGGGAGGAGACCTGATGTCCCATGTCGTGTCCGGCTCCTCTGCCACGTTCCCCCAGCCAGCAGGCCCAGAAGGCCTTTGCAAGCTGGAAACCATCATTCTTGGCAGATGCCTCGCCTTCCCTCATGGCTCCCCCACTCCTGGAGACCCCAGAGCACCAACAGCATCGCTGAGCCTTGTTTGCTCGGTAGAGGGGCCACAAAGTACGAAATCGGGGCACACAGGAAGGGCGTGCTGCAGGAACGGGAAAGGGGGTGGCGCGGGCACGCCAGGGGGCTTCTCTGTCTCTCCCTCCAGATATTTACATATCTTAGTACAAAACTTCACCATTTTACACGGATCTTTGAGCCGCACACTAATAATAAGGTGTCCTGGGGTACAGATTCATTGCCCAGGTGACAAAGTCTCCAAGTCTCACCTCACAGACAGCCGATTCGTTACAGCTGACCCCTGAATAAGGTGGGGGTCGAGGCACTGATATCCTGCACAGCCGAAAGTCCGCATGTAACGTGGCTCCCCCAAAACACAAGAATAGCCCACCGCTGACCAGAAGCCTTACTGACAACACAGAGTCACATAACACATATTTTGAAGGTTATATGTATTATGTACTGTATTCTTACCATAAGCAAGTGAAAGAAAAGAAAATGTTATTAAGGAAACCATAAGAGAAAATACATTCAGAGTACTGTACTGCATTTATCGGAAAAAAAAAAACCCATGTTGGGGCGCCTGGGTGGCTCAGTCGGTTAAGCGTCTGACTTGGGCTCAGGTCATGATCTCATGGCTTGTGGGTTTGAGCCCCGTGTCGGGCTCTGGGCCGACAGCTCAGAGCTTGGAGCCTGCTTCCCATTCTGTGTCTCCCTCTCTCTCTTGGCCTCTTCCCGCTCACGCTCTCTGTCTCAAAAATAAACATTAAAAAAATTTTTTTAAACCCTCATGTAAGTGGGCCACACAGTTCAGACCTGTGTTGTTTGAGGGCCAACCAAAGGGAAGAGGCATCTTCACAGGGAAGAGATCTAGTGGGCTCGGCCATAACCAAGGGATCACATGTATCATCGTCACCGTCACGGAACAGGCTGACAATCTGTACTTCTTGACATGAAATAACGGGAAGCATCCAGCATCACCTATGTGTAGACTGGCTCAGAATGTTGAACCTGAACCCAGTCACGAAGAAACAATTAGGCAAACCCGGATACTGCGACGTTGTGCAAGGCAGACTCTCTGACCCATTCAGAGATGTCAATGTCACGGAAGAAAAGAGTAAGGGGAAAGTTCTTGATGAGAAGAGACAGGCCAATTAAATGCAATGCATGATTCTCAGTTGATTCTTGGACAAAAAGAAATTGTAAAATCATTCTGGGGACAACTGGGGCAATGTGAATGTAGACTATGCATTGTATAATGATGTCAGTACATCGATGTTCAGTTTCTTGGGGGGGGTGCTTAGTGGTAGTATGGTTATTGCAGGAGATTGTTCCTCTTAGGATGTACATGATGGAATATTTTGGAGTGAAACACCATGACGTCTGAAATATTACCTACCAATGGTTCGGCCAAAAAGAAAAAATACCTACATATCTATGGAGAGAGAAAGAGAAAGACGGAGACACAGAGGGAGATCATGCAACTGTGGCTAAGTATTAACAACCGGTGAATTCTGGTTGAAGCGTATATGGATATTCATTGTACCCGTCTTTCACATTTTCTGTACGGTTGAAATTAAAGGGGAAAATATCAGTTCCACTCCCTGATCTATATTTGTAAAGCCGATACAGCTATGTGCTGTTAATGTTAAAGAAAGTGTGCTTTTAGAAACAATCGGACTTTCCCTGCCCAGATCCCTAAGACGCACGTATTCGGTGATCCTATTTCGAGAGATTTCAAAACAGGAAAAAAGCCAGGAGCGCAAAGATGTTCCCTGCAAGCCAACCATCAAGATGTCTAAATAAATGAAGGCGCCTCAGTTGCTGGGAAGACTGTCCCCTGATAGAATTATAATGTGAACCGACAGGGTCACGTGGAAACGCTGAGGCGACACTAACGAAAGGGGGCAGCAGAGAGCAGCAGTCGCGGGCGGACCTGCATCGCCGGCGCTCCACTCCCTCCCTCCGAGGTTTGTGATTTAGGACAAGCTACCGAACGCGCTCGGAAGCTCAGAGCTCGAACCTATAAAATGGGGATAACAAACCTTACCTTTTAAGGATAAACGCCTTGCAAGCCCTTAGCACCACCGTTCCTGGAGATGGGGAGCGCTTACTGTATGTGAGCCGTCACTGTATTCAGAAGGGACTTTTCTCACTTCTGACTGCAGGAATCTCAGTGCACGTCCCCAACTTTGACCTTTGCTGATAAAGTGGCCTTCGTCAAAACGTGAACATCGGGGACGGATGCTTCTGCAGGGGAGCAGCAAGGCACTTGCGTGGGCCCAGGCTGCCCAGGGAGCAGCGGAAAAGTCCAGCCGGTCTGGAACAGAGGTCTGTGGGCAAGCGCAGTGCCCTGAGTGTCCAGCTGGCCGTGGCCGCTCACGGGAGGCTCTGGATGCCAGCTCACCGCCTAGCACCTGGTTCTGTGCTCTCTTGGGGAGTCTCTGAAGGAGCTGCCACCCCGCCTCCCCCCAGCAGGGTGGCAGCAGGAACCGGGAACACGCAGGATGGCCTCCTGGGTAGGACAGTGGACACTCCAAAGAGGCCCTTAGAGTTGCTTTTAGGAGCCAAGGGGCCAATCTCCAGTGCTCACCTTTGCTTTCGGGGCCTGCTGTTGAGTGCTCGTCCTTCCCTGCAGGTGACACCGAGGCCCGGAAACCGAGGCCCCTTCGGTCGTCCAGATCCCAGCTGGACCCTAGGAGGCCCGAATTGCCAGGATGCCCCTTCCGGCCGCCCTGCCTGGGTCTGACGGAGCCAGCGGTCCCCTGTGGTTTGATGAACAGTGAAAGGCATCCCAGACTGGAAGAGCTTTCTTTTCTGCTCGCAACCGCCTGAAAGTCAATAGGTGATAGATTGATGATGACAGGTAGATAGGTGGACAGACAGATAGCAATGCTGGGCCCCACTTCAGACCAGTAGAACTAGAATGCCTGTAAGTGGGCTCCCACCAGATTGCTTTAAACCCTTCCCAAGTGACCCCAATGTTCACACAGGGATGAGGACAGCTGTTCTAGGGTCTTGCCCTCCATCACCTTAGAGGCCACGTCCAGATCACCACCATGCCGGAAACGTTTTACAGACTGACAGTGGAGAGCTGGCGTGTCTCAGTACCCGCTGGTGGCCGCAGAGTCTCTAGGACTAGGAGGGAGTATCTCTAACTTCTTTCCCGTAGGGAGGCATGACCGTGATCTCGTGGTTCGTGGGTTCAAGCCCCGCGTCAGGCTCTGTGCTGACAGTTTGGAACCTGGAGCCTGCCTCGGGTTCTGTGTCTCCCTCACTCTCTGCCCCTCTCCCTCTCACACTCTCTCTCTCAAAAATAAATAAATATAAACATTTTTAAAAAAGAAATTTCCTTTCTCATTCTAGTTTATTTATAGATGTTGGCTCTTATCAAATGATCTTTCTGCCGCTATAGAGGTGACCGCATGATGTTTTCCTTTATTATTGTGAGTTACCACTAGCGATTTTCAAATGGTAAGACCATCTGTGAATCTCTGTGACAAACCCTACGGGTCATGATATTTTATTCTTTTTATAATTTGCTAGTTTGATAAACTTTTTTTTTTTTGAATTTTTGCTTCTATGTACACTTGTCTAGGTTAGCTTGTGATTCTCTTGTACTGTCCTCAAGTTTTGGTTTCAAGATTGTTAGTCTCATAAAAGGAGGCAAAAAGCGTGTTCTCTGGAATATTCTGTGTGGCAGTGGACTTGTTTGCACTCAGGTCAGAGCCATCCGCCGGCCTACTTCTCATGGTGGGGGGCAGGCAGAACTAGATTCTTCTCTGTCTCCCCCCGTCCCCCGCCCTCGCCAGGTCCCTGGAATCCCTGAGTTCAAAAAGTCCCCTCAGTTCCTTTTGCCAGAGACCACATTTCCCCGTGCAGTAGGCAAAGGAGACACACACGTGCTGAAGTGCACACAGATTTTTCACCAAAGCAGTGATCCTAGGTTTTGGAGGGAACAACTGCAGAAGGGTTTTGTGCTCGCGGGGCGGCGGACCTGCGGGATGAACACACAAATCAGGCAGCTTCTTATCATTCATTTTATTACTCATTTTCCACATTCTTAAAAAAAAAAGCTTGGGGCGCCTGGGTGGCTCAGTCGGTTGGGCGTCCAACTTCAGCTCAGGTCATGATCTCGAGGTTCGTGAGTTCGAGCCCCGCGTTGGGCTCTGGGATGACGGCTCAGAGCCTGGAGCCTGTTTCGGATTCTGTCTCTCTCTGCCCCTCTCCCACTCACACACTCTTTCTCTCAAATATAAACAAACATTAAAAAAAAAATTAAAAAGTCTTGAACTTCCTGTATGGTTGGATTGGATGTGGACCGCGGAGACTGACTGGGCTGGCCCTGAGCGTCCTTGTCTGCGGCGCAGGTGAAGGCTGTAACGTGTCCCCCTGCGGTGGAAGGTGCGGGCACCGCCAGGGTGCAGTGCTCTTGCAGGCTCCGCCAAGGACAGGCAGTGCAAATGCAAGGTCATTCACGACCTCTGAGCTTGTCTGTTCCTTCGTGCCTGCTACGCAGGGTCTGTGTTGACGGCTGACACTGGTAGAGTCCACAAAACAAAACCTTAAAATGCCATACAGAGGTGGGTGCAGACCACCTCCACGGCCGCCGCCGAGAAGGGGGCCAGGGGACTGGAGGCCAGCAGGCAGGACAGAGGGAGGGCCGAGCAGGGGAGCACAGAACTCTCCTCCTCCTGACCACACCCCCAGACCCTCTCCCCTCATCCCTGTCCTACCGTTTCCATTGGCTCTGAGCCGTGCCCCGCACTGCCCACCGCAGCCCGAAAAAGACTCATCTTCCTGAGGTCTTTGAGTGGAAAGTCTAGAACTTTTCCATTCCGTGTTCTCTTACCAAGTATGGCTACATGTGAAGAGACTGCCTACTCCAAACATCCTATTTACATGATCTTACAGACGTTGGCTTCTGAGACGGTCACCTTGGGACTCATTCCCGTCCTGAAAACATTTATCGCTTCCCTGCCTCCCCGCCTGACCCCACCCCACCCCACCCCACCAGGGTGTCTGTCAGCCCCAGGCCCTCCCCCTTCGGTCCCACATCAGCAGCCTGCTGCGTCTGTAGGGGTAGCCAAGGGAACAGGCCAGGCCCCGTGTGTGTCCCCAGCGTGCTGTGTCCCTGACCAGGCACGCGGCATCGCTTGTGCCATCATCGAGCGCCTTGGTCCTGGCAGCAGAGCGCCAGGCCACGCTTGGCGACCCTTCCTGGGCATCAAGTATACATACACAGTTCCCGAAAATTCTTCACATCTAGTAAGGACTAAAGTGGGAACATAAGGCTAGGACAAAAGATCTGACCCTGGGGAAGGACAGGAGGCAGGTGACAGGCAAGCCTCCCAGTATATAACCGAGTGCCACCTGAGGAGGGGGGCCCAGAGCAGGAGCTCTCTTCTCCCAACACAAATTCGAGAAGACTAACTCAATCCATCGTACGTGTTATGGTTTGAACTGTGCCCCCCAAATTGGTGTTGATGTCTTAACTCCCAATACCTAAGAACGTGACCTTATTTGGAGACGGGGTTTTAAAGAGGTGATCAAGCCACAGTGAGGGCACTCGGGTGGCCTGGTCCTGTGCAGCTGCCCCTTCACACGAAGGGGAAATCTGGAGATCTGTGCCCAGGGAGAAAGCCACGTGAACATGAAGATGACCAGGACAGGCCAGGAGAGAGCCCCGAGGCCGACCCTCCTTGCTGCCTCGGCCACACCCCGACCTTGGACTCTGGCCTCCACACTCTCAAGGGTAAACGTCTGTTGTTTGAGCTGCCTGAACAGGAGCCGCTCTTCAAAGGAGTCGTGTGCAAATTCCATCCTGCAGCTGACTTCCCCAGCCTTCTGGGAGATTGCCGACTTCTCTGGAAGCGTGGAGAGGCAGGAGCTGAGCCGACTGGGTACTTGTGCTGGTACCGTAACCGATGGCAGGAGCCGAGGGCCTTTCCCTCAGCACCCCACTTCTCTAACGTCAGACTCCACACGGGCAAATCCAGCTGAAACAGTGGGGCTTCTCTCCAAAGGAAACCGATGCCCCTATTTACCAGGAAAGCGAGAGCCAAGCCCTGCTTCATGCCGAGATCAGGAAGGGCAGGTGCCAGGAAGAGGGGCTCTCGTGGTCCCGCTGCAGCTGCTCAGCTGCCCCGGGCAGGCGCGCCTCCCACCTGCGTGCCAGGACAGATCCAGTGGGAAGGACAAGACGGGGAAGCAACATCTGAATGAACCTGAGCCAAGGAGGCCAGGGACGTGGCTGAGAAACACACCCCAGACAGCGGCCTCCCTGAGCAAGCAGCATCCCGGAGTCGGAGGGCGGTGGGGTCAAGGGCCGAGCTCCCAGCCCCTTCATGGCCCAGAGGCGGGGAAGGCTGGGCTGGAGCAGGATGAGGGGGCGGGACGGCACCTGGGGGAAGCGGCCAGGGTCGAGCTGCCTTCGGCAGGGCTGAGCTGGTGAAGAAGGTGGCTAGGGGCCCCCCACCTCAGGGCCCTACACCCCCCACCCCACAGTTCCTCCCCAAGGGCCCTCTGGACCCCCACCATCAGGCTGCTGGGGTCCTTGGGCCGGCCCCGGGTCCCAGGAGGCAGGGCTGCCGCACACGGCGGCTCGGCGTCCACACTGGCGGTAGGACAAGCCACCTGCGGGGGTCCGGCGGTAGGCACTGAGGAGCTGGGGGCACTCTGCGGACCCCCGGCGTGTCCGAGGGGGGCATGCGCGGTCACCATGGTGTGGCAGCTGCATGCTGAGGACAGGGGCTGCTGGGAAGGGCTGCAGTCGGGGCCAGAAGGTTCTGCTGTGGGGGCGTCTGGAGGCAGCTGAGGAACCGGGCGGAATCTTCTGCAGGAGAGGCCTGAGGTGTCACCAGCCCTGCAGCCTTCCACCTGGCCACGCAGGATCTTTGGTTTCGGCCTGGCGGGGCCCTTCTGTCTCCCGTAGGGCAGGTGTCTGTGAGCAGGGCCACTGGCCCAGCGAGGTCCCCGGGAGAGGGCCCATGGCCAGGAAGCCTGGCACTTTGGCCCAGGGCCCCGAGGGCGCCTCCCTAGCCGATCCACCTGCGTCCTCATAGTGGCTACTTCCTGAGACAGGCCCGCCAGGGCGGTGGCGAGCCGATCCAGCTTCTCCGAGAGGGCGGCACCGAGGCCGCGGAGCTCCTGCTGCAGAGAACTTCCGCAGGGGCACGGCTGTGGGGGCGTCTGCGGCAAAGCCGGAGGGATGGCGGCCACAGGGGGTGGCTCAGGCAGGCCTCTGGGAAGTGGCTTGCCCTGGGTCCTGGCTAAAACCAGAGCAGGGACAGAGAGTTCTCAGGCTGTCAGAACCTTTCTCTCCCCCCAGGGAGCCCCATCAGCTGCCCTATCTGGCATCCTCCCCATCCGCGAAGGCCTGGCTTTAGATGGGACAGAAGTGACTCAGGCTTGAGAATATCAATGCCAGTGCTCATGACATCAAAGGTAGCACATCTCCTGGCCGCTCCCCAAATTCACGTACCGGACAAACTACAGACTGGGTCTCCAGCTTTCTTAGGACAGCGGCCTTCCCTTCTAGGAAAAGGTTCTTTGTACCCCATTTGAGAGGAAATGGCACCCCAGACCACCTAAACCTGCCCTAGCGCATCAGTGGGCAGGGCCAAAAGAAACTCAGCAGACAGCATGAGGCCAAGGCCATGGACAGCAGCTGGGAGAGGGGCACAGGAGGACCAGACCAGCCTGGGGCGTGGACGCCTCTAGGGGCGTGGCCAGGGGACCGCGGCAGTACCCGGTGCTGTTGGTCTCAGTACATGCACCCTGGCCTTCACCATCCCCATTCAGAAGTCAGAGTCATAGGACTTGAGATCTCAAATTACTTAAAAAAAAAAAAAAAATCAGCTAATCCTTCACCCGAAGGCCCCTTGGAACTGGTCTCCACCCCAGGCAAACCGAAGAAAACCCCGTTACCACCCCAGACTGGTGGGGCAGACGTGCTTTCCTCCACTTATCTGCATCCCAGCCCAGCTCTGCCCCCTCGTTAGCAACTCCCGGCTCCAAACAGAGGCGGAAGTGACTTGTGGGCTGCCTGGTCAGGTTCTTCAGGCAGGATCTAAGCTGAGGGCTGCCAATGCACAGGCAGGCTTCTAACTTCTGTCCGAGAGACAGGCCATGGGCCTGGCAACCTTAGGCCAGCTCGGTGCTCTTAAAACAGCTGCGCCTCCAGGGGCGCCTGGGTGGCTCAGTCGGTTAAGGTTAAGCGTCCGACTTCGGCTCAGGTCATGATCTCCTGGTTCGCGGGTTCAAGCCCCGCGTCGGGCTCTGTGCTGACAGCTCAGAACCCGGAGCCTGCTTCGGATTCTGTGTCTCCCTCTCTCTCTGCCCCTACCCCACTCGTGCTCTGTCTCTCTCTCAAAAATAAATAAACATTTAAAAAACAAAACAAAACCGCTGTGCCTCCAGAGCACGAGCCAGCGATGGAGCCCCAATCGAGTTGCTGGTGTGAGAGTCTCGGCACATACCCTGCAGTGAGGACGTGCGCCAGGCCCTCCCTCACGTGCCTCTAACACGTACAGGGAGGAGCTTCCCCAAGGTCAGGTGTGATGCAGAACCACATCTCTTGGGATGCCCTTGGCCAGATCACTCTGCATTACTGGGCCTCAGTTTCCACGTCTCTCTGTAAAGTCTCTTCGAACTCCAAACTTTGACTCTCGGCATTATTTACTCTGGTCTCCTTGCCTCTAAAAAGTATCTGAGTGCTTTTATGAAAGAGCCAGCTATTTCTGTTAGAGAACACTGAAGTGAAATAAGCACCCTGGAGATCAAGGTGAGCCTCTTCCTACCCATGACCCAAAGAGCCTGGAAGGGCGCTGCGAGAGAGCATTTCCCAAGCTCCTGGCCGGCCCGCCCCGCGGGAAGGAGCTGAGCGGCAGGGAAGGCGGGTGGCCACTGCAGATGCGGACCCCCTGCCCACCCCTGCCTGCAGGACTCCTGATGCCTTGAGGGGACAGGGAAGCCACCGGTTCACCTGCAACACTTGGTCTTCCATTTGCAGGCCCCAGGCCCCTGGATTCTTCACTGACCCTGGACTTCCAAGACAGGGGCCCATGGGCCGATCCAAGGGGCTGGCAGGGCCCCGGCCCGGGCCTTTTCTCCAGCTGAGGGGCAGGGCAGGGGTTCACAGCGGCCCCTGTAGAGAGAGCACAGAGCACCTGGGGTGTGGACATATATCATTTTGCAGGAGCCGTTCTGGCACGCGGATATTTGGCCCCGGCCTAAAAGCCTAAAAGCCACTGAGCTTGCAACTTTCAAACAATGTTAAATGAGATGCAAGATGGACACACAAGTCCTGTCAGGGAGTCCGGCTCTGCTGAATGGCCCGCTGGGGCACATGTGATGAGGGCAGACTGGATCAGTTCTGGAGTCTTCTGCAGCCAGGACCTGGCGTCTCTAGCTCTACCACGAGGGGGAGGCCAGAGAGGGCAGATGGAGAGGGCGGTGACTGGCAAGCCCCGCTCCCCCTTCCCGCCCCCTCCAGGAACACGCTGGGGACACCTTGTGGGCCACAGGAAGCCAGCCCGTGCCCAGGCCCACACTGCTGTTCCCCACTAGGCCCACTGAGCAGTGGGGAACGCGGGTACAGCCTGGCTGGGAGCCAAGGACCGTGTAGAGCCTCTGGCCCGAGTTGAGGGGGTAGAGCTCCCTTCCCCGACTTCTCACCCCACCCCTACCTCCTCCGCCGCTGCTGCCCAAGGGGCCAGGCCGGCCCGGGATTTCCGAGTACACTTCTCTCCAGGGCAACTGGCACCTGCCTCCCGTCTTCTCTTCGGCTTTGCCTGCTGGGGGCAAACACCGGGTCGGGCTTGGACCGAGAGGCGAGGCCGCCCACAATGGCACGCACCTTCTCCAGCCTTCTTGACGGCACAACCTCAAAGTCCTCCCAGGGGGGAAGAGTCTGACTGTTGACACTGTTTTTGTTTATTATCAAATTTCCCAGTGTACATGACGATCATCATCATATGTGCACACACATATACGGACATGCAGCCCAAGTGCCTGACCCCTGACCTTAAGCGTCCAATCGCTGAGCCGTCCATTCAGAAAACATCCATCTCAGAGAAACACACTGCCCTCTGCACGACACGGCAACTGGCAATCCCGCCCGACCCACGAATGCCCGTCTTTCAGAGGGCCCAGGGTGACTTAGGTTTAGGTAACTGGCCACTTGAGTGTCCCTGCTTCTCCCTTCCTGTGCCCTAATTCCCGCTCCGATGCTTTAAATTCCCCAGTGAAGAGTGAACCGGACAAAGCCTGACGCCCCGCCCTTGAGCCGAATAAAGGCAGAGCCCCAGGTCAGCACACTGTTCTCCTTTCCCTCTCTACCTGCGGCCACACTGTGCGCCCCTCAGGCCTACTGTGCATCCTGCAGGGCCCGTGAGTAATAGATCCCGTCCCTCCAAGTTCCCTGATGGTTTTTGCTGACATGCATCCTATGACAGAACCACAGGGGACAGGCCCGTTGGGTAAACATCCGTGGGGCTGGCTGCCTATGAGTCAGGGCTGGGTGGGCGCCTCAGGCTTCCTTGCTGAGAGCAGCACCCCCGGTAGGCTCGGACCAACCCAGCAGTGTGTGTACATAGAGACGTTATCAGTGCGTATACTGTGTATGTATTACATGTATGGAATGTATATGGACCAAGTTCACTGCCAGGCTTCCTGACTAAACACACTCGTTTAACAATCCTGGGCCCTGGGCCCTCCCTCCTCTCTCTGGCGGGGAACTCAAGCATGACAAAGTAGAGAACTTCCTGGTAAGAGTCAGGCAATATGGGGATCTAGGCCCCTCTCAGGAGACCCCAGGCTCACCTGCATGGAGGCCGTAGGGGGCCCCGGGCTCTGCTCTCCGTGGGCCTTCACCCAGGCTGCCGCCTGTAGGGGTGCCGCCGGGGCGTGGGGACAGGGGGCCAGGACCCCTGCAGCTCGGAAGGCGGTCCCTCTCTGGCAACATAACCAAAGCAGGGGTCAGGGCGGAGGCTGTGCCCACGGGGCCTGGCTCCCTGGCCTCTCCTTGTCCCCCCTCAAAGCTCACCCTGTGGAAGCAGCTGCCACAGCTCTTCTCCCTCCGAGCTGCTGAGGCTGGAACTGGAGCTGGAGCCAGGGCTGGGGCTGAGGCCCGGGCTGGAGCCGGAGCCGGAGCCGGAGCCGGGGCCTGCCAAGCAGGCAAAGTGCAAGGGCCTCCCAGGCAAGATCCCCTTCAGGGAGTTCTCCAGGCAATGGAGTGGGGAGGGCTTCGTGGCTGCCCCTGGGCCATGACAACAAAAGAACACTCAGGAGGACCCTCTACCTTAGCGAACAGGCTAAGTCCCCCTCCAGCTCAGCTGACGGCCCCACACGAGCGCGGGTAGACGCTAAACAGCTCCCACTCCTGCCGGCAGGCGGACAGAAGCGAGGCCGAGCCTGGCCGGGCTGCCCCAGAAAGCCAGCGGGGGACCTTCCCGGAGTCTCACGTCCCTGCTTCCAGCCAGGCCTGCACCTACCTGCACCCCACTCAGGACCAGCGGTCCAGAGCAGAGACTCAGTTATGTCCCCAGGAACCTCACCCCCCACCCCAAGCCAGTTCTTTTCTGCTGGGAATATTTAGAAATACCACACTGAGCCAAACAAGTCAGACCCTGCCTGCCCACTCTGGCCGGGCTCGGAGGGAACACTGCTGTAAGTGCAAAGGAGCAGCGGCACCAGAGGAGGGAGACCCGCCCCCTTGGCCCCAGGCAATCTCTGCAATAAAGGAAATGACCAGTCCTCTCCCAGAGAAACCCAATGGCTGCATAAAAACCATTCTCCCGCCTTCCTTTCAGCGACCCAGGTCACAGTCTTCTTTCAGCACACCTCGGATGCTCCAGCCAACAGCTGGAGGGAGGTTGGGGAAGGCCCACCTGCTCTAGCACGCAGCTTGTGGTGTGGAGCATGCGGCCGGGGCAATGGTGGGAGATGGAAGGAACAGAGGAGAGGGACGGGGAAATCTAGTCCCTCGTGGAGGATTTTATCTGGAGGGAAGGGCTGCCACTAAACACAGAGGGAGATGTCAGCTCACCATCTTGGAGCCACCGCCACGGTCCCGGCCTGGTGGCCCCGTGGTCTTTGAGTCCTCGCTGGTAACAGATGGGGACACTGCTAGAGGTCAGCGCCTGTGGGCTGGCCAGCCGGAAGCTCCTGGTGGGTGTTTCCCCCTGACTCTGTCCCAGATGGGCTGGCTCACAGGCCTCGCCCCTCAGTCCTGTTTCAATGAGAAGCCAAAGGGCCTGTCAGCCCCATGGGGCGTTGAGACAAAGAAGTTACTGGACAGAGAATAGTTTCTGCCGCTGTTGGCTTCTCGGGCACACGAGCTCCAGGTGTGGGACACACACCAGGCCTCCAGATGCTCCCGGGAGCCGCCCAAACCTTCCAGGACCTCTTCATCCCCAGACCCAGCCACCTGGACTCCTGAGGGCCCCATAGCTCAGCGAGTGTTCTGGACAGCTGAAGGCAGGCAGGGCCGGCACAGCCAGGATGGAAAGAGCAGGCCTGGACCCAGAGTAGCGCGTGGTGGGGCTGGGCATCCCGCCCTGACTGCGCCCACACTCAGATCCTGGCAGCGCTATTTGGCTTTCTGGCCTCACAGAAGCCCCTGCCAGAGCCATCCCCAGAGCATCTCGTCTCGGGGCTGGAAGTGGGCCTGCCGGCCGCGCAGGGACACAGGGCGGGGGTTGGCAGTGTGTGAGTCGCCTTGCCCTGCTCTCAGACACCGGGGTGGCCATGCTTTACCTTCCTTGTCTGCCGTCCAGTTCTTGGGCTCCGCTCTCTGTGGCCCCCTGTCCCTCGCTGAGGACCAGGATGAGGCTGACTGTGGCCTGGGCACAGGTATCTCTCTGAGACAGTTCTCCAGGCCCTGGAGCGGGGAGCTTCCCACTGGGCTTCCTGCGAAAACCCAACATTTGCAATCCTGGATGGTCAGAGCTCAGTCTCTGTGAACCCCGGGAGCCTGGCTATGCCCTTGTGTGCGGGGCAGCTGGGGCCCTGGGGAGGCGGCACGGAGTGCTGGGCCGGTCGTGCCAGGCACCTGGTCCCAAACACGTGTCAGTCCCGGCTCTGGGCCGGCCTGCTTGGGCTGGCCCTGGAAGAGGCCAAGCTGTCTGAGCCGGAAGATGAGCCACAGGCACAGGCCAGGCTCCCTCACAACACCCTGCTCCACCCTGGCAAGGGAGGCCACCATGCTGCTTCGCCCACAGACAGCCGTGAGGACCGAACGTCATGAGGCCCCCTCCACTACGCGGAGGAAAACGCGTGCCCTCGCCTCCGGACATGACGCAGCAGGTTGAGAAGGCCACACTTGGGAAAAAACCCAAATACATCGCGAATAACACATTTCAGGTGCCAGAGCTGTGCAAACAGCAGGAAGTGGATGGGCCAGAAGTCCAGAAAAGGAAAGGCCCTTATCTACGGGAGCTGCCGTCATGGCCACGCTCTTTCCTGAAGGCGTCTGCAAACACTGGGCCAGGCCAGGCACAAAGAAAGAGAGGGTACCAGAGCTCTGGGCCGCCGTGTGGTGCTGGAACAGCAAAGTTCAACAGCAGCAGCCCCGAATGCGGTTCTCCTGAGTTCCAGAGCCACAGAGGGAGCTGCAGAGCTGGGCCGGGAGCTTCCAAAAGGCAGCACGGCCTCTCCTGCAGTTCAGGTTTCTTAGAAAACAAGGTGCCCCGAGAGAGGCTGCCCAAACAAGCAACGCGCCAAGCCCTGTGACCGACACTGTCCAGTGGTTCAGAGGAACGGGGTGCGGCTAGTGTCCAAGAAACATGCAGAGAAAGTTCAGGAAGGTGCCAAAGGCAAACGGTAAAACAAAAAATGAGGCGGGGGAGCTGTGTAGAGCGGGCTACCACCTGTGTGAGGGAACAAGCAGCTTGGCCACGCACGGGACGCCCCGGAAGGGGAGAACTCACAGCAGTGGTGACCCGGGAGGGTGGGGGGCGGGGAGGCATCATCTCTCCTACACAACCTGTTTTAGCTTTTGAACGAAAACCCTGTGATTACCTATTAAAAACTAAAAGTTGGGGCGCCTGGGTGGCTCAGCTGAGTCCGGCTTCGGCTCAGGTCATGATCTCACAGTTTGTGAGTTCGAGCCCCACGTCAGGATCTGTGCTGACAGCTCGGAGCCTGGAGCCTGCTTTGGATTCTGTGTCTCCCTCTCTCTCTCTGCCCCTCCTCTACTCACACTCTGTCTCTCTCTCTCTCTCAAAACTAAATAAACATTTAAAAAATAAAATAAATAAATAAATATAAAATAAAATCAATAAAAAATAAAAAATAAACGTTAAAAAGAGAAGTTGGCTGCATCTGGGGAGGAAAAAGCCCCCACACCAGCAGCTGACCGTGGCAGGATGCAGGAATCCGGGCTGCCGTGGACACTGGAGCCCCCAGTGGTGATCTGCGGGCCCCAGCTAGCCTGGCCCAGAGTCCTGGGGCAGCTCTAGGCTTTCCACAGACAACACGTGAGGTGAGCAAAGGGGGACCAAGTGCGGACAGGGCAGTGCTTGGACTATTCAAGTGGGTAAAAAGGCCAAGAGGGGACCCCACAGAGTCCTGCAAGGTTCCAAAGAGGTGTGACAGCTCACAGTGGATGCCTCCCCGTGCGGGGACCTAGGACAGACACAGGTCACCACAGAAACTCCTTAAGGTGGTTTTACATGAACCTGAACCTCTGAACTTTTTTTCCTAACTCAGAGGTCAGTTTGATATCATAGGCATTTCTTTGTGGCTGGGACAAGGGAGAATTTGACACTAAAGGAGACCCTTTTCTATTTTTTAAGAGACCTTAGATATCGTCCTGCCCCTTCTGAGCCTAGTCGTTAAAATGGATACTCCCCTCCCCACCCCTCAACCCCCCATCCCCCATTCTCCCCCTCCCACCCTGTAATAAGTCCTGGGTTTGCTCCTGCCTCAACATCCCCAGCTCTGCTCCAGACACTGGGTAGCGCGGCCAGACTTGGTCGGGTCAGACGATGTGGGCAGGGGAAGAGCCCACCCTTTCCCAGGACTGACGGCCGCAGGCCCGGCGGCTCACCTTTTCCAGGCTGACGCCCCTGGCTGCCCCCTGGGCTCTGGAAATCCAGGTCCCCATCGGTGCTGCTGGATGAGGAGAAGCTGGTAGGGGTGCTGTGGGGACCTGAGGGGAGGGCAGGGCTGCCTCTCACATAGCCCTGCAGACTCAGAGCCAGAAGAGGCCCCATAGCCACCTCTGCAGGAAACAGCACAGCTGACATCACGAGAAAGCCACTGGGCATGAGGTCCCCGGGGCCCTGGGTGGGCACCAGGAGACCTACCCCACAGGATCTCCCACAGGGGTTTCCCCGTAGGCTGGGGGCTCACGGCTCTGGTTAAAAAACCCGTGGGAACCCAGCTGTTGGTCTCCTGGGACTAGAAGGTAAGCTAGAGCTCTCAGAGGAGGCAGTGTGCAGGAAGAGTTGAACTGGTTTCCCCCACATTCAGGAAGTGCTTGGGGGCAGGCATCAGTAAGGGAGCTAGAGAAGGGCATGCACCTCATGGCCCAGGATGAGGAGTGGGGGACCTAACGACGTCCTCAGTGTCCCCCTATGCCATGCGCAGGGACAAATGCCACCCTGTGCCCAGGGCCCCGTCTACCTTCACTGTGTGATCTTCGGGGCTGCAGCTCGGGCCTCTGAGACCCGGGATCTCCCGGCTGAGGACTCCGGAACCCAGAGGTGGCCGGCGGCTGGGGAGGTAACGACCCACTCAGGGGAATGCCCTTCAGACAGGCCTCCAGGGCTTCCAGGGGCGAGCTCGAGGCACTGCCGGCTGGGACAGGGGAGACGGCCCTATCACCATCTCGGGCACATTCCCCTGGCCCGGCCCCAGGCTGGCTGCCCCAACCTGCCTTCTGCAGGGGTGACAAGTCCTGCACCAGGCATGGGGGCCTGCCAGGCAGGACACCCTGCGGGGGACTTTGATTTGTTCTCTGTTCCTACACAGGAAGGACACAATCTGTACCCCAGGCCCAGGGATGGGGTGGAGAGACCTGCTAGTACATAGGGGCCAGCTTCCTGGCAGGCAGGGAACCTCTGCAAAACGAAAGTCCTTACAACGGAAGGCTCCTTACAATGGAAGGCTCTGGGGCGGGCGCCCGGATTGAGAAGGATGCGGGTTAAGAGAGGGGAGTCACTGCCAGAGAAGGACGGCGTGGTCCCTCCCTCCTCCCCCGTGGCCTGGACCTGCTCCCTCTTCTGTGGGTGGGCAGAACCTTGTTGGTGGGGCTGAGAATCCCACTGGGGAGGACTTGAGCAGATGCCCCCAGGCCTCACCTTGAGCTACGGGGCCCCAGCTGGGCACCTGGACCCCTCTGGTGTCTCCACTGCTCCCCTGGCTGCTGGTGGCAGAGGGGCTGTGGGTCCACTTGCCGGGCTGACAGGACGCAGGCACTGGGGGGCTCTGGGCCCGGCTGTCCTCTGTCTTCACCACAGGGGGCACGCCGCCAGCTCCTGGACCAGGGCCGGGAGGAGGGGTCTGGGGGGGCCTGGGCCCTGTGGGAAGCCCACACGAGGCCCCTGTAGGGGTGGGACGGGGCTCCCAAGGCCCCGGCCTCTACAGCAGTCTCTGGCTCCAAAGCGGTCACTGTTCACGGACTGACACGCGCTGACTCGCGCTCCCATCCTGCCCCTGGCCCCTCTGGGGCGCCGCCTCCAGGGGGTTCTACTGAGGAAAGCCACATCAGCCTCCTCCTCCGGCGGCACCAAATCAGGTCTTTACTCCAAGGCCGGCAAGCCCGTCTCAATTCGACTTTCCCAATAGTCTGAGAAGCTACTGAGTACCAGTGAGCTACAGCGAGTGGAAATGCTACCCCAGCCCACGAGGACAACGCCCAATTCGAAACTATGCCCCAAGTGTCTACGGGGAGCCAGAGCCGTGTCTTCTGTTCTCAGCCTCCTACCCCTCCCTATGCCCCCTTCCTCCCTTCTGGAGCTTTCAGCCCTACTCTCACAGCCAGGCTGGATGGTGATCACGGACCGATGAAGCGCCTCTGACGTGCCGAGCCGACGTGACAGGGATCGCCCCCAACATGCGGTGACCCCCACCTACATGCAGAGGCCAGGGCCTGAGGGCCTGGCTGTGGAACCCTGCTCGGAGTGGGGAAAGGAAATGGACGGCGTCCTGGGGCCCTCCCTGCCTGGCCAGTGGCCTTTACCTCCAGAACTCCTCCTGTAGGCCCCTGGATCCTCCTGCACGCCCGAGGGGCTGGGACGCCCGTGAGGGGTCTCGGGGATCTCCTTCAGACAGTTCAGCAGACCCTGGAGGGGACAGTCCCCGGAAGCTGCCTCTGACTTCACTACAGAAAAAAGGAACATACTTTCACCCTGGGCCCGGTCACGACGCACAGCCAAAAGCAGCCGACCCAGGTAAGCCGTTAAAAGGGTTCGGGGCCAGGAATCTAGAGATGTGGGTGTTCTCGCGGCTCATTCAGATCTGCACAGGCCGCCGTCAGCTTGGTGCTCGGTGCTCGGTTTAAAAACGCCTGCCTTCACGCCTCCCTGAACCGGCCGGCTGGAGGGAGGGAAGATGCACGGGCACCGCACGGAGGCAGGGCACGCGGCGTCACCGCAGGCAGCAGCGGCAGGAAGCGAGCTGACAGGCTGCGACCTGCACGTGGCTCCCTGGGCCCCGAGCTGAGCTGGCATCTCCGGACCGAGCTTCTCACAAGCAAACACCAGTCCGTCACCGTACCGGGGCCTCACAACAGCCCCCGAAGGGGGGGACGGTTGTCCCCTTTTACAGATGGGGAAGCCGAGGCTCAAGGGCTTCAGGGGCCAGGCACAGTCTTCACAGCCACCAGGCGTCAGACGCCGGGCCGGCGCTCCCGCCCCCACCACTCCGCCCGATCCCCCAAGCCCCTCCAAACACGCACTTAGTGTCAACGCGAAGTGACAGCCACGGCTCCTCCTCAGAGGTCCCGTATTAAGACGGGTGAAAAAACACACACGGATCTAGGGCCGAGTCTGTTTTTGAGTTTCCGCCTACGAGCTGACCAAATGCCGTTCTCCCAAGAAAGCCGCCTGGCTCCAGAACGAGGACACTGAGGATACTGGAGCAGCCACGTTGGGAACGATCCTTTGGGAAGACATTGCTATTCGGAGAAAGAGCTACCGAAAGGCAATTCGGGGGCTTCCGAAACCTTGACCTGAGGAGACAGGTCCCCGGGGGACTCACCTCCCCAGGGCGGGCTCCCAGGCCCCAGCTCTGCTCTGGTTAGCTGAGAGGTGTCCCGGCCGGGGACAGGAGGCAGTGAGCGTGGGGACACCTCAGGGTGCTGGGGCCCAGGCACAAGGATCTCCTTCAGGCAGTTGATAAGGCCTTGCAAGGGGCTGCTCCCAGGAGAGATTCCCACGGCACCTACAAGACCGGCCAAGGTCAGTGCAGCCCTGATGGTGGCCTTCAGAAGGTCTGTGTGAGCAGGGACAACACCTGCTGTGTAGGGTGGTCAGGGGGCTGAGATGAGAAAGCCGCCTGACACGCGTGTGTGAGCCAAACGTGCCTCCATTGCCCTTCCCCGCTCAGCTGCGGGGCAGACCCCACTCTCCGCAAAGCCAGCCTCTCACCTGTCCCCATGGGCCCTCTCTCCTGTTTCCGGTGACCCTTCTTCCTGCTGGGGCTACAGGTGGGAGGGCTGGGCTCCCCACCTGGGGCTTCGGGGCCTTCCTTCTCTGTAGATCTTGGTTTGTCAGCAGTGTCTGTAACAGGAGAGACAGAAAGGTCTTTCTAGCCCTGGCTCCTGGTCCTGAGGAACCGACCCAGATTGGTCCCCACAGAACAGACCTCTCAGCACCTCAAATCCCTGGGGGGCAGCCAAGTACTAGAAACTTGGATTTGCGGCAGGGCCAGCTCCTGTGTGCTTGTCCTAGGAGTCTGTCTCTGTTTCCTTCTGGTGTCATTGTAAGCACCAACACGGCTTTCCCTGAATAACCTGGAACCCCCCAATTCCAGCCTCTGACTTTGGCTCAGTAAGTCGCTCCAGCAGCCTTGACACGCAGGACCCAATCTTGCCCTGCTGCTTTTCAAGTCTGAGCACATGGACCCCCTGCCAGATGACACCTAAAGTCACAGGCTAAATGGGGTCTGTTTTTCAAGGGTGTCAATTTTAGTCCCTCTTCATTTAAAATACTTCAAAAACCAGCTATTCTGACAAATGCAAAATTGGCAAGAATTTTTGAAAATACAATGAGACTCCAGAGGAATTCTAGTGGCTACCCTCACCCTCCTCTGCTCTCAGCAGGGGGAAGGTCTGAGACTCCGATCAGGGGCGCACAGGTGTCCCCTTGCCGATGGGCCTGCATGTTAGACACCGCCCTCAGCTGACTGCACATGAGCACACAGAGCACAAGCGGGGCTGGGACAGAGGCTGCTCAGGGACTGAGCATCACACCTGCTCTTTGGTCTACAGATAGCGAACCTTGTCCCGTTCTCTGGGGAGCCTGCCCCCTTTAACAAGGGAAATTGAGTCCTAGAAGTAACAGAGGGCACAGAGTCCAGTCTCCCTGACTCCAGGGTCAGAGCCCTGCCCCTGCTGGGTCACACTCACTGATGGGGAGGGGACTGCCCTGTCCCCCGGCTCCAGGAAGGCCGCTGGATGATGAGCTGCTGCTAGACATGGTGGCCAGGCTGGGCCAGCCAGTAGACGCGTCTGGAAGGCAGCTGAGCAGGCCTCGGAGAGGGCATGTCTCCACGGTCACAGCTGCTATTGGGGAGGAAGGACAGGACGCTGGAAGCCAGAAATTAAGCCCAGCAATGGGTAAAAAGCCCCTGACACTGTCCCATCCGGGCCCTTCCTTGCCATGTTCCAGTCCCAAGGCAGTATCCTCTGCATTGTCATTCCTGGGCTCTGAAATACAGATTCCCAGCCACGGTCTTGTTCCCATAAGATCCTCCCACCCCATTTTCCGTTTCATTTACCATCCACTGAGCAGGCTCAAAGGCCAGGACTGGTGGGGACAGACTTCGAGAGAAGGTGCAGTCTGAGCTGACAGCACCGGTGAGCAGGGGGAGGGAGCAAGAGTCTGGGGAGGTGGGAAGAGCACGGGCTGGGGGTACCGAGCCCAGTCTGCGTGGCTTCCTCTTCCTCATCTACAGAACAGGGACTGGCCTCAGCTGCCACACAGGGCACGACGCGACAGGGCCATGAGGTGTGGCTGAAGCCACGTAGAAACCACCATGAGAAGAGTCGGGAGCCACCGTCTCACCAACCACCCATGCCTTCTAGGGGGCGGACGTGCTCTCGGGGCTCATGAGCCGGGGACTCCGCCTAGGGTCTGGCAGGAACTGGACAGGCACACAGCTTGCAGCCTGAACTTCATCTTGTGGAATGCAGTGGCCGCTGTCCGACTTACCCTCGGGGCTGGCCCGCTCCCTGTCCAGGCCGGCTCCCCCGCTCTCGCTCTCGGGGTTGACCTCCCCAAACAGGAACTCTGGAATCTCCTTCACCAGCTGCACCAGGGCCGTGAGGTGCAGGCTGTGCGGCGGCGCTCCTCCTGCCAGAAAGGCCGCAGTGAACCCCCACACCCTCTGTCAGCTCCGCACTCACGCTTCTGTGCATGACATCAAACCACGTCTCATGTCACCCTCCTACCATGTGAGTAGCACGTGGAGTGACTTCTGTCCCAGAAGTAAAAGGATCTGCCTGGGCACAGCCAGGACTCGGGGCTGGGGACTCGAGGTACCGTCGCTCAGCACCTGGTACTTCTCGGAGGGGAGCGCCAAGGAGGGCTGCCTCCCCCGCCCCTCCCGGCAGCCAGGCCCTCTGCCCTTCTTGGCACCTGTAACCTCCCGGCCTCACCCAGGCTGGGCCCGTGGGCCGTGTCCACCATGTGAGGTCTGCAGATGTCAGCCCTGTGGCAGCACCCTCGGGAGCTGCAGGCTGGCTCTGCGTGGTTGGTGGTGGGAAGGGGGCTTGAGTAGGTCTCCAAGGGTGACCCTAGGTTTCTTCCTAGCCCTGCGTACAATGGGCAACTGTGTGCCAGGTTCTCAGCCCGGGGGGGCAAAGGGCAAAAAGTCGTAGAGGGCTTTGAGCGTAGAGTGTGGCAAGGGCTGAGGTCATAGTGGTCCCTGAGGAGTAGAGCCAGGGGCTGAGGACCACCCAGTGGAAGGGACAAGAGTGAGTCCCCCTGGGCCCAGGGGGCCAGAACACCCAACGAGGCCTGACCCTCATCTGCCAGGATTACTCACCCAGGGGGCCTCCTCCCTGGGGAGGCTCCTGCCCCTCACCAGCGTAGCTCCTGCCTTCCATGGTTCCAGCAGGCTCCGTAGGAGACAGGAAGGCAGAGAGGGGGAGCAGCTCAGCTGTCCCTGGGAAAGAAAAGAGGGAGGGACAGCCCCCTGGGAATGGAAGCTGGCCTCCACCCAACTACACGCAATCACACAGCTGCTTATGTGAGTGTTCGGTGTGACCACCCAACCCCAAGAACCGCAGGGCCATCGGGTGCTCAGAGACCAGCCTGCTCCGCTCCGGAGCACCCGCCGAATCTCACCCAGAAACAATGGCAAAGAAGATCAGCGAGGCCCCCAGCAAGGCCCGAGGCTCCCGAACACCACTTCCAACTGGGTCCATTTAGTAGGTAAGACTAAGGCCCGCCGGGCCCAGAGCGACTCAGGACATGGTGCTGGCCCGCTGGGCGAGCGGGCTCCTTACCCAGGGACAGCAGCGTCTCGTAGTTCTCCCGCATCACGTCCTGGTACAGCGCCCTCTGCCCCTCCCCCAGCAGCTGCCACTCGTCCTCTGAGAAGCGCACCGCCAGGTCCTGGAAGGCCACGGACACCTGTGGGCACAACCTCAGGGGAGCTGGTGGTTCCCGCCTGGCGACACCAGGGGTACACCAGGAAGTGGGGAGCAAGGAGGGTGTGGCGGGGGGCTGGCACGTGGGGGCAGGTGAAGGGGTGATGGGCATCTGCTCAAGAGACAGTGATGGGGTTTGGACTGTGTGCACAAAGAGGGGGGCTGCAGCCCTGACCCCGGGCCCCTGTGAATGCGGCCCTATTTGGAAACAGGGTCCCTGCTGATGTGACTAAGGTGAGGTCATACGAAGGTAGGGTGGGTCTTTAACCCAGTATGACCGACGTCCTCATAAAAAGGAGACACGGTCACACAGGGAGAAGGCCAGATGACAACGGAGGCAGAGACTGAAGTGACGCAGCTCCAAGCCAAGGAAGGCCTGGAACCACCGGAAGCCGGGAGAGAGGAGGAGGATCCTCCCCTAGAGCCTTCAGAGGGGGGCACGGCCTTGCCCACACCCTGGTTTGAGTCCCGTCGCCTCCAGCACAGTGAGAGAATTCACTTGCTGGGTAAGCTGGTTTGTAATCCTTTGTTACAGGTTCCCAGAGGAGCTGGTACAATCCGTGGCCCTCAGCCTGGGACTCCGAAAAGGTCAACTCCAGGCTGGGAAGTCCAGCCAGCCCTGAATTCACCATGTTAGAGAACCCCCGGAGGCAACAAGCAAGCTTCACCTTGGGTGTGCAAGGACCTGGGATCCTATCGCTACGGCATATAAAAAAGTTGACACATAAAACAGATAGTAAGGACGACAACGAACGAGACACTCCACGCTTTTTAGTGGGGAGGACCCAACAGTCAGGAATCAAGCAAGCAAAATGTTTACATTGCTCCTCCCTGTCCCACCCCAAGGAAGAGGGGGAAGGAGAAAACCTCAAACAGCTCGCAAGTCTAGAGGAGGCAGACCCTCCCACAGAGAGATGGCTGGGTGCCCGTGAATGAAGAAATCCAGCGGCCGACGCACCTGTCCTGTATTCGTAGCCCCTGAACTTCAGACCCCAAATCTTACGGCCACAGTTCTTCTGCAGACCCTCTGGCCCGGCCAGGTAGAACTCTGGTTTCCAGCTGTTTTGCCAGAATCCAGGCCTGTGCTGGGCTGAGCCTGCCCTCACTTTCCTGGTCTCACCTGACCTTCAGGGCCCAGCCAGCCACGGTGATTGCCATGGCCATGACCCATAGCATTTACCACCAAGCCCATGCAGCTCGTGGGCACTACACTCTAGCAGGAGATGATGCCACCCAAGCCCTTCCCGGCCACCGTCCAGGGCTCCCTGCTCCCACCTCCACACTCCCCCACTCTGTCCCCCTCCCTGACCTTTCGCTCTTTGGCCCTCTAGGCTTGGAGCCTGGTACACCGTTATCCGTTGTGCAGAGAAGGGCTCCGAAGAAACCTGGGACTACCCTTGGAGAGCATCCCCTGCTTTGTAAGATAAAAGAAACATTTTGTCCTGACTTCTTTAAAAATAATCATTAAGTGGGCCTTAAGATGGCTGTGAGACCCCAGATGACCAGCATCTGATAGGTATGAATTTTAAATTACAGCAAAAATTCACTTTGTGCAAATTAAGCAAACAGAACGTAAATTGTGGGAAGGGTCCTTCTGGTGTAGAACTAGATGCTCAACTATTTGTAAGAAAAAAATTAGTGAATAAAATGAAAACACTTCCTAATCAAGTAAATAATCTACTGCCTTGTTTCATCATCTCAAGTCAGAGACTTTAAAACCATCACTGCTTGGGGCGCCTGGGTGGCTCAGTCGGTTGGGCGGCCGACTTCGGCTCAGGTCATGATCTCACACTCCGTGAGTTCGAGCCCCGCGTCGGGCTCTGGGCTGATGGCTCAGAGCCTGGAGCCTGTTTCAGATTCTGTGTCTCCCTCTCTCTCTGCCCCTCCCCCGTTCATGCTCTGTCTCTCTCTGTCTCAAAAATAAATAAACGTTAAAAAAAAATTAATAAAACCATCACTGCTACCAACTCTCAGCATTGTCACCCACGGCATCTGCTTCCCACTCTACCCGTCACCCTTTGACAGTGGGCACCACATGGTCACAACCACTGCCCTCCGCTCCTCTGCTGAAGTGGTCGGGACCCCATCCACACACACACACGAGGCTTGAGGCAGCCTCCCCACTGACCACCTACCTGTCTTTGGTCCCAGAGGTTCCCATCCTCCCTCTACAGCCCACTAGGCCAGCCAGGAGTCTCTCTGGAACTAATCTCCACCTCTCTGGCCCACGTATGCTCACTCCTTCCAGGAACACGCTCAGACATCCTCAAAAACATCTTTCAGAGAGCCACCCCCATTTCTTCCTGGCTTTTGGGCATATACAATGTAGTCAATGGTAGGGTCTGTGCATGACAACTAGCAGAGCAGGCCTGAGGCCACCCTGCTTACAGGCTGGGCCTGGCCAGTGTTAGGGAACTTGGATTTGAGGAGGGTGGTTCACTGGGCCCAGACTGTTTGCACAGTGTGGTTCATGCTGATCGTTTACTTTCATTCCGGAACTCTGGGATTTTGGTCCGTGTCAGGTGGAAGTGACTATGTGACCAGCCCCCAGTGAAAACCCTGGGCACCGAGTCTCTAGTGCGCCTTCCTGGTAGACAATATTTCTTTTCTTTTCTTCTTCTTCTTCTTTTTTTTTTTTTTAAAGTAGGCTCCATGCCCAACACGGGGCTTGAACTCACAGCTCTGAGATTAAAAATTGCATGCTCTACCCACTGAGTCCCCAGCCAGGGAGCGCAGGCCGCTCCCTTCCTTCCCAGAGCCCACAGCCCACTGCCTTGCTACACTCTCTCGTCCCTCTGCTCCTCCCGGCTACATCCTCTTCCTTCTCTCCCTCCTAGGCAAGGGGAACCCCAGGGCTGATGGCGCAGGGAGACACCTCGGTCAGAAAGTTCTCATCTGCACAGTAGACCCAGAGTAGACCCAGGGCCTCAGACTTGCCCTAACACGCCTGGTGTCAGAATGGTCACAAACACGGTCTTATTGACTGAACACACGTTTTTGCTTACACACTTTGATGACTACGTTTAAACGTATACAGATTCTGTTGTGATTACGTGCGTGTCCTTTAAAAGTAACACTGAAAAGGGGACGTGTGTCCTTTAAAAGTAATACTGAAAAGGGGCGCCTGGATGGCTCAGTTGGTTGCATGTCCGACTCCTGATTTTGGCTCAGGTCATGATCTTACGGTTCGTGAGATCAAGCCCCACATCAGGCTCTGCACTGACAGCGTGGAGCCTGCTTGGGATTCTCTCTCTCCGCCCCTCCCCTGCTCATGCTCTCTCTCTTTCTCTCTCAAAATAAATAAACAATAAAAACATTTTTAAAAATTTAAAAGTAACACTGAAAAAACTTCTTGTAAAATACTTGCAAAGACTACCATCTAATATGCTAAGGATACAACTACGTAGGGTTCAGGGGAGTTTCCAACATTAAAAAAGAGGATCCCAGACCCAACAAGGTCGGAACCCCCTGTTAATTGCCCCATTCGCTCACTGCTACAGCTGAGGAAAGATGGGGAGGGGGCAGGGAAGGGCCATCAGGTCACAGTTATTTTGCTTTTATGCTAGCCATACAAATTTTTATTAAACTCTCACTCTGGCCAATATACCAGAGCAAAATAAGACATCCTCAGAACTTGGAAGCTGGTCAAACCAAGCCCGATGGGAGAGATTAGCCACCTGGAGAAGGCAGCCGAGCCACGGGGCAGACGTGAGTAGTTTGGGTGCGCTGAACACCATCAGGCTTCATGCCTGCAGGCTTTCACGCCCAACTGTAGGACTGGGACCTCTGAGCTGACACTCGGGTGCCCTTTCTGCTGGGCTTAGTTGTCACTATAACCAATAATATTAGTAAACCTTAAGAAAACAAGAATCAAATGGCTCTAATTTTTAAAAAGTTATTATTACCCAATAAAGTTTGCTGTGACAGATCCTCAGTACAAATAAAGGCTCCTGTGGCCACTGCTAAATGGCAGAAGAGTCCAAATGGCATTGCTCTGGCTGGAGCGGGGAACGTGGGAGTAAGGACTCAGGACAGCCGAAGGACAGTTCTCCTGGGGAGTTAGTTTATCCCAAGAGGTAGGCAGACAAGTTCTCTGTTTAACTAACTGAGTGAAAAATACTCTGTATCCTCAACTTCTCCCATCAGAAGCTTTTTATAACATGATGACTGAAAAAACAAAAGGGCTTTTGGGTTCAAATGATTTACTTCAGTTTGCTTATAATTAGGGCTGATTTCCCTGCCTCATTCCTGATTTACTGAATCAGGAGTCAGCCCAGAAATCTACATTTTCACACATTCCGTTATCCTGACACATTCTCAGCTTAGAATCAGAGGGCAGGGGAGCACTATAGTCCAGTCACAGGCTGGAGTCCTGCCCAGCCTTGCTGGAGATGAAAAGTATACGGGAGAACAGACCTCTGCAAACAGGCTCGGCCCCCCTTCTTCCTAGGAGCCAGCGCTCAAGTGGAGTGCATTTGTGAGCTAAAAATCACAGGTAACTGCTGTAGACCTTTTAGGAGCAGGGATCGTGAAATGCCGATTTCCACCCCAAACAGGATGGCTCTTCAAGTTCCACTTGAATGCCTTCGGTAATGGGTGGCTCACCACATTTCCAGCAGCTGGTCCTATCGCTGGCCCAATCGGGCAGTTCGGAAGTTCTGGACGCACAGACGAGGTGCAGCACAGGAGCTGGGGCTGGACCCCAGGAGCCAGGCTGCCAGAACTCCACTCCCTGCTTTGCTTCATATTAGCTATGGCATCTGGCCAAGCTACTTAACCCACTTGGGCCTCGGTGAACTCATTTATCAAATCGGCCTACAGCCTAGGGATGTTGTGAAGACTAAATGAATTAATACGGGCAGTGCCTGGACCAAATGCTGGGACACAGTTAAGTGTTATGATCAGTACTGCAGCAGCCAAATCTGTCGGCCTGACGTCCAGTTACACAGAATGAACTCGTCCACACACACACTACTCCTGACCTCGAGTGCCTCTTTATCTCCTGGCTAAATACACCCAGCTCTTTTAGACATCTGGAAGGGATGGTTTCCAGGTCTTTCACCATCTCAGCCTCAAGACAAATTCTTCAGGACCAAGTTCCTATAAAATGGAAATAGGAACTGACTGTGGCCAGAGTAGGTGGTTCAGTCGATGGCCTCCCTCTGCCCAGAAAAAGCGGAGGCACAGTGAGGAGCGTGTGTGTAAGGGATGCAAACACATAAGGCACAAATGCTTGCCTCAGGAGACGGAAACACGCTGTTGGCTTGCAGTCTGGACCCGCTGTCCCCTGCGAGCCCTACCTCACCTCCTCTGTGACGCTCAGGCCTCCCTCCCTCAGCCAACAGGAGAAAAGCTTTCTGGATTGACCGAGGATTGTTGTAACTGTGCAGTCTCCTGGTTCACTGCCGCCATGCTGGGCCTCCTAAAACATTCCTTCTGCCCTGCCACTAGCCCAGCATGAAAACCACAGCTTCTGGGCCCATAGGGCCAGTCCACCTTTCCACAGTCCTTCCTGGCCTAGACCCCTTCTCCCAGAGTGCCTCAGGCTTGGGTTCCCAGATCGGACTCTGCACCCTGCTGCTCCCCACTTATGGGCTGTGCTCACACATCCCTAGGTATTTGGGAGACACATCGGACAGGAAGACAGGAGGCCTTTCCCATAACTATCCATCTGACGGTAATCTCCTGCTCCCCAAAGCCACTCTAGCCACCTCCTCTATGAAGCTACAGGGTGTGAGGACACATCCTTCCTGGAACATCAGATCTGAAAAACTGGTGGTCTAAACCTCTCATTTTGTAGAGAAGGAAACTGCAGCATGAGGAGGGCCTAGCACAGGCCCAGGGGACATAATCTGGGCAAGGGTGCCCTTGGGCTGCTTAACTGCACAGCCAGAGCTTCAGGCAAGGCTGCCTCTGCTCCCGCAACTTCCACTTTTCCTGCCTTCTCCCGGGAGCTTGTGGGCCATTAATGACTGGAGGTTCTGGTACAGTGTGGGCTATGCCTGGCCACAGATGGCCCCAGCCACCATCTCAATCCCCACCCACCTCCAAACCATGGAATCTACAATTAGTTGACGTTGGACCAATCTCACGGGCCACCAGAATTACAGAACTGGCTCCGGTCGCTCACCCAGGGGAACGTGCGACAATTCCCCATTAGGTATCATCACGTATTCCCGGCACTTTCCCAGCCCCGCACGCAACTCGCCCCAACTGCCCAGGCTATGACAGATGGGGCTCTTCCTCCAGCTCTCGAATCTACACACCTTACCTGGTGGATAAAACCTGGGGCCTTGTTTCACGCCCCCTCCCCCAAGGGTCCAGGATCCTACCAAGACTAAACGCATCAGATTTACTCATTCCCGAGGCCTTCGTGCCCACAGCTGCCAGGATAACTAGCAATCAAAAGAGGCCACGCCGAGGGAGGGCGATGCGTAACCCAAAGGAACGAGTTTCCAAAGGTGGAGACAGGCTCCACGTACAGGGTACTGGGGGCCGAGGACTGGGGAGGGGTTGTTGGGGTCGTCTGAGGGGCTAGACTTCTCGCCAGGAAATCCTGCCCCGCAGGCCCGCCTGGCCGAACACAGCCAGACCCCAAAGTTGGCGGGTCCCGGGGTCTTCGCCCCGCCCTACCACCGGACCGCACCACGCCGCGCGGAGCTGACCGGCCGAGTTGTCCGTCGGTCCTTCTGTCCTCCTGGGTTCGCCTTACCTGGCGCGCCATTCCGGGACTCGACCTCCGCTCTCAGCTTCCGGCGCGGCCCGCGGCGCCAGCTCCCGGCCCGCCGACCGTGCCGCCACCCTCGGCGACAGCGGCGACCGAGGTCAACGCGGATGGAGGCGGGGCTGGGGGTCTCGGGCAGTGGGCGAGAGGCGACGCTGGGGACGCCCCGGCCGCCCGGCGCCCCCCACTCCCAGAGACGTGGTCCCACTTCCGCCCGTAGACCCCCGGCTTCGGCGGCCCGCTGGGCGCAGGCGCGAACTACCCTTCCCAGAGGGCGCCGCGGCACCCGCAGCGCGACAGAGTCGGGGGCGGCCTCCTTGAAGTCCCCTCCCCACCTGCTCGGCTCACTACCCCGGGAGGCTGCAGGGAGGGACTCCGCGCCGGGATCCGCCTGGTGGCCAGCCTCCGGGTGTGTCCGCACGCGGGAACGCATTCATCCATCATCCATCCGTCATCCACTCTTGACCCAACATTTACTGAGCGCATCCTCCGTGCCAGGTGGGGATGCTCTGTTGAAAAGGGACCCGCCTCTCCCAGAGGTCACATCCCGTAAACCGACCGTTTCCGAGGCCACAGGGAGGTGGGGGGGGGGGGGGGAAGCGGACGCAGGGGTGAAGAGGGGGCTGCAGGCCGGACGGCGCGGGCCGCGCGGTCAGGGGTGAGTCGGAGTGGCAGCCAGACCCCCGACCCCCGCGCATCCTCAGATCTGCCACCCCGCTCCCTCGCTCGCGGTAGCATTGAGCCGGGCCAGTGTGACCAATTGCTGGCCTATTTGGTTGACTTAGGTGACCCCAGAAGTTTCTGGAACGTAGGAGGCCCTCAAATAAATGTGTGATGAGTGAATGAAGCATGGGCCCCACCATTCTGGTCAGGACGTGGTGGGCTGGGGGCAGGGGGAGGATCCCTGCTGAGCACAAGGAGCCTCATTCCGGCCCTGGGGGACCACCCCCTGTTAAAACAGCTCAGAGAAGGTGGGCATGTGGAGCTAAACCGGCTCTGGGAGACAGAGGCAGGGGTCCAGCCAAGCGGAGAGGCCCACAGCCCCGGGGAACTGGCTTCCCCCGCTCCCATCCCCCACAGGCTCTTCCTCTGGAATATTTGGGGAAAGAGAATTTCTGGCCCAGCAGTCCCAGTGCTGGTCCCTGAAGCAGCTCTGGCCTGCCATAGGTCTCCGCTGACCTTGCTGCCGGTCACCTCCAGGAACTCTGGGGTGCAGTGTTGACATCCTTGGCCCGGCCTCTCAAGGAAAGGCCTCCAGGGGAGACCACTCTTAGTCACTGCCCAGTTTCATACCCAGGGCCAAGCCCGGCCTTCGTGCCTAAAGAATTGGCAACACAGACCGGTGAGTGTGTGCGTGTGTAATCCGCTGTGGGAGTGTTTGAAGGTATCACAACGGTTTCACCGCATGGAAAAGGAAAGCTTCAAGTTCAGCATCTGATCTCGGGATCCCTAAAGGTCGTAGCCCCTTGTGGTAAGCCCCTTGCCTGTGCTGTGTGCCCGGTATTCGTGCTGAGGTAGGTTTCCTCCCAGTAGCCAGGGTGTCCCTTCTCCCAGTGCCTCCCCTCGCCCCACCCTCAGTCTCTAAAATCCCTCAACTTAGAAAAAAGTAATTTCTCCACCCAAGACACACCTTTATCATAGCATGTACAGAGTCTTGGCATCCCTTTGACTCAACCGCCCCCTACCCGACCAGGCTGAGACCCCCTTTGTAGACTCTGGGTCAGCAGTCGCTACGATTTGCCAGCCTCCAGTCTGCTCAGTGACCAGTTTGCCGAAGCTCAATCTGCTGAGTGGCCAGCTCTCCCAGTGCTTGAGGAACCTCCTTCCTATCTCTTTTGGTTGTACCTCTGACCTTGTTCCTACATCCAGCCCTGCCTCTGTATCTGCATTGCAAAGTGATTGTGGAGAACTCTCCTGAATTCCACTGGAAGTGTGTGTTGGCAGTTCGGCACAGAGACAGAGGCAGGAGTGTAGCTGGAACACATTTTTTTAAAGATTCTCAATCATTCAGTTTGGTTTTCCGCAAATTGATACTCAGTGGTCTAGTTTCATCAGATTTGGCCTTTGGCTACCTGGCCATTGTGTGAATTGGCTTTTGGTGAATTAGCCAGCTGTACTTCTCCCAAACAAATTGGCCAGCTTCCTCCAAAAGATAAATGGTACTGTCCACTCCTCCACATGAAAATGGCTGCAATTTAAAAATATTTTCTGGTTTTCATTATTTTCTTTTTCAATCCACGAGGTCATTGAATAGTACTTTTTAGTTTCCAAATGTATGGGTCCTTTTCAAAGTTTTCTTTTCCTTATTGAATTTTACCTTGTACTAAGAGAATATAGTATGTGATGTTCTTTTTGTTTAGGATTTTCTGAGACTTGCTTTGTAGTCAGGGATGTAATAAATGTTTGAAACTGTTCTGTGTTTGTTTTGAAAGAGAGTGTATGTTCTAATGTTGGTTGTAGGATCTAGTTGGATCTGTTAAATCAAGCTTACTGATTGTGTTATTTGTGTCCTCCCCGTCTTACCATTTTTTGCTTCTCGATGTATCAGTTACTAAGAATGATGTATTAAAATCTATTTATGTTGTGCATTTGTCAGTTTCTCCCTGTATTTCTGATACTTTTTGCTTTATATTTTTTGATACTGTGTATACAGTATAGAATTGTGTTTTCCTGGGACAGTCCATTTTACTATTATGAGGTAATACTCTTTGCCGTAATAGTACTTTTAACCTATAATTCATTTCATTTGATAATGATATAGCAAAACTAACTTTATTCTGGATAGTATTTGTTTGATATATATTTTCCCATCCTTTTACTTCCAAGTTTTCTGTATATTTATGTTTCAGGTGGTGTCTTATAAGAGCATGTAGCTAGAGTTTGTTGTTGAATCCATAATGACAACCTCTATCTTAACTGGCAAGTAGTCCATTTGCATTTATTGTGATTAGTAATATATTTTGATTCATTTCACCATCTTATTTTGTGCTTTCTATTTATTCTGATTTTTTTCTATGCCTTTCTTTCCATTCTTGTATTGGATTGATCACTTTTTCTTTATTCACCTTTGATGAATTCACCTTGATTCACCTCTTTCTATTAATTTGAAATTTATCTAATTTAGTCTTCTTTTTTTATACTTTTAGGGGTTACTCTAAATTTTTACACACACACCACCTGATCGGATACAGTCTCACATCAATTAGCATTTCCACCCTCCTTTCACACAATGGAAGGACCTTAATATATTAATTCAATCCCATCATTGCCCTTGTCTTCTGTATAATTGTTCTCTTTAGTTCAGTCTTATTTTTAAGCACCCCCCAATTCATTTTTCGTCTTGTTTAATCTGTGCTATTTAGATTTACCAGTGTGCTCACTGGTATCTTTGTTCACTATTATTTCTTTTGCCTCTTTTTCCTTCCTTCTGGGTTCAGTGTTCTTCTTTCTGAATTACAAGTTTTAAAGTTTTTTCAGCAAGGAAATCTTAGAACTAAAAGCCTTCAGTTATATTTCTTCCACACCTGAATGATAGTTGAGCTGAGTAGAGAATTATAACTTATAGTCTTTGATGTGTAAGATTTCATTCCATTGTTTTCAACCATCATTGTTTCCGTTGAAAAGTCTGCTGTCATTCTAATTATTATTCCTTTGTACATGATTTGTCTTTTCTCTTTGGCCACTTTTAAGATCATCCCTTTGTCTATGGTATTATGAAGTTGCACTGCAGTGTGCCTGGGTGTGAATTTATCTTTTTCAGAACTCATTCCTAAATCTGAGGTCTTTGTACAAGTCTGGAAATTTCTCAGCTATCGTATTATTTAATATTGCTCTTCCTCCTTATAATTTATACTTGCAGAATTCATATTTGACATTTGTCTTTATTCTGCACCTCTCTTAACCACTCTTTTTTGTTTTGCATTTTTTTTAGAACTTTGTGCTTCACTCTTGGTAGTTTTTTAAGATTTATATTCTATTTCACTCACAAATCTCTCTTCTATCTAATCCACTATTATACTATTAATTTCAGTTATTGTATTTTTCATTTTATTTATTTATTTTAAATTTTTTAATGTTTATTTATTTATTTATTTTTCAACGTTTATTTATTTTTGGGACAGAGAGAGACAGAGCATGAACGGAGGAGGGGCAGAGAGAGAGGGAGACACAGAATCGGAAACAGGCTCCAGGCTCTGAGCCATCAGCCCAGAGCCTGACGCGGGGCTCGAACTCACGGACCGCGAGATCGTGACCTGGCTGAAGTCGGACGCTTAACCGACTGCGCCACCCAGGCACCCCTAATGTTTATTTATTTTTGAGAGAGAACACAAGCAGGGAGGGGCAGAGAGAGAGAGAGGAGACATCGAATCTGAAGCAGGCTCTGGGCTTTGAGCTGTCAGCACAGAGCTCAATGTGGGGCTTGAACCCACAAACCATGAGATCATGACCTGAGCTGAAGTCGGATGCTTAACAAACTGAGCCACCCAGGCGCCCCTGTACACTGTTCATGGGTTTGAGCCCTGTGTCGGGCTCTGGGCTGACAGCTCAGAGCCTGGAGCCTGCTTCAGATTCTGTGTCTCCGTCTCTCTCTGACTCTTCCCTGCTCGCTTGCTCTCTCTCAAAAATAAATAAACGTTTAAAAAAATAATTTTAACCATACTTACTTCATAGTATCTACATGATAATTCTCTTATCTCACATCCTTTATTTTGTCTGATGGCTTTCACTCATGGTTGGCTGATCCTCATATGTTTTATTATTTTGAGTTGTGAACCCGTTTTAAGCCAGGTTTCATCTGTGGGAATTCTGTGGGGCCTGGTTTGCTCATGTGCCCTTCAGAGTTTGTGTTTGCTTCTTCTGGGTACCCCACAATCAGTGTTAGCCTGGGCACATTTTTTCTGTTAACTTTTAGCTTGGGGAATTTCTTAACCCTGCAGGCAGTGTAAATTCAAAGTTCTAACAAGAATAGCTTTGTAGTGGGGCGCCTGGGTGGCTCAGTCGGTTGAGCGTCCGACTTCAGCTCAGGTCATGATCTCGCGGTCCGTGAGTTCGAGCCCCGCGTCGGGCTCTGGGCTGATGGCTCAGAGCCTGGAGCCTGCTTCCAATTCTGTGTCTCCCTCTCTCTCTGCCCCTCCCCCATTCATGCTCTGTCTCTCTCTGTCTCAAAAATAAATAAACGCTAAAAAAAAATTTTTTTTTAAATAAAAAAAGAATAGCTTTGTAGTTATGAATTTTCAGGGGAATTACCCCCTCTCCCCTGAAAAGACAAGGACCTCTTGTCTACTTGTGCTGGTGTTTTACTAGCCCGCCCTTTTACTAATGGTGCGACTCTGAGATTCTGACTTTACATGGGGGAGGGGATTCCAAGTCTAGACCTAACCTTCTGGATCCACATGGCTGTTAAAACTCAACACCTAGGCCGTCTCACCACAGCCATGGGCATTCTTGGGGTCAGAACTTTAGTTCATCCCCCCACCCATCCCCAAGACACCCTTTATTGTCATGACAACTCAGTTATACTTACGAAAGGATATTTGCTATATTTTATCTTGCATTTCTGGGTGCTTTGAGTTAGGAGGAATTTTAGATGATCTAATCTAGCATATTTCTGGTATCAGAAATCCTTTTATGTTAAAACAGCACTCTCTTCAAAAAAATTCAAAATAAAATAAAATAACCCTCTCCTCTGTTTAGCTTATTCTTGTTATTCACTTGACCGTTTCTTCATGTGGCTGTTCTACTCACCACAGATGGTTCTTGCTCAGCTCTGTCTTCCCTGTGTCCGGCCTCGAGTAGGAATCAAATATGTCTTGAGCGAATGGATGATTCCATGGACGATCAGATGGATATCAGCCACTGCTCTGATGTCAGTCAGCATCGTGAGGATAGAGTAGAGGTCAAAGAGTCCATCGCTGCCTCTTTGGGGAAGACAGATTGGGGACAGTGGTGTGCTAGAGCTGATCTTGCTCCAGAGAGTCACTTGTTACCACACCTTCCCAATTCCATGTTCAGTGATCTTACGTTTGTAGCTTGAAATTGGCCATGGTGAGATTATTTATACTGTGAAACTGGAAAACACTAAAAATCAGCCATGCTCTTCCCCCAAGAGCTGGTTGTTAAATATTTACCAGCATACCACAGACTGGAACAATGAAAACATGTAGACAAAATAATCCTAAGCCTATACGGAAAAAGACCCATGGTAAGTGAAACATGAAGTCAGAGTTGGAGGAATCTATCACTCTGGGGCTGTGGTGCTTGGTGACAAAACTTTAAGTTATCCCTGACTTTTTTTTTTCCTCCAGATTTGGAAAGTCTTAGTATCCTGAGGCTCCCTATTAGGGAAAGGAGCTGAATCTTTAATAGCAGCTTCAATGAACAAAAGTGAGGGCTGGCAGGGGGCACCTGGATTTGAACCAGGGACCTCTTGATCTGCAGTCAAATGCTCTACCCCTGAGCTATACCCCCTGATGTAGGCTGGGGCCTGAGTAATACCTTTTACCTGTGTAGCCACACCCAACATCCCTATAAATTTTCACTACAAACGTTCATTGGCTGGGCCTTCTGGAAGCTGCCAAGCCTTCCTCACTACAATTTTATCTCTCTGATGCAAAACAAGCAACAGTTTCCCCTCCCTATAGCTACCTCCCTGCTTTTTCTGGAAAAGCACTGACACCGACATTTATAGCTGGAAGGGGCCCCAGAGTCACTAGTCTCTATGCCATTCACAGTGGGCATCTGATTACAGAGATTCAAGATTACTAGTCTTCCTACCACAGAAAGCCCTTTATTAATAGGATCAGAACCTGGATCCACTCTTCCTGACTTTGGGTTTAGAACCCTGGGTTCCATAGGCTATAGCATGCCCTTGGATTTTGTTCTAAGGAGGGCGGTAAGCTACTGAGCAGAGCAGGAAATGTGGTCTCACTCATGTTTGAAACAATCATCTGGGTGGAAATAGGAGGAGGGGAAGAACAGAAGGGGGAGACCTGTGAGGAGAGTATCAGGACCGGCCAGGTGGGAGCTGGACCCTGGGCCTTGACTGCAGGTCCCGGTGGGGGGCCAAGAGAACCGCTCAGGTGCAGACACATCTGACAGTGGAGCCCACAGGTCTCACTGCCGGCTTTGGAGGCAAAAGAAAGAGGCGACCCAACAGTGGCTGGCAGGTGTTTGGCCCTAGTTGCTGGGGGAAATCCTTGCACTTAGGTGGGCACCACGGATGGAGCAGGGAGCTGGTTAGGAGTGAGAATTCATCATTCGCTTCCCTCTGTGTTTGGTGTGAGAAGCCTGCTAGTTCTCTGCATGAGGGTATCAGGTGTGAGATGCTGGCTCTGGGAGGAGGCTGCAGGCTGGAGGGTCACCCACGGACTTTTCATGTCCCTGTTTCTCCCCAGGGCTCATCTCCTTTCTCTGTCCTCTGTGGATGGTGGGGTTCTGCTCTAATACACACGCTCAGGTCTTGCCCAACTGACAAGCCCTTCCTTTGCCCTCGTGCTTAAATATTAGTTTACCTGGGTTCAGAATTCTAGGTTGGAGGTTGTTTTTCTTCATCTGTAAAAAATATTTATTTTATAATAGCATAAAATATCAATAAAGACAACTTTATTCAAGTATTCATCTCACCAAGGAGAAAAAAAGTTTTAATTTCAAAATGCCATGATTCAAGTGTCTACACAGCTAAAAGGTTATGCATATCAGTGCTTACTACTTTGGATTATAATTCTCAACTACAACTTTTTTTTGTTTTTAATAGCACACACAATAAAGGAAGGAACTCCATGATTTAGAAAATATACATTTCAAACAATCCTTGATAATTATGACCATCCCGGGCTTAATCTGAAAATATTTATGTTTTTTAAATCCATAGACATTTAACAATGCAAACAGTACCTTTGGGGCTGTGGTGATTTGAGATACAGAGTTTTTTACCTTGGGGAGAGATGGGGGGGGGGAGGTCTACTAAAATACAGATCTGCCCGTTAGATCTATTTAATTTTACTTTCTTTTACTTACGTATACATTTCCACTTGAATATACAGCTTTTTAAAATAAGAATGTTTTCCTGATTATAATAAGGCAATAAAGGCGGTATTAGAACCAAGGGACAAGATGGTTGAGTAATAACTGCTTTCGCACAGTAGAGGAAAATCAAATAAGAACCGAGCTCTGTGGGAAATGAAGGGGAAGCTTCATCACTCAGGGCATCTCTCTGAACGATGAGGTTCTGCAGGCCCCCTGAGTGAAAGACAGTCGCAGTGTCCTGGAAGGTACCTGGGTATTGCAACAGGTTAAAAGATGTCAGTTAGAAGCCGACATTGTGTGTGGGGGTATAGCTCAGGGGTAGAGCATTTGACTGCAGATCAAGAGGTCCCCGGTTCAAATCCGGGTGCCCCCTGGAGATTTTCTTTCCGCGTCATCCTGGGTCCCGGCAGTGGTTTCACCCTACCTATTAATTAGGCGACCTTTTTAATATTAATTAGGCGACCTTTTTAATTGGGCTGATTTCCTGTGGACGGCTCAGCAGACCGGAAGTGGAAGCAGGAGGAAAGGCCGGAAAGGCCATCTCCTGCTTCGGGAAGTGGTTTGCTGCGGGAAAATTGCGTTGCCCGCCCAGAAACAGACCTTTTTGCCACGACCCTCTGGCCCACGTGTATGTCTGGTGATCTCAGGCACTGTTTCTCCTTCCGAGTGAGTAAGCAGGCAGGAGGCCGGGGGCGCACACAGAAGCCGCAGCCGCGAGACATCACAGGCCTCGGAGCCGGGACTCTGATGCGGGAGGCCTGGGCAGGGCCCATCGGGAAAACCTGGCACCCTTCTGCCCTTCCCCCTATCTCCTCCAACCCCACCCGCTCTAGATGATCTGACGGACGCGTGTGGGGCAAGACTACGCTGGATGATTTTTAAAGGGCCTTTCGCCTAAATGTGTATGATTCTCAAAGCCGGTGCCCTGGGCAGGGGCCTGAGAAGCTGCCAGGTGCAGAGGGAGGCCTGGCAGGAAAGGGGCCCCTCCACCATGCAGCAGACCCCCCCCCCCCCAGGCTTGAGGCGAGCCCATGGAAGACGTGGGCGACTTGCTATGCTAAGCGCTCTGGATACCGATTGCGGGGCAGGGGCAAGGCGCCCTGGCTCCTCGGTGGGTCCTTTGAACACAGATCACGTGGTCTCTGATTCAGTCCAGGGAGTCCCCACCTGCTGTCATTAAAAATATGTATGTTGCAGACCTTATTTCTTAGAGCAGTTTCCGGTTTACAGAAAAACTGGGCAGAAAGTACAGAGAGTTCTCCTATACCCCCTCACCTTACCCCCCCACCCCAGTTTCCGCGTCATTCACACCTTGCCCTAGTGTGGTACATTTGTTAAAATTGGTGAATGCATATTGATACGTTATTAATACCCTGTAATTTACAGTAAGACTCCTACAGTTTTATGAGTTTTGACCAACGCAGAATGCCATGTATCCACAATTACTAGCATCATGAAAGATAGTTCCACTGTTCTAAAAAATCCCCCCTGCTATACCTATTCATCCCTCCCCTCCCGGCAATCCCTGGCAACCACCTATGTTTTTACTGTCCATAGTTTTGCCTCTCCCAGAGTGTCATACAGTTGGAAGCATACTGTATATCGCCTTTTCAGGTCAGCGTCTTTCACTTAGCTGTAGTCACTTAAGGTCCTTCCATGTCTTTTTGTGGCTTGACAGCTCATTTCTTTTTTAATCACTGAATAATATTCCATGGTATGGGCTTGCTGTCTTTTCCATTTAGACTTGGTGTTGGCATTCCCCATAACTGCATCTTCCAGCAAGAAGAGGAGAGAGAAATTAAGAGTACACATACCTTGATGAGCACCAAGTATTGCACAGAATTGTTGAATCACTACACAGGACACCCGAAACTAACATGACACTGTATGTTAACTACACTAGAATTTAAAAAAAAAAAAAAGGGGGGGGGGGAGAGAAGAGCAGCACGTCAGGCCTTTGCTAGAAAGCTTCCCCCAGTCTCTGGTAGCACTACACAATTTTCTCCATTCCTCATCCTGCCACTGATTCAGTCTCACTGATGATACTCGTGGTATGTATTTGTAACTATCTTACACCCTCAACGTTTGAAATTCCTTTCCATCTGGGGGGATCCAGAGCTGTGCATGGCTGGTGGAAACCAGGATGTAACTATACTACGAAAGGCAAAAGTACCAGACTTTGCCCTCCCACAAACCCCAGCAGGGCTTAGCCGATCCCATGCACGTGATGGAGACTTGGAACATGGAATGAGGTACACACAAGCAGGAAGAGTCTGGAATTTACTCCAGGGGGGCCACTGCTCTGGCATTGGCAGTGGGGCTGATGGCTGCAGCTGGTGCACAGTGGGGGCATTATCAGCCCCCTAACCAGGATGCTGTTTGGAGGTAAATGATCCTGACCCCCCCCCCCCCCCCGGCTGTCCTTTAATTCTGCCCATTTTCTGAGCGTAGATCTCTAGGTTTCCTTTAGTGGTCTGAGATTTTTGTCATTGTGCCAGTAATTTCCTTGTTTGTTTCATTTAGCCATTATCAGTTTCTGTTTTTGAGACAGAATGCTGGCAGTGCGAAAATTGATACCAGAGTTCAGTGCAGGAGGTGAAGGGGACATGACATCGGTCATCTGGTCTTGTTGGGGCTACAAGCAGTGAACATCTGGCTAGTTATTCACAAATTGGGACCCGGCAGTCATTGACACACACTGACAAAGCAGGCAAGTTGAATATTGCCAGTGTCACGTGGAAGGAAGTGCATGATGAGAGCCAGGCCTTGATGTGCTAAGAACACCAGGGGACACCATACAGTAAAGTGGCTAATTCTAGGGGCGCCTGGGGGGGCTCAGTCGGTTGAGCATCCGACTTTGGCTCAGGTCATGATCTCGCGGTCCGTGAGTTCGAGCCCCGCGTCGGGCTCTGTGCTGACAGCTCGGAGCCTGGAGCCTGCTGCGGATTCTGTGTCTCCCTCTCTCTCTGCCCCTCCCCCGCTCATGCTCTGTCTCGCACTCTCTCTCTCTGTCAAAAATAAATAAAACAGTAAGAAAATATATATTAAAGTGGCTAATTCTATGGCATTGGGACTCACAGAAATAAAACGCAGGTCAAATGTGTAAACCCTCTACCCAGCGCCAAGCACAGAGAGTCTGATCTCTTACCCCTAAATAACTGAAAAAGCCTCCAGCCAAAAGTAGGATTTGATCCTGTGGGTTACTGACTTATAATGTCAGTTAAATTAACAGTATCTTTGTCACATGCGTGAAAGGACACGAATTGGAAAAGAGTGGGACCTTCACATCCATCCTGGGCTTATTCAATGGCCTCAGAAACAAAGGCCAGAACTTTGGGCAGGGAGGCTAGGAACCAGCTCTGCCTAGTGGATTTCGCCTCACCGGGGAACGTGGCCACCCCAGGGAAGGGTGCCCAGCTTTCCAATCACCTCCCTTAATAAAAGGATGGTGTTTTATAAGGTGGTCAAACAGCCAGCAACATGATAGCAGGTTGATTATGTTAGAAACATCCTGGATGGGGCGTTGCTTTGTTCTCACTGGAATACTTATTTCGAATTTACATTCTATTTTTGAAGTGAAACATGTTACCCGCGTAACGCAGTAATGATCCAAGTAAGCTGCACAGGAATGAGACAAAAATCTCCCCTCTTTTACCGCATTTTCCATTGCGTAGCTCAGTATCTTCTGTGGTCTCTGAAAAGTGAATCTCACTGGTCTCTGATGCCATGTAATAGAACATAGGTTACTGTGCTGGTGCCTTTTAGGAAGGACTGGTGTGTGTCCTCCCTATGTGAGTGAGGGTCGACCGTGGGGAGGGAGTGGGGGTGGGGGCGTGGGTACATGCAGGGCCTGGAAGAAAGAGCCATCTCTGACCATAAACCAGGGATCCTTGCGCCAGGGCTGTGGGTCTCCAAATAGCAGCCTTTATGCCTCTCGCTAGCTTCCTCTGTTGTGCTGCCAGAAGGATTCAGGGGCTCCTGCCTCTCTAGTGCCCAACCAAGCCGCTGGGAGACTGCCTCAGGAGGGCATTGGGCTGGGGAGACGGGGGAAGATGTGGAGGAAAACGGGCAAGAGAGCAAGCAAGGGTGAGGCTGGGGAGGATGGGGCAGAGCAGGTGTAGCTGAGGGAGGAGGGAAGAAAGGAAGGATGGGGGGGGCTGGGGTCCACAGAAACCTGGTGCCTCCTGCAGTTCAGGTGTGGCTGTAGTGGAAAAGTGCTAGGAGACAAGCGAAGGGTCTCTGGGGAATCGGAAAGGCGATGTTATGGCTGCATAGCCGTCTTTAGTGTGTTGCCGTGCACCTGCCGGTTTCACAGGCCGACCAGGAATGAACAGAACTTACAGTGCCCTATGGAATGTTTGGTGCGGTGTCACAGGTGAAATAATGTAAAGAGGACCTCATCCCATGCAAGGGGGTATAGCTCAGGGGTAGAGCATTTGACTGCAGATCAAGAGGTCCCCGGTTCAAATCCGGGTGCCCCCTGCTGGAGCTTTGCTTTATTGCCTCTCCTAGAGGAGTGGCTTCCCAGCTACCACATTCTATACAATGTCATCAGTTGCTCTCCCCACCTCTTTTCCCCAGGCCCTGGTGTTTTTTCAGGTGTCCTTTCTCCCTTGACATACTGAAGTATGGTAGGTTCCTGGTATCAAACTTCTGAGGGGCAGAGGCCAGCCAGGTGGCCGGCGCCGGCAGGTGCACACACGGAGTTGGGAGGGCCCAGGGTGATGGTCACCGGCCCAGCTGGGGCTATCGGGTCCACCGCGGGACTTCATTCCCCGGGTGCGTGCCTGGGTCCTCACACTCCCACACCACTGACCATCCCTGCAGCAGAGACCAAGGGGAAGGAAAAGCAAAAAAACGAAAAACGAAACAAAACAAAACAAAACAACACGTAGCAGGAAAGAGGGAGACAAGCCCCTTTTCTCCTGCAACATCCCTCTGGCGCCCTCTACTGACAGCTCTTAGCATTGTGCTCGCTTAAGGAGAAAGGCGTAGGGAAGCCAGTCCGTTATTGCAGGGCAGGTGTGGAAGCATGAATTTGGACCCAGGAGTCAAAAAATTGATAACTGGCACATCGTGTGAGTGCCAACAGGATGTTAGCAGGTGTATGCAGGCGGGGGCTTGAGATCATCCTGCAAATTTGAGTGTGCCCTCTGGCATTTCTGCCATTACTGTGAGATGTGTTTATCCTGTGAGCTGCTGCCCCTTCAGCCTGGGCCCCAGAAAGAACACACGTGGTCCAACCTTAAGCGCAACTCACCTAGAAAGGCCAACGCCCTCTGGACCCACAGCTTGAAGCGGGCTTACCCAGCCAAGCCCAGCCTCTATCAATTGATTCTCATTCAATAGTCTGACCCATGAGCATGAGAATAAATGCTTATTGTCGTGTGTCAATGCTTTGGGGCGTTTTTGCAACACTCTTATGAAGACGACTGGAAAATACTAACATTGACATTCAGAAGGGGCCTCCTGCTATAACAAAAGCCTAAAGTACATGACATGTCTTCATGATGAAGCATGGGGAATCAGTGGGAAGTTAGTGGGGTAACTATTATTGAGAGCAGGGAAAACGGGCTCATGATAACCTGGAAGGCAGAAAATGTATTTGAACTTGTAGTGTTAGGGGTAGGATATTACGAAGAAAAATACTGAATGCATGAGCTGTTTTGTTACAGGCTGTTTTTGATAAGGTACTGCAAAAAAAAGATTTGAGTTCAGAAGACAACTTACTGGTTTGCAGTCAGAATTTAGAGGCAATCTAGATAGCTCAGAATTGCGTAGTGAGAAAAATAAAACCATCCCATCCAAAACAAAGGCGAGGCTGTTATTACATCACTTTAGCCAAAAGGCCAAATCCAGAGCCTTCCAGTAAGACATAGCCCCAAACCAAATCAAGCTTAATGTGCTCATAGCTTAGATGTACTTCATTAAGAGCACTGAAGAATTAAGCCGATACTAAGTATATCCTCTCAGCTGGACAAAAGTATTCCTAGAAAGACTAAGGATGTGCCCAAGTACTTATAATTAAGCTGGAGGGAGAACATACATCAAAGAGAATTGTGATCATGGCTTTCGGCATGTGGAGTCAAATACATAGAAAACCCACACATTTCTTGAGAGAGCTGTATTGGCGAAAACATTACTAGCCTGGACAAAAAAGTTACCAAGACTGGAGAATAAAAGGGCCTGGGCTTCCAGCATTCCATAGGGGGAAGCAAACTGAGAAGAATGCCTAGCCACAACAAAGGACATGTTTTCCAATGATGTCTCCAGAAATTTCAGAGAAGGAGGAAGGAAAAAGGGAAGACGTCTTAGAGGGTGGGCCCATGAGTCATGCAGAACAGTGGGCAGGGAGCTCTTCCTAGGCAGCAGAACCAGAGCCAACTCAAGGAATATTCCCTACTGCTGGAATGCATATGTTGTGTGCCACTGGGGTTTGGGGTGGTTTGTTATACAATATTATTGTAAAAAGGCTGGCAAATACTGAATTTGGTATCTAGAAGGTATCTAGTTTGTTATACAATATTATTGTAAAAAGGCTGGCAAATACTGAATTTGGTATCTAGAAGGAGGCTCTGTCTGCAACAAAAGACAAAAGGGGGGCATGGCCACTTATGCCTAGCATTTCAATGTCTATGACCGTGTGTGTTTCCCGTTGTGATCAATCATTGCACGTAAACATTTACTGCCGTAAGTCTGTTCCTGCACCATCGCTGGACTTTGGGTGTATGAGTGGTAGATAATTTGTTTCTTAAGCTTATAGGTCTCTGGATCGAGAGAAGCCTCATCTGGATCTAACGTATATCATAAGATCCTGGACTTCGTCTGACTGAATGAGGCTCTGGGGGCTTTGGGATGAGGCTGAGTACCTTATGCACGTGGGAGAGATTTAAGTAATTATGACCAAGAGGGCAGACGATGGTAGGTTAAAATGTTGGCCCCAGTTCTGCACTTGTTCTATGTATGCCCTTTGCCACAAGACTTTTCACATCCTCCCATTAGAAGTGGAACAGGTTTGGGGTGGCTCCGTCGGTTAAGCATCGACTCCTGATTTTGGCTCGGGTCATGGTCTCACAGTCGTGAGATCGAGCCCTCCATTAGTCTGAGCATGGGGCTTGCTTGAGATTCTCTCCCTCCCTGTCCCTCTCCCTCTACCCCTCTCCTGCTTGCAAGTACATTCTCTCTCAAAAAAAAAAAAAAAAAAAAAAGATAGATTTCCCTGCCCTTGATTTAAGGGTAGGTCCTAAGACTTGCTTTCACTGATGGGATATTAGCATGTGTGATACTAACAGAGGCTTGAAATCTGCTTACGTGCTTGGGCTTGACCTTTTTGCATTTCTGCCACTGCCATGAGAAAATTTTCCCTGCTAGCTGTGACTCTTCCAACCTGGACCCAGGAAGAAACAGACTTGGAGCAGACCTGTGCCCAACTCACATAAAGAAACGAAGCACAGGAAAAAAAAAAAAAAAAGAAAAAAGAAAGAAAGAAACCAAACACAGATGGACCTCCAGCTTGAAGCAGGGCCACCAGGTCAAGCTCAGACTAGATCTACTGGTTGTCATCCATGTTGCTGACCCCACGAACATGAAAAGAAACGCTTATTGTTGCATGCATCTGAATTTGGGGATGGTTTGTTATGAAGCGTTATTATGGACATAACAGGCCTGATTCCTACACTTCCTCTCCCTTCTCCCCACCCCCCAGGTACTGAGCAAGGGGTGAGGAGGAGATTGCAGTTTATGGGAGGAATTCAGATTGTGGCTTCAAAATGGAAAAGTGCTATTTGACCAGCCAGAAGCCCTGGGCGGTGGGGGGGGGGGGGGGGAAGGAAGGGTGAACTCCTGGCCAGAGGGAGGTCTCCAGTCAGTTTCTAGTGGGCTTGCCAGTTTCATTGACTGACCAAGAGTGAATAGAATGTACAGTACGCTGTGGAATGCTTGGGCGTGGTGTCACAGGTTAACTATGCTAATGAGGAGCAGGACCACAGTAAGGGGGTATAGCTCAGGGGCAGAGCATTTGACTGCAGATCAAGAGGTCCCCGGTTCAAATCCGGGTGCCCCCTGGAGGTGGCTTACCTTATTGACAAATAAGTGACCTAAGTTAGGGTCCTGCTTATTGGAAAGTCCTCTCCATTGCCACCTTCCTTTTCTCAGGTGACTTCTGGGATGCGGCACATGTCATGGAGCTGTTATGAATGACGTATGTGTGACAGAAGGTCCTAAGTTCCTCTTCAAACTTTACCTTATGATCACAGGTTACCCAGCCTGCCTGCACGCACTTAGGGACCTTAGTTAAAAAGAAAAAAAAAAAACAGATGAGCCCTAGGAATTATGATTTAGTCGGACAGAGGAGGTACCTGGGAACTTTTGCTTTGGGGAGGCACACATCCCACCACCCCTCCGCTAACTTCAATTGTAACATCCAGTGGTTCTAAGTATTTTGGAACATATAACACTATGTAATGTTAAACAACGTTCCGGTGGTGAACATCAATGGGCTGTAGGCACGGAGAGCGGCCAGGTGTGCAGAGGGGAGAGAATGCAGGAAAGGCAGGGAAGGTGTGGGCATGCTAGGGTGGTGACAGATCGTAGTGGCACCATACTGCTAGGTGTGGTGACTGCCCATAACTGATAACTCTGCTTTAATTTCTTGTTAATGTTTATTTATTTTTAAGGGGGGGGGCAGTGCGAGCAGGGGAGGGGCAGGGAGAGAGAGGGAGACACACACACACACAGAGCAAGCTGGGGAGGGGAAGAGAGAGAGGCAGACACAGAATCCAAAGCAGGCTCCGGGCTCTGAGCCGTCAGCACAGACGCGGGGCTCGAACTCACGAACCGTGAGGTCATGACCTGAGCCGAAGTCGGCTACTTGACCGACTGAGCCTCCCAGGTGCCCCTCGACTCTGCTTTAAAGTTCAGAATCGAAACGCACTTATTAGGCGAGACTGGTTGTTTCTGAATGAAGCGTTTGATTGACAATCTAGAGGTCCCTGGTTCCAATTCAGGTGTGTTGCTTTTCTTTTTCCCTCCCAACTTTAGAACCTTCTTTCCATCTTTTGAGGATGTCCAATTATGGGAGCCCTGGTGGAAGAAATGTCTCCTCTTGCAGCTGCAGAGGCCAAAAATAAAGGCGATTTTCTCCCTTTCTCCCTCTCTCCCAGCACCGCTGGCCAAACAGGTGCTCCTGACTCACACTACACTCGGAATGAGTGACACAAATCCCAGGGTTGGCAGTGCCCGAGGGCCTGGCTGGCTGAGTCCCCTTGGGTCGCCCCTGCCTCGCGTGAACCTGCGCCTCCAGCCTTCCCTTCAGCGCTGCAGGCTCCCTGCCACACAGACAGTGGTCATCTCATCTTTCGCCACAGGCAGAACCAGTTTCTGTTTCTGGAACCACGTGCCTAGGCCGATACAACATTTGGGGTCTTTTGCCGCTGGCAAAAGACCTTCACGAAAGTGGGGTGGCTATAGAATTGCTTTTCTGTCCTACTTGGCGTTGAAGGAGGTGGAAGGCCAGTTGATTCGTCAGGGCTGAAAATCCAAGCGCCCACGGGCTGTCAGTGGGAAGTTAGGCTGATGAACTGATCACATGGATTCAATTGGCCAATGGGTTGCAGGAAGCTTATTCATCGGGCAGGCATCTGATGGCTGTTTATGGCTGGCGTGCATTCCGATTGGTCAGTGTCTATGCTGTGAGCCGTGGTTAAGGGTTCTGAGTACCACTCCTTCTTGGAATAGAGATCCCGCTGAAGGACAGAACCTTTAGGGACCACGTGTTGGGATAGAACAGTAGAAAGGGCCAAGCCAAGGCTGACGGTCTCGGGAAGCTCAAAGTCGTACAGTGGAAAGCTCAGATGTGTGTGTTCTCTTCTCCGGACACAGATGGAGACGGCGGACTTCCCAATAACCCCAGCCCAACACTCAGCTCGTCTGCTCAATGACTGACGTGCTGAAAACCAAAGGCAAGATCGTCAAATTTCTCTCCTATTGGGTTCATAGTTTCACCCGCCTCTTGCATGAATCGTTTCACAGGATGTCAGGGCCCCTCCTCCAATTCAAAAAGCAACTGGTGGAGAACCGGGGTGGCTCAGTCGGTTAAGCGCCCGACTTCGGCTCAGGTCATGATCTCGGGGATCTTGGGTCCGAGCCCTGCACGGAGTCTGCTTCAGATCCTCTGTCTCCCTCTCTCCCTGCCCCTCCCCCCCTCAAAAATAAATAAACATTTAAAAAAAGCAAGTTGCTACATCTTGCTTTCATTTTAGCCTTTATTGGGACTGTTCCTATTACCCAGGTAATGGTGCGAGGAATGACAAAATACTTAGACACAAAGGGTCTCCCTGAATAGTCAGGTAGAACATGGGGGATGGTTACTAGTTGCCAAGTTCTGCCTACATGTACATATGGTTCTATATTGTGTTTGTATTTTATAATCCCCAAAGCTTTTCTCTAATATTTAACTCGTGTGCACACGTACGCATGTGTGTGCGCGCGCACACACACACACACACACACACACACACACACACACTGTGACATCTCCCATTTGAGTGTATGTGATGGCCTTTCTGCTTTTTATCCAATAATGAGTAGAGCTTTGCAATAAGGGAAACAGCCTTGTTACTTAATTCAAAGGGATATTTAGCAGACGCCTCAGCAAAAGATAAAGAACAGGAAAACACTCAACTCCTAAGACTGCTGCTGTAATCTCTGAGGCTGATGTGGTCATGCCTTTCCCAAGCCTGATTGTCTGCTACCTAGCAATCCTGTGATGTATTTCCAATAGTTCTTTTATATTTTTTTTAAGTTTCTTTATTCATTTTGAGAGAAAGAGCATGTGAGCTGGGGAGGGGCAGAGAAAGAAGGAGAGAGAGAGAATCCCAAGCAGGCTCTGCATTGTCAGCACAGAGCCCGACGCAGGGCTGAGACGCACAATATCAACTGATACACCTGTCTTCGCTGTCTTTTTCCTTTCTAGCAATTGGAATGCACCATGATGACATCTTTGGACTGACCCAGTGGATGAGGAACAGAAGCTTTGTAAGAAAAATCCATCTGGGTGTGCAGAAATGCAAAAACTCTTCCAAAAAATAAGACCATTGGAGCCACCAAAATGAGGTCAGAGATCTGAATCTGGATGTCCCTGTGCTATGAGACCACTAGCCTGGATACTGGGTTCTTGGCACAACATCATCAGGAAGGGAGCAGGTGGGATCGGGGCAGTTGGGACCTGTCTCCACCGACCCATTTCGAATCTTTTTGGAATCAGTCTCTTTTCAGACAGAAGCATCTCCTGTTTAAGTGACACAGACCATTGGAATTGTTGCACTTTTTTTAAGGTTTTATTTTATTTTGAGAGAGAGTGTGAGTGGGGCAGGGGCAGAGAGGAAGGGGGAGAGAGAGGATCCCAAGTAGGCTCCGCACTGTCTGTGCAGTGTCGATGTGGGGCTTGAACTTAACTGTGAGATCATGACCTGAGCCAAAATCAGGAGTCGGATGATTAACAGGCCGAGACACCCAGGCGCCCCAAGTTGTTGCTTTTTATTAAAGCAAAACTAACTTGTGTGGAGAAAAGCAAATAGGTCATTTCAGAGATGTTTATAATTTGCAAATCGTTTTCTTACAAAGATGAAGCTATTCTATGATGTTTTTAACATCAAAAGGAATAGATGACTTTTTCACACCAATAAAAAAAAGCTTTTAGGACACCTTTCTTAGTGGATACAGAGTATTCTTCTGTATGGCGGCTGCTACCACTCTTGACTTAGCCAACACTCCTTTGTTGGTCCCCCACACGGTTTCTAACCTCCCCTCGTACAGACAGATCTGCAAAGCGTCCTGTTCAAGATGCATGTCTGCTTTTCATCTAGTTTGGCTCCCATATGCTATGCCAATTTGGATGATTGTCCCTTCTCTGCATCCTGGGGATCTCTGTGGCCTTTGGGCCTCGTAGTGGTAACTTCCAGGGGAGAGGTCCAAGGAGGAAGGGACTGCTGGTCCCAGTCTAGGAGATAGTAAAGGCCTGAGTTTGGTGCCCAAACAGCGAGTCCTTGTACCTGGTCCCAAGTCATCCGGCTGTGTTGGGCTATGGTTTGGGGCCAGCATGGCACCGTGACCTCTCCAGTAAGGCCATCTCCCTTTAAAGCCAAGGAGTAAGGAACGAAAAGAGTGGGGGGAGCAGAGAAAGCGATGTAGGACAGCTCAGAGGAGCCCATGCTGCAGGGGGTCAGAGTGGGACTGGGGGCAGCGGACTGGGGAAGTGAAACCTGAGCGCGAGGGAAGGAAAGAGGGAAGATTCCAGCTCTAAGCAATGATTAGTGCTCCACACGGGGACTGGGGAGGAGGCCGCAGCACTCTCGGCAGGGAAGATTCCTAGAAGTTTCTAGAGAAGGACAGAGTACGTCCAAAGTCAGACAGAGGTCTACCTGGACGAGGTCGGGCAGTCAGCTCCCACTAGTTCGCTAGGGATGAGAAGTGAGAGTGCGTGGTAGCTCCTTGGGCACAACCACACAGGTGACGTGGTGCTCACCAGGAACCCCAGTTCAGGGGCAGAGCCTCTGACTTTGTGTCGGGGAGTCCCTGGTTCCAGTCAGTGCGTCACCTGTTGGCATTTCTTTTTGCTCTGACCTCCTGTTTGCCATCACGCGGTCCTGTGTCTGTGCCCCGGTGACCACAAATCTCTCATTCTTGCCTCATCGCTTTCCACGCACTGCACGCTTATTTCTGCTGGCTGACCCACGGAACGATGCAACAGACAGAGAATAAGGGGGAAAAAGAAGATATGAAGGGGGTAGCTCAGTCTCCTGCCCAGTTTAGTGCAAAGAGGCCCCCTAATCATAAACGTGGATTCTAGTGGTAACTTGGCCATTAAACCAAGTGAGTTTGGTTGGGGCGTGATTTGAATTCCAAATTTTTTTTTTTTTTTTTTTCCCAGATCTATCCCGTGAGGGGCACAACAGCTCCCAAATCATCAGGAGCTTGTTAGAAGCTCATGTTGTCCCTCGTCCCCTTCCCAGAGAGTCTGGCTTAGGGGTTCTCAGGTGGGGCCCAAGCCCTGACTCCCTTCCCCTCCCCTCCCCTCCCCTCCTCTCTGTCTTGTTGAGCAGCTAGTTCTGTATCCCGCTCTTGCGGATGAGTCTGAAGAATGTTCCAGCTGCAAACCTCAATGTGGTCAATGCCAGTGCCTACAGCCAGGGGCTGAGGGAAGGAGGAGGTTGTAAGTGGAGGTAAGGGGCAGGGGTGGGCGTAGTGGGTAGGGCATGTTTGCAGGGGTGTTAGGGTGGCAGAGAGCCACCAAGAATACATCTCGAGTCAGAGACAGTCAGGGCGTGGCTCTGAAGGATTAAAGAGTTTATTAGACACCTGTAAGCAGGTGGGGGTATAGCTCAGGGGTAGAGCATTTGACTGCAGATCAAGAGGTCCCTGGTTCAAATCCAGGTGCCCCCTTATTATGCCTGCTTTTGCCCCCCTATATCAGCTGTTGTGTCCCCCACTTGGAAACCCCTCTGAGGAGAGAAGAGATGGATCCCGACCCTTCGGTTTCACCTCCTGTGTTTCTCCAACACTCAAGTGGGCTCCACCACCCAAGCCTCTCTGGTGGCTTCAGGTGGGTATTTGTGTTATTCTTTGACTGCCCAGCACCTGAACCCCCACCCGAAACAGTGAGTCTTGGGGGAAAGCACAGCTTTGCAACCTGCTCTACCAAACCAACGTGCCAAATACTGCCCGGGCCTAGGACCCGGCTCAGACCTTACCAGGTGAATTCCACTGCGGGATACAGAGCTGTGGCCGCCTGGGCAGGGCTGGCGGGTCCTTCAGCACCCACTGGGGATACAGTGGCTTCTGCCCCCGCATGGTGCTCTGCTGTGCCCTTGGCTGTGAATTTGGCCACTGGGGTCCCTTTGAGCCTGGCTCTCCCACCCTCCCTCCGGGGCCTTGGGCTCCTCCCAGCCTGCCAGTGACCGTCTAGTCTATTTCCACCAGACAGAAGCAGGTTCTGGGTTCGCATCTATGTGCATGACTAGCTGAGAAATGGGTACAGGGAGTCATTTGCAAGCAAGAGATCCTTGGAGAAATGGGGGGCTGGGGGCGGATGTGGGACTGGGGAGCTAACTGCCAGGCCTAGTTGTGCTGAAGTCAGTAAAAGTCCAGTCGGCCCCTCCTGGTAGGAGTATAGCAGGCCAGGGTCCACAGAGGCGAAACAGCTAAATAAATTGTTGCCTGGGGCCAACCGAACCAAAGAGCCCGCTGAGAGCGAGAGACGTGGTGACTGATTCTAACATACTGGGAACGCCTGGATCCGAGGTCCAGCTTCTTCGTTCGGGGCTCAGAAGGCCACACGGGGTCTCCAGTGGCCACGCTGAGAAAATCTAAGGCACCACATGAGGAACACCGGAGGCAGACTTTGATCCTGAGGTTGCCAAATTCCCTTGAAGCCAGAGCTTCCCTGGTCTCCTGCGTGAAAGTTGGGGCATTTGTTCAGGGGCGAACGGTGCTTCCAAAACCGTACGGGGGATTTCTGAGAGGATGGGGAGGAACCAGCACCAGAAGCCAACTCCAGAAGCCACCAGTCCCCATGAATTTCGTCTTAAACCAGGACTGATAGGATTGCTTGCAGAGGGTCCAGTGCCCCGGCCCCCACCTGCCAAGTGCAGAAGCTGCCCGCTCGCTGCTGGTAACAGAGAACACCCAGGGGGTCTTTCGGGCCCATCAGAATCTTTGTGCGTCTGGTTTGGAATCCACATGGCCTGTGGCCCCAGGAGGGGACAGTGTGGGGTCCCCTGCAGGGGGGAGGTGGGTGTGGTCTGACTGTCCCGGGGCAGTAGCCCTGTCAGCAAAGTGAGAGTCCCCATGCCCATTCAGAAGGCTTTTGGGCTTTGGTACCCCAAACAGGCATCCTTGCCCCCTCCAGATGTGCTGAGCCCCAGATGTGAGGCCTTCTGAGGCAGACGGGGCTGCTCACAGGGAAGGTGACTTCAGCCTTCCTGGCCAAATGCCTCCCCTAGACTCAGCCCAAGGATTTGGCCTTGGGATGAAGAAGAAGTGTCTTGAACAGGAGAGGCTGGGGGGGTCTGGGGGGCAAGAACAAATGAGCCCAGGAGAAGGTGCAGTGAGGAGGGAAGGTCGGGGGAACACCAAAGCGTACCAGCTAGAGACAGAAGTGGGGGCGGGTACTGGGCAGGGCACAGGGGGCTTCTGGGCACTCAAATGAGGGGTCAGTGGGAAAGGGGAGGGAGCCGATGGCCAGGAGAGGGTGAGTCAGCCAGGACACGGGGCAGATGGGAATAAACAGCAACTACCGGGTATTGGGAGGTCCCAACCAGGAAACAATTTGAAGTGAGCTCCTGGCTCAGGGGAAAAGATCCGACTGCGGGTCAAGAGATCCCTGGGTCAGATTTCCAGGCCGCCGTGAGCTTATCTCATTTAGTACCGGGTGGGGGGGTGGACGTGATCCGGGTCATTATGTGGCGTCATGTCTGGCATCAGGTTTGGGAAGTGGAAAGAGCCCAAGACCAGCCGTGTGAGATCTGGCCCCAACCCTATTATTAATCAGGTGTGTGTGCTTGGGAACGTCTCTTAATTATGGCCTCTTTTCAAGCCTGTAACACAGGGCACCAAACTAAATTGGTGGTTTCCAATTCTGACTTTCCACCGGGATCATCCCATGGGCTTGTTAAAAATAGAGTCCGTTGGCCCCACGCCCAACTATTCCAATCCAGGCAGTCTGATCTGGAGCCTGTGAGCTGTATTTCCGAGAAAGGACACACCCCGCTGCCCTTACCCCCCTCACACACCAGGGGCTGTGATGGGCAGTCCCCCCGGGGACCCTTGGCCTTAGAGGAGCCCGGAGCCCTCCAGTGACACAGCCCTGCTTTGACCCAGATGTCCTTGGCCATGGGTGGCTAGTGTGGGCAGGGGATTGTGCAGAAGGAGGGCAGGAATGCCTTCCACCTGCCGTAGAGGTCCGACTAGACATGAGGCGTATGTCAGTGTCTGAAGGAGTTCTGGGATTCACGTTGGAGGCCAGAAGTCTCCCTGTCACAGTGAGGTGAGCTTTTAAGGACAGGTGCACCTTACCCGTTCTTGTCCTTACTGATTTGGGGAATGGGGTTCGAGCTTCCTTTCCCTCACTGGAGCCCGTGACTCTACACTGAGGAGAGAGAGAAAAGAGGCAGGGAAGGCCAGTCATCTTCTATACTAACTCCTTGGAGTCAGTCCTCCAGAGCCAACCGAAATCCTGCTCTTCTTCAGAGGGTGGGTCTGAGTCTGGAGCAGGCCCCAGGGGGAGCTCCAAGACCTGGAGGCTAGAGCCTCAGACCCTGCAGAGGGTTTGATCTGCTTCATCTTTCTTTGCCGGGTGTTCTGGCCAAGGAGGACCAGGCGATACAGGACCCACTTGTGATTAAAAGCTAGTAAAGGAAGGGGGCACCCGGATTTGAACCGGGGACCTCTTGATCTGCAGTCAAATGCTCTACCCCTGAGCTATACCCCCTTAACTGGCATGGTGATGTATTATTAACACCTTGTACCTGTGTCAATACACCGGGGTTCAGTTTTGCTGGTTGGACTGTCCTAGCCAACTCTGCTCCTCTCAGCTCTGGCCTCCCTCCCGCAGGAAACCAGCCCGTCCTCTTCGTGTACCTCTTCTGTGTGCACCTGGCTATGGGCGCCCGGTAGCCTCGTTGACCCTTACAGGTGGGCAGACCCTTAAAATCATGCAGGAAACTCCCTCCCACTGTTCCCCATCCACTGCATGTCAGGCACACTGGGACGGTGACATACCTGTGACCAGGTGACAGCGCCTTCCCCTGTGCCGAGAGAAGGTTCAGAGCCCACGGCCGAAGGTTATTTAATTACACGGAAGAACATCCACGAGAATTTGCCAAATGGAAAGGCAGGTTGCAAAACAGTGTGTCTGCATAAAATTACACATGATCTCAGCTTTTTCTTTTTTTTTTTCTGTGCTTTTATTTATCTTTCAAGCTTTCCATATCGAGCATGTGGCCTTTAAAAAAAAAAAAGTTACTTAGGAAAGATTATACGCTAGGAGACTCCCGCTCCTAGGGATTTCTTCCTCTAATAGTCCCATGAGTACACAAAGGCACACGTATCTGGAGATTCATCGCAGCATTTCCTTTTTTTGTATTAGCAATAAACTGGAAACCACCTAAATATCCATTGACGGGGATTAGGTTACAAACATGGTGTCACAGGATGGGCTGTGATGCGACAGAAAATGATGAAATAAGCCCAGAGCGCTATCTATGCGAGGACTCATAAACAAGATCATGAAGGCCAAAAAGCAAAATAGGCAGCATATGATGCGAGATCCTTTGGGCTTTAAAAAAGATACTATATAGGGGCACCTGGGTGGCTCAGTCAGTTAAGAGTTCGGCTCAGGTCATGATCTCGCGGTTTGTGAGTTCGAGCCCCGTGTCGGGCTCTGCGACAGCTCAGAGCCTGGATCCTGCTTTGGATTCTGTGTCTCCCTCTCTCTCTGCCCCTCCCCGGCTCATGCTCTGTCTCTGTCTCATAAATAAATAAAACATTAAAAATTTTAAAAAGATACTCTATATACATATCATTAGATGATAAGAAAGATTACACATACACACAAAGGTATTTAAATTTTTATATTTAAATATTAAATATATAAAATATAAATATTTTTATAAATATAAAATATAAATATAAATATTTATAAAATAAATATTAAATTTAATATAAATATTAAAATTTAAATATTAAATTTATATATATAATACATAATGTATAGTTAATATATATTTAATATGTTTAAATATAAATTTTCCTATTTTAAATATTTTATGTTATATACATTTGTTATATATACTTTGTTATATATATATTTGTTATATATATTTTGTTATATATATGTTATATACATTTGTTATATATATTTTATTATGTATTGGACATTAATATTTTATGTTATATACATATAATGCATATGTATTTTTTTAATTTTTAAAATGTTTTTTATTTATTTTTGAGAGAGAGAGAGTGTCAGCGGGTGGTGGGCAGAGAGAGGGAGACACAGAATCCGAAGCAGGCTCCAGGCTCTGAGCTCTCAGCACAGGGCCCGACGTGGGGCTCGAACCCACAAACCGGGAGATCAGGACCTGAGCTGCAGTCGGATGCTCGACAGACTGAGCCACCCAGGCACCCCTAAAATGTATATATTATATATAACATATATAACATATATATATATATATATAACATATAATCTCCTCTGGAAGGAAATAAACCAAAGAGCTATTGCCAACGAGTGGGTGAGGGATTCTTTAATTTTCCAATTTACGCGTGTAATAACCCAATGTCGGCACAGTCCCACCTTCCAGGTACCGACTGAGTGGTTACAAGTAACCGAGAGAAAGCACTGCAGACGTTCCTTCCTTCCCCCAGCTCTGCAGCTGCACTCATCCTGACTCCTCCCTCTTCCCTGGGCCCCTCCTGGTTTGTCCTTCACCCACCACCTCGGCTGCGGTTGTGCAGGCATTTCTTGTTTCTGCCGGTCTCCAGCCCCCTCCCCTCCCCTCCCCTCCGGTGCCGTCACTCTGGTTTCACACACGGGTTGTCCACTGTCCACCCAGCTAGGATCCAAGATGTCCTTGGTTGCTCTGAAGGCAAAGGGCCCGCCCGCTGCCTTCTTGAGACCTCCGGCACCTGCCCGCCTCTCAGCCACACGCCACGCTCTTCCACGCCTGCCTTCCCGCCCCGACCTCTCAGCCTCCGGAGTGGCCTCTCAGACTTCAGGCTCTGGTGCCCAGGGTACAGGGAGGGCACGCTCGAAGGGCATAGAAACCGTGTAGGAGGTCACCTCCCAGGTCAGCTGAGACTCGCAATAAAGTCGAAGGGTGACGATGACATTTCCAAAGGGAGAGAAAGGTTTTGATATTCACACTTGGAGTGGTGTGCCTGGGTGGCTCGGTTGGTTAGATGTCTGACTTCGGCTCAGGTCACGATCTCATGGTTCATGGATTCGGGCCCCACGTCGGGCTCTGCGCTGACAGCTCGGAGCCTGCAGCCTGCTTCAGATTCTGTCTCTGGCTCTCTCTGCCCCTCCCCGGCTTGTGCTCTGTCTCTAAAATAAACATTAAAAAAAAAAATTTATATTCACACTTGGAGCAAGACAGCAGAGGAAGGGATAGGCCCCAGCCAGTGATGGGGACCGTACACAGGGCCTTGTATATAGGCCTCTTTCCCTTAAGAGGGAGATGGCTCCATCAGGGGCACTAAGGAGCCCTCCGGAGGGACAAGGAGAGGCAGGTGCGGCTTCTGCCCAATTCCGTGGGCCCCCAGGAGGGGAGGAGGAAATGGAAGGCCTCTCTGCCTGCTCTGGACCTACTGAGCCCCGGCACCAGGGAGCCCCATCCTCTTGCTCTGCGCTTGGGACTGCATTGGCCCTTTAAGGGCCTCCAGCATGTTACTTGGCCTCCCTTACCTCCAAGGGAGGCTGGGATGTGTAGTTTTTCTTCTGTGAAGCCACGCGACAAGAAGGAGGCTACAAAGGACACTGGGTAGGGGTGGGGATACTGGCTCTCTGCCTCACCCAGGCCTCTCTGCCACCGCAGTGGGGTGGACTCTGTGAACACATTAGAGCTAAGCCCGAGCCCTGGAAGGATCGTTATGTGGCGTTGACATTACTGAGGCTGAAGGCCGAGGGAGCCAAGGCAAATACAAGTGTCAGCCTGGTTCTAAAATCCTCCACTAAGCTTGGGGCATCCCAAGAAGGGGACCCAGAAGGGCAATGCGGGGCAGAAGGCGCTCCCTCCAGTTGGGGGGTTGAAGGCAGAGGTGTGGGCAAGGAACCCTGAAAAGGGGGGAGGGGTCTCATGGGGAGAGGGCGAGGAGGAAGAAAGGGCCCCACTGAGCCACCAGGCTAGGACGATGGGACCGCAGGACCAGAAGTCGTAATGGGGTGACAGATGGAAGCTGTCATCAGAGGGGCCATTTTCTTTCTATTTTTTTTAACGTTTATTTATTTTTTGAGAGAGAGGGAGAGTGAACGGGGAGAGGCAGAGAGAAAAGGAGACAGCATCTGAAGCTCTGAGCGGGGGGGGGGGGGGTTCAAAGCACGAACCCTGAGATTGTGACCCCAGGCGCCCCCAGAGAGGTCATCTTCAAGATCAGGAGGTGTCGTGGGAGGGCAGGGACAGGAAAGCGACAAGCCGCCAGGCCCTCAGCCAAAGTTCCAAGTGTTTATGAAACAGGGGGAAAAAAGTACTAATTAAGAAATTCGAGTCTCTCGCCAACAAAAAGGAAAGAGCTTTAATGCAAGAGAAACTCTGAAGCACATCACTGAAGATAAAAAGAGGTTTTGTCTTTTTTTTTTCAGGCACTTATGTTGTGTGCTGATAACGGAAGACAAAGAAAATTCGCAACCCGGGGTGTCAGACAGAGAGCTTTTTGCCGGCTTGTCAAGTTAGACAAAGTCTGACCGCGCTGTCCTCAGTGGCCGTTTCTCTGCCGCATTTTCCTGCCGTCCAGTGTAAACAGATTGAGGCTTTCTTGCTGTCAACTAATTTATTGTGAGAACCTGTTTTTAGCCCATCTAAAGCATAGAGTTTTGCTGTTGATACAGGCCTAGAGGATCGTGAAGTGTCTTTTAGGGAGTCGGGAGAAAGGTCGTCGAAGATGATTGGTGTGGGGCCCCTGGGTGGCTCAGTCGGTTAAGCGTCTGACTTCAGCTCAGGGCGTGATCTCACAGGCTGTGAGTTCGAGCCCCGCGTCGGGCTCTGTGCTGACAGCTCAGAGCCAGGAGCTTGCTTCGGATTCTGCGTGTGTGTCTCTCTCTCTGCCCCTCCCCACTCGCACTCTGCCCCTCTCTCTCTCTCAGAAGTAAACAAACATCGAAAAATACATATTAAAGGGGCGCCTGGGTGGCGCAGTCGGTTGAGCGTCAGACTTCAACCAGGTCACGATCTCGCGGTCCGTGAGTTCGAGCCCCGCGTCAGGCTCTGGGCTGATGGCTCAGAGCCTGGAGCCTGTTTCCGATTCTGTGTCTCCCTCTCTCTCTGCCCCTCCCCCGTTCATGCTCTGTCTCTCTCTGTCCCAAAAATAAATAAACGTTGAAAAAAAAATAAAAAAAAATACATATTAAAAAAAAAAGATGATTCGTGTAAGGGATCATAGAAATCATGACAGATTTCCGAATTCCATGCGGGGATCTCGGGACTCACAGCGAATTCTGGGATTGTCTACCAAAATGCTCAGCGGCTTGTCCTCCAGACCACAGAAAGCCATTACAGTCTTCAGTTTTGAGACGGGTGATACATAATTCACCAGTCCCTCATGCAGAAGTTTACTTTGAAGGCTTGAGGAGGACATACCATTGGCTTTAATGGTTCCTCAAGCTAACCGTGCACTTGGACAGGTAGAGAATTCATCCTCTACAAACTCTCTCGGCCCCAGGAGAGCCTGCTGTCTGAGCCACAGATCCTGGTGCTTTGGCTTGGAAAGAGGAGACCACTCCCCCCTCCCATGCACAGAGATTGCCCGGATTAAAAAGGGGGAGGACTGAGGAAACTGAGGCAGAGACAGTTAACATCTCTGGAAGACACCGTCAACGTCGCCTTCCGATGACGTATACTTAGGGCTGAATGGGAGGAGGTCCAGAACACAAGGTGCTGGGCACACAGAGCGGGGATGAGGCAGTCTGGGTCTAAGAAGCTTCCTGGAAGCTAACTAAGGCTGGTTCTCAACTCTGAGGAGCTCTCACCCTAACTGGGCTCCACCCCTGATACTCTGATTTCATTGCTCTGGGGTGAGGCCTGGAAAATGGCACTTTTATAGACTCCTCAGTGATTCCCACTTCTATTTTGAGGTAAGAACCCCCAACTTTGCTATGAAGCTTTGGTATGAGTTTGCTGGTTCCAGGGAAGAAAAACAACTTTCCGTTGACATCTAATAAGGAAGAGGATGTTTAAAAAAAAAAAAAATGCAGCACCAATATAAATTAGGAATAAATAAGGGGGCACCCAGATTTGAACTGGGGACCTCTTGATCTGCAGTCAAATGCTCTACCCCTGAGCTATACCCCCTTCTGTTGTGGCCTGGCTTAATTAATATCCTTCATCTGGACAGCCACACCCAGACTCCCCGTAAAGCGATGAGCAGCCGGGACAGACCACTCTCTCCGTCAAAAATAAATCAACATTAAAAAAAAAAAAAACAAAAGAAGTAGGTGGCCGAGTGGAGTTAGGAATCCCCCAAGGCATGAACAAACCAACCATCTCCCCCTATTATTGGCATGTCCCCCTCGTACCCACCAGCCTTTCCCTTGGAGCCCTGGAGATCTCCTCTCCTGGCTGGAAGGCTGTAGAAACTCTTGCTTCTACACCGATTTCTTTCTTTTTTTTTTTTTTTTTTTAAGTTTATTTATTTGTTTTGAGAGAGAGCGCACCAGCACTAGCAGGAGAGGGGCAGAGAGAGAGGGAGAGAGAGAGAGAATCCCAAGCTGTCAGCGAGGAGCCTGACACGGGGCTCGACGAACCATGAGATCACAACCTGAGCCGAGATCGGGGTGAGCTCTTAAAGGAGCGAGTGATTCAAGACAAGAGGCAGGGCAACCCTGAGCCCCTGGCTGGCTGACGTGCCTTGGGCCCTGAGTGTGCCCTCCTCAGCCGGTGGGGAAAATGACACGCAGTTGTTTTAATTCAAGGTGGACTCTGTGGGCATGGGGCCACGGGATCCTAGGCCAATGAAAATCCTCCCCGAAGCGATGCAGCAGGAAACAAGCCTCCAAGAGCCCCCCCCGGGTAGGTTTTCACAAATCTAAGTGTGAAAGAAACAGCGTGGCAGAGAAGCCAACGGCACAGACTCTGAGGGCAGATAAGCCTGGGTCCAAGTCCTGCCCCAGCTCGGAGACCCTCGGCCGGCCACTCCCCTTCTTTACGCCCTCCTCTGCGTAAGCTGTAAAATGATAATAGCGTGGACTTGATGCCTTGGCACGTTGATTAGATGAGTCAATCCACGTACAGTACTTGAACCAGGACTGGCACGTAGAAAGCCCTATGTCACTCTGCAGAACAAAATTTAAAACATCCTAGGGAACTAGCCAACAGTCATGAGAGTCACCAGAGATAGTAAACATTGCAACTTGACCTGCAAAGACTCCACCTCTGAGATTATTTGCACAAATCAAAGGGTATCTTAAGAGGGAGAAACGAAAACTAAATTGAGGAGCAAAAGACTGAGAAACGCTCGCATACATTTGAAAAGCTAATCAAATAAGACGTTCTAGGAATGAAAGATGTAATTAACTTGTTTTTTATTTACTTTCTAGCGAAGTATCATCTACATGAAACACACAGATCTGAAACATACAGCCCAGTGAATTTTTTAAATTTTTTTTTCAACGTTTATTTATTTTTGGGACAGAGAGAGACAGAGCATGAACGGGGAAGGGGCAGAGAGAGAGGGAGACACAGAATCGGAAACAGGCTCCAGGCTCTGAGCCATCAGCCCAGAGCCTGACGCGGGGCTCGAACTCACGGACCGCGAGATCGTGACGTGGCTGAAGTCGGACGCTTAACCGACTGCACCACCCAGGCGCCCCAAGCCCAGTGAATTTTTACACAGACATACACCCAGGTAACCACCACCCAAATCAAGATACAGAAGATTTCTAAAACCCCTTGGGGTTCGTTCCCTTGGACCCCCTTCCCAGTCGCCCCCTCTCCCCAAGGATAACCACCACTCTATGGCCATGGATCAGTTTGCCCCTTCTTGGGTTTATTCTTTTGAGTCTGGCTTCTTGCACCCAACCTCATGTTTCTGAGATTCATTCGTGTTTGTCCACTGTGACCCTTCATCAGTTATATGGATACATGTATACCACGTATTTACAAGGAAGTTTGGAGGGACCGTGCAAGAGCGGAAGTTTGGGTGAAGGAAATGACCTTGTTGGAAGACAGGAGAGTGAGAGTGAATAGCTTTATCACTCACTGTGTAGGAAGTTGGTATGCCATACCACGTGTATCAGCTAAAATCTTGTATTTTTCCATGGACCCAGCTCAGTCCTGCTAACCTCACTAACTCTATTTGTGTCAGCTATATTTTTCTTGAAACTTTTCCATGCCATCTAAATATTATACTTTATTGGCACAAAGCCACTCATAAGATAGGCTTATGATCTTTTTTCTTAATCTTATGATCTTTTTAATGTCTTTGGAAATTGTAATAATGTATCCTTTCAAATATCTCTTATACAGATTATTGTTTTCTCTTTTTCCTTTGTCAGTCTCGTCTGGGTTATCATGTTTATTATTTGTTTCAAAGAATGACATTTGCTCTATCGGTTCTATCTCTTGTATATTTGTTTTCTACTTAATCAATTTATGCTTTCATTAATTAACCTTTATTACTCCTTTATTTTTCCTTTGGATTTATATACTGTCCCTTTATACCTTTTTGGGGGTAGATGCAGAGTTAGCTAATTTTCACCTTTGTCTTCATAATGCTGTGGACACAGGAAGGCTTTAAATTGCCCCATACATGCCTGCTATGGTTACGACTGACAAGTTTCAATATCTAGTATTCTCATCATCACATAGTTCACCTATTTTCTAACTTCTAATTCAATTGCAATTTCCGTTTTGACCCCTGGATTATTGAGAAGTATTAGAAAATTAGGAAATTTCCAAGATGGGGATTTTCTATTTGTTGGGTTTTCTTATTCTTTGTTGTTATTGGATTTTAACTTTATTTTGGTCAGAATACATACTCTTTGTGATTTAAATACTTTGGAATTTGTTGAGAGTTGCTTTGTGCTCAGAATATGGTCAATTTTTGTGAATGTGCCATGAGGGACTGGGGGGAAAAATGCACATTCTATAATCCTTGAGTAGAAAGTTCTTTATGTGTTAATTAGGCCAGGTCTGTTAATCACGTTGTTCAAATCTTTCATATCTTTCTTTTTTTCTTAATGTTTATTTACTTTTGAGAGAGAGAGAGACAGAGTGTGAGCAGGGGAGGGGCAGAGAGGGAGACATAGAATCTGAAGCAGGCTCCAGGCCGTGAGCCATCAGCACAGAGCCAGATGCAGGGCTTGAACTCATGAGCCGTTGAGATCATGACCTGAGCTGACATAGGATGCTTAACCAACTGAGCCACCCAGGTGCCCCACATATCTTTCTGATATTATACCCACTTGTCCTAGCAATTCACAAAAGAGGGTTTTAAAGATCTCTCACACGATCAGAAGGTTGTCCATTTCTCCTTTTTAATCTGTTCATTTTTGCTTAAATACGTTTTGAGGCCTTGTTATTAGGTGCATCAAATTTAGCATTGTTGTACCTAACTGGTGAATTGAACTTTTTATCAATCCAAAATGACTGTCTTTATCCCTGGTAATGATTTTTGCCTCAGAAATGATTTCGTCTGATATTAATATGGCAACACAATATATAGCCGTCATAGTTACATCTTTTTCTGTCGATTTATTTTCAATGTATTTATATCCTTATGTTTTCTGTCTATCTCTTGTGAACAGCCTATAGTTTTTTTTTTTTTTTTAATCCAGTTACATTCTTTGTGGTTTTCCTGTGGCATGTTATACATTTATATTTAACGTTAATACTGATCATATTTTGGCTTAAATTGTCTATCTTCTGGGGCGCCTGGGTGGCTCAGTCGGTTAAGCATCCAACTCTTGGTTTTGGCTCAGGTCATGATCTCACGGCTTCGTGGGTTCAAGCCCCGTTTCGGGCTCTGTGCTGTGAGCCCGGAGCCTGCTTGGGATTATGTCTCCCTGTCTCTCTGCTCCTTCCCCACTTGTGCTGTCTCTGTCTCTAAATAAAATAAATAAATAAATAAATAAATAAGTAAGTAAGTAAATATCTTCTTTGTCCTGCAAGTTCTAGGTTCTTTTTCTCTCCTTTATCGTCTTCTTTTGGCAACTATAGGAAGAGACCCTGGGAGTTGAGAGATGAGATCCTTGCATCCTGGAACAGAACTGGTAAAAAAAAAAAAAAAAAAAAAAATCCCTAAGAGTCCATGGAGCTAATAGATTTCTTTTGCAGTTGGGATCACTCAAAAGACGGTCAGCGTGTGGCTGACAGACACTGGGACCAGGATCTACACAAGGCACCAAGCAACCTTGGCTGCTACTGAGAGTGACCTAAGACTCCTTGGGTTGGCATTTGCACAGAATAAAAACCAGGGAGCTAGAGAAGGAAATCACTAGCACTTTTCCTGTGCCGACCCAGGTGGGGACAAGTGTATTTAGCAGACAGCAATTTTCTCAAGGTCCGCAAAAGGTTGACTTCGCAGAGGTGCGGAACGCGATCACAGCTCCGATAAAACGACACCCCTCCCCGCAGCAGACTCTCCACCTCCTTTGTTCAGATTGCGGACTCAGCAGGGATAGGCTTCCCTCCCCCCCTTCCATCCCCAGACTCCAGCGCAAGACGCTGCCTCTGCTTAACAGACAGAGTCGAAGCCGCTAGACCACAGCTCCCTGGTTTCCCTCCATACCTCAGAGACCCCTCCCTTCAGCTATCCTACGCCCTCTTCCGTGGGTGCCTGGGTGGCTCAGCCTTGTCCAATTCTTGGTTTCGGCTCAGGTCATGACCTCACGGTCCGTGAGTTCGGGCCCGCGTCCGGCTCTGGGCTAACAGCGCGGAGCCCGCTTGGGCTTCTGTCTCTGGTACACCGGACAGCGGACGGAGAGGTCTCTGGGTCACATTTCCATGCCCGCTACTCACTCGCAATTTTATTCACGGGACTGTTGTTAAACATCAAGATCCCCCACCCTCGGTAAGTGGCTGAGTGCTGGCCAGGAACCTTCTGGACCAAAGCACGTTCCAGCTCTGAGTCCCTTGCGCGACTCAGGAGCCCACGGCATTGTCAGCACCAGGGGGCTTTTTCTCCCAATCTCACGGGTCTCCCAGGGGGGCAGGGGGGTCTGTCTGAGACGCCAGCCTTTATTCCCATACACTACTGGACTCGGAAGGCCTCAAGGAGCCAGTCGATCACTTGGCCTTGGAAATGGGAGAAAAAATCAGCAAAAAGAGAGAAAGTCAGGCCAAGGGGATCACCGGACGTGTGGTATGGGTTGACTGGGTATGTGTAAGGCTCAGCAGAGGGAGCATGGCCTTGAACCGCAGCTGTGTGAAGCCAAGACCCAGAGCAGGACCCACCGAGCCCTGCAGGCTCCCCGACCTGGTGTCTCTCCCCAAACGCACCAGGCCCCTCCAGCGACTGTTCCTGCCGACCCCACAGCCCTTGGCAACTCCGGACCCAGGACGCAGCGAGGAGAGAGTCGGCTTTGCTTCCTTGGTTTTCACCAGGCTCCAGGAGATTACCCTTTCCCTCCATTAAAACTGCAGAGCCCCGCCTCCCTGGCCACTTGGATTCAAGGGGAACAAGCAAGTTCAGGCGTCAACCACGCTGCCATTCAACGCACTTCTGTTCCCTTCATGTTTGAAGGAAGCTGCCGAGGGTGGTCTTTGTCTCTCACTGGCCCGGGAGTCCACGGACAGAAATGGCCTGTTGGTTCAAACCGTCTGCGCTCAACAGAGATTCAGGGGCTTTCCTCCGTAAATTGGGCTTTGTGGGAACAATTCTTCAGAAAGAAATTCAAGTAGCATGAGAAGCCCCATGAACTCCTTCCTCGTCGGGAATCTGCTGATACCAGTCACAGCATCTCGGCCACAGGGAACGGAGACACAAGGACCCCCCCTAGCCACTGGTGACCTGGTTTTATAACTTCTCCAGAGGACGTTGGTCCTGAGGTTTCAACATCCACTAAGACCAAAGTTATTTCCTTTAGCAGACATTCTCCAAAATAGTCCAATAATAAAAAGACTTGGGCGCCTGGGTGGCTGCGTCGGTTAAGTGTCCAACTTCGGCTCAGGTCGTGATCTCGCGGTTGGTGGGTTCGAGCCCCGCCGGGCTCTGTGCTGCCGACTCGGAGCCCGGAGCCTGCTTCGGATTCTGTGTCTCGCTCTCTCTCTTCCCCTCCCCCACTCACGCTCTGTCTCTCTCTGTCTCTCTCTCTCTCTCTCTCTCTGTGTCAAAAATAAATAAACATTAAAAAAAATAATAAAAAGACTTGCTATCATTTACCTTAAAGCATTAACTGCTTTAAATTCTCTTTCTCTCTCTCTCTCTCTGTCTCACACACACACACACACACAAACCCTATGAGGTGGTACTATTATTATCCCCCATTTTATAGATGGAAAATCTGAGACATAAAACAGTGAAGCAACTTATCCGGGGCGACACCCCTACCTCACCGCAGCCACTCTCAGGATCAAACCAGACATCCCACGGGAGCTCCTGAGGTCTCCCTGTTGTTGCTACATGTATGCAAGAAACAACTTGTCCTCCCACACATCCCACCAGTTGATGTTCAATGAGCCCGTGAGTGTAACTGGACAGTTTGTGCACCACCTCCTGGTACCTTTCTTCTTAACTGGCAGCGCAGGATGGTAAGTGGGCTGGAGGGGGGGGGGCAGGGAAGGACTACCCAAACTTGCACATAAATAAGGGGGCACCTGGATTTGAACCAGGGACCTCTTGATCTGCAGTCAAATGCTCTACCCCTGAGCTATACCCCCACGCTATAGATGCTACATAATTAACACCTTTCAGCTGTTTGGTAACACTCAGCTCTGCAAAATGAAGTCATGGCCCCCCTCCAGGACTGACTTTCTGGAAGTTGCCAGACCTGGTTCACGGTAAGACATCCTCCCCCAGCTCTGCAGCTTTCCAAGCCTCAGTCCCTGGAGGGGTCATTAGAGACGAAAAAAGGAGGGAAGCCGCCTGAGGAACTCCCAAACTCCCAACCCATTTCTTTTTTGCTTTAGCCCAAGAGCTGGCCAGCTGTCTCCGAAACTACCCACCTATCGGGGCTCCCAGCCCCTCGCCTTTCTCCCTTCACTGAAGACAGAGATGGACTCTAATCCAGTGTTGCAGAGCTCTGTTAGTTGGGATTTACAGCAGCAACACTGCAGAATTCCTGTCTCCCTTGTTTGAGTAGCTAAGCCAGACATTAGTAGACCCACAAGGTTGAAACAGGGTGTGAGTGAGCTTTGGTGTGAGAAAAACCAGGTCCCCGGAGGAAATGCCCATCCTACCTGGAGAGAACCCGGATGCTATGGTTCGTCTCTGTAGGTCTCACCACAGGTCCACTGTGCCAAACTGGTTTAGGTGGGAAGGAGGGCTGAGAGTGATAATTTAAGGTTACCATCTAGGGCCTGTTCCCGGGAAGTCTGCTGTATCTACTCTGGTCTGCCTTGGAAAAGCCAAGCAGAATTCTGCATGAGTCCCTGCCCTCTCTTTGATGACCCTTTAAGAGTTGAAGAAATGAGATGTATACAGAAGGGGGGGGGGGAGGCTAGATGCCAAGAGGAGGAGGGATACCCAGGGTACTGGCGTGGGCAATCCACCCAGATTGCCATTGTGCGATGGCTTCCAATTTCAGGAAGGATCATAATTAGCATGGATGAAAGGAAATCAGAATATTGGCAACAGCTGCGAATAGGAAAACCAATAGAGCAGGGGGCACCTGGATTTGAACCAGGGACCTCTTGATCTGCAGTCAAATGCTCTACCCCTGAGCTATACCCCCTTGCTTGGTATAGGTGTCTAATAAGTACCTTTCACGTTCATAGTCACACCCATTACTCCTATAACACATTGGGAGTTTCTACTTGTCTCTAGAGAGCTGATAAAACCAGCCATTTATTCCTTCACAAATTCATCCCAGAGAGGTCCCCCTCCAGTGCTCAGAGGCCCCAGCCTTACCTCTTCCTATGCCTGCATCTCCCCATTGTCTTCAGTCTGTGGTGACAGCAGCAGCAGCAGGAAGGAGCATTGACTTTAACTACTAGAAGGACCTTTAGGAATTACTTGTCTGTTTTTCTCTCGTTCTACACCACAAAACGACAACTTGAAGAGATCCTGCCTAACCTCTTTGGAGACACATGCATTACTTATAGCTGAAGATGTCTTTCCAGTGTGTGCATCTATTCATTAACCTTGGAGGGTGGTGGTGGGAGCAGCTGCGGAAATTAGTGAAATTTCCAGTCCCTGACCTGGATCAGGGAGTTGTCCTAAAAGCATCATGGAGACAGGGAGACATGAGGACTACACAGGGCCTCTGGATTCCAGCCAGGGAACTCTTGAGTGAGAGCGAAACGCTCTATCCTGAACTACACCTCCACCCACAGGACATGGAGGTTTTTAATATATTTTTTTGTTTTTATTGAAGTATCTTGTGCAATCATTTTTAAAAGTCAAATACTGTTTTTCAAACTTATCACAAAGACCTCAATCCTCTGTATCTCCCTCCTGCTACCCAGAGGCAATCATTCTCCACACTTTTGTCCATTTCTTTTAGTATATTTGCCACCACGATTTCAAATAATATAAACATCTGATAATATGTAATATCTAACTTAACCAAGTCTGGACATCAACTGTCTTACTTTTATGATGAGGATGAGAACTTATATGCCTTCTTCCCTTCTCAGTTTTCTATTATATCTTGACTTTTGGTTAAATAATTTTCTATGTTTCTATGTTTAATATTTTCATTGTTATCAGTTAATAGTGTTCATAGTGCTAAGTAGAACTAAGAATTCTGGTGGAACTTTTTGTTTTTCCTGAAGTTAGTGATAGCCTTATGTTTCAACTGCTTAGTTTTCCTTGAATTTCTAAGATTTTCCACAAGCTTTAATCATGCCAAAAAGTGTCTTTCAAAACAATTTTCCACTTATAAAAGCTATCAGATAATTAACATTTCCTCTTCTTGTGTTCCAGTAGCCATCCATCTTCCTGATCCTTCTGGTTGCCCTGGAAAGCCTGCTACATACTCACGAGAACATTCTTTCCACCTCTTTCTCCGTTTGGGAGTCCTGCTTTCCTGGATTCTGAGTCTTGAATGTTTCTTAATTTACTCACTTAGCTTGGCAGAGGACCTCCTCCAACTACCACAAAATCAGGGTAGGTAAATTTTTAAAGAACTCGCATGTCTGCAAATGTCTGTAATTCTACCCACAGACTTGATTAGCAGTCTGGATGGACAAGTCATAATCCCTTATATCGTGAAGGATTTTTCCTATGGTGTTCTAGCATCTAGTATTGCTACTGAAAAATTAAATACATCATAATTCCCTTTCCTTTGTGTATCACCTATTGTTTCACTCTTTGAACTTTTAAGAGCTTCCATTTAGTCCTGGTGTCCTATAATTACACCATAATGTATCTGATGAGGATCATTGTTCTAGGGGCTTGGAGGGTCTTTTCTAATGGAAACCCATGCCCTTTCATCATGGGCAATTTTCTTGTATAATGTTCCCTCCATCATTTTCTCTTTCTGGAACTTTTACTAGTTGGTTTTTGCACCCCCTGGTGTCAACTTCTAACTTTTTTACTTTTAATCTCTATTATTATCTATTCTTTTATCTTTTTGTTTGTTTTACTTGGAAACCACCTCAACGTTATTTTTCAAACTATTGAACTTTTTATTTCTTTTGATTTCTAAGAGCCTTTTCTCGTTCTGTAACTGATTCTTTTTTATAGAGCATCCTCTTCCTGTTTCACAGATGGAATATATTTTTCGTGTCTCTCTCAGGATCTTATTCAGCTTAGCTTTTCTCCACTCCTGGCCAATAAACAGGGAACCCAGTGACCTGTGGTTCTGCCCACACAGGGATAATAACCAATCGGATTATCTCTCTTCAAGATGCTTAACACAACAGACACAGAGAAGGGAAGAGGAAGTAAATGCAGAGGAGAAAGTCCAACAGACAAACACAAATTGACCATAAAGTCTATAAGCATGTTGAAATAATTGGTGAACAGAAACGGTGAATGAGGTTGTATAGATGTTCGGTCAGGAGTGATATCAGGTAGATCTCCTTGGAGAAACGGTGTCTTAGGCCTGAGTCCTAAAGCTTTCTTAATGATGTCAAAAACCATCCCAGACTCCGCAGGCCTGTTGTCTGACTACTCCTGGATCCCCATGGAAGTGCACATCTCCCATTCTGTTCTTACCACAAGCCCCCTGCCTCTGATGAAGCCCGAGAGGCTCCACTCTTTGTAACCCAGGAGTGGAGGCTGGCTGGTTGCTCAGATGGGGCCTCCCAGGCAGGGTCTCAGCACAACCACTATGGTAAGGCCTTATCTCTCTGCAGTGTTTGATTTTTTACCCCCAAACCACAATTTTTTAAGGTTTATTTATTTGTTTTGAAAGAGAGAGAGAGAGAGAACTCATGTGCTAGCATACAAACAAGTGGGGGAGGAGCAGAGAGAGAAAGAGAGAGAATCCCAAGCAGAGACAGAAAGAGAGAGAGCTCTGTCACCACAGAGCCCAATGAGGGACCCAAACCCGCAAGCCTTGAGATCACGACCTGAACCAAAATCAAGAGTCACTCAACCGACTGAGCCACCCAGGCGCCCCCAACCCACCAAAAAATGACAATTAAAAAAAAAAAAAGGAAATTACTTCACCACCAAAGATATTACCAATTATAGGACTGTTCACACTCACTAATCGGGGCTCCCCCTTCCCACATCAAGACAGTCAGGAGTCTGTGGCGACACTGCTGATAGAGTGAAGGGGGCTGGTTGCCTCTGGGAGACTTTCCCCGAGCAGGGCAAGAGCCTCGTAACTTCTGCCTGACACGCAGCACAGTCCCCTCTACAGGGCCCATCTTGGTCCCACTGATATGGAAAAACACAAGCAGTCACTGTGCCTTTCCCCTTTTCAGTGTTTCTGGCCAACCACTGCATCAGGTCACAGTTCCCAGGGGTCATACCTAGTCCTAAACATTCTGCTACCATCTTGACTCGACAGAGGCACTTCCTAAGTCCCCGTCAGCGCACACGCACAAACCACCTCTTGTCCTGGATGCCTTCTGCAGAGGGACCGCCCTCCAGATTCTCAGAGGGTAAGCTTACTCCCAAATGACAGTAACTTCCCAGATACCAGAGAAGCCAAAAGGAACTCGGAGGAAGGAATTCTAGCTTCTCCGTCCCCACTCCCTCCTGGCCGATGGGGATGTCAGGACTGAGGAGGGCCTGCTGAAGTCCAGGCCTGGGGACTGGGGTCAGGGGGCAAGACCAGGGGCCTGGTGGGGTACCAAGAGGTCCGCTTCAAACCCAAGTGCCCCTTAGGCAGCCTTGCTTAGCATCCACACAGACGGTTCTGAACTTCTCATTCATTTGCACCTGCTAAGTCCTGAGTCTGTAAAGTCCACAAATAAAAAGCACACAGGTTGGACCCTTGACAAAGCCCTCTTTGGCCTCAGACAGATGAACTCCTCATGCCAAACTCCCTCCTGGCCCCAATCCTGGGCCCTCATCCCAAACCATCTCTCATTATAAAGTCCTGATGAACGCAGCTTCCCAGAGACTCCCGGCTTACCTCGAAAAGTCACGTTTACGCCCTGAGCTCCCAGGAAATCAAGTTGATTAAATAATACCAGCCAGGGCCCCTCCAGAGGAGAAAGGGCAGAGTGGTCTGGGGCGCCATGCAGTGTCTTTTCCACAAGAGCACAGTGACCTGACCTCAGCGAGAGATGAACGTTGACGCAGGGAGCAAAGGGGACAAAGAAAAGTCTGGAAGGCTGAGAAAGGATGAAGGGTTTTTGGTGGACTGAACCCAAATTCCGAGCCCTGAATATAAAGGCCTTCAGTCTCTGGCGTCTGCTCCCCTCGGGGTTCCCCCAGCCCACTCCCTATGGGGGCACTTAGGTCACCTCTGGAGGCACTTCATGGCCTACCTCTGCTTATGCTCTTTCTCCCAGATTGCCCCTGCCCACAGCTCCGCAAAAGCCTAGGAGGCTTCCTGGAGGAGGCAGCAGCTTCCTTCCACCCTCTTCAAAACATGCAAAGAAACTGCCTCGCCCCTTATAACATGGTGGTATTTGTCTCGTAGGCTAATATTTTATGCGAGTGAGCAGATTGCACCCACGCTTGTATTATTATTGACTACTACTGTTCCCTTGTTCGGGGGGGGGGGGGGCGGGCATCACCTGGCAGAGATTATGCAGGACGGGCTTCAGATTTTTGCTCTCCTGACCTCCCGAATAAGAATGTCAAGTGGAATAAAACAGAGCAGTAAGCTGACACATCGAAGTTGGACACCGCTTGCAGGAATGCATTGGCTAGAAGCACCATCGTGCCTTGTGATCAGGATGCGGGTATATTGACCTGAAACACCAACACCCTCCAGGGACAACTGGTCCGCCATCTGGATGCCGGCACAGAGCACAACTGAGCACTAATTAGAACAGAACCACTGCCTTCCAGCCTCCCTCCAAAATGCCAGCGGCCAGCATTAAAGAACTCCCTAGACCAGGTCACCTTGGACATCTTCCTGAGAAAACATGTTGCAGCTTACTCATCCCCGTGGGCCCTGCCTGTCTCTGCTGCTCAGATGGAAAGCGGATGTCCCATAGGGCATTGCCAGTGTCCCCGTGCAAGGCAGGCGACCGGGGTCCCTGTGTGATGGCAGGGGGCAGGGAAGTAGCCCCCGGGGGGCACAGGGTCTCCGGACTGGCGTGGCCCGCAGCCCCTCGGTGCATCCTGTGCTCTGTGCACATCCTGCAGAGGCAGCCCCAGGGCAGAGCGACAGGAGCCCTGGGGGTCCGCTGCGGTCACAGCCCCGGTGCTCGGTAGGGATGGGGTACACACGAGAGGAGTCAAAGCTCCATTCTCCCCCCACAGTGGAGGTGGCCATGTGTGGCGGGAGTGGGACTACTCACAGGATGGGTGACGTCTGCAAGGCTTGAGGGGTAAGTGTTAACAGGGGACCCGAATCAGCCCTGCAGAAGTTCCCCTGCAGCTGGCAAAGATCTAAACCGTCTGGGCTCCCTCCTCTCCTTGCAGGAAGACTCAGCCCCGCAGGACCCAGAGGCGGAAAGGCAGCCCTTCCATCAGTAGAACACGGAAGAGAGGCTTGAACGAGAGACCCCTTGATCTGCAAGGAGACCCCTGCCTTCGCTCATGCCCCCACTTGTTCGAGCAGGCTCCAAAGCACCTGTTTGCTTTCCGTCAGCCCACGAGAACAGCTCCACTGAGGGCTGGACGCATTCCCGCCCGCCTTGTCCTTCCCCGGCCCCAGCTTCCTTCCACCCAGCAGACCTGCAACATCTCCTCGCCCCACTTCATGACCGAGACATCCAGAGCTGCTCATGTCAGCCTAGAAAGGCACTTAGAATGCTCCAGAACAGCAGTTGCTAAATGCGGCAGCCCAGGAGAATCGTCTGGTGTTTCTGTGATGTGGGTGGATGAAAACAAAGAAGCGTGCTATTGAGAAATGAAGTTCCTCGGGGCCCCAGTAAATCAGAATCTCTGGACTGGGGGCCTGGAGAGTGAGTGAGTGTGTGTGTGTGTGTGTGTGTGTGTGTGTGTGTGTAACCACTTTCCCCAGTAATTCTCCTGCTCAGACACAGCTTCGGGTCCACATATCACCTTCACAACACAACACGGTCATGGATTGGACCACATTTCTGGTTCTGGGACTTGCACAGGTCAAGGCTTTCCCAAAGGACCACACCCCTCAATCTACCAAACAAGAGCCACCCTGAGGGTGCCATTCGGTGTAGGTACTAAAACTTGAGTCAGGGGGCACCCGGATTTGAACCGGGGACCTCTTGATCTGCAGTCAAATGCTCTACCCCTGAGCTATACCCCCTGGTTTCTTAGGTGCCTAATGAATACCTTTTCACCTGTGTTGCAACACCTACCTCCTCTGCGCACTGGAATGCCTATTAATTTTTAGAAAGTTCTGGAAATATGGAAAGTTTCCCTTCAGGAAATGAGCACCTTTTGGCCCTGCTCTTCCACATAGATGCCCCCTAACTGTGGCTCCCAGAAACTTCTTTGCTCACAATCTTGCAGTTGTATTTTCTCAGCACCACTTTGAAGGCACTGCTTGAGAACGCATTGCTAAGAGCTGGACCGCTTGTGCCTTCCTTGCTGTCCTCAGCAAGCTCCATGACTTGCGACGCGCCCTCTGCACCCTCCCTTCTCACCCTTATCCCCCCACACGGCCAATGGACCCCAGGCTTTGTGGCCCATCTCTCTGCTCTGTCCTTCTTCCACGGCTACCTCCCGGCTTTTGGCAGGGTCCTGACTGAACCCAGACGAGTTACTGGAATTACTTAGCCAGAGAGGTCACAACCCCCCAGCCTGGGGCCCAAGAAGCTGCCCCAATGGTCCCAGGGGCCCTCACACCAGAAGGTCAGCCCAGCTGGAGCAGCAGGGACTGTGGCCGAGACCCAGGACCAGAGATGCCTCTTGCGGGAGAAACTCCTGCCCTGAGGCACAGCACTGCAGCCCTAGGAAGTGAACCTGGCCCCTGGCCAACACACCACCGAGATCAAAAGGCCATTGATGCCCCAAGTGTAGAGAAAAGACATCCGCCCAAAGGGACACGAGAGGCAGTGAAAGAGCCTGTCGTGTCTGCATGAGGGAGACCAGCGCTCAGAGCGCACAGGGACTTGCTTTGGAAAACCCCTCCCTTGTCCCTGCAATCTGTTTCAGGGACTTATGTTTATTTCACAGGTAGCGAGCCCTCCTTGTTGGGGAAAAAATAAAAAAGCAATGTCTCTGCATCTTTCGACAGTGGCCACAACATTAAGCATAGAAGTTAGTAAGCAATAAACGCGACGGCTGGAGGGAAAGATAGCGAAATTGACAACGGCGTCTAAGTCTGGAGCAAATACAGATTTTCTGAGGCGCCACCAGCCAAACGCTGTTGGTGTTTTGGTGTCCGTTCCTTCAAACTTGACCACCACCTCCTTCCCCTGAGTTTGGACTCTCCTCTATTGGCAGAGATGGGCAGTTCACGGCCACGTGATGGCCCTTACCCTCCACAAATCATGATACTCGATGGTGCGATGTTGAAAGCCTTCTCTTGAGAACTGGAAACAAGGCAAGGATTGTACCTAAAACCAGAGATGTGTAATAAGACGAAAAAAAAAAGGGGGTGGGGTGGGGTGGGGGGAGGAATGGAATGGAAGAAACAAAACACCCATTATTCATTTATTCATGGATACTCTGATTATCTTCGTAGAAAATAAGCTATAAGCGATCTGAATTAGCAAGCTTAATAAACTTCGAGATAAAAAATGAAATTATTTAAAAGCAAATCTACTTCTATGCACCCGTAATGAAGAATTAGAAATAAAACATTTGAAAAGATGTTACTTAAAATAGTAACAAAGGGGCGCCTGGGGGCCTCAGTCCCTTAAGCGTCCGACTCTTGATTTCTGCTCAGGTCATGATCTCTCGGTTCGTGAGTTCGAGCCCTGAGTCGGGCTGTGTTTCTGACAGTGTGGACCCTCTTGGGATTCTCTCTCCCTCTCTCTCTCTGCCCCTCCCTGCTTGCACACTTTGCATTTTCTAGCACGTTACCAAAATGGCGTTACACTTTGTGTGCTCTTGCTCGTCTCGCTTCCTTCGCTCAGCGGAAATGTTTTCCCCTGGTCTGGTCATCTGTGTTCTTTCCAGTGTTTGGCTATGACCACGCTTCTGTGAACAGTCACGCACGAATCTTTGGCTACGTACTTTCATTTCTCTCGGGTAAATACCTGCCGGTGGGACGACTGGATCAAAATGGTTGAGGCATTTTACGTTCTGGCCAAGAGCGTTCGCGTCCCGGCTAGCAGCTGCTGCCCTCCGCATCCTTGTCGACGCTTGGGGTGGTCAGCCGTCCTGAGGTTGGCTGTTCCAACGGGTGTGCAACTATCTTAGGTGGTTTTCATCGCACTGTGGCTTGGGTTTGCATTTCTGCAATGACTAGAAATATCGCACACCTTGACATGCGCTTGATATCGCTGGAACCACTCTCCCAGCGTCATTTCCTGGTATAGGTTCAAGGTAGAGTTGGCCGAAAGAAGAAGTATTGAGTGGTATTTGGGAGGTGGAAGTGAAGCGGCAGCCGTGACTGTCTGAAAGTCCTTGTGACATACAGACACCAGGTATCAGCAGATCCCAACTTACCTGGGTTCTCCCCTGTTGTGTCCAGGTATCCTTCCCAACTGCCAGCCCCATCCATCACCAGTAGCCCCAGGGCCTTCACCAGACACTTGCCTGAGGACCTACAGAAGTGGTAATTTTCCACCAGGTTTTCCCCAGCCCCTTCCTGGCGCCATCCCAGTGGCTGGATGCGCTCCGCTTCCCAGATTCCCCTTCATCTCTGTTTCCACCTTGCCACGCCTTAGGAAGGCTCCAAAGTGACTGTTCTTTGGTCCTCCAACTCCCTCTCCTGGACCGTTCCTTCTACCGGCTATCACAGAATTGTGCAAGGTCTTCTTTCTATAACAATTCCCTTCTTCAAAAATACTTGCGGTGATTCCGCTGCTCCGATTGAGTACTGACCGGCACGTCTCAGTGGGTTTATTTTTTTAAAACCTTTTCATTCATGTATGAAACATACAAACATGCGCAGATCGTCAGCGTTCATCTTTCTGAGTGACAAAAAATGAATACACCTGTTGCAACCCTGCATCCAGAGTCTGAGAAATAGAACAGTATTCAGAGGCGGATGGAAATGAGATGCCAGGAGTAATATAGGAGTAGCTCTTCCCTGAGTGTACATGTTCGTATTGCCTCAACTTTTGAATTACTTTACTGTTTTACATTTCAAAAAAAAAAAAAAAACCTGCAACAAGTATGAGGAGATAAATCTAAAGACAAATGTAAACAAAACCCCAAACCCTAATGGTGTAGCATATCGGTCACATGGCCCCAAAGAAGAAAACATTCTCAGTGCTATATATTCTGGGGGGGGGGGGGGGGGGGGAAGAGACATTGAACCACGTGAGACGTTGAACTGTACTTGTTTGGGTACAGTTACAAAACCTATTTTTTAGCAGATGAGTAAATATATTGATATGTGGAGGAACCAGAGGTCTAATTGTGGGGGACAGGGGACATTGCTATGGAATGGAGGAAGGCAAGGGAGAACCATAGAGAGGGATTGGGATTGTAAGCAGCAGTGTGAATACACACACTGACGCACACACACACGTGCACACACACTTCCTAACGCTGCCCTCTCAGAGGGGCTAGAAACAATGACTCAGTTCCAATGAGCACTCCTAATGCTCGTATTGTGGTTATTAAACACCCTCAAAGGGAACCAGGAACCCTGGGAGAAATGGCTGATTCCAGGGCTGGGCAGGAAACCTAAGAGGTGAACTATGTAGCATGTTGTTCCGGAAGGTGAGAGAGCGCTCAAAAACTGGTGAGTACGTGTGGACAGAACATAGGGCTAGCTTGAAGAGGCTCGGCGTTAGCTCAAGTGGGGACAATTTGAGAATCAAAAGAAATAAAGATAGGACTATGTTATAGCTCATTATTAAAGAATCCATGAATCCACGTTAATACCGTTTTTTACATTTTAGATGGGGAAAGGAAAACAGCTTTTTACCAAAAGAAGCCAACTAATACAAGTAAAAGGACTGATAGAAATATAAAATCACCTTTTTATAACCATCAGGGTAACAACCGAGTTAAGTAAGAATCACTAATGGTTGCTAAGCATGCAAGGTGAAAATTGTTGGGGAACAGGATATAGAAAAATCTGTCCACCATTGTTTTAACTGAATAATCAAATTCAACCTCATCAATAGTGGAGTAAAGTGACATCACCCTTGAGGTAATGCATGGACATAAGATAAACATACATAACATAAACATAATATAAATATAAATATAATAGGGGGCGCCTGGGTGGCTCAGTCAGTTAAGCATCCGACTTTAGCTCAGGTCATAATCTCAACATTCATGGGTTCGAGCCCTGCGTCGGGCTCTGTGCTGACGGCTCAGAGCCTGGAGCCTGCTTCAGATGCTGTGTCTCCCTCTCTCTCTGCCCGCCACCTGCTCCTGCTCTGTCTCTCTCTGTCTCTCAAAAATAAATAAAACTTAAAAAAATAATAAATATAAATATAATATAACATAAAACCTGAGAAGGACTCAATATCACCTATGTAGTCATTTTATCAAAATACTGAACTTTAAATGATGAGGAAACAATCAGATAAATCCTTCTCTCCAAAAGTAACCCACTATTCTAATTTTTCAACACATTTTTGGCCTGTGAACTTCACATACTCTTGCCCCCAGTGTTACATTGGTGAGATCCAGCCATGCTGTCCTATGTGTGTTGACCTCCGGGACGGTTCTGTCCATCACCCAGCTTGGACGCTTCAATACTGTCCATTACCTGAAAGAAAATAGAAGAGTGGAGAACTATTCTGGGTTAAAGCAATCTAAAACCACGTGACAACCACATGCAGTGCATGAAACTTGACTGGACCTTATGTTGGAAATAAAAGACAACTATCAGTGACTTTATTGGGACAATTGAGAAATCTAGACTATGGATTGCATAATAAATTATTGGATCACATGGTTGATAAGGCTCCTGAGGGTGTTGTGATTATGCGGACTGCCTTTCTTCTCAGAAAATCCATGTTGAAATATTTAAGGGTGCCAGGATGTCTTTGATGAACTTTCTAATGAATCAGAAAAACCTCTCACACATACACAGAAAGAAAGAGAGCGTGGGCACGAGAGCAAAGGTGGCAAAATGTTAACGATTGGTGACCCAGGCAGAGTATTAACATTTTCATTATCGTGGTGCCTGGGTGGCTCAGTCGGTGAAGCATCTGACTCTTGATTTTGGCTCATGAGGGTCAGGATCTTGCGGTTCATGCATCCGAACCCCGCATCGGGCTCTGTGCTGACAGTGCAGAGCCTGCTTGGGATTCTCTCTCTCCCTCCCTCCCTCCCTCCCTCCCTCTCTCTCTTTCTCTCTCTGTCCCTCCCTCATGCATTCTCTCTCCCACTCTCTCCAAAATAAACTTAAATTTTTTAAAAAATTTTTCATTGTATTATTTTTATAACTTTCCTATAGCTTTGAGATTTTTCTAAATAAAAAGTTAGATTATGTGCCTATCTTTCTCCCTTTACTGTTTGTGATATCCAGCCATACTATTGTACGTAAGAAGGGTATTTTTCCTTCCGTTGCCGTATGGCATTCTGCTATATGAATATTCGTTATTTATCTATGCTGTTGAAAAGCTGTTGCCAGCTCGGGGCTATTAGGAAGAAGCAGCTATGAAAATTCCTGTACCTGTCTTTGATGAGCTCATGTATGCGCTTCTGTTAGGAGCACAATTGCTGGGTCATTGGAATGCAACTGTTCTGTTTCAGTAGTTAATGACATACAATTTTCCAAAGGGGTTATATGTACCAATTTATTGGCCATTTGGACAATGTCTGATGTGAAATGCCTACTCCACTCCCATTCTCCTACGGGGTCCTCTGTCTGTTTTCTCACTGATGCGTGGGCATTGTTTTTATATTTGGATACAAGTCCTTTGTTAATTACATGCATTTCAAATCTCTTCTCTTTGACCTTCCGCTTTCTTAAAGATGTCCTTTGATGAGCTGAATCCTTAACTATAATGGTCTGATTTATCAATCTTTCCCTTTATGTTTAGGGCTTTCTGTGTTCTCTTTAGTAAATGTTTACATTTGCACCAGACCACAAAGATATTCTTTTAAGGTTTCTTCTAGAAGCATATTGTTTCGTTGTTTACATTCAGAGCTACAGTCTACCAGGAACTGATTTTGGTGTAGGGGGTGAGAATCTATGCCTTTTCCACATGGTTATCCAACTAACCCAGCCTCGCTCATTGGAAAAACTATTCTTTCCCTCACTACTCTGTGCACTGAATTTGTCGTAAATCAGGTCCCCATTATCTCACTACTTTCGATGTCTCTAATTTTTTTCAGTGATGGTTTATAGCTTTCTATAGAGAGACATTGTACACCTTTGATTATTTTTATTCCCTCGTAGTTGGTTTTTTGTATGTTATTGGAAATAGAATTGTTTGCAATTTTTCTAACTTTTAAATTTCTGCCATGTAGAAATAGGATTGATTTTTGTATTTTCATATTTGTATTTGTATTTGTATTTTTGTACCTAGTGACCCGGCAAATTCATTTAATTCCAACGGTTCATCCGTATATTCTTTTGGATTTTCTACATACACAATACTATCAACTGTGATTAATGACAGTCTTATTTCTTCCTTTCCTATTCTTTATGCTTTTTATTCCCCCTTTTTTTTTCTCCTTATTGCACCAGCCAGGACCTTGAAAACCTAGCTGAATAGAAGCGATAACTCTGCATGTCATTTCCTCTTTCCCAATCTCAAAGGAAAACTTTCCAGTATCTCCTCATTAAATGTGATGCTTACCATGACAGTCTTCTAACACCCTATATCAGATTAATAACATTGCCTTCCACGGAGGGCTGAATAATGGCCTCCAAAGATATCAAGTCCTAATCCTTGAAACCTGTAAATGTTAGCTTATATGGAAAAAAGGGTCTTTGCAGACGTGGTTAAGGACCTTGAATGGGGAGATTATCCTGGATAATCTGGGTGGCCCTAAATGCAATTGCAAGAGAGAGGCAGAAGAAGATCTGACACAGACAAAAGAGGAGAAGGCAATATGGACACAGACATGGAGGCGAAGTTTGGAGGGACAGACCCACAAACCAAGGAATGCAGACACGAGAAGCTGGAAGATGCAAGGAGTGGATTCTCCCCCAGGAGCCTGCTGACACCTTCATTTCAGCCCAGTGAAACTGACTTTGGACTTCTGGTCTACGGAAGTGCAAAATAATGAATCTGGGTTGTTTTAAGCCATCAAGCCTGTGATTATTTGTGACAGCAGCCATAAGAAACTACACCACCTATGAATAGTACGCCAAGTATTTTTTAATCCTGAAGAGATGTTGAGTTTTTCAAATGCTATTTCTGCATCTATTAGGATGATGGTGTGATTCTCCTCCTTTACCCAGTTAATGTGATGAATTGTATAGATTTGCAAATGTGAAATCCACCTTTGATTCCTGGAATCAATCTCACTGGTCATGATGTTTTATCCTTTTAGATATTCTCAGATTCACCTAGTTCGTAAGAAAGATCAGCCTCTACTATTCCGTTCTTACCTTTTCAGATTTAAATATCAGCGTTATCCTGGCCTCATAAAATATGTTGGGAAGTATCCCTTATTTTTCTAATTCTCTGGAAGGCTGTATATACGTGTAGCATTCATTCTTCCTTACATTTGGAAGAAGAGTTCACTAGGGAAGCCATCTGAGCCTCAAGTTTTCCTTCTGGGAAAGTTTCTAGTTAGAAAGTCTATTCAATAGGTAAGAAAATATTCAACTTTCTATTGCTTCTTGGTCAGTTTTTATAAATTGTGTTTTTCAAGCATTTTGACATTTTTCTGGAAAATTGCATCTAGTTTTTCAGATGTCTTGGCATAAAGTTGTTCACAATATTCCTCTTATGTCTCTTTGCTGTCTTCAGGACCTGAACTAATCTTTCGCTTGTCTTTTTTTTTTTTTTTTAAGTAGGCTTCACACGGTATGTGCAGCTTGCACCCTGACCCTGAAATCTACCGACTGAGCCAGCCAGGGACCCCTCCTTTGTCATCCTTCGTATCACCCATAAGTACCTTCGTTCTTTGTCTCTTGATCACTCTTGCTAATGGCTTATCGATTTTGTTAGTTTTTTCACAGATCAACTTGGCTTTGTGGATGTTGTCTGTGAACGTTTGTTTTGCGTTCTTATCTTTATGAATTCATTTTTTTACATTTGGGGGGTTTAACTTATTGTCCTTTTTCTAATTTCTTGAAATCGTTACTTATAGTATTGATTTCCCAGCCTTGCTTCTTTTAAGGATTTCAATTTCTAACTCGGTGTGATTTGAGCTGTAAACTACAAACTTTGCCTATGTTCTATTTTCATAATCATCCACTTCTAAATCCTTTCTGGTTTCTCTTTTTTTTTTTCTTTATTCATTTTATTTTTTATTTTTTAAAATTTACATCCAAATTAGTTAGCATCTAGCGCAACAATGGTTTCAGGAGTAGATTCCTTAGTGCCCCTTACCCATTTAGCCCATCCCGCCTCCCACAACCCCTCCAGCAACCCTCAGTTTGTTCTCCATATTTATGAGTCTCTTCTGTTTTGTCCCCCTCCCTGTTTTTATATGATTTTTGTTTCCCTTCCTTTATGTTCATCTGTTTTGTCTCTTAAAGTCCTCATACGAGTGAAGTCATATGATATCTGTCTTTCTCCGACTAAGTTCACTTAGCATAATACCCTCCAGTTCCATCCACGAATCTTTTCTGATTTCTATGTGTTATTTAGAAGCGTGTCGTCTAGGGGCGCCCGGGTGGCTCAGTCGGTTGAGCGTCCGACTTTAGCTCAGGTCATGATCCCACAGCTCGTGAGTTTGAGCCCCACGTTGGACCCTGTGATGACAGCTCGGAGTCTGGAGCCTGCTTTGGATTCTGTGTTTCTCTCTCTCTCTCTCTCTCTCTCTCTCTGCCCCTCCCCAGCTTGCACTCTGTCTCTGTCTCTCTCTCTCTCTTTCTCTCTCAAAAAATAAACATTAAAAAAAATCAGAGGCACATTGTCTAATTTTCCATCCCCCCCTTGCTTCAGACATTCTAGTTCCTGTCTAGAATGTTCCTCACCCCACCTTGTCGGCCTAGCAAACTCCTATCGACCCTTCGCTATTGCTTCAGGAAGCCTTCCCTGTCCCCCAGGCAAGAGGTAGCACTCCTTTATTCTGCTGGGTTTTGTTTCCATACTGATCCTGCTGTCATTGGTGACGTGCATGTCCGACTCTCGCTGGACGGGAGCTCCTTTTAGGCAAAGACATCTTTCATCCCTGTGCCAAACCCTGAGCAGTTTTTGTTGAACAAATGCACTTGTGTGCCTGTTTTCCTAGGACAGTTTTAATTTCAGATATTCCCTTTTATCCATAGGAATCTATAAATTGTCCCAGATTTTTCGACATCTAGGGCCTGAATCACACCTCCCAGGCTCCCTCTTAGCACCAAAAGGGACGTGAAAGTCCTTTGTTATACCTGGGGCTTTGGTTTAGGAAATATGGTCTCCTTGATTATATAGTCTTCATGCCCAACACCAGGCTAAGGACCTGCGAGGTACCCAGTATGGACTTGTTGGCTAATGTCTGCTGATTGGGCTTTGTCCCTGGCCAAGCTGGAAATAACTCAGTGCCCCTATAAAATATTCCTCATGTCAGCTGACTCGCCTTTGATGTGACAGGGTCTCCCCTCCCCAAGCCCTGAAAGCCATTAGGCAGTGTTGTATTCGTTACGAGGTCATCCGAAATTGATGACTCAATGGTCAGCCTTATAAAACTTCAAAATCTCTCATAAAAATGAGTCAGAATCTGGTAATAAGCTTGTTTCTATTATAATTAATAATGTCACTGCTGGGGTGGGCCGTGTTCTGCACAGTAAGTGTTCTTTAATGTACATGGTGAGAAATCTAATGTTCGTAACTATTTTCAAAAGCCGTGGGGAACGTAGTTTTGGGGAAATTCAATAACTTCAGTTATTGAATTTTTTAAGTAAGTCTAAAAGCCAACTCTGATGCTTGTTTCATATAAGTCTGGATTTTTCCATATTTGGAGTTTGCTTAAAATAAGCAAACATTCTTTTGCTGTACCCTCCTCACCTTTACCAGCTTCGGGTGACTTGACTTCTGCCCCGGGAGAGGCCAGGCCCAGAGCCTTTCCCTTTGTTGAGGAAGGCTGGAATGTCTTCGGGTTCAAGACTTCATTCCTGAGGCTCAAAGCTCTGACCCCATGGAAGACGCAGGGGCCCTGGGATGATGGGTCGCTCTCCAAGCCGTCATCGGCCACTGGCACCCTCAGGGTAGGCAAGTTTTACATTAGCATATGAGAATAACTGAGGCCACGGAAGTTTCTAGAAAGCATGAAGGGCCATCATGGAGGCCAGGGCACTGAATCTTCCTCCACACAGTTGCCACACACCCACCTTACCCCAGCTCTCGAAAGCCTCCTCAGGAGCTAACCTCCAGGTTGGCTGAGGGTGACGTCATCACGGTTGAAACAGCAACACCAGAGGCCCTGATGCTGGCTCTCTCGAACTGAGGCACGGACCTTCCCACCGCCGCAAAAGAGAGGCCCCATTGCGGGGCAATGTTCTCTGGGGGAGCCCTCCCTTCGTCCCCTCTTTTCCCTGGGTGGGAGAAAGGCTTGAGCGAGAAGTCAAGCTTGAACAGACCCCACTTGGGGCCCAGGATGCCTATCCCCGTGCCTGGCCAACTTTCACCCCCAACTCTCGGTATCAATGAGGATAGACTAGGTCAAGCTGTGCTAGCACTCAACCCCCAAATTGTGGGACTTATTCCACCAAAGGTTTGTTTTATGCTCCCGGGACATGTGTACCTGTCAATGTCTCCTAGTCAATGTCTCCTAGTCAATGTCTCCTCCCTCCAGGATGCAGGCTAATATTACAGCCACTCTCTCAAATCTCGCTGATCGCCGGAGTGGAGGGAAGGGAATCTTCGGAAAGCCCCAACTTATAATTAAATGCTTGGCCCAGAAATGACAACTCACTGGACAGACCCAACCAGAAGAGGCCAGGAAACGCAATCCAGCTACGTCCCTCTGGGAAGCCAACTGGAAATATTTGGGGAACAATATTTGGTGATGACTGCCACAACCTTTTTCAAAGGCCTGGGACTGACTTTTAGGCCGTGTGCCTGGTCCCAAGGGAAAACCTTAGGCCTAAGGGTGCAGCTGGAAAAAGGGAGATCCATGCATACTGTTTGTTGTACTTGACCCGGCACAGGAAGTACAACAGGGCCTTCTGGGTGAGTAGCCCCTGCATCTGAACCGTCTGGACCACGTGCTTCCGGCCTCCCCCATCGCCTGGGCTGGCGTACGGTCTCATGTTCACCAGTCTCCCCCCTCCTGCTGGGCGAGCTGCAGATGATCAACGACTACCCCAACCGTGGATTTTTCTGGAAACATGGAGGTGATGGGAGCGTGGTGATGGGTAATGCACCAGCAGAGAGTGATGAGCTCATGAGACCCTAGCTCATCACACCCGCATGAAAAGATCAGTCAACGTTAATACCGAGTGATGACCTTATGTTCTGTAAACCTACACTCTAGCAAGCATAGTAGAGGACCCCAGAGGCATAAGAAATAGCCCTTGCTCGCAAGAAGCTTATAATCTATGAGGCAGGTTAGGACGCTGTTACCTTGTGTCAGACTTTTTCTCTAACGGCAAATGAATGGTACCAATATTAAGTTAGCAGCTTGGCCAAGGCAGAATTCACTGCAGACGTGGCTGGAATGGAAAGGCTTCGTGGGAGAATTAGCCGGTCTGGGGCAGATGAGGGGCTTCACGTGGATAAAAGGGGAAGTGAGGAAAGGCACAGGCATGAAAATCCTCACGCCTGCTCTTTGCACATGTGTGAATAGACTGCACCATAAAGTTGGAAGTGGAGGGAGAGGTTACAGAAGGTCTTGAATATTAATCTAAGTGTGTGTGTGTGGGGGGGGTCACTTTATACTTTTTGCAAGGAGAAGCTGGAGGGCCAGTGACCAGGGATACTTTGCAGTGGATTCTTTTTTTTTTTTTAATGGCCATGTACCTTCTCTCTCTCTCTCTCTTTAATGTTTATTTATGTATTTTGAAAGAGAGTGTGTTTGTGCACATGAGCAGGGGAGGGGCACAGAAAGAGGGGGAGACAGAATCCCAAGCAAGTTGGCTGCTGGAGCAGAGCCAGACATGGGGCTTGATCCCAAAACCTGTGAGATCATACATGACCTGAGCCGAAATCCAGAGTTGGAAGCTTAACCGACTGAGCCACCCAGGCACCCCCACAATGGATTCTTATCTTAGGCAGAAGGTTGGGCCAGTCAATGATTTCCTAAACTTGGCTGCACATCAGAACCCCAGCCCCACCCCTCCCTACACCCACCCCTTACTATAAGCTTACTGTATGTTAAAAATAGATCTTCCTTTCTAAAAGTCGCCCCCGCAATACTCAGGACCTACCCCCAGAGATTTTGCTTCAGTGGATCTGGGACGGGATCCAGAAATCCGTACCCTTCACAAGCTTTCACGCAGTGACAGCTCGTCTGAGAATCCACTGTGATGGGCAGTTTTTACCTAGAAGTGGCACACATCAAAATTTGAATTTTTTTATTTTTTATATTAAAAAGATTTTCTCTTAATTTTTAATGGGCATTTATTTTTGAGAGAGAGAGGGAGACGCAGAACCCGAGGCAGGCTCCAGGCTCCGGGCTGTCCGCACAGAGCCCGATGCGGGGCTCGAACCCACGAACCGTGAGACCATGACCCGAGCTGAAGCCAGACGCCCAGCCGACTGAGCCCCCCAGGTGCCCCTGGGGAGTTGAATTTTTAAAATCACATTCCTGAAAACTAGTTCCTGTTCCTAGTCCCTTTGTTTCTGTTGAAGGTGCACACTCCCCTCCCCCTGCCCCCCCAGCACCTCCACGCTCTCCCGGAATTTCTGTTCACGTAAACTACACATCCAGTTGGCCGCCACCTCTCACTGCGTATCATTGCCAGCCCTCTCGGTTGCTCCTTCCTTTCTGTTCCCGCTCCTGCGACACTTGGCCAGACATTTCCTCGCCTCACACTCGGACCCCACAGTACCTTCTTCCCAGGCTCATCTCTCACCCCCTCGACCCCTCCCTGTACCCACCACCATCGGGTAAGCCTCCCGCTCGGCATGGCACCTGGCTTATTCCCTGCTCAGCCACAGTCACCGAATCCAGCCCCCCAGCCTGCGGAAAGTTGGTCACAGCACGGTTCAGCCTGTCTTCCCTCGTGGCTTCAAGTCTTGGCAAACCGGATCGCGTTCCTTCTCAATGTGCCCTGTGCCTTCCTACCCCCCTGTTTTTCTAGGCTGGTCCCTAGCTAACCCTTCTACGACCACCCTCTGGTCTGCAATGCCCTCTGCTTATTAAGATCCAGTTCAGATTTGATCTACTTTATAGGGTCTGCCCTGTTTGAAAAAAGAGAAAACCATATATGTGTATAACACCCCCCCCACACACACACACACTTATCTGCCAGTCTTCAGAAATACAAAGATGGATGAGTCCAACCCCCTGTGGGAGCCTTGGCTCTCAACTCTGTTCAGAAGGGGCGCTCTCTATTGGAAGTAAGAACCAAGCGAGTCAGATCCGCTGTCCTGGGAAGAATTCATCCGAGAGACACCCAGGCTGCACCCAGTCCCACACTGCTCACATCCTCTGTGAGGCGAGTAATATATTTCCTCCTGGAAGAGCTGGGACCCCGAGGGGCCATATCACCATGGAGGTGACACCTCTGTTTCCTTGAGAAGGAAGAAGCCCCCACCCCTTCTCCAAGCTAATCCGGGAACTGGCCAACCCGTGGTCTCATGACAACATGAGCAAGCTCTCTCACACAGCCCAGCACATAGGTCACAGTGAGAGCAGACACAGTGGTCTTCAGTTGGGTGGAAGGAAATTGGCATGAAAGGAAAGCCAGACCCAGGAAAGTTACAGAACAGCCCGGTCCAATCTCCTCATTGTCCGTCTGAGAGGCTGGCTGTCTTGCCTGAAGATCTGTGCCAGCTAATGGCATGACTTTCCAGTCTCTGGCTCCCACTTCCCCCCGCCTCCCGTAATACTCCAGGGTTCACGTCCCAACCGACACCACGGGCTTGGGCATGTTCCCATGGCTGGTTTTTTGTTTGTTTGTTTTTTTAATGTTTATTTTTATTTTTGAGAGAGAGAGAGAGAGAGAGAGAGAGAGAGAGAGAATGAGTGGGGGAGGGGCAGAGAGAGAGGGGAACAGAGGATTCAAAGGTGGCGGGGGGGAACTCCATGCTGAACCTGATGCAGGGCTCGAACTCACAAACTATGAGAGCATGACCTGAGCCGAAGTCCGATGCTCAACCGACAGGGCCACTCAGGTACCCCTGTTTTGTTTTTGTTTTTTAATCAAGGACTTTGCCATGAAACTAACAAACCTTAAGATTCAGATCACCTGCCTTGCACCAGCTCTGTACCTATTTTTTTTTTTTTATTTTTAGAGAGAGAGGATGAGCAGGCAAGGGGCGGAGAGAGAGAGAAGGAGAGAGAATCCCAAGCAGACTCCAAACCGTCAGCACAGAGCCTGATGCAGGGCTCGATCTCATGAACCCGTGAGATCATGACCTAAGCCAAAATCAAGAGTTGGATGCTTAACCGACTGAGCCACCCAGGCGCCCCCTGTACCTACTTTTAAATTTGCAATTTTGTGAAGTTTTTTTCTTAATAATATTCCCAGAATCATTCAAGATTCAAGCCCATAAAACATGGGCCCACCCTGGCAGAGGGAATGTTATTTGGGAGGGGAAGAAATCATGTGGAAGCAAAGCTAGAGGGAAGAAAAAAAAAAAAAATATATATATATATATATATATATATATATGAAAAGGACCACTGGAAGGTTCAGGAACATTCTCCTACAGTTAGTGGATCGACTACACCCTTTCAGGGATTTACTCCAAAAGGCAAAAGGGTGGCAGGGGCTCCAAGCTGGAGAACCCCTATCCTTCCCCCACCCCATCCCTACATGCGAGAAACAACCTTCAAGAGCTTGGGGCATCCTAAAAGAGCTGGGCTGGCATCCTGAAAAAAGAAATCAGGCTCCGGGAGCAGACTCCTGAGGAAAGCGTCCCCCCACCCCCACTCCTGGAGAGATTCCATTTCTACACATGAAGAATGCATCCGGGATGACCCCATTCTGTACCATTCAGCGGGGGCTGCTGGGGAGAAAGCGAAGGGCATATGAAGACCCCTGCAGGCTAGACCCCAAAGCCCAGAAGTCTGGACCACGTGGGGCACAGGTTCCCTCTTCAGGAAGAGTCCCGCTTAGAGGGAATTCTGAAAGGAAATGCCTCTTTGTGGCCACATGGGGGCCCCATTCAAAGGCTCCGTCCATTCCCCCCACCCGGCCTGGGTTTGCCTCTTAAGGAGTTTTTCCATTTATTTATTTATTTATTTATTTATTTATTTATTTATTTATTTAATTTTTGCCTTTTTTGTTTAAAAATTCTATTCTCGTTCCTACAAAATAAAAACATAAATTGAAAAAAAAAAAGTTAGACAATGTGCAAAACCGGCCTGTGGTCTCACAGTTAGAGAAAAACCGCTTAGACTGTTGATATACATGCTTCCAGACTCCTGCGTGTGTTTTTTCTTTTACACAAAACTGAGATCATTCTGGACAGACTTCTCCTCTTAAAATACCGCGAACATCTTCCCACACCAAGTTCTTCACCAAAATAATTATAAATATGGCATTGTGTTCATTCCATTTAGAAATATTCGTTATAAATAATAAGCACACAACAGAAAGTTCTAAGTGGCTCCCTACCGGGATTTACCGAACTATTTTCCTGTTGTTGGAAGGATTTATTCCATTTCAAACCAAGACAGACGTGAGCTACAGCTGTCCAAATAAATAAATACATAAAAAACCCAAATCGTCTGGCAAGACCTAGAGCAGCAGAGGCGACGTGGCGGATGCCCTGTGGGAGAAGGCACGGGTCTCCTGAAGCTCGAAGGGAGAGCGGCCCTGTAGCCGCGGTCACCCGGCCGGCCGGGCTGGTCCCTGGAGCCGGAGTTTCCTTTTAGTGAGCGAGTCCCTCGGGGTACGTGGGGTCCAGGGCGTGAGGCTCTCAGCGGGATGCAGGTCCGGCTCGGGGTTCAGGCGGTGACTCAACGCGCGCCCCGCCGTAGGCCAGTGGGTCTGGGGGTTCTGGAGGCCAGTGGGTCGGGGGGGGGGGGTCGGGGGCCAGTGGGTCGGGCAACGTTGGTGGGTAGGGGGGCTAGGGGGTCGGGGGATCGGGAGACCTGTGGGTCGGGCAGCGTCAGTGGCCGGGTGGTTCAGGGGGTCCGGAGGCTGGTGGGTCGGCTGGCCCGTGGGTCGGACAGCGTCGGTGGGCGGGTGGATAGGGGGGTCGGAAGGTCGGGGGGGTCAGGAGGCCGGTGGGTCGGCGGGCCGGCGGACCGGTGGATCGGAAGGTCGAGGAGTCGGGAGCGGGGTTGGGGGGGGGGGGGTTCGGGGGTCGGGAGGCCGGTATGTCGGAGGTCAGTGGATCCGGGATAGGGCGGTCGGAGAGTCGGGAGGCCGGTGGGTCGGGTCGTCAGTGGGTCCGGGATCCGGCAGTCTGAGAGTGGGAAGGCCGGTGGGTCGGGCGGTCGGGGATCGGGAAGCCCGTGGGTCGGGGGCTCGGGGGCTCGGGGAGTCGGGGAGGCGCGAGGCCGGTGGGGCGGGGGGTCTGGGGCTCTAGGGGCCCGAGGGCGGGTGGACCGGTGGGTGGGTGGGTCTGCTGGCGGCGGGGAGGGGCGGGGAGGGGCGGGGCGGGGCGGGCGCCGCGCCTGCCGTTCGCCTCTCCGGGCTGCAGGTGGGGCTGTGCGGCCGCGCTGCCTCCAGGAAGCCTCACGGGCCTGCGCCGGCTCCCAGGATGCAGTGTGGACCGGTCGGGCGCTGACGGCGGCGGCGCGTCTGCGGGCGGAGCGGCGCGGGCCGGCCAGCGAGGAGCGCGGCGACGCGGGCGGAGAAGGCAGGGCAGGGCCGGGCGGGCGCCGCCTGCGGAGAGGCCGGGGGCCGGCCTGCGTGGAGCCGCGCGCGGCGGCGGCGGCGGCGGCGGCGGCGACTTCCTCCGGGCCGGGCCGGACAGCGCACGGCCATGGCCGAGGCGGCCGCGGCTCCGGTAAGGGCGGCCCGCGCGCACCGACGCGCGGACTCGGGGCCCGGGCCCAGCACACGGCGCCGCAGGCCCTGGGGAGGGGCTCCGTGGGCCGGGCCGGGCCTCCGTGCCTGGGCTCCGGCGAGCGGGGCGCGGGGTCCGCCGGGGCCTACGGCGCCCGCCGGCCGGGCCCCCCCATTCGCGGCCGAGCCTGAGCAGGGCGGAACCGACCGTCCCCGCAGCGGAGGCCGCCGCACGCCGAGTTCCTGCAGCCCTCCGCGGCTTCCTGCCCCCGCCCCATCCGCCGGCCCCTCCATCTCCGCGCCCCCCACCCCGCGGCTCCTTTCTCTCCCCACCGCTCTGCCTCGGCGCTCCCTACCCCCCAGCTCCCCCCAGCGGCCTGGTGGCACCTGGGAGGCGTCCGAAGCGGCTTGGATGGCGCGCACACCGAGTGCCCGGCTCCATCGAGGTCGGGGCGGAAGACAGCTGCTCCCTCTCGTAGAAGCAGGCAGGCACCAGCCCTGTTAGGCATTATTTTGTCCTCACAACAAACCTGTGGGGTAGGTGCTCGTTCTGTCATACAAAAGAAAAACCCGAGGCCTGGAGAAGTTAACTTGCCTGGGATCGCACAGCTAGAAAGTGTGTGAAAAGACACAGTTGCTCCGTTTTCGGGGCCGCATTGTGTTTTGGGGGAAGCAGACAGGTACACTGGTGTTAAGGATGCAAAACAGAGGTGAGTGGTCCCTGCATTGAAGTAGAAAGGGGCTGTGGGAGTGCAGGGAAAGGAGAGGGAGGGACTGGCACCCCCTCCCTGGCTTGTGCTTCTGTGATTTGAGCTGGGCTTTTAGGGAAGGCTAGGATTTCATCAGGCTGGGCGGACCAGTGGAGCTTTCCAGGTCGGGAGGTGGGCTGGAGCACAGAGAGAAAGCGGTGGGGGGGCATGTTCAAGGACCAGAAGGCAGCCCCCTGCACCAGAGGACGGTTTCGGTAGGGAGGCAGTGGGAGAGAAGGCCGCAGGAAGGGTTGGAAGGGGTTTTGATGCCTGGACTTCATCATATGGGTGGGAATTCCTTGAAGGATTTGGAGTTCTCTTACCATCCGCTCCCCTGAAGCATGGACTTTCTGCTTCCCTGGCAGGAGTCTGAGGACAGCCCCGTATTATCCACCCACCGTTCAGTAAGGAGCTGGGCCTGAGCACAAACAGTCACCACCTCCTGCTAAATAGTCTGAAGCCCTTATGCGGGGCTCCCTGCCCCATTAAAATGTAAGAAAACTGTGCCTTGCTGGTCGTAAAGTAGTTTACGCAGATGTCCTTTTCCTGCAAGGCAAAGATTGGGATACTGGCAGTCAAGTGCACTGAGATGCCGAGTAGGATTTCAGGAGCTGGGGAGCCGGGTGATGAAGTGAGTGGATGCTTCGGGAGCAAACTCTTGGGAGGCTGGGGTCAGATGGCGGTGGTTGATAGGAAAGGACACGTGGGCAAGGGAAGGGATGGTCGCCGTCATGGAGGGTGGCCCAAGGTGCCAGCCCAGTTCAGCCCCTGTAGCCTCGAGGCAGAAACACCTACCCCTTGAGAGCTAGAGTCCCGCCCGCATCCAGCTCCCCTCCAATGGTTCTCTGCCTCTCCAGCTCCTCCCCATCCTCTGAGACCCAGGTGAAGCCCTTCTTCAGGTCAGAGGTCATCTGGTATGGCCTCCTAACAGCCACAGAAGCACTGAGGGTGCTTGACAGTCCCCCCCCCCCCCATGCCGCCCCCATCACTGCTCACACTCTCTTCCTCTCCCTATTATCTGAAGCGTCCACCCATGTTGTTCTCAGTGACTTTCTCCAAAGGAGCCCTCACTCGTTCCTACTAGGCACCGACCATTTGTTGAGGACTGGTTTCCAGAACGTTGTAAGGAGCCGTCTGTCCTCAGGCACCGCCAGAAGGAGGCACAAATATCTAAACCTCCTCCCTGACCGGCCGGTCCCACCTTCAGATGTGGGTCAGTCAGGTGGTTCAGCCCGTACCCAAAGCAAAATGAGCCCTTTCCTCAGGGTCCCCAGCTGCCAATCAGGTCATTCAGGCTACCATGAGAACTTTCCAGCAACAGGGAAGTCACTGCTTGGGGGAAGCCTTATGACGGTTATCGTATATATAAAAGTCTAACCTCATGGCATGTTTTTACCTTCTTCCCCAATCTGTCAGGTGTGTCATTGATTCTGGGGTGGCTACAAAAATGTCTGAGACTAATTCTCCCTTTGGGAGGGGCTGGATACCACGAGTGACAAAATCAGACTCTCCAGGGACCCAGGGGACCTGGGTTGCTTTTGACCCCTTTTGACCCCTTGACCCACCAATGCCACCTGTGTCAAAGAGTCTAACTCTTGGCTGGTGGAGATTTGCAGTAACGGCGGTTTTTATTAGTTTAAGGAGGAGCAGTTGGGGAGGGGATAAAATCAGATTGCACTGGAGGGAGAGGAATTGGCTGTTTGATTTTTATGTTTATTAGAGTGAGACACGAGGGGCGCCTGGGTGGCTCAGTCGGTTAAGTGTCCGACTTCGGTTCAGGTCACGATCTCCCAGCTGGTGGGTTCGAGCCCCACGTCGGGCTCCGTGCTGACAGCTCAGAGCCTGGAGCCTGCCTTGGATTCTGTGTTTCCCTCTGTCTCTGTCCCTCCCCCACTTGTGCTCTGACTCTCTCAAAAATAAACAAACATTAAAAAAAATTAAAAAAAAAAAGAGAGAGACACGAGATACTTTAAAAAAAAAAAAAAAGGCAGTTGAGCAATGCTCATGTTTGTGCCGGTTCAGTGAACCAGCTGTTTTTTGTTTGTGTGTGTGTGTGTGTGTGTGTGTGTGTGTTGCTAGGTCATCATCAGTAGACAGTTCCTGTGCGATTACGATGGGAAGTGCAGGCTGGGCTCTAGTAAATCTGCAGTTTACTATTTATGCGCTGAAATGAGCCAGCAGGGCTAAGTCACTGTTTATTAGCAGAACTGCACTGAGCGCCTTCCGCGGGCCGCGCACTGTGCTGCGGAAGATGCTCCAGAGAGTCCCCGCAGGCAGATGCAGATTAATGGGCAGGGCGTGAACGCTGGGATCCGGGTGTGCAAGGTGTGCTACAGAGGCCTGGAGGGAAGGCGCCAGCCCAAACAGCCATGGTGTCTGAGTCCCCCAGAGGAGCCGATCACCAGGCCGCGATCTGGCGTGTGGCACAGGGCGTCCCCGCTTTCCCTTTGTGCTCCGCACACCCCCCCCCACCCCCACCCCCGGCCCAGCCCCCCCACCCCTAGCAGAGATGGGCTCAAGGCACACGGTGGACGGCACGGATGATGGTGGACTTCTCCTTGTTTCCGAAAGATTTCTCCGTGGACAATGGCAGCCACAATTCAGGCCATGGAGAGGAAGATCGAGTCGCAGGCTGCCCGCCTGCTGTCCCTCGAAGGTCGAACTGGGATGGCCGAGAAGAAGCTGGCGGACTGCGAGAAGACGGCCGTGGAGTTCGGGAACCAGCTGGAGGGCAAGTGGGCCGTGCTGGGGACCCTGCTGCAGGAGTACGGGCTGCTGCAGAGGCGGCTGGAGAACATGGAGAACCTGCTGAGAAACAGGAACTTCTGGATCCTGCGGCTGCCCCCGGGCAGCAAGGGGGAGGCCCCCAAGGTACCCCTCGGGCACTGGGGGTGGGACAGCGCGCGGGGCCGTGCCCGTAAGCGTGTGGGTGAGCGCACGTGGTGCTTGTGGTTCCAGGTGCCCGTGACCTTTGATGACGTGGCCGTGTATTTCTCTGAGCAGGAGTGGGGCAAGCTGGACGAGTGGCAGAAGGAGCTCTACAAGCACGTGATGCGGGGCAACTACGAGACGCTGGTGTCCCTGGGTAAGGCGCGATGCTCAGTTTTCTGCTAAATGTGATTTTGAGTGTCCCCAGACCTCTCTCCTCGTGCTGGCGGGCTTCGCCACAAGGGTGCGTAAATCACTAGAAGCTTTGACCGTGCCGGGCGTTACCTCCTCTCACCGTAGAGGAGCACCGGGTGACTGAGTGGAAAGCTTCCTCTAGCTGGTGAAGTTCACGGGTGGCCGGACAGAGAGGCGTGGTGGTGTTTCTCTTAAGCAGGCATGGAGCATGGACTTCTCCGTCCTGCTGAGACGGAGTGTAAAACCTCTGACCGTTCTCGGGTCCAGGAAGGCATCGATCCACTTTCTTTTAGCCTTCTCTTACTGGGGCGTGTGGCCTTGATGGTGACACTCCTCCAGTTTAGTGGACAATACGGGCGGACCATGCTTCCCCTCTGCCCCCACAGACTCCCAGGGCCCCTGTCACTCTCCACATGGGGTAACCCCAAGAGGCTGTTTCTTCCTGGGCTTCTTTCCTCTTGGGATGGTTTCTGCGTGACCCAGACCTGAAGGCAATAAGGCACGCTCAGTGCGGATGGGAACAGGCGCAAGTGTGACGTTAGATTTTAGCTTGAAGGGAGGCGACTGGGTGGTTCAGTGAGCGTCTGACTTCGGCTCAGGTCACGATCTCACAGTTCGTGGGTTCGAGGCCCGCATCGGGCTCTGTGCTGATAGCTCAGAGCCTGGAGCCTGCTTTGGATTCTGTGTCTTCTCTCTCTCTCTCTCTCTCTCTCAAAAAATGAATAAACATTACAAAAAAATTTTTTTAATTAAAATAAAATAAAAATGTCTCCCAGACTGCCAGATGTCCCCTAGGAGACAAAATTGCCCATGGTTGAGAACCAGGACTCTTTACTAATCTAGAAATTTCGTTTCTTGGCCATTCTTGGATTCCCAGGCTGCCTGTCCCCAGCTCTGAATGGAACCACGTGGCAAAAGCTAACCTTCCTATCTTTCCTCAGACTACGCCATCTCCAAGCCTGAGGTCCTCTCCCAGACCGAACAGGGGAAGGAGCCGTGCAGCTGGCGTCGCACCGCCCCGAAGGTTCCAGATGTTCCTGTGGACCCGAGTCCAGGTGAGGGGCTGAGAGAAGGCCAGGGACGCCAGGCAATCAGGTGGGAATGGGAAAGTAGAGGGCCAGGGAGGACATGACTTTCTTTCCAGGAAGAGCCAAGGAGAAACCTCAGCCTTGAATGTTTTAAATCTGTTTTTTAATAGTTGAGTTATGGCCTACAGCCTGTTCAACAAACAAACACTCTAGGAATACTTCCCAGTGGGGAAACAGACAGGAAACCTAGCTTTCCAGAAGACAGATAGAGCCAGGGCCCGGAATTAGGGGAAGAGGGAAGAAGTCACTGAGAGGGAAGGTAGGAGTGTGTCGAAGACAAAATTTCTTTCTCAGTTTTATGAAAAGCCAGCCTTACCCCCATCCAAGAGCCGATCTCATCGGCCGGTCACATGTTTCAACGTGATTAGAACCACAGATTTATTTAAGGTGAATCTGGACACCCTGGGTCACGGTCTCAGCTTTTCCTGGAGCCAGTCAGCACCTTTGAAAGTTAAAGAAAGGACAGGTGGATGTGTGAGAAGAGCCTGATCACCAGCGTAATGCCCCAGACAGGTGTAAGGGGTGACAGTCCCTCACTGACCGGGAGACCCCACCTGTGCAGGCTCGAGCCTGCTTTCTCCACGGAACCGCCTCGTCTGTCCCACCTGCCTCAGGATCCCCTGTGCTCCGAACCCCTACGTTACTGAAAAGTCTACCTGTGTTTAATCTGTGATTAACGAAATGTGTTTTCCCTGTTTGCTGCTGCATCGCAATTAGAGGTTCGCCCAGCCAGAGCAGGCGGTGCGTAGAGGTGTCGGGAAAGCGTTCGCCAGTTTAGTTCCCCAGACGGCCCCACGGACGGCCCCTGAGTCCTTGCTAGGTGCCAAGGGCAGAGCTGGAAGTGGAGCACAGCGGCGCGACTGGGCAGGGCGCCATGTGGTTGGAGAAGAGGGATCGGACACCTGCCCGGCTTCCTAGCCTGCGGGGGAGGCCCACCGTGGGTTTGTTCATTTTCCTTATAACGTCTACGCGGGGGCCTCTCTGGTTTCCACCCCGTCATTCATGAGAGGGAAGAGGGGCCCCGGAAATACCGTGGCTGCTGGCGGGACCCCACTCGCTCCTCACCCCCTCTGGGCTGGGCATGCCCTCGACAGACCTCGTCTCCGCTTCAGTTCCTAAATTCTCCCGCCCTGCTTCGTGGGGACTCCGTCCCCAGCAAGACCTCAGATCTTCACGCTCTTCCCGGAGCGTCCCCACCCATTCTTGCTCGGGTGGCTTCCCCGGGCCCTGCATTTGGTGCTGCCCGCCCCTGCCCCGCGTCCCGCTCAGCCCTGGCCCGGAAGGCACTGGTGTCCCTGCGCCTCCATGTTGCCTCTGTGCTGGTCTCCCCTCCTCCCTGCAAACCCCCACCTTTCAATCAGACGCCTCCCGTCTTCCTACCGCCTTCCGCGGACCTCATCTCCGCTCCTGCCAACATTGCTAGCGATGGCACATCCCCAGGATGGCGCTCGGAGCACCGCAGCCTCTCTGTTCCTTTGCCCCCACCCTCCACTCGCTCTCCACCACCCACCCGGAGGTCCTACCCCTGAGGCAGCCTTCCCATCTTCTTGACTTGAACCCGGCGCCCTAGTGCTCCTCCTTGCAGATGGCTCTGCCCGGTACCCTGACCCCAGCATCTGGCCCTTCCACTGCCCAGCTAGTCCTCAGTTCCTCCTTGCCCAGCCCGGGCTCTGGTCCACTGGCATCATCCCCCCGTCATGCCTCTTGTGTGTTCACCTGGCAGAACTATAATCCCGGTTAGATGCATCTGCCTGTGGTGCACCTGTTCCCACGCAGCTGCATGTGGCTGCAGAAAACCCCATGAGCCGGGGCGCCTGGGTGGCGCAGTCGGTTAAGCGTCCGACTTCAGCCAGGTCACGATCTCACGGTCCAGGAGTTCGAGCCCCGCGTCAGGCTCTGGGCTGATGGCTCAGAGCCTGGAGCCTGTTTCCGATTCTGTGTCTCCCTCTCTCTCTGCCCCTCCCCCGTTCATGCTCTGTCGCTCTCTGTCCCCAAAAAAATAAATAAAAAAAAAACGTTGAAAAAAAAAAAAAAGAAAACCCCATGAGCCTTCTCTTCCTCACCTGCAACCTGGGGGCTTCAGCACTGCTCCGGGGTCGCACGGTGTCTCCTTGGTCCACTCAGTTGCCCAGAGGTTGGCAAACTGTGGCCTGCAGGCCGGATCACTCACCGTCTGTTCTTTTTTTGGCCCCCGGACTTAGAAGGATTTTCATGTTGAAAAAATACTGTTTGAAACAAAAAGAAACAAACCTCGTGGCCCTCCCACCCCAGCAGCCTGTCTGCCTCACCTGTGCCCCATTCTCTGTGTTCGCTGCTGTGGCCATCCCTCCCGCCAAAGGCCTGCCTCTGCTGGACGCTAGATCCAGTCTGGCCTCCTCCCTCATCCTTCCCACCAGCATCTGTCTCTGCCGTCGGATGCCCGATTTGGAAACAGGCCACTTTTGACCCCACAGCCCTGCCCTCCCACTTCCGCCCTCCTCGTGTCACACTGCCCACAGTCGCTGTCCTCCAGCGCCCGCTTTCTCCCATTCCTCTTCCTGCTCTTGAAGCCCTTCCATCAACATTCCTGGCAAGGCCACCAGGGACCCTCGTGGCGTTACTTTGGGACATTTGTCACCATTGATCACTCTCTTCCCAGATTCACTTCTTTGACAGGAAACCTTCCTGGTTTCCTCCTGCCTCACTTAACACCTTTCCTGTGCTATCCCTGGTGTTCTTTCTGACCTTGAACCGTTGGGGTGCCCTCCCACCTCCGCCCATGCCCCTGCTCTGCCATCCCAGCAATGGCTCTGAGAGCTCCACGTGCCACCGGTGTGCCTCTTGCCTCGCCCCTCCCTCAGTTCTGCACACCCCGCTGAGCTCCACCTCCTCCCCCCGCCCCACCCCTCCAGACACGTCTTCCTCTCCCCTGCCACAGTAGACAGCTGTCCACCCTGCAGGTGCAGACCAGGACCCAGGAGTCAGCCCAACGCTTTCTCACACCCACATCCATCGGGAAATCCTAGCAGCTGGCACCCCCTTCAGACTTGTGCAGAGTGCCGTCCCGCCTCGCCTCTACCCTGAGGCCATCGTCTCCTGCGGTCACCTTCCAACCAGCATACCTGCTCCTGCCTTAATCCCCCAGAGCAAGTCCTACACTCTTCTGTTCACAGCCCCTTACTGGCTTCCCACTGACTCAGAGACTCTGGCTCATTTCTCTGTGTCCCGCTCCCTCTGTTCCAGCCATACCGTCCTCGCTTTCCCCCAACACCGCAGGCTGCTCCAGGCTCCAAGCCTTTGCACTTGCCAGGAATGCCCCTCGGATACTTCCCAGCTCCGCCCTTTACCTCCTTTGGGTCTCTGTTTGTTGAAAATTATGGCCCCTTTTCCCCCCCGAATTTCCAGTCTCCTTCTCCTGCTTTGGTTTGTTCCATAGCAGATGGTGTCATCTATTATGTATATTTCTAGATTGTTATATATAGTTCATATTTACCGAATTGATGGAGATACAGATATTATATGTATTTCACATAGAGAGAGATTATGGATTTCATGTTTACAGATTTATGTATGGCCAGTAAATTTCACGAGGACAAGAACCTGTATGTCTTTTGTTCATATGATCATTACAGGCACCTAGAATACCGCCTAGCACAGAGTAGGAGTTCAACAGTTATTTGTTGAGTGTCTGTGGTGTTATGTAATTTAAAATATCTGCGTGTTAAAATATGTGTGTTAAATTCCTTGTTAGATTTCCTAGACTCACTCCTCCCTATGGTAACCAGTTGTCCTAAAGTTGGTGTTTATCCTTTCCGTCCACATTTTATGTTTTGTATTATTTTTTGTTTTAATTTAAAGCCAAGCTAGTTAACATACAGTGTAATAATGATTTCAGGAATAGAATTTACTGATCCGTCACTTACATATAGCACCCAGTGCTCATCCTAACAAGGACCCTCCTTAATGCCCATCCCCCGTTTAGCACATCCCCCCACCCACCTCCCCTCCAGCAACCCTCAGTTTGTTCTCCATATTTAAGAGTCTCTTATGGTTTGTCTCCCTCTCTGTTTTTATCTTATTTTTGCTTCCCTTCCCTTATGTTCATCTGTTTTGTATCTTAAATTCCACATAGGAGTGAAATCATATGATATTTGTCTTTCTCTGACTTACTTCATTTGCATAATACATTCTAGTTCCATCCACATAGTTGCAAATGGCAAGATTTCATTCTTTTTGATTGCCGAGTAATACTCCATGTATGTATGTATGTATGTATGCGTATATATATGTATATGTATATGTACATATATGTGTATATACGTGTATACACACACACACACCACATCTTCTTTATCCATTCATCCATCAGTGGACACTTGGGCTCTTTCCATACTTTGACTATTGTCGATAGTGCTGCTATAAACATGGGGATGTATATGTCCCTTCGAAACAGCACACCTGTATGCCGTGGATAAATGCCTAGTAGTGCAATTGCTGGGTCGTAGGGTAGTTCTATTTTTAACTTTTTGAGGAACCTCCACACTGTTTTCCAGAGTGGCTGCACCAGCTCGCATTCTCACCAGCATTGTAAAAGGGTTCTTCTTTCTCTGCATCCTCGCCAACATCTGTTGTTGCCTGAGTTGTTAATGTCAGCCATTCTGACAGGTGAGAGGTGGTATCTCACCGTGGTTTTGATTTGTATTTCCCGGATGATGAGTGATGTTGAGCATCTTTTCGTGTGTCTGTTAGCCATCTGGATGTCTTTGGAAAAGTGTCTACTCATGTCTTGTGCCCATCCATCCCACTTTAAAACTTTTATTTAAAACTACTATGTGTATATGTAGCCATAAACAATATACAATGTGGTTTTGCAGGTTTTGGAAAGTTATATCAATGTCATTATATTTATCACTCAATATTCGGTATTTCAGGTTTATCTCCACTGATGCATATAGATCAAGTCCATTCATTTTAACAGATGCTTACTATCCCCAAAGCAACCGCGTTACATTTATTATCTACTGGTCTGTTGATTTGCACTTCCGCTGTGTGTGATTTTTCCCTCTCACAAGTGGTGCTGCAGTGGGCAGTTTTACACCTGTCTCTCTGTGTCCATGAGCCGCAGACTCTCTGGGGAATAGACCCGGAGAGGAACCCCTGCATCACAGGGCACACTTGTCTACACCTCTGCTGTTGCCATGGTTACACCAGCGTGTCCCGCTCCCTTCAGCAGTTCTGAGTACCTGTTTTCTTACAGCTTTGCCCACTTTCGTCATTAGACTCTCGCCAGTCTGATGGAGGTTGAAATGAACGGCATGGTTTTCATTTGCATTTCCCCAACTCTTAGGGAGATGGAGCCTCCTTTTCACGTTTATTTGGTTTCTTTGCAAATTGTCTTTTTCTGGTTTTCACTCTCTTATCGATTCAGACTTTACATAGGTTCTGAATACTAACCCTTTGTTATTTGCATTACAAAACATCTCCCAGTCTGTATCAGGTCTTCTAAGTTTGTAGTGCCTTGTACAGAAGTCTTGATTTTGGGTCGAATCAAACTTACCCATTTCTTCCTTTATGATCTGCTTTCTATCTTAAGATAGCCTTCCCTACCTTATTCCAGGTCAAAAGGACATTCGCCTCTACCTTCTTATAAAACTTTCAGAGTTTTGCTTTTCACATTTAAGTGTTTATCAAGAATTAATATATGTGTAGGTTGCAAGGGAGAATGAAAAATGTTTTTCCCCACAAGGGTATCTGATTTCCCAACAAAGTTTGCTGAGGATTCTTTCTTTTCTCCAATGATTTGTACTGCCAGTTTGGTCGTGAACCAGGTTCCCATACACACAGGCACATTTTCTGGACTCTTTATTCTGTTTTTTGGGTCTCGGTCTCTACGCCAACACGCACTGTTTTAGCTTCATAATAAGCCCTCGTACCTAGAAGACTAAGCCTTCCCTACTTGCTCTCCAGAACTTTCCGTGGCTTTTGTTCTTCTTGGGCCATTGTTCTCCTATATGAGTTTCAGAATCTTTATGTCAAGTTCTCAGAAAATCCGGCTGGCATTCTGATTGGAATTGCATTTACTGTATAATTTCATTTCTGGAGAATTACCCTTATTACAATATGAGCCCCTCTACCCATGAGAAGACTCGTTTAACGAAGGCTTCTGTGTGTGCTTGAAGAAGGCTTCAGTTTTCTCTGATCGTTGTGTCTATTGTGAATGGGGTTTTTACATTAATTACACTTTTTATTATATGAAATTTATTGTCAAATTAGTTTCCATACAACACCCAGTGCTCACCCCAAAAGATGCCCCTCTTCAATGCCCATCACCTCCCCTCCCCTCCCCTCCCTACATTTTAAATAGTTATCACAGGTACACAGCTCTGCTGTTGACTTTCTTTAGTAAAAAACAACTTTTACTCAACTTTGTTATTCTAGTGATTTGCCAATTTAGGTTCTCATGGTTTTTTGGGTTTTTTTTTTTTTTTTTTTTTGGTTGTTGTTTTTTTTTTTTTTTTTAATGTAGGCAATTGTACCCTCCACAGATAACACAAAAGTTATCTCTTCTTTTTAAATTGTTGTAACTTTATTTTTCTCATCCAGCAGCTTGGCTAGGACATTGCCGAGCAGTTCCAGAGATAGCTGGCATCCTTATCTGTGAGGTGCTTTGAAGGTCTCAGCAGTTAAGGATGGTTTTTGCCATAGACTTTCGATAGTACTCTTATAAGTTTATAGAAGTTTCCTTCCACTTCTGGCTAAAGCTATTGTGAGCAAGTATTATGTTGTATCAAATGGGTTTTTTTTCTTTTTTAATATTGTTTTGTTTCTTTAAAACATTGTAACCGTGTATCATACATAACATTAGCGAATACATACGAACAAAATCCGTGTGACCCTTGGAGAATCATAGTAAACACCCATAGTCTCAATACCCAGCATCAGAAATAGACCACAGCCAGAACCTTCCATGGCCCCATTGTCATTCTCTGATCCCATCCCCCTTCCTTCCTTTTACAGATAAACAGAAAATTCAGAAGTAGATATGACCAGTCCCTTGGTTTTCTTTACATTTTTCATTCCTTATGTGTATATTCCTAAATGCCATTGTGAACCTTTTTTGAATGACACCGCACCATCTCTAGTCTTCAAGTTGAACTTGGTACAGATCATACCATCTGTATCCTTTCGTTTGACCTTGATTCTGAGCGTCGTCCCTGCTGATGCGGTACAGCTGATGTCCTTTCCTTTTCACCACTTCATGGGTTTCTCTCTTATGACTATGATACAGCGCATTTTTTCCTTCTGCTGATGGGCGTTTGTCTTGTTTCTAACTTTTTTGCTTTTAGGAACAGTGATGTTGGGAACATCGTTACGCGTGCGCAAAACTTCCTCTAGGTGTAGACCCGGGCGTGGAACTGCCGGGGCCTAGGAAAGATGCATGTTCGACTTTTCCAGGTGACGTCTGAGTGTTCAAAGCGGCACTGCCACCAGGCACCCGCCAGCGGTGCCCAGACGTCCACGGCACCTCATCCTCGCCAGCCCCGGAAATGCCTGCGTCCTCGCTTCTGCCCATCTGGTGGGAGTGAACCGGGTTAAAAGTCGTATTTTACCACGTGCATTTTCCTAATTAGTGAGATTGCACATCACGTCCCCCGTTTCCAGGCCACTTACCTTTCCTTTTCTGTGAAATGCCTGTTGAGTATGTCTGTTGTCCATTTCTCTTGTAAGTTGTTTTCCCTTTACTTACCGATTTGTAAGTGCTCCTTTCATGTTCTGAGTATTAATCTTCTTGTCAGGTATGTGTATTGCCGATACCTTCTCCGGTCACGGTATATTTTAAAGAATAGATGCTTTTGATTTGAATGTACCGGGATTTACTAGTGTTTACCCTTATGGTTTGTCCTTTTTATGTCGTAAACTAGTAAGAAATCTTCCCTACCTCGAGGTTGCGATACACCATCTCACATTTTCTTCTAAAGGTTCTGCCTTCCGTGTTCAAGCGCTGAGTCTGTCGGGGCTGGATTTCCCTGGCGGTGGGAGGCGGGCGCCTGGTCCCTCCACACCAGTGCTTCGGGTCTTTTCCTTTGTTCTTTGGGGTCAGCTTCTCAATTGCCTTATAATAAGTTCTGTGAAAAATCCAGCTGGGATTGTGGTTGGAGTTGCACTCAGTCTATTATGCCTGTTGGAGACAACGGACTCCTTTGCCGTTATTCGTGTTATTTGTGAATGTCTGAAGCCCCTCTGTTCAGCTCGTCTGTACTCTCTCATTGAAGTTTTAGAATTTTCCCCCCAAAAGATCTTGTTTTTGTTGTTATTAGGTATGTTATTAGGTTCCTGGTGTTTATTTTTATTCTTCTTTTTTTTTTTTTTTAGTTTTTTCCCTTGTATTTTTCTTAAGTTTTATTTATTTATTGTGAGAGAGAGAGAGAGAAAGAATGAGTTGGGGGGGGGGGGGCGGGAGCAGAGAGAGCAAGAGAGATGCAGAGAACAATGCAGGGCTCGAACCCACGAACTGTGAGATCGTGACCTGAGCTGAAATCAAGAGTCAGATGCTTAACCAACTGAGCCGCCCAGGCGCCCCTTTCATTGTATTTTTTTTTAATCATTATTACCAGTGGTGCCTTTTGTTAACATGCTTCTTCTATCTGTTGCCAATGTATGCTAGAGCTGCGGGGCAGGAAACACTCCTCTCCAGGCACTTTATCTCTTGCAGGGGCTCAGTTATGTGACATCCCTCTCTGCCCCCAGGCATCCCCTCCAGGGGGCCCACCAGGGACAGTCCTTGTTTGTCCGTCCTCCTCCCCTGGGGCAGCTGGTCACCCACAGGAGACAGGTTCCTTCACTGCGGTCAGGTAGGGGACTTCCTGTCCTAGAGTCAGTACTAGGAACCCTCTTGTGCACTGATAATCCTCAGCTATCATTATGTAATAAAAACAGTTTACCCTCACCTGACTTCCTCTTTTGTTTTATTTTCTCTGTTAAGATCCACGACAGGGAAGAAAAATGGTAGTTGATAGGCTCCCTTAAAACCCTTTTGGAAAGCATACAAAAATACAGTTGTATTTCATTTACTGATATTTCCACCTAAAAACCTTGCTCACATTCTCATTAATGCTAATAACATTGCTAATAATTATCTGATGATTCTCAGATCTCCTGAAAAGATAATACTATCATCTATGAGTAATAAGAATGTTTGTCTCCTTTCAGATCTTTATGGTTAATTTTTTTCTTGTCTTATTGTGCTGGCTGAAATAAAAGTGGCGATAGCAGGTATCCTTGGTTCATGATTTTAAAGAGAATGCTTATTAACTTTTCACATTGAGTCTAACGTTTGTTAAAGGTTTTGTTTATCAGTACCCTTTATGAAGCTAAAGAAGTTTCCCGTATTTCCAATTGATGAGATATTTCTAATAAGGAAAGATGTTGAATTTTTATAGAATGCTATTCTGGTGTCTGTTGAGATGATTATGTGATTTTTCCTCCGTTAACCTGCTAATACGGCAAATTATGTGATTTTCTATTGTTGAATCAATCCTGTGATCTGAGAATAAACCTAACTTAGTCATGAACCTTTATATACACTGCTGGATTCTAGATTTAGTATGCTAGTTGTTTAGGATTTTTGAGTCTTTGTTCATGAGTGAAACTGGCCTATGTAATTTTATTTTTTCAGACTGTCTGGTTTTGATATAAGCTATGACGTATTCCCTCCGTTTTTATTTTCTCAGAGCGTTTGTGTAATATTGGAATTATCCGTTCCTTGAATGTTGAGCAGAGAATACCAGTAAGGCCATCTGGGCCTCAAGTGGTCTTTGTGGGGGGAGATTTTGGTCTACTGACTGAAGTTCTTTATTAGGGATAGGACTATTCAGGTTTTCTATCACTTTTTAGTCAGTTTTAGCAAATTCTAGTTTTTCTAAGAAATTTGTCCACCTCCCCAGAGTTTCCAAATGACTTGGAGTAGCATTCATAAAACCATCTTCTAATCTCTGCTGTGTTTATAATTCTGTTCTTTTTCCATTCTTCATGTCGGTTATCAGTGCTTTCTCCTTTTTTTCTTGATAGATGTAACGGTTTAATAGTCTCTTCAAAGAACCAACTTTTGGCTCTCTGTATTCTATCTTTGTTTTCTCTTTTATTAATTTATGCTCTTGTATTGTTGCCTGTCTTCTACTTTTTATTTATTTTATTTTTAATGTTTATCTATTTTGAGAGAGAGTGTGTGCACGAGTGGGGGAGGGTCAGAGAGAGAGAGAGAGAGAGAGAGAGAGAGAGAGAGAGAGAGAGAGAGAGAATCCCAAGCAGGCTCCACACAAACTGTGAGATCGTGACCTGAGCCAAAATCAAGAGCCAGACTCAACTCGCTGGGCCACCCAGGCATCCCTGTCTTCTAGTTTTTAAAGGGGTTTTGTTGTGCATGTCATTTCTTTTCCAGCATCTTGCCCTGACCCTTAATTTTCAACCCATCTTCTCTTTTTAATATAAATATACAAGTCATAAGATTCCCTCTAAGTACCATTGTAGATGCAACTCACATATTTTGATAAATTATATTTTCGTTTAGCATTGGGTTCCAAATATCTTCTAATTTTCATTGTGATTTCTCCTTAGAGTCTTGAATTATTTAGAAAACATAGATTTTTTTTTTATGTTTATTTTCGAGAGAGAGAAAGAGAGACAGAGTGTGAGTGGAGGAGCGGTAGAGAGAGAGAGAGGGAGACACAGAACCCGAAGCAGGCTCCAGGCTCTGAGCTGTCAGTCAGCACAGAGCCCAACGTGGAGCCCAAACCCACAAACTGTGAGATCATGATCTGAGCCAAAGTCAATCGCTTAACCTACTGAGCCCCCCAGGCACCCCAGACATTTTTAAATTTTAGTAGGTATGGGGAGTTTGGGGGTATATGTTATTGATTTCTAACTTAATGTTATAGTTACAAAATCAGTGTTTAAAAGATTAGTATTTTAAAAATTGACTAAAGTTTGCTTTATGGTCTAGAAAGTGTTCATTTTTCCTTCTTGCTTGGGGTGGCTTAAAAAACTTGAGTTTTCCTTGTCTTTAGATTCTACTATGTCCATTTGATCAGGTTTGTTAATAGTGTATTCGAATCCTATGACCTTGAGTCAGCTAGATTTATCAGTTATAGAAACAGGTATGTTGAAATACTCCACTGAGAAGTTGGGAGTTATTTCTTCTGGAGTTTTGCTGTATTATTTTAAAGCTAAGTTATTAGATTAAAAATGTAGAATTAGTTTTTCTTTCTGGCCAATATAACTTTGCACAGTGGTCCTTTTTTTACTTCTGTGAATATTTCTCTTTTTAAATTCTATTTTGATGGGGCACCTGGGTGGCTCAGTTGGTTAAGCTTCCAACTTCGGCTCAGGTCATGATGTCACAGTTTGTGAGTTCGAGCCCCATGTCGGGCTCTGTGCTGACAGCTCAGAGTCTGGAGCCTGCTTCAGTTCTGCATCTCCCTCTCTCTCTCTGACCCTCGCCTGCTTGTGCTCTGTCTCTGTGTCTCTCTCTCAAAAATAAATAAACATTTAAAAAAAAATCTATTTTGGGACGTCTGGGTGGCTCAGTCGGTTAAGCCTCTGACTTTGGTGCAGGTCATGATCTTGTGGTTTGTGAGTTCAAGTCCCACGTTGGGCTCTGTGCTGACAGCTCAGAGCCTGGAGCCTGCTTTGGATTCTGTGTCTCCTTCTCTCTCTGCCCTCCCCTTCTTGTTCTGTCTCTCTCTCTCTCTCTCTCTCTTAAAAATAAACATTGAAAAAAATTTTTTTATTTTATTTCATCAGATATGGGATAACTGCATCTTTTTAAAAATTTTCTTTATTCTGGCTTTGATTCTTTTACACTGCTTTTGCAGCCTTCTGTTGTAGGCATGTCTTTTGCAAACCGCATACAGTTAGGTTTCTTGTTCATTTTTAGTCCGATCATCTTTACCTTTTAAATGTCCAGCATGGTGGGCACTAGCCACATGTGGCTGTTGGTGACTTAAAAAGTACTATAAAGGGGCGCCTGGGTGGCGCAGTCGGTTAAGCGTCCGACTTCAGCCAGGTCACGATCTCGCGGTCCGTGAGTTCGAGCCCCGCGTCGGGCTCTGGGCTGATGGCTCAGAGCCTGGAGCCTGTTTCCGATTCTGTGTCTCCCTCTCTCTCTGCCCCTCCCCTGTTCATGCTCTGTCTCTCTCTGTCCCAAAAATAAATAAACGTTGAAAAAAAAAAAAAGTACTATAAAGATGAGATACATAAATGCTGAACATTTTGGATATATTGGGTTAAGTAAAATATATTGTTAAAATTAATTCCACCTGTTTCTTTTATTTTGCTATTTTTTTTAACATTTGTTTATTTTATTTTTGAGAGAGAGAGAGAGAAAGCATGAACTGGGGAGGCGCAGAGAGGGAAAGAGAGGTAGAATCCCAGGCAGGCTCCACACCACCAGCACAGAGCCTGACGCGGGGCTTGAACCCAGAAACCGTGAGATCATGACCTGAGCTGAAGTCAGACACCCAACCGACTGAGCCACCCAGGCGCCCCTCCTGTAATCAGTTTTGATACTCTCATCAGATGCTCCCCTTTTTATTTTTCCGAATATATTAAAGTCCATATTCTGTATATGGTAATTCCAGTATCCTAACATCTCTGCAGGGCAGATCCTGCAGTGTGTGGTCTGCTGACCCACTGAGGCAGCTGCTTTTCTGGTTGAGGTGGCGATTTGTAGTTGTGAGCTCAGTAATGTCTGAGAACTGTGTTTATTTTTTTTGTCATGTTTAATTTTATTTATTTACTTTGAGAGAGACGGAGAGTGAGCTCGCACGCGTGGGCACAAGCCAGGGAGGAGCAGAGAGAGAGGGAGAGAGAGAGAATCCCAAGCAGGCTCCGCGCTGTCAGCACAGAGCCCCACAGGGGGCTCGATCTCAGGAACCGTGAGATCATGACCTGAGCTGAAACCAAGAGTCAGACGCTTAACCGACTGAGCCACCCAGGCATCCCCTGAAAGATTTAAGATGTTTAAGATGCTGTCATCCTGAGACTCTCTGTCCACCTCTGCTGGTCCTTGGGGCCACCAAGACCTTGGCCTGGAGGTCCGGGCCACTCCGTGGTGTGACCTGGCACCAGTGACCCTTGGGCACAGGCTGTGCTGTGTCAACTCCCACGCTGATACTTAAGACACCATATCCTTCAGCTTCTTTTTTCCGTAGTTCTTGGGAGTGAGTTCGGCCACGACTCTCGTGTTGTTTGGCCGCTCTCCTGGTTTGTAAGTTTATTTTCATAGGACCTCCTGTGGCCTGAGTTTATTTTCATAGGACCTCCTGTGGCCTGAGTTGTGGGGGGGTGTCCCCATGGGCAGGTTTGCTTTGCCTGTGCTGGGGGGGGGGGGGGGGCGCCCGGGCGCCGTGGTGGTCAGCCAGTGTTTCTGTGAATTTCTCAGCTTAGGGTCTCTGTACCACGTAGGCAGTGTGAATTCGGTGTGGACATGGGGAAATTCCTGTTTCTTAGAGTGGCTGTCCCACCCGTGGCTCTAGACAGGTGGCGGCTTCCTTGTAGCGCCCTCAGGTGGATGGAGTTATTTCCAGCTCCCAGCTCACCAAAGGGACAGAGCCTCCTGGCTCCTGGCTTCACGCAGGCAACTCAGCACTGTCTCGCCACACCTGGACATCAAAGCCCAGCCTCCAAGGCCTGTGTCCTGTTCCAGCAACTCCCTGGGTCACCTGGCCTCTGTTCCAACTCTTGATTTGACTTTGCATTTGCTCTTTGATTCTTATATCTGGAATCTTTGTTTTATGCTCGCTCATATACATGTGCGGGGGGGGGGGGGGGGCGGAGGGGTAAGGTTTGGGGGGATACTCGGGCTTACATTTTATATAACATTTCTGTGTTAAGAGTGAGGGCAGGACCTCCCCAGAGCAGCGCGGCCTTCCCCAGGGACCAAAGATCCAGCCCTAAGAACTCACGGTCGTATTCCTCACCCCTTCCCACCCTCCCCTATGCTCACTACCATGTGACCTCACGCTTTGCCCAGAAGGCCCCGCTGCCCCTGCTTGCTCTGGCCTTCCGTTCCCACCAGGCTCTTTTGCCATCTGAGCCTTGTAAGCGCCCGTGTCCATTTCCTTGGCTGGATGTGTGTCCCCCACTGGGGCCGAGGGGCCCTGATGCTGTGTGTTCATGCACTTTCCCTTTCTCAGGCTCGGGGCCCCCGGTTCCTGCCCCTGACCTCTTAATGCAGATCAAGCAGGAGGGCGAGCTCCAGCTCCAGGAGCAGCAGGCTCTGGGGGTAGAGGCCTGGGCAGCCGGACAGCCGGATATCGGGGAGGAGCCGTGGGGCCTCAGCCAGCTGGACTCCGGAGCAGGAGACGTCTCTACAGATGCCGCCTCTGGTGAGTGGCCGCGGCTAAAGCAGACACAGGGACAAGTGTGGGGGCTGACGGCAGGGTGTGGGAAAGGACCTGGAAGCACCGTGGAGCTGTGGCCTCCCAGATCTTGAACATCCGGTCTGACCCACTGGGGAGTTTTCCCCCCTGAAGGGAGGGGGCTGTGCCTAATGATACCTTGTGCCCCCCCCCCCCCCCGGGTTTGGTGGTGCTCACGTCTCAGAGCCTCTCTGCCTGACCTCGGTCCACTGCACTCCTGTTTGCCTTGCCCTCGCCCCAGGGCAAATTGCCAGCTGCCTCGCATTACAGAGGCCTGCATGAAATAAGCAGTGACATCGAGCTTCCTGGTGCCTCAGAGAAGGGGGCCACAGAAAACCGGGTGCGGGAGAGGAGAGGTGGTTACGCTCCCGCAGAAAAGGACCAGGTGGGATCTTAGGGTCTCACCTGCCCTTCCTTCCCCTAACCCCCGGGCTCTGATCTGTCCTCACTGCAGGCGTCCACTCCAACTTTTCCACCACGATCCCACCCACTTCCTGGCAGGCGGACCTCCCTCCCCATCACCCTTCTTCAGCATGCTCGGACGGGACACTGAAGCTCAACACAGCAGCCTCCACGGAAGGTATGGTGCGGCCAAGAGGGGGCGGGAAAGGCTCGCGTCTGCCTGCAAGGCTGCCTCGGCCCAGGGCCCTCGTTTTTACTGCCGAACTGCCCTGACCTCTCAGCCAACAGGCCTTTAGGTGTCTGTGGCGTTAGGACTCTATTAGTCTGTCCTTGATCTCCTTCCAAACTCTTAAGCTCAAACAGCCTTTCTTGAGAGCATATGTGTTTTCGACTGTCCCTTTCACATATGGTCCTAACCAGTCAACCCTGCTAAAGCTGATCCCTTGAGAGGACGTATCGCCTGCCCAGGCTCAGCCGTCCTGGCTCTCTGCTGGCGTGGGAAAAACCAAACCAGACCAGAGCCGCTTGTGACCCATCAACACTACCAAAGACAGGCGTCCGAAGGCCAGGATCAGGAAGAATGACTACCAAACTTATGGATTAGTTTTCCATTTACTTCTGAAGGCCAGTTTTTGAAGGCCAGTTATCTGTTACTTTCCTCATTCCTGTCATATTTGTGCTAAAAGCCCAGGTCCCTGATATAAAACTTCAGGATGTGAGAGTCAAGTACATTTATATAAAATCAAACACAGTTTTACTGTTTGGCTAATATTTTTCTCAGTAGCCGGCGGGCCACATAGAATGCTTGCTGCATTCCAAACGTGCCCACCAGTGGTCAGCCTTAGGATGAACTCAGGAGTAGCCTTAATAACCAAAGCGAAAATGGACCCAGGTGAGCAAATGCGATGGTTGCTTTACCTGTGAAGGTCCTCGCCCAGGGTTTGGCCGCAGGACTGCCGGTGGGGAGGCTCTGCCCAACGGGATCCTGAGGCTTGGGAGAGTAGGGCTCACAGTCATGGTGGAGCGGAGTAGCTGCCGAACAGCCAGACGGAAGGATCGGCTCCTCCCTTAAGCAGGTACGGGTCGCGACAATACCGGGTCCTTCTGCCTTTCTCAGCAGATGTCAAAATTGTGATAAAAACAGAAGTCCAGGAAGAGGAGGTGGTGGCCACACCAGTGCATCCTACCGACCTGGAGGCTCACGGGACCCTGTTTGGACCAGGCCAAGCCACAAGGTTTTTCCCTAGTCCCGTCCAGGAAGGAGCCTGGGAAAACCAGGGCGGCTCCTTCCCCAGCCAGGACCCTGTGCTGGGGCTGAGAGAGCCCGCCCGGCCGGAGCGGGACATGGGCGAGCTCAGCCCCGCGGTGGCCCAGGAGGAGACCCCGCCGGGGGACTGGCTCTTTGGGGGGGTCCGGTGGGGCTGGAATTTCCGGTGTAAGCCCCCCGTGGGCCTGAACCCGAGGACTGGGCCCGAGGGGGTGCCCTACACCTCCCCCGACAGCGGGGAGGCCGTGCTGGACCCCAGCCAGGCCCCGAGACCCTTCGGCGACCCCTGTAAATACCCCGGCCGGACCAAGGGCTTCGGCCACAAGCCGGGCCTGAAGAAGCACCCCGCCGCCCCGCCGGGAGGGCGGCCCTTCACCTGCGCCACGTGCGGGAAGAGCTTCCAGCTGCAGGTGAGCCTGAGCGCGCACCAGCGCAGCTGCGGGCCGCCCGAGGGGGCGCCGGGGGCGGCGGGCGGCGGCGCGCGGGACGGCAGCGCGCTGCGGTGCGGGGAGTGCGGCCGCTGCTTCACGCGCCCCGCGCACCTCATCCGCCACCGCATGCTGCACACGGGCGAGCGGCCGTTCCCCTGCACCGAGTGCGAGAAGCGCTTCACCGAGCGCTCCAAGCTCATCGACCACTACCGAACGCACACGGGCGTGCGGCCCTTCACCTGCACCGTCTGCGGCAAGAGCTTCATCCGCAAGGACCACCTGCGCAAGCACCAGCGCAACCACGCGGCGGGGGCCAAGGGCCCGGCCCGCGGCCAGCCCCTCCCGCCCCTCCCGGCCGGGCCCCCGGACCCCTTCAAGAGCCCGGCCTCCAAAGGACCCTTGGCCTCCACAGACCTAGTGACCGACTGGACTTGTGGCCTGAGCGTCCTGGGACCCAGCGACGGCGCGGACCTGTGACGCCCCCCGCCCTCCCCCGCCCGAGCTGGCGAGGGTGGGGGGGGGGCGCCCCGGTGTCCTGGCCCCGCTGCAGGCCGCGCGCCTAAGGAGAGCCCCGCTCGGAGGCGGCAGGGCGGTGGTGGGAACGGAGCCCGGGGAAGCCGGTTTCCCGGCCGCTGAACTGATCGCTGGAGGGAGAGAAACTATCAAACGATCCGGCCTCCACCTCTAAACAAAGTAGAATTCTCTGATTGTGAAACTGAGCAGCATAGAATTTTAAGTAATTTAATTATGGAGACTTTTTTTTTTTTTTTTTTTTTTTTTGATTCTTGACGAAAACGCTGGAAAATAGTCGTAGCACCAGTTTAAACTTTATAGTGTACTTTCGGTTTCCGGAGCGTGCGTTTGTGTGGGCTGTGACCGTACCAAGTCCGACAGTGAGTTGGCCGGCTGGGGACACAGGTGAGGAGGGTCCCGGACCTGCCCTGGCCCCGCTGACTCCTAGGGAGGGGCCGGTGGGGGTGGCGGCGCAGCAGAGTTGAGAAACCCCCGTCCCACCTGGCCACCAAGCTGGCCTGGCGGTGGGGCAGGTCTGGGCCTGGGGCTCCAAGCTCCTCCCATCACCCCTCCCCTCCAGGGTGTGGAACCCCCACCGCGGGTCAGAGTCAGCAGGGAGAAGGACGCGCCCACCGGCAGCCAGTCCCGTTCCCCAGCTTGCCCCTCCATCTGAAAAGTCCCCCCACCCAAAGTGCTGGCCCATTATGGGCCATCTGCCGCCCCTAACGGCAAGGGATCTGGGTGGTGTCACCCTGTTATGGGACTCAGGGCCTCATAAAGGAGAGCCACCTGAAAACACAGTGTTAGGGCTGCGCAGGGGAGGAGGCAGAGGTGGGCAGGCCCAACCTTTCACCCTCAGTTACCGGCGGAGCCAGGAACAAAGCCTGGCCTGCCGAACCCCATGAACCCCATGTGGGGCCGCTTTCCTCTCCAGCCAAATGCTTCTCTTTCCTTTGCTCTGTGTAGTGAGTGTTTCTTCGTTGTCAGAACGCTTTCACATCGCGTCTCATTTGATTACTGTGACCTTGTAAAGCACGCGGGACGAGTGTTGTTAGAGATGAGGAAGTAAACTCCTCCAAGGGCACCCCTCCCAGCCTCACGCGGGAGTGCGCGGCCGCGTGCCAGCAGTCGAGGAAGGCCACGGATTAGACAGGCTGGTCGTCCTGGAGCACCACTGGCTTGGGGGAAGGAAGGTACTCGCGGCTGCCCTCTTAAGATCTGTAGCACCGCTGGCCGAGCAAAATCATTAGGCGTCAAGGTTCTGCTGGCCTGTCTGGAGTGTGCACCCATTCTCCCCAGGGGGCAGGCGGGTTGGGGGGGGGGGTGCCGGGTGGCAGGTCTGAGGCTGCGTGAGGGGCAAGCGCTTGTTCATTCCCCCTCTGACATCTTAGAGGTAGAATTAGAAACGGCCCAGGTTTCTTGATTCTGCCGCAATGCTGTCCCTACCACACAAGTGTCCATTCCTGTTTCGTTGGCACAGCCACTGGTCCCCTTGCCCCCAACGGGTAACCTGTTCCCCCCTGAGGAACCAGAGACCGTGGCTTCCTTTCAGTCCGCTTCCTCATGCGTCCTTTTGTTAGGCAATAGACTAGTTCGGAAAATTGTTTCTATGTACTGTATATTTTGTACCCGTTTACACTTCTAATATTGATATAACTGATATTTTGAAAAACGGATGAAGAGGAAACATCCTGTTAAAATAAAACCTAACCAGCACCAAGACGGCTTGGCGGGTTCCATTCTTAGACCTGTGTCTTGGGCACTGACGCCTCTAGACCCTCCTCCCACGGGAGCCGTGTGGCCACCTCCTCCTACACGTGGTCACCTCGGCGCCCTCCTCCTACACGTGGTCACCTCGGACCCAGGGAGGCCGCCGGCCCTCAGAGCTAGGAGTGGAAGAACCCAGAGAAGTCTGACTCCATGGAGGGGAAACCATAACGCGCCCGGTCACTTTGCTTCAGAGTAGAGTCCTGCTCTGTGTCGTCCGGCTTGATGTAATGCGATGCGAGGTGCGTGAGACCGGGTCTGGGAGAAGAACTGCAGAGCATCCGAGAAAAGCGGATGCCAGGTGTTCTCTCCTCGCCTTGTGGCTCTGCTGGGCCCGAGGCTGCTGTGTTCCTGGTCCGGGGGTGGAGGCCGCCCGACAACCAGAGCCAATGGTTGTGAATGTTCTATCTCGTGTGTTCGGTCTTTCTCATCTTGATCTTTGTCTTTTTAAGAAAATGAAAACGTACAATAAAATCTGCGGAAACTTGCCACGAGGGCCTGGGAGTGGGACGGGGCGAAAGCGAGAGTGGGTGTCCCGTGGCGTCGAGGTGACGATGGCAGCGCGCTCCTCACCGGCAGCCCTGCCCTCCCCCGCTGGACGTGGCCCCGGTGCTCGGAAATCAAGCAGGGACGCTCCCGGTGACTGCCGGGCTCACCGTGCCACCGCCCCGCCGCCTCACGGGGACATCCCCACACGCCCTGTGCGCACGAATCCCGAGGACCCTGCCAAAGTCCCCAACCATTTAGTGGTTCACTCTAAGGCCGACTCCTGAGGCTCTCCGGGCAGAGCATGGGGGGAGGGGGGTGAAGTTCAGTATCCAAAGGGGCGCCCCCATCAGTAGTTAGGGAGACCGGGCCAGCCACGTGGGCAGGGGGCCCCACCACTGCTCGGAAGCATCAGCCTTAGGCCGGAGCACTGTGGTCCCTGTTCGCTGAGTGTCCTTTTGCTGCTATAACAAATGAGCACAAACTTTGTGGCTTCAACCAGTACAGACCTATTTTATGCCTCTGGAGGTCAGAAGTCCAGAACGAGCCTTACGGAGCTAAACTCGGTGTCAGCAGAGCTACGTTCCTTCTGGAGTCCAGGGGAGAACCCACTGCCTCACCTTTTCCAACTTCTAGAAGCCCCCTGCCTTTCTTGGTTCGTGGCCCCTTCCTTCATCTTCAGTGGGGGTCACTCCAACCTCTGCTTCTATCATCCCATCTTTTTCCGGCTTTGACTCTCTTGCCTCCCTCTCAGAATCTTTTCTCTCTCTCTCTCTCTCTCTCTCTCTCTCTCTTTTTAAAGTTTATCCATTTATTTTGAGAGAGAGAAAGAGCACAGGCCGGGGAGGAGCAGAGAGAGAGAATCCCAAGCAGCCTCTGTGCTGTGAGCACAGAGCCCCACGCAGGGCTCGAACCCACAAACCAAACCGTGAGATGGCGACCTGAGGTGAAACCAAGAGTCTGACACCCTACTGACGGAGCCACCCAGGCGCCCCTCCCTCTCAGAATCTTGCAATTCCATCAGGCCCACCCAGCTAGTCCAGAATAATCCCTTGTCTGAAGATCCTGATTTAATCACACCCTCAAAAGTCCCTTCTGCCACTTAAGGTAACATATCCACAGGTTCTAGGGATTACGATGTGGACATCTTGGCGAGGGAAGCATTTTTGGCTTTACTACACTTGCCAAATCCCAGGGCAGTTCTCATCTCCTACCTGAGGCCAGGCCACATCCTCCACGGATGCTCCCGTGTTCTGGCACTGAAATAACATGCTTCGGCGACATTTGAGGCTCGTCGTGCCCAGCCACCCCTTCATCTCAGCCACCCACTGTTGCCCACAGAAGGGTACCCGTCTGCTGCCTGCCTCCTCCCGGCATCTTTCTTTACCCTCATCTTTCTACAACTTTGTTCTATTCCTGATGCGTCCAAAGATGGCCCCCATCCCTTCCGACTTCCCGTCTGTCGTGTTCCCGGGCAGACTGAAGTCAAGAAGGGTCAACTGTGCCTTAACGGGTCCAGCAGCGTCAAGATCTTTGAAGATCGTGCTGGGCCCTGTAGCTGTTCTTTTATGCCTCCGTTCTTGGGAAGATACCCACGCTCCTCCGAGGTTCCTGTCTCCTTCTCTCTTTCCTTTTCTCTGTCGTTTATCCGACTTCATTCCACACCATTGAAGGCTTGGCAGAGCCCCGGGCTCCCGGGGTGTAACTCCCACCCCGTCCCGCCCCGCTCCATCCCTCATTCTGGCTCAGGGTGACCTTTCTAACTAGGAAATCTGAGCATCCTCGCTCCCTGACTTAAAGGGCTCCTATGACTCCCATCACCTACTGCTGAAAATCCAAATTGCAGCCCCGCATGGCTGACCCCCCCCCCGCACCCCCCCCCCAGGAGGCGGCTCCTCCCCGTCCTCATCTCCTGTGACTGCTCTTGTGTCATCCTGCAGATGAACTGAACTGCCCGTCTTCCCTGGGCACCACGCTGTTCCCACCGCATGCAATGTCCTCCTCTCCTTGCCCCTGCACCCCCCCCCCCCACACCCGGTACACTCCTTACCCCTCAGGTCATGGCTCAGCATCACCCAGCTGTCCCCGGTCTCTGCAGGTGGCACCGATGCCTCCCCTGTTTCCCACAGATGCTTGCTCAGTCTCCTTCTTTCCTCTTCTTAGACTGTCCCCTACTTCATACATAATGTGTGGCTGGAAATGTGTACAAGAGTGTATGTATAAAGATAAAGTGGTGCACTCACAAGTCATAAAGCAGGCTTTATTCCCCGACAGCTATAAGCAAAGTTCCTGATCTGACATAATTGTCAAGTTCCTTTTAGCCCCGAGTATTGTACAATTTACACATGATTTTTTAAAAATGTTAAAAGCACATGGGGCGGCTGGGTGGCTCAGTCGGTTAAGCGTCCGACTTCGGCTCAGGTCGTGATCTTGCGGTTTGTGAGTTCGAGCCCCGCGTCAGGCTCTGTGCTGACAGCTCAGAGCCCAGAGCCTGCTTCCGATTCTGGGTCTCCCTCTCTCTCTGCCCCTCCCCTGTTCACGCTCTCTCAACAATAAACGTTAAAAGCATTTTTTAAAAAAGAAATAAAACATTAAAAGCACAATTTGGACAATATACACACTGAAATAATTGGGCAAAATTATTTTAAAAATTGGGCAAAAAAGTAATAAATGCGAATATTTGGGGTTGTGTTACCTGGTATAAGGGGGCACCTGGGTGGCTCAGTTGGTTAAGCGTCCCAACTCTTGATTGCAGCTCAGGTCATGATCTCACGGTTTGTGAGTTCGAGCCCCATGTTGGGCTCTGCACTGACAGACAGAACCTGCTTGGGTTTCTCTCTCTCTCTGCCCCTCCCCTGCTCGTGCTCGCTCTCTCGCAAAATAAACAAACATTTTTTTAAAAACCTGATATAAACATCTGGAAACTCCAGATGGGATATAATAAACATAATTTTAAATACAGAGCCTTGAAAGGAATAAAGGGAAATCCTAGTGTACCAGAAATGAAGACAAAACAACCCCGGCATTGTAAGCATGTGAATAGATGCTGCACCGAACAGGTGGGGGCAAGAAGGGTGGGGGCGCCTGGGTGGCTCAGTCGGTTGAGCATCCGACTTCGGCTCAGGTCATGATCTCACAGTCCGTGAGTTCGAGCCCCGCGTCGGGCTCCGTGCTGACGGCTCAGAGCCTGGAGCCTGCTTCACATTCTGTGTTTCCCTCTCTCTCTGCCCCTTCCCTGCTCATGCTCTGTCTCTGTCTCAAAAATAAATAAACATTAAAAAAAATTTTTTTTATTAATTTTTTTTTCAACATTTATTTATTTTTGGGACAGAGAGAGACAGAGCATGAACGGGGGAGGGGCAGAGAGAGAGGGAGACACAGAATCGGAAACAGGCTCCAGGCTCCGAGCCATCAGCCCAGAGCCCGACGCGGGGCTCGAACTCACGGACCGCGAGATCGTGACCTGGCTGAAGTCGGACGCTTAACCGACTGCGCCCCCCAGGCGCCCCCCAAATTTTTTTTTTAAAAGAAGGGTGTACGGGCCTTGGGCCCAGGAAGGTCACGGTTAGAACCGACACCTCCTCCAGAGAAAGTCCCTTAAAGGCCCCATCTTCAGACAATACATGGTTCAGAAAAAATGCAACCCAGCGCTAAAAGATGATATGTTAGTTGGGTCCTCGGGAAGTAGATGTCGAGACACAGTTTGAAGTGCAGGAGGTTTACTGGGGAATAGTGCCTATGAGAGGTAAAGGCAGGAGGGAGCAGGATTTTGCAGGCAAAGTCTCAGACCAGGACACAGACCCAACATCCATGAAAGGAAAGAGACGGGCAAGCAGGTCTGGGTGGCAGGAGCAGAACATACTGTAGTTCTGACAGAGTTTCAGCCAACCAGTCAAAGGCTTCTAGAGCAGATAATAGTTCCTGTTAGAGGAGGCCTGCGTTGAGCAGAAATGCCCAGGCCCTAAGACCCCCACCTGCTCACTCATTGGCTGGGGCTGCCCAAGGACGGTGTGGCCCTAGCTTGAAAGCCTGGGCATGCCCTGAAGGTGCTAATAACTGGAGGTGACAGCTAACTGCACTTCTCGTAGCCGATGGTAAATTCTTAAAGATGCGAGTGGCATAACTCCACGGCTGCCGCAGTGACAAAAAACGTATGTCTCAGGCTGGGCCCTGGAAGACGGTAGTGGATGGGGTGACATCTTCCTTGAGAATCCAAAACGACAGCCAGTACCTCATGGAGGTTGGGATTCAATTTTACATTACCCATACGGCTGATCAATTGACGTAAAAGCCGGACCTAGGCCAATGATAGCGCTTGAGAGTTTTGGCTGAAGGAAACCCCAAAAGAGGAGGAACTAGCTCACAATCCAGACCACAAGCCTGGCTCAATATAAGCTCACAATTGCAAATTGCAAACCCAGAAGGAAGAAGTCCACCATTAGTGAGACTGTAACAAGCAGCAGGATCAAAGTCCAAGAGCTTGAATTCATGTAAAGATCATCCAAAATAGAAGGTCATAGCAATAGTTTTACAAGGCGTAAAACTAACAAAGGGCAGAAAGTGGAAGAAGCAGCCTGGAGAAAGCATGATAAATGGGGGAAAAAAAGAACCATAAGAAAAATCAAGATACTATTAAAAAGAAAGTGACATTTGAAAAACAACAAAATGTCTGGAAATAAAATAGCCACTGAAATTTTAAAAACTCAGTGGACAGGTTAAACAGCAGATCTAGATACAGCTGGAAAGAATTAGTGAAATGAAATATAGATTAGAAAAATACTCAGAATGAAGGACAGAGAGAGAAAATCATGCACGGAAATAATATGTTTAAGAGCATAGACTAGAAACACCTACCATAATCTATCTAATCAGATATTCTCGTCTACAAAGAGATAATTAAGAAATTAGGAGGAAGGACTCCTGGGTGGCTCAGTCAGTTGAGTGTTGGACTCTTGGTTTCAACTCAGGTCATGATCCCAAGGTCATGGGATTGAGCCCAGCATCAGGCTCTGCACTGAGTATGGAGCCTGCTTGGGATCGTCTCTCTCTCTCTCTCTCTCTCTCTCTCTCTCTCTCTCTCCCTCCCTCTCTCCCTCCCTCCCTCCCTCCATCCTCCCCCTCTCCCTCTCTTTCTGTCCCTCTCCCCAATTCTCACTTTCTCATTCTCAAATTAAAAAAAAAAAAAACAAAAATAATGAAATTAAGAGGAAATAAATATTTTAAAAGAATGACAATCTTCAAGAATTGATGAAAGACAAATCCTCAAATTCAAGAGGCCCAAAGGTAAATCCACACATAGAAATATTGTGGTGAAACTAGAACCACCAAAACCAAAGGGAAAATCCTAAAAGCAGCCAGAGAAAAAGACAGATTGACATCAAAGGAAAAGGGTGTTCAACTAACCATAGACTCTTCTATGATAAAAATAGAGATCAGAAGACAATGAGTGAACACCTGCCATGTGGTGACAGGAAATAACCGCCAACCTAGATTTTTGTACCCTGCTCAATTATCACACACCAGCAATGCCAAATAAAGACTTTTTCAGAAAATAAAAACCCTCACTTAAAAACTGCTGAAGACTGCTGTCCTTTGGGAAGAAGAAACTCGAACACAGGATGGAGGAGAAGGACATAAGGGGAATAATGAGAAAAAAACTAGTAAATACGGGTAAATAGTAACGTGGACTTTATAAAACAATAATAAAGATAAATTTGGGAGATACAAAACAAAGTGGGATTAAAATACTAGACAGTGTGTAGAAGGGTGGAGTATGATGTCAGTGAAAGCATCCTGTTGTCCTTGTGATTTCAAGAGGACAATTACATTTAGACTTTGTAAGTCAATCATACACATTTAAATGTTCATCATAGCCCCTAAAAGAATAGAAGTAGAGTGGATCCTAGCAGAGGGAGGAAGAGTATATTAGGAAAACTCGATTCATCTATTAGAAGGTAGGAAAAGGGGGAAACAAGCAAAGCTATGGTAAGCCAAGATCACAAAATAAGATGCTAGAAAAAAACCAAATATATCTATATTCACTGTGAATAGAAAACAAGCTCTTCAGTCGAAAGACACATTGTCAGGTTGTACAACCATACAGAAATCCAGCTCTATGCTTTGAAGTTTTAGTGAGCAATATTCCTTGGGGCATGCACTTTCCTTCCTCCAACTACGGCCCCGTAGTGGTGTTATGTCAGCCCTTCTCTTCCTGGCTGTTCGGTACCATAATGACCTCTCCCAAAATTCCAAAATGTTTCATCACTTTCCATTATCAGAAAAGTCTCATTCCAGCCTCAGTCTGAACCATATTTGAACTTGAGTGGCACACTTGGTCAGAGCCTGTGTCCCCTCCACTCTGGTTTGGGCTGGATCTGTCTGGGGCACCAGGAGTTTGGGTGGAGAGAGCACAGAGTCTCTTCCTCAAATCCTTCCTCCTTTCTCTCTCCGAGCCTCCCAGACTCCAGCTTAGGCCTTCGCAAAGCCTCACTTTGGCCAAACCATGGGGTGAAAGATGTGAAGCAGGATGTGCTCATGTGAGTTGCCTTAGAAACTTCGTTCTGCTTGTTTTAACCTGGGACTGTAGGGCTTTACTGGTACGGTGGTTTCCAGGCGGGTGGGATGTGAGGTTGTCTTGAGGTGGTGCTCAGCTTTACCCTGACTTCCTCTGACATGGAGAAGAATTCCTTGAGGGGTGGCAAGAAATATCTGCCCCTAACTCTTTCCAGGCGTAACCACCCATTATGTGGCCTGCGGAAATGTGCGTGCATCACAGGTCCCTCCCCCCCCCCCCAATGCTGTGCTCCTTTACAAGAAGGCCAGGAAGCAGCTTGGGTCTTAGATCGCACGCTTGGGGTGCGAGGGGAACTGGAACAAGGTGGGAGTAGCCCCACCTTTCCCTTGTGATGTCTTTAAGCCTCCAGAAATCTCCGCATTAAAAGCCATCTGCTGCCATGTTCCCTGTGCTCACAAACTTCAGGGGACACGTATCACGTACACTCCTCTTCTTCCCTGAGGTGGAAGAGGGAGCCCGGAAAGGGCAGCGAGCATGTGCTGGGCTCCACAGAGACACTTTGAGCTCTCTCACAGGGAGAGGGAAGGATGGCCGAGAACTCCCTTCTCTCTAGGCCTCTTTTCATGTGTGTGTGGCGGGGGGTAGGCTCTGAGCTGGGGGTTGCCACCAAGGCTCCATAGGTGAGTGATTGTCCCACTGGCCACACAAAAGTAAATGGTGGGGTAGCTTATGCCTTTTGTCCTTGGCTCTGGGCCTTCGCCTCGATCCCCAGACAAGGACAAAATGACACTTGACATCTTGTCACATGATGTTTACAAAAGACGTACCTAAAAGTTAACAGCACGACACACAGCGCAAAGTAAAGAATTGGGGGCAGAAAATATATACTGGCAAACACTCACTGAAAGAAAATGGACCAGGAATACCTTTAGACGAAACAGATTTTAATGCCAAAAGCATTTCTAGGTAAAAAGGGTCACACATTATGAACAAAATAAAGTACAATGTACCTAATGGCACGGACTCAAAAATATAAAGTAAAAAGTGGCAGAATTCTGAGGACAAATTTGAAAAGAATCACAATGGGAGATTTCTATATAGCTCTCCATATTTGGTAAAACAAACAAAAATTAGTGAGAATATAGAATAGTTGAAAAGCATATTTAACTAATTCTATCCAAACAATTAGAGGTTTTATGTTCTTTTCAAGAACATGAAGTATTTACAAAAACTGGCTACAAAACAAATTGTGACAAATTCCAAATAACCAATTTTATTCAGACTCCTTTTAATAATCACAGTGTAATAAATTGGAAATAATAAAATGACATACAAAACATTTGTAAAAGAACCATCTAAGGAAAAAAATAGCTTTTGCTCACATTTTAAGATTTTTTAAAAATTTTTTAATGTTTATCTATTTTTGAGAGTGGGGAGGGGCAGAGAGAGAGGGAGACATGGAATCCGAAGCAGGCTCCAGGCTCTCAGCTGTCAGCACAGAGCCCCACGTGGGGCTTGAACTTACAGTGAGATCATGACCTGAGCTGAAGTAGGGCACTTAACCAACTGAGCCACCCAAGCACCCCTTTAAGATTTTTTAATTTTTTAAATGTTTATTTATTTTTGGGAGAGAGAGAGAGAGACAGAGCACGAGTAGGGGAGGGGCAGAGAGAGAGGGACAGACAGAATCAGAAGCAGGATCCAAGCTGTCAGCACAGAGCCCGACACGGGGCTCGAACTCACAAACAGTGAGATCATGACCTGAGCCGAAGTCGGGCGCTTAACCGACTGAGCCACCCAGGCACCCCTTAAGAGTTTATTTTTAATGACACGGGGCTCAAACTCACAACCGCGAGATCAAGAGTTGCACACTCTACCGACTGAGCCAGCCAGATGCCCCGTCTCACATTTTAATACTGTTTTACATGTTTGTTTTTTCGAACAATTCCTATTGTAAAAAGTTTATAACAAAAAATCGCAGCTGATTGCAGAATATTTACTTAATATTAATGTATCAAATATACAACTAGTACTCTTGAGGAGGAAAAAATACCAAGACTGGGTACAGTTGTAAAAGTAGATTCATATAAAACATGTCAAATGGAAAGTATATTTTTATTTTTCCACTTTTCATATACACTGGAAGACAAAGAAAAATCCAATCAGTTAACTATTTGGGTGGCTGAAGTCTTTCATTTTATTTTGGTAACAAGAAAAGCCAAATTTAATGCTGAATATCTCATCTTTCAGTCATCTGAAAAAGAGAGATCATACACTCATTGATCTAGGTGTTTCTTAGTGGGATATTAGCTGATCAGTTGACCTCTTGGCCCCATCAAACTTCTAGCTGGCTTAGTTGCAGAAATTCACAAGCTGATCCTAAAATTCAAATGGAGGGGTGCCTGGGTGGCTCCGCGGGTTGAGGGTCCGACTTCGGCTCAGGTCATGATCTGGCAGTTTGTGAGTTCGAGCCCCGCGTCGGGCTCTGTGCAGACAGCTCGGAGCCTGGAGCCTGCTTCAGATTCTGTGTCTCCTTCTCTCTCTGCCCCTCCCCCACTGGTGCAACGTCTTTCTCTACCTACCAAAAATAAATAAAATATAAAATAAATAAATAAATAAATAAATAAATAAATAAATAAAATAAAATTCAAACGGAAGTTCAAGGCATCCCAAATGGCCCAAAACAATCTTGAAAAAGAAGAGCAAAGTGAGAGGGACTCACGCTTCCTGATTATAACATCTGGAAACATAAAAAGTATGCTCACAATAGCACAAAGGATGGTAGGCAACCTGTTGTAAGATTAACGAACCATAAAAAAGTGGTATGACTCATGCGAAGTGAGTTGTTAAAAATTAAAAGTGTAGGGGCGCCTGGGTGGCGCAGTCGGTTAAGCGTCCGACTTCAGCCAGGTCACGATCTCGCGGTCCGTGAGTTCGAGCCCCGCGTCGGGCTCTGGGCTGATGGCTCGGAGCCTGGAGCCTGTTTCCGATTCTGTGTCTCCCTCTCTCTCTGCCCCTCCCCCGTTCATGCTCTGTCTCTCTCTGTCCCAAAAATAAATAAATAAACGTTGGAAAAAAATAAATAAATAAAAAAAATTAAAAGTGTATATTTTGTTTTTTTTATTTTGAGAGAGAGAGAGAGCGCGCGCATGAGCAAACGGGGGAGGGGCAGAGAGCGAGACGGAGAGAGAGAATCCCAAGCAGATTTTGCCCTGTCAGTGCGAAGCCGGACTTGGGGCTTGATCTCACAAACTGTGAGATCATGACCTGAGCCAAAATCAAGGGCTGGCCGCTTAACCAACTGAGACACCCAGGCGCCCCAATGCTGTAGATTTTAAAACCTAGGGCAACCTTTAAAAATGAGGTATAAATAACAAGTGTACAGTGAAAAATAGAATTACTTAAAAAATACTCTATCCAAAAGCAGGCAAAGAAAGAAAGAAGGAGAGAAAGTATTGAAAACCTGGAACACAAAGAAAACAACTAGCAAGGTGGTAGATTAAAATGCAGTCCTATCCGTCCGACTCTTGATCTCAGCTCAGGTCCCGATCTCACTGTTCTTGAGTCCAGCATCGGGCTCAATATTGACAGTGCAGGGCCCGCTTGGATTCTCTTTCTCTCTCCCTCTCTCTCTGCCCCTCCCCTGGTCAGTCTCTCCCTCAAAATAAATAAATAAACTTAAAAAAAAAAAAAAAAACTCAAACCCAGACATTAAAAAAAAACAAAAACTGTAAAAAATTGCAATCCTATCAGTAAGCACATTAAGTTCTGGTGACAAAGTTTATAACCACAATATGTGTTCTAAAAACACCTATAAACCGAGAAGAAAAAGACTTCACAACAGAAACACTGGCAAAGGCTAGGAAGAGGAAACTTGAAGTGCAAGAAACCAAACGTCTAGATGTTCAACCCTCTTAATAACCAGGGAAATGCAAACATCAATACAAGGTATAATAATGACTACTAGTTTCAAACTCATCCTGCTGACGAAGTTCAAGGTCCATTATCAGTAAGTGTCGGCAAGGCTCTGAAAACAGGACCCCGTGCACTGCTGGTGGCAGTGTCGCTAGGCACCATCTCACTGGTGAGCAATGTGGTGAACTTAGGGAAGAGGAAGGGCTCCTGTCACCCACTCTTCAGTGTCCCGGGGTCTCTCCGAGAGAAACTCCGACGGACACAGCAAGAGGTGAGAGCAGACGTTCCCAGCAGCAAGTTTGTTTTCATTGCTCGCGGGGGGAGGGAAAGTACACTGGAGTGTATTTATTCAATGAAATACTATATAGTGGTTAAAAGGAACGGACCAGATATTCTCGTTTCAACACGACTATATCTCAAAAACAATGATGCACTAAAAAAAAAAAAAAAAAAAAAAGCAAGTTGCAACCTGATATGGACTGAATTACATTCACATACACATTTAAAATACCAAAAAGCAGGGGTATGCGCTGTTTGCTGATGCATGGTAGGAAATGCATCAAGACATATAGGTGGGAAGTCCAACCTCTAGGAAGGGAAGGAAATAGATTCCGACAGAGGCACTGGCTTCATCCACATCCATAACTTTCCATTTTTACAGAGACATAGGAGCGGACAGCGCACTGAGTCCTGATCCTGTCGCCTTCCAAGGCAGCTCCACCCCTGGCCTCCCAGGGATCCCATTAGGTGAACAAAGATATTCTACTTTTCTTCCTCGCTTAAGTTCCAGTTGGGTTTTCGTCACTTGTAACCAGGAGGCCTGCCTATACTTTCTTGCTTTCTCCCCCCCACCCCCACCCCCAGTTCTTGCCACCTGGTAGGTATTCCATAAATATGCGGATAAGTGAACCTGTCCAGCAAAGGGAGCCGCCAACTCGCAGCTCTACCATTTCTTTTGGGGGAGCCCTGAAGGTTAAGAAAGAGCATTCCGACAAGGGGCTGGCACAGCAACTTAGGGTAAACAAGTCCCTTCCCGCTCGGCCTCAGTTTCCTCCCAAACGACGGGTCCGGCCCCTTCCAGCCCCAGCACTCTATGATTCTCGGAATTGTGTCCTTTCATGTCGAAAACAACACTCGGGCATTTCACAAAAGCACCCAGCCCCCTTGTTACCCTTGGAACCACGCAGCCCGCTTCCCTGGAACCCGGGCTGCACAGAGCCGGTCACATGAACTCGGGCTTTCTTTGCCGTGCCGGGTTTCTTAGATCCCTTTGTGAGCGCAGGTTTTGAAAGGGAACGACCCGGGTTCTGGGTTTGAGAGGAGCAGGGGGATCCGGCGGGAGGAAGGCTGTCGGAGCCAATCAAGCCGCCTCCAGACCCCAGCACGTCGCCTTGGCTGCGCGCGGCTGTTCGTGCTCGGCTCTCCCGCCTCCGGGTCTCGCCCCAGGCTGCCCGGGGAGGCGAGGACCCCAGGTGAGAGGCCAGGGAGGGGGGGACCCCGGGGGGGAGGCCGAGCGGTTCGGCCCGGGCTCCACGACGGGCTGGCCCGGGGCTCAGGGCGTGTCCGTCGCCGCCTGGCTGCTCGCTCGACACTGTTCGCTCCTACCGGCTGTAGATGGAGCTGTCTGGGTTCCTGCAGCCTCCGACGAGCCTCGGAGTGTTTCTCTTTAAACGGCCTGAGAGGGACATGCCTCCCAGGATGCAGTTTGTATCAACATGGCAGCTGCTGTGCAGCTCCCCTGCTGAAGAGGCGCCGGGACGGCAGCGCAGCTCGCAGCCGGGGCCGGGGCCGGAGCCGGGGTCGCAGCCGCGGCCGCAGAGGGGCCGCGCGCGGGCCGGGGGCCGGTGCTGAGGGCCGGGGCCCAGCTCGCGGCCGGGGCGCAGCCCGCCCGGCCGCCCGCACCGCCGCGCGCCCCGCTCCGACGCCGCCGCCCGGCTCGGCCGCTCCGTCCCCGCCCGCCCTGAGCAGGCCGGGCCCGACGGCCGCGCGAGCCCGGGCGGGGAAGGCAGGGCCGGGCGGGCGCCGCCTGCGGAGAGGCCGGGAGGGGGGGCGGCCTGCGTGGGGCCGCGCGGCGGCGGCGGCGGCGGCGACTCCGGCCCGGGCCGGACAGCGCAGGGCCATGGCCGAGGCGGCCCCGGCTCCGGTGAGGGCGGCCCGCGCGCGCACGGACGCGCGGACTCGGGGCCCGGGGGACGGCCTGCGCGTCCCCGGCTCGGCGGCCCGGCCTGGGGTCTCGGTAAGGGACACAAACGCCGCGACGTGGGGGGCGGGGGGCGGGGGGCCGGAGGGCTCGCGCGCCCCTTAACGGGAGTGGGGGTGGGGGGGGAGGGCTGCGGGATGGCAGCGGGGCCGAGGAGCCGGCCGCCGTCCGGGCGAGGCTGCGGGGACGCCGGGGCCTGGCCCGCTCGCGGGCCCGGAGGTGGGCGCCCGGGGCGGCGCGCCTCGCTCCCTGCGGAGCCGGCGCTGCGTCCGTCGGGGTTGCCGCCGCACGTTTTCCGCAGAGCTCGCCCCCGCCGAGCCTCCCGCGGCCGGAGCGCGGCGCTGACGCGGCTCTCCCCATTTCGCAGAGCGGAGACACTGAGGCACAGACACCTGGCGGCGACCCGGCCGGCCTGCCCCAAGGTCACGTAGCGAGTCATCCGTGGCCCGCTGCCCGCGTCCCCAGAAATGCCAGCCTCCCGGGCGGCGGGCCTGGACGGGGAGGGGGGCGGCTCTGGCGGCGGCCTGCCCTGGATTAGGGGCCTGGCCCGGCTCGCGGTGGACGCGGCCCGTCGGGGGGGAGGTGACGGCAGGGCGAGAGGCCGGGCAGCGCCCGGCCGAGCGGTTGCGTCGTGGGGAGCAGGTGACCCTCGGGCTCCGGCGCCTGGGGCCTCCAGCCCCTGCCTCCGGAGGGCCCCCTGCCAAATTCTGGGTGTCCAGACGGATGGGGTCGGGGGAGCGAGCTCCTAGGGGTTTGGTGGCTGATGTTCCTCTTTAATGGGCCATTCTCAAAAATCGGTCCTAAAATCTCCCCGCAGACCTGCTCTTTGAGATGCGGTGGCTGTGCCTGGGAGCAGGATTGCTGCATGAGGGTCAGTGCCTCTGAGCCTCAGTTTACTGGTGTGTACAGGAAGGGGTCGGGATAAACGCTTCCTAAAGAGCCTCCCGGTTCAATACAACTCATCATCATCTCTTGGAAAAACAAAATACAGTGGAGATTTCAAAATGCCCACCTCTGGGTTGAGGTCTCCAGGGCCCTTGAATGGTGTATAATTCTGAGTGAACCACACCGGGTCATACAAGAAACTGGCACGGCTTTCTTTCTTCTTTTCTTTTCTTTTCTTTTCTTTTCTTTTCTTTTCTTTTCTTTTCTTTTCTTTTCTTTATAAATTGATAGGAATGGTTCTGTATTATTCTGCTAAGATAAATGAAGCCTGGAGACCCCCATCCACTTGGGATACAGGAGGCAGGGAGAGTCGGTTAAATCCTGTGATAAAGGTGCAGAATCCTCTCTGCCCCCCCCCACCCCCCATGGTTTGAGAATGCAAGCTTGTTCATCTTAGATATTATATTTACAGCTCCATCCCTCTCCTTGGCCATTTCTTTATGCTTAGGGTAAAATCAAGCCACAGGGTTATTGGTACTGACGACATTATAGCAAGGGGCTTTAATTTGGGGGTAGAGGAGGGGGTGTGCTCCTGTGGCCCCCTCATCCCTCAGCAGTCCTCCAAATCTGGATATGGGAAGAGCCAGGCTAATAATAGCAAAGAAATGGTAGTTTCCTTGAGCTCTGATGAGACTGGTTGGGAAAGATATCTTAGCCTGCTGGCTCTCTGTACTGTACTGGATGGGGCTTTTTGTCATGGTTTTAGTTAAACCCCTGTATCACTCAGGGATACTAACTTGGCCCCTGGGGATTTTCCCTTCTTCCTAGTAGTTGTAGACAAATACCCTAATCCCCCTCCCAGCACAGGGCCCTGATGGGCTTATTGTGTTGCATTATGCTAGTCACTTGCCCTGTGTCTGAGGCTCCCGTCCCACAGGCCTGGCCTCTGTCTGCCTTCACCGGTGAGGAGCTGAGAGGTGGCTTACTTGTTGATGAGTCTTCAGGTCTAGGGGTCTGCAAAGCCCTTGAAAGCGTTTGCGGACTTTTGTGTGTAGGCCGGTGTGTGTTTTTTCGGGGGGGGGGGGGGTGGAGAATCCCTAACTTTCATTAGGGTTTCAAAGGCGTCCCTGACCCCTGGCTTTCAGCGGCCCTGTCTTTATGGGCAGGGCCTTCCCTAACATAGAACCTACCCCCAGGTCTTTGGGAAGTCTCCATGCCTCTGGATGTTAGAGGTGGAGAGGATTCAGAACACTTACCGACCAGCTGCCCGGAGGCCCAGGTTCTGCAGCCAGCCCATCGTGTGACCTTGGCCGAGTGAGTTGGCCTCTCCATGCCTCAGGGTCTTCATATGCTAAGTGTGGGGAATGGTTCTCAGAGTCCCTATTTCATAGGGTTTCCTGGGGATTAAATGAGATAACCCTTTAACATGCTTAACACCGTTCATGGCACACAGTAAGTGCTGAGTAATTGTTAGCTGTTATCTGACTAATAGGCTCTCACATCTGGCTAGCTGCAGAGCTCTCGGATCGTACTTACCTCGGAAAACATTCTGCCTGAACAGGCCTTACGTTTTCAGTTCTTGGCTTGAGAGTGTGGTGCTGTCTCAGTTAAGGCTCTCGTGAGTGAATGAATGAGCAAATAAAGGAAAGAGAGCAGGAGGAAACGTAAATAGGTTTAGGCTCTGACAGGTGACCGAAGGAGCGTCATTTTTGTTTTTGTTGTGACCCAATCACGTATACTGTTCATTCATCCAGCAGACATTTATTGAGCACGTACTACATGTCAGACTGGACACCAGGGATATACTCCTTTTCAAACAAAGAGAAGGGGCATTTCGGTTGTATTAAAGATCGCTTGTGTGTGGCACAGTGACAGGCCATTCAGATTCGCTGAAGGAAGATGATGAGGAAATGGACAAACATGTTATAGAAGGAATTCTGTTCAGCTCCAATAAAGCTATTGATTGTCTGGATAAGTAAATACAGAGCTGGTCATTCAGAAGACCTTGGCTTCACCTCCCCGGTGACACAAGAATTCTCTCAATGTGAATGTAGCAAGGTGGGGAACAGGAAGAGAGTGAATAAAGAAAGTCTCAAAAGGAATCGATCTTTCTTTTGGTTCTAGTCCCCACCAGCGTTGAGGCGAGTCACAGAACTGGCTGACTCCGGCTCTGTTTCCAGTCTGTCCAGGCCTTGGCTCCTCAGTTCCCATCTCACAAACCACAGGGAGGAACCCAGACCACCAGGAGTGCACCTGCCTCAGTGGACCATCTGCCCCGGGGACTTTGCCTCCCGTACAAGTGGCTGAATTGCCACATCCCTGGCCTGGCTGAGGGTCTCTCTTCTCTCTCTGCTTATAGCCTGGACTGCCCAGAAGCCCACTCAGCCTCTCCAGGAGGGGCTGGGTCCATATAACATGTCTCAAAGTCAAACCTATACCATATAAATCCTTTGAAAAATGCTATTGCTAAGTCAGTAAGCTTTTATCAAAGAGCCTGGGAAACAAGGTAATTGTGTGTCCTCACTACTAGAGTAAGTGAGGGAAAGCATGAAGAGGGCTGGGACTACCTGATCATTCACGTAAGAAGCAGTGGGGCCAGATGGCACGTTCATCTTCCAGGTAAGTCCTCGAACAGCACTGGCCCCACTGCTGTCTCCTCCCACCTTGCTGGGAGTCTTGGGGTAGTAACAGTGCCCGGCACTGATAAAACTCTGCTCTGTCGTTTTGCGAGGTTTTATTTCATTTTATGCTCAGTGCTCAAACTCAGCGAGGTGGTCTTTGTTTCCCGTGTGAGGACACTGCGAACAGGTCGAGTAACCAGGCAGCGGTCCGTGTGGACAGGACCGAAAGCCAAGGCCAGCGTCCGTCTCATACGCTGCTGGTCATGGGTGATCCTGTGAGGCATCTGTTGTGAAGAAAGAGACGCCTCCATCAAAGCAGAAGGTGGCATGGCCACCCTTTCTTCGTTGTTAGTTGTGCTTTTGTAACTGATCTCTGAATCAGCGTGAGGTTCTCAAGAAGAGAGTCGTGTCCGTGGAACAGATCTTGATTGCCAATAAACCAGAAACCCTTTTTTATGTGGGTGCCTAACTTTGGCGTTTATTTTGCCAGCTGGAGACTGTGGCCTTCAATCCTGCCCTTTCTTTCCTTGACCACAGGTCCAGCAGCTGGACATGGAGACCCAACGCTCCTCACCTCTGTCCTTCCCCAGTGTTCTGCAAGAAGAGACCCCACGTCAGGCCCCTGCTGGACCCCCCCGAGAAACTCTGTTCCAATCGCGTGTTCTTCCCCCCAAAGAAATTCCTTCTTCGTCTCCCCCCATTCCCCGACAAGCCTCCCTGCCCCAAACTCCCAAGCTAGAGACCTCTGGCCGAATGCCACACGTTCTCCAGAAGGGACCCTCACTCCTGTATCCTGCCGCTTCTGAGCAAGAGACTCGTCTCCAGGGTCGCCCGGCTTCTCAAGAAGAGACCCAGTATCCACCCCCAGCTGCTGCTGAACAAGAAATATCACTTCTGTCCCACTCCACCCCCCACCAAGAAGCCCTCCTCCACTCGCCTGAAGTTCCTGAGAAAGACCCCCTGACCCTGTCCCCCACAGTTCCCGAGACCGACATGGACCCCCTGCTTCAGAGCCCAGTTTCCCAAAAAGACACCCCCTTCCAGATCTCTTCGGCAGCCCAGAAGGACACACCGCTCCCGACAGCGGAGATCACCCGCTTGGCCGTGTGGGCTGCCGTCCAGGCCGTGGAGAGGAAACTGGAGGCCCAGGCCATGCGGCTCCTGACCCTGGAGGGGCGGACGGGGACGGCCGAGAAGAAGCTGGCGGACTGCGAGAAGACGGCCGTGGAGTTTGCAAACCATCTGGAGAGCAAGTGGGTCGTGCTGGGGACCCTGCTGCAGGAGTACGGGCTGCTGCAGAGGCGGCTGGAGAACATGGAGAACCTGCTGAAAAACCGAAATTTCTGGATCCTGCGGCTGCCACCAGGCAGCAACGGAGAAGTTCCCAAGGTAAGAGCTGTCCCAGCTGGGGCTTCCCAAGGAGCGATCTGAACTGGGACGTGTTCTAGGAATTTCATATAAAAGAAGGGAAAAGAGATGCTTAAGAAGGAAACAAATACTGGGGGCGTCTGGGTGGCTCAGTTGGTTAAGCGCCAGACTTCAGCTCAAGGCATGACCTCACGGTTTGTGGGTTCGAGCCCCGCATCAGGCTCTGTGCTGACAGCTAGAGCCTGGAGCCTGCTTCAGATTCTGTGTCTCCCTCTCTCTCTCTGCCCCTTCTGGGCTCGCTCTCTATCTCTCTCTCTATCTCTCTATCTCTCTATCTCTCTCTCAAAAAATCTCTCTCGCCAAAAAATCTCTCTCTCAAAAAAAAAGGAAACAAATACAATGATACCTAGTTGCCAACATTGCTGCACTAAACCCAAGATGGCCCAAATTCAGATGATTTGTCCCGTTAATAAAACCCTACGTGAATAGAAGAGAACGTCCGATGACATCCTAGTGACCAGGGACCGTCGATTTGGAAGGGTGTTCGATTCACAACAGGTGTGAACCCGTGGTTCACTGTTGAGGTGGACACAGAACTTGGTGAAATGTTCCAGGGCTCTGTCCGGCTCGACGCTTTTATCAGTTGACTTATAAATTATGTTGATGCCAGTAAAAAAATGTGATTTCAAGAGGTATCCTAAAAGGCTAGGGAGTGGTTGGGTTTTAATATTATGTCCCAGAAGATCCTGATAGAACTTGAACGTGGACTGGTTTTCTTTCTGTTCTTCTGTGTGTTGTCCCTGTTCACAGCCTTATGTAGGGAAGAGACTTGGACAACATTCTGTAGGCCAGCGCTTCTCAGATGTTCTTGTGTACTTGAATCCCCTGGGGACCTTACTAAACGAAGAATCCAATTTAGTGGGCCTACAGCGGGCCTGAGGGGCTGCATTTCTAGCAGGTTCCCTGGTACCATGGTGCTGGTCTGCAGACCATGCTTTTAGAGCTGCAAGGATTATCCTAGACAGAAAACGGACCAGATAAAATGAGGCCCTTACTCTGTGGGGCCAGGACAGTGGCTAAAGTCAGGCCAGGTTTCTAGAGAGATCCATGGTGAATACCTACAGCTGTGCCTTTGGGCCTCGCCCACTCCAGTCCTAAGAAGAGGTGTTTGAGCCAGGGCGGTGGTGGTGGGGGGGGGGGGCGGGGAGAGAGTGGAGCCTTTCACCGCCTTGTGATTTGGCAGCTGAGGGCCTGTGACTGCCTTCTGGTCGGTCCAAGCTGAGCTTGTGTGGTTTCAGGTCCCTGTCACCTTCGATGATGTCGCCGTCCATTTCTCAGAGCAGGAGTGGGGGAACCTGTCGGAGTGGCAGAAGGAGCTCTACAAGAACGTGATGAGGGGCAACTATGAGTCTCTGGTTTCTATGGGTAAGGAGAAGGTTCGCTTATGGGGGGCTTCCTCGACACCGGCCTGGGGTTTGGAAACGTTGGGAGTTCTGTGCTCCAGTGCTCCCCATAGTCAAAAACAAGGGACACTGGGGCAAGGAGGGGGAAGACAGACATCAGGGTCTCACCTTTATATGAGTTTCCCCATGGTGTGTGTGTGTGTGTGTGTGTGTGTGTGTGTGTGTGTGTGTGTGTGATGAATTTGTCCAGCAAACTATTATTAAACAGAGTGCGAGGTGCTTCACTGAGAAACACGTTACTTAATCCCCCAACTCTCCCGTGAGGGAGACAGGACAGGTGTTAGTGCTCCCGTTGGACCATCCAGCTGACTGAACATTGTCCCTGATGGAGGGCGTATGTCCCCCGGGTTCTGGTCTCTACTGTGCATAGAGAAGGCTGTGACCCAGGAGTTTAATACTCATGCCAGATCCCTACCAAAAAGTCACAATTTCACTGAGAACTCTAATACCCCAAAGTTTGTGGACTCTTGCTGTTTTCATTTTAATAAGAGCATTTAAAGAGGCAAACCTGGGAAAATATACTTTAGTTTTATAGGTATCCTTTTCTCTGTGATGGGAAACTCTTTGGACACACACAAAAAGTTAGAAAAACATTATATATGCTGTTGCATAGAAACTTTGATTCTTGTCAGAACCGTTAATTTTCTGCACACATACCTCCCCGATAGGACTTTTTTCTTTTTCACTTTTTTCTTTTCTTTTGAAAGTATATACATAATTGTGAAAATTCAGCCATCTAGATTTATATAGTAAGGAGCAATCCCTGCCCTCCCCCCAGTACTTCTCCCCAGAGGAAACCACCACAGACCCTTTGGCAGGTATTAATGCACACACACGCACACGCACGCACACACACACACACACGCACGCACGCACACACGCACACACGAGGCAGGTTCTCGTGCATATGTAGTCTGTGGTGTGCACGAATGGGATTGTTCACCTATTTTACCGACCAGTAGGCCGTAGACGGCTTTCCATGTCAGCTCAGAAAGACGGGGCAGCATTCCAGGTGAACCTCTGGGCATTTGACCTTTCTGCTGTCGGTGAGCAGCAGGCCGATTGCGTCTTCTCGCTGCCACCAAACGTAATCAACATCTCTGTGTATTTATGTGTGCTTCCGTGAGTATTTCCATGGGACACATTCCAAGGAGGAGGTTTGCCGAGTAAGGAGAGTGCAGGTTTATAATACCATGGCCACTGCCTCCAGAAGGCTGTGTGTGTTTACAACACAGAGTGTGACAATGTCGTCTCACCGTGCCCTGGCCTGAACCGATGTCCTTCCATTTTAAATACTTGTCTTTTCTGTCGGGTGGAAAATATCACTTCATTATTTAAGTATGTCTGTCTTCGATGACTGGTGAACTGGTGTATCTTTTCCTGCGTGTGCTGGCCACTTGCATTTCCTCTGTGAATTACGTACTTAAATTTCCTTTTTTATTTTTCACTTATTGTAGAGGCTCTTTATATAGAATGATGGACGTTAACTATTTAGTATAGAAGCCTCACCTGTGACAAATACGGGCACATGTATTTCCTCCAGGTTTATCTCATAAGTCTGTCTCCAAAGAGCTTTAAACTTTTTTTAATGTGAGGCACACTATTACTATCGAGTTTGATGGCTTCTAGGTTTCATCAGGATTAGTTTTTCACTCTAGGAGATTTCAAATCTCTTGGGTCTTTGTCGTGAGAACCTGAGCAGGCATTGGCGGCAACAGGAGCCACAGATGACAGAGGGCCAGTTTCCACCGGTGGAAGGCGGTGCCTGCTGCGGCTCCCTCGTGGGAGGCCCTGCTTAACGCACATGCGTGCAGGCCCACACGCACATATGCACGCACACGCGTGCAGGCCCACACGCACATATGCACGCACACGCGTGCAGGCCCGCACACACCAGGGCCCCTAAGGAGAAGGGCTGGGAACTTGGCCCGTTTCTCTTCCGACACGGCCACTGGTAGGGTGGCTGCTCCTAGGGTCCCGGTCACCCAAGTGACACCTCACCACACAGGATGCCTTCTTTCCTTCCTTCTGCCCAGACTATGCAATTTCCAAACCAGACCTCATGTCGCAGATGGAGCGTGGGGAGAGGCCGACCATGCAGGAACAAGAGGACTCCGAGGAAGGCGAGACGCCCGCGGATCCCAGTGCTGGTGAGTGGCTACTGGGTGGCCCGGAGCTCTGCCTTCTAGATCTTTCAGCACTCAGGGGGCCCAGCATGGAGCGTTGCAATCCACGGTAGACCCCGGAGGGATGTGTCAGCAAGTTGTGTGCGGGAAGGAGGCCTGCAGGTACTGGGGCCTGCTGGAGGCCTCCTCAATCCCCAGTGGCCCAAGTGGCCAACAAATAAAAATGCCACTGGGTTCATCATCTTAGGGAGTGTTTGCCCTTGTCTCACTCTTGCAGGAAACAAAACCAGAACCGAAAGAAAAGTGGTCACTTGGCGGGATGCTAGTGATCATGCATTCTGGAGCCGCCCAGAGAAGGGCCACACCCTGGGTCCTACAGCCGGTCAGTGGAAGGATAGGGACAGGCAGACTTGACCGGGAATGTTGTGCAACATGCAGGACAATGTCTAGGTGGGACAGTTTGAGGGGCACTCGGGTGGCTCGGTCGGTTGAGTGTCCAGCTTCGGCTCAGGTTACGATCTCGCGGTTTGTGAGTTCGAGCCCCGCGTCGGGCTCCGTGCTGACAGCTCAGAGCCTGGAGCCTGCTTTGGATTCGGTGTCTCCCTGTCTCTCTTCTGCTCTCTCTCTCTCTCAAAAGTAAATAAAGATTTAAAAAAATTTCTTAGATGGGACGGTTTGATGGAGGCAGCAGAAAGGTGCCAAGCAGGACTGGCCATATTCTCAAGTACAGACTCCAGTGTCAGGTGCCTGCCCTAGAATCCCAGCTTCTCTGCTCACTCGTGGTTTGATGTTAGTTACTCAGCCTTTTTGGAAACTTGTTTTCGCCATCTACAAAATAGGACTGGGAATAATACCTAGGGCCTGATGGGGTGACTGGCGTGCACCAGTGGCCCAGTAAACCCCAGCTGTTCTCATTCTGCGTGGGGCCTTGTCCCTCCCCAGCCGCCCTATCCGTGGCCCACATGCTTGCCCTGCGGGTGCTTTCGTGGTGCACAGTCTGTTTTTGGAGTTCCTGCTCTGGAATCGCCTTTGGGCTCGTATCATCTACCTTGAAGGTCTGCAGCGAAGCTGATGCTTGTCCTTCGCGGCCAGACATCATTGGTGATCATATCTTTTGAAAAAGGATGACAGTCTCGCGGGAGAACTCATTGGAGCCTACAGCCAGGTCTTGTTATGAAGTAATGTCGCCGATTCCGGGACCTGTCAGCCGGCTTCCGGCAGGAGGCCCAGAGACACCGAGCAGCGTCAACCCCATGGACCGAAAGCAACGGCAACTGACAGAAGAGACAGCAGCCTGTGGAAAATGGGTGCTGGCATCCTTCAGAGAAAGCCAGTGGCCTTACTTCCTAGAGACTCACACTGAGAGTAGAGCCTCCTCTGAATTCATTCTGGCAGACAAAAAAGACGATTTAAAAGTAGGCGAGAACGGGGGCTTGGGGACAAAGCATAGTATCCGGCAGAGGGTCCTTTGGTTTGGAAGAAAATAAGCGTATCCAAAAGGCTCGCGTGGCCACAGCCAAAAACGAAGGTCAGGTGAGAAGAAGAAACCTATCTGAAGCAGAAGAAATGAGAAAGAAGGCCTCGGAGGCTGAGAACGGGAAGACGGGAGAGCGGTTTATGGTAAATACCCTAAGGTCCGGTCTGACGTCCCAGGAGGATTTTGTGGTCCACGCACCGCTTCTCTAGCGTCTTCTTAGAAGCGCTGGGACGACAGCATCGATCCCCGAACCCCGTCGATGTGTTCACACCCTCATCACAGATGGGCCTCCCACAGGGTAGGGCCAGAAGTGAAAGCAAATCACCTCAACCCACTCTGCCTCAGGCTGGGTTTGTTCTGGCACGCGCGCATCTGTGGCCCGGGCTTCCGTGGGAAGCGGCCGCCTCACAGAGGCTGCCTTGTGTGGCTGGAATGTGCCATTTGGTCCACTGACCATCTCTGGCGTCTCAGAGCCTGGACTGGAGGGAGGACGGGGGAGGACGTGGGAACCAGCGTCACCCAGGGCTGGCTGTGAACTCGCACCCCGGTGCGAGACCACAGGCCCTGGCCTCTGGGCAGTGGGATTGTTCTGTGAATCTGCGGTTATCTGAGCCCCAGACGTGCTAGTGGTAACCTGCCTGTTCTTGTGTCTTCTCCCTGAGAAGGGTGGCTGCAAAACCAGCTGTGGTGCGATACCGGTGAGGAAAAGCCTAGAACGTTGAGAACTTTTCACAGTTCCAAATGCATTGAACATGACAGCTTTATGAACTGGCTAAGTAAAATTTATTCAGTAAACTGTTATTTATGGTTTGGATCCCTGAGGGCAAGGAGATCCAAAAATGATTCAGATATCGACTCTGCTCTCCAAATACTCAGAGCCCGGGCTCCCATTCGTGGCCCTATGAGGGGGCAATAGAGGCCCGGCGAAGCCAGGTGCCGTTTTCACCTAACAGATGAGCAGAGAGTAAAACAGACCAGAAGGCATGGCTGAGATCCAAGGTCTCGGGCTTTTTAAAAAGCAATTTGATATTTTTTTTAGTCTGTAAATACGTTTTAAATATTTCAAGTGTTCATATACTTGACCTAATCATTTCCTTTCCCTTTCTGAGAGTCTATAGCACGGAAGAGAATCCAAACGATGGATTAAGATGTACAAATATTTTGTTGCATGACAATAGTCTCGTAGCCACTAAAATCATAAGTGAAGTTTGTATACCATATGTTTCATTTGTATGTTTATTACTTAGTTCATCAATTTGCATATGTCAAGAGGCTTATAGCAATAACCAGCCCCCCTCTACCCCCCGCATTTAAAATTACAGTAAGGAACGGTAGGAGAGCTGTGGAGGCAAGCATCCAAGCCCAATCGACTCTACTGAGATAGGAGAGCAGAAGAGGCCTCTTTGGCAAGTGGAATGTCTAGTGGGAACTTAAAGAGCAAGTAGGAGTTCCACTTGCCCCAGGGAGAACTTACTGGAAGGAAGGAAGTCTGGAAGCTAGGAGACCAGGCGGAGACTTTTTGTAGTCCAAGCAGGTGACCGTGGCGTAGCCCAGGAGAGAAGCGGGTATTTCCGAGATCTGTTTTGGCAGTAGAGACTTCGAGACAACCTGCATTTGGCGGGTGTTGACCGAGGGAGATTGTCCCCCCGCCCCCCCCCCCCCCCCCCCCGCCTGTGACTGCAGTAGGACACTAGATGGAGGACAATAGGAGGTGCAGACCTAGACATATGACAAGAACATGTCAGGTTTGAGATCCCTGCAGGGGTTCCAGGAGAGAGTGTTGGTGTTGAGAAAGCAGCTGAATAAAGAGTTAAAAACAGAAATGTGAGCTAGAGACAGACATCTGGGCATTGGTAGCATAGGCTCAGTCTGGAGAGGGAGAGGAGAAAGAGCAGAGGCCATGCCCTTGGGAGCCCTGAATTTTAGAGTAAATTTGGCAATTTGGAATATATCAGTCTGGGTGGGGCCTAGGCGTTAATATTCTTTAAAACGCTTCCAAGATGATTCTCATGCACAGCCAGGATTTGAAAAAGGAAGGATGAAGCAGAGGAACCGAAGGAAACGGAAGGAGTGGTCAGAAAGGTAGCAAAAAATTAGGATAGTTGGGGCCCAGCAGGCGGCTGGCTCAGTCGGTAGAGGATGCAAAATTCGGATAGCGCATTGTTGGGTATTTCAAGAGGAGGGCGCTTCCAGAAGCAGGGAGCGTGGTCAACCATGTTGGATCCTGCAGTGCAGCTCAGTGAGGCAGAAACTGCCGTGTCCACCAGTGACCTCGGCAGGAGGAGCGTTGGCGGTGTGATGGAGTGGATGGAGGGGAGAATGGGAGGGGAGGGAGGCAGCGCCCGCCATCAGTGAGTGGGGAGTGGAAATAAGGGGGCAGTGGCTGGGGGAGCGGACCCTGTCTCCTTAAGATGGGGATCGCTAACGCCGAGGAGGGATACTGATGGCAGTGATCCAGTTGATAGGGGAAGTTAATGATGCAGAAGTGGAAAATGTAAATGTAACATGAAGTCCATGATGTAAACAAAGGATAGGAAAAAAAATTCAATGAAGAAATGCGATTTCATTATGTTTCCACTTGACTTTTTTCCTATTTTTTGTATGCTTTGTAGAATGTTCTGAAGTAAGTATATATTACTTCTTATTCAGTAAAAATAATTTTTGACAAAAACAATGCATGAAGAAAGACTTCGAGTTAAAGATGGCAGGTTGAACATGTGTTTACTCCTACCTCCCAGAATCCTTCTAAAGCAAGAGCGAAGGGACTTTTAAAAGGAATGGACAAGGAGACAACAGCAACCAAATCTTGGAAGTCTGAAAGCAGATGGCTGGGTGATTACTGATTTAGAAAGCTAAATCCAAAATTGGTATTGGGGAAAGCAGAAAAGAAACTCGATTTGCACTCCACCCCCCATCCCTACTCAAGACTTGGGAATCAGCAGTACCAGAGACTCTAGGTATCTTTGGAAATGGGGGCAAAAGTGGTGTTAAAAACAGAAGATTGGTCAAACATCTTTTTTTTTTTTAATATTTATTTTTGAGAGAGAGAACACGAATGAGGAAGGGGCAGAGATGGGGGTGGACAGAGAATCCGAAGCAGGCTCCCACTGATATCCTGATTCGGGTCCAAACTCACAAATCATGAGATCATGACCTGAATTGAAGTCGGATGCTCAGCCAACTGAGCTACCCAGGCGCCCCAAAGTCAGAGATCTTTTAAAGAGGCATTTAAACACTACCATATCCCCTCCGCTGCCCCCTTCAATCCCTACAACTGGCATCTGCCTCTGCCAACCCTGGTGGACAACCAAGGCTTACTCCCTGGAGAAGACGAACACGAGGATGTCTGAACGTGGACGCCAGGCACAATGGAGGGTGGGCACCAATGTGAAAACAAGGGAATCAGTGAAATTTGACATACAGATGTTGAGATTTCCAGCCTTCCTCTCTAACCGGATTCCAAAATGATGTTGACATCCAGGACGAGACCTCAGGGCAGTGTATTCGAAGAGTCTTGTCCGGAGACTTTTGGGACCAGCCCAAGGTATTTCCCAGTGAAATGACTCCGTGAAGTCATCCTGTTGGGAAACCCATCACTAGCAAGCCCTACCTAAATACACCAAACTTTAAATCTCTTTTGAGTATTCTACTTATAAATAGAAAACCAAGAACCACAGACATTTGGGGAAAGCCTCTAATATACAGAGGCCAAAGGAAAAGAAAGCAGAAAAAATAGATTCCAAAGAAACATGGACCATGCAGAGGAATTTAAAAAACTATGTTTTGGGGCACCTGGGTGGCTCAGTCGGTTGAGCGTCCGGCTTTGGCTCAGGTCATGATCTCGCGGTTTATGAGTTCAAGCCCCGCGTCGGGCTCTGTGCCGACAGCCCAGAGCCTGGAGCCTGCTTCAGATTCTGTGTCTCCCTCTCTCTGCTCCTCCCTTGCTCACACTCTGTCTCTCTCTCTCAAAAATAAATAAACATTTTTTTTAAACTGGAAAATATTTTCCAACGATTCTAGGGATTTATATCAGCCAGACCCTTCTAATTAATATGAGAAATGAAATCGAGACGTTTTCAAGGTCTCCTGTGCGCACCCTCTCTCAGAGTGGGGGAGGCGCTTTGCTGAAATGAGGACGTAAGCCGAGCAAGAGGTGTTAGGAGCTCCAACATGAGCGAGGCGAAGCAAATCCCTGGGGTGCTGCCGAAGGGGGATCCCAAGAAGACAGCTGTGCACCTGGAGGCAACCAGTCCAGACTGGAGCACATCAGAAGGTTCTAGAAAATTTTTCTTCAAGTAGATGAAAATAAGAAATGCCCATTATATCTGAATGTTTTGAAGAGACCGTTACAGAGGAGGTTGGAGAGTTTAGAGCCCACTTCATGAAAACAGTAAGCTAAGCCAAGGGAAAAAAATGATCAACTCCAGGGAAAGCAAAAACGTTCGCAGACAGACAAGTAACTGTGGTATATACTACACATTCGATTTTACGTAACATTTATGTCATCTAGTCATGTGAACACCTGAAAATAATCCAGCCAGAGTTGCAACCTAAATTGGAAGGATGAGGGACTTGGAAAAGATTTGCCTGGATGCGGAGGGATGGTCTTCATGTTCAGCTCTTGGAAGTCAATAGGTGATGTTTAAATTGAAAACTCAAGGAGTATCAATAGATGTCTGTTCCTTAGAGTTAGGAAGGGGAATGACAAAGGAATCAGCTGGAGTTGCCTCTGGGGAGCAGGAAATAGTGGTTGGGAGTGAGGGAGCGCTCTTTAAAAACACATTTTGAAAAACTAACCCTTAGCCTGGGTACATATATAAATTTTTTTTTTAAGATTTTTTTTTAACCTTTTATTTATCTCTGAGAGAGAGAGCGCGCACGAGCAAAGGAGGGGCAGAGAGAGGGAGACACAGAATCCGAAGCAGCTCCAGGTTCCAAGCTGTCAGCACAGAGCCGGACATGGGGCTCGAACCCACGAAGTGTGAGATCATGAACTGAGCCAAAGTCAGACGCTCAACTGACTGAGCCACCGAGGCGCCCCTAAGATTTTAAAAATTAATATGCCAAAAACTTTTAAAGTCTAACAGAAAGTGCAGCTATAAGAAGGTTGGAAAGCTAGTGTTGACCATCATTGCTTTGCTTTGAGCTGATAGGGAAGGTTAATGTGGCAACACTCGTTTTTACTTTCCAGTAAAACTCTGAAGTTTCATCAGCGCAATTCAAAAAACGAATGCAGAGAAAGCGAAAGTCCCACACAGTTCTCTCTCGCAAGACAACAGTTTATTCCTTCTAATTTATGTGCACATAACACATACACAACTTTAATTATATAAGACATAAATACCTTCTCATTGTAAAAAAATATATATATATAGCAGTACGTACATTGGGAACTCGCTTTTTTCAATTGCGTCTCTTTGACTTCTTTGCATGTAAGAACATACAAATCTTTTTTTAGTAGCAGACTATAGTATTCTATGTATTGATCTCATAACTTATTTAAATGAACTCCCACTGATGTACATTTAGAGTGTTTACAAGTTTCAGTGCTTCACTAAAGATCCTTTGTAAGTAAATCTTATGCACTTGTCAGAAAGTTGTTTAGAAGTAGACTTTGTGGATAGAAGGGTAGACCCATTAAAAAATCTGATACATACTGGGGCGCCTGGGTGGCTCAGTCGGTTGAGCATCTGACTTCAGCTCAGGTCATGATCTTAGAGTCTGTGAGTTCGAGCCCCGCATCGGGCTCTGTGCTGACAGCTCGGAGCTCTGTCTCTCTCTGTCTCAAAAATAAATAAAAACATCAAAAAAAATAAATTTAAAAAAATTGATACATACTTTAAAAATGTCCCTCAAAACTGGGGTGCCTGTGTGGCCCCGTCAGTTGAGCATCCAACTTCAGCTCAGGTCATGATCTCACAGTTTGGGGGTTCAAGCCCCACATCAGACTCTGTGCTGACAGCTCAGAGCCTGGAGCCTGTTTCGGATTCTGTGTCTCCCTCTCTCTCTGCCCCTTCCCCACTCGCACTCTGTCTCTTGCGCACGCGCTCTCAAAAATAAACATTAAAAAAAAAAAAAGTCCCTCAAAACAATTGTGCCAATTTATACACCTTCGGTTTTATACACAACCATGTGACTGCCTGTTTTCCCCACACTGAAGCCGACATTAGGTATTATTCATCTTTTTATTGATTTGTGAAAGCTTTTTAAATGTTAAGGGTATTAGGTCTTATTATGTATATAAATATATGGTTTACCTTTGTATATAGTATTTGTGTGGGGGTGGGTATGGCTGTTTTAAATTATTGTGTGTTCAAATTTATCAGTTTTTTTTTTTTAACGTTTATTTATTTTTGAGACAGAGACAGAGCATGAATGGGGGAGGGTCACAGAGAGAGGGAGACACAGAATCTGAAACAGGCTCCAGGCTCTGAGCTGTCGGCACAGAGCCCGACGCAGGGCTCGAATCCACGGACCGTGAGATCATGACCTGAGCCGAAGTCGGATGCTTAACCGACCGAGCCACCCAGGCGCCCCCAAATTTATCAGTTTTCAGTTTCTGCGTATTCAGATTTACCCATTATTTTCTTTATAGTGACTGGGTTTTACATTATGTGTAGAAATACTTACTCAGCCCCTTTTATTTAGTAAACATGATCACAGGTCTTGGGCCTATGAGCTTTCAAAAGCCTCTAAAACTATTTGAAATCTGAAATAAACTATATTTTTTTGCTCCAGAAAACAAAAAATCGCAGAATATACATAATGACACATTTTAACTAAGTGTCTGCAAGTATAACATTATTTCAGCTTAACTATTAAATGTGGTACTCACAGACCCACCATACATTTGGAAACCATTTGTAGGATAGTATTTTTCTTCCCATCTTGCAGGGGTTCTTAGGAAGAATTGTACTTACAGAGATCACAAACCAAGCACAAATTAAAGAAGTCCCTCATCACCAAACAATGTCCAGGCAAAACTAGAGAAATTCTTTCCAAAACAAGTTACAGCTAAAAATGAGAGTGGGTATGTGTTGGGCACATTTCACGTTTGGTGTGGCTGGCCAGACGGCCTCCAGAAGGAGTATCTGAAGTCCCAGAGGGCGTGGGGTAGAGCCTCTTCCACACCTCACAGTTGTATAAAGAAAGAAAAAAGGAAAGGGAAGAAGCTGTGCTTTCTTCTTCTAATACTAATGTGATTTCATCGTGTCTAAAGTCTTGTTTCATCAGTGATTTATTTTGATGTCGAGATGCTTGTCTTGTTGGGAAGTCAGTTCATTCATTCATTCATTCATTCATTCATTTGTTCCCACTCCATTTATTTAAAACTTTTCCTTACTGTTCTGCCATTGGTCATAAACTATAGTCCTACAAGGGCTGTGTCTTTATTTTTTTTTTTAATGGGAGAACAAATTACTGCCTATAATGTATATTTATTTTTGAGAGAGACAGAGTGCGAGTGAGGGACAGGCAGAGAGAGAGGGAGACGCAGAATCCGAAGCAGGCTCCAGGCTCTGAGCTGTCAGTACAGAGCCCGACGTGGCACTGGAACTCACGAACCGCGAGATCATGACCTGAGCCGAAGTCGGATGCTTAACCTACTGAGCCACCCATGCACCCCACAAATTACTTCTTATAAATGCAATTTGGTTGTCAATACTGTTTCAAAAGTTGTTTGGGGTGGGGAAGTCTTTTTGATGGGAGACAGCTGGCTTTCCTACTGTCTAACAAATGGAAGGGAAGCATGAAAATGTATAAACATGGCACATTTTGAGGGAAAAAGAAAGAGACGCCATAGAGAGGAGTACAGTTACATTCAGCTGAGAGCATGGTAGGAGGTTTGGCAGAGTGAGGTCTCAAATCCCACAAACCGCTCCCCCGTCCCCACCTTAGGAGGGAGCATTTCTCTGAGGTATAAAAAGCCCCGTGGGTCACAGAGACAATCCAGAACGCAGGGCTACATGGCCGCAAGTGCATCGCGTTGGGACCCATATGGCAAATTCTTTCGCAAGTTAGATCATTTGCAATACTTTGCTTTCAACAAAATTGAAAGAGAACCTAATTAAGTTGTCAGCTAATAGGTCATTAGAAACAGTTTTTTTGTTTGTTTGTTTTTTGTTTTTTAAATTTTTTTTTTCAACGTTTATTTATTTTTGGGACAGAGAGAGACAGAGCATGAACGGGGGAGGGGCAGAGAGAGAGGGAGACACAGAATCAGAAACAGGCTCCAGGCTCTGAGCCATCAGCCCAGAGCCCGGCGCGGGGCTCGAACTCCCGGACCGCGAGATCGTGACCTGGCTGAAGTCGGACGCTTAACCGACTGCGCCACCCAGGCGCCCCTAGAAACAGTTTTTGATGGTATGTTAACCATGTGTGCTTTCATAGCATTATAATTCAGACAAATTCAAAGAATCAAGTGATGATTCCGTAACAAAGCTCCCGCCAGCCCATCCATGTATCTTTGTAAATGAGCTTTCCCAATGCTTGTATTTATGAAAATGAAAATTAGGAATATATTTGATTCTGAACTGTGTCTCAATCAAGCAATAAGAATATTCATTCTCAGGAGGCGCCTGGGTGGCTCAGTTGGTTAAGTGACCGACTTCGGCTCAGGTCATGATCTCGCAGTTTGTGGGTTCGAGCCCCGCATCGGGCTCTGTGCTGACATCTCGGAGCCTGGAGCCTACTTCAGATTCTGTCTCCCCCTCTCTCTACCCCTCCCCTGCTCACACTCTGTGTCTCTCTGTCTCTCAATAATAAATAAATGTTAAAAAAAATTATAAAAAAAAAGAATATTCATTCTCAGATAAGCAAACTAATTGGTAAAAAAAAAAAAAAAAAAAAATTCCTCCCATCCTTCTAAGAGACGTTTCTAATACATTTTTTGTTTTCTATCTTGAATAACCACTGTGTATCATTCTATAGTAATAATAACTAAGGATAACTTAAGCCAGGAAGACAACAAGTAGAGAGCCCTGTGGTTAGTAGAAATGAAAGCAAGATTAATCTTTCAATTTACATACACATTTTTGTGGCAGAATGGTAGACGAGGAGACCCGTGAAAGTCTTCTAAGCATAAAAATATATTCTATTAGGATAAAATTCTGTGGGCAAAGTGGGAATGGAAATAGAAGTTCAGGGTGCAAAGGGATGATACAAAAATTGCAACTATCAAAGAAGAACTTGTTTGTGTATTTTTTAAGTGAATAATAGCGGGTTTAAAATTGTTGCGGTCCTTAGATGCCACTGGTGACATTAAAAAGTGACGGAAAAGTTTATTTTAAAACATCAATATTTACAGTACTCCAGAAATGACATGTTTTGCAGTTACTGAAGCATTTGATATGTTTATTCAAAAAAAAGTGCAAAGGGGTACCTAGTTTTTAAAGACTACTTTAAGGGGGCGCCTGGGTGGCTCAGTCGTCTAGGTGTGTGACTTCTGCTCAGGTCATGATCTCGCAGTTTGTGAGTTCGAGCTCCGTGTCGGGCTCTGTGCTGACAGCTCGGAGCCTGGAGCCCGCTTTGGATTCTGGGTCTCCCTCTCTCTCTGCCCCTCTCCCGCTCACACTCTGTGTGTGTGTGTGTGTGTGTGTGTGTGTGTGTGTGTGTGTGTGTGTGTGTCTCAAAAATAAATAAACATTAAAAAAATTTTTTTTTAAAGACTACTTTAGGGAGGAGGCAAGCAAAATGTTTTCAGGTGTTTGTGAAGTCAGGGAAGATCTTCTCCTGGTGCCGGAGTCACGGTCGTGCCTGTGACCCTAGCACAGAGACCAGGATTGCAGAGAGAAGCGGGCCCTGCTGGTGGAGCGCGGTGGCCGGTGGCCCCGTGAACACTGGAAACTGGCAGGGTTAAGGGAAAGAGCAGAGGGGCCACTGTCCCCTCCCCCCCCCCCCCCCCCGTGGGAGAGGAAAGGGGAGGAAGCAGGATGACTGAGCTAGAGCAGGAGCAAGGCACCGACGTGAGCGTGTGTGACTCCATCTTCTTTGTGAGACAGAGAATAGGATGAAAGTGTTCTGGAGACTTGGCTGTTGGGGGGGAGGTAGGCACGTCCGTGTTCAAGGCTGCGGACATGGCGTCGGGGACCATCAGAGCTGCCTTATGTTGCCGCTACTCCCCACCGCTGGCAGGAGACAGGTTGGCTGCGTGGAAGAGGATTAAAGGGTTGCCGGGCATCGGGAAGAACGCAGCTTTGGGTCCCGTGGCATCAGCTGCTAGTAAGTGCACTTGGTGGCTCCGCTTTCCCCGGCTTTGAGCTTGGGGATCACCAGTGCCCGCGGTCAACAGCCAGGAGGCTTCACAGGGGCAGGGACCGTTGGCTTTGTTTACGAGTTTCCTGGTTTCTTTTCTCTTCCCACAACACTTATCACCCTCTAGCTTACCATATAATTTATTAATTATGTTTATTGCCTGAGGTGAGATGTGTGAGGGAGGGGAGAAGCTCTGCTATGCTCACTGATGTATCCCAAGCCATTCGAACACCCCATCGCCCATAGTTGGTGCTCAGTAAATATGCACTGAATGAATGAATGAATGAATGAATGAACGAATGAATGAATGAATATGTTTAGGCATTATACATTTAATTTTTTTTTAATGTTTATTTACTTTTGAGACAGAGAGAGACAGAGAAAGACAGAGCATGAATGGGGGAGGGTCAGAGAGAGAGAGGGAGACACAGAATCTGAAACAGGCTCCAGGCTCTGAGCTGTCAGCACAGAGCCCGACGCGGGGCTCGAACTCACAAAGTGAGATCATGACCTGAGCCGAAGTCGGACGCTTAACCAACTGAGCCACCCAGGCGCCCCGGCATTATACATTTATAAGTTCCTTAATTAACAAAATGATTTTCAACCGTGAGGGAGTTTATGCCGGCACAGCTCTCTCCATATGGAAGAAAGTAAGACTGAATCCCTACCTCACACTCTACACAAAATAAATTTCAGATGGAGCAAAGACCTAAATGTAAACAATAAAACCATAAAAACCTTGAAATAAAATCCAGGAGACCAGATGAACCATCCAGGGGTGGAGGAGACCCTCTTAACTAAGACAGAAAACCCAGAAGCCATGAAAGAAAGAGGGACATGGGTGACCACGTGAAAACGTGAAGAAAGCGGTCTGATAAGAGGTGGCACAGAGTCAACAGACAAACGTTAGATTTGGGAGTGTCTGAAATGCTGCTAAGGGAAGATGGGTTATCTTTAGCACAGGAACCAAAGGACCCTTACCGATTGACAAAAACAGAACACGGTTCATGCAGAATCAACTAGAAAAGGCCAATAAGTAAAAGAAATACTCAGATCACCTGAGTCAGGAGAGTATCCGTAAATTGTCAATTTACCCCCATCTCAGTGCGGAAAATTTTAGGTGTCTGTCACTGGCAGGGGTGTGGGGAAGAGGATGTTCTCATGCAGGTAGAAATACGAATTGTCACAGCCTGGCTCAAAAGGAGCCTGACGACTTCTACCAGATTAAAAATAACGACACCTTTGACTCCGCGGCCCCCGCTCCTGGGTCTCTCACGGAAATAAAATCCCTAGTTGATAGGCGGCCATGTAAATCAACATGTGATTGCAGCACAGTTGATCACGCAAAAAGACCAGAAACAAAAAAGTGAACGTTCCTGCGGGAAGGGAGTGGTTGCACACACACGCAGCACTTAGGAGGAGTCATTAGCTGTGCAGAAATTGCCGCGCAGGAATTTCTACAGGATACCTGAGAGGGAAGAGGAGGTATATGGCAATTTTCTTTTTTTTTTTTTTTAAACCAATAATGGCCAGAAAATAAAAACAGATACGCATCAACTTGTTGCAATAAATAACCACAGAAGCATAGAGAAAAATACTAGGTTAACTACAGGAGTTGCCGGGGAGGCCATAAGCTGCGACAGGGGAATTGAGGGAAAGGGAAGGGCAAATCAAAAGAGAAAAATCTGTGCACTAAAAGAGTATGTGCGAGATCCCACTTAGGCAACATGATGCCCGTGTGTGTGTGTGTGTGTGTGTGTGTGTGTGTGTGTGTGTGTGTGTGTTGACATTTGAAATCACCTGCAGGCCTACCGGCAAGTTGAAAAAAAGGGCAATGTGTGTAATCGGACGCTGTTTAACTAAAAACAAACCCAAGAGCTCCGAGTGTACATGTGCTCGTGCTTGTTAACTGTGGGCCGGGGTGGTGGGGGGACTCGGGGGGCTCTGGTCTGTCCGTGCCGGACTCCTGGGACATGGGCTGGAAGGGTGTGCAGGGTGAGGAGATGGTTGGCCTTTTCGTTATTCACCTTGACTGTAAGGGAGAGAAACTGTCGACTTTGGCTGGCCTGACCCGGGAAAGGGAATTAAGATCTCTTTTTAAACCCTGGCAATACTATTTTAAAAACTGTAGGGGTTGTGGAACACAAACTCTGCATCTATTTAACTTGACTCCAGTTCGTACAAAATGTCCAGAAAATTCTGTCTACTCACTCAACATTGTATTTCCTCACGGTCTCTAAAATCAGAATTCTTGAAATGTAAAATCTAGGCTGCAGAAACCTTGGCCGTGCAATGACCATGTTCTGGGTTCTTTTGTTTCCCTCCTCCACCCCCGTCCCCTACCCCTCCCCACCCTCCCAGCACACGACGGGATCGTGATTAAGATCGAGGTGCAGACCAACGACGAGGGCTCAGAAAGTTTGGAGACGCCGGAGCCCCTGATGGGACAGGTGGAGGAGCATGGCTTTCAGGACTCCGAGCTGGGCGACCCGTGTGCGGAGCAGCCAGACTTGGACATGCAAGAACAGGACAATACGCTGGAAGAGTCCACCGAAGGCTCCAGCGAGTTCAGCGAGCTCAAACAGATGCTGGTGCAGCAGAGAAACTGCGCAGGTCAGTTGGAGGGGGTCCAGGCGTGGGGAGCTGCTGCCATCAGGCCCTCGGGCAGGCCCCTGCCTCGTGGGAAAGTTGGAGTTTCTCTCCGAAAGGTCATGTGGCAGTGATCAGTGGATAGGTGTGACGTCCCCCAGCGTGGTCTCAGGTGCAGGTGTCCTGCCTCAGGATTTGTAAGAATCGGTCTCTGGCCTGGGCAGAAGGTATTAACAGCCAAAGACTAGGTCAGATGAGGACCCAAAGGGACCTCAGAGATCATCTCCCTCCAGCTCCCCTCCTTCTACAGGCAGAGAAGGTCAGATCAATTGCCCAAGGTCACGACATTGGGGCCAAGCTAGAATTTCCATCTCCCGGTGTGTCCTTGATGGTTCTTAGGTCACTCTGGAAGCCTCAGTGACCCGGAGATCTCAACCCCCACAATGCATGCTTTTTAAAATGCCGGACTGTACGGTCCCTTCCCGGTAGAATCGAGCCATCACTTGTGTTTGATAGTGAAACCTCTGGGTCACCCTTCTGCACACTTGGGAGTTCTTGCTCCTCGGGAGTTCAAGAACAGTGAGGAAGTGTCGCCCTCAGCAGCCTGAGCTCAGGACATCTTTTGTGGCTGATTGATGCTGAACGGTCCGGGCAGTCCTGAGAAAATCCCCATCTTGTCATCATGGTGTATTTCTAAGACGCACCATTAGGCTTAGTTAGCTACTGTTTTGTTCAGGAGTTCTCAGCTCTATTCATAAAGCAAATCAGCCTGAACCTTTCTTCAGCCACCCTCGTCTAGTTTGGGAAATAAAATGATCTTCTACTTACCAACTGAACTGGGAAGCTTCTGCTCTTTTTTCCCACATTCTGCATCTACTGTGGGAGGTAGGAATTAAGTGAGTTCTACCGAATTTTTAAGGAATACACTTAGGTTCTGGTTTTTGTTTAGATGTTTTGTTTATGTGCAAAAGAGTCATTAGCTATCCTATCAGTTTATATGCTGTTTGTACTGAGAAATGTGTCCACATCCATTTTTCATTTAATAGGTTTTTTAAAGTATTATGCTGATGCTTTAAAAAAATTTGTTCACTTTGTAGATGATTCCTTTGCAGTTTGCCTTTTTTGCACGTCATAAAATAGCACGGACATCTTTCTTAGGCAAAAGATGTGGATCTAACTCCTTGCTTTTAAAGAACTGCATGATATTCCAGAAATCCTTCTAATATGCCATATGCTGTCTCTGGAACAGTGAAAGACATGGGGCAAACTCTGAGGATGTGCCACAGCAAAGCCTCACAATAGAAAGGCCAGAGTCCCCTCTGGGCACTCCCGTTAATTCTGTTCGGAACCTGAGGAAATTACTGAATGGCACTTGGTGGGATTTGGAGTCCTGGGTTTTAGGGCTGTTTCATTCTCATTTCACTGAAAAAACAACAACAAAAACTTTGATGCTCAAGGAGAGTTGTTTTTTTTTTTTTCTTTAACGTTTATTCATTGTTGAGAAAGAGACAGAGCACAAGCAGGGGAGGGGCAGAGAGAGAGGGAGACACAGAATCCGAAGCAGGCTCCAGGCTCTGAGCTGTCAGCACAGAGCCCGAGGTGGGGCTCGAACCCACAAACCATGAGATCATGACCTGAGCCGAAGTCGGACGCTTAACCGACTGAGCCACCCAGGCGCCCCTCAAGGAGAGTTTAAATGTCCCAAGGCGCCCATAGTTCCCCTGGGTCTTTCAGAAACAACCCTCATTTTCAGGATAAGCACAGGGACAGCTAATTACCAACCTCTGAAGCTGCCTCCTCCTTCCTGATCTTTTAAGCATCCTGTTCTGAGGATGTTCTGGGTCCCTTGCTACTGAGAATCTGTTGTCCAGCCTGAGCGGGGACTGGCACACTTATGTCCTGCCATGTCCTGGGTTCAGAGGAATAGAACGGGCCGTGGCCCGGCGGTCACTAACGAATTTGTGGCCAAGACCTTGGCCAGCTCGCGCATGCTGCCAGCTTGTTTCCCCGTCAGCTGAGGAGACAGACTAGGTGGTCCCTAAGTTGCAAGCTCTGAAAAGGTCTGACTTTATTTGGAACTGTCACTTGGTATCTCTGGGGTGGATGCCCCACGTCTGTGTTGCTCGACTTACCCTCTAAGAGATAGTGAATAAAAAGACACCAGTTGTCAGGCGAGAACTTGAAAAAGTTCTCGTTTGTTTGCTTTTAAGAATCCTGCAAATGCCAACTATTGCCGCGTCCGCCTCACAGGTGGGCCTAGAAAGGTGAGTGCCTTTCTCATGTCACACAGTGTGTGACACCAATTATCAGTGTTTAGGGGGTTGCCAAGTAAGTACTAGGCATCTGAGAAAATGCAAACAGGACTCAGAGGCCACTCCTTTCCTCTAGGACTTAGGTACTCGGGGAACACTATAGAACACCACGCAGAACAGCTAACAAGTTGGGCCCTAAAGGGCCAGCCTAGAGGGTGGAGGGCGGGGTGGAGGAGCACATCGTCCAGTCCGGGAGTTCGCAGAACACCCCCCACGGCAGAGCGTGGGGGAGAGGCTGAGGAGACCCCTCCCCGACCCCAGCTTCAGGGTCGGTAGAGCCACCGCAGGTGAGTCCCCCACCTGTGCGTGCGCGGTGCCACGTGAGAAGCCTGAGGTCCCCAAGTCCTGGGGAGGCGCACCAGCTTGTGCTGTGCGCTCAGGGGCGCTTGAGGGCTGCAGCTTGGGCAGGTCAAGGAAGGTTTTAGGGCAAAGACAGGATTGGAGGTGGGTGTTGTGTGACCCGGGTGATTTGGAGGCATGGAGAGGAGGGAGCAGTTGCTGGAGGAAGGCGAGTAAAGGCACTTGAGGGAAGCCCAGAGGTGCGCTCAGGAAAGGAGACCTGGGAGACCTGGGAGCCAGAAAACAGTGACAGCCTGATGAGTCAAGGCCCTTTCCATACAGATGGTAGAAACCCACCTCCCCAAGCAGCCTAAGTGAAAAGCGGAAGGCGTGGTTATTGGCCCACGATAGGAATCCATAGGTCCACCAGCATGCCAGCTTCAGGCACCCGGGACCGTAGTGGTTCCCCGGGGGGCTCCGTATGCTGGGTTCCTTCGTTCCTGCTGAGTACTGCCCGCTAGCAGCTTGGGGAGATGGGCGCCGGGCCGCCCCTTTCCTGCTCCCTCTGCGTAGAATTCCCAGAGAGGGCTCCCACGGGCCACTGGGGGCCTGGGCTCCTTCCTGACCCAACCCCGAGGCCCGCCTGGGTCAGACACCCAACCCCGTGGAGGTGGGGGCCGCGGGGCGGCAGGGAGTGGAAAGGAGCGTTTTCCCAAAAGAAGGCACCGGGGCCGGTGAGACACAGGCAGTGTGTGTGGGCGAGGGTGAAGCCACCTCACCCGCCGGCGCCCAGGGCGGAGGCTCCGGGCGACAGCTGACCTCTCTCCGTCTCTCTCCCTGTCCCTGGAGCAGAGGGGATCGTGATCAAAACCGAGGAGCAGGAGGAGGAGGAGGAAGAGGAGGAGGAGGACGAGCTGCCGCAGCACCTGCAGGCCCTCGGGCAGCTGTCGGGGCGCTACGAGGCCGGCATGTACCAGACCCCGCTGCCCGGGGAGCTGTCCCCCGAGGGCGAGGAGAGCCCCCCGCCGCTGCAGCTGGGCAAGCCGGCCGTGAAGAGGCTGGCGCCGCCGACGCACGGGGAGCGGCACCCGGGCGACAACCGCGGCTCCTCGAGCCAGCAGCAGCGGAACCGGCGCGGCGAGCGGCCCTTCACCTGCATGGAGTGCGGCAAGAGCTTCCGGCTGAAGATCAACCTCATCATCCACCAGCGCAACCACATCAAGGAGGGGCCGTACGAGTGCGCCGAGTGCGAGATCAGCTTCCGCCACAAGCAGCAGCTCACGCTGCACCAGCGCATCCACCGCGTCCGCGGCGGCTACGCGTCCCCCGAGCGCGGGCCCGGCTTCGCCCCCAAGCACACGCTCAAGCCGCGCCCCAAGTCGCCCAGCTCGGGCAGCGGCGGCGGCGGCCCCAAGCCCTACAAGTGCCCCGAGTGCGACAGCAGCTTCAGCCACAAGTCGAGCCTGACCAAGCACCAGATCACGCACACGGGCGAGCGGCCCTACACGTGCCCCGAGTGCAAGAAGAGCTTCCGCCTGCACATCAGCCTGGTGATCCACCAGCGCGTGCACGCGGGCAAGCACGAGGTCTCCTTCATCTGCAGCCTGTGCGGCAAGAGCTTCAGCCGCCCGTCGCACCTGCTGCGCCACCAGCGGACTCACACGGGCGAGCGGCCCTTCAAGTGCCCCGAGTGCGAGAAGAGCTTCAGCGAGAAGTCCAAGCTCACCAACCACTGCCGCGTGCACTCGCGCGAGCGCCCGCACGCCTGCCCCGAGTGCGGCAAGAGCTTCATCCGCAAGCACCACCTGCTCGAGCACCGGCGCATCCACACGGGCGAGCGGCCCTACCACTGCGCCGAGTGCGGCAAGCGCTTCACGCAGAAGCACCACCTGCTGGAGCACCAGCGCGCGCACACGGGCGAGCGGCCCTACCCCTGCACGCACTGCGCCAAGTGCTTCCGCTACAAGCAGTCGCTCAAGTACCACCTGCGGACCCACACGGGCGAGTGAGCGCGCCCGCCGCCGCGCCGCCCGGCCAGGTGCGCCGCCAGCCGCGCGGCCCGGCCCGGCCCGCCCCGGACACCTGCCCGGCCGCCGCCGCCGCGGTCGCCGCCGCCGCCGCCGCGAGGCCCGAGCCGGGCGGGCGGGGGCGGGGCGCCCCCAGCCCCCTTGCCGTGAGCCCCCCTCCCTCCCTTCGTCCCTCCTCCCAAGGACACGGGGGTAGTGAGACCAGGTCGCTTGCTGCCGTGTTTACCGTGTTTACCGGGGGCCCCGGGGGGGCGGGTGGGGAGTGCGGGGACCTGGGGAACCCCCTTCGGGCTGTTAATTTCCTTGACAATAAAATGGATGAAACCAATCAGCACGGGGGGAGTGATTTGGCCGCCGGCCACTCGGAGGGGCGGTGTAGGGCCACTTAGTTGGGGAATAGAACTTTATAATTACCTTTTGGATACTGTGGTTCTATTTGATAATAATAGAGTAATTTTTAAAAGACGAGCGTTTCCTGTTTGCCGTTTTTGTTTGGTTTTGAAGGGGAGGGTTGAGAAGGTGGCCGAGGGGCGTGTGCCTAGCGTCAGTTGACAGGTTCTGTGGAGCCCCTCTTCTGTGCCCACTCCCTGTGTTGGGTGGTGGAGGGGGCGCGGAGCCCGCGGATTAGAACATGGAAAAGGAGGCGAGCTTGTAGTGAATCCCTGGACGGCAGGGCGGACGCTCCTGGCTGCGGACCCTGGCGCGCGCCGTGGTGTGGGGAGGACAGTGGGAGCCGAGGGAGCGGTAGGGCCCGGTTGACCAGAATGGTCAGGGAGGGTAACAGGTTTGGAATGGGCTGGAGAGACAGTTCTACGGCAAAAGCTGGGCGCTTCCCTCGGGACCGGGCCAGATCTCCCGCCCAGCTTGAAATGCAGCTGGTGGGGGGTAGCGGGCCAGGGGTGCAGGGAGGGGGTAGGGAAGGGGTGCAGAGGCTCCTGGTGCCCGTGGTTGGAGGAACCACAAAAGGCTCCGGTCAGACCTTTTTTATGTGTATGTTGCGCCAAAGCTACTCTCTGGGTTTGTGAAATGCACCCTGGTTGTAGGTGTTGGTTCATCTCCGATGACCCCCCAGTGAGGCGCCCAGAGAGAAACTGCAGGTGCATTACTTTGCCCACCGGAGCGGTTTATTCTCACCTGCTCCTGGGCTTGGCAGTGACCCAGAGAGAATTCGGACAATTTGAAGGGACAATTCATGGAGGCTAGCAGAGGGCCGAGCTCAGCCTGGTAAACCGGGGAGGCCAGGCTTCTGCTGAAAAATGGGGAGAACAGCGGGCGAGACAAGAAGTGCTCGGGGGAGGCAGGTTAAGCCGTGAGTCAGGGTGGAGAGGAGCGGATGGTGGACAAGAGGATGGGAAAAGGGAATCTGAGGGAGAAGGTGCCTTGTCATTGGCTCTGCAGAGACCCAGAGGTCGTCAACTGCCTCCTTTATCAGGATGCATAGCTGAGGCACAGAGAGGGGAGGCGATGCTCAAGGTCTCACATTTGAAAGGATCTGACTTTTCTGGAAAGTTTCTGCAAGGCTGGTGGGACATTCGAACAAGCAGCTGGAGGCCGGGAGGAGGCCGGGGCTAGTGCGAGGGGCTTGCAAGGCCAGCCTTGGTCCTGGGCTGCAGAACCAGCTGAAGAGCGGTCACATCCAGGAGCAGGCAGTGAGGCAGACCACGGGGGGAGGATCCTGGAGGAGTCAGAAGAGCTTCTCCACGAGGGTGGTGACGGAGCCCATGCTGGGCTGCAGAGGATTCCACGGAGGAGAGAAATGGGCCAGGCCTTCTCAGCGGCGGGATCCTTAAAGGGGGAGGTATGGCAAATGAGCTCCAATGTTAAGCAGCGACTGATGAAACCCACTGAGCTGGAGAAAGGGCTTGGGTAGGAAACCAAGGTCAAAAAGGTTGGCTTGAAGCAGATTCTGCGTGCAGAGGGGGTTTTGGACCTAAGACTTCGTGACGGTGGGGTTTGATTTGCTCTCCTGTGGGAAACCCTTGCCAAGCAGGAGAGGCTTGATACGGACAGATAGCAGGAGACCGAAGCGGACCGGGAGGGAAACGTGCCGTGGTCAGACATCTGGGGGAAGCAGCCGTGTGCAGCAGACGGGCCACGGATGATGGGTCTGGTGGCTAGTGGCTGAAGGAATGCCGGAGGACCCGGTGCTCTGGAACACCAGGATATTTGAGGCCTGGAAGGGATGTTAGAGGCGTTGTGGAGATACTTGGTGGAGGGCCATTGGTGCCCAATTTACTGGTCCCGGAACTGGAGGACCAAGAGTGCCGGAGATGTTCAGACTTGAGAAGGAGACCACGGTGGTTTGGGGAGGCTCAGAGTGACTTCATTTGTTATACACAGTTACCAGGGCATCCTCGAGGCATTGGGGGCCACGTGGCGATGGTGAGGCTTTCTTTTCCTAGGAAATCTGGCTGTAACGGATTAAATATAGCCAGGGACCCGTACTTCTTGCGTGGGGCTTGGCTGGGCTTTCGGGGGTTCTCTGTGCCTCTACCTTCCCTTCCTTGGCTCTAACCCCCTCTCCAAGCGTCTTGGGGGTGGCGGGGGGGGGGAGGCTGTGCTCCACGGTATCTCTTCGCTCACACCATGGTGACTCTCACTTTCCATCCACCACGATCTCCATGGCGTCAGAGGCCAACAGCTCTCGAGGACGGTCACGGAAGTGCAGACAGACTCTGGAGTGGACCAGATGTGGCTTTAAACTTGACAGCGGTATGGCCTTGAACCAGCTAATTAGCAGAACATCAACTTCCTCGCCCGTTCAATGGGGATAAATAAGGCTCCACTGTTCGGAGGCTTAAATCACGTAAAGAATAAATAAGTAGCAAAGAGGCTGGCACATACTAAGATCTCAGTAAAAGTTTGCTTTTTTCATTATTAGCTCATAATTAAAGACGGCTTAATTTACATAAAAACAGAAGTTCAGGTAGGTAGCCAGCTTGTGTTGTATTCTGAAAGAATGAATCTCCGAGAAGGAGATTTTCCCCCACAGGCAGAAGCAGAAAGTTATTTTGGTGTGAAGAAGTTCAAAAGCACACAAGCAACTCTTGGTCTCGATGTCAGAGTAGACAGGGATTGAAACACGCCTGTCTGCCGCAAACCAGAATTTGCAGTGGGCTGTACCCCACCGTTCTGAGTATCTGGTCGTCATCACAGCGCTCTCCCCGGGCGCCCTTAATTTAATTAGAAGGGCAGACTTTGAAACCAGTTGCCATGGGCCCCATGGAGTTGTGTACCAGGAAGAGCAATTGCCATTAATTGAATGCTAATTACTGTTGAAGACCTTAGTTATACTCTTTTTTATAGATGAAGAGGTTGAGGCTCAGAGAGGTTAACTAGGCCCAAAGTCACCCAGCAACCTAATGGTACAAAATTTGAACTCGTCTTTTTTTTTTTTTTTTTTAACATTTATTTATTTTTGAGAGAGAGAGAGAGAGCATGAGCAGGGAAGGGGCAGAGAGAGAGGGAGACACAGAATCTGGAAGCAGGCTCCAGGCTCCGAGCTGTTAGCACCGAGCCCGACGCGGGGCTTGAACTCAGGAATCGCGAGATCATGACCGAGTCGGACACTCAACCGACTGAGCCACCCAAGCGCGCCTGACCTCAAGCCTTTTTGACTCCCAAACCCATGTGCTTGACCCCAGAGTCCTTTCCCTGGGATCTGAATGGTTGTTGGAAAAGGAAAGCCAGCCCCTCTTTCAAATTATTCCATTGTATCCTCAGATGTAAGACAAAATTTGAGGAAATAGAATATAGTGAGCAGAACATGCCCTGAGCCATATGTTTGCCAAAATTATGAACGTCGTCAGAGAAGACAGTTGCAGAGGCAAAAAAGGCCTCTGTGTGGACTCTATGCCACTGCAGCTGGAGAAATTAATGCAACTTCCTCAGGTTGGGGGTGGGGGGCAGCCAGCGGAGCAGGACCTGAGTCTGGTCCCTTGGGGACCGCCCCAGGTACTTATTAAGCACCACTCGTGTGCAAAGCAGTTGTGTTGGGCCCCATGGAGAAACACAGAAGGATGGGAAGCCATCTGCTTCCTCGACATGCCGGAGACTCGGAGGCCTAGTCCTCTAGACCAAGCCTTCGGGGGTCTGGAAAGCTGAGACCCTCGCGGACACATTTAGGCAGCTGTGTTCCAGGAAAGAGCCCCGCCTCCACCTCCTCTCGGTGCTTTAACCAGCCAGGTGTCGGGGGAGACCTTTCCCGAGGCACAGTGGTGGAGGCTCCTCAGATTAAGGGATCAGGGCCGGAGGCCTCCAGGCCCTCCTGTTGCCAGGGCAACGGTGAGTCAGGCCAAGGCCTCTCCTCCAGCTCTGGAAAGCTGTTTGGCTACTGAAGCCTCTCACTGCTTCCCAGGCATAGCGGGAACTTCTAGATTTAAATTAAAAAAAAAAAAATCTTCATGGACCTCCTCTGGTTGGGTTCCTTAAAACGAGTATTTTTATTAAAATACAATAGAATCTAACCCTTTTATTTCTATTTTCTACAAGAGGTAACTCCAGGCTAACACCCTTTTTAAAAAAGAAAGAGAAAGGGAGAGAGAGGAAGAAAGGAGGGAAGGAAGAGGAAAGAAAGAATGAGAAAAGGAAAAATGAAATCGAGTACTGCGGACGCTGGCCTTACTGGAGGACTGACTTCCGGTCAGCGCTCAGCCCAGCCTTGAGTTTTAGGGACGGTAACAATCATCACCACGATTCAGTGATCTTCCTATGTTCCAGGCACCGTGCTAACAAAATGCTTTCATTTCATTTTCTCTTGTGCCCACCTGTGAAATCGGTATTCGTCCCTGCCTTTTCCAGATAAAATCCAGAGAGGTCAAGCATTTAGTCCAAGGTCACGTGACCAGAATGGAACCTTAAGCGTGTGGGACCCAAAGCGTGTGCTGTTAACTGCTGTTCCATACTGCCTCCCAATTTCTTCAGCGTGGATCCTTAATAAAAAAGGCAAAGAACACTATTTCTCTCTGATTCGCAGCCCTGACCGTCCTGTGGACACTGCACCTAAGCTCTGCATCTGGCTGAAAGCAGAGGGCTCACTGGCCCACCAGCTTAGCTCAGCCAGGCCTGGCCTGACCTGCAACCCTGGGACCCGGCCCCCCTGGGACCCGGCCCCCCTGGGAGGCCCAGCTCACCTGCAGACGCCTCAGTGGCTGAACTGCCCAGCTAGGAATTCCGCCGCCCCCACCCGTTTAAAACTCTCTCTCTTGCTTAAGGCCTTTGGGAAGACAACTGTGTGTTAAGGCCAGGGGCTCCCCTTCTGTTTGTTGCTGAAGTCAGGACCTAACAAGCCATTTGTTTAACAGAGGAGCTGGGCGAGGGAGATGATGACAAAGAAAATGCACCTGCTCCCTAATAAAATACCACTCTCCTCTTCCAGGCGACACTGCCTGTGGTCGTCACTGTTCCTTCTCGCCATTCCTGCCAGCCGCATGAATGAAACTCACAGCTTCTCTTTGTAAATAATACCCCGGTTCCCAATTCACTCGAGTGTAAGATAGGAAAGAGCCAACTACTGTCTATCAACCAGAGAAAGGGAAAGTTGAATTTTAATGACGAAATATACCAGTGAAAACTTCTATCACTTAAATAATGAATATCAGGATAACAAACTGTTTCCTTTTAGAATCAGAAGAGTCTATACCTTTTTAAGCACGGTATTCCATCAGTTCTTTATCTACAGGATACAGAAACACTAAGGTGGTGCCCTCAAAGGATTGAAATTGATTGGATTTAACCTAAATTCAGCAGAAAGTTAAACAGGTTATGAAACCTGACTTTTGCCATTCTTCCACTGAGGGGATGATCCAAGAGCCACATGGCTCCATGATCGAATTTTCTGCAGGCAAATTACTGATGTAAATTCTAAAATCTAAGATAAAATGTTTATGTATGTATTGTCCTTTTTTAAGTGTTTTTTTAAATGTTAATTTATTTTTGAGAGAGAGAGAGCATGGGGGAAGGGCAGAGAGAGAATCCCAAGCAGGCTCCATGCTGTCAGCACAGAGCCTGACCCGGGGCTCGAACTCACAAACCATGAGATCATGATCTGAGCTGAAACCAAGAGTCAGATGCTTAACCAACGGAGCCACCCAGTTTGTGTTGCCTACTTGGCAACTTAATCGTCATCGTTGAAAGTCACATTAATTTTGTCCAAAAGTAAAAGCAGTACATTGATTTTGCATAGTTACCCTCTGCACAATTTAATAATGTATCCAACTAAAATTACTATTATTCCCTTCCCACTTTAAGGCAGTGGTTTCCTTAGCTTATCTTGAATTAACTGATTTATCAAGTCAAAGGTTTGTAATACATTTTGAAATAAGTTTGAAAAAAAAAATTAAACCTCAAACATTTCAGAGCACTGCTAAAAAAAACAAGTCAATATCCAGACCAAATTACACCAGTCTCCAGTATATTTAATTCAAACAGTAGACATATTGAGAGGAAATAGACACATTTTTCTTGCCCGAATCTGTGCCAGCCTTTTAGAGTCTTGGAACGGGCATAAACTGCATACAAACATGCTTGGGTGTTCATTTTACCAAAAAGATGAACTCACATTAGTATGTAATAAGCACATAATAGGATTTTAGAATTTAATTTAAAACCCTTTTCCCCCCAATTGAAAATAGCATTGTTATTTTTCCTGTGAAAGGAATTTTTGAGTTCCCAACAATAAAAGTTTATCTCAAAATTGAATGAGCCCTTTATTTCTTCAGAAGAAGGCATCAAGTCTCCTCAGTAAATGTAACAGAAGAAATCATTTTATTTACCACCCAGTATGAGGACTTCTAACCACCTCCACACCTGTGAAATTAAGCGGATCACTTGGAAGAAACTGAATCGGCAGAAACTAAATCTATAATATTTTACAATGTCTTTCAGACTAAGGACACAAAATCTTCATCAAATATACAACGATCAGCCAAATGTTCTGGGCTTCATCTGTCAGTGTTTTCAGGCTTTTGTTTTTAGCCCAGGATCCTGTTTAAATAAAGCCATTTTCAGAAAGTAAACAAGTAAAATAACGGGGGGCAGGGTGCCAGGGAGGTACTAAGCCCACCTGATCAGCCCTCCCCTGGCCCTCGGCATGCCCTCCGGGTCTCTGATGACCCTTCTCACTTCACCTTTCCCAGTTCAATCCAAACTCTGTGTGTTTGATTTATCCAGAGACCCATTCCATGCTTACTTCATTCTCTGATAGGACACACGGTTTCTTATTTCTTCCTTTCGGGCTATAAACATTTCCATTCTCTATAACCTCTACAATACTGGGCAGATGTTCTCATCAGACAGTGGCGAGTCCCAGTGAAATCTAGCAGAGGTGACACTCTCCAAGAATCCCTGGAAGGCAGGGGGAAATAGCAGCACAGATGTCCCAGAAAAGCCCCGTCAGAAGCTACAAGGATCCCCAAAGAAATTTTTACAGCAAATGCGTACACGGTGAAGGCAAGGGAAGATCCAGGTGCACGTTACGCCTGCAGGGCACTGGGCCACACACAACGCCGCTCCGGGCTTCCCTGGGCTGTGTGTGCAGGGCTGGCAATGAGGGCGCGGGGGGGGGGGGGGGGGGGGGGGGGGGGGGGAGACAGTTGTCCTCAGTCTTCCCAGGGGCGGGTTGTTTGCTCCCGCATCTGGCCCCCCGGGCTGACCCACGCGAGGGGCGCGGTAAATGTGAAAATGATTGGGTGAGTGGGCCACAGGTGACCCTGTGCAGGAAGAGACACAAGTGACACCCCCAAATCTCTGCCCCGTTGGTGGGGCTGCCGACGATTTTCTCGTCAAGCTAATCCAAATTCTTTAAAAGATATTAAAAATCGCATTTTATCTTTCCCTTCGATATTTCAGCCCCAATATTAGGTAGAGCCCCCAAGTCACTGCCAAATCCTCTTACCACGGTCGCAGGGTGCCTAGGGGCGACGGCAGGAATCCTCTGGGCTGCCCTGCCTTTGAAAGAGGGTCACCCAGCCGCCTCCTGGGTCCAAGGGTCCGCGGGCAGCAGAGCTGCACCGGGGGGAGATGGAGCCGTGGGGTGGGGATTCCCCCGGCACCCGGGGGCCCCTCCCACCCTTCCCCCGCCGGCTGCGCGCTGTCACTGTCGTCCGTCTGTTTGCACAGGCCGGCGGCGACGCCGAGGCTCCCCGGCTTCCAGCGGCCCGGCTCCGCGTCCTCCTGCTCTCTGCTCCGCCTAGGACCCGGCGGCGGCGGCGGCGGCGGCGGCCCCGGGACGCGTCCCCCGCGCCGTGCAGCCCCGGGCCCCCCCCCCGAGGACCGCCCCGCCGCGGGCCCCGCTCCCTCCCTTCCCGCCCGAGCCCTCCGCGACCCCGCGGCAGCCCGGGCCCCGGGCGCGCCCCTGGGAAACGGGGACAGGCGCTGAAAGCCGTGCGGCGGAGCCGATGGAGCCAGGGCCGGAGGGGAGCCACTCTGCAGCGTTTCCTTTCAAAACTTTACTTCTCTGGGCTTGTTTTAAATGAGTGCGCGTGCGTTTTGTAAATTTAATCCCTAATGACTTGAACCGGGCCGCCGCCCGCCCGGCCGCGGAAGGCGTCCGGCGCCCCCAGGCCGGCCGCGGCCCTCGGCCTCGCCGCCCGCTCCCCCGCCACGTGGGGCGGCCGCCGCCGTGCTGCCCCCTGCCGGCCGGAGCCCGGAGGCCGCCGCGCGCACCTGGCCGCCCGCGGCCGCTCTAGGAACGCCGGCCTCTCGGTGGTGGCGCGGGTGGCCGTCGCGCGCCTACCGGGGGGCCGTCCCCGGGGTCCCGGGGTGCGTGGGGGGAGGGGGGACTCTCCCTCCGAGGCCACCCCGCCCGGGACCAGCCCTTCCTGGTGTTCTCGTTGCTTCGGGCGCCCCGCCTGCCCGGCCCCGTTCCCGAGCTTCGCGGGGCCCGTGCTTTGTGCAAATCCGGGTGCGAACACAAAGGGCAGGCCCCGGGTTCGCCGCGCGGTGGAGCGCGGGGACGGGCGCCACCCCGGAGGCCCGCCGCCGCCGCCGCCGCCGGGGAGAGCGGGGAGCGAAGCCCGGGCGCCCGGGACCCCGGGAGCCGCGGGCCGCACCAGCCCTTTCGCGGGCAGCGTTGCCTTTTGGCCACTCGCCTCAAACTCCAGTCGGTTAAGCTGGGGGCCGATGGATCTGCACCACGCGGAGGTGGACCTTGAGAAGCACCGTGACGAGCGGCTGGACTTTCTGTCTGTTCTTTATACATTTTCAAATATTTGGTTATTTCCAAGAGGTGGATTTGCCCTGTCAAAGGGTATGGACTTTTTTTTTTTTTTTTTAAGGCTTTTGATGCATCTTGTCAAACCTTTTCCCAGAATGTCCACCTCGTTCGTTATCTGCAGGAAGTAGATAGGGTACCTGCGGGCCCGGCTCAGACGGGGAAGGTCGGCTCTTGCCGGGGAGGGGAGGGAGGTTAACAATCACCTGGCATTTGAGGAACTACCAACGGTGTGTGGTTCCATGTGACCAGGCAAGGCACTGGAGCCGGGACTGGGTCATACTGTGGGGCCCCACCCTCGATGGACTGAATGCTTTTGAGACATTGAGCCGCCAGAGGGATCCTCTGAAAATGCAGATTTGATCACTGCCTTCTTTTGTGGGTCACCCTAGGAGCAGCGGTTCCCCCATTGCTCTTAGGGTAAAAATCCAGAATCCCATCAGGGCCCACTAGGCTCCTCCCAGCTTTCCAGCCCGAACTGAGGCCACGTATCCGTTTGCTAAGGCTCCCACAGCAAAGTTCCACAAACCGGTGGCTTTGCCCAACAGAAACTGAGGGGGAAATCTGTTCCTCGCTTCTAGGTCCTGGCGGTTGCCAGAAATCCTTGGCATGCCTTGGCTTAGAAACACATCACTCCAATGTCTGCCTCTGTCGTTACATGGCATTTTCCGTGCATGTGTGTGTCTTCACATGGTGTTCTCCTCATGTGTCTCTCCTTTTATAAAGACAACAGTCCTGGGGCACCTGGGTGGCTCAGTCCGTTACATGTCGGACTCTGGTTCGGGTCACGATCTCACGGTTTGTGAGTTCGACCCCAGCATACAGCTCTTTACTGTTAACACAGAGCCCGCTTGGGACCCTCTTTCTCTGTTCCCCCACTTTCTCTGCTCTTCCCCTGCTCATGCAGGCTCTCTCTCTCAAAAATAAACATAAACAAAAAAAATGCAGACAGGAGTCCAATTAGATTAAAGACCCACCCTAATCCGGTATGACCTCATCTTAGTTTAACTAATTAAATCTGCAGTGACCGTATTTCTTTTTTTTTTTTTGTTAATGTTTATTTATTTTTGAGACAGAGAGAGAGCATGAACAGGGGAGGGTCAGAGAGAGAGGGAGACACAGAATCTGAAGCAGGCTCCAGGCTGTGAGCTGTCAGCACAGAGCCCGACGCGGGGCTCGAACTCACGGACCGTGAGATTGTGATCTGAGCCGAAGTTGGACGCTCAACCAACTGAGCCACCCAGGTGCCCCTGCAATGACCGTATTTCTGAATAATGCAACATGCTGAGGTTCCTGGAGGAACATGAATTTGGGGGGGACGCTATTCAACCCACAAAAAGCTGTCTCAGGCACCCTGGCCTTCACTCACTCCTCTGGCCCAGGCCTCCACCTGAACTGCACAGTCCTCCTGGACGGCTCATCTCCGCCTAACTTCCCTTTTTCCTGCAAGGTGTTACGGAAATGTCACTGCCTCAGAGAAACCTTCTGGAGTCCCACAGACTAGGGTCATCCCGCCCCACATGGGTCCATGGCAGTCATGACGATTACCGCTGAAGACGTCTCTGATCACATGTGTGTGTCCTCCATTAGAAAGTTGTCTCCTGGGGCGCCTGGGTGGCTCAGTCAGTTGAGCGTCCAACTTCAGCTCAGGTCATGACCTCACGGCTCGTGGGTTCGAACCCCGTATCAGGCTCTGTGTTGACAACTCAGAGCCTGGAGCCTACTTCGGATTCTGTCTCTCTCTCTCTCTCTCTCTCTCTCTCTCTCTCCCCTCCCCCCGCTTGTGCTCTCTCTCGCTCTCTCTCAAAAATAAACATTTTTTTTTAAATGTCTTTAAAAAAGAAAGTTGTCTCCATGAGGACAGGGACAAGGTGGACTGAATGAACAATAACAAACCCAAATTTGTAGCCAAAGGGACTGACAGACTGACACGGGAAGCCTGTTGCAATCGTGCCAGAGACGACAGGTCCCGTGTTGAGACCACCTGGGGGAGCCCATTAGGAAGTTCTGAGTGGCCCCGTCCCTGGGAGGAGACAATCTGTATTCAGTCCAGGCTCCACCCTTCCCTTGGTGGCACATGAAATAACACCCACCATCTGACTCTCCCCCACCTCGCTGACCTCTACTTGAACCCCTGTCCTGCTCTGTCCCTTTGCCGCAGCCACACTGGCACTGTTCACACCCCTCCATCCTGCCAAGCTAGTTTCTGCCTTCACGCCTTGGCAGTCACTGTACCACAGCCTGGAATGCTCTGTATCCGCATTTTACCCGCTGGCTGATCATTCAGACTTCCACTCAAACGGTCACTTCCCTGACCCCTCCCTCCCACTCCCCATCATCTTCCATCACATCACCCTGCTTTGTGTTCCTATTGTAACGTCAGTATCTGCAACGATCTGGTTCCTTTATTTGTTTTCTTGTCTGTTCCCCCCACACCTCTCGGAAATTACAGGGGCCCGGAGGGCAGAGACCTTGCTAGTTTACCTCGTTCACTGCTGAGCCCTCAGTGCTAGACTAGAACCTGGAACGGAGTGGGTACTCACTAAGTATTCATTAAATGAGTGAAAGTATCTAAGCCCTCTGGTTTCGAGTTTCTTCATCTGCAAAATGGGGGCAATCCTAGCTGCTTCACAGGAGATGGTAAGTGCACCTACCTCCAAGAGTCCTTGGGAGGATTAAACGAGAAGAGGTACATGAGTACCTCCAACGTAGCCAACACTCAACACATTCCCATTGTTAGTATTTTAGATTGGCACACATCCTAACACGGATGGGGGCAAGACGGCAGATGAGGCGGTAACGCATTCCACCCTCCTGCGATTCCACCTTCCTGTTCTTCCGGTTACCCACCGCTCCCCACAGAAGGACGGGAGAAGTGTGGTATGGTGGGAACAGCCATGGACTTGGACCCGAAGGTCTTGAAACTGAGTCTCTTGGCAACTTCCTGAGGCTGTGTCATCTTCAGGATGGAAATAACGATTCCTACGAAAGCTGAAAGGAGCTATATGTGAACTGTAAGGCAGATTTCCCGAATTAGCATTCCACTGATTCTTTTGATCTTAAAGCAATTACTTATTAGTTATGGCAATCAGAGACGGTGTTGCTTGCAGTTACTAGAAGGGAATAGTCTTAAGTTTGTAATGTTTCTTGGTTTTTCTGATTTTGAAAGCAACACATTTTATTGCAGAAAAATATTTTTCTAATTTGATGGATGAAAAATATTATAATGCTGTTTTAATTTGCATTTCTTTGCTTTTACTAAGATGTATTCTGATTTACTGAGATTGAACACATCCTTGATGGCCTTTTCATTATATGTGGGCTCTTTACATGTGAAGGATATTAATTTGTAATATTTTGCCTATCGTAAATGATGAGAATGTTTTCCCAACTTGCTATTAACCTTTTGATTTTGTTCATATACCTAAACTTTTAATGCTTATATCGCCAAATCTATCGGTATTTTCTGTTGGGACTTATCCAGTGAAATGCTTTCCTTGCTGTTCAGAAATCAGTTTGATATTCATAGTATAAATATCCATTTATACCCTTGTACTTTCATTTATTTATACATAATGCTTAATCCACTTGGACTTTATTTTGTTATACAAGGAGAAGTTTAGTTGCTACTTTAATTATTTTTCCCAAATGGCCAACTGAATTCTCCTAGTATAATTTACACAAATGACCTTTCCTTTCCCCTATGCGTTTATGACTGCCGTAGCCATCACGCAAGTAAAACACTGTGGCGAAGCGTGTGGGCAAGCCAGACTGCTTAAGTTTGCAACCCTACTTACTAGTCATTTCACGTTGGGCTATTTATGTAACATCTGGGTGCCTCGGTTTCCTCATCTGTAAAATGGGGATAAGAATCATAGGCCCTAACCTTACGGGGCTGTCGTGAACATAATGGCTGCTCGGTAAACATCTGCGGTTATTTTGTGACATCTGTGTCTATACCATGTGGATTCCCAGGTCCGGGTTTCAGGTGTTTCTGTCCTTAGGCTGTTTTCAGTGGTGTGTTTCAGTAGCTGTTCTAGTATTTACCAGGACAAGTCCTCCCGTGGTGCACCTGTTACTTTCACAGTTCTCGTAGCTTCCAACCTGTTCCCGTTGTATTTACTGGGCCTGGTCTGCCATTTACATACAGCCCAGGTAAGGCGTTAGCTTGGGGAAGGCAATACCTGATTTGGCAAGGGGCCCACGAGGTCTCGGTGACTAGGAGAGGAGAGTGGTGCGCAGGGCCGTGAGTGACATCAGAGAGCAGTGGGAAGAGGAGGGACAGGCGGCGAAGAGGAGAGAAGCAGGGCAAAGGGGAGAAAGGGCGGAAAGGGGCAGACGAGAGAAGCTGCTAGGCGAAAACGCAGGTGACCCGCGCTCTCAGACCCGGCGCTGGGCGTGGCGAGGGGCTCCGGGAGGCCTGGGTTTCGGGGTCTAGGTGAGGAGAGGGTCCCGAACCTCTGCTGCCTCCGGCTGTGGCGCAAGATCAGGAGAGCCACCTAACTCGGGCAAGAGAGCGAGCGGGAGCTCGGGGAAGAAAGGCCAGTTTGGCGCGAAGCGGGAGGCGCGGAGGGCGCCGAGGCCGGCGGGGCCGGGTGTGGCTGCGTGCGCAGAAGAGCGTGCGTGAGACGCAACACGCAGGCCCGGGGGTATAGCTCAGGGGTAGAGCATTTGACTGCAGATCAAGAGGTCCCCGGTTCAAATCCGGGTGCCCCCTGTGTGAGCCGTGTGTTTTATCCCGCGTCCTGGCTGCGACGTGGAGCTGAAAGCAACCACCGGCGTCCTTTCTTGCCCAGCTCCCAGAGCTTCGGACCAGAGAGAAACACGGAGCCAATGCTTTGGGGGAGGGGGCCGGGCTCTGGGGTCACAGGCAACGCCCACCAGCGAGGTCGGCCTTGCGGAGGACAAGCTCTACCCCAGCCCGGAAGTAGAACGCAAACTGTTTCCAAGTTTATGTTTTCTAGTAGGCACTTTAAAGCAAAAAAGGGCCCGATGGGGGGAAGGGGTCACAAGGAAGTCCCGGGGTCGCCAGGTGGTTGTAGATAACTGTACTGTGTTGTATATTTGGAAGTTGCTAAGAGAGTAGATCTTAAAAGTTGCCATCACAAGGAAAAATATATATAACTGATGGATGTGAACTAGACTTACGAGGGTGGTCGTTTCTCAATTCCAACATATAATGTGGTATGTCAATTATATCTCAACAAAAGTGAGAACTTTTTAAAAATATAAAGTAAAAATCAGCGACACTAAGTGCCATATGTTTAATGCAATATATCCAAAACGTTATCATTTCAACATGTAATCAATATAAAAACGTATAGGGGTGCCTGGGTGGCTCAGGCAGTGGAGCGTGGGACTTCAGGTCATGATTTCTCAGCCCATGAGTTCGAGCCCCGCGTCGGGCTCTGTGCTGACGGCTCAAAGCCTGGAGCCTGCTTCTGATTCTGTCTCTCTCTCTCTCTCTCTCTCTCTCTCTGCCCCTCCCCCTCTCATGCTCTGTTCTCTCAAAAATGAATAAACGTTAAAAAAAATTTTCTTTAATTATAAATGAGATACTTCATGTTTTGTGGGATTTGGGGACTCTTTGAAATCTGGTGTGCAGTTTCCTCCAAGGCACCCATCGATCGGAACCAGCCACCTGTATGCAGATGGTGGGCAGCTCCTGAGCGGGGGAAGCCTCCAGTTGCTTCTAGCAGTTTGGAGGGGATAGGTGGGTGTGCTGGTCAGGGTACAGAGAGGCTCCTCTGCTCCCCACAGTGCGGTGGGCTGCTCCCCCAATTACAGAGAAGAGACCCCGGTAGTAGGCAGGCGGCTCTGGGAAGGTGGAGGAAACCCACGGATTTCCAGGTCCCTGGACAGCCACCTTCAATTTTCTCTGCAGACCCTCGTACATTTAATGAAAATGCTTTAATAAGGGTGCTAAGGCAACTGGGAAGCTCGAGGCAAAATACGCTAATTAGAGTATTCTTGGTGCTAATTTCTTTGTGTGTGTGTGTGTGTGTGTGTGCATTGCCATATGTAAATATTTTAGTCACAAAATTTTCATAGTGCCTGTCTTTTTGCGTCCATTCAAGGTACGTTTCTTCCACACAGCATTTAGAAGACAGATATTGCCACAAAAATATTTAGAAGACAAAGCTCTTCAGATGAGTGTGAGGTAGGGGTCTGAGTAAAGTGGGGGTTAACGCTCGTTGTGTCATTTACTCTGTCAGGTGGGGCAAGTTGCCTTGATCTCCTGTGTCATCGTCATCCGCGACGAGGATGCTGATGGTGGGGGGGGGGGCGACAGCACGGGCACAAACGGTTTTTAAATGGTATAGACCTATCTAGATCCCTATCTACCTCTCTGTATATAAAGCCCTTAGAATAGTTTAGCACACTAGAAATGTTCAGTAAACATTAGGTCCAGTTCCACAGGGTTCTTGGGTGTGGTACCCAAGTGAAAAGCCCTGAGCAAGGTAGCTTATCCTAGCAGGGAGTATAGCTCAGGGGCAAGCCGCTTGGCTGCAGATTGTAAGGTCCCCGGTTCAAGTCCGGGTGTCCCTGGTCCCTTACAATTATCCCAAAAATTCCTTCCACTCACTGCTGTCACATCTGTCACATCATGACATTCCTGAGAGCTTTGAGGCTCTGTCCCACCTGGGGGGACAAGTTCCCCTCCTATGGAGAGGAATGGTTGCGGGCAAGGAACACCATTATTTATATAAAACTAAATTACAGGAGAAAAGTAAGGGCGATACAGTGTGTCGGTCACACCACCATTTGTGTTTATCAAAAAGTCCAAGAGAGCCTATGGGTTAATTACGTGTACAGACCGGGGAAAACTATAAAAGAAACGGCTAATATGGCTTTCCTCCAAGCACCAGGAGCGGGAGGCTTGTCAGACGAGTACGAGGGAGAATTTTCACCGCATGCCTTTTTTCTCATTTTATTCTTTAAATCTATTTATTTCTAAGATCTTATTTTTTTTTAGTTTCAGGAGCACAGCAAAATTGAGAGGAAGGGGCAGAAATTTCCCATATACCCCCGCCTCCCCACCCCCCACCAGCGCACAGCCTCCCCACTGTCAACATCCCTCACCGGAGTGGGGCATCTGGGATGAGCACACAGGGACACAACACAATCACCCAAGTGCACGGCGGACACGAGGGTTCACTCTGGCAGTTGTCCACGGGTTTGGACAAACGTACGACGACATGTATCCATTATTACAGGATCACACGGAGTACTTTCACACACACCCCCCGCCCACCCCCGGAAAAAATCCTCTGTGCTCTGCCTGATTAATCTCTCTCCTCATCCCTGAACCCCCTGGCAACCGCTGAACTTTTTACCATCTCCATAGCTTTGCCTTTTCTGGAAAGCCGTACGGGACGTACCCTTTCCAGATTGGCTTCTTCGGTTAGTACTAGGCATCGAAGCTTTCTCCACGTCTTTCCGTGGCTTGTTAGCTCATTTCGTCTCGGCACTAACATTTCGTGACCTGGACACGTGGGACAGTGCCTTTCCATGCATACTTTTTTGTGCCTTTTGTACATCGTGTCATGTGAACCCTGTGACTTCAGTATTTACCTTTCAAAAGTACAATCTACAGTTTTATTTCTTTACTGTTTATTTATTTTGAGAGAGAGAGCTAGCGGGTGAGGGGCAGAGAGAAAGGGAGGGAGGGAGAATCCCGAACAGGCCCTCTGCCGGCAGCGCAGAGCCTGACGCGGGGCTCGATCTCACGAGCTGCGAGATCATGACCTGAGCTGAAATCAAGATTCGGCCACCTGAGCCACCCAGGTGCCCCCACTATAATTTACAGTTTTAAAACAAATGAGGTCTCACCCACCAAGATTGGAGGGGAACCCAGCATGGGTCCGTTTGAATGTCCTGCTCTATTCTGCTGTGTTTTGCCAGAATCTCCAGCGTGGAAAGTCTGCACTGAGGCCCACTCCTCGGCCAGGTCGTCCCCAGCCATTTCCAGGCAAGAAGCTTCTGTGGGACTCCCCTCCATCGGGCCTGAGCCCTGGTCCTTCGAGGGTCTCCAGGAGTCCTCTCCAAAGATTCCGTGTTCTCTTGGGAATCAAGCTCCTCCACAACCCGAACCTGTCCTTCCCAGCCTGGCAAGTTCCAGCCAGCGCTTGTCCAGTGGGGGCCACCCCCCCCACCTTGCAGACAAACTCAAGTCAGCCCCTGTGATGGGGCTCCATGCCTCCTTAAAGGCGGCCCGCCCAGCCTGGCAGTCTCAGTTTGCTCGCGCAGACGCACGCAAACACACACCCTCACACTCACCCCCACAGGAAACAAGGAAATTCCCCAAGACTGATAGAAGCGTGTCACGTGGACAGAGCCAAAGGTGGGACAATTGGAGGACCCCAAAGAAAAACGAGTGTAACTGATTGAAACACATAAAATATGCATTTAAGAATCCATTCATTCTCGTTTCTGTTTCTGTCTCTGTGGAGAACCCTGGCCCAGACACGGAATGATGGATGCCACTACTTTTGTATATACTTGAGACGTTCCAGAATAAAAATTTAAAAATTCCTTTCCCATGGATAAGTGTTTTTGAATATAACAGAAGGAAATGGTGCCCCCCCAGTGAAAAAAACAATACGATTTTTCATTTTCTGGTTCCGATTAGGGTTTGTATCTGACATTAATAAGCCGTGCATTGGCGTGTGAGGGGGACAATGTTCTTTATTCCTCTTAGCCCCACGGAGATAGGCCGACTTCTCAAAAGGAACTTTGCCGACGAGCAGGGAGAAACAAAGACGCCCGCTCATAGAACCAGTCGCTATGGTTTCGGGCTCCTTTAACATCAGGAGCATCGCTAGCAACAGAGGGCGAGGTAACAAGTGTACGGGGCATGTTCATGAGCCTTGGCTACTCTGTGCCCCCCGCCCCAGCTGGGTCCCCGCCTCGGGGATTGGGTCGATGACTCATCTTGCCCAGAGATTAGGGGAAAGTGCTTCCCTCCAACTCCTGGGACCCCCTCCCACTTTTGTTTATATTTGGGATGGTGATACCCCTGAAACTTGAAGATAATATTGGCCCGGGGGAGCAAAACTAGAATCGGCAAAAAATGGATAGGACTGGCCATCAGCGGAAATGACCCAGAGAGTCGTGTTTATGGGAAGATCATTCAAAGTGGCTTCTCCAGGCAGCGGAACTTAAGTGCAGCACAGGGGAAGTTGTGCGGGGCCCCAGAGTTGGGTGACTAAATTTCTGTCATTCAGCAGGATGGGACACAAAAGAGAGATCAAGTTGTTTCACAGAAAAATGAAGTGATGGATCCTCTAGCCCTCGATTTGTGGACCCAGGTTGATACACAGAGGTCACAAGATTGATTCAGAAGCAGGTCACAGAGTTGAGAGACTAGACGGAGAAGGGGGGGGTGCATGTGGTCAGGAGAGGGGGTGACAGGACGCAGCGACCTAGTACAAGTCACTGAGGACACACCGAGATTCCCACTTTGGAGGATGTGGCCTCTAGAGAAGGGACAGTACTTTGGAACAGGAATAAGTCGTGAAAATGTTCCATGGCCTGAGGAAAAAAACCCTCAGGAGCATTCGATTCCATTTGCTCTGACTGCATATCTTCACTGAGCAACCTTCTGAGAGCTAATCTGGTTTCCCAGGTAACCTGGAGGGCATTCTGGCTTATTCGGTGTCTGTCTTGGAGAGTCTAATTGGGGGGGGTCTTGAGGGCCAGGTCAAATCAGGTCTCATCTATAAATTCAGGGGTCTGGTATGCACATCTGGGAGCCAAGCTCCATACTACACTGCAGTTCTGCCAGTTCAGGATTTCTGGACACCTGTTTCGGGGCCGACGGTGAACCCTCTGGGAGGGGCAGAGTCGACGTGGAAACCCGGCAGGACCACAGGGGAGGGACCAGAAGGGGAGAGCACAGGACAGCCACCGGCCATGCTTGCTGAGAAACGCCGCCGTGAGCCACGTCCTTGGAGCCTGACGTGCCACTTTTAGGAATCAGTCCTCGGGAAACCGCGAGCAGCGGGCAACGGGTTATGTTCACGTTCACCAAAGCCTTGTTGATAACCGTGGGAAAAAAATCATCCACTTACCGACACTCTTGACTCTTTTTTTTTTTTTTTTTTGAATAAAGGGAAAGTGCCACATATAGAACCTCATTTGGATGTGTCTGTCATCTTGGGAGCTTGACTAGCCTCCATCCTCCTACACGGGGACCTTGAGAGCTTATGGGGAGGTTCTAGTACAGACCGCAGCTACTCGGACGCTGTTGAGCAACGAACTGTCCTCCTGGACCGGGGAAGGCCAATCTCACTTCAGAGACATTTAAATACAATAACAGAAAAATCCCGGGGCGCCCGGGTGGCTCAGTCGATTGAGCACCTGACTCCTGGTTTTGGCTCAGGTCATGATTTCATGGTTCGTGAGTTCAAGCCCCACGTCGGGTTCTGTGCTGACGGTGCAGAGCCTGCTTGGGATTCTCTCTTTCTCCCCCTCTCTCTGCCCCCCCTGTGCTCTCTCTCTCTTTCTCTCAAAGTAAATAAATAAACTTAGAAAAAAAAATAGAAAATCCTGTCCACTAGTATAGGACAACATAACCAGGAAAGAGTCAAACAGAAACACAATGATGGCTCAGTACTAGAAAAATATATTGCCGAGCTGGGGCTATTTGAGAGCAAGCATCCTGTGCCCAGTCCCGGGCCCTCCCACTGCGCCCACCCTGGGCTTTTCCTTGCTGCAGACCAACAGGTGCTTGGTTCAAATCCAAGTGACTCTATATCACGGGCCTTTCACTCCAGGGGAAGGGCAGCTCCTTGCCCCCCGGTAGGCCCAGCCTCCCGGAATCTAGATTTCCAACACGTAGTGAAAGACTCGAATGATCCCCCTGTGGCATTTCTCTTGTGTTTCATGTTTACATCCTCAGCCACACTCATTTCCCAAAGGGATAGAGGAAGTCTGCCCCAGGCTTTCTGGGTGTTTCCCTCGTGCCTAATTATTACCATCCAGGTTTTATTTGTTTAGCCCAAGCTTGCTTCAAAAAAAAAAAAAAAAAATTGAATCCGAGGCAGCTTGCAATAAAAGATATGATAAAAATCCAGCCACTCAAACGAGTATGAAAAGGGCTGACTTACACGAGGCGGTGAAAATCATGGCGACAGAAAGTGGAAGGGTAGCTGTCGGGGACTGGGGGCGAGGGGCGGGGAGTTATTGCTGAATGGGGACAGGCTTTCAGTTGGGGAAGATGAAGAAGTTCAGGAAATGGACGGGGTGCTGTGTACACGACAGTGTGCGTGTACTTAATGCCCCTGAACCGTGCGCTTAAGCGTGCTTAAGGTAACTCATTCTATGTCCGGGGTCTTTTACCACAATTAAAAAAAAAAAAAATGTAACGTTTATTTTCAAGAGAGAGAGACAGAGTGTGAGCAGGGGAGGGGCAGAGAGAGAGGGAGACACAGAATCCGAAGCAGGCTCTGGGCTCCGAGCTGGTTACGGATAGGGCAGCCACGTAGAGATATACAGGGTGTGTATTATACGATTCCACCAATTACATAGCACCCTGCGGTCATGCAACAGGGTGACCCTAGATACTGGCTACATTTTACCCACTTTGCCAAAAAAAAAAAAAAAAAAAAAGGAGAAACTGTGCTACACGCACTTGCGTGTGTGTGCACACAGATGTGTGTGTGTGTGTGGAAGGGGCAAAGCTCGCCAGTTAACTACCTAATATACATTCTCCCCTCTTCCTTAGTAACAGACCCTGATTTTTTTACCCAGCAGTTATGTCCCTCCTACAAGACCACATTTCCTGGCCTCTCTTTGGCTACGGGAGGAAATAAGGGAGAAGAAGCAATCCTTGGACAAGACTTCTGGGAAAGTTTAAGAGATAGACAAACACAACATGTCCCTTTTTGGCCTTTACTCCTGCTTCCCACTTGGAGCATAGATGTGATGGCTGGAGCACCAGCTGCCAACTTGCACTATGGGTCAACCTTGAGGATGGGATCCACATTTCAAGAAAGGCTGCCCAGAGAGCTAAAAGGAGCCTGTGTCTCTAAAGACACCCCAGAGTGGCCATGCCAGTCCTGGTCTGCTCACCCCACACACCCTTTCCAAAAGAAAGGTGTATATATCTAGCTTGTTTACACCACAAATCAAGATGACTCTGAAGGCTCGTGCCCTTTCCCCATCAACAACATATCAAGCCCCTAGCTCAGTTGGTCCGAATTAGTCATGAGAAGGAGGCTTTTCTAACACGGTCACTTTCTTGACCAGGAATCTCCCATCATTATGGGCAAGCAGGTGTTCCCGAGGCCTCCCTAGCTCCCCCATGACAATATAGAGCAGCCCAAGGAAAGGTCCTTCTACGGGTGCACGTTCCCCAGTGCACCCAACTTTACCTGGTCCACACCCACTCTGTGGAATAAAGAGAGCTCAGGGGCCATGTGCATTTGGCAGCTTCCTTGCCTATAAGTCCCCCCAGGAACTTCCTTTCTTTCGCGCTAGGAATGCACGATACCGTAGTGAGTGAGTGTTCACCCCTTAGCACAACAGCACTCTCATTTCTAGTCAGTTACCAGCAGCTGAACGCAGTTCCTAACCGGTGGAGTGTGAATCTTCGGCCCGTTGGAAAAGGTGGTTCTACAGAGGGGTCCCATAACTATCCTCACAGAGCAGTGAAGCCATCCCTCTGTTCCAGAGAAGTTCACGGTCAACATGTCCTTGGGACTGGTGCCACTCAACGTGTTGTCCGTGAACTCGGTGTCAATGCTTATAAATTCTACAATGATCCGATGGCAGCCAGCTCTGGCGTCGTGTGGGGCTGGAGGGAGGGTCTCAAAGCCAAGTCTGTTGCACTGGTATTGAGCCATGACAGATTTTAAGAAAATAAAAATAAAGCTGACCCTTCACTGCAGAAAGCTGGGAAGGCTTTGCCTCACTTCTGCCCCCTTGGAGACGCGTTTGTTGGCCGTGTGGAACAGAAGGCACTTGGGGATTTGGCTCGCCGCGGCAGTCAGGGCCCTCAGGTGCCGGCAACAGAAGCTAGGTTGAGTCTTTAAAGTTCATTACGAATATATATCTCACTAGGGAAGAGTGGTGGAAACTGAGTCTCCGAGTTAAACTTCTAGGAGCAATGCCCCGAAGCAAGCTGCAGAACCGACATGCGGAAGAAGAAACCGTCGCACCCACTGGCACGAGCCAGCAGTGGGCGTCAGCCTCTGTTTCCACCAGAAATCAGCAGGTGCGTCACAGCTCTATCGAACATGCAAAGCCCGAAAGGAGGACAGGGATGCCATCCTGACCCAAGGAAGGATATTTTCTTTAAAAAAAAAAAAAGTCAATATTTCTTTCTGAGAGCACAAGCAGGGGAGGGGCAGACAGAGAAGGGGGACACAGAATCCAAAGCAGGCTCCAGGCCCCGAACTGTCAGCATAGAGCCCAACGTGGGGCTCAAACCCACGGACCATGAGACCATGACCTGAGCCAAAGTCAGACGCTCAAACAACTGAGCCATCCAGGTGCTCAAACATAGCCCCCAAATGAAAAACTATAAAGGATCAACTTGACCATATCGAAATTTAAACCTTCATATGACAAAAATTGAAAAGCTGGCAATGAACATTCTAGTCACTGTTCAGTAAACAGCAGCTTTACCTCTGGGCTTCACCTTCTGCCCAAATACCAAGCCAGGCACAGACTCCGTTGTCTCAGATGGAACCTTCAGTGATCTTCCAAGCTGATGCCAAGAAGGGGTGGTGTCTTTCGTGAAAAGGAGGACAGTTATGGCATGAGACAGTGCATTTATCGTTGCACAGAACTAGCAATTCTCTGAGTCGGAATGAGCAGCTTGCGTGTGGAAGCGTAAGAAGTTTATTAATTACACAGCTCCTCTAGCAGGTGGGGGTATAGCTCAGTGGTAGAGCATTTGACTGCAGATCAAGAGGTCCCTGGTTCAAATCCAGGTGCCCCCTTCGAGAGCATGCTTTTTTCCTCCTTGAACTGAAATGACGAAATCAAGTTGTATGGACACCAAACTCTAGTTCCCTTCACAGGACGAGGCAGGTAGAGTCTACGAGCCAGCACATTTATGGCCACGTCATAGATGCAGGGGCCAGTCAGGCTCTCAGCACCACCTTGAAGACCAAGGACAAGACCGAATCTATCCCCAGTGCCCTCTCTGAGGGTCTGTTTCCCCAGGACCACAATGGTACCAATTTCAGTAGCATCCAGGGTCCAGTCTAGAAACAAAAGCTGCCTCCATGATTTGAGCAGAGTATTTAATAGAAATAATCATAGGAATGTAAGCTGGTGCAGCCACTCTAGAAAACAGTATGGAGGCTCCTCAAAAAACTAAACACAGAACTACCTATGACCCAGCAATTGCACTACTAGGCATTTATCCACGGGATACAGGTGTGCTGTTTCGAAGGGACACACGCACCCCCACGTTTCTAGCAGCACTATCGACAAGAGCCAAAGGATGGAAAGAGCCCGAATGGCCATCGGTGGATGGATGGATAAAGGAGGCGTGGTCTATACGTACGATGGAGTATTACTCGGCAATCAAAAAGAATGAAATCTTGCCATTTGCAACTACGTGGATGGCACTGGAGGGGATGATGCTAAGTGAAATTAGTCACTCAAAGAAAGACAGATATCGTACGACTTCACTCATATGAGGACTTTAAGAGACAAAACAGATCAGTTTAAGGGAAGAGAAACAAAAATAATACAAAAACAGGGAGGGGGACAAAACATAAGAGACTCTTAAATATGAAAAACAAACAGAGGGTTTACTAGAGGGGGCAATGGGCTAAGTGGGTAAGGGGCAGTTAGGAATCTACTCCTGAAATCATTGTTGCACTAGATGCTAACTAATTTGGATGTAAATTTAAAAATAAATAAATAAATAAAAATTAAAAATTTTTAAAAATAATAATAATCGTTAACCAGAGCATCAGGGTCCAAAAGCTGCTGCAGCCAAAGACACGAGCTGGGAAGCTTAGAACAACAGAAATGTATTGTCTCACAGCCCTGGGGGCCCGGAGTCTGAAACCAAGGTGTGGGCAGGGCTGTGTCCTCTCTGAAGAGGACGGTCCTCCCTCGTGTCTTCTAGCTTTCCGTGTCCGGTGGCAGTTCTTCGAGTTCCTTGGCTTGGGGACACACCGCCGCGGTGACATGTCTCCTCGGGAGGACACAATTCAACCCACAACGACCAGAACTCCGAGAACTCGAAGACAAGAGGCCGCTATCACTCTAGGGCTGGGGGAGCAAACGGAAAAGGAGGAATTTGTTAAATCTCACAGGCTTGGGGAGGATCTCGGTGGGCCCCCGACTCAGATCTCTAAGGAGGCACTGGTGGCCCTGAAGAGTCGGGGCAAGGCTGGTCCCGTGAACGCCAAACCACAGGTGGCAATCCAGGACGCTCCTGGGACGGACTGTCGCTGCCCGGTGACACCGACAGGAGCCCCAGCGGGCAGAACACGGGCTCCTTCCTTCTCCCACCCTCGGGGCTCCCCCAAAGAGCCCTTCAGGGGAACAATCAGGAAGCCCCCTGGCAAAGGATAAGCGTGGTGTACAGAGTCCCGGAGCCAGCATCGCAGAGCGGGGCCCAGAAAGGGGGACTTGGAATTGAGGGGCCATCATTTCCCCAATCATTTCTTCAGGCGGTTAAAAGGGTTGAATACGTGGAGATCCGAGGCCAGCAGAGGGGCCTGAGCCTGCGTCCGAGGGTAGAGCTCTGACCCCTTCTCCAGTCAGCGTGTCTTCTCCCTTTTTCAGGGTGTTCATGCTTGGCCAGCCACTGGGCATTTCGATTCTCGGTTTGCAGGTGCTCAGCACAAAACCCACAAGACGGATGTTCCGAGAGATCCTCCCGGCTGTCGGGGAATGCTGCCCAAGTTGCTGCCCTCACCCGGGACGGAGTTGTGAGTGAAAGCTGCTGCTTCGCAGGCAGGGAGAGGAGTGAGCGGTAAAGCAGGTCTGGCCCCTCAGCCAACCGTGCTGAAGAGGCACCCGGAGCCCAAGCCCTGGGTGTGGCTGTGGAGGCAAAGGGTGTTAATTGGGCCTTACTGGTAGAGTGGGGGGTATAGCTCAGGGGTAGAGCATTTGACTGCAGATCAAGAGGTCCCCAGTTCAAATCTGGGTGCCCCCTAGCGTTTTGGTCACCAGGGGTGGTAAAGAAGTTCCAATTTCCTCTCCTCTTGCCGAAGCTGGTTTCTGAGTTTTCCTGCAAAGGGTGCAGAAGCAGAGATCACACACACCCAAGCGGGCAGCTTTGCTCAGGTGATGTGTTTGTCCCCTCCTCCCATCTTCCCACACGCCCCTCAGCTGGTCCCCGCACTCTCCAGGGTGCACTTGGTCTCCTGGCTGAGGGCGAGGACTCTGTCCTTTGCAGGTAGCCAGAGGGAAATGTGAGATCACCCCTAAAAGGACAGTATTTTGACTGTTGTGTGATTTCTCAGCAGTTGCAGAGGAAGCCAGAAGACAGCACAATAACACATTCCGTATGTTGAGAGGGAATCACAGTCAGCTTTGAATTCTATTCCCAGCCAAACTATTCTTCAAGAACATACAAAAGCTGAGAGAGTTTCCTGCCAACAGACCCTCGCTAAGGCAAATTTTAAGTATCTACTTTAGAGAAAAGAAAAATGATCCCAGAATGGGAGGTCTAAGATATAAGAAGGAATGTTAAACAAAGAAATGATAAGATATGTAAATAAGTCTAAAAATCATTGACTATTTAAAGCAATACTAAGATCAGGGGCGCCTGGGTGGCTCAGTCGGTTAAGCGTCTGACTTCAACTCAGGTCACGATCTCACGATCTCGTGGTCTGTGAGTTCGAGCCCCGCGTCGGGCTCTGGGCTGATGGCTTGGAGCCAGCTTCGGATTCTGTGTCTCCCTCTCTTTCTGCCCCTCCCCCATTCATGCTCTGTCTCTCTCTGTCTCAAAAATAAATAAACGTTAAAAAAAAATTTAAAACAATACTAAGATCTAATTTATAGTTCTTTTAAAAAGATAAAACAAAAATACTGGTTAATAATAACATAAAGAATGGAGTCATAAGAGTTACAGTGTTTTATGTAATTTGGGAGGAAGATAAAGATGTTGATTAACTTTAGAATTTTAAGATTTGAATACAGAAATTTCTAGTATATCATTTCAAAAGTTGTGATTTGGGGGCGCCTGGGTGGCTCAGTCGGTTAAGCTTCCGACTTCAGCTCAGGTCATGATCTCGCAGTTTGTGGGTTTGAGGCCCACCTCGGGCTCTGTGCTGATGGCCTGGAGTCTGCTTCGGATTCTGCGTCTCCCTCTCTCTCTGCCCCTCCCCCGCTTGTGCTCTGTCCCTCTCTGTCTCTCAGAAATGAATACATGTTAAAAAAAATTGTTTTTAAGAGTGATTTTGCCAAGCAAAAGGGGATAAAAGAATGGAGGGTAACTCATGTTGCTAACCATGCATTCATTCTAATAATTCATTTGTTGATTCTTTTAATTTCCTATGTATATACTCGTAACATCTAAGTAGTTTGGAAGTTTTATTTCCCTTGTTCCAATCCTTACTTTTTGTTTTTTTACCTTTTCATACTGACTAGGACCTCCAGTATAATGTCGAATAGGATGTTGATAGCAGATATCTTGACTCATTCTGATTCCAAATGAAAAGTTCTCAACATTTCACCATTAAGTACCTATTGTGAACTATACTTTTAATAAGTGGTCTTTATCAAATTAAGGAATTCTCTATTTCTAGTTTAAAAGAATTCTTTTTATCATGGATTGATGTGAAATTTTATCAACCCTCCCCTTTGATCCATTGAGATAATCATACGATTTTCCTCTTTTAGTCTATTTACATAGTGAATTTCACTTATTGCTTTTTCTAAAATTAAACATACTTTGCATTTCCGATACAAATCCAACTTGGTCATGAAGTCCTACCCTTTTTATATACTTGTGAATTGGGTTAGATAATTATTTAATTTCTTATACCTATATTTTATGAGATTGGTCTATGCATTTTTTATACCATCCTCGTTGGGTTTTGGTATTAAGATTGTGCTAGTCTCACAAAAGGAGTTGTAGAATGTATCCACCTTTTCTATTCTCAGATTTTTACGTAAAAATAGTTATTGCTTATTTAAGTATGAGACAAAACTCACCAGTAAAACCATCTCGTCTGAATTTTTTTATCAAAAGGTTTCAAATAACAGTTTGAATAAAAGAACTATTTAAAAACTTAGATGACTGACTATTCAGTTTTTCTATTTTTTCTTGTGTCAACTTTAAGTTATAGTATTTTTAAGTCCTTGATCAATTTCAACATAGCAAAGTCCTTGGACTCTTAAGACATAATGCATGGGTTCAAATTCTGGGTTCTAACAAGAGGGGCCTTGGTGAAATTGATAAACTCTCTCAGCCTCAGTTTTGCCATATATAAAATGGGCATGATAATAGAAATGAGTACAATGATAGTGCCTAGTTTGTGGAGAGGTTACAAAAATTAGATAAATTAATAATCTTTAAGGTACATAAAATCATGCCTGCCTCACAGTAAATTCTTTGTTTATGCTTATTAGATTTAAAAATTTTGTATATATTAATTTTTCATAGTGCTCAATAATCATTATTTTAAAGTCTAAAGAATCTGCAGTTTTTCTTTTTTGATTTATAATACTGCTTTATCTTTTTCTGCTTTCTTCTTTTTCTTAACAGTTTCACCAGAGGTTAATCCATCTTTCCTTTTCAAAAACCAACTTTGGCCTTGTTAATCCTGTCCACTGTGTGTTCGCTTTCTATTTCATTAATTTCTGTTCTTTTATTTCTTTCTCCTCTCATAGTGCTCTTTCATCCATTTTTTTTTAACTTCTTGAGATGGATTCTTAGTTTATTTTTAATCTTCTTTTTCAGCATATTGCTCAAAGCTATACGTATGTCTCTAAATGCCTATATAGGGTCCATCAATGGATGAATCAAAAAAATGTTACATATACACAGTGGAATATTATTCAGCCATTAGAAAGAAGGAAATCCTGCCATCTGGTGAAACTGGAGGGAATCGTACTAAGCAAAATAAGCCAGCCAAAAAAAAAAAAAGGTAAGTACCATATGGTATCACTTATATGTGGAATTTTTTAAAAAGTCAAACTCATAGAAACAGAGAGTAGATTGGTGGTTGCCAGGGGCTGAGGGATGGAGGAAATGGGGGGATGTTGGTCAAAGGGTAGAAACTCTCAGTTATAAGATAAATACGTTTCAGAGATCTAATGTACAGCATGGTGAATATAGTTAATAATACTGTACTGTATTCTTGAAAGTTGCTGAGAGATCTTAAGCATCCTCTCTCTCTCTCTCTCTCTCTCACACACACACACACACACACACAAAGGTAACTATCTGAGGTGATGGGTGTGTTAATTCACTTGATTGTGGTAACCATTTCACAATCTATACGTAAATCGTATCATTACATTATACACTTTAAATATATTACGATTCTATTTGTCAGTTGTACCTCAATAAAGCTGTGGGGGAAAGAAACTAAACAAAATTTTTAATTATTCATGATGTTTCTGCTCCCTTCTGTTCATGAATGAGAAAGGTATGTAAAAATTTTCCACTCAAATTCTAAATTTGTTTATTTCTCTTTGTTATTCTGTCAAGTTTTTGCCTTACATATTTTGAAGCTGTGTTACTAGCAGCATAGAGATTAGGAATTCTTACAACTTCCTGATAAATTCAGCCTTTGATTATTAATAACTGATCTTGTTGTCTCTAGTAACATTTCGTGTCTTGTGTTTTTTTTTTGTTTTTTTTTTGTTTTTTTTTTTTGTGCAAAAAGGTGATTTTATTAAAGCACGAAGACAGGACCCGTGGGCCAGAAAAGCTGCACTGGGGTTGTGCAGAGTGACTGCTTAGACACTACGGAGTTGGGGGAGGTAAAGTCAAGAGAAAGTTTCTAAAAGTTATTTCCATATGCTAAAGAGGATTTGCAGATTACTGGAGGCCTAGCTATTGCCAAGCTAAGGTTGTTTTTCCCTCTAGCAAAGCATTATCATGAAGATAGTAGGGGGTTCCTGGAGATTAGGCTACTGATGAGATATTTGTAAACTGATGGAGACTATAAGTTTAACCACTTGTTTTCTGTCCTTTCCTTTGTCCTTGGGCAGCCAGGAGTGCCTGAGGAATATCACATATATCCCACCTGAGTGGGGGGGGGGGGGTCGTGCTAGCTTGTGATTGGCCCTCAGCTTCCCTTATGGTTCCTCATTATATTCCCCCTGAAAAATTTTGACCCTTAAATCTTTAAGGTTGTTGAAGGTGAAAGGTCCCATCTTCTGTCGCTTCTTCCTGCTGAGTAGGGGCATAGAGATGTCCCTATCTATGGATCCACATTGGTCAGTCAGGAAATGTACAGGGGAGTTACAAAAGGCAGAGGAAGCTGAATCCAACATGGACAGTAAAGTCGTACCTCTAAGGTAATCTGTCACTGAGAAGTCACTGTAGTGATGGAGTCTGGGACACCGGTGGGGAAATCTGAAGTGGGTGGTCCAAGCGGGTGCTCTTTGATCCTTGAAATCCAGGGTGGGAGCAATATTTCGTGTCTTAAAGTCTATTTTGTCTGCTTTCTTTTTGTTAATATTCTGCAGTCATATATTTTTCATCCTTTTAGGTTTTAATCTTTCTGTAACCTTAGGTCGTAGTTGGTATCTTTTGTAAATAGAATATAGTTCGTCAGTTGCTTTAACCCCAATATGATAATCTTTGTCTTTTTACCTGGGGCACTAAACTTATTTACTTTTAATGTAATTGCTGATGTACTTGTATTCAAATCTACCTCCTTATTTTATGCTTTCAATTTATAGTGTTTATTTATGTTTTTCTCCCTTTCTTTCTTTGTTTGACTGAGATTTTTATAATGCTATTATTTCCCCCTGGTAGTTTGAAAAATATAAATGATGTTTCTTCTCCATATGCATAGCTATTTCTCAAAGTATATGGCTAACCAATGGCTTTACCCTCTACACAGGTAATACAAGCATCTTACAATACTTTTAACTCCATTTACTTTCCTCCCAACCTATATTCAGCTTTTGCCTTTTCCATTATTCCATAAGTTGTGTCAACCTCATTATTGTTTTTTTTAATACAGTCAACGCTCACTTAGATGTATTCAGATATTTACTGTTTCTCTGCCTCTGTCTTCCTTCCTACATCCATCCTTCCGTCCAAATCGTCTCCCTGCTGCTTAGAATATACCTTTTAGAATTTCCTTTAGCGCATGCAGAATGTGGATGAGTTCTTTCCGTTTTTATTTGTCTGAAATTGTCTTACCTTCGACTCATGAAGGATATTTTACCCGAGTACAGAATTTTATGTTAACAGTTATGGTATTTCAGTAGATGCAATTCCACTGCCTTCTGGTTTCCATTGTTGCTCTTGAAAACTCACTGTTGTGTCTCATTGGAACTCATTGAAAGTAATGGGTCTTCTTTTCACGACGTTTGTGAGTTTCTTGTCTCTGATTTTCTGCAATTTTACTACAGTAACTCCTAAGTGGCAAAATTGTCTTAGCCTCTGTCTCCTCAAATATTCCATCTACTTCATTTTCTCTTCCAGGAGTCCATTTCAATGTACATGAGACTTTCTCATCGTATCCTCTAAATTTGTTACTCTCTATTCTGTGTTTGCTATGCTTTTGTCTCTGCATGCTTTCTAATGGACAGTTTTTCGTTCCAATGTTCTAATTCACGATTTTCTCTTTGGCTGAAACTATTCACTGACAGTAACATGGACGTATTCATTGAGGTTTTTGTTTTTAAGTTTATTTATTTATTTTGAGAGACAGAGAGAACCAGTGGGGAAGGGGCAGAGACAGAGGGGGGACAGAGGATCCAAAGCCAGCTCTGTGCTGACAGCAGAAAGCCCACTGAAGGGCTCGAACTCACCAACCATGAGATCATGACCCGAGCTGAAGTCTAACACTTAAGCGACTGAGCCACCTAGGCACCCCCATTGAGATTTTAATTTTAGTTATTGATTTGTAGATATAAAATGTCTATGTTCTCATTTCATATCCTCTTAGTTATTGCTTATGCTTTCCAGCTTCCTACTGAAATTTTCAAGTTTGTCTCTTACCTTCTTGAAAACAGTAAGCATTATCTTTGTATAGTGTGTTTCTGGATGTTCTAATACAAAAGTTCCTGTGTTTAGTTCTGCGGCCTGTTCTTTCTATTGATTTTTTTTTTCAACGTTTATTTATTTTTGGGACAGAGAGAGACAGAGCATGAACGGGGGAGGGGCAGAGAGAGGGGGAGACACAGAATCGGAAACAGGCTCCAGGCTCTGAGCCATCAGCCCAGAGCCCGACGCGGGGCTCGAACTCACAGACCACGAGATCGTGACCTGGCTGAAGTCGGACGCTTAACCGACTGCGCCACCCAGGCGCCCCTCTATTGATTTTTATTGGTGGTTTTTGCCTCCTTGTGTACATAGTTATTCTTGACTGCCTACTGAACAATGTATTCAGAAATGTATTTGTGGGACTGATTTGAAGCCAGGTGGAGATGATAATATCCTTCCTTTGTTTTTTGCAGGTATTTGAGGGGCTCTAGCAGTCAGGATACCTTTACATAATTTCAAGGCTTGAGTTTTCTGGGCCATTCGAATGACACAAAGACCACCTACAAATTCTTGCAGGAGCTATTTTCATTCAGTTTACCCGCTAGGTGGGCCCAGAATTCTGACTTCTATCCCCTGGTCCTGAGAGACTTCCAGAAGTTCACTTAGGCTCTCCCCTGCCTCTTCTGGACTGAGGCCCAAAGCAGCTTCTCATGTAGAGCTTCTCTTCCTGTTTCCCATTTGTTCTTTAAAATTTTTTTTAGCATTTATTTATTTTTGACAGAGCGAGACAGAGGAGGAGTGGGAGAGGGGCAGAGAGAGAGGAGGGACACAGAATCCAAAGCAGGCTCCAGGCTCTGAGCTGTCAGCACAGAGCCCGACGTGGGGCTCGAACTCACGAACGGCAAGACCGTGACCTGAGACGAAGTCCCACGCTTAATCAACCTAGCCACCCAGCTGCCCCATGTTTCGCATTTGTTCTGAATCTCCACCCATCTAACTAGTTCGCTATCTAACTAGTTAGTTCCTATCTAACCAGTGAGCTCTTTGAGGCTTTTTAAGTTTTTTAATTTATTTTGACAGAGAGAGAGAGAGAGAGAGAGAGAGAGAGAATGCACGCATGTGTAGGGGAGGGGCAGGGGGCAGAGAGAGAATCCCAAGCAGGCTCTGCACTGTCAACACAGAGCCCGATGTGGGGCTTGGGCTCACAGACTGCACGATCATGACCTGAGCCGAAACCAAGAGTCAGACACTTAACCAGTTGAGCCACCCTGGCGTCCCAAAGCCCTTTGAGGCTTTTACTGAGCTGTTTGGCAATATTTCCCAGCTTCTTTATTTGTCCTCCTAGGAAAGATCATTTCAAATTACTTTTCTCTTTAAGGAACATGGAGATTGCTCTGCAAGATTCTTTTTTTAATTAATGTTTTTATTTTTTTATTTTTGAGACAGAGAGAGAGAGACAGAGTGTGAGCTGGGGGAGGGGCAGAGAGTGTGGGAGACACAGAATTCCAAGCAGACTCCAGGCTCCGAGCTAGCAGCCCAGAGCCCGACGCGGCGCCCGAACTCACGAACGGCGAGATCGTGACCTGAGCCAGAGTCGGAGGCCTAACCGACAGAGCCACCAGGCGCCCCTCTGCAGGATTCTTCACGCCCATCCTGCGTTTTAAGGAGGGAGCAGGGAGGATGCAGTGGGTCTAAGGCTGTGGTGGAGACAGCACCTCTGAGAAATCCCCAGGGAGAGAACAGAGGCTCTGCTTTTGATATGTTCTCTCATCCGCACAGTCCCTCCCGGGGAGTAGGCAGATGTATGTCCATCCTGCACACGTGGAGGCAGTAAGAACAAAGAGATCGCCTTCTCTCTGGAGATTATAACAAGGTCGAGAAAAATGAGACATTAAGAGAAGGAAAGTGATGTCCCCCCGCAGGCCATGAAGGTCAAGAGTCCCCAGGTAGGTGGGAGCGGACGGGGCCAATTTCGTCAGCCTCTTCAGTCAAATGTGATCCCAGGAGCTATTGTCCGGATGATGCTCAGGGACGGATTCTTGGGGCTGGTCTTGGTGCAGATCCTAAATTCTCATCCCAAGACAGAGCATTAACTTAATGGAGGCAGAAATTCCAATACCTGCTTCAGTAATTTAAAAGGGAGGAGAGGGGGCACCCGGATTTGAACCGGGGACCTCTTGATCTGCAGTCAAATGCTCTGCCCCTGAGCTATGCCCCCACCTGCCTATGGCTTCCCATCATCGCCTTTCCATCCAGGCACCGCACTCAGGATCTCTGCGCGCCTGTGTTTTGCTCTCATCGGGATGAGTGTGGTTGTTTCTGGGAACCTCACATTCATCCCAGGGAGAGCCTCCTACCGACTCCAAGCCTCAGGGAAGGTGCTCACTGTGTCACTCATTCATTCACGGACAAAGAACTTTCTGGAAGACATGGACAAGGAGGAGCCCGCTACATGAAGAAGTAGAGGAGGCCAAGGAGGAATAAGGCCAAGGGAGGAGTACGAACAAAGATTTTTGTTTTGTTTTTAAATTTTTTTTTAATGTTCATTCATTTTTTTTTGAGAGAGAGACAGAGCCTGAGCAGGGGAGGGGTGGAGAGAGGGAGACAGCAGAATCGGAAGCAGGCTCCAGGCTCCGAGCTGTAAGTAGGTATAGAGCCCGACGCGGGGCTCGAACTCACGAACCGTGAGATCATGACCCGAGGCAAAGTTGGACGCTTCACTGACTGAGCCACCCAGGTGCCCCAAGAACAAAGAATGTTTTTAATAATTTTTTGTTTTTAGAAAGAGAGTGGGGGAGGGGCAGAGAGAGAGAGACAGACAGACAGACAATCTTAGGCTCCATGCTGAGTGCAGAGCCTGATGCAGGGGTCCATCCCACAACCATGGGATCATGACCTGAGCCAAAATCAACAGTCGGACACTTAGGGCGCCTAGGTGGCTCAGTCGGTTAAGAATCAGACTCCCGATATCGCCTCAGGTCATGATCTCACAGTTCGTGGGTTCGAGCCCTGCATTGGGCTCTGTGCTGACAGCACGGAGCCTGCTTGGGATTCTCTCTCTCTCTCTCTCTCTGCCCTTCCCCCACTTGCTGTCTGTCTCTCCCTCTTTCCCTCTCTCTCAAAATAAACATTAAAAAGAAAAAAGAGTGGGACACTCAACTGAGCCACCCAGCACCCCAAAAATGTTTTTAAAGATTGGGTCAGGTGTATCTGCACATCAGTGAGGCTGGAGAACGAGGTCACAGGAAGGTGTGCCAGGAAACATTCTGGAAGTCTAGATTCCTGCTAATGCAGTGAGGGTGCTCCCGGACACTGTCTGTGGGGGACAGCCTGTGGCACAGCATGACCAGCCGTGCCCTCATGGAACCCTCACTGCCACCCTAGAGATGAGGACGGAACAGGACCCAGACACTAGGCGGCATGAGAACTGCTGGCCTCTTTATGAGTTCACGGCCAAAAGTGACCTCGGCAAGGGGGCACCCGGATTTGAACCGGGGACCTCTTGATCTGCAGTCAAATGCTCTGCCCCTGAGCTATACCCCCAGGCCTGCCTCAGAGCCTTAACTGCACCTCTTGGACTGTGCAGTTGACTTGTCCCTGGACTGTGACAGCCAAGTTCCTGGAGGCGGGCAGCCTGCCCGATGACAGCCCGGCTCTCCCTCTCATCTCACTCCTGCGTTCACATCTCCACACCTACTAACCAGCTCCCGCGTGCCAGGCTGGTCCTCCCTTCGCCTCCCCACTTCCTCTTCCTCCCTGAGCTGGGGCGCTGAGGCGAGGGCGTCTCTGTCCGGGTAGAAGAGCAGGTCCGGGACAAGAAGCTGGTCCCGACACCACCCCCCGAGACGCAGAGGACCCCCTTCTCCCTTTCCACCATACGCTCACCCGCTCGGCCCCCGAAATACCGTGCGGGAATCTGGGGAACCAGCTCCAGCTTCCCGCTCAAGGAGGGGTGTCCTCCGGGATCGCTTGTGAGCCCCCAGGGCATGGAAAGCCATGGGTCCCAAGACCGGAGCAAAGGCAGGTCGCTCCGTGTGGGCAGCGAGAACGGGGAGGCGGCCAGGGGAGGGGAGGGACGGTCCTCTGACCTGAAAGGCTGGGCACTGGCGGGGGACCCAGCCAAAGAAGGCTCTTCCCACCCTGCCCCCACCCACCCGAGTCCCTAGCAACCCCTCCCGGTGCCTCTCCCCGGAGAAGGAGTCTTCCATAGTCTATGCCGCTCGCAGGGCTTTGGGGAAGTAGCCCTTTGGGGCAGAAATACTGATGCAGGTCCCAGAGCCCCCGGGCTGCTGTGCCAAGTGACCGAGCACCCGAAGTGAGTCCACACGTTTGGTGCTCTCCCCCTGAGGCCGCCGGGACACGCCAAAATTGACCGCAGACCCCTTCCATCGGGGCCACCGCCCGTTGACCCAAGGGGGTGATATTTTTAGTTCCAACTGACTGTAGGGGAAGGAGGTGGCAACCTGAGGCGGACCAAGGGGGACCTGGTCCCTGGCTAGGCGTCCTGGGGCCTGCCCCCCGCCTCTACGGAACCTCCGTGAACCCAGGCGAGCCCAGCCGGATGGGCACCTTCCCCGGCCAGAAGGCCGGCAGTGAGGCTGCTGGCTGGCTCCCGCTCCGCGTGGGTCTCCCACCCCTCGGATTCCCTTCCCACCCCCGTGACATTGGGTCCACGCCAGCGCCCCCTGGGAAGAAGGCTTGTTCGGACAGTTGCCCCAGAAGTGGCTCCAAGGGCAGAAAGAGCCAACGGTGTGCGCCCTGGGGCTGGCAGGACAGGGAGGCGGAAGGAGTTGGCGTGGGTGCAGGGGAGAGAGGCCTCTGGTTAGGCCTGGCCCCTCGGGAGGTGGCCAGAAAGACAGACGCTATGAGGACAGTGGCGGCGGAGGCGCTGGGGAGAGGGAAGGGGCGGTTCTTTGACACTGTTTGAGTTAACTGTGCTTACTGAGAAGAAACCCCACGTAAACATGGCCAAAATGTCCAATTACTCAGGAGAGCAGGGCAGGTGGGTTCTAAGCAGGGCAGGGCCGTGCCGTTTTCAACCCGGTGACGCGAATTCTAACAGAACGGGGTCACGACAGCCGCGGGGGGAGATGACAGGACGGGGAGGCTCTCCGACCGGTTTGTGACACAAAATGTTCAAAAGGTGGTGCTCCTGCTGCATCGTGCTGAGGAAGAAACGGGCACTTTTTACACCGTCATACCATAAACCAGAAATATTCGGGTTCTTACGTGGAAAATTTCATAAAGCGTTTCCTGATATGTCGTATTTCCAACCATTAAAGAAAACTGGCTTCTCTCTGAGATTGAGAGCCGGGGGTGTGGCTTTGAATTAGGCAAAATCTTTCTTTCTTTCTTTCTTTCTTTCTTTCTTTCTTTCTTTCTCTTTCTCTTTCTTTCTTCTTTCTCTTTCTTTCTTTCTTTCTTTCTTTCTTTCTTTCTTTCTTTCTTTTTATTTTAAAGATTTTAAGGAATCTCTCCACCCAATACGGGGCTCGAACTCATAGCCCCGAGATCAAGAGTCGCACCCTCCACCGACTGAGCAAGTCAGGCGCCCCAAGTTAGGCAAAATTTTCTTAGACATGACACCAAAAGCTCACTTGATAAACTGGAATTCATCAAAATTAAGCACTTTCGGTCTTTGAAAGACACTGTTAAGAGAGTGAAACGGCAAGTCACAGACCGGGAGGAAGTGTCTGGAAGCCGCGTATCTGACACAGAACTTGCGCCATTAAATACAGAGAACTTTCAAAACGGAGTCAGAAGTAAACAACCCAAATGAAAAAAACGGACAGAAGACCTGCACAGACACCTCACCAAAGAAGACGTATGATGGCAACAAGCACAGAAAAGTATCTTCCACATCATTGGTAATGAGGGAAATAAAAATTAAAACCACAATGAGATCAGGACGCGTGGGCGGCTCGGTCGGTGAAGCGGCCAACTCTCGATTTCGGCGCCGGTTATGATCTCACGGTTGGGAGACGGAGCCTCAAGTGAGGCTCTGCGCGGGGCGTGGGATTCTCTCTCTCCCTCCCCCTGCGCCCCACCCCCCCCCCACCCCCACGCCAGCTTGTGCTAAGAAACGACACCGACGACAACACAAGCCACGATGAGATACGACTGCGTCACATTAGAACGCACATCAGGAAGACTGAAGACTGGCCATACCGAGTGTGGGTAGAGCCTGGGCCAGCCGCCAACAGCAGTGGCTCAGTCGGTTGAGCGTCCGACTCTTGACTGGGCTTGGGTCACGATCCCAGGGTGGCCCGATCGAGCCCCGCCTCAGGCTCTGTGGCGAGTGTGGGGTCTGGGTGGGATCCTGCCTGCGCGGCCTCCAGGATGCTTCCTCACCGGCCCGGATGGCCCGGGCCTCGGCTCCTCTGCTCTCTGGTTGTGCATCCGTGGTGATGAGCCTCCCCCATCCCTGGTCCCTCAGTGCCTTGACCTCGGCTCCCCCGCGGCCGGAGGACACACAGCTGGGACCCACACGCAGAAGCTGGAACTGTGGAGGTCCCGTCCTCACTCACCTTCATCTCTAATCCTCCCCTGCACGGCGTCCGCCCTCCTCCCTGCGCCCTTCTCCTTCCCTCTCCCCCCGCTGTTCAGCTCTTCCCAACTCCCTCCGGCCTCCTACCCAACACAGAGGCCATGCTTCGCCACCGGTCGGCTTCCCTGGTCTGCTGGGGTCCCAGAGAGGGTGGGACCGTGGGGAGCAAGGCCGCTGTGAGCTCCAGGTTCTGGGAGAGCCTGTACCAGCCGTGCTTTTTATTCCGTACAGGCCGATCTCATTTTCTCGCGCTCTGCTTTCTTGTGCTTCACAGATCCTGTCTTTTACAAATGGAAGGTTCAGGACCTCCGCGGACGCGGTGGAAACGGCAAGAGAACTGGGATCACAAGTGGAGCCTGAAGAGGGGACGGGGTCGCCGCCATCTCAGGATGAAACCTGGACGGACGAGGAGGGACAAAGAAAGCGGCTTCCTGAGGTGGCATCTCCTCCCGGTGGAGATGTGGCACGTGGCCACCTAAAGACCCTGTTTCCGGGCCTCCCCTGCAAGCAGATGCGGTGTGTGGCTGGTCATCAGTGCGATGTGACAGGCTCTGCGTCCACAGCTACGTGACACGGGACATTGGACTGCCCTGCGCCTTGGTCTCTTTATCTATAATGTGAGTAAACAAAAGGTTGTAATGAGGCTTCACCTGGTCGGTCCCGATAAAATACATTGTAAGTACTAAATATGTGCTTATTAAATAAGAAGTAAATAGGGGCGCCTGGCTGGCTCAGTCGGTTGAGCATCCGACTTCGGCTCAGGTCATGATCTCACGGTTCATGGGTTCGAGCCCCGCGTCTGGCTCTGTGCTGACAGCTCGGAGCCTGGAGCCTGCTTCCGATTCTGTGTCTCCCTCTCTCTCTGTCCCTCTCCCCCTCACGCTCTCTTTCTCTCAAAAATAAATCAACGTTAAAAAAATTAAAAAAAAAAAAAAGAACTACCCTACAACCCAGCCCTACCAGGCATTTATCCAAGGGATACAGGTGTGCTGTTTCGAAGGGACACACGCACCCCCATGTTTCTAGCAGCACTATCGACAAGAGCCAAAGGATGGAAAGAGCCCAAATGGCCATCGGTGGATGGATGGATAAAGGAGGCGTGGTCTATACGTACGATGGAGTATTACTCGGCAATCAAAAAGAATGAAATCTTGCCATTTGCAACTACGTGGATGGCACTGGAAGGTATGACGCTGAGCGAAATTAGTCAGAGAAAGACAAAAATCGTACGACTTCAGTCATATGCGGACCTTAAGAGACAAAACAGACGAACGTAAGGGAAGGGAAACAAAAATAATAGAAAAACAGGGAGGGGGACAAAACAGAAGAGACTCTTACATATGGAGAACAAGCAGGGTTAGTGGGGGGGTTGTGGGAGGGGGGATGGGCTAAACGGGGAAGGGGCTTTAAGGAATCTAGTCCTGAAATCATTGTTTCACTGTATGCTAACTTGGATGTAAATTTTTTTCAAAAGTAAAACTAAAAGACATTTTTTTTTTCAGGCAATAAATCAACGTTGACCTTAAAGGGCAAGAACACCGCCCGCCTTCTTGCTTCCTTCTTACTGGCTACAGACACGGGAGTGAGCCGTCTTGAACCACGGCAACAAGCCACATCTGAGGAAGGACAGAGCAACGAACTGGAAGCAGCCTGGGCCTGTGACACTAAGAGCCTGTCCGGGGACAGCACCAGTCACCACTATCTTGTCTAAGTTGCTGTTTCATTACTTCGTTTTGTTTATTCAGCCCGTCACACAGCCTGCATGCCACAGTGGTGGTGAGCAAATGTCCTCGGAGGGCTAAGTGATCTCACCAAGGGCACCAGTCTCTAAGATCTCTAAGACCCAAGGTGGGCACAGGGAGTCATTCCTGCCCCTCCTTCCTGCCTCAGGCATCAGGGTAGGCTCACTTTTTGTTACATAAATGAGCGAATGGAGAACATTCCGGGCCACCGGTATCTCATGGCTATCCACACCATGCAAGGCTGAGCCAGATTCTGCCCCTAGGACTAGGAGGGCTCAGTATGTCCCCTTCTGCGGTGCCACGGTCATGCTGGGGAGACGGCCAGCAGGGCCACCAGGCTGGCTACACGACGGACCGGGCCCCGGACGCCAAGTTCCCACCGTGCGGCCAGCCCAGGCTCCCAGAGAGTGACGCGGATCAAAATGCGCCCCACCTTTTCCTGAAGGTTCTTAGGACATTTTGTTAAGTGAAAAGCTGCAGGTCGGTACCCACGGCACGGCCTCCCTGTCGTTTCAACTCTGCGTCCTTCCCCCGTTCCCACGTGTGTGAAACTGCGTGAGAGAGGAGCCCAAAATGCCACACAGCAGACTGACGGTGTGGGGGCCCTCGGGAGGGGTGCGGTGGGGAGGGCGGCCACCACAGAGAGCCCGTCAGCTTCACCTGCACCCTTTGCATTTCTCCGTGAGAATGCTCTCTCGTGAGAAAACATCTGCGGAGTCAAAATGCAAACGCGTGCAAAGGGTAGAGGCTGGTAGTCTCTGTTCAGGGTGGCCGACCCTGGTTCTCAAACGTGGACCTGCCCGGGGTTCCCTGAGGAACCTGTGGGAACCCCGACCCCACCCAGACATACTGAACGAGAACCACATCTGCACTTTTCCTAGGACTCCAGAGGAAGAACCTGCCTGTGGAAGCGTCCAGTAAATAAAGAGGTCTCCGGCGCCCCCCGTGTTCACCGCAGAGGGTACAAAAACAGCCCCAGAGGGCAAAGCCTGTCCTGGGGGTCAGGGAGGAAACAGAGCTCTCTCCTGTGGAGTCTGGAAAAGCTTACAGAGAAGGTGGAATGCAAGAAAGTAACTGTCAAAACGGCAGGGAGTTCTCAGGCTGCAGGACAGACCCGAGTGCCCCCGACGACCTCATTCCCCCACCTCCCCAGTGCTCACTTGAGCCCAACTCAGGAGCAAACCCCAGCGCCCTGGCAGAGCTGGGGCCGGGGCCTCTGGCACAGGGGTACCTCCCTGCGAGCTGCCGCCGCCTGGAACTGTGGCTGCCGCGGCCTAGGAACAGCCCAGTCCTCCCGCAACGGCACAGGGGCCCAGCCTGGCGGCCGCGGGAGCCCCACACCACCTCCCCAGGCTCCTGGGGTGGGAGCGCTCACAGAGGCCAACGGAAAGCACGGCCTACCCGCTCTCCCACTCCCTGCTTCGTCCCGCTGCAGAGGGCCCAGGTACTAGGCTCCCCTTTCTCATCTTACAGGAGACTCAGCATCCTGCTCAGTCTCCGCCTTCTTCCAGCTCTGAGGTCAATGTGACTTCATTCGCCTCCTCAAAGAACCTGCTTCCAAAGTCAGCCTTTCTCCCCAGTAAAATATCTGAGTCTAGAAAGCAGGGAACAGGTGTCTTGGCATGCATGACCTTGAGGTTCGGAGAGAAGGGGCCTCCAGGGTAGTGTGCCCTGCTTCAACCAGAGCGGTCCCGCCTTGCCCTGGGTTATATGTTCCCAGCTGTCATTCAAATCAAGGGTTCCTCACCCCACCCCTCCCAAAAAAGGCTTTGAAAACTACATATTGATCAGATGAACTGTGGTCATCTGAGAGAGAAAGAAAACCGAGCTACTATTGGCTCATCATTCATTTAACTGCCCAAAGGGCCGTGCAGGGTCCTGGGGAGGGGGGCCATGACACCCGGATGTGGCCCCACCAGTCGGCAGCTCACTGCACCCTCCTCTGTCTCTGTTTCTCCACACGGGGGGGGGGGGGGGGGACTCCCGATACCAGAATGCCCGTACAGGTGAGGGTGGGGGCTGGGCCTGCACTCGCCTTGAGGGGACAGGCTGTGGGGGCTCTCACGCTGCTCTGCCTCCCCCTCCCCTGGGGTCCAGAGGCTTGGTGGTGCACAGTCTAGGAGGGAGGAAAGGGGGCCTAGGCCGCATGAAGGCGGTGATGGGGCTCGCCTCCGCAGGCCCTGCAGGGAAAGGGTGCCCGCCGGAGGTTCGGAGTAGGGTCCACCCCCGTCAAGATGTGTGGAGGACAGCACTGAGCTTGGGGCGCAGCAGAGCGCCGGTGCTCCCCAGGCAGGCAGTGTGCGTGACCAGGCCGGGAAGAAGGCTCTGATCCTGCTGCCCCACAGGGGACAAAGTGGAATCCAAGAAAGGCAGGGAGAACCCAAAGTCACCTGGTCCAGCCACCCAACTTGCCAGATGGGGAGACAGAGGCCCGGGACGGGGAGCGAGTCCCACGTGGAGGTCAGCTCTCGGTGCGTGTACCCTGCGGCACAGGCCTACTGAGGCCCTCCCTTCCACACGCTCCCCTCAGCCGGAGGCCTCGCAGCACCCCGGGTCCACCTTCTGGAAGAGGAAAACCTGTGGCCAGGCAAAGGGAAGGAAGGCTCTGGGCCCCAGTCTCCCAAGGAGGAGAGAGGACGGGAAGCTAACTGCTGAGCCGCTCAAAGCAGTGGGAGGATTCTGGTGTGCAAGCTGAGACGGAAGGGGAGTGTGGAAGAGACAAAACCGGCCCAGCCGTGTCTCACACCGACGCGCGAGCGCCCGCGCACTGGCTCTTCGCCCACAGCCCGAAGAACTTCGTGTTCCAGGACTGAACCTCATTTTCTGGACTTGGGGCACCCCTGGAGAGCAGGCCCACAATAAACCCTTCGTGCAGCAGCTTCCTGAGAACTCACAGTGTGCAGCGAGTCCTAGAGGTGCAAGTACAAATCAGGGGCGGCGTCCGCCCACCAGGAACGAACAGGCTGGCAAGTAAATGTGTGGGTACGAGCTGCCCCTGGGGCCACGGGAAGGGCGGTGTGGCCAAGAGCAGTTGCCAACTCACATTTAGTCTCCGTGAGACCTTGGGCAAGTCTTTGAACCTCCCTGCATCGCACTGCATTCTATTAAACCGAAAAAAATGGGAATTAAGGATACCTGCTTCCTGCTTGAAGACAGCTGATCAGATGATCTCAAAGTGCTCTGGGTTCTCAAATCCAAGGGGCCCATTGGATTCAATAAAGGAATAAAGCCAAGGACTTTGGGCTTGGAAGCGCCCAGGCGCCAGCCTCTTCCCCAAGGAGACCAGTGTCTCCTGGCTCCTTTTCGTATGCTCGCAGGGCCCCTTCTGCTGTCTTCCAGGCTGCCTCACTCCTGCCCTGAGAGACACGCGGCCACATCTTCAGTAGTCAGGGACACCTGAAGTACAGGCCGCCCACGCCAACATGGGTTAGTGCCATTTTGGAGAATGGTTCAAACCAGCTCCAGCTCCTCTCCCTACCCCCAGGCCACAGGGCATCGCTGGCCAAACCACTGGGCAAATACCGTCTCATCTCCATCGCATCTGCTTCAGGTAAGAGCAGGGCCCAGCGGCTGAAAGGATCCGGGACCCGGGCTCCTGGGTGCTCGTCCCCTCTCCTAGGGTCACACGGATCTTCTGTGATTCCCCTACCCGAGCAAGCCCTCGCCCTCAGAGACCCTTCTGCAGCAGCAAGCACAACCGTACCCCTCCCAACAATCCCTGCGCCGTCTGCCACGGCAGAGACGTCTCAGCTGTGTCACTTATCTTCTGAGGTTTTTCGAGCCCCTTCAAGTCAATTCGTGGCTGGAATTAAGAGCCAGGAGGTCAAGCATTGGCAGACATGGGGTTCCCCCCACTACGAGTCTGAGGACCCTGCTGAAGGCAAGCAAGCCCTCTCCACCGGCACCAAGTTCCTTGTCGCCCAGGGGGGCAGCCTCGGCACCCAGAAGTTCCCGTTTCTCAGCAGGTTCTCCATGTTCTCCAGCCGCCTCTGCAGCAGCCCGTATTCCTGCAGCAGGGTCCCCAGCACGGCCCACTTGCCCTCCAGCTGGTTCTCGAACTCCACGGCCGTCCTCTCACAGTCCGCCAGCTTCTTCCCCGCCGTCTCTGTCTGCCTCTCCAAGCTTTGAAGCTGGCAGCCGTGGGACTCCATCCTCTCCACAATCTGAACGGCAGTCAAGATGGCCAGAAGGAAGATCTCTGCAGACTGGATCTGGGCCTCTGGTTGGAGGCCAGTCCCCGTACGCCATTCCGGCAACTAGACACAAGGAGGTGGGTCAGCCACCACGAGAGAGGTACCAGAGCCATTCCCAGCTACAGGAATGCCAGGGTCCTTTGGAACGGGGTTAACTTGTTCTGGGCACCAGAAGACCTCACCGGTCAGACCCCCAAACAGACCCGAGCTGGCCGACTTTCAGAGACAGCAGACACCGGGCACTACAGAGCCCTCATGGGAAGAATCTTGAACCAAGACCCAGGGGCAATGGAAAATGAAATAACAAAGCACTACCATCATAAATGGACAGAGTGTAATGGATTCGAATCACGGCTCTGCCACATTAACAGTGACGTTAGCTTAGGTAATGACTTAACCAAACTTTTTTTCTTCATCTGGGAACACAGCCCAGCAGAAGCCAGGAAGTGAGTGAGACAGTCAGATCCAGAAAACTTCCCAGGGGACCAATGCACACTCAGAATGCTATTTCAGCCATCGAGTGTTCTAGAGCACACCACCCCATACTCAGGACTCAGAGGAAAGGCTCTGTTGTTCTGGCTTTGGTATCTTTAAGGCCCTCCCACTCTGACATTCAGTGGCTTGTGACCTACTGACCTGTCTGGGACATTAGGTCCCTGTGACCCAGGTGCCTTGTTGACCAGCCCCAGAGCACCCTCCGCACTAGGAGACCAGGTCCTGGCTGCCAGGAAATAGAGCTAGAAAATGTTGAAAGCCAGCCCTTAAGAGTAGTTAGAACAAAGACATATTTCAAAAACATATCCTGCATGGGCATGGAATATTGATCATGTATTACTAGAAGTAATAAAATAAGAAATTCAGGAATGGCTCAGTAGAGATGGCCAAGGTATAACAGAAACATTCTTGGGGCTCCTGGTGGCTCAGTCGGTTAAGCATCCAACATCGGTTCGGGTCATGATCTCACGGTTCGTGGGTTGGAGCCCCACGTCCAGCTGTGTGCTGACCGCTCAGAGCCTGGAGCCCGCTTCAGATTCTGTGTCTCCCTCTCTCTCTGCCCCTTCCCGACTCATGCTCTGTCTCCCTCTCTCTCTCTTTCAAAAATGAATAAACAGGGGGCGCCTGGGTGGCGCAGTCGGTTGGGCGTCCGACTTCAGCCAGGTCACGATCTCACGGTCCGGGAGTTCGAGCCCCGCGTCAGGCTCTGGGCTGATGGCTCAGAGCCTGGAGCCTGTTTCCGATTCTGTGTCTCCCTCTCTCTCTGCCCCTCCCCCGTTCATGCTCTGTCTCTCTCCCAAAAATAAATAAACGTTGAAAAAAAAATTAAAAAAAAATAATAAAAGCTTTTATTTAAAAAAATGAATAAACATCTAAAAAATTTAAAAAAAATTTTTTTAATGGAACTCTACAAACTTGACTCAGTACCTCTCCTGCCATTTGAATTCTGCACGTTTTGGGGTAGTTGTGAGGATTCAGTGCACTAAAGGTGTAGAAAATCACTCAGCGCGCGTTACTTGCCTTGGCCCATGTTCTATTACTGAAATAGACATAAAAGGCTGTGGGCCAACAATCAGAATGTGTTAGGAACCAAAGACTGATTAGTCCAATTCTATGTGACTGAGGTTCCCCCACGACCTCCTCCAAAAAGCACTTAGCAAAATGTCCAACACATACTAGGTACTGGTCATCAGACATCAGTACTTCCTTCTCTCTTTCACAGCGTAATTGTTCTGTCTCTGAGTCTGGCCTCTGATCAGTACAAGGTGTAGCCTGGTGGAGGAAGATCCGGCCTTCGCACACTAAGGATGCACATTTTATATTCCTGTAATGCCCTGTCACACACGTGACACCCAGGAATGTATCTAAAATCATTTCCAAGCTATTTCTACCAGGGGAGGACACCCTACTGTCAGAGACAGAGAAAAATCTCATCTTGACACCTCTTGTCACACAGGCCAGGGACGGACTAAGAGGAATCCGAGCTGAAACACACAGAACCAAAATTCCTCTATAATGCAGACCCCCTCCCAGTAGCAGTAGGAAGGACTTCTCGCAGCATTTTGGAAAAGAGGGAGGAGGCACTCAAATGCATCCTCACTGAAGTCAGAGCTCAGGCCTAGCGTTTTATGGGATCCCGAGAATCAGGTGCAAGACTGTGCCACAGGAAAAAAGCGAGGGCCTAGACTGGCGTGAAAATAACCTCCCAAGACAACAGCAACTGGTCTCAGCATGGAAAAGGGGGTGACGATGGGGTGATGGTCTCTCTAAGGTGTCAGTGTTGGGGACGGGGTGGGTGGGCTGAAGGACAGGTCCAAAAGGAAAGCCCTGGAGGGTGTCTCCTGTGAGGACGTTCACAGTCCAACCGCCCAACACCCTGACCCACAGAGCTGGTCCACCAAACACCAGGGCTGGCTGGAACCTCGGAAATCTTGTGGCTACGTCCGTAGACTAGTAAACTGGGGCCAAGAAAGGAGAGGGTACTTCATCCTCGACCTCAGACAGCTCCCCTTGGCCGCTGCGGCCTCAAGCGTCCCGGTCGTCATCCCTCCCCTCAGGCTGAGTCTCCCCGCTTCCAGGACATCCTCCGAGAGGGCCGTCCTTACCGGCCCCGGCCCCCCCTGCCACGGGCACGCGCGGAGACCTTGCGGCCCAGGGCGGCGGCGTCGCGGCGGCCCTGGCAGTAGGCGCCACTAGCCCCGTACGGGACCCGCCCCGCGGCCCAGAGCCCGCTCTTCATTGGCCAGCCCAGGAAGCTCCGCCCCCGGCCCGCGCGGGCGGCTAGTCCCCGCGGGCTGGGAGCCGGTCCCCCACTGGCTGGCCCAGGAGGCCCCGCCCCCCGCGGCGGAAGTCCCGTCTACGCGGGTACCGGGGTCTCGTGCGCGAATGCAGGCCCAGGCCCGGCCCTTCGGGAGCTGCTCGCCAGCCGGGCGGACAGACTGCACCATAGGGCCGACTCCCGGAAAGCAGGAAGCAGGTCATGCACAGGCACTCATTGAGTCCAACATATTTATTGAGCACCCATGAAGGCAAAGGGCCGCTACCGTCACAGTTCTGAAGGGCCTTTAAGCGCCAGGACCCCACCCTTCCTTGTTTACAAAGGAGGAAGCCGAGACCTAGAGCTAGGAGTGAGTCTAAGAGCCAAACCAAGTGCTAGTCTCCAGGACTCTGGAGCACCCCTCTGCTTCTGCACCACGCAGCATCCGTTGATTGATTTGGTGTAAAGAACGCTCCTTGAACACCGATTGAGTGCCAGGCAAACTCCCAAGGCCTTAGCTTTGGAAGAAGGGGGAGCCTGTGCCCTGCGATCACCCCGATCACCCCGGGTTCCCGCGACCACGGGAGTCCCAGTATTTACACAGGGCATTTAGCATTAGAAAGGCCTAGGAACTCGGAGCCCTTGAGGCATCCCCAGGAAACACCGGAGACCAGCTCTGAGCGCTAAGGGGCAGGCTCAGAGCAGCTACCTTTACACCATATCCTGTCAGAGCCCAGTCCTGACTGGTGAGGCCCCTGGAGAGGGTTGGGAGTGTCAGAGCAGAGAAGCAAGAATGCACAGTAGGGAAGGGTGGCACCCCTTCTTCCAAAGCCCAGGGGAGTGTGGCTGGGCTCGCACAGACTTGTTTACTCGTTCTTGCCCCAAAGGTTATGGCAATGTTCCCATCTGCCCCCAGCTCCGTTCATGATTTGGGGAGAGGCGTGAGGGCAGAGGGGGCCACAAGAAGTGGCCCAGCCAGGGACCCAGGCACCGGGAAGCAGGCCTGAATGCCGGCCATTTCACACCGTGCCAGGAAAGTAAGACAACAGTCAAAACAGCGAAGGACCCATTACTCCAGTTTGAAAATCACCCAAACCAAGGGCTAGTCTCTAGGTAGCACCCACGGTGGTGTTACTTAAGAGGCACAAGATGCTAGCTGCCCTCGATGTTTCCAGGAGGCCTGACGCTGTTCCAGCTTCCACGGCTTGAACCTCCTTGCTTGAACCTCCTTGCTGTCGTAAGAATTTGTTCCGCTGAAATACAAAGGGCTCCTAGGGGATGTAGCCGATGGGAATGTCTCACCTCACTCTGCACCCAGAGGACCTTCCACTCACTCCAGAAAATAAAGGTCCTTTCTGAGGGATTCTGGCTGGGGGGGGGAAGGGCTGGAATGGGACAGAGAGGGGGCCCTGAACTTGCAGGATCAAACCACACTCCCCGTTTGCCCCACTGCCTCTAAATCTCTTATGACCCTGAAAACCCTAAGGTGAGGTAGGATGCGCTGGGGTCATTACCCCCTTTGACAAGTGAGGAACCTGAAATGGAAGTGGTTAAGAAAAATTCACCCAGATCTGGCCTTTCTCTGCTACCGGCCCCAAGTTCTTGGAAACAGACCCCTCTTTTAAGGTGGCAAGTCAGGCCCGGCAGCCCAGAAGTCCAGGCTGACTGGCCAGCCTCACCCACACCAGGATCTTCCTGGTGGGGAAGAGCCTCCTATGGCTGGGTCTGCATCCCTCCCCTCAAAGCAGCTACCCCCCTCCCAGCAAGGAGCGGACATACCCATTAACACTGAGACCTTGGAGGAGGCGTCATCCACTCTCGACTTGTTTCCCGCTCTCAACTAATAACCGAAATCAATCACGGATGTTGGAATACGGGGACTCACATACCTGGGAAGGCACCTGGTCTCCAGGGCAGCAGCCAAGGAATCCCTGTCAACACCCTGGCTGATGTGGAGAGCCCCCCTGCTGTCCCCACACGCAAGGTGGCAGGAGAATTCCTGCCCCTGGGGGCTCCTGGTCCCCTTTGCAACCACACACAATACTTACAAAAGCATCAGAAAAGCTCCATAAGGAGGGGGTTTGGGGAAGGTTTCAAATAACAAAAGTAGGAAATTCAAATTTCCAGTGCCCACCCTTCAAACTGTCCACTCTGCTGTGACCTCTGTGTACAATGACAAAACTGCAGGCCCTCGGTGTCTCCGTCGCTCCCTACCTGCAAGGGCCACTGTCTCCAGTCCCCCCGCCCGCCTCCCGTACCTGCCAAAGGCTCTCACCGAAACTGGGCATCCTCTAAACCTTCGAGGATCCTTTCTAAGTCAGGAATGTAGAAAAGGCAGCAAAGAATGACAAACTTAGGAAACTTAGGAAATTCAGGCATCTGGCCACAGACAGTCACTAAAAAGGCCACCGCTTCCCATCTGAATGAAAAACGAAAACAAACAAAAAACCTCTCCAAAGCTTCCCAGAACGAGGAACCGGGCGTCAGGCACCAGGGGAAAGGCCTGAAGGCGGACAGCAGTCCCGCTGGGGGTGCCCAGGAGAGCAGAGGGCCCCCCCACACCCCCCGCAGGGCTCCTGCCGGGTCAGCCCTCCTCAGTGTGGCTGGGCCTGGGCCGGGGTGGACTCCCCGCGACGGCAGAGGGAGCGGGAAAGTGCGGGCCCGCCTGGCCCCGGGCGTGAGTCTGCATGTGGACAGACAGGTGGTGGTTGCGGTTGAAGGCCCGGCCACACTGAGGGCACTGGTAGGGCCGCTCGCCGGTGTGGATGCGCTGGTGGCGGAAGAGGTCGGACGGCCGGCGGAAGGCCTTGCCGCAGTAGGGACAGGCGGGCCAGCCCTGACTGTCGCCCGTGTGCAGGCGCTGGTGCAGCAGCAGGGTCTTCCGCTGCTGGAAGAAGCGCAGGCACTCGCTGCAGTGATATACCTTGGTGGCCTCCGGCCTCCGTCCCATGAACGGACGGCCTGCCAGGGAGCGGCGCGCTCCGGGATCGTCGGGGAGCCAGCGGATGACGGGGCCCGGCACCACCACCTCCCCCGGCTCCAGTGTGGAGTGGTCCTCCCCCCAGCCGGTGGGCGAGCTCCCCGGGGCCTCCCGGTGCTCCTCCTCCACGTGGCTCCGCTGGTGAATGGTCAGGTTGATCTTCAGGCGGAAACTCTGCCCGCAGTCAGGGCAGGGGAAGGTCCGCTCGCGGCGTCGAGGGAGGATGCGGGGTGGCTCCCCGGCGGCCCCTCCGGGCCGCGGGTTCCCCCCCCGCACCCGCGGCACCCCGGAGGCATGAAGCCGCCCAGGGCCCCCAGTCCTGCTCCTGGGCCTTTTGGGCATTCGACACACGGTCTGGCTCCGGGACTCCCCCAGGAAGAGCTGCTCAGGCGTCATCTCGTCCTCAGACTGTGCTTCTGTCTTGATGACCACGCCACCACCACCTGGACAGAGGAATCTCCACTGATTTCCAGTGGGCCACACTGGCCCCCACCCAGGCCACTCGACCCGGTGCTGCCTCCAGGCACATCTCTGGCCACATCTGCACCCATCCTGCACCTACTTGCACAGAGTCCTTTCTCCTCCACGAGCTCACAGCACAGATCAGGGGCTCTGTTCGCTTGGCCCTAGCAAGCAGGCATTGCCTCCTAACATCATCCAGTCTGTTTACTGTCACGTAGCCCAGAGGCTCCGATGGCCCATCCTGGGAGGCCAAGCTAAGGACATCAGGAGAGAGGAGATAGAGCCGCAAAACCAGGACCCGAGAGGTCAGACGGAATGAAAGACAATAGGTAGGTGGGGGCAGGGGAGACTGTGGACCCTGAGATACATTGGCCATGCAGGGTCCCCAAGAGTTCTGACAACTTTAGTTCCCGTCTACGAAGGACAGTGAACCCTGGGGCAGCCAGACTAAGTAAGAAGCCTCAGGCCTGAAAGTGGTGGATGTCGTAGCCACACCCTGAGCTACTCATCGACATAACAAATCTACACTGAGCAACCGCCACCTGCCTGCCGCCCTGCTCTCTAGTGACAGGCAGGAGGCGCGAGGACCTGGGCTTCCTGGCTGGGCCGCAGTGTGGGTCACCCTGGACTCTGAGGCGGGACTGAGGCATAGGAACTGCCAGAACAGAGGAGAGAAGGGAGACCTGAAGCAGCACAGCGGTCGCAGCAACAGCCCTCAGGGGTCCCTGGTGCTGGGAAGGAAGGTTCCGGCCACAAGCCCTGCTGGAACGCTGCATTCTTCCAAATCCTTTACCTGCCGCTCCCTTCTGAGCTTCTCTGGAATCAGCCCCAACTACTGGCTTCTCTGACCTCCCCCAGCACCCAGGAGCTCAGCTGAGGCTCAAAAGCGGACAGCGAACCTTACCCTGGGCCCTTTAAGACGAAACCTTTAGCCCTTTCCGAGAAACGTCCAAGGTCTAGGACAAGAGGGATTTCTATTCTTGCTGAAGCATGAACTGAAACCACACCCCGGCAGAATGCAGTGAACCCTTAACTGCAGAACCTCCTGATGTCAGGACCTTGCAGCTTCCTGTCTGATGTAGCTTCCTGGTGACCCGCACAGATAATTCCTGACAGAACTTTATTTCTGTACTAGAAATGGTCCAACTGGGGGTCTCAGGCCCTATTCCCTGTGAAGGCCAAGGGTCCCAGATCTCTTGGTTTGAAGCCCATCCCCAGCTTGGACTCCCACCATGCCACCACCCCGAGGTGGGCCCAAATCTCACCTCTGCTCCCACCAAAGCAGGTACCAGGGTGGAACCAGGCGAGAACCGGATCCCTTTCTATTAGGGCCGAAAACCACCCCAAAGCCAGAATGGGCAACAATTGCTCTCTTTTTTCCTGCTCATCAGGTTGTAAGCCTGGTTTTACGGACTCGAGGCCAGGGAACGAAATTTAAGTCACAGGCCACCACATACAAACTGGGAGACATTGGAAGCCGTGAGCCTGGACCCCTTCCCAGGGCTGCTGGGAGGCCTTTCTGTCGCCAGACCGCAGACCGGGTGCACACAGCTTGTTTTCAAGCAGTACCTTTCCACCAGGTCACATGTGATGGGGGGAAACCAGGACCTACGTGGTCTGGGTCGCCAGAGCCCCAGGGCACCAGTACCCGGGGATGAGGAAGGGACCCCTCAGGAGGAAGCCCCTCACCAGGTCCCACTTCGCCACCTCCCACCCCACTCCCAAGGGCCCCCAAGATCCTCCGAGGCTCTGCTGTGGCCACGGGGCCTCTCCCTTCACTCACCTGGCCCCCTGCTGGGCAGGCTGTCCCTGGGAGGGGAGGCTGGAGATTCCCCACCTGAAGATTCTTCCTCCTGTTTAACCGAGGCTGGTGGACCTGTGAGAGAGACTCCGTGAGGGCCTTTCCCAACAGCGGGCCCTTGATGGACAGCACAGGTATCTCTAAGCAGCCCCCAGACATGTTCGAACGCCTGCCAGGAAGAGGGGGCTCCAGGGCTCTGTCCGGAGGACTGCCCGATCCACCGGAGGACTGCCCACGGCACGGCCTCTGCGTCAGAGGTGAGAGGAGGGCCGAGAAGGCCATGGCCCCGGTTCCTGTCTGGGTCAATGCTGACAACTCCCTGTCACCCAGAGGGTGTGGGGAAGCCCCTGGAGCACAGTGCCAGGTCTGCAGGGGAACAAGGACAGTGAGAAGGTCCTCCCTCTCCTTACACACTGGCCGGGAAGGAGGGACTCGGGAGAGGGAGGGAGGGTCACCTCCAACCTCAGCGAACTCATATTCACTGGGGGAGGGTCACAGAAATGCCTGGAGAGAAGGTGACCCAGCCCGAAGAGTCAGGCCCCTGGAGGAGGAGGAGGAATGGGGGCGGGAGCTGGCGAAGCGCAGTCTGGAGGCAGAGAACAAGGCTCTGGTATGCCACACGTTATGCTACATGCCTTTTGCGTGATACTCCATTTCTGGGAATGGATGGACACAAATGTCCTTCAAACATAAGCAGGCAGAGATCACTGGAAGGGGGGACAGAAGGCACAAAGCCCCTCACGGGCTCCAGAAAGAGGACATCTACGGAGGAATGCCCATGCCAGGGCTGTTCCAGGCATATGACACAGGTTGCCCAGTTCGTGTGCCCCGTGTGCAAAGCCTGAGGAGGCCCAGCGCCTGCCCTCGTGTGCCCTTCCCCTCAGCCCAGCTAGGCCTTAGGGACCCACGCCTTTGCTCAGACCATCTTCTGCTGAAAACGCCCTCGGTTCCCAGCCAAAATCTACTCTTCCTCTAAGGCCTGCCTCAGGGGTCCCCTTTCCAGGCAGCCCGGTCCCCACCACCCCTCCCAGCCGCCAGCTTTAGCCCCCGTTCTCAGCACCGCCTGTCTGGGGCCGCCGTTGAGGTGGCATCCGCGCCGCTGCTCGGCGGCCCTCTCTCACCAGCGATGGTTCCGTCCAGGCTTCCCCTTGCTTCTGGGTCTTGCTGGTGCCTGGGGGCCCGCCCTTCTGTTGGCTCATCCTGGGCAGGGCTGACGGGGCTGAGGATGTGCTCTGGATGTGGAGGGAGGCCTGGAGAATGCAAATCAGGGATGCTAAGGACAACACAGGGATCCCCCACGTGGCAGGAGCCTCTGAGGAACAGCTACCCGCAGTCACTGGGACCGGGGGGCGTCGGGTCAAACCCAGGTTATGATCGTGCAGTGGGCTCCACTGACCATTAGTGGCTAAAAGAGAAGGAAAAGGGACAGCACAGTAACTCGTGCAATAGTCCCAGACAGGTCACGACACAGCAAGGCCAACGATCTGGCTTTTGGAGACTCCCAGCTCAGAACGGTACTACAGTGGCTCCCAATCACAAGTCCTACACCAGGCTGATGTATAAGGATCCCCTTGGAAGCACCCCAAGATTCTCATCACCGTGACTTCTGGGTAGGCCTAGAAAGTATGCATTTTTAAAAAAAGCTTCCGAGGGCAAAAGAGATGAACAAAGAGTTTATGGAATAAGAAATTTAAATGGCCCATGAAAACATAAAAAGATACTCGACCACACTCATAATGAGAGAGGTACCATTAAAAACACACTGTTGTATGGGGCGCCTGGGTGGCTCAGTCGGTTGAGCTTCCAACCTTGGCTCAAGTCACGATCTCATGGTTTGTGAGTTCCGGCCCCACTGGAACTGTGCTGACAGCTCAGAGCCTGGAGGCTGCTTCAGATTCTGTGTCTCCCTCTCCCCCCACTCACGCTGCAGAAAGAGGGGCACTTGGGTGGCTTAGTCAGGTGAGCATATGACTCTGGAATTCGGCTCAAGTCATGATCTCACAGTTCGTGAGTTCAGGCTCCATGTGGGGATCTGCACTGACACCATGGAGCCTGCTTGGGATTCTCTCTTTCCCTCTCTCTGCCCCTCCCAGGCTCACTTGTGCTCTCTCAAAATACATACATACATACAATAAACATTAAAAAAAAACCACTGCGTTAAGAAATTAAACACATACATAAATGTAAACATTTCATGTTCCTGGATGGGAAGACTTAATATTATGGCGTCAATACTACCAAACCGATGGGGCGCCTGGGTGGCGCAGTCGGTTGAGCGTCCGACTTCAGCCAGGTCACGATCTCGCGGTCTGTGAGTTCGAGCCCCGCGTCAGGCTCTGGGCTGATGGCTCGGAGCCTGGAGCCTGTTTCCGATTCTGTGTCTCCCTCTCTCTGCCCCTCCCCCGTTCATGCTCTGTCTCTCTCTGTCCCAAAAATAAATAAAAAACGTTGGAAAAAAAAATTAAAAAAAAAAAATACTACCAAACCGATCTATAGATTCAACACAATCTCTATTAAAGCCTCCATGATATTTTTTACAGAAATAGAAAACACCATCACTTCTCAGCCTTTTGGCTAAGATCAAGTGTAGAAAGAGAAAAACCCACCCTAAAATTCATATGGAGTCTCAAGGGACCCCCAAATAGCAACAATAATATTGAGAAGGAAGAACAAAGTTGAAAGACTTCTTGATTTCAAAACTTACTATGCAGCCTAAAGAAACAGAGAACCAAGACATAAACCTTCACATATCTGGTCAAAAGATATTTGAGAAGGGTCCCAAGACCACTCAACGGGGAAAGGACTTTTCAACAAACAGTGCTGGGAAAATCGCACATCCACACGCAAAAGAATAAAATTGGATCCTTACCTAACTCCATATACAAAAATTAACTCAAAATGGATCAAAGACCTAAATATAAGACCTAAAACACAAAAGTCTTAGAAGAAAACATAGGACAAAAGCTTCAGGACATTGGATTTGGCAATGATTTCTTGGACAGGACACCAAACGCACAGGTAACAAAAGAAAAAAGAGACAAACAAGACTTCCTGCAAACTTTTTAAATATGTGCATCAAAACATACTATCGAGTTAAGAGGCAATCCCCAGAACAGGAGAAAGTATTTGCAAATCACATATCTGACAAGATATTAATATCCAGAATACGTAGAGAGGTCCTAAAACTCAAAACAGATGGGGCACCTGGGTGGCTCAGTTGGCTGGGCATCCGACTTCGGCTAAGGTCATGATCTCACAGCTCGTGAGTTCAAGCCCCACATCAGGCTCTCTGCCGTCAGCACAGAGCCCGCTTGGGATCCTCTGTCCCCTCTCTCTGTGCCCCTCACCAACTGGTGTTCTCTCTCTCTCTCTCTCTCAAAGTAAATGAACAAACTTAAAAAAAAAAACTTAAAAAAAATCTCAATAACAGAAAAACAAACAACCTGACTCAAAAATGGGCAAAGGACTTGAATAGGCGTTTCCCCAAAGAAGATATACGAATGGCCAACAGGCACATGAAAAGATGCCTGGAATCACCCATCATCAGGGAAATGATGGCCACTATCAAAAAGAAACAACAGAAAATAGTAACTTGGTAGGAACATGGAAAAACTGGAACCTTGGCACACTGTAGGTGAGTGTATGGTACAGTCACTAAGGAAAACAGTGTGAGAGTCCTCAAAAAATTACAAATAGAATTACCATATGATCCAGCAATTCCATTTAGAAGTATACACCGAGGGGCGCCTGGGTGGCTCCGTCAGTTAAGTGTCCAGTTTCGGCTCAGGTCCGATCTCACGGTTTGTGGGTTCGAGACCCACGTCGCGCTCTGTGCGGACAGCTCAGAGCCTGGAGCCTGCTTCGGATTCTGTGTCTCCCTCTCTCTCTGACCCTTTCCCGCTCACATTTTGTGTGTCTCTCTCAAAAATAAACATTAAAAAAAATTTCTTTTAGAAGTATACACCGAAAAGAACTGAAGGCAGAGTCTCTAAGAGGTATTTGTACGTGCACGATCATAGCAGTGTTATTCGCAATAGCTAGAACATGGAAACAACCCAAGTGTCCATCGACGGGATGAATGGCTAAGCAAAATGTGGTACACACATACAACAGAATATTATTTAGACTTATAAAGGCAAGAAATTCTGGCACAGGCTAAAACATGGGTGAACCTTAAGGACATCATGCCAAGTGAAATAAGCCAGTCACAAGAAGACAGATGCGGTATGATTCCACTGATACGAGCGACTCGGAGTAGACAAAATCATAGAGACAGAAAGTAGAACGGTGGCTGCCAGGGGCTAGGGGAGGGGGACAGAAGGAGGGAGTACTGTTTAACGGGTATAGTGTTTCAGTTTTACAGTTTACAGTTTTATAAGGTGAAGAGAGTTCTGGAGATGGGTGGAGGTGACGACTGCGTGCCATTATGAATGTATTTAATACCATCGAACAGCACACCCAAAAAAGGCAAAGATGGTAAATTTTATGTTATACGCATTTGACCACAATAAGAAAAAGAGAAAAGAAAACAGAAATGAAATACTGATACACAGTACAACACGGATGAACCTTGAAAACATTATGCTAAGGGGAATGAGCCAGAGTCAAAAGACCGCAGATTCTAAGATTCCTTTTATATGAAACGTCCAGGCAGGGCAAGTGTATCGTCAGAAACATGTGTCGTTGCTCAGAGCTGGGGGAGCTGGGAAAGTGTTGGGGGTGATAGCTGCAGGGTACAGGGTTTGTGTCTGAGGTGATGAAAGTTTTATAAAATTGCCGTGTTTGCTGTTTGCGCGTCTCTATGAACATTCTAGAAACCAATGGACTGGACACTTTAAATGAGTGAGTTGCATGGGGAGTTCATTATATCTAATAAAGCTGTTATTTAAAAAAACAAACAAAAAAAAAACTATACTGACATACTTCTTACCTATTAGGTAGACAAAAATTCTACAAGGTTGACCACATTCTCTGCTAGCGGGCCAGTGGGGAAGGAGGCTCTCTTTCACAACACTGAGGGAGATGCAAATGGTAAAGCCCCACGGAGGGGTATTTGGTGGTAACTTCTGGCAAATTTACATATGCCTTTACTTCCCCTGCAGCGCAGTTCCTAGGAATCTATCCCAAAGACACATTGGCAAAAATACGAACTGCCTTAGGCACAACATAGTCCCTTCGGCACGATTTCTATCAGTAAAACACTGGAAATACCCAGAGGTCCGCCAATGGGGACTGGGTAGACGGACTATGGTATATCACGCCACAGAACATTCCACATCCACAAAAGAAAGGAGAAAGATCTCTACCTACACGTGTGAAGCGATGCCCAGGGCAGACTCTGTAAGACAGGGATGTATCTCTGTGTTACTGATCTTTTCAAAAGGAAACACCAGAAGTACCAACAAGAAACTAATACAAATCGTTATCTGTAGGGACAAGGAGGGGACAACGATGGAAATAAGACTTCCCTGAATGTATCCTGTTAAACCAATTTGACTTTGCAAACATAACATGCCTTACATACTCAAATGGCTAAATCAAAAAGTAAAAAGAGCCATTTCTAAAAATCTAAAAATAAATAGAAGCAAATGAACTTAACTGTATATCAAGTTGATGACATAACCACATAGAGAAAATAATTATTTCAAGGGACCTTAAAAGGCATTATTTTGTCTGTAGGTCCCAAATGGAATGCATTCAGAAGACCAAAAGAGCTATACAAAAAAAAAAAAAAAAAAAAAATCAGGCTTTAATCAAAAGCGTAATTGTTTAACATTCCCATGTAAAAGAAAAGTGACACACAAGTATAAGATCAAAGAACATTAGAGTTAGAAATATCACTGTGAACTCATGATTTTTTTTCTTTGCAAAAATAGCCGTTTTCTCAAAAAAAAAAAAAAACCCACATATTTTCTGAAAAGGTTTAGAAGTAATACCAAAAATTAGCCACTACCAGCACTGCTACTGTGGTCTCCAAATATCATTCATCACTGAAAGGAATTAAAACTCCATGGAGAAATTTGTATTCCAGGTCTGGGGTAGGAAATGATTCTAGAACATCTTGAATCTGAAAAGCCACTGAAGTCACACCAAAATGACCTACAGGCCAACGTAAGGGGGCTGCCGTGAGCTGAAGATGGGACAATTTAAGCACAAAAAATAATGCGAAGGATTGGCACATATAACATATTCAACAGTCTATGAAGTCACAGTAACAACAGCAACAACGACAATGATGATAATAACGTAAAAAGCTCAAGTATTGGTCACCTTTGCAGGTTTCTAAGGCAATAGCTCTTCATTCTGAAAAATGACGAAGGAAAAGAATTCAGCCTCTCTCCTGCCTGTTCTGTACAGACTGCATTTCCGGGGAACTAAAAGAGTTGATTCAGGAAATTACTCCTTACAAAAGAATTTCAGCTATTCGGTGCATAAGGAGGACAGGATTTCACCATTTTGCAACCCCTAACGGAATAACAAATCCGGGCAATCATGTTCAGTGACTACTGATGTCATCAGGTGAGCTGGTGACGGGGAGCTTTGGAAGAGCAGGGGAAGGAAAGCACCGGAAAGCCAGGCGAGCGGAGCCTCTGTGCCTCCTGACGGGCAGCGTGGAGCACACAGCACCACCTCTGAAGTAATCCTGCCCGTAAGAGTCTGCCGGAATCCAAACAGGCCTCCCGATCTACCAGTTTATAGGAAATGCAAAAAAACGGAAGAACAATAAATGACACCAAATCCAGAATATGGGAAATAGTGGCATTTAAAAAGGTAAATGACGTGGCGCACCTGGGTGGCTCAGTCGGTTATGTGTTAAGTGCTCGACTCTTTTTTTTTTTTTTTTAATGTTTATTTCTTTATGAGAAGAGAGCGCAGGAGCAGGGGGGAGGCTCGAACTCACAAACTGCAAGATCGTGACCTGAGCCGAAGGTGGAAGCTTAACCGACTGTGCCACCCAGGTGGCCCAGTGAAGCGCCCCCGACTCTTGATTTCGGCTCAGGCCATGATTTCACGGTTCGGGAGGTCGAGCCCCGCGTCGGGCACTGTGCTGACAGAGCCTGCTTGGGATTCTCTCTCCTCTCTCTGCCCCCTCCAGGCTCTCGTGCATGCGCACTCTCACTCTTGAAATAAATAACTTTAAAAAAAACACAAAACTATTCAAAAGATAAATGACGTTAGAAGGTCAAACAAATAAATGACGTTAAAGAGGGAGAGGTGGGGCCGGTCCATCAACTGAAGAGCGGGAAGGAACAGAATGTGTAATATACACCCGCCCAGCTGGGCCCGGGGACAGTGCAGAGGTGGGTGAGCCTGGGAAACAAGCTCAGTGTAAGCAGGCGGACACAGAAGGTCACACCCAGCAGGATTCCATTGACAAGAAACGTCTAGAAGAGGCAAATCTACAGAGATGGAAAGCAGGTCAGCAGCCTGGCCTCCGGCTGAGGAGCAACCAGAGGGAACCGCTAACAACTACAGGTTCGGCTTTGGCGGACGAGAAAGTTCTAAAAACAGACGGTGGTGATGGTCACAACCGTGAATGCAGTAGAAACACGGACTGCGTCGTCTACGAATGGTTTGGCAAGTTAGCTATATCTCAGTAAAGCTGCTAAATGGCGGAGGAGGAGGTGTTCCCAGGCTGTTTTACGGATTTTTTTATAAACCGAATACAACACGTGGACTTTGGTGGGCTAGAAATAGAACCCGATACCTATAGGAAATATTTTGGAGACAATCGGGGAAATCAGAACACGGACTTGGGAGGAGATCCTAATCTGCTGGGTGTGAGACAGTGGTATTTTGGTGTTTATGTTCAGAGAAAGGAAAGAAAGAGACGGATGGAGCCAAGGTGGCAAACTCCCGATCGTTGCTGAATGTGCGTGACCGTCATTCGGGGGGTGCGCTTGCCCTTCTCTCAACTTTACTTTCTTCATTTTATTAAAAACGAAAACAAACAAAAACAACCCTCCCAGAAGATTCTGACCTGCTAGAACCACGGTCCTACAGCGCGCCAGCTGGCCAGCTAGGGTCCCGCCCTGGCCGCCCCTCCGAGACGGCCGTCGCCACAAAGGGAAGCCGGTGCACCACAGGCCTCGCAGCCACCGCTTAGGTCGGGGAGCAGAGGTGGGAGGCCCGTGATGCACCGGTGCCAGGAGGGTCACTGTCAGGAATAAGGCCCCACTGACACGATGCGCAGCACACGTGCGCTTTACTTTACGTCTGCCACGCAGTCCTCACAATAACCAACCACTGCCGGCCCCTGTGGCTCTAAGGCGAAAGCCCTCCCCTCCCCCCCAACAGCCTGTGACTAGGCCGGCCTAGGACAGAGTGGGCCCCGCTTTGGGTAAAGGGGCCTGTGCTCCCTTCCTGGCCTCACAGCACATCTGGAAAGCCCGTCCGGAGAGCAGGGCTCCAATTCGATGTGCCCACCCCCCACCCCGCCCCCACTCACCAGGGCTTGGCCTCCTGGGATGTGCTGCCTCTCTCTTACTCCCCTCCTCATGACCCCACAGGCTTTCAGGACAAGGCTCCTCTCCCCTCTCCATCTGGGTTAGGATGTCCGGTTTGGAGATAGCATAATCTGCGCACAGAATGGAAGGAGAGCTGGGTCAAGACTGGACACCCGCCACCCGGCTGCCCACAGAGATGGAGAGACACGGAGCAGAACAGAAGTCAAAGCGAAGACAGAGACTGCCCTGCCGGAGGCCAATCTGTGAACACAGATCCCCACCTACGCAGCCTTACCCAGGGACACCAGCATCTCGTAGTTGCCCCGCATCACGTGCTTGTAGAGCTCCTTCTGCCACTCGTCCAGCTTGCCCCACTCCGGCTCGGAAAAATACACGGCCACGTCATCAAAGGTCACGGGCACCTGGAACCACAAGCACCACGTGCGCTCACCCACAAGCTTACGGGCACGGCCCCCGCGCGCTGTCCCACCCCCGATGCCTGAGGGATACCTTGGGGACCTCCCCCTTGCTGCCCGGGGGCAGCCGCAGGATCCAGAAATTTCTGTTTCTCAGCAGGTTCTCCATGTTCTCCAGCCGCCTCTGCAGCAGCCCGTACTCCTGCAGCAGGTTCCCCAGCACGGCCCACTTGCTCTCCAGCTGGTTCCCGAACTCCACGGCCGTCTTCTCGCAGTCCGCCAGCTTCTTCTCGGCCGTCCCCGCCCGCCCCTCCAAGGTCAGCAAGCGGGCCAAGCAGGAATCCACTTTCTTCTCCAAGGCCTGGATGGCGGCCACCACCGTCCACAGTGTGATCTCCGTGGAGTACAGGTATGAGTTCTTCTCAGCAGCTGGCTGGGGTGACAGAGAAGGTGTCGAAGGGCTTTCATCCCCTGTTTGCTTGTCCCTCTCTGGAGCCTGTCCACACAAGAAAGGGGAGATGGTATCACAACGACACGATCAGGGGCGCCTGGGTGGCTCAGTTGGTTGAGTGTTTAACTCTTGATTTCAGCTCAGGTCATGATCTCACAGTGCAGGGGATCCAGCCCCACATAGGGCTCTGCACTGACAGTGAGGCCCCTGCTTAGGATTCTCTCTCCCTCTCTCTCCCTCTGCCCTTCGCTCTGCACCTACAGGTGCACACATTTTCTCCCGCAAAATATATAAACATTAAAAAAATATATACAATCCAATGCCTCACAATAACACTTGCCCTGATAAAGCCCCGTCTGGGATCCTGAGGGCCAGCCAGGCAGCAGTGTGGAATGGGAGGCAGGGACGTCAGTTAGGAGGACATCAGTTAGTGTAGCCTCAGGGACAGGAAACACCGGTTGGACCAAGGTGTTAGCAAGTGAGAAACAGGAGAAAAAACATGGCCAAAGGCATGGGTCTCAGGTGACTTCCACCTTGGGTCTTAGTCTCCTGTACAAATGAAGGCACAGGCTTTAAAGCACAGAGGACGTGAGGTTTGCAGTGAGAGAGCCTGGGTGCAACTGGCAACTCCGCCCACTGACTTTGGGCAAGGTTTTGACACATCTTTCAACTTCACTTCCGCATCTAGACAATGGAACAATAATAGTGCTCAGGTGGTAGGGTGCTGAGAATTAATGACACAATCTTTGCTGAAAGCACTTAGCACCACATCATATACGCAATACGTGCGTGCATGCCTGCGCCCTATGTTGATTCAGCTAAGATGATAATGATCAGGATGCTGACAATGATAATGGTTCTGGGCTCAGGGACACAGCATGAAACAGTTCTCATGGGCTTTTTTCTCCCCCTCTTTCATTTCATCATCCTTCGACCCCCTGGGAAAGAGCTTCTTTTTTATTTATTTATTTAGAAATTTGTTTTTAATGTTTCTTTATTCTTGAGAGACAGAGACAGGGCACGAGTGGGGGAGGGGCAGAGAGAGGGAGATGCAGAATCCGAAGCAGGCTCCAGGCTCCAAACTGTCAGCACAGAGCCCAACGCAGGGCTCGAACTCACAGACCGCGAGATCATGACCCGCGCCGAAGCTGGATGCTCAGCCGACTGAGCCACCCAGGCGCCCCGGTGTGGAATCCGCTTCCGTTCTGTGCGCAGATTAGGTTATCTCTAAACCGGACATCCTAACCCAGATGGAGAGGGGACAGGAGCCTTGTCCTGAAAGCCTGTGGCGCCTTAGCTCAGCGCCTGGTGCACAAGACTTTCTGGAGCACGTGCAATGGCCTGGTCCCGGTACACGGTGCTAAAAGCCTTGTTGGAAGGATGAACTGAGCTCTTACTCCTCCAGTTGACTCCTCTTTCACGGCCAAACCACCATCAAGTCCTATCCGTTTGACTTCCAAACTTAAACCCATCCTCTTTGCTCCCTCTCTCTCCCCTGCCGTCACCCGGCCCACCCAGACAGCTGCTGCAATGCTAATTTCCCCTTCTCCTCCATACACTTTCCACAGAGTAGTCAGTAAGCATTAAAAAACAGGCTAGACCATTTTAGCCCCCTGCTCAAAACTCTCCAACAGCTTCCCAGCGTACTTAGAACAGAATCTAAGCTTCTCAGACCTCAGCCTGCCCCCCCCCCCCGCCCCGACCTCACTTATTTACTACACTCCGGCCACCCCGGCCTCCTTGGATTCCTGGAACACATAACCCTCCTCCATGTCAGCTTTGGCTCTCCCTGCACCTCTCCGCGTCTGGCTTCCTCTCATCTTTAAGGCTCCAGCTCAAAGCCCCATGGAGACCTTCGCCGACTAACACATCTAAAATACGCCGCGGTGGGTTCCTTCTTTCACAGCACTAATAACCCGTGATGATTCTACCCATCTATCTGTGTTATGGTTTGTTTCCCCCAGAACATGAGTTCCCGAGAGTGTGTTTGTGATTCCCAGTTGTATTTCTGGCTTCTAAAAGAGCGCCTCTCTCACCTCGGATGCTCAATTAATACCTAGTGAATGAATGAAGGACTACACAATGAAACAACATTAATTAACAGTTACTGAACACCGGTCCTTGCAAAGGTGCAAGGTGGGAATGCAGAAAAAATGATGTGGCTCTTCCTTCGCCGGGAGAAAAATTCCGTACAGAAACCGTCATGATAAACAACAGTATATGATGGGCTAACAAGAGTTGGGGGCAACTCTGTCCTGTTTGGGCAGTTTCTGGGGAATCTCAGGTACTGTATGATGGCAGAGGGAAAGGAGGGAGTGGGTAGGAACGGCCAGAAAAAGTTCTGAGGCAGTGGCCCTGGGCTGGATGGGAGATGGTGCTGTCACCAGTGTCGTCACAAAAATGCTTTGGGGGGAGGGGGGGGCGCGGGGGGGGGTTGGTAACCACAGTACTGGCACCCTCATTCTCTCTCCCCTGCACTCGGGGAACCCTAAGGGAAGCACACACCAAACTCATTAAAGAAGAGGGAGAGGAAGTTCCTCCTGTAAAAGGACCCACAAAAATCAAACTTTCAAAAAGTTCACTGAGATGCGTTAATAGAAGCTATTTATTGAGCTCTGTTTGCAAGTGGTTTTCTGGTGAGTCAAAAATAGCCAAAGGATTCTTTTCTCCGAATTGGGCATACTGCACTTATCAGCCAATATTCTAAAAGAATACAAGTAATCTAATCCAACAGGCTAATCGTAGAAAAAAACAAAAAAATCTACCTACAATTCCTCTCCTGAGCAGCATTCAATACCTGTCTCTCAGGTAAAAGTAGAACAGTGGGTACCTTCGAGGGGGCGTAATTCCAAAGTCCTGGCCGCGGCCTCGACTAGGTGAGTGACCTTGGGCGGGTCCCTTCCCTCAGACTCTGCGGCTGTCAGAACCACATGGTGCTGGGGGCTGGCGACCCTGTCCTCCGTGCGCGCCTCCGGGAAGACAATGGAGGGGGGAGGGGTGGGGGTGGGGGAACAGCCACTCGGTTCTAATGTGAGGCCTGTCATCTGAGGTGTTACTGGGTAGCCCGGCCTGTCCCCCGCCGTCGGGCCTCCCGGCCGGCGCCCGCCGCCCCGCCTGCCCGTTTGGGCCGCCCTGCCGGTCGGCCCGAAAGCCCGGCCCGGACGCCAGACGGGGTCGGTGGGGCGGACCGAGCGGGCGCGGGCGCAGGCCCGGGCGGAGGCGGCGGGCCAGCAGGCCGCGCCGCGGGGCCGCCCCACGCCGGCCGGGCCGAGACCCTCGCGGGCCCTCGCGGCGGCGGCGGCCCCTCGCGGCGGCGGCGGCCCCGGCCCGTCTGGGCGTCTGCGCGCCTGGGCGCTTACCCGGGCGGGCGCCGCTTCGGCCATGGCTGCTCGCGTCCCTCTCTCGGCGGCTCTCCTCGGCCTGGCCTGTCGGGCCTGGCGCAGCGCGCAGGCGGCGGCGGAGGCGGAGCGGAGCCGCCCAGCCTCGGAGCTCCTGCCGGGCGGCCGCGAGCTGCGTCCGAGCCACGTGCCCTGCCGGCCCTTTAAACAAGAGCTGTGCTCGCGGCCGGGCCCGAGGGTGCGCACAGCGCCCCCTGCAGCCCGAAGGACCGCACGCCCGCGGCCCGCGGCCTTCCGCGCGCCCACCAGGGGGAGGGCGGCCGCCCGCCCTGGCCTGGGCCGCGGGAGTGGACGCGGGCGGCGGACCTGCCGCGGGCCCCTCCAGCCCGGCTTCGGCGGGAGGGGGAGCGACCCGCGGACCCCGTGCAGGAGCAGCTTGGTGGACCCAGCCCTGGCCCCTAACCCCTCTAGGACGCTGGGGCCCCAGCGTCCCTCTTGGGAGAATCGGATCAGGTTACTAACGAAACAAGCCTTCAGGACACTAAGAAAATGTGGGAGTTTCCCTTTGTGTGGGGGAGGAAGGGCCGTCCTCAGCGGGGAATCTGAAGTGTATGCAGATTTACCATTTTAACACTTCTAATGGACCCAAAGTGACTATTAGTTTGGGTATACACGTTTTGCCCAGCGGTGGGGTAGTGTGGGACAGATAACTACTTGTTTAGTTTTCCAGAGCAAATAGAAGGCCCTCAGGAAAAAATTATTTCATTTAAAGAAAAAAGAAAAGAAAAGAAAAGAAAGAAAAGAAAGGCAAAAAGTTCTCCCTCCCTTCCCCAACAACCCCCCCCCCCCCCGCCGGGAATCCTGGGTCTCCTCCTCCTTCCCTGGGGCCTGCTTCCCCAGCAGACACTCCGTCAGTTCAGGCACGCTTTGCAGAGCTCTCTGGAGCCTTCTGTGCCACACCCAGTCTTCACTTGCCCATCAGCCACCAACTGGGGATCTTCTGTAGCTTTGGCTCCCGACTGGGTGTGCAGCAAGAGTAAATCGAACGCTAATTCAGGCCCTGACACATCTTGAGTAAACCACTCAATCTGGGACCCATTTTTCTCATCTAGTTAACCACTGAATATAAAGTAAAATGTGCTTATGCAGTTAAAGTTTTATTTTCTATCTTTTCTGCATTTCCCATTCATCCTAGTTTTTGTTCAAGTCGGAAAACAGTTCCCACTAGAAATTACTCTGCAGTTTTCTTTCTTTTTTTAGTATTTCCTGTTTTTGGAGGGAGGAAAGAAAATTATTTGCCCATATATTTGATCCAAGCAAAAGTGTGGTCAACTGACCTACAATAAAGAACTGACTTTCTCCAAGGTGCACCCCTAGAATTTGGGGCAAGGTTAGGAAGCATTATTTTATTTTTATTTTTTTAGGAAGTGTTTTTTTTTTTTAATGTTTCTTTATTTTGAGAGAGCACAAGCAGCGGAGGGACAGAGAGAGAGAGAGAGAGAGAGAGAGAGAGAGAGAGTCTGAAGCAGGCTCCAGGCTCCCATCTGTCAGTACAGAACCCAGTGGGGGGCTCAAACCGGTAAACTGTGAGATCCCGACCTGAGCCGAAATCAAGAGTCGGACGCTTAACCGACTGAGCAACGCAGGTGCTACAGGAAGTGTCATTTTAATAAAAAAAATCAAGTTAATATATGGCCTCATTCATTGTGGAGATCCTTGTTGAGATAACCCAGCCTAAGAATTTGCAAATGTGTGCTGAAAAACATTAAGAGCATCCTTAGCATCTCATCAGGGGTTGGTCAGACAAATGTATTAAGGATTATAAAATCCTGGTAAGCTGTGGTCTTATAAGAATTAATGTCCAATGCAAACAGAAAGAGTCTGGAAGATGAGTTGGAGAAGAAAACGTTAGTATTTAACAAACTCTGTTCAGGGAAGAATGCTCTAATTTTTGACAGCCGTCTTAGATTCTTAGAAAGTTTCTGGAAGTCCGTGGTAGCCAGCCTTCAGTGTGCATCATGTTCCCCTGGTGCGCTTGTTAAGACACAGACTGCTGGGCACCTGTCTCGGAGTCTGAGACATGAACCCAAGTCTGAGGCTGGTGGGGGTGGGGGTGACCAGAATCTGGTTGGTTTTTTTTTTTAGCATTTATTTATTTTTGAGACAAGAGAGACAGAGCATGAACGGGGGAGGGTGAGAGAATCTGAAACAGGCTCCAGGCTCTGAGCGGTCTGCACAGAGCCCGATGCGGGTTTCAAACTCACAGACCTCGAGATCATGACCTGAGCCGAAGTCGGCCGCTCAACCGACTGAGCCACCCAGGGGCCCCCAGAATCTGTTTTTCTAACTAGCTCCCCGGTGATGCTGATTCTACTGATGTGGTGATCATACTGTGAGAACCACTGCCCTGTTTATCAGGTTCCCACAGCTGCCTCCCATTCCCATGCTTGGATTTTATAAATACATTAAACAAAAAACACAAAAACTTTACACCACGATGTGGTTTATTGGGCAGACCAGCCTGGTGTAGCTTTTTTGTAAGTATGTATGTACGTATGTATGTACGTATGTATGTATGTATGTATGTATGTATGTATTTACTTACTTACTTACTTACTTACTTATTTATTTAGAGAAAGGAAGAGAGAGAATCCCAAGCAGGCTCCGTGCTGTCAGCATAGAGCCCAACGTGGGGCTCAAACCCATGAACCAGGAGATCATGACCTGAGCTGAAATCAAGAGTCTGACTCTTGATTAACCAACTGAGCCACCCAGGAACCCCCTTGTGCAGCTCTAATAGAAGTTACAATTACCTGCATCCTTAATTATTAATGTTTCTGGTGAGTTTGCTCTTTTTTGGATCAGATCTCCTGGGCCTGAATGCCTCTCGGTGAGCTGACAACACCGGATTTCCAAAATGGCGGCGCAGACCCTGGAGGAACAGGGGTGACTCTGCCAAGGTGTAGGTCACTCTGAAACAGTATATCCTCAGGCCTCTCCTGCAGAAGGTGGTATTGTCAGAGGTTGAGGCCCACCACACCACCACCTAGGGTCACTCAGCTTGGGGTCAAGATACTCAAGTGCGAGTGCCCTATCGGCACATTATGAGCCAAGGGATAGGCACAGCTCAGAAAAAGAATTCCTGTGCCCCCCCTCCACACACACCCTATTTCCAAGCTTGTAACTTAGATTAGGAAATGGGCCCATGCAGAATTATAAAGCATTAGGAAGGGAAGTATTAGCAGAGGGAGACCAGAAGTATAACCACGCCCCCCCCCCCCCCCCCCTTCTCCCGGGAGCCTAGTGTAGACAATACTGAGCTCCCTATCCTGGGAATACCCGTTATACAGAATCGTTCAACAACCGTGGTGAGCATGTAAGTGCAAAGCCCTGGTACTCAGAGCTGTAGAGTCTGCTCCCTGTCTTCAAAACGCATCACATCCTGTTGACTCTACCTTAGCGATCTCGTCCAATATCCTTGTCCGTCACTCTCTTCCCATCGCAGCTGTACCGTCAGGTCTTCATTGGCTCTTGTTGGCCTCAGGAACCTTCTAACATATCCCCTTACCCCAACCAAAAAAAGAAAGAATACAAAAAAACCCACCCCACCCCACATGATGTAACTCTCATTACATTAATATTCCCAAATCACAGCTAGAATCAGTTCACCATTTTGCTCAAACTCTGAGCTCTCCATTACTAACTCATTAAAATCCAAACTCCTGAGGCTGACTGCAACCTATCTTTCCAACCACATCCCCGACTATTCCTCTTCTCACATCCCACCCTCCAGCCAAATCTTAGGAATTGGTGTTTCTTTGTACATGCCCTATAATGTCTCTTTTGCTTATGTTGCTTCACCGAGAATGTCCTTCTTCCCATCCTTTTTTTTTAAGTTTACTTACTTATTTTGATAGAGCGAGCGGGGAAGGGCACAGAGAGAGAGAGAGAGAGAGAGAGAGAGAGAGAGAGAGAGAGAGAGAATTCCAAGCAGGCTCCACACTGTCAGCGCAGAGCCGGACACAGGGCTTGAACTCATGAACTGTGAGAGATCATGACCTGAGCTGAAACCAAGAGTTGGATGCTAAACCAACTAAGCCACCCAGGCACCCCATCCTTCTTCCCATCCTTAAAGGTCCAGTCCAAAAGTCCTGTCTTATGGCGCCTGGGTGGCTCAGTCGGCTAAGTGTCTGACTTAGGCTCAGGTCATGATCTTGTGGTTTGTGAGTTCGAGTCCCACGCTGGGTTCTGTGCTGATAGTGTGGAGCCTGGAGCCTCCTTCAGATTGTCTCCCTCTCTCTCTGCCCCTTCTCCGCTTGCACTCTTGTCTCTCTCTCTCTCTCAAAAATAAACACACATTAAAAAAAAAAAAATTCACCTCTCATAAAGCCTTCCCCAACCCCCACAACTAAATGTAATTGTTCTCTGAATTCTTTTTTAAGTAGGCTTCGCACCCAGTGCAGGGCCCAATTCGGGACCTGAACTCACAACCTGGAGATCAAGCCCTGAGCCAAGACCAAGAATTGGATGCTTAACCGACTTAAGAATTCTCTGAATTCTAACAGACCTTCAGCCTCACTTGGGACATATAATTTTACCTTGTATTAGATTCCCTTAACAGCCTGTAAACCCCAAGAGCAAGATCTCTGTCTGATTTAACCGTCCACATCCTCTGCAGACCTTGCACCCGGAGGCTACTCAGATGCTTGTGAGCGGACACACTCTCAGGTGGAATGGAATCTTGCACCAGTCTGGGAAAGGGTTATGCAAACACGCAGCACAAGGAGACAGATTTTGATAGAATATAAACTCGACTAGGGCAAAGATCTGTTTTGTACACTTAAATATCCCAAGTATTTAAAAGTGCCTCGCGGGCGCCTGGGTGGCGCAGTCGGTTAAGCGTCCGACTTCAGCCAGGTCACGATCTCGCGGTCCGTGAGTTCGAGCCCCGCATCAGGCTCTGGACTGATGGCTCGGAGCCTGGAGCCTGCTTTCGATTCTGTGTCTCCCTCTCTCTCTGCCCCTCCCCCGTTCATGCTCTGTCTCTCTCTGTCCCAAAAATAAATAAACGTTGAAAAAAAAAATTTAAAAAAAAATAAATAAATAAAATAAAAGTGCCTCGGGGCGCCTGGGTGGCTCCGTGGGTTGAGCGTCTGACTTCCAGCTGTTCGTCGGGCTCTGTGCTGACAGCTCGGAGCCTGGAGCCTGCTTCGGATTCTCTGCCTCCCTCTCTCTCTGCCCCTTGTCCGCTCACATCATCTCTCTCTCTGTCTCAAAGATAAACATCAAAAAAAAAAATAAATTTAAAAAAATAAATAAAAATAAAAGTGCCTAGATGACAGGTGTGATATAGATTTGTTGAGTAAAAGAAACACATGAGGGAAGCGTTCACACAAGGGGGCTTATAAACTGAGCAGCGAGGGACGCCTGGGTGGCTCAGTCGGTTGAGCGTCCGACTTCGGCTCAGGTCATGTTCTCCTGGTTCGTGGTTCCAGCCCCACGTCGGGCTCTGTGCTGACAGCTCGGGGCCTGGAGCCTGCTTTGGATTCTGTGTCTCCCTCTCCCTGGCCCTCCCCTGCTCGCGCTGTCTCACTCTTTCTCAAAAATAAACATTAAAAAAAAAAAAATGTAAACTGAGCAGCGAAAAATAAATAGTATTTGGTTCACAAAGAAGGGAATTCCTGGAAAATGGAAGGCACAGCTTATTCACTAAGTGGCAGGCCGCCCAACGTGGCAGCAGCAAGGATACTTTAGAGAGCGAAAGGGGAAGAAACTCGGAGCAGGTTAGATTTTAGGCGGTCAAAGTGTAAGTTCTACACTAAAAAGCCGGCTCTTTGTCTTGGAGGAAAGCCCTTCTTCAGTTCGTGTGCCAGGACAAGGACTCTGGTAGCATAAAGGATGTGGTGAAGGGCAGGAGAGCAGTTAGGCTACCGGACAGTTCAGGCGGGCAACAATCGGGACCCTAATCTGTAGGAAAGGAAGGAGAGAACGCAGGACAGATGAGAGTCACTAATGTTCGGCATTTAATTCTTCCTTATTGTCGATTTAAAATTTTCTAACTTGATCATCCTTGTCCTTCCGACAGCTCCATTTCCCGTTTCCCTCCCGGCACCTAGCAGAGCCGGCAAAAGGTTGGTATTTTCTATCACACTCAAGAAGGCACCGCAGACACAGACGCAGACACAGACCTGGAGATCTTGTTAAAACCTGCAGACTCGGCCTCGGTGGGTCTGAGTCTGCATTTCTACAAAGCTCCCCGGCCATGCCGATGCCGCTGGTGCAGAACCCACGCTTTGGGTAACAAAGACTCAGAACCCAGCCTGGACCCGAGGTGCCTGGTTACGGTCAACCAGAAGCACCCATGGTCAAGCGTATGGGCTCTGAGGCAAGATGGCCTGGGTTGCCAGCAACCTCCGCCGGTCACTTCATCTCGCAGAATGCGAGATGTGAAACGGGGTATTATCGTACCCCCCAAGAGGCTGGTGTGAGGGCTGAGTTCACTTTTAAAAGAGTGCCTCACACATGAGGGCTCAGCAATTATCAGCCATTATTACAGTAGTCCAAAGGCCTGATAAATTGTTCTCCTGCCTCAGGGAAAACTTAAACGCTGCCAGAGAACCAGAATCCTATCCTGTCCTTTGTTTTTCTCCCCACGATGCCAAAGACTGGTCACATTAAGACACTCAGCTGGCAGGTGAGGATATTCAAGGATGGGATTTAGGGGAATCCAGGATGCAAAAAAGCTTGGGGGCGGGAGCCTGTAGAAGGAACCTGGAGTGGCTCCAGAGGTTTCCCTACATAGAACGAAGCCCGACACCTCAGCTGAACACGGCGCCTGCGTCCCCTTCATGTTCAATTTCTACACCAAGCCAGTCCCATACCTTACAGCGACCTGCATTTATTTTTATCTATTTATTTATTCCTTTTTATCCCCACGTCCCTCTCACCGCTCCCGTAGGCAACTGTAATGCCTTTAAGGTGTCACTTTTGGTTTCTAGGTGTTCTTACAAAATGTTTTGTGTACGTGCATTTCATATAAATGGTATTGTCATAGATCTCGTCCAGTTGCTTACATTTTCCCACTCGGCACTGCATGTTTAAGATCAACCACCAATGTGGCCACATGCATATCCAAGCCGACATTCCTGCTACCCAGTACCCCCTGAGATCACACCCTACCTGCCCTCTCTTCCTTCCATCTCCCAACAACCAACACCCAGACTGTGTGCGGCCCTCGATCACAAACAAGGTCCCACGAACATCCTCGTACATGCCCTCTTCTCGTCTGTCCTAAACTGAAGTACAAATGCAGGTCAGGCTGTGACTTTATGCCTCTGTCACTGCTCCGGGTCAGCCACCTCTTCCATATTATTTGTTTGTCTGGAGAGAGGGAGAGAGAGAGACAGAGACAGAGACAGAGGCACAAAGAGAGCAGGGGAAGGGCAGAGAGAAGAGAGAGGGAGGCAGAATCTCAAGCGAGGCTTGAACTCACGATCTATGAGACCACGACCTGAGATGAAGAGTCGGACGCTTGGCTGAGCCACCCAGGCGCCCCTCCATCTCGGTATCCTTGACAAAGGGAAAAAAATATCCAACGTGAGCATTTGGTTTTTTTTGTTTTTTTTTTTGCTAGTAGCAAGTTTTATTCTAGGCAACTGCAAATCATCAAAGGGGACACTCACATAGGACCCAGAAGCCCACTCCCATCTCCCCAGACAACAGTGAGGCAAGCATTCAACACTCCTGAGAAATAAGCATTTCTGCGCTTTTTCTCCACCGTCTCTGGAACAGTCAATCCCAGAACTAATTTGGAACATGTGTAATCTGCACAATCTCAACAACCGGTGTAGTAAGAACAAACTCCAACACCCACCAGAACGAGTCAGACAACCATAAGGAATGAAGTAGTCTTCTACCCTGGGCGGCTGCAGAACCCAGCGAGGACCAGGTGGGAAGAGGAAGATTACGGTGAGAGACCGGGATTCCCGAGCAGTGAGCTCTTGGCTCCATGAGGGACTCTGTTCTCAGCAGGGGCTTTGGGGGTCTACTCCTACCGCTCTCCTCCTCTGGCTCCTCTGGCTTCAGGTAGCCCCTTGTGAGACTGCCAAGGACCCCCACGACAGGGAGCCCAGCACTCTGCCCCCTGATCTCTGGCCTAACTAAGTGTGGGTGGGCTAGAAGAGCCCCATAAACAAATCCCTCCTAGAGGGTAGGCCCAGTCCCCATGTTAGGAACAACCTCTACAAGGCGGGAAATTTAGAAAACAAGGTCAGACTGTATTTTTTTTTTAAATCAACTAAAATCTAATTCCAAAAAAGTTTCTTCAGAACAGGGTAAGCAGTCATTTAAATTATGTCCTCTACTGGTTATTAACAAAGAGACTACAAAAGAAGAGGAAAGAGAGGGTTATATGCTTCCCAGAACACTTTCGCCCACCTGCTCGCTCCACTGACCTGACCCAACCTCCCGGGAAGACCTGAGATGCTGGGACAGGCCCTAGAAGCAGCCACCGGTCCCTGCAGGGTCAGAGGGCCAACCCCAGCCCACGAGTATCAGCCCGGATGAGAAAACCAGAGACGTGAAGGTGCCCGAGACAGCAAACTCCACAGCAGGGTAGAGACGGCAGGGAGAGGCGCGGCCCCCGACTCCTCCTCCTCCACAGTTTTCAGCACAGTGTCTGGGCTCGGCCTGGTGCTTGGCCAAGGGAAGGCAAATCAACGCGACTCCCCTCAGGAAGAAGTCAGTCCCTGACTCTGCACAGTGTCTCTTCAGGGGGACCGATGCCAGCCCCTTCGCCCCCCAGACAGACGAGGGGCCGGCACCTTTAAAGCAGGCCGTTGGGCCTTCCCGGCTGCAGGGTCAGCCCGCCCCGCTCCCGCTGGTGGATCTTCTGGTGCTGCAGAAGGTGCTGCTTCTGGACAAAGCTCTTCTCACACTCTGAGCAGCTGTAGGGCCGCTCGCCCGTGTGGATGCGCTGGTGCCGCACCAGATCAGATGGGTGGCTGAAGCTCTTGCCACAGTAACCACAGAGGAGGGAACTCCGGCTTTTCCTCCAAGGGATGTGGCCGGGCAGGGCAACCAGGCTGTTGGGCGAGAACCTCTCCTGGACAGAGTGGCCAGCACTGGGCCCGTCCTGCAGGTGGCAGCGCTGGTGGATTACCAGGCTCACCCTGCAGCTGAAGCTCCGCATGCACACGTCACACTGATGCAGCTTTGCCCTCTTGGACTGGGGCTTAAGTCGCGGCCTGGGTCTAAGGCTCTCCTCTGGCTCCGAGGCCATGCCCGACTCCGAGTGGGTGTGCAGATGCGCGGCTAGCTGCTGCTTATAGCGGAAGCTGACCTCGCACTCGGAGCATTCATAAGGGCCAGAAGCATCCCTTTTCAGCTTTACGCCCTGGCCACACTGCTGTTCCAGCTGTACCTGCCTACTAGGCTCCTGCTTCGGGGGGCAGCCCAGAGTGCCGCCGCTGCCAGAGTCTCTACTGCCCTCGACGGGATCCTCCAGATTAGTGTCTCCAGGGCCTGGATCCAAGAAGACAGAACTACCCTGACCACCCCAGAGTTCAGTATGTTCTGGGCTCAGGAAAGCGTGCTCTTCTGCAATGCCTGAGAATTCTCCAGGAAGATCCGCAGAGCCTTCCTGAGTATACTGTATCTCCTGCTTGATCATAACCCCTTCTGCTGCCAAGAGAAAGAAGATCAACAAAAAAGATCACATTCTAGCACGTTCGGTTTCTTCAGAACTAAACAAACATCCGTGAATTTCAAAAGGGCTCAAATCAAAGCATCCCAGGATCAAGGGAATTGGGATAATTTGGAGGAGAAGGAGACTGGGTTCTAAGACCTGAAAAACTAAACCTATATTCATGAAGAAAAATCTGAATGCTATTTTTCTAGAACAATGTTATAAATGATAGTTCTCTAAGGTTGTCCACAAATTTGTATTCAATTTCTATGAAAAATGGCAAAACACACTATAAAAACTGTACTAATTCAAGAGTGTTAAAATAATGTGAATGATTAAAAAAACAACCCTTAAACCTAAAGCTTCAATATTCACGTATCCAGCCCCAATCTTCCTGCACATTCCCCCCAAATTACCTGGCTTATAAATGCTCTGCCTGCCTCTCACCCAGATCTGACCAACTCCTAAGATCTGACCAACCCTATCTTCAATCTTCAGTGGGTTTTAACTAGAACTATTACGTACACTACTCTTACAGTAGAGCAGGCATGAGGTAGGATATGGTCACGAAACTCAAGACCTTCACAGCGGTAAGGAGTTAAGACTCCTTAGCAGGTGAACTAATGAAAATCATCAAGGAATCTAAAAGAAGTAACACCAGATGAGGTTGCCGACAATGTTTGGCAGCTTAGCAGTAGGAAAGCTCATTACAGGCCGCAGGGAGTAGGGAGAGGGATGGAATATTCTGGTTCCACTCACCTGGGAGGACATCACCAGGGCCTTCCTCCTCCAAGTCACCCAGCATCCCTGTACCCAACTCCGCTTCTTCTTCTGGCGGGCCAAGAACCTCTGGGTTGGAATAGGCACAGTGTGAGCCCAGGAGAGAGTAAAAGCTCACTGGGCACTGGTCAGGTGCCAACGAACAAGGTGACCACTGCCAGAGGGTTGATATTAAGAGCTGAAAAGATTAAAGGGCTACCGTTCTTGCCACTTTCCCCTGGCAGTTTGGGACAACTGGAAAATTAGAGACGATTAGAAAGATCTATTCAGTTTGCTGCTGCCTTCCACGCTCCTCCATGCGTTACCATGGCTCAAGTATTCGGCCTCTGGAGCCCGCTCCCCTTCCCCCAGCACCACCCTGCCCTCACTTGTACAGGGTTTCAAGTGCTGCCTCCTTTCAGGGTATCTAATTTCAACCATGCTGACATACTGCAAGGTAAGGCAGGCACCATTATCCCCAGCTAGGACAGCCGAGGAACCTGCCACTAGAACACATAACAGCCGAGGTCAAGCAGTCCCTTCTCTGGCCCGTTTGCTACTTCCCTCTCTGCTCCAGTCATGCTGGCTTTTTTTTTTTTAATGTTTATTTTTGAGAGAGAGTGCAAGTGGGGGAGGGACAGAGAGGGAGAAAGACAGGATCTGAAGCGGGCCCTGGGAGGAAAGCAGAGAGTCCGATGCGAGGCTAAAACTCACGAACCATGAGATCATGACTCGAGCCGAAGCTGGATACTTACAGACTAAGCCACCAAGGCGCCCCACACACTGGTCTTTCTGACATTCCTCCATGGAGCTCAGTTGTTTTTTTTTTTAATGTTTATTTATTTTTGAGAGAGAGAGAGAGAGAGAGAGAGAGAGAGAAAGAGCCCTAGTGGGGGAGGGGCAGAGAAAGAGGGAGACACTCATACAACATTCTTGTCTTTTTTTTTTTTAAATGTTTATTTTTGAGAGAGAGAGCTGGGGGTGGGGGCGGGTAGAGCAGAGAGAGGGAGGAAGACAGAGGATCCAAAGCGGGCTCTGGGCTGACAGCAGAGAGCCGGATGTGAGGTTCCAACTCCCCAGCTGTGAGATCATGACCTGAGGCGAAGTTGGACGCTTAACAGACTGAGCCACCCAGGGGCCCCCATGGACTTCAGTTTTAAAAGATTTTGTTTACCAAAATCTACTTACTAAGTAAAAGCTAGTCTTTTATATATAAAGATATACATCTATTAAGCAGCACTTGTAATTAACACAAAATAGACATTGAGCTCACAGTGATTGGATGTAAGTCCAGCCAAATGCCAAGAAAATGTTTTGGTTAGCCTGTGCTGCCTGCCTCATCTTAGGTAACAAAGGATTTCTTGTCAAACAGTTTAAGTTTTAAAAACAGCATGAGGAGCCCTGGCCACACTACACTATAATGCATATGACATCTTATCTACTAGTAAATATTGTCAGGAACGGACTATGTGACCGCAGAGAAGAAATACACAATATGCAACACCAAGACCTTTCTAAAAGTCTTCGAGAACTGAGGACCTGGAGATTCCCATTTCTCGACCTGGCCCAGATCGACAGAGGAGCCAAAGCCGACTAGAATCACAGGTGTGGTCTGAGTCACAAGCTACTTGGCCAGGGATGTAAGATGCTGAAAGAGAATTCCAGGGAGAAACTGCTACTTACTCAGAGAGACCAGGGCCTCGTAGTTGCTCTTCATCACATTTCTGTAAAGCTCCTTCTGCCAGTCCTCCAGATTCTCCCACTCCTGCTCCGAAAAGCACCCTCCATCGTTTTCAAGTGACCTGGGCACCTGAAATCACAAACACTGCGCAGTGAGCGCCTCCAGCCACGGCTACGAAGGAAAAGCCAGCAAGTCAGAATCTTAAAGAATACAAGGCAGGACTCCCCATCTGGCCTAATTCTTAATCCCCAAGGGGACTACCTTGGGGGCCTCCCCCTTGCTGTCCGGAGGCAGCCTCAGCACCCAGAAGTTCCTGTTTCTCAGCAGGTTCTCCATGTTCTCCAGCCGCCTCTGCAGCAGCCCGTACTCCTGCAGCAGGGTCCCCAGCACGGCCCACTTGCCCTCCAGCTGGTTCCCGAACTCCACGGCCGTCTTCTCGCAGTCCGTCAGCTTCTTCTCGGCGGTGCCTGTCCGCCCTTCCAGGCTCTGTATCCGGGCGGCCTGGGCATCCACCTTCTTCTCCACGGCCTGAAGGGCGGCCACCACGGTCCACAGTGAGATCTCTGTGGTTTGCAAATAGGAGCTTTTCTCTGTCTCTTGTGGGGGCAACATGGAAGGAGTCAAAGGTGTGGAGCGGCGTTTCCTCCTGTGCTGAAGAATCAGACACAGGGTCAGTGTCGTTTCCAAATATCACGTAAAGGAAACAATGGGTCCAGTGGGTCCAAGAGTGTTTAGAGCTACCTAGTTTCTACTTTTGTTTTTTTAAAGCATTTGCATTCTGATACTGCAAATGATACATGTACGTTGTAATGAGGAAATACTGAAAAGTAGAAGGAAAAAAATTATGTAAAATACCACCATCCAGAAGTAAGCTGTTAGAATTTTGGTGTATTTCTGTAAGGTTTTTTTTTAACGTTTGTTTATTTATTTTTGAGAGAGAGAGAGAGAGAGAGAGAGCGCGAGTATGAGCAGGGGAGGGTAGAGAGGAAGACGCAGAATCCGAAGCAGGGGGGTGAGATCATGACCTGAGCCAGAGTCAGATGCTCAACCGACTGAGCCACCCAGGCGCCCCTGTAAGGTTTTTGTTAATCTTTTAACTTATCTATTTTTCCACAAAGTTGAAATTATATTGTACATAATATTTTCTTACCTGTTTTTCACTCTTAGCATATTCTCTAAGACCAACAAAGACACAAATCCCCAGCAGGACCTACAGGACTCAACTCCTTTATCTTTGTGCCCAAGCGGTTAGCACAGTAACACCTCCTAAATCCTTCATATATGTTCACTGACATGATGTGATGAAGTCTACTGACATTTGCCTTACGCTTCTCGTTTTTATGATCTGTCCCCAACAGCAGGAAAATCACTACAGCTGAAGCTCGACATGACTGAAACCAACATCTGGGAAGTCTTCCCACCACTCCCTCTTATCCCCCCCCCCCCCCCCCCCCCGTTGGACCACTGCAAGTTGATCTCAGTCCGAAACCCCCAGAGGCTCATGTTCTTTTATATGGCATACACTTTGTTCAAGGCTGCTTGAGAAGAAGTATCTTTGGAAGAACAGCTGGCGCCAGGACTTAGGGTCTGGAGAAACAGGGGCCAAAATGCAACCGACGGGCCCCAAACTCAAAACACACGCTTGGCCGTGACCTACTCCAGTTACTCAACTCAGTTCATTGTGGAACATGTGGGTTAAAAGCTGAACTATCGCCCCTAAAAAAGATTTAAATGAAAGTTTAACCTCAAAGATCGATACAAATGAAGCAAAACAAAATCCTAGGCTTTTGGACAGACTCATTTCATCGCGTGTTCTGCTTTTCACTTTCACTCGCTCCTCTCCAGCTTCGTGGAGCCCCCTCTGGCCTTTCTGCCGCCAGCTTTCTGCAGCTTGCTGAGCACTTCAGGCAGACGGGCAGGTGGGTCAGGATCTGAGCAAAGGAGTAATTCCTCTCCTCTGGTACATAACAAAAGGCTGAAAAGAGTGGTTAAATCAAGCTGCTACTTCTGTTTGGGACGATCTATTGAGATGGAAACAATTCAAATGTCTACGGGCCAGGTGAATCAATAAACAAACTAGGGTCCATTCTTATGTTACGGGTTGAATTTTGTTTCCCCAAACAGATATGTTGAAGTCCCAACCACCCGTATCTCAGAATGTGATCTTATCTATGTAACTATTTTTTTTTTTAAGATTTTATTATTTTAAGTAATCTCTATACCTAACATGGGGCTCGAACTCAAACAGCGAGATCAAGAGTCTCATGCTCCATCAACCGAGTCATCCAGGTGCCCCGGAATGTGATCTTATCTTGAGATAAGAATATTTACAGAGATAATCAAGTTACATGAGGTCATTAGGTGGGCTCTAATCAAATATGATTTGGCATCCTTATGAAAGGGGAAATTTGGGCAGAGACAGACATGCACTTAGGGGAGACGATGTGAAGACACACACAGGGAGAAGACAACCACAAGACGGTGGAGGCAGAGGTCAGAGTTCTATTGCCACAAGCCAAGAAAATGCCTGGGGCACCAGAAGCAATGAGAGAAGCCTGGAATATCCGATTCTCCAGTTCGGTGGACACCCTGATTTCAGACTTCCAGCCCCCAGAACCGTGAAGACGATACACCTCAGGTGTTTAAGCCCCCCAACTTGCAGTACTTTGTTACAGCAGCCCTAGGGAACGAATATACATACGATAGAATACTAATACATTATTACTATACTAATAATTAACGTATTAATCATACATTAGCAATAAAAAGGAACAAACTATTGACATATGTAACAACATGGATGGATCTCAAAATCATTATGCTAAGTGAAAAAGGCCAGACACAAAATGCCACCCACTCTATTCCATTTACATGACATTCAGGAAAGGCAAAATGACAGAGACAGAAAACAGAGTGGTAGCCAGGGGCTGGGGCGGGGGTGGGGGGTAAGGGGGTTGGAGGGGAGAAGGAGAGTGAATGCAAAGGAACACTTTCTGGGATGATGGAAATATTCTATATTTTGGTAACATGATGATAGCTACACATTTGTCAAAACTCACTGAACTGTATGCCTGAAGAGCGAATTTTACCAGATGTAAATTGTATCTCAGTAAGCACGACTTAGAACGCCAAGAGAGAAGAAAATGTTAGCTGCCATGAAAGACGCCATAAACAAAGTCTAAAAAAACAGACAGGGAGAGAATATATGTAAACAGGGTATGAACTGGAAGGAAAAGATAACAACCCCAAAATAAAACTGCAAAGTAAGCAATTGTGAGCGCAGAAACGCAAGTGGTCAAGAAGCAGTCAGGAGTGCAAATATAACCAAGTAAAACTGCTTTTCACCCACCAGGCTGACAAACTTGAAAAAGAGGGATAAGGAGCTACATTCAGAGTTGACTAGGATATAAAACTGGCACTTTCATAACACTCCCAGAAGGAATGAAAACTACTACAAACTTCAGGGAAGAATATCTCATAAAAGTCATTAAAAACCCTCTCACCTAGCAATCCCATTTACCAGAATCCATCTTACAAAAATAAATGGCATTATTTACTGACATCCACACAGAGATTACTGGTAACATCCTTTGGAATAGTCAAAGCCTGGAAATAATCCAGATGTCTGTTCATGGTTAAATAAATTATGGCACAACCAAACAGGACCTTTAAAAATAATGAGTTAGGGGCGCCTGGGTGGCTCAGTCGGTTGAGCTTCCGACTTCGGCTCAGGTCATAATCTCGCAGTTGACGGGTTCAAGCCCCAAGTCAGGCTCTGTTCGACAGCTCGGAGCCTGAAGCCTGCTTCAGATTCTGTCTCCCTCTCTCTGCCCCTCCCCCACTCATGCTCTGTACCAAAAATAAACATTGAAAAAAAATCTTTTTAAATAATGAGTTAGATCTATGCATATGATTCAGTAGAGTTTTCACCATACACTGCTGGTTAAAAATCCAACTTTTAGGGAAAGAGACTTATTTTAATGTTTATTTTTGAAAGAGAGTGCAAGCAGGGGAGGGGCAGAGAGAGGAGGGACGGAGGATCTGAAGTGGGCTCTGTGCTGAGAGCTGAGAGTTCAATGCAGGGCTCAAACCCAGGAACCACAAGATCATGACCTGAACCTGAGTCAGAAGCTCAACCCACTGAGCCACACAGGCTCCCTGGGAAAGATATTTATTATGATCCCACTTTCCTAAAGAAGAGAAGATATACAAGTATATGTTTGTTTCGGCACACAGGGAGGTCTGAAAGATACTCAATAAACTGTTAACACCACTTACCTTCAAGGAGATGAGTGGAAAGGATTTTAACCTTTCCTTGTCAACTATCGTTTGACTTCGACAATAAACATGTATTTTTTTGTAATTTATTTTTTACAGAACTTCCATATTTAAGAGTATTCCTGATGGCAGTGAAAAATACAGTAAGTACACTTACTGGGGCGCCTGGGTGGCTGTCAGTTAGGCATCTGACTTCGGCTCAGGTCATGATCTTGTGGTTCATGAGTTCCAGCCCCATGTCAGGCTGTGCTGACAGCTCAGACCCTGGAACCACTTCGGATTCTGTGTCTCCCTCTCTGTCCGTCTCTTCCCCCTCTCGCACTCTCTCTCTCTCTCAAAAATATGCATTAAAAACCAACCAACCAACCAACCAACCAGTACTCGTATGTTGCCCATACTTCTGGATATTCCAGGGCAGTCCTGCTCGAGTGTTCTATTATACTGAGATCAAGTCTCATATAATGGGACTGCAGCTATGGTCTGAAACCCGTCACCATTAAGCATAAGACACAGTCCTTGCTAAGGAACCTGCAATCTGCTTGACTGAAGTACAAAATAATGAAATAACATCCTAAAGTGGTATTTGATTAAGGTGGACTAAATAATATTTAAGGTCACTTCCAACTCTGAGATACCATGATTTTTAAATACTGAATAGTTTAAATAAACTACTTAATGCATAAGATCTTATACATCTTATGTAGTGGCAACAAATCACGTAACTACCACTCAGTTACAGATATACAGCCTCTGAAGTCCTCGGTATGACTCTCTGAAGTACCATCCTGAATTTGATTTTTCACTATTTTCTGTTTCATGTTTTCACCAAATGTTTGTTTCCAAAACAATGTATGCTCTTTAGTTTTACATATTTTAGGACTTTACACAAATAGAATCCTTATTTCACAACTCCTAAGAATATCCTGTTGTTGCAGATGGCTGTAATTAATTCATTTTCACTTCTAAATAACAATGTGCCGATACCACGATTTACTTTTCCGTCCCATTACTGACGTGTCCTCCACCTCTGTCATCACAAACAGTGCTGCAACGGACCAGACTGTGCATGGCTCCTAACAGACACAGCCCAGTTTCCTGAGGGTATAGTCCTAGAAAGGGAATTGTCAGCTAATAGGGTAAACATCTCGAACTTCAGTAAATACGCCAAATGTTTTCTAAAGTGGTTGTATCAATTGCACTCCTATCAATAGTATGTGCATATATATTCTAGATGTTCCCCAATTATGTGTTCCTGTCAGACTAGTATTTTGTCCTAATAGGTCTGAATTGACACGTCCTCATGGTTTCCATCTCCATTTTCCTTGATTACTAAGGGTAAGCATATTTTAAATGTTTATTGGCCATTCAAGTTTCTTCAGTGAACTACTTGCTCAGTCTTTTATCCATTTATCTTTTGGGTTATCTGACTTCCTTACCATCTCAGAATTTCTCTGAAAATTCTGGAAACTAATCTTTATCCATGCTATATGTGTTGCAAATATTGTCTCATTTGTGCATTTAAAAAGTTTCCTTTACTGGGGCGCCTGGGTGGCTCAGTTGGTTAAGCGTCCAACTTTGGCTCAGGTCGTGATCTCACGGTTCATGAGTTTGAGCCCCACATCAGGCTCACTTCTGTCGGCACAGAGCCTGCTTCGAATCCTCTGTCCTCATCTCTCTGCCCCTCTCTTGCTTGCGCTCTCTCAAAAATAATATTAAAAAAAAAATACTGTATTGCAAAAAACAATGCTAACCATCACCTGAACTTTTAGCAAGTCATAATTACCAGTCACAGAACTTCACAACAAACATAATAATAATGAAAAACTTCAAAATATTGTGAGAATTACCAAATTGTGACCCAGAGACACGAAGTCAGGAAATGGTATTGGAAAAATGGCATTGAGAGACTTGACATAGGGTTGCCACAAACCTTCAATTTGTAAAAAAACAAAGTATCTGCAAAATGCAACAAAGCAAAGCTCAATTAATTGAGGTATGCCTGTATGTTGATATTATATATTGACAGATATATGGCTAAAAAAATATCTGTGCTGTCCGACAGCCACTAGAAGCACATAGCTATCTAAATCTAAATTAACAGAAACTCAATTAAAAATTCAGTTTCTCAGCCATACTAGTTACATTTCAAGTGCTTAATAGCCATATATATATATATATATATATATATATATATATATATGACTATATGAACAGTGACTATATTTAACAGTGCAAAACAGAGTATTTCCATAATCTCAGAAAGTTCTATTGGATGTGCCACACCATACTAATTTTTTCTCTGGTTGATAAAAACTAAAGTTTTGTTAGTCTTCTACTATGCTAGTGAATTTTCCTTGTAGTTGTCTGCTTTTGTTTTATATATTTTGAGGCTATGTAATTAGATGCAAAATATTAGAAATGTCATGTCAAGCTGGTAAATTGAATCTTAACCATTATAAAAGTAGTAGTACCCCTCTAGCTCTAGGAATATTAATATAGTTGAGCTAATTTTCTTTTGATTAATATTAGCCTGGTATGTTTTCAATTTTTTTTTTTTTTAATGTTTATTTACTCTTGAGAGAGAGAAAGACAGAGCATGAGTGAGGTAGGGACAGAGGGAGAGGGAGACACAGAATCTGAAGCAGGCTCCAGGCTCTGAGCTGAAGATCCGTGAGATCATGACCTGAGCCAAAGTCAGATGCTTAACTGACTAAGCCACCCAGGCGTCCCTCAAATTCTTTTATGTTCGACCATTCCTGTAATTTTATCTTTTAGTTGTATCTCTTATAAACTAGATAGTTGGATTTTTTTCTCATCTTGACAAATATTGCCTTTTAACTAGAACATTTTGTCCACTTACATTTATTGTAACTGTTGATCTATTTTTATTGATTTTTACCTTCTACTGTTTCTCTTCTCTTTTCATTGTCTTTGTTTTCTTGTAGATGATTTTTTTTCCTTATTCTATTATTCTCCCTTCTAACTTGCAGGTTTTACAGGCAAGTTCTAGTCTTTTAGCAAATATCTTAGATATAACAGTAAGCATACTTATAAAGGCTTTTGAATAACTGAATTCTGATCTCTTTCTAAGTTTACATCAATGCTTCCATGTATTTTAATTTGCCTTTGTTTTTAACCTCACAAAAGGTTGTTTTATTTAGGCTTGTTTTATTTAGTCAATATTTGTTCAGATTTACCCATTTACATGGATCATCATACTTTCTTACATTTTCAGAATTTCCATTTGGGAAGATTTTCCTTTTACCTGAAGTATACCCTTTATAATTTCCTTTACTGAGAATGTATTGGTAGTAACATGGCAGTTTTGTCTGAAAATACTTTTTAATTTTAAGAGAGAAAGAGAGAGAGAGAGAGACGGCACACAAGTAGGGAAGGGGGGGCAGAGAGAGAGAGAGAGAGAGAGAGAGAGAGAGAGAGAGAGAGAGAGAGAGAGAGAATTCCAAGCAGGCTTCATGCTCAGTGTGAAGTCCAATGCATGGCTCAATCCCACCTTGAGATCATGACCTGAGGCAAGATCAAGAGTTGGACGTTCAACTGACTGAGCCACCCAGGCTCCCCCATCTGAAAATATTTTTTTTACCCTTGTCTTTAAAAGATCTTTTACTGAGTATAAAAATCTGGGATCACAGCTATTCTCTTCCAGTTTACTAACATCATTCTAGTTTGTCTGGCTTCCATTGTTGCTGTTGAGAAGCTGGACCACATTAATCTAGTGACACTTCATTTGAAGGTAATCTCTTTTCTCCAGCTGCTTTTAAGAATTCTGTCTAGGGGCGCCTGGGTGGCTCAGTCGGTTGAGCAGCCGACTTCAGCTCAGGTCACGATCTTGCGGTCCATGAGTGTGAGCCCCGTGTCGGGCTCTGTGCTGACAGCTCAGAGCCTGGAGCCTGTTTCAGATTCTGTGTCTCCCTCTCTCTGACCCTCCCCTGTTCATGCTCTGTCTCTCCCTGTCTCAAAAATAAATAAAAACGTTAAAAAAAAAAAAAAAGAATTCTGTCTAAAACAAAAAAAGAATTCTGTCTAGTATTCTCTATTTTCACTATTATGTGTCTAGGTAGAGATTTTTTTTCCGTTTATCCGGATTGGGATCCCCTGGGTTTCTAATGTATTAATGTTTGCATCGGTCCTAAATAGCCTCAGTCATTAGCTATTTATCAAATATAGCCTTCAGTGCAAAGTGTTAAGTGTGCATGCACCTTCCTTCTGGAATTTCAGTGTTTTTCTTTCTTTTTTTTTTTAACGTACTTTGAGAGAGAAAGTGCAAAAGATATAAAAGATGTGCAAGAGAGCGGAGGAGGGGCAGAGAGAGGGGAGGGACATAGAATCCTAAGCTGGCTCTGAGCTGATGGCAGAGAGCCTGATGTGGGGCTAGAACTCACAAACCCTGAGATCATGACCTGAACTGAAGTCAGACGCTTAACTGACTAAGCCATCCAGGCACCCCTTAATATGTTTTTCTTATGTAATTTCAATATCCAGAATCTTTGAAGGTCTACTTTTGTCCATTATTTTTACTGCCTTTTCCTTGTAGTTTTCATTGCTTGTTTGGTAATGGGTTTTTTGTGTTTTTTTTTTTAACTCAATTTTCCTGTAATTTTATATAGGGGAATTATTTGAAGTCTGAGTCAAATGCAGATTCCTCCAGAGAAGATCTGTGTTTATTTCTGATACACAGCAGTACTTTAAACTACATTCTTGGGAGGTGGGGTGGGGTGGAATGCCTGGTTGGCTCAGTCAGTAGAGCATGCAACTCCTGATCTCAGGGTAGTTGAGTTCAAGCCCCACACTGGGCATGGAGTCTACTTAAAATAATAACTAAGTAAATATAAACTACATTCTTGGCTTGAGGTTTCTTAGACCATCCAGGTAGCATGAATTCAGGCAATAAACCCATATCAGAGTCACCATAAATTCTCAAGGGACATCTTGCATCTATCTCCCAGCACCAAGGTTTCACACAATTTTCTGTGTAATACTGGGAGTTAAGAGCTTACGTTCAGTTCATGCTGAATGCTGCCCTTTGAAGTCTCCACTTTAAGGATCTGGGGCAGGAAGCTTCTTAGACACACACACACACACCCCCGCCCCTTAAGTTTTGTCTCCTGGTTTTCAGGTCCTTTGGGACCATAAACACCAAAGATGAATGTTTAGCAAATGCCCTCCAAGTTGGCCTCAGAACTCATCTTTGGGCTCCAAGTATTCTTTATTAACTTACATTTCAGATATATTTAAGTGGTGTCCTCCCCCCTACACCCCCCCCCCCATTGTTTCTAGCTGTCTTCATCAGGGTGCCTACTTGGTCAGTGTCAAAGGAAAGGTACGGAATCCTCATCTGAAGCGGTAATATCTGAGAACAGACGAAACGATTTAAATACATTCTACAATGACAGATCTTTAAGTTATTTAAAGGGCGGTATGGGATTTTGGTGGATCTTTTAAGGCTCTTTTGACAAGGTCTGTTGGTGACATGCACGGAACGGTGCCCTGACACAGACGAGTCAGAAAGACGTACTCTGGAGGTTAGTAACTTGTCGTCCTGCCCCACTTTAGTACCAATTTGGTCTTGAGGAAAAGCCAAGTCTTTGACTACAAGAGCTGAGATGAAAAGGGTCAGAGGAGGCAAATATTATAAACATTTGTGTCTCTGCAATTCAACTAACTTCTTGAAAGCAAACACTGCCTTCTCCGAGTCTTCCAGTCCTTTCCCTCTTCCAATCCTCTCCCTCCTGGTTCTCACCCACCTTCTACGAGAATCAAAAAGGAGCAAGTTTAACCTGCTCATGGTAAACTTTTCACCACAGGCTCTCCTTAGCTCCCAATTCTCACAAAGATCTCACATCATTCCGAAAGTGTTTCTAGACCCAGAAATGCTTCGTCAAAAACTAATTTAATTCCCTCTGTCCTTTCCAGAGCAAACCTCCTTGTGTTACCAAATTAACCGCTAGTAAGAAAATGTCAGAGCTAGAAGGATCCTCTGAGATCATCTAGTAAACCAGTCCTAAACTCTCCATCTCTAGCCAAAGAAAGGGAGGCCCAGGGTGTAAACACAGTTGCCTAAAATCAGTCAAATGGGTATTTGAGAGCTGAGTTCCCCAGTTCCCTGACTCCGTAACCGGGATTTTCTTCACCCCCATGCTCCGTGTCTTGACATCCCCTGAATGGGGACGAATGGGGACGAATGGGGGCGAATGGGGACCGGGGAAAGGGAGAGAGATCCGAGAGCTTCACAGGCAAAAGCAGCAACTACACTGTGGGGTAATACCTGTCCCCAAAGGGAGGAAGCCCGGCCTGATTTCACCCTGTGGCCGCGACCCAAGTACAGAAGTCTGCAGCAGGAGAGAGTGACAGAAAGAACGAGCAAAACACACCAAGCTGAGAACATGCGGGGAGGCCGTGAGTCCTGGGGTCCCGGGGCACCACGCGCGCTCGCTGGCAGAGATGGCGACCCGGGGTTTCCAAAGCGCGCCACCTCTCCAGCCTGGAAGCGCATGACGAAAAAGTGTGGGGACGGTCGCAAATCCAAGAACACGAAACAAGCCTCGGAGAAGTTTCTCGGCGACGGTGCGTGGCGCTGGGGCTCCGGCCCGACGCGGAAGGAGCCGGAGAGGGGGAGGGCAGAGCCCGGGGGTCGCGGGAGGAGGTCGGCGTTCGCCAGCAGCAGCCCGGGAGCCCCCCCGGACCCCCAGCCCCACCGGAGTCCGGACCTCGAAGCCCCGCCCCGGCCAGGAGCTCCGCCATCCCGAACGCGCCCGCCAGTCGGTGCCAGGAGGACCCTTACCCGAGTAGGCTCCGACTCCGCCATGGCTGCCAGTCGCCCCTCAACACCCGGGCCCCGCCTGATAACCCTCGGGCTGCGTGCCGGTCCCCTGGGCGCTCCCTGCCCCTCCTCGAAGCCGCCACCAGTGCCGTGTTGATACAAGGTGCATTGTGGGAGTTCGGCCCTCCGGCGCCAAGAGCTGCTCCCGCCGCTCGTCCTCACCGCGCGAGGTTTCTAGGGCGCCTCCGTGCGGCCGGAGGGTGAACAGCAGCTCGGCCCTTGGGCCCAGACTGTGCGACCTTAGAAGGGCTCTGTCCCTCCAAGTCAAGGGTAGGTTCAGAATTTAAGGCGAACGCGGGCCTCTTCTACGTGCCGAGCGCTGGGCCAGGTGCTTTGAGGGATATAAAAATGTATACAAGTCAGACTTTGCTCTGAGGGAAGAGTATGTCATTTCGTCGGGGAAAAGAGATACGGTCCCAAATGGCAAGTGGCTTTATTCCATTAGTTCATCTGTCATTTGATTTTCTAGAAACTAGAAATACACTTTCCACATCAACAGTGTGGGGTCAAGGTGCCCAGGCCAACTCACTGTATCCTATTAACTATGGTAATCACATGCCATGGAAAATCCAAGATGGCTCTGATTTCAAGTGTTTAATCCAGTCCACATGTTACTGTTAGTTGAGGTCTTTGGAATTTTGATTTGGAAAGCACGACTGCATTTCCATTTGATCACCCAATACAAAACACTAGTGCAACCATACTTGCCTAATTTGTACCACATTGTCTCTATAGAGACAGGCAATGGACTTCCACTTTGAATTATAGGCCTGAGGCTCTTCCCCAGAAAACTAAACTCTTAAGATCAGCAGAAAATTATGTTCACACGTAACTGACTCCTTCTTAGCATGCAGGGCTCAGTTCAGACTTTACCTCCTTAGAGAGACATTCTCGGTCCACCCTGCCCATAGCCCATCCCAACACACAATCTTGATACTCTGATCAAATTTTTTCACAGCATGATCACTACCTGAAGTAACTTCATCTTGTCATTGGTTTACATGGTAATTACGTCTCTCACTAAAATGTCCCTCCACAGTACATGCCATTTCTTGCACACCGATGTGCTCATAAAGATCTCTGGGTTACTGAATGGTGAATCAGAGAATAGAAATAGATAAACTCACCTCCAAGACAAGGTAGGATATCCATGCTAACCAGATCAACAGGGTGGTCAAGCCGAGGAAACTAGTCAGCCGTTGACATACGTCTAGGGTCTGACCTCCTTTCTCAGACCAACAAAAACTTAGACCCAGAAAAAAAATGGATCATGGTTGTGGAGACAGACATGTCAGGACATAGGATACTGAGGTCACCAAGCGGTTCAGTTCTAGAACTCTCTATTTTGCTGCTGTGTTCACCGGGCGGTCTGATGAGGCAGGTTCCCATGTGGCCACTGGGCAACCACATGCAGGGAAGGCTGACACAAATTAGTATCTTTCCACTGGGAATACAAACACCACACCTGAGGGTTGTTCACGGCATTAAAAGGAATAACGTGTGTAAGTAAAGTGTTGATATAGCTGAATGCCTGGTCTATAGCAAGCATTCAGTAACAGGTGATTTCTCACCTGTTTGGTACATTTGTGCTTTGGCGGGGTCCAAGCTTAGAGCTGCAATGAATTCACCAAGGTTAATGGTACCTTCTCTGGTCTCCTAGAAGCTTCCTATTTGTCCTTTCCCAATGACACTCACATCTTGACACAGGCCTTTAAATAAACGTTTAAATAAGGCTCATAATTGTTCTCATTGGTGGCAGTGGTACCAAAGGAACCAAGAAAATATACTTAGTATATTCATCTCTTTGTATAGTCATCTCTACGTCTGTAAAATATGAATGTAATATGCAGAGCTGAAGGTGACCTTAGACATTATCTCACCCACCCCCTCATTTCTAGTGACAGAAAAAAGTATCCTTTGAATCACCTATAATACAAATTAAGTTTGAGATAATGTTTCAGAAATGTCTTGTCCTTTAAATTTTCTATCATGCATATGATTTATAGCCTACATATTAACATATATATGTGCGTATATGCCCAAACATTTTTTTTTTACTCAAGAAAGGTTATAGACCGTGGCTTTATTCCACTTAGTTGAGACCCTTTCTATTCTGCTCCCCTTACTATCCTGCAAGTCTCTAGATGGCAGAGACAATGTCTTGTGTGCCCCTTCTCGCTCATAAACACCCTCCTGGGGAGCACGCTAGGCTTCCAGGTCAGGGAGAATTCTCGAATGAATACATCTTGGTTCAAACTGCATGCCACCCTCTGGCCCCCATATATGTGTGTACGGACACAGTGGACAGTTAACACACACACATGTGCACACACAGACACACACAGTGTGTCCACATGTAGTGGACATCTGTTAACTTTGTCAGTCTAGCACTTTTCCCTTCTTCTTCTGGGCATAGACGCACCTTCTTCTCTTTGGGGACGGCTCCTCCCTTGGCCTCCCATATGTACTTGGAAATGGTAGTGCCATCCTGTTGCATGACAATTCCAGGCTGCTGACAGTGATTGCTGAAGCACCTGACTCAAGTCCAATTATAGCACCCTAGCCTCCTGGCCACAGTGATTGAGCCAAGGGTGGCCATATGACCTAAGCTGGAGCAGTCAGAGTTCTTCCCTGGGGTCTTTCTAACTGGAGCTGAGAGGACAGGTTATTTTCCTCTCTGGCGAAGTTATAAATATATGAGTCAGGAACAGTCTTGTCCCCCATTTTGGGGGGTAAGTGGTTTGAAAGAATGATCCCAACACATAGAAAAGATTAGAGACGAGAGATACATTTTTGTCTACGTCCAGGATTCGTTGTTCAACTGTACCTTTGAGTGTGTGAATGGTTCCAGCTTCCTTCCAGAAATGTCCCCTTTCTCCATAGTCGACTAGTCTGCTTCAGGTAGAGGAACTGAATGACTGGGTGACAAGGAGTTGTGTTTTGTCTGTTTTTGTTTTTTTTTTAAAGCATATCCTTTTACCCATTTTGAATTTATTAATGTAAAATCTATTCAAAACCCCATAAATGGATTAAAACCTGGTGCCGAAGAATCCCTCTTAGGGAGCAAACAGCATTTTGTTTTGCAAAAGAGTTTTACTGGTCATTTTAATTGTGGGAAAATAGGCCTCAGGGAAAGGCTTGGAAGGCAGAAGGTAAGGAAAGATAGAACTAAATTGCTATCTCTTGGGGCGCCTAAGAGGCTCAGTCGGTTGGGCCACCGACTCTTGATTACGGCTCAGGTCATGCTCTCACGGTTCATGGGACTGAGGTCCGAGTGGGGCTCTGTGCTGATGGTGTAGAGCCTACTTGGGATTCTCTCTCTCCTGTCTCTGTCCCTCCCCCACTCGCTCACACGCTCTCTCAAAATAAGTAAACATTAAAAAGCCAAAAAACTAAATTGCTCTCAAAGGGGGGAGGGGGTGTGGTGCCCAGGTGGCTCTGTCGGCTAAGCATCTGACTCTTGATCTTGGCTCAGGTCATCATCGAGCCCCGTGTTGGGCTCCACGCTGTCAACAGGGAGCCTGCTTAGGATTCTTTCTCTCTGTCTCTCTCTCTCAAAATAAATACATAAAATTAAAAAAAAAAAACCCTAAATTGCTCTCCTTAATCAATTAGGATTTGGGGAATTCCTTGGATACTCCGGGAGGGGGTGAGGGGCCTCAGAAAGGAGGAGGAGAGCTACTTTTCCAAGAGGCAGGTGACACAAGACCAAGAGTGGGAGATATTGAATTCCGAGAAATTGCTGATGGTGAAAATTGTTCAAGGTCTTTTAAGAACAGAGATAGTGGATATTTTAGGTCTAAATTTTGGGCCATATGCTGTGCTAGGCTGAGATGAGACCCTCTCTGTAACCACCAAAGTATAAAAGTCTACTAAACATAAGATCTTATCTGGGGAAGGAGCTGCCTGAGCTAATGCAGAACTGAGAGGAGACAGCAGCATGAAGGCAGACATACTTGAACTTGAGAATCCAGGAAGCGTGGGCTAATGAAGAAAAAGGAAATTTTCCTCAGTCCCACATCCTTGAGATGTGGGGCAGGGGCTGCTGGTTTTGACATTATTTGTAGGATGGGGACTTAAGCCATTTTATAGTTAGAGGATATTGACCCCTAGGGATGGAAGTTGGGGGGACGCTCGGGTAACCATCACTGGCTCTCACTTCCAAGAATGGATATGGGAGCTCCCTTGAATCTTGAGTGGGATACTAATCAAAGATAGTTTTCTTTTATAACAGGAGAGAATAAACCTAGACAAATTACTACAGTCAGGGATGAGGTGGGTTTAAAACACACCCAGGGGTAGCAGGGTGGTTCGGTTGGTTGAGCGTCCGACCTTGGCTTAGGTCATGATCTCATGGTTTCTGAGTTCGAGCCCCACATTGGGCTTGGTGCCCTCAGTACAGAGCCTGCTTTGGATCCTTTGTCCCCCTCTCTCACATTCTCTCTCAAAAGTAAATATGAAAATAATAAAATACACCTAAAGAAGTTTGAGTAGAGGTTCTTGACCTTTAGGACACAGTCATCACACTAGAAGATTCTTACAGGAGGCTTATGGAAGCCTCATAGGATGGAGTGGGTAGGGAGACGGAGATGCTCACACCCTAGATCCCTCTTCTCAAGAATTACTTTTAGAGGGGCACCTGGGTGGCTCAGTCGGTTAGGTGTTAGACTTCAGGACTTCCGCTCAGGCCATGATCTCATGAGCTTGAGCCCCATGTTGGGCTTGTGCTGACAGCTCAGAGCCTGGAGCTGCTTCAGATTCAGTGTCTCCCCCTCTGCTCCTCCCCTGCTCGCTCTCAAAAATAAACATAATTTTTTTTTTTTACTCTTTTAGTGATATCCCTCCACAGTGGCTCCCTGAGTTGGTGGCAGATGGAGAGCCAGTCATGGCCTCCCCCAAATGGTGCCGTCAGGGCCCCAGGCTGATAAGATGCTTTTATTACACGTTTTTCTGACGATAACCACCAGAGATCAATACCCTAAAATACAAGCATAGGCTGGTTCATCTTGACCCTGGGGTGAAGTTTCCTCTTTCGCCTTACTTTCCAACAACACCCAATATCCTGGAACATCAGAGTCAGTTATGGTGCCCAGATCCTTGCTGGTAAGAGAACCGTCCCCTTGTGTGTTTTCTCGTTTTCAGTGGGGTCTAGCTTAAACTTGCTATCTCAAGAATCCCATTTTCACCCTCTCTGACCTCTCAGAGCTATACACTCCGGGCTTCTAAAGAGTTCTAAAGATTTTTGGGGCGCCTGAGTGGCTCAGTTGGTTGAGCGTCTGGCTTTGGCTCAGGTCACGATCTCACAGCTCGTCGGTTTGAGCCCCGCGTCAGCACAGAGCCTGGAGCCTGCTTCTGCGTCTCCCTCTCTCTGCCCTCTCCCGCTCATGCTGTCTCTGTCTCTCAAAAATAAACATTAAAAAAATAGGTATTTTTTCAAAGTAGTCCCTACACCCAATGTGGGGCTCAAACCCATGACTCGGAGGTCAAGAGTCACGTGCTCTGCTGACTGAACCAGCCCAGCACCACTGGGCTTCCCAAGAATTCTAACAGTCCTATGAAGAATCTGTGGCCCAGTAGACCCCAGGCTAATTGACAGCCCGTCTATGGAATAGTCTTGGCATTCAAGGTCCTCCCATGGCCTGACCTTGACTCACCTTGAAACTGCATCACTGACCAGCTCTTCATCTCCCAGGTATGGCCAGGCCAGACTGCTGTTTTGTGATCCCAATTCATGCCTCCCTGCCGCCTTTCATCCTTCCCCCACATGGCCTCCCACCTCGCCTCCCCCTGCCCCATCCAACTCATCCTGCAAGCAGTGACTTCTCCAGTTCTGGAAGGAGACAGAAGCTCTTAGCCGTGGATTATCTCTTAACAGGGAGTCTGGTAGGAAAGAGTTTTACTCTTGTGTCTTTTTTCTTTTTTTTTTTTTAACCATTTAAAGTTTTACTGCATGCATTAATTTTTAAATTAAAATAGTTAATTTTAATTAACACAACGTCAGAAGGAAAATAAAAATCCACCTTCAAAGCAGGACCCCTGACCTTTGTCCTGCTTCAGTAAATGGACTCCAGGGTCCACACTGAGGTCCCCTGCTGCCTGGGAGAGGTCCACACTGAGTGTTACCACCTTTGATCAGCTCCTGGGGTGGAACTCACTCTAGGACATGCCCGAGGCCGGTGCCAGATGCTGGGGTGTCTCGTGGTGTAGCCGAGGGGCACTTGATGCAGTGGCGTCCACCAGACCAGGACACAGGAACCAGACAGCCCTGGCCCCCCCCCTCACTGGCTCAGTCACTAAACCTCTTTGGGAATCAGCTCCTTGAGGTTAAAATAAAGGGAGGGACTCCGGCTATGCGTTCAGGTGTTTCAAACCCATGTCTCAACAGTGACTTCTCCCCCTTCTTCACACTCTCAACAGTCAAAAAAAAAAAAAAAAAAAAAAAAAAAGAAAAGAAAAGAAAAAGAAAAAGTTGGTCTTATTCTCCATGATTTAGATTCTGAAAATATTGATTTCCTGCATATGCTCTTACAAGCAGAATACTGCCTCCTCCCAAAAGGAAAACACTGGACTAGAAGGTTCCCTTCTGCTCTACCAAAACTCCATGGCATCTGTTTAACTTCTCATCTCAACTCCTCTTCTTAAGATTTGCCTTCTTCAGAAAGCAGAAGGAAGGAAAAAAAGAAAATCGCAGTCGGGCTCCGGTTCCTCGAGGCTTTACCGTAGGAAGCCATGCTGCAGAGCCCTCTGGCCTTGTGAAAATGCAGTCTGCAATCTGGACACCTTTTATTTAATTTCAAGAACTCCCCTTGCCTGGCGGAAAGGGGTCTGAGCAAAGCAGCGCAGCGCAGATGAGGGGAGGGTGGAAGCAGGACACTCGCAAACTGGTGCCGGCTGGGCTGCCCCGACTGGGACAGAAGCAGGAGCGACGGGAGGGGCAGAACAAGTCATTCTTGACGCAAACAAGGGTCTTGGGGCGCGCCACCCCATCCCAGTGCCTGGTCATGCAAGATGCAGAAATGGAGACCGTGGCCCCTCAGGACCACGGAGCAGATGCACCAACCGAAGGGAGTCCTTTGGGCGCCTCCCGAGGCGCCTGCAGGGTCTGGGGCAGAGTAGGGTATGCTGTCCACGAGCATGGTCAGATAACAGATAGCACCGGTTGGGAGGCTCAGGGCAGGAGACCGAGGCTCTCAGACTCTAGCACCCGCTTGCCCGGCCCTCCCGGGAAGAGACTCACTTCCTTGATCGCTGCTCCTGCGGCCACAGCCTCTCCCTCACCCCTTTGCCCTGGGAATAAATCAACTGGAATAAATCAACAAAGTGAGGTCTGACCCAGGGCACCGGCTGCCTCTGGAGGGCCGGGTCACTACTGTGCAGTAAAAAGACGCACCGGATTGAAGGACCGGAGGTGGGAAGAACAGGCTGGGGGCAGGGGACCTACTGCCCGGGAGCGCCTACACAGGAAGAGCCTTTCTGGGAGGCACCAGCCAGGGCATCGCGGAGCTGCTTGGTCCCCCGCCTCGGGGTAACCGGGGGAGTTGGCCCCCCGCTGCTTCTGATTTCTGGTGGGTCAGGGGAAGGAGGCAGGAGAGAGACTGAGAGAGGCCAGGCCAGAATAGTCTCTCAGACGCGGGAGGTAGGCAGTGTGTGTGGTGGGGGACACTGCTCTGGGGCCCAGGAGCCCTGCCACTCTTCTTGCAGGATCCTGGGTAAGCCATCCATCTGGGGTCTCTCTTCTCTCAGTTGCCAAGTGGGGACGATCCTACCCCATCCACCTCAGAGGGACAGGCTAAGGGTAAAAACGGCTGACGGATAGAAAACACGTTTAAAAAAGTACAAAGCGCTATTGGAACGCGAGGCAGTGCTGTCATAAGACACGTTACCCCTTAGCCCATCCCTCATTTCACTGACACACTTTGGCTAACCTACTCGGCATCTCTTAACCTTAGGACCTCATTTCTTTCGCTCAGAAGGCTTCTGGGACTCCCTAGTTGCTTCCCCTGATCACAGTCTGTGACCCCCGCGGCCAATGGGGCGCGCCAGGTGTCGGAGGTGAGTGCCCGAAGACTGTCGCCTCCTCACTGTCCCTCTGGCACCTTCCCTTGGGGAAGACGCTCAGCTGGCCCCTTGGTCCACCCTATGAGATGAGCTGGCCGTCCGTTCAGGCCGGACAGGTCTAGGGGCCCCCTGCCCAACCCCCCCTTGCCACCCCCCCCCCCCCAGAGGACCCTGTCTGGAGTGCAATTCCTCTTCCCAATTTCCAGCGGGCGGCAGGAGGAGGGAGGGAAGGCGCGCCGAGAACCACGAACCACGGGCAGGATCGGGTTGGGGGGGGGGGGGGTGTTCCGGACGCGCCCCCAGCCCGGGGCCGCTCCCCACCCCCTGCTCCTGCCGCCGGGCCCTCCCCTCCCCCAGCCCAGCCCTAGTCGTGCTCTGGTGGCGCCTGGAGAGGCCGAGGGGCGCCGAGCCCCGGGCCGCCACTGTGCACGCGCAGGTGGTCCTTGAGCGACTCCTTGTAGCGGAAGCTCTTGCCGCACTCGCCGCACGTGTAGGGCCGCTCGCCCGTGTGGATGCGCTGGTGCTTGAGCAGGTTCTGCTTGCGGATGAAGCTCTTGCCGCAGAGCGCGCACTGGAACGGCCGCTCGCCCGTGTGCAGCCGCTGGTGGTTCTGCAGGTGCTCCTTGCGACTGTAGGTCTTCTCGCACTCGGAGCACTTGTAGGGCCGCTCGCCGCGGTGCGTCATCTGGTGGCGGATGAGGCCCGAGTGGCAATTGAAGCTCTTCTCGCACTCGGCGCACTCGTACGGCCGCTCCTTGGTGTGGCTGCGGTGGTGGATGATGAGGCTCTTGCGCACCCCGAAACTCTTGCCGCACTCGGGGCACGAGTAGGGCTTGCTGCGCGCGCCGTGCAGGAGCAGGCTCCGCCGCAGCCCGCCCGGGCAGCAGCTGCCGCAGCCACCGCCGCCGCCCCCGGGCCCCCCGCCCGCGCCCCCGCCGCCCCCCTGCGCCCCGCCTGCGCCCCGCTCCCCGGCCAGCGCGGGGAAGCCGTCGTCCGGGGGCCCGCCGCCCGCCGCCGTCTCGGCCGCCGGGAGCACCGCCAGGCTCGGTGGAGCCGGCTGCGGCTGCGGCTGCGGCTGCTGCGGCTGCTGTGGGGCGGGGGGCGGGTTCTTCACCAGCAGCAGGCTGTCACCTGCAGAGGAGGACACACGGAGAAGTGACATGCTGATGGCGCTCTGTCCGGGGTCCCCCCCCCCCCGCACACCCTCCCTGAGAGGGGCCCAGGCCCTTAACGGATTTCCTCTGCGGCTATCTGGGCCTCAGCTTCTCCGAAAAAATGAGGGGACTGAGCAAGGGCAGGGGGCATGTTCCCTATGGTTCCGGGGCTCCTTGACCCTCTGACGTGCCCGAAGCCACCCGCTGGCTGGAGAGCACCAGAAGCAGGTCCAGCAGGTGGCACTCAGTTAGGAGAGGAAACACCTGCAGAAAGCAGGGGCAGGGATGGGGGGGGGGGGGCTGGGCTATGTGGAAGTCACGTGAAGTCACGTGGGAAAGCCGAATTGCCAGGAAATAAGAAAACAACCGCATTCTGATGTTTGATGCTAATTGATCTAAGGAGAATCTCTGGACCAGAGGGAAAGAATTTACCAGAACTTATCCAAGGCGAAAGCCTGTCTGGGGGCCTACAGAAATGGAATGCAGGGAGTGGGGACCAGAACCACATGGCCATTTTCAGTCGTGTTTCTTTCAAGCCACTGGCCTTCAGACTTGAACAGCAGCACAGTGCCCGGACCACTGGGCCCAGCCTGCCCGTCTCTATCCCCATCAAAACTGACCAGACAACGGGGGGGGGGGGGGAGGGAGGGGGTTCAGTCAGTTAAGCCTCTAACTCTCGATTTTGGCTCAGGTCATGATCTCGTGGTTCGTGAGTTCAAGCCCCGCATCCGGCTCTACGCTGATAGTGTGGAGCCTGCTTGGGATTCTCTGTCTCCCTCTCTCTCTGCCCCTCCTCCAAGCATTCTCTCTCTCTCTCAAAAATAAATAAATAAACTTAAAAAAAAAACCCAAAAAACTGATGAGGTAGAGAGCCAACTCCATAGGACACTGGCCAGGGGCCAAAGCCTCAGTAACTCTCCGGGCCTCGATCCAGGGTGCCAGGCCTTCAATCCTGTAGGACTGATCGTGGGCTGTGGCCTCCATCGCAGCTGCACCACGGGCCTTGTTTCTCCCTCCACCCAACCTGCTTCTCTCACCCCTTCATTCCCAAGGGGACCCCAGGAACCACACGCACATAAGCCTCCATTTCAGGGCCAGTTTCCCAGGATACCCAACTTGAAACAGTCCTAATTTCTACTCTGATAATTCTTCCAACTCGGTGTGCACATCAATCCACTGCTCTCACCTTCCCATCATGCACCCGCTCCCCTTGTTGCCCTCCCTTGGTCAGCACCGGGGTCACTGGGCCACAAAACACCCTTTATGCCTCTGCTCTGCTTGCCTGGGGAACCCCAACACAGCAACCATGCTTGAGCAGCTGAAGACGGCTGGCAAAAATTGCACAGATCTCAAAAGGGGCCGCCACCCAGCCTGTCACCCTACTCTACTTCTCAGCGTGCCCTGATTTATGGGGCATACATCCCACCTCTTCCAGCTGCCAGCCTGAGAACTGTTGTTCCCGCCCTCACTGGCCAGTAATGAATTCAGACTTAGGCACGTGACCTCGTTCTGGCCGATGACACGTGAGGAGGAGGCTTCTGGGTGTTTCCTCACTCCTTCGAGTGTAGGAAGAGATGGCCTTTCCTTTCCCTCTGGTCTGGATGTGACTGCTTTGGAAGAGCTGTGCCCATCTTGCTCCAGCCATTCCAAGGAGGCTGAACAAAGAGCTGGAAAGAACCCGGGTCCCGGATAACGTAGCTTCATCCTTGAATTAACCTGAGGCTCAACCTCAACTGCCTCTTAGTTACGTAGTGGAATAAATGTCTTCATTGTTGAGGGCAGTTTCAATCAGGGGTCTAAAGCAGTGGAGAACAGCCTACCAGGCACGGTGGTCCAGTATCTCCCAATTTAAGAGAACATTCTCCCCGGACTCCATGTGCTCCCAGGCTCCGCTACCCCATCTCACCTCATCTTTGGTCCTTTTCATACCAATGTTCTTGAAGAGTTATCTACCCTTGCTTTTACTGATCTCTTTCAAACTCTCCCCGCTGAAACAACTTTTTCAAGGTCATCAACAACCTCCAAGTTGCCCAATCCAATGGCCTCTTCGCAGTCCTGCATATTCAGGCCCTCGTTGTGTTTGTAGTTAACCCTCCCTCGAGAGTCTCTTCTCTTAGCCTCTGGATTTCCTCCAGGCTCACACCTCATGCCTCTTTAATTCTTTGTCTACGCTCTCCCTAGATCTCTTAGAGTCCCCAGCCTTAAAATAACCTATGTATAATAATTTAGCAGGCCTTTGTCCCTGGTCCCTAGGAGGTAGCCTCTAAATCCTTGGAATTTCCAGGGTGAAAGGAGTGTCTTTCTTATTCACGGTAGGCTCTGGTGTTATGCTAATGAGGCAATTCGTGGTGAGGGCCTAGATAGTGGAAGTCAAAAAATGATGACTCAGGATCTGGGCTGCCTATGCCAGTAAGACCGTCCCCACGACTGGAGAGAGGGGACAGGCTGGAGAACGACCTCAACCTCACCTCCAGTGGTTCAGTCAGAACCACTCAGTCAGAAGTATGCAAAGAAACTCCAGTAAAAATTCTAGACACAGAAGCTTCAGTGAGCTTCTCTAATAGGCAATACATACTGTGTATTGTCACACATCACTGTGCTGGGACAGTGACACTCCTGATCCCACAGGGAGCAGACAACGTAAGCTTCCATAAGCTTCAATGTTTAGGACCCTTCCAGAACTGGTCCTGTGGATCTCTCCTTTTGCTAGTTCTGATTTGAATCCTTTTGCTCTAATAAAACTAACTATGAGATGCCTGAGATGCCTTCCTGAGTTCTGTGAGTTGTTCTAGTGAACTGAACCCCAGGGGCTAATGGGAACCCCTGGATTTGTACCCAGATGGTCACAAGTGAGTGGGTTGGGGACCCTCAAATTTGCAGCTGGTGTCTGAAGTCAGAGCAGTCTCGTGGAGGAGGGCACTTCACCTGGGAAGTCTGGTCTAATTCCAGGGAGCTGCTGTCAGAAGTCATTGCCACCTACAACCCCAGGTGAATCTAACCCCGAGTTCTCTCTTGAACTTCAGACTCCTGTGTTCATCTGCCTACTTGGATGCCATCTCAGATCTTACAGGCCCAAAGTAGAGCACTTGATTTACACAGTGAACCAGCTCTGTCCCAGGACTCACCATTCCAGGAAATGGAATTTTGGTTCAGGTCCTGATTTCACGGTGTGTGAGTTCGAGCCCCGCATCGGGTTCTATGCTGACCCCATGGATCCTGCCTGGGATTCTCTCTGTCCCCCCACTCCCTCTCCGTCCCTCCCTTTCTCTCGCTCTCAAAAATAAATAAAAATAAATGAACATTAAAAAAAAAAAAAAAAAAAAAAGGAAACCAGATCATGTCACTAACCTGTTTCTTCCCCAGGGAGGCCTTTCCTGACTTAACCCCCTGCCCCCCCCCCCCCCCCCCGCCAAGTCATCACCTCAGAGCCCGGACTGCCCCTGACTTTATCTGGTATGCTCGCGAACTTGCTTGTCCCCCATCACCTTCCCACATAAGGAGCGACCCAGGCTCTTTTTCCCTGCTGTTCCTAAGTACTTGTAATACTGCATAGCACAGAGTAGGCACTGAGGAAATCTTTCTCAAATAACAGAAACTGAAAAAGGCGGGGACCAGTGCTTTAACCCAAGGCAGCGAACAACGTGGGAATTTCAGGAGTGGGCCTTCAAATTGCATTTTGTAGGTGTTGGCATCTGCGTAGGGGAGTCTGGCTCTAGGCTCCTGACCCCACTCGCTCCAGAAGCATCTGGTAGCCACGGGACTCCAAAGTCCTCCTCAGACTTGTGCTTCGATGGAGCATCATGTACACTCCCTTCCCTTTGGCTGAATTAGATTTTTCTTCCTGTCTTACACTAGCTATCAGATATAATTGAGGAATCCCTTTTACTACAATGTAGTGTCCAATCAGGCCAAAGTCTGACTTTGGGTCAAATAGGATACCAGGTCTTTCTTGCACACCCCGGGACAGGGGGAAGGAGGCTGGCAGAGACAGGCATCCTAGGGTTCTGTGTTTTACTCTAATTCCACTACCCTCTCCAGTCCCAAACCCTCTCCAGAAGACGTGATCCCACGTCTCACCAAAAGTCCATCCTGTTGTCCTTGAGAAAGGATGTGTACTCTTTAAACCTCAGAGATACCACAGGTGAGATACTAATTTCAAGACGAACAAGCGGAAGGCGGGCCCCCGCTTTGGGAGAAGGTCAGGAAGCTGTGATAAGAGGCTCTGGTGACCGGGCCAGCGGGAGCATTTCCCGACACTCCTGTCTCCCAAACGCCGGGCATTGCCTCCCAAATGCCAAGGTTCGAAGGCCTCCCAGAGAGAAAACAGCACGAGGCAAATCGTTCTGTGACTCAGAATATCCAAACCGAGTAGGTAAAATGGTCTGCTCACTTGCAAAGCTTTGCAGTCTCTGTATAGACTCCCCTCGATCATTCCCACAGCCACACAAGGTCTCCAGGAAAAGGCTCCTCCAGGCCCACGCACCCCCAGGCAACTTGGAGAAATCAAGTGGTCGTGCTGAGGGACGAAGGTTTGGGCAGAATTCCTGGCACGGGGTTTGATGAACTAGCACCTACGTCTTCGAGGCCAGAAATGGCCTCAAGCACCATCAAGAAGGGAGTGGAAAACTGCGGTCACTTCTTCCTGGCCTCAGTCAGTCCCCTGGCTTGCCCGGTCTCACCCCAGCCCAGCAGCAGATCGGAAGAGGACCACTTTAAATTCTATTTTCAACAAGGGCACACGCGGCTCCTCTCCGGCTCCCTGACCAGTCCTCCAGCCCCAGCCAACTCTTCCAGACTGGACTCAACTGGTCTCACGGAGAGCGGGATCCACTTGCCTGGGTTTTAAAGGGCCTCCCCGATCAGAAATAATCTACGTGCTCAGCTCTCCCCTGGATTCTAGGCTCTTGGAGGGTTTCAGGAGTATGGACAGGGAGCATACTGACCAGAAGACACTAAGTCAGCCATCTCGAGGGCAAGGACATAGTGCTAAGTCTGGCAAGGAACACCAGCCAGACGCTAAGGGTGTTAAATGATCCGCGAACATATGCCTAAGGTCACTGGCCAATAAGTGAAACTTCAAAAAAGACCCAGGAGACCCAAATCATGTGAGACGTTTGGTCCCTTACCTACTGGGGGAAAAAAAAATCCCCTCTGCCTGTTGGAGCTTTAGTATCTTTACCAGCTACTCTGGGAGGTCAGCTCAGGGCTGGCTTGGGACTACGGCCAGCGTCTTCTCATTACGTGAGCCACCTGGTATCATCAACTCCTGCTCAGGCGCCAGTGGCTCGGCTCTCTCCCAGCCCCCTCTCCTCTCCCTGCTGTTACGAGCTGAACTACAGCCCCCCAAAAAGAGGTGGAAATCCAAACCCCAGGTACTGCAGAAAGTGACCTTATTTGGAAACAGCCTCTTTCCAGACGTAATTAGTTAAGATGAGGTCATACTGGAGTAGCGTGGGCCCTGACGCCGTCTAACTTATGTCTTTAAAGGAAGATGGCTAGGAGAGGACACCGACACGCAGGGAGAACACCACGCGAGGGTAAAGGCAGAGGTGGAGCCATGCATCTGCCAGCCCAAGGAATGCTAAACGCTGCCACAAACACCAGAAGCTAGGAGGTTTTCAGAAAGGGCATGACCCTGCCGACCCCTTGATTTCAGACTTCTGGCCTCCGGAACGGAGAGACAATACCTTTCTGTTGTTCTAAGCCACCCCGTTTGTGGTGCCTTGTTAAGACAGCGCTAGGAGGGGCGCTCAGTGGGTTGAGCGGCCGGCTTCGGCTCAGGTCATGATCTCACAGTTTGTGGGTTCGAGCCCCACGCTGGGCTCTGTGCTGACACTTCAGAGCCTGGAGCCTGCTGTGGATTCTGTCTCCCTCTCTCTGCTCCTCCCCCACTCGTGCTCTGTGTGTGTGTCTCTCTCTCTCAAAAATAAATAAACATTAAAAAAAAAGAAGACGACAGCACAAGGACACAAACATGCCCGCCGTCTTCCAAGAGGAAAGGAGACAGTGCTTTGATACAGAACATCACCCTGCCAGGGGGGAGGCCGAGGCAAGCAACCAGCCCTGTGGACGACATACCCAGGGGCCCCAGGGGACGCGTTACTCACTGGGGCCAGAGTCTAATCCGAGCTCTCCTTCCATGGAGTCACGTGGGCCCCACGGGTATGGCTGCTCCTCCTGTTTGATCCACGACAGAATGTCATGTGCTGAGATCAGAGACTCTGTTCGTGGAAAGAAGGCAGCCTGAGATTCTGTTCATTCCCACTGAGCAGCCCATCAAGGGTTAGAAAACCCTCACATGCAAGGCCCGCCGCCCCGGCTCACAGGGCACGTGGCAGTGGGGCATCTTTGTCTCATTTCCTGGCCTCCTCACCCTCCCAAGCGCCCTCACGGATGGGATCTCGCTTGTGCTCGAGACATTGAGCTGGCCACGGAGGAGGAGGCTTCGCCCAAAGTCTGTGCAGCTGCAGAACCCAGATGAGAACCTGCATCTTCCAATCTGTCTGCCTGCGGGTCCACAAGAGGCCAGAGGGAGGTCTGGTGTCTGACGGCCCACGGGACCGGACCAGGGTACGAGTAATAGGACTTAAGAACCAGCAATGGCAGGGGCGCGTGGGTGGCTCAGATGGTTAAGCGTCTGACTTCAGCTCAGGTCATGATCTCGTGGTTCCCGGGTTTGAGACCCGCATTGGGCTCTCTGCTATCGGCATGGAGCCTGCTTTGGATCCTCTGTTCCCTTCTTTGTGCTCCCTCTCTCTCTGTCTCTCTCTCTCAAAAATAAATAAACATTAAACAAAAAAAATTTTTTAAGTTCTAAAGTTGAAACAAGGAATGCTAGCTTTTTTTTTTTTTTTAATTTTTCTAATGTTTATTTTATTTTTGAGAGAGAGGGAGAGAGAGAGAACAAGCAGGGGAGGGACAGAGAGAAGGAGACACAGAATCCAAAGCAGGCTCCAGGCTCCGAGCTATCAGCACAGAGCCTGATGCGGGGCTTGAACTGACGAACCGTAAGATCATGACCTGAGCCGAAGTCAGATGCTCAACTGAGCCACCCAGGCGCCCCAGGAATGCTAGCTTTTATGTCTGATCTTGTCTTCCTGGTGTGTGGGGTCAGTTGAGACCCTGGGGTCATCGCTACCAAATATGAGGACACGGGACTTCTCCAGCTCTACAAGCACACGTGAAAACACATACACGCGCGCGCACGCGTGCGCGCGCGCACGCGCAGGTCCCAGACAGGTGCAACTTCACTGTTCTGTATGCGTGGACCGTACCCAGAAGTTTCTCAGAAGAGATTTAACTAGCGTCCACTCATGAAAAATTCCAAAAAACGTAAATTACTTTCATTCTGTCACAGAAATATATACCAGTTCTAAAAGTCTTTCTGGTTATATTTATTGCTCAAAAATTGTCATTGCTGAAATAACTGTCGCGTCAGTTACGTTGACGCAATAAACTGTCAATGTAATGATTCTTTTAGAAAAGCCCTCTGTACTTTACGAATGGTTAGATTCCAAAATCTGTATGAAGTTGCTAACGGAGGGACACGCTGTATTCTATCCCCTGAGCCTTTCACTGGCCTTTAACCAAAAGTGATCAGACTGACTTCCCAGCAGTTACAAAACTCAGAGAGAGTCTCCGTGTCCTTGACATTCATCCTGGTATCTTGCTTACCTGAATTGGGGTCCGTTGGAATATCTCTCTCTGCCAGATCCTGCTGATCCCATACGCACGGGTGCTCCTCCTGTTTAATCCGGGACAAGAGGTCCTGGGCGGAGGCTGGTGAGTCTGTGGGGATACAGCAACAAAGGCCTCAGGGGACACGAGGGGGCCTGCAAGTCTGTGCTCTGAGTAAATCTCTCATTTCCTGCAACGATCTCTTTTCCCTAAAATTCAGGCATAATTGAATCACACTAATTAATTAAAGGTTTAAGTCAGCTTGTCCCCATTTAATGGAGCTTTTGTGGCAGAGTGGATACTGTGGGGCGAGCATCATTACCGGTGACTTCGAGAGAGAGTCTTTCTGTGCTTCGGGAACTTCAGTCGTTAGAGTAAGAGTCACATTTGGGCCCAAAGCTCCACCGTGGCCAGAGGTATTCCTCGCGAGGGGATTTTCCAGGAAAATGAGGCCTTCCCTGAGCCTTTTAGATTCACCATTTTATTGGGATTTTTCTAAGATGTATGCTCTCTCTTCTGCAGTCTGCTCAACCTCATTTACTCTTTCTTGCCTTCTTATCTCTCAAAGTTCTCTCTGAAGATACTAATACTGTGATGCCGTCTGGGAGCATGCCTGACGGAAAGGGAACAGGCTTTCCCCCACTCAGATGATGTGATCCCTTACCTGTGGGCGTGAGGCTCTGACTAAGTGGGGGCTGAGGTTTGTGGAACTCTAACCTCTGGATAAGTAATGAGCTATAGTATGTTACGAGATCCTGGGGCGCCTGGGTGGCGCAGTCGGTTAAGCGTCCGACTTCAGCCAGGTCACGATCTCGCGGTCCGTGAGTTCGAGCCCCGCGTCAGGCTCTGGGCTGATGGCTCGGAGCCTGGAGCCTGTTTCTGATTCTGTGTCTCCCTCTCTCTCTGCCCCTCCCCCGTTCATGCTCTGTCTCTCTCTGTCCCAAAAATAAATAAGAACGTTGAAAAAAAAATTTTTTAGTATGTTACGAGATCCTGTGATGGGTAATTTTGTGACAGCTAGGCCATGGAACCCACATAGTTGGCCAGACGTCATTCTAGATATTTCTGTAAGTGTATTTTTTTTTCTTCATAGATTGGTATTTAAATCAGGAACCCTTGAGTCAAATGGACTGCCTTCCACAACGTGGGTGAGCCTCATGCCAACAGCTGAAGGCTTTCGTAGAAAAAGACCAAGCACCCCCAAAGGAAGAGGGGATCCGGCCAGCAGACTGGACACGGCAGCCTCCACAATCATTGAAGCCAAGTCCTTAAAATCAATCAGTCTGTCTCTCTCTCTCCACACCCAGACACACACCCACACTCACCTTGTGGGTTCTCGGAAATAGTTAAAATAGTTGAAAACTGATACAAAAAAGACAAGAAACAGGACAAGCTAAGCCCGGATGGGCGGCAGATTGCTGGAGCCATGTTCGTGCCCCTTCAGGAAACCCTGTCTCTCTGCCCGCCCGAGGTCCAACTTCTCCATTTCCAGCTCTGGCCTCTGGCCTGGCACACACAATGGACAGTGCTGGGGGCCGTCAGACCATGCCGGGCCCTTCCTCTCCCTCCCTGGCTCGGGCAGCTCCTGGACTCACTCACCAGTAATGGACTCCGTGGGGACGGCTCTTTCCTCCAGGCCCCGCTGGCCCCGGACACATAGGGCTTCCTCCCGCTTTACCTGAGAGGACGAATCCTGTGCAGGCACCAGGGGCTCCGCTCCTGGGGAGAGGGAATCATGTCATTTTGGTGTCCTTTCTGAACAACATCACCCGGATGTTCTTAGGGTCAGGAGCACGGCTGACGGCACTTGTGAGGGAAGGACACGGGGGCTTCGGGTTCCTGGTGGGCAACTGCAGGGGACCCCGAGAAGCAGAAGGTCCTGGGAGCAGAGAAACAATCAGTATTCAGGACAAAGGGGTAGGCCTGGCCACAAGATGAGGTGTAATAAGGCCGGGAGAGAGTTCCAGAAACAGCCCAGGCTGGGTTCGGTGCTAATCAGGACCAGGTCAGAAGTTTGACCTCCGTGTAGGAGTCACTGATTTTCACTTTTCACCCCAGTCAGAAAGAGGTGGCCAGATACACACACACACATACACACACACACACACACACACACACACACACACACACACACACACACACACGCCAGGTCCTTCTGATGTTCCATGGCATGATGTACCAGCCCGGCAGCGGGTGGCTTGGGTGGAGGGGGACAGATTAGATGAGGGACTGGGTTCAACACTGCCCGCAGCCCAGCAGGCGAGTCACCCAACCTCTCTCTTGGCCTGTTCGTTCCCCCCACAATGTGGGCATAGCGATCATGGCTCTAGCTCCCGCCCAGGGATGGATGAGAACTCGGGGAGACTGCTGATGTACCGGACTGAAACGTGAACGCCTGCAGCGCTGGAAGGCAGGGAAGGGGCCGCTCGGATGAACTGTCCAGAGACAGAGACTTGAGCAGTGGTGGCCGGTGGCTGGGGGCCGGGGGCGTGGCGGGGGAAGTAGGAGTGACTGCTCATGGGTCCGGGGTCTCCCGTGAGGAAAATGTTCTGGAACTCGACAGTGGTGATGGTCACACAGCTTTGTGAACCACTGAATTACACACTTTATAAGAGTGACTTTAGGGGCGCCTGGGCGGCTCAGTCGGTTGAGCGTCCGACTTCGGCTCAGGTCATGATCTCGCAGTTAGTGAGTTCGAGCCCTGCGTCGGGCTCTGTGCTGCCAGCTCAGAGCCTGGAGCCTCATTTGGATTCTGTGTCTCTGTCTCTCTCTGTCCCTCCCCTGCTCACACTCTGTCTCTCTCTCTCTCTCAAAAATAAACTTAAAAAAAATTAAAATAAATAAATACATAAAAGAGTGACTTTATGGCACATGAATTACATCTCAATGAAGAGAACAGACTGGCAAGGAGGGGTCGCTACCTTCTAAGGGAGCTTCCTTAAAAAGGACAGAGTTCAGGGGCGCCTGGGCGGCTTAGTCGGTTAAGCATCCGACTTCGGCTCAGGTCACGGTCTCATGGCTGAGTTCGTGTCCCGAGTTGGGCTCTGTGCTATCAGTGTTGAGCCTGCTTCAGATCCTCTGTCCCCACGCCCCCTCCCCTACTCATAATGTCAGGAACTAGATCTCCTGGAGACCACACATCCCCTCTTGAGTAAGGAAGGCAGTGAGGAAGGCGTGAAGTGTGAATCTGCCTGTGGTGAGGCCCCAGCAAAACCCTGTATCCATGTGGGCTCCCCATCTGCCCCGGGGCTAGGCTCGGCTGCTCCCAGGTCTCCAGCCTCTCCCTGCAGGCGGAGGTCAGGCCTGGGAGGCTGCGAGCCTGCTCCTCTCTTGTCTCTGCCCAGCTCACCTGGGCCTCCACAGCTGCCTGGCTCTGACCCAACAGACAAGCTCGGTGCTCCTTGGGCCCAGAAGCCTCTTCCTGTAAGTGACTGCCATTATTTCGGTGGTGGCAGAACCGGCCCCGAGAACGACTCAAGGGAAGCCCGTCTTGAACTCAAGCAAGGATGGTGAGGCTTCTCTCCTGCCCTGACCTTGGCCCGGGGCTTTTTTTCAGCTGCCATCACCTGTGTCTGGATCCATTAGGATTTCTCGCTCTTCTGGGTCTCGCTGCTCCCACACGCAAGGCTCTTCCCTGGGCTCCGCCTGGGATGGCGCATCCGGCTTGGGCACTGCGCCCTCTGCGTCTAGAATGAGTTGGAAGGGAAGGAAGGACACAGCGAAGTTGACCAATGGATCCCGATCAAGGGCGCTGGCAGAAGTCTCCCTCACTCCAGATGCCCTCCCCACCAGAGGGCCCCTCGAGGCGGTGGCCATCACGTATACGAGCTAATCTCCTATGAGGAACCTTGAGAACCAGCGAACGGATTCCCAGGTTCTGGTGTAGAAACAGCTGGACTCTAAAAGCCAGCAGCAGACAGACCGTGGCTCGTCCAAGGCTATTGGGATGAGGCGTGTAGTCAGGTGCCAGTGATGCGGTTTGGCTACATTCCAGAACAAAGCAGCCCCGAGCTGAGTGCTATAGTGGCAGTTCCTGTAACTGGGCTTTCAACCATCGTGTTGTTAGAATCATTCTATCTTTAGGGCATTATAAGCACAGAGTTTCTTGCATTTCCCTGAGGGATAAACACGAACACCTTGCCTGGGCGGTGTGAACGTGGGTTGGGAAGCGTTTCACTGCCCTCTGCACACGCTGCCTGCCCCAGAGGAGGGAGGGCGCTCTTACCCAGGGACACCAGGGTTTTGTAGTTCTCCTTGACAAGGTTGTTGTAAAGCTCCTTCTGCCACTCGTCCAAGTTCTTCCACTCATCCTCAGAGAAGTAGACAGCGATGTCGACAAATGTCACCGGAACCTGGGCCGACAAGAGTCACAGTCTGGCACCTGCTTGCTTGTCCCCATAGCCTCCCCTCCAGGGGCCACGGGGACCCTTTCACCCCAGAGCCTGGCCTTCGATCTCCACGGCTCCTTGTCCCCCAGATCCCAGCCCAGTCCACCTCAGTGGGGACAGTCCACTCTACTCCCGATCTTCTTATGCTTCCAAAACAGGATGGTCAACATGCCATTGCCGCACCCCCTTTTTTTAACGCACTTAACCATATCCTTTGTAAGTTCGCTTTCAGGTAAACTGGGTACCTGAAGGCAGAGCTGAAATCCACATGCTGCTTTTGGCACTCCAGGTGTCGGAGGTGTGGAAGGTTCTCAGAGGGGGGGGTCCCTGTCCCCAAACCTGTATTTCCAGTCAGGTTAGCTCGAGGTACACACTTACGTTTTTGTCACCAAAACACGTAAATCTAAGGGCGTGTGCTAAAGCTGCCGGACCTTGACCTCGATGGTTCAACGCTAGATCCCAAGCATCTGGAGGCACCTGCTTTGGAGCCAGTAACTGTGTGTTGAATATGTCGAACGGCTGTTGCCAGTACTGGGCAGCTAAGTCCACTGCAGCCTGGCTCACCCACCACCAGTGCGGCTCCCTAGTGATTCCACCCAGTCTAGTCTGTTCTCCAGGACTCCTATTTCGGTATGACAAGGGTCCTTGTCTCTACTCCCCTCGGACGCTCACCGGCATGGCCCAGCCTCGCACCGAATCTTTCAAAATGGTTTCACTTCATGACTTTATTATCTGAGCTTCCCCTCCGGGGCACACGGCCTTGTCACCATCGCTCGCACCCTGGCCTCCCACCCTCCATTCTCCCCGGCCCTAACTGGAATGGGTCAGGCTTCGAACCTGCACACACGGCCAAGGCAAGCCCCTGCGGCACCTCTGGACACATTAGGTAAGGACAGCCCTCGGGGCGCCTGGCCCACTGGCGTCCAGCTCGGTGAGTGGGCAGTGCCTTTACATGAATTAGAAATGTCTAGGGGCACCTGGGTGGCTCAGTCTTTGGCGCAGGTCATGATCTCACAGCTCGTGAGTTCAAGCCCTGCATCGGGCTCTGTGCTGACAGCTCAGAGCCCAGAGCCTGCTTCAGATTCTGTGTCTCCCTCTCTCTCTGCCCCTTCCCTGCTCATGCTCTGTCTCTGTCTCTCTCTCTCAAAAATAAATAAACAGTAAAAAAATTTAAAAGAAGGAGAAGGAGAAGGAGAAGAAGAAGAAGAAGAAGAAATATCTAGGGGCCCCTGGGTGGCTCAGTCAGTTAAGCATCCGGCTCTTGGTTTCAGCTCAGGTCACAATTTCACGGTTCGTGGGATCAACCCTCACATCAGGCTCTGCAGAGACAGTACAGAGCCTGCTTGGGATTCTCTCTCTCTGCCTCTCCCCTGCTGGTGCACGCTCTCTCTCTCTCTCTGTCTCAAATAAATAAACTTAAAAAAAAAAAAAACTTCCATTAAAAAAAAAGAAAAAAAGAGGGTACCTAGGAGGCTCAGTCGGTTAAGCGTCCAACTTCGGCTCAGGTCATGACCTCGTGGTTTATGAGTTCAAGCCTTGAGTCAGGTTCTGTGCTGACAGCTCAGAGCCCAGAACCCGCTTCAGATTCTGTGTCTCCCTCTCTCTTTGCCCCTTCCCTGCTCATGCTCTGTCTCTCTCTCTCTCTCAAAAATAAATAAACACTAAAAAAATTAAAAAAAAAAAAAAAAGAAGAAGAAGAAGAAGAAATGTCTAGGGGTCCCTGGGTGGCTCAGTCAGTTAAGCATCTGACTCTTGGTTTCGGCTCAGGTCACAATTTCACAGTTCGTGGGATGAAGTCCCCACATAATGCTCTGCAGCGACAGTACAGAGCCTGCTTAGGATTCTCTCTCTCTGCCTCTCCCCCGTTGGTGCTGTCTCTCTCTCTCTCTTTCTCAAATAAATAAACTTAAAAAAAAAAAAACTTTCATTAAAAAAAAAAAAGAAAAAAAGAGAGCACCTAGGTGGCTCAGTCAGTTAAGCGTCCAACTTTGGCTCCGGTCATGATCTTGTGGTTCACGAGTTCAAGCTTCATGTCGGGTTCTGTGCTGACAGCTCAGATCCTGGACCCTGCTTCAGATTCTGTGTCTCCCTCTCTCTGTGCCCCTTCCCCGCTCATGCACTCTCTCTCTCTCTCTCTCTCAAAAAAACAAAAACAAAAACAAAAACACCAGACCCGCTGGTGCCCAGCTCAGTGAGTGGGCAGAGGCTTTATATAAATTAAAAATGTCTTGGGGGTACCTGGGTGCCTCAGTTGGTGAAGTGTCTGTCTTCTGCTCTGCTCATAATCTCACGGTTCGTGGGTTCACGCCCCTTGTCGGGCTCCATGCTGACAGCGCAGAGCCTGCTTGGGATTCTCTTTCTCTTTCCCTCTTTCTCTCTGCCCCTCTCCCACTCTCACACATGATGCCCTCTCTCTCTCTCTCAAAATAAATAAATAAACGTTAAAAAAAACCGACAGAATTGTCTGCTCTCACATCAGGTGCTCATAACCTCACGGGCATCCTGCACACCTATATACCACCCGCTGAGTGATAGCTCACGCATCACCCATCTTTAGAGACAGAACAGAATTCCTAATTTCCTGGATCTTCCACCAGACTTCAGCAAATCCCCAACCTGGGAAAACCGACACAGACCACTTTCCGCATTTGAATTTCCTGCTGCTAGACAAAAGCCACAAAATTCTGCAGGTGACACCCACCATACATTCGTGCCACTTGTCCCAAGGCTGCTTTGGAAGCCTCTCGTTGATCTTGTTGGCATCTGCTGCGCTCCCTGAGAGGCATCTTTCAAACTCTTCCCTCCTCCCAACCCTCCCCTCCCCCTATCGGTCCCAGATTCTGATCACAGGTAGCTGCTGGCAAGCTTCCCTTCTTGGCCCGTCTCACCAAGCCAACCCTCCTGCTAACGTGCCCCTCATTTCTCCTCCATCTCCTGCCCGGGAAACTCAACCCAAACAATCTTTTCTCTCTGACATCCCAGGCTCTCCCGTGTGGGTCACCCAACCTAAGATGAACCCAACTCTGCCGCGTCAAGAGACCCTACCCTCCCTCTTCGTTTGAAACACACTTGGCACTTTCTTCTCCACACCCCATGCCTCCTTTAACCCTTTACAATCTGGCTATGAACCCCTCACACTCCGAAACCACACCCTGGATGGTCATCAGTGGCCTCCTGTTAACCCTCACCCTTTCAGACCTCTTTGAAAGGGCAGATCGCCTTTCTGGAATGTTCTCCTTGTTGGTTTCCACAACTCTGCTTCCTCCCGCCCACCACAGCTTACTGCTTCCTCTTCCTCCCCCAACCCCAAGGCTCTGCCCTTCCCCTTCCCTGTTCCTTCGCCTTTTCTTCGGCAAATTCATCCCCTGCACCACCTCAGTGGTTACCTCTTTGCACATGACACTCTTCGGCTTTCCTTGTTGCCTTCAGAGTTCAGATTTCCACAGCCTTCTGAGTGGCTCCATTCAGTCGCCTTTTAGGTACCTCAAACTACACGTATCCGAAACCAAGTTCATTCTCTTTTCCAACAGGCCGACTCCTCGGCCTCACTTCATCATTTCTATGAAGAGTCACAATTCTGGAATCATATTCTCGCGGTCGGAAATAGACATCCCTTCATAAAAACTTCCCTGGGCCAGGATACAGTCTGAGACATGGCCGGAGACTACAGGGAGCCTACAGTATGGCTAGACAGAAAAGACTATCTCTGAATTATCTGTCAGCCAATTAACAGACACAATAGAACCCAAAAGGCACAGAGGATCTGAGAGACAACAGCCTTCCTTGGATCTGACAAAGCGGATGCATTTAGCACGGCCAAGAGTACACGATGAATTCTAACTATTACTAGCAACGTTAATTAACTTTCTCATGGTGCTTTACGGGCGTGGGTTTTACAATAGGCCCACGTATTCTTTGACCGTCCCTTCCAAAAGTACAGCCCAATTCTCCTCCCCCTGAGTGTGGGCAGAAGATTCAGTGACCCACTTCCAACAAACAAATTAAGCAGCGATGTGTACAATTTTTGAGCCCAGGTCATAAAAGACATTACAGCTCCGCGCCGGTCTCTCTCTGGGGTCACTCAGTTTTGGGGGACAGCTGCCATGTCGTGAGGACACAACAGGCGTGTTGGGAGGTCCACATGGTGGGGAACTGAGGCCTCCTGCCATCAGCCAAGTGAGTGGGCCATACTGGAGACAGGGTCTCCAGCCTCGGCCGAGCCTTCAGGTGACCATAAACTGGATTACAACTTCATGAGACTCTGAGCCAGAACCACTCAGCCAGAACTCCCTAAATTCCTAACCCACAGAAAGCACAAGATGGTAAATACGCTAAGTTTTGGAGTAATCTGTTACACAGCCACAGGTAACTAACACACAGCGAGCTACACAGTGTTGTCCCATCAACAAAATCAATGAATCCTCACAATTCATGCGACACACGTATCATCATTTTCATTTCCCATGAGAATACTGAAACTCAGAAGGACCAGCTGGGCATTTACCTACAGAATCATTTACTTCTCCTTCACTTCTTTCAAAAGAGGGACTGAGGAGGCTCCGCGACAACCAAAACAGACTTCAGCAGGTGTAGGAAGACAGTACGTGGCAAAAGCCGAGATTCACACCCTAGTCCTCTGATCCCAGACCCCATACCCATCCCATCGTTCTGTGAGGGCATATGTCAACTTGGAACGCCTAACGCCCGATCCGATGCACAGAACACACAAAGGTGCCACCGGAGGCCACGGAGCCGGGTTAAAGCATGCGGCACGGAGAAGGGGAAAGGGCAGTGTGTGAAGAGATGCCGGTTGGGCCAGATAAGCAGTGTGCCAAACCACACTGAGAAGGAGCATCTGTGGCTGCAGCGGGAGGGGGTATTCGCGGGAGGAACCAAACCACTCTTACAACTCAGTTCTAGGAGCCCGCAATAAATTGCCGTCACACCACTCTGCTGGCAAAGTCACTGCCTTGGTTGCCTCAGCAGATATGGAGACAGAGGAGACCCAATCCCTTATTTGGAGGTGGGAGCTCTCCAGCTGGACAGAGTCACTCGGCAAATACTTTTGGAATACTGACTAAAGTCAGGTACAGCTATAGGCAAGGAGACACAGCAGTGAACCATGCAGAAATGGCATTCCGGTCAGAGAAAACCATCCAAGGGGACCAAAAAAAAAAAAAAAGGAAGTACATACTTAAGGTGACCAATGGCACAGAGCAGGGACAGGGAAAAGAGCATGTAGGGATGGGGGGGCGTGGTTTTCTTGTTTGGGGGGAGGGGCATGGAAGGGCAGACCCCAGACGGATGGAAGCCGGATGGAAGCGACTGGAAGCGACAGGAGGGGGCCAGGTAGGTACTCAAGGAGGGCGCTTTCTAGTGGAGGAAAGTCCCTGAGGTGAGACTGCGTGTCTGGGAAGGAGTGGACAGGAAGGGCGGAGGGGAGAGGAGGTCAGAAAGGTGCAGCTGGAGAGAGGGCTCCTGATGGAACAGGGGCTTTTATGTTGCATGAGGGGGAAGCCATTTGGGGGTTTTAAGCAGAAGTAACTGATTTTTTTTTTTAAATGTCTATTTTCGAGAGACAGAGAACATGAGCAATTGAGGGAGGGGCAGAGAGAGAGAGAGAGAGAGAGAGAGAGAGAGAGACAAAATCTGAAGCAGGCTCCAGGCTCTGAGCTGTCAGCACAGAGCCCTACTCATGGCTCGAACTCACAGACCTCGAGATCATGACCTGAGCCAAAGTCAGAGGCTTAAATCAGCCACCCAGGTGCCACTAACTGGTTTATATTTTTGAAGGATCGCTCTGGCTGCTCTGCTGAGAACAGACTGTACAGGGTGAGGGACGAGGATGGAGACCAGGCAGGAGACCATGGCGACGGAGGTTCCCACCAGATGATGGTGGGAGCAGTGGAGATGGAAAGCAGAGATTAGACCATGGATAGTATTTTGAAGAAGAGTCAGGCAGACAGCATTTACCAATCTATTGGAAGGAGGGTTGAGAGAGAAAGGAAGCAAACGTGACCCCAAGGTTTTTGGCTTGAACACCTGGAAGGGTAGAGTCGTCTTCCATGGAGACGAGGATGATTCGGTTAGAACAGGTTTCAGGCGGAAGATGGGAGTTCAGTTTGGTCCTGTTAAATCTAAGATACTAATTGAATACCACTGGATTAGCAGGTAGACATGTGAATCTAGCATTTAAGAAGGAAGACTGGGCAAGAGACAGAGAGAGAGTGTGGGAGGGGGAGACTGCATTCGGGAGCCGACAGCACACAGGCTGCATTCAGAACTCCGAGACGAAATGAAATCATGAGGGAGGGAGCGTAGATAATGAGTCAAAGGTCAACACCCAGCTCCGGACCTCTCCAAACAGAAGAGGTCGGGAAGTGGAGGTGAACCAGTGCAGAAGACTGAGCAGGAGCCACGAGTAGATAGGAGCAGAATCAAGAGAGGTGGGTGACTTGGGAGCCGTGTGAAAAGGTGTTTCAAGGAGGGGGTGGCTTCCTGTATGCATTGCCACCTTTGGGGCAGAGAGGACGAAGACAGAACTGACTATGGACCTCATGAAGGCTTTGGCAAGACGAACAGGATGGAGAGGTGACAGCAAAAGCCTGGTGGGCAGAGGTTCCAGGGAGAATGATCCAATTACCAAGGTACTGGGATACTGAGAATAGAGGAACACGTTCAACGAGACCATGGAGGACGCAGAGGCAGAATCCAGACAGTCAGAAACTTGGGAGGACACACGGCCTACTTTCTTCTACACTTTTTTTTTTTTTATGTTTATTTATTTTGAGAGAGAGAGAGAGAGAGAGCTGGGGAGGTACAAAGAGAGAGGGAGGCAGAAGATCCAAAGCAGGCTCTGTGCTATCAGCGCACAGGGGATCATGGGGCTCAAACTCACGAACCACAAGATCATGACCTGAGCCGAAGTCAGATGCTTAACCAACTGAGCCACCCAGGTGCCCCTCTACAGACACTTTTCATGGAAAAATGAAAGAGACGAAGGAGGAACTGACAGATTTTAAAAGACTTAAAAAAAAAAATAGCACCTTCTTAAGTTCTGATCCAAACAAATTAATAGAAAACAAATTATAACATGTTTGGAAGACCAGAAAATGTGAACACTGACTGGATGTCTGAGTGGGCTGAGGCTTTTGTGGTGGTAGCAATATTGAGACATTATTTCAGAAAAAGACTCTACTTTTTAGAGCTATACACTGAAATATTTACAAAAAAAAAAAAAAGACTGATATCTGAGACTGGCTTCAAAATAAAATGGGAGGGGATGTGGGTAGGGATTTAGAGGAAACGGGCCAAGGGCTGACAGCCATTGAAACTGGACAAAGGACGGGCACCTGGGTGGCTCAGTTGGTTAAGGGTCCAACTGCAGGTCAGGTCATGATCTCGTGGCTCGTGAGTTTGAGCCCCGCGCTGGGCTCTGTGCTGACAGCTCAGAGCCTGGAGCCTGTTTTGGATTCTGTGTCTCCCTCTCTGCCCCTCCCCCACTCACGCTCTGTTCCCGCCCCCCCTTTCAAGGATAAACATTAAAAAAAAAAATTAAAAAAAAAACAAAACAGGGGCGCCTGGGTGGCGCAGTCGGTTAAGCGTCCGACTTCAGCCAGGTCACGATCTCGCGGTCCGGGAGTTCGAGCCCCGCGTCGGGCTCTGGGCTGATGGCTCCGAGCCTGGATCCTGTTTGCGATTCTGTGTCTCCCTCTCTCTCTGCCCCTCCCCCGTTCATGCTCTGTCTCTCTCTGTCCCAAAAAATAAATAAACGTTGAAAAAAAAAAAATTAAAAAAAAAAAAACTATTAAAAAAAACAAAACAAAACAAAACAAAACTGGATGACGGGCACAGGACAGTTCATCACACTATTCTATCTACTTGTGTGTATATTTGAATTTTCTATAATAAAAAGATGAAAAAGGGGAGGGAGAGAAGGAACTGGAGACAGCAAATACTGATGACTCGGTTAAGGAATTCTGCTCTAATGACGAGCAGACAAATGAGGCACGGGCTGGAGGGAGAGGCAGGGTCTAGGGACGGTTTCATGACAGAGACAGGCAATGTTCGAAGATGTCTAGAGCAACCAGTAGAGGGGGGAGTGGACGACCCAGAGGAGAAAGGGGGAGAAGGCCAGAGTGAGCCCTGGGGTCGGTGAAGGGTGGGCCAGTAAGGCCGCAGGAACAGGGAAGGCAGCAGGAACAGGGAAGGCAGCAGGCCCGAGGCAGCATCGGATGAATGTGGTGGCTTCACGTGCATCTCTTTTGGGGACTCCCATTTTCTCAGTGGACCAGAAGGCTGGGTCATCGATCGACCGTGCTATGTTGAGGATCCAGAGGGACAGTGGGAGAGCGAATGGAAGGGGGAGATGGAGCATGAATTCTGAGCTGCAAGAGGGGCCCACAGAGGGGACGGTCACAACTTCCTAGCAATTCCAGTTAGTATGGTTTGGGGTGTGTCTCAGCCACACTCGGATAAGTTCATCCAAAGATAACCAATGACTCATGGTCCTCTGTAGGTGCCAAGGGGAAACCCCAAGGAGTGAAGAGCTGCAGGAGTCTGCAGACACCCAGGTACCTTGGGGGTATTGGGAAAGGTGACGGAAAAGGCCAACAGAGAGAAGCAGCACACGGATTCCGCGGGCAATGGGTAGAGGGCAGCCTCACGGAGCTAGAAAATTCAAGACTAGGTTGTTTAAGCGGAGGCAGGCTTTAAGAGAAACTGAAATCCCACATGGGGGAGCCAGAGAGTTTCATGGGCAGGACTGGCAATTTGAAATCAAGAGTTGTTCACATGTGCGGGTCCTCGCTTCCATCTCTGCCCGCGCGGACCGCTACGTACCTTGGGGACCTCCCCCTTGCTGCCTGGCGGCAGTCTCAGCACCCAGAAGTTCCTGTTTCTCAGCAGGTTCTCCATGTTCTCCAGCCGCCTCTGCAGCAGCCCGTACTCCTGCAGCAGGGTCCCCAGCACGGCCCACTTGCTCTCCATGTGATTCCCGAACTCCACGGCCGTCTTCTCGCAGTCCGCCAGCTTCTTCTCGGCGGTGCCTGTCCGCCCCTCCAGATTTAGCAGCTGGCTGGCCTGGGCATCCACCTTCCTCTCCACGGCCTGAATGGCGGCCACCACGGTCCAGAGCGAGATCTCTGCTGTGGGCAGCTGGGGCTCTCTCATCATGCGGTCAGGGAAGACGGGTGCCCTATCTGGGAAGGGCGGGAACTGAAAAGGCATCGGTCGCCGGGCATCCATGTCCCATTCTTGAGCCTGTGTGCAGAGCGAGAAAGTGACAGCCTGGGATGAGACCCTATGTGAGCGGGGAGTGGGGCCTGACAACAGGAAACAACGAATCAAATGCCTCAGATTCTCACCCTTCCGCCATGCCCCCACCCTCCAGGCCACGGTGTTCGTTAATGTCCCCAGTGACAGCTCAAACAGCCCAGCCAACCTTCCCATTTCCTGCCATGGTCACTGGTTCACCTACCTCGACCCTTGGCAGGTCGAGGCTGTGGACAACCCGCCCCCCCTCGCCTACAATGTCACATATCGCTTTCACAGAACAGCCGCTTTCCTCAGGGGCTAGACTTAGTGATGAACTCTCTCTCTGGAGTTGCCTAGTGCTTTCTGTTTCAGAGTAAGAATTTTCTTGTAAGTCATCTGACCCTAATCTTCCCAGCCATCTCTAAGCAGGTTGGGGCAAGAATGATTATCTCCGCCTTCGAGATGATGGAACTGAGGCACGGAGAAGTGGTGGTCATTCTACGGCACCTGGTTTCACCGCCAAATGGGGCAGCTCTAGGTGCCGCAGGGAACAAAAACACAGTTGAGGAAAGTGCCACCATACCCAGCAGGGCTGTGACCCAAGGAGCCACCAGAGAGCCCCAGTAAGTGAGCTGAAGGGCAGCCTTTTTTCCATACACAACTACTTATTCATATTTTCTAAAATGAAAATAGGCTCGCCAGAAAACATTCACTGACGAGGGGAGAAGAGGACGTGCCTAAGAGGAAGAGGAGACTTCCCAGTCCCGTCCTTGCTTCCTGGAGGAGGGGCACCCCAGGGTGCAGCTCTGCTCCCAGAAGGTGAGGCCCCCTGGGTACAAGTTGGGAGCTAAACCCTGTGACCGAGAGGGGGTGGTCACAGTTCATTGGTGACCTGGGAACCAGCCCCATACCATAGCAGCAACCAGGGCTTAATAATGGACAACAGCAGGGATGATAAGCCAATTCTCCTTACATGTGCGATGGGAGGAGGTATCGTTTTCCTTTCTCCCTGTTGCTGCTGAAGAGGCCCTCAGGCTGGGCAACGTGGTGGCCTGCTGCTTAGGGGTGACCCGGGCAGGCTAGGGACAGGCATGCCAACTGCCCTAACTCTAAGCAGCTGTGACCGTCACAGAGGAACACCCCACAGCTTCCAGGGAATCGCTCGGTGACCTGGGATAAAGGGGAACAGGGCCCTGAATGCCAGGCCCTGCAGAAGAAAGAGGCGATGTTTCCATCAAAGCCATCCATCTGAGCAGATTTAGGCTTGACTCCTCCGGGCCCATAGGAGGAGACAAGGGCCGACAGCAGAAGCTCAGAGCGTCCCCAGGCCCAACTTGCTTTTGGAAGGTTTGGAGACCTAAGGCTGAAAAATGATCCAACACAACGGAGCAGCTCCCGGCTAACTTGTCAGAACCCGGTCGAGAAGCAGGCCAGGAACAGAGGGGGCTTCTGGGGGATCCGCCCAGGGTCGGTTCCCACACTCTCCGGGGGCGGGGGGGGCGGGGAGACCCGTCCAGGTCTCCATGGGCACCACCTCCTCGCCTTTTACACAGTACACAGCTCCCAAGCACTGGCTATCAAACTCCTCTGCACACTGAGATCCTCACCGAGCTTTAAAGAACTGACTGGTGTCTCCTCTCAACCTTAGAGACGCTGATTTCACTGGGTTGGGGCCAAGTTGGGCGTCAGGAGTCTTAACGCTCGGGTGACTCTAACGTGCAGCCAAGTTTGCCAACGGCTGAAAAGAAGGCAAAGTCACCTCTCGACGGCCCCTCTCCTCCGTCACACCCGGTGCAAGGGAAAACCGAATGACTCGTTAGACTTGGTGCAAGATGGCATTACAACATCCAAAAATATCTTTTTGTCAAAGTGGCTACGGTGTAAACCTGTTGGGGTACGCAGGTGCGCACACGCCGGGGGCCGGGGCACGAGTGCGGCGGGCCGAGCGCTCGGCCGCCAGGCGCGAAGGTGAGCCGCGGTCACGGCTCCGCCAGGTCTCGGCCCCCTTCCCCGCGGGGCCTCCTCCGGGCGCCCGCACCCCGTGCACGCGGCCTCGGGGCCTGCTGCTCGGCGGCGCGCGCGGGCCGGGCCTGCTCGGGCGCCGGGGCCGGCCGCGGGACTCGGGGCCGGGCCTGCTCGGAGCCGCCGCGCCCCGCCTGCCGCGCGAGTCCGCCCGGGCCCCGGGCCCACCGGGGCCTCCGATTCCGCGCCCGCACGCCGAGGGCCCCCGGGCGCCCGCAGCCCCGCGCCCCGCCCCCACGGCCAGGCGGCGCGGCCATGGCGCTGGGCGGGGGCTGCACCCACCTGCATGGGCGGCATTCCCTCGGCCATTTCCCCGCGCAGCGCCGGCTCCTGGTGGCAGACCTCCTCCGGGGGCAGAGCCTGGGCCCAGCTCCAGCTCCCGCTGTCCAGCCCCAGGCCCTGGATGCCCAGCTGCTGAGGCTGCGGCCGTGTTGACACAAACTGCATCCTGGGAGTGCTGTTCCCCGCTCGGGCCGGCCAGGGAGAAGAAGAACGTTTTCCAGGCGCCTTCCCCCTCGCCGGGGCCGGACAGCTCCATCTACAGCCCGTAGGAGCAAACAGTCCCCTTCGGCGGCGCTCCCCGCCCCTGCGCCGCCAGCTCGCCAGCCAATGGCCTCCGAGCTCCTGCCCGCCCGCGGGGACCGGCGGGGGCCACTTCGGGGCCTGGGCCACGCCCACCGCCGCCCCCCAGGTGGCCCTGGGTGGATATGCTCGTTGGATCCCTGCGTGTGGGATGCCTGGCCCCAGAGTCCCAAACAATGCCGGGTCCCGATTTCTGTTAATGCTGCAAATATGTATTGGGCATCCCCAAGGGAAATGGTGTCTGACCCTACTGAAAAATTTGCAAGAGTAACTGTGCCTGCGGACTGTATCTTCTGGCCTTTCCCCTTCCCTCGTTCCTTCACGGGCTTTACCTCCCACTCTCCCTCTTCCCAATCCAAATTTACCGCGACCAATTCCAGGCCTTTGCATTGGTCTGGATGACAGAGAAGTGATCTGGGCCAACGTGTCAGAAGAGGGCCGAACTCTTCCTCCCAGGTAAGGTGCACCGTATTTTAATAGCAGCCTCTTCCAAAACCTTTAAATATAGGTCAACATCACTTTGAAACGTCAAGCTAAATCAGAGGAGGAACCAGGGGGAGGCCCTGGTAGGCTGATGGAGATTAGGGTGAGGGGGAAATTCACTCATTCATTCCACAAATATTTACTGAGCAGCTACTATGTGCCCGGTACTGCTTAGGCAGAGGGTGGGCTTTGCAGTTGGATATACCTGAGTTTAAGTTCCAAAATCACTACTCGCTAGCTGTGACCGTGAGCAGTTTAACTTCTGACCTTCCCCTCGGTCTCTTCCTATAGAAATGAAGCAAATGTCTACTCCACAGCTGTAAAATCAAATGAGACGAGAACAGTGCTTAGCACTTAATAGGCACCCAACTAAGGTGGTTACCCCCCAAAGATGTCTTACAATTATCCTTAAAATTGTATCTACTTTGTCTTTTTAAAGGACTGGTTCTTCTCTTCTAAAGACCAAGATCTCCGAAGCTACTTACTGCCCTGTGTAGAGGCAGGCCTACCACAGAATCACCCCAGACTGGTACCCTTTGGTCCCATTGCACTTAGTAAAATAAAAGGCATTGTCGGCCCAGGTGAGACCTGTGCTTTCAGCATCATATTCCGATGAATAATTATCAAGTGGTTTCTCTGTTAGACACCCTTTCCAGATACAGAATGAGTCTCTTGTGGACAGTCGTATCCTCAAGGAGCTTACAGGCTAGTGAAGGTTCTATTCCCTGCATGATAAGCTCAAAGCTACTGAACTCAAACAATTTAAATGTACAGCTTTCACTGTACCAGCATTATTCTAGAACCACCATGCTTGGTGACCACAGGCCACAAAAACCAGTGGTAGCTACAGCTGGGTGGGAGGGAGGGAAGGGGAGGCAGGGCGGGGCGGGGGAGAATGGATCAGGGACACCTCCCAAAAGGAAAGCAAGAAGGGCCCCAGGAAGGGGCTGCTGGAGCAGCACTGCCCACAGACCCTCTGATGGGTACGCCAGTGACCGATGGCCTGATGGGGCTGAGGGCTGTGCTAGGAAGGCAGGGAGATCTCATACTGGGAGGGCTGTCTGGTCATTAGACCTGTTTCTCTGAGTCACTGGGTAACCAAGAGGCAGTTTAAATTATTGAGGGGCAGAGTTAGCAGCTGGACAATGTGGATTATAAAATGTCAAGTATCGTTGTTAATAAACACCTCTTGTGAGGGAAAGAGACCCAGGCTGTGGACCCTCTGTCTCTCTGGTGGGAACTGCTTTTCATCTCCTCACTAGAAGTTCCATAACTACTGCTCTGGCCAGGGTGTTTGAAGTGATAGATGCTGAACCAGAGGATGTGGGAGAGGCCAAAGGAGAGGGCATTCATAAATGCCAGAACATTTATGTGTTGTGATGGGTCATTTTACACACCAACTTGGTCGGGCCCAGAATGGCCAGATGGTTGGTAAAACATTATTTCTGGGTGTGCCTAGGAGGGTGTTTCCAGAAAAAAAATTAGCATTTGAATTGGTAGACTGATTATGGAGAAGATGCCCTCATCCAAGTCATTGAGGGCCTGAATAAAACAAAGAGGCAGGGGAAGGGCAGATTAACTCCTTCCTTGAGCTGCGACATCTATCTCCTCCCGCCCTTGGACATCACCTCTCCGGGTTCTTAGGCCTCTGGACTCAGAATGAATTGCACAACTGGCCTTCCTGGTATTCCAGCTTGCAAGTGGCAGATCATAGGACTTTGGGACCTCCGTAAATGCATGAGCTAACTCCTAGAATGTATCTCCATATACCCTTTTAGTTCTTTTTCTCCGCAGAATCCCAACACGTGTGTCTATCGCTTCCTAGGTATTCCTGCTGCCCCCATGCACTCCACGCCCCTTCAACAACCACAAGCTTTATTTGAGGAAGGGAACCTCCAGATTCACTCAGCGAAGCCAACACGGTAACCGGATTTGCACTCCTATCTCGGTTGTCTCCCCACGCCTAATTTACCAAGCAGGCTTAGGGCCTACAGTGTAACCCACGGGAAGGAGAACAGAGCAGCGGCAGGTCCCCTCACCCGCTGGCGTGTCTGTGGTGACAACTTCCTGTCTTCACGTTAGGCTCTAGTGCTGCCAACCTCCAAGGAAGGGTAACCTGTGAGTGTCAAAGTCGCTGATATCCTAAGTGTGACTAAAAATCAGGCAGGGCTTATGGAGGGGCGGGCACTGCGGGGCGAGGTGATAAAGCTCCGGCTACTTAAAGAGGCAGAGTGCTGATGGGAGGGTCACAGCAAAATGTTTTGTATTCTAGAGTTTTAAGGTCAGTTTGCTCTCGCTAATGAGTTTCCAACATACTTGTCCTTTCAGACCCACCTTTGCCAACGTTTTTATTCAAACTTCAGTGTGTGCGTGCATGCACACACACATTCCCTCTTTCTCACTAACTTCTGAGAATTCCTGCTTTGCAGAAAGTTTAGAGAAAATACTTTTTCCCTCCTGAGTTTATTCTTAGCCTACTTCAAGTAGGCATTTCGTCACCTTCTTTACAAGTCTTGGCACAGCAGATGAGTGAAGTTCCCTGGCTCTTCTTCAGTTCTTAATGACTACGGTACTTTGCTCAGTGTCAATAAATATGCGATTGCTTGGATGCCTGAGTTAGCTACTCAACAGTTCTACTGCGACAGGTGTCCAGGGCTTAGAAACTCTGTGCATGCAGAAGACAGGTTTTGTGTTGGTAAATTAACAATCGCAGTATGCTCTCTTGAATCCTCCCGACGGGCGTCACTTCAACTTTTAAGTGTGGATTTGATTACTAAAAATGGTCAAAATTCATTCCAAATGAAGTCCAGTGCTCCTACAGAGTTAATACTGGTTTTCCTAAATGCGACAAATAAGATGTGAAACCCCGTATTATTGTTAAAGACGAGCCAGTAAGGACATCACCAAGATCACTTTTCATTCTTCATCAAACTGCTAGTGTCACAATGCGAGTCAGGGTACACTGCAGGCACCAGAACGGATCCCATCTGGGCTCATCCGGTATGCTGACAGTGTGTCACACACCCGGTCTCTCTGGCCAGAGCCCGCCGTGGGCACAGCAGAGAGAATGCGGCTTTTCCCGCGGCCTCTAGAGGTCCTACCGACTGCGATCAGTCAGAACTTTTTCAACCACCATGCCCACAGCCTTACTTCCTACGAAATTAGGACGGCCCGTTGTGGATTCAGTGACCCTTTATGAATCTCCGATCCATCGCTCCCTGCTCCAGTAAAGCAGGCTAACTGCTCATTTCCAGTCCAAGAATTCACTTTCTTGTTCTAGGATCTTCTAAACTTGCAGGCACATTAGAATCGCGTGGGGGGGACTTAAAAAAAAACAAAACACCCAGGCTCCACCCCAGGCAAATTAGACCATGCCAGGGTGGGCCCTGGCACAAATTTATTTTTTAAGGTCCCCGGCTTCGTCTCACGTTCAGCCGAGATCAAAACAGTGTGCCTGTCTCCGCCTTATAGGATCAGCCTGTGGCAATGAACATCCCGAATTAGTACTTATTGGCTAATAAACATGGGACTGATTGAACTATTCTTGTCCATTGTTTTTATCCTGCTGTTTACTCAGTGAGCTTGGCTTGTAGATATTGTTTTCCTTACACAATTTTTTTACAACTACAATTCAACGCCAAGAACTGCCGTATGTAGACTGCTTTCTGTACTTCCTTGATTTTGAATTCAGCCTGTTTAGCCCGGTCTCTCCAGTAATGTGCCCGCCTTTCTAATTTGTTACAATTCCTCATATACATAAAACTGGTTATCTGGCATAAGTTGCTGGTAGAAGTGAACGCATTATATAGATAGGTCTGACACTTTCTGCATCAAGCTTTGTTTTCAGTCTCTGCTCACACATACTGTTCTTCCCACTGCTTCCCAAATTGCCGTCTCGGGCCAGCTTCTCCCCAGCACAGGCAGGCAGACTGGAAGCGAAGAAACAACTGCTGCCTGGCCTTGAACGAAAAGATGCACCAACAACATCCAGGAAATTGTTTAACTGGTCAACAAGTAATTCTGCATCGATGTCAACACTTTCTTAGGCCTGCAGTATGTTTCAAAGTGCTTTCAAAGACCTTTCCTCTTTTGAGTGACCTATGTAAAGTTAGTAAAGTGGGCATTATCCTCATACTAGGAATGAGAAAACCAAAATGAGATTCAAACTCTGGCCTCCTGACTTCCTTTCCAAGAACTTTTTCATTACGATAAGCCTTATTCTTATAAAAGCATTATAGATGCTGGACATAAAGTATTTTACATTACAAACACGGGGAGGAAGAACCCACTTTCCAAAAAGAACCACTGAATGGCCCCAGCACCCTAGATCCATCATTGTTATTTTGGTATGCCTTCTTTTTGTTTTCCTGTGCTTTAAGTAAAATGCAGTCGAATGTGTACTGTGTATTTAAAACAAAATGTTATAGTTTTGCTGGAATTTTGTCAGTTTGTATGGCTTTGGAGTAATTATAATACGGTTAGAATAGGAGTCTAAGAATGCATACCTCTCCAAGGTGTTTATTCTACTGTGTCAGATGCAATCTCTCAACAGGGCAGAATCTGGGGAGAAACCAGACAAGGAAAACAGGACCCAGATGTAAAATGTTTAAATTCCACGATTTTGGAGTTGGAAGAACCATCATGTTCTGTCTGCATATTAGAATTAGGAAGATGAGACCTACAAATTAAGTGGCTTGCTCCCTATCAAGTAAACAGTGTTCAGCTAGGCCAGAATCCCGTTTTTAACTCCTGCTCAGGTGGTCTTTCCACTGGATGATTATGCACTGAACACCCATGTCCCTATCAGTACGTGGCCCGTGAGGGATACGAAACAGGATATGGCCTGTGTTCTTGGTTATTAGCTCACTTTTTAGACCAGTTTCAAGATTTTACAGTAAATAATGGCTTTGCCATTAAAGCCACATAGCTCAATGAGACTTTTATCAAATATTTCAAATGTACCTGGCAGTTTTTGAGAGCATTGCAGCACACTGCTTCTGAGGCTTCTCTGATTGGGCCGTATCTCTCTGCCTCCTTTAGTGGTTGATTGGCCCTAGGGGTGAAATACTTTTTTGTTTTGAAGAGACAACTTGACCTAGCTGACAGAAGTCATTGTGTATGCGTATATATAGGATCATGGCCAGAGTTACACATTTGAAAAGAAACTAGAGCGGGGCCAGAAAGGGAGGAGTTAACACCTTAGAAGGTAAGAGATTGCTCATGTTGCAAGATACATAAATAGTACCTTCTAGTTCCCTTATGGTAGGGACAATAAGCTCTGGTCTCTTAAAGTCCTAATGAAGTAGACGTCTTTGAAACAGAGACTGTCCCGTCCTGGTGGTGCCAGAAATACAACCCTGTGCCACCGTTTGCCCATTCCCAGGCCCACAGACCCTGGTGCAGGAAGCACAGGACGTTTCCTCCTGACCACAGCTGACTGAACCAAGATGAGCGTGCAACCCAAGGGCAGCCAATCCAAGGGTTGGCTGGAAACTTGTGTGACCTGGTATAGAAAGGGGGAGCTGGGCCACATCGCAGGCTTTAGAATCTGAAGAAAAAACAAAAGAATCAGAGCCACGTGGGGTCAAGGTACACAGAAACCTGTGGGAACCAGGAGGTACAGGAAAGACAGAATACAAGAACAGGTTAAACAGAAGCAAAAGACAGCAGTCAAAAAGCTGAGACATCAGGCAATTAAATGCTTCTGTAGAGCAGCCCAGACTTAGGATCGTCTCTCCAGTCGGTCCCGTAACCTTTCTGGATAGTTTCCATACTGACCCCTGTGTTGGCAGGCTCTAAGCTAAGCACTTCACACAGGCTTCCTTTTCCTCTAAGCCCCAAACCCTCTTGAGACCTAGATGTCATTCCATTTTACAGATAAGGAAACTAGGCTCATGATGGTTACATAGCATATGTTATGATATTTCTGATGATGCTAGGACTTGAATACAGGTCTGACTCAGAGTCTGTGCCCATTAAGCTCTACTAACCCACGTGTGTCCTTCAGTTAAGGCGCTGTGCACTTCCCCCTCCCCCTCCTCCCCTCCCTGCCAGTTTGACCTAACTTGAGGTTCTTTTGCTTAAAGAACCTGGTACTTCCCTACTCAAAGGATGTCCTATGTATGTATAGACCCTGTGAGTTTGTAGAGTTAACGGAACAGGGTCAAAGCATCCACCAAACACACAGAAGAAACCTATCTGATGATAACAGAGTTCCTCATCTGTAAGAGCCATTTGGGGAAAGACTTGCTTTGACTCATTGCTATTGAGCAGCCCTCAGACAGCTTTTTGTTGTCTAAGAAGCTTCAATATGGGGTGGAAGGTGGGGGGGAAGGACCAGGGCGTTCTGACTCTCCTCGGAGAAAACCTGAGCAGAAACTGGGTTCTCCATCCCATTTGTTATGAATAAAGGAACCCGGGTCCTTTATTATCAACAAAGTTTTTGCGGACTGAGACACTGAACGTTTGTTATTCCCCAGTAAGCAGCCATCCGATCTCATCCTGGTTGAGATGGGCATGGTCACCCAAGTCTTTCCAAAACGCTCCAAAAAGCAGCCCAGCAGTCTCCCACTGGAACCTTGCAGTCTTATTTACGTAAAGCACTGCTCTAGCCAGAGCCCAGCTACTGTGTTTCCAATATTAAATATCCAGCAGAAAGGACCGGAGTCTTCTTTCACTTTCTAGACAAGCAATCAACTTCCATTTATTTTCACACCTGTGGCTGAAACAGAGGCTCATCTAATGGTGACGATGAAAAACTTGGCAAGCAAAGAGTGAATCTGGTTAGAGTCAGTATCTGGATCTACTCCAAGGGGATATGCCTATTTGTACGTGACAGACCTCTTAGCCCAGGGGCAGACTGACGGAGAGCACATTTCTGGGTTCTCGTCTTTCCTATCTTGCCTGGTCATGACAACCAATCCTCAGCTACTTCAACTGCAGTTAAATGGTCTCTCTCAAGAGCCCTCGATGGACCAAGTTTCTCCACACTCTGAAACCTTTCTGTTGGACTTAAGTTTCCCACCGATACATTTATGCATCCGCTCAGGAATCTTAAGCAAACAAAGTCTAGAGCTGGCCCAGAGTTCTACCTGTTAGAGGATCGGTGCAGGGAAAGGAGACCAGAATGCACAATCGAAAACCGCTGGTGTGTATGGGGCTGAGGATTAGAACACGGACTTCCATCTTTCTGGCATGGCCCTGCCCATTCCCTGTCATTCAGCTTCATGGCTATTGCCATGGCATTTGAACCACCTCATTGATATTTGAACCGTGTTCAACTTCTTGCCAGAGTGTGGGTCCCTGCTGACTACAGTTCCTTGCAGAAAAGACTGTGGGATGTATATGTAGCATTTTAACCCACAGGTCTCTCTCATTAACAAGCTCTGTACCCTCGTTAAATCTTTGAGTAGAGAGTTTCTGATGTTATCTAGACCAGCACCACACCTATTGCAGGAATCCCTTTCTAGCACACCCAGGCAAATATTCAAATCCTTCCAGAAAAGGGAACTCACCACCTAAAGGTAGTGCTTTGATTCTTGTCCCCTTTAATGAGGAGACAAGGTTCAAACCAGAGCTGGATCTCACACCAAGTTCCTAGTAGGTCACCAGTGAAGCTGGAACCCTGGCTTTGGGAGCCCCAGAGCCCCTACATTTACCTATAGTATTGGTCTAGATTCTAACTAGAAAGCACTAATCCCAATATGCTGGGGTTCTTTTCATCAGTTGTCCTGGTTTGTTCTACACTGGATTTTCTCATTGCCTTCAGACTATAAGTTATGGCAGGGAATCGGGTCTCACACTCATTCTTAGGTCTCCCGTGATCCCTGGTATTGTGAATGCCACAGAGCAGATGTTTCATAAATGCAATTGTCCTCTAAGGGCAGCATGTTCAGACAGAGCCTTCCCAGGAGCAAAGCTAGCCAGGGCAAAACCTTTTTCCTAGTGTGTTTATGCATAGCTAGGCTGGGTGAAGGCTGGGCTAGGTGATAAGGGAAAAATGGGTGCCTCCCTTATCATTTCATCAAGAAACTGTCCTAAGTACTTGCAGACCTTGTTTCCAGGCATCTGAGAAAGATTCAGGGGAAACAAGAGAGGGTAGGAATCAACAGCGTTACAGCCCAAGACTTAGGGCAGTCTCTCCCACCTCAGGCTCCCAGCCGGAATAAAACAAATCGAGTTTGGTCAAGTTTCAACAAGAATGTCTCTGCTTGGATTTGGGGGGGTCTTATTTGGCTTCGCCTGGAGAGAAGCCAGAGTTAGAGATAGAATTTTGGCAGAAGAAATGAACCACAAGTTTTGTTAATTTCTTTGTTAATTTCACTTTTTTTCCTTCCACCAGCCTCATCATTTTGCAGATGAAAATTTGCAGTCTGTACAGGGAAAGGGACTTATGTCCCACTGCAAAGCCACTTAGTAGCAGGACCACACTCCGATGCCCTCCTCTGACTGAATGATCTCGAGCACATGGGAGCCAAGGTCCCTAAAAGCAGAACAGGCAAGAAGGGGCTGTCCTTGTCTGTACTGGTGCTTAGTGCTCAGGGACCCACAAAGCCCTTCAGTCTGCCCACTGCCAATGGGGAGAGCCGGAAGGGGCGCGCAGACACTGGTAACTCAAGAAAGCTGCAGGAGAGCACCATCATCTCACTACTGAGGAAAGGAAAGCTGAGAGCCACGGGCACTTTCTGAAACTCCGTAACGCTTCTGGAAAGCGCCGTGATCTTTTCTGCTGATGACTGTCAAGAAGATGAGACAGCAGGAACGGAAAAACCAGCTTATTAGCTTGGAAATAAGGAAAATCTGACATAAATTTTTATGTCATGGTTCAGGCACAAATTTCAGGCTGTTCTGTCATTTCTCTGGGCTCTCTAGATTTTAAAGCTGGGGCTAAGGACACTGCTCCCGCTTTTTTAACGAGGACCTCCACAAAGGCTCCTAGCAGTTTAAATGCCAATAAGAGCCTGAACTCTTCAAATCAAACTATTCAAAGTTAGGAACTGTTCTCCTTAAGAAGCTTTTAAAGTCAGGCTTCTTGCTCCCCGGATATTAAACAAAACGTATTAGAAGAATTAATCTAGGAAACCTAGGAAGGCAGTCTTGAATTCTCATCTCGGGAGAGGCAGTACATCAGCACAGGAGCAGATTTTAGCTGATATCAGGAAGGGGCGCACGCGACCCAGGCTCCAGCACTCCCTCCTAACAACCATCGCACCATCAAGGAATTAACCAGAGGTTTGGTGAGACATTCTCATGCCTCAGGATGGGCTTCGAACTTTGGAGGCTCTTCCTACCTAGAGCCACGATCATTATTACCTTACGACCCTGTGATGGATTACCAGAGGACAAATCTTGCTTCCTAACCTCTCTGCAACATTCGTATGTAACATTCTTATACAACTTCTGCTTAGGTAATATTTTTGAAACGATCGGGATGCTGGGTCCCTTTCCAGGTCTTTCTGGGTTTCAAAGTGTGGTGTTCTTGTAATGTTATCAAGTTCCAAATTCCGGCGTGTCTGTAGTCAAGTGTGTAAGATCCCAAACTCACGGACGTGCCACACGGCGATCACTGCGGAGGGCCCAGGGGCCAGCGGGCACGGAGAACCGCGAAAGGAGCGAGATTTACAAAACCCCCCCTCCGCTCCCTTCCCCGTACCACTGACTGGTCTCTAGACCTTCGGTGTTAACGCCCAGGCCAGAAGTCTCGAGCCCAGTTAGGAGCGGCCCCGGGGGGTCGGGCGGCTGTCCAGAGGGGTCGCTGTCGCCCGCACAGCCCCCGCTGTGGCCCGAGCGCAGGTGGTCCTTGAGCGTCTGCTTGTAGCGGAAGCTCCTGCCGCAGTAGGCGCAGGGGTAGGGCCGCTCGCCCGTGTGGATGCGCTGGTGCTTCATGAGGTGGTGCTTGCGGATGAAGCTCTTGCCGCAGTGCGCGCAGCTGAAGGGCCGCTCGCCCGTGTGCAGCCGCCGGTGGTTCAGCAGGTGCTCCTTGCGCATGAAGCTCTTACTGCAGTCAGTGCACGGGTAAGGGCGCTCGCCCGTGTGGATCATCTGGTGGCGAATCAGGGCCGAGTGGCCATTGAAGTCAATGCCGCACTGGGGGCAGGAGAAAGGCCGCTCCTGCGCGTGCCCCCGCTGGTGCAGCAGGAGGCTGATTTTCAGGCTGAAGCTCCGGCCGCACTGCGCGCAGCGGAAGGGCCTCTCGCTCGCGTGCGCTCGCCGGTGGCTGGTGAGCCGGGCCTGGTCCGCGAAGCGCTTGGGGCAGTCGGGACAGGGGAAGGGGCGCTCGGTGCTGTTATGGACCCGGAGGTGGTAGGTGAGTCTTGACGGGTGAGTGAAAGTTCTGGCGCAGTGCGGGCAGGTGGGGGGCGTGTCACTGGCGTGGGGCTGGGAGCTGCTGCTGAGGTCGGCCTGCTGGGGAAAGTGCTTAGGGCACTGGGCACAGGACAAGGGGTGCTCACCTGTGTGGCTACACTGGTGGGTCAGCAACATGTCTTGGCTGAGGCTCTTGCCACAGTGGTGGCATGAAAATACCTGTTCCCCGGCCGGAGGCGGCAGGGGGTAGCTGCCCAACTGCGTGAAAGTCACTTGTCCCTCAGAGGCTTCGGCCAGGTCGGTGGCTGGACGTCCAAAAGGTGCCATGGAGGCAGACGGCTGGCTTTTGAAAGCCACATCGGAAAAAGCGTCCTTCGCTGCCGGTGGTGGAGAAGAGAAGGTGACGGGAACCTCGGGGCACAGGGAGGCTCGGGCAAGGCCTTCAGCTTTGATGACAAGCTCCTCATCTGAAAGAAAGGACTCAGGGTCACCCCTGTCAACAGCCATCTGATGGCAACTCCCGGTACAAGGCCTAAAAATGACACATTCATCTACTCTGACTTCTCTTTGGTCGGCCAGATAAATGCTTCGTGACTATTAGCTCTCTTGACTTTGCCTGAAAATCCAGTCCACATTTCTGGCTCTGAATCTTTGCTCATTCTGCCCTCCCTTTTGTAGCCTCCATCCGTCTCTTCCCATCTTCCCAAATCACACCCGACCATGTCACGCCAATCTCGCAAGGCCCAATTCCGGCTTCACAACCGGCCAGAGGCCACAACTAAACACCTAAACGAAAACTAATGGATCTTCTCCAAACTCCTGATTTCTCTTATACAAGTCATCCACCCCACTCACCCTGGAGACTTAACAGTGGGCATGCCCAGTCCTGGGGCGGGGGGAGGTGTCCGATATAAATATCTGGAAGAGCACCAACTGGTATTTTTTATTTGTTTCCTAGAGTCTAATGGAACACAGGGCATAGAGGATATTTCAAACAGGCTGCATCAAGTCATATATATGAATGGGTTCCTTCTGACCTTGGGATTGTCTTCTACAATTCAGATGGCAAAATATAGATGGTGCTAAATCTCTGGGAAGGAAGCTATTTGCTGCTTCTGCCATCACTTTGTCCCACGGGAGAGCTTTGTCAACACTTGCGCCTCTCCAAGGACATTCTTGTCTCTATGGCTCATCTCCTCCCCCCGTTTTTATTCTATCCTTTCTACACAATCCTCAGATGGTCTTCGGTCTTTCCTCATCCTCCTACTTTTGGTCCATCCTGTGGGCACTTATCTTTCTCCCTCTAACAAATCGACTTTGTCTTTACACTTAAAAGGGTGTGTTTTCACACGTAAAATTCATCTTACTTTGATTTCATTATTTCTCACCTACTTGAGTGTGTCCTTTCCCCCTTTTCCCCAGTCTTCTTCCCCGTCCTTGCCTCCACAACACCCCCTCCCCCGCCCCCCACCTGCTGCGTCCTCAGTCAGTCCTGGCCTGAGCAGAATCTGGACGGGGGCATCTCCCGAGTCCTCACTCACCGGCATAGGCACCCTTGTGCGGGTCGCTCTCCTTAGCCTCCTGTGGGGCCCCAACCTGGGGTTCTTCCTCTTGTTTGATCCAAGACAGAATATCTGATGTTGAAATGCCAGGCTCTATTTGTGGGGAAAAGAGAATGGCCTTCAGGGCTTGACTCCAAAAGTGAAAATGATCGGGTTGGCTTGCTGAACACTATGTTTTGCCCAAATATTTATCTCCAACTGGAAAACCAAAACTAAACCAGCCTTTGAAAAAAAGGCATACATCTAGAGAACCAGATTTATGTATTTTTACATGGTATACTGAAACCTATTTTGTTTTTTTATTTATTTAGTAAACTTTCACTCGTGGCCCCAAGATCAAGAGTCAAATGCTCTGTCGACTGACCCAGCCAAGCATCCCTTGATTCGCTATTTTCATTTTTTTTCAATACAGTATGAGTGCCTTAGGCACACCCACATTTCTAGAATACTTTTTAAGTTTATTTATTTTGAGAGAGAGGGCAAGTGAGGAGGGGGGGAGAGGGAGGGAGGGAAGGAGGGAAGGAGGGAGGGAGGGAAGGAGGGAGGGAGGGAGGGAGGGAGAGAGAGAGAGAGAGAGAGAGAGAGAGAGAGAGAGAGAGAGAGAGAGAATTCCAAGCATGCTCCACACTGCCAGCGGGGAGCCCGACACAGGGCTCAAACCCACACACTGTGAGATAGTCATGACCTGAGCCAAAACCAAGGTTGCCTGCTTAACCGAATGAGCTACCCAGGTGTCCCTCACTACTTTCATTTTAAAACAAATCAGAGTTTTTACCTTGGAGAGGACACGCTGACATAATCTAGAATCAGTAGTGCTTTCATTTTGTTAGCACTCTTACTTCCAAAATGTTTTCACCTCTCACAGCTTTTTAATGAAATAATAAAGCAGGGAATATTTTCTCCATTTTGGTAGAGAGGGCCCCCAGAGGTTAAACTGCCAGTAAGGATGTATGTATGGTGAAATGCCATATTAGCAAAGGTCTGCTTTAAAATATAGCAGGAAAAAGGCAGAAGAAACAAGATTGACCAAGTTTTTCTTAGATGTTAATTAAAAAACAAATACATTCCCAGAATTACAAACTTAGGCCTATTTTATTTTTTTAACGTTATTTATTTTTGGGACAGAGAGAGACAGAGCATGAGGGGAGGGGCAGAGAGAGGGAGGAAGACACAGAATCGGAAGCAGGCTCCAGGCTCTGAGCCATCAGTCTGATGTGGGGCTCAAACTCACGGACTGCAAGATCGTGACCTGAGCTGAAGTCGGACGCTTAACCGACTGAGCCACCCAGGCGCCCCAACTTAGGCCTATTTAAACACAGATCTGACTCCTTAGAAACATACTTTTCAGGTTCTCAGTTCTAGGCTCTAAAAGATCATAGTACTTTAAAAATTAAAAAAAAAAAAATTTTTTTAATGTCTCTTTATTTTTGAGAGAGAGAGAGCAAGCAGGGGAAGGACAGAGAGAGGGAGACACAGACTCTGAAGCTGGCTCCAGGATCTGAGCTCTGAACTGTCAGCACAGAGTCCGATGCAGGGCTTGAACCTACGAACGAGATCATGACCTGAGCCAAAGTCAGATGCTTAATCGACTGAGCCACCCAAGCGCCCCTAAAAATATTTTTTTAATGTTTATTTTTGAGAAAGAGAGAGAGTGTGAGCAGGAGAAGGGCAGAGAGAGGGAGACACAAAATTTGAAGCAGGCTCCAGGCTCTGAGCTGTCAGTGGAGCCCGATGCAGGGCTTGAACTCACGGACCGCGAGATCATGACCTGAGCCGAAGTTGGATACTTAACCACCTGAGCTACCCAGGTGCCCCAAGATCATATTACTTTTGCCTATTAAATGATACAGCTCATTGTTCCCTGAACCCCCAGGAGAGGGAAGAATAGTATTTCCAAGTCTCTCAGGCCTAGTGGATTCTTCTGGAACGAAAAAAAGAACAGCCTCCAAACGCTTTGCACATAACATGCCTCATTTGGTCAGTACAGAAACAGCTGTGCTTGCTATTTGAGCCAAGGCCTATATGGCCTTTTTTTGGCCTAAAAGGACAAGCTGGCAAGCTGAGAAGGTACAGAGAGTAAATTCAAACTATACTATTTCTCAAAAAAGCCTTGTAGGTAGGTTCTGGTTTTATTTGTAGCAAATGAGCAGAACTCACTGTTCTGCCCAGTGCCTTTAAAATCAGTTAGAGTCCACTGAAATTTGGTGTGCCTAAAGCAGAAATATGAGGTGGACAAGACTAAGGCCCCAAAGACTCTCAGGTTATGCAGCAAGACCAGGAAAATACAGGTTCTAGTGCGCACAGCAGGTTGCCTTTCCAACTTCCTGCTTTAAACTACAGGCTGAAATGTACTAAACATAGTCCAACCATATCTTTTCTTCTTCCAGATTTTATACCCATGCACATATATGGAAAAGAGCAGGAGGGGACAGACTAGGTGTAACGAAGAGGGTCTTTTTACAGACCTCCAGAGGATGAACTATTCATCAAAACTACGAGACTTTTAAAACAGTGCTTTAGAAACCTCTACATGTGATTCAAGTGGTTTTGACTTTTTTTTTTGCGGGGGGTGGGGTGTAATATATTTGATGAGTTTCAATCCATTGCTCAAATTGTGCCTTCTTTGGCCAGTGGGAGCCTCTTCAGAGAGGCTCCATGTCTTTTCATATCATCAGACATCTAGTTTCTTCCATTTCTGGCATGACAGACTATCCCAGGTTCATCCTGGACATTTCCTGTTCCACGCACACAATCACTGATCTGAGAAACAGAATTTAGAGACCGCAATCTGGATGATGAGGATGCCAACAGTTAACAGGTTGTTGTTACTTCTCTTTTCAATGGACACAGCTATTGAAATAAATACCTTTTAGAAAAAATGTCATGAGTTTACATTCATATTCATGATTCATATATAAGATTACACGGCTTTCATTAAATCCTTTCATTTTATACTTGTATCTTTTCTCCCTTACCTTGAAAATTTTGGTTCCTAATGACATTAATATAATCTTTGCTTTATCTGAAGACGTGTGTCAAAATAATAGCAATGTTATAAACAAAAATATGAACTCGATTTGAGATTATTTTGTGACTCTTTTATACATCTTCTAGGGATATATAGTTAAAATATTATGTTTTATTTATTAAAAAACTTTTTTTTAATGTTTATTTGTTTTTGAGAGATAGAGACAGCACATGAGTGAGGAGGGGCAGAGAGAGAGGGAAACAGAATCCGAAGCAGGCTCCAGGCTCTGAGCTGTCAGCACAGAGCCCAATGCAGGGCTCAAACCCACAAAACACCAGATCATGACCTGAGCCAAAGTCGTATGCTTAACCAATTGAGCCACCCAGGCACCTCAAATATTATGTTTTAAAGCCATTTGAAAGAAATCTATTTTATGTATTTATGTCACACATGAATTATATAGTTTAATTATGTCAGCCTATGCTTTTTAAATTCTAATTGTTTTTTTTTAATTATATAAAATAATTACAAGGTAGTGAGCTTGGGTGGCTCAGTCAGTTAAGCGTCCGACTTCGGCTCCGGTCATGATCTCACAGTGTATGAGTTTGAGCCCCGTGTCAGGCTCTGTGCTGACAGCTCAGAGCCTGGAGCCTGCTTTCAATTTGGTATCTCTCTCTCTCTCTCTCTCTCTGCCCCTCCCCTGCTCACGCTCTCTCTCTCAAAAATAAAGATAAAACATAATGTACAGAGATCTTTCTCATTCCTTTCTAGAGCTGTACTAGGTAGCTATACCATTGTTTATTCAAGAGTCCCCTACTGATGGGTATTTGGATTCTGTCCAATCTTTTGTTAGCAGCTAACCATAAAAGTTATGGAAGGGTAAAAAAAAACAACCCAGTTCTCCACTTTATTAAAACCCACTGGCGCCTGGGTGGCTCAGTCGGTTAAGCGTCCGACTTCGGCTCAGGACATGATCTCACAGTCCATGAGTTTGAGCCCCGCGTTGGGCTCTGTGCTGACAGCTCAGAGCCTGGAGCCTGCTTCGGATTCTGTGTCTCCCTCTCTCTCTGCCCCTCGCCTGCTCATGCTCTGTCTCTCTCTGTCTCAAAAATAAAAACATTAAAAAAATTAAAAAAAAAAAACCCACTGGCTAAGTATATCTTCACTGAACTTGGGAAATCATAGGAAGCCAACCTTTCCTGTGGAATAATGATGCTAAAAGTTCCTATGGTCATTTAGCTAGATCAGTACAACTAAGGACATACTGATTTTGTTAAATAATTCGGTCTCGGCACTCCAGTCACAGAATGCAAAGAATACTGTGGTACGTCCTATGCTGGAGTGGGAGTGGTGGGAGCGTAGCCGGAGAACCTTTTGGACCCGAAATGAAAGGAGCAGAACATGAATACTGTGATGGCCTGAGACAGAAACCTGCATGGTGACAGTATGGCAGCTGCCGGCCGGGCCACCACAACTTTCAGAGCACATTCCTCACAGGCCTGCAGAGTCCCAACAGTGGATACTTACAGAACCATAAAATGAAAGTCAAATCGTGGGTTCATGCAAGCAGCAGGCTTTGGAAAAGCCAGAGAATACAGAAAACCTGAATAGCAATGAGGAGGAAGTCAAAAAATGCTGAGGTTCTAGGTCTGAGAGGTAGTTAAAAATAGAAAAGCTGATCACAAGAAAATATAAAAATTTAATGTCTACACCAGTTAAATATTATTTTAACTATGAGGAAATTGGAGTGTGTGTGAGTGAGTGTGTGTGTGTGTGTGTGTGTGTGTGTGTGTGTGTGTGAGAAACAGGTAAGGGCCCATGCTGTCTGAAAAGGAGCTGGAACCTTGAGGTTTTGGGATATATACAAAGGTGTTATAAACTGAGTTAAAAATGGTACAGAGATCTGGCTTTTTAAGGAGACAATAAACAATACTTGATACATGAAACAACCATTGGTAAAAATATAAAAATTTTCTTTTAAAACTTTTTGTGAGGGGCGCCTGGATGGCTCAGTCGGTTAAGCGTCCAACTTCGGCTCAGGTCACCATCTCGCAGCTTGTGAGTTCGCGCCCTGCGTCAGGCTCTGTGCTGACAGCTGGGAGCTGGGAGCCTGGAGCCTGCTTCGGATTCTGTGTCTCCTTCTCTCTCTGCCCCTTCCCCTTTTGCACTCCGTCATCTCTCTCTCAAAAATAAATAAACATTAAAAATTGTTTTAAACTTTTTGTGAAACAGGTGTGGAATGGAAACGTTGCCAGGTGAATGTGTTAAGTATTTGTGTGAGTTAAAACCTCAGAGTTTTATCATTCCCAGGATGATTCTTGTTTTCAAGCAGGATAAAGCAAAATCTAAGGGGTATCATATTGGGATGTGCCTTAATCACTGAGTTTGTATAGGAAACGATGGCCTCACTGGACTAGGGTCAACAGGCATCAACAGGGGCTAATGGCAATGTACCTGAAACCATGACCAAGGAGATCTCCCCAGAAGTGTAAGACTTAGAAACGAATTTGTTTTACTTTTGGGTCATTTTAGAATCATTGCTTGAGTTCATGGCTTCTGAACTAGAAGAAGGACAAAGATAATGGACTTTCAGTAATTATTCCATTGGAACTTCTTGGGTAGTTTTTCTCCAAAGAATTGCAAAAACTTGGGAGTTCAATATTCAAACCGTTAGTGACTAAATAATGGCCATGCCCCCCACCCCCCCACACACAGCTGATCTGCACTTGGCCCTAATAATAAAGAAGAACTTCAGAAAATCTCAAGATTATATTTTTCTGTATTCTCCCATTCACCACTCTTCTCTACTGAGTGTATGGAATTTTATCCAACACATCAATAGGTATCCATGACCATTCCCTAGGGAGGTATAACAATTTCTCTTTCCCTTCATCGGATTCAGATGATGGTGATAGGGACAGAATGTAACATTAATTCCAAGATATTTGGCCATAAAAAGGAAGGGGACTCGCATGGTACCATTACTATCCTCAAATCCTTTCTAGCTACATATTTTTATTATAACGCACAGTTCTTTCGAAAGCTCTAAAATGTAATACAATAATACATTATGGGCTTTATTTTATGAGAAATATGGATAAAAATCCAAATTATTTCAGAAGATTAAGGTTTCTAGAAGTCCATCAATTATTCCAATATAAATACACTGACAATAATAAATTATACAATGTGTTAAAATTGATTAAAAAAATTTGTTTAGGGGTGCCTGGGTGGCTCAGATGGTTAAGCATCTGACTTCGGTTCAGGTCATGATCTCACAGTTCATGAGTTAGAGCCCTGCGTCGGGTTCTGTGCTGCAGCTTGGAACCTGGAGCCTGCTTTGGATTCTGTGTCTCCCTTTCTCTCTGCTCCTCCCTCATTCATGCTCTCTGTCTCTCAAAAATAAGTAAAAGTTTTAAAAAGTGTATTTTTAAGAAAGAGACAGAGTGTAAGCGGGGGGAGGGGGGAGGGGCAGAGAGAGAAAGAGAGTGAGACAGAAAGAGGGAGACAGAACCCGATGCAGGGCTCGAACTCACAAACTTTGAGATCAAACTGTGGCAAAGTTGGATGCTTAACCAACTGAGCCACCCAGGCACACCTAAAATTGATTTTTAAAAATATGATGTTGCTTTATGGAAGAAAAGCTGCTTGCACAAAAGTAAAAAAGCAAACAAACAAAAATGATTAGTGTTTCCATTAGAACAAGATGAAAATAGGATTTAAATGGTTAGAACTCTAAGGGAAGAGGGGTGCCTGGCTGGCTTAGTCTGTAAGTATGCAACTCTTGATCTCAGGGGCATGAGACCAAAGGATTGTGAGTTCAAGCCCCATGTTGGGTGTAAAGATTACTTTAAAACAACAACAACAACAACAAAACCTAAATGGAGAATAATCTATCAAAAAGATATTTTATTAGTTATGTCACTAAAGTGGCCTAGAATGAGTACCTCTGCCTAGTATTTGTATGCACCCTAATAACCAGTTTATTCTCCACTGAAAGGAATCGGGATTTTGTGCGTGTGTTAGGAGCAGAAAACTCTGCTGGGCCTGTGTTAAGGCAACAGCCTGAGCCTGCCTGTCGTCAGAAACGCCTGTTGCAAGGTTTACGTCCCTACACCAATTGGAAACTTCCCCCAAATGTTAGGAGGGCTTTGCCTGGCCTAGTTTGTGCAGTGGAGGTTATGCTGAACGTTTCTTTTCCTTCTGGGAGTCCAGAACTTTGGAATATGCTAGGCAGAGGATGCCTATGTGACCAGCTTGTAGTGAAACCCTTGAATGCTAAGTCTCTAAGTTTCTTTGGGAAACAACATGCTGTGCATGTTGTCACAACTCCCTGCTGGAGGAACCGCATGTGTCCTGTGAGACTCTACTGAGAGAGGACTCTGGAAGGTTCCCCTGGTTCCCTCCAGACTTTGCCCTGGGCACCCTTTATCTTTGCTGGCTTTGCTCTGTATCCTTTTGCTGTAATAAACCTCAGCCCTAAGCATGACATTATGCTGAATCCTGCGTGTCCTCCTAGTGAAGGACCGAACCTGGGGGTGGCCTTGGGGACGCCCCAGAATAGACTGGAGCATATTTTTTTTTAAGAAAATAAGTACTGAGGCAGTACTGGAAAGACGCAGGAAACCATTTAAAAATCATCTCACTTGCCAAGTTGACAATTTCAGCAACCAAAAGAAAATAGGCTTAAATGAATGAAAAGGCATGAATATATGATTAAATCTATAAGCGGGGAAATATAAAGGATTCTAAAGTAGAGACACATCTGAGGGGGTTTTAAAAATGCTATATATTGATCTGCCCAAATAATATGAAGCCTGTCCTCAAGTCCTAGTAAGTACCTAGGTTGATAATCACCAATGTAAGCTAAAACTGTACGGAATCAAACCAGAGCATTAAAGAAATTCAATGCTTACACTGTTAATTTTCCGTAAACATGTATTAATACATTTGGTTGACCACCCACAAATGGAGCCTTAAAAACCATGATAAGGGGCGCCTGGGTGGCTCAGTTGGTTAAGCATCTGACTTCAGCTCAGGTCATGATCTCATGGTTCGTGAGTTTGAGCCTCGCGTCGGGCTCTGTACTGACAGCTCGGAGCCTGGAGCCCGCTTCGGATTCTGTGTCTCCCTCTTTCTGATCCTTCCCTACTTGCGCTCTCTCTCTCAAAAATAAACAAACATTAAAAAAAAAAAAAAAGCCATGGTAAAAATAGACAAAATGGCAACTAAATGAAATTTTCATATATTATTATAAAACCAAATTATTTACACCTTTTCCATTCATCCTCAAAAATAAGATGACACCCTGATTTATACTGGTTGAAAACTATGTTAGATAGCCAATAACATCAACTACGGCATAATTTCCAATAATTTCTGTAATCGAGTCACCCATCTTTGTGATATGATTTTAGATTCATTACTTAGATCCATGATATAAAGGTTTATCAAATTCAACCTGTTTGATTGCTTAATACCACCACCCACAGAGACTGTAGAATAACATAATGTGTGGCAGATATATACATTCTTCAAAATTCAGAGATTGTTGGGGTGCATGGGTGGCTCAGTCAGTTAAATGTCCAACTCTTGATTTCAGATCAGGTCATGATCTCAGTTTGGGAGGTAAAGCCCCAAGCTGGGCTCAGTGCTGACAGCGTGGAGCCTGCTTGGGATTCTCTCTCCCCCTCTCTCTCTCTGCCCCTTCGCCTGTTCACATACTCTCTCAAAATAAAGAAACAGACATTTAAAAATAAAAAACTCAGGGCTCCTGGGTGGCTCAGTCGGTTAAGTGTCCAACTCTTGGTTTCGGCTTAGGTCATGATCTCATGGTTCGTGGGTTCGAGCACCATGTTGGGCTCTGAACTGTCAGTGCGGAGCCTGCTTAAGATTCTTTCTCTTTCTCTGCCCCTCCCCTGCTCTTCTTCATACTCTCTCTCTCTCAAAATAAATAAATAAACTTAAAAAAATATATTGAACTCTAGGCTAATGATATTCATACTGAACTACATATGGGGAATTTTTTTTTTTTTTTTAAGAAGGAGAGAGAGAGAACTCAAGCAGGGGAGAGGGGCAGAGGGAGGAAGGAAGAAAAGGAGGACAGGGAGGGAGGGAGGGGGGAGAGAGGAAGAGAATGAATGAATCTTAAGCAGGCTTCACACTGAGTATGGGGTCAATCCCACAACCCTGGGATCATGATCTGAGCCACAATCAAGTGTTGGGCACCAAGCCAACTGAGATGACCCAGGCGGCCCTCTGGGGAAATGTACTGATGTGTGTATTGAACTGGAAATACACTGAAAATAGGATGGATTGATAGGGATGCAGAGATGGATAAATACGTGTAAACTGTTAGTGACAGAATCTAGGTGGTAGGTATCTAGGTGTTCACTGTAAAATTATTTCAACTTTTCTATTTAGAAATTTTCATAATGAAACGTTAGAAAAAAAATAGTGCCCGGGAGAGGGGGTGGGTTCCAAGAAAAGTTCATCTAATAGAGTGGTCTGAAGGATGAACTTTCTGTGAGCTTTCTGTCCAACAAAGAACGAAATGGTGAGCTTTTTCTGACCGCAGAGGTGGGACTTGAGACAAACACTACAACTGTACGTGGCTGAGCAGTCTTTGCACACAACAGCAGGCAGCTGCCAACCAAATAAAGTAGGGAGGGCTCATTAATGACAGCTGGCTCCCAAACCAGGTGAAGTTTGCCCAGGTGGCCATCATTGGGCTCCGCCCATTAAGTGCATCTCCTCCGAGGGACCCTGTGGATGCCCACCGCCCCCCATCATTTCTGACCCGCCCAGTGTATATTCACTGAAGCCACTTCCCTCCAGGAAAGCATTACCGCTTCCCCTGCCATCTAAGGATGTTAATTTTACCAGATAATTAGGTGTGGGAACCAGTCACGGAACACCATGAATAGCCCTCAGAGGTGAAGTAGTCGTGGGGACAGGCCATGGACCGGCAATCTCTAATACTCTCTCCTATTTAAGTGTCTGAGGGTCAGGCATTACTCACAGTCTAGCTGATTGAGATTGGAGAGGCTCTAGAAGCCCCAAGCCCTGCTTACTTAGTTCTGAGCCATGGTCTCTGACCAGGAAGGGGAGACAAGGAGGGGATCATCTCCTCTCCTACTTACCTTCACTGGGGTCTGTGGGAATCTCACTCTCCTCTGGTCCTGCCTGCTCCTCTGTGTTATGCTCTCCTTCCGGCTGAATCTGAGATAAGACATCAGGTTGATTCATGGCATAATCTAGGAGAGGAAGAAGGGAAAGGAGGTATGACAAAGAGCTCAATGAGGATGACAACTAATTGCCATTAAAGCTGAATTGTAGGCTTTGAGGTCCACAGTCCCAGGGAACTTGTTTCAGATTCTAGAGCGCTCCTCCCCTTCCATTCCCCTCCTGTACGGATGACATCTCTTGGGAATGCACACGAGAGGAGAGGTGATGAGAAAGGCATGTGTGCTACTTTAGCACTGCCCACCTGCTACTTTCACTGAGGAAGAGGGACAGTTGCCTCACAGGGGAGAACAAGGCCCTTTCAAAGTGAAGAACACCTATGGAAACCACTGCAACTGGGAGACCCCTAACCCTGAGCTTCATTCTCCATCCGATGAACTGGCAGGAGAGATTATGATTTCCTACTTGGGAAGGGTGAACTGGAAACCTCTCGCTTGCACCTAGAATCTGAAGTGTGTGGGGACAGAGGGAAAATGAGGACCGCTGGAGGGAAAGGGACTGCTCTAAGCCCCCGTGGAGCTGGGGTCCCCTCATTCAAAAGGCGCCAACTTAGCCTCACCCATGGAGATAAGAGACTCGTAGTTGCCCTTCATGATATTCTTGTAAAGCTCTTTTTGCCATTCTTCTAATTTTTCCCACTCTGGAGTGGAAAAGTAGATGGAAATATCATCAAATGTCACAGGCACCTGAAATTATAATCATATTGGAGTTAGTCCCTCCCACTGCAATTCAGTCATTTAGCCAATCTTACTAAGTGCCTACTTGTCACACAAAGACTGTGTGGGATGCAGGAGGGATACAGGAAAAACAGGGCACAGACCTGACCTCTAGGAGTTGAAGATGTTTGCAAGGAGAAAGGCAATAAACTTTAGAGCGACGAGTTTTGGGAGGTTGGAGCACATGACTTGTAAACAGTCCCTCACGGAGAGAGGCACAGATGCAAAGCAGTATATAATTCACACGATACAACATGTTCTGAATACCCACTACGTACAAGCTTTATCCTAAGTGCCAAGATTACAAAAATACGGTTTCTGCCCAAAATAAGCATATGGTCACATTCAAATTGAAGACATGGGCCAGAAATTTTGGATATCGAGCTATAATAGGGCTGGGATGAGTCCAGAAGAGATGGGGCTCTGGTGGGTTATTAACAGGCCTAATGGGAACAGGAAAAACATGTAAGCATGGAAAACTGGAGATTACTTTCAGACGACAATGATGAAGCCTGCCGAGTTGGGAGCTCGGGCTTCATGTAGGGAATGGTCATACGCAGAACAGAATCTCCCCACCCTCTGGCAACGTTTCGTCCAAAGCTAGGCACTTTTCCCTAGGTAAAAACTGGAAGGTTCTTCTGTAATGAAGTATAAGAGTTGCCTGGGGAATTTAAGGTACCTAGTACGGGCACTATCGCCTCATTCTGGCATCTAGCTGATCATAAGGCTAGCTCACCCTCCTGTCACCGGACAGCTTCCTGTAGTTAAATTCTGAAATACAAGCTAAGCACTAAGTGTCAATGCCCATTTAGCAAAGTCGGCCACTTGAACAAGAAAGACTAAAATAAGGGAGGAAAATGTGGAAGGAAACAAATACCCAGGCAACAGAATTTAAAAAACAAAAACAAACCACCACCACCTCCTAACTAGTATTCCCACAAAGATTTGAGAGATATTACACCACCCATAAAATAAAAACAGGATACTATGGAAAAAGGAATATCAGAGAAGAAGAAACATTTCTGGTATCTACTATACACACACACACACACACACACACACACACACACACACACACACATTTTTTTCCCAAAATTAAAAAATTCAATGAAAACCATACATATTTATTTTCATAAACTTAACATACTCATTAAGGGTCAAAGGTCTATGCAATACTATGAGGCAACTGGGTTTATTTTCTAATTTCTTCATTTTCCAACTAGAAATTTTGTTCTTTAGGGGCTAGAACTTTAAATTACTTACTTTACACTTGCTCAGCACCTAAAGCCAGGGTGAGGGCAAGTGTAGATGACATAATTGTATCTAATGTCACTACACAAAAGATTTGTGATACCTTACAACAAAAACACATGACAAAATAATGATTAAAAAAAAAAAAGGATCAGGATGGGATTCTGGTTCAAGGCTATGAACTAAACACATATGTATCTTCCTTCCCTCCCTGAGTTCTACTGAAATGACAGTAAATAAGATCAGCAGGGACTAAATCTTTTTTTCTTTTAATGTTTTTTTTATTTTTGAGGAGGGGAGGGGCAGAGAGAGAGGGAGACAGAGAATCCAAAGCAGGCTCCTCACTGGGAGTGCAGAGCCCAATGCAGGGCTTGATCTTATGAACCACGAGATCATGACCTAAGCCGAAGTCAAACACTTAACTGAGCCACCTAGACGCCCCATAAATCTAAAGCAGTGCCAAGAATAAGGAGAAGCCATCACTAGACCAGAGTTTTTGATGAGTTTCGCACCGAGACCCAAACGATGGGCATGCGCTGGGGTCCAGGGTGTGGGAGGAAGCCGCAGCTCCACTACTCCGCGAAGGACAGACTGCAGTTGAAGAATCCAGAGAATTCCAAGCTCAAAGCCGGCAGAGACAATGAATGAGTGGGAAGAAAAGTGATTATGGGTTGCAGTTTGAAGGTCTATCTTGGGACTAGCAGGGACCCCTCCACTGCCCTGGCAGAGGGAGGAAGCGGCAGCGTTTACCCCAGAGCTGAAACGGCAGACATCACCTCTAAGGACATCTAACAGCCCAGCCTGCCTGGAGACAGCATGCACTTCCAGGGGGCATGTGATGACACAGAGTACCGCTTCCCTCCTGGTCTCTGGGTGGTCCCTGCACCCCCTACTTGCTCCTCACCAGGGCACCTCAAAGCAAAGCCCAACTATGTCTAGCATCAATGGAGGCAGCTCTCTGCTGTAAAGGAAAGATCTTTTGGTTAAACAGATTCACACGGTGGCCGAGGAGACATGCCAGCTTCCTGTCATTAACCTATTAATCAGTTGAGCCTGTCACTTATGGATACACAACCTAGGTTTACTCAATATTAAAAAAAATGATGCTATGAGGATACACAAACACTACAAACGATCCTAGAAGAAAAAACAATGAACAGGGGCATCTGGGTGGCTCTGTCGGTTAAGCATCCGACTTCGGCTCACGTCATGATCTCACAGTCCGTGAGTTTGAGCCCCGCGTCGGGCTCTGTGCTGACAGCTCAGAGCCTGGAGCCTGCTTCAGACTGTGTCTCCCTCTCTCTGACCCTCTCCCATTCATTCTCTGTCTTTCTCTGTCTCAAAAATAAACAAACATAAAAACAAAAACAAAAACAAAAAAACAATGAACAAATCAAACAAGCCTCTAATACATATTCCCAGAGACATTTGAATATCACATCCATTTAAATAAATTCAGGTTGCTTCAAAAAAAGGAGATAGAAATAACTATTCTTGAAAATTAAATATGTAATTTTTTTTTAATGTTTATTTATTTTTGAGAGAGAGAGACAGAGCATGAGTGGGGGAGGAGCAGAGAGAGAGAAGGAGACACAGAATCCAAAGCAGGGTCCAGGCTCCAAGCTGTCAGCACAGAGCCCGACACGGGGCTCGAACCCACGAACCATGAAATCATGACCTGTGCTGAAGCAGGTCACTCAACCGAGCCACACCCAGACATCCCTAAATATGTAATTTTTAAAATAAAAATGAGAAAGTCTGGAAAGGAAGGTGATGAAACTCTAAAAAGGTGAACAAGGGGCTCCTGGGTGGCTCAGTCAGTTAAGCATCTGACTCTTGATTTCAGCTCAGGTCAGGATCTCATGGATCGTGGGTTTGATCCCAGTATCAGGTTCTGCACTGACAGTGCGGAGCCTGCTTGGGATTCTCTCTCTCCCCCTCCCCCCACTTGCACATGCGTGCGCTCTCTAAATAAAAAAATAAATATGGGGCGCCTGGGTGGCTCAGTCAGTTGGGCGTCCGATTTCAGCTCAGGTCATGATCTTGCAGTTTGTGAGTTCGAGCCCCGCGTCAGGCTCTGTGCTGACAGCTCAGAGCCTGGAGCCTGTTTCAGATTCTGTGTCTCCTCTTCTCTCTGCCCCTCCTGTGCTTGTGCTCTGTCTCTGTCTCTCAGTAACAAATAAACGTTAAACATTTTTTTTTTTTTTAATAAATAAACTTAAAAAAAACATTTTAAAGGTAAGGGGCACCTGGGTGACTCAGTCGGTTGGGCGACCGGCTTCAGCACAGGTCACAATCTCATGACTCGTGCCTTCAAGCCCCGCGTCGGGTTCTGTGCTGACAGCTCAGAGCCTGGAGCTTGCTTCAGATTCTGTGTCTCACTCTCTCCCTGCCTCTCCCCCACTCACGCTGTCTCAAAGGTAAATAAACATAGGTGAATAGGGGGTGCTTGGGTGGCTCAGTCGCTTAAGTGTCTGATTTCAGCTCGGGTCATGATCTCACAGTTCATGAGTTTGAGCCCTGTCGGGCTCTGTGCTGACAGCTCAGAACCTGGAGCCTGCTTCAGATTCTGTGTCTCCCTCTTTCCCTGCCCCTTCCCCGCTCACGCCCTTTCTCTCTCTCAAAAATAAACATAAAAAAATTCTTTTGAAATAAAAAAAAGAAAAAGGTGAATAATAGGAAGGGAAAGTTAGAGACAAAGATCACAACCCACCATGAGTCAGATGGTAGTTCCAGAAAAAAACAGGAGAAATGGGATGAAATATTCTAAAAATAGGATTATGGAAGAAAAGTTTCCAGAGCCGAACAAGACACCCATCTTCCGAATGAAAGATAACACCAAGTGTGTGACACAAATGTTAAAAGACCTACACGAAGACACACCCTCAACACGTTTTAGAAAAACAAGTACAAAAAAAACCCAAAAAACCAAGTACAAATGGGAAGATTCTAGAGAACAGATTTCTTGTAAACGGATTTGGTGTTCATTTGGAATTAATGCTGAAATATTAATTTGGAATCGATTTGGTATTAAGGTTTATCATCAATGGCATTCGATGTTATGAGACAAAGGACCGATGCCTTTAAAATTCTGAGAGAAGTGGAGTATTCAGCCTTAAAAAGGAAATGCTGATACAACATGGGTGAACCTGGAAGATATTGTGCTGAGTGAAATAAGCCAGTCACGGAAGGACAAATAGTGTATGATCTCATTTATATGAGGGACTCAGAAGAGTCAAATTCACAGAGACAGAAAGCAGAATGGTGGGCGCCAGGGGCCGGGGCAGAGGGGCTGGGGGATTAGCATTTAATGGAGACAGAGTTTCAGTTTGGGAAGTTCTGGAGATGGATGGTGTTGGTAGTTGCACAGTGATGTGAATGTACTGAGTAACACTAAACTGGGCATTTAAACGTGGCGAAAATGGTACATTTTAGGTTGTGCACATTTTACCACAGTTTAAAATTGAAAGTAAGAAGAAAACTGAGGGGAGATTATTCTGAACTTGGCACTCAGAAGTAAGGACAGGGTCACCTGGCGGCGGGGGCGGGGGGGAGGGGTTCAGTCAGTAAGTGTCCGACTCTTGATTTTGGCTCTGGTCATGATCTCATGGTTCATGAGTTTGAGCCCTGAGTCAGGCTCTGTGCTGATAGCGAGAAGACTGCTTGGGATTCTCTCTCCTTCTGCCCTTCCCCAGCTCTCTCTGTCTCTCTCAAAAAGAAATAAACAGGGGCGCCTGGGTGGCGCAGTCGGTTAAGCGTCCGACTTCAGCCAGGTCACGATCTCGCGGTCTGTGAGTTCGAGCCCCGCATCAGGCTCTGGGCTGATGGTTCGGAGCCTGGAGCCTGGAGCCTGTTTCCGATTCTGTGTCTCCCTCTCTCTCTGCCCCTCCCCCGTTCATGCTCTGTCTCTCTCTGTCCCAAAAAAATAAATAAACGTTGAAAAAAAAAAAAAAAAAGAAATAAACAAACAAAAATAAAGACAGAATAAGAAGAGTATTTTCAACAAAGCAAAGACGCAAATTTTACTTCCATATTTAAAGCTAATAAATCTCTAATATGTTCTAACTTCATGAAGATATCTTAAAGAAATATCACATTATCTTCTATATGATTTTGGAGTTTAAGATGGAGAGTTTAAACGTTATCCATTTATCTAGGTAAGACAATGGGTACACACTTTAACTTACCTTTTCTACTAATCTTATGGCAATGCTAAGTATAAATTATCCCAAAGAACTCCTGGAGGGGCTCCAGACACACAAGTAAAACACACTGGGGAAGGTTCTCTATCAGATGCTGACTCTGATATCCCTCCCTGCAAACCTGGAAAGAGGCATCGGTCATCATTCTCTCCCTTTTCTCCCTTCCCACTCACTCTTCAACCTGCCCTTCCCAGACTTCTCAGCCCCGCGTCTTAGCAAGGTCTCCGGCAAGGTCTGTGTTGCCAAATCATACTCTGTCTGCATCTTTCTAGATCTCTCAGTGACATGCAATCCAAATGACAGCTTTCTCCTTGAATGCTTTTCCTCCTCGTCCTGTGATGCCACATACACTCCTATCTTGTTTCCATCTCGCTGGCCACTCCTTTTGGTCTCCTTTGCCAGCTCTGCCTGCCCCTGGAGCATGGTCCTTGGACTCTTCTCCCTGCTTCGCCATGCTTTCTCCTGAGGCAATCACCTCCAGTCTCAGGACTTTCAACAGGGTCTGTGCACCCATGACTGCCAAATATTACTCCTCTCTGAGCCGCGGGGACCACTTAACATCTCTCCTGACTGTATCACGGGCACCTCAAACCTAATACTGCCAAAAGAGAGCTCCTAATTCCTTCCCACTCCTCAAGATAGTCCCCATCTCAGTAAATGTCACCACCATCCATCGGGTTCTTGAGCCAAAAGCCTAACAGTCAGTAAACCTAAGGTGGTTAAGAGCATATGCTCTGGAGCCAGCTGGGTTGCAATACTACTCTATTACTTATATTTAGTAACTAAATGATCTTGGGCAAGTTAGGGTTCCTATGAAAATAACCAAAGCACTTAGAACAAGTTCTACGTAAATTATCACACACTAAATTTAAAATTATCGTTGTTCTTCATTACCAAATTCCCATCCGTGACTTCTACCCAGCATCTCCGCCAAAAGTCCGAAACCTGCCCACTATCCGTCTCCACCACGGCTACCCTCACCCAAGCCACTCTCATCCCCCCCACTATTGCAGCTGCCTCTTGTTTTCTCCCTGCTTCTATTCCTACCAACCTCATCCGTCTCCTACGGAGCAGCCAAAGTGATTTGTTCAAAATATCAACCAGATAGAACTCCTCTGCTTAAAACCCTCAATTTCTTTCCATTACACCCAAGATAAAACCAATTTCTTACCTTGGTCTCAGACCCCTACATCAATGATTCACAGCCCCGGTTGCACATTAGACCCCACCACGGAGATGTTAAGATTTGTGTTTTAGCCTCATCCAGGACCCACTAAATCGGAATCTCTAGGTGTGATGCCCATCAAAATAGAAAAAGCCCTCGGGTGATTCCTATGTACAGTCAGTGCTGAAAAACACTGTCCTAAATAACGTGACCTCATCCATTTCTCTAGGCACAGGCCTGTTTTCACCGCATACCAGCTAATGGGTTTCCCCTTGCCTTCAGTGTTCCACGTTTGTTTGTCTTCAGGACTTTGCACGGGGCATCGTCACCGCCTAGAAAGTTCTTCCTCAGATCTTCTCACAGCTGCGTCCTTCCTGTCATTCAGTCTCAGCCTAAATATTAGCACCTTTATGAGAGCTGCTCTGAAAACCCACCAAAAACTAAATCACCGAATAGCACTTTTTTAATCTACTCGCACCTAAATGGATTTATATTCTTGTCTGTTTATATTTTCTGTCTTTCTCCACTAAAATTTAAGCTCCAGGGAAGCTTACATGAATTGGTCAGTGCTGTGCCTCCAGGATATAGATATTCAGTAGACAGTATGTGCTCAGGAAAACCAGATGCCTCAAGGCTGTGTTCCATAGATTAAGAATGAAGTTTATTTTCTTCTGGTGTATGGGCCACTCCCTGCAGAAAGGCCGGGCCCTAGCCCCACAACATACTTCCGTAAAGGGTACTAAAGGGCAGGATCTCACCAATCCTAGGCCTACGGAGAGCCCCAAACCATCTACTTGCCAGCTCTTCCCCCAGACTCCTCTTTTCACCAGAATTACCAACAAATTCATAAGGGCTGATTGAAATGATATTTAATTTAGTTTCCGCACCAACAACGAAGCAGACAGGTTAACAAAGACAAAAGGGACTCGGAGATAAAGGGCAGGAGAAAGCTGAAGAGAAAAACAAAATCTATCTGCCAGGTAGCCAACTCTGAATTGGAAAGAGGTTTCTAATCTTCAGTCGGACACTTCAATTCAAATCACAGCTAAATTGAACGTGAAATGTTTTCCAAATAGATGAACAAAACCCAACTTAATCGCTCCTTTAGCCTGACTGGCCAACAGGATCCCTAACTCCTAGTCTATGGACTAGTGGTACCACTTTCCACCCAGAAGGGGCGAGGGAATTACCTTTGGGATATCCCCTTTGATCCCCGGCGGCAGTCGCAGGATCCAGAAGTTTCGGTTTCTCAGCAGGTTCTCCAAGTTCTCCAACCGCCTCTGCAGCAGCCCGTACTCCTGCAGCAGGGTCCCCAGCACGGCCCACTTGCCCTCCAGCTGGTTCCCGAGATCAGCCACTGTCTTTTCACAGCTGGCCAGCTTCTTCTCCGCCGTCCCCGTCCGTCCTTCCAGGTGCAGGAGGCGCCGGCTGTGGACCTCCACCTTTCTCTCAATGGCCTGCACGGCTGCCACCACGGTCCACAGGGAGATGGCTGCCGTCTGCAGGTGGGCCTCGTTTGCTGCCGGGGGCGTGGGAAGAGGAAGGGGCTGCAGGGAGGTAAGGCATTCAGAGTCCCATTCAGAAGTCTGTACGCGGTGGAGAGAGGAGACAAGACACTGAGTGTTGGAAGGAACCCTAAGCCAAACTAAAATCAAAGAAGGACTGGTTGGCTGGTTAACCAGCTGTGATTCATCTAAATACAGTTTTAGCACTGCCTGCAAAAGCTTCATCTTTATGGTGCTCGTCAGCAGCAAAAGCCAAGAGGACTGCTTTGGCGGTTCAGGGATAAATGAAGTCAGACAGTGAGGGACACTGGATTCAGAACCAGCCTGGCCTATCCCCTGGGGTGTTACACTGTAGAGCCAATTGTCCAGAGGCTTGGGTTGCTGCTGCATCCTCTGTTTCTGGAAAAGGCCTACGTGCACCAGATCTTTCTAGGTTCCTCTGAACTCACTGCCCTCTGATAAAACCTTTATTGATTTATGCTCCAGCCCTGTCCACCACCCTGCTTACGAACCTCAACCGTACCATTCTGTAATACTTTAAAAAGCTGAGAGTATTGAGCATGGAGAAAACATATTTTCAAATATTTGATGGTTCTAAAATGTTAGGCAGAACAGACTTTTTTCAATTAAAAATTTTTTTAATGTTTTAAATGTTTATTCATTTTTGAGAGAGAGAGAGAGAGACAGAGAGAGAGAGAGAGTGCAGGAGGGGCAGGGGCAGAGAGAGAAGGAGACACAGAATCTGAAGCAGTTCCAAGCTTTGAGCTGTCAGCACAGAGTCCGATGCAGGGCTCGAACCCCCAAACCTACAAGATCATGACCTGAGCCAAAGTCGGATGCTTAACCGACTGAGCCACCCGGGAGCCCCCTTAATTAAAAATTTTTTTAACGTTTATTTATTTTATTAAAAAAAATTTTTTTTTAACGTTTATTTATTTTTGAAACAGGGAGAGACAGAGCATGAACGGGGGAGGGTCAGAGAGAGAGGGAGACACAGAATCCAAAACAGGCTCCAGGCTCTGACCTGTCAGCACAGAGCCCGACGCGGGGCTCGAACTCACGGACCGCAAGATCATGACCTGAGCCGAAGTCGGATGCTTAACCGACTGAGCCACCCAGGCGCCCCAACGTTTATTTATTTTTGAGAGAGAGGGTGCATGTGCAAGAGAGCGGGGGGGGGGGGGGGCAAAGAGAGAGGGGGTCAGAGGATCTGAATCTTCGCTGAGAGCAGAGCAGCAGAGAGCCCAATGTAGGGCTTGAACTCACGAACCGTGAGATCATGACCTGAGCTGAAGTCAGACACTTAACTGACTAAGCCACCCAGGTGCCCCCAGAACATTATCATTTTTTATTTAATGTTTAATATTTTAAATATTATATTGCATTTATTCCAGAGGGCAGAACTAGAACATGGAATTTTCAGGCAGGCAAACTCTGTCCTACATAAATAATTTTTGAAACTAGATCTTTCCAAGAAAATACCAGGCTGCCCCATCACTGAAAATGCTGTGAAATACAATGTATATTAAAAAAAAGAAATTCCAGGGAACCTGGGTGGGTCAGTCTGTTGAGTGTCCAGCTCTCACTTTTGTCTCAGGTCATGATCCCAGGGTCATGAGACACAGCCCCCGCTGAACGTGGAGCCTGCTTAAGATTTTCTCTCTCATCATCCGACTTCAGCTCAGGTCATGATCTTGCGGTTCTTGGGTTCGATCCCTACACCGGGCTCACTGCTGTCAGTGCAAATCCTGCTTCAGATCCTCTGTTCTCCTCTCTGCCCCTCCCCCACTTGCGCTCTATCAAAAATAAATAAAACATTAAGATATTTTCTCTCTCTCTGCCCCTCTCCCCAGCTCATGGTCTCTCTCTCTCTCTCTCTCTCTCCAAAATGAAAGAAAGAAAGGAAGGAAGGAAGGAAGGAAGGAAGGAAGGAAGGAAGGAAGGAAGGAAGGAAGGAAAGTCCTACAACATAGGGGAGACTGGAGCAGAATGACCTCCACAAAGCCTTGCGACTCTATGAATTTGACAACCCGCTCCCTGGCCACAACCTCCCATCTCTCCAGCTCACCCACCACCTGCTCTGCAATCCCACTAAACCCCTGCCCAAGCCATTTGCTCCTGGCTTCCCAGCCCGTTACAGGCTTTGTTTCCTTCCTCGGTGCATCATTTCAACCACCTTCAACCCCTTTCTGTCTTTCTGCCTCACCTGCTCCAGCTCTGAATCAGTCTAACCGTTCCTTCTCTGTTCCTGTAAGCAAGCTGGTAAACCCTACTAAAGGAAGTCACACGACAGGGAAAACTGGTGTCACCCCACACCAGTGGTCTCTAAGCTCAGCAGGAACTCAACATTGTCTGGTGCCCCCTACGCTTTTCTTCCCATTCCATATAGTAGCCACCCCCCCCCCACCACACACACCCCTTAAACTTTTAGTACAACGCTTCTCAAACTAACGTGCCCGAGAATCATCTGCAGATCTCATTAAAAGGCAGACTTTGACGGTTGAGCGTCCAACTCTTGATTTCAGCTCAGGTCATGAGATCGGCCCTGCATCTGGCTCAGCGCTGACAGTGTGGAGCCTGCTTAGGATTCTCTCTCTCCATCTCTCCGCCCCTCCCCCACTCGTGCTTGCTCGCTTGCACGCGCGCGCGTTCTCTCTCTACAATAAATAAACTAAGAAATAAAAATGCAGACTTTGATTCAGCAGGCCTGGGAGGCAAATTGAGATTCTGCATTTTTACCAAGCTGCCGGGTGATGCTGATGCTGGTGGTGCAGAGAGCACACGTGGGGCAATGAGACCCTTGTCCACTGCAGGCCCCCTCAACCTCAGGGGACAACATGGCCTCCTACTTTGAGAAGAAAGAGTAATTAGCCTGCAACTCTCTCAACTTTCTCCTATTACACTGGCTTCTCACTTCAAACTCATCAGTAGCTTAATCCATGCTTTCTTCCTTCCTTCCCACAGGAAAAGGTTGCACGCATCCTATTTAAAACTAATCTCTCCACTTATGCTCTGAATGCCAACGCTTTCCACACTTTTAGGGACATTGTTCTTTTCTCTTTTTTATGGTCAGTAGTTCAATGTCTCCTAATTCTTCTCGGTAAAGGCAGACCCGCACCATTCGAAATGGGAACCGCATGTGGCTATTAGCACTTGAAATGTGGGTATTGTGACTGGGACTGCTGGAAGTTTAAAATACACACCAGATTCTGCAGACTTAGTATGAAGGGGGAAAATGGAAAACTTCATTAGTAAGTTCTTAATAGTGGGAGCACCTGGGGTGGCTCAGTGGGTTGAGCATCTGACTCCTGGTTTTGGCTCAGGGTCCTGAGATTCAGGTCTGCCTCTGGCTCAGGCTGTGCACTGAGCATGGAGCCTGCTTGGGATTCTCCCTCTACCTCTCCCCCCCTGCCCCGACTAGTGTGTGCTCTAAAATTCTAAAATTCTTTTTTTTTTTTTAAGTTTATTTGAGAGACAGTGCACGTGGGGGAGGGGCAGAGGGAGAGAGAATATCTTAAGCAGGCTCCATGCAGGCAGTGCAGAGCCTGAGTCAGATGGGGGGGGGGGGGGGTTGAACTCACAAAACCAGGCGATCATGACCTGAGCCAAAATCAGCAGTCAGATCCTTAATCGACTGAGCCACCCGGGCGTCCCCTGCCCCCCACAAAAAAACGTTCTCAATATTGGTTACACACTGAAATATTCCGTATGCTTTGGATTAAATAAAATATATTAAAATTAAATTCATCTATTTGCACTTTTTACATGCCAGTACTAGAAAATTTAAAGGTGCATATGTAGTTTCCACTTTATTTCTATTAAATAGGGTTGGCATTGAGGCTTGATCATCTCTACCCGGGTAAAAAAAAAAAAAAAAAAAAAAAGGAAAATGGAAAACGGATCCAAGGGCAGACACTGCGTTCCTCTCTACCCTACTCCCCACCCCATTGCTACCTGCTCCCTCTTTTCCTCCTCACTTTCCAGGCACTCCATTGCCCATTCTGTTTCCTGACTCACTAAAACGGCTCTCCTTGGGGCGACCAAAGGCTTCCTGGCTGACAAAATGCACGGCGTCCGTTTCAGTCCTATGCTACTGGGCCGGTCCCTGCTCCTTCTACGTGGCTCTCGTGCGCAGGGACTACGTTGGTCACCTCCGCGGCCCTAGCAACTGGGAGAGGGCCTGGCTCGCTGCCGGCCTGCGGGCAATAGCCGCGGGACGAATAAACACGTATAAGGCTATCTGGTCCTCGGAACCGCACCAGTCGTTCAGCAGCACAGACGGAGGGCCTAGAGTGGCGCGCGTTGTCATCCACCGGGCGCTGGGGACCCCGGCGCTCACGCAGTCCTTCGTCCCGCCCGGGGGCTACCGTCCGCGCCGCATCCGCGGCCGCGCGCGGCTCCGGCGGACGGCCCCGAACGTGATTCCGTGCGGACGGCTGCCGGAGCCGGAGAACGCTGATGGAAACACCCAACCAAGCTTCCTGCCCGCCGCGCGTCTGGCGGGCAGTGGCGGGGCTGACACCGAGCGGGAGGAGCCCCTCTTCACTCATTCCTCTTTCATTAGCGGAAGACGCGCTCTCGACTCTAAACGTCCGAATGGGAAGGAGGAGCCCCGGGCCTCGCACCCGAGGCGCCGGGACCGCACGATGGGGGAGGGGGCGCCGCCGTCCCGGGCCGGAGTTCGGCGTCGGTGTCCCCACTCGGCGCCTCAGGCCCTTCCCCGCCGGCGGGACCCCGGGAGCGCCCTTGCGCCGGGGCCCCGCGCCTGACAGGCCGGGCGACCCGACCTCCTCCCCTCCCGCGGGTCCGCGGCGCCGAGCCCTAGGCGCCCAGACCGTCCCGGGCTCGCAGCGCTCGGCGCGCGGGCCGCTCTTACCGGAGCCGGGGCCGCCTCGGCCATGGCCCTGCGCTGTCCGGCCCGGGCCGGAGTCGTCGTCGTCGTCGTCGCCGCTGCTGCCGCCGCCGCCGCCGCCGCGCGCGGCCCCACGCAGGCCGGCTCCGGGTCTCTCCGCAGGCGGCGCCCGCCCGGCTCTGCCTTCCCTGCCCGGACTCGCGCGGCTGCTCGGGGCGCCGGGACGCAGCGGAGGCACGGCGGCCGGCCGGTGAAGCTTAGGAGGCGGGCAGGCTCAGCGGCGCTCGGCCCGCAGCGGCCCCTCAGCTGGCGCTTTGTGGCCACCGAGCGCACCCTGGAAACGGCTCCGGCCTAGACGCGCCGCAGGCCCGCGCCGCCCGCCCGCCGCCGCAGCGCGCCCCCTGCCGGCCCCGGCGGCCACTTCCGCCCCGGCGGTGGAGGTGCGGCGCCCGAGGCTTCTGGTTTCTCGCTTACCCCCAGAGGCTGTATCTATCAGAGAGGAGTTTAGGACCCAGCCCCAACCCAGGGCTCGTTCCCGGGAGCGCCTTTCTTCCCGAGGGCCCGGTTAGCGGGCACCGTACGACGGGAGGCGCACCGGCGGGAAGACAGCCCAGTTTGGAAAGGTGGCGATCGGCGGAGTGCGAGAGCCAGACCCGCCGGAGCGAGCCGGTGCGTTACGACGAGTGACCGAGAGGCACAAATCTGCGACGAAGAGACGTCCGTCATTTGCAGACATAGCACTTGTGGCTAACAAGGTGAAGCGGCTTACGTCTCATGTGGCCTGTGTTAGGACCAAAAGTGAAGTCTGCAGTCTCGGATTATTGAGGTTGCGATTTGCAGCGTCTGTGCTGATGAACAGGAGAGAGCCGAGTGTTATTATGGAGGTCGTGGGTGTTACAGTTAAGACAACCACACAATCCTGAGTTTCTAGCACAGCCCTCAGTTCAAACATGCTCGACGTGAATGAAAATCCTCCCAAGCCTGTATTTCAACAAATGAATCAAGTCAATGCCCCTAACGGTCAAATAACACTAAATCACAAAAGTATGAGAACCATCCCGTTGGGGAACCTGCTCTTGAGCATACAAACTATCTTTAGACTGGAGCTACACCTGAAAATCTATTTTGGTCAAGTGGTGAATGTTTGATAGTTAAAAATTAAAAATTGCTATTCTCTAAATGAGAATGTCGCCATAACAGAGTGAGCTTTTAAAAAAGAAAAAAAATACGAACTTCCCTGGAAACTCAGTTTTTATGGTTTTATTATTAAAAGCGTAGCAGTTAAAATGTTAAAGTTTGGCTTTGTAAGGCAAGAACAGTAACTTCTCAGCCCTGGTGACTGCTGGATGCTTATGGCCAATAAACAGGTTCATTTACATCACCAAATAAGATACTTTCAACTGGGCTTCAAGGAGTAGCAAGGCTACATCTGTCAGTATAATATGGTAATATTGCCACCAATTATGTGTTTCTTCCTCTAAGAGGAACTGATTATGGTAAAGACTTTATTCCTTTTTAATTGTTGGCCTTGATAATTTCTTGGGCAATGACAGCATTCCATTGAAGCAATTTCACTGACTAAAGTTTTGTGCACTTTCAAGAAAAGGCATGATACTTTCAGAAGCAGGTTTTAAGATGCTTGTACTCATTTATTTAGATTCTAAGTTGTAATATTTTTGTCTGTTCTTGCCACTATACACAGTGACCAGAAATGAATTTGTCCTTAAAGTTTGGATCTAGAAATGTGACAATGGAGCGATTTAATTACCTTTCAAGTTAAGAAAATAATCGAAGTTCCGTCTGTAGCTTATCTTGTATGCACATCAATTTCAGCATCTTCCCTGGAGTAGAATCAAAGGAAGATCTTTTCAGCAGGAATCATGCAGGAAATACTTACACTCTTAAGCCACATCAATTTATGCATCAAGTTCCAACAAGCAAACTGCTTTCTATGTAATTAACCATTGGTTATTAGTAAGTCTTGCTATGTTGGTAATGTTCTTTGGGAAATACAGAATTAAGGCCTTATTCATTACCTTTGAAAAGCATAAAAGCTGTTATTCCACCTTGTTTAAATATCTCGTATATGAACTGACAATCTCACAATCTCTTGTATATCATATAATTTGTTACTGGCTGAAGAAAAATTATGGAAGTGGTCTACAGTCTTTCTGCTTGCAGCCAGTCATTTTTTGTTACATCTTTTTAAGCTATGACCATTTTATGAATATAAAACTGAAGGGTGTAAACAAATTACGGTGTGTTTGTGTTCATAGCCTTTTACCGTATGTGTCCTGAGGTCAATGATAATTTCATGCATTGGTCTGTATGATTTTATATTTCATAAATATTTCTCAAAGTCAGATCCACTGTGTGAGACACAAGAATCTTTCACCAAGTAAGGAAAGTGGAAACATGGTTGAATTAATCTTTAATCCTCTTGGTTGTCAAATCTAAAAATTAAGGTTGATTCTTCCAACCTTGTGTCCAAAGGTCACACCATATACTTTGGGAGCATATTTAACATTCTCATTAACCTTTTTGTGTATAACAAAATATAAATCCAGCAACAGTTTTTAGGAATGTTTTCTAAAATAAATCAATATTTACAATCCATAGCTTCAGCAAATCTCAAAAATCCTTTCTCTTCAAATGCAGAAATGGTTATTACTCTATTGCAATTGTTTCTACAAGCTTTAAAAAGCATTAGCCTTCACAGATCCCAAACCATGAGGTATTATCTTATTAAAACCATTCTTGAATAGTTCGTTATTTAGAGAGAACGAATGTATTCTGGGTGTCTCATTTTATCTAAAAATTCTTTTTTTTTCATTCTGTCTTTATACTTTTAATCATGACGCAAAGATGATTTATCATGGGCACCTGGGTGGCTCAGTTGGTTAAGCATCCAACTCTTGATTTCAGCTCAGGTCATGATCTCATGGTTAGTGAGTTCGAACTCCATGTTGGGCCCCAGGCTGTCAGCATGGAGCCTGCTTGGGACTTTGTCTCTCCCCCAACCCCTGCCCCTACTGAGTGGTGATCTCTCTCTCACACAAAATAAATAAACTTTAAAAAAAAAAAAAAAAAAGGTGATTTATCATACATCTGTTGTATATGAGTTTTTGTCTTCGTGAAATTTTGAGGTAGCCATGTTGACATTCTGCTTTTTATTATTTTTTTTAGTGTTTATTCATTTATTTTTGAGAGAGAGAGAACACAGTTGGGGAGGGTCAAAGAGAGACAGGGAGAGAGAGAGAATTCCAAGCAGGCAGAGCCCACCTCAGGGCTCCATTTCAGGAACAGTGAGATCCTGACCTGAGCCAAAATCAAGAGTTAGACACTTAACAACTGAGCCACCCAGGCATCGCTCCCCACCGACATTCTGTTTTTAATTTATCCTCCTAATATGTGAAAAATTACCAAATAGGGCTTTTTGAGATTCACAGACTAAATGGAATTAAGTAAGCAGACATTAGTTTCTACGTATTTTTTATAAAGTATTTTTATTTTATTTTATTTTATTATCTCTTTTTAAGTAAGCTGTATGCCTATCGTAGGGCTTGAACTCACGACCCAGATATCAAGAGTTGCGTGCTCTACCTACCAAGCCAGCCAGGAGCCCTTCTACAGATTTTATTTAGTGTTATAAATGCCACTGCACCAAAGAATTCCACAGTAATTAGAATTATGATCTAATCTAATCTATTATTTTGCCCTGTGTTCATATTTATATTTTTATAAACATCTATAGGCTCAAAAAAGATAACAGTGTTCTTTCTAAAGTTATCTGGGCAGGAACGCCTGGGCCTGGGTAGCTCAGTCGGTTAAATGTCCACCTTCAGCTCAGGTCATGATCTCACAGTTCGTGGGCTCGAGCCCCTCATTGGGCTCTGCATTGACAGTGCAGAGCCTGCTTGGGATTCTCTGTCTACCTCTCTCTCTGTCCCTCCCCCTCCTCTCAAAATAAACATTTTTTAAAAATCTTTTTAATGTTTATTTTTGAGAGAGAGACACACAGTGTGAGCAGAGGAGGAGTAGAAAGAGAGGGAGACATAGAATCTGCAGCAGGCTTCAGGATCCCATCTGTCAGCACAGAGCCCGACGCGGGGCTGGAACTCACAAACCGCGAGATCATGACCTGAGCCGAAGTCGGAGGTTTAACCAACTGAGCCACCCAGGCACCCCAAAATAAACATTTTTTAAAAATCTAATCATATGTACTTCAACTGACTGTTAGTACAACATATAAAGGACATCACCAAATTTAGCTTTCCAAGTTACCAAGAATTTAGAATACCTAAACTTGAAAGTAGATATTCAGATATTAACAATAAATACAAGTGACATGCCATATTCATGCTACTGAAGATCGAAGCACCAATGGGACATGATAGAAATCTACCCAATTGTACGGTCATGACTCAAGTACAGGTCTAAGAACACCAGCAATGACACTGAGCAAGTATTCAGCTATTCCACCTTGCAATGGCCAAGCCCGGATGGCAGAATTTGGTCAAGCTCTGAGTCCAAAACCAAAGGTCAGCACGCCTCTGGTACAAGTGCATGTAGCTCGCGTCTAGGCATACGTGAAAGATGGGGCAACTGTGCAGCGATCAGATTCCTGGAGTTGTAGATGAAAATTTCCGTAATTCCACCCACAAGAGATACAAACACGAAATGCTTGTACTACAGTAGCTGTAGTATTTCTGTGTTTCAGGGAGTTTCCGGGAAGGCTTCCTGGAGCAGGTGACCTGATAGCTGAGTCTTGAAGGAAAAACAGAAGTTACCAGATGTGCTGAGAAGGGAACACAGTCATTCCAGCAATGCAAAGTCCTGGAGGTGTGCTCGGCAAGGGAGGTCCAGAGAACTCCAAATGGGGCAGTGCTGCTAGATGTTAAAATTTGGGATCGTGGGGAGGAGAGCGCAGACGCACGTGATGAGAGAGGCTTGCAAGCTGTGAACTCACAGAAGCGACAAAAGAGGATGGAAAGAATTAAAAACGGCAATTACCAAACAGGAAGTAAACTAACATTGAGGGGCGCCTGGGTGGCTCAGTCGGTTAAGAGCCAGACTCTTGATTTTGGCTCAGGTCATGATCTCACGGTTTGTGAATTTGAGTCCTGCGTTGGGCTCTGCACTGACAGCATGGAGCCTGCTTGGGATTCTCTCTCTCTCTCTCTCTCTCTCTCTCTCTCTCTCTCTGTCTCTCTCTGCTCCTATCTCTCTCTCTCTCGCTCTCTCTCTCAAAATAAACTTTTCAAAAAGGGATATTTTTAAAAAACCTATCTGTAAAAACAAAAAACTAACATTGAACTGGTGATTCGTATTTATTGAGCACTTTAGACAATCATCTAATTGAATCCTTACATCAACCACATGAGGTAGATGTTGCCGTTGTTACACCTCAGTTTATGTGAAATTTTACGTGTCTCTACACGTGTTGTGACACCTTTTATCCCGGACAAGTTTTTCCAGGATATTTGTCTGGCAAATAATGGGTGAAACAGAGGTAGTGTCTTCCTCTGGGGGAGAAGGCATATTTGTTTCTTCATTAGGATAATAAAGACACTGTCTTCCCCCAGGTCAGAATTTGCACATGTAGGGGAACCTGGGTGGCTCAGGCAGTTGGGCATCCAACTTCAACTCAGGTCATGATCTCACGGTTCGTGGGTTTGAACCTCACGTTGGGCTTTATGCTGATCAAATTCTCTGTTTTCCTCTCTCCCCTCCCCTGCTGGTGTGCTCTCTCTCTCTCTCTCTCTCTCAAAACTAAATAAACACTTAAAAATTTAAAAATTAAAATTAAAATAAAAAAGTTGCACACGTATGCTAGTATCACCCTCATAAGATTAGGATAGGACTGCCAGGTGAAATATAGGATGCCCAGTTAAATTTGAATTTCAGATAAACAACAAGTGTGGACTGTGCGATACTTACACTAAAAATTATTTGTTGTTTATCTGAAATTCAAATTTAATGGACATCTGTATTTTTACTTGCTAACTCTGGCAACTCTACGTTGAGAATTTCCTAAGCTTGCTGTCCCCCTGCTGTGACACAGAACCACACTGTGTACAGCAGCCACCTGAGCCACCTGAGTTGTCCGTATGGGTGAACTGATGGGAACGTGAAGCTTATGCTCTCTGCTGCTCTGTGAGTAATGAAGTCCCTCGTCTCTGACCCAGGAGTCTCCTGTCTTCTCCACTGTCTCTGGAAACTATAGCAGGCTAACTTGTGAATTTACAAATCGGATAAACCCCAGAACCAACAGTGCCTTACTTGACAACAATCCCCTATGGAGAAACACTGAGGTTATTTCTGATCTAATTAGACAATATTACTAATGTAAGCAATACTGTCCCAAATATCCTGGAACATACTTCTCTGTGCATAGGTATAATAATGTCTGTTAGAAACTTTGCTAGAAGTGGAAATGTTTGTTAGGTCAAAAGGTATGTATACATAAAATGTTGAAGTATATCAACAACTTGTAGAGGTCATATCCATAAAGGTATATATCCATGAGGTATAAGAGTATCTGTTTCACTCCCCACGTGAATCCACTGTATCCTGACCTTTTTTGATCTCTGCCAACCTGATGAGTAAAAAGTGAGATCTCATTTAGTATTACTTGTATTTATTTCTCTTATTATGAGTAAAGCTGAACATCATCAGCTTAAAAGCCTTGTGAATTTCCTTTTCTCTGAACTGTTCACATTTTAAGCATTTTCCTGGCTTGTTGGTATTTTCTCTTTTTTCAAGTTTTTATTTTAATCACTCAGTGCTCATCATGACAAGCGCCCTCCTTAATCCTCATCACCTATTTCACATATCCTCCCACCCACCTACCCTCTGGTAAGCATGTTTGTTCTCTATATGTTTTTTTTGTTGTTATTCTCTATATAGTTAACAGTCTGTTTCTTGGCTTCTCTCTCTCTTTTTCCCCCTGTGCTCATTTGTTTTGTTTCTTAAATTTCACATATGAATGAAATCATTTGGTATTTGTATTTCTCTGTCTTACTTATTTTACTTAGCATTATAGCATTATACTCTCTAGCTCTGTCATTGCAAATGACAAGACTTCATTCTTTTTAAAGGCTGAATAATATTCCATTGTGCACACACACACACACACACACACAAACCTAGCTCACATCTTCTTTATCCATTCATCAACCAATGAACACTTGGGCTGCTTCCATATCTTGTCTATTATAAACAATGCAGCTATCAACATAGGGGTGCATGTATCTCTTTGAGGTACTGTTTTTGTATTCTTTGAGTAAATACCCAATACTGTGATTACTGGATCGTTAGGGTAGTTCTAGTTTTAACTTTTTGAGGAACCTCCATGATGTTTTCCAGAGAGGCTGCAACAGTTTGCATTCCCAACAAGCATGAAAGAGGGTTCTTTTTTTTCCCCACATCTTTGCCAACACCTGTCGTTTCCTGTGTTATTTTAGTCATTCTGACGGGTGTGAGGTGATATCTCCTTCTAGTTTTGATTGCCATTTCCCTGATGATAAGCAATGATGAATATCTTTTCATGTGTCTGTTGGCCATCTGTATTTCTTCTTCTTTTTTTAATGTTTATTTTTGAGAAGGGGGGGAGGGGAAGGGGCAGAGAGCCAGGGAGACACAGAATGTGAAACAGGCTCCAGGCTCTGAGTTGTCAGCACAGAGCCCAATGTGGGGCTCGAACTCACGAACTGCAAGATCATGACCTGAGCTGAAGTGGGACGCTTAACGAACTGAGCCACCCAGGCACCCCGATCTGTACTCCTTCTTTAAGGAAATCTCTGTTCATGTCTTCTGCCTATTTTTAAACTGGATTGTTTGTTTTTTGGCTGTTGAGTTTTTTAAGTTCTTTATATATTTTGGATACTAACCCGTTATCAAATATGTCATTTGCAGTATCTTCTCCCATTCCATAGGTTGCTTTGTAGTTTTATTGATTGTTTCCTTCGCTGTGTGGAAGCTTTTTATTTTGATGTCGTCCCAATAGTTTATTTTTGCTTTTGTTTCCCTTGCCTCAGGGGACCTATCTAGGAAAAAAGTTGCTAGGACTGATGTCAGAGAAGTTACTGCCTGCTCTCTTCTCCAATTTTTATGGTTTCAGGTCACACATTTAGGTCTTTCATCCATTCTGAATTTCTTTTTGTGTATGGCATAAGAAAGTGTTCCAGTTTCATTCTTTTGCACGTTGCTGTCCAATTTTCCCAACTAATTTCTCAATTAATTCACCATGTAGTTGAGGGTTTATTTCTGGGTTTTCTATTCTGTTCTGTTGATCTATGTGTCTATTTTTATGCGAGCACCATAATGTTTTGATTACTACACCTCTGTTAATGATTTGAAGACCGGAATTGTGATGCTTCCAGCTTTACTTTTCTTTTTCAAGATTGCTTTGGCTATTTGGGGTCTTATGTGTTTCCAAACAAATTTTAGGACTCTCTGTTACAGTTCTGTGAAAAATCTGTTGGTATTTTGATGGGCATTGCATTAAATCTGTAGATTGCTTTGGGTAATAGAGACATTTTAACAATATTGTTCTTCCAGTCCGTGAGCATAGAATATCTTTCCATTTCTTTGTGGATACTTCAGTCTCCTTCAACAGTGTTTTATAGTTTTCAGGGTACAGATCTTTCACCTCCCTGACTAGGTTTATTCCTAGGTTTCTTACTATTTTTGGTGCAGTTGTAAATGGGGTTGTTTTCTTAATTTTACTTTCTGCTCCTTCATTATTAGTGTATAGAAATGCAACAGATTTCTGTATATTTTGTATCCTGCAACTTTACTGAATTGTTTCTCAGTTCTAGTAGTATTTTGGTGGAGCCTTTTGTGTCTATATATAGTATCATGTCATCTGCATCTAGTGAGAGTTTTACTTTTCCTTACCAATTTGGATGCCTTTTATTTCTTTTTGTTGTCTGATTTCTGTGCCTGGGACTTTCAGTACTATGTTGAATGAAAGTGTTGAGAGTGGACATCCTTGTGCTATTCCTGACCTTAGAGGAAAGGCTCTGTTTTTCCCCATTGAGAATGATGTTAGCTGTGGGTTTTTCATAGATGGCCTTTATTATGTCGAGGCAGGTTTCCTCTAAACCTACTTTGCTGAGGGTTTTGACCATGAATGGATGCTATACTCTGTCAGATGCTTTTTGTGTCTATTGAAATGATCATATGGTTCTTATCCTTTCTCTTATTGATGTGATATATCATGATTGATTTGTGAATACTGGACCGCCCCTGCAACCCTAGAATAAATCCTACTTGATTATGGTGAATGATTTTTTAAATGTATTTTTTTAATTTGGTTTGTCGATACTTTGTTGAGGATTTTTACTTCCGTGTTCATCAGAGATATTGGCCTGAACTTCTCTTTTTTGTGTGTGCTGTCTTTATCTGGTTTTGGTATCAGGGTAATGCTGGCCTCATGGAATGAATCTGGAAGTTTTCCTTCCTTTTCTATTTTTTGGAATAGTTTGAGAAGCATAGGTAGTAACTCTTCTTTATTTTCTTTTTTTTTTTTTTTTGCATTTATTTATTTTTGAGAGACAGAGAGAGACAGTGTGAGCAGGGGAGGGGCAGAGAGAGGGAGACACAGAATCATAAGCAGGCTGCAGGCTCTGAGCTGTCAGCACAGAGCCGGACACGGGGCTCGAACCCATGAACCGTGAGATCATGACCTGAGCCAAAGTCGGACGCTTAACCGACTGAGCCACCCAGGCACCCCAGTATCTCTTCTTTAAATGCTTGGTAGGGGGCGCCTGGGTGGCGCAGTCGGTTAAGCGTCTGACTTCAGCCAGGTCACGATCTCGTGGTCCGTGAGTTCGAGCCCCGCGTCAGGCTCTGGGCTGATGGTTCAGAGCCTGGAGCCTGTTTCCGATTCTGTGTCTCCCTCTCTCTCTGCCCTTCCCCCATTCATGCTCTGTCTCTCTCTGTCCCAAAAATAAATAAACGTTGAAAATAAAATTTTAATAAATGCTTGGTAGAATTCGCCTGTGAAGCCATCTGGTCCTGGACTTTTGTTTGTTTGGAGTTTTTTGATGACTAATTCAATTTATTTCTTGGTTATTAGTCCATTCAAATTTTTTATTTCTTCCTGTTTCCATTTTGGTAGTTTTTATGTTTCTAACAAGTTATCCATTTCTTCTAGGTTGTGCAATTCATTAGCATATAGCTTTTCATAATACTCTTTTGTGATTGTTTGTATTTCTGTGGTGTTGATTGTTATTTCTCCTCTCTCATTTGTGATTTTATTTATTTGAGTCCTTTCTCTTTTTTTTCTTGGTAAGTCTGGCTAAATATTATTGATTTTTCCAATGAATCGGCTCCCGGTTTCATTCATCTGTTTTACTGGTTTTGTTTTTAGTTTCTATATCATTTATTTCTTCCCTAATCTTTATTATCTCCTTCCTTCTAGTTTTTTAGGTTTGTTGTTCTTTTTCTAGCTTCTTTAGGTATAAGGCTAGGTTGTTTATTTGAGATTTTCCCTGCTTCTTGACATAAAACTGTATTGCTATAAACCTCCCTCTTAAGACTACTTTTGCTACGTCCCAGAGGTTTTCAGCCATTGTGATTCCATTTTCATTTGTTTCCATGTATTTTTTTTTATTTCTTCTTTATTTCCTGGTTGACCCATTCACTTAGTAGCATGTTGTTTAATTTCCATGTATTTGTGGTCTTTCCAGATTTTTTCTTGTGGTTGACTTCTAGTTTCATGGCATTGTGGTCAGAAAAGATGCATGGTGTCACTTCAATCTTTTTGAATTTGTTGAGACTTGTTTTGTGGTGTAGTATGTGATCTATTCTGGAGAATGTTCCATGTGCACCAGAAAACAATGTGTATTCTGCTACTTTAGGACGGAATGTTTTGAATATATCTGTTAAGCCCATCTGGTCCATTGTGTCATTCAAAGCCATTGTTTCCTTGGAATGCCTGGGTGCCTCAGTCAGTTGAGCATCTGGCTTGATTTCGGCTCCAGTCATGGTCTCATGGCTTGTGAGCTTGCCCCCAACCCCTCATTGGGTTCTACGCTGACTGTGCAGAGCCTGCTTGGGATTCTCTGTCTCCCTCTCTCTATGCCCCTCCCCTGCTCTCTCTCTTACTCTCTCTCTCTCAAAATAAATAAATAAACATTTTTAAAAAACACATTGTTTCCTTGTTGATTTTCTGTTCAGATGCTCTGCCCATTAGGATTCCTGAGTGGCTCAGCCGGTAAAGCATCTGACTTTGGCTCAGGTCATGATCTTGAGTTTTATGAGTTCAAGACCCACATCAGGTGAGCTCAAGCCTCATTTTGGGTCAGCTCAAGTCCTGCATTGGGTGAGCCCCACTTTTCTCTCTCTCTCTCCCTCTCTCTCTCTCTCTCTCTGTCTGCCCTTCATGGGATTCTCTCTTTCTCCCTCTCTCTCTCTCTGCCCCTTGCTCACTTGTGCCCTCTCTGTTCCCAAAAAATTAAAAAAAAAAAAAAATGGAGTGCCTGGGTGGCTCAGTTGGTTAAGTATCTGACTTCGGTTCAGGTCATTATCTCGCAGTCAATCAGTTCGAGCCCCATTTCAGGCTCTGTGCTGACAGCTTAGAGCCTGAAGCCTGCTTTGGATTCTGTGTCTCCCTCTCTTTCTCTCTCTGCCCTTCTTCTACTCATGCTCTGTCTCTCTCTCAAAATAAATAAATAAATAAATAAATAAATAAATAAATAAATAAATAAACATAAAAATTTTTTTTCAAAAAAAGGAAAGAGATGATCTGTCCATTAATGTGAGGTGTTAAAGTTCCCTACTATTACTGTATTATTATCAATCAGTTCTTTTAGTTTTGTTACTAACATATATATTTGAGTGCCTCCAAGTTGAGTCATTATAGTGTTTACTTTTAAAAAAATGTTTTGTTTATTTATTTTTGAGAGAGAGACAGAGACAGAACGTGAGTGGGGAAGCGACACAGAGAGAGGGAGACACAGAATCCGAAGCAGACTCCTGACTCTGAGCTGTCAGCACAGAGCCTGATGTGGGGCCTTAACCCACAAACTAGGAGATCATGACCTGAGCCGAAGTTGGACGCTCAACACCTAGGTGCCCCACTAGTCTTTGTTTTAAAGTGCATTTTGTCCAACACGAGTACTGCTACTCCACCTTTCTTTTGACATCTATTTGCATGATAAATATTTCTCACTTTCAACTTGCAGGTATCTTTGGGTCTAAAATGATTCTTCTGTGGGCAGCATATAGATCGATCTTGTTTTTTAATCCATTCTGTCACCCTATGTCTTTTGATTGGAATGTTTATTCCTTTACATTCAAAGTGATTATTAATAGATATGTATTTACTGCCATTTTATTACTTGTTCTGTGGTTGTTTCTGAAGATTTTCTGTGAATGTTTTGCTGGTTTGCTGGTTTTCGTTAGTTATATGTTTGTATTTCTTTCTCTTTATTCTTCTATATGTATTAGTGGTTTTTGATTTGTGGTTACCATTAGGTTTGTATACAACATCTTCTACATATAGCAGTCTATATTAAGTTAATGGCCATTTAAGTTTGAACCTATTCTTTCCTCCTTTCCTCCCCATTTTTTGGGAATATGGTATCATATTTTGCATCCTTTTATTTTGTGAGTTCCTTGACTGATTTTTTTACAGAAATATTTTATTTCACTGCTTTTGTTTCCTACCTTCATACTGTCATTTTTGGTCCCTCCTTTCCACTCAAAGAGTCCCCTTTAATATTTTTTGTAGAGTGGTTTAGTGCTCATTAACTCCTTTAGTTTTTGTTTATCTGGGAAACTCTTTATCTCTCCTTCTGTTCTCAATGATAGCCTTGCTGAGGTAAGTATTCCTGGCTGCATGTTTTTCCCACTCAGCACTTTTAATATATCATGCCCGTCCTTTCTAGATTGGAAAGATTCTGCTGAAAAATCCACTGATAGCCTTTTGGGTTTCCTTTGTATGTAACTGTCCTCTCTGTCTTGCTGCTTTTAATAATTTTTTATTTATCACTACATTTTGCCACTGTAATTACAATATATTTTGGTGTGGATCTGCTTCTGTTGATTTTGTTGGGGCTTCTCTGTGCCTCCTAAATCTGGATATCTGTTTCCTTCCCCAGGTTAGGGAAGTTTTCAACTATTATTTCTTGAAATAAATTCTCTGCCCCCTTTCTCTCTCTCTTCTTCTGGGACTTCCATGATACATTATTGAGTTTCCCTGTCTATTCTCATTTTGCATAATTATTTTTTCTCTCTTTTGTCAGCTTGATTACTTTCCATTCCTCTGTCTTCTAGATCACTGATTTGTTCCTCTCCTTCTTCCAGCCTAGTGTTCATTCCATCAAGCATGTTTCTCCTTGCATTTATTGAGCCCTTTATCTCTGCTATGTTATTCCTTATCTCTGTGTTAACGGTCTCACTGATTTCTCCACTGTTTTCTCAAGTCCAGTGAGCATCCTTATGATCATTGCTTTAAATTCTCCATTAGGCATGTTACTTATATCCGTTTCCCTTAGATCTCTGTCATGGCCTTGTCATATTCTTTATTTGGGACAAATTCCTCTGTCTTCTCATTTTGTCTAAGTCTCTGTGTGTGTTTCTCTGTGTTAGGAAAGTCAGCTATGTCCCCCGTTCTTGAGGGTAATGCCTTTATTAGGAGAGGTCCTGTAGTGCCCTGCAGTGTAGTGTAGGGCTGGGAGTGTCTTCGCTATGTGCTACATGTGCTCTGCTGTTGTGTCCTGGCCGCTTGGTTCTTCAGGCCAGTCTGCAAAGGCTCTCTTTGCCTCTTGTGGGCAGTGTTTAGTCTGTGGCCTAAATGTGGCACATTTTAACTAGGTGTGCTCTTGTGAAATGAGACTTGTGATCACACCGCTGGAACCAAGCCTTGCAAAACTCCTGGGTCAGTAAGTGCAGTGTTGGCAGGGGTTTAGGCCTGTCTTCTGGGGGAGGGACCCACTGTGCTGGGAATGAGGCAAGTGTAAATCAGAAGGGTAGTTCCACCAGAGCATGAGGGGCCGGGGCTTGGTGTAAGCAAGTTAAGTAGTGAGTGTCAGCCACTGTGCTCTGTGCTTATGACGAGGAGCAGAAGATGTAAACTGTGCAGGCCTAGTTTCTTTGTTCCCAGAGCGCTTTCTCCATGAATGCTGCCTCTCTGGGATGCACTTCAAGATGAGCAACTAACCTCCCCACTGTGTGCCCCAGGTGCTCACTGACTGCTTCCATGTTGTATGTCTATGGGCTGTTTGTCCTGCCTTCTCTCCAAGAGCAGCCCCGTGTCCTCCAAGCTCATGGAGCCAATCACACTAACCTTTAAAACTCCAAGCTTTAAGCCCCACTGGTTGCAAGAACTCACAAAACTCAGGCCCTCTCGCTTTCCAAGCCAATTGCTATGGGGATTCGTGTGTTCCGTTGAGCGCTTATGTGTCTCTCACTCTTTTCCATGACTGTGGCTCCTTCCCCGCCACAATGGTCAGGATCTGTCTCTCTCCCAAGCCATGTCTCCACACTTCTGTGTGGCTTCGTCTCTACCTTTATTTGTGGAGATTCTTCTGTCAGACCTCAGATCAATTTCTGGGGTATTCAGGATGATTTGATAGTTATTTAGTTGTATTCGTGGGACGAGGTGAGCCTAGGCTCCTCCTACTCCACCAACGTCTTCCCCTCCACTATGAGTTGTTGATATTTTCTTATTGGGTTGCACAAATTATTTATATAAATTAAACACTTGTTTTTCTTGTTATATATACTTTACCTTGTAAAGACGTCTGCCATTTTGCATCTTGCCAAATAGAAATTTAAAATTTTTGTGTAAACGTTTTCAGTGTTTTGGTGAACACTTTGGTTTGGTTTTGATGCCTTGCTTGAAAAGGCCCTCCCCTCGGGGCGCCCAGGTGGCTCAGTTGGTTAAGTGTCCGACTTCAGCTCAGGTCACGATCTCACACTCCGTGAGTTCGAGCCCTGTGTTGGGCTCTGTGCTGACAGCTCAGAACCTGGAGGCTGCTTCGAATTCTGTGTCTCCCTCTCTCTGCCCCTCCCATGCTCATGCTCTGTCTCTCTCTGTCTCAAAAATAAATAAAAACATTAGAAGAAAATTTTTAAAAAGGCCCTCCCATCTCTCAGTTTTTTGGTTTTGTTTCTCCAATCCTTCACATTTAAAAAATATATATATATCTTTTTAATGTTTGTTTATTTTGAAAGAGAGAGAGAGAGTGAGCAGGAGAGGGGTAGGGAGAGAGAGGGAAACAGAATCCCAAGCAGGCTCCACACTGTCAACGTGAAGCCCAATACGGGGCTGAAACTCACCGACTGTGCGATCACGACCTGAGCCAAAATCAAGAGTCAGAGGTCCAATCGACTGAGCCACCCAGGTGCCCAAATCCTTCACATTTTTTGAAGAAGACTTGTGAAAGAAACAATGACTCAATACTTCAGCCTCCCTTTGGAAGCATTTTGTATCATCTCTGGGATCCTTGTGGATCACTGGCATTTTCACAGCACAAAGTATTTACTCAATTGGCACACTTGTGGGATTCTCAGCATTGGTACAGCACAGGCTACCATGAGATTTATCAGAGAAAACTCTTGATCATATCTGGGGTGCTGCAAGTCCCAAGGGACCTCTCTCTGTCCAAGTTTCATTATTCAGGAAACAGAAATTTTCACATCACCAAAGCAAAACACAGCCAGAACAACAAAAGTCATTTAATTCAACAAGATGATGAGGCAACCACAGGGTCCCAACGCTTCCACATGACCTCTTTCTCCAAATCCACATTTTGTAAATTCATATATGGATCTGAGGGAGTTATTTTGGGAACTCCCTATCTGTATTATTGTTACATTTTCTTCGACTATAACAGGTAGAGAGTCTTGAACTCACATATTTTTTTTTATGTTCACCACGACTCCCAGAAAAGCTTCCTCAATGTAAGATTAGCAGTGTCAGATCTTTAGAAAGGAAAGGGGGTCGCCTGAGTGGCTCAGTCGGTTGAGTGTGTGCCTTTGGCTCAGGTCATGATCTCACGGTTCGTGGGTTTGAGCCCCGCATCGGTCTCTGTGCTGACGGCTCGGAACCTGGAGCCTGCTTTGGATTCTGTGTCTCCCTTTCTCTCTGCCTCTCCCCTGCTTGTGCTCTCTCTCTGCCTCTCAAAAAATAAAGAAATGTAATAAAAAAATTTTAAAGAAAGGAAAGGGTAATTTGATTACCAGGTGATGCATTTTTGCCCCTTATGGCAAGTAAGGCATGGCTAATATGGTCTCCAAACAAAACACTACGACAGGGGTCTGTTAATGTGTGACTGAGGATCAGACTGTCACATTCACCCTGAATTTCTAGATTCAACACAGATTCCTCCATTCATTCCTGTTTGGAAAACAGGATTTTGCCTCCTGCTTATTAAGGAGAAAACAACCTTGTTTGCCTATAAGTGGCGATTCAACTCAGACTTCAAACTTGACAAATATAACATTACAATCTTAGCTGCAGTTTAGAGTGTGTTTTCTCCTTGGGGGTTAATGTACCCTGGCCACCTCATTTCTAGCACCTACTGGAAACAAGAACAGTCAATAGGGGTGCCTGGGTGGCTCAGTCAGTTAAGCGTCCGACTTCAGCTCAGGTCACGATCTCGCGGTCTGTGAGTTCGAGCCCCGCATCAGCTCTGGGCTGATGGCTCGGAGCCTGGAGCCTGTTTCCAATTCTGTGTCTCCCTCTCTCTCTGCCCCTCCCCTGTTCATGCTCTGTCTCTCTCTGTCTCTCAAAAATAAATAAACACTAAAAACAAAACAAAAAAAAACAAAACCCAGTGAACAGTGAATTCTAGTAACTTAAACAGATCCTGGCTTAGTAAGGCCTTCAAAAGAAAAAGTAGAAATAAAACATTAGAATAGTATAGGTAATTCTAGGTAAGATTCTTCCTCCTCTTGTGAGTATATGTATGATTTTTTGGAGTCTCTGGCTTCTCCTAACCACATATTTAAAAGGGACTCGTCATGTATTTTCATTTAAGTGTATATGATGCTTCTCAGTGAAATGAGAAAGACAGTTTTCCATCTGGTTCTGGGATTTTAGGTTCTTTATCTGAAGATTTTCAAGAAGATGATAAAAACAATTGCTAACTTATATTAAATGCTTACTATATGCCAAGCACTGTGTGAATAAGCACATACTTTGTAGCTTTTCGCCCTCATAATGCCCCCATGTGATAGATAATTCTTTTTTTTTAATTTTTTTTTTTTACATTTTATTTATCATTGAGAGACAGAGACAGAGCATGAGCGTGGGAGGGGCAGAGAGAGGTGGAGACACAGAATCCGAAGCGGGCTCCAGGCTCCGAGCTGTCAGCACAGAGCCCGATGTGGGGCTGGAACTCACAGACCATGAGATCATGACCTGAGCTGAAGTCGGACGTTCAACCGACTGAGCCACCCAGGCACCCCATGATAGATACTTCTTAAGTCACATCCCGTGTGCTTATAAGGTGGGGTAATCCTCTAACTAAACAAGTCTATTGACTCTGTTAAGGTTATAGAAATTTAATATTAATGTGGAATGGAGTAGGCCCAATAGGCAAGCAGCAACACTTTCATTTTTTCCATTTGTTGCTTCACTACCTCCAGAGATTTGATGATTATCTTAGAGGCAGAATGGTTTGAATGAATACACATCTATAAACGGGCTTTCCTTTCCTTCCTTCCCTTGATCTAAGTCAGTGGTTCTGAAACATCGGTGTATATAAGAAATGCTGTGCAGAACTGCATAAAGCCATTTATTCCGTACCTTAGAAGCAACTTAAGAAATGTCAAAGGCGACTTGAATCTGTAAGATTTTTTGCCTATTAGGTTGGCTTTATGCTGAATCATTCGTGGGGAAATAACACAGGACCAAGAGATTCAGGTTAGGGGAGAAAAGAAGACTCGAGAGAAGGGAACCGAGGAGACTTCCACGTAGGGTGAAAGAGGTGCCTATCAGCATACTAGACAATCTAAAGCTGAGGGAGATGGGAAGGGGGCAAGGCCAGGAGGAATAAATGCTAGATACTGTGGTGAAAGTGCTTTATCTATGTTATCTCACTTAATTATTTAAAAAAAAATTTTGGGGGGGGGCGCCTGGGTGGCGCAGTCGGTTAAGCGTCCGACTTCAGCCAGGTCACGATCTCGTGGTCCGTGAGTTCGAGCCCCGCGTCAAGCTCCGGGCTGATGGCTCAGAGCCTGGAGCTTGTTTCCGATTCTGTGTCTCCCTCTCTCTCTGCCCCTCCCCTGTTCATGCTCTGTCTCTCTCTGTCCCAAAAATAAATAAACGTTGAAAAAAAATTTAAAAAAAATAAATAAAATAAAAAAAATTTTTTAATGTTTATATTTATTTTTGAGACAGAGAGAGACAGAGCTTGAGCAGGGGAGGGGCAGAGAGAGAGACACACAGAATCCGAAGCAGGCTCCAGGCTCTGAGCTGTCAGTACAGAGCCCGATGCGGGGCTTGAACCCACAAACTGTGAGATCATGACCTGAGCCGAAAGTCGGAAGCTCAACCAACTGAGCCACTCAGGCGCCCCCCTTACTTAATTATTACAGCAACCCTTCAGATACGGAAACCAAAGTTACAGGTATTCAAATGACTTGCCTGATGTCACAAAGATGGCAAATGGTAAAGCCAACACCCAAACCCAGGTCTCACTCTAAAATTCAAGGTCTTTCCACCATAGCTGGCTTCTTTGTGGGTTAGGACCTCCTGAAGTCAGCCAGAAAGAACTCTGGGGAACGGAGATGTGTTGTCTTGGGATGGCCTAAAGCTTGGGGCGAGACTCTTGTCAGGCCATGTAGTGGAAAACCTTCATTCCTGGTGGAGAGCAGAGAGGCTGACCTGGAATGGATAGTTTAGGAAAGTAAGCAGAATTTTACAAAAATAGCTGCATCCATGCCTCTTCGTGATTTCTTTCCTTCTGAACACATGGAAGAGACATCAAGATACTGGGCTGTCATGTACACAGCAAGTGTGTAACACGTGGTGGTGTTCCTCAGGTGCTCACTTCTCCGGTCCCCTGGGAATATCATTTGAGTGTCCAGTAAAAGTCACAGTAAACCCAGAGGACAGACCTTACTTAGACTGAAAACTGTAATTGTTCCAGGAAAAAATATACATGCCCCTAACTTTGAGGACCTGGTAGCAGCTTTAGGAGAAATAGTCCTTGGCTATAATGACAACAGTAAAGATGTGGAGCTGACCCGGCCAAGCTCACCGGCAGCAGGGGAAGGCAGAAGGCTGGAGAAATAGAGGAACCACTAAGGAAGTCAGTGAGTGTCCTTGACATTCATAAAGAAGAAGGGGCTCCACTGGCTTAAAATTTTGTTTTTACTGTTTATTTATTTTTGAGAGAGAGAGAGAGAGAGAGAGAGAGAAGAGTGCAAGCAGGGAAGGGGCACAGAGACAGACACAGAATCCAAAGCAGACTCCAGGCCCAAGCTGTCGGCACAGAGCTCCACGTGGGGATCGAACTCACGAACCTGACCTGAGTCGAAGTTGGCTGCTTAACCGACTGAGCCACCCAGGTACCCCTCCATTGGCTTTAAAGGCTCATGAGCACTTCTAGTTAACCGGCATAAAGTGAATTTCACTAAAACAGGACAAAGGCTGTCCACGTGGTAAAAGTGGATATTAGAACGAATAAAAACTATTCCATATCCACATCTAACACCATATCCTTCAATAATTCCACATGGCCAATGAGTTTACTCAAAGAAAAAATTTCTTTCCGTAATTTGTTACCCTACCTTATATGTACAGAGTGTCTAAGACAATTCAAAGACAAATTCTTGTATAGAGAGAAATTCTAAGAAATTCAAAGACAAAAATGAATACATCTCAATATATACATTTTATAAAACCTAGTAAGTCAAGCTACTGAATCAAAAAAAATATGAGAAAAATCACTGGATTTTGTGATGTGACTGTGATGTGATAGGAAATTTATTTAAATAGGTAAAATCGTTTTCTAGGATCCACCAGTGAATTGCCAAATAGGAAATGAAGAGTTTACAGAGGAGGAAAAAGAAATTAGTGCACAGAAAAGCCTACAGCCTCATGAAACTAAACAAACGCACACATACAAATGCGTACCAGTAAAACATGGGATGTTTCTGTATTATTTCTTATACTCCCACGTGAATCTACAATTACGTGGGTAAATTTTTCTATTTAGAAAAGAACACAGCGTCAATCAATTTTTGTGAAATGAATGCAAATCAAAACAAAATTAAAATATGATTCCATGAAATGGATGTCAGAGCAAATGAAACATGTTGGCAGGGGTGCCTGGCTGGCTCCGTTGGTAGAGCATGTGACTCTTCATTTCCGGGTTGTGGGTTCCAGCCCCATGTTGGGTGCAGAGATTACTTAAAAATAAAATCTTGAAAACAATGTTGGCAAAAGGATGGGAGACATGTAATATTCTTATATTGATAATAACATTGCAAGTCAGTCCAATCAGCTCTGAGACAATCAGACTTTTAAATTTTCTACAGTTAGAATTTTATATAGGTCATTGTGCAGTTCTGTTTCCTTGGATTTTCTTAATCTTGAAAATCCTGCATGCTTGTTTTAATACGGGAAATCGAGGGAAGGTGGGGGACTAATGAGAACTCTGTATTTAACACTCATTTTTCTGTGAGTTTAAAACTGACTTTTAGGGGCGCCTGGGTGGCGCAGTCGGTTAAGCGTCTGACTTCAGCCAGGTCACGATCTCGCGGTCCGTGAGTTCGAGCCCCGCGTCAGGCTCTGGGCTGATGGCTCAGAGCCTGGAGCCTGTTTCCGATTCTGTGTCTCCCTCTCTCTCTGCCCCTCCCCCATTCATGCTCTGTCTCTTTCTGTCCCAAAAATAAATAAACGTTGAAAAAAAAATTAAAAAAAAAATAAAACTGACTTTTAAAAAGTCTATTATTTAAAAAAGAAAGAATAAAGGAAGAAGCTGTGAATAGACCAAAAGTCATTGAACTGTACTCTTTAAATGGAAAAATTGTATGGTATACTAATTATATCCGAATAAAGCTGCTCTTTTAACAAAGTAAAAGAAAATTAGGGGTGCCTGGGTGACTCAGTCGGTTAAGGGACTGATATGGTTTCAGCTCAGGTCATGATCTCACAGTTTCATGGGTCTGAGCCCCACATTGGGCTCTGCACATTGATGGCGTGTGGAGACTGCTTCTGACAGAGTGTGGATTCTCTCTCTGCCCCTCTCCTGCTTGTGCTCTTTTTGTCTCTCTTAAAATAAATGCACAAACTTTTAAAAACGGTAAAAGAAAATTAAATGCGTATTTTAGAGTTCCTAAAGCAACTACAAAATAGAATATAAAAAGATACAGTGAGGGGCACCTGGGTGGTTCAGTCAGTTAAACCCTAGACTCTGGAATTCGGATCAGGTCATGATGTCACGGTTTGTGAGTTTGAGCCCCACAGAGGGCTCTGCGCTGATAGTGTGAAGCATGCTTGGGATTCTCTCTCTCTCTCTCTCTCTCAAAATAAATAAATTAATTAAAAAAAATAAAAAGACACAGTGAAAATTATAAGTAAATTAAAATGCAATACTAAAACAAAGTCAAATAATCCAGAAGACTAACAATAAAAAAGATCTAAATCCAAGTACTTTAATAACTACGTTTTGTGTCGTTATTAACAATAAAAGAGAGATGATCAGAGTAGTCAAGCAAATTGCTAACAGCTCCACTGTAAGAGTGGGAACGCCATGGTTTGGGTTCCTCACCTGCAACACAAAGCCATCATGTGTGCAGGATCCACCTGGGCCACCCCATATCATTCCCATGGGACTTGAGGACAAGGTAATGAAAGATGTGAACATAAATCTCAAGCTGCCTATGACCCATGAATTTTGTCTATTGTCAACGCCTATGAAACTATGGCAGGCTGATTTGTCGGCTTGTGAGATGAGTAGCATTTCAACCCTCCACAGGTCTTCCCCGTAAGGTTTATGGCAGGAATGCAAGGCTGGTTCAACGTTCAGAAATCAATCTATCTAACCGACCGTATTAATTGTTTAAGAGAGAAAAACCACATAAAAATATAAATTGATGCAGAAAAGGCTTTGGGCCAAACAAAACACCCACTCACAATATCAATTCCCAGCAAACTCGGAATAGAAGAGCACGCCCTCAACCTGAGACGTATCTACAAAAACCTACTGTTAAATATGGGCTCGACGTGTGTCCAAGGTAGACCAGAAGTGGTTTCACTGAAGAAGCAGGATTTGGTGGATGACTTGCCTGCCTTCTGGCCCCTGGCGGGAGGATTCTGAGCGGGGGCGGGGGGTGGGGGGCTGCACACTCTCAGAATCCCTGGCAGGACGGACTCCCCATTGCCCATGACAGGGACCTGCTCGTTGACCCCCTGGGCCGGCTCACCTCCCTCGCTTCATTCCCGGGATGGCCTCACAGATGATCCTCCCCTCGCCTGGGGTCCGCTTGGGGGAGGAACCAGCCCCGCGTCCCCTCTCCGTCCGGGGCTCAGTGAAGAGCGAGCCTTCTCCCCACTTGCAGCTGAAGCCCCACGTCCGCCTTTCCCTCTCTCCAGCTCCTTTCAGTGCCTCTCGGTCTGTCTTCCTCGCTTGGAGACCCAGACCCAGCGCCAGGACCCGGGGACCGGGGGACTGCGCTGGCTCCTCCCGGCCGCAGGGGGCGCTGTGGGGCCGGGCCGGGCGCGAGTCCCAGCGTGCACCGCGCGGGGGCTGGGCCTAGCGGGGCTGGACGGGGGTGGGAGGCCGCGCGCCGTGGGCGGTGCCGGGGGGGGGGGGTGACCCGTCCGTTCGGCGTCTCCAGGTTAGCGGCGAAGGCAGGGGCAGAGGCGGGGGCCGTGAAGGGCCATGGCTGAGCTGGCTCCGGTAAGAGGGGACTTGGAGGATGCGGGCCCTGTCGAAACTCGTCCCTGTCGCGATTTGGTGTGGGGTCCCGATTCGGGCAGTGAGGCGGCGGGGGACTGTCCGTGCGTGACCCTGGACTGAGCTCGGAGCCCCCGGCGGGTAAAGGGACGGTTTTGGTGCTCAGGTTGCTTCTGCAATGGAATAGGAAGAGAAGGGGTCACTGGGAGAAATTCAGGGTCTAACCAAGCGTCCCCTCTTGTCACCCGCTGTTTCCGCCGTGTGTCGGAGTTCTTTGGTCTCTCTTGGGTTCTCGTTCTGTGCTCTGCTGATGGATGTAACCTCAGAGAAGCTCATCTGTATAAACGGATGAAAAAAAAGTTAGTGGAAGGAAGACTGGGAATGAAAGGAACTGGAGACTGCTCCCTCTAGGAAATGACAGAAAATTTGAAACCAGTTGGGGTGGTTAATGGGAAATTTCAACACCGGTTTTAGAGTTTAATAGGCATTTCCTGGTCTCAATCCAGGAAACTCTGTTAAATTCAACTAAGTATATAACCTGCCTACTTATGCAAGTTTTGCTTCTACCCTTACTGAGATTTTCATATCTAATAATCTTACTAATGTAATGCATTTTTTCCCCTCCCGCTTCTCACCTCCTCCCCCATCAGGTATAGGACACAGGGAACCTTTCTGTACTGTACTATCTTTGCAACTTCCTGAGTCTATATTTCAAAATAAAAAGTTTTTAAAAGTCTTGCATACCAATAATTGGTTGTTGCTAAGTAAAGGATCCCCCTTTAGGTGATGCATGTGTTCAAAGGCCTGCTGGTCATTAATTCACTATGTGGGTCAAATAGACTTCTGTGACCCCTTTATTACATTGTTCATGGCACCAGCCAGAGAGAATGATAGAATATATATATCACATATAATTATATATGTATATGATTTTCTTTTTTTACATTTTTTAACATTTATTCATTTTTGAGACAGCACGCGTGTGCACACACACAAGCAGGGGAGGGGCAGAGAAAGGGAAACAATCCAAAGCAGGCTCCAGGCTCTGAGTTGGTTGTCAGCACAGGGCCCAACGTGGGGCTCAAAGCAACAAACCACGAGATCACGACCTGAGCTGAAGTCCGAGTCTTAACCAACTGAGCCCACCCAGGTGCCCCTATATGATTTTATTTTTAAGTAATCTCTACACCCCCGTGGGGCTCAAAGTTACAACCCCGAAATCACGAGTTGCATGCTCCACCAGCTGAACCAGCCAGGCGCCCAAGAATGAGATTTTAATATAGTTTCTTCTCGTCTCTTAAAGACATGGGCATTGAAAGATGGTAGCCCGAAAGTGAAAATGTATGTATGTACTGTTTGTGATTCCAGGTAACAATGACATTTGATGATGTGGCCTTATATTTTTCGGAACAAGAGTGGGAGATCCTGGAGAAGTGGCAGAAGGAAATGTATCAGCAAGTGATGAAGACCAATTATGAGACTCTTGATTCCCTGGGTAGGATTGGCTTGAAAGAAATCATTTTTGGGGAACCAGCCTAATACTATTAGGCTTTCCACTCTGTGTTAGCTATCGAGTATGATTCTGTGGCCAGTTTCCACTTAGAATATCTTCTTAACTTCCTATTATGGCCTGGGAATATTTAACGGGTCATTATTTTATCTAGTGATATCTGCACCCCTCCCAGTCTTATTAATTCAGAATTCTCTTTCACCCCAAACCTCCCTTGTTTGTCCCACAGTTAGAATTACTAAATAACCTCATTGCCTCTCTCTCTCTCTCTCTCTTTTTTTTTAAGTGTATCCTTTTTTTAAAACTGATACTTTGGTGCCTACTTATGTTGCCTCAACAAGATGAGTTTTCTCTCCTCCTAAGAACTGGGGGAAAAGTTCCCTGGTAGAGGGAGAAGGGGCAGTGGGATGGGACACGTAGGTATACCCAGAGAAATACTCACGGGGTAGATTTGAAGAGAAAGTTGAGATTATACTTTGCCGTTTATCCAATTTGCTCTAACTCATCTTACATCATTAAAACCATTTCTACCGTTACCAATTTAACAGGTGATCTCAATATAGCCTGTAGGATTCTCTCCCTCCTTTGGGGTTTATAATCTCTTCTATCTGGGATAGGGATGACAAGATGAGTCAGTTGTGTGAAATCAGAGGGAAGAAAATTCTAAGCAGAGGGAAGATTAGTGCAGAAGTTTAAGGGTTGGAGTGCATGAGCTCATTGTGTGATGGGAACCACGCTAAGGCTGGTCACACATGCAGAGAAGGCTAGGAGATGAGAACTGTGATGCCAAGTCTGGAAGGGGCCTCTAGGTCAAGGTACAGAGTTCGATTTAGTTCTGTATACAAAGGGAAGGTGATGAGAGGATTTACACAGGACTAGTAAGACAAAATTTGTTGGAACAATTAATTACTTGGGTTGCCATGGGGAGAATGAATTGTAGCGCACAGCAGTGAAAGGAGAGACACCAGCCAAGAACCTCAGCAGTGCAGGTGAGGCTTCATGGCAGCTGAACGAGGTAGGTGGTGATAAAGGTAGAAGTAGACAGGCTCTGAATGTTTTTCGGAGGTAGCGTCCCGGATTTTGCTGGTGGGTTGGATGTCGAGCCTCAAAGTGAAAGAAGAATCAACTCCTAGATTTTTGGCTTGAGTATGTTGAAGCCAATGGCTTTATTCGATGACATCAGGAACGCTTGGGGAAAGGACCTTAAGTGTGAGATATTTATTAGACATTATATGGAAATATTTATAATTGGGTATGCAAGAGTGGAATTCCAAGTGAAGATCAGGGCTGGATTCACAAATTTGGAGTCACTATATAGATGGTGTTTAAAAAAAATTATCATGTTTATTTTTGAGAGAGACCATGACTGGGAGAGGAGCAGAAAGAGAGGGAGACACAGAATCCAAAGCAGGTTTCTGGCTCTGAGCTGTCAGCTCAAAGCCCCACGCAGGGCTCGAACCCACCAGCCGTGAGATCATGACCTGAGCCGAAGTCGGACGCTCAACCGACTTGAGCCACCCAGGTGGCCCAAGATGGTGTTTGAAATCTCAGGGCTAGGTGGAATCATCTAGGGAGAATATGTAGATAGGACAGAGCCCCGGGACACCTCAACATTTGGAGGTCAAGCAGAGCAGTCTCAGTCCAGTAACGTAGGAGAAACTCGAGCTACGTGCTTATCCAGGGTTGAGTTGGGAGTTATCACAACTAGTGTCCTTGTGCTTGGAAAATCCAGTCTGATTTTCCCACTTTTTAAAACCCGAAGGGCATTATTTACAAATGATTTTCTGGACGGGCATCCAGATATTAGCCCCAGAGATTAGGATTTAGCAGGTCCAGCCTCAGGCCCAGGAGTCCACATTTGTCACAAGCCCTTCAGGTGCTGCCAATGCTTGATCCAAGGTCTCAGCGGTAGGTGACACTACTACAGGGCATCCATTGGATCTTCTAAAATCATTCCTTTACTTTAGAACTGTCCTTCTTCCCTTCATGCTTATGTCATTAGACACATTACTCTCTCTCCCTTCATCATTGCCATCATTTAACAACTTCCTGGTTCCTTCACTGCACCTCAGTAGTTAGTGTCCTTGAATATGGGGAGTCTAGTCAGAAGTGTTTAGTGATCAGGCTCCCTTCTTGACCTCCTGTGATTTTGCTTTTTATTGCACTCACATTGTTCTCATAATGATCATTTTTTAAGACTTTCTGCCTGGGTCTGTTGGCCTTTTAAAAATCATTGTCCAGGGGCACCTGGGTGGCTCAGTTGGTTAAGGGTCTGACTTCGGCTCAGGTCATGATCTTACAGTTTGTGGGTTCAAGCCCCGCATCGGGCTCTGTGCTGACAGCTCAGAGCCTAGAGCCTGCTATGGATTCTGTGTCTCCCTCTCTCTCTCTGCCCCTACCCCATTTGGGCTCTGTCTCTCCCTCTCTCAAGAATAAATAACCATTAAAATAAAAGTAAAAATCATTGTCCTTAAGTTCCCCATTTCCTTTAGTTTTATGAAACATTGCAGAGAACATGCAACAAGCTAAGCAGTCTTGGTTAGGCTATATTTTGTTGTCATTCATGTAATTTCAAGGGTTTCAATTTTTTTTTTATCGCTTATTTATTTTAGAGAGAGAGAGAGAGAGGCAGAGCGCGAGTAGGAGAGGGGCAGAGAGAGAAGGAGACACAGAATATGAAGCAGGCTCCAGGCTCTCAGCTATCAGCACAGAGCCCGATGCGGGACTCGAACCCACGAACTGTGAGATCATGGCCTGAGCCGAAGTTGGACGCTTAACTGACTGAACCACCCAGGCGCCCCGGGTTTCCATTTTTTTTTAACTTAACTTTGATGTCCTGTCTTCAGGAATCAAAGTCAACTCTGATAATCATGTTCAGTGAAGAACTCAGATAAATCCAGATTGCGTCTATGTGGACTCTCTTTGCAGGTGGTGTTTTTTCCAAGCCAGATTTGATCACTTGGATGGAACAAGGGAGAACGCTGTTAATCAGAGACCAGGGACCCTTGGAGAAAAGAATGACACTTAGCCCTTCTGCTGATGAGCAGTGCAGCACGCAGAAGACTGGAAAGTTGCTGTATTTTGGTGAGTATGATGGATTTAGGGTCGTGACTGATTCCTTTTATCTTTGTGGATAGTCAGCTGGACGTTGTGAATAAGCATTGTTTTGATGGAGAGTATTCTTTTTTCCCTCAAGTGGGAAGCAAATACAAGAACGTATTACTTTGATAAGGAGGGAAATTGTGTATGTTTTGTTAAAAAAAAAAAAATTATGACCCTGGAAAGAAGAATTCCCTGTAAAAGAACAAGTTGGGGACCCACTTGTCAAGTCCTGAGGAACAGCCATCTTCCCCGTGACACCACTGTGTCCATTTGAGTATAGAGAAATGGAAAACCGTCCAATTTGGTATAACATACTATTTTTTTATTGTACAGATTTTTAGAACTTGAGTTCTAAAATCCTGTTGAAAGATTCCTTTTTTAAAAAAAAATTTTTTTTTAATGTTTATTTTTGAGAGAGACAGAGACAGAATTCAGTGGGGGAGGGGCAGAGAGAGAGGGAGACACAGAAGCAGGCTTCAGGCTCTGAGCTCTCAGCACAGGGCTCGACGCGGGGCTCAAACTCATGAGCTGTGAGATCATGACCTGAGCCGAAGTTGGACGCTCAACCAACTGAGTCACCCAGCTGCCCCAGAAGGATTCCTTTTTGAATTCCTTGTATCACAAGAAAAACGTTGGAAATACTTCAAATGCTTAAGGGAATATGTTATTTTTTAGACTACGCTAATGTTTTATTAAATGGAGATCTAAGTCCCTGGAAGTCTTAGGACTCCCCTTAAGAAGAAGGGATTTGAGCCCAGGGAACGTGTGGGCTAGCTCCATCAAAACAAAAAAAGAATTCCCAAAGACTTCATTTCATTGCCAATGTCTATTATTTCATTTATCTAACGAGCATTGAGTCCCTACCATGTTCATAGGACTGTGTTAGTTACTACTCAGGCTGGGGGTGGGAAGGAGACACGTACATATACCCATATATATGTTCCGCTGGAGGATTTGGTCTTCGTGCTCACCTGGGATGGCAGTTAAGTTAGTCGATCATATTGAACTGTTGGACTAGTCATCTATATAATGGGACTGTGTACAATTTAATAAAATAGTAAGTGGCAGTGGTAGTAGGAGTTGTATAGGGATTTAGAGGAGAGTGAGTGGAGTAGAGACAGCAGTTTCCCAGGAGGCCTTCTAAAGGAATTAGGATTTAAATAGCAAAGAATGGACGGATTTGGTTAGAGAAGATCAGCAGGGGTTATACATGAGCTGTCTCAAAGGTGGGAACAAGCCCATTGTGTTTAGAAAACGTATAGCTGAATGTGATTCTTGGGAGCGTATGGGAGGTGGAGAAGGGGAAACATGACATGATGTCAGATTAGCTGGGGCCAGAAATCCCAAGGAGGAAGTTTTACTTCATCCTTTAGAAAGGGAGGACCCAGAAAGGTTTTTGAGTACCAAAGCCAACTTTGGTGGCTGTCCCTAAAAATGAATGTTCCCTTCGTGCCAGGTGGTACTCACCCAATAATCACAACTGCTCCTCTGCCTGGAATAAATAGTAAGTGATAAGAAATAGAGTTCAAGGAGACAGGTAAGTACGCCTTTGCCATGATCTAGACGTTAGCTATGGAGTGCTAACTTAGTAAATGACATCATCCTGTTGTTGTTAACAGTGACCACAGAGCATAATCAGAGTTCTCTGGGGGCAGGCTCACCCTTCCTGACAGGAGAGGTTTCCTCCTGTGTTAAGAGATTTTAAAAAAGGAGAGGCCTAGGACCCAGTTCAACAGGCGGGAGAAAAAGCGGTTCTGAAATACATCAGCTCAGGCCAGCATCTGGAATTGACCGCTCCAGTTTTTGTGGGTGAGAATACGGTGCGAGCTCAGCTCCCCATTTCCTGTCATCATGGTTTTTGCTCTGGGAACAGCAGTGACTATGCGTCTATTAATATCTTTCTTACAATGCAAAGTTCCTTGGAAAAGGGCATTATTTCCATAGTGTTCTTTGTGAAATTTAGTAAATTGTCATTTTGACATTCTTAAGAAAGATACTTTCTTTTTTTTTTTATGTTTATTTCTGAGAGAGGGAGCACAAGCGGGGGAGGGGCAGAGAGAGGGGGACAGAGGATCTGAAGTGGGTTCTGCACTCACAGCAGAGAACCCAATGTGGGACTCGAACTCGTGAACTGTGAGATCATGACCTGGTCTGAAGTTGGACACTTAACTGACTGAGCCACCCAGGCGCCAAGAAAGATATTTTTTATTAGCATTTCTTCCAGAAAGCTTTTCCTGAAATCTGTGGTAGAAGGGGCAAGAATATGACCCAAAGCCTTTATACGTCAGTATTACGTGATTTACTTCACAGATTTAAGGAACTAGAATAGAATGGTCATATTCTCAGACTAGCTCATTTTTATTTTCTTTCAACTTCTGCTTATTCTCTGAGGATAATCCATTGGTTCACAAGATGTATTTGCCTGCAATTTTTTTTCCACACGCAGCCATTTCTTAACACTTGATGGAAGAATTTGCACGTCACAGCTAGATACACTTGGCCTGTGGCAAGCAGATACACAAGGTCATCAAGATCAATGGGATTCCTTTTCCCGTGCTGGTAGTGACGTGAAGACCATTCTTGACCCCATCGTAGCACAGACGCGTCATTGGTAAGGGTGGGTCTTCTTTTTTTCTCTCCAGGTGACCAAGGAAATCTTGGGGCAGAAGAGGAGGAATGCCGTTCAAATGGCCTCCAAAAGCAGGGTTCGTGTGCTACCTTCCCAGGGGAGGAAAGAAAGATCTTACCAAATCAAAGAGCCACCTTACGGCACCCAAGTCTCCAAGAAATAGGGATTCCACATGAAAACCTTGACAGCATATCCTCTAATTGGGATAAGAACGATCCATGGCCTACGCGGGTAGGTACCCCAGGTCACTTGGAAATTCCACCGGGGCCAAGATTTTATTCCTGTTTTGTCTGTAGGAAGGTCTTCCAGGTAAAGAGAGACTTGGTAAAGCACAAAAGAAACCACGCCAAGAGCCAGCTCTGTAAATATCCACAGCACAAAAATGAATCCAGAGGGAGCTCTGAACTCCGGTGGAACCGGCCGGTCCTGTGTAAGAAGAAGCGTTTCCAGTGTGGCAAGTGCGAGAAGAGCTACTATCTGAAGTGCAGCCTGATCATTCACCAGGTTGTTCACATGGGCCAGCGCCCCCTCCCATGCCCCCAGTGTGACCAGACCTTCCAGTTTAGAGCCACTCTGAAGAAGCATCTGTGTTTGCACAAAAGGGAGAGTCCATTTTCCTGTGAGCGGTGCGGCAAGGGTTTCGTCTCGCGGCGCAAGCTCACGGAACACCTCAGGGTGCACACTGGGGAGAAGGCTTTCCGGTGTCCAGAGTGTGACAGAAGTTTCCGCCTGCGGAGAAGTTTGAAGGCCCACGTTTGCCGACACAATGGGAAGAAGCCTTTCCGTTGCCCGGAGTGTGGCAGAAGCTTTTCCCGAAAGGCTGCCGTGAAGGCCCACCAGAGGATCCACGGTGGAGAGAAGCCGTTTTCTTGCGACGAATGTGGTCGGAAATTCACGCACAAGACGAAACTCACTGAACATATCAGAGTTCATACGGGAGAGAAGCCCTTCCAGTGTCCTGAGTGTGAGAAGAGCTTCCGCCTGAAGAGAAGCCTCAAAGCCCATCTATTTCAGCACAGTGGGAAGAAGCCCTTCCAGTGTCCCGAGTGTGACAGGAGCTTCTCTTGGAAGAACGCCATGAAGGCCCACCAGCGTTTACACAGCGAGGAGAAGCCGTTCTCCTGCGGGGAGTGTGGCAAGAGGTTTACCCGGCCCTCGAAGCTCGCTCGCCATAGCAGAGTCCACAACAGGCAGAGGGAATTCTCCTGCGATGAGTGCAAAAAGACGTTCCCTCGGCAGTCGAGGCTCACGGAGCACCTCAAGGTCCACGCCAAAGAAAAGCCGTTCTCCTGTCCCGAGTGCAACCGGAGCTTCAGCCGACACTCGCACCTCGCCGAGCACAGGAGGCTTCACGGTGGGGAGGAGCCTTTCCGGTGTCCTGAGTGTGATAAGAGCTTCTTCTGGAAGGCCTCTCTGAAGTTCCACCAGCGGATACACAGGGGCGAGAAGCCGTTTGCGTGCAGCGAGTGCGGGAAGACCTACACCCAGCAGTCTCAGCTCACCGAACATCAGAGACTCCACAGTGGAGAGAAACCCTTCCGGTGTCCTGAGTGCAATAAAAGCTTCCGTCTCAAAGGGAATTTGAAAAGCCACCTGCTCCAGCACAGTGACAAAAAGCCGTTCTCCTGCGTTAAGTGCGGCAAAAGTTTCACTCAGCGGTACAGGCTCACCGAACACGTTCGAGTCCATAGTGGTGAGAAGCCCTTCCGGTGTCCCGAGTGTGACAAGAGCTACTGCATACGGGGAAGCCTGAAGGTCCACTTGCACACGCATAGTCGAGAGAAGCCCTTCGGGTGTCCGGAATGTGGCAAAGGCTTCCTCCAGAAGAGAAGTCTGAAGACCCACCTGCACCATCACAGAGGGGAGAGGCCTTTTTCTTGTGACGAGTGTGGAAGGAGCTTTACGTACATGGGAGCACTCAACACCCATATGGCCGTACATGCCAGGGCAAAGCCCCTCAGTGTCTAGGCCAAGCCACACAGAAAGGCAGCAGTGACAGCTCTTAGGTGGCGTTAGCAGCTCTGTCGGATCCACGGTAGAAGGGGGATAAGGGATTCACGGGACACCGGCCTCACATACGCTGGCCGGATGCACAGCAGGCAGGGCGTGACAGCTCCTTGACAAAGGTCCCCAGTTATCCAGGCACAAGAGGCGTCTCTGTGATTCCCGTGGACCACGCCTGCCGGTTCTGGAAGAAACACTCGACTCTGCCGCCATTCCGGCAGTTTTTAGCAGCGTCATCCAAGAGCACGGTAATACCTGTATTAAATTCTGAAACCTTGGGGCACCTGGGTGGCTCGGCTGAGTGGTTGATTTCAGCTCAAGTCATGATCCCGGGGTCGTGGCATCGAGCCCCGCGTCAGGCTCTGCGCCGAGCTTAAAGCCTGCTTAAGATTCCCTCTCTCTTTCCCTCTGCCCCTCTCCCCCACTCGCGCGCGCGCTCTCTCTCGAATATCAATAAAAGAAATTCCGAAACCACAGCTCGATTGAAGAAATGTTACAGACTGAAATGTTTCCCCTCAGACGCCTCAGTCTGCTTTCTATTATCAGGCCTCCTTATTTAAATTTGTACTGAGACTTTCAGTTTTTTCTCATATAGTGAATTTTCATTTTCTCTCACATGGTGAGAGCATCTGTGTCGCGGGGGAATTTCTCTATATTACCAAAAATAAGTGTTGTCTACCATCTCCTTTGTTAACGATGGTGCACATAAATTTTTGTTTCCCTCTGGTTTAATTTAAATCACCGAAAAATCCACCATTGTTGGTAACAAGCAATGATGTAACTAACCCCTCTGCATTTTCAGTAGTATACGTCAATTCTCCAGGAGACATACTTGCCTTAATATTGGGGCTTTTGGGTAAATACCAAAGGAAAAAATATTGCCAGTCCAAGACATCACTCCATTTTTTTGTTCTGTGGCCCAATCGATCATTCTAAGGCGATTTTCCAGCCTGTTCTAGCGAACCTTCATCTGTCTCACGGACTGTCAGTCTTTTAACATCATTCCTACAAAAATGTACGGCTGTGCTTCCTTAGGGAATCTTTGGGGCCTATGGAAAATTCCACTGCTGTAGTACACGGTGGTTGCTGATCACCTGAGTCAGAATCAGCTGGAATCAAGGACACCCTACAAGTCACAGTGTCTCTACGAGAACCAACGTCTGGTTGGTACACTCCTGTAGGTGCAAGCCTCTTGGCGAGTCAGTGGTGTCTTTGTGCAAAGAAAAATGCGCTTCCTCTAACCTGTGCCAGGGCGCGTGTGGGCTGGATGTCAGCCTCGGCGGCCTCTTCACCAGCACACCTCAGGACAACGCCGTGCCTTCGCCTGGGATACGTGTGGAAAACGCAGGCCCCAGGGACCCTTCCCACACCTACTGAGTGACAGTCTGTTCAAGTGAACTTGTTGGAAAAGCTCCAGAACATTTGTTCTAGTGAGTGGAGAGACTGGAGGAAGGAAAACTCTTTGAAAGCATTCTAGTCATCCTGCCGTGAAATTCAGGTTAGACCTTTTCCTTTAAGCCTTTCTCTCCTCCATTTTGTAATCAAGCTCCTTGGGATAAAAGTTTCTTACGTTATGTGTGTGTTAGGTCAGGCTGCCATAACAAAACACCGCAGACTGGGGGGCTTAAGGCACAGAAATTTGTTTTCTTACAGATCTAAAGGCTAGAAGTCCAAGACCAAGGGGCCAGCAGGATTGGTGTCTGGTGAGAGCTGGCTTCCTGTGTCCTTATGTTGTTTTTTTTCCTCTGTGCACAGGGCGGGAGTGGGGGATCGCCGGTGTTTCTTCTTTTTGTTAGAAGGATACCAGCCCTATTGGATTAGGGCCCCAATCCTATGGCCTCATTTAACCTTAACTAGTAGACCTGAGCAAAGCTAATAAGGAGGCGCGGAGATTAAGAATGCTGTGTGTTCCTAAATGGAAAGAAATACCAAGAATGGGGAGGAAGTACTTCCTCCTCTGCCGCTGCCACCACCACCACCACCACCACCACCACCGCCAGCCACTGCTAGCTGTGCGTGTTTGTCATCGGTTCCTCTACTGAGCCACCACTTGTGCAGTAATGTCTTATCTCCTAGGTGCTGATGACTTTCAGATCTGTACATCCATCTCCCTAGTTCACCTTCCCCCTGAGTATTTCTGATTTCCACAGGCATCTCAAACACAAAAGGCCCAAGATAAGACTTTGCATCCAGGGGCGCCTAGGTGGCTCAGTTGGTTAAGCATCCATCATCGGGTCAGGTCGTGATCTCATGGCTCGGGAGTTCGAGCCCCACCTTGGGCTCTGTGCTGACAGTGTGGAACCTGGAGCCTGCTTTGGATTCTGTATCTCCCTCCCTCTCTGCCCCTCACTCACATTCTCTCTCTCTCAAAAAATAAGTAAAAAATTTAAAAAAAAGACTGTATCCATATCAACCCTCACTCTGCACTCTTCCTTACATTCTTGTATTTCCCACCTCTAAAATTATACTAACTAATCCCAAAGCTGTAAATCTGATAATGATCCTAGGTTTTCCTCCACCCAATCTGTCTCCTAAATTCCTCCCAAACAAATGCCCTTCTTTATCTCTACCATCACCACTGACTGAAGCCAACTTTTAAAAAAATTATTGTTTAAGTTTGTTTATTTCTTTTAGAGAGAACACAAGTGGGGGAAGAACAGAGAGGGGGAGAGAGAGAATCCCAAGCAGGCTCCATGCTGTCAGCGCAGAGCCTGATGCAGGGCTCGAACTCACAAACCATGAGATCATGACCTGAGCTGAAATCAAGAGTCTGATGCTTAACGGACTGAGCCACCCAGCTGCCTCCTCCCAAAGCCAACTTTAAAAAAAATTTAGTGTTTTTATGGGCAGATTTTCCTTTCTCCTGCAGTGCATTCATTACCCTTATAACAGGTTGATTTCCCTAATATCCAACTCTAATGTTATTCTCAAAAAATATTTTTTATAAGCTTCCAATTTTATTACAAACGTAAACTCCCTAACATGACATCAGAAAGAAACCTTTGAGCTGACCCAGACCTGCCTTTTCAGCTTAATCTTGTTACCTATTCACAATATGAACCTCACTCTCACCAAATGACTCTGGTCTTTCCCAAGTGTGTCATACCCTCATGACCACTCCCTCATCTTCCCGACTCCTGCACATTCCACCTTCAGTTTCCACACCAGCAGCATTTTAGATATGTGCACAATGCCACAGCACCCTTTCTCTAATAGCACTCTTAGTGTTCAACTGTAACCTCCCTGCTTCCCTCAGAGACTGCACTCTGGCCAGGGCAGGGGTTTAATCTTGTTTTTGCATTTTCCCACCCAGATCAAGCCATTGTCTGGCTTAATGCCTGGATCTGTGATGTACCCACTAACAGGGTGGGGTAGGGGAGCACTGAACTACATAGGACTTGATTATGGACCTGAGGGCCCCAGGGAATCAGGCAGACGCAGTCGCAGGACAGCTAAACAAGAATGGTTGGAGGTGCATACATTCTCACACAGACACAAACCCTACCCCTCCCCATTCACGATGATCCTGCAATCCGTAATTCCAAAACCCATAAAGAGATGTAAGTTTAAGTGAGCCAATAAAACAAAATCAGAAGATGAATTCACTCCGTAGACATTTAAATAGAGATACCTGGAAGATACCTGAAAACCAGTGCACTTGATTCACCAAAATATGAACGAATTATAACATTTAAAAATACTAGGAAATAAAAAATAAGCAGAAGTGATAAACAGGTGGATATGAAAAAAGACCTTGGAAATGAGAAAGTAAAGTTACTGATTGAACGAAAATCTCGAATAGAAAACAAGCTTTAGGAATTTACCCAGAATGAAGTAGATAGGTAAATACAAATAATAAAAGTATGAAAGCAGTGAAGATCCATAGAGAATCGACTGAGAGCTTCTGATATATACCTAACAATTCCAGAAGGAAAAAATAAATAAAAGGGAGTGGCTGAGAAGCAATACTTGAAAATGGCTGAGAGGTTTCCAAAATCTTCAAATGAAAAGTGCACTACCAGGCACTTGGGTGGCTCAGTCTGTTGAGCATCTGACTTCAGCTCAGGTCATGATCTCGGGGTTCATGAGTTCCAGCCTTACATTGGGCTCGCTCCTGTCAGCACAGAGCCTCCTCTTTCCCCCTCTCTCTACCCCTTCCCAGCTTGTGCTCTCAAAAATAAACAATGGGGTGCCTGGGTGGCTCAGTCGGGTGAGCATCCGACTTCGGCTCAGGTCATGATCTCGTGGTTTGTGGGTTCAAATCCCATGTCAGGCTCTGTGCTGACAGCTCAGAGCCTGGAGCCTGCTTCAGATTCTGTGTCTCCCTCTCTCTCTCTGCTCCTCCCCCACTCACATTCTGTCTCTCTCTCAAAAATAAATAAGCATTAGGGGCGCCTGGGTGGCGCAGTCGGTTAAGCGTCCGACTTCAGCCAGGTCACGATCTCGCGGTCCGTGAGTTCGAGCCCCGCGTCAGGCTCTGGGCTGATGACTCAGAGCCTGGAGCCTGTTTCCGATTCTGTGTCTCCCTCTCTCTCTGCCCCTCCCCCATTCATGCTCTGTCTCTCTCTGTCCCAAAAATAAATAAACGTTGAAAAAAAAAATTTAAAAATAAATAAATAAATAAATAAATAAGCATTAAAAAAATTAAATAAATAGACATTAAAAAAAAAGGAAAAGTGCACTTCCATTACATGAGAGGATGGTAAAAATCCACACCTAGCAATGATGGTAAAACTAGCATCAAGAATAAGGAGAAAAACATAAGGGCATGGACAATTTGGGGGGATTATGGGTCTGTTTATTATCTTGATTTTGAGGATGGTTTCACCATCTTATACATATGTCAAAACTTACCAAATTGTAAGGTTTAAATATATACAGTTTATAGTGTGTCAATTGTACCTCAATAAAATGGTTAAAAAATCAACAGCAATCACTAAGATGTTATATATAATTTCTAAAACAGCTGAAGAAAAAAGGAATATAGTAAAGTACCAATTCAGGGGCGCCTGGGTTCCTCAGTCAGTTGAGCTTCCGACTTTGGCTTAGGTCACGATCTCGCAGTTTGTGTGTTCGAGCCCCACATCAGGCTCACTGCTGTCAGCGCGGAGCCTGCTTCAGATCCTCTGTCCCTCCCCCGCTTGTGCTCTCTCTCAAAAATAAATAAAACACAGAAAGAAAGAAAGAAAGAAAGAAAGAAAGAAAGAAAGAAAGAAAGAAAGAAAGAAAGAAAGAAAGAAAGGAGTACCAATCCATCTGAAGGCAGAAAAAGAAAATGATGAAAATAATAAAATAGTGAATTAAGTACACAATCAGAAGACTGTCAGATATTTTAAAAGTTCATACTATACAAAGTTTACAAGAGACATGACTACAAACACTAAACAATGAAAATAAAGTGATGGAAAAAGATTTGTCAAATGAAGCCTAGTGAAATAAACTATACGTGAGAACAAGTTAGAATTTATAGCAAAATCCATAAAAAGAATCAACTAAGAAGAGTTAAGAATCACGAACTTGTAAACACCTAACAATGTAGGCTTGTGCTATGAAAAGCAAAAGTTACCCAAATGACCAAAATAAATATACCATATTTTAGATGGGTAGTTAGCACATCTTTCATAAATGTATTCATCTAGCAGACAATAATAAGCATTAATAATTTGATGTGAACAGCAAAAAATTTCTAAGTTTTACTCAACAGAAAACCTTGTATGAGAAATAACCTCAGTTTTTTGTTTTTTGGTTTTTTTTTTAACAACGTTTATTTCTTTTTGAGACAGACAGAGTGTGAGTCAGAGAGAGAGGGAGACACAGAAGCCAAAGCAGGCCCCAGACTCTGAGCTGTCAGCACAGAGCCTGACACGGGGCTCGAACTCACGAATCCCGAGATCGTGACCTGAGCCAAAGTCGGACGCTTAACCGACTGAGCCAGCCAGGCACCCCAGAAATAACATCAGTTTTAAACACAGAGCATTTACAAAAATTAACTATGTAATAGGGCACAATGAAGTCTCCACATATTTTTTAAAGTTCATTTCATTGTGATCCAACTTCTACCATGAAATATTAACTTAGAAATAAAAAAGAAAACTTTAAACAACAAACAAAACTTCCTAGGCTTGGAAACTTTAAAAATACATGAAAGAACTCTGGTTAAAGAGGAAATCACAATGCAATATTAGAACTAAACATTCTAGGTTCTATATACCAAGTTTGTGAGATGAAGTTTAGACATAAATCGTGTGTGTGTGTGTGTGTGTGTACATAAATATTTTTTAAAATTTTGTGAGTTAGTTTCATAGTCAAAAAGCTAGGAGTTCTCAATGAACTCTACCTCTGGAGATAGCCAGCTAATCCCTTGTCTGATGCTCCCACAGCACTTTGTACTTTGCTGATAGTATTGGATATTATTTTCACATTGTTCTTTACAAGCCTGTGTCCCTCCCTTGGAGATGGCAAATACTCTGATGGCTTGATTCATTTATTTAAATGTTCCTTATAGTGTTAAAGATATTCAGAAGGTGTAAAGAATGTTCACCTGTGAGCAGTTGGCTCCTCTTGAATAAGTCATTTGCAGTACAGACCTGTGACTTAAAATGGGATTGCAACCTGATAAAACCATTGCATGCTGAAAATACTGTTTAAAACACCTAACCTAATGAGCATCATAGCTTAGCCCAGCCTACCTTGCACGTGCTAAAAGCACTTACATTAGCCTACAGTTGGGCAAAATCACTGAATACAAAGTTTATTTTATAATGAAGTGTTGCATAGCTCGTGTAATGTATGAATACTGTAGCGAAAGTGACAAACAACCGGTGTGTGGGTGATGGTTGTAAGCACATCAGTTTTGTGCCCCTTGTGACGGTGTGGCTGACTGCAAGCTGCAGCTGCCCAGCATCACAAGAGAGGATCCTCCAACAAATCGCAAGCCCAGGAAAGATCAAAATGCAAAGTGTTAAAAAAAAAAAAATGCAAAGCGTAGTTTCTACGGAATGCGTATTGCTTTCGTACCATTGTAAAACTGAGAAATCGTAAGTGGTACCATCACAAATCGGGGACCATCTATACTGATGGAGCACCTGTGTAACCTTGGTTTCCATCCTCTCCTGCCCACCCCTTCCCCATCCCAGCTCCCAGCGATGGCTACTATCCCAAACTGGGTATTTATTCCTGTACATGTCAGTATACTTTGCCTACATGCGTGTTACTTCTAAATAATACATAGTACTGTTTTATATGTCCTAAAATTTCTGTAAGGGCTACCATATTGTACGTAACCTACAACGTGCCTTTTCAGTCATCCTTATGTTAATGTCATTCACGTATGCTCTTTTCAGCTGTAGCTCAATAGTTTTTGCTGCTACTTTTCAGGGTATGGGGGAAAAAACCCACAAGAGATCCATCCTCTGGGTGATAGACACTTAAATTGTTCTCCTGTTTTTGCTCTTAAAACAATGTTGCTATGGAGATTCTTGAACGTGGCTCCTATGTAAATGTGCAAAAACAGCGCCAAGGTTAAGACTTGCTGGATGTAGGATGGGCGCATCTTCAAAAGCAGATACTGCCATTTTCCTAACAGTAAGAGAGAACACCTTTGTGTATTTTGTGCCTATTCATGTTCCCCCCTTTCCTGAATTCACTATTCATAATTTTGCACATTATCCTCCTGAGTAGTCTTTTGATTTTTAGAAGTTATTTATATTCTCTAGATGTTGTTCCTTACTGCAAATATCTTTCCCCAGTCTGACTTAGTTTTGGTGAGGCTATTGTGGTTTTTGATGGGGAAAAAAAAGTTTTATTTTTTATTTTATTTTTTTCTTGAAAAAAAAGTTTTATTTTATTTTTTCAACGTTTATTTATTTTTTTGGGACAGAGAGAGACAGAGCATGAACGGGGGAGGGGCAGAGAGAGAGGGAGACACAGAATCGGAAACAGGCTCCAGGCTCTGAGCCGTCAGCCCAGAGCCCGACGCGGGGCTCGAGCTCACGGACCGCGAGATTGTGACCTGGCTGAAGTCGGACGCTTAACCGACTGCGCCACCCAGGCGCCCCGAAAAAAAAGTTTTAAATCTAATTTCATGTATTTGTCTGTCCTTTGCACTTTGTACTTTTTGTGTTTTAAGATTATACACATGGAAATATTCAAGGAGCATTATTTATGGCCACATTTTTTTTTAATGGCCCCTGAATATTTTACACTACCCTACCTACTATGTACTGGTATTCTCCAAAAATTCATATGTTGGAAGTCCTAACCCCCAGTATGTCAAAACAGGACTTTATTTATTTATTTATTTATTTAAGATGGCGGGGGAGGGGCACAGAGAAAGGGACACACAGAATCCAAAGCAGGCTCCAGCCTCTGAGCTGTCAGCACAGAACCCGACAGACAACCCGATGCAGGGCTTGAACTCGAGAACCAGGAGATCATGACCTGAGCCGCAGTCAGATCCTTAATGGACTGAACCACCCAGGTGCCCAGAACAGTATTATATTTAGACACAGGGCCTTGAAAGAGGTAAGTAAGGTAAAATGAGGTCATTATGGGTGGGCCCTAGTCCAATAAGATTGGTATCCTGATAAGAAGAGATTGGGATACAGAACACCCAGAGAGAGGAACATCCTTGGGAGGACACAGGAAGAAGGCATCCATCTGCAAACCAAGGAGAGTCTTCAGAGGAAACCAACTCTGCTGATACCTCAATCTCAGACTTTGGGCTTCCAGAACTGTGAGAGAGTTCATTTCTGTCTTTAACGTGCCCAGTCCGTGCAGATTAATGCATTGCCTTGCATTACATCCATTTAAGAGTAGAACTGTAAGATTATGAGAAACATGGAAAACTCTGATGTGGTAAATGAAAAACAAGAGAAACAAAGTGACGCATGTCTCAGAACCATATAATAAGTACATGTCTGCGGGCAGAGACTGGAAGTTTATGTGAAAATCTTGGGGCACCCGGGTGGCTCGGTTGGTTGAGTGTCCGATTTCGGCTCAAGTTATGATCTCCCGGTTGGTGAGTCTGAGCCCCACACTGGGCTTGCTGCAGTCAGCACAGAGCCCGCTCCGGATCCTCAGTCCCCCTCTCTCTCTGCCCCTCCCCCGCTCTCTCCATCTCTCTCAAAAATAAAAACATTTAAAAAAATAGACCATTTACATTGGAGTGCCAGAATTATAAACAAATTTTACACTTATTTCTTTATTTATTTTGCAAAACTGATTTTATTAAAGCATGGGGACAGGCCCCATGGAGTGACTGATAATACACTTGGGAGTTGGGGGAGGTAAAAGCTAGAGGAAGTTTCCCAAAGGATTTTCATATGCTAAAGACACTGGATCCTGGAGGCCTAGCTATTATCAAGCTAAGGCGGTTTTCCCCTCTGGCAAAGCATTTACATTAAGACAGTAGGGAGTTCCTGCAGGAAAGTTATATACTCTGCTGGCCTCAAGTATTTGTCAATGGGCTGCAGGCCATAAGGAAATTCAATGTTATCCGCTATCTCCTTCTGCCTTTGTTTCCCACATCACTCTGATAGTTAATCAGAACTTTCCTCAAAGTCCTTCATTGTTGTTTGAAGAGCAATTTGAGGTTTCCACAGGTTCACAGGAATAAGAAGCCGTGTCAGCTGACATACCAGACTCCTGGTAAGGCTGCTGGAAACTCTAAGCAAGGTACCAGGCTGATGAGGGAGCGTGGGGCAAGCTGAAGGCAAAGTACAGGCTAACAGCACCCCCCCCCCCCCAGGTGGAATATGTGTGATATTCCTCGGACACTCCTGCCTACCCAAGAACAAAGGAAAGAGGTTTACGTGCTTGCCATGCTTAATGTGGGAAACTAAGGCAAATGAAAAATTAAATTCCCTTACTGCCTTACAGCCCATAGGTAAGTTCCTGAAACAGGCAGTGACCTCCCTGTAAGGAGCTCAGCTGCCTAGATGATGACACTTTGCTACAGGCAAAAGAGAATCTTCGCGTAACATTACCTCAACCTCGAGGATCCTGTAATTCTACTTCATTTCAACCACCCCGAGATATATACTGGCAATCTTACTCCAAGCTTAAGCCCCTCACCCCCCATATACATCTGAAGGGTCTCATGACTGAGGTTTTCTTAAATGGTAATAAATGTTTCCCTAGCAACAGGTAGTCCCTCAAGGTCCTGGAAACCTTGCTTCCAAGATACCTTCGAGACTTACTCTACCCCTAACTCCCTCCCAACCTGAGGGTATATAATGAGTTACCTGTCAGGAACCCAGTGCAGCTCTTCCTGCCCATGGGTCCTGTCCCCACGCTTTAATAAAATCACCTTTTTTGCACCAAAGACATTTTCAAGGATTTTTTTTCTCGGTTGTTGGCTCTGGACCGCCCGGCCCCACCATCACCCCAAAACGTCATCAAGGTCAATAGTTCCAAGGGGTCTATTGGCTTCATTCTTCGACAAGTCAACCTTAGTTCCTTAAAGCTGTGGCCATCTAGCTGAGTCTATGCATGGGTCTCAAATGACATTCCAGCCAAAGTCTTGGTAATATAAACAGTATTTCGAATGGCGTCCAACTTTGGACTAAGCCTCAGAATCATTACGATGCCAAATGATGTGGTTTGAAGTGTCAGGGTTCAGAGCCAATGGCCAAGAAATAATTCTTGAGATGTCTGTCTTCAGTGTAAAAATGTGGTTTTACTAAAGCACCGGACCGACCCACGGGCAGAAAGAGCTGCCTACTTCTTTTTAAATTTGCTTTATTGTTGTTAAATTTCAAATTTTTTTAAATTTATTTTTTTATTTAAAAAATTTTTTTAATGTTTTCTTTTTGAAGGGGGGAGAGAGAGAGAGAGAGAGAGGGAGAGAGAGAGAGACACGGAGCATGAGCGGGGGAGGGGCAGAGAGAGAGGGAGACACAGAATCTGAAACAGGCTCCAGGCTCTGAGCTGTCAGCACAGAGCCCGACGTGGGGCTCGAACTCACAGACCGCGAGATCATGACCTGAGCCAAAGTTGGACGCTCAACCGACCGAGCCACCCAGGCGCCCCCCAATTTTTTTTTTTTTTTTTAAAGAAAACCTTTCAGGTAGGGGGAAGCAATGACATATATCCCAGCACTTCAATCACACTGGGTACTTAAGAGTGAAAGACGAAGTAAACTGAAGATCCATTTCACATTTAGGTTATAAGACCATTTCTTGGATTTTATAGACTGTAAGTCACGTTCTAATTTAAGTCCACGGGGTCAGCGATGCCATGTGTCTGCCTGACTCCCTGAAGATGAATTCCCAGCCTCCTGGTCCCTGGTGGGAGGATTCTGATGCGGATAGGGGGGTATTGCACACTCTTAGAATCGCCGGACGGACTCCCCATTGCCCATGACAGGGACCTGCTCGTTGACCCCCTGGGCCGGCTCACCTCCCTCGCTTCATTCCCGGGATGGCCTCACAGATGATCCTCCCCTCTCCTGGGGTCCGCTTCGGGGAGGAACCAGCCCCGCGCCCCTTCTCCGTCCGGGGCTCAGTGAAGAGCGAGTCGTCTCCCCACTTGCAGCTGAAGCCCCACGTCCGCCTTTCCGTCTTCCTCTCTCCAGCTCCTTTCAGTGCCTCTCAGTCTGTCTTCCTGAGAGGCACTGAAAGAGTTTGTCTTCCTTGCTTGGAGACCCAGACCCAGCGCCAGGACCCGGGGACGGCGCTGGCTCCTCCCGGCCGCAGGGGGCGCTGTGGGGCCGGGCCGGGCGCGAGTCCCAGCGTGCACCGCGCGGGGGCTGGGCCTGCGGGGCTGGGCGGAGCTGGAGGCCGCGCGCCCGAGGAGGTGCCGCGGGGCCGCCCGGGAACTTAGCGTCCCCGCGGGGCCGCGGGCCGGGAGGGACCGTGAAGGGCCATGGCCGAGCCGGCTCCGGTAAGAAAGGCTCCGTGCGCGGACGCCCAGTTTCGGGGCTCGGGGCGGGTCTTCGGGCTCCGGCATGGCGGGCCTCCATCCGGGGTCCTCGCGGGGTGGCAGCGGAGGACGGGTGGAGCGGCGTCTGTCCGGGTGTAAGGTCCGGACCGTGGACGGAGCCGGTGGCCGCACTCCCGAACAAGCCGAGCGTGGACCAGGCCCACTCAGCAGCGGGCCCTGCCTGGCCGGGGGCGCCCGGGCGTGGCGGGGGCTGACAAGGGAAAGGAGAGAAATGGGTCCGGTTCCCTTGTGGGTGTCACAGCTCAGCCAGTTTTACATGGCAGTTACTGAATTCAGAACAAGTGTTTAAAAAATTTAAGACTCTGAGTGATTGAAATGATGGCTGGCAGCGGCTTGAATACGATAATTCACCTGCTAACGTTTGAGTGTAAGAAGGAAGGAAGACAGGTCGGAAGGAATAGAATAGGATATAAAAATCTAAGCAGAATACACACTATTGGTTTAATGTTTTGTTGCAATCGAGGTTTAGAAGGAATGACCACTTATGTTTTTTTTTAATACCTTACAAACTTTCATATTGAGCATTTTTTCTTTTTTTTAATTTTTTTTTAATGTTATTAAGAGACAGACACAGAACGTGAGCAGGGGAGGGGTGGAGAGAGGGAGAGACATAGAATCTGAAGTAGGCTCCAGGCTCTGAGCTGTCAGCACAGAGCCTGACGCGGGACTTGAACTCACAAACTGAGAGATCATGACCTGAGCCAAAGTTGGTCGCTTAACCAACTGAGCCACCCAGGCGCCCCGAGCATTTTTTCTGATCACTAAATGAATTCATGAGGTTATTTCAAAGTAGCGTTAATAGTCTCAGCTAAGAAAGCATAATTCCTAGGATTAAATATTCAAAAGATATGCAACACTTTTATGGAGAAATTATAAATAAATGGGAGATAGCGAGGCCCATAGATGGAAAGACTAAATACAGTAAAGATGATACTTTTCTTCCAAGTTAATGTGTAAATTTACCGCAGTTTTATCAAAATGGCAGTAAGATTTTTGTGAATGTAAACAGATTTTATTTTTTGTTTAAAAAAATTTTTTTAGGGGCGCCTGGGTGGCTCAGTCAGTTAAGCGTCCGACTTCAGCTCAGGTCATGATCTCATGGTTTGTGAGTTTGAGCCCTGTGTAGGGCTCTCTGCTGTCAACACAGAACCTGCTTTGGATCCTCTGCCCTTCCATGCTCGTTCTCTCTCTCTCCCCCCCTCCAAATAAACTTTAAAAAATAAAAAAAATAACAGAGAAGACATACACAAGGAGAAAGTATTTGTAACCTACTTTAGTCAACAATTAATCAATATACAAGTTATATAAAGAAATTGTAGAAATGAGCACCTGGGTGGCTCAGTCAGCTGAGCATCTGACTCTTGGTTTTGGCTCAGGTCATGATCTCAGTTTGTGGGATCGAGCCCTGCATCAGGCTCTGCGCTGATGACGTGGAGCCTGCTTGGGAATCTCCCTCTCCTCTCTCTGTCCCTCCCCTATTTGTGCTGTCCCTCTCTCTCTCAAAATAAGTATACCTAAAAAAAAAGAAATCCTAGAAATGAAAGCATAAGTCACCCAGTAAAAAATATAGGTAAAAGATCTGAACAGTCAGTTCAGAAAACTGAAAACAAATGGTCAGTGGATAAAAGAATGGATTAAAAATTGTGACATATTCAGATAATAGAACACGACACAAAATTAAATCAATTCTGTATATATCAATATGGACAGATCTCAAAATATTGAATGAAAAATCCAAGCTGCAGTATAATAAAGCATTTGTGCATAAAAATTAAAGTAATACTTATTTATAGATACTTATGTGTATTTAAAAATTAAAAAAACATGAATTGAAAAGTTACTACATGCACATAATGTTCTCTTCTTGGAAGAGAGAATAGGACTGAGTATAAGATATATTGAAGGGGCACCTGGGTGGCTCGATTTGTTGAGCTTACAGCTCTTGATTTTAGCTCGGGTCATGATCTCACGGTTTGTGAGATCGAGCCCCAAGTCGGGCTCAGTGCTGACAGCATGGAGCCTGCTTGGAATTTTCTCTGTGCCCCTTCCCAGTGCCCATGCCCTCTCTCTCAAAATAAATAAACATTTAAAAAAAACAATAGGACACCTGGGTGTCTCAGTCGGTTAAGCAGCTGACTCTTGATTTCAGCTCAGGTCATGATCTCATGGTTTGGGAGACTGAGCCCCACGTTGGGCTCTGCACTGACAGTTGGGAACCTGCTTGAGATTCTCTTTCCCTCTCTACCCCTCCCCCACTCACACATTCCCTCCCTCCCTCCCTCCCTCCCTCTCAAAGTAAATAAACTTTAATAAATTTTAGAAAGATTTTAAAAATATTGAAGAGGGACTAAAGAGGACTTGAGTTTCATCTGTCATATTCTATTTCATTAAAAGGAAGTCTGAAGAAAAATGTTGAATTCTTAAATCAGTAGTATACTGATAACAACCCAGGATACTTGTTATAATGTTCTAATTTTCTCAATCTTTAACTTCTGAAAATTAAAGTAATAATGAAGGCTTTTTGAGCATTTCTTGAAAACATTTTTTTTTTAATGTTTATTTATTTTTGAGACAGAGAGAGACAGAGCATGAACAGGGGAGGGGCAGAGAGAGAGGGAGACACAGAATCTGAAACAGGCTCCAGGCTCTGAGCGGTCAGCACAGAGCCCGACGCGGGGCTCAAACTCACGGACTGTGAGATCATGACCTGAGCCAAAGTCGGATGCTTAACCGACCGAGCCACCCAGGCGCCCCGAAAACATTTTTAAAGTAAGGAATTTAATCAGAGGAGAATAAGTATATTTTAAACAAAAACATGCATTCATTTCTGCTATAACACATCACATGCATTTCTAAAAATCACAGTGCAATGCAAAATCATGTAGTAAAAACCATAGTTTACCGGAGGAATGGTGTTTAGATACACAACATTCAAAAAGTTTGTCAGTGACATGTTGAAAAGATAGGAACCTAGTAAAAACACACTTTTATGCATGTTGAATTATTAACAAAATAAACTAGCTTAAAAACTACCTGAAATTTGCTTATGGAAGTGGGTGTAAGAAGGGGCAGTGAGGTGGAAGGACCATTATCCGAAATCAGACAGAAAGTTTCAATACCAGGTTTGGAGAGGTTGGGCTCATAAAACAGGGTAATCTGAGGAAGCTGGCGGATTCTTCTCGAAGGGTATGCGCGGGCGTGTTTTGTATATTCCTTCTCATCTCTCTGTGGCAGCCTGGCACGGTTCCTTCCCCCGCCACTGCTGACATTCTGTAACTGGCTAGTTTGTGTTGTAGGGGGCTGTCTCGTGCTCTGTGGGCTGTTTACCAGTATCCACTGCATGCAAGTAGCAGCTTGCCCAGTCCTGACAAAAGCGTCCCCAGACATTGCCAAACGTCCTCTGGGGTGTAAAATTGTCCTCATGTGGAACTGACCTAGAGTTTCTCACTGACAAACTTGCATATAAGCAAGTGTAAAATTTTGTGACAAATTATTTTTGTTTCAATTTTTTTTTAATGTTTATTTTTGAGAGAGAAAGCGTGAGCAGGGGAGGGGCAGAGAGACAGAGACAGAGACAAGAGACAGAATCCGAAGCAGGCTCCAGTTCCGTGCTGTCAGCACAGAGCCTGACTTGGGGCTCGGACTCACGAGCTGTGAGATCATGACCTGAGCTGAAGTCAAACGCCCAGCCTACTGAGCCACCCAGGCACCCAATATCAATCATGTTAGGACAAATTCACATTTTAAAAACATAGCAGAAATGACTGTTTCATTAAACTTAATGAATTGCTGATATAAATGTAAAGGAATAATTAGATTTTTTTAAAAACGTAAATCTAAGCTTCATATTCCATATAACGAAAAGATGAATAAAAATAAAAGTTGAAACAAACTGTACTTTAATACCCATAGGAAGTAAACACATATGGCAAAATATTGGGAGTTAAAACTGATGTAAAGAAGACAATAGGGGGCGCCTTGGTGGCCCAGTTGGTTGAGTCTCTGACTCTTGGTTTCACCTCAGGTCATGATCTTGCAATTTTGTGAGTTCCAGCCCCACGTCAGGCTCTGTGCTGACAGTGGGGAGCTATTTGGGATTCTCCCTCCCTCTGCCCCTTCCCTGCTTGCATTCTCTCTGTCTCTCTCAAAATAGATAAATTTTTAAAAAACTTAAAAAAGAAAGCAGTAGGGGCTCCTGGCTGGCTCAGTCAGTGGGGCATGTGACTCTTGATCTCAGGGTTGTGGCTCAAGCCCCACGTTGGGTGTAGAGATTACCTAAAAAGAAAAAAAAAATCTTAAATATAATTTGAAAAAGAGAGAAAAGGAAACCATAAAAGAATGTGCATTTAATGTAAATTACTTTAACAAATATATAATTTACATGCTTCTAGTTATAAACCTTAGACAGATGCATGCTATCACCACTCTTATTCAACATCATTCCAGCCAATACAGTAAGAAAAATAAGAAATGATAGGCTTAAATGGTTAAAAGAAATGTTAATTTGCAGATCTCGTTCTCAACACAGACACTCCAAGGCAGTCAACTAAAGTGTTAGCCAACAAGGGAATTCATTTCCAGAATAAACACAAAAATTAGCTTCCCAACCTTTCATAATTAGAAATTTTAGTGGGGGGAAAAAAGAACCCAAAACATGGTAGCAACAAAAACTACCATCCCTAGAAATGAACCTGTTGAGAATTATGTAAAATCTACATGAAGAAAACTAATTTTACTAAAGCACATAAAATGTCTAGAAAAATGAGAGAGATGTTTCTGCGTGGAAAGAACCCATATTTTAGAGGTCCATTTCTCCCCAAATTAATATATTAAGCATATTCGTATCAGAATCCCATGAGAATTTGTATAAATTTGACAAAATATCTTTACTATTTATGTAGAAGAGAAAACAGACAAGAAAAGCCAAGACGTTTTCCTATGGGAAATGATGGAGGTTAGTGGTGGATGGCCATGCCCCCTTAAAAAGCAAAATATCTAGGGGCGCCTGGGTGGCTCAGTCGGTTAAGCGTCCGACTTGGCTCAGGTCATGATCTGACGGTCCGTGAGTTCGAGCCCCGTGTCTGGCTCTGTGCTGACAGCTCGGAGCCTGGAGCCTGTTTCAGATTCTGTGTCTCCCTCTCTCTGACCCTTCCCCGTTCATGCTCTGTGTCTCTCTGTCTCAAAAATAAATAAAGGTTAAAAAAAATTTTTTTTAAATAAAGCAAAATATCTGATAAAACTATAAGAATTATACTGCAGTATTGGAGCAAAAAAGGATAAATGGAAGTATAAATGGAGTATAAATGCCAAGTATAAATGGAAGCCTAATTAATGAAAAACAATCTCAAATCAATGGTGAAAGAATAGACTGTTGAGTAAGTTTTGTGATAACTGAAAATCCACTTGGAAAAAGAATTATATTCCTTCCTGTTATGTTACACATAAATAAGTTCCAGATGGAAAACGGTCTAAGTCTAATAAAAGTTATAAGAATGTTAAGAAGAATTTAAGAGAATATTTTATAATTTTAGAATAGGAAAAGTCTTCCAAATCAAGATACTAAACCCTAAAGCCACAAAAGAGGTTCTCCTGAAAACTATAATAATATGAGAGAAAAGCAGTGTAGAAGATGGAGAAATTATCTTTATTTGAGAATTTTTATTGTATCCCACCATAAACTTAATAGGATTGATAAATAATATGGCACATTAATTGGATACACAGTAAGTTTACAAAAATCAGTAACTTTTTAAAAAACTATTAATGATAATTTGAAATGGCACCCCAAAAGGGGTGGTCTCATTTACAATTGTTGGAAAGACCACAGAATACCAGAAATAAAGTTAATAAAAAAGACTCAGAACATTTATGAAGAAAATAATTAATTTTATTAAGGATAGCAAGCTGGACCAAATGAATGTAGAACATGTTTCTAGATGAGATCAATCTTTCCTAAATACATATATACAGTTAATGCAGTCCAGACTGGAATTCCAATGCACTTTTTTGTTGTTGTTGGACTAAATAATTTTGGAGTTTATAAGGAAGGATACATATCTACGAATTCACAGCAGTAACTTTGAAAAGAATGTGAGGAGAGGGTAAGACTTACCATCCCATTATTACAATATTGCATAGGTACTGTAATCAGACACATATAGAAAGTGTAAGAGAATATATAGATTCACATATTTATGAAAATCTAATACATGCAAAGATTAAAGGTTGGCATTCCAATCTAAGGAGAAAGGATAGTATACTTATTGGTGTGTGATTGGCTCTCCATATGTATCTATTAAAGATGCCAATCTCATCTGTAGAATTTTCTTTGATTTTTACTAAAAATATTAACTTATTTTGAGAGAGAAAGAGGTTATGTGAGCAGGGGAGGGGCAGAGAGAGAGGGAGAGAGAGAATCCCAAGCAGGCTCCCCACTGTCAGCAGTGAGCCTGATGCAGGGCTCCATCTTGCAAACTGTGAGATCATGACCTGAGCCAAAATCAAGAGCCAGAAGCTCAACTGACTGAGCCACCCAGGTGCCCCTCATCTATAGAATTAAATTGCAAATCTAAGGGCAAAAAATATTAGTAGAATATTTGTATAACTTTTTGGTGTGGGGGACACTTAAAAAGCTGGAAACTATGGGGGCACCTGGGTGGCTCAGTCTCACGTCTCTCTCTCAAAATAAACCTTTAAAAAATTAAAAAACAAACCTGGAAACCATGGAAAGGACTGACAGATCAAATTAAAGACTCAAAATGCTCTATTTGGCAGAAGATAAAATCAAAATACAAACGACTGGGGGAGAAAATGTTTGCTAGTCAATCAAAGGATGATTCACCCTGATATAAAGAAGTTCATTCAAATTATAGGAGTCCATGAGAATGTTGAGCAAAGGATGTGAACAGACATGTACAAAGATACTGGAACATCCTCCACACCCGAAAAGTATGAAAAGGATGTTAAGCCTCACAAATGAATGCAAATTAAAACAATGAAACTTTTTACCCATTGCACTGGCAAAAAAAAAAATAATAAAGGTTTAAAACCATGCTGTGCTGATGAAGGTGCAAAGAAATAAGTCATCTTATTAGCAAGAGGGCAAAAGTGCTGGATTTTTTTTGGAAGGCAGTCTAGTGGTATTTATTAAACTGAACATTTTTATACCTTTTGATTTAGTAGTTCTCCTTTTTAGGCTTTATCTTACAGTGGTAAAAGCACTAGTATATCAGGAAGCATATCAGAGCATTGTTTGTAATTTATAAAGGAAATGGAAACTATGTGTCCCATTCATGGGGTATGGGTGCCCATGCAATGGAATATAATGCAGTTTGCAAAAACCTGGTTTTGCCTGTACACACTGACCTGGAAAAACACCTGACATATTAAGTGAATGAAATTACACAGTGCTTTATTCCCTCTTTTGTTTTTAAAAGAAGAAAAATATCCTATACAAATGCATATGTAGTTTGAACAACCATAACGAACCACGGTTAACAAAACCACATGGTTGGAGTAGGGGGAGGAGCAGTTCTCAAGGAGGAAGCTGCTGAATACACAAGAACAGGATCCTCTAAAAAAGTCTTTAAATTGATGAAAAGGAGGGGCACCTGGTTGGCCAGTGGGTAAAGCGGGTGATTCTTGATCTCAGGGTTGTGAGTTTGAGCTCCACGTTGAGGGTAGAGTTTACTTAAGAAAGAAAATAAATACATTGATGAGAAGGAGCCGAAATCATTTTGAAGCAATAATGACTGTGTATGTATTATGTCTGTAATTTCAGTTACCTCTGACTTTTGAAGATGTTGCCATTTATTTCTCTGAACAAGAATGGCAGAATCTGGACGCATGGCAGAAGGAGCTTTACAAGCATGTAATGAGAACCAATTATGAGATTCTTGTTTCTCTAGGTAAGAAGTGCTTGATTTTGTGGGTAGATCCTGGAAATGGGCCTGAAAGAGGTCTTGGCCACTTGAGTTTCCTGTTTGTTAGGTGGCCAGATTTCTCAGAATTTAACTCAGAAAGGTATTTTTGTTTTACCCTAGAGTCATATGTTAAATACACCAGGACTCGGGACTTTTAGTCGCTACACAGTCATAGGGTGCCATGATTTCCATATTGGAGCACTCCTAGCTCCTATCCATAATGTACCCATATTATCTTTAATATGGGTAGTGTCCCTACTTGTCAGCTTTTACAGTGGGGTCTGTATAACTCAGAAAAGCTATAATATTTCCCTGCAGTGAGATTTTGTAAGGCTATACCCTGAGATGTTTAACAGGAGCTGTCTCTGCTTGGTTATAGTAACGTGTTCTTTTTAGTCTTTTTCCTTACTTGGTCTTCATATGTTTTTTTTTTTTTTTTAATTTATCAAATGTGATTTTTAAGAATCAGTCTGTTCAGAGAAGTGTCGAATGATAAAGTCTCTGCTTCATCCTCACTCCTGCACTCAGTTCATTTCCCAAGGCAACCACGTTTAACCTTTTCTGTTTTAGTTCTTACTGTGGTTTCCTCCAATCTTACTATCATGATTGTGTCTCAGTTTCTTGATTTATCACGTCTAGACAGCATTAACTCATTACTATGAAAAATGAGGGATTAACTCACTTACAGGATCTTCTGTCTCCTTTTTTCCCTTTCCCCCGAATTTTGAGGTTTTTTTTTTTTTCAGGCCTCTATGGGCTAACTATATAATTTAAATAATAAACTTCTAGATCATGTTCTGTGAACTTCATATTACATCTCGATTACTTCAGTGTATGAAGATAAGGTGATTAGTTCTCCTGTACTTCCTGTCACCTCTTCTGCCAGCTCCTAACAGCCATACCACTTCTTTATATCATAAGGTTTCTAATACTTCATATTCTATTCTTTTACCATAATTAAGTTTTCTAGGCTTTACATAGAGAGTGTTGTTTCTAAAACATATAATCTAAGATATTGCATATTTTTATTTTTACTGAAGAACCAATTAAAGTAATTGAATCTATAGAGAAAGAAAGATAATCTTATTATCATCCATCCTGTTCTACCCAGAAAGAATGTTCCAAACATCAGGATTAAATGGATGTGAAGTGGTATATTGTTGTGGTTTTGATTTGAATTTCCTTAACAGCTAATCGTGTTGAGCATCTTTTCATTTGTATACCTTCTTAGGAGAAATGTCTGTTCAAATACTTTGCTCATTTTTAAATTTATTTCTTTGTCTTTTCATTGTTGAGTTTTAAGAGTTCTCCATTTGTAGGGCGCCTGGTGGCTCAGTCTGTTAAGCATCTGACTCTTGATCTCATCTCAGGTCTTGATCTCAGGGTCATGAGTTCAAGCCCTGTGTTGCATTCAAAGCCTGTTAAAAACAAATTCCCTATTTGTTTTGGATACTGGACCCTTATCAGATACATAATTTGCAGATAATTTTCTCCCATTCTGTGGTTGTCTGTTCACTTTCTTTATTTTTTAAATTTGGGGGGGGGGTGAGAGAGAGATAGAGAGAGAGGAGAGAGAAAATATGAGTGGGGGAGGGGCAGAGAGGGGGAAGGACAGGATCCTAAGCTGGCTTGGTGCTGTTTTTTGACATCTCTTCTCACAGACTGAGATCACGACCTGAGCCGAAGTTGGATGCTTAACCGACTGAGCCACCCAGGTGCCCCTGTTCACTTTCTTGATACTATCCTTTGAAGCACAAAAGTTGTCAATTTTCATGAAGCCCAACTTCTTTTTCTTGCGTTGCTTGAGCTTTTGGTGTCATATCTAAGAAACCATTGCTTAATCCAAAGTCACACAGATTCACTCCTATGTTTTCTTCTGAGAGGTTTAGAGTTTCATTGCTTACATTTAGGTCTTTGATCCCTTTTGAGTTAATTTTTGTATACAGTGTGAAGTAGGGATCAACTTCTTTTGCATATGGATATCCAATTGTCCCAACACCATTTGTTGAAAAGTCTTTCCCCATTGAATTCTCTTGGCACCCTTTTGGAAAATCAGTTTACCATAAATGTAGAGTTTTATTTGTGGATTCTCAGTACTGTTTCATTGATGTATATATGTTTGTCTTTTTGATTACCATTACTTTTAGGATCAGTTTGTCAAAAAACAAGGCAGATTGGATTCGGGGAATATTGTCATTTTAACAATATCAAGGCTTCCTTTTCATGAACATGGGATATCTTCCTATTCATTTATGACAAAATTTCTTTGAACAATATTTTATAGTTTTTATTGTATAAGTCTTGGATTTCTTTTATTAAATTTATTCCTAAATGTTTTATTATTTTTTGTGTTATTATAAATTGAATTGTTTTCTTGGTTTTGTTTTTTTAATTTATTTTTTAATTTTTAAGTTTATTCACTCAGAGAGAGAGAGAGAGCGAGCAAGCACAAGCTTGGGAGGGGCAAAGAGAGAGGGAGAGAGAATACCAAGCAGGCTCTGCACCATCAACTCAAAGCCTGATGTGGAGCTTGAACTCACAAACTGTGAGATCATGACCTGAGCCAACGTTGGACACTTAACTGACTGAGCCACCCAGGCTTTACTTTTGGAAAAATACTTTTATTTTAAAAGATGCTGGGATTTCAACAGATGAAGATTGAGAATAGGTATATGGATTTAAATAAAAGATAGGGATTCCTTTTCTCATGAAAGAAGTCTTAGAATTCTTTTGGGATTGAAGTCAGATTTCAGAGGACAAGGAGGAATCTAGAACAGTGATCTGTCTCCACATGTACTACACCAGTCTGACATTTTCTTCCTGAGGCAGGCATTGCCCAGCGTACCCTCTTTCTCTTATTTGAACCATACACTGATCTCCCTTTAGCAACCTATGAAGCATACTTTAGATTCTGTTAAATATATTTTATTGAAAGAAAATTTTACTTGAAAATAAATAAACATTTCTTTTGGGAAATGGGGGTCATATATTAAAGAATCTTGTAACTATTTTCATCTGTTTATTTCATTGCTTACAACCCTTTTTCTTCTAGCAGAACTCCACTGTGTTTGGAGTCATGATTAGCACCGTCACCAGAGAACTTCTGAGAATATTTTAGCTGGAGCTACCTACTTTGAAATTGCCTAGGACAGGCATTCGAATTATTTTTCCATCTCCCCCTCTTCTCATGATATCTGTCCAGCTGTCTCCAGGGCTGTCCCACCATTCTCAGAGCACCCTACTAGTGAGTTTTATGAAACCCATGGCTAAATATATATTGCTAGACATATGGGGACCAAGACAGGATTTAAACAGCATAACTGATCTAACAGGTCCAGAAAGATTAGGAAGAACTTTTAGGATGTGTGGGCAGTTTTACTCCTCTTTGTGCAAACCTATAATCTATTTTTTGACATCTCTTCTCATACGTTATCCCAGGAATACATTTAAAAAATTTAAAAACAACTCCGCATGCTTTAAATTTAGTGCTCAAAGAAACCAAACTACCCTGTCTAACTTCTTTGTACAGATGATGGACTTCCCAAACCAGAACTAATATCACGGATTGAACAGGGGAAAGAGTTCTTCAAGAACTGGGGAGAATCACAGAAATCAGGAAACATAATTTGCTCTTCAGCTGATCTGCATTTTGATCCAGTTATTGAGGGACATCGGTTTTGGCGTGAGTATTAAGAAATTAGGGCCCTTTCCTGAGGACATCACATTCAGATATCTTTGTTCCAGTTCTCTGATCATGTCTTCCTGTTTGGCTAGGCTGAGGCTTGATGTCTGGCATATTCTAGAAAAAGGCAGTAGAGCACAGTGGTTAGGAGTATGGGTCCTGGACTCTGAGTCTGGATCTTGCTTTTCTGGGTCGCCTTGGGCAAGTTATTCAACCTCTCGATATTTCAATTTCCTGGCCTATGAAATGAAGATAATAAAAGCACCTACATTATAGGTTTAAGTAGGTTAGTATACATAAAGTGTTAAAATGATACATGGCACACAGTAAGAGCTCAGTAAGTAGGCACTATTGTTAGTAGGCAGGGCTGGTGTGGGGCGGGGTGGTAGCGAAACTGGTTATCTAAATCCTAGTGACCAAAATTGCTTCCTTCCTATCTGGGAACTGTTGTCTCTACTTGAATACCTAAAACTTAGCTCTCCTCTGTTGTTTCTTGTTATCATAGGAGAGTCTGAAATTTTTGCATTCTTAAAAGGCAGCATTAAAATACGGAATGAGAAAGCCAACGGGAGCATCATTCCCAGAAATTTGTTTAGTTTGCTTAGTTTGTGGCTGCTGCTTTCTGGACAGTAAAGGAGTTTTGCTTCACAAATTCTTTCACTTTTTACCATCTGTTATCAATTCTTCCAAGAAACCTTTTTAAAAGGTTGGTGGAAATAGGGGCGAGGAGTGGGGAACAGAGCCCAAGCCCTGCTGCCTGGCCTGAGGGACATCCCCTGGGTGACATGGGACCATGGTGTTAGGGTCTAATAGTGACACCGTCATCATCCTGACTCCAGAAATGCCTCCACATCAAAACGGCACAAGTTGGATGGTCCTGTAGTCATGGCGGTGAGCACATGGGGTGTGCAGTCACTGTAACTGCAGGAACTCAATAATCATGACAATCAAATGTCCTGTTGTTTCCCTGTTTCTACGGGAGAAGGAACCAAAGCCAAGAGAGATTCACTTGACAGAGGCTAGACAGCGGAAAGGTGGGATTTGAACCCAGACGGTCTCATTTCAGAGCATAGGCCCTATTAAGACCTATATTTTCCTTTTTTTTTTTTTTTAAGTTTATTTATGTAATCTCTATACCCAACATGAGGCTCGAACTGATGACGCTGAGATCAAGAGTGGCATGCTATTCCGACTGAGCCAGACAAGCGCTCCTAGATTTTCCTCTTTTAAGAAAAGTTTTTTTCGGTTTAATTTTAGCACACTCTCACCAAACTCCTGGTCATTAAATGGAACCATACTGAAATGTCCTTGGTTGTGGAGCTCCGTGGGAGCTGGGTTCCCAGAGGTCACTGTTACTGCTCCCTTTCCTGGTGATATAAGCCTTTAGTCATGACAGGAATATGGACTGAAGTTTTGTTTTCCATTTCAGGAAGTCAACAAGCTGTGAATTCAGGAGAGGCTCAATGCGGGTTCCAAGTAGATCTACAGGGCCAGTGCCCCTCTGAACCCTCACTAGGAGGAAGGGCAGATGCTTCCTTCAGGCCTGACGGGAGGATCGCTCTCGTGAATCCACACAGACATGTCGCATGGGCTCCAATTCCAGTAGTCTCCAGCTGCAGGGAACCTACCCGGAGAGAAGGAATCCCAAGTCCCAGAACTCTGGCTCCCCCTGCCTTTCAGGAGGTCCCCTCCTGGGAGGGCACCCAGCACCCAAGCGCTGTCAGTGAGGAAAGCTTTTGGAAGAAGAATCACTTAGAGAAGCACCAGAGCCACCTGAGTGACCAGCCGTGTAGGCCCTGGAAGAAATTCAGCAAACAAGCCGATCCACAGCAACAGCGCAGCATCCCTCAGGGTCGGAAGCATTTCCGGTGTCACGACTGCGGGCGGAGCTTCCACCGGAAGCGGTATTTGCTCAGGCATCTGGCTGCACCGGCGGGGACGAGCCCTCCGCAGGGCCCTGGATGTAAACGGTGCGGCCCGTGCAAGCAGAGCCTTCTCGGCCACCGCCTCCGGCGCAGGGGGGAGAGGCCTTCCCAGTGCCCCAGGTGCGACCGGAACGCTCTCCCGAAGAACAGCCTGGCGGCTCCCCAGAGCCAGCCCAGCAGGGGGAGGCTGGTCTCCCGTGGCGAAGGCGACCTGGCCCTCCCAGGGAAGGCACGGCGGGCCAGCTTGCGCTCGGGAGGGAAGCCAGGCCCGTGGCCGGGGGCCGCGGAGACTGTCCGGCACCGCCCCGCCGGGGAGCGGCCGTTGTCTTGCCCCGAGGGTGGGGAGCGCTTCGCTGCCGGGTCCCAGCTCGCCAGCCACAAACGGGTGCACGCGGGAGAGCGGCCCTTCCGGTGCCAGGAGTGCGGCGACAGCTTCCGCCCGGGTGGCTCGCTGGAGGTCCACCGGCGCGCGCACGGCGGCGGCAGACCCTTCTCCTGCGCCAAGTGCGGCAAGGGCTTCGCCAAGCGGTGTAAGCTCACGGAGCACGTCCGAGTGCACAGCGGGGAGAGGCCCTTCGGGTGCGCCGACTGCGGCCGGAGCTTCCGCCAGAGGGGACAGCTGCTGCGGCACCGGCGCCTGCACACGGACGAGAAGCCCTTCCAGTGCCCGGAGTGCGGGCTGAGCTTCCGCCTCCAGAGCATGCTGAGAGCACACCGGCTCCGGCACGGCGGGGAGAGGCCGTTCTCCTGCGGCGAGTGCGGCAGGGGCTTCGCGCACCGCTGCAAGCTCCGGGAGCACCTGCGAGTGCACAGCGGGGAGAGGCCCTTCCGGTGCCCCGAGTGCGGCAAGAGCTTCCGCCTCAAGGGCATCCTGAAGGCCCACCAGCGCACCCACAGCAAGGAGAGGCCCTTCTCGTGCGGGGAGTGCGGCAAGGGCTTCACCCGGCAGTCCAAGCTCGCCGAGCACTTCCGCGTGCACAGCGGCGAGAGGCCCTTCCGCTGCTCCAGCTGCGACCGGAGTTTCCGCCTCAAAGGGCAGCTGCTTAGTCACCAGCGCCTGCACACGGGCGAGAGACCCTTCCAGTGCCCCGAGTGCGGCAAGAGCTACCGCGTCAAGGCCGACATGAAGGCCCACCAGCTGCTGCACGGCGGGCAGATGCCCTTCTCTTGCGAGTGCGGCAAAGGCTTCGCCAAGCAGTCCAAGCTCATCGAACACGTCCGGACGCACACGGGGGAGAAGCCCTTCCAGTGCCCCACGTGCGACAAGAGTTTCCGCCTGAAGGCGCAGCTGCTCAGCCACCAAGGCCTGCACACAGGCGAGAGGCCCTTCCACTGTCCCGAGTGTGATAAGAACTTCCGGGAGAAGGGACACATGCTGAGGCACCAGCGCATACACAGACCCGAGAGGCCGTTCGCCTGCGGCGACTGTGGCAAGGGCTTCATCTACAAGTCCAAACTTGCCGAACACATCCGCGTGCACGCCAAATCCTGCAGTGCCCCCAGCGAGCCTGACGTCAAGAAGAGGCTCAGCCAGCTGTTCGCGATGATCGAGGCTGACTGGAGTTGAGGCCGGGAAGGGCGTCCAGAGCCTTCGGCAGGCTTGACGTTCCATGGGAATCCACGGCAGCCATAGCGAAACCCGCCGGGAGACAGATTTTAGGAACAGGGGCCCTTTTTTGACCAAGAATGGAACCAAGTTAGGAGTATGAGAAGCCACAAAGGATTTTCTCGGCTAAAACATCACCAGGAAGGGGCGCCTGGGTGGCCCAGTCACTTGAGCATCCGACTCCTGATTTCGGCTCAGGTCATGATCTCAGGTTGGTGGGTTCCAGCCCCAGATCTGGATCCCTGCTGACAGCCCGATCCTGCTTGGGATTCTCTCTTACCCTTTGTCTCTGTCCTTCCCCCGCTCAGGCGCGGGCGCTCTCTTTCTCTCTCTAAAATAAACATTTAAAACATCACCAGTTCTATTTCCTATCCATTGATAAGAGAGATATCTGTTCTTCTTACCATCTTAAGTGGTAATTTCCCCCCAAATGTTCAGCTAGCTCTGAAATCCCAGCTTGAATTAAGACAAAAGGAAATCCTTCCAGTACTGTTCCCAAAGTTGAGGAGATGAGGTGGCTATTAAATGTCTACTGTTCTCCCTTTCCACAGTATGATTCTAAAGTGGGGGTTCAGGTATGTGTGAATTTTGTTGCAGCCCTGATATAATGTTGAATTTGGTTTTGATTCATTTATTTTGAAACTGTGAGCAATAAAACAAGTTCTCTGAATCCTGGTCTGTTTACGTGAATGCTGAGGCTTCACGGTATGTTTCGTGGTGGTGATGTATATAGTTCCCCCTAAAGAAAACTGATAATTTCATCAAAGTTTGGTAATCTGAGTTGAAGAAATGTAAAAGCAAGGGTACTAAGGGGAGCCTGGGTGGCTTAGTTGGTTAAGCGCCAGCTCAGGTCATGATCTCACAGTTCGTGAGTTCGAGTCCTGCATCCGGCCCTGTGCTGACAGCTCGGAGCCTGGAGCCTGCTTCAGATTCTGTGTCTGCCCCTCCCCTGCTCGCACTCTGTTTCTCTCAAAAACAAATGAACATTAAAACAATTTTTTTTTTTTTTAAAGCGAGGATGCTAAGATGTATAGGGCTAGAATTTAGATGAGAGATGGATTGGGACAGGAGATACAGGTTTAGGAGTTGCAGAACAGAGAAGCTGTTTGCAGCCAAGACAGTGAAGGAGATTACCAAGAGTGCCTATCTAAGCAGTGACTAAATCTGAGTAAAGACAAAATAAAGCCAAGGGGCACCAGGCTGGCTCAGTGAGCAGAGCATGCGACCTATCTCGGGGTTGTGAGTTCTAGCCCCACACTGGGTGTGGAGATTACTTAAAATCTTCAGGAAAAAAATAAATAAAGCTAGACAGCTTTGTCATGCAGCAGTACAGGCAACAACAATTCAGTGTGGAGTTTGAAAGCAAATGTTAAAAGTAAACAGAAGTCCAGGAGATTACCCCACTTGTTACATGAGGTGAAGACGGCAGGAGCACAGAATGTTTGTACATTAGGGACAGAATTGCACTCCAGACGAAGAATTCCTGACTTTCAGAGGGTTCATGTTTCGTGTAAAGAATGGCTGACCTGAAATTTGGAGGGATGACAGAAAATGAGACTGCAACTAACCTATAACAAACACTTACTATTAAAACAATATTTCACAGATGTGCTCTGGAACACTGGCTCCAGAGGTATACTTTTTTTTTTTTTAATTGTTTATTTTTGGGAGACAGAAAGAGCATGAGTGGGGGAAGAGCAGAGAGAGAGGGAGACACAGAATCCAAAGCAGGCTCCAGGCTCTGAACTATCAGCACAGAGCCCGACATGGGGCTTGAACCCACGAACTGTGAAATCATGACTTGAGCCGAAGTCGGGCACTTAACCAACTGAGCCGCCCAGGCACCCCTCCAAAGGTGTACTTTTAAAAAAAGAGAAAAGCACCACATGGCCAATTGAGGTAAAAACAGTTTTCCTCCATTCCCTCCACCCCACCACACACACATGCAGTCTACTAGGAATACCTAATGTATAGTATATTCTTAAATTGTGAATATATTTGACCTCGGGATTCTTTCTTTTTCAAAAACATTTACTATGACCTTGGGGACATAGAGTTCTGCAGGATTCATTTTGGAAAACATTACTGAAGAGCCCTTTTGGCTCCAGCAAAGCAGCCCTATGTCCATTAAGAAGGATGAGAATCCGGGGAGCCTGGGTGGTGTAGTCAGTTGAGCATTGGCGTCTTGGTTTCGACTCAGGTCATGAGTTCACTGTTCCGTGGGTTTGAGTCCTGTGTTGGGCTCTGCGCTGACAGCGCAGAGCCTGCTTGGGATGCTCACTCCCTCTCGCTCTACTCCTCCCCCACTCAAGCTGTCTCTGTCTCTGTCAGGATAAATAAGTCAATTAAAAAAAAATTTTTTTTTTTAAAGCATGAGAATCCAAGGAAAAGAGGTCTTAGGTTTTATGGGGCAAAGAAAACAGACCTTTAAGTCAGAATAAATTCTTATGTGGTTTAAGAGTACCCTCTTTCCTCAAGTGGTGGGACACCAGCAAAGGTCACTGACAACGTTAAAAGATTACATCATTCAGGCAGGTTTACAATCACTCAGAGCCACGGTGATGTCTGTTGTGTTCACAGAGTAGCCAACCTCGACGTGTGGAGCTAGACTCAATGTAAGCAGAGAAGGTGGATACCCGTGGTGGGGACCCTGCCAGCGGGATGTGATCAGGAACCCAGCAGAGGTTTCATGGGAGACCGAAGGCCAGAGCCTCTAGTTTGCTGTTCTCACTTATTGCCTGTTACCCTTGCAGGATTTCACAGATGTAAAAGATCCAGAGGGTTCAAAATATTGTTAAAAACTAGAGGTGCCTTGGAGAAAGTCAAGAAGAAAGGTAAGATCCAACGAAACCCAAGTACTCCTTTCAATTCTTTTTAGACTTTATATAGATATAAATATATAAGGAATATAATAAATATATAGAATAATTTATAATTCTAAATTCCGAATTTTAGCATTATAAGGAGCAGGAAGGTTTTTTATTCCAATCTCTAATGTTACAGAGGAGGAAACCAAAGGTATAGTAAATGTCTCACCCATAGTTAGTGGCTGGGTTGGGACTCTTTGTGGGTCCCCATGTACGAGGGCAGGGATCCTTCCACCAAACTTAATTGGAAACTCAGGGAATTCATATTCTGTGCATGAGAAATACCAAGTGCTTAAAGTAATAAAACCAGTACAGTTACTAAGCCAATTAATTTGTTGCAGAAGAGAGGGGAAAACGTTTTCAAAATATGAAAGAAGATTACAAAGAAAGAGAAGAGAAAAAAAAAACACCAACTACTGAGGACAACATCACACAGGCCTAAGGAGATTATTAGCATCTGGAAGAGACCAAAAGAGTAATGAAAGGTATTTTTTTTAATAGGGAAGAAAAGCAGAGAATTAATGGAAACCCTTTATGATTATAAGAACAAAATGATTAGGGATAAAACACAAACATGTTTCAGACTGAATGTAATTCACTGCCTTACTCTTTACCAAGCAAGTTTGCAGGGGAGGTTTTCATCAACTTAACAAGGGCAGTTTGGAGTGATTAAATAACTACAGATCCAGAAACTTTTAGGTATAATTGACAAAATAAAGGACAGTTTGTTATCAGAAATTTTTTTTAACGTTAAAAAAAATTTTTTTTAATGTTTATTTGGTTTTGAGAAAGAGACAGAGCATGAGCGAGGAGGGGCAGAGAGAGAGGGAGACACAGAATCCGAAGCAGGCTCCAGGCTCTGAACTATCAGCTCAGAGCCCCAATGTGAGGCTTGGACTCATGAGCTGTGAGATCATGACCTGAGCCGAAGTTGGATGCTTAACTGACTGAGCCACCCAGGTGCCCCTGTCATCAGAAGTTTTAAAATGAAATGGAACGGAGCATCTGGGTGGCCCAGTACGTTGAGCGTCTGACTTTGGCTCAGGCCATGATCTCATGGTTCATGAATTAGAGCCCCACATTGGCCTTGCTGCTGTCAGCATAGAGCCCTCTTTGGATCCTCTGTCTTCCTTTCTCTCTGCCCCTCCCTGACTCTTTCTCTCTCTCTCAAAATAAATAAAAAATAACAGCCTCCACATTACATCCTTAACTTACAAACACTCCTGCTGGTGAGTGCTAGCTGGGTCATCTGACCATTGAATAGTAGCAGAATATGCCACCCTCAAATATGCCACTTTGGCATAAGGAAAGCAATGGAAAGGAAGCAGATACAAGTTTCCTGCCTCCCCCCCCCCCCCACCCCCAATTTGCCTAAAAGCAGGACGTCAATTTCCAAAGCTGTGCCTCGGAAATCGCCCATTGGTTTCTACCGATGCCTACTTATCAGGAAGGACAAAAGTTAATCCAGAGACAACGTTAGACTCTAGCGGCCTGGAGACAGCACCAGAGAAATCTACATAACGAACATTACTAACTAGCCTTTACTCATCGTTAGAGTACCTTCCTCAGTTTGCCTCCCTTATCACCTCCGCCCACCCCCAAGCTCCTCATAGAAGCTAAAGGACTTGTTCTGAGCCCAAGGCAGTCCAGACCTTTCCTGAAACGACGGAACTGTGAAAAACACCATGGTGAGTACGTGAGTCGCGGAGAGGTGGGTGGAGTGGTGCAATGACTCACAATTTCATTTTGAAGAGGGGCAATTTGGATCAGGAAAAATTGAAGCAGAAAAAGGAACGTTATGCATGGTCCAATTCCATGACTTATATGCCGGCCAATCTTGGATCTAACCTTGTGTAGCCTCCAAAGGAGGAAGGGTCAGAGCTGTGGAGTGCAATTCCAGTTCTCCCAGTTCGGAGAGCAGGGGAGATCCGGATGCTGTTAAAGGATGCACAGAGCTGCCGATGCTCCCGGAGCAATCTGCTCCTCCTGCCCGCAGGCGGCACTGTGGGAGCCGAGTTCAGGCGCAGGAAAGGCAACATTTCCAGGATGCCTTGCGTATCTCCAGGGCGACAGGCGCCGCCCCCAGAGCTCGACCGCCCAGGCTTCCTGGTGGCAGTGTGCGGGGTGGGTGGGGATGGGGGCTGCCGCAGTGACTGGGCATCAGGAAGGGGCGGCTGGTGCCGGACGGAAGCGAGACTCCGGCTGGAACCAGCCTGGGGTGTTGGATCACGCAGATGCTTTAGGTGCAGCATCAGGTGTGAGCCGTGACATCTCGGCGGGGCAGAGAGGTTGGCCCTCGGTCCCAGGGTGGCCTGCTGGTGCGGTTCCGGCCAGTAGGAGGCGACGGTGGAATCTGCAGCCCTCCAACCTGAGCTTGTGTTGTGGGATCCGGAGAGGGCCGTGCAGGCAAATCCGTGCGCTCAGCCCTGAACTGAGTTCCTTGAAGCAGAGACTGATTTTTTTCTCTTCTTACCCATCCAGTGTATGGCCCCAGTGGGCGCTCTCCGAACGCTTGTTGAATCAATGAATTAATGAACGTAGAGCCCTACACATAGCTACTGAATCTACAGTCAGCCCTGGGCTGAGAGTTCTAGTTTCCCTGAAGCTGAGTTTGCGTGTTGGTAAGGTGCAAAATAGGAGAAAGAACAGAGGAAATGATGGCTGAGAAAAGGAAAGAAGCCCTACAGGGGGACGGGGGGACGTATGATAGATAGTACAACTCTAAATTGCAGTGATAGGGACCGTCACTCTAGTAGTTCTTAAGAAAATGGTAATGATGGTCCTAAGTCTTATTTTAGTTTCAAGGTTTTCAAAGACCCCCAGGGTGACAGTAACTCAATTTCCCATACTTAGCCTAATTTGAAACAATGTTTCCCAAGAAACATGGCAATTAATTTCTTACTGCCTTTTTCACTAATGCAAAAAAGAAAGAAAGAAAAAAAAAGTATTAAAAATAGAATCCTTAGTGATTGTAATCTAACTCACTCATTTTATGGGTGAGTAAAGCGAGTTACAGAGATTGAAGTGACTTCCTCCACGTGACAGATAATACGACTTTGGTTTCCTGAGTTCCAGTTCTATGCCTGCCTGCCTTCCTTCCTTCCTTCCTTCCTTCCTTCCTTCCTTCCTTCCTTCCTTCCCTTCAACAAATACCTATTAGGACTTGTTTCCTTTAACAAATATTAATAAAATTCACAATATTGCTTCTCTTGGGTTGTGACTGCCTAATTAGCTTCTGTTCCACGTTTTCCAGGTTATCAGACATATCCAGCTTTCAGACATTTTCCTTGTTCCCCTTTGTCACTTTCTTCTAGGTAAAGTGACTATCTGATTTTATGGTGCTAAAGATAATTGGTGTTCTGACACTTGTAATGTGTTCTTGGGCCAAATAATCAGTGTTCAGTTTAAATTTCATTTTAGTGGAGCAACACAGTACCAAATGTAGAAACCTCTGCAGATGTAACTTTCTGTATTTCTTTCTCCTAAACGCATGAGTGTTTGAATCACACAAAATGTTGAAGGCAGTTCTGTGCATACTTCATCACGCACTACCACGTTGACATGACTGTGTCCTGTGGTATGTGCTCAAATGCTCATTTAATTGATTCAAACTACTCATTTCAAGTTGTGTTTCTCTAGTTACAAATGAGTGTCTGTGGCATTTCCAATGACTGCTTTACGAGTCGCCCCATGACACACAGATCCTTCTTCTAAAACAAGAACCTATGTATTCAATATTCTACCTCTGCCAGGGGGCAAATCTGGTTTGGGTGAAGAATAGGTTAACTTGCAGAAAAAGGACCAGCAAAATCGTTGCAAGCCGTGCCTGTCGTACATATTGAAAAGTGTGGCTTCTCAAGATCCACGAACTCCTTATCTGAGACGAACAAAGGTAGAAGGTGTCTAAATATTTCTGATGAGGACAGGTGTGGAGCCATCCTGCGACAAAGGCAAGTGTGTTTGTGGGGCCAGGCGGCAGGGTCCTTTGATGATGTAGTCGTCTGTTTCTGAGCACAGGAGGAAGATCTGGATGAGCATCCGAAGGAACCCTTCACGCATGTTATAAAGAGTATCTATGATACTGATCTTTCTAGGCATGATGGGGCTTTGTTGAAAAATTGAGAGTAATTCATGAAATCAAAGACTAGGCAAATCTCAGCAATTCATTCCTTCTTTATGTTTGCTGACTGGCCAGGCTTTCATGAGATGGCAACCTTCTTTATCAGTAGGATTTCCTGACCTACCCATCCAATGACTTTTGAAGTCACATATATTTATTTTGAAGCCACTTCCTGTTGAAGATTCAGCAGCGATTCAGAAAGTCTTCCACATAGGAGTGAAAGAGTGTAACTGTATGGGAAAATCATTCCGTTTCTCCGTTCTCTTAGAATGTTCAGGCAGGGAGAAGAGAAAACCTCCCGCAATTTTACTATTTGCAAACCATGTCATAACTCCTTTATTCTTTGAGAGTGACTTACATGGGGGAAAACACCCTCCTTCCTGCTGGATCAGAACGAGGAAGGATGTGGCCCTAAGAACTGCTCAGCCAACACATGGAAGCAGAACTGAGAGACAGGGAAACCTCTTCCTGTTAACATCATTTGAGCCCTGGCGTGAGCTGTGCCTGAACTTATACTACCCCTGGCTCCTCAGTTATGTGAACCAGAAACATTTACTTCTTGTTTAAAATGTTTCGGGTTGAGTTTTCTTTTACAAAATAAAGAATCCTAATTGGGGCACCTGGGTGGCTCCGTCCGGTAAGCGTCAGACTTCGGCTTAGGTCACAATCTCATGGTTCATGAGTTCGAGCCCCGCGTCAGGATCGGCACTGACAGCTCAGAGTCTATGGCCTGCTTAGATTCTGTATCTCCCTCTCTCTCTGCTACTCCCCTACTCACACTCTGTCTCTCTCTTTCTAAAAAAAAATAATAATAATAAATAAATAAATAAATAAATAAATAAATAAAACATTAAAAAAATAAAGACATAGAGATAGCTAACAGAAAGGGGGGGGTTGCAAGTAATAGAGACTAAAGCCTGGAATTGGCTGCTTAGAGAAAGTAGAATGGAGAAAAGCAGTGAGTGTTTTGGTCTGAGAAGTTGACAGTCTTCGTTAATAGTAACTGTCACCTGTTGAATCTTGGGGCTCGGACCGTGTACATACTAGCATGTAGCACTGTGGACTTGGCAGGTAGAAAAAAATATTCAGGTGTTGCAGCTTGCTTGTTTCAGCCCTCGGTACGTTTCTAGAAAAAAGAGACAGCTTCAGGCTGTCAGGACCTTCATACCTTTCAAGAATGCAGGACAGTTGCTTTGTAGAATGTCCCGCAGTTTGAGTGTGTCTGATGAGTCTTCAGGATTAAGTTCAGGTTATTTCCCTTCAGAAGGATGGACAAGAAGTGATGCTGTGTTCTCATCACATCTTGTTGGGTAGCACAGGATTTCAATTTGTTCTGTTACTGATGATGTTCACCTTAATCAGTTGACCCAGTTCGTGTCTGCCAGACTTCTCCACTGTGAAGTTGCTTTTTTTCTTCTCTGTGATTATTAACTATGTGGTGATTTCGTGGGGATGTATTTGAAGCCATGTAAATATCCCATTCCTCATCGAATTCTCCATTGATTAAGGTATAAATTTTATATCTCTGTGGCCCCATAGGTTCTTTTATTCTTATTTTATCCAGTGGTTTATAATTCCTTTCTGTCAGTATTTATTTTAATGCTCCAATTTTCCCAAGTTTGGCCCACAAGGGGGCCCCTACACAGGCTTCTTTCTGTGTCTTTTTGACATGTTCCCATCATTCCTGAGCAACTTCCTTTGTTCTCTGGCACAGTTATTCCAGGCTCATCTTCCGTTTTTCCCTGTCCTAGTGCTGGAGCTGACATTTCAACAGGGATCCCTGGTACCTTTTAGTGGGCAGTGGATCAGAAGCCAAGATCTGCCACCAGCAGTGTTCATTGTTACTCTGGGGCCCTCTCAGTGCCTAGAGTGCGGACGTACATACACATAACACATACATGTTTACATTTACACATTTCCCTTTCTCTTTTTTAAAAATGACTCCCCAGCAATACTGCCGATTTCAATCCAACACCACAGGGTCCATTCAAGTTTGTCTCTTCCCATATTTGTAACTCTGTCTCTGACAACGAGAAGCCTTGCTCCCACTATCCTTAATATAGTTATGTATCTGACCACTCCCCTTGTATGTAACCCATCTCACCTGGCCACTGCCACTCCCTGCCCTTAGCAGATGCCCTCCTTGCCCCACTGTGGGTGTGACACTGAGCTCTGGACTGACCTCCCCCCACGCTTGAATCTACCGCTGGTGTGGATGCCCACCACACCATTAAATGGCTCCACTTAATGATTTTGGAACTGAATTGTTCAGGAAAGGAAGAGAAGAGAAAGAGGAAGGAAAGGAAAAGGTGGCGACACAGTTCACGGAAAGGGTTTAGTTGACAAAACGAATCGGCGTAGAAGCAGAAAAGATCAAAAGGAGATCATGTAATATGCAAGAGGATATATGACTGAAATTAACCCCAAAAGTGAGTCTATAGAATTATAGATCTGGGAATCGTTTAAATAAATGTGATCTAGTGCTATAGTATTAGGAGTAGTTCACTGAGATCATAAACATCAACGGCAAAGTGTGACAGCCACGGCTGAGGTTTGGAAATCACACCCAGTCAAAGGGCAGCACCAGAAAGAAAAGCAGTCCTGTGCGTTTGCCCAGCACTGAGATGGCCAGGTACTGTCCTGCCCTCGGGAGACTCACAGTCTAGTGGGCAGAAAGAGGAGTAAACGGGCAGATATGGTGAAGTGGAAAAAGCGCCAGGCTAGAGGGAAACCGGCAGTGTGAGGGTAACACACAGGAAGGTCACTTGACCCAACCTGGAGGGACCAGGGAAGCGGTCCTGGAGAAACAGTCATCTCAGCTGAGTCCCGACACACGACGAGTGGGTGGCTGCTGCCCGAGTAGACTAGAAGCTGATAGAAGCGCAGACTGGACAGGCTAACAGAGCCAGGGAGGAAAGGAATGCGCATTTTCGACAAAGCGGTCCACGTGTGGTCTATGAAAGAAGGCAGATTCCGGTCCCTGGAAGGAGGCAGTGTAGACTCAACCTCAGACCGCTGCGCTCCCTCGCCGGCCCCGCCCCCCGCCGGCGCCGGCCCCGCCCCCCGCCGGCGCCGGCCCCGCCCCCCGCCGGCGCCGGCCCCGCCCCCCGCCGGCGCCGGCCCCGCCCCCGCCCCGACCGCGCTGTCTCCTGGCATCTGCTGCCTAAGCTGCAGCCAGTCATTTCCTCCGCTCCTTCCTGGCACCGTGTTGTCCAGCCTCTTAGAGAACGGTTGGAACGGCCTGTTCTGAACACAACAGTCCTAATACTTGGGTTAGAGGCTACCATCTGCGCATGCCTGACAGCGTTTCTCCTGGGGTAGTATCTCCCCTACTACCACAAAATGTTACCACCCCGGGCTTTTTCGCCACGTGACAGGTGTACCAAAACCGGCGCCTCAAATCCAAGTAAAGGTTACATCCTTGGAGTGCTGACCGTTTTATTTTCCCTTCCCGGCACCACAGGGTCGTCAGGGGGTTAGGTTTTTGTTTGTATTTCCTCTCGCCCGGTTATCTTGTGCCTTTCGTGAAACATGGGAATTGTAGCACCACTGAATGCGCTTTTGGACGTAAAGTTGGAGGAAACTAATCCACCTCTCGGTGACCTCTCTTCAGACGGTGATAGTCCCAAACCAGTCGCGATACCCCAGACTGAAATGGGCAAGAACCACTTGCTCTTTGGGGATCCAGGGGAAAGGAGACAGAAAAGACAGTTAACTCCCATGCTGGTGAGCTTGTGGATTTGAAGAGATCAGAGCGTGGCTGTTTTGGGGCAATCGCACTGGCTTTTGAGACTCTGTACTGAGATTATACAAATCCCTTCTCTTAGTCTCCTTGGTATGGGGGGGTGGGGGGGTCGGGGAATGGAAGTGACTGAACTAGAAAAGAGGGCTCATTGCTCTTCTAGAAAGGAATAAGAGATGTTGGTTTATTCACTGTTTGATTTATAAAGCTGATATCAAAAACAGGACAAAAACCCTAAGAGGTGACCAAGATGTCATCTCTGCCCCCCAGATAAATAAATAAACTTGGGGAGGGGGGATAAAGGCCTGGGAAGCCATTCTTTAAAAATAAATAAATATAAGTTTCTGCTTTTATAGAATGAGCCTTATCCCAAAGTCTCCCTTTGACACCAGTCATAAGCTGAAAATGTGACTGTAACATAGTTGAGAGGATCTGAGGCATCTGGGTCCATTTCCTCTCTGTTCTTTATGGGGAATCTGCCCAAGTCCTGGCATCCTTATTTTGATCGCCATATACCTTGGTATATCATGTATTCAGGGTCAATGCCAATAATAATCTGGGGACGAAATTAACAACCTCCCTGAAGTTCAAGAAGTCACTTTCTCCTCCACAAGATGCTTTGGAGAAGGTCAGATAGCCATAGTCCATAGGACACAGATTTTCAAAGTCGGAATTCAAAGGCAAGGGAAGAGTTCTGTGCAAAGACTGGCCGAGCAACCACTCAGGTTGCTTAAGCCTATGAGGATACGCATAGATTCATCTCCAGAGTTGCACGCGCAGGGATTCTACCCAGAGACCCTGCGCACAAAACCTACAGCAACCTGGATCAAAAGGTAGCAGCTTAAAATACTCTCTGTGTCTTGCTGGTGTTTCAGGGCCATTGGCAAAAAGTCATTAAAAAATACAAAACTGTACAAAACAAAAACCGAACTTTTCTCTCTCAAGTTATAGTAAAGCTTTTTAACATTTTTTTAATGTCTTATTTATTTTTGAGAGAGAGAGACAGAGTGTGAGTAGGGGAGGGGCAAGGAGAGAGGGAGACACTGAATCCAAAGCAGGCTACACACTCTGAGCTGTCAGCACAGAGCTGGACGTGGGCCTTGAACTCACAAACCATGAGATCATGACCTGAGCCAAAATCGGACACTGAACCGACTGAGCCACCCAGGTACCCCACAAAGCTTTTTGAAGTATGTAGGTTGTCCCATTGTGTTATGCTTTATGGAACATTATCATTTTTTTTAGTGTTTATTTTTAAGAGAGACAGAGACAGAGTGCAAGCGGGGGAGGGGCAGAGAGAGAGAGGGAGACACAGAATCCAAAGGAGGCTCCAGGCTCTGAGCTGTCAGCACAGAGCCTGACACTGGGCTCGAACTCACGGACTGCAAGATAATGACCTGAGCAGAAGTAGGACGCTCAACTGACTGGGTCACCCAGATACTCCTTTAAAACATTATTAGTTTAATAACAGATGTTTGATAACCTTTATCTGTTCATTGAAATGTTTCAGCTTTACATTGGCTGATAATAATTTCCTTATGTACAAGACATAGATATCCAACTTAGAATTTAAATCTCATTTTGTTTACAAAAAAGTTACTTTCATGGATACATCCAAGTGCTGTGAAAATGGAAGAGGGCTTATTGTTTTATGATCCCTACATAGTTATACAACAGATACAATATGGCTTATCCAAATGCCTCCAAGCAATTTCAGAATATTTTGATTAACCAAATGGAGAAGCCATAGCTCATTCATGAAATTAAAGCCTACAGAATATGTTTCTCTTTAGAGTTTTCATACAATGGCAATGAGATCAGCATTTATAGCAATTTAATGTAATTCACCTAAATGCAACTGCAGCTTTTTTTAGAGGATCAAAACATGATGCTGATTTTTACAAATTACCAACTATTCTATGCTGCTTAAAATCATGTAAGTGAACTATCTCTAGGACTTAAATCACCATAATGTTTTTGTGTGAGTTTTATTTTATTTATTTATTTATAAAGTGTATTTATTTTGAGAGAGTGCATGAGCAGGGGAGGGACAAAGACAGAAGGAGAGAGAGAATCCCACTCAGGGCTCTGTGCTGTCAGCACAGAGACCAGTGTGGGGCTTGAATGAACAAACCATGAGATCAGGCTAAACCAAGAGTTGGCCGCTTAACCAAATGAGCCACCCAGGTTCTCCTTTTCTTTCATTAAAGTATAGTTGACACACAATGTTACATTAGTTTCAGATGTACAAGCTTCTGTGGTTTTTTTTTTAAAGCCACAGTAAATCATTCCATATTAAAATATCAGTGAACATAAGACTTATGAAATCAACTTTCTCATTCACCAGTGGCCAAAGACTTCCCTCATTGGAAATGACTGTATGTTCCAATGGGTTTTCTTTTTCTTTTTTTTTTTTTTAATGTTTTAAATGTTTATTTATTTTTGAGAGAGAGAGAAAGAGAAACAGAGTGTAAATAGGGGAGGGGCAGAGAGAGAGAGAGGGAGACACTGAATCTGAAGCAGGCTCCAGGCTCTGAGCCATCAGCACAGAGCCCAATGCGGGGCTGGAACCCACAGACTATAAGATCATGACCTAAGCCAAAGCCGGGCACCACCACTCCCCATCCCCCCTTGGCTTTTCTTTATTGCCTATCAGTAGCTTGTTAGCTCAACTGGACATCTCACCAGAGCAGTGAGAACAAGGTGATGGACAAAATCCCTGAGTGGGTCAATTTAATGTATCAAGTCTACTGCCATAGACTTATTTTTTTCAACAGAATTCCTTAGAGATTATGTCAAAATACCATCTACAGAGTGTGTATTAGGTTTGAGCACTAGATGGCAAGACTGCAAAATCAGTTCCTTTCACAGGGAGCTTTGCTTTTTCTACTGTGCTTCAGCAAAAACAGGGCCATGGACTGCCCAACTCAAGGGAGTATGTCATTGACTGAATGTCTGTGTCCCCGTCCACCCTCTCCCACCATTTCATATGTTAAATCCTAATGCCCAATGTGATGGTATTAGGAAGCGGAGCCTTTGAGAGGTGATTAGGTCATGGCTTATCATCTCCTCTTCTTGAACATTTGTAAAGACATCATAAAGAAACCTCAGGGCCACCCTGCACACAACTGAGGAAGTACTGTTAACATTGGAATGTAAGTGAATGTAAATGCTGGATCACAACCGACAGGGAATACAATGTGAATCGTGTCCTGTCTTGGTCCATTCGGGCGACCATCACAGGATTCCACAGACTGGGTGGATTATGAAAAACAGAAGCTTATTTCTCACAGTTCAGAGGCTACAAGTCCAAGACCAAGGCATCAGCAGATTCCACATCTGGTGAGGACCGCTTCCTGATCCCTAGATGTCAGTCTGTCACTGGGGCCTCGAGGTTAGGGTCTGGGATCTCTTTTATAAGGAGACTAATCTCATTCCCAAGGGAAGTTTATTTATTTTGAGAGAGGAGAGAGAGAGAGAGAGAACGCATGCATGAAGGGCAGAGACAGAGGGAGAGAGAATCCCAAGCAGGCTCAACACTGGCACCTCAGAGCCTGGCATGGGGCTTGAAATCGTGAACTGTGAGATCATCAATGAAGCTGATACAAGAGTCGGATGCTTAACCGACTGAGCCACCCAGGCGCCCCAAGACCACCTTCTATCTGGTGTTTCTGACTCTGTGTGCTTCTCTACTTCCACATGATCACCGGAGTATCTTTATAAAATGCAAACATTATCATGCTACTCCCCTGCTTAAAATTCTTTACTCACTCTTCATTGTCATCAGGCCAGGGCCTTTTTTTTTTTTCTTTCCTTTTTTACAGTTTCTTTATTTATTTTGAGAGAAACAGAGACAGCACAAATAGGGAAGGGCAGAGAGAGAATGAGAGACACAGAATCCCAAGCAGGCTCTGCACTATCAGCGCACAGCCAGACATGGGGCTCTAACCCACGAAACTGAGATTGTGACCTGAGCCCAAACCAGTCAGGTGCTAACTGACTGAGGCACCCAGGTGCCCCCAAAGCCTTTTATTATCTGGCTCTGTCTTCTTCAGCTTCATCCCTTGCTGTACCTCCTGTCGCTATATCTCAACTGTACTAAATAACCTGCTTTTCTCCAAATTCTCCATGTTCCAGTTCTTTGCATGGGCTCCCCTTACATGGAATGCCTCTCACTATGCATCCAAGTTGTGTTATGTTTCCCATCCTTTGTGTTCTAATTCCTTGTGTAGACTCTCCTATATCCACCATCACCACCTGCCTGATTCATGGTCTAAAGCTATAATTAGAGGGAAGTTTGTAGCACAAAATGCCTATATTAGAAAAGAAGAAAGGCCACCAAGCCATGACCTTAGCTTCCACCTTAAGAAACTGGAGGGAAGAAAAAAAGGTAAATGAAACCTGAAGTAAGCTGAAGAAAAGAAATAAATATTAGAGCTGAAATCAGTGGAACAGAAAAGAAAAATCGATGCAACCAAAAACTGATTCTTTGAGAAGCCCAATAAAATTTATAAATCTCTAGCCAGACTAATAAAAAAAGAGAGAAGACAAAAATTATCAACATAGCACTGAGAGGTGACCTCACTACAGATTCTATAGTTACTTAACATATAAGAAAAGAATATTATGTACTTTATGCCAATAAATTTGATAACTTATGTGAAATGGGGAAATTCCCATTAACTATCAAAGCTCACCCAAGAAGAAATAGAAAACCTGAATAGCCCTATGTCTATTAAGGAATTGAATTTATGCTTACAATCTTTCCCACAAAGAAAACTTCACTAGAGAATTTTATCAAACATTTAAGAAAGAAAAATATATCAAAACTCTTCCAAAAAACTGAGAGCAAACACTTCCCAATTCATTCTATGAGGCCAACATTATGTGACATCAAAAATATCCCTTTTACGTAGATGTATAAATCCAATAAAATTTTAGTAAATGAAATCCAACAATATGTAAAAATGATAATACATCATGACCAAGTGCAGTTTGTCTCAGGAATGCAAGGTTGGTTTAATTTTTGAAAATCCATCACTATATTGGGGCACCCGGGTGGCTCAGTTGGTTAAGCATCAGACTTCGGCTCAGGTCATGATCTTGTGGTTCATGAATTCGAGCCCAGCATCGGGCTCTCTGCTGTCAGTGCAGAGCCCATTTGGGATCCTCTGTGTCCCCCTCTCTCTGCCCCTCCCCACTTGCACTTTCTCTCTCTCTCTCTCTCTCTCTCTCTCTCAAAAATAAACATAAAAAAAGAAAATCAATATAATAATCTATATGAAAAGACTAAAGAAGAAAAACCATTCCTAATTAAAAAACAAAAAACTTCCAGAAAACTAGGAATCAGAAGGGAACTTACTCAACCTGATAAAGGGCATCTACTAAAAATCTATAGCTAACATCCTATATAATGGGAAAGTCTGAATTATTTCCCTAAAATCGGGAACAAGACAAGGATATTCACTCTTACTACTTCTTTCCAACATTGTACTGGAGGTTCTGGCCAGTGGAATAAGGAAAGGCAAAGAAATGAGAGACATCTATAATGAAAAAGAAGTAAACTGTCTTTATTCGCAGAGGATATGATTTATGTAGAAAATCCAATGGAATCTACAACAAAGCTACCAAAACTATTGTGAGTTTAGTAAGGCTGCATTATTCAAGGTCAATACAAAAAATCGATTGTACTCCCATATATTTGCAATGAACAGTAGGAATTTGAAATTTTTAAAATGTACTTTGGGGGCACCTGAGTGGCTCAGTCAGTTAAGTGTCCAACTTCAGCTCAGGTTATGATCTCACGGTTAGTGGGTTTGAGCCCGGCATCAGGCTCTGTTCTGACAGCTCGGAGCCTGGAGCCTGCTTCAGATTCTGTGTCTCCTCTCTCTGCCCCTCCCCTACTCATGCTCTGTCTCTCTCGCACAAAAATAAATAAGCATTAAAAAAAAAATAAAAAAATAAAATGTACTTTAAAATAGCATAAAATATTACAAAGCACATGGAAGATTGCACACTGATAACTACTTGGCACATAGTAGGTACTTAATAAATATTGAATGAGTGAATAAACTGGTCGGGTCTAACCTCAAGACCATGTAATGTAACTCCAGAGCCTCTACTCCTACCCTTTCACAACAAATACAGTAGTTTTTGTCTGTAATATAAACTTATTATATCTTTAATTTAATTCTTCCTGTTTGTTTGTTTATTTATTATGTTTTTATTTTATTTTTGAGAGAGAGAGAGACACAGTGAGAGTGGAGGAGGGGCAGAGAGAGATGGAGACAGAATCCGAACCAGGTTCCAGGCTCCAAGCTGTCAGCGCAGAGCCCGATGCAGGGCTTGAACTCACAGACCACAAGATCATGACCTGAGCCAAAGTCAGACGCCCAGCTGACTGAGCCACCCAGGCGCCCCTAACTCTTACTGTTTAATTTCCACAAATACCAGTAATGTCTTTTTAGTAACAGCTACCAAATGCCTGGAACCTTCTAGCATTTGGTGACAGCAAAATTTAAATACTAAGGGAATAATCTTAGTTTGACTCTTAAACCATCTTAAGAATTCCTTCACCTTAGAACAATGAGAAATAGTGGCCAAGACCATTGGCTTAACCAAGAAATAACTGTGCCAGTTGCCTCTTTCTGTAAACTTGGAAAGAATGTCTTGTCACAGACAACCTCCGGCCAAAAAAATGTCAACTTGGCCTTACTTTCAATGGTTGGCCACACCTGCATGTGTGAATGTTTGCCTATTTTGAAACATATCAAAAGCAGTCTCTTCTGCAGCTGCTGAAATATCGTTATACCCTAAAATGTAATGATAGAATCTAAGTACAGTGTCCTAACGATGCACAGAATGAATTGAAGGAGTATGGTGGGTATTCTCAGGCAACTAAGCGTCCTGAGTGTGGGCCCAGGACCTCTTCTCCATCTCTCATCTTCTTAGTTAAAGGCAGACCCTTCAAGAGAAAGCACAGTTCTCCAGGAAGACAAGATAACAGTATGGGAAAAATGATTATAATGTAATATTAAGTTTAAAATGTAGGATAGGAAATTACACACGGGTGTATCTCTGGTCACAATATCTGGCTGAATAAGCAGGTATTTGTGGAAATGAATTCCCCAGTGTGGGGCTTGAACTCCCAACACTGAGATTAAGACATGGAAGCTTAACCCACTGAGTCACCCAGGCACCCCTATACTACAAATGCTTTAAAACAGAAAGTATTTAGGGGCCCTTGTGTGTCTCAGTCAGTTAAGCATCCGACTTTGGCTCAGGTCATGATATCTCTGTTTGTGAGTTTGAGCCCCGCATCTCGTTCTGTGCTGACAGCTCAGAGTCTGGCCTGCTTCAGATTCTGTGTCTCCCTCTCTCTCTCTCTCTTCTTCTCCTCCACTTGTGCTCTGTCTCTCTCTGCCTCAAAAATAAGTAAACATTTAAAAAAGGAATGTGTTTAGTTTCACAAGTAATGTGATACTGACTACACACACACACACACACACACACACACACACACACACACATGTTCATACTGCATTTTGACACGTTTCCTTTCATACTTTGTGTCAATAGAGATTCTTAGTGAAATTGGTTGTATTTGTCCCACATCCAGGCACATGGGGCTCTCTTTCCTCTCAGTTTAATGTGGATCTATAGAGGGGTGCCTGGGTAGCTCAGTTGGTTGAGCATCGGACTTCAGCTCAGGTCATGATCTCGCAGTTTGTGAGTTCGAGCCCTGCACTGGGCTCTGTGCTGACAGCTCAGAGCCTGGAGCCTGCTTCGGATTCTGTGTCTTCATCTCTCTCTCTCTCTCTCTCTCTCTCTGCCCTCCTCCCCCACTCATGTTCTGTCTCTCTCTCTCTCTCTCAAAAATAAACATTGAAAAAACTTTAAAATATAGATCTGTAGAAAATTGCCATGAAAGACAAAAATTCTGGGTGGGCTCTAGGTGATGAGAATCATGTAGTGTATAGAATTGTTGATTTACTGTATTATACACCTAATACAACACTGTTCAATATACTGGAATTAAAAAATACATAAAAATAAAATGATATTGAATTATTCAATATTCTACACTAATAGCATTCTAATAAGTCACTCAGTGTATACTTAGTTGCAGAATGTCTTTCTGCCCTACAAAATTGAGAGAACCATCAGACTGATAGGAATTCAATAAAAATTTTTAAATTAAAATGGTCTAAATGATAAAGCCTGTAAGTAGCCAGCTTTCTTTCTTCCTAGCGTAATCTGTATACACAGAAAAATTCTCCTGGACTACAGTCCCCTCCCCTCCCCAATTTGTCTTCTTTAATTCTTTGGGCATACTAATCCTCACATGTGGAAGAAATCTCAAACCACAGGTTTGGCATACAAAAATTATTATTATTTTTTTTTTTACAAATATTATTTTAACCTAATTTTCTTCTTTTCAGTTGTCAAGAGGGAAAACTTGGACCATATTTAGATACATGTAAGCCACTAGATTGCCTACCTGGTATTGCACCTTTGCTGAAAATCACAAGAGCAATAAACAACATGAGACAAAGTTTGGACAAGCAACTGATGGTCTGTTCGCAGATGAAACCGTGGAGAGCAGCTTCCAGAACTCTTAGGTCTGGATTACCTTTACTGCATATTCATCCCCGCTCCCCAGCTCAATATATGTTTTAACCCAGGGGGAAAAAATGCAAACTTTTATTTGCTCATACACACACACAAAAACTGAGAAGCCCACGAACAAAGAGCAGACTCAAGAGCCACTTTCCCTTCTTTTCCCATTAACAGAACTGGCTCAGTCCCCTCTGCTGCTTCGACCTCAACCCTCCTCTTATCGGGCTGGTTTTACGAACTGCCCTTCTCCCTGGAGCTCCTCTAAGGACACGTGTTCTTCCTGCAAAGCTCCGCTGAGGGACCCGGAGCCCCGCCCCGCCCCACATTCCCAGGTTCCACCCCGCCCAGCGCGCCGACGGCCAATCGCGCCCCAATGCGCAGCCCGGCCCCGCCCCCCTGGCCCCGGCCCGCCGCCTTTGTTCTCCCTCACTCCCTCTCTCAGCCTGTGCGCTCCCGGCAAACCGAGTGGCAGCCGCTGATTGGTGGCTCCAGCGCAGCCAATCAGAAGGGGGCACCTCACGTTAGGGCTCGGAGCTTTAAACGCGCGAGCCGCGGGGCGCGCGGAGGAAGACGGGGAGGAGGGCCGGCGAGGAGGGCGGCGCCGCGGTGCATCGACGCGCAGCGAGGCGCACGCGGCCCGTGCCTCCAGTCCGCTTGGGATTGGCCGGGCGGTGGGTTCCCCGCCCCCAACCGAGCGCCGGCGAGGACTTCCTGGGGGGGGGTTTCTCGCTTTCCCTCCGGTTTCGCTCGCGAGGCGAGGGCCCGAGGTCCGGGAGTGCCCAGGGGCCGAAGGCGTGGGGAGGCCGCGCTGCGCACTGCCACGATGAGGCCCCGGAAAGCCTGCCTGCTGGTGCTGCTCCTGGCGCTGGCGCAGCTGCTGGCGGTGGCGAGCGCCGGGGGGCCGGACGAAGGTGAGCGGCCAGCGGTGGGCCGCGCCTGATGGGCCGCAGGGGCCCACGGGTGAGATCCGGGGTGGGTGCGACCCTGGACCGGTGGGTTCCGTGCGGAGCCCCTCCGCTACTGGCGGCAACTTGCTGGAGTTTGAGGGCAGTAGCGGTGGGCGGGATCGCTTAGGAGATCCCGGGAGAGGACGGCGGCGGAGGCCTCTTAGCAAGCCCCTGCCTACCAGGTTTGGGACGCGGAGAGGGTGTCAGGTGCCTTTTCTGCAACTGGCTCCTTCACCCAGATTCTAATCAGTTTTTACTCGTGTTCAGATTGACTGCTCGCTCTTGGCAAGGGTGCTGGTTAAAATTTCCAGGCGAGCACGCCCAGGGAGCGGGAAGGCAGAGGGGGCCACTGTTTGCAAAACAGGTCTTGGCGAAGGGGCGAGAGTGGGAGCTCTCCCAGGCAGCGGCGGGCCGCAGGCATCTTACTTTTTAAAAATGCGGTTTGTAGATTTGGGAAGAAATAGCACCTGGGTTTTGGTTTGAGGGAGAAAGGGACGGCTTGGTTTGCATTTGTTAGAAACCAGAGGTTCCATTTCCTCTGCGCCTGTTTATTCAACACCTACTATGTGCCAGTCACCAAGCAGGCTTCTGGGAGTATAGGATGAGCGTGGCCGTGGCCCAGAGCTCCCGCTCTAGTACAAACATTAGCTACTAGCCATCGTTGCCACATTTTTCTTTGAAACCAGCTCGCTGCAAACAAATGGTATGAGAAAACGTCCATAATTAGAAAGCAGTAGTAGTCAAGAAAAGAATACTGTTCCTAGAGAACAGGCATCCCATTCCTGGTCTTCACTTTCTTCCTCTCTAGCCTTTCTCCTGATGACCTTTTTTTTTTTTTTTTTTTTCCCTAGCCAGTTTGTTCCAGTATAAATAACCCCCTTTTCTAATAGTAGTGCGTAGGGGGAAGTGTGTGAACTTTATACCCTTTCAAACAGATTGAGTAACTTCTGTGTGGGTCACTGATTCAAGCCTTCGGCAAAACAGAAAAGGAAGTAAAATTCGGCACTTGGTGGAAAAAGCACCTGCCGAAAGGAACCAGATAACGGTGTATCTTGGGACCTTTATTCAAATCATCTGATGCTTATTTAAATACAGAAACCCAAAATATACCAAAGCAGATTGCAGGGGTGTGCCCTGGAATCTGCATTTTAAACTTCTTCATTGATTTCATATGCACATTAAACTTTGGGAGGCACCTCAAAGTTTGAGGACTAGTGAGGATGGAGAGTAGCTTTTGGAACGCAGCTAAAAAGCAAAATAATTTTGTCTTGATTTTGATCCAGTGACTCTTTTGGGGGCAGTTCTCAAGAGGCCTGAGAGAGTGGCAGACTTGGGTGGACCCCAAGGGTTATTAGGACCAGCAAGTGTATCATTTGGGTGACAGGTCACTAATCCCATGAAGGCCCTGGGAAGCAGCTGCCCCTGGGGTGATCCCAGGAATCTCTGGAGTTGTCATGGTCATGGTGGGTCTTGCAGGGCATGTGCTTTTGAGGTGGGGGCGTGTTGGGGAGGGGCTTCTAGTCCCTACCTTGACCCTCTCCCATCCCTGAGGGAGGGGTTCCCTGCCCCTTCACTTCATTTTTCACTTGTCCTGCGGATTTATTTTGGCGCCACATTTCCCTCCACCCTAGATGTTCCCAGTCTTTAGGTTTTGATTTTGTTTTGCCTCTTACATGTTAGATTCAGACAGCACAGTGGTGTCTGGGATCCAGAAGACAATCCTCCCCCTCCCCCATCCCGAGAATACGGCTACCAAATAGAACTTAAGCTCCGGTGGTATAAGCCTTAGGTTGTGGGACTTTCTGTGTCTCAGATTAGAAATCAATGGTACTTTTCACATCTTTACATCCAGCTAAAAATAGTGAAGGAAAATACTTTGATGCAGGTGGTTGTCTTTTTTATCTGGGATTGGTTTAGATTTAAAAGTGAAGTGGAAATTCACTTGGGTGCCGTGCTAAAGAACTGCTCAGCCCCTCTCTCTTCATTCCTGAGAAGTAATTACCACCTGATTCCGCCTAAAACTTTCGGCATATTGCAAAGAAAATCTGCTGTGACAGTATACCAGAGCAGTTGAGTGGTCAGGATTCTCCATCCACTGAGTAGTTTTGTGATCCTTGGGCACGTGACTAATACTCTGTGTGCCTTCGTTTCTTTATTTGTAAAGTGCATGTAATGTTTCCCTCCAGGGGTGAGAGAATGTGTTTAAAAAGCTCAGCACAGTGCTTGGCACCTAATAAATATCACCTCTAATGATCTGTCTGATAACAAATTTCTTTTTTTCCTTGTTTAATGCAAACTTCATGGTTTTTACCTGATGGTAGTTTATCCACCTGTTCTAGGCACTTCTCTGGTGGGGATTGAAGAGCGAGCAGCTGAGGAGGTAGAATGAGGACATCTTGAAAGGAGTTGCCTGTGTCCAGGCTGGGCAAGGCTCCGGGGTTGTCATCAGATAAACCTTGGAGCGTGGGCAGGGATGGCAGAGGCCTGGCTGGAGGAGGGGCCCCCACTTCTGGAGTGGTCTTACCACGTAGGCTGAGCATTGTGGAGGTGGTGTGAGGGGCTTCATTGGCCTCATGCTAAAGAGAATGGCATCCATCCAGAAGATTCTGGAAGGCTTTGGATTTTTTTTTTTTTTTTTTTTTTCTGATTTTACTTTTATTTGCCTGTGCTTTGTGCAGAATTTACTCCCGGGCCATAAGTTTTTGTTTCTTCTGTTTCTTCTGGGATATCTTTTTCTTCTGTGCAACTTCCTCTCCTGGTGTAGGAGCAGTCTGCTCTTTTTCCATGGGGCTCATCTCAATGTGGCAGGGAGAGCTCAGGTATGGGTCAGTCTGACCATGAGCCCTGTAAGTTCTTTGCCACATCTTGGGGGCTCTGTTCACCTGGATGTGCTCAATGACCAGACAATCTACATCTAAACCCTTAAGTTCAGCATTAGTCTCTGCCTTTTTAAGCATGTGCAGTAGAAATTCAACACTCTTCTTGGGCCACCGACCCTGTGTCCAGCCCCACTGTTTGGCCTGGGCACACCTACCAACCCCACCATTGTAGTGTGGGAATGGCACACATTGCTTCTGCAAAGTGACATGTTTCAGATGCTTGGTGGCTTTTCGGATATGCATGCCCTTGATGGCCTGGGCAGTTTCCTGTGTATTCTTAAAGTGAACACGAAGATTTGAACCTCTTGATTTGCATGACTTTGTCGGGTTTTCCGGGTCAAGTGAGTAGTGAACCATTTCAGAGATCATCTGAGGCCACTTACACAAAGAGGTGGATGTATTTTCTGTCCTAGAATGTCCCAGTCTTAAAAGTGAAGCCCAGTGAAAAAACGGCCTGCCCATTAAAATATGGGATATTTTTGGGGCGCCTGGGTGGCTCAGTCAGTTAAGCATCCAACTTCAGCTCAGGTCATGATCTCACGGTTCGTGGGTTTGAGCCCCATATAATGCTCTGTGCTGACAGCTCAGAGCCTGGAGCCTGCTTCCGATTTGGTGTCTCCCTCTCTCTCTACCCCTCCTGTCCTCACGCTCTGTGTGTGTGTATGTGTCTCCCTCTCTCTCTCTCAAATATAAATATTAAAAAAAAATTGTTTTAAATGTGGGGTGTTTTCCTTGCAGGAGTGGGTGGGTTCCTAGTACGTAGGAATATAGAGCCATTGCCTGCTCAGATTGTAGTGGGTCCAGTCCTGGGGTTATCTGCAAGCTGGGAAGGGATGGAAAGGTAGGGGCATGACTTAATGCATTTGAGAGTCTTTATGTAGGGAATGCCCTGTTGTTTTGTTTGTTGTCATTTAAACCGAAAAAAAACCTTTTTTTTTTCAAGTATCAAGAAATGAGTTCACTTTTTTTAAGATTTTTTTTTTTTTTAAGTTTATTTATTTTGAGAGAGAGCATGTGAGTGAGCATGAGCAGGGGAGGGGCAGAGAGAGAGAGAGAGAGAGAGAGAGAGAATCCCAAGCAGGCTACACACTGTCAGCGTGGATTCTGCAAGGATTCCAGTTCGGGGCTCGAACTCATGAACAGTGAGATCGTGACCTGAGCCGAAACCAAAAGTCAGATGCTTAATTGACTCAGCTAGCAGGCACCCCAAAATGAGTTCACTCTTAAGGAACTCTGTCCCGTGGTAGCTCAGGGACACCCACTTAATCAAGAGAGCCCTGAAACTCACTAGTTGTGCTCACAGACCCGATCAGGCTGAGCATAGATGAGAAGGCATCTTTGTTTTTTCTTTTTGTAAAATTCACCTTATCCCCATGCTCTGAGCGGATCGCCAAGTGCTTCCTCCTCCCCCGCTGTATTTCCTAGCTTAAAGTGCAGATTAAGTTTCCCGGTGCTTCCTTTCCAGCCGGCCTCCAGTCTTTTCCATTTGCTTGCAAGTTAATCTGATTCTCGAATGTGCAGGGCATTCAGGCAGTGAGCGTGGGTCTGCATGGCCCACAGGCCCTTCCTCACTGCTGTCAGCAGGCTGTCCGGCCCACGCCAGCCTCTGGAGGCAGGGCGTGGGGTGCCTCGTAGCCCCGACTTGGAGCAGAGAACCTGCAGAACATTCCCGCGTCAAGCCCTCAAGTGCGCAGCCGTTACACAGGTCATCGTGGGTAGGACTTTAAAGCGAAGGGTGGGCAGATTGACCTTCTGGAGAGCCAACGGAGCTGCTGTCCCATAGGCCATAACAGGAAAGCTCAGTACTGAGTTCTTGCCTTGCGGGCTTGGGGTGGGCGGTATTTCCAGAAGAACCTGGGGGAGCCCTCGCCAGCCGGTTTTAAACTCAGGTTCCCAAGAGCCTTAGGTTCTCAGATTGACAGAAGACCTGGGTGTATGGTGTTGCCTGCCAGTGACCAGGGGAGGGGATTCGGTTTAGGCCGCCAGCCTAAGAGGTGGACACGGGGCCCGAGCCCACTTTGTCTTCCCCCAGGTCCCGCCTTCCTCCACATCCAGGAAGCCTGGTGACAGTGCTGGGAGCCCGGGGCCTCTGCAGGCCCATCCTCTGCAGCTCCTGCTGTGGAGGAGGGAGACCAGGGAAAGAGCACACGTCAGACGGCGATGGCCCTGGGGGCAGGGTTGGGGGGCACCAGTCCCAGGAAAGGAGAGTCTGCTCGGTTCGTACTTGTCAAATCGGTGGCTTTTCTTTTGGGATTTTAGAGGCCATTCTTCCTCCCCCCACAAAGGAGGAAATCTTACACCGTAAGCTGGAGAGAGACGTGGAAGCCAGGAAAAAGCAGCAGGATGCGTGAAGGGACGCGGTTGAGGATTGAGGGTTTTTTATAATTAGTTTGCCGATTGGTAGATTTTCACAGAAACGGGCAAAGCTGCCAGGCCACCCGGACCCATCCCCTGGCTCGTCCCGGCAGCCGCGGAGCCAGCCCTGGACTAGTCAGGGGCAGGGCTGAGCCGGGGCGAGTCCCGGAGGTTCCAGAATCCCGAGGCTAAGTTCACCCTCAGTCCCAAACACAGAACCACCGGGGCTGCTCTGTCTCCCAGGGAGCCCCTCCGGAAGGAAGAACGGGCCCCTGGCCATGACCTGGCTCCGGGGTTGCTGCCATTCTGGTACTTGCTGCACCTCTGTCTGCCGATGCGACAGCAGCTGGGGATCCTGGTTAACAACAGCTCATGGTGCCCCGTACGTGTAGTTTGGTGGAAGATTCCTGTATCCCTGGGTAGTGAGCTAAACTCCCAGATTCTCATGTTCTGGGAAGAGAGCTTTGCTTCTGGGCAAGGCATCCCATGAAGGTGTGGTTTGTTGTGTATTTTTGACGCGTGTTGACCCTGTAAATCTTCACAATTCTTCATGGGAGAGCTCCCACCCTGGAGATCACTGGGGTTAGTTAGAGAACTGGAATTGGTCAGTAGTCCATCCTCCAGAGCGAAAAGCGTGGTGCTGTCTGGGGGGCCCGGCACCTGTTTGTCACGGGAGATTGAGTGAGGCCCTACTTGTGGGAAGCGTAGTCAGTGAGGAAGAAGATGTCGTTGAAAGTTGGCCTTGCCCTGGAGCACAAACATGGGGTAACCAGAGAATGAGGTGCCCTAAAAAGTAAAGCGTGGGATGTGGATAAAGGAGCTTTGCTACAGGGGCGAGGCCTGGAAAGCCCGCAGAGGGAAAGCCCGCAGAGGGGTGGTGCTGAGGAGCGGATCAGATCCCAGTGTAGGGGGAGGCGCTGACGGTGAGGGTTCCCCCAGGCTGGGCAGGGGGCACGTGGAGCTAGGCTGCAGGGCTGCGGGGCTGTGTCTGCACAGGCGACTCGTCCTACCCTCAAGCCCCGCTGGGGCGTTGAGGCTTTCAATTCTAGACCTGTGGTTTTCAAACCCTTTAACCGGGACCTCCCTTGAAGTGAAATCCTAAGTGGCTCCCCAGTGTACAGACTGGGAGCAGAATTCCGTGGAACGCGGTCCATAGCAGTTCAGAATGTGAACGTGTCCTCTGATGGCCACGGCCCGGGCGTGGGCACGTGTAACAAGCTGTGCCGCCGCGGAGACCCGCGTTGGCGACAGACACGTCCCTTGTTACAGGTTCTACCCTGAATTTCTGGGGTGGGGGAGGCCTGATGTCACCACCCCGGCTCGTGGTGGTCCTCAGGGGCCACTCAGGACTCATGCCATACTTTGAGGGCTTGGGATCCTAGGAAAGTTTTTAAGGAGGAGAGTCCCCAGGTTCCCAACATTGTGGGTATTTTCTGCTCAGATTCTTCTAATAAGGAAGATGCCATTGAGGATGAAGAGGAGGAGGAGGACGACGACGACGATGAGGAGGAAGACGACTTGGAAGTGAAGGAAGAAAATGGGGTCCTGATCCTGAACGACGCAAACTTTGATAACTTTGTGGCTGACAAAGACACGGTGCTGCTGGAGTTCTATGCTCCATGGTAAGGACTCTCATCCTCCTCGCTCCGCCAGCCTGGACGAGGGGTTCCTCTGGGCTGTCATGCTTGGTGCCTCACGGGCATCCAGACCCCGGCAGGGTGGGAGTGTCTGGGTGCAGGAACGCCAGGGACCCCGCGTCCAGGGAGCCGGCCCTCGTGGAACGCGGTCCTTAGCAGTTCAGAATGTGAATGTGACCTCTGATAGCCACAGTCAGGGCGTGGGCATGTTTAACAAGCTGTGCCGCCACGGAGACCTGCGTTGGCGACAGACACGTCGCTTGTTAGAGATTCTACCCTGACCTGTGTCAAGGCCACCCCACCTCCCTGCTCCCACCACGTGCTGCCCGAGTGCAAGCCTGGCCCACGGTGGTTTCCGGTGTGGAAGGGCGCACAGTCCCTGGGCCCCACTCGTTCTGTCCTCCCTCCCCCCCCACCCCACACTGTGTGCAGTGTTACAGCTCTGTGTCCCTTCTTCTCCCCTCTCCTGCTGGCCTCTGTTCCTTCTTGTCTTCCTCTTTCCTCTGCCCTTCTTGGTTCACTTTTGAGACAAGATAGTTAAGATATACTCACGTGGTTGGTCCCGCGTTTGATGTTCAAGTGAGAGGTGTTCTGTACAAGGTAACTAAGTAGTCCTTACAACAGGTTCGTGAGGTCATATTATTACTAACAGTAATAATAGATCACCACTTCTCACTTTTTGCTTGTGACTCCAAATAGCTTTTTAAGGAGTTAATTAATTGTTATTATTTTTTTGAAGTGAACGTAACCTCAGGATTTTGTTGTCTTCGTAACATAACAAAAGAAGAAGCTTAGAACTGGGTCACTTGGCCCTTTCTCTTCTTATCTCCTCCCAGTTCAAAATGCTTGCGTCTCTTAATAGCTGACATTCTCTTACATCTGCGGTTGGGCTCAACACATTCAGGCCTCAGCTCAATCCTGTTTGTAGTTTTAGCCTTTTTTCTGGAAAATCAGCTGTGTGTGCCCACCATAGCCACTCTGCTTCCCGTCATAATGTCGCTTTCCCTGGGTGTAAGGAGAATCTTTGTCTTCTTGTACCGTGTCACTTTGTGGGGTTGGCGCTTGCCACACGTCTTGCGGAAAGTCCGGCGGGTTTTAGGAACGTTCACCATGGCTGCAAGAATGCTAAGGGCACAGAAAGCTAATTTATTTTTTTAAAGGCCCTGTGTCCAACATGGGGCTTGAACTCCTAACCTCAAGATCAAGAGTCACACGCTCCACTGACTGAGCCAGCCAGGTGCCCTCCAGACAGCTTTCTATGTGGATTATGGCAATCAGTATGTACCATATTGAACATTAAAACAGAGACATTTCAATACTAATTCATCTTAATGATAACCCTTACGTGTTAACATCACTATGCGGACGTTGTGATCTGTCATGTAGCCTCTGGAAAACTCCACCGTGTGCTCTGAGGGAATGCACGAAGACAACCAGAAGGGTCTTTGGTAAAGAGTTTTGTTTTTTTTTTTTTTAATGTTTTTATGTATTTTTGAGACAGAGAGAGACAGAGCATGAACAGGGGAGGGGCAGAGAGAGAGGGAGACACAGAAGCAGAAGCAGGCTCCAGGCTCCGAGCTGTCAGCACAGAGCCCGACGTGGGGCTCGAACTCACGGACCGTGAGATCATGACCTGAGCTGAAGTCGGACGCTTAACCGACTGAGCCACCCAGGCGCCCCTGGTAAAGAGTTTTTAACCTCATAGACCCCTCACAAGGGGTCCCTTGATGGACTTTGAGAAGCTTACAGGTGAAAGCACTGGGGTTTGGAGGTGTTGGGAGTGTGTGTCCAGCCCGGAGCAGGAACTCTGGCCTACGTCTGTCTGACTCCAGCCGCCGTGGCTTCCTCCTTGTGTTACCTTGTGTCTGTCTCTCTTGACTGTGATCATTCTGGTCCCGGCGCCCCGGCGTTTGTGTGCATTACTGGGTATAAGTCTCCGTGGGTACAGCTAACCTGCTTCTCTTTCCCTAAATCTCTTTCTCAGGTGTGGACATTGCAAGCAGTTTGCTCCAGAATATGAAAAAATCGCCAATGCCTTGAAGGAGAACGACCCTCCCATTCCTGTGGCCAAGATTGACGCGACCTCGGAGTCGACGCTGGCCAGCAGGTTTGGCGTGAGCGGCTACCCCACCATCAAGGTCCTTAAGAAGGGGCAGGCTGTGGACTACGAGGGCTCCCGGACCCAGGAAGGTGAGTGGAGCCTGAGCTGCAGGGGGAGGTGAGGCCGGAACTGTCTTCCCACAGGAAAGCTGAGAGAGGGGGAGTTTGGGTAATAGAGAGGAAGACCAGTTGTGTGGGCTGGGAGTGGTCCCTGCTGGAATGTTCCAGGTAACTGAGATCAAAATAAACTTGTCCCAGGGTGGCAGGGGTCTCTTCCCGTTTCAGACCATGAAACTCCAGACCTGGAGGCCGTGTGTCACTTGCTGCCCGAGGCCAGGTTCTCGGTGGTGCTGTAGAGCTTCCGTCAGACTCAGCTGGTCGGCTCCCGCAGCCCGTGCTGAGCCCCATCCCCAGCCTTCCAGTTCACTGTGCTTCAGGTCAGGCGCGATGATGTGCGTTCCTTATAGGCTCCCCGGGCTTACTGAGGCTGTGGGTCCAGAACCCCATATTAGGAACTACAGGCACTGGGAGCCAGGTCGTTCTTCCAAAACCAAACCCGAGGGATCCCTGCCTGACTGACATTAGGCACAAGCTAAATTCTTTTTTTAATGAATGAACAAATCAAGTTGTGGTATCTTCACCGTATCTTTTTTTTTTTTTTTTTTAATGGTTGTTTATTTCTGAGAGAGAGAGTCAGAGCGTGAGCAGGGGAGAGGGGCAGATAGAGGGGGAGACACAGAATCCAAAGCAGGCTCCAGGCTCCAGGCTCGAAGCTATCAGCACAGAACCTGATGCAGGGCTCGAACTCACAAACTGCAAGATCATGACCTGAGCGGAAGTTGGAGAACCAACCAACTGAGCCACCCAGGTGCCCCTCTTCACCATATCTCTTAATCACTAGAAAAAAAAATTATGTTACGTTTTCCTTTCCTGGTGCGGTATGGCACTGACTAAGGTTTGGGTCTTACAGTCGTGACATAGCACTGGTCCCGGACAAGTGTCTTCTCCTTGCCAGGCCTCAAGTTCCTCGTCCGAGGAAGGGGAGGTCACTTGGGTCTGATCTGAATTCTCTTTGAGCTGGTGTGAGGGTCAGTCCTGTGATCCTCTAAGCACTGGAGCCCATCGTAGGTGCACGAAGAAGACCTCACATCCATCAGTACTTACTTTCACGTTGTATCTGTCTGAGAACTTACCAGAAATACGTTTGCGTGGTTCAGAATTCAAGGAGGTAGATCAGGGATAGTCTTTCCACCCTGAGCCTGGCTATCTGGCTCCCTTCCAGGAAGGTGGCTAGTGTAACACGTTTCTCCTGTGTCCTTCAGAGCTACTGTGTACCTGTAAGAACGTGTGTGTGTGTGTGTGATTTTCACACACTTGTCAGCATATCATGTGCACATTCATGTCTTATCTAACAAATAACATCTTACCCATGTCAGCACATAGAGGAACTTCATGGAAGGACAGGCTGAAAGCCGTGTACTTCTCGTTTAAAAGTAAACAGGCTTGGGGCGCTTGGGTGGCTCAGTTGGTTAAGCGTCTGACTCTTGGTTTCAGCTCAGGTCGTGATCTCCTGGTTCGTGAGTTTGAGCCCCGAGTTGGGCTCTGCTGACAGCGTGGGGCCTGCTTGGGATTTCTCTCCCTCCCTCTCCTCTCCGCCCCGCCCCATGCGCACGCCCACACGTTTACTCTCTCAAAATAGATAAAGTAAAAACTTAAACAGGCTTATATATGTGGACATCTGGTCCCAACATTTGACCCCTAGCGGTGTGGCCAGTTTGGAATCTTGAGAGCAGTGTGGCCTCCAAGTGCGTTGTAGTACATGGGCCTCCCCGACAATGGTGGCGCGGGGGTTCACGCCGTGGACATGCCGTGCGTCTGCTGCTGCGCTTACTTCCGTCTGAAGGCTCCTGCTTTGCGGGAGTGGCTCTCAGATCCGGCGCCTTGGTGAGTGCAGAGCAAAAGAAAAAAAGAAGAATGTAAAGTGTGCCTGCACTGCTCCTAAGAGCCACTTGGAAGGTGCCTCGTGAGAGTCTGTTCTGTGTCCCACTCACGTCGCTGACTCCATCTCTGGGGAGCAGGGCCACGACTGGGCCTGTCTGTAACGCCTTCCGAGGTGACGCCGACGCGGCCCAGGCAGCAGGGGAGGGGCTGCTCCTCCTCCTTTTCCTTGATTTTTGCGGACGTGTCGGGACGCGTGCCGGATGTAACATGATGAATGAAACGCGCGTGGCTTTGTACCTGAGAAGGGGACGCCCTCGAGGCTACTCCGAGGCACGTGTGGTCAGACATTGGGAGACCCCCTCTGTTGGCCTGCGGTGAGCACCACAGTGGGGCAAGAACAGGGTCTCACTCGCCAGTTGGCGTTGGGCTGTCGGAGAAGTCACCAGGGGATGGAAAAAGGGCAGGAAGGGGTTTGGTGGAAACCGTGGACCTTCGACCCTGAACTGTGGCCTCAAACTGCGGAGCGGCGCTGGCGAGAGCTGCCTGTGGATTTGGGGAAATCAGACGTTTCTCGTTCTCCTCGAGGCCCTGCCACTTGTCTGTCGGCGCCTCCCCGCCTGCCTCTGCGGTGAGGTCTGCCCGTGCTCAGTCTTGTGTGGTTTCTTTCAGAAATTGTGGCCAAGGTCAAAGAGATCTCCCAGCCCAACTGGACGCCCCCACCAGAAGTCACGCTTGTGCTGACCAAGGATAACTTCGATGAAGTGGTGAACGATGCAGACATCATTCTGGTGGAGTTCTATGCCCCCTGGTAAGATGCCGTCTGTCCCATGTTACTCGGGTACGATGAGAGTGGAGCCCGTGTGTGGGGCCACGAGGTGGTCCACGTTTCCTCATGCGCCAGTGCTGCGCCTGCTGGGTCCCATCTGTCATCACGCGCCTGCCCTGCCCAGCGATGTGCCGAGCGTGTGTCCCTGAGGAAACATGCATGAAGGCGCTGGGACGGCCGTGGCTCTGGGGGGCAGTGTGAGGGGACATGGCTGTAGCAGGTGTGGAAATGCTGTTCACAGAAGGTCCAGCTGTGATGAGGAGGACCGAGCGGAGCTGCCACCGCAGTGGGTAGGGTGGTGGCAGCTGGTGGCGTCGGGCCGCCTCTTCCCGCCTTGCTGCCTCCTGAGGGGTTCGAACCATGGTTTTATCTGTCTTCGTCTCCACTCGTGGCTGTTTGTTCTGGAACAGATCTTCGAAGGTGACCCTCAGCCTCGCTTCATGCTGCAGATGTCTGCAGTCGGAGCCTCCAGGGTCCCGCGGCCCTCCTGCCTTCTGCCTTCTCCACTTGCCCTGCCTCCTCTCCTCTCGTCCATCACAACCCTGGCCTCTCGATGCCACTGGGCTCCCTGCCCAACCCCCCGGCCTCAGGGCTTCAGCTTTTGTAGGAGAGAAACAGCAGAACCTGGCCGGGGGCGCCTGAGGAGCTCTTGTCTGGGGGCTGTGGCCCGAGCACGTGGGTTGGGATCGAAGCCCGCTCCCTGTCCGAGAACTGGAATCCCCAGCTCTGCGGAGGAAGTGGGCCCGTTCCTTAGAGTTGAGGAGGGGTGTGGCCTGCGTGACCCCAGCATACGCAGGTGACGTGGCCAGTTCTGGCCCCCAGATTGTAGGCGATGACAGACCTCATGAGGAGAGCAGAAAGGATCAGAATGCGGGGGCAGGGATCATTCAGGGGAGGGGACCCGGACGTGGGAAAGAAGATGCCAGAAAGAAAGGCAGTCGGAGAGTGGCTGGTGGAGGTGCTGTATGTGGTTCTTGTGCTTCCTGAGGAGAGCACGGAGGTGTGGGCAGCCGGAGAAGACAGAGCAAAGCAAAGTGGACTGTCCTCAAGGAAGGTGTGAGCGTCGAGGCCAGGGGTCCAGGAGGATGGTCAGCCTTCGCAGTTCACCTTGGCGCATTCATCACGGGGCAGCTAGCAGTTCTGATTCTGGAGCAGGCTGGCTTTGTCAGGGTGTGCGGTGTAGACCAGAGTCAGGAATGTGACCGTGGGGCAGGCGACAGTGACCCCAGGCTCTGGATTCTGCAGCAGAAGTCACTGCACTTGGTCTCACGGGGTGTGCACGTGCGGAGAGAAGACGGGGTGGTGGGAGGAGGAAGGAAGGCCTGGGGCACGTGGAGGGCAGGGCGGCCGTGGCCCCTCTTGTGAGGTTTTCGGCACAAAGGGGACCCGGGAGGTGGTGCTGGTGCTGGAGGAGAGACGGCTGTGAGGTTACGTCTCACGACGGGTTACGGATCCTAAGTTCTAGTTGCCGGGGGGCTGAGCTCAGCTGCCCATTGACGTCACCGGCTCAGTAAATGCTCAGAGAACAGGTTCACCTGGTTTCTGACCCCACGGAGAACAGTTCCCCTTGTAGCTGCAGACAGTTCACTTGCTGTAGGGTGCAGCCCCGAGGCGTCCCGGGGACCCTGACAAGGCAGTGCTTTGTTCAGCTCACTACGCGGAGCCCGTGACTTGCGAGGTCCTTGCCCCCGTGTGAGCCGTCGGTTCTTGGTACGGAGTCCTCAGGCCCACCCTCTGCTGCCCTGCTGGGCGGCGTCGGCGAGAGTTGGATACTGTTCGTCCTTGTGCTTTTGTTATGTGGTTATTTCGGTCTGTCCTCCCCTCACCCACCTTTGACCAACTCACGTCCGCTTCCTACCTGTCTCTCTTGTCCCAGATCAACTGTCACCTCCTGTATGGAGCCATCCCTGACCTGTGTCCTTTCCTGTCCCGACTGCAATGGAGAAAAATCGTTGTTTTTCTTTGCCTTTCCCATGTCTTACCCGCCCCCCCCCCCCACTCCCTCCTGTTTGTGTGTGTGTGTTGTGTGCACCCTGTGTGAGTGGCACCTGTGATGTCACGCTGGCCTCCGGAGTGGCCCGGCTCCACACCCTCCCCGAGGAGACGTTCAGAGGTTTGCAGGGTCTAACGGAGCTGCTCGAGGGCCAGGCCTCTGTGTCTCGCTTGGATGGGAGGCTGTGTTCGTGCTGAAACAGGCTCCTGACAACGGCCGCTTCTTACAGGTGTGGACACTGCAAGAAACTGGCCCCCGAGTATGAGAAGGCGGCCAAGGAGCTGAGCCAGCGTTCCCCCCCGATCCCCCTGGCCAAGGTCGACGCCACTGCCGAAACAGACCTGGCCAAGAGGTTCGACGTCTCTAGCTATCCCACCCTGAAAATCTTCCGCAAGGGAAAACCCTTTGATTACAACGGCCCACGGGAAAAATACGGTAGGCTTGCCTCCTGGTGTTCCCTCAGCGGGGAGGGGGGCGTCCTGGGGGACGTAGGGGGGCGAGGAGAGCGGTGGGTGGAGCGCCTCGGAGCCCCTCGCCCCTCCTCAGGCGTGTGCTCGGCTCCCAGGGATCGTGGACTACATGATCGAGCAGTCGGGGCCGCCCTCCAAGGCGATCGTGGCTCTGAAGCAGGTGCAGGAGTTCCTGAAGGACGGGGACGATGTCATCATCATCGGGGTCTTTACAGCGGAGAGTGACCCGGCCTACCAGCAGTACCAGGAAGCCGGTAAGTAGTGGCGCTCTGGGCTGGATGAAGCGAACGTGCCCAGGCCGTCTGAGGTTGTCGGGGAGTCTGCTGCTCTTGTGTGAAGCTCCTGGGGCGTCACTTGAGGGGCTAGCTTGATGAAGGATTGCAATAGCATCTGTGGGAATAGACTTGCCTTTCTGGGGTTGGGGTTAGAGGTCAGTCCCTGTTGCCTTGAATACACATGGGTGATAGGATCGTGTATTGAGTGTGCCGTCTCCCTGGGCTCTGAGGAGGAGTAGGGCCACGGTCACGTTCATCCACGTTCGTTGTCTCCCTGTCTCTCCAGGCACCCCTTCCCAGTCCCTCTGCAAGGGCAGGGTCTTGACCAGAAAGTGAGGGTTTCTGACTCCGGCCTGGGTTCGAATCCTGGCTCTGCCATTATTAGCATAAGGACCACAGGTGGCGACTTGGTGTTTTCTACATCAGAGGTTGTTACGTTAATTGAGCTGATGTGGACAAAGCACCTAGCAAACGTGCCTGGTAATGCTAAGGTCCAGTGTTAGCATTGAGAGGTGAACAGCGGTCAGAGGTGGCGCTCTGTGGGGCACGTCGCACTCGCCCTATCCTGAGACCCACTGTCAGGCTCCTGCCTGGTGGCAGGCGTACTTGCCCTCCTGGATGACTCTGGGTGAGGAGTGGAAGATGTTTTCTTTCAGCAGCCCTGAGGATGCCCTCCGGCCTTGTTGCGTCCTTTCCGATGCCCTACCCCCACTCACTCCAAACACGGCTTGGTTTTCTGCTTTAGAGTAGCGGCTGCAACTTTTCAATGCACCGGTTGCCACTTAGCGCTAATTTCTGTGCTGCACGAGAACGATCGTGTGTCCATCAAGTGCAGATGCACGTGGTAAAACCGACAGTAGAGGGAAATCCCATTCCGTGTCCCAACGCGGGAGCCAAGGTGCTTCATCAGTCTTAACTGATGAAGTAACCGTGTCACCTGCTGGGAACTAGCCAGGAAGAAACATGCCGAGGGAAGCCCCAGCCTACCCAGGGGTTACAGGGTAGACTTCCGTGTTTCTGTCGAGTAGGGGCTGAGGCCTGGGGAGGCCTAAAGTCACATAATGAGCAGGTCTCAGAATTAGGATTTGCATCTAAGTCTGGCTGATTTTGAAAGCCGTCCCCCACCTCCCCCAGAACGTATGTTTCCTATAACCAGTCGCCCTCCAAGATGGGGGGACCCATTGGCGGTCTTACCCAGTGCTTGGACCACAGACTCCGCTCAGGATGGGTCTGGATGCCTCAGGGAGGACAGCGTGGAGAAGTGACATGCGTTCCCCCCTGGGGGATTCAGGGCACGGATGGAGAAACCGGCCTGCGGGCCAGATCCGGCCCCTGCCTGGTCTCCTTAGTCTTTCAGGGCCGCGGCCACGCTTTATTACATGCTGTCTAACTGCTCTCACACTGGAATGCAAAGTTGAGTGCTTGGGAGAGTATGGCCTACAGAGCCAAAGATCTTGTCTGGTCCTTTCCGGAAGGTTTGCCAACCCCCGTTCTAGAGTATTCTCAGGCTGGGGGGTTTCATCTTGAGAGTCTGACAAGATCTAAGTGAAAGTGTGTATAGCAAAAGGCCTGCAGCCTGCAAACGGGCCAGCCACCAGTCCGAGGGGGAGAGGCCAGCCCACTCGCAGGGGCTGCGTGTGAAAAGCCGCCTTGTGGCTATAACAGAGTGTGACGCGCCCCTGTTCACACGGACTGTCTGGGGGTTTAATGTGTTTCTCAGCATTGGAGACAGTAGCTCCTGACCAGTTAGCTCTGAGCTGTTCCGTGAACGGTTATCTTTTTTTTTTTAAGCCAATTCTGATAAAGAGGCTCTAAGGCAATACACCTGTACCAAGTTTTAAAATCCAAACTTCAAGTGTTCATACTCTAGGTATCGTCCACACAGAATTCACAGTGGGAATCATGGTCTTTGCAGGGCAACATCTTTAAGAGTCCTGCGTTAAGCCTAGATCTGTCAGGCAGTTTAATAAACTGTGTATTTACCATTCTGTTACTTCCTCAGCCAACAACCTAAGAGAAGATTACAAATTCCACCACACTTTCAGCACTGAAATAGCAAAGTTCTTGAAAGTCTCCTCTGGGAAGTTGGTTGTAATGCAGCCTGAGAAATTCCAGTCCAAATTCGAGCCCAGAAGCTACGTGATGGAGATCCAGGTGCGTGAGGGCTCAGCGGCCACCGCAGCCCCAGGCTGCCTTTTTTTTTTTTTTTTAATATTTATTTAAATTCCAGTTAGCCTACAACATAATATTAGTTTCAGGCGTGTGGAACTGTTCACTGTGTCGTACACCCAGGCTTCTGATCGGCCTCAGGCTGCTGGTTGAGCCAACGCTGGGGTTCTGAGCCTGGAGCCTTTCCAGGCCCCCGTTTCCCGACCCCCATGGTAAAGGTGCAGCTTCCTGGGAGGCTGAAGACGTGAGCGCAGGCAGCAGGGTGGTCGGTGGTTTATTGGGGGGCCTGGGGGCCTCACACCCCTGCCAGCATTGCTCCCTCTCTTCATGCTCCTGCAGCCCAGCGCCAGCTTCCCTGGGCGCCCGGCCACTGCGGGCCTGGCCTGCACATCCAGCGTTGCTCTGGGCCAGGACGTGCTCTGTCTCTGACCTAGGCCCCCTTAGCCGAAGGGCAGGCGAGGCCCTGAGGGTACAGAGCGATGCAGGGCTGTCTCCACCGGATGGAGCCGTGGAGTGCGGCACATGGGGTTGGCCTTGCTTTTCTTTCCGCTGGCCTACCCAGCCCCCCTCTTCCGAAACCATGTGACACGCTCCCTTGAGAAGGGCGTGAGGGGTTCCGGGCCCGGGGTGAGCCTGGATCCAGCTCCGTGTCCGGAGTGCTTCACGGGTGCCCGGCGCTTCTGTGAGCGGATCTTCAGATTTGGAAGAACCGTCGACACCAAGGGTCCCAGAGCTCTCCTTGGATAGACTGGGCTGCAGAGCAGTGAGCTATGGCCCAGACTGCCACCGCCGGTTAGGGGCAGGCTGAGGGAAAGCTGCAAGTGCCCCCATTCCCCCGCCAGGGCTCTCCTGGGACCTGGAGGATGTGGTGGCCCAGGCAAGGTGAGCACCGTAGGGAGCAGCCTCGTACCTTCTGATCCATTTTTGTGAACAGGGAGCATGTGGGGCCTTGGAGAGGCCACCTTGAATCTTTCTGATTCCCTGGGTCGTGAACACCATGGCTCCTCCTTGGAGTCTCACTCGTGGCCACATCTGCTCATCTGCTCAGGCTCAGGGCCCCTCGCTTCCCCTGGACATACGGGGGCTGCTCCCTCTCCTGTCCCTTCCGCCTCCTCCTCAGGCGACCCCAGGAATCAGGCACCGTTCCAGGTGGTGTGCATGTTCCCGGGAAAAGGGTCTGCAGCTTTCCATAGACAGCTTGAAGGGGTCCTTAACCCCCAAAAGGTTAAGGGCCACTTGGTCTAGTTTGTTATACACATCTCTGCCTTTTACTCTTTACCTTAAATGGATCGGTGATGGGGCACTTAGGTGGCTCAGTCAGTTAAGTGTCCCGATTCTTGATTTCGGCTCAGGTCATGATCTTGCGGTTCGTGAGTTCGAGCCCCGCATCGGGCTCCGTGCTGACAGTGCGGAGCCTGCTTGGGATTCTCTCTCTCCTTCTCTTTTAGCTCCTCCCCTGCTTGCTTGCTCTCTGGCTCTCAAAACAAATGAATAAACTTTAAAACAAATAAATAGATTGGCATTGCTTACATGCCTCCTTTGTTGCCAGAATCATTTAAGACTGCTTTGTAAAAATGTACACAACAGTGAAATGCGATTTTGTGAAAGGTGGATTTGGAAATCTGGGCAAAGGAAAGACCAAGGCAGGACAGGTACGGTGAAGCCAGGTGTAAAGTCAGCACAAGAAGCATTGCCAGAAGAAAGTAGCTGTTTGCAGGATGTGAGGCCGGCTCTGCCCTTGAGTTCGGGCTCAGGCCTGTGGGTGGCACATGCCCAGCTGTAGAGCACGTGTGCCCTGGGGTCACTCTACTTTACTCTTGAGGTCACCTTCCAGGTGATGTTCAGTCCAGCGGCTGTCCTGACCTGCCATCCTCTTTGCGTGCTTTTCCAGCACTTTCCCCCTGCTCCCTCCCCTCCCCTCCCCTGGGACTTTGTACCCTGCTGGGTTCCTGCTGTTTCCTCCCCTGGAGCGCCTTCCCCCTCCCACCTGGCAATTCCTGCCATCCTTTAGTGCTATACAGGGCCACCTCCCTGACTGTCCCATCCTGACAGGACTGGGGCCCAGAGCGAAGAGTGTGGTGTTCCCCAACCACCTCCCACCTGTGTGACCTGGGTGAACAACTCAGCCTGGCCGTGCCTCACTTTCTTCCTCTGTAATGTGTTTATGAGGCTGGTGTCTGGAGGTTCTGACTCAGAGACTGTCTTACCATGAGTCAGGGGGCCCTGCGCGTCCCTTGGGGCAGTCGCCTGTGTTCTGTGTCCCCAAGCCACTGCCGCTGTGCCCAGCTGGTCACAGGTGCTGCATAAATTGTCAGTCGGGTCCATCTCATCTGGAAAACACTTGGGAAGCCTCGTGAACCAGCTTTAAGAGCCACTGTTGTTGAGTTTGTCCAAGGACAGGTGCCTGGTACCAGACAGCTGAGCCCCGCACGCCCCGCCTCCTGGCCCTGTCTCAGGAGGGGTGGCCTCAGGTGCAGCAGCCTCCAGCCGCGCAGCTCTGTCTGGCTCCGCGTATCCCTGAGATCTTGGCCGGGCTCTGGTGTAACCCGTAGTCATGGGTGTTGTTTCTCAAGGTAGGATTCAAAGCCCAGCATAGCTGCTCAGCAGGTGTGTGCCCCTGGGCCTCCCTCCCTTCATCTCTGTAAAATGCCCCCGGTGGGGCTGTAGTGAAGGTCACATGAGGGGAAGATAGATCGTTCCACTCTGTTCAGCCGTGGGAACAGCCGTTGTCTGGAAGCCCGCCTTCCCGCAGCAGTTTCTTTTTCTTTCTTTAAAAAAATTTTAATAAGTTTTATTTGTTCATTTTGAGAGAGAGAGAGAGAGAGAGAGAGAGAGAGAGAAAGCGTGAGTTGGGGAGGGGCAGAGAGAGAGGGAGAGAATTCCTAGCAGATTCGCACGATCAGCATTGAGCCTGACTCAGGGATCAAACCCACGAACCCTGAGATCATGACCTGAGCTCCCGTCAGATGCTTCACCGGCTGAGCCACCCAGGTGCCCCCTGCAGCTGTTTCTAATTGACACCAATGGCGAGCCCAGACCCAGAGAAAAGGTCACATGGTGTCTGCCGTAGTCTGAGAAGCTCACTTAGGGGTCAGTGGAGGCAAGGGGCCCTGAAAGACACCAGGGTCTTACTGGGTGTGCTCCCCCAGCAACTCCCCTTCAGACGGCTCCTCTCCCATGCCCGTCCCTTCGGAGCTGTTATTCCTTGACAGTGGCAGCGGAAGGTGGGGTGAGATGAGCCCCGCCTCTGTGAAACTGCTCCTCACCTGCCCCCCCCTTTTTTTTTTTTTTTTTGCAGAGCACCACCGAGGGGTCAGCCATCAGGGACCACGTGTTGAAGCACACCTTGCCCCTGGTGGGCCATCGCAAGACCTCCAATGACGCCAAGCGGTACACGCGGCGCCCCCTGGTGGTCGTCTACTACAGCGTGGACTTCAGCTTTGATTACAGAGCTGGTGAGACCCCAGGGCCTGTCCAGCGGAGGGGGGCTCTTGGTGGGGGCTCTTGGCTCTCGCACTTAGGAATCCTACGCCTAAGACCTTGCGGGTTCGCAAGGGTGTATTTTGTATTTGTGGTTCCAAGGCAATTTTCCTTCTTTGCTACATAGAGCTGCCCTTCTTCCTTCCTTTTTTAGCACGAGGGGAGCTTAGTGTGGAGTCCAGAGATCTCTTAGAGATGGGGCGGCAGAGCTGGGACTAGACCAGCCCCTGATCCTCAGGCAGGCAGGGGTTGGTTTATGTCACTGGGCACAGGCCACTTGGGCTCATTGGGCTTTTGAGCAAGGTCCACCTGCTCACAGAGGGGGCTTTTCAGAAATGCTTATTTCTCCAAGTGAGGCTTGAGCCTGGTCAGAGAATCTGAGCCACAGAATCTTAAACTTGATCTCTACGGCTCAGCTCACAGTGCTCCGTCCCATTTCAGCCACTCAGTTTTGGCGGAATAAGGTCCTGGAGGTGGCCAAGGACTTCCCCGAGTACACCTTCGCCGTGGCTGATGAGGATGACTTTGCCACGGAGGTGAAGGACCTGGGGCTCAGCGAGAGCGGCGAGGACGTCAACGCAGCCATCCTGGACGAGGGCGGGCGGAAGTTCGCCATGGAGCCCGACGAGTTTGACTCTGACACCCTCCGTGAGTTCGTCAGAGCTTTCAAAAAAGGTGAGCCTTGGCCTCGAGCTTCCCCATGGAGCCTGGGGGCGGGAGGGGTGGTTACCTGGTGCTCCAACACTGCATCCCCCGACTCCCTTCTGGTGAGCCTGGCCCTGCGTGTGCTCTCCTGTACCTGGGGGGTGGGAGAACAGACACAGACAGGCCCCGTGCTCGCTTGCTTTTTTTTGTAACAAAAGGCTGGTATCTCGGAAATTTCGAGAAGCCCTATTTTAAAAATGTTTAATGTGTAAAGCAGGCTTTTGGACCTAGAAGTAAGTTTTGTACACGTGGAAAACTTGCTCTGAGGCATCAGGGTATCTCTGTTGATCTGGGTGAGCACCTCGGCCCAGTTTTCTGGCGTGGGGCGGAGTCCTCTGCGGACCTTGTTCCGCCCTCTGCCAACGTTCCCTGTGCTGGTGCCTGCAGGCCTTCCCCGCCCCGGCTGCCAGCTCTTCCCGGAGCCCCTTCGTACCAGGTGGCCCCCCTCCTGTGACCTCCTCGCCTGACGGGGCCCAGCGTCCCATCGGGCCTGGGGTGTGACCATCGACAGGCTCTCTGGGCCTTACAGGAACTGGGAGAGTAGAAGGGGTGAGGAGGCTAGAGAGCTAAGGGGCCCGCTAGTGGAAGCGGGCTCCACCTGGCCTGGCACGTTGGATTCGCCCGTCCTGCACTCCGGCTGGCCTCGCCACCTGGTCCTGTGAGGGCCGCCAGAGCCCAGGGCCTTTGCAGCACTCACACGCTCCCCTGCTTGCTTTCCCGGGCAGGAAAACTAAAGCCGGTTGTCAAGTCCCAGCCGGTGCCCAAGAACAACAAGGGACCTGTCAAGGTCGTGGTGGGGAAGACGTTTGACTCCATCGTGATGGACCCCAAGAAGGACGTCCTCATCGAATTCTACGCGCCCTGGTGCGGGCACTGCAAGCAGCTGGAGCCCGAGTATACCGCCCTCGGCAAGAAGTACAAGGGCCACAAGAATCTGGTCATCGCCAAGATGGACGCCACCGCCAACGACATCCCCAACAACCGCTACAAAGTCGAGGGGTTCCCGACCATCTACTTTGCCCCCAGCGGGGACAAAAAGAACCCGATAAAGTTTGAGGATGGAAACCGAAATCTGGAACATTTGAGCAAGTTTGTAGAAGAACACGCCACAAAACTGAGCAGGACCAGGGAGGAGCTTTGAAGGCCTCGAGTGAGGTCTGTGGCGGGCGGGAGGGACCACACACTGTAGCCACCAGCGGCCGGTGGCCAGAGCCCCAGCGAGCCGTGCGGCTGGCGGGTTAGCGCAAGGGCAGTATCTCTTTTTGGTTTTTAATTTTTTTATACTCTGGTGTTTCACCTCATGCTCTGAATACTGAATAGATATGAATGACTCAGTAGATTAGCCCAGATTTTTACAGAGGATACGTCTATTTTTACCATTATTTGGGTTTGATTTTTTTTTTAACCTTCCATTTTCTTTAATATATTTCTTCAAAGCAGATAAGTTGAATCTCTTCTGTGTGAATGTTTTTTTCTTTTAATTTAAAATTTAAGAAAACAGTTTGCCAAATCACAATTTTGTTTTTGGTTTTTTTTTTTTTTTTTTTTTTTTTGCCTTGTATTTTACCCTTGTCTGAGGAATTACTAGTTGAAGATCTGACGGTCCGTGTGCTTTTGTTTTCATTTCTTCCCGTACGGCACCAAGAACTGTCACCGAGCCCCGTGCCGAGATGTCAGCCGCCCCCGTCTCTGCGGGACTGGGCGTCATCGTGCCTTCTTTCATGCCCAGGACTGTGGGGCGAGGAGGTCTCCGGGTCCCCTAGACCCTGGGAGTCAGCTTCCAGGGCTCCGCCTCGGGGTCGGGGGGACGGAGGCCGCCTGCCCACCTGGTTAGGCCGGCCCCACCTCTTGGCGTCAGTACTGCCGGAGGAGAGGTGGCCTAGGGCACGGGTGATGGAAAAGATAGGGTAGGCAGTCATGATGGAATAAAGCAATTACTGAAAATTACCCGTCACCGTGTCAGAGAATGTCCGCTCGTCCTGGAGCCTGGGTTGAGCTGAGGATGGGGAGGGCTGGCCGTCCTGCAGGTGCCTGTTGCCACAGACCCCCCCCCCCCGAGCATTCGGGGAGTGGGGTGTCCTGGCGGAGGTGGGAGGGGGCATCGGCGATCTAGCTCCTGGTTGTGTGGACGGCAGGGGTGGAGGCTGAGGAGACTGTCCCCAGCACTTCAGGGGCCCGGGAGGAGGGCGTGGTGTGGCCCCGACATGGGGGTCTGGGGGATTTGTGCGTGATGGGAGCCTCGTTCCAGCGGTTCCATTTGCCTCCACCTCCCCTCCCCTGACACTCCCCTGCTCCTGACGTGACTAACACAGAAGCGAGGAGGAGGACAGTTCTGGAGCCAGCAGCAGCTTTCAGCAGTGACGTGTGATTGTGGCGGGAGCCGGCTGGGGGCCAGCAAGCAGGTCTTAGGTCTTGGGGTGGGGCCGCCTGGGTGGGCCTTTCCAGACGACCTCTTTCCAGCCAAGTGGCCCAGGCACGGGAGGGTGGTGCTGCTCTGGTAAGTTCTGCGAGTGGCCAGTGCGGTAGGTCTAGGCCCACCTGTGTGTCCTCTCCCACTGGGACAAGGAGCGGGCCTCCCCTTGGGCTGGATGCCGGAAGATTCCGGAGCGGAGGTGGGTGTGGGGCTTGAAGAGGCAAACCCCTCCGGCACCGCCGGGAGAACTGAGTGGGTCTTTTCCTGGGGCTTCGGTGTGGTCAGTACACACAAGGCCGTGTGTATTTGCTCATCACCCATGTGAAACGGGTCACCAGGATTTTGCCGCATCTTCATCTGTCCGTCCCCCTTCTTTTCTCTGTCGCCGCTGCGGACTTGAGGATGCTCTTCGCACCTCAGCACGGCCACCAAAGTGAATGATTTCATCCCGTACCCAGTGCACGGTCACGTGTGCCCGCGTGTCTCAAAAATGGCTCTTGACGTTTGGTCTGTTTGACTCCGCACAGTGCCTGCTCTGGGCTTGTCTCTTGTGCCCGTCACCCACTGGCTTTTCCCTGCAGCCTCCACTCGGCAGAAACAGTGACAAGGGATCAGTTGAATCTGTTGTTTGTGTCGCGTGTACCAGTTTGAGGAATGTTCGATGTTCGCGGTCTCGGCCTCTCCAGGAGGTACGTAGAAACCTGGAGGGAGCTGAGTGTAGAAAACAGCACCAAATCCGGAAGGCTGAAGATTCGAGCCGTTGACCGTGTGCCTGCTAGGGTCCGGGGTCCGGCATGTGCTGTTTCCAAAGCCTTAATCCAAGCTGACTGCTCCTTAGCCGTGTGACTGTGGGCAAGTTACCTAACTCCTTGCGTAACATGAAGCCCCAGCCTCTGCAGCGTGCCTGTAGGGACCCCGTGCAGGACGTGTGCTGGCTCAGCTCGTCCCTGGCAGGGGTTTGTCGCGGGTAGGTCCATCGCTGAGTCCCAGGCTTGGAGTTCTCGTTGACAGAGGCACACCCCTCTTGTCAGTGATTGTCTCTAACCCAGCGTGTGCCAACCGAACGATGGGATTCCCGGTACATAAAAGAGGAAGTTGGCGAACAGAACATCAGACACCAGAGCAGAGCTCTGCAGAGCTCTGAAATGCTAAATCTGAGGCCTTTCCCATCTATGTGGGAAGTGCTTGTCTTTTTGTCTCTCCAGCCCGTTGTGATGGGCCAGGAGGGGGCCCCTGACCGTGCGTTGTGCAGATAAGATAGACCACAAATGGAGGGTTTGGGTCTGTTTGTATGTATAAAATGCAGATTCTTTGTGGACCCCAGTGCTGGCCTACTGAATCAGATCCAGCAGGATTGGGGCCTAGTATCAGTTTTCAGAAGTTCCGAAATACAATCGCATTTCACCCCTGAAATGAAGACAGGACAGGTGTTATGACCTCCATCACATACTGAAGGAAGTGGAGGTCAGAGAGATTAAATAATTTGCCCAGGGGCGCTGGGGTGGCTCAAGTCAGTTAAACATCCAACTCTTGATTTCGGCTCAGGTCGTGATCTCCTGCTTCGTGGGATTGAGCCCAGAGTCGGGCCCGTGTCAGGCTGTATGCTGACAGCCCGGAGCCTGCTTCCAATTCTCTTGTCTCCCTCTCTCTGCCTCTCCCCCTGCTTGTGCGTGCATGTATGCGTGCTCTATCTCAAAAATAAACACTTAAAAAAAATGTAATTTGCCCAAAGCCATAGGGTCAGTAAATTGGCCAGTTGGAACTAGAACTCAGAACTAGTTAAGGCCCCAGCATTTCCCCACATGTGTTGAAAGAACATTTCTAAAGATTAATAAATGCTCCATGAAAGTTGAATTCTGTTAGGGGCGCCTGGGTGGCTCAGTCGGTTGAGCGTCCGACTTCAGCTCAGGTCATGATCTCGCGGTCCGCGACTTCGAGCCCCGCGTTGGGCTCTGTGCCGACAGCTCTGAGTCCGGAACCTGCTTCGGATTCTGTGTCTCCCTCTCTCGCTGTCCCTCCCCCGCTCACACTCTGTCTCTCAAAAATAAATGTTAAAAAAAAAAAAATTAACAAAGTTGAATTCTGTTAGTAATTTGACAATATCAGAACTTACAAAAAAATAAAAAGCTTAAATGGAGATCTTGTTGAAGAAGCTCACAGAGCCTGTAAGGCCTGAGCGTTCCAGGGACTCCGAGAGAAGAATGGGCTTCACCTGGCTTCTATAGCACAAACCACACAGGTCCCCAGAGCTGCGCGGTGACCCCCCCTCTCCCTGTGCCAGTGTCCCCGGCCCTGAGGAAGCATCGATGTCTCTCCCTCCCTCCCCTCTTCCTGTGTCACCGTGGACGGGCCCTGGGGTGAAGGGTGTGGGCCGGGACAAGCCCACCCCTGAGCCCATCACAGCACACACAACAGCTAGTTACATACAGGTGTTCTCACTCAGGTGTTCCCAAGACCTATCGGCCGAGGCCAAGGGAGATTCACCCCTGAGAGGGCACATTACTGTAGTTCCTTGATTCCTAGGACCGTGAATCTCAGATACTAATTTATTATTGCTTTTCTAATGTTTATTTTTGAGAGAGCGAGAGAGAGACAGAACGTGAGCCAGGAGGAGGGGCAGAGAGAGAGGGAGACACGGAATCCGAAGCAGGCTCCAGGCTCCGAGCTGTCAGCACAGAGCCCGACGCGGGGCTCGAACTCACAAACCGTGAGATGGTGACATGAGCCAAAGTCAGACGCTCACCCAGGCGCCCCGAATCCCAGGTATTTAAAGTGCATCCTCAGGCACCTCGGAAAGGAAAGGTGGCTTTCCTTTAAAGCCATCCAGTTCCCACGTGACGGGTGGCTCGCTGGGCCTAGCACGGGGCTTAGGAAAGCTAACGTGAACTGCGGGGGGGGGGGGGGGCAGGGCCAAGCACACGGTAACGAACGCTGTTGGAATGAATTACTGGAGAACCAGATCCCTGGGTTGACCAGGCTCGAGGGCCGGGCAGGGCCCCACTGTCCCCTCCTCCCCCTTGGCTACCACGGCTCCCTGTGCACTTGGCCCAGCCCCAGAGTTCTCCAGTTCAGTGTGTTCCAACACACCTTAGATTATGGGGATCCTGTGGCAGAGAGGAGGACAAAGGACCACTTGTTAGTAAAAATGGAGACGGGGGCCTTTTCGAAAGTGATGGCTGTTGCCTGCAGAAGGAATCTTGTGGGAAAGGAACGCTCTGTATTCTTTCTGGCTTTTCTTCTGTGAGCTCAGCTCAGGTTGGATTAAAAACTGAAGCCTCAGTAGGAATCCTGAATTCTCCCTCTCCCTGCCTGCTACGAGAGTATCCTACCTGGAAATCACAGGTAACACGTTGGCTGGAGACTTGAGGGACCTTCAAGGTCAGAGGTTGAAAACCAGTGTTCAAGGGGCTGGACAGGCAGGTTAACTGCACAAAGGGGCGGGTGGGCACTAGGGAGTGGTGGGGACCAGGGCACACTTGAGATTGTGTCCCACTTGGAGGGGGTACTCGTGGCCTGGGGGAATCCAGGCCTGCTGTGGCTGTTCAGGTGCTTTAAAAAGAAAAGCCAGGATTTTTTTTTTTAATTTTTTTTTCAACGTTTATTTATTTTTGGGACAGAGAGAGACAGAGCATGAATGGGGGAAGGGCAGAGAGAGAGGGAGACACAGAATCAGAAACAGGCTCCAGGCTCTGAGCCATCAGCCCAGAGCCTGACGCGGGGCTCGAACTCACGGACCGCGAGATCGTGACCTGGCTGAAGTCGGACGCTTAACCGACTGCGCCACCCAGGCGCCCTGAAAAGCCAGGATTTTAATGTGAAATCGCCCAGTTTTAAAATGTTGGATCTAATTCACTGTCGTAACGGTACTATGTGGGCCAAAGAAAAGGCTCCCGAGAGCTGGATTCTGTTAGAAACCGCAGACCTCCTCACCAAAACCTCTCTTTGTTCTTCCTGACTTTTACAATCACAGAGGATGCACGGAGTGCAGAAAGGCTTAAGAACTCGTTTCCTTCAGAAAAGCTGGAGATTGCAGTCTGGTGCTGGAATTTGGGCTGGGTTTGGGTTGTTCCGCTGGATTGCTGGCTACATGGCACCGGCCGTGGCCTGTGCTTGAACCACACTGGAACATAGGACGGCCGCCCGGCCAGGCAGACGCGCCCCATTTCCAGGGTCACCTGGGTGCAGCGCGTGGTCAGCCTCTTCCCGTTATTTCTCTGACCCCATGGGAGCACCCCCGACAGGGACACCTGCTAAGCCACGTTTCTTACCACTGCCCTTTGCTCACCCCAAAGCTAGTTTGGGCCTCGGAAGCAGCAGCAGTTCCCTGGGGGCTGAGCCAGCCGGGCTCCAAGCCCACCAGCATCTGCTGTTCCTGCCGAAGCCTTGATGCTTCTAACTCCCTCCTGTTTAGGAAACTGAGGCCCGGAGAAGAAATAGGCTTGCTCGAGTCACGGAGGTGGCCCAGGGCCCTTCCAAATACCCCAGACTACAAACTACGAAGCTACCGTCCGTATTTTCTGTTTCAACGTCCTGGGGTTCCAAGACTCTCCCTCATTGCTGAATTGGCACGGAGTGTGGACTCTGTTGTCCCCTGTGCTGCCACCAGCCCAGGCTCCTGAGGCGATGACCTTGTGGCGGCCAGACGCCCAGCCTCTTCACACGGCCCTGCCCTTGTCACTCAGGTCACAGCCTGAAGTGTCCCTTGGCCCTTTCTTCCCAGCTCCCCTCTTCTGGGTTTTAAACCAAAGGAGTGGAAAGGGAGCCATGTTGTTTTTAGAAGGGGTCTGTTTACAATACACAGTGGTCACCGAGGGGGGCGGAGGGAGGTGACCTGGCTCTTCAGAAGTGCCTAGAATTTTTTGTTTTAATGTGTATTTATTTTTGATGCAGGGAGGGGTAGAGAGAGAGGGAGATGGAATCCAAAGTAGCCTCCAGGCTCTCTGAGCTGTCAGTACAGGGCCCAGTGTGGGGCTTGGACTCATCAACTGTGAGATCATAACTGACTGAGCCACCAAGGCACCCCTAGAAGCGCTTTGAGAAAATGTTCCCAAGGAAGGGCAACGTGGCACAGGCTGGGCTGGGCTGGGGTGAGGGCAGCGTCCCCTGAGCCTCTCCGGCGGGGAGGGAGGGATCCAGTCATGTAGACTGGCACCTGCCAGGGGGCCCTTCTCTCCGGCCCTTTGGGGGTGGGGCCATAGGAGAGGGCCTCCTTATGGAAAGAAGGATGAAGCCTGAGGAGAAAATTCTGGAATGGGGGCCGTAGGGAGGAGGCGGTCCATTGAAATTCCAGAGGAGTCAGGAGGGATTTTTTTTTTTAGGCTTTTAACTCCCCTGTGAGTTAGGAAATGATGCCTTGGATGGAATGGGTGTATGGGGGCCTGGGGGACACCAGAAAGCCCCCCAGAGCTACTGAAGGTTCCTGTTCCCACGCCCGCCAGTGTCCCCGCATTGGCAGGTGGCAGCACCTGCGTGGGACTGTGGGGAGAGGGGTGGAGGCGGGCCCTTTATCTTTGAAGGATTAAGAGGAAACCTGCTAAGCCATGGACACAGATTCTTGGGGAACAGGGGCCCCCAGGTTTGCGTCCATGACGCCACGACTGCCGGGACATGGGGCTCCAGGACCTACTGTGAACTGCACCCTGGGAGCCTCGGTGGGGAGTGGCCAGTTGGGTCCATCCTCACTGCTGGGACCACTGCAGCCCATGCAGTGATGTGTTGAGAAAAAGCAAAGCCCAGCAGGAACCGGGGCCGTGGACCCAACATTTGTGTCCCCCTGACATCTGTACATTGAAGCCCTAGTCCCCAGTGGGATGGCATTTGGGCAGTTGGGACTCTGGGAGGCACGTAGGTTGAGATGAGGTCACGGGGGTGGGGGCCCCCATGATGGGATCGGTGTCCTCACAAGAAGGGGAAAAGACAGCCTTCTGTCTCCCTCATGTGGGGACCCAGGGGGAAGGTGGCCCGTTGACAAGCCAGGAAGAGAGTCCTCTCAGAGAACGGAACCCATGGGCACCTTGATCTTGGACTTCTGGCTTCCAGAACGGTGAGAAGTATGTGCCTTGTTGTCTAAGCCTCCCCCAGCCTGTGGTGCTTTGCTATAACCCCCAAGCCAGGGAAACAGCCAGTATCCCTGGTGTGACTATGCAGGGCCCTGTCCCAGGGGGCCACTCCACTGGGCCCGAAAGGGTCTGTCAACTGGGTGCCAAAGTCAGACGGACCCCCATGGGGCCAGGGGAGCCCCGCGGGGGGTGTCTCTTTATCTCATTTTGTTGTTGCTGTTGGCTTTATCTTCACGATTCCAAGGCAGGACGGGGCTTAAGAGCAGAGACGTTTGATTTCCAGCCAGCTCTCCCGGTGGATGCCGGTGGGTCGTAAGAAAAAGACTTCTGTCTACACCAGTTTCTCATAGAGTATTTTAACTGTCATTCCTTCCAGTTTTGTTGTTGTTCCCTCGCTCCCTTGCAGTCCAGGGAAGTAACATAGGAGGAGGCCAAGGGCAGCTGGCCATCTAAAAAAGTAAGATAACATTGAGATGCATCTCTGTGTCACCCACACGGACCTGCCCCTACAGGCGGGGGCCCTCCCTGGTCCAGCCCACGGATGGGGCCTCCTGCGAAGGAAGGAGGGGCCTGCCCTGACCGCACAGTGTTTCTCACCCTGTGGGGCTGACCAGGCCACAAGGGGAAGGGTCAAGGGAGGACAGACCTGACGGACGGCCCCACAGTCCCCTCGGCCTTCTGCGGGGCTGTCTGGCCACAGGATGTGTGGCCCTCCTGGGGAGGGCTCTGGGCCAGCAGGCAGGGTGGGAGGCAGGCACCTGTCGACAGAGAAGCAGGGAGGTTGGTGGGTGCTGGGGACCAGGCTGGGCCTGGAATTGTATTACACTCACTGCTCCGGACCCAGCCTGCCACCACCCAGTTGGTTACTAATGGGGAACCCCCAGACTACTCCCAGCCTCATTTGTCTCAGCCATACGACTAGAAAAAACACCACCAATCCTACGCCTTCACAGATTGTCATGAGGACCAAATGTAATGGGTGTGATATTTTTAGAACTTGAGGTAGAACTCACAGGACAAGCGTTCCTGGGTGGCTCGACCGGTGGAACGTCTGGCTCTTGGTTTCGGCTCAGGTCATGACCTCATGGTGAGATTGAGCCCCGAGTCAGGCTCTGTGCTGTGAGCACAGAGCCTGCTCGGGGATTCTGTCTCTCTCTCTCTCTCTCTGCCCCTCCCCGTCTTGCTCACGCTCAAAACAACCAAACAACTGAGAACAAACTGAGGGTTGATGGGGGGTGGGAGGGAGGGGTGGGTGGGTGATGGGTATTGAGGAGGGCACCTTTTGGGATGAGCACTGGGTGTTGCATGGAAACCAATTTGACAATAAATTTCATATATTGAAAAAAAAGAAAAGAAAAAACAAACAAACAAAAAAAGACTTCAGGGGGTGGGGAGAGTGAAAATGGGTGATGGGCATTGAGGAGGGCACTTGTTGGGATGAGCACTGGGGGTTGCATGGAAGCCAACTGGACAATAAATTATATTAAAAAGAATTCGCAGAACATAAAATTCACCATCTTAATTGTACATATCAGTGACATTTGGTCCAGTCCCAGCGCTGTGCAGCCCACCTCCATCTAGTTCTAACGGGTGTTAATCACCTGCAAAGGGAACCCGGTGCCCTTTAGGCAATCACCCCTACCAACCACCGGTCTGCCCTCTGTCTCTGTGGAGTCACTGATGCTGGACAGCTCCCAGCTGGAATCATCCACTAGGGTGACCTTGTGCGTGTGGCTCCTTCCACGTAGCAATGACGTGTTCAAGGTTCATCCATGTGGCTGCACGTAGCAGTATTTCATCCCTTCTCATGGCCGAATGATTTTCCATTGTAGGCACAGAGCACCTTTGGGTGACCCGTTCACGCTTTGCGGGACACTCCAGAGCATTTACGGGTTTGGGCTACGGTGAGAAATGCTGCTGTGAACATGCGTGTGCATGGATTTGTTTGAGCGCCTGCTTGCAAGCCTTTGGGGTCCCTACCTAAGCGTGGAATTGCTGGGTGGTGTGGTAACTCACGCGGGGCTCCTTGAGCCGTTAAGTTGAAAGCATTTTTGTGAAGTCAGAGTGGGAGGAAGTGGAAATTACCATTACGTCAGTCACCTTCCCCTGAGGACACTCTGGTTTGCCCGCTGTCTTTTTAAAAACTGTCCCCTGGGCTCTGGGCGCCACCTGACCTGAGCGCATCTCAGAGGGACGACGACAGCCAACTTCTGTGTAACTAAGCTGGTATTTGTATTTTTACTCTGTGAGAGTCTCTTACCTGGCATCTGCTCAGATTAAAAAAAAAATTCTTAACTGAAAAGGGGAACTTCAGCTCTGTTGATTTGTATCAATTATATTGTTAGTTTGTATCTGTTAGTTTCTTGTTAGTCTGTGTCTGTTGAGCCAGGGAAAAAGTTTCTGAACCTTGAGGGCTAACTTTAAAGAAAAAAAAAATTTTTTTTTAAGTTTATTTATTTATTTTGAGAGAGGGCGAGCAGGGAGGTTGGTGGGTGTTGGGGACCAGGCTGGGCTTGGAATTGTATTACACTTACTGCTCTAGACCCAGCCTGCCACCCCTGGGGCAGCAAGTGGGGCAAGGGCAGAGAAAGAGGAGAGGGAGAATCCCGAGCAGGCTCTGCACTTTCAGCACAGAGTCCAGTGAGGGATGGGAACATGAACTGAGCTGAAGTCAAGAGCCAGCACTTAATAGACTGAGCCACCCAGGTGCCCCAAGAGCTAACTTCCTTATAGGACTCTTTAATGAACCAGGCTGAACAACTCTCTACATGGCCTCACATTTAGTCCCCCCAACCTGCTACAAAATGGATACTCTGATTATGCCCACTTTAGGTGAGAAACTGAGGCTCAAGCTGGGGAAACAACTTGTCCAAAGACGCACAGCTAGTGGATAGTGACATCTAGGACCCAGGTGAGGTGAGATGAGCCCAAGCTGTAAATCTCTAGTGCCTTCCGGATTCTCACAACATATCACCTATTGTGCCATCAATCTAGGGCCATCTTCAGCTCAGACCGGGTCTGGCCAACGAACAACACCATGGCACGTAACACCAGCGCCTCTCTCCCAGGATGGCATCAATCCCCCTCAGCAGCCTCTGATCCAGGTTGTGACCCAGCTGAATCAGTTCCAGCCCACGGGACCCAACCCACACACAGGCAGAAGAAGGGATGTAATCAACAGAGGCAAACACCAGTGACACTGAAAAAACAGAAAGTAACTATTCTGTTTGGTGTTTGGTTTTTTTCCCTTGTTAATTTCAAGCTGGCTCCCGCTGTCCTATCCACCTCCTTCATAATCCATACCAGAATGTTGCTAGAAAGAGACAGCAATTTAGAGAAGGTAATTTATGAAACTCTTACTCTCACTTTTCTCCTCCCGAAAACGGAGGCATTTCCCTATGTCTAGTTTTCCGGGGTTGTTCATTTCCAATCTCAGGTATTCACTCAACACGTTTACTGAGCACCTGCTACCTGCCAGGCATTGTGCTTGGCACCAAAAGGAATCAGATAGCGACTCTCCTTTCGCATCAGCTTGGGGTACCCAGGGGCACGTTTTCTCTGGCCAAGGGGGGGAGGGGCAGCTTCCTGCCCGCCCTGTTCCCCCCACCCCCCACCCCCTCCGGTCTGCTCTCTTGTAGTTGGGTCTGCCCTTCCTAGGGAGCAAAACGGAGCTGTGAGCTCTGGGGGCCTCTACGTCCTGTTCCAGAATATTCCCATCCTTGTTTCTCCAGGTGCATCCCTACTGTCCTCTCGCTGTTCTTTGCCCTGAGGGCGAACTCTGGGTCTTTCTGAGGTTTGCCTCTCTGACACTTTTACCGAAATCTGTTCCGCTTGTTCCCCTGGTCACCTTGGCTTCTGCCTTTTGAATTCTGAAGTCCTAAGCAGCATCCAAGGTTTGGGGGTGTTTCAGATGCCTCCTCTTCCCGTTCCTGTAGTGGTTTCTGTTTTCCATCAGTCGGGGTTTAAGGAGGAGGACGGCGATCTTGGGCAGACGGGGGAGGCATCTCTGCCCTTCCGAAGGGAGCAACTCTGCCAAGATGGAAGGGCGGCCTCTTCCAGGGTGCGGAGCTCTGCTGGGGTCACAGAGGCAGGGAAGCACAGGACTTCGTGTGCTCCTCCTCGGAGTCGCCTCCGGACCTCACAGGTCCCCCTGGTCACACGTGGTAAACAAAGGAGGTCAGCGCTGATTGGGCAGCTCGCCCAGACGCTGCGCCTGGATCCACTCCAGACAAACAGGACTTGAAAAGAGACGCCCTAGTGGCGAGATGCTAATTTTGCATTCTCTTTCCCAGGATGCTCAGCAGTGCTTCTGATTCCGGTTGTTAAATACATTTGCGGTATCTCCTGGTAAATGGATGCACTGAGGAGTTCTTAGAGGATGCGTACAGTTGTGTCCTGTGAATATAGTTGTTTATAAACAGTAACTGAAGTATCGCCACAACCTAAAAATGAATACATACTTGGGCTTTAAATACTGGAAGCAGAAACCAGGTTTGTTGGCTGGTCCGAAGGTAGTGAGTTATCTCAATTGATTGTTCACAGTCAGTTACAGATCGAACTCCTTGTTCTACTCTTTCCCCCCTTCTCACTACTGCACTTGACTAGTCTTTTTTTTTTTTTTAAAGGTGTCTTTGTTTCTACTTAAAAAATTTTCAAATCAACACTACCAAGTAGTCCTACCATGTTTGTATCATTGAGATAAGAGCTGGGAATACAAAAACAAACAAACAAAACAAAAAACAAAACAAAACAAAACAAAAAAGAAAAAACCAACCAAATAACAACAGCAACGCACACGTTTTAAAATATAATCCATTACCTCAACCTTCAGGAGCTAATGATGAACTTAGGGAAGCCAACACGGACCACCTGCCTACCCCCCAAAATAAAATAGAGATGATAAATATAGTATGTATGCTAAGAGATCAAGGAAAGGAAATGGGGGTGGGGTGAATAAGGCTTTTATTTTTCCCAATTAAAAAAAAATGTTTATTTATTTAGAGGTGGGGGGAGAGGGTGGGAGAGAGAGAATCCCAAGCAGGCTCTGTGCTGTCAGTGCAGAGTGGAATATGGGGCTCGATCCCAGGAACCTTGAGATCATGACCAGAGCCAAAATCAAGAGTCTGAGGCTTGACCCGCTGAGCCACCCAGGCGACCCTCCCCCACCTTTTAATGGAATGGAGTTTTGTTTAATTTATATAATTTCTTTTTTTTTTTTAAAGTTTAATTATTGATTTTGGAAGAGAGAGAACAGGGGAGGGGGAGAAAGAGACGGACGGAGGATCTGAAGTGGCCTCTGTGCTGAGAAGACTGATGTGGGGCTCGAACTCATGAACCATGACCTGAGTCAAAGGCAGACACTTAACCAGCTGAGCCATCCAGGTGTCCCTTATTTATTTAATTTCTATATTCTTTATGTCATTTGCAAAAAAAAAAGAAAAACAAAAACAAAACCCCACAAAACCAACCCAAAGGAAACATCTTTGAAGATATGTAAGGATTATAAAATGTTTTGAATATCAATAGAATGTGAGACTAATATTTGATGATACAACACTTAATAGACAACATTGGAGAATTGGAGACATTTCAGAGTTGACAATCCTGCAAAGTTTTGAAGACAGAGATGTGAACATTTTCAAGGAGAAAACATTTTGGAAGAAGGAAAACCAAGCCCAAGAGTCTGAAAACAGAAGAAGGTAGAGAAGGGCAGAGTATACTGTGGGACATCCAGGTGGGGCCTCAGAGCCACTTTCTCGTCGTGGTTCTGCCCCTGCGTTCTTGTGTGACCTTCAGAAAGCCATTCAGCTGCCCCCTCATCTGACAGTAGGAGTCATAACACTGGTCCGCCTTTCACCTTTACCGGATGGTAGTGTAATTCTTAACAGCAACAGAAACCAGGCATAGTACCGTGTGACGACCACAAATGTGTATCCTATAAAGGAAACGATTTGGTTTGTCTTCATAGGTAGAGGCAATCCAAGGTATCTTGAGAGGACATTGGATTTCCCTAGCGCTTCCGTGAGTACGGTCTTGTGTAGTCTCAAGGTGACTCCACTGGGAGGTAAGGCCAGGTTAAGAGCAGCACCCTAGGGCTTAGAGAGACCGAGGGCTCCCAGTGGGTGTTCTCAATCTAGATCCCACGCCCTTCTCTGTACACCTCATTGCTTCCTCGGTAATGGATATACACTTAGGAGAACCACCTTACTTACAGTGGATCGTTCAAGCCAATTGATGATGCTCTGATCATACACCAGCCATGAACACAGGACTGTCATATCTGAAGAATAATAATAAGTGGTAGTGCAAGAGAACAACAGTCTATTGGCCACAGCCAATGGTCTGTATTTGCTAAAGAAAACCCCTATGTTTGCATTGTATTTTATAAGGTGCAAAATATTTCGTATCGTTTATTTCGTATCGTTATTTCACAGTATTCTTTACAACCCAGTTAGGTTAGTATGGCAGACGTTGCCATTTCACAAATGAAGCAGCTGAGGTTCTGAGAGAACATGCGAGTAGCTCAAGGCCAACCACAGAGCTCACCACTTGCAGGGGCCAGAATTACCTTTCTTTTCCAAGAAATCCCTCTGCTACCCCACAATGAAAAACTGACAAAGAAACAATGGCAACAACACCACGAAACCAATTGCTGTGGTGTCCCAATCAATGGAAACATTGCATTAGAATACAAAGATAGGTAGGTGCCCCTGGGTAGCTCAGGGGCTCAGGGCATGATCTTGTGGTTCGTGGGTTCGAGCCCCGCATCGGGCTCTGTGCTGACAGCTCTGGAGCGTGCTTCAGATTCTGTGTCTCCCTCTCTCTGCCCCTTCCCACATCATCCTCTCTCAAAGATGAATAAACGTTAAAAAAAAAAAATTCAAAGATAGTTAGATAATAAAATAAGACCGAGTTCAGGGGATGTAATTGGTGGTGGAATAAGTGTGAACATGGAAACTAAGAAACTCGAGAACAGAGTCAATTTCTCTGACCCTAGGAAAATCTCATTCCACAGGTTAGGGGACTGCACAATCCCGTCAGTCTTTTTTTTTTTTTTTTTGGTGTTTATTTATTTTTGAGACACAGAGAGAGTGTGAGCAGGGAAGGGGCAGAGAGAGAGGGAGACAGAGAATCCTCACTACCTTCGCAGAGTCCCGTCCCACGCAGGGCTCAAACTCATGAACTGTAGGATCGTGACGGTGACATCATGAGCGCAATCCAAGAGTCAGAGTCTCAACTGACTGGGTCACCCAGGCACCCCCCCCCATCAGTCTTGATGATATATGTATCTCATTTCTAGAGGGTTCCTAACCAGATAATAATACCTGCAAAGGAATAATGAATGGCCAATGCAGCAATGGGGCCAGCCCAGAGTAATATAATAACCCTAGAAAGAAAAGAGTTTGGGGTTACTTCTTTCCTAAGACTCATGTGACTAAGATAGGGTTGCTAGATAAAATACAAGATACTTAGATAACAAATCATTTTTTAGTGTAAGTATATCCCAAATATTGCAAGGTATATCCTGCTATTATTGCATACACTGTAGTTTGAAGCCAAAATCATCTTGATTTGCAAAAACCTGGCATTTGAAGAGAAAGGGGATTTTTTTTTTTTCAATACCAAAACCTCTCTGTTTTACTAGCAAAGCAAAGCTTGGTGGACCCAAGGCTTAGAGCTAATACCGTGAACCACAGAGACTGAGGAATGCATAAGGGTGCATAAACAGTTTATCCAGGACTCAGCACAGAGTAAAGCCTCATTTCTGCCATGGCATAACAGCGTTCGGATTTCCTTTGTCTTCTTTCTCTGTGTTTTCTGTGAACACAGACACACTCACGCACAGATATGTTCATTGTTTTGCTTTATAGAGTGACATAGAAGCATTCTATGCACATTACTTTGCAACTTGTTGTGGTCTTTACAGGGCACGATGCTGCCCCTTGCTTTCCTGCCCTCTCTCCTGCACACCTGACACTGGGGATAAGGAGGTGCATGAGGCACGGTTTATTCCCCAGGTCACCTAAACCTTTGGTTCTCCCTGTTCTCAAGAAACAATCAGGAGACAAGAGGACCTTCCTTTTCAGCATGATCCAGGCAGACTGATAATCGCTCAGTATGCTGCTGTCCAGTAGTCATCTCTGCTGGCAGGTCCTTGGCATGCACGATGCGTTTTCTGGTGTGTTTAATAAACCATCAAGCAGGACCTAGTACCCGGCTGGCCTATAGGGGAAAAAATTTTTATCTTTCCTTTTCTCCCCGCCCCTGCAGCAAAAGGCTGGTCAAGTGAAGCAGTGGGAGTGGAGAAGGAACAAAGAAATCTGTAACTGGCTGTGATCAATTAATTGTAAACACCACTGCACTCGGACCAGCCAGGACATGGCGTTGCACTGTCCCTTATATAAGTCTCCAGAGTTCCATCTTCTCTACAGTTACGGTGATTGTAGTAAGGTTTGCTTTTAAACGCATAACTATACACTTCGAATATAAACCATATATTTTAAAGACAAAAACATTAAGCAACTTTGTCATGAAAAAAGCCTTTCCCTTTTCAATGGAATTAAAGGAGTTCCAGGCAACGCTGCTCAGAGCATTGTGGGTGATGTGCATGCAAACGAGCGGCAGCCACATCCACCAGAATCCAAAAGGTGCGTCCTGGCGGTTCTGTTCAGTGCGCTGAAATCACCCGATTTTCTTTAAATCTGAATCTGTCTCATCAGGGCGTCTTCCTAGGCAGGACGCCTGTTGAGACAGCACCTGAACGCGGGTCGCTTCCACCTTTGGGGATGGCCCCTGCCAGGACGGACACAGGTGCATGGATGCTCGGCGGCCGTGTGCCCCCAGCCAGGAGCCCAAACGCCGGGACCTGATCTCCACCATGGTCCTGGGAGCCTCGCCTGCTCTCTACCCGCCGGTCTCCGTGGCAGTGCTCTCCAGAGGTTTTGTTTCTAGGAGAACTGGGTGCTGTCAGCCCTCTGGGGGTCCTCTGTGGAAACAGAAGGGGACACCCAAGGAGGCTGAGACAACCTATCAGTAGAAGTCAGTTTTAGGAAGCTGCGATGCAGAAAGGAGGCTCACGGTAACCGCAGGCCGAAGTCGGGGAGGGGGCACCTTCCCGGGTTTCCCTCAGGACCTGCCCTAGCGTCCTGCCCTGCCCCGCCCGGGCTGCGCGGTCCTGCCCAAGCGCGCGCGCCCCCCCCCCCCCCCCCCCCCCGTCCCGGGTCCTGCGGGACGCAGCACCGTCCGCCCAACCCGTGCGCGCAGTCGGACACGGGCACCGCGCTGCTCCGCGGCAGTTTTCGTCCTCAGGTGGAGCCGCCGGGACCACTGCCTGACCCCGGAGGGGGCCATTTGGAACTTTCGTCTGTACCCCAGTTATTTTCAGTCATACTCTCCGCAATCATTAGGAGTAATCTCTGTTTCCTATGTTCGTTTTAAAACAAGCCACCAACAATTTGAAAAGGAAGAAATTTACAGTTTAAAGATTTTCTTTACATTCAGTAAATTATTTCATGTATGAATTAAGATTTGCTCTTACTACCAAAAAAAAAAAAAAAATCACATCTTGCAATTCCCTCTGAGCTTCCTTGTTGAAACCAGTTGTTTTAAATTTTAAATTAAAAAAATTAATTTTAATTTAAAAACCAACTTAAATCTACTTATTTTAAAATTAAACTTTAAAATTCCTCTAAATTAATTTAATTTTAAATTAAACTTTAACAAATAAAAATCCCAAGTGATGATAGACAGTGATAGAAATCAAGTAACTCAAGTTCCGTTTCTTGTCCGAACAATCGTTGTCCTACAATTTTTTTGATGTTGTTGTTGGTAATAGGGTTCATTTTTAGGGCATTTTAGGATTACAACAAAATCCAGTAGACTATACAGAGATTTCCCATGTACTCCCTGCCCCAACACACCCACTGCCTCCCACATTATCTATACCCTGAACCAGTCTGGTTGGTATGTTTGTTACAATGGACAAACTGATATATCCTGATCACCCAAAGTGCACAGTTTACAATAGGATTCACTCTTAGTGTTGTGCACTAAGTGTGCATGGGTATCTACCATCACAGTATCATACAGAGTAGGTTTACAAAAATCCTCTGTGCTCTGCCTTCTCATCCTTCTCTTGTCCCAACTCTTGGCAACCACTGATCCCTTTACTGTCTCCATAGTTTTGCCTTTTCCAGAATGTCATACCGTTGGAATCATATAATATGTAGCTTTTCAGATCGACTTTTTTCACTTTGTAATATGCCTTTTAAGTTTTCTCCATGTCTTTTCATAGGCTTACCCAGATTGTCCACTTCTTCTTGTATGAGTTTTAGCAGATGTATGCGGCTTTGAAGGAATTGGTCTGTTTCATTTAGGTTATCAAATTTGTGGGAATAGAGTTGTTCACAATATTTGCTTCTCATCCTTTGAATGTCTATAGGATCTGTAGTGATGTCCCTATTTTATTTCTGATGTTAGTAACTTAGATATTCTTTTTTCTTAGCCTGGCTAAAGTTTAGTGATTTTAATGATCTTTTCAAAGAACCAGCTTTTGTTTTTGTTTTTTCTCTATTGATTTGAATGAAATTGTGCACAATTTCATTGATTTCTGCTTTAATTTTTATTATTTCTTTTCTTCTGCTGACTTTGGATTTAATTTGCTCTTTTTTTTTTTTAGTTTCTTAAGGTGGAAGCTTAGATAATTGATTTTATATCTTTCTTCTTTGCAATATACATTCATTCAATGCTATAAATATCTCTCTACTTTCACTGCATCTCACAAATTTTGACAAATTGTATTTTCAACCTCATTTAGTTCAAATATTTAAAAATTTTTCTTGAGCTTTCTTCTTTGACTCATGGGTTACTTATAAGTGTGCTAATTACTAAGCATTTTAGGATTTCCCAGCTATCTTTCTGTTTCTGGTTTGTAGTTTAATTCTATTGTGGTCTGGAGCAAACAGTTTATGATTTCTAGTCTTTTAAATTTGCTACGGTGTATTTTATGACCCAGAATGTGGTCTATCTTGGGGAATGTCGCATGTGAGCTTGAGAAGAATGTGAATCCTGCTGTTGAATGAAGTGGTTCATAGATATGAGCTAGTGATTTACCTTAAATGATGTGGGGAGCCAGAGGAACTCCTTCCTCAAACAAATGCTTGAGCTCAGTCCATGTGTGTTGGTTGCCTCTATGCCTGAGACGTCTCCAAATTAACTCCCATGTAGAACATAGTGTGGTTTTTTGTTTTTGTTTTGTTTTGTTTTTGTTTTGTTTTGTTTTGTTTTTGTTTTGTTTTGACAGGGCACAGGTGAGCGAGTGGCAGAGAGAGAAAGAGAAGTGGGGCTCACCCAAAGCAGGGCTTGTGTTTGTTTTTACTTGAAGCAGGGCTCCTGCTCACCTGAAGAGGGCTCAAGCTCACCCAAAGTGGGGTTCGAACTTACAAACTGTGAGATCATGACCTGAGCCGAAGTCAGATGCTTAACCGAATGAGTCACCCAGGCGCCCTGGAATATAATGTGTATTAAAGGAAACATTTAAAAATGTTCTCATTCGAGGGGTGCCTGGGTGGCTCAATCAACTAAGCTTCTGATTTCAGCTGAGGTTATGATCTCCCAGTTTGTGAGTTCGAGCCCTGCGTGGGGCTCTGTACTGACAGCTCAGAGTCTGGAGCCTGCTTCAAATTCTGCCTCCCCCTCTCTCTCTGCCCCTCCCCTGCTTGTGCTCAGTCTCTCTCTTTCTCTCAAAAATAAATAAAAACATTTAAACATGTGCTAATTCCAATCTTATAGATACTAAATTCAAAAGTAACTGCAACAATGTTTTAGAACTTGGATGAGTGATAGATTTGGGGCAAGGAGCACTTTGTCTCTGGCATTGTTTAAAATTACCAGCACGTGGTGATAATAAAAAGCAGGCTGGGGGCACCTGGGTGACTCAGTCGGTTAAGCATCCAACTCTTGATTTCCACCCAGGTCAGGATCTCGGGGTTCATGGAATCGAGCCCCACATCTGGCTCTGTGCTGACAGCTGTGAGCCTGCTTGGGATTCTCTCTCTCCCTCTTTCTCTGTCTCTCCCCACCCCTCTCTAAATAAATAAATAAATAAATAAATAAATAAAAGCAGGCCACCTTCTAGTTTCTTGGTCCCCTTGCACAGTGTCTGGCTGCCCATGCCTGTCTGCAGTGTGCCCCCCACCCCGGCACATCCCCCTCCCGGTGCGTGCTCTCCTTAGATCCTCAGACCCAAGGACAAGCTGCTGCTTCTGTTGTTTTCAATCTGGGCATTGGGTCTAAAGGATTCTGTTCACAGCCTCCCGGGACCTGACAGGCTGACTCCCGTCTGTAGGTGGCTGCTCATGGGACACTTTATCTTGTTCCCTTTCTGCTGTCAGGCCCCAGCATTTCCCTAAAAGCCCCAAAGCTCTTCACATCTCTCCCTCTTCCCAGGCTGCTGCTCCCCTGACTTTCCTCCAAATCTCCCAGAGAGACGCCCATCCTCGTTCCTCACGTTGGGGGACTTATTTCCCTCCTCTGGGCTGGCTGCACGGAGTTGGCTCCTGAATCGGCCAGAGTTTACGTGTGTGGGGGGTGGGGGAGAAGGTTGGGCGTTTCTTTCCACATTCATCGTCAATAACCTGTGTTTTATGTGCCCTCCTCACCCTTTCCAGGAGTGAAGGTGGATTTGCCATAAGCAAGGCTAGCGATATAAGTGGTAAAAGGTGAATTTTAATCAATGTCATGTATATGCCAATAATAACACCAGCAAAAATATAAAAGCATTCCATGTGGGAGCACCTGGGTGGCTGGGTCCATTGGATGTTGGACTCCTGATTTCAGCTCAGGTCATGTTCTCGGAGTTCTTGGGACTGAACCCCAACTTGGCCTCTGTGCCGATGGCACGGAACCGGCTTGGGATTCTCTCTCAGCCTTGCTCTCTGCCCCTCCCCCACTTGCACTCTCTCTCTCTCTCTCTCAAAATAAATAAATAAATTAAGAAATTAATTTAAAAAATCATTCCATGTAATGTATAAACCATGTATAAATGTCAAAATATTGGGGCACCTGGGTGGCACAGTCCGTCAAGCGTCTGACTTCAGCTCAGGTCACGATCTCTTGGTCCGTGAGTTCGAGCCCTGCGTCGGGCTCTGGGCTGATGGCTCAGAGCCTGGAGCCTGCTTCCCATTCCGGGTCTCCCTCTCTCTCTGCCCCTCCCCCGTTCACGCTCTCTCTCTGTCTCAAAAATAAACAAACTTTAAAAAAAAATTAAAAAATAATAAAAAAAATAAAATCCACTCCTTCGAAAGGCCCCACAATGGTTGCCTAATAACTTTGTCATAGTAAATTGCAATCCTTTTTAATAATTTTTAAAGTTTATTTATTTTTTGGAGAGAGAGAGTAAGCGGGGAGGGACGGGCGGGGGGGAGAGAATCCCAAGTAGGCCCCATGCTGCCAGCGCAAAGCCCCACAGGGGCTCGAACTCCCAAACCATGAGATCAGGGCCGGAGCTGAGACCGAGAGTCAGCAGCTTAAGCAATTGAGCCGTCCGGTTGCCCATAAGTTGCAATTCTGAGGAGACAGTGGTTTGCATTCCTGAGCGGGACCAACAGTGGCGCATGAACGAGGCTGTTCTGTCTTCCCGTGTGGCTCCAGCAGCCCTGAGGGAACCTCCAAGTTTTATCTGACCCACAGCAAGTGCTCTGCCCTGAGGTGTTGATCTACTCCTTCTTTCTAGTCTTAAGATCCTGGATGAAAGGACTTTTAGAACTGGGGAGGCCTTGGGGAACGTCTCCTCCAAGGTTAACAAGGTCAGTGCCATTTTGTCTGGAAGAGAATCCCCTCAATAAATCTCACTTTCCAGTGTTAATGGCCCAGTGACTTCCCTGGTGTTCCAGGTGAGCAGTGTCTGTTCCCAGCAGCAGGAGAGAAATCACCAAAGGTATAGGTCCTGGCGCTGGGGCCTGGGAGTGGCGTTTGGTCAAGGTGGTCTTGGGCCAGGCCTCCCGGGGTGGTGGGGAGACTGGAGGGTCTGCGTAGGGGATTCTGAGCTATTGTTGCTTCAGCGCCAGCAGAAGGGGAAGGTGGCGTAGAGAGGAGGAGACCCGGGTCTCGGCCCTGGTCTCTGGGGTTCTTTCTTGTGTCCTCATTTCTCTTCTTCAGTCTCCCCTTTTTCTGTAATTTTGTCCTTACTGGCCTAGGAATGGGATAAAAGTATTCTTCATTAAAAAAAAATTTTTTTTTTAATGTTTATTTATTTTGAGAGAAAGAGAGAGAGTGAGCAGGGGAGAGGCAGAGGGAGGGAGAGAAAGAGTCCCAAGAAGGCTCTGAGCCACGGGGCTTGAACTCATGAACCATGAGATCATGACCTGAGATGAAGTTGGAAGTGACTGAGCCAGTCACTCAGGTGCCCCTGAAAGTACCCTTACAATGTTCATTGTATTGATTAATTCAATGCAGTTTTGTGCTTCTGATTGTTTATAATTTTTTTTTAACGTTTATTATTGAAAGACAGAGAGAGTCAGAGCATGAGCAGGGGAGGGGCAGCGGGAGAGGGAGACAACAGAATCCGAAGCAGGTTCCAGGCTCGGAGCTGTCAGCACAGAGCCCGACGCGGGACTCGAACTCACAAACCGCTTGATCATGACCTGAGCCAAAGTCGGAGGCTGAACCGACTGAGCCACCCAGGCGCCCCATTGTTTATTCTTTATAAAGTGTGTGAGTTGAAGGCATTACATTCATCCCTAACCAGGGAGATGGGCTCCTCACTGGAGAGAAGATCAGAAAGGAGCCAGGTATAAGAACCATCCCCCGGGTACATCAACGACGCCATACATGGGATGTGTACCCCCACGAAAACACCTTCCCCCTCGCAATTGAATCATAGTGGTGCCATTAACAGACCATTGTGACTGCGGACAAGCAAGCAACTGCTTTGAGCCTTCTTTTCCTCCTATGTAAAAGGAGGAATGTGTCTGAAGACCGCTAAAATGCATCTCTGTGATTCTGATACGATTTAAAAAAACTTTTTATAGCTTTGTTGACATATACACCGTAAAACCCATCCTTTTAAAGTGTATACTTCGGTGGTTTTTAGTATACTCACAAGCATCACTCCTATCCAATTTTAGAACATTTTCTTTACCCCGAAAAGAAACCCCATATCCACTGACAGTCACTCCCAACCCTGGCAACCACTGACCTCCCGTCCCTATAGACTTGCCTGTTCTGAACATTTGTACGCATGGAATCATACATCATGTGGCCTTTTGTGTCTGCCTTCTTACACTTAGCATGATGTGTTCAAGGTTCTGCCATGGTGTAGCAGTAATCCATTCTTTTTTTTTTTTTAATTTTTTTTTCAACGTTTATTTTTGGGACAGAGAGAGACAGAGCATGAACGGGGGAGGGGCAGAGAGAGAGGGAGACACAGAATCGGAAACAGGCTCCGGGCTCTGAGCCATCAGCCCAGAGCCCGACGCGGGGCTCGAACTCACGGACCGCGAGATCATGACCTGAGCTGAAGTCGGATGCTTAACCGACTGCGCCACCCAGGTGCCCCCCATTCTTTTTATGGCAGGAAAAGGTGTTGCTGTATGGACATACCCCATTTTGTTTGTGCACCCAGCAGCTGATGGACATGTGAGTTGGAATATTACGACTAAGTCTGCCATGAACATCTACATACACGTTTCCAATACGAGTTTAAGCGGTTCTCTATTTCAGCCGGTTTTGATACGCTTTTTACCACGGTGGGGCGTGGGATTGCAAGAAATAAAAGATTCTCCATGCCTGCTCTTCAAAATAAGAGAAGGAAAGCCCACCGGGAGGCACAGACTGAAATACTGATACCTGTCTGTCGAGCGACTGAAAACAGACATGGTGCGAAAGAATCAAAACGTGAAAAAGGGTCAGACTGCCCTTCCCAGGTGTTGATGGTGGATCCAAATGGATTAGATACAAGATGAGTGAATCATTAAAGACTAGCATCCGAGGAGCACTATGGGTTTTAAAAAAAGAAAGAGAAAAGTGGGGCAAGTGTTCAGGAAACCTCTCTGCCACATACATAATTTGTGGGAGACCCAGAGTCACGTGGTAGAACCCCAGGAGCCTCTCAGGATGGCCATGCTACAGACCCTGAATGAATGGTGCTCTCTGGAGTTGTGCAGCGTGCAGCCTGGGGAAACACAGTGGCAGTGGGCAAGGTGCCTTGGGGTAGGGGCTGAAAGTTCACATTGTCACTTGGCCGTCCCTGTTTGCCAGGGCTAACGCGTCCTGTGGCTGCCCGGCAGGAGCCTGAAAAATCATAGGGTCAATACCGGGGAGGATATTTTCTTTCTTTTTCTTTTTAATGTTTGTTTATTTATTTTTGAGAGAGAGGAAGAGAGAGGGGGAGGGAGACAGAGACTCCCAAGCAGGCTCCATGCTGTCAGCGCGAAGCCGGATGTGGGGCTCGACCTTACAAGCTGTGAGATCGTGCTCTGACCCAAAGTCAAGGGTCGGTCGCTTAACTGACTGAACCACCCAGGCGCCCCTATTTTCTATTTAGTTAAAACACAACGTCCCTGTATCCCAACTGCTTTCGTCCTCTATGTGCCTTTGTTACTCTGCATGGTGTAGTTAACCTCGCTCTAAAATGGCATCTTGCCATCCCCCACTTTCACCACATTCCGCATTTTCAACCACAATATTTTATAAACATGCATATATATTCTCATAAGAATATAGAGGGTGCCTGGCTGGCTCAGTCAGTAGAGCATGTGACTCTTGATTATGGGGTCACGAGTTTGAGCCCCACGTTGGGCGAAGAGCTCACTAAAAACAGCAACAATAACAACAGAATACAGAATATAGAATATAACAATAGAGTGTATACAATATAACATACAATAGAATATAGAATATATATGATGTGACACAGACTATTACATTCCATATTCTCTATAGTATATCTGTCTATACATATATAAACATTCAAACATACTTCTACATATATAAACATATAATATTTACATATGAGGTATATGTTACATATATAATATATATTATATACATAATGTATTTTCGTAAGAAGTGAAATGTAATTACTTGAATGAATCAGACACACAAGCCCACCTTAGTGTTACAAGGATGAAATCAACATTTACTTCAAAAAATACATTGTAGGGGCGCCTGGGTGGCTCAGTCGGTTAACCATCCGACTTCAGCTCAGGTCATGATCTCACAGTTCTTGAGTTCAAGCCCCACATCCGGTTCTGTGCTGACCCCTCAGAGCCTGGAGCCTGCTTCCGATTCTGTGTCTTCCTCTCTCTCTGCCCCTCCGGTACTTGCACTCTGTCTGTCTGTCTGTCTCTCAAAAATAAATAAACATTAAAAAATTTTTTAAAAATCCACTGTAAAAAAATGCACGGTGCATATTTCTGTCCAATTGGAGAAAATCACTAATTACAGTAGGAAATTAATCTTGCTATGAGTTCATTCTAAAAATCCCAATATTGTAATTAGAACATTGCCCAGGGATCCAATTTAAACTTAATGATACTTGCTAGCGGGCGCTGATGTTTTAACGGAGATGCTAATTACAAGGCAGATGAGTGATGTGGTGATTAGCTGTCACACGTGTCACAGCTGACAGCATTAAACAAACAAACAAGGCTTCTCCACAACCAACAGCCTCATCACTGCAGGTCACAGAAACTGTCTCCTTGCTCTAACGACACCCGCTTGCCAAGCTCTTGCTTCGTGAGAATATTCAAAGTACAGTTCAGCCCAAAACCAGCAGAAGAAGGGAAGTAATAAAGATCAGAGCCGAAGTCAATGATATTGAAATAAAAAAGAGAAACCCAGTAGGATAGATCAATGAAACCAGGAGCTGGTTCTTTGAAAGAATGAACAAAATTGATAACCCCCTAGCTAGATTGATCAGAAGGAAGAAGGAAAGGACCCAAATAAATCAAATCAAGAGTGAAAGAGGAGAGATCACAACCAACACTGCAGAAATGCGAACAATAATAAGAGAATATTAGGAACAATTCTATGCCAACAAATGAGGCCATCTGAAAGAAATGAGCAAATTCCTAGAAACATATAAACCACCAAGACTGAAACAGGAAGAAATAGAAAATTTGAACAGAGCCATACCCAGTAAAGAAATTGAACCAGTAATCAAAAATCTCCCAACAAACAAGAGTCCAGGGTCTGATGGCTTTCCAGGGGAATTCTACCAAACATTTAAGGAAGAGTTAACACCTGTTCTCTTGAGGCTGTTCCAAAAAATAGAAATGGAAGGAAAAATTTCAAACTCATTCTATGAGCCTAGCATTACCTTGATTCCAAAACCAGACAAAGATCCCACTAAAAAGGAGAACTACAGACCAAGTTCCCTGATGAACATGGATGCAAAAATTCTCAATAAGATACTAGCCAACCGGATCCAACAATACACTGAAAGAATTATTCACCATGTTCAAGTGGGATTTGTATCTGGGATACAGGGTTGGTTCAATATCTGCAAATCAATCAACATGATATATCACAATAGTAGAAAGGATAAGACCCATATGATCCTCTCAACAGATGCAGAAAAAACACTTAACAAAATACAGCATCCTTTCTTGATGAAAACCCTCAAAAAAGTAAGGATAGAAGGATCATACCTCAATATCATAAAGGCCACATAAGAAAGACCCACTACTAATATCATCCTCAATGGGGAAAAACTGAGAGCTTTCCCCCTAAAGTCAGGAACACGACAGGGATGTCCACTCTCGCCACTGTTATTCAACATAGTGTTGGAAGTCCTAGCCTCAGCAATCAGACAACACAAAGACACAAAAGGCATCCAAATTGGCAAGGAGGAACTCAAACTTCTGCTTTTTGCAGATGACACGATACTACGTGGAAAACCCAAAAGACTCCACCAAAAAACTGCTGGAACGGATACACGAATTCAGCAAAGTCACAGGATATAAACTCAATGTACAGAAATCGGTTGCATTTCTATACAGCAATAATGAAGCAGCAGAAAGAGAAATCAAGGAATTGATCTTTATAACTGCACCAAAAGCCATTAAATACCTAGGAATAAACCCAACCAAAGAGGTGAAAAATCTATACACTGAAAACTATAGAAAGCTTGTGAAAGAAATTGGACAAGGCACCAGAAAATGGAAAAACAGTCCATGCTCATGGATAGGAAGAACAAATATTGTTAAAATGCCAATACTACCCAAAGCAATCTACGTAATCAATGCAATCCCTATCAAAATAACACCAGCATTCTTCGCAGAGCTTGAACAAACAACCCTAAAATTCATTATGGAACCAGAAAAGACCCCAAATAGACAGAGCAATCTTGAAAAAGAAAGCCAAAGCTAGAGGTGTCACAATTCTGGACCTTGAGCTGTATTACAAAGCTGTAATCATCAAGACAGTATGGTACCGGCACAAAAACAGACACATAGATCAATGGAACAGAACAGAGAACCCAGAAATGGACCCACAAATGTATGGCCAACTAATCTTTGACAAAGCAGGAAGGAGCATCCAATGGAAAAAAGACAGTCTCTTCAGCAAGTGGTGCTGGGAAAACTGGACAGCGACATGCAGAAGAACGAACCTGGACCACTTTCTCACACCAGACACAAACATAAACTCAAAATGGATTAAAAGACCTAAACGTAAGACAGGAAGCCATCAAAATCCTAGGGGAGAAAACAGGCAACGACGTCTTTGACCTTGGTCGCAGCAACCTCTTACCTGACATGTCTCCAGAGGCAAGGGAAAGAAAAGCGAAAATGAACTATTGGGACCTCCTCAAGATGAAAAGCTTCTGCACAGCAAAGGAAGCAATCAGCAAAACTAAAAGGAAACTGACGCAATGAGGAAAGTTATTTGCAAATGACATATCAGAAAAGGGTTAGTATCCAAAATCTATGAAGAACTTATCAAGCTCGATACCCAAAAATCAAGTAATCCAGTGAAGAAAAAGGCAATGACACGAACAGACACTTTTCCAAAGAAGACATCCAGATGGCTAACAGACACATGAAAAAATGCTCAACATCACTCATTATCAGGAAAATTCAAATCAAAACCACAATGGGATACCACCTCACACCTGTCAGAATAGCTAAAATCAACTCAGGCAACAACAGATGTTGGCGAGGATGCGGAGAAAGAGGAACCCTTCTGCACTGCTGGTGGGAATGCAAACTGGTGCAGCCGCTCTGGAAAACAGTATGGAGGTTCCTCAAAGAACTAAAGATAGAACTACCCTACGAGCCAGCAATTGCACTGCTAGGCATTTATGCAAAGGATATAAAAATGCTGATTCAAAAGGGCACATGAACACCAATGTTTATAGCAGCGCTATCAACCATAACCGAAGTACGGAAAGAGCCGAAATGTCCACTGATTGATGAATGGATAAAGAAGATGTGGTATATATATATATACAGTGGAATATTAAGGATCAAAAAGAATGAAATCTTGCCATTTGCAACAACACGGATGGAACTAGAATGTGTTCTGCTAAGCAAAATAAGTCAGGGAAAGACAGATACATGATTTCACTCCTATGTGGAATCTGAGAAACAAAACAGATTAATGTTAGGGAAAGGAAGGAAAAATAAGATAAAAAGAGAGGGAGACAAACCATAAGAGACTCTTAAGTATGGACAACCAACTGAGAGTTGCCGGAGGAGTGTTGGGTGATGGGCGTGAAGGAGGCCACTTTTGGGGATGAGGACTGGGTGTTATATGTAAGTGATAAACCACTGAATTCTATTCCTGAACTCATTGTTACACCGTATGTTAACTAACTTAGATTTAAATTAAAAAAATTAAAAACAAAACCCTACAAAGTACAGTTCCGACTCACTGGCAAGACTCAAAAACGAACTATGCACAAGGAAGGGAAAGAGCCGTCTGGAAAAGGTGTCTGTGGCAGCTAACGTACGAAGTGTGTGTGTGTGTGTGTGTGTGTGTGTGTGTGTGCACGCGCACACACAGATGTGGGTGTTGTTATGACCAAGGGAAGTCAGGCCACCAGGAGAATGTAAAGACGAAATGTTGATGACATTAAAACACTGGCTCAGTCAACTTTCCACCACGGAGGATAGTATGGCAAGGGAGAGAAAAAAAGAGCAATTTTCCAGTGGAGAAACCTTGCAAACCCTCAACCAAGTGATCAAGGTTGTATCAGCAGTGATAAGGCATAGTGATAGTAGGTAACCTTGATACAAAGCGATGACAACGGTACTTCATGTCTGAGGTCTTCCTCCCTAAAACCCATAACCTGGATCTAATCATGAGGGAAAACATCAGAGGAATCCCAACTAAGGGACATTCTACGAACTTCCTGAACAGCAATCCTCACAACTGTCAAAGTCATCAAAAACATGAAAACCTGGAGAAACTGTTACAGCCAAGAGAAGTCTAGACCTGACTACTAAATGCAATGTGGTATCCTGGGGGAGATCCCGGGACAGCAAACGGACGTTAGGGGAAAGCAGGAAATGTGAATCCAGTATCGCCCTACTTAATAATAAAGTGCCCCCCCAAAATATAGTACCAACATTGGCTTGCTAATTGTGACCAAGGTACCTTACTACTGCAAGCTGCTAATGATAAGAGAAACCTGGGCACAGGGTATCTGGAAACTCTCTGTATTATCTTCTCAATAATTCTGTAAGTCTAAAGTAAAAAACTCATCTTTTTATTAAACACAAACAGGGGCACCTGGGTGGCTCAGTCCATTAACAACTTGACCTTGGCTCAGGTCATGATCTCACGGTTCGTGAGTTCGAGCCCCGCGTCGGGCTCTGCTGTCAGTAGGAAGCTCACTTCAGAGTCTCTGTCTCCCTCTCTCGGCCCCTCCCCTGCTTTCTCTCTCTCTCTCAGAAATGCATAAACATTAAAAAAATTTGTTTAGTTAAAAAAAACCCAACAAACAGGTCCACTCAAAGTTGACCAACATTTAGCTACTTCCTTGTAAAGCGATTTATCCCTTGTGATTGAGAGACCAAGATACCTCAAGGAAGGGATTGAGTCAGAGTTTCAACCAGAGGCACAGAGTGTAACGCACACTGTGGGGTCCTGGCTGGGAACAGGTATCCTCATCAAACCAGAAATTCACCGTGCCGGGGACATCGACGCTAATATCTTCCAACTTTCACCTTGAGTTCTTGAGTTAAGGACGTCAGAGGTACATAAGGGTAACAGTGAGGGATCTTCTAAACTCCTGGAAGGAGGGCAGTAGGAAGAAAGTTCTCCACTTTGGAGTTAACCCCTCAATTAGCATAAACTATGGAACTGTCTTATAATTTGATGGAAAAATCAGAGGGACAACTTAGGGCCACTGAACTAGGCTGTGGTTGGTAATGAACCCAGTGGAATCCTAGGCCTCTGCCTTCTGCCTTGTTTGGGGAAAACATATGCTTCTATTCACAGTAACCAAGACAGGGAAATTTTCTTGACTCATTGCTCTAACTAGGACTTCTAGTACAGTGTTAAATAGCTGTAGTGAATATAGATATCCTTGTTCCTGATCTTAAGAGAAAAGCTTTCGGTTTTTCACCAATGATCACGATGTTAGTTGTGGATTTTTCATAAATGTCTTTAAAACAAATTTTTTTAATATTTATTTATTTTTGATGGAGAGAGAGAGAGACAGAGCATGCGCAGAGGAGGGGCGGAGAGAGAGGGAGACACAGAATCTGAAGCAGGTTCCAGGCTCTGAGCTGTCAGCACAGAGCCCAATGTGGGGCTCGATATCACGAACCTCGAGATCATGACCTGAGCCAAAGTCAGATGCTTAACCGACTGAGCCACCCAGGCGCCCCATAAATGTCCTTTAATCGGGTTAAAGAAGTTCCTCTTCAGTCCTAGTTTGCTGAGTGTTGTTATCATGAAAGAGTGTCTTGCGTTTTGTCCCATGGTTTCCTTTTTTGCATCTTGAGATGATCATTGCGGATTTTTCCTCTTTGTTCTATGAACGTGGTTTATTGCATTGACTCATTTTCTTGGGTTGAACCACCTTGCATTCCTAAGACAAATGCCTCTTGGCCATGGATGTAATCCTTTTGATGCGCTGTTGGATTTAGTTAGCCATTATTTTGTTGAGGATTTGGGGGTCTATATTCATAACTGATGTTAGCAGTTTTATTTCCTCGTGGTGTCTTTGTTTGGCTGTGGTTCCAGGGTGATGTTGGCCTCAGTGAATGGCTTAGATAGTGTCCCCTCTTACTCTGTTTTTTGGAAGAGTTTGCACAGGATTGATATTAACTCTTCTTTAAATGTCTGGTAAAATTCACCAATAAAGTCATCTGATCCTGGATTTTCTTTGTTAGGAATCTTTCAAATTACTAATTCAGGAGCGCCTGGGTGGCTCAGTTGGTTAAGTGTCCGACTCTCAGTTTCGACTCAGGTCATAATCCCACAGTTCATGAGATCGAGCCCTGTGCCGATAACGCAGAGCCTGCTTGTGATTCTCTGTCTCCCCCTCTCTCTGCCCCTCCCCCACTCTCCCTTTCAGAATAAAGAAAAAACATTAAAAAAGTACTAATTCAATTTCTTTACTTGCTATAGGTATGCTGCAATTTATTTATTTATTATTACGTATAATTGAGATAACATTATATTAGTCTCAGGTGTACAACATAATTATTCAATATTTGTATGTATTTCAAAATGGTCACCACAGTAAGTCCAGGAAACATGTCACTGTATGTAGTTATAGAAAACTTGTGGGGTGCCTGGGTGGCTCAGTCAGTTGAGCGTCCGGCTTTGGCTCAGGTCACGATCTCACGGTTTGTGAGTTCGAGCCCCGCGTCGGGCTCTGTGCTGACAGCTCAAGAGCCTGGAGCCTGTAACGGGTTCTGTGTCTCCCTCTCTCTCTGCTCCTCCCCTGCTTGTGCTCTCTCTCTCTCTCTCTCTCTTTCTCAAAAATAAATAGTTAAGCGTCCGACTTCAGCCAGGTCACCATCTCGCGGGTCCGTGAGTTCGAGCCCCGCGTCGGGCTCTGGGCTGATGGCTCGGAGCCTGGAGCCTGTTTCCGATTCTGTGTCTCCCTCTCTCTCTGCCCCTCCCCCGTTCATGCTCTGTCTCTCTCTGTCCCAAAAATAAATAAAAAAGTGGAAAAAAAATTAAAAAAAAAAAAAAACATTAAAACAAAAAAAGAGGGGCGCCTGGGTGGCTCAGTCGGTTGAGCGTCCGACTTCAGCTCAGGTCACGATCTCGTGGTTCACGAGTTCGAGCCCCGCGTCGGGCTCTGGGCTGACAGCTCGGAGCCTGGAGCCTGCTTCGGATTCTGTGTCTCCCTCTCTCTCTGCCCCTCCCCCGCTCATGCTCTGTCTCTCTCTCCCTCTCTGTCAAAAATAAATAAAACATTAAAAAAAAAATTAAAAAAAAAAAAAACAAAAAAAGAGAAAAAAGAAAATTTGTTTCTTGTGATGAGAACTTTCAAGATCCAGTTTTCTCACTGGTTTCCAATCTGCAGTACAGTATTATTAACAACAGTCACCATGCTCTACATTACATCCTCTTGACTTACTCATTTTATAACCGAAAATGTGTACCTTTTGACCATCTTCACACATTTTCCGCCCCCTCCCCCAAACCCCCTGCTCCAAGCAATTCTCTATCCGTGTGCTCGCGGCTTTCTGTTGTTTTGTTTTGTTTTGTCGTTGTTTTTTAGACTCCTCGTGTAAGTGAGATCGCACAATATTTATCTTTTTCTGTCTGACTTATTTCACTTAGTATAATGCCCTCAGGCTTCATTCATGTTGTTGCAAATGGCAAGGTTTCATTCGTAACGGTTGCATAATATTCCATTGTAAATATACAGTATATATACTATATACATAAAGAACGTGTCGCGCGGGGTGCTCGGGTGGCTCTGTTGGGTAAGCGTCCGACTCTTGGTTTCAGCTCAGCTCATGATCTTGTGGTTTCCTGAGTTGGAGCCCCGTGTTGGGCTCTGCTCTGGCAGCTTGGCGCCTGCTTGGGATCCTCTCTCTCTCTCCCTCTCTCTCTACCCCTCCCCCACTCGCACTGTGTCTCTCTCTCTCTCTCAAAATAAGTAAAGAAACTTAGAAAAACTTAAAAACATTCATCCATCGACGGGCACTGATGTTGCTTTCGTATCTTAGCTGTTGTAAATCATGCCGCAAGGACCATGGGGGGACAGATATTTTTTTGGAAGATAATGATTTCATTTTCTTCAGATAAATACCCAGAAGTGGAATTGCTGGGTCCTATCTGCGTCTCTAGATCTGCGGTGAGTGTCTTATAAGCAGCATATGGTTGGAACGGGAAGCAATGACTTACGGGCCCCAGGGTATTCTTCTGGGGTGTTAACCCTGTCGACTGAACTTTTCATTTCAGGTATTGTACTTTCCAGCTGCGGACTTTCTCTCTGGTTCTTTATAAAAATAATTCCTATCTCTGTGTTAAGATTCCCTACTTTTTCACACTTCAGACTCAAGATCTCCTTTAGATCTTTGTCCACGGCTCCTTTGGTTCTTGGGGCATATTTAACACAGTTCATCTGAAGACTTTGTCTCATAAGTCTAACGTCTGGGCTTCCGCAGGGATGGTTTCTGACAATTTCTGTCTTTCCTGTGGCTCAGCCATCCTGTTTCTTTGTATGCTTCATAATGTTTGGTGGAAAACTGGACAGTTTGAATATTGGAATGTGGTAACTCTGGAAATCAGATTTTTCTCCCTCTCTGGGAATCGATGTTGGTGCTTGGAAAGGCCGATAGTCATCTGTTTAGCGACTTTTCCGAACTGCTTTTGCTAAGACTCTATTCTTTGTTATGTGTGGTCACGGAAGTCTCTTTTCCATCATCTCCATAGTTAGCCTGTGATCTGAATGCCTGAATCCAATAAGAAAAGAAAGGAACAAAAGGAACTATCTCTGTAAACTCTTTCCACAGAAGCTGCTTTGGCCCGAGTGGTTGAAACACGGCCAGATCTGTGTAGGTCTCTCAATGATTCACGAGACACATCGAAACACACAACCCTGATTTTTGGAGGACAAAGTTTTTCTTGCCCACCCCAGCACCATCACACCATGCCAGGAATGTGGGCCACCTTCTCCGAGGCTCCCGGCTGTGGGGCTGGGGTCAGGGACTAGTAGCTGTTCCACAAACAAAAATCAAATGTTCTTTGGGATCTATTTTACAACAGTAGTGACAACAATGACTAAGCAGCTGGGGGTGTCCTCTGGCCCCCGGGGCTGATCAGTGTGCCACATGAGGCAGTGGTGCTCAGAAACCCACCCGGAGGTGCTTCAGAAGCATCCATCACCGACAGCAAGGAGATCGTGCCACCGAGGAGGTAGGTTGTCACCAAAGAATCCAGCTTCCTGTGGTCGATTTTGTCTCTTTTCCAGTACAACCTCTGTTGTTGGTTAACTCCTTGCTGCAGTAGGAAGCTCACACTTCTGTTCTGCACAGATGGAAGCAAGGAAGGAAAAAGAATTATTTCTGGGGACGCCTGGGTGGCGCAGTCGGTTAGGTGTCCGACTTTGGCTCAGGTCGGGATCTCACTCACGGTCTGTGGATTCGAGCCCCGCGTCGGGCTCTGTGCTGACAGCTCAGAGCCTGGAGCCTGCTTTAGATTCTCTGCCTCCCTCTCTCTCTGCCTCTCCCCTGCTTATGCTCTCTCAAGAATAAATAATAAACATTTTTAAAAAATGAATAAGCTATTAAACCAAGGCTTTGAAAATTTTGCATATTTTCTCAGTGAATTTTATGAAATATTTATTCACTCAATTGTTCATCCATTCCAGAGGCACATCTTTTTTAATTTAATGAGAATTTCATTTTCTTTCTTTTTTTTAAATTTTATTTTGTTTAATGTTTATTATTTTTGAGAGACAGAGACAGAGTGTGAGTGGGGGAAGGGCAGAGAGAGAGGGAGACACGGAATCCGAAGCAGGCTTTAGGCTCCGAGCTGTCAGCACAGAGCCTGACACGGGGCTCAAACTCACGAACCACGAGATCATGACCTGAGCCGAAATCAAGAATTGGATGCGTAACTGACTGAGCCACCCAGAGGCCCCCAGAAACACTTATCGAGCACCTGGGAAGTGGGAGTTTGGGTGCCGGGCACAAAGAATGCTTGGGGGAAAGAATTTGAGAAACATTAACTCTCCAGACAGAAAAGTGGGTGGAGAATGAGAAAATGAGACCGTAGGGAGCAGGGTAAGGGCCACACAGGGGACTCTGCCTGGAGGTGATGGAGGGTGTTTTTTGCCAAAGGCAGTGGCTGGGGGTTCAGAGATGGGGTGGAGGGTGGTGATCAGAGAGCTGGTCCCTGGAAAGCAAGACATTTGATATCTGGATCAAAACAATGATCAGTCCTTAAGGGACCACGCAGAGGAGACGTCGTGGGGCTGCTGCAACAAGCCCACTTTGCCACACAGTGTGAGTCTGTACACAGTTCCTGCTGTGCTTGTCTCTGGAACTCTGATCCCAACACACACACACACACACACACACACACACACACACACAGGAGCAGAGGCCATAATTCAAGCAACTGAGGAAACACTATTCAGATACAAAAGGCAAAGTGGTTTGGGGAGCAATGGGAAAGTTGCTTCAATTACCCAGATGTTTGTTTGCTCTGATTCGTCATTTCCTGTAACCAATTGAAATCACGATGAGGTTTGGACTAGACATCATCTAAAGTGGTATTTCTGGGGATGCAGCCTATTTGTATTTCTGTCACTCAGCCACCAGCCCTTGCCCCTCTTTCCCACTGCAGAAAAAAAGAAACAGAAAAAGAAATATGTATTATTTTTGTCCACAATCAGGAGCTTTGGGGAATAAACATTACCCTTGTTATTTTCTCTGCCTTGCTCCAGTGGCCAGTCTTATTTTCTAGGAAGGAAAGATTATGCTGGTTTTATTATTGTTTTTAATCATCATTATTATTTTAAACTAAAGCAAATATAGTAGAACAGGGTGGGGGAGAAACTAGCGGATTTCTCCCTCTTTGCCCCGCACCATGGTTCTCATCCACAAACTCCTCTGAACAGAGTGGGGAGGGCTGAGCTGCCGAGAGATGCTCCCAGAGACAGATATTGACAAGCATTTGCAGCTCAAACAATAGGGGACCAGGACGGCCAGGAGAGCCTCGATCCTCAAAAGGGGACAAGCGGGGGAGATTGTCCGTAGTCCCCTGAAACCGCTCCTCCCTCCCCAGCTAACAGGCACCCTGTAGAGCCCTCCTTTTTCCTCAGTTGCCATCTGAGGCTCAACCCTCAGCTTTATCCCGGAGGGCTTCTGCGGAGGAGATGGGCTTCAATCCCTGGAGCCGGAGCCATAGGAAATTGTCTGGCATTTAGGCTAAGTACAAACAAAAGAATCAAACCTGCAAAAGACCATGTCGGGTTAAAAAAACAAAAAACAAAAAACAAAAAAACAGGAAAATAAAAGGGAGAGAGAGAGAGAGAGAGAGAGATTACATACCATCATAATTAAACTTAGAGGGGTGCCTGGGTGGCTTAGTCGGTTCAGCTTAGGTCATGATCTAACCTTCGTGGGTTCGAGCCCCGCATCGGGCTCTGTGCCGACAGCTCAGAGCCTGGAGCCCGAGTCCAGGATTCTGTGTCTCCCTCTCTCTCTGCCCCTCCCCTGCTCACGCTCTGCCTCCCTCTCTCTGAAAAATAAAATAAATATTTTTGAAAATTACACAAAAGAGAACAAACTTAGACAAAAGAATAGTGTTGTTCCTGGTTGTTATACGTACACTCATTTTAAGAATGTTTTCCCCCAAAGTGAAAAGTTTGGGAAGTTATCTTTGTATTGGTTAGAATGCAAGGCTATCTTTGTAATCGGACACAAAATCAAACCTAAAAAGCCAGTCAAATTTAGCAGTGGGGGGGTGTATACCAACTTTAGTGACACTAATGTTAATAAGTTCTGATACCCCACTGCCATCGGACCAGCCGAGAGGAGTACTTTCACTTTCGTTATATAAATCTCTTAAGTAGCTACTCCAAATAACTTAGGACGACATGTTTCAATGGGCTTTAACAAGGTTTCATGTTACAAGAACCGTACAGTTTGTTGGTACAAAAATGTATATGTTTCCCGATTATCGCCCTTGAATTTTAGACAGTTTGACACAAACTGATATTCAAAATGAATGCAGTTGCATGATGGGAAATAGACACAAATGACCAGGTAGAAGCTTCTTGCCCTTCACAAATATCTCAGGACATTCAGGGCTCACAGAAAAAAATGAACATAGTTGTGCCGAGTATTTAGCAATAAAGAAAAAAAAGACGTGTAACGTCCGCAAGATGAGCTTTGATTTTTTTTTTTTTTTTTAAATCGTCCTCCTGTCTATAATCTGCAAAATGCCTTTCTGATTCGAGGCAGCAGCAGATGGCAGTAAACACACAGAAGATTCACTTTCTGTCCACTCGGTGCTAGAGCTTTGGCCAGAGAACTTCGTAGCCAAGAACAAATTATTGTTCACACTCGGTATTTCCCAGAATTTTTCTTCCCTAATGATCCCTAATAGTTACAGTAGGTCAAATATTTATGCCACGTTTAATATGACCGTATCTTTCAGCTTTAAGACTGCTGTTACTATTTAGAAGTTGCCATAAAGTGCCAAAAATAGACTTTTACCAATGGTTTTGTTAGTGGAGTCCCACTCACTGATTAGCTATGACCCCCCCCTGGCAAGAAATGGCACATGAACCAGGAAAAAGGGATCAAGAAATCTTAGTAATTTTTATCTTTGCCTGCCAAAGCTTTTGTTGTTGTTGTTGTTGATCTGAAATTTACGGTCAAATTGGTTTCCATACAACACCCAGTGCTCATCCCAAGCCTGCCAAAGCTTAATTTTCCTGTTTTAAATATTTTAGAATGCTAAACGTTAAAGTGAATTGAAGGTTTCAGGGACAGAAGAAAATGTGTGTTCAAGAGTGTAATTAACTTGGGGTGCCTGGGTGGCTCAGTGGGTTAAGTGTCCCACTTCGGCTCAGGTCATGATCTCACGGTTCAAGATCCCACGGTTCGTGGGTTCGAGCCCCGCATCAGGCCCTGTACTGACAGCTCAGAGCCTGGAGCCTGTTTCTGATTCTGTGTCTCCCTCTCTCTCTGCCCCTCCCCTATTCACGCTCTGTCTCAAGAATAAATGAACATTAAAAAAAAAAAAAAGCGGGGCGCCTGGGTGGCGCAGTCGGTTAAGCGCCCGACTTCAGCCAGGTCACGATCTCGCGGTCCGTGAGTTCAAGACCCGCGTCAGGCTCTGGGCTGATGGCTCGGAGCCTGGAGCCTGTTTCCGATTCTGTGTCTCCCTCTCTCTCTGCCCCTCCCCCGTTCATGCTCTGTCTCTCTCTGTCCCAAAAATAAATAAATGTTGGAAAAAAAAAATTACCACTCCCACCACCCCCCCACCCAGTCATAAAAACCCTTATTTCCCTAGATCACATCCAACAATAAGAATCGCATTAATATATTTTATACATCTAGTTGTGAGATGGAAAGTTACTCAGCTTTAAAACTGAGAATTGTACAGGCACGTGGGTGGCTCAGTCGGTTGAGCATCTGAGAATTGATTTCCACTCAGGTTCTGTTCCCAGGGTTGTGGGATCGAGCCCCGTGTCAGGCTCTGCATTGAGCACGGAGCTTGTGTAAGAGTCTCCCTCTTCCCCTCTCCCCCGCTCGTGCTCTCTCTCTCTCTCTCTCTCTCTCTCCAATTAGTTAATTAATTACATTGAAAATTGTTAAGTGGGTGGTACAAAGGAAGTCTCCCACATAAAGTTCAGTGGGAAAACAGAAAGCAAAACAAAGACTGCACTTACAAGACAGACTAGCAGCAAATAAGAGTGTAGAGAATAAGCCAAGAAAACTGAAAATCCGAAGTTTGATATATCGGGACAGTGTCTGTATTTCCTTTGCATCGCGTATATATAACCTCCAATACTCATGTTGTAGTATTGTTTGGGTGATCATCAGAAATCTCATCCCTTCGTTGCTTCCAGCTGGGCTAGTCGGAATAAGGAAAAGCAGAGTAAACAAATCCCCGTGTGGTGTAAACAACCCCACATAAACGTCTGTATCTGATGTAAATGGAATTCTCCAGACCCAAAATGAACCTGTAAAGGGACGTTAAGCAACCAGAACGTCACGAACCCTCTGTAAAGCTGAGCTGCGGCTTCTTCCCACGGTTTTCCCACTTGAAAAAGGAAACAAGCAGGATGAAACATTTTCAGGTGTTTCTTCCAAGCCAATCAGCCCGCCTCTTGGGGAGGCTTGGGTTTTGAAGGTGGCACTTGGTATTCACAGGCTGGGATCCTGAAGCATGTGGGCCCCAGGACAGCAGCCCGGGGTGGAGCAGGGGGCAGGGGCGGGGTACTCCTGACACCTGCTTGGGCTCCTGCGCTGTGGGACAGGCGGTGTCAGGGTCTGCGCCTCCGGGGAAGGACTTTGTGCGAGGGTCTGCGGTGCTGAAAGCCCCCTTCCGGGGGCAGAGCAGCGGTTCTCGGTGTGTCCAGGGTTCTCCTTCAACAGGCTCCACCTGGAACTTGCAGCCATTGTCGAGCCGGCCCCCGGGCTGAGACAGGGCCGGGGCGCGGGGAGCGCGGAGCCACCAACCACAGGGAACAGCCGGCCTTCATAACGACTCTCAGCGCATCCTTGTCCAGGGGAGAGGATCCATCCCGCGGCATCCTTTGGTGTCAGGTGAGGCGGCAAGGCCCCCGCAGACTAAAAACAGGAACGCTCTGGGCGTTCTGGTTTGGACAGGCTGACCCCTCGGGAGCTTTTTCCGTTTTCAAATCTTACTTCTTTCTCCTCTGTGCTTACCTCTTTCTTTCTGCCTACACCTCTTGCCCCATTCCCAGGACCAGCGCTTCCGGCAGATCTCTACCTCCAGCAGGCCGTGCTGGGGTGGGAAGGACCTGGGGGGGGGGTGCTTGGGGATCTGGTGTTTTCCCCCACTCTGCCACCCCTGGCTGTGTGCAAGCCATTTTGTCTCTCTGCGGCTCTCTTCCCTCCTTTGTAAAACAGGAATGAGAATATCTTATGGGCCCAAATGGGCGGAAGTGTGAACGTGTAGGGGCCCTGAGGGGACCTCGGTGCCACCGTTTGCTATGTTCCCAGTCTAGACTCGCCGTGGCCAAGACGCTCATCTTTCTCCTTTGTGACTCAAAACCAGTTCAAAAATTGCCTTGTTCAAAGTCTGCCTGTCGGTGAGTGCTGCATTATTAGGGGGCACTTCTGGGAAGTTTTATTGCCTTTTTTTTTTGCATCTATGTTGAACTGTGTTCAAAGACAATCCTTTATAGTTGGAGTCAAATAATGTTGTCGAAAAGCATACAGTTTACAGCAAAACAGCGTTCAGCTCTGCAATATAGAAAATATCACGCCTATGAAACAGAGAGCAGGTAATAATAATAATTATTATAGTAGTCAGCATTAATTAAGCACTGGCTGCTTGGGACTGTGCTAAGAGCAGTCCTTTACCCTCCAGACCGTTCTGTGAGATAGGACTATTGTTAGGCCTGTGTTTAAAATTTTTTTTTCAACGTTTTTTATTTATTTTTGGGACAGGGAGAGACAGAGCATGAATGGGGGAGGGGCAGAGAGAGAGGGAGACACAGAATCGGAAACAGGCTCCAGGCTCCGAGCCATCAGCCCAGAGCCTGACGCGGGTCTTGAACTCACGGACCGCGAGATCGTGACCTGGCTGAAGTCGGACGCTTAACCGACTGCGCTACCCAGGCGCCCCGGCCTGTGTTTAAAACACTCAGATGCAACTGACCTGTAACCTTATGTTAGCATCAGGTATATGCCTAATGCAAATTCGATATTTCCACACATTGTGAAATGACCACAATAAGTCTGGTTAATATCTGTCAACACACACAGTTACATAGTCACAATTTTTTTTTTTCTCATGAGAACGTTTAAGATTTACTCTCAGGTGCCTCTGGGTGGCTCAGTAGGTTAAGCAGCTGACTCTTGATTTCGGCTCAGGTCGTGATTTCACAGTTCATGAGGTCCTGCCCCGCAGAAATTGGTCGTTAACCAACTGAGCCACTCAGGTGCCCCTGGAGGTTTGTACTTTGGACCACTTTTACTCATTTGCCTAACTCCTACCCCTCCCAACCCTCTCCATCCCCCTACCCCCACCTCTGGCAACCACCGATCTGTTTTCTGTATCTGTGATTTCGGTTTTTGTTTTTTGTCTTTTGGTTTAGATTTCCACATATAAGTGAGATCATATAGGCATTTGTCTTTCTCTGTACATTTCATTTAGCATAATGCTAAGGTCCATCCATGTTGTTGCTAATGGCAAGCTTTTCCTTCTTTTTTATGGCTGAATAACACCCCATCATATATACCACAATTTCTTAGTCCGTTCGTCATCAAATGGACACTGAGTTTGTTTCCATGTCTTGACTATTGTCAACGCTGCAGTGAACATGGGGGTGCGAATATCTTTTCAAGTTAGTGTTTTCATTTCCTTCTGATAAATACCAAGTAGCGCAATTATTGGATCGTAGGGTAGTTCCGTTTTTTAAATCTTGAGGAACGTCCACACTGTTTTCCACAGTGGTTGTACCAGTTTGCATTCCTACACGCAGTGTACGAGGGCTCCCTTTCTCCATAGCCTCACCAACACATGTTGTTTCTTGTCTTTTTTATAATAACCATTGTAGGGGTGCCTGGGTGGCTCAGTCGTCTGACTTCGGCTCAGGTCATGATCTCTCAGTTTGTGAGTTCGAGCCCCACGTCGGGCTCTGTGCCGACAGCTCAGAGCCAGGAGCCTGCTTTGGATTCTGTGTCTCCCTCTCTCTCTGCCCCTCCCATGCTCACACTCTGTCTCTCTCTGCCTTTCTCTCAAAACTAAAGACACATAAAAAAATTAAAAATAAAAAAACAAATATAATAACCATTGTAGCAGTTGTGAGGTGATGCCTCACTGTGATTTCAATTTACATTTTCCTGATGAAGAGTGATGCTGAGCACCTCTTCATGGACCTGGTGGCCATCTTTGCGTCTTCTTTGGAGAAATGTCTATTCAGATCTTCTGCCCATTTTTAATTGGATTGTTTGTTGGTTTGCTATTAAGTTGTTTGGGTTCCTTATGTATTTTGCATTTTAATCCCTATCAGGTAGATAACTTGCAAATATTTTCTCCTATCCCACAAGTTGCCTTTTCATTCTATTGAAAGTTTCTTTTGCTGTTCAGAAGCTTTTTAGTTTGATGTAGGCCCACTGTTTATTTTTAATTTAGTTAATTAACTTAACGATCTTAGTTTTTTAAAAGTAATCTCTACACCCAATATGGGGCTTGAACTTACAACCCCGAGATCAAGAGTTTCATGCTCTACAGACTGCGTCATCCAGGTGCCCCCCACTGTTTATTTTTGCTTTTTCTTTTTTTTTTAATGTTTATTTATTTTAGAGAGAGAGAGTGTGAGGAGGGGAGGGGCAGAGAGAGGGGGAGACACAGAATCCAAAGCAGGTTCCAGGCTCTGAGCTGTCAGCACAGAGCCCGACATGGGGCTTGAACTCACAAGCTGTGAGATCATGACCTGAGCTGAGGTTGGACGCTTAACCGACTGAGCCACCCAGGTACCCGTATTTTTGCTTTTGTTGCCTTTATTGATTGATTGATTGATTAGTGTCAAATTAAAAAAAAAAATCATCACCAAGGCTGATGGTGAGGAGCTTACACCTGTTTTGTTACACTCATTTTATGTTTCATTTTTAAAAAGTTTATTTGAGAGGCAGAGAGAGAGAGAGAGAGAGAGAGACAGAGCACAAGCAAGGGAGGGACAGAGGGAGAGGGAGACGGAGAATCCCAAGCAGACTGCATGCTCAGTGTGGAGCCTGATGTGGGGCTCGATCCCGCCACCCTGGGATCACGATCTGAGCCAAAATCACGCATCTGACTGAGCCGGCCAGGCGCCCCTATTCTTATACCCATTTTAATACTGAGAAAACTGAGCCTAACTTGTGCATGAGCACACGTAGCTGCTAGTAGTAGAAATGGAATCTGATGAGCTGTGTCTCCGTCAGCTCAGGCTACAAAAACAAATGACCATAGACTGGGGGGCTTGGACAGCAAGCTTTTGTTTCTCAGAGTTCTGAAGGCTGGAAGTCTAAGAGCAGGGCGCCAGCAGATTTGATTTCTGGTGAGGGCTCTTCTCTTGGTTTGCAGAACCAAGGTCTGTCTTCTCACCGTGGCCTTGCAGGGTGGAGAGAGAGAGATCATCTCTCCTGTCTCTCTTTAGAAAGGCACTTGTCCCATTCATGGGGGCTCCACCCAAAGACACCACCACCAAATAACATTGTATTGGGGATTATGGATTCAAAATACGGATTGAGGGGGACATAAACGTTCCGTCCCTAGCAAGGTGACAGCAGCCTTTTGGTTTTAGCCTAGCAACCTTCTCTAGGCACTCGGGACCTTTCTCTGTATGTGACATTGAGAGCAAGACACCTGCAATTAAATCATTGGATCCTGACAGCACCTATGCTATAGAAAGTGGCATTCGTTTGTCATGAATATCCACCGGGTGTGCACTGAATACAGGAAGCTATAGGCATGCAACCTCACTTCTGCTGAGTGGTCTTGCTTATTTCTTCCCGGAGGAGGCAAGTGAAAATGACAAGCTATTTCAAGGAAAGCCAAGAGACTGTTGCCTCGTGCTCTGGCTATTTCCTTCCCCACGAAGTGACTTTGTGTGGCCTCAGAGAGTTCACTGTCCCCTGTTGTAGGCGGCCCTTTACCCTCCGCGTGCCTGGCGGTTTCCTCCTCCTTTTTTTTTTTCTTTAAAGGTAATTTATTTATTTTGAGTGGGAGGGGGGAGGAGGCAGAGAGAGAGGGAAAAGGAATCCTCAGCAGGCTCTGTGCTGCCAGTGAAGAGCCCGATGTGGGCCTCGAATCCACAAACCGTGAGATCACGACCTGAGCTGAAACCAAGAGTCAGATGCTTGACCGACTGAGGCCCCCCGGGCGCCCCCTAGCAGTTTACTCCTAACCAAACTCTTAGCCACCAGCACATCCCTCCGTGCCTGATGGCATCACATGACCATCAATTCCCATCAGTAATTGTCAGTCAAAAATTACATGTGTTCGGGGCACCTGGGTGGCTCAGTCAGTTAAGCGTCCGACTTCAGCTCAGGTCACGATCTCGCCCTCTGTGAGTTCGAGCCCCGCGTCGGGCTCTGGGCTGATGGCTCAGAGCCTGGAGCCTGCTTATGATTCTGTGTCTCCCTCTCTCTCTGCCCCTCCCCCATTCATGCTCTGTCTCTCTCTGTCCCAAAAATAAATAAACGTTGAAAAAAAATTAAAAAAAATATTACATGTGTTCTTTTCTTGGAAATATATTCTTTTGCTATTAACATTCCTTACTACATGTACTGTTACACTTTTTTTTTTAATTTTTTTTTCAACGTTTATTTATTTTTTTGGGACAGAGAGAGACAGAGCATGAACGGGGGAGGGGCAGAGAGAGAGGGAGACACAGAATCGGAAACAGGCTCCAAGCCATCAGCCCAGAGCCCGACGCAGGGCTCGAACTCACAGACCGCGAGATCGTGACCTGGCTGAAGTCGGACGCTTAACCGACTGTGCCACCCAGGCGCCCCTGTACTGTTACACTTTTAACGCAGCTATTTTCTTTAGCAATTTTCACAAACTGAATAGCCTACCCTATAAATTGCATTGTGCTTATAATTTTCTTTAAAATGCATTGAAGTCTCTGTCTTTTATTTTTATTTTATTTTTAAGTAATTTGCACACCCAACATGGGGCTCGAACTCATAACCCCAAGACCAAGAGTCACGTGCTCCTTGGACCGAGCCAGCCAGGTGCCCCTAAAATTCAGTAAAAGCTCTTCAAGTCATAAATAGTCTCTCTCTCTCCTTGGAAATTCCTCAGGCGGGATGTATATTTCAACACATCCGTCAGGAGTTTGGGACGGGGCATCATGCTTCGCATCAGAAAAGTGGAGTTGAGTTCTGGTTGGGTCACTTCCCAGCTGTGCATCTTTGGGTGAACCGTCCAACCTCTCCAGTTTGAAGTCCCTGATCTGTCAACTGTGCTACGGGGACTTTACATCATACTTTAGTGTTCTCATAGACTTTGGACAGAAACATAGTGGCAGGTAAATCATTTATTTGGCTACTTGAGGACCAAGGGTTTTTCTCTTATGCGTTCCTTGCCACAGTGCTTGCTAAAAGCGGGTGCCAGTAACTATTGACAATCTCCTTATTAAAATGATGGTGTTCATGACTTCATGTAAAGCATGGAAAAGAGAGGAAAACTCAAGGGTTAGCTCATGGACTTGTAGGATCCATTCGGAATTCAGGTGCTTAGGGATTAAAGGAAGTCCCTGAGGGCAATTATTTAAATTGCTGAATAATGGCCAAATGAATACAAATCAAGAAACCATTTGAAAATAGCACTGTCCGGGGCACCAGGGTGGTGCAGTCGGTTAAGCGTCCGACTTCAGCCAGGTCACGATCTCACGGTCCTTGAGTTCGAGTCCCCGCGTCAGGCTCTGGGCTGATGGCTCAGAGCCTGGAGCCTGTTTCCGATTCTGTGTCTCCCTCTCTCTCTGCCCCTCCCCTGTTCATGCTCTGTCTCTCTGTGTCCCAAAAATAAATAAACGTTGAAAAAAAAAAATAGCACTGTCCAACAAGAGTAGTCTGGGAACTCATCAAAATGGTCAAGTTCGGAGTGAATCCTCTGTCCTGCTGAGTTTCATCAATATTCTTAGCAGTTTGGAATCGCATAAGGTTGGCTGCAGCAGATTAAAGATTAGAAACTGAGCACCTTTTGGTGCTTGCATGACTTCTGAAGCCACCTAGATCCCGTCTATAGTTGAGAACGTGGATCCTTGGGGATGAAAACTTTTCATGCACTTAAAAGTATTCTTGGGGCGCCTGGGTGGCTCAGTTGGTTAAGCTCCCAACTCTTGATTTCGGCTCAGATTGTGATCACAGGATTGTGGGATCGAGCCCTGTGTCTGTGCTGGGCTGGGTGTGGAGCGTGCTTAAGATTCATATTCTCTCTCGCTCTCGCTCTCTCTCTCATTCCTTAGAATAAGCAACGCTTGTGTACAAAGCGTTGCCAGGCTAATGAAATGGATACAATTGCATTCCCAGCACTAAAGAGGTTCTAATTTGCCTGGGGACATAAGACACATTTATAAATTATTATAGAACAACAAAGGATATGTCAAGTAGTAACATACAATAAAGGTATAAAAAGGATCTTTTGTGGTTCCCAAGAGGAAGGAACAGACTTAAGGGAGAGAATTGTCCCAGGAAATGGAATCAGCAAGGACCTTGCCCTTGGTTATAACCAGAGGGAACACACCCAGCCAGGTACCCTCACAGACAAAAAAGGAAAAAGAAAAAGTAGGCTTCTCACTAAAGGAATGCTGTGAAGTAACTAGTCCTTGGAAGTTTCTAACAGGATAGCTGCTGTAAAGCCGTCTCCCAAAAGCCAGACTGCAAATCTGGGTGAGTTTGGCTAGCATTCCAGTTGGACACATAAGACGCGGGTTAGCCCAATGAGCAGAAAGTTTTACTCAAAGTCTGATAGGTTACTTTAAAAAAAAAAAAATTGTCAGGTTTTACATAAAGACCCAAATCTGAATTTGCTTTTGTGAGCTTGTTCCTTCCTAAATTTGCCCAAACACAGATGCTTTGATTTCTTTTCCCTTCCCTTCTCTTTTTTTATTTTTATTTTGTTTTAATGTTTATTTATCTTTGAGACAGAGAGAGACAGAGTGTGAGTAGGGGAGGGGCAGGGAGAAAGGGAGACACAGAATCTGAAGCAGGCTCCAGGCTCTGAGCCATCAGCACAGAGCCCCACGCGGGGCTCAAACTCACAAACTGCGAGATCGGGACCTGAGTCTAAGTCGGATGCTCGACCAACTGAGCCACCCAGGCACCCCTCTTTTCCCTTCCCTTCAGGAGAATGTGTGAAAGAACAGTAATCTGATATTTTGTATATTTTCTAAACCCATCAAATAGAAATATTATCTGAGTAGAGGTGAAGTTTAACCACAACGAATAAGAAACTATACTTTGTTATTGTGTTGATATTATTGTATGAGACACAACTAGAAATCAGAGCAAACAAGCCAGATAGCTTTGTAATGAAGAGCAAAGACCCAAATCCGACTGCCTGGCTTAGATTCCTGCCCTGGCATTGGCTCTTTGTGCGCCCTGCCCTCCAGCAAACCCTCTCTGCTCACTTTTCTGTCCATAAATCAGAGACGAGAGCACCTAACTCAGAGAGTAATCATCAGTGGACATGTCATACATTTGCTAGATACAAAGTAAACTCGGCACAATTCGTTCATTGAGTCATCTGTGTATTAAATCTAAAGCAAGCATTATCCCATTCACAATAATCGCCTTGGAAGAATCATTCCAGGGATGTAGTCATTGGCGAAAAGAGATCGGAAACCAAGTGAAATTGTCTTCGGAAACTGTGCCATAGTCTTTTTTAGTATTCCTTGTGGTGGCGAATCTTCCTCTTTGGAAGGTAGGGGTTTTTTTTGTTTTTGTTTTTGTTTTTTTTAGAACTGTCAAAGTCAAGAAGGGTGAATACAATGAGAAGACGCTGGGATTGGCAAAAATGAGGACTGATTAAGCAGTTCACTTTCTCGTGTGGATCAGCCTTTGAGACTTTGGAAACAGAAGCCTTCGAGATCTGCTTAAGCAATGGCCGCGCTTTTTGATAAAGGGCATGTATGTATCAGTTATCTGTTGCTGCCCAGGATTAAGCCCAAATTTAACAACGTAAGACAAGCATTGGCCTTCTCACATCTCTGGGTCAGGAATCTGGCCACAGCTGGGAGCTCAGGCTCGGGGTCTGTCACCCTGAAATGGGCTGAAATGCAGACATTAGCTGGGACTGTGGTCATCTCTAGGCTCCACTGGAGAGAGCTGCTTTCAAGCTCATGGGGCCTCAAGCCTGACTGCTGTTGACTGTTGTTCTCTACCTTCTGGCCTCCTCCAAGGAAAGAGGAGAACGAGCAGGAAAGAGAGAGAGAGAGAGAGAGAGAGAGCGCGTGCACAAGAGCAAGCAAGAGAGTTCCAGCGGCCTCATAAAATCTACAGACTTTTTCCAGTCTAATCTTGGAGGTGACACCCATTATTTTTGCCTTATTCTTTTTCTTGGAAACGTGTCAATGCATTCAGGCCTCCCTTGAGGAGCTGGGAGTACACACGGGGATGGAGACTAAAAGGCAGGATCATTGGATAATTCCAGAAGTGACAAGGTTGGATGAAACCCTCATTTCCACAAGATCTCCCCCTAATTGATTTTTTAAAATTTTATTATTTTATAAGGATGCTACATTTTTTCCCTATGATATAGTATCTTTGTGGGAAGATTACCTGACACTAACAACATGATCTGAAGCATTGGCATCATAGGCCTGAGTCATGGGTTGGAATTATATAAGCAAAAGCTTACTTCTAGCCATCTCCCACACTACAGACCTCACCCGACAGGTTTTGAGTCATCTGAAGCAGAGAATGAAATGCCCGTCATGTTTACAACATTGACCAAGCTTCTGGTATTCTAACATTTCTAGATAACCAGACTCCTCGAATTTGGAGACTTTGTATCTTAATTCTTTTTGATTCAGGATTTAATTTAAATATTAAGTTTAACAAGCCTGACTGGCAGGAAGCACCCATTTTCAACAAGCCTCCATCAGCCTGTGAATGCAACCTGCAGGTGCTTCCCAGTAAGTACGGTCCTCATTAACAAATGATGCCCTTTTTTGTCTGTCAAGATTTAGTGGACCTAGAACCTTTCCTTCGGATTTTTCAAGTGGGTTTTTTTTTTTTCTTAAAGCACGTTCACAATAGAGGGTGCAGATTCTCAGCAAAGCTGTCGACTTTATTTCCTAATGAAGTCATCCAATGTGTTGCAACCTGTTGCTTAAATCTTAGTGTCAACTCTTAACAGATCACAGCAAAGAACCAACAAAATGACAGCTGCTGGCTGACAACTGAAAGGATGGATGAATGTTGAGCAGGAAGCCTTGATATGGAGTGGAAACGGACACCTCCTCTCCAACCTGGTTTCAAACTGGGTATTGATCCCTGACTGCGAAACCTACGCACTTTATATGTGAAAGAAGCAAGCCTTCGCTAAAAGTGTACATTCTGAGCTTACAAATACCTACAAAATAATTAAATTTATGGCAACAAACTTTCTATACATATTTTTAATTCTGAAAGGTTCTTTAAATGCCCTCCTTGAGTTATGTAAACAGTGTTAACAATTCGATGTATATCTTCCAGATTTTTTCTATCCATCTACAGACATGCCTGTATTTATATACACAGATACATGAGATGATACTATACATATATTCTTGAAAGGAAGGTTCTTCAACTGATTTTTTTCCATCTTCCCTCCTGATTTATAATGAGAGATACATTGCTGTTTAGCCACAAGTTAACAATCTTCCTTATAGATTTCTAAAATCCAAATATGCTCTTGAATAGGTTTAAAGCTAATTACAACCATGTCATTCTTGTAGGTTGTTTTTGTTTTTGTTTCTCTGCAGGCACTTTGACGGTTAATGCATAAATGCTGCTGGCAAGCTATTTTTACTAAAAAAATTACAACTAGATGGTTTTGAAAGTTTTTTCCTTTTCACATCATAAACTAAGGTTACTTTCCTATGCACTTTGGTTAATTTATGTAAACATTGCCTATGGTGACCCTTCTAGATGGGGCAAAAGGCAAAGCCAGTCAAGTATGGTTGTCGGGGGGAGACACTGTTAAACAACTTAACAATAACCCACAACCCTCGGACCAACTATGAAATAGGCTGCATCTCCGATTATTTATAGTTCCTATCCAGACTATTTTCTAAGTAAGGAGACTTTTCATGGCCTATGCCATAAGCACGAAAAATAAGGCGTGTACAACTTCCCTATTAGAACAGAAGGTAAACCAAACAAAATCGCTATTTTTAAAGTCGTATCTGTAAGAATTACGTTACCTACTAACCTTTTTTGCATTTCATTTTTACAAATGCATTGTGGGTAGTGCCTAGCTGAATATGAAAGTAAACCGGGAGGGTGGCTGGCAGCCACGAGGGTGAGGGTGGCGCCTGGGTCTGGGCGAGGACAGCTGGCCCCGGGCTGGGAGGGGTCGCGCGCTAAGCTACAGAGGAAACCGAGCCACGCGCTCGCCTTGCGCCTGCAGGCGGGGCGCCCGGGGCTGTCCCGCTGTCCGGGTGGGTTTCGTGTCAGTGTCGCGAGCTTGTGGCCAGCCAGGGGAGGGAGGGGGCGCCGGCGCCGGCCTGCTGGTCGCTCTCCCGGGCCTGGCAGGTGCCACCTTTCAGCTTCGTTTTATCATTAGGAGCCCCTTCCCCCCAGATCCTGGACGTCTACACCCACGTCTCTAGTGGTTAGGGATTAAAGGTGAGTTAGGGAGTGAAACAGGTGGCTCCAGCAAGACTCCCTTCTCCCCCGCCCCAAACCTCGTGTGCACTAAAAGCCCTATCCTGGGAGTTCTTCAGCAGCTTGAATCACCCACAAATTACTTTTTCTAGACCCCCCCCTCCCCCACCAGAGGCCCGGGGTATTCCTTTAAAAGCACTGATTAGGCAAATGCAAAACCATTGGTGACCTTTCAAAGCTTTAAATATTCGTGGTGAAAGTTAACAAACTGAGAGGAGATTGCCCGCGATGTATTTTGCACTTAAAAAACATTGCCAACGAACTCTTGAAGTTCTTTTTCTTCAGGGAGAGGGCTTCGAGGGAGGATGTAGGGTTGAACCTTGGCTTTATACGTCAGATATGAATCACGCCCTGGAAACCAAAATGTGAAATAGATTTAATAAATGAGCCCTTCGGATATCGGCAGCATCTGAATTTTTTGGTAAGGATAGTTTCGATTTGTTTTTTTTTAATTAAAAAAAAAAAATTCCTGTTGGGGAAACTGACAGGTTTCCTGCACTTTGTCAAACTAAAGCTCTTAACATATTTCTAGGGTTTTCCTACTAACTTACTGTTCTTTCTTCCTGTAAGGACAAAACCAGGAAATTATTCAGAAAAAGGCTGAGCTGACTTCCTAATTCCCTATTGTGATTAGTGAGAAAAACTTTGGAAATTGGGAATTTGGGGGCTGGGTTGAGAATTTTGGAAAAATGGAGAAAACCTCCAATTTAAGGTAGTAAGATTTGAAAATTGTACTGCTAAAAATGTTCATACAAAAAACTTAGATTCTTCTGAAGTCTGAAGTAGCTGTCTCGGTGATTAAAAATGTATATAATTTAAGAAAGGCAGTAGATTAAGAAAGGTATTAGGTTGTCAAATGCTGTATTTTAAAGGCGGATAATTACTCTGGTGGCATTCTTACAAATTTTAGGATTCTTTGTTTTGACAAAGGTAGGAATTTCTGTAGTAGTAATCTTTAGCTTGTACAACAACTCCACTTTTCTTTCTATATCTCTGGGATCTTTATCTTTAGAAGTTGGTGAAGCACATCAGCTTCTTCTCCCCTTTGTAATGCTTACAGTACTTGAAGGGAATCTGGATATGTCACCCCAAAATATGCCACTTCGACACGAAATTATTTTGAGTTGAGGGCAATTGGGAATCCACAGAGGAGTATCGACTTTCTGGAGTTTCCCTTATCTGACCAGAAGCAGCAACTTCCGGGAAATAGGGTTGCCATAAATTTCCTCTTTGGGGAAAGTCTACTTACTCATAAATGCCCTCCCTGGGAGAGTTTTATGGCTCTCCAGAAGACAGAAAGACCCCGCCCCCCAAACTTGTACAGACAAACATTATCACAAACTTCCTCATCTCTGCATTTGTTCTGAAAACCTGTCTGTCTTTCCGAAAGAAGCCTGTGTCTTCTTCCCACAGAGCCTTCCCCTCCCACTTCCTCTCCCCTACTAAGTATATAAATTCCAAATTCTAACCCCCACCTTGGAGTTACCGCGGAGTGTTCCCTCGGCTCTGAGTGCTACACGCGCAAATCTACTCTGTTTTCTTCTCTTACTACTGTCTTTAGTCAGTGCAATTCAAGGAGCGAGACACTGCAAGTGAGAGGGTCCAGGAAAAGTTTTGTCCTCCTCTACTGACCTGAAGGAATTAACAGGAAATCTCGGAGCAAGTACTGATCAAAGAGGTTGATGGGGTGTGGGAGTAGAGGAGAGGAGTTGAGCCCTTGATCTTTATAGAAATGGTCTCAGTCCTAGATCTGCAATGGCCAAGGTAAGTCAGCTCTCTTTTAATGTTTTTTTGGTTTTGTTTTGTTTTTTGAGATTTACTTCCCTGCCGAGCACTGTACTGAGAGCTTTACTAGTATTAGCTCATTTCACCCTCAAAACAACTCCCATCAGGTCAGTAAAATCAGAGAAAGTACATAACGTTTCCTGTTCTTTCTCTTGCCCCGGTTTGTTGGGGTTTCAGTTTTTCTCTGCTCTTTCTGGGCTATATCGTTCTTTCCAGGCTACTTTGTAGCAAGTTGAGTCCCGAGCATCAACTTCTACTGGAATCCAAAGATCTAGAAGGAGCTTCGGTCTGTCAATAGGCTTTCAATGGTATAATATTTTGATAGTCTAGGATATTGGCTCTGTCTTGTCTTTTCTACCTTGGTATCAGTGATTTGTGAGGAATCCTGTAGTATGCATTCGAATGACTTCCGGATGCTTTAGTTCCACTTTTTGATTTGAGCCAAGGAAGCACTAGTAGGTTTTGAGTGTTGCCTGTGTGTTTGAGAAGCCTGAAGTCATTAAGATAAAACCTAACAGGGGGCTCCTGGGTGGCTCAGTTGGGTAAGTGTCCGACTAGCGCTTTGTAGAGTAGGGCTCTGTGCCGGCAGCTCGGAGCCAGGGGCCTGCTTCGGATTCTCTGTGTGTGTGTGTCTTTATCTTTCTCTGCCCTTTTCCCGCTCAGGCTCTCTTGCTCTCAAAAATAAATAAAAACATTTTTTAAAAGATGTTAAAAAAAAAAAGGATAAAACCTAACATCAAATTGGAAGCCAAGTAACTTGTGCAGGAGGCACATAGAGAAAATACTGGGTGGTTTGGCTAGACCATAATTATAACTAGGGCAGGGTGCAAAGACTAGATTTTCTGGTTTTCAAAAATTGGAATCGTAATGCATTTTTTTTTTTTGATGTGCTAGTTTAATTTTCAGTAGCAACTGTGTATGTAGAGGGTCTTATTAAAATTGAAACTTATTTGAAAACAAAACAAAACAAAACATCTCCTGGGGCCACATACTGTAAAAAACAGAGCAGAGGGGGCGCCTGGGTGGCTCACTTGGTTGAGCATCTGACTCTTGATTTGTGCTCAGGTCATGATCTCATGGGGTTCATGGGATTGAGCCCCGAGTGGGGCTCTGTGCTGATGGCTCAGAGCCTGCTTGGGATTCTTTCTCTCCTCTCTCTCTGCCTCTCATGGTCTTTCTCTCTCTCTGTCAAAATAAATAAGTTAACATTAAAAAAAAATGGAGTAGTTACCTTCTCTGAGCTACAGGGCGCTTAATCTAATGCCTCAATAAAGATTTGTTTGAATTCGTTCATTAGTGACTACTGAGTCTGATTCTCCAGAGTTTTGATTTTAATAACTGGCCAACATTGCATCAGTGTCCTCTTTTCCTGTTATGCGTTTCTATTTTCCTGGATTTATGCTAATGATACCTCCTTTTCTCTTTAATAAATTTTTTCAATGTTTATTTATTTTGGAGAGAGAGAGGCAGAGTGTGAGCAGGGGAGGGGCAGAGAGAGAGGGAGACACAGAATCCGAAGCAGGCTCCAGGCTCTGAGCTGTCAGCACAGAGCCTGATGCGGGGCTTGAACTCACAAACCGTGAGATCGTGACCTGAGCCAAAGTCAGATGCTCAACCGACTGAGCCACCCAGGCACCCCTCCTTTTGTCCTTAAAGCTATCTAGTCAAATACAATTGACTCTTGAACAATGCAGGGTTGAACTTTGCGGGTCCACTTATAGGTATGTATTTTTTTTATCATACAGTACTGTAAATGTATTTTCTTATCCTGATGTTTTGGTTAATGACATTTTCTCCCTGTAGCTTATTTTATTGTAAGAATACAACCTGCAATATATATAACATACAAAATAAGTGTAAATCAACTATTATTGGTCAGGCTTCTGGTCAACAGTAGGCTATTAGTAGTTAGGTTTTGGGGGAGTCAGAAGTACTGTGCGTATTTTGGACTGTGGCAGGTGGGGGAGATCGACGCCCCTAACTCCTGAGTTGTTCAAGGGTCAATTGTATAGCCAGCCGTATTCATACAGCTAGAGATAGAGTATCTGCCACGTGGGCCACACATAGGAATGAGACAACTCAGGTTTTTTTATTTTTTATTATTATTTTTTTTAATAAGAGAGAGCATGAGCAAGGGAGGGGCAGAGAGAGAGGGATAGAGTCCTAAACAAGGTCTGCACTGTCAACACAGAGCCTGACCCAGGGCTTGAACCCATGAACCCTGAGATCGTGACGTGAGCTGAAGTTGGACGCTCACCCGACTGAGCCACCCAGGCGCCCCTCATTTAACTGTTTAATCAATTTTATTTCAGTGTGAGTGATGAAAAACCAGTCTCTCACCTCCCTTGCCTGGCTGTTCCCTCTTAATTAAGATGTCTAATTTCTGTGGGTTTTCTTAGCTTTAACACATCTCCAGGTAGTGTTAAAATAGTTAAATTCTATGCTGTAGGTTATTTTCTGAGAACAACCTGTGCTCTTTCAAGAACTAACGTGCTAAGTGACCCTGGGTAGCTCTTTCCACCAGCCTGGGCCCCAGAAATCCATAAAATGAGAGACACGCGCTGGACCCGCTTGCCCCCCGAACATTCTGAGAAGCGCAAGTTTGGCAAGGCTAAATGAGAGAGGAATCCCATGGGCACATGTGTTTAGGCAATTCTGAGCTACATCAGGTGTAATTTTTACATTTTATTTTCCCTCTAATATTATCGGTTATTCAGTAGCATTTAGTGAACACCTCCTAAGCCAGGCATCATGCGAGGCGGATCCCCCTCCCCCCTCCCCCCCCCCCAGGAGACCCCGCCCAGTGAAGTTCATGGGTGTCACAAAAACACGCCATGGTGGATTCCAAGGGAGCTATGAGGGGGAGTCGGGGGCAGCGGAGGGGCAGCCGTCAGGAGCTTGGAGCCCTGACAGTGGTAGGTTAGGGGAAAAAGTGGCAGAGAAAAACGCAAATAACATTTTATTTGCGGAGAGGGCACGGACTGCTGGAGAAATCAGAGAAAGGCCTGACTCCAGATGATTATGGAACTTTAAAAGCCTTTGGGGGGATTTGGGGCTGTGTCCTAGGGCAGAGACAAAAAGCTATCGAAAATTTTAGCTGGGGGAGTACCATTTGTGTGCCTTGCAGAGACCCTTCTGGCTGCTTTGTGGGGAATAGACAGAACCGATGGGAGGCCTGTAATATTTTAGAGGAGGGGTACCGGTGACGCTGGGTGATGGGTGTGAAAATGGGGCAAAAGCGGCCAGCTCTGAGAACCGCTCTGGGGAGGAATTGCAAGAAGTAAGGGAAAGAGCGTAGTTAGAAACAGCGCCCCGGTTTCTGGTGGGATTGGGGGGGATCCGGGCACCCGTTCAGGAGGGCGCCGCAAGTGATACTGATACGGAGAAGGTTTCTGAGGTGTGGAGGCCGATGCACTTGGTTGGGGAGCCGATATCGCGAGCCCATTTCTTCTTGGTAGAGCAGCCCTCTGGGCCAGGGTTCCACGGAACACGCTTTGGTAAACGCTGTACGAGTTGCTCTCAGAGGTCTGTTCCAGCTCAGATAGTATCTTTTCCCACGATGCTAACAATAACCAGAAAGCAAACCGCACCGCCTGGTGTGTTACACTTTGAAATTCAAGTGTAAGGGACTTACAAGGTGCACAACTGAATTCTTTTAGGGAGCAGGCCTGTGTCACCGTCTGATTATCAGGTCTGTAAATCAAACACCGGGTGGCCCCAGGGAGGCTGGAGGGGTTCAGTAGATCCCTCCCCCAAACTCAGTGGCAGAGAGTGGCTTAGATGTCACCTCGGCCATCCCTGTACACGGAGTGCAGCAAGAGTCTGGGGCACTTGGCTTCTTTCCTTGAAGAGAGGCTTAGTAACCAGCACACGAACCGGAGGAGGGCCTTCATCTAGGGATGGCCTTGCCCGCCAGGCGGCCGCCGTACAATCTCAGGAAGAGAGGGAAGTGTCCTCATCCACCTGCCCAACAGCCTCCAGCGGCTCTTGATTCCCTGGGTTAACGATGGAACCACACGGGGTCAGTATTTCTAGGGTTAACGAGTGCTTGAACTTCAGCCTCTGCTTTCTGCCTCGGGAATGGACTGTAGATGCCGATGCCTCCGAGAGAGGCAGCTGGTGGCAGTTCAGTGTCTGAATGAATGAATGAATGAATGAATGAATGAGTGATTGACTTCCTGGACTGAAGCATGCCTCCCTACCTCTTTCCACGGTTGACTCTCCAATCTGCTGGCCCCAGTTGCAACGTCTCACTCTTAGAGAAGCTATTCCTGTCCCCGGAGAGGGTCAGGCTCTCTCCTTATATACATCACACCACCTTCTGCCCCCTCCTAACACTGAGCACCGTTCCCATCAGCTCTGGGAGGCCCCAGGCCCGTGAGGAGGTTGAATAAGGTAGCCTAAGAGCGTGGCCGCTGACGTTGGACCTCTGGGTCCAAGTCTCTTGCTCCGTCTACTGCTTACTAGCTGTGTGACCTTGGGCAAGTTACCAAGCTTCTCTGTGCCTCAGATCCTTTACCCCCTAAACGAGGATCAGAGGATGCTCATCAGAGTCCTGCTGTGAAGAACAGAGGAGAATATCCATGTAGAGTACGGGGCGCGCTGCTCCAAGAACCCACGCTGGACGAATGAACGCTGAGTGCGTCTGGCTGTTCCCGCTGAAGGTGGAGGTTCTGGGAGGTCTGAACGTCCGAGGAGAGAGGCGGAAGAGCCAGCATGGGGTGGGGGAGGGCAACAGGAGGGAGACTGGGACTTCTACTACACGTTTCATTTTAGGGTAGGGCCTGACTTGCTTTTACTGTATAAAAACATGCTTCTGAGCACTTGTCCAGGTTAGAATGAGTCCGGCCGGTGTTTGGATATAAATGTCGCAGAGCCTGTCCTTTCTGCCAGCTTCTGTCATGGCAACATGGGTGGGGGTCAACTCTGTTGGTGACATTTGGCTCCTGGTGGCTACTGAGTCTGATAACCTAGTGACAGTGTAGGACTGGAAAGGGTGAGGCTGGCCTCCGATGTACACGTGATTCCTGTGGACGTTCGTCCTTCGCAAGGGGAGCAATCATGGGTCCTAGCACTGGAAAAGTCTTTTTGAATTCTTTTTTTTTTTTAACTTTAAATGTTTATGGGGGCGCCTGGGTGGCTCAGTCGGTTGAGCCTCCAACTTCGGCTCACGTCACGATATCACGGTTCGTGAGTTCGAGCCCCATGTGGGGCTCTGTGCTGACAGTTCAGAGCCTGGAGCCTGCTTCGGATTCTGTGTCTCTGTCTCTCTCTGCCCATCCCTCACTCGCTCTCTCTCTCTCTCTCAAATGTAAATTTAAAAAAACATGAAAAAATAAAATGCTTATGGATTTGGTCTCATTCTACACGAAAAATATTTTTACGGTTTGGGGCTGTGGAAGCAGCAGGAAATTTCCGAACAAGCCTTTTAGTTTCTGGCCTAGTTAATATGTGGTTTTGAAGACTGTGGGGATTTGTCAGTTCTCTAGATCACTTCCAGCCCCGTAATTCTATGATCTAATAGAGTTTATAACAATATGTATTCCAGAAGTGACTTACTTTGAAGGGACTGCAGATGGTTCTGTAAGTATATACTTTTAGAAGAACATAATGCAATTTGCTTTCTAGCCCAGAGCCCTAAAAATAATTAGGTAGGAGTTCAGATGGGTGTTAAAAGGCAGTTGTTTCTGGTGAATCCAAATGGATTTAAAAAATCAATTTCCTTTATCCGCAGAGGAGGGCTTGCATTGTAGATTTCTTACGGTTTGTTGAGTGGTAAAGCACAGTGACCACGCTCACATGAAAAAAGTAAGCGGGGAGAAAAATCAGTGCAACGCTGCAAGTTCAGATGAAGCATAATGGAGCGAGAAGAAGGAATTTCAGAGTGCTGGAGCGAGCAGTGTAACCAAGGCCTCCAGTGTTTGCTTTTGGGGCTTCTTCTTTGGTCAGATGTGCGACTTCTACCTATGGCTTCCGTCTGATGACGTCTGTAGCCCCTCGTGCCTTGGAATCGCCCCGACCCATCTGGTTTCCTCTCATGAGATCTGAGGGAGACTCTGTCACTGAAGTTCAGGGCAGAGTTCAGCTTCCTCTGTGTGTAGAAGGGTGGAGACCGATCGGAGGAGGCAGGCAGGGCAATTGAGGGCATGGGAACAGTGGTGGCCACATGGTGGAGCGTCTTTGTGGAAGCACGAGGGAGCCTTTTGGGGGTCTTCTCTTCCATAACCTTTTATAGTAAAAGGAGGATACCTTTAATGTGGAAAAATTAGAAAAAACAGAGAAGTATAAAGAGGAAGTTATAATCTTGTGTTTTAGAGCCATTGTGATTGCTTCCCTTTTTTGTGGGCGGTGCTAGTGGAAGTGGGGAGGGACATTATCCAAGTGATATTTTTAGGAATGAATATGACATGGCAATTTAGGGTGTACCAAGGGAAGAGCTAAGCCAGGGAGGCTATTGAGGAAGCTAATTGATGGGTCACGGGGCAAAATGGTGGTGGTAGCGGTGACTAAAAGGAGAAGGAGAAGATTTGAGGCAATTGGAAATGGGAGATCGGAGTCCGGATGAATTTGGATGTGGACAGAGAGACTGAGATGGAGTAAAGGTAATGTGGAGAGTTCCACTGGATGGTGGGAGAATATGACATTCGTTCATTCATTCATTCAGCTGAAATGGATTGAGTTCCTACCACCTTCATGAAACTTACAGCCTAATGGAGGGGGACAGACAAAAAAGAAAAATAAATAACTAGAAGACATAGCGTGTTAGATGGTAGTGAGTGTTGTGGGGAAAATTAAGCAAATTGAAAACAACCTGATAATACAAAGCCAAGGTCAGAGCTAGGAACCATAGGTCAAGCTCAGCATTTCCCAAGAAGCCATGGCTGCACCGTTGTATTCTCATTTTGTGACTTACCTCGATGAAGGATTGATCCTGCTGTAGGGCGATATATGGCCCTGTCACCTTTATTTAAAAATTTTTTTTTAAATTTTTTTTAACGTTTTTTATTTATTTTTGAGACAGAGAGAGACAGAGCATGAACGGGGGAGGGGCAGAGAGAGAAGGAGACACAGAATCGGAAGCAGGCTGCAGGCTCTGAGCCATCAGCCCAGAGCCCGACGCGGGGCTCGAACTCACGGACCGCGAGATCGTGACCTGGCTGAAGTCGGCCACTTAACCGACTGAGCCACCCAGGCGCCCCTATTTAAAAATTAAAAAAAAAAAAAAGATTTAATTTTTAAGTAATCTGTATATCCAGCTTGGGGCTCAAACTTAGAACCCTGAGGTCAAGAGTTGCATGCTCTACCGACTGAGCCAGCCAGGCAACCCCCCCCCACCTTTATTTAAAAAAATTTTTTAATGTTTATTTATTTTTGAGAGAGAGAGAGAGAGAGAAACAGAGCACAAGCAGGGGAGGGGCAGAGAGAGAGGGAGACACAGAATCCGAAGCAGGCTCCAAGCTCTGAGCCATCAGTACAGAGCCTGACGTTTGGCTTGAACCCACGAACTGTGAGGTCATGACCTGAGCCAAAGTCGGATGCTCAACCGACTGAGCCACCCAGGCACCCCATCCCTACCTTTATTTTAAAGGGTGAATGAATGAGTAGCCAATTTAAATCTGCTCTCCGGCCAATGTTGAAATTCAGAAGAGATTCTAATGTTTAAAGGTTCTTATGCCTTTTTTTTGTGGCGTCAAGAAAGTCCTTGAGAATACAGTGGAAATTATGGATCTTGTTTCCCATAAAACTGGACTTATTCTCATTACATGCGGTACCCAAGAATTCACACATGGGGAGTCAGCCAGCCCGTGAGGAGGTGGCCAACTGAGAACCTGAAGGCGTGGCCACATTTTTCCTATGAGAACTAATTAGAACTTCAAATCTTTACCCCAGAAAATACTGGGCCCACTTCATCTCCTATAGCAGGACAAAGAAGCTTTGGGCCTGGAAGTTTTCAAGGGCACAGGGGGGCCAGGGTGTCTGGTCAGGAGATGGCAGGCACCATTTAGGGGAGAGGCCATGAAGGCCCTACTGTGGCTCTGGGAAGGTCAAAGCCAACATACATTCAGGAAGGGCATGGGCGGATCGGCTGCACAGAGGGGAAAAAGGATACAAACAAGACTTGAGTAAGGGGTGCCTGGCTGGCTCAGCTGGTAGCACAGCCAACTCTCAATCTCAGGGTTGTGAGTTCAAGCCCCACGTTGGACATGGAGCCTACTTAAAAAAAGAAAAGGACTCTGGGCTTGCAAGAGAGGCCCCGTGACCTAAGGTAAACAAGGGAACAATTTTGATGGCAGGTTCCATTTGTTGCTTATAGAATCTTTGTCAAGCCCATACTCAGTTTGGAACCTTCTAACCCTAATCACTGAACTCATAGACATGACAGAAATGATAAACCGCATTCACGGGCATTCTGAACTTTCCTTTCATGGCCAACATGGACTTTAACTGCTGTTAGCTTCCGAGGTGTAGCTCGTCTTTTTCTGTACATCGGTCTTCATTTGTCGTAAGACCTGTATGATTATATTGTACATAGTTGTGTAACAACAGGGCCCTAACGTTAAATGCAAATTGCTTTAAAAAGGTACTTATAGGGCATCTGGGTGGCTCAGTCGTCCCACTTCAGCTCAGGTCATGATCTCGTGGTTTGTGAGTTCGAGCCCTGCATGGGGCTCTGTGTTGACAGCTGGGAGCCTGGAGCCTGCTTGTGATTCTGTGTCCCCCTCTCTCTGCCCCTCCCCTCCCTGTGCTCCCTCTCTCTCTCAAAAATAAATAAACATGAAAAAAAATTTTAAGGGGTACTTACAGTTTCTATCGAATACCCAACCTAAATCATAAAAGCTCAAAATTCTCGGAGCACAACGTGAAGAGGTTATACCGTGACGAAATTCAGATTGAATATACAGGCCATGTCTAAGGGGGAAAGGACAACCCTACAGGCTTATGGAGGCTTAGGTTTAGAAAGAGAGTGACGTTTAGAATGGGGTGAGTTGAGGGGATCTTTTGGATCTTTCAGTTTTAATTTTTTTTAAGGAGGCTCTGTCCCCAACGGGCGGGCTCGAACTCTTGACCCATTGACCCCGAGACCGAGAGTCACGTGCTCCACTGACTGAGCCATCCAGGCGCGCCTCATTTAAGTCTTTTATTTTTTTTATTTCATTTTTTAAGTGTTTATTTATTTTTGAGAGAGAGGGAGACAGACGATCCAAAGCGGGCTCCGTGCTGATATATGTGCAGGGCTCAAACTCACGAACCGAGAGATCATGACCTGAGCCGAAGTCAGATGCTCAACCGACCGAGCCCCCCGGGCGCCCCTCATTTGAATCTTTTAAATGGAGAGTGTAATTTACAAATTACACTCAAAGAAATCTAAACAATCAAAGAAATCTAAAACAATCTAAAACAATCTAAAACAATCAAAGAAAAATGGAGGCAAAAACCTCAAGCTGGTGCAAATCGACACCTAGACCTTCTAGAAAGCGGTAAAGGTCAACTCATCCTCAGAACACTGTAGATAGACTTTTTTGTGGTCTTCAGTAAAACTTGTGCTCATTTGGTTTGCCGGTGTGAGGAGTAAAATCAGTGCTGCTTTCAGAATTTCTTCCTGAAGACGTAACCTGCCCTTCGGCAGTGCCCAGGACACGCTCTGCCAGGTGGCTGGACCCCCTCATGGGCCGGGATCTGTTCCACATCCACGCAAGGAATTGGCACTCTCGATGCGTTCTGCTCTCAGAATGTGACCGAACTTGTCCCGGGTGTGAACCACCAAATGACGGTTAATCATTGCCCCACCCTTTCTGAGCTAGTTTTAGAAAAGAATTGAACGGAAACAAATCAGAGTTTTCTAGTTATTTTACACAAAAGGCTCCCCACAGTCCTGTGGCACCTGCCTCACAGCCTGTTTTATTTTTTTATTATTTAAAAATTGCTTTAATCATTATTTATTTTTGAGAGAGAGAGTGTGTGAGCGGGAGGGGCAGAGAGAGAGGAAGACAGAATCTGAAGCAGGCTCCAGGCTCTGAGCTGTCAGCACAGAGCTTGATGTGGGGCTCGAACTCATGAACCATGAGATCGTGACCTGAGCTGAAGTTGGAACTTAACCGACTGAGTCACCGAGGCGCCCCCCAGCCTGTTTTATACAGTGACAAAAACTCTCTGGAAGATGAGGGGTCTCGTCCAATGTCTACACGTGCCTGGGTCAGTCTCCTATGGCTGTTTTAACAAAGTGCCACCAGTTGGGGCGCTGAGAACAACAGAACTAGATTGTCAGACAGTTCTGGAGGCTGGAAGTCCAAAATCAAGGTGTTACCGGGGTCAACCTCTCTTTGAGACTCTGGGTAGAATCCTTCCTTGCCTCTTCCTGCTTCTGGTGTGGCTGGAAACCCTTGGTGTCCTTGGCTTGTAGATACATCTCTCTAACCCCTGCCTCCTCCAGTCTCTGCGTCTGCAGTCACGTGACATTCCCTTGTGTGTCCCATGGTGGTCTTCCTGCTTCTTGTAAGGACACCAGCCATATTGGATTAAGGGCCCACTCTACTCCAGTATGACCCCATCATCACTAATTACATCTGCAAAAATCCTATTTCCAAATAAGTTCCCATTCTGGGGTGCTGGGGGCTAGGACTTCAAGATATCTTTTTCCACCCCATAATAACATAACAAAGCTAGAACTAGGGCTCCGTTCTCTCCTTCCCACCAAACCAACCTTATAATGACTCACTTCCCATCGCTCCTCCCTTTAAAAAATCATTACCTGTAGACCTGGGTAACTGACAGTATCGGGTGCACCAGGAAAGTTCTGGAGGGAGGATGTAGCACCTGCTGGGGGAACTAATCCTGGACAGAGGAGAATTTACCGGGGGGGGGGGGGTGACATCCTGGCAGGAAATTGTGGTACGAACTCCTGGCTACTGTTAAAACACTTCCGACTCTTCATCGTGAGATTTCGCCAGCCGAGAATGTTGTAGTAGCCGTGGCTGACGTCATTTGAAATTCTGTAGGCTTGACATCTCATCAGCTGAGCGAGTGTGTGTGTGTGTGGACGTGGGCATGTTTGTGTGTGTGTGTGTGTGTGTATGTGAGGTCGGGGTTTTGATGTGACGATGATGCCAGTAGAGAGTCTCAGGATTTCTACAGAACATCTCCTGCTAAGGGAAGCCTGATCTAAAGCCTGTAGATTTGAATATTATGGCAAATTATACGGAGGAGTTTGAGTGATTTTCTTCTTTTAGCGACTAGTGGAAGTCAGGATTATTATTCTTTTTTTAATGTTTATTTATTTTTAAGAGAAAGAGAGAGACAGAGTGTGAGTGGGGGAGGGGCAGAGAGGGAGGGAGACACAGAATCCGAAGCGGGCTCCAGGCTCCGAGCTGTCAGCACAGAGCCCGACATGGGGCTCGAACCCACAAACTGTGTGATCATGGCCTGAGCTGAAGTTGGGCGCTTAACGGACTGAGCCACCCAGGCACCCCCAGGTGACCTTTTAAATAAAGCTTTGGGATAAGAGTAGAGAGAGCATAAAAGCTACCACGGGAAAAATTAAGAAAGATTCGTTTATGTATTACAGAGTTAGTAATTAATTTCAAAATGTGTGTAAAAGATGTGTCATCCTTTTTAAAATTTTATTTTATTTTTAAATTTATTGTTATATTTTAATGTTTATTTATTTTTGAAAGAGAGAGAGAGGGGTGCCTGGGTGGCTCAGTCGGTTCAGCATCTGACTTAGGCTCAGGTCATGATCTCACAGTCTGTGAGTTCAAGCCCTGCATCGGGCTCTGTGCTGACAGCTCGGAGGCTGAAGCCCGCTTCGGATTCTGTGTCTCCCTTTCTCTCTGCCCTTCCCCCATTCTCTCTCTCTCTCTCTCTCTCTCTCTCAAGTAAATAAAACATTTAAAAAATTTAAAAAGAGACAGAGAGAGAGAGACAGAGTGCAAGCAGGGGAAGGGGCAGAGGAGAGGGAGACACAGAATCCAAAGCAGGCTTCAGGTTCTGAGCTGGCAGCACAGAGCCCGACGTGGGGCTCGAACTCATGAACTATGAGATCGTGACCTGAGCCAAAATCAGTAGCTTAACCAACTGAGCCACCCAGGCGCCCCAAAAGGTGTATCATCTTAAATCCAACACTTGTGGTAGTTGTAAACATGTCTGTACACGTAAGGGTGTATTTACTATTAGACTGTGCATTGAAGGCCTCTCTGATCACGGGATAGTGACAACCCTCCGTGAAAACTTGGGTCGCCTTGGAGCTGCCTCTCCGGTGAGAACGGTGGAGGTGTTCGTTGGGTCAGATTCACCAGGTCAGAAAGGAGAGAGCGGTGTTTTTAGAGATCAGACCATTCACCCCGAGGCTTGGATATTAGAGTCCGTAGTCTTAGGAAAGGAATCAACTATCCACTTAACCTCTTTACCGAATACATTGGTAAGACCAAAGTAAACTGTAGAAGTAAATTAAAGCAAGGCCTATAAAAAAAAATTCCTTTGGAGGCACAGCCAAATAAGTAGAGAGGTTTGCGTGTGAGGTAGAACTTCACCAAATCCTAAAGCCCCAGGAACTACAGTGAGACTGGATGTGAAACAGACACCCAATTCCTGGCAGGGTTTCTGGATAGATTTCCTCTCACACGGATGGTTGTGTTGGCATTTTCCAAGTCAGACTTAGGAAGTGGGTAAGCCCTTTATGGACAAAGAGGAATCTGAAAAATATGGCCAATATTAATATTATTCATATGTTAATTCAACAATGAAAATTTATTGAGTGTTTGCTCAATGCATGCATTTTCAGTGCGTGCGATTTTTTAGACGCCTGCTTTTTAAATTATACTTCTCTTGCATTCCAAGACAGTGCTCTTTGTTTTGTTTTGTTTTGTTTCGGGAAAGCCTGTCTGATTTTATAAGGGTAGGATTCATTTAGCAGGAATTCAATTTAAGAAAACTTTAAAAAATTATAGTCAGTGTGAGGTAAGAGATGTCTACATCCACTGAGAAAGTGATATTAATAGGTACTTAATCAGCAAAAATGCTTACTTGATATCCAGTACGTGAGCTTAAATCACCAAAGAATAAAATGTGTCACAGTACGCTCTTTTTCTTTTTAAAGTTTATTTATTTATTTTGAGAGAGAGAAAAAGAAACAGAGAGAGAGAGAGAGAGAGAGAGAGAGAATCTCAAGCAGGCTCTGTGCCGTCAGCAAAGAGCCCAACGTGGGGCCCTAATCCCCCAAACCGTGAGATCATGACCTGAGCTGAAATCAAGAGTTGGATGCCCCAGGTGCCCCCACTACATTCTTTCTTAAAGGGAGAAACCATGTCCTAAGAGACCTCTGCAAAGGCAGAGACCACACCCTTACTACCTTCGGCTTACCCACAGCCCCCAGCTCAGAACTTGGAATATATGAAATACGCTCACAGCATGTTCTTGGAAGGAATGTTTGATTTGGGTATCCAAACCTGAAAGTGCCATTTCTTGACCTACGACTGTCAGTTGTTTTTTTTTTTTTTTTTTTTTTTAAATGACATTTTCCCTGCTCTCGGTGATAATTAATGCTCAGTTCAGACTGCAGGGTCTGGATGGAGGAATCTGAACAATAGCTAGGCAAGACAAAGCCTGTTAAATCTTCTGCGGGCTTCTCCCTGTACTAATGTGGTTTAGAATTGTATGTTAGGAGCATTGTATACCAGAAGAATATTGATTGCATTTCAGATAATGCAATTTACAGTTAATAAGATGGTTAGGCTGGTCCAGGGAAATATTTGTTTTGTTCAATAACGCTAGACAGAAAACATACATTTTAATAAATACTGCATGAGAACAATCCTTTTGGGTGAACTTTAAGGAAATAAACATACTTACCATATGGCTACACGTCGGCAAGTTTTCACATTTCTGAAATCTGGAGAGGTATATTCTCAGTAATTCTTTGCTTTACAAATATATGATTTTTCAATTGTTCTCGTTTTAGCATCAGAACCTTTGCCTGGCATTTCTTTTTTTATGCAACCTTGAATATCTAAGGACAATTGTTACAGACCGGAATACATAGTATGATTCCATTTGTTTAAATATATATATTTAATATGTGTATAAATATACATACACACATACACACATCTATAGGTACACACAGTTCTGGAAGATGATCTAACCTCGGTGCTCACGATGAGGAGCCGGGCAGAGTGAGATGAGACTTCTTTTTACCTTTCGAGTTACAGATTTCGATGATACTCAAATTTTACAACAAGTGTGTATTTCTTTTGTAATCAGAAAAAGACATATTAATACACAGAGCTGAAGCGGGTGACATCGACAATAAAAACAGTATTGCCAAGAGCTTGAAAGTAATCCAGTTGCTATAATCCATCAAGATTGCTTCCTTCCTGCGTGCGCTGTCTGAAAGGGCAAAAGGTTTGCCACCGTTTGAAAATCCATTGTCAGAGGGAGAGAAGGAGGACATTTGGATGTCTGTCTGTCTGGCCAGCTTCTCATCTGGTAAACCTTAAGGGGAGCTGTGTCACATGGGGGGGGGGGGTGGCGAGGAGGGTTTGTGTCTTTGCCACATGGTTTTCAAATATTTAATATTAAAAGGCTCTGTTTAGGGCCACCCCCTCCCCCCCAGTTATTGGTCAGGATAGGACAGGATTCTGGTGGGATAGTTCTTGTCTCCCCCCCGGTGGCTTTCTCCCAAGAGTGTCTGTTACATTCTTCCCCCAAACAGGGCTTCTCCAACCATTGAGGGGGAAACAGCGGTTCTGTTTTGCTTTTTTTTGTTTCCCCCATGCCTTTGCAGACTGATACTTGAATAAAATCATTAAAAATGAATTGCTGGAGAGATGAAATTAAAAAAACAAGGAAGACATACAAAATTCAAGGTCCAATGTTTTTAGTATCGGATTGAAAAGATAGAAAATCCCTTGGGCAAATTGCTTTTAAAAAGGGGCTCTCAACTGGCAGGGGGGTGGGCATGATTCTGCGCCCAGGGGACAGGGGGCAATGTCTGGAGACATCTTTTGGCTGTTGCAGCTGGGGAGGGGGTGTTACTGGTGTCCGGTGGGCTGAGGCCAGGGATACTGCTAAATGTCCCACAATGCACAGCACGGGCCCCGCCCCCCCACCCCACGAAGGAATAATCCGCCTCAAAATATCAGCAGTGTCAAGGTTGAAAAGCCTGGCCTTAGAAGTTTTGAGGTGGTTAGTTTTTGTATTTTTCTCTGGGCAGCTTGGTAACAGTTTGGACCCAGCTCCGCAGACTATGCTTTGGGAAGTCTGCCCTCCCTGATGTACTTGCTTTGAACGCTGACCCAGGAAGGTTGCTGGACACTTCCCAGCCAGAATTCTCTAATGCTTGAAATTTGTGAGACTTCTGCGTAAACAGGAGACTAGAATGAGCACAGGAACGTGAAGTGTAGCCATGTGATCAAATGAAACAAGAACAAATTATTCTCGTAGACAGCCAGGAGGGGCTAGCTGAAGGAGCCTGGGAAGGCTAGTTACTATCTCTGGGCCACCGATTTTCGCATCTGTGAAATGGGAACCCTGCCCTCTTCTTGAGGCGATTGCGAGGCAGAGGTGTGAATCAGAGGACCTGAAAACGCCTGATCCACAGGGGCACCCTACACACAGCCTTAGGTTACTTCTCTCCGCAACTCCTCTGTCGAAGGACTCCACCTGACCCAGGCCATCGCCAGCCTCAGAGCATTGTCCGTTCTTAATCTTTCCCTTTTTTGTGGCGGGGCGGCACGCAACATTCCTGACACCTCTTTAGACAAGACCGGGGCTCACCAGAAGCTTTCGGCCTCCAAACCAGAGAAGGAGAGCAGGGCGGGAGCAAAGCCTACCTTTCCCTGGAAGACGGAAGGGACGAGTGATGCAGAAAGTACCAGGCAGATGGGAGGAGCCCCCCCTGGGTTCGGCGGATATTTACAAGATGCCTTTGAAAGAAAGCAGTGGGAAAGGAAACTCGAGGGAAAGAGAAAAGTCTCTACGAAGCCTGCTGCCTGGTCACCAGCTGTGCCTTTTGTCCGACCCAGAGCTGTGTGAAGAGCAGAGCCAGGCTCCCCTTGGCTCACTGGCAAAAAGGACCGGGGAGGAAAAGACAATTAGGGGAGAAGCTTCTCGTACAACTCGTGAGGCAGCCGCGGGGCAACCAGCTCAGGCTTTGGCAGGACCTGCTGGCGAGGTGTCACCCGGCAGATTCCAGCTCCACCTTCACAAGTGACGTCCAGCTGGCTCTCGTCCTCCTGTGGGAAGGGAGCAGCAGGCCCGGTGCCTGGGACCTGGCACCGCTGACCGTGCTGCAGGGAACCAGGACACGGACCCTCACTGTCCCCGATCTGGGAACGGGGAGGGGACGACGCGGGGCTTTGACAGCTGAACTGCCATCTCCCGTGGGTGGACGGGGGACTGCAGCTGGGATAGGAGATCCTGTCTGGGGGGGGGGGGGGACCTCTCCCTTCTGCGCAGAAGGACCCCTGGCAAGGGTATGGCCCAACGGAGGTGCACTAAGATCTCTGCTTCCAAAACTCTTTCCGGAGAAAACGTCCCTCTGCTTCATCACTGCCACGTCCGAGTCAGGCTCTGGACTCCGCGGAAGCTGGTGGGAAGGAGGACCTGTGGTCGGAAGGCGGTTCTCTGCTCCCGTCTGAGTCTGTGGCAGGTGCTTTGGAGAGACGGCTGCCCCGGAGGCTGCCGTCGTCGGGCGGCGGGTGAGGAGGGCCTCAACCAGCAGTCCAGAGGCTAGAAGTTACCCCACCGGCCGAGACAGGGATGGATGGGGAAGGTATGAATGAACGACAAATTTGTTAACAGTTACCCATAGCTGCCTGGGAGGAAAAATCTGTTCTGTTTCAAATCCCCATTATTTCGGCTCCCTCTTCATGTCTGCATCACCCACAGCATCTTTGTTGCTGTCGGTGAGGGACTGGAGAAACACGGCTCATTGATCACCTTCTGTACCCGAGGCACGGGCAGACCCTGGGCACACGAAGACAGTTAAGACATAATTTATCTCCCCACAGATGCTCACAGCCTAGACAGAAACATGAACTATAAACTAATAATGACTATGCATGGGTCAAGTGCTATAAAAGTGCATTTCACAAGAATTTGGGAACAGAGGGGAAGGAGCCCATGAGCGTCCAGGAACAAAGAAATGGTCCCTGCGTGCTCCTGACACGTTTGGAGCCCACGATTGATATCGTGCTCTGACGAGGTAGCAAACACTTTCTCATTTTATGACTCTTTAATTCTGATTCATATTCTCGGATTTTGCTACGGTGGCAAATCATACGGTCTGAAACTGTATCTTAAGCCCACTTACCCAGATTTTCTCCTGGTACATTATTATTATTATTTTTTAATTTTTTTCTTTTTTTTTTCAACGTTTATTTATTTTTGGGACAGAGAGAGACAGAGCATGAACGGGGGAGGGGCAGAGAGAGAGGGAGACACAGAATCGGAAACAGGCTCCAGGCTCTGAGCCATCAGCCCAGAGCCTGATGCGGGGCTCGAACTCACGGACCGCGAGATCGTGACCTGGCTGAAGTCGGACGCTTAACCGACTGCGCCACCCAGGCGCCCCTCCTGATACATTATTGAAGCATCTTTTTACCCAGCACATGCTTGGTGTCGCTATTAACTTACATGCTGTATCACATGCCTTTCGTTTCCAAAAGCAGTTCGTTCATACAAATGTTCCTGCAGGTTATTAAGTGTTGTACCCTGGTACTGGGCATAACTGGAGGCTGAATCTAATACACATCTGAAACCCACAATTCCAACACATACCCATACAACATTTGAGATCTCTTCCTATTTGCAAAGAAAGTGATGTATGAGTATATGCTATATACACATATGTATATATTATATATGTGTATGTGTATATATATCACTTATATGTGATGTATACTTTTATTTTGCATGTTAGTCTCAAATAATTATTTTTTTTTTCTATTAAATCAGGCAATAAGTGCCTTTCCAAGCCTGAGTGAGTTCTTGGTAGGTGAGCCCTGTGCTTTATCTATGCCACGATGAGATCTTCGAGGGGCTTTTAAAAACATGGAGACATTATTAGGACTAGCAAAAACAGCAACCTCAAAGTCATGCAAACTGAAAGTACAAAAAAAATCATTTTTAGCTTTTGATGGTTTGATGAAACTTTCTATTCACTGGCTTCATAATTCATAAGCATCAAAGTCAAGGAAATTGTGGTGACATAATTTGGCAGTTACAACTTCTGAGTCTCAGAAATGCGTCAGCTGAGTCGAATGTAATATTTCTTTTTCATTGAAAGTGGGTAAAATATAGATTCATGGTTTTAGAATCAGAATCCACTTAATGACTGGAAAAATCCTTTGAGAAAATTTGTCCCAAGCCCCTCATGTAACAGATGAATACTATCAGAATACAGCTGGTTTATGACTGGAAGTTCCTTTCACCTCACACGGGTTGACTTCCTGGGCTGTGAAATGAGACATTGGGCTGTGTGAACACTTGATCCCCTACTGCTGCCATCATATTGTAGGATTCTAATGTATGGTTGTTGAATAATGCAGTTAATGCCCAGAGAGGCTGGTTGATTTGCCTGAGATCACACAGCTCATCAGGGACGGATACAACTCTTCTGACTCTTAGCCTTTGGTTATTTATATAGCACAGGCTTAGAATAAAGACCTTGACTCTTGTAAAAGTAGACATTAATGGGGAATACATCATAAGAAAGACAGAGCAAAACCCAATTTAAATCTATACTAAAAGCAAGTCAAACAATCTTCCACTCACATTTCAATTATCTGCATATCCACTTTTTAATCATAGGCTGACTTCCTTTAGATAGTCAGCTTATGTCCCTTGTGTACAAGGGTTGTGGGTTAAATTGTGTCCCCCCCCCAAAAAAAAAAAACATGTTGTAGTTCTTTTTTTTTTTTTAAATTTTTAATGTTTATTTATTTTTGAGAGACAGAGACAGAGCACGAGTGGGGGAGGGGCAGAGAGAGAGAGGGAGACACAGAATCCGAAGCAGGCTCCAGGCTCCGAGCTGTCAGCACAGAACCCGACTCGGGGCTCGAACTCACAGACCGTGAGATCATGACCTGAGCCGAAGTTGGATACTTAACCGCCTGAGCCGCCCAGGTGCCTCAATATGTTGCAGTTCTAACCCTCATTTGACCTTATCTGAAAATAAGATCTTTGTCATCAAGTTAAGATGAGGCTATTAAGGTGGGTCCAAATCCAGTCTAACCGGTGTCCTCACCAGAGGAGGGAAATTGGACGGAGAAACAGTGAAGAAGGCCATGTGACATTGGAGGCAGAGATCGGAATCTTGTTGTCATTAAGCCAAGGAGTACCTGGAACTACCAGAAGCTGGAAGAGGCAAGGAAGGACCCTCCCCTAGAGGTTTCAGGGGGAGCACGGCCCTGCTTACACCTTCATTTCAGACTTCTAGCATCGAGAACTGTGAGAGAATGAATTTCTATTGTTTTTAGCCACGCGGTATATAGTACTGTGGGAGGGCAGCCGTAGGAAATGAACGTACCTCTCAAAGTTCTGTGGGCTTCCTGGGCTCAGTTGGGCCCTTCTCTCTCAGGAATCTCAGATGGTGGCTGGGACTGGAGTCATCTGCAGACCCAACGGGGTTGGATGTCCAAGATGGTATGTCTCCCATGGCCACAGTTGATGCTGTGTTTGGCTGGGGGCTTAGGCGGCGCTGTGGGCCGGAGCACCTGCATGTGGCCTCTCCATGCAGCGTGGATTTCTCGCAGCAGGGCAGAACATTCTCTTCCATTCCCAAGAGGCGGGATGTGAAAACTTTAGGGCCAGTGAGGCTTTGGTCAGAAACGGCAATGACATCTCTTTTGCTGCGTCCTATTAGTCACACACATCAAGGGATGGAACTCAACTCAAAGCCAAACTTTACTGACGGAAAGACAGTTCTTTGAGATGGTCTGAGCCACTGTCTCCGAGCTGTCCGCACAGAGCCCGACTTGGGGCTCGAACTCATGAACCATGACACCATGACCTGAGCTGAAGTCAAGCATCCGATGCTTAACCCAGGTGCCCCTCCTTGCTTTTGAATCACGTATTGCAACTGTTATACTATGTTCAGCGAGTCCCTAGCTGATGAGGAGAGAATTCCCCTACAGGCCTCACAATTCTTTATTCAGTGTGCCTTTGTTAAATACCTCCGGGGGTTCTGCACTGTGTTGGCCTCTGAGACAAGGAAATAAATAGGAATTTTAGTAGTTAAAAAAAAAAAATGCCTGCCATCTAGGGAGACGGAACCAGGAAACCAATTTTTCTCTTTCGTTCTCTTTTCTGAGCAATGGAAGGTGTAGGAGCTCCGGGCCCCAGAGCTGTCCTGGCCACGTCTGTCTCTAAACACTCTTTCTCTTCCCGCAGGGTAGCTGGCCTGGGCCGGAGGGGATCCCCCGGAGGTCTGGGGCAAACACGTTCTAGTTATGTGAGCTCCTTATGACCTGAGAGGTGTCAGGTGGGGCTAACGCCTGGAAGGATCGTCCTCTGGGCGGTAGATCCCTGCTATCCATTTGGGGGAGGAGTCCCAGGAACAGAAATCAGAGTGGGTGGAAGAAAGGGCCGCACCTCGTATGTAACGTACCCTGCGGAAGGCCGCTCTGGGTTCTTCACAGAAGGGGTTGTCCTCTCGTGGTGGGGATGGTGGCTTTCATACTGCCTGTGCCTTGAAAGACCCTTGGTGGCATCAGGGACCTCCGAAGGGAAGAGTGAGGTGGGGGTTGGGGGGGACCAGAGACCCCCTCATCCTTTCTAAAATGTTGAAAATTTCTGGTGTCTGGGTGGCTCAGTCGGTTAAGCATCTGACTTTGGCTCAGATCATGATCTCGCGGACCATGAGTTCGAGCCCCACGTTGGCCTCTGTGCTGACAGTTCACTGCCTGGAGCCTGCTTCAGATTCTGTGTCTCCCTCTCTCTCTGCCCCTTCGCTGCTCATGCTCTGTCTCTGTCTCTCTCCAAAATAAACATTAAAACTTTCTTAGAAAATAATAAAAGAAAATTTCCACGGACTTTATTTTTAGAGCAGTTTTAGGGTCACAGCAAAATTGAGAGGAAGGTACAGAGACTCCCCACATCCCTCTGCCCCCCACACACGCGTAACCTCCCTGCGGTCAACACCTCCTCCAGAGTGGGACGTTTCTTTTTTTTTTTTTTTTTAATTTTTTTTTCAACGTTTATTTATTTTTGGAACAGAGAGAGACAGAGCATGAACGGGGGAGGGGCAGAGAGAGAGGGAGACACAGAATCGGAAACAGGCTGCAGGCTCTGAGCCATTAGCCCAGAGCCTGACGCGGGGCTCGAACTCACAGACCGCGAGATCGTGACCTGAGTGAAGTCGGACGCTTAACCGACTGCGCCACCCAGGCGCCCCCAGAGTGGGACGTTTCTTACAAGTGATGAACTCACACTGACGCATCATCACCACTCAGAGTCCATAGTGGACTTTAGGGTTCACTCTTGGTGTTGTACATCCTATGGGTTTGGACAAATGTACAATGACACGTATCTGCCATTATAGTATCGTACAGAGCCATTTGTATACCCTAAAAATTCTCTGTGCTTCACCTGTTCATCCCTCCGTCTAACCCCCTGCAGCCACTGATTTTCTTACGGTCTCCATAGTTTTGCCTTTCCCTTTATCCTTTTCTAACCAGAACAGATCTGTTGTTGTTTTTTTTTAAAGTGTATTTAGGGGCACTGGGTGGCTCAGTCGGTCAAGTGTCGGACTCTTGGTTCCAGCTCAGGTCATGATCTCACGGTTCATGGGTTCAAGCCCCCCATCAGGTTCTGTGCTGATGGCGCAGAGCCTGCTTGGGATTCTCTCTCTGCCCCTCCCCAACTTGTGCTGTCTCTGCCTCTCTCAAAATAAAATAAATAAACTTAAAAAAAAAAAGTGTATTTATTTTTTTAAGTAATCCAACGTGACGCTCAACGTGACGCTCAAACTCATGACCCCGAGATCAAGGGTTGCACGCTCTTCCGGCTGAACCAACCAGGCGCCCCGTGAGAGCAGATCTGTTTTATATGCTGGGCTTTTGTTTCAGATTTCATTTGAAGACTAGGTTATGCTGCTTAAACCAGGGGGGAGAAAACGGTTTATGTTAATGGGCAGTGTCTTGAACTCCTCCTTATTAGCTGTGTGACCTCGACAAGTCACTTCACCTCTCTGAGACTTGATTTCTCATGAGGTGGGGCTAATGAAGGCTGCCTCACATAAATCCTACTATGTATGTGCAGTGCCTGGCACACAGTAGGGCCTCAACCAGGGTGAATTTGCCTCTTTCTGCCGTTCGTGCTCACTTCCCACATTTAGTGCCCAAGGTCTGCCTATTTCGTCTCTAGAATTCTAGAATTTCTCCCTTCTCTCATCTGTATTACAGCTCCTTTCTCTTCTAGCCTTGACCTGATGCAGCGTGTTTGAAAACAGGCCACACACCGCTGCTGAATGCTCACCTTTAACGCAAAGAAACAGGGAGACATTATTTAGCGATCCGGAGATGAACACGGGCAGAGCGTAGGCAGGAGTAGGCAGGCAGTTCTCTGGGGTCCTTCCCCCTCGCCCCCCACGGTCCCTTGACAAACCACCAGGACACCTGATGGTCCCTCCGAGTCTGAGGAGTTATCCTGGTGGTGGCATTTAGAGCCCCGTCTCCAAGCTCCTTTCGTGCAAGCCTATCTCTACCCTTGCTAGCGCTAACCTCACAAGAGACGATGGGACAGAAACAACCACATCCACAGTCTTGGGGCGCCTGGGTGGCTCAGTCGGTCAAGTGTCCGACTTTGGCTCAGGTCATGATCTCACTGCTCATGAGTTCGAGCCCCGTGTTGGGTTCTGTGCTGACAAGTTCTGTCTCCATCTCCCTGCCCCTCCCCTGTTTACATTCTGTCTGTGTGTCTGTCTGTCTCTCTCTCTCTCAAATATAAAATAAAACGTTAAAAAAAAAAGAAACTGGGAATGAAATAAATTTTTGAGGAGAAATCTCAACTCCCACAATTGGTGACAATGTCACCAAGTAGAACAGAGATCACAGGGAAACAAACACGCAGACTTGGGGACCTCTGCTCAGCACGTGGCACTTGTGGGACCCACGAGTACAGGCATCAATGTTGCCTCTAAGCTTCAGGGAGTCCCACGTGGGAAGGTGGCTTTGATCTACCCCAGCTGATTTTTTCTGTATTTTAAGGGTCTCAGCTTCCTCTAATTTTTTATTTCTTGGGCAGGGATAACTCACTCTCACTCATGTCCTATTTATAAGACAATTCTTGTATGACTTGGCATCTAATGTGATGTTGGGGGAAATGCCAAGTATTTGCCTCTGAACTATTAGCTTATCATGTGGCTGAATTGACTAGTTATTAGTGTTTCGATGTGTGAAGACATATTACAAACATTGTGAAAGATTTACCTTATGTACAAGTGATAAGATCATAGATTACTCCGAAAGGAGAAATAGATGTTGTATAATCCGATGCCCTCAAGCTATCAAGTAACTCAACATGCATTAATTGAGCACCCTCTGTGTGTATATGAACACTTAGAGAATGAATGTGAAATGTTAACATTCAGGGAATCTCAGTGAAGGATGTATAAAAATTCTTTGCAGGACATCTGGGTGGCTCAGTCGGGTGAGCGACCGACTCTTGGGTTTCGGCTTAGGTCATGATCTCGTGGTTTCATAGGTTCGAGCCCCACATTGGGCTCCATGCTGGTGGTGAGGAGCCTGCTTGGGATTCTCCGTCTCCCTCCTGTCTCTGCTCCTCCCCTACGCGTGCTGTCTCTGTCTCTCTCAAAATAAACTTAAAAAAAAATTATTTGCGCTATTTTTTCAATTTCTTTCTGGCTAAAATTTTTTTTCAAATTAAAAATAAAAAGAAGTTTAATACATGCTGCCTTACACCTTAAGGACTGAGAAGGGGTGTGGTTACGAGCTGTGCCAGTGGTGGGTAGGAAGCAAAAAACCTCAACAGGGTTTCCAAGAAATTGGTGATCGCACAGCCAGTTTCTACGTAATCACCTCAGCTTCTCAAATGTTTTGAGAAACAGTCTTTTTGGTTTTTTCTAGATGCAAAGAGATGTAGTTGAATAAATCAGAACAGAAAATGAAAAGATTCTCTAGTTGCTGCTATAGTGATTGTGAAATAGGTATAAATCTCAGCCCAGGAGGAATTAATATGACTAACGTAGATGTAAAATCAAAATTAATAGGACCATAATCCCTTGGGGGATCTGTATTTGTTCTGAACGATCTTATCAAATGTTTTGGGGACACAGGACACGATATTATTGTTAAGCTACGCGGTGGGCTCGGCTGTGAGTCGGATGGAAGAAAGATACTGGTGGTCATGTGCTCGCCTGGCTTGGAGAAACCCGATGAAAGGTTGAGATACCAACTATAGAGCTTGGACTGTGGAACCGGGAACCTGACCCCAGGAGCCTCTTACAGATATGTTTACCCGGACTGAAACACAGATGTGGCCAGAGCATCTGGTCCTGATTTGTATCAGGGAACTGGAGGCTTATGGATGATCCCCTGCCTCAAAGGAAACAGAGAACACCCCTAAATGAGTTAAGGTCTTACCCCCCACCTTCTATTCTGAATGATAGTCTTGCTGGTTAAGGTCTTAATAAAGTCTAGCGAGATCTGCTCCCAAGGGGCAAGCCTCATCAGGAAGAGAGTCAAGGGAGGGCTGTTTATTCAGTATTAAATGAGTGCCTTCTATATATTTGGCACAATGCAGAACAATAGAATAATGAATGCACAATAGGATGAATAGCATCCACCCCATCTGGTGGCTTAGGAACCGGCCAGTTAACCAAGGCGTTTTCAAAGAACTTACCCCATCTGTGAAAGGGGGAAACCTCTCTCCCTCATATATGAAACGCAATGATTAAGTGAACTGATGTATGCAAAGTGAGCAGTAAACTCGTGGCAGGTTTCGGGCTCGCTCTACTTGCTGGTTCCCCCTCTCTCTTTTCTTTGATGCAAGAGCCTGAGCTGCCCTGGGTTGCTCCAAATCTTGTCCGCTCTGGTCTTTCACCGGGACAGTTCCATGACCCCCGCGCTAGACCTTCTACTCTTGTCTTAACCCAAATGCTGAACTTGCCCTAACGGTGCCCCCCCCCCCCCCCGCCGGCCCCACACCAAGACTGCTCACTACAGAGCAAACATGTATGTGGTGAAGAAAGTCAAGTGGTTTTCAAATGCGAATATATTCGGGCTGCAACAGTGATTTCAATTTGTAGATTTCACCACGGCTGTGCTATCAGGCAGTGTTCAGGTTTATTAATTTTATATGCATTGGAGTCTTTGAAATTGTTGGTTCGTATGTATGGAAATAAATTTTCATGAAATGGACCACCAGCCCTGTTATCTAGGACAACTTTAATACTGGAGTAAAATAGCTTTTGCATTACTGGAATGGCAGGTTTCTGCGATAAATTTATAGAGAGAAAGGGGAGAGAAAGGAAAAGAAGAAGAAAAGAAAGTAGATGTGAAATGGCTGTACTTCTGGTCAGGTTAAGGGAGAAATTTCCCCAGACCTGTCCCCACCCTATGAAGCCCCGTAAAGGCTGCGGTTATTTATGCTTGGGAGAAAAGTTGGGACGGCAAACCAAGTCGTTCCTGAACATAAATAAGCCACGGGGGCTGACGCTGAGCTAGAAGGAAACCGTAAGGGGCCGAAGTAAGTTTGCGATTGTAGGCGGCCTCCAGCAAGCATCTGCTTCAGATAAATGGGCTCAGACTGGGAGTAAACAGGATCTCACAGTCACCGGGCTGGAACCAGAGCCCAGAGCCTCCCTGGATGGAACCAAGGCCCTGCCGGCTGAGCTGTGGCCCAGGGGGAGGGGTGGGTGTGTCCCTTCCACGGTTCTCGCTGAGATCACATCGACGGCTCCGCCTGAGAATAGGGTTGCTCAGACTGCTCCTTCCTCCTCTGAGTTCATTCCTCCGTCTGCCCTGGGCCACAGCTTTACGGGAGATATTTCAGGATGGCGCACAGAACGATCCAGGTTTTTACAAGATCCAAACTAGTGCAAAGTACAGGATCCCACGGAGACCAAGAGAAGGAGTCACGGAGAACGTCCGTTGGTAGAGAGAGATGTGGTAACTTGAACCAGAAGCTTAGGATTTTTTTGTTTTTTTAAAAAAAGCCTGAAGTTGCCCATGATGTTGCTTTACTGGGCCGACAAAGAAGGCAAGAAGATCGAAAAGCAAATTCTCTTAATCTAGGCAGAGAAAAGAATTTCCTTTACGTTCCCCCCCCCCCCATTTTCTGTTCTATTTCTTTTATATACTTGTTTTTCTCTGCCTAAGAATAAACTTTGAATCATCATTCTGTCTCACATTATTTCGAGGTGTGACTGCAGAGTAAGGATACTAATTCTCCCAGCCATGAATACAAATCACCATTCTTATTTTATAATCAAAGCATACACAGTCATCTGTTTCTGTAGAGTAGCAGATGTGATTTAGGACACACATCACTGGCAATCTCTGATTTTGCTTGTTGGAACATGGAGTGAAGACTTAACTACCAATTCCAGCGCTTTGCATTTTCAAAAGAGGTTCCACTTCTAAAAGTCATCACGTATTATTTAATAACTTAACATTATGCCCTCCCCTTTGATGGCCCAAATGAGATTATTACCAGATTGTCTCAGATTACAGATTCTCAGCCGCGGGAGCCGGGTTCATGCAGTTCCCGTGTAAAATGCTCTGTGATCAGATGCTTGATAATGACTTTGCTTTGAAGAAGGAACTCAGGTTTTAACTTTTGGTCTCTGTCTTTTCAACATAACGAACCATGAAAATCTGCCATTTTAGATGTTCAGTTTCCTCGATGGCGAGCTCAGTTACGGAGAGATACTTAACTAGGTTCAGAATCAATTTCCCGGTCTCCCTTGCCTCGAGTCGTGTTGTGGGCATGTGTTCCCTTTCTTGCCAATGAAATGTAAGAGGGAATCTTCAGGGAAGCTTCTTGAGCGTTTTTGCTTGTTTGCTACATGAGAAAGCGGTGGCTGACTCAGCAGTAGCTTCCCCCTTCTTTCTGCCTTGAAATTGCATGTGATACTTGGAACCACAGCAGCCATTTTGCAACCACGAGGTGACATGCCTGGGGATGAGGGCCAATGTGCAAAGTGGAAAGACAGAAAGACTGAAGTTGTTGGTTTTTTTTCTTAATGTTCTTATTTATTTTTCAGAGAGAGCAAGACAGAGCGCGAGCAGGGGAGAAACAGAGAGAGTGAGACGCAGAATCTGAAGCAGGCTGCAGGCCCTGAGCTGTCAGCACAGAGCCCAAAGTGGGGCTTAAACCCATGAACTTTGTGAGATCATGACCTGAGCTGAAGCTGGATGCTTAACTGACGGAGCCACCCAGGCGCCCCTAATTCTGTCTTTTCAAAATGTACCAGCAGTATCTAGATGACGTTTTCATTGGATAACACTACCCTAGGATTATGCGAAAAACATACATGTAGGAAATGTTTGGGAAGAATCCGGAGTGGAAAGCATGAATCCTCTGGACCAAATAGTGTTCTTTCTGATATAAAGGATAGTGGATTTTACCTTATTTTTGGTTAACAATACTTAAATCAATAAACAAGTAATTATAGGAAAAGAGACATAATTAATTTTAAGTTTACATGCTTTTCTGGTCCAAACATTACTATTTTTATAAACCCGTGCTATCCTACCCCATTGCCTACATACTGAAATAAAAAACTAATCTGCTAATTAAAGATTAGATTTTCGTTTCATGTTTTATTTATACTCTAGTAACTCACTCGGAAAATTGGAGGAAGGAGAAAGCATATTCTCCTCTAGTAAATTTGGTCACATTTTTTCTAGGCTATTTATGTAAACTTATGTATTACTTCATATGTATCTGTATCTGTTTTTATTTACGGATTCTAATTTTGAATTTTTATTTTTTTTGAAGATTAAAAACAATTTTTTTAAATGTTGATTTATTCTTGAGGGAGAGAGAGAGAGAGACAGAGTGTGAGTGGGGGAGGGGCAGAGAGAGAGGGAGACACAGAATCTGAAGCGGGCTCCAGGCTCCGAGCTGTCAGCACAGAGCCTGACGCGGGGCTCGAACTCACGAGCAGTGAGATCACGACCTGAGCCGAAGTTGGACGCTTAACCGACTGAGCCGCCCAGGCGGCCCTAAAGATTTTGTTATTGTTTATTTTGAGAAAGAGCACACACAAGCGGGGCCAGAGAGAGAGGCGGGGGGAGGGGGGGGCGGGGGGACCAGAGGATCTGAAGCGGGCTCTGTGCTGACAGCAGAGAGCCCAACGTGGGGCTTGAACTTACGGACTGTGAGATCGTGACCCGAGCCAAAGTCAGATGCTTAACCGACTGAGCCACCCAGGCGTCCCTATTTGTGGATTTTTTTAAAAAGCTTTCCTTACGGTACACCAAAAGCGAACGGACTGGAATTTCTCAGTTAGCTTTGGCTGTGTAACAAATGCCTCGCAAAGCTCAGTGGTTTTAACAGCAGTGATGTGACCACTGCTGTGTCTGCAGGTTGGTTGGTCCAGCCTGTGCTTGACTGGACTTGGCTCTGAGTGACAGGCTGGATCCAGGTCTGCTTCACATTTCCTGGACCAGCAGGCTGGCTGGGACACGTTTTTCCCATGGCAGGGACAGAAGTGCCAGCTGCTAGAGGGCGAGCCCAAATATACACTTCAAGCCTTTGCTTGTATCACATCCACCGACATGCCATTGGCCAAACTGAGTCATAGGGCCTCCAGGGTGTAGGAAAGGGACCTGAGTGCTGGTAGGAGGGACTATGCAATCCGGGGCAGAGCTCACAGGAGGAGGGGGCAGAGAAGAACGGGAAGACAACGCCGCCCTGTAAGGGAAGGAGTTGGTAACAAAGGAACAGCCTCTGACGTTCTGACACAGTTCTTAGAACCCGACAGGACTAAGAGTTAAAGGAATTTTCTTCGGGGAGAGAGATGCCCAGCGCTTCTAGTGTGGGAGATACAATTCCTCCTCCTGAACACAATTAGGCTATGCTTACAGGAACGATCTCAATAATGCTTTTCCAAAAGATCATCTACCATTGGTATTCTCTAGAACTAGCCGTGTTTCTGTGAAAGGAGATCAGTTATTTTATCATTATTATTGTCATGGTTTGTCTGTACTCTGGGGTGATATAGAGATTGTATTCACAAGATCCATCCGTGTTAATGACCAGTATTTCTTTAAAAAAATTTTTTGGGGGGGGCACCTGGGTGGCTCAGTCGGTTGGACGTCCGATTTCGGCTCAGGTCATGATCTCACGGTCTGTGAGTTCGAGTCCCGCGTCAGGCTCTGTGCTGACAGCTCGGAGCCTGGAACCTGTTTCAGATTCTGTGTCTCCCTCTCTCTCTGCCCCTCCCCTGTTCATGCTCTGTCTCTCTCTGTCTCAAAAATAAATAAATGTTAAAAAAAATTTTTTTAATTTTTTTGGGGGGCGCCTGGGTGGCTCAGTCGTTTGGGCGTCCGATTTCGGCTCAGGTCATGATCTCACGGTCTGTGAGTTCGAGTCCCGCATCAGGCTCTGTGCTGACAGATCAGAGCCTGGAGCCTGTTTCAGATTCTGTGTCTCCCTCTCTCTCTGCCCCTCCCCTGCTCATGCTCTGTCTCTCTCTGTCTCAAAAATAAACGTTAAAAAAAAAAATTTTTTTTTTTAACGTTTATTTATTTTTGAGAGACAGAGATAGAGCACGAGCAGGGAGGGGCAGAGAGAGACAGAGAGACAGAGAGAGAGAACAGGAGACACAGCATCTGAAGCAGGCTGCAGGCTCTGCGCTGTCAGCACAGAGCCTGATGCAGGGCTCAAACCCACAAACAGTGAGATCATGACCTGAGCTGAAGTCAGATGCTCAACCGACTGAGCCACCCAGGCGCCCCATGACCAGCATTTCTAACAATAATGGCTAAAACAATAGCCATATTCTTCCCATGCATTCTTTTGTTCAAATCTTCACCATAACCCTATGAAGTGGTAATTATTTATTATTTCCATTTCACAGATAAGGAGATTGAGCCCCGGGGTGGTAAATAACCCGCCAAAGGTCCCAGGTCACAGAGCCAGAACATGAACCCGGTTAGGCTCAGTGAGCGCTTACGTGCTTAACAAGACATGCTGTTCCTTCTTCTCATGCCGGTGCTGTTCTAGCCCCGTCCGGCACGTGAGGCCGCTGTAGCCACATTGAGATCATGAAATACAATGCTGTGAAATAAAATAAATCATGCACCTGCCTTGCATTTTTGTGTGTCGTAATACAGAAAATCGCCCACCTGAATTGCTTCTGAGCACTGGATCCTGAGGATGTGGGTTGATTGCTAGCAAAAGAATGCATTTTACAAAACAAGTGTGAATTTTTGTTTTTTTAATTTTATTTTATTTTTGTTATTTAAAAAACATTTTTTTTAACGTTTATTTATTTTTGAGACAGAGAGAGACAGAGCATGAATGGGGGAGGGCCAGAGAGAGGGAGACACAGAATCTGAAACAGGCTCCAGGCTCTGAGCCATCAGCACAGAGCCTGATGCAGGGCTTGAACTCACCAACCGCAAGATCATGACCTGAGCTGAAGTCGGACGCTCAACCGACTGAGCCACCCAGGCACCCCAGGGAGATTCTGTTTCTGAAGGCAATTTCAAAAGGTTTTCAAAGAGAGTATGAGCAATGACTGAAAGAACTTATTCCTTCTTGAGGCCGACTGCTGGATGCGAGAGTAGAAATTCTGCCATGTTTATTCGGGGACCAGTATTGTTATTTTGTCATACTTCCTGGTGACTGATCTACTTCGTAGCGGCTTCCTAGACGTGACTATCATTTTGATGAAATGTCAGGTCAGGTGACAAGATATCTGACTTATTTGGAGAAACCTAAGCCTAGAGAGGAAAGATTATGGTCAGATTAGAACGGGACGTGTACAATGATCACGTTACAAAGAAGAAAGAGTCAAGCTTGGAAAGAAAAACCAGCTATCCCAGTCTGGCAAGCAGGGGTAATGGGACAACCCGTGCTGTCTGCGTCCAGCATGTGGCCTGAAAGATCGATGGTGTCTGGGGCGAAGCTAGAGCCCCGGAGCAGGATTGTGAAGAGCCTAGCCCTGGCTCAAGACTTCTTTGGCCTCCAGAAGATATTCTTTTCACAGTGGATTTGCAAATAAGTTCTCTGAAAACAGAGCCAAGTGAAGACATGGGAAATGTGGGGTTGGCTCTGGAGTTTGTGACTATGCTAGAGTATTCCACCAAGGTGACTGCACCTTTTTCATATCAACTTATTATTTTTTTTTAATTTTAACGTTTATTTATGTTTGAGACAGAGAGAGACAGAGCATGAACAGGGGAGGGGCAGAGAGAGAGGGAGACACAGAATCCGAAACAGGCTCCAGGCTCTGAGCGGTCAGCACAGAGCCTGACGTGGGGCTCGAACCCACGAACCGTGAGATCTTGAACCGTGAGATCATGACCTGAGCCGAAGTGGGACACTTAACCCACCGAGCCACCCAGGCACCCCAAGTTAATTACACTCTTGAACACACGTTTTCTCATGGGGGAAAACTCACGGACCGTGAGATCATGACCTGAGCCGAAGTCGGATGCTTAACCGACCGAGCCACCCAGGCGCCCCTCATATCAACTTATTTTAACTTTACCTAAAAAGGAAATGTAAAAATGCTATTTGTTCTAAAATGCCCACTCACCGGGGACAAGCTGAATAATTACAGCATGTCTGCAATATAGACTATTAATCAAGGGAAGCCTGGGTGCCTCAGTCTGTTAAACATCCGACTTCGGCTCAGGTCATGATCTCACAGTTAGTGGGTTCAAGCCCTGCCTCGGGCTCTGTGCTGGTGGAGCAGAGCCTGCTTGGGGTTTTCTTGCTCCCTCTCTCTCTGCCCCTTCCCACTTGTGCTCTCTCTCTCTCTCCCTCTCTCTCTCTCAAAACAAATAGGGGCACCTGGGTGGCTCAGTCGGTTAAGCATCTGACTTCGGCTCAGGTCATGATCTCACAGCTTGGGAGTTCAAGCCCCGCGTCGGGCTCTGTGCTGACAGCTCAGAGACTGAAGCCTACTTTGGATTCTGGGTCTCCCTCTCTCTCTGCCCCTCTCCCACTCACACTCTGTCTCTCAAAAATGAATAAATGTTAAAAAAACAAATAAAAAACAAACTTAAAAAAAGAATATTAATCAGGTGTTAAAAGCTATGTTTTCAGAGGTGCCTGAATGGCTCAGTGGGTTAAGCGTCCGACTCTCGATTTAGGCTCAGGTCATGATCCAAGGGTGGTAGGACTGAGCCCGCATTGGTCTCCATGCTGAGCTTGCAATCTGCTTGGAATTCTTTCTCTCTCTCCCTCTGCCCCTCTCCCCCGCACCCCTATCAAATAAACAAAGAAATAAAAGCCATGTTTTCAGCAAAGCAATGCTGTATATTGTTCTGCACACACCTATGTTATGTAAAATGTCTAAAACCTGCACGGAAATGACAAACACCGAATTCAAATCAATGTGTTACTGATGGGGAGAGAGAAGGGACAATGGGGTTGAAGAGTGTGCAAACGGAGTTTATTAATCCGTAATTTACAACTGGGACAGCTCAAGCATTTCTCCAGCTGGATGGTGGGTCCATGGGTGTTCACCATATGAGTTTCCATGTTTTTGTATGCTCGAATTATTTAAAAAGTCATGTTTTCGGGGCTCCTGGATGGCTCAGTTGTTTGGGTGTGGGACTCTTGATTTCGGCTCCGATCGTGATCTCGAGGTTTGTGAGATCGAGCCCCGTGTTGGTCTCTGTGTGAGCTGACAGCACACAGCCTGCTGAGGATTCTCTCTTCCTCGCTGTTTGCCACTTCCACACTCATGCACTTGCTCTCTCTCTCTCTCTCTCTCTTTCAAAATTAACCAATAAAACATTTTTAGAAAACCATGTTTTCAAACTCTAATCACATGCTACTGTCATGATAAATATGAAATGAAAAATCAATCAGGGTATAAAATATATATGCAATATGATCTCAATTTTGACTTAAAAATATATATACATATACATGTTTATCTGTATACATATACACATACATGAATAGAAGAAAGTACGAGAGGCTATCTCTGGTGATTTTTTATCTTCTTGATCCCATGTTTATGTTATCTGAATGTTTTATGATCACATGTCTTTCATCATCTAAGAGGTGGTATTTTTAAAGACTAAACGAATATGTTCTCTGACGGTGATGAAGCGCATTGGACAGTTTCACCTTTTAAAATTGTGTAAGTCATACATGAATTCGTTCTTACTATAAAGAGTCAGGTCAGCCACAGTGACCCTGAGCTGAGTGTGAGGCTCCCACCCCTCTGTCCCCCTCTGTGCTCCTGTCCCAGGGGGTGACAGTTTCGTGCACATCCTTCCAGCCCCTTTCTGTGCATTTTTCTTTGTATCTATGAGTGTGTGTGCATAGATGTGGTCATACCATACACACTGTTCTAGAATTTACCTTTTTTCATTTCATACTGCGTCCTGGGAGATTTGTAAATATCAGTGTATGTAGGTTTACTTCCTATTTTTAATTCAAAACTTTAAAAAATAAATTTGATCTGGGGCGCCTAGGTGGCTCAGTCGGTTGAGCGTCCGACTTCGCTCAGGTCACGATCTCACCGTCCTGAGTTCGAGCCCCGCATCAGGCTCTGTGCTGACAGCTCGGAGCCTGGAGCCTGCTTCAGATTCTGTGTCTCCCTCTCTCTGGCCCTCCCCCCATTCATGCTCTGTCTCTCTCTGTCTCAAAAATAAATAAATGTTAAAAAAATAAAAAAAAAAATAAATTTGATCTAAATTCACTTAATCTCATTCATTTTAATAGCAACATAGTATTTGTAACATATATAAATATATATACATAAAAGTTATATTACCCTTCATTTAACTCTACACTTAATGATGGATATTAAGCTATTTGCTAATTTTTTCTATTATAAACAGTGTTTTGGTGACTATCCTTATCTTTAGGTGCATGAACAAGAATTTTTGTAGGAAAGATTCCTAAATGGAGGAATGGGCCCTCTGGGGGCCCATTATGCAATAATGATAAATATTCCCACACTGCCTTCCTGAAAGATTTGTCAATTAGCACTCCTGACAGGTATGAGTCCTGTGTCCTCGGTCCTCACGTTTCGCTAACATCATATTTTGAAAAACACAAGTTTATCAAGAACGTTTGACTGAGCTTTGCGTCGGGCTCTGTGCTGACGGCTCAGAGCCTAGAGCTGCTTCAGATTCTATGTCTCCCTCTCTCTCTCTGCCCCTCCCCTGCTCATGCTCTGTCTCTCTCAAAGATTAAAAAACATTTTTAAAAATTTTAAAAAAAGAAAAAAAGTTTTAAAATTAAATTGCAGCACGTGGTTGGCTTAGTCCTCAGAGCATGTGACTCTTGATCTTGGGTTTGTAAGTTCAAGCTTCACGTTGGGTGTAGGGACTACTTTAAAAAAATAGGGGCACCTGGGTGGCTCAGTTGAGCTTCTGACTCTTGATTTCAGGTCAGTTCATGATCTCAGGTTCGTGGGATCGAACCCCATGTCTGGCTCTATGCTGAGGATAGACTTTGCTTGGGATTCTCTGTCTCTCTCCCCTTTGTTTGCATGTGCTCTCTCTCTCTCTCTCTCAAATAAAAATAAATTTAAAAAAATTAAAAATCTTAAAAAAATCAAACCAAAAAGTTGCTTTTCAAGACTGAAAGCAAATGCACCAAAATGGTGAAATGGTTCTCTTTGGAAGACAGGCTATGGGCAAGTTTCATTTCTTTATAATCTGAAGGGAAAAAAAAGTTATAATTAAAACAAGAACGTTAACGTTCAAACACAAATGTTACAGAAAACAAGACAGACAGAGAGAGAGAGAGAGAGAGAGACATCATAGGTCCTGTCTGGTTAGCCACGGGATAGAATAGAATTGGTTTGTTTATACTGTGAAGCAGTATTGGGATACTTGGTACACAAAAACAGTGATCTGGAATAGACATTGGTTCTTTAAGATATTGCTATTAAAAGGCATACGATTATTATGCTCTGAAAGTAGTGATGACTTAACAACCTAGCGAAAAATTTAGTAATCTCATTTTGTGCCAGAATCCAGCCTGCTTTAAAAGAACCTTGGCTTACAAAATAATATGAGGTCTGAGAAATAATAAAATTATGGGCAGAATGAATGTCTTTTTACTGAGAAGTTTCTGCCAGTGTGCACTGACTGTTAGATACTATTTTCTTTTGCATTTATAAGCTAAAAAGTATGGAGCAATTGATCATTCTCTTACGATTATCCTAGGATGATCTTGGTATGAAAGTATTCCAAAAGTGACTTATGAGGTCCATTTCCAGTAATGTTCTAAGCTCAGGGATTTTTTTGCAAACATTTCACAGGTGACATGGGTGTGACAGCAGCACACGATGAAGTGAATCAGCTCTATCATTGATATATTGTCCTTAGTTTAAAATGGCTGCTTTTTTTAAACATACGGTTGATATATTGTCCTTAGTATAAAATGGCTGCTTTTTTTTAAACATATGGTTCCCGGCTGACGTTTTATCGCTGCTACGGGTTTTCCTCCCAAAAGATTATACACCACATTGATAAATTTCATCAGCGGGAAAATATTTTCTCCTCAAGTGAGGAATGAATTTCTGCAGTTGGAAACGCTCCTTATATTAAAAGTGTTGAATTGGAACATACTCTTCTTGTAATGGTAGGAACGTCTTCAGTCAACAGTCAGAACATGGCAATTGTTTGCGGTTGCACAGTGACAGGTCAATAGAGTGTCGTGGAACTTGTACGAAGCCAGAGTTGCAAAAGGAATTGCCTTACTTGTCCATCCAGCCTGGTGTCCTGTGCCAGAGAAGGGGCAGGACGCCAGCCCTGAGTGTGTCCAGTAGCCCTCTGCCCACGGGTCCACAGGGGCAGGAGGACACTGGGTGATCCAGAGAAATCTTCTAGCTGGGACTCACTATGACATACAAGAGTTCGAGGAGGGCACCACTCTGGAGTCGGAAAAGCAAGAAATCAGGTTGAGGATCTGGTTTCCGGAAAGATTTATTATCCAGAGAGAGAGAGAGAGAGAGAGAGAGCTCACCCCAGACTTAGAAATTCCCGTCAGAAACCTCATAGAGCCTGGTCCTGAGTTCAGGGTCCTGGGCACACACATTGCTGCTTCTGAGATCGTAGGCAACGAGGATTCTAGAGGACAGAGAATTAATCTTCTAGCCGCCCCTGCTCGCCCCTCCACCCCCACCATTCCCACTGGTCATAGGAAGGGGCTGCTGAATGGGTCCAGTTCACTCTGCTCTTGGGGGTGTCTACCTCACCTCATTGCTGACCTGGCCAACTTCGAACCTTGGCATCGCTAACTCCACTCGTCTGCTGCAAACCCCACATCTCTTTCATTCTTCCTTTCCTCCCATCCCATCCTTCCTTTCTTCTTTGATGTTTTGTTTTAAATGTTTATTTATTTTTGAGAGAGAGAGAGAGAGCGAGGGGGGAGGAGCAGATAGAGAGAGGGAGACACAGAATCCGAAGCAGGCTCCAGGCTCCGAGCCGTCAGCACAGAGCCCGACACGGGGCTCGAACCCACGAACGGTGAGATCATGACCTGAACCCAAGTCGGACGCTTAACCGGCTGAGCCACCCAGGCACCCCTCTTCTTGCTTTCTTGAGGAATCCTTCTCTGTGTCGTCTCCCTCTCTCTTCCCCCATCTGTATTTCTGATCTGGTACAAGCAGGGCGTGGACCAAAGCAAGCGTTAAGTAAATGCCCTTTGAATACATACATGAATGATCATGTATGGCTCAGACTTTTAAACATTTATGCAAACGTAAAGAAACTTTTATGTGTGTCTAATTATACTGTACTTTAGGGTAATGAGTTCCTTAAGCTTGCTACTTACCGAATGAAGGCATTCTCAGTTGTGTTCAATGTACATTGTAGAGAACGAAAGCCGTGCTTTTTAATTGAAACATCTTGGGAGTCATTGGAAAAACCTAGGTTCCCTTTATCCAGATGGCATGTGTTTTCAGAGAACTTGAACTCTTGATTCGTTTCTCCTCCTTTGTGTCTTCAGAAGACCATTGCCGGTCTTTATTGGGCAGAATTGCTTTTCTTTTCCTCCCTGGCCTCCACCCCCCTCTCTCCCTCTCTTAATCCTTCCAGGTACAGTGATCGAAAATGCTTGTTGTGTTTCCTTTTGTGGCCACCTTGGAGTGTTTTGGTTTTGCTTTTAGGGGCTTTTTTTTTTTTTAGATTTTGTTTTTGTTATGAACAGCCCTAAACAAAATTCCGTAGCGATACTGCCTGAGTATTTCAGGTAGCCAAGTTATAATAAAATATGCCACCAAACTGGAAGAAACCATATAGAAGACATTCTCTATTTCTTTTTTTTTTTTAATTTTTTTTTTCAACGTTTATTTATTTTTGGGACAGAGAGAGACAGAGCATGAACGGGCGAGGGGCAGAGAGAGAGGGAGACACAGAATAGGAAACAGGCTCCAGGCTCTGAGCCATCAGCCCAGAGCCCGACGCGGGGCTCGAACTCACAGACCGCGAGATCGTGACCTGGCTGAAGTCGGACGCTTAACCGACTGTGCCACCCAGGTGCCCCAGACATTCTCTATTTCTTTAGCTACCGGGGTCAGACTTGTGAAAAGGAGGCATATATACAGGGGATTTTGGAAAAACAAGTATTCATATAGCTCATTCACTCATTCTTTTATTCACCAACTCACTAATTCATGAAGTCCTTTATTTAATTGATTTTTATCAAGCACATCCCATACACAAGACACATTAAGTACAGAGAAGTATACAGAGATGAATGTAACAGGCCCTCTGCCATTAATAAGTATAACATTATCTGGAATTGAACTTGAACTAGTATGTAACTGGTAGTGAAATATTTGAACCACCTGAAACGAGGATAAAGCGTTTTGGTGGCAAAAGCTTATGTTCTTGAATTATGCAAAGGTGTCTCTGAACAGATTCTTGTCTCAGAAATTGTGTTTGCTTTTGCTTTTTCAGTTTGATGTTAAAAGACAAGCAGTGATTGTTGCCTTTTAGGCCGTAGGACTTCGTTTATAAACAACTGTCTTTCCAAGTGCCTTTTCTGAGGCTTCGGCTGATGGCCGAGAGGTCTTCTTTTCTTGTCTCGATTCTTTTTTCTTTTCTTTTAAAGTTTTGTTTATTTTGAGAGAGAGAGATAGAGAGAGAGAGAGAGAGGGAGTGAGGGGCAGAGAGAGAGAGGGAGAGAAAGAGTCCCAAGCAGGCTCCACGCTGTCAGCAAAGCGCTTGACTCGGGCTCAACCTCATGAACCGTGAGATCATGACCTGAGCTCAAGTCAAGAGTCAGCCGCTTAAGCGACTGAGCCATCTGGGCACCCCTCTTGACTGATTTCTTTCACTCAATGTTCTGTTGATCAGATTTATTCATACTGTTGCATGTAGCTGTAGACTGTTCATTTGCAATGTTGTAGGACATCCCATTATGTAAATTTACCACAATTTATTCGTTCTACTGTTGATGGGCATTTGGATGGTTTCCAGTTTGTGGCTTTTAGGAATAGCGCTCTTAGGAATATTCGGGTACATGTCTTCTGGTAAATATGTACACATACCTACTTATGTCCACATGTACATACCTGTTAGATCTATACTGAGCAGAATGACTAGCCTATAGAGTATTCAATATCTGTTCAAGTTCATTTCTTCTCAACCTTCCACAATGGTTGTATCAACTTACGCCCCTTGTTGGAGGAGGTAATTAAGAGGTCGTGGCTGTGGTTGACTTGAGAGCTGGACCTGGGCAGCTGGAGGCTCCTCAACCCCTCCCCTGCACTTGAATTGATGCCCCACCCGTTGTTCCCACAGCGGGAGCTATTCTGAGGACACCCCCTTGAGAGAGTAGGGTGTTGTGACAGCATAGGTGCTGAACCCCAGTAAGGCCTCTATATAAACTTTTTAATGTTTATTTATTTTTGAGAGAGAGAGAGAGAGAGAGCACAAGCAGGGGAGGGGCAGAGAGAGAGAGGGAGACACAGAATCCGAAGCAGGCTCCAGGCTCCGAGCCGTCAGCACAGAGCCGACATGGGGCTCAAACTCACAGACCGCGAGATCACGACCTGAGCCGAAGTCGGATGCTTAACCAACTAAGCCATCCAGGTGGCCCTAATTTTTTGAGTTTATTTTGAAAGAGACAGAGACAGCACGAGCAGGGGAGGGGCAGAGAGAGAATCGCAAGCAGGCTCCATGCTGTCCGCGCAGAGTAGGACGTGGGGCTTGAACTCAGGAAACCGTGAAATCGTGACCTGAGCTGAAGCCAAGAGTCGGACGCTTAACCAACTGAGCCCCCCAGGCGCCCCTATAAACTTTTAAGATTCTGGCAAGTGGATGTGGAGACCTAAGGCAGCTCAAGACAAGCCTCGTATGTAAGTTCCCTTGCTTATTAAAACCTCCGGTCACCCATCTGGACTGGTCTGCCTCTTTCTTTGGTCTCTCTCTGCCCTCTGAGTACAGAGGCCAGTTTGTAAACCAGCTCTCCTATCGGCAGTCTATTAAGCATTTTGGATGCCCCACATCTTTGCCAATGCTTGATATCTTCTGTATTTTGTTTGTTTGCTTTAGTCATTCTAGTAGGTACATAGGGCTATGTATTATTTTATGGTTTTATTTGCATTTCTCTGATAACTGGTGATATTTCCCACCTTTTTATACGTGTATGGGACATTTGTGTATCTACTCTTTTGGGGTGCCCATTCCAGGTGTTGTGTTGTTTCTTTCCTGGCCATTTCCTAATACTTTGGCTTTTTAAAAAATTTAGGTTCTGTGGGAGCTCTTTATATAATACGATGACAAATCTGTTGTCAGATAGGAGTATAGTGGATTTCTTCTAATCTTTGGCCTGCTTTTTCGGCGTTTAATGGTGTCTTTTAAATAACAGAAGTTCCTAATTAAAAAAAATTTTTTTTTAATGTACACTTGAGAGAGAGAGAATGAGTAGGGGAGGAACAGAGAGAGGAAGACATAAAACCCGAAGCAGGCCCCAGGCCCTGAGCTGTTAGCACAGAGTTGGACGCAGGGCTCAGACCTATGCACCGCGAGATCATGACCTGATACAAAGTCAGATGCTTAACCAACTGAGCCACGTGCCCCAGAAGTTCCTCATTTTAATTTCGCTCAATTGATCATTGCCCCCCTTATGGTGAATACTTTTTGTGTCTTGTTTAAGCACTTTTTGCCTCCTCCAAGATCATAAAGATGTTTCTCTATGTTTTCTTACATATTTAGATCCGTAACCCATCTGGTGTGAGGGAGAAGGCCAAGATTTTTCCCCATGAGGATATCTAGCACCGATTATCACGAAGACCGTCCTTTCCCACCACACTGCTGGCTCACCTCTGCTATAAATCAAGCAGCCAAAAAGGTATGAGCCCGCTGCCAGGCTCTGTTTTGTCTCCCATTAGCGCCACTATTTGTCCATTTTTGTGCCACTCTGACTGCTGTAATTACTATAACTTTAAAAAGCTTGGTTTGATATCCGGTTATGCTGACTCCCATGTTCGTCTTTAAGATTATCTCGGCTCCTCTCGGCCTTTTGTATTTCACATATATTTTGGAATCAACTTGTCAATTTTTAAAAAAAAATTTTAATGTTTTATTTATTTTTAAGAGAAAGAGAGAGAGCATGAGTGGGGATGGGGCAGAGAGAGAGGGAGACACAGAATCCGAAGCAGGCTCCAGGCTCTGAGCTGTCAGCACAGAGCCCGACGCGGGGCTCGAACTCACACACTGTGAGATCATGACCTGGGCCAAAGTCGGACGCCCAACCGACCGAGCCACCCGGGCGCCCCTCAACTTGTCAATGTACACGTGCACATATGCACCCATAAACACTGCAGGGATTTTGATGGGCGTTGTATTGAACCCATGCACCTTCTAGATCATAAAAATGACACTGCCTCTACTTAAGTCTTTTTTCAGTTTTCCTCAATATTGGCTTATAATATCCAGCGTATAGGTCTTGTATATTCATTTCTCATCAGGTTTGTTACGAGGTATTTGATGGTTTTCCAAAGGGAAGTGATTTCACTTTAAAAGTTTATTTCCGGGGCACCTGGGTGGCTCAGTCTGTTGAGTGTCCGACTCTTGATTTCAGCTCAGGTCATGATTTGTGAGTTTGAGCCCCACATCAGGCTCTCTGCCGTCAGCACAGAGCCTGCTTCGGATCCTCTGTCTTCCTCTCTCTGCCCTTTCCCTGCTCATGCTCTGTGTCTCTCTCTCAAAAATAAATAAACATTAAAAAAAAAAAATAAAGGAGTGCCTGGGTGGCTCAGTTGGTTAAGTGTCCGACTTCAGCTCAGGTCATGATCTCATGGTTCGTGAGTTCAAGTCCCGTGTTGGGCTCTGTGCTGACAGCTCGGAGCCTAGAGCCTGCTTCAGAGTCTGTCTCTGTCTCTCTGTCTCTTAAATATAAAAAATAAAACATAAAAACAAAAAAAAATAAAAAAATTAATTTTCTGTTTATTGCTGGCATATAGAAATTGATTTTTGTAAACTAGCCTTGAATCCAGTGACCTTGCTAAATGTACTCATTAACCCTGTTGTAATCATGAAATCGGTTATAATCCATTCATTTAACTTGATCAAATTTCTCTTTTAAGAGTCTTAAAATGAAATGGTAACATCTTGATCAATTCAGCTGAGTTTGTGTTCAGGAAAGTGAATAGTACAATATGGCTAGAATTTAGCGTAGTGGAAATATGAGACGAAACCGATATGACAGCTTGTTTCATCCAAGGAAGAAACGAGAGAGCCGTGGAGAGAGAGAGAGAGAGATGGAGAGAGAAAAAAGAGGTGGGGGTAGGTCCTAATTTCAGACGTGACGTTCTATCGCTCGCGTGGCTGTATTTTCTCGGTTAGAGGTGGGTCCCACCTGCATGGCTCAGCTGGTTGAGGGACCCGCTCTCGATTTCAGCTCAGGTCCTGGTCCCAGGGGTTGTGAGCTTGAGCCCCGGGTAGAGCTCTGTGCTGATGGTGAGGAGTCTGCTTGGGACGCTCTCACTCTCCCCCTCTCCTTGCCCCTTCCCAACGCGCACACATGGGCACGGGCTCTCTCTCAAAATAAACTTAAAAAAATACATGACGACCAAATTAGGTATATGCTTTTTGGTTAAAAAAAATTTTTTTTAATGTTTTTATACATTTTCTTCATCTAGGTATCTATCCATCTATTTATTTCATTTTTTTTCATCCAAGTTAGGTAGCATTATAGTGCACTGATGATTTCAGGAGTGGAATCCAGGGATGCACCCCCTCTGTATAACCCCCAGTGCCCATCCCCACAAGTGTCTTCCTTAATGCCCCTGACCCCTTTAGCCCATCCCCCCTCCCCTAGCCCCTCCGGCAACCCTCAGTTTGTTCCCTGCATTTTTTTTTTTTTTTAAATTTTTTTTTTCAATGTTTATTTATTTTTGGGACAGAGAGAGACAGAGCATGAATGGGGAGGGGCAGAGAGAGAGAGGGAGACACAGAATCCGGAAACAGGCTCCAGGCTCTGAGCCATCAGCCCAGAGCCCGACGCGGGGCTCGAACTCACGGACCGCGAGATCGTGACCTGGCTGAAGTCGGACGCTTAACCGACTGCGCCACCCAGGCGCCCCGTGTTCCCTGCATTTTAAGAGTCTCTCGTGGTTTGTCCCCCTCCTTGTTTTTCTATTATGTTTGCTTCCCTTCCCTTATGTTCATCTGTTTTGTATCTTAAATTCCACATATGAGTGAAGTCATATGACATTTGTCTTTCTCTGACTAATTTTTTTTTTAATTTAATTTTTTTTTCAACGTTTATTTATTTTTTTGGGGACAGAGAGAGACAGAGCATGAACGGGGGGGGGGGGCAGAGAGAGAGGGAGACACAGAATCGGAAACAGGCTCCAGGCTCCGAGCCATCAGCCCAGAGCCCGACGCGGGGCTCGAACTCCCGGACCGCGAGATCGTGACCTGGCTGAAGTCGGACGCTTAACCGACTGCGCCACCTAGGCGCCCCTCTCTGACTAATTTTGCTTAGCATAATACCCTCTGGTTCCATCCACGTAGTTGCAATACATTTTTTTTTTCTCTTTACGCCACCTCTTCCTTGTCCCAACCAGGGCTGCCTTCCAGCCCGCAGCGTAAGGCCACTCTTGTGTCTCAGGAGAGGCATCTCTCCTCAGACCTGAAACAGACACTCCTAGTTGGCGAGCTCACGTCTCTTACCCAAATTTATATCCCATGGCTCTCTGTTCTCAGAGAGAACGGTTCTCAGAACTTTTACAGTTTTTATTTTTGCTCTGTATGCCTAAAACCAAAAAAATTTTTAATTTATTTTATTTTTATAAAAATTATTTTTGAGAGATAGAGAACGAGCAGGGGAGGGGCAGAGAGAGAGAGAAGATCCAAAGCAGACTTTGCCCTGACAGTGCAGAGCCCAATGTGGGGCTCAAACTCATGAACCTCGAGATCATGACCTGAGCTGAAGTTGGATGCTTAACCTACTGAGCCACCCAGGCACCCCAAAGCCATCAGTTTTCAAAATCTCTGCGAGGACTCGTACATTGTTTTAACACCAAGCAGAATGAATTGATATAAATGCAAGGTCACAGCATAACTTTTTCACCCTAACAAGCTGTAAGCCCATTCTCAATGACCGATTCTCAATCACGAGTGGGTGTCTGTTGCAATCACACGTAAACTTCTACCTAATCTCCCCACATAGCTGCCTGGTGTCCACATACTCTCCCGTTCATGCTCTTGGCAAAGGCCAAGTTTTCCAAACTCCAGGACCCACCCCTTATCACCTGTTCAAGGTCTGGAGCCCACCCCCTTCCAACACAGTCTCGTTAATCTGTTGTCAATTAATCTGCAGGCCCCGATAACTAGGGCCTAAATTGTTGCTGGCAAAGTTTTCCTCCTCACAAAAACTTACCACCTACTTCGAAAGAGGACTTCATACTTCCATTTGATCTCAGACTTTCTAATTCAGTTCTTCTTTCCAGTTTCTCTCTCTTTTTAAATGTTTATTTTTGAGGGGCGCCTGGATGACTCGGTTGGGCGTCCGACTTCGGCTCAGGTCACGATCTCGCAGTCCGTGAGTTCGAGCTCCGCGTCGGGCTCTGTGCTGACAGCTCAGAGCCTGGAGCCTGTTTCGGATTCTGTGTCTCCCTCTCTCTCTGACCCTCCCCCGTTCATGCTCTGTCTCTCTCTGTCTCAAAAATAAATAAATGTAAAAAAAAATGTTTATTTTTGAGAGTGAGAGAGAGTGTGAGAGAGAATGAGCGGGGGAGGGGCTGTGAGACAGGGAGAGTAGGATCTGAGAGCTGAAGTCGGAAGCTTAACCAACTGAGCCACCCAGGCCCCGCCAGTTTATCTCTTAACTCAGGCAAGACCCTGAGGGCGAAGCATCCCCTGAGGGGAACAAAACTATCCTTTGTAGCCCCTGGGCCAGCAAGACCCCGCCTGTGATTGACCCCAGGACAATGATCCGACTTGACCTTTGCTGCCTGTACTCAACGACCCTTGCTCCACCTTTTCCTTATATAAACCCAGAAGCAGTTTCAGCACTTTGGAGCCAGTCTTTTGAGATGCAAGTCTTCCCTGCGTTGGCTTCACTGAAATACACTCCTTTCTTGTTTCACCACTGCTCGTCTGTCTTTGGATTTTGTCAGCAGCGAGCGGCCAAACCCAGTCGGTTTGGGACCCCTGGGGCCAGGTGCTTGTGCACCCCTGCACCCGGCTACCACGTGACATCGCTACTTGGTTTTAAAATAGGCCTCTCAAACTCACTGTGTCCCAAGCCAAACTCTGATCTCCAAACCTCCATCCCCATCAACCCCTCCTGGTCCTGTAGGACCAGAAGCGTCCAACTCAGTTATGACTCACTTGCTCATCCACAGGCTTGCTTTCAACCTCTTTTTTTGCATCCTATACCCAATCTGTCAGCAAGTCCTATTGCCTAGTCTTTCAAAATACATCCAGAATCTGATGTTTTCCTACCAGTTCCACTTTACCACTCGGGCTCCCGGCCACGGTCACTTCTTGCCTGGATTGGTAGGAGAGGCTCAGAGCTGCTCCTCTGGTCTGGCTACTCTGGTCTGGCCCCACGTCTGGCTACTCTCAACACAGCAACTGAAATGCTCTTGTTTTAAGTGCTGCCATCGCCTGTCTGCTCAAAATTCTCTCCCTTAAGTAGAAAGTAAAGTCCTGGGGCGCCTGGGTGGCTCAGTCGGTTGAGCGTCCGACTTCAGCTCAGGTCACGATCTCGCAGTCCGTGGGTTCCAGCCCCTTGTCGGGCTCTGTGCTGACAGCTCGGAGCCTGGAGCCTGCTTCGGATTCTGTCTCTCTCTGCCCTTCTCCCTGCTCCCACTCTCTCTCTCTCAAAAATAAATACATGGTAAAAAAATTAAAAAAAAAAAAAAAAAGAAAGAAAGTCAAGTCCTAACTAAGGTCCTCAGAGGTCCTAAAAGGTCTGCCCGTGCCCCCTCACCTCTTCTGCCTCGGTCTCCGGTCCCCTCTCCCTTCCAGTTCCCAAAACACACGAGGCAGGCTCCCCCTTGGGGCCAGGCACTCACCCTTCCCTCTCTGTCAAGTATTTCTTCCAATGTCCTTTTCTGGGAGAGGTCTTCCCTACCAAGCTATTTTAAAATTACTGCATTTGCACTCCATTTACTCCTTTCGTGCCAGGTTTTTTGCCATATCATTGCCATTACCTCACATGCCACATCGTTTGTTTTTTGTTTCTCTTCACCAAAATGTCAGCTTCACCTTGGCAGGGATTTTTGCCTTTGCTCACGTTGAATTCCTAGCACCCAGGACAGTGTCTTTCAACTAGTAAGCTCCTCCATAAACACTTGTTGAATGCAGAGTGAATAAATGAAATGTGTAGGAAGTAAATCCCATTCATGGGGTAGAAAGGAATGCTCTGTGATGCTAATAGCCTTAACTTTGCACTTGACCTTCTCCTGTTCCCCCAGGAAAACCCTGGGGATAAATTGTGCGCCTGCAGATAGGCCCTTGGGAGTATAATGCAGAGGTAACAACCCGACTTCGGAGCTGAACTGCCCAGTTTTGGTTTGGCTCCCATAACCGAAATAGTGCATCTCTGTCTTCAACAGAGGACAGAATCACCTGCCAGGGGTAGTACAGCTGTAATCTGAACGTCTTTACAGCAACGAAAAAGCTTCGGGACTCTCACCCTTCACATTCACCTCGTGTTCAGCCTGGCTTTCTGTTTCTTTAAGCCCCCACCATTCCCCCCCCCCCCCCCCCCCCCCCACGCACACACACATTTTCTTGCTCTCCCTGCTTGGAAATCTTCAGAAAATTCTCAGTATTGACCACAAAATACCTCCCCCTCCCAACTCTCCTGTATATGTCCATATACAAGAATTGCAGCATACTGTATGCCCTCCATATATAATGAAATTCTCTTGCAAGGTTTTAAAATTATCCCTTTCTCCTGCCATCACTGTGACCTAAAATGTCTCGCTTACCCGAATGTCAGCACTGAATGAAGACAATATTGTCACCCATTGGCATCCCTACTTCCTGGTCCAAGTCAGCCTGCATATTGTATTGAACTTAAATATGTACCATAGTATAAATATTATAATACAGCCCCACTTATTCTCTAAGCTACTCTTATTCTCCCAGTTGGGGCCCTCCCCTTTGTTATATTCTGCGAGTGGATGTTCATTCCCATTTCCAGTGCCCTCCCTGCCTCAATCTAGATCGTATGCTTTCTTCAGTCGAACTAAAATTTCCTTTTCTGAGTTTTGGTGGGGGAGGGGTGGGAGCGTTTTGATCTAACATCATTCCTTGATTTTAAATGCCTTAGCAGTTCATATGCCGTTTCACAGCATGCTGGATGTATTTAGATATGGCTTTGATTTGCATTCTGATAATCTGTTAATGTAATTTTCTTGATTTTTTCTTTCAATAACGCCCAGATTGTTTTAATGTTTAATAATATAAAGTACAGGTAAAACTAATGTGATAAGCAACTTAGGGATGAGTAGTTAACTTTTGAGGTTTGAATTGCTGTTTAATGAAGCAATTGTAAATTGCTGGTCTAGATGAAGCTTTATTGCCTTGGAATATGAATGTGTTGGTGACTGTTAGGTATGATAGATGGGATTTTTACATTATTTTATGGTTACATCTCAGGTGCATTAACTCTTGCACTCTTCTTGTAATGTGTTCATAATTTTGCTTTTATTTGGGCACACCATTGTTTTCTCTGTGGCTCCCCTGCACATGTAATTCCAACACTGAATTGGTTCGGAATACATGTGAGGAATGGGATGGTGATTTAGGAAAAGGGGAAAATTACGGGTTAAATCATCAAACGAAGAATTATGGCCACTGAAAGCCCTTAGTCAATTAAAAATACAACAAACACGATTTCTTTAGGCTTTTAACTCAGCAGTTCATAGGGGACCCTGTCTGAACGCACAATATGGGATCCCAGTTTACATGGGTGATTATTTTCCCGTGTAACTAAAAATAAATTCGGACTGATCTTAACTTCACTGACAGATAAAACCAAAGGGGAGCTTGTGTCCTCAACCGAATCCTCCTAATTCCTCTGGGTCGAGGCGGGTTTAGTCCCAGACCATCTTGTAATAATTGAAAAGTGTTGCAATTATCCTAACGTTTTCCAGGGGCATTAGCAGGAGGCAAGTGAAACACACTCATCCTTGATAAATGATCCTTCACGTTGACACGTGCACTGGAAGGCTCCGAACCAGGCGTCTTGAATGCGGAATGGGAAGTAGCTGTAACGTCGCTCTTGCCCCGGTCTCTCGGGCGATGGGCACTGCGGGCTCCAGCAGCCAGAGTCCCTCGGGCCGGGGGACCCAGCGGACAGAAGTAGCGGGCAGGTCGCTCGGGCGGGCGGCTCGCGGCTCCCCGCCGGCCGCGCGCCCGCCCGCCGGCCCCCGCTCCGCGCGCGGGGAAAAGAGCGCGGCAGTTGAAACCGTTACCACCCCCGAGTTTTTGAACTGGTTCAAACTTGGCTTTCGGCCCCGCCCCGCCTCTCCGGCCCGGGAACTCCGAGGCGGCGGTTCCCGCCAAGCGCCGCCAGCGCGCCGTCCCGCCCTCCGGCCGGTTCCCGCCACCCCACCCTCGCCGCCCCACCCCCGCCCAGGCTCCAAGCTCTAGGCTCCGGAGGCCCCCCCGTCCCCGCCCGCCTGCCCGCCTGCCCGCCGCCTTCCAGAGAGGCGCGGTGCGTTCAACGAAAGAACAAAGGAACGGCGCGGCGCTTCCACTCGGCGGCCGCGTCCCTCAGCGCCCGCCCGCGCCCGCGCGCACGCGCCGCCCGCCCGGCCCGGCCGAGTCCCGCGGGCGCCTCTGCGTGGGGCTGGCTCGGCGCCTCCGAGCCCGGCGGGCCCTGTGATTGGACGGGAGCCCGCCTCGCGTCCCGCCAATCGGGGCGGCGCTTGGTTGGACTGGGGGGGCCAAATAAAAGCGATGGCGATTGGGCTGCCGGGTTTGGCGCTCGGTCCGGGAGCGTCCGACACCCACTGGGACGCAGAAGGCGGTGGGGCCCCGGCGGCGGCGGCGGCGGCGGCGGCGGCGGCGGCGGCGGCGCGCGAGAGCGGCGCGCGGGAGCGGCGCGGGCTGGGGCGCGGGGCGCAGGTAACGCGCCGCTGTCGGGCCGGCCGGCCGGCGGGGCGCTGGAGCCCGGCGAGGGGCGGCGGCGGCGGCGGCGGCGGCGGCGCCGGGACATCCCCGCCGCCGCGTTGCCCGTCCGGGTGTCGCCCAGAGCGGGCTCTCCCGGGCGCCGCTTTTGGAGGCGGGGTGAGAGGAGACCCCTCGGCAGGGGGCCGCGGGGGTCGGGGCTGGCCCGCGCGCCCCCGCGAGCGGGCAGCGTCGGACCCCGGACACCCGAGGCGGGAGCAGGGGCGGGTGCCCGAGGGGGGCGTGCGGAGGGGTCCGCTCGCGTGCCCGCCCCTCCCGAGGCGCCGGGGCTGGGCTGGGGGCGCTCCGGTGCCCGGGGCGGGCTGGCCGCCGGAGCCCAAGTCTCCTTTGTGTGGAGCGTCGCGGCGGGAGCGCCCGGGTGGGACGGGACACACACAAGTTGGTGGGACCTCGCCGCCGAGTGCGCACTCAGACAAAGGACGGACTGTGTCTCGGGGGAGCTCGGCGCGAGGAAGGGGCAGTGACACCGGGCCTGACAGCAGGCGGGAGAGGGGCGTGGGGAGCCCGGGCCGCGGGCGCGGGTGGGCGGGCTCGGCCCCACGCCCCCTCCCCGCGCGCGCGCGCAGGCTCGGCGGGGCCGCGGCGGCCGGGACGGCGTGCGGAGACGGGACTCGGAGGAGCCGCGCATCTGACGTTTCCCCCGGAGCCGCCTGAAACCTCTCCGGACCGGGCAGTCCCGGGCCGCCTTCGCCGCCTTGTCTGGCTTTCGGTTAAGTTTTCGGGAAGGGTCGGGCTGTTCGCCTCCTTTCTGGTTTGGCTCGTTTGGAGGGCTTTCCGTCGAGTTCCCGCGTCCTCGCGTACCCCCTTCCAACCACCAGAAAGTCCGTGCCACGGGGTCACTTTTTGAAAACGGGAGAAATTGAGAAGCACGGTATTTTGGAAAACTTGGTGAACTCCCGCCCAGGGAGTTCCCACTTTCTAAAGAATCATAATCTTAAAAACAAAAAAAAATTTACAAGCTGTTTTGGGCAACTTGTGTGATGCGTCCGAGAATGGCGACAGGTGCTAACGAAATCAACTGTCATTTAGGAAGCGATTACTCCCCAAATCCCTAGGGGTTGAATGAGGATGAAAGGTAGAAATAGTTGACGAAAATAAAATGCTTATGACAGATGCGCGTTTAGATGATACGCCTTGCAATTTCTTATTAATTGGTTTTATTTTCCGTGAACAATAGCTTTGGCGAGTTAGAAAAGACTGGTTGCAGAAATGTTTGTTGCCTAAGAAATTGGATGTGTGTTGTCCACAGTTAAGCCAAACTTCCTTTGTTTATCACTCAGGGTCTTTGAAACTTAAATTCATTTGGAAATAAAAATCTGTCTTTGGAATTTAAAAATATTTTACTACAAGGTTTACTTTTCTTGGTTTCAAAGATCGCTTTAATTTTATGGCGTTTTAATATTACATAAAACAACACTTAAAAAAACCTTTGGAAAACTCATGCTGGTACAGTTGGATATGCTTTTATGGGTTTTGGAGTTTATTTTCCATTATTCTTCATTTATGAGCATTAGCAATTTTAGATCATATTTAGGAATAAAATGAACAGGTGTTCAAACATGGCTTGTTTACTGATAAGCATTTTCATTTAATTGCAAATAAAATTAAGATATATTTTGATTTTCTTTTCATAGTCTCTAAGTTGGGGATAGATGATAGCATTCTAGTCCTGGATATAAGGAATCCTGTCTTTTTGGAGGTGCATTAGGGTATGTAATGTTTAAAATCTTGGAAACACTTAGAAAAATTGCATCTTCGGTTCTGATTTTTTGGAAAGTGAATAGATTCAAAGAAAAGGAATTCAGAAACACATAGGCACTCTTCTGATTTGTGTTCTGAGAAAGATCTAATGTGCACCCACTATTTTTTTATGGTTTCATAAAAATGGAAGACAAAGAAATGCAGTGTAAAAGTCTTTATTATCCGTATTTTGCCGTGTCAGACACCACTGAACAGACTTTCCAGGGTTGAGATTATTAAATAATGTTTGCATTTGGTTGCTGATAATTGTATATTAAAAAATCCTGATAGTTTTTGTCTGTCGTTACATGCGTTACGCAGGTTTTGGCAGAAATTTGGGTCTTTTGGGATAAATTCTAGTTTTTCCCTTGTGTATTCTGTAATTGGTAATTATTATCTTCAAACTTGCCCCAAGATTTTTTTTAAAAAGCCTTTTTGGGGAGCTGGCTTAAAATTTTTGTTTTAATTTATTTCTGGTTGAATTGTGAATGTATACAAATCAGTTTTAAGTAGCACTGATTTAAAAAAACAACAACACTTGTTGATTTAGGTCCCCTCCAAAAAGTTCTAATACTTTCATACCAGCTTTGCCTTGCATGCGTATATATAAGTAATTGTCTTTGTATCAGCCATTTAAAAATTTTAAGCGGATTTCTCCAGGTCACAGATTTTTCTAGGATATCTTCTATCCCTTGAACTGGTATACTCAAGGAGTGTGAATTAATTTCTGTATTGGTCTAAATAAATAGTGATTAAGAAAGTTGATCTGCTTTTTAAAAACTGACAAAAGTTTCTCCAGTGGTTTAATGTATTCCGGGGCCAATTAGAAATGATTTATGGATTTGCCTTGAAGTCTTTATGTCAGTACAAATGATGAAGACATTTTCTATGAGTTGTGAAGGATTCTGGACACAGGTGAGATCTTTAGTAGAGCCTCCGTGGAGAGGAACAGCTCATTAAATTCAGGGAAAGGATCACAATGAGAGGATACCTTTACCTTCTAGAGGCCTTCCCTGAATTCCCAGGCACCCTTGTGTTCCACAGGGCTTTGTTCATACTTTATTATTAAAGCATGGATCAGATTGTATTGTAATCACTTGTTTATGCATCCGGCTCCCTCACTGCACTCTAAGCGCTTTGAGGCAGAGGCTTGTTTTTCTTTGTATACCTAGTAGTTGCTAGAGAATAGCAAACTATCATTTTCATTTCAAAATATGAAAATAATTTGACACAGGAACTTTTTGCAAAGCACATAGGGTATGTTAATCCTTCCGTTGTGAACTTTGGGAGGTGTTTTTGTCCCTCTTTGATTTTTTTTTTTTTAACGTTTATTTATTTTTGAGACAGAGAGAGACAGAGCATGAACAGGGGAGGGGCAGAGAGAGAGGGAGACACAGAATCTGAAACGGGCTCCAGGCTCTGAGCTGTCAGCACAGAGCCCGACGCCGGGCTCGAACTCACGGACCGCGAGATCGTGACCTGGCTGAAGTCGGACGCTCAACCGACTGCACCACCCAGGCGCCCCTTGTCCCTCTTTGAGAAGCAGTGATTATAAAGAAAAATAATTGTCAAGGTGGATAAGTTCCAAGGTTTCTCCTAGTTACAATACTCGAAGACATTGAAAATTGTATATCCTTTAGGTATTCCATTGGTATTCAGATTTGGTATTTCAGGCAGCTAGAGAGAAACTTGATGAATGTCTGGGTACCTTGCATATACTATCTGCTTAATTTGATTTGATGTCAGTATTGATGGTCCTTGTACAGAAATAAAAGGAGGGGAAAGTGTTGGAGACAGTAGTAAATCTTTTAATTGAAAGGTGTCTAGTTAAATTGATGAGTTCTTTATTGAAATACTTCGAGGTGGGTTTTGGAGCTAAAACTGAAGGAAGTAGTGCCAGTGTAATTACAGATTATTTACTGGTGTAGCCTCTTCATTCTTTTAAAATGATAGGATAAATATAGATTAGCAAATCCAATAACCTCTCAAAAGGCATAGCTGATAAGTTTCTAAGATGGTCCCGTATCTTGCCACTATACTACTTAGTACAAAGATATGACAAAAACAAAGATGAAAAAAGACATGAAAACACCTGCTGTTTGCCAGATGCTTTATTCATTGGCTGGTTTTGTTTTCTGTTGTGGTAACATTTACGTGAGATGCTTTATTTTTAATTATTGTTAAAACCACCCCGCATCCATCAACCTGAATGGATAAACAAATGGAGGTATACGCATACAATGGAGTAGTACTCAGCCGTTAAAAGAGTGACATCCTGCCTGACACATGATACAGCAGCGTTGATGAACCTTGAAAACATGAGGGTAATAAGCCAGACACAAAAGGAGAAAAATTGTGTGATTCCGGCCATGGGAGATACTGAGAATTGGCAAACTCACAGAGAGAAAGGAGAATAGATGTTTCCAGGGGCCGAGAGCAGAGGGGAGTTGGGGAATTAGTGTTTAATGGGTACACAGAGTTCCTGTTTGGGATGATGCAAAAATTCTGGACGTGGATGGTGGTGATAGTTAAGCAGCATTTTGAATGTGCTTAATGCCGCTGAATTATACACTTAAAAATCGTTAAAACGTTAAATTTTGTGTATTTTTACAATGGGAAAAAACTAAACAATGGTGATAGCATTGCACTCTGCAAACCTTTACCGGTTAAGGAAACTTTGGTCTAAAGGGCTTAAGAATGTGTCCAGGATCATCCAGCTAGGGATTTGTAGTCAGGATCCCAGTTTAAATTGTTGGACTCCATATCATCTACTCCATATTATCTGCTGGTCTCCTGGATGATTAAAGACTTGTTGGTCCCAAGAAGAGAGTTTATTTGACTCCATCAGAAAGGTATATTTAAAAGTAGGTAATTTGTAGTTGTCTGGGAGGTACGGTCTGATGCCCTAGACAAACTAAAAGATGTCTTTGCAGATTTCTTTCTCAGCCAGAGCTTTAATGGTGTTTGCTCTAGGGAGGAGTACAGTTGAGTTTTAAGTGTGGTCTGTGGAGTCACTTTGTTTGGGCACAAGTTGTTAAATGGTTGATTTTTAGTTATTGTGCCAGTATTGATTTTGAGAATTAATATACTTTCTCATGAATGGAACTAAACACTTAGCAAGTTGAAATATGTGCTAAGGACCCATAAGTAAAGAATATGGTGCTACATATGCTTTATGTTAGAAATGTCTATTGATTCAGTAATAGGTGTTCAGTTTAAAATACTGAAACAATTTAGACTACAAAGTGAAAGCTTTCTCGATCCTTCCAATTCTAGTCCCTACCCGTAACAGTTTCCCCAACTTTTCAATGTATTCATATGAAAATGCATTTATACATAAATTTTACAAGAATGGGATCAAGTTCTTTTGTCTGAGAACAGTTTTTTTAGGTCAATAGAGACCTATTCTTATTAAAAAATAACGAATATTTCTTTAGTGCTCGCTGTGTCCTTGGCCCTGTGCTCAGTGCTTCTGTTTACTTTATATATTTTATGTAGATACCGCAATAATGAGAAGTGCAGAGGGCGGGTGACAGCTAGGTAGCGGTAGCCTAAGGGTTTGGATTTGCACACTTTGTTTTCAGAGTTATGATCTCTCGCGTCCAGCCTGGGTTTTGTCTGTTATTTATTTTTTTTGGTAGGGCCAATGAACTGCCAATGATTTTAGTATTTCTTAGAGTCGTAAAACAACAACAAGACTCCCAAAAAAGAATTCGCAAGGAGACTGCACGTAGCCTGCTAAGCCTAAAATACTTCCGATGTGGCCCTTGATAGAAAAAGTGTGCCGTTTCCAACACTGAGCTATTAGGCCGTTTTGTTAAGTAGAATACATCGTATTCCAGTTTATGAATGTGTCATCACACAGTAAACCAGTTGTGATGGACACTGTGTTCTCTCCTCAAGAAGAGAACATCTTTCTCTATCTTTGATCATTTGTGAGACCACTTTCTACAAGGAGAATTGCTGTTTCAAGATTATGCACAGTTCAAGTTTTAGTAGACCTTGTCAAGTTGCTTTCTAGAAAGGTACCAGTTTTTTAGTTTGAAAAACCAGCTTCATTGAAGTATAACTTACGTACAGTAAGATGAACACATTTGAAGACTACGGGCTGCAGAGTTTTGACAAATGTATACATGTGTGTCACCGCCACCTCTGTCAAAGGGTGACGCTGGTGTCTTCAGAGTTCTTTTATGGTCTTTATACAGTCATTTCCCTCTTTTGCTGCTGATCCCATTTTTCTCGTTCGAGTGTCCTAAAAACGGAGTGACGCAGTGTATTCTCTTCTGTGACTGGCTTTTTTAATCCTGCATGTTTTTTAGATTTATCTATGTTGTTGCCTGTTGCAGCGGTTTTGTCTTCATTTGAGTAGTAGTCCATTGTGTGACTGTACTGTTTTTTTAATTCATTTACGTGTTGGTGGACACATGGGCTGTTTCCAGTTTTTTTGGCTATTAATTCAGCTGTTATGACCATTTGTCATATTTGCGGGCATATCTTTTAAATTCTCTTGGGTAAATATCTCGTAGTTGGATTGCTGGGTCATACGGTAAATACTGGTTTAACTTTGGAAGAAACTGCCAGACTCTTTTCCCACGTGTTTGTGCCATTTTACGCGAAGGGTTCTGGTTCCAGTTCCAGCTCCGTGTGTCTGAGTGCACTTGGTCGGCCCCTAAAAAGTGTTAAGTATCTCATTGTGGTTTTAATTCAGATTTCCCAGGTGATCAGTGATGTTGAGTATCTTTTCATCTGCCTCATTGGCCATTCGTGTACGTTTTTTTGGTCAAGACTTTTACCCATTTAAACTGCGGTTTTTTGTCTAAATGAGTTGTTGAGAGGTCTTTGTATATTCTTGGTACACATTCTGTGTCATGTGTATATTGCAAATGTTTACTAAATTTTTTGCTTTGGTTTTTGTGTGTTACTGACAATGTATAGGTCAAGTTACGAATTGTTAATGCTGGAGGCATAATTGTTTAAATTCAGTTAAATTATGTGAAAATGAATTTATTCTTATTCCAAAAGTCATTTAGTTCTTACTGTAACAAACTGTTACGTGTTTGCAGAGACCTGAAAATGAAAAGGATATTATTTATGCGAATAATATTAGGTGTGTGGCATGGGGGATTTTAATTTTTTAGTTTTTTAATTTGGAATTTTTATTAAGTTTTTTGGGAATTTTTAAATTGAGCTGTTTTTGAAAGTAATATTTAGTAGTTCTTTAAATTTTCAATTTTGGGTAATTCAGACCTTTTCAGTTACTAGAATTAAAGGATAAAGAGAATATTAAGAGTCAATCAAAAGTAATCCTCATCTTAGAATCTGGTGTGCAAAAGTGTAAGACTGCAAGCTTGGTCTACCTATTTTGACAGTTAAGTAAATTTTTTGTTATATACACAGATGGTTTTTAAGAGCATATATACTTGATTTCTGCATCTGCTTGTTTTATCTCTGCAGAGTATCCGTTCTTTCTTTTGCTCAACAGCTGGATTACCCTCACAATTTTCAGTTTTTCTTCATCATACAAGTAATCCATTACTCCTCCCCCTCCTTATTTAGTAAAGGGCATGGGGGACGCAAGCCTCTGGGCTTCAGTCGGGCGTCCTAGACCTCTGCCAGTTACCATGCCCTTGCCCAACTCCGTCTTTCCCTGGGTGTCAGTTCCTGTAAGACACTCCTGAAGCTAGGCAGTCTGCAGAGCAGCCTGAACTCTTGTATCTTAACTGCTCTCCTCTCTGATAGCTTTCTTATCCCCTTCCTCTGTTGCACTCGATTGGTCTTTTTACTAGTCTCCAGGAAGTTTCCTGTGGAAAGTCTGTGCTCTGTCTTCTTTCTGGAATGCCTTCCCTGCCATTTTAGCATCTCAAGATACTGTTTAGTTTGTTTGGTTCAAAACACCCTTAAACTTTCCCAACCAAACCAGATAGTTTATCTCCTGCGTAGAAAGCAATGCCACAGAACATCTCTTGTGTTTCCCTCTCTCCTTCATTTTAAACATTATTTTACTCATCTACGTGGTGCAGGTAGAAAAGGGTTTTGTACATAGTGGATAGAAATAAAGTTTTTGTGAAATGGATTTACGATCGCAGCCATGAAAACTTGGTAGATCGCTTCTTTAGAAGTCACTAAGTAATTTAAATAGCACCCCTGCCCCTAAAGCAGAGCCTTCTAGATTCTATCAAGTGAGTTTTACATGGCTATATTATGTATCACTCAGTGAACTTTGTTACTTATTGTCAGGTATTATTATAAGATTTTAATTTATATCTTTAATATACCATTGATTAAGGGCAAAAAGGTTGAGAAACTGGAAGCAAGTGAGGAGTGTCAGATGGTAATTCTGCAAATTTATCTCAGGATGCTCTTTATCCCTCAGTTGCATTCATGTGAGCTAAATTCATACATCAAGATGTCTAGTGAGTTTTATTTTATTTAATTAATTAATTAATTAATTAATTAATTTTAACGTTTATTTATTTTTGAGACAGTGAGAGACAGAGCATGAACGGGGGAGGGCCAGAGAGAGAGGGAGACACAGAATCTGAAACAGGCTCCAGGCTCTGAGCTGTCAGCACAGAGCCCGACGCGGGGCTCGAACTCACGGACCGTGAGATCATGACCTGAGTTGAAGTCGGATGCTTAACCGACTGAGCCACCCAGGCGCCCCGTAGTGAGTTTTAAAAATGTGTCAAAAAGACAAAACATCATGGCTATTTTATCTATAGTGCCTTTGTTTTTGGTACTAAAGACTGAGCAGTGCTTTGTAAGTAAATCCCCAAATTTAAGAAAATAAGATGATTTTCTTTAATATTTATTTATTAAAAAAATGTTTTTTTTAACGTTTATTTATCTTTGAGACAGAGAGAGACAGAGCATGAACGGGGGAGGGTCAGAGAGAGAGGGAGACACAGCATCTGAAACAGGCTCCAGGCTCTGAGCTGTCAGCACAGAGCCCGACGCAGGGCTCGAACTCACGGACTGCGAGATCATGACCTGAGCCGAAGTCAGACACCCAACCGACTGAGCCACCCAGGCACCCCAAGATGATTTGCTTTAAACACTTAAAGAGTTTCAGTCATTAAAGCAGCTTTTGTACGTTTTTGATGCCATAACTTAATAGTGAAATGTCCACCGTATTTTATTTGTAGATACACGAATGCCTGCCATGTGCCTACAAATAATAGAACTAACAACTGTTCAGTGAGAATCTACCTTGTGCCTCATAAACATGGAGTCTCTAAACCAAACATTTTCCTTTTAAATTTTGTTGAAAATCATGCATTTTTAATTATTTTAAAATAAGCACTATATATTTGCTAAATGAAATATCTGTCCTTTGAATATTTTAAAGATTTTAGTGTGATAAACTTTAGAATTTTTTTTTACCACTGTACTGATCTGTCATCTTACTAGGTGGAAAGAAGCTGCAGTGAGTATCCTTATTTATAAACTTTTGATGTAAATTGTTTCCATATTCAAATTATTTAATAATACAAGCAAAAATAGCAAAACTGTTTAAAACAGTCCCAGTGGGTACTATGGGATATGTTCCTATGCAAAATGTTGACGAGTCAGAAAAGGTTGGGAAATGTCCTTCTAAGAAATCAAGAAGACTTATAAATGGCAGAAACGTTGCTTGAACAGGCTGGGAAGGAAATGAGGAGTTGCTGTCCCGCTTTGGCCTGTAAGCAATTTGGCCTTTGGAGAATATCTGCCTGTAACACAGAGCTCAAGTTCTGTGAAGAAGGTATTTTTAAAGGGCAGCTTCCATTGGCAGCTAGATTTTGTGCAAAGAACTTCGGCTTTAGTCTAGGCTCTGCCATTAAACCAGTTGTCTCCTTAGCAAAGAGCTTTTGTGGACTTGATCTTCATTGCAAAAAGGAGACGGACAAGTAACTGAACAAGTTGTGATTATTGAGGACTTCCATGTGCCTTCAAAGAGGAAGTCGGTTTCGGAGGTAAAGAAGTGGGACCTTGGTGTGAGGGTAAGTAACTTGTATAGGCTCACGCAGCTAGGAGGACCAGAGTCCCTTAGCTTTTGCTGCCTCTGGGTCCTTTGTAGGACTCAAGGTGGTTGGTGTCTTTTTACCAATTTAGAGCCGTTTCTCTGGGGAGTTTGAGAAGCATTGGGCCGGAGGTCACATCCCTGTCGCAGGTGATTGTGCTTCCTCTTGGCTGGCATTTAACTGAGTTGTTACATGATACGCATTTCTCTCAAATTCTTTTTATTAATTCATTCATAAAATCTCTAATGGTGATTATAAGCCCGTTTTTTCCTCTTTTTTGTCTCTGCATTATAGGAATAAGAGCACCTAAAAGCTTTTTTAGGACTGTTATGTATCTGACTAAACTAACTTTGTAAACAATCAGATTGGTATATTGTGATTTGTAATCAGTTTATCCTGTATCTAGCACTGAGCACCTAAAACCCTTGGAATTTCGTAAGTGATGAAGGTGTCTTGATACTCACAACAAACCCCTTTGAACCTTACCTGAGTTTGTGCAAATGAAGTGACTTGGCAAAGCACCTATGGATGGGGCCAGTTCCTGGGGGAACTAATATTGGGATTAGAAGGGTTGGAACTTGCAGACCCTCCCTGTCCCCTGCCTCTGGGGAGGGAGTGTGGCTGGAGATACGGAGTTCAGTCATGCTAACCTAAGGAAGCCTCTGGAGAAACCCAGAAGGGCTGGGTTGGTGCCCACAAGGAGCTGCTGGGAGATTGCTGCCGCCCCCCCCCCCCCCCCCCACAGTGGAAGCCCCGTCCCCTTTCCACGTGCCTCACCCCGTGCATCTCTTCTATCTGGCTCTTCCTGAGTTACATCCTTTTATAACAAACTGGTAACCTAGTAAAGAAACTGTTAGCCTGCGTTCGGTGAGCTGCCCTAGCAAATGAATTGAAACCAAGAAGGGGATCATGGGAGCCTACAGTCTGTAGCTAGTTGGTAGGAGCTCAGGTGACAATCTGGACTTGCGATTGGCATCTGAAGTAGGGTGGGACAAATCTCTCCAGGTAGCTCGAGGCAGCATTGAGTTAAATTGTAGGACGGCCAGTTGGTGTCACCACACATTTGGTGACCAGAAGTATCCAAAGTGCAGTACCGTTCGGAGAGTATTGTGTGTAATGAAAATAGTTTCTGTCCACACAGAACTGCATTGGCAAGTTCAAAGTTACTATTTTCCAGTTTTTCCTACAGAATTTACTCTTGTATTTAAAGAAATGAAATAGTTTTCTTCACCATTTGTCTGGTGTCATTTGTTAGCTGCTAACAGCATGCAACCAAATACCGGCTGTACCATACACATTTTCTGGAAAGGAAATTTCTTCCCACTGTTGGTTGCCTCAGTCTTCACCCGTTAGGACTATTCAGATAAAGGGTGAGATGTTCGCCTCCTTACCCTGTGTAAAGAGACCTTCTGTGCTAGTGAAAATACCAGTATTTAACTCTGGACTCCCAAAGTGCTGTGTTTCCTGGCCCCAGAGTCAGAGGCCTAGATGGTGGGTGCTCGTCCTAGCCTTCTCTTTCTCCTCTGCCACATGGAAGTGCTGGGATGGAAGTCTTTTTTCCTGCTTAAAAACCTTTGTGTCACTGTGGAAATTCCAGGGCGGTAACTGCAGGGATTATATGATGGGTTTCCCTGCAGTTGATGAATTCCTTATAGCATTCCCATAGATATTTGGAGGCTGAAAAAGAGATTTTTTCCCCCCAGGGCATTAAATATTAGTGATAAGTGATGTTATACTCATAAATTAGATAGATAACATATATGTTTGGTGAAACAGATACTGAAAAATATCATTCATTGTAAATGATGCTGTAAGGTTACCTAGTACCTTAATATAGAACCTCAGCAGTATACTTCTATTCGTGAGAAACCTTAAGTGTAGGAAAGCCATGGAAATGTTTGTAGCCCCTAACTACCCCTACCTACCTCCTTGACTTCCATCTTGTCCTGAAACTACTATCATTCTCAGCAGGAAAATGAACGTTAGGGCCGAGATGAGCCAGAGGAGTTTCTGAAGGGTCTCACTCAGTGAAGACTTCTGTGGGTGTCCATAGATGAAAGCGACGGCACTCGCACACGTTTTATCCCCTTGTGTACGTGCAGGTGCCGAAACTGCCAGATAACGGTCACTTGGCTTGCAGGATGCCTGGAAATTCTGAGAGGTTCTGCACACGGTTTGGGCTTAGTAGTTTGAACTCCCCAGTCCTTTTTTTTTTTTTTTCAATTCAGAATTATTAAGATGATATTTTTAAGTAATCTCTACACCCAAGATGGGGCTGAAACTCACAACCCCGAGATCAAGAAAGAGTTGCACGCTCCACTAACTGAACCAGCTGGTGCCCCAAAGAAAACTTTAATTTCTGAGTGTCACTTTAATCTGTTTTATAAAGTTGAAGCAGCTTCTTTACAATATTTATGATAGTTCAATTCTCTAATTGGTTTAAATTTATGGAACTTTTTTTTTTAAAGTAATCTCTACATTCAGCATGGGGCTCGAACTCATGACCCAGAGATCAAGAGGTGGATGCTCCACTGACTGAGCCAGCCAGGCACCCCCTCCAGTTGGTTTAAATTTAGATGGCCGTTTCTTTTCTAAGACTTGTCTTTGTAAACTGATAGCCTTTTCAGATAAACACAGGAATGCTGGTCTGTAAGCCTCCATGTTGAACTTCGAGTTTAGTTTACTCTTCTGCTAGAGGAGGAGAGTGATCTTATTTTTGTGGAAAATGCATTAGTTTAGGGTCTACTCACATTCGCTGTAACAATCAAGTCAGTGTTTTCTATTCAGCCAAGATGCCACGTTACCGTAATTTTTCTGAGCCTTTTGACAGTACTGTGCGTTTTTAGTATTACTTAAACCAGGGCTACAAATGAGATACGTGTTTTTGCCCTTATTTCTCTCTCTCCGTAGCCACTGGCTCATCTGTTTCCTCAACACTTGAACACAAATGCTGTTCATGATACTTGCTTATCTGTAGTTGCATGTCTGAGTGGTCTGCTAAAGTTTAGGCACCAAGATGCCTGTTGCAACACGGTGTTTAGATTTTCAGAATGCTCCATAAATTCTGGTTGATAATAGCTCTCATTTCTGGCTTTCCCAGGTCCTTCAAACAGAAGTTGTGGAAGTTTCTTCTGCTAGTGTTTTGCGTGTCGTTTGGGTGGAATGCTTGTGTCCAGCAGTAGTGAGCTTGCATATTTTTGTCATTTTTCTCCTTTTTAAATACAAGTAGAGGCATCCTAGGAATTGAAAAGGTCCCTGGAACAAGATTTTTATTTTATCTTTCTTTTATGGGAGCAGGGTGAAGTGTGAGTATGTGGGGCATTGGTTGGTAGGACGAGGTGGTTGTAGGTAGCTGGAGGGTCAGAAGAGTGACCGTGACCATTGATGATGCTTTCTTACAGTGGTGAAGGGTAGGACAGACAGATGGGTGAAAATAAGCAATTTCTTTATAATGCATCTTGCTAGACATAGGCCTCTCAAGTTTGAAAATAAGCAATTTCTTTAAAATGCATTTTGTTAGACCTTAGTCTCTTAATTTGGCACAGACGAATGCCAAATCTTACCGTTTAGGTTCCATAGTTTGGCAGGGCAAAGTATCCCTCATTAAATATTCGTCACGTGGATTTTTGTTTTTAGTTGCAAGAATGGTGATTTCTAGGCCTTCGTTCTTGTAGGTGTGTCTTTTAGAAGTATGTAATTGGAATATATTGTCCATTCTAGGTGCTTTGCGGGGCAAATGGAAAGGAAGGGATTGTTAGGGTTCTGATTCATACGGTGTCTGGATGTACTTACGGTGGCTGTTCTCAAAGCACCGTCTGTGGACCTCAGAGGGTCTGTGAAGTCGTCTTTGTAAAATACTGAAATGTCATTTGCCTCTTTCTTTTCCTTCCGTCCTTTCTTCCTTCCTTCCTTCCTTGTGTTGACATACGCACCTGTGGTGGAGAAGCAATAGTGGGTAAAAACCAAGGGCACCTTAGAGCTAAACAAAACAAAACAAAACACCAAAAAAACAGTTATAGAGAATGTCAAGTCGCTGATTTTATTAACTCTGGTCCTGAGTGTGCATGTTTTAAATATACTGTTGCACAGGATGGGAACGTGTAAAGTGCTGTGGACCAAAGTATGCCGGGTCTGGCCTCCAGGACGAGGACGGCGCTGACGTGATCGAGTTGCAGGCTGCATTGGCCGCTTTTTTCATGGAGAACATTTTTACTTGAAAGAGGGGTTGACAGACTAAGATTATTCAGACAGGTATTTGGCAAACATTTTTCAGGGAGGGGAGCCTGTCCTTCAAGGAGAACAACAACTGTATTTGCCGCCGATGATAGTGTTCGACCTTTCAAGCAAAAATTAGTATTTTCGGAAAATGTGTATCTGTCACTGAGCTTGACAGCTTCCCAGTAAATACTTAATAAAAAGACTTTTTTGATGAGCTCAGTGGCTTTACCAAATACGATTTTTGGAAATAGGTCAATTCCTGGAAAATCTGCATGACCCTGTGGACCAATATCTCTCAGATGGGGGATGATGTTAAGGAACTACCACTGCTTATGGAAGAATAGTGTGGTCTTGAGGACAAGTACTTAGGAGGTTGAAACTCAACTAGCTACTTTTTTCATAGGACAATTTAAGTGTAATGAGATCCACAGTGACCTCAAGGCTGTTCAGACACTTCCATTTTCTGGCTAAATACCTGTTTGGAAATGGATTTTCTTCGTATTCTTCAACCAAAACAGCATTGTAACAGATTGGATGCAGAAGCAGATAAGATCCAGCTGTCTTCTTTTAAGACAGATATTTTAAAAATTGGCAAAAACGTAGAACCATACACTTGCTGACTTTTTTTTAACAGAAAATAGTTTTTTAATTAAAAGGTGTTATTTCAATTAACATGTAATAACCTTGCTATTATTTTTAAATGAGTTGATTTTTTTTAAGTTATTTATTTTGAGAGAGGGCGTGAATGAGGGAGGGGTGGAGAAAGGGGGAGAGAAAGAATCCCAAGCAGCCCCTGCACTGTCAGCATGGAGCCCGACGTGGGCTTGAAACCATGGACTGTGAGATCATGACCTGAGGATGCTCAACCTGCTGAGCCACCCATGTGCCCCAAATGAGTTGGTGGCTTAAAAATTTCTCAGGTTGTAATTTCTTTCTCTCTTTAATGTTTTTATTTATTTTCGAGAGAGAGCAAGACAGAGTGTGAACAGGGGAGGGACAGAGAGAGAGGGAGACGCAGAATCCGAAGCAGGCTCTGGGCTCTGGGCTGTCAGCACAGAGCCTGACAGGGGGCTCGAACTCACAAACCGTGAGATCATCACCTGAGCTGAAATCAGGTGCTTAACCAGTGAAGCCACCCAGGCGCCCCTCAGGTTGTAATTTCGAAGATGCTGGATACCTGCAGTTAGAGGGAGCCCAGATGAACTAAAGGGGTCCTGAGACCAGATGCTTGAGAAGAAAGGTGTGTATGTTTCCTGTGAACCTTCCTGTGAAGGGTCCATCATTCTCTCTGCTGGGGACAACCCTGTGAGTAATTAACGTCTCAATCTGCATCATAAATGCCAAATTCTTTGTCATCTAGATGGCTCAGTTAAGGCCTTAACCTCTTTTGATCTGTCCTTTTTCCTTCTCCTGTAAGTACATCTGATTTTTAATTTTAGAATGTCTCTTGGTATCTTTTTTCTGCATTCACATTGCCGTTAACCCAGTCAGAGCACATAGTGCTCTATTCCTGAATTACTTCAGTGCCCCGGATTTTCCTAATATGTTCTTGGAACTCGAGTGTTAAATGGAATCTGAGAGTTGACTTGACTTTAATTTTGTTTATATATTCCCTGGAGATGTTACAGATAAAAACTTCTTACGGTAAAACCAAAGCAGAGTTAGAAATTAAATACGGTCAGATGAGCACGTATTTAATGATACTGTTTGGTTAAAACTGAATAGCCAACATTAGAGCTTGTAACAGAATGCTGTAGCCTCAGGACCAGTTTTACAAATCTGTTTCTTTAATTTGGCTTGATATAACGCTAACACAGATAATGGATATTTGCATAAATATATTTTATAAAATGGTGTGTTAACTTTTTATTTGTTCGGGATAATCAGACCTAGTAGTTAACCTGAACAGTGGCACTGGCAATCCTTGAATGCCATCTTTAATGTCAGTGGAAAAGCCTATCAGGCTGTGTTGATCACTGGAGAATTGAAGAGTACCGAAATCTACATCGGATAGACACTTAATCCAATTATTTGGGAATCTCTACCGGGAAAGTTACCTTAAGTGTTTTAGCCCAGGTTCCTTTTTTTGTCAGCTGATCACCCCTGTCTTTGGTTTGGGCGCTTTCATAGCACTTAACACTATCTTACATACTAAACATTTCACTTTGTTTTTGATCATTTCCATCCAAGTAGATTTTAAGTTCATGGGGTTGCAGATTTTTGTCTGTTTTGTTTACTGCTAATTCTTCAGTTTCTGTAATAGTACCCGGTATGTGTTAGATGTTCACTAAGTGTGTGTTGAATGAGTGAATGTATATTAACACTTCTCTCTGTTCAAATTCTAAACTCAAATGCTCTTTTCTGTGTGATGTGCTCAATGCTGTCTTCGCAGCTGGGGCAAAGATCTGTTTTTCTGGCTGTCTTAAGCACACCTAAACTGGACTTGAATTGTATAGAATCCTTTTGGTTCGTCTGATCAGTGCATGTGTATCAGAGCACAATTACTTTCCTTGGTTCAGATTCTGTAGTTCTATTAGTGCAGCCTAAATGTGCATTATCTTTTTAAGTAGACATCATCTTAAAGCTTTTATGGAGTTTTTTTTTTCTTCCTTTTAAATTGTTCAAATACAAGGTTATCTCAGTTTTAAAATAGTACAATTATATGTGGGAATCTTCCCCTCAATTTTGTTTGAAGGTTCATAAAAGTACCGGTTGCCCTTAATTACTGCCTGTTCTTTTTAACTTTGTTTTCAAATTAGTTCTAATCATTTTTTTTTTGTTTTTCCTATTTAACATTTTACATCAGATTTTAATACTTTTTAATGTATTTTTGTTCTGTTTATCATTTTATTTATTTATTTATTTATTTTTTTGAGAGAGGCTGTGCACTTGCACAGGGGAGGGGCAGAGAGAATCCCAAGCAGGCTCCACACCATGCCCAGCGCAGACCCCTCCCTCGTGGGGCTCAATCTCATGATTGTGAAATCATGACTTGAGCTACCCTGATGTCCCTGTTTAGCATTTTAAAAAGTGGATGTCATTTTGTTTGTGTGTTTAAGGTTTTGTTATTAAGTAATCTCTATACCCCACCCTACGTGGGGCTCAAATTTATAATTCTGAGATCGACAGTCACATGTTCCACCAGCTGAGCCTGCAGGCTACCCAAAAGTTGATGTCATTAAAAAATTTTTTTAAAAATGTTTTTATTTATTTTTGAGACGGAGGGAGACAGAGCATGAGCAGGGGAGGGGCAGAGAGAGAGGGAGACACAGAATCCAAAGCAGGCTCCAGGCTCTGAGCTGTCAGCACAGCACAGAGCCTGACTCGGGACTTGAACTCATGGACTGTGAGATCATGACCTGAGCTGAAGTCGGATGCTTAACCGACTGAGCCACCCAGGCGTCCAAGTCGATGTCATTTTAAAAGTGAATGTCTTTATATTTGGTTGTTGTGGAACTTAATTCTCTCTTTCTTTGTGTGTGTGTGTGTGTGTGTGTGTGTGTGTTTTAAAAACTTTATTTTGGAATAACTAGATTTCGGTAACCCTGGTACATTTGTCAAGATGTAGAAAGCAACATCAGTATGATACCATTAATTAAACTAGAGACTTTATTTGGATTTTACCAGTTTTTCCACTGATGTTTGTTTTTTTTCTGTCCCAGGATCCAGGCCAGAGACCATACCACACTGAATGATCTTAGGCCTGCACATCTGTGACGGTTCCTCAGACTCTCCTTGCTTTCAAGTCCTCTTGATAGTTTTGAGGAATATTGGTCAAGTATTTTGCAGAAATGTCCTTTGGTTTGGGTTTGTCTGATTTTTGTTTTTTCTCCTGCTCTAGACTGAGGCTATGGGCTGTGAGGTTTGGGGGAAGAATACCACAGAAGTGACATCCCTTCTCATCACATCCCGTTACATTGTGCATGACGACCGCGTGGTTCATCCCTGATCTTTTAACCATAATCACTTGAGGGTGGTGCCTTCTGGGCTTCTGTGCTGTGACCTTACTGTTTCCCGAGCCATACTCTCCTGTGGCAGCCAGTTACTGAGTCCAGCCCGTGCTCACGGAGAAGGGACCTGAGCTCTCCCTCTCCTGTTACAGAATTATTATTATTTGGAATTCCTTGTAAGGGAGATTTGTCCCCCCCCCCCCATTAATTTATTAACCACTTATTTCTGTCATGGACTCATGGATACTTATTTTGTTAATTCGGTTACTCTAATCCCATTGTGATTTAGTTTGCTACTCAAGTTCCAGCTTTGGCTGAGCAGGACCGTAACCCAGCCTGAGTCCTTGCGGACCTAACATTCCAGGGGGGGTGGCCTGAGACGGAGTCTTGACTGGTTTGGCTCCGGGTTCCTCGCTCACCGTCTTCCCTTCCTTTCATAGGACACACAGTCTTTATTTCCCCTCAGGCAGGAGATCTGCTTCTCGGGCAATTAATTTTTGTCTTACTAAGAGTAACATCTACATGTCGCTCTAAATTCTCTTTGTATCTGTCTCCTTCTTACCTGCAAATCTTAATTACTGTTAACTTATATTTGAGTTTATTAAAACAGTGGATTTTTAACTTAGAAAAATAAATGAAATTGGGCCGCCTGGCCGGCTCTTGATCTTGGGGTCGTGAGTTCAAGCCTCAACGTTGGCTGAGAGTTTAACTTGGAAAAAAATAAAATAAATGAAATTGTTAAATGAGACAGCCACCCTCAAAGCATTTTAAACATAAAAACACTATTGAAGACTGGCAGTTTTTCAAAATGGGCAATTTTATGGCATTCTTACTCAAGTAAAAAGACATTCTAGTTAGGGAAGGACATCAAGAATATTGTCGTCGTCATATTTAAATTTTGTTAGGTTTGGATTTGACATTATTGAGTCTGGTAGTCCGTAAAGAGTCGAGTTAGTGCTATTAATTTAGTTAGGGAGGATAAGTAGTACATATAGTTTATTATTTAGTTTTCTTAAGACAAGTAGGAACAGAACCGGGCAAGACTAACTACATGGCTAGTGCCTTGATTCAGCAAATCACTTAGGAATGAAGAACCTTTAAAGAGAGGCATCGGGGGAATGGAAAATGCCTAGGGAACTTCTTTTTTTTAATTCCTTGTCCTTGACTGAGTAAGGAGGGAGGGGCGGGGATACCATCTTCAGTAAAGGGCCCTCGCAGGTTGGACCCGGGGGACAGGAACGCTGGTTCTTTGGGCTGTGTGTCCTGTCCCCAGAGAGGTGGAGACGTGTGTCCTGGCATGTCGCAGGGGCTGTACAGACCCAGGGATGGAGGAGGCTCCTTACCAGGTGGGCAGCAGAGCCCCACTGTTGTAACTGGGCCCTCTGGTGATGCCCTCACCGTGACCGCGAGGAAATGCTCACCAGAACACATCTGTTAATTCGGGCAGGGTTGTGCGCGTACCTTCCACACGAGAATGTGTCTCAGGCCCCTCTGTCTCACGTGGCAGGAAAACCCGAGCCGAACTGGTTTACGACCCCCCAAAAAAGGAGGGCGTTTCTTGGCTCGTGTAACTGAGGTTCTGGAGTTGGTTCGGCAAAGCTCGCCTGGTTCAGGGCTCAGTGGGTGATGAGAGCCCAGGTCGCGGCTTTGCGTGTCTCTTCCTTTGCCGTTACTGACTCCATTTTTTGCAGGCTCTTTTCAAGCGTGCGGGTTTGCTTCCAGGGTTGTTTGGTAGCGTCCATCCAGGTTTGAGTCTCAGTGGAGGAGTGAGCATTCTTGTCCCCGCTTGGGAGGGAGCCTCCTGAGGTTTTCCCTGTGACCAGACCAGTCTGGTCACGTGTCCGGACTGTGTGCCGGGAGCGGTGGGCTGCTGGGAAGGTCCGGAGCAAGTGAGCTGATGCCGGGTGGCAGAACAGCGCCACGTCTGCTCTAGGGGGACAGCTGGGATGCCGGGGCTGCTTGTGTTCCGAATATCAGGGTTTGGTTGATTCATACAATAGCCTCGAGACTATGTAATTTTCCTTGATTTTATTTAACCTATATGTAGGTAGGCTATTCTGTAAGGTTTTGCTGCATTGTATTACGGTTTTGACGGTCTCCTGCCATGATCGGGTCTGTCTTTTGAATTAAAGAATACCTGTTGTTTTGGTTTTACTGCATATAGGTAGAATCCTGTTTTAGTGACGACAGCTGTACTCTCTGTTTTGAATGAGAGAAGCTATTCATATTCTGGATAAAAGTCATATAGTACCATTTCACCTATGGAACTAAACAGATCTGTGAGAAATTCATAAATTGTATGTATTCGCAAATCCTCATCCATTTAGTGCCATGTCATTTTATTTTTTAAAGTTTCAAGTTTATTTATTTTGAGAGAGAAAGAGGGCCCTCAAGCAGGGGAAGGGCAGAGAGAGGGAGAGAGAGAGAGAATGTCAAGCAGGCTCCGTGCTGTGAGTGCATCGCCTGACTCGCTCAAAACCACGAACCGAGAGGTCGTGACCTGAGCCCAAGTCGAGTTGGACGCTCAACGGTCTTAGCCCCCCAGGCACCCTGCCGTGTCATTTTCATATAGGTTTCTTTCTATGTATGAATATTTGGAACTGTAGCTTAATATTTGCTGGGCTGTGGTGTGGTGGAAAACAGTTGGAAAACCTGATCCGAGGCTGCCACTCGCTGGGAAGGGTGAGGGCCGCCTGACATCTGGAGGCTCACTACTCCGTTTTTCTGCGTGTGTTTGGTGCTGGCGGCCAGCTGTGAGGTACTGATGTTACCCTTAGTTTGGTAAAGATCTGTAAGGCCACGTCAACTTCCTTAGTAAAAAGAATTCCAGAAGCTCCGGGTCGAATGCTCCGGAGCTGTTGATGGGTGGGACATCTGGACCATAGGGTCCTAATTGTCTCTGAGACTCATCTCCTTGGGGGTTTCTCCAGAGTGGGGCACAGTTCCCGTGCCCCTGCGTGGAAAGTCCTGCCCTTTTCCTACCTGGGCACAGCTGGGCTCTGAGCAGTTCACGGTCAGCATGCGTTAATAGACCTGTTGTTTGCGTTTGTTTTAAAATTGTACTTGCCAGGCACACAGCCAGGCTCTGCGATTTTACAAATGAATAAAAATGGTTCTTGCTACTGAAGAACTTACAGTGGGGATGTGTTGGATTGAAAAACATGAAAATAGGATTTTAATATGTTGTAAATGCTGTGATAGTGGGAGAGGGTTTATTTTATATAAAACGTTCTTATAAATGGTGCCTTAAATTTTATTACTTTTTAGTGGACCAGCCTGTTTATCCCTGTGCTTTCAAACAGTCCAAACATTTTTAGATTTATTTCTTAGATTGTTATTCAGATGTCGTGATCCTTGTATTTGGATAATCTCCTGTAAGTGAATTACCATAATTTTACCTATTTCTTCTCTATTGGGCGTATGTACCAGACCATCCTATAGCTTAAAGCCTTCACTGATGTACTTCTTTATTTGGAAGAGCTGTGTGAAATTTATAAACGTGGAAATTTATCCATACATGCTGTCTTACAGAGAGGTTGGTTCCATAATTGATTTTGAAATGTTCTCTTGTTGATCTTGCAACTTGTACATTTACACCTTTGGTCAGAGAGGCTGTTTTATTGTGACATACTTTACCAGAGATAAAGTTACTAATGGTAGAAATGCCATGGAAGGGATTCCAGACTATTCAACAAGGAGGATTCTCGTCTGAAAACAGGAAATGGTGATTGGAATGATGCCCCTTCACCAGCACATAAAATGTGTACCTTAAAAAAATGAACTGTGGTAGTCCCTGTCTTCACATCAGAAGTGCCGTGTTCTGCTGGAACTTTCCTCAGGTGCAGGGGTGCTACCTCCAAGGACCAAGAGTTTGTCAAGGCAGCAGATGGGGTAGTTGTGATGAGTTTATGAGCTAATGAAGCAAGATAATCCCTTTTTATCTGATGGCTTTCCCTTCTAGTTCCTAGGCCTTTGAAGTGCCGGAAGTCTGAAAAGGATTTGCACGGAGTTACCTGAGCTCATCTGTTAACTGGCAGATAGGAAAGCAAACGATTGCCACCAAGTTATTTCTCAAATAAAGCCCCAGTTTCTTCCTGCCTTTGGTGTCTTTCTGCTCTGCCTCAGCATCTTCTGTCTTCCACACTGTGTGCTTTGCCTCAAAGATGGGGTCGCCCTCCTGAGTTCAGTCTTCTCGGGGTTTAGGGCTGTTATCTTTGCTCTACGTCAGCAGCCCAAAGGTGAGGTCACACTATCCTTTTCACGTTACCTCTGTGGCCTCCTCCAGCTGACTTCTCTCAAGTTCGGAAGCCTGTTTATTCTCCTCATCCCCTCAGTGCCTGTAATATAGGGTCCTCAGCTAGTTTGGTGACCATCTTTGCTCGTGGGGCCTGCCCGCTGGCCTTCCCGCCTTCAGAGTCCCGTATCTAGCTCTCCTCTGCTCATACCTTAGGGTCCCTTCGGATTTCTCTTGGCCTTTTGAAATCCAGCCCAACTTTGAAGGTTGAGTTGTCACCTTTGTTGCCCCTTCCCCCCCCCCCCCGCCTTTTTCCTGTAAGTCTCAGTGTGTTTTCTTCTTTTCAGCCTTGTTGGGTGGGACCTAAGTTCCCTAAGGGCAAGTTCTGTGTCTTCGTGTAGTCTCGGTCTGGCCTATCTAGTCTATCACGCGCTTGTCTTGCCCCTCTTTCAGCCTGAGAAATCCACACATCTGCTTTCTTTGTCATCGGTGGGTGACTCTTCTGACAGAAAGTTACCCGCTGACCTTTGGGCTCCCTGCCTTCCTGCAGATCTTGTCTCCTTAGGCGCTTTCTCTTTGCCCGAGGGCTTTCTCCGACGGGGAAGTGAAGCCCTCCTCAGTTGTCAGTTGCTCAATCCGGGGCATCATCCCCTCCTATACTTCAGTCTTCCCCGAGTTTTCAGTAGTTCTTGTTCCTTTTCTCTCCTCACCAGTGTGGTCTCAGAAGCCGCCCTCACCTCTGGTGCCCAGACCGTGTTGCAGCCCCCCAACCTCCTCTCTGCTGGTCTGCTGCTCTTTGCAAAATGTCAGTCTCCCTCTCCCCTTTTATTTATTCTGGCTTTCCTTTGCTCTTAGATAAACTAAAACTAAAGCAAACGTCCTTCGTGTGACGGCTTTGCACCTTGCACCATCTGACAGAGAACTGTCCTAATCTTTTGAAGATACAAGTATGATTTTCTATTTATATTTAATTTTTTCACACGTTTGATTTTAATACTTTGAGAAGCAGATGTTCTGGTTTAGACTTAAAATGGGGAGTCTGTGTTACGACTTCGGCATCTGGGGAATGATGGGCTGTCCCCACATGCAAACATAATTGCTTCCTAGAGCCCGCAACTACAGATAAGGTGGAAGAATTTACTCGGCATTTGCTGCATTTTTTGTTTGCTGGCTGGGACATCCCTCGTGTGAGTAGAGGTGGCACAGGGGGCAAAAGTACAGACTTTTCTCCCTGTGCTGAAGGTGAGAAGCCTGGTTAATTAAAAGTGTGCGGGGAGAATGCTTGAGTTTGCACCAGACGATGTACTGTGTACTTCCTACTGTGAGTGCTGTGTGTATATTTTGCTGTTTCAGATTTCCCTTTTTCAGTTACATTCTTCATTTATGCCTGTAGCTGCTAATTTAATGATCAAAAACTTAAAGTATGTGTCTGTTTTTTTGCTCCAGAAGTCTCATAGACTAAAACCCAGCTTGTTCGAGTATTTCTGTAATAGAGTTATTTCCGTAATGGGGTCGATCACGTTTCTGTAAGACGGTTGTCCTTTGGGAGTAGAGAACCTTTGTAACTCAAAACGCCTCTTAAAAGTTGTATTAAGTAAACGTTTAAACTTTGAATGAAATGTTTTACATTTAACCCTACAGAACGAATGAGCACCCCCCCCCCCCCTTTCTTGGAAGTATCAACAGTGTCATGTATTATTTACTTTGTTTGTTAGTTTGCTGGGGATTGAAACGCAAGTGATCATGTTCAGGCTGGTTAGATTAGTGATTTTAATATGAAACCATTGCTTTTAGAATAATCATGGGCCAGACTGGGAAGAAATCTGAGAAGGGACCGGTTTGTTGGCGCAAGCGTGTAAAATCAGAGTACATGCGGCTGCGGCAGCTCAAGAGGTTCAGGCGGGCTGACGAAGTTAAGGTACAGCTTTATCTTTTGTGCAGTGCACCTACGGTTAAGGGTCGTTCCCCCTCCCCGCCCCCCAAAGAGAAGTTTCAATTTGCAAAGGGTCCATTTTCAGCCAAGGTCATGTTTATAGTAAAGATAAACGAAGGCTTGGAAGCCAAGGGCCTTGATCTGTCTTAATTAGCATAAAGATTGTACCAGGCACCGTAATGATAATGGAAAGATTGTAATCTAATGGCTGTTCAATCTGCTTAGAAATCACTGTCTTTTTAGTGTATCTTTTGTATTGCATGTGTAGACTCTGGACCCCCATACAAAGGAATGTGTTTCATGGTTTTGTGTTTCTAAAGTCATTGTGATTTCGTTTTTATATCATGTTGACAAAATAATAGGTGTGGTGTGTTTGTGTTACTCGAATGTGGGGAAACTACAGTTTAGTGTAAAATCTATATGTGTTTGCAGGAATGCTCCTGATATTTTTGAGAAATCACTAGATTTTAACCTGCTTTGGAGATACTACCAATTTTCTAACAATGAACAATTTCTCTTCTCCTCTCCTCCATTTTTTTAAAGAGTATGTTTAGTTCCAATCGTCAGAAAATTTTGGAAAGAACGGAAATCTTAAACCAAGAATGGAAACAGCGAAGGATACAGCCTGTCCACATCCTGACTTCTGTGAGCTCATTGCGCGGGACCAGGGAGGTTGGTTAACTCACGCACTGGAGTGATTATCAGTGCATTCTGGTTTTTGCTGTTGGAATGTTGGCTGGTTATTGATAGGAAGTCACTCACTTCTGGAAGTCCATCTGTTCACTGCTATTTCTTTTTAATGTGCAACTAACTGTTGGTGGCTGCCTTAGGTAACACTACGAGCTACTCCTGTAAGAGAGCTGTAGCGTTTAGAATGTATTTTCACTGTTACCAGGTAGATTCGTAGATTTTTATAGGATTGTGGATTTTAAAAAGTTTTTAAACTAAATACTCTTTAACGTCCTCATCAGATCACTATTTAGAGCAAGGCTTTCTGACTTGTAGTTATCTTTCTTTCTGCCCCTTAGTGTGAATTAGCCATGCTACAAGAAATGTTTCCTTTTCATGCATATTCACGCACTAAGAAAGTTATTTGTTATTGGAACATTTTGTTCAAATTCTGAGGCTCTCTAAGAATTTTAAATTCAGTGTTGAGAGATCAGAAGTCCTTTTATGTAGCATTTTCTAAATGAAGAAAGTAGATCTTAATCCTATTTTCAAAAGAAGGTAATAAACGTATGGCAGATTTTATAATTCAATGACACATGAGACACAGTGGCAGCAAAATGAGAAGAAAATGGCAGAAGCTTAAAAACTATAGAACCCAGTCAGTAGGGTTTTATGCAAAGCATTTTGGTTTAAGTACCTGTTTTATATAGGAGAAGATGGCATAGGAGGTGGAATGCTGTTTGAAAGGGCATCAAAACAGAAGGAAGAAAGCGCTTTGGAGTTTATTAAGTTACACCGTGCAGTGGGTAATTGTTTATCTGAATGTCTAGACATGGAAAAAGCATCTAGACAGTGGGCTCTGTTCAGTGAGGTTATGATATTTATGAAATACTGTAATAAGCAAGAATTTGCTACCGCGTGAGACCTGTTGAGATTGTGACACGCTGGCTTCAGAGCAACTTGTCGGTGCTGTCACAGTAGCCCAGTCCTAGTGACTGGGTCATGGTGTGGTGGTCTCGGTGGTGACACATGACTTGGAGTGATTCTTAGTCATTTATTCATTTTGCCAGGTGACCCCTCTTTAAAGCCTGGGCTCGCAGTTGTGTAGATAAATATCATATGCTGCTAACACCTTCCGCACCATCTGGGATAGGTCAGGGCCCGTGTGTTAGGGGTAAATGACTTCTATTCATATATTAAGGGTGAAAGGAATTCGTTTCTATGCTAGTCAGAATGTTCTCAAAAGGAATAAGGATGGGGCTTCTAAGTAATTATGTGAAAGTTTTGTCTGGTGACCTTTTGGAAACTTTGAGGTAAAGGAAAAAGAAACCTTGTTCCTTCTCCCCAGAGGAATAGATCTTAGAAATCTGGAGGAGGAAGTAGACACACGGAGTACATGCTTTTTGCCACCCATTGCAAATCTCAAAATGCTACCAAAAGTCCAGCTTTTATTTATAAGTAAAAGTTGATGGCAGTAATGATTTCTGACCCAGTGCTGGGTACTCTGCACACGTGAACCTCATTTAATGTTTGTGATGGTCATCTTATGCTCCCCCCCCCCACCCCCCCACCCCATGAGGACACTGAGCCTTGGAAGACTTCAGTCAGTTTGCTTGCTCTAATGATCTGATGTGGGCCTAGAAGAGTACACTTTGCTCAGACACGTTAAAAAAGGAGTCAAGTTCGCTGTTTATGTCCAAGTTGAATTATTCATGATGTAACCTTAAGTACAGATTATTCAAATGAATACTTACTGATTGAATTTTGCTTTTAATTTTGTCAAATGGAGATAAATTATTGAGTGTAAAGATATCTAACTTTTTAATGTGAGTTTATATGAGAAATTGTAGAAGAAGTTAGCATTTTAATAGAACAAAATTCTTTTCTAAACTTAGTGCCCCATGCAGGTTGAGGAAAAACCATTTTCACAAAATAGGATGATGGGAAAGGAGGAAAATCACCCCCAGCCTCAGGAACTCTGTTTTTGTTGCCTGGAACTCTGACCCGGTCAAATCTGTTAGTTTTCGAGCTACTCTTGAGAGCTGATTCTGCTTCAAATGATTCATCTTTTACTTCCCCCTTTAAAACCATCATCGCTGACATTTGGAAGCTGAACGTTTATACAGTTTGTGATAAGCTTTTTGGCGTTCTCACAATAAAAATAATAAAATTTTAGGACTGAAAAGGACTTTAATGATCTCTGTCTGATCTCCTTACTTTTTTAGATGAGAGTATATCCGTGTTTCTCTTTCTTCGGTTTGAGCATTCCCAGCTGTACGTCAATTTCTTTTATATGCTTTAAAAGTTGGGAGTCTGAAGTAGGTCAGAAGCAGAAGGAGAAATAAGAGGTAGTGTGTTTTGCAAAGACTTTCCTAGTAGTAGGCTTGGCAGAAGTTCAGACTGCAGTGTTGCTCCAAACACCTGATGTCTGTGGCCTTCAACATTGGGAAGTGCTGTTATAACATTGTTTTAATTAGCTGCTTATTTTTATAAGCTGATCCTTTGCAAGTGCTGCGTCTTCAGTTGAAATCTTTTGTGGCCTGAACACCATTCAATGACAATTTTCAGTTTTTCACTCAAGTCTTAGACTTCAGTCCCTTCTGTGTTTGTAAAGTAGATGTGTTCAGTTTTAAAACGACAGGTTTTTGGGTTAATTTAGCGGAGACCGTCTGACACAGGCTGCTGTGACCTGATGGGATGACCGCCCTCGACGCCGACTTCAGATCAAGGGGCTCTGCAGTTGCACTTAGAGGCCACATCTTCCGTGTGCCGTTTTCTTAGCGTGTGTCCCAAAGGCGCTTGCGGCCGCTCACTTTCCGGCGTCGAGGTTATAGAGCCTGTGCGGAAGTGCCCGTCGAACGTTGGCACAGGAGGCGCCCCTAGTTTTCTTTTTAAAAGTAGTTCTGACTTCTTGAAGACAGTGGCTGTATGTTTGACATTGATCTCCTTTGCCCTTCAGTTAATCTTTTGAAGGAGCTTTCATTTGAAAAATGTCACTAAGAGAAATACACACCAAGGGTTGTGCACCTTACCGATGTAATATGTGGCTGTTTATACAGTCAGTTGCTTGTATAGGTGACTCACTAGTTTGTCTTCTCAGTCAAAAAACTTGATCTCCTGTAAGCCTTCGCGTCGGTAGTCCTGATCTTTGTCGTGTCTGTTTTCCAGTTTTCATGAAGAAACTGGTTTAGGAGCTACTCTTGTAGTTCTTATTAATGCATTTCTTTTGAACATTTGTCCATTTCTTGCTAAAAACCGGAAGGCGCTTTACTTCATCGATTGTTCATGTTGAGATTTTTATCATCTGTGTGTATTATGACTGAAAGAGGCTTGCGCAAATGACGTGTCTTCTGGGCAAGTGGTAGGATTGGTTTAGTAATTTAAAAATAGCCCGCCAATATGCATTTCCAGATTCTCAGGAGAATTTAATGTTCTTGTAAGAATTTTGTGTCATGTTTACTGATGAAAATGGCGGGAATTTTGTATGTCAATTTAAATGTGGAGCTACTTCAGGATGTCTGACACAAGCAGCATCATTAGAAAGACATCATAGTCCTCATTTATGAAGAGTTAAAAATTTTTAACATTTTTTTTATTTCTGAGAGCGCCAGCGGGGGCAGGGCAGACAGAGGGGGACGGAGGATCTGAAGCTGTCTCTGCGCTGACAGCAGCGAGCAGATGGCGGGGCTTGAACTCACGAACTGCGAGCTCATGACCTGATCCAAAGTCAGCCGCTCAACCCAGCCAGCCAGGTGCCAGGTGCCCCAAGAGTTAAACAGTTTTAACAATTTAACAGTTTTGATTTTCCTAGTGATATTTGAAATGATTATGAGTTCATCACGTAACATTTAATGTTTACAGATTATTTTTTGGAGGGGGAAGAGGCTTCTATCAAAATAACAGTGTACGTTCTTTTATATGTTTGCAGTTTGGACTTGCTGTTTTTATTGAAGGAGACAAAAATGTGGTCTCTTTAGACATAAACACGTGATTGCGTTATTTATTGACTCATAATGCACTTTCCTCCGTTAATTGTAAATAGAAATTTAGTTACTATTTACAAAGATATGCTAGTGTACCTAGTACATAATTTAGCCCTCTTCAGTACACCGTCAACTTTAAATACAGTAGCGTGCTTTCTTTCCTTTGTAAATGTTGAGATTGTGGAACCAGGAGGTCTAGGTTCTCAGCCATTTGAGCAAATATAGTAGCGAGCTAGGTCATTTTTCTCATGTCTTAGAAATAAATGGGTGGCTGTCAGTCTGAACATAGCCATCCTTTCTTGTTGCCTCAAGGAACTGGTTTCTAAGTTGCTTTCTGCTGCTCTTTGCCTCTCTTGAGTGCTGGTTGGTGTTTATTTGGAGAGTTCAGTCCTGTCTTCCTTAACTCTGCCAGTCCTTCCCACCATATTAACTTCTCACATCATTTCAGCCTTTGCTTCCTTTCTGGATTTCTTTTCTTTTTCTTTTTTTTTTTTTTTTTTTTTCAATATATGAAGTTTATTGTCAAATTGGTTTCCATAGTTTCTGGATTTCTTTAGGCTGAAATAGATGGAGCATTTTCTGAAATGACCATAAAGGAGGCTTTCCTTTTATTTATTTATTTTTTTTGAAAGGAAACTAATGGGTTTTATAATGCTTTTCCAAAAGGACATTAAAAAAAAAGGTCACTTGAGATGTCGGAGTTTATATTATCAATATCCTGTAATTAAATATATATCATACACTTGATGTATGAGTTTATTTTTTATTTATTTATTTATTTATTTATTTATTTATTTATTTTTAATTTTTTTTTTTCAACGTTTATTTATTTTTGGGACAGAGAGAGACAGAGCATGAACAGGGGAGGGGCAGAGAGAGAGGGAGACACAGAATTGGAAACAGGCTCCAGGCTCTGAGCCATCAGCCCAGAGCCTGACGCGGGGCTCGAACTCACAGACCGCGAGATCGTGACCTGGCTGAAGTCGGACGCTTAACCGACTGCGCCACCCAGGCGCCCCTGAGTTTATTTTTTAAACTTAAGATTCTCTATCTTATTTGAAAAGTGAGTTTTTCAAAAATGTCAAATGTTTATTTTGTGCAGCGAATAAACCAGAAGTTGCTTTTAGTTTGCTGGTTTTCAGCTAGAACATTGTGTAAATAGTTGGTATTTTACGTACATTGTCACCTGTTTAGTTGACTACAAAGATCAAGACCAAAAATGTTCTTTTTCCAAAATGCAAGACCAAATTTTGGCAGCCATTTAAAGAACCAGTTGAGCCAGAAGAAGTGCTTGTCTAGCTTGCATTGTTAAAAATTGTTTATTGCTCTGAAGAAATAAGAGAAATAAGATTTTATTAGACCTTGAACTTCTGGGATAACATGGATTGACTGAAATTTACTGCTTAGGATTCTGCTTTATCTTCTTTTAATAGATTTTATAAAAGAATACCACTTGAGTACCGTTTGGGGGGGTTGGGCAGAGTTCTCAGCTACCTTATATCGATTGAGGCAGCTTTATACCAGGTCACATGAATATCTGTTGGGTTAATGAAACTTCTTATTGTTCTCTTCAACTAAAAGGCCATTGCAAAATGACTCTTGAAAATTCAGATAACACGGAAATAATATAAAACAGACGGCAAAAGTTTCTGTAGCACAACTTCTGTGATTTTTGATTTTTTCTGATCTCTTTCTCTATATATGATAACATGTTAGTAATGATAATATCTATTATTATCATTATACAAATAATTATGTAAATTTTGTATAAATAATTGTCATATATAAATAATACACTATTTATTTTAAGAGGTTTCTGGCCAGGGATACCTGGCTGGCCCAGTCAGTCTGAACCAGGATTCTTAATATCAGGGTCCTGAGTTCAAGCTCCATGTTGGGTGTGGAGCTTACTTAAAAAAATAAAAGGTTACTAGCCAGATAAAATGTGCCTGCCAATTTGGGCCATCACTGAAACAAAAAAACTATGTTTTAAAGTATAGTTGACATATGTTACATTAGTTTCAGGTATATAACCTAGTGATTTATCTTCTCTATACCTCAGCTGTGGTCACTACAAGTGTAGTCCCCATCTGTCACCATATACTATTTTCAGTATCATTGATGATATTCCCTATGTTGTGCCTTCTATTCCTGTGACTTTTTCCATAATTGGAAGCCTGTATCTCTCCCCCCATCACCCATTTTGCCCATCTTCCTACCCCCCACATTTGGGCTGTCACTTTAAATCCTCTGTCCAGGTCCTCATTCTCTAAGAATGCAGTGTTCAGTGTTTGATGACTGGATATAACATCATTTATTGCCCTATTCTTTTTTTTTTTTTTTTGAAGGTTTATTTAGTTTTGAAAGAGAGTGAGAGTGGGAGCAGGGAGGGGCAGAGAGAGAAAGAGATCCCAAGCAGGCTTCAGGTTTGGCACAGAGCCTGACTTGAGGCTCAACTCACTGCCCTATTCTTAATTGATAAACATTTATTTTTTAGTTTTTATTTTTGCAATTAGTATTTTAGCGAATACCCTTCATTGTACATCTTTGTATCATTGAGTAATTTTGTAGAAGTTCCTAGAAATAGAATTACTCAGTCAAGAGGATATGCATATTAAGTTAAAATTTTTTTTTTTATTTTAGAATGCAAGGCGGGGAGAAGGGCAGAGGTAGGGGGAGAGAGAGAATCTCAAGCAGGCTCCATTTTCAGTGCAGAGCCCAAAGCTGGGCTCAATCCCACAACCCTGGGATCATGGCCTGAGCCGATATCAAGAGTTGGGACACTCAACCGACTGAGCCACCTAGGCACCCTGCGTATTTAAATTTTTATAGATATTACCACATTGTTTCCCCAAAAGATTTTCCGTCTTCACCTTACCAGCTGTTGATGGTAGTGTCTCTCTCTTCCTCTCTGTTCCCAACGCATAATACCAGTCTTTTGGATCTTTGTCAGTATGATAGGTAAGACGTTATTACAGTTTGCTTGCTTTTCTTTACTTATTCAGTGAGGCTGAGTTTCTATTGTCTGTTTATATTTCTTCTCTGAAGTGACTGCTAGGGTGTTGGATCTATTAAAATTAGGTTGGACTGTTTCTTAGGATTTTTAAGGACTTTTTGTATATTGTTAAATATTCAGTTATTTATCATGTTTTGCAGATTCCCACTCCCTTCTTCCCATTTTGATGTTATTCCTGGTGTATTTTGGTTCATGAAAGTTTTATTTTTTTTATTAAAAAACGTTTAAAATGTTTATTTTTGAGAGGGAGAGAGAGAGAGAAACTGTGAGCAGGGGAGGGGCAGAGAGAGGGGGGACAGAAGATCCAAAGCAGGCTCTGCACTGGCAGCAGAGAGCCTGATGTGGGGCTTGAACTTCTCAACCATGAGATCATGACCTGAGCTGAAATCAAAGTTGGATGCTTAAAACAACTGAGCCACCCAGGCACCCCAAAGCTTTAGTTATTTTTAATTTTTCTCAGATGTGGGCAAATGTCACTTTCAATTTTTATTTTTAAAAAAATTTTAAAGTTTATTTTGAGAGAGAGTGCACACGCACATGTGTTGAGAGCTTGCGCGTGAGGTGGGGAGGGGCAGAGAGCCAGAGAATCCCAAGTAGGCTCCACCCTTCGGCAATGAACCTGACCTGAGCCAAAGTCAAGAGTTGTACGCTTCACTGACTGAGCCACCCAGGTGCTCCCTTTTTAAATTTTAGACAGGGAAAGCCTGAGAGGGGGAGAGGGCAGAGGGAGAGAGAGAGAATCCCAAGGAGGCTCCGTGCTCAGTGCAGAGCCTGACTCAGGGCTCAGTCCCACCACCCTGGATCATGACTTGAGCTGAAATCAAGGGTCGGATGCTCAACCAACTGAGCCACCCAGGCACCCCAAGACTGTCCAACATTTTAAAAGATGACTGGGCATATTTAGAATTTCAAAATAGTAGGATGTACCTTATAGGGAGAGAAGAAGAAATTCTTTATTCATACTATTAGGCAAATACCGGTTTACAGAAGTTTTAAACGTTTACGTAGTCAAATTAGAATTTCTTTCGATTTCTGTGTTTCTAAAGGCTTAGAAAGTAAAGATTATAAATTACCTCTCTATCTTTCCTTTTAGTTTTCATGTTTATATTTTATTTATTTAAAAAAATTTTTTTTAAAGTTTATTTATTTTGAGAGAGAGAGAGAGTGGGAAGGGGTGGAGAGAGAGAGGGAGAGAGACCATTGCAGGCGGGCTCTATACTGTCAGTACAGAGCTGGATGCCGGGCTCGAACTCACAAACTGTGAGATCATGACCTGAGCTGAAGTCAGAGGCTTAACTGACTGAGGCACCCAGTGTCCCTAAAGATTTTGTTTTATTTTATTTTACATTTTTAAAAATTTATTTATTGTCGAGAGAGAGAGTGTGGGTGCATGTGTGTGTGTCGGCGGGGCGGGTGGGCAGAGAGGGAGAGAGAGAGTCCCAAGCAGGCTATGTGATGTCAGTGTAGAGCCTGACGCTGGGCTTGATCTTGCATGAGATCACGACCTGAGCTGAAATTAAGAAGAGTTGGACGCTCAACCACCTGAGCCACCCAGGTGCCCCTAAAGATTTTAGTTTTAAGCAATCTCTGTATCCACCATGGGGCTAGAACTCACAACCCCAAGATCAAGAGTCACATGCTCCACCGACTGAGCCAGCCACATGCCCCTCACTTGTATATTTTGGTACTTAACCTGTTAGGAATTTCCTTTGGTATGAAAAATGAGTGGGGGATTTGGTTTTTAATATTTTTCTCTTCTAGCTTTTCTAGTTGTTTCAACACTACTTAACTGAGTAGTCAGTGGACAGTAAAGGAGCAGTCACAAATCTTTCCTGCAAAGATCAACTGAATTGGCCTACCCGAGTGGTGGTCCCCAGAGCAGATCTCCACCTGAGCCAGGACTTAGTGCCTCTCCTCAGAGACCACGGCCTAGTGCGGGTCTGGTGTCTCTAGCGTAACTCGGGCCTCTGGTGCCCTGACTTGTTCAGCTTCACGTCTGCTCCTGGAAGCAAGGCTTCAGAATGATCGTGGTGCCACGGCTTGTGGAAACCAGGGACTTAAATAAACCTCTGTCTTCCATTTCTTAGTTTTTGCTTGTTTTTATTTTTTCAGTGACAAATGATATTTCTTGCTCATAGGACTGTTCTTGAGTTAGGTATTTGAGTTTGCATGGCTCTAGTTACCTGCTTCTGTGCCTTTTGTGTGTTTTGTAGTTTTACCAAAACTTATGTATTGACTTGTTCAATTTCTGATTTCCAGTTACATTAGCAAAACTGGAGTTTGTAGCAAAACTGCAGATTTTGAGGAATGATTTACCGTAGCCCCCTTCTGGCCCCAGACTGCATTGGGTTTTCCCTGTGCATTGGGTTTTAATAGGATTAACGAGGTGGTATTTTTATGGTTGCTTTCATTCAGAATCAGGCTTTTGAAATTAGGATGCGGGGGAGAGTTTTAAGAGTTGAAATTTCCTGAAGTTGCATTCCAAATGTTCTGTGTTCTGTGTTAAATGCATTTGTGTGTGTGTGTGTGTGTGTGTGTGTGTGTGTGTGGTGTGTTTTCTAAGAAGCATAGGAACTGGCCCTCAAAGGATCTTTCTGTGATGCTCGAGTGAACTCCCACAGGACCCCTGTGCTGCAGGTAGAGAGGTCCTTTCCCCAGTCGGGTCGGCCGGCTCTATCACATACTGAACAGCGGAAGCACTGTACGACCTGGGATGAGCCACTCTTTGATTTCTTAGCTCCAACACCCTCGATTTGCTCCTTATACTAAATACGTCTGTGTCAGGCTCTGGTCAGGAATTTTTCTTCCCGGTTTTTCTTTCTGACCCTGTCCTGCTGGAGCCTCTCGTCTCTTGGACCCCCCTTCTCCTGATCTGCTCCCGAGACCTGGTTAGGGACTCCCTTCTCTCTCACTTCTCTTGACCCAAACTTGGTATGTGTCTCATTCCAGTTTTTGTCTTCAGGAACTTCCTTTGCATGAAAACAGTCTGAAATTAAATTGTGTACGCTATCATTTTCACCAGAAGGGCTGGCTAATTTAAAATTTGGGTGTGTTATCTTTTCTCTGCTGTGATTTTGAAGAATAATAGAGGCAGTGTCAGAAATCCTCCTCGGCTTTTCTCTAGTTTGGGTGGCAGTTGACCCTTTTCTTTCCTACGCCTTAGGTGTGAGATGGTTCCTTATTGTTTTTACTTGGAAAGACGATATCAACAGTTCATTGTGTCTCTGGCATGAATTAAATGGACCAACCAGTATCCAAGAATATTTTTAACTTGGCTAACTGACGGTATTTTTTTTCCCCCTACTATCCGGAAGTTGGACTTAACCCTTCTGATGTTAAAGATTGTTCAGAGACCAAATGGCCATGGCAATTTTCCTTTGGGATGTCCCACTGTGAAATGGGGAGTCATACCGACCTCATAGGGTAGTGGTGAATTTTAAAGAAGTTAACTTTGGTAAAGTCTCTAGCACAGTGCTTGGCACATAGTAGGGTGTGTTAATTTCTTTCCCTTCCCTGCAGGCCATTCACCTGCTCTTCCCTCTACGATTTTCCATAACACAGTTTTTACTTGGAACCAGCCTTCTGCCAAGAGTCTCAGTTTGGTTGTGTCCTCCTACAACTACTATTTTTGGCTTGACTTCCCTCTCCAGCTCCCAGTGGTCCAGCCACACAGTCGCCTATTGTACCAGCTGGTTGATGTAAGTCTATCCATCCTCAGAGGAACCCAGTTACTTACCAGTAAGCTGTGTTTCTCTGAAAATGTAGCATCCTTGATAAACCAATAGTTTTTTTTTTTTTCCTTCTTTACTTACCATTGATGATGAATCATCTATAGTAACTTCCTTGTGTGATCCTCAAGTAGGAACTAGAATCGGAGAACTTTATTTGTTGATGTGTAGGTCTCCTAGTGAGTTCCTGAGTCCAGGACCCTTGACTGTGATCAGGTAAAATGCTTTGGAGACCCATGAGGTCAAAATCCTTTTCAGTATTCTGAGTGATATGAGACTTAATTACATAAACTGTCAAGGATGATACATTTTCAAAGAAAAAAAAGTTACTGGTAAGTAACTGGAATTTTTTGAGTAATTTTTCTGTTAAGTCAATAAATAAGAATTCCCAAACTTGTTTTACCAGCAAATGCTTTTGCATTTGAATATTACTTCATAAATGAAAGGAATATGGTTATTAGTTAAGGTTAATAGTTAAGGAATGGGATCGGTTTCTAGACATAACTACATAGATCATGAGGTGTGGGTATAGGCCTTCAGTTTTCTAAGGAGGTGCTCGCTTAGCTTTAGAGGGAAATTGGAGCGAATCTCCATTAGGCAAAATTAGCAAATGCAGTCTGCTCATTCAGAAACATTTTTTGAGTGCCTACTCTTTTTTGAGACACTGTGCTGAGTATCATTGCGAGACAGAGAGGTAAAAACCACACTGTCTCAGCTGCTTTTGCTCTCAGAGAGCTGATTTCTGGCCCCTTGGTGACTGCAGGGCGCAGGATTAAGGTGACGGGGTCATGGTGTGACAGCGTCGTGGGGTTGGAGGTGGTACTAAGTGCCACAGCCTTTGCCATCTTTTGTGCTTCTCGAAGTTCTTTCTGTTCAGGGGGAAACGTCAGCGGACCTCATTCAGTAGATTCAGAGTATTTTCTGCATCCTTAGAGCAAACAGATGAGGCAGAGCCAGCGTCCCTCCTGTCTAGTAGTGGAATCGAATATTAAGTCGTCTGACCTTAAGTATGACCTTGGGTTCAGACGCTGAGTAACGCAGGTGGATACATGAGAGTTGGAGAGGCAGCACGCTCTCCCTCACCCCCTGAGCTTTAAAGGGGGCTAATCTTGAGAGTTAAAGTCACAGTGTTAATTTACTTCCCCCAGGTGTAAAACAAAACCTCAAAACTCTAATTTTTTTGGTAAGAAATTACAGTTACTGTGCACTTCAGATCACTGGACAGTGTATCGTACTTGATTCAGTAATTATAACCACTCCTTGCCCCAAAGCTTACCCAGTTAGGTAGGAGGAAGAGAGACGCCTTGGTAGTACCAGGAATAAGAGAAGGGCCTGGGGGAAGAGGCGCCCCTCCCGTGCGGCGCCCAGTGCACAGTTGTGCTTGTTCGTTGACCCCGGGAGCCGCTCCACGGCGGGAGCCTCGCACAGCCAGGAAGCTCTTGGGTGTCGGAGGCAGATTTCGGCTTCCTTCCCGGCTTGGTGACTTACTACCTTTCTGACTAGGCAAGTTACTGAACTTCTCTGAACCTCAGTCTCCTCGTTTGTGAGGTGGCGATGCTAAAGGCTGACACGAGGAGTGGTTAAGATATATATAAAGCACTTAGCACAGTGCCTGCAACATAGTACGTGCTCAATAAATGTTAACTGCTAATATTATTGGATTATTGGACGGATGGATGAAGAATTGTATCAGAGGCCAAAGTGCGGAACAGGAGAAGATTGTGGCTCTGGAGTTTTAGTGAACTGTTCCCTACCTTCTCATTTACTTGAGCAGTGAGCTTTCTAGTGTTACAATCTTTGTCTTTGCCGTTTGGAAAGCAAATTAATGGATTAATCACTGTCACAGTTCTAACTACTCTGATCTCTAAACCGGCTTCCACCAGGAAGGAACTATTGTGCTGCAGTGACTGTGACCGACCATTGCACCATTATCCCCCTGGCCTGACGAGATGCTGAGGGCCAGGTGTGGCCTGTGCGCCAGAGATTTCACTGTGATTTCACCAAATCTAGCCCTGCTATTTTTAACACCTCTCAAATAGAAATGAAACATTTAATAATTATGTGTGTATACATAGGATTTTCCGTTTTGCTTACTACTTCTTTTTACTCGATTTTCACTGATTGTAGATCACAAATAGATGTCCAAGGGTATTTTTGAGAAGGTTCTTGGAAGCCTGATAATTGGGTAATGGTGCTCCTTAAGAAAAGGTGGATTCCTAGACAGGATAGAAGGTGCTGTGGTTAGTTGGGCACAGATTTTTTACCGTATTTCATAGAATCAAAGATGCAAAATTTTGAACATTTTAACATCTGAAACTGGAATGCATCTTAGAATTGCTGTGATAAGAAAGCATTATGTTACAGTTGAACTGGCAACATTATTTTCTTAGTGATACAGAAAGTAATGGAATGCCTTGAAATTGATGTCATCGTAGATTGGATGAAATACGGTATTTCAAGAGAGTATATGCACTTACACGTTATAGAGATATGGTATCGTGGCAGTATGTGTAGTGGGGAAGAGAGCAGAGGCTCCAGAGTCAGACTCTCTTTCTGGGTTTAATTCCAGCCCTATCTAGTTAACGTATGGCTTACCTTATTTTTACCTGACTTTTCTCACCTGTAAAATGGGGGCTAAGAATTAGTCCCCATCTTACAGTGTTGTATTGAGGACAGAATATGATAAGACATGTGATGTGTTTAAAATAGTGCCTCGCACGTAGAAAGTGCCTGATAATATTAGCTGTTATTATTAATGTCGAGATTATACTTTTGCAGGATTGATAGAACTCTGTTTTGTTGTGATCGAAATTCAGATCTGTTCTTACCCTCCGTATTTGTTTTCCGTCCGGTAGTATCAGCAAATGATGCTTGAGGTTTTTTTTTGTTTTTGTTTTCGTTTTTAAGGGAAGATAAAAATAAGAAAGGTGAACCTAACAGTTTCCATATTCTTATTAAGTGAGATTTTTAAGAGGCATATTTGGTGTTATATGTTATTATTCCATGTGGTTGAGATGGAAAAGAAACTAAGCATCAAGCTAGGAAATTTATAGTGAAAGCAAGGAGCAGCTGACCTGAGGCTAACAAATACAGTTTTTGATTCTGATTGATGTTGGTAAGTATGGGAAGGGTGGGAGGCTTTTGGAAATTTGCAAAATCTGAAGCATTTTTGTCACCCTAAGTAAAAGAGTAAAAAGGAGAGCATCCTTCATGGTTTTAGGAACTTTGTTGTCTTAGGTAAAGGAATTTCCTTTTCAAAATGATTTAAGTGGGCAGTGTCTCTTTAGAATATGGCTGCAGTTTAAGGCTGTCCTTTTATTCTTACGAGTCAATTTTATTTTCTCTGTTCTAGTGTTCAGTGACCAGTGACTTGGATTTTCCAACGCAAATCATCCCATTAAAGACTCTGAATGCAGTCGCTTCAGTACCCATAATGTATTCTTGGTCTCCCCTACAGCAGAATTTTATGGTAGGTAAATCATGTATCATCTGCTTATTTGATAATCATTTATTTTCTATAAAACAATTTTCTTGTCGAGGTGAATCAAGAATGATAATAAGTAAAAAAATTTATCGAAATGAGAACACTTTGTGTTTTTTAATGGATAGATATATTTTAAGCCTTCACGGTGTTGTGGTTTTTCTAGTCTTTTCTAGTTAAAATATTCTCCAAAAGAAAAGTGTTAAGGAGAAATCATACCTGGGATTAAAAACAGTTAAAAGATGGACGCTTATAGTTCTTATCCTTGGGAAGGTCGGGCAGTATTCTGTAATTTCAGTATGATTTTGAGGTTTTGTTAATTGAGAACTTTATATTGAGAACAGTTTTAGGCAGCGTGTTATTAAATGATACTGAACAGTATGAAATATTCTCAGGGCTTATAAAACACAAACTTAAGCATATTTCCACAGATAACACTGGCCCAGTAGCTTTTGTAAAGAAATGCTGGTGTTTAATTCTTCATAGACGTAGGATGAAAGAGGATGGAACAAAAGAAATTTGAGTATGAATTCTTCACTTAGACTGTTAAATAAACAATAGTTTCATTATTTACTTGATATGTAAAATAGTAAGGGAAAGTACTGATACAAGTCCTTGGTGAGCCTACTTTAGGAATTGCTTACTAGGTTTTTAAATTTTTTTGTTTTCAAATTTTCTTTTTTTTAACATTTATTTTTGAGAGACAGAGCGTGAGCGGGCGAGGGGGGTAGAGAGAGAGGGAGACACAGAATTCAAAGCAGGTTCCACACTCTGAGCTGTTAGCACAGAGCCAGATGCGGGGTTTGAACCCGTCGACCGCGAGATCGTGACTTGAGCCGAAGTCAGACACTTAACCGACTGAGCCACCCAGGCGCCCCTAATTTTTTTGTTTTTAAAGTAGGCTCCATAGCCAAGGTGGAGCTTGAACTCACAACCCAGAGATCAAGAGTCCCATGCTGTACCAACCGAGCCAGCCAGGCACCCTTAGATTTTTTTTTTTTAAATAGATGTTTCTTTTTTTTTTTTTTAATTTTTTTTTTTTAACATTTATTTATTTTTGAGACAGAGAGAGACAGAGCATGAACGGGGGAGGGTCAGAGAGAGAGGGAGACAGAATCTGAAACAGGCTCCAGGCTTTGAGCAGTCAGCACAGAGCCCGACGCGGGGCTCGAACTCACGGACTGCGAGATCGTGACCTGAGCCGAAGTCGGACGCTTAACCGACTGAGCCACCCAGGCGCCCCTTAAATAGATGTTTCTAACGTCTTTAGTAACTTAAAGATTTTATAGTGGAAGATTAAAGACAAAGTTCAGATACTTTTCTATAATTGCTGAAACTTGTGTGTTTAAGGCCCTCTGCAAAAACATTTAGTTTAAGAATCCTATTGCAGGAGCTGAAGGGAGATTTCAGATATTCATAGACTGAAGTTCTGAAAGCAGATAGTATTTAAAGTCAAAATTATTTAGGGTTACCCATGGCTTTGCTGGTTACTGACCAAGGCAAATTAGGTAGACCCTGTGGTTAGGATACGTTTGAGGGAGCAAAGGTTACGTGGAATACAGTTGGGAAGACAAAATAGCAGTTTGTCACTTAATTGTGGCTTTTATCCAAAAAAACCCCTAATACTCCTAGTGCAAATGGGATTAGTGAAAAGTGCACTCTTGAGTTGTCTGTAAGTTTGGATCTGGATAGACCAGTACATTAAAATTTAAATCTTAATTTTTTTTTTATCCCCCTGTGTGCTTTCTCTCTCAATTTCCCTTTTTCCTATTTGTCTAAGATCCTGTTGTCTTTCTGAAGTCTGCGGTTGTCCTAAATTTGTTACCTGGGGATTATCTGAGATTTTCCCCTTCTGGTTTTTCCTGCCTGCTGCTACGTGACAGTCCAAGTGCCTGGTGGCCTTTTCCTGGTGTGTTCTTCCCCCTCCGTCTTGGTCCCAGCCCGTGGCACCACTCCCTGGCTGCCACCTCTTCTGGCCCCTCAGCCAGTCCGTTCTGTTGATTGGAGCTATCATTCTAAAATTCTGTTTTTAACCAATACCCGCCCCCCCGCTGCCCTTTGAAAGGCTTCTTAAGACAGCTCCGTCCTACTCTGTTTAAATATGGACTTCAGAACCCTATGGCCTTTATAATTACTGTCTTTTTTATTCTTTATTGAAAATTCTCTTCCTCCCACACAACTCCTTTCAGTCCCTGGTGTCCTTCAGTTCTTCCTTCTGCTTGAACTTTTTCTCGGATCAGTTCTTCCTTGCTAATAAGTTAGTGCCTTTTTCCCCCCTGTTGTCTTCCAGACCTTTATAGAAACTCCTCTGTCGTCTTGATTAGCATTATACAGAGATTGTTGATCTCTGTATCAAAATATTTTATGTCATCGTAGAATGTTCTTATTTTACATACAGGAGTAAATCCTTTTGGCATAACCTTTATGATAATCTATTTTATATCCCCAGATTTTTATTATATTGAAGGTCTCCGAATAACTAGATCATTAAGTGAAGTTTGGAAATCCTTACCTTTTTTACTTTGTATGGCTATTTATAAGTGGTTTTAATAAGCCTTATTTTATCGATTCTAAGACTCTGGGTTTGCCTTAAAATTGATAGGTCACAGCGTAATGTGCGACACTTTTTCCTTTCTTGAGGTGCATAAAATAATGGTAAGTTTTAATGATTGATGACCTGTTAGATTAGGGAAATAGAGTATTTTCTCTTAAAATTTTTCCGCCGTGAACAGTTTGTTTTCTCATATAATGCTTCTTCGTGGGAGGGGTCTTTTATTTTTTTTTTGTAGCTTTGAGTTTGTTGTTAGTTTAGATCTGGAGAACTGAGTAAAGACATCTACTTTAGAAATTGTATTTTACATTACATTGATTTTTAATTTTATTTTTAAAGTTTATTTATTTGGAGAGAGAGAGCATGAGCACAAGCCAGGGAGGGGCAGAGAGAGAGAATCCCAAGCAGGCTCCGCACCATCAGCGCAGAGCCCGATGTGGGGCTTGAACCCGCGAACCGCGAGATCAGGAGCTGAGATCAAGAGTAGGACACTTAACCTACTGAGCCACCCAGTTGCCCCTATGTTGATTTAAAAAATATTTTGATACTTAGGATAAGCCTGCTTTTAAAATATATTTTTTATTTTTAGGTGGAAGATGAAACAGTTTTACATAACATTCCTTATATGGGGGATGAAGTTTTAGACCAGGATGGGACTTTCATTGAAGAGCTAATAAAAAACTATGATGGAAAAGTACACGGGGATAGAGGTGAGCCATGTGTTTAATCTCTTGGAAAAAGGGGCCAAAGCATTGAGAGAGATTCTGAATTTGTAAGCATAGGTGTGAACATGGGTTTTTTTTAATATTAAAAGTAAGTTTATTGCTGGATTGGCCTGGGCTTACCAGCCTAAAAATTGTAATGTTTTCCCTACTTTTAAATTGAAGAATCATTTTTGCTAACTTGAAAATGATGCATAGTTGCTTATCTCATAAATTATAATGTCAGTAACATGTAAATTAGATAGAACGGTTTGAGTGTATGTAGATTTTAAGATTCCTTCACAGTAAAATTAAGACCAGGGCTCTGCTTACGTGATACATGGGCTCCAGAAGGCCCTGTGCTCAGAAAGATGTCCTCCTTAGCCCCCGCAGTTCCTGCATTTCTGTCCCCGCGTTCACGGCTTCTGCGTTTGGTGTCCAGGGGACCCTGTCAGTGTCTGGCAGGAGGGTAGTGTGTGTAACGTCGTCACGGTCCCTTCTCTTCTGGGGAAAGTGAGGGCTGTCAGCTGCGGTGTTGGGAGGAGGCCGAGGCCACAGTTCGTTTCTAGGGCATCAGGTTATAGTGGCAGGCACTGGAGACTTCTGGCAGGGGTTGGGGGGTGAGTAAAGAGAAGATGACAGGTGTTGAAGATGAATTCTTCCTGACTTTGCCTCAGGCCAGCCTTGAAGGTGATCTCCCTCCTCATTTGAACAGCAGTGTTCCAGTGCTAACAGGCTCTGGCTGTTTCTTCCACGTTAGAAACGGCGTCAACTTGGCATTACCACCTTCCTCTATATATTTCTGATACTTGACTTGATGAATTTCAGAATGCGGGTTTATAAATGATGAAATTTTTGTGGAGTTGGTGAATGCTCTTGGTCAGTACAATGATGATGATGATGATGATGATGGCGATGACCCTGATGAAAGAGAAGAAAAACAGAAAGATCTGGAGGAGAACAGAGATGGTAAGTTTCTTCATTAGGTTTGTGTGCAGTCCTGACAGCATCTTAGTGTCCTTTGTAACGTTTCATCCTGTACTTGAGTGTCTTTACGTCCTTTGCCTAACAAAAGAATGTACTGTTTGGGGGGATTTTGCAGGGTAGTTATCAGAATCGTCATTCCGATATATTGATCGTTGCACACAAGTAGCGTGCCAGTCACTTTACGTGCACCAGCGGTGGCTGTTGGCATCAGATCTATTATAGTCGAAGAGATGGGCTTAGTGCACTTAAGTAGCTTATTTAGTACGCTGTTGGAGGAAGAAACAGAACCCAGAACCCTGTGCTGGTCACCCCTCTGAATGGCTCGAGAGCCCTGCTTTTGAGCCCTATGCTAGTTACGGCTTCTCAGAGCGGCCCGATCCAGAGTCCGTAGTCGGCGGAGACTTGGCAGAGCTCATCGGTAAACAGCACAGAAGAGCGTGGGGGAGAAACTGCGATTTCAAAGAAGCGAAATGTTTTTGTGACGGGCCGCGGTCATGTAGTTCATCTCCTTGAGTTTACAAAGAAGAATCAGACCCCAGTGGGTAGGTGACCAGGCAAGAAGGTCACAGACCCAGTCAGTAGCCGAGCTGGGATTAGCCCCTGGGGCTTCTCCCTCCTGGTGCACCTGAAACTTCCCATATTTGATTTTAAGTGTTTTGTTCGTCCGGCCTACCGGCACTCCATGTAGACATGTGACATATGTCAGAAGTAAGTGAAACACAGAGTGATAATTTTCGTAGAAAATTAGCTTTGTTAGATGTAGTTGTGTGGAGGAAATGCAAGATCGAAAGACTTGCTTTTCTTTCATCTTTTTTCCCTTCCTTATTTCCTGATACAGACAAAGAAAGCCGCCCGCCTCGGAAATTTCCTTCCGATAAAATTTTTGAAGCCATTTCTTCAATGTTTCCAGATAAGGGCACAGCAGAAGAACTAAAGGAAAAGTAAGATTTGCTCTTTTGAGGCAGTCTTGCCTTGTATGGTGCGTAGCTCAGTGTTTTGGTTTATCAGAAGTAGAACTCACGAAGGGGCGCCTGGGTGGCGCAGTCGGTTAAGCGTCCGACTTCAGCCAGGTCACGATCTCGCCGTCCGTGAGTTCGAGCCCCGTGTCGGGCTCTGGGCTGTATGGCTCAGAGCCTGGAGCCTGTTTCCAATTCTGTGTCTCCCTCTCTCTCTGCCCCTCCCCCGTTCATGCTCTGTCTCTCTCTGTCCCAAAAATAAATAAACGAAAAAAAAAAATTAAAAAAAAAAAAAAAAAAGTAGAACTCACGGAGCCGACGGCCCCCCGCGCTTCCTGTGTTCATGGTGCTGCGGGGTTCTCGACACCACGTACGTGAGGTGCTTCCCTGCACGGCGCTTACCGTGGTGCCAGTAAACACACGCGTGATTTCCGGTTGGAGAGGAGAACTTCTCTGGACACTTAGAGAAATGTCAGTGTAGTTGATGTTTATTTTAATTAATGTGGTAACATTTTTCATGATCTGAATCCCATCCCTGAACTTGATTCTTTTTTGTGTATTATTTTGAGAGAGAGAGAGAGAGCACAAGTTGGGGAGGGGGGGAGAGAAGGAGAGACAGAATCCCAAGTATGGAGCCCAGTGGAGGGACTCGAACCCACAAACTGAGATTGTGACCTGAGCCAAGATCAGGAGTCGGACGCTTAACTGACTGCTCCTTGATTCTTGATATACCGGACAGAATGTTTAATTGGCTCTTCATCTAAATAAGGATGGTTTTAGTTTTAGGTCAGACCTTTTCCTTGTGTGTGGCCGAGGCACGATGAACATCACAGATGCTGTAGGGGACCTTTCAGAAACTTTATTTTCAGAGAAGGAGTTGTGGCCGTGCCCTCACCTCCCTTTTCCCTGGTCGCCGTCAGGTATAAAGAACTGACCGAGCAGCAGCTCCCGGGCGCACTTCCTCCTGAGTGCACCCCGAACATCGACGGGCCGAACGCCAAGTCCGTGCAGAGGGAGCAGAGCCTGCACTCTTTCCACACGCTCTTCTGCAGGCGGTGCTTCAAGTACGACTGCTTCCTGCACCGTAAGTGCGGCCGCCGCGCGCCCTCGTTGGGGTCTGTTGTGGGTCCCGTCGTCCAGCACCGGGAAGTGGTGTCCTTGATCGCAGCTAGAATTGATCATTTCGCCTGGCGGTTAAGATGGAGAACTATGCTAGGATCAGAGGACCGTTGTTTCGCAATTTGTTGCTTGACGGTTGCTGTGGAGTCTTTGACTTGGGCCACCCGGCTCCCACTAACGTGGAATACGGGTCAGTGGTGTTCCCATAAAGGCTCACCTAGCACTTGTTTGTAGCTAAGCTCTGACCATGAACCATCTCAGAGCCTAGAGCAGCACTGCCGTATGGTTGAACGCATTTTGTTGAATAAGAAATGGGCTAAAAAGATGTTTGTAGGTATTTTTGTCTGTTTAGTGTTTGTTTTTTGTTTTTGTTTTTTTGGTTCTCTGAGTAAGTTTCTTTTAAAAATATCTGCAGTTGACAGGCGCCTGGGTGGCTCAGTCGGTTAAGCATGCAACTTGGGCTCAGTTCACCATCCCATGGTTCGTGAATTTGAGCCCTTGCATCAGGCTTTCTGTTGTCAGCGCGAAGCCTGCTTTGGATCCTCTGTCGCCCTCTCTCTCTGCCCCATACCCACTTGTTCCCTCTTTCTCTCTCTCTTTACAATGATTTTTTAATTAAAAAAATGTGTGTTATTTAATGTTTTATTTTTTGAGAGAGTGAGCATAAGTGGGGGAGGGGCACAGAGAGAGAGAGAGAGAGAGAGAGAGAGAGAGAGCGAGAGAGAGAGAGAGAGAGAGAGAGCGCGAGAGAGAGCGAGCGAGCGATCTGAAGCAGGCTTTGTGCTGACAGGCCGACAACAGCAAGTCCGATTTGGGCTTGAACTCACGAACCTTGAGATCATGACCTGAGGTGAAGTCGGTCGCTCAACCAACTGAGCTACCCAGATGCCCCTCATTTTTTTATTTTTTAAAGATTTTATTATTATTTAGAGTGAGAGAGAGGATATTAGCTGGGGGGAGAGGGAGAATCTGAAGCAGGCTCCACGCTCAGAGTGGAGCCCCAGTGTGGGGCTCGATCCCACCACTCTGGGATCATGACCTAAGCTGAAATCAAGAGTCAGATGCTCGGCGGACTCAGCCACCTAGACTCCCCAAAGATTGTATTTTTTAAGTAATCTCTACCCCCTGTGTGGGGCTTGAACTCCTGACCCTGAGATCAAGAGTCGCAAGCTCCACCGACTGAACCAGGCATCCCTACACCCAGTTGGTTTATAAAGTTGTGCCCAGTTCTTAAGAATATTATGAGTTGCATCCAAGTGTCACCATAGCGAATGGTCGCGTGGAAGCTCTACGTGGAAGTCAGTGAAATGGTCCGTCCAGTTTGTAGATGTAGCATTCTCGTACCTTCCTTGTGCAAATGAATCAGGAAGTGGATGCTGCTTCTGAACATGATCACATGAGTTATTTTATTGTGATCTTCAGATTTGAGTAATAGTGATGAACCTTGAACCTGATCAGTCCCTCCTCCGTCAGGCGGGGGACATTGACTAGTGAGCTTCGCTCCAGTGGGAGGCGGGGCTGCCCACCCGTGGCACGTGGAGCGGTGGGGTCCACAGCTGCTGCGCCCCTTGCTTCCTCGTTCACTAGGGCCGGTCTCTTTGGGATTCCGCCTCGACGGATCGTGTAGGGATTCACTGCTTTCCATCAACTTCAGCAGAATCTCACAGACTGTAAATGTTTCCTAGGCAAAATGAACCAGTAAATACATTGTTAGATACACGTTAGCTATAGCATTTTGTGCCTTACGTTTTTTTCTCTCTGATAGAATAACATAGTGCTTCATAAGCTGTTGTGAAGATTAATTTTATTATTATGTGTAAAATACTTAAAACAGTACTTGGCTTGTTTTTATTGTTATTTTTTAAACAGGTCGTCATTTACATGACCTGCACTTCAGAAATGTATTAAAAGGTGTCCAGTGAATTCTCCCTGCCACCTCTGCCCCCGTGCGTAGCGTTTGTACCTCACTCCTTAAACCACTAACATCCGTGCTTCTGTATCTTTCTGTAGTATCTTCCGGCAAAATGCAAAGATGTTCTTTTCCCGACTGTCCTTCTTACAAGGTGCCATACTAGTGAGGCTTCTCCCTGTTTTGACTTCATGGTGTAGACGCTCTTCCTGTCTGGAGAGCTGCGTAGCCTTCTGTCATAGGAGGCAGCGGAACCCTGCATTTGGATCGTGTTGCGCCTTTCGTTCCCACGGCGCTGCGGTGAATGACCTTGGCTGTACCTGCACAGCATTTGCCATAAGTGCAAGTTAAGCTGGTCCACCGTGTATTGACTTCACTCTTCTGCATTTAACTCTTTGATCCTTTGGAAGCGAGTGATTCTGATAGAGTTTTGGATCCACTTCTCCCCACCTCCAAGGCTGCCTAGTCGTTTTCCATGCCCCTTACTGGAAAGTTCCCTCTTCACTGCTGTGCCGCCCTCCTTGCCTGTTACCACGTGTGCTTGGGTCTTTTTCTTTGTGTTCTCTTCCAGGAGGCTTTATTCAGAGATCTCCTGCCTATTCTTTCTTGTTTTTTTAATGCAAATTTTAGAATCAGTTTGTTTAATTAAAAAAAAAAAAGTCTAGGTAGTATGTTTATTGGAATTCCATTAAATGTATAAATTACTTACGGGGAAATTGACATTTTAAAATGAGGATTAGGGGCGCCTGGGTGGCGCAGTCAGTTAAGCGTCTGACTTCAACCAGGTCACGATCTCACGGTCCGTGAGTTCGAGCCCTGTGTGAGGCTCTGGGCTGATGGCTCAGAGCCTGGAGCCTGTTTCTGATTCTGTGTCTCCCTCTCTCTCTGCCCCTCCCCCGTTCATGCTCTGTCTCTCTCTTTCCCAAAAATAAATAAACGTTGAAAAAAAAATATTTAAAATGAGGATTAAGTGTAACCATATGATCAAGTTTCCTTTTGTGTCCTTTAATAACCTTGAACCTTCTTCACGTAGTTCTTGTACATTCTTTTGTAAGATGAGTTCTAGGTATTAATGGATTGTTGCTGGGCCTTTTCTCTTTAAATGTTACATGTTTAATACCTTGATACCTTACTGAATTGTCCTTGTTTATAATAATTTCTCAGTGGATTCTTTGTTGAGTTTTCTAGCTCTGTAGGTAGACTGTCGGCAATTACTGAGATTCTCTGTCTTTATGACTTTAATTTCTTTCCTTGTCTAATTACATTGGCTGATATCTTCAGTGCGGTGTTAAATACCAGTGGTACTAGCAGATACGTTTTCTATCACTTCTGGATCAGTTTTGAAAAGTTACCTATTTCACCCAAGTTTTGAAATTTATTTGGATAAAGTTGACCTGAGTGCTCCAGTGATTTTTTTTTTTCCTGCTTATTAAATGTTTCGTTCTCCCATTTTTCTTGATGAACTTAAGTGTTTTCTGTATTTTGTTTTAAAAATCTGTTTCCTATATTTTCCCCTCAGAATCAGCTACTGTATTAGTTTTACTGTGTTTCTCTTTATGAGTCAGATTTTTGCATTGTTTTCATTCTTCCCTCTTTTTTGGATATATGTGGTTAACATACAATGAATCGTCTCTAGAGCACTGTTTCAGCCTCTTTTAGGTTCTGTTGTTTATTATTATTCTTCAGGAATTTTAAGGAACGTTTCAGGTTTTCTTTTTAACTCGTTGTCTAAGGGGGAATTTTTAAACTTCTGGGGAGAAGGGCCTTTTTGAACGTTCTCTGTTTTAATTATTTGTGTGGTAGCCTCACTGATACCTGGTCTCACCTGTTACTTAGATGTCAGGGGTGTCTACCATGGCTGTCAGTAAGGAAGAAGTTTCGACGGTCAGGGGGATTTGCAGTTCATCCGAGCCAGAAGCTGAGTATCTGTCTGACCATGGTCTTTTTTCTTAGACTTACATGTTCAAAGGAACCTTGAAGGATAAATGGTTTTGGTTTGGGAACAAATTCCACTTTGTATTCCAAATAACTTTTAGACCATGATCCATTTTGTAAATTGGAAACGGGTTGTTCTGCAAACTTGGGAGTCCTGTAATTCCTTTCTTGCTTGCTTTTTTTTCAAAGTTTATTTATTTTTGCGAGAGAGTGCATGCGAGTGGGGCAAGGGCAGAGAGCGAGGGAGAGAGAGAAGGCTCAGTCCCACAAACCATGAGATTGTGACCTGAGCCGAAATCAAGGGTTGACTGAGCCACCCAGGCGCCCCGATGTAAATTCTTTATAAAAGTTTCAGCCTAAAATTGGCTGCCTAGTCTGTCTTTGACGCTTGTTAGAGGAACCAGGGTCAGCTCCTGAATTGATTGTGGTGGGTCTAAAGAGGTAACACATTTCTGGTAGGGAGGGAAGGAAGGCAGGCTGAGAAATTAAGGTTGGGAAATTTTATGTGCTTACGTAGGATCGAAAGTAGAACCCTGGAATAAATGTTTTGTTGGGTTTTCTATTATCTGAGTGGCCTACAGAGGAATCCATTTTAAGCATAAAACCCGTTTGTCATTTTTGATATTATGTAAGTCTATTTTTGGAATGCGTATTAATGCTAATTGTAGAGCTTTTAACATTTTTAATGGTTAGAATTTCAGAAACAGTGTTCCAAAGTTTGTAGCTGATGGTTGACTTTTTTTTTTTTTTTTTTTTAGTTTTCAGATGTGTAATGATTAAAATTGAGACATATGGAGTTCATATTTGCCATGTAATTAACAGAGTGACTTAGCCTCCCTACGTACGTCTTGATTTTCCTCACCTATAAATAGGGGTGAGGATCCTAACGCCTGCAGGATTTTGTGGGGGATTCAGTGAGGTCATGCCTGGAGCCTCTTCCTGTGTGCTTTGAACACAGAAACATTTATTGTTGGCTCCCGTCACTGCCTGCTGTTACTACTGTCCTATGCTCTGAGCATTGACACAGTCGTTTTGTAAGATACTTAATAGTCTGAGATCTGATGTACAGAGAATTTATAGGATTACAACTATTAAGTATGTATGTTCAGTAAGAATTCTTTTTTTTTTTTTTTTTTTAAATTTTTTTTTTCAACGTTTATTTATTTTTGGGACAGAGAGAGACAGAGCATGAACGGGGGAGGGGCAGAGAGAGAGGGAGACACAGAATTGGAAACAGGCTCCAGGCTCTGAGCCATCAGCCCAGAGCCCGACGCGGGGCTCGAACTCACGGACCGCGAGATCGTGACCTGGCTGAAGTCGGACGCCTAACCGACTGCGCCACCCAGGCGCCCCAAGAATTCTTAATACCAAGTTCTAATCGGAGCAGACAAGATCAGTACTTTGGGCAGAAGTTAATGTATAAACTTGACACTGTGTACTTCCCTGTGATCATTTATTTTGTCATAATTATCACATGACAATGAGCTAAAGTATTTGAGAAGTGTTGTATGTTACCGGGAGGGGAGGTGGCTCCTCCTGCACGTGGCGAAGCATGCTGGGTGCGGGTCTCAGCACCCCTGCCGCCAGCTAACCAGCTACTCAGATTATCTCTTTAGTCCTGTTTCCTAATCTGTAAAATCACCACTGGAAGTAGGTGACTGCGAAGGTTCGCTCCAGCTCTGTAGTCCTTGGATTCCCCAGTTCTGTATTTGAGGCATCAATATTTGGTGAAACGTTAGAAGATTCTGAGGGGCTACTTAGTATTTGCAGCCGTTTTTTAGAATCGCCAGTTTACTCAAATACAGGTATTGGAACTGGATATGTAACCGTCTTCTTACCTTTGCTCGAAAACCGTAAGGTAAGATTTTTCATCAAGATTTTGTAGGTTGCTTTTGAAAAAAACAAAACCAAAAAGCCTTCCATGTTCTTTGCTCTCTCCTTTCTGTCATGTTTTAGAAAAAGTGCCCTGCTTGAATTTTAACAGTTTTCTTGATCAGGTTATTTTATGTAAAAATTCCCCTCAGAATCTTTATGAAAAGATTCCCCTCAGATTATATTTAGCTTGAAATATATTTTAATAACTTAGTTGAAATATTAGTACTTTAAGACACCTATGTGAAAATATTAAGTACTCTGAAAATCTAAAATAGTCCAGACATTTCTGGAAGAGGGAATTCTTTGTATCCTTAGTTTTCTTAAACAATTGAAGTTTGAAATTCTGCTGAGGGAAGGCTAACAATAAGAATAGTTCTCTTTTTTGAGCTAAATGCAATGTGAAATTAACAGTGGTACTTCAAGCAATTTTTAAAGTGCCTTTTATCATCAATGTGTTAATTTTTCTTTTAGAGCTGAAACTTGACTCGTGAGTGTCTGTTGCTTTTTTCCCGGCCTCTGCGGCATCTCTGCGGCCACTGTCTTCACTTGCGCACGTGTCTTATGTTTCTCACTGATTCAGGTGAAATCGAGAACTTCGGTCTTTAAGCAGAGGAGACATCCAGATTAAAAACGAATTTTACCAAAAATATATCACTCAGTATGTGCTGCTGATGTGGCCTTGACCTTCCGTAGGCTCCGACTTTGTATTTTAGGGGTCCTCAACTGTTCAAAAATGTAATCCAGTGCTAAATTAGTCATGGTATTGGTCTCTTCATTCCAGGGAAATCAGACTCACTTGAAACAGAATTTGAGCCTTGAATTTCTACTTCAAGACCAACATCACTTTGTGTCTTTGTTTTCTTGATTTCCTCATCAGTCAGTTCATCTATCCCATTTAAGTTCTATGGATAGAAGTATGGCTTTTTACAGATGTTTTTTTAAATGGTTCGTTTCATGAATGTGTCACTTGTTTTTGTCCAAATTAGATAGTTTTCGTCTTGTAATTCTGAACAGGGAGGGCATTTGTAGCATTTGCCTTGGTAGCTGGAACAGGCCTTCTCGAAGGTTTCTCCCAACTTCTCACTGCTGTGCATTCACACTTCATTAGTTTGTCACTCTGCTATACTTTGAATCTTTTTGTTGTCAGGTTATTTGGGGATTTTAAGTTTCAAACACTTTTGTTTCTAGAACCTGTTTTGTGTGACCACGTATTTCCTATAGAAGGGCGCTGACCGCAAGCCGTCTCTAGGTTCTTGAATTGTGTCTGATCCAAAGCAATGGAGTTTCAGTAGGCTGAGGGTGTCCTCTTTATTTCTTATTACTTAAAAAAAATTTTTTTTTAAGTTTATTTTGAGAGGGGTGAAGGGCAGAGAGAGTCTGAAGCAGGCTCCCCGCTGTCAGTGCAGAGTCCGAAGCGGGGCTTCATCCCGCACACTGAGATCATGACCTGAGCCGAAACCGAGAGTTGCTTAACTGACTGAGCCACCCAGGTGCCCTGTCCTCTTTATTTATATTTTTAAAATTTTTTTGTAAAAAAATTTTAACATTTATTTTTGAGAGAGAGAGAGCGCGCACGTGTGGGTGGAGGAGGGCAGAGAGAGAGGGAGACCCAGAATCTGAAGCGGGCTCCAGGTTCTGAGCTGTAGCACAGAGCCTGATGTGGGGCTCGAACCCACAAACCGTGAGATCATGACCTGAAATGAAGTCAGATGCTTAACTGACTGAGCCACCCAGGCGTGCCACCCCCCCCAGCTGCCATCCTCTTTATTTTTAAAAACTAGTTTTAAACAAGTGCTGTCCCATTCTTGTCCCATTTGACAAGCTGGTTGCTGACCTTTATTTAGAAATCAAGAAATTGTAGATGCCAGAAATCTTGGGTAAAAATAGGAAACCTGATTTCATCGTAGAAGGGATATAGCCGTTGTTTCTAATTAAAGACTCAAATGTTCGTGATCTGAGTTGAGAGTTTTATGTGCATCAATTACACTTGCAAGGAGAAAAGGAGGAAATCCCTAATCATTCCAGAATTTACTGTTTCCTCCCTGGTTAGGGGCTGGTGAGGAGGAGTGGTGGTTGTTTCAGGGGAGAGTTGAGAGTCCAATGAGATGATTCAGTTTAGGAAGAGCTCGAAGGAAAGTTCTGTAATGTAAAGCATACGTTGGCAAGGTTGTAATGTACCAATTGTTTCCACTGAAACTGGAAACGACGAGTAAATATAGTTATATTTGGGTATTTTATGTTTATTTTGCAGCTTTTCACGCAACACCCAACACTTATAAGCGGAAGAACACAGAAACGGCTCTAGACAACAAGCCGTGTGGACCACAGTGTTACCAGCACTTGGTAAGCCTGAGGGCTGCACGCTCGGAAGGCACTCGCGGAGTGTCCCCGCCGAACGGTGGGGAGGTCTGTGGAGCCAGCGCTGACATGACACTCTTGCTCCTGTACCTCGGCCGTGTGGGGGACAGGGACTCTCTCCCTTGCCCAAGTTGCTTTCCTCACGGTTACACACTGCACAGTCTAGTCCTTCATCACTCGTTTCATTGGTTTCTCTGCGTTAATCTCTTCAGCAACCTTGCGAGGTTGTTAGGAGCAGGACTCTTCCGCCCGCCACAGGGTTTGTGAGCGTGAGAAGCACAGGTAGCCCCTTCAGCCCCAGAAGCTCGGTAATTGTACGGGGTAGTTCCGGAGCCTTCCTCAGAGTTACAGACCCATGGTGGTTGGAGTGAGGTGATCGGGCCCACAGATTTTTTTTTTTTTTTTAATGATGAAGAAAAGATAAGGGTTTAGGAAGAGGTAGAAAAGTGTTTTATGGGCATTATCTTATTTTTACCATTTCCCCTCTTTGAACCAAGCCACTCCTACCTAGGAACTAAATGGGTATATATTGCCTGTTGGATTTTGGACAGAAGATTCATTGAATGGCACCTGCAGAAGGTATCCTATTTTTAAGCATTTTGGTTTCTGTAGAATGAAGTGTAAAACTGTTCGCTGCTCTCAAACTTCTCCCTTCTCCTGCCACTGTAAACACGGAGTTCTTGAGCACAGTTTTATAATGCTCTGTGCCAGGCCGAATTTTACTGGGCTCCTCTAAGATGTTTCTGTGGTCTGTATAATCCGTGATCTTACCGTTGGCACATACTCTCCGAGACCGGGTTACTGGACTTGTTGACGTGGAAGTGTGCTGCTTTCGCGATTTTGGGGGGCTGGGCATCCCTCCCAGGGAAAAGGGGGATGTTCTTTTTAATAGTAAGGCAGGATGGGACAAAGCCCAGCATGGTTATGTGATTCGTGTTCTTCTGGTATTCTTTAAATATCACCAGAGACGCTTCTTAAACCCTGAAATAGGAAAGTCTGGCTCCGCATGCATGGAGTGTGATGCTTCTCACGAATGTTCGTGTTTAAAGAGACTCACCTATTTTTTATATTTTGTTATAATCAGTTAATGTGGTTCACAAGTTCACACAGAATTGTCGTGCCTGGTTTCGTCCCCCTGTAGCACAAAGAGCACCTAGATCGATCTTTCGGGAATTTTCAAACTGTCAAAAGCAGGTAGAAAACCAGGATGTGCAAATGATTATTGGTAAAAGTGGGTACCGTGAGAATTTACTGACGACCTGCTTGGTGCAGTTCTTTTTCTCTCATGCAACAAAACGAGTTGGAGAACTTGACCTTGATGTCTACGTCCTTGACTTTATAGGAGGGAGCAAAGGAGTTTGCCGCTGCCCTCACCGCCGAGCGGATAAAGACGCCGCCGAAGCGGCCCGGAGGCCGCAGGAGAGGACGGCTCCCCAACAACAGCAGGCCCAGCACCCCCACCATTAACGTGCTGGAATCGAAAGACACAGACAGCGACCGGGAAGCGGGGACGGAGACGGGCGGGGAGAACAACGATAAAGAGGAGGAGGAGAAAAAAGACGAGACTTCCAGTTCCTCGGGTGAGACGCGGGTGACCGCTAGGAGACGGATCGAGTGCTTCTTGGTGGGCTAGTCGTCAGCACACTGACAACTTTCAGACCGGGGGACTCGTTTAGGGTGTGGAGCTGGCTTCTTGCCGCCCCTGCCCGCACCCCGGCCTTCGGAGACCGCTGCCCGCGTGCTGGGGAGGCGGAGGGTCTGGCGTGTGGTCACGTTCCGTGTCGCGTTCCTTTCTCATTCGGTGTAGTGGTGTTGACGTTCCGTGCGAGGTTTCTGTGCTTTCGGCCCTGTGACTTACCCGAGTGACAACAGGTTTCATTTTATTTATTATTACCTTTTTGAGTAAGCTCTATGCCCAGGGTGGGGTGTGTGAACCCGTAACCCCGAGATCAAGAGTCTCCTGCTCTATTGGCCGAGCCAGCCAGGTGCCCCCTAGCTTGCATTTAGAATGTTGTGTTAAAGGGGACCCAGCCTTGTGTTCCGTGGGAGGCTTAGTGACTGTTTCCAGCCTTCTCAAGATGATTCACTTCCTGCTTTTGTCCTAAGCACAACCCTGAGTTTTCTTTCTCTCTTCCTCCCTCCCTCCTTCCCTTCCTTGTTTATTTGGAGAGAGAGAGAGAACGAAGAGAGGCTCAGAGAGGGAGGGAGGGAGGGAGAGAATCCCAAGCAGGCTCCACGCTGTCAGTGCCGAGCCCGACGTGGGGATCGGTCCCACGAACTGTGAGGTCATGACCTGAGCCCAGATCAGGAGTCAGACGCTGAACCCACTGGGCCACCCAGGTGCCCCCGGTTGTCATTTCGTGACCAGTGGGTAATTTCGGTTTTCTAGAAGCGAATTCTCGATGTCAAACGCCAATAAAGATGAAGCCAAATATCGAGCCTCCCGAAAACGTGGAGTGGAGTGGTGCCGAGGCCTCGATGTTCAGGGTCCTCATTGGCACGTATTATGACAATTTCTGTGCCATTGCCAGGCTCATCGGGACCAAGACTTGTAGGCAGGTAAGTATATCTGGTAAAACACTGTTCAAGAACTTCAGAGGGAAAACAGGCAGTCCGTGTCCAAACAGAAGAACGTTCTTGGTTATTCTTTTTTTTTTAAATTTTTTTTTTTTTTTCAACATTTATTTTTGGGACAGAGAGAGACAGAGCATGAATGGGGGAGGGGCAGAGAGAGAGGGAGACACAGAATCGGAAACAGGCTCCAGGCTCTGAGCCATCAGCCCAGAGCCCGATGCGGGGCTCGAACTCCCGGACCGCGAGATCGTGACCTGGCTGAAGTCAGACGCTTAACCGACTGCGCCACCCAGGCGCCCCCGTTCTTGGTTATTCTTAAGCTCCTGTTCGTCTCCCAAAAAGCATGTTGATCTTTTTTCCACTGAGCGGGAACTGACGGAAAATGATTCTTCCGACTTTAGATCTCTCAGGGCTGGTCTAAAGGGCCAGGAAGACTAGGTGGTGAGCCTTGCGACTCTCGGTCAGAGTGTGGGTTGGGTCAGTGTCTTTTTGACTTTCCGCTCTGTCCCAACGCCTGGCAGCTACCGGCGGTGGGGAAGGGGGGAGGGTAACACTGGTTTGACCGAACACACGGTCCTCGTGGCCCCGTGGCTGTGCCTCTTGCCAGGTGTATGAGTTCCGTGTCAAAGAATCCAGCATCATAGCTCCGGTGCCGGCCGAGGATGTGGACACCCCTCCAAGGAAGAAGAAGAGGAAACACCGGTAAGTCAGTGTGTGGCCGATCCGACAGGTCCCCGAGCCACTTCCAAGGGCAGCGGTCCGCCTTTGCTTGGTGACAGAATGTGGAGTCTTGTCGGCCTAGGTAGTCGCTGGTATTTTTCTCTTAAGAACACAGTACCCTGCAGTCGATGTGGTGTGTTAAGGAGAACCTAATAGAAGCTTCTGTAGTAATGGCTCCATCAGCGCTTGAGCATTTATTCCAACGTGTTCTTGGGTGTGAGTGTTGAGAGCTGAGGGGGGCCCCGGCCTGGTTTTTATTCTAGGAGCCTGAATTCTCTACGTGTGTGGTGTCACTTTCTGTTCTTAAAAAATTCTTTTTAATGTTTATTTTTGAGAGAGTGCACATCAGGGGAGGGGCAGAGAGAGAGGGAGACACAGAACCCGAAGCCGCCTCCAGGCTCCGAGCTGTCAGCACGGAGCCTGACGCAGGGCTCCATCCCACGAACCGTGAGATCATGACCTGAGCTTGGACGCTTAACCATCTGAGCCACCGAGGTGTCCCATGTCATTTTATACTCTTGACACCTTGCATTAAGCCTCTGTGAAGGTCACCTTTCACAAAGGCTTGCCTGGAAGGGAATGTTTTCAGGAAGACTTGATTTATTTGTTGAAGTTTATTTATTTTGACAGAGAGAGACAGAGCAAGCAGGGGAGGGGCAGAGAGAGAGAGAGAGAATCCCTAGAGCCTGATGTGGGGCTCGAACCCATAAACTGTGAGCGAGCTCATGACCTGAGCCAAAACCAAGAGTGAGGTGCTCAACCGACTGAACTGCCGAGGCGCCCCAAGGCAGACTTGATTTGTTCGTGCAGAGCCAGAAACCGTGGAAGTCTCGGTCTAATTTCCATCCCCTTTCCCGCATTCTTGAGAGAAACATGGTTGGGTGTGAAGTAAAGGACTGCCACACTTCGAAAGTTGTGTATGTGCTTGTGTTGTGTTTCTTTAAGAAAGGTAGGGCCTACTGGATTTAGAACTTCAAGAACTTAGCAGTTCTTCCCACAGGAATTTGGGCTGGGTGTCAGTTTCTTGCTTGAATTCCGATCACACGGCTCAATGGAATTATTAAAGATGCCTAAAGTTAGAGAAACTGTACTATTTCTGGTTCATCTGCATCCGAATAAGCCCAACCCCGAGTCCTGCCTGGGGGAGGTGGGAAGGGCCATGGCCGGGTGGGGGGGCCGGGTCTCTTTTTTTTGTGGTTACAGCTGACCCTTGAACAACACGAGTCCGAACTGCCTGGGTTCATATACATGTGTGTTGCGGGGGGTGGTAGGGTTAAGTACAGGCCTGGAAATAGTATTTTATGATTTTCTCAACACACTCTTCTGCAGCTTTATCGTAAGAACGCAGTATATGGCACATATATTGTACAAAATACGTATTAGCCAATTAGTATCGTAAGGCTTATAAGTTTCGGGGGAGTCAAAAGGTAGATGCAGATTTTTGATGGTGCGGGGGGTTCGCACCCCTCACCGCGCGTTGTTCAAGGGTCAGCCGTACTGGGATTCAAAGCACAGCTACGTTCGTGGCCCACCCTGACCCGCTGAAGCGGCTTCTGTTGGATCTGTGCGGTGGCTACTCCCTGGCTTCACAAAGACGACCTTGGTTTTCTGTGTTTTACAGGTTGTGGGCTGCACACTGCAGAAAGATACAGCTGAAAAAGGGTTAGCATCTTTCCGTTCAACTTACAATTAACTTAAAAAGGTCTACTCATCTGTTTCCGAACAGTAACTGGATTAGTGTTGGGGAATATTCTGGTAGAATTGACTTCTGTACGTTAAACCCATTTAAATGGAGGATGTCTGTTGATGAAGTTCCGGTCAGTCCCGTGGTGCAGGGAGAGCTGGTCGGATGGAGGGAGTCAGTCAGTCAGTCAGTGACGGGAGGACTCTGGGATTGGGGGGTGGGGGGTAGTGCTCTGGACTTCCCCAGCACTTGGGGGATGGGAAGTGACATCTGCCATCGCTCTGTAAACAGAAACGTGTCACGTCGTAAATACAGGGAGGAAAATTGCCGCCCTTGAGTGTAACGCAGAAGATTTGCTCGTTCTTTATGTGCGATCGATCCCGCCACACCTCCGGGTGACCTGTGTGCCGTTGTTCTCTCTGTGCAGATGGCTCCTCAAACCACGTTTACAACTACCAGCCCTGTGACCATCCGCGTCAGCCTTGTGACAGTTCGTGCCCTTGTGTGATAGCACAAAATTTTTGTGAAAAGTTTTGTCAGTGTAGTTCAGAGTGTAAGTATTTGTTTTGCTTTGATGAATTGCATGAGACTTTAGTCATGTTGAATTGCCGACCAAATCAAAGCAAGGACACGGCAGCTCTTGCTTGGGGTTTCCTTTTTAGGGCCTCCACTTATCCTACGAGGATTTATGGGCCCCCGTAACGGGCTCCGTGCTAGTGGCCAGCCGGTCTCCTGGCCGGTGCGTGTCTGTGGGCAGGTTAGACAAAAGTGGGTTTGATACGGGAGCTGTTCTTTGATTGTTTACATGAAATCGCAGTAAGGCTGCATGGAATAGTAAGGTTACAGGGCGTCTAGAGTTGGCTACCCAGATACTCTGGCTACCAGAAACCGTCCGCGTTATTTAGAACTCAGCATAAAGGAACGTGTGCATAAGCGTCCTGACTGCACGCGTGTCGTGAAACTGCACAGGCAGTGCGGATTCCAGGGAAATACCTAGAATCTGGACTCTTAAAATGGTTACGAACCATGGCTGCTACTGTTATTTTTTCGTTTTTAAATGTTTATTTTTGAGAGAGAGCGTGCGCGCCTAAGCGGGGGGAGGAGCAGAGAGAGAACGAGGGAGACAGAATCCAAAGCAGGTTCTGCGCCGTCAGCGGAGAGCCCGACGCGGGTCTCGAACTCATGAGCCGTGAGACCGTGACCTGAGCCGAAGTCGGACGCTCAGCCGACCGAGCCCCTCAGGCACCCCTCCGTGGCTCATCTTTAGCCCACGTTTTTCCTTCACACTTAGGGCATCAGAGAGCTTTGAAGTACACATGCCGTTTGGCGAGTAAAAGCGGAAAAGCAGGAGCCCCGGGGTGGTGGTTCTCAGTAGTGACCGCTGTAACTTGTGTCCTGGTGTTTCCTCTTCTGTCCGGGCGGGGGGGGGGGGGTGGAGGGCGGGAGGGGCGGGTCACAGGAGTTAGGCAGGGCTCCACGCGGTGGTGACAGGACCGTCTCTCTCGAAGGTCAGAACCGCTTTCCCGGCTGCCGCTGCAAAGCCCAGTGCAACACCAAGCAGTGCCCGTGCTACCTGGCCGTGCGCGAGTGCGACCCCGACCTCTGCCTCACCTGTGGTGCGGCCGACCACTGGGACAGCAAAAACGTGTCCTGCAAGAACTGTAGCATCCAGCGGGGCTCCAAGAAGGTAGGGCTCGTCCCCCCCCCCGGGTGCTGGGGGTTGCCCGGCTCTTAAGGGCCGACGGTGAAGCGATTATCACACGGTTCGGCCGACCGAGAAGGGTTGGGTTTTCTTTGGGGAATGTGCCCGGAGGCAGGCTGCTCCGTTCTGTCCGGGATGCCTTACAGTGCTGTCACCTGAACCAGTCAATTCTGCCAAGCAGCTGTGAAAGGCATCAGATTTATAAGCGGGATTCTGCTAGTTGTTTCTAGAACTGGATGGTCTCCACGTAAATAAACGGTGTTCCTTCCTATCAGAACCTAGAGACTTGTTTTTCTCAGATAATATCCAAGGTTCTTTTCTGTGCGGAGTGGAAAAGAAAGTGGACTTTGCACACTGGAAATAGTTCCAGTTTCTTTAATAATCTTGAAAACAACACAGCGGGAATTTCATGCGGGTGCTTTTAACCGTAGCAACCAGGAGGTTTATTGCTGAACAAAAGAAATTGACAACGCGTACCTGGGAAATTCTGTATCTTCTGTTTTTAGGGTAGGTAGATGAAGGGCTTCTTCAGTTACAGACAGCTGATATTTTTTAGAAATGGTTATTATTTGTGAAAGTGCGAGCGCAAGCGGGGGAGGGGCGGGGTGGGAGGACACGCACAGCTCCGGTCACGGAGCTGTCGCGAGCGGTCGTGTGCCGTAACTGAGGCCGCACCGCTGGGCATAGGGCCCTCCCACCAGACACTGTGTTCGGGGCGGTGGCAGCTGTTTTATTTTTTTGGCTGTGACGGTTTCAGGGGTTGGGCCGTCGTATTCTAGGCAGTTCGTGTCATCGTCACAGGGCCGCCGGCACCGCTTCTCAGCCCTAAGAATCTCATCGCCCCCACTGCGTGACAGCCTCCTTCCTGCTCACGTGGACGTGGCTTCTTTTAGCTCCTCAAACAGAAAAGAACATACTTTTTACCAACCGGGTTTCGTTCGTGTAAGGGCATTACCAGAGATGGCTTTATTTACCCAAAAAAGCCCACTGTTTTTGTGGCTTCTGAGAGCTGCCGGCAGCACCGGGGAGCCGGCCCCTCGGTGGAGCCCTCCCGACGTCGTCTGCCTCAGTGGCTGTGTGAGGACGGGTCTGAGTCCTCGGGGCATTAACTCGCCCTCGGGCTTCGCCCTCCTTTGCTGACCGGTCGGTGCTGTGCGCTTTCTTCTCTAGCACCTGCTGCTGGCGCCGTCCGACGTGGCGGGCTGGGGGATTTTCATCAAAGATCCCGTACAGAAAAATGAATTCATCTCGGAGTACTGTGGAGAGGTAAGGCGGGGCTCACCCGGTCTCGGGGGGACAGCACGTACAGACCGCGGGGACTCGCGTCGTGTGTAGTAACTTGCCCTTGCCTGGGATGGGGTTTCACGGGGTAGGTCTGTGGGGTTCAGTTAGCCACGAAGTCATAAAAAATGCCTTTTCAGCTTGGACTTAACTCCTGCCGGTGGGCTTGGCCTGCCTGGTCATAGGCTGCTTTGGTCCTCGTCACATTTCGCATTTAGCATCTGGGGACGAGGGGGAGAACCAGAGCTTCGTTTCGTGCTGGAGAGTCCGCCCTACTCGGTCCAGAGGCTGATTGATAAGGACCTAGAAACAACAGTGTCATTGATTATACACTTTTGTAGCCGCAGAGTTACAGAAGACCCGTTGGGCTGGCATCGTGCTGGAAACACCCGCCCGGCCCCCCGTTTGTATTTTTGGTCGATCAATCACTGTCTCCAGGCACGATTCCTTTAGATGTGGGACTGGTGTTTCTGGGTCAACACTGTTCTGAAACATCAGCACGTAGACTGAACGCAGGAGAGGAACCAGCCGTAGGACCGTCTGTTGGGTTGCGTCAGGAAGGTGGGAAAGTGTCTGTAGTCCCCTTCGAGCTTGGGTCACCTAATCCACAACCGTCTTGCTTTTTAGATTATTTCTCAAGATGAAGCAGACAGAAGAGGGAAAGTCTACGACAAATACATGTGCAGCTTTCTGTTCAACTTGAACAATGGTAGGTCTGAGGGGGTGGCATCTGCGAGCCAGGGGTCCTTTTGGGGCTGCAGGGAGCGTCTCTGCCTCACTTCCAAGCGTCGGGCGCTTCTCCCCGCCCGGAAACAGGCTGTTGGCGAGGCCACCAGGCTGAACCGGATGGTTCAGAGCCGCTGGCCGCTAGTGCTGCGCCTGCTCCAGCTGGGAGACGTGCTGCGGGTTTGCCCCGGGGCCTGGGCGGCGGGGTGGGGGGAGTCTGCCGGGTCTCGTCGGGGCCTCTGACCTGGGAAGGGTGGGGAGCCCTGAAGGTGGACGCATCCCCAGAACTTCCCTGCTTGTTCTCAGAAGGTCTGTGAGAATGAGGAAGCTGCTTTCCAGACGCTGTTTTGGGGCAGCGAACGTGAGGCCGTGGGGGGTGGGGGCGCCCCTCACCCCCGATACCTTCAGAGTAACTTTCCGCCGAAGCAAGTAGGTCTTTCTGCGAACATGTTCCGCAGGCTGTCGAATAAAAAAAGTAAAAGGTGAAATGGCATATCAAGAATGCACATTTTTCGTAAAAGCCAGCCCTGAACAACCCTGGCCCGTGGCTTCTCCAGAACCGTAGTAACTTCGTGTTTACTGATTTCGGACTGAAATTGTTCACTGCATTAGGTTCTCTTTCTCTCTTCAGATTTTGTGGTGGATGCAACCCGCAAGGGTAACAAGATTCGTTTTGCAAATCATTCAGTAAATCCAAACTGCTATGCAAAAGGTAGGTGCTGGAGGGACCAGGATTGCCAACAGAACCCCCTTTCAGACAGTGAACTTGAACAGCCCTGGGACAGAGGTGGATTATGTGCCCAAGTCAGACCCTCCCTGGGGCCCGTCCTCATCCAGCTCACTGACCCCAGTGTGTGTATCTCTTTCCAGTTATGATGGTTAACGGCGATCACAGGATAGGGATTTTTGCTAAGAGAGCCATCCAGACTGGTGAAGAGCTGTTTTTTGATTACAGGTTGGTAACAGCGTATTTCTAGTGTGACCTGAGGGCTTTTTCTTCCTGGACTCTGAGCTGTGGGGAAAGCCTGGCTTTTAGCTCTTTGTTGGATCTTCCGGTCTTAGAGGGATTGATTTCTGGTCATTATTTGTCAGGGGTGTGGGGGGGAAGTTACACAAGTAAGGCTTACTTTCAAAATACAGGCATACCTCAGCGTTATCGCAGGTTCGGTTCCAGGCCCCTGCACTAAAGCGAATCCCAATCCTCTTGCCGGGGGGTGCTTGCCAGACAGTGACGGCATCTAGAACAGTGGCTCAACCTTGTGGCTTTCAGTCGCCTTGTGACCCGTGTTTCTTAAATACTAGACTCGAAGGCCGAGGTGGCCGCCTGAGGCACGGGCTGCAGGATGGCGGGGGTGGCGGCAGGCACGAGCACGACCCTCATCCCGTCCGTCTCCGTCAGAGCTCTGGGATGTGACCGGGTGCACCGCCAGGGAGCTGCCCCCTCTTGAAAGGGATCTCTGGCTGAGCAGAACTCAGCAGCCAGCATCCCCTGCTCAGTGACCGTGCTGGAGACCGATGGGCTTCGTCGTACGTTCACAGAGCGCAGGCGTTCGCGGGGGGCCTCGGGTTTTCGGAACGGTCACCGAGCCCCGGCTGCCGGTCCAGGTCACTGCCGCGTCAGCCCCCGACGAGGGAGTCAGCCCCGGGCACGGACTTCTCTCTGGCGGCCCGGCTGGCGTCTTCCGGGAGAAGGCTGTTGTGTCTCCACCGAAGGGTTGGGTGTCGTGCGGCCCCCGGCATTCGTTCTGGCCGCTGGGCCTTCCGGCCGGCCTGCCGCTTCGCCCTGCACTTCTGTGCTGTGGAGACGGCGCCTTTCCCGGAACCTCCTGACCCATCTCTGCCAGCTTCAGGCTTCTCCTCTGCAGCTGCCTCACCTCTCTCCGCCTTCACGGAGTCAGAGAGAGTCGGGTCCTGGCTCCGGACTAGGCTCTGGCCTCAGGGGATGCGACCTTCCGTCCAGACCCCTGCAACCCTCCACACGAGCGGGAGGCCGTGTTGCCTTCTTAGCACCTGTGTGTTCCCGGAGGAGCACTTTTCTTTTCCTTCCCGAGCTTTTCCTTCCGCCTTCACAACGTGGCTCACTGATGCCCGAGACCTAGCTTCTGGCCCATCTTGGTTTTCAAAATGCCTTCCTCGCCGAGCTCAGTCGCGTCTAGTTGTTTTATTCAAAGTGAGAGACGCACGACTCTCCCTTTCACTTGCACACTGAGGGGCCCCCAGTGGATGGCTCACTGGCCTCATTTCCATATTGGTGCATCTCAGGGACTCCCCTCCCACCCCCTGCCAGCAGAGGGAGAGGGGTGGGGGCAGGGCCGGGCAGGGGAGCGGCCAGGCAGACCAACGTGTAGCCGTTAGACACCCCCCCCCCCCCCCCCACGGGTGCAGTTCGAGATGCCCCGTGACAGTGCCAGCAGTCACTTCCAGGTCACCTGAACGGGCCTGATGTTCATGAGAAGGTTTGAAATAATGCACGAATGGCCGAATGTGCCAGACACGGAAAGATGGCACCGGCCTGTTGGCCGTAAGGCTGCCACAAACCTTCAGTCCCCGCCCTCGCCAAAAACAAGTAATGTTTGCCAAGCGCAATAAAACGAGGTATGCCTGTATGATGAAGAGCGGAGAAAGCCCACTTTCACCCTCGCCCTTCGCGCAGCCTTACGCACTCGCTGTTGGCAGAGGTTCTGTTTCCCTCCAGCGCAGTTAGAACGATGTCGTTGCCTGCGACGGCCGAAGCGCCCGCTGCGTCATGTGTTTAGTATTTTAACGGTTAAGGCACTGGTGGCCAGCGTCCTACCTGGTCACCTCCGGGTCCTTTCTGTGGGAAGTCCCGCGGGCCGTCAGGGAGCGGAGGACACGCAGCCCCCGGTGGTGGGGACACGGCGTCAGGCTCTGCGGGGTAAATTGCCGAGAACGTATTTAGATGCGAGCAGATGCCTGTTGAGCAAACTATATCCTGTGGCCAAATACGCGCCCCCCGGGGGAGAGCAGCTCTTGGGCGCGGCGGCGGCAAAACCGGGCCACGTGTCGCCACTTACTACGGTGGCCTATACACCACATCCGACAGGTCCCCAGTGGACCCCTGCCCTGGGGAGGTCGCGGCAGCCACGGCGCTCCGTTTTGGGCGTCCCGTCCCCTGGGTCCAGGTTCTTCACGCAGAGGCTGGGGCTCCTGTTTGGTCTGGTGCGGGGCCGGCCGTGGTGACGCGGACCCACCTTTCCGGCCCGCCGGGATGGCAGGGGGTGGGGGCCGTTCCAACAGGCTTGTCCAGTTCTCAGAGTAGAAGCGAGTGTTTGCCCTCGCTGCGGGAGGGGGGCGAGGTGGGGGCCGGTCTCCCCCGTGCTGGCTCGAGGGTCACGGCGTTTTCATGCTCTTTCAGATACAGCCAGGCCGACGCCCTCAAGTACGTGGGCATCGAGAGAGAAATGGAAATCCCTTGACATCGGCTACCTCCTCCCCCCCCTCCTCCTTTCTGGAACAGCTGCCTTAGCTTCAGGAACCTCGAGTACTGTGGGCAATTTAGAAGAATAAAATGCAGTTTGAAATTCTGAATTTGCAAAGTACTGTAAGAATAATTTATAGTAATGAGTTTAAAAATCAACTTTTTATTGCCTTCTCACCAGCTGCAAAGTGTTTTGTACCAGTGAATTTTTGCAATAATGCAGTATGGTACATTTTTCAACTTTGAATAAAAGAATACTTGAACTTCTCCCTGGTGTCGTCATTGATCGTACCGAGTTGTCCGCGGAGGGGACAGCACACTCACCCTGAAATCCTGGGGTGTCTTTCTGTGGGTCCCGATTTAAAGGCTATTACCTGTATTAACTTGCCCAGTTATTATTTCATATAACATTTCATATAACATGACAAGATAGCTGGCGTCCTGGGGCCTGGGCGGGCGGGTCCCAGCGGCCTGGCGCACAGGAGCCTTGAAGCCTCGATCTCTGTAGACAATCATGGAGCTGGACGAGGTGGCCGTTCGGAAATCCCATAGCGGGGGGAGATTGCCTTCCTGCCTACGAAAGGTGATGGGTAACAACCAGACCGGTGTCAGGTCTTAAAGAAAGGCTGGTAAACCCCTCCAAGTGTCCCGGAAGTGGGGCTCTTGCCTTGGACTCGTCATGACAGCTGTGATCGGTCTACACGGTCCAGTTGCCTTTTCCGGAATTAGAGGACATTTTTGTGGATTTACACAGCGTGATGCTATTTCGTGTGAAGCTTAATCAAATCTTCCCTTTCCAACCACGCAAACCTCGACGGGACTGGTCTCTGCCGCATGTGGGCGCGTCAGCCCTGGCAACGCCGATCCTCACTCGAGCGCTAACTGGCCATTTCGCTTTGGGGCCAGAAAACCTGGCCCGACGCGCCAATCTCCCGTGCCGCGCTTTCATTCTCTGCCACGTCTGGTGCCGAAGGACACTGGGGCAGACGGTCTCCCAACCCCCGTGTCCGGGAAGTGGCGCCACACGTTCGGGGGGGCCGTCGCGGACGGACTCTGTCACTGCTACGTCCCGCCCCGGACGCTCGCTGTGAGTGGAGCCCCCGCCCCCCGTGGTCACACGCGGGCCCGTTGAGGACAGCGCGGGGACCACCGCTCCAGTGGGGTCTACAGGCCTGGAGCTTCTTCCGGCCACAGCCTTCCTGGCGTTGACCGCCGCCAGCCCGTCCCCGCGTGTGAACAGCTGGGAGCGGAGACTGGAGTCCAGGGAGGTTCTCGCTCGACGCTCCAGACACCCGGATCTGTGGCCGAGACAAGAGTTGTTTTAGTGGAGAGCAGGGAGTTGTGAGCACAGCACAGCGAGCTTCTTGTGCCCGCATCCAAAACGCCCGTCTCCAGTGTCCTCTCTACACCGGTTCTCTCGGCACCAACGCCAGCCACGCACCCAGTCGCCAGGGCCCCTTACGTCCGATCCGGTCGGCTTTAGATTCGCCTTTGTAACGCGCAGGTGGGCACAGGGCTAGACATGTGACGTATTCAAATACCCAGTAACGAAGCCAAAACGTGGGGGAAGAACTAACTTTAAAAATCGTGTGCCTCCCCCACTGCCGTACCCCCCACAGAGAGGAAGGCAGACGCGGGCCTCCCTGGCGGAGGGGACTAGGAGGTGGGTAGCGGCTGTACCAGGACAGAGAGGCTTCGGACACTTTAGGAACATCCGATGCTGGAACGGATGACGACAGCCTGACATGACAACAGGTGGCCCTGCCGGCCAATTTCTGTGGTCCCTTCTTGACCTCTTCCCCCCGCCGCTGGTCGTAACCCCAGGCAGGTGCCCCAGGGCGGTGACGGCGGTCCCAACATCCACGTCGAGGCGGTGGCCCCTTGCCCACAGACGGACGCCCAGGCAAATCTGAGGGCACCGTGAGTAACCGGTTTGTCAAAATGCTTTCCGGTCCGGATTTAGTGGTTTCTTACAAAAGCGTGCAGACTACGATCCATCTAGAAGCTGCTTGCTTTTCCGTATCGTCTTGGTTCATTCAGGCTCCGGCCTTCACAGTATCCATTCGGTGACTCGAGTCCTGGCTCCCACCTCTGCCCAAGAGGCCGTCAATCCCACGTGAACCAACGAATCGTGTGACTTACACTCGTAGACAGGTCATCGAGACAGGTTCCCCATGTGAACGTTGTCAAAGAACCTGCGTATTCGGTTGAAAACTCTAGGAGCTTTGAGCCCTTCACGGACACGGAAATCGCTGCGAATGCTGGCTTCTACCTCGGCCCCCTGTGGTAAAGAATTCCAGGAGGGTGGGTATCAGAAGCGGTCTGAGACATCGCGTAGGTAGAGCTTTTTACGAACCAGGACCTCCATAAAGTGGCTTAAGAGCCCACACTCACTCGGGGCAAGTCAGCGTGTGGTCAGCCACGGACGAGGGCGTGAGCCGGGAAGCTGACGTTCAGGGAATAAAACGAAGTCGCCCAGCCGGCCGCGTTACTGCGATTCCTGGAACAGCGGCCTTCGGAAGGGAGGGGCAGTGCAGAGACCGGCAAGCACGTTTGGGTTTTCGTCCGCGGGCGGTAAAACCACGAGTTCTTTCAAAGGGACGTCAGATACCGGTGTTCGGCAGGGAGACCGACCACCTTGAGATGCTCAGGCCGTGGCAACATTTGTTGCCTTTTTGTGTAGACTCAAATCCACGTGAGTTAACGTCTAGCGAACAGAAACCGTTTAGGCCGCAGGTGCCCGTTCCTGTACCTACTGGTGTCCCCCCGCCCCTCCCCCCCGCCTTGGCGGTGCTGCTCGGGCCTGTACCCGCCACCTTCCCGGCCGCTGTCCCGCAAAGGCGCCGGCAAGCGACGGGCCAGCGGTCTGTCTACACAGGCACGTCCGACCGCGGCCCCAACCCCGGCGAACCCGTTACCCTCACGGGCCGCGGACCACGGCCCTACCTCGTCCGTCCCCCTCCTGGGTGCGCAGCCTGGAACGCGGGGGTGGTGCTTCGACCGACAGCCCGGTGGCCTCTCTCTCCTCGGCGCCCTTCGCGACGGCCGGGTGTCTCCCCGGAAGCAGCTTCCGAAGACCGCGCTTTCGCTCGTCCATTCCTGGTAGGAGACATGCGGTGGATCAGCACACACCGGAACCGGAGGGCAGCGGACACACGAAGGCAAAGCGCGTGGGGCTCCGCCCCCGCACCCCCCCCCCCCCCCGCCAGACGGCACACGCCCGGCGTGAGGGGGGCGGGGGCGGGGCGCGGACGTGGGGGGCCGCCGGACTCGGCCGCCCCCCAGGGCCCCTTCGCCGGCCGCTCTGCGCGTCCCGCCGTACACCCAGGGGTGCTCTCGAGCCCGGAGGGACCAGAGACCCGGCACCGGCTCCTGAGGTCGCTTCCCGCGTTCAACGGGGCTCCAACACAGCTTCACACGGGGGGCTCCGTGGTTGCAGCACGTGTGTCCTGGAGCGGGTCAAGGCACGGCGGTGGGAGGTGGGGGGCGGTGGGAGGTGGGGGGTGGGGGGCGGGGGGTGGGGGGGTGGGGAGGTGGAGGCCGGCGTGCGCGGGGAGCCCGCCACCCCAGGAGCCGGGGGGAGGGTGCCGTGGGTGTGCGCACGGGGGGGCGGGGGGTCCTGCTTTCTGCCTGGTTTTCAAAGCGGGGGCTGGGGTGGTGTCTGTAAAACTGGAAAAGCTGAAGATGCTGTGGAAACTGACAAACTCTGTCTCCACTGCTACTACCTTTTAACCCGTTTGGCCTGTAACTTTTTTAATTTTTGAGAGAGAAGAGATGAAGTGCAAGTGAGGGAGGGGCAGAGAGAGAGACACACAGAATCCGAAGCGGGCTCTGGGCTCCGAGCTGTCAGCACAGAGCCCGAGGCCGGGCTCGAACTCACGGACCCTGAGATCATGACCAGAGCTGCTTAACTGAGCCACCCAGGCGCCCCCAACTTGTAACTTTTTAAACTAACCTGTCAGGCCCAGATTGTTCCGGGGAACTGGGAGAACTTCCCTCTCACTTCTTTGGCTTGTGACCCTGACCCAGGGTGGGCGCAGGGCGGGCTTGCTCGAGGCCATGAGGTGTCAGGTGGGGTTCGCGAGGACGACGACGCAGCAGGGCCCAGGGAGAGTCTCCACCACCACCTCCCGGGTTCGTCTGTCCCTCAGCCAGGAAGGGACTGCGGAAGGGGCTCACTAGCAAGTGACTCAGCCGGGGGAGCGCGGCCTAGAGCTCGGAGGGGCCCCCGCGACCGGATGGGCGCAGGGCACGCTCCCAAGGCCTCTGGTCTCCCCTCCGCTTACCAGGAGGCGCCTGGAAGCGACAGCTTCCGTCTGCGTGGCCCACCCACCCCGGGGTGCTTGCCTTGGGCCACCGGCCTGGCCACTCTCCTCGGTTGGGGGCCGGGCGGTCTTACCAGGAAAAGCTGGCGAGTTCGCCCCGAACGGCTGCTCCCCGCGCGCAGACAACCGGCTGGAACCAGGAGGGAGCGGCCAGGTCCCGGGCCAGGCTCTCCAGGCTGGGGCCGTGCCCCTTCCTCTGGCCTCAGTTTCTCCACCACGTGAGGACGTCAGGATTAACCCACCGGGTCCTCCCAAGCGTCAAACAGAATCAACAGGCGGTTGCCTTCCAGTCCCTGCGGCAAGTCCTAGAAATGAGCAGGAGCGTCTGGGGGAAAAGACTGTAAGAGGCCTTCAAGTTTTAAGAGCTTCGAGTCTCAATCCACAGGATGCAGCCTGTCAGACTACAGGAAGACACGGGATTATAAATCCGCACAATCATTACGTCTTTTATTTACACGTAGACATCAGTAAGACTTGAAACAAAACCAAATGCGACCTGTACGGAAATTCTTTAATTCTCTTTATTTTCACACATTAAAAAATGAAACACACTATACAAATGGTTTTTCATAGCAGACTACACGTGGGTCCGTGAGACTTGCTCTCAAAGGGGGTGCTGCCAACGCCGATGCCCGAGGACGGCGGCCGTCGGCCTCGCAGCCAATGGACTGGTTTAAATGCGGTAGCATGCAGCCCTCGGGGCGCGACGCCCCTCTTCTTAAATTAGGTTAAATGGCGTCGGTGTCCGTATTTACAGACTTGAAACGTGTCAATCCTGAGCAGTTCTGATGTTCGTCTGAGACCGGCCGGTGGGAGCCTCGGTCTCGGTTTTAAAAAGGGAGGTCCGGACGGCGCCAGGCTGGCTGCTGCGAGCTGGATGGAGCTCTTCTCTCGGCCCGGAACTACCTGCTGCGGCTCGCACAGGCAGACCCTTCCGGAAGGGCTAAGCCAAGTAACTGTAGGTGTCCTTTTCCCCATCAACTCGCTCCAGATATTCCTTCTCGATCAGAATGTCAATGCATTTCTGGGCATTATTTTAAAAAAGAGAGAAGTCGTGACAGGAGGAAAAAAACCACACATGTTACCGAAGAGATGGGCCACCCTCACCGGGGATCTCCCCTCACCACCGAGAGCCCAGTCAGGGCAATTCAGCCCATCCACCGCGTCCCCGAATGGAGTCCCCTCAGTGCCCGTCTCCTTAACGGCCTCGCTGAGGCAACCGAGTGTCTTTAGAGCCGGCACGGGGCCACAGCCTCCCAGCACCCCAGGCGCCGGGCCGCCCGGGCCGGGTGCTGCGGAGGCCACGGGGCGGGAACCTCGCGGTCGCTCTGTCCTGAATCACCGGCAGGGACTGGGGGGCGGTGGGGACTCCTGAACAAGCCAGTGCCCCACTGTCGGGGCCCCCGCACCGGCTGCCGGTGACCCGAGCGGTCTCAGGACACCTCGGACTTGCTACCTGGAAGAAGCCCGCGGCTGCCCCTGGAGCCAGTGCTCACACAGCGAGGGGGAGCACCCCGTGGCCGGGCTACAACTGGGACACAGCCGAGCGGGAACTCTACAAGTCGTTTACACAGAGTCCCGAGGGAGGCGGAACTGCTGTGGGAGCGAGATTCGGGCCACAGGGGGCAATGTGGGGGAGGCAGCGAGGGGAAGCTTCGGGAACACTGGTCACCTTCTAACTCTCGATTTGGGTCTTGGTGTACAAGTGTATTTACTCTGGGAAAATCAGCAAACCAAACACTCAGGACGCGTGCACCGCTCGGTGTACGTGTTTCGATAAAAGGTTTTAACAGATTTTTTTTTTTTTTTTGGGACAGAGAGAGAAAGAGCATGAACGGGCGAGGGGCAGAGAGAGAGGGAAACACAGAATCAGAAACAGGCTCCAGGCTCCGAGCCATCAGCCCAGAGCCTGACGCGGGGCTCGAACTCACGGACCGCAAGATCGTGACCTGGCTGAAGTCGGACGCTTAACCGACTGCGCCACCCAGGCGCCCCCGATAAAAGGTTTTAAGCTTAAGCCCATTTCCTTTTGTAGAAACCTAGTACGTATGGATATGCCAACGGCCGTCGGCCTCATTTTCGTTACACCTTGCTCTCCTAAAACGACACACGGGCAGCTTCTGCCGTGTGGCTCTTGTACCTTAATCACTGGGACCCGCGGCTTGAACCTGGAGGACAGCTGAGTCAGCACTTCTCCGAGCAGCTGCTGGTGCTTCAAGACCTTCCGCATCTTCATGATCCTCACGATGGCCGCCTGGTCACCCGTCACCCGGGGAGAAAAACCGGGACACGTCACGGTTACAACCGTTCTGGAACATTCGGGACAACTAGCAAACGGGCCGCCGAGGGCCGTGTCCGCGCAGAGGACTGCGATTTCACACACGGTCACAAACGCACGGCAGGTTATGTGTTTCAACTCTAACAGAATAAACACGGTATACTTTGGTCTCCTTGGCAGTTTTAATAATTTCACCCGACTACAGAGCGTTTTAAAAATGAGAAAACACGTCCCGAGATCACTGTTGCACTATCGGCTAACTTGGATGTCAATTAAAAAATTCATTTTTATATAGAGCATGGGGTGGGGGGTGGGGAGAAAACACGAGTCTGCAGAGCCGCAGAAGCTGCCTCGCTGTGACCCCCTCCCCTGCCCCGTCGGACGCGAACTCGCCACGTTCTCTGCGTCCATCCGCTTCCTTTCTCTGCTCCACTCGGGGCCCGTCACCGTCCCAGCACCCGCTCCCAAGTCCCAGCCACCCCACGACCCCGCGGGGCACCAGAGCGGCGTCACTCTCTGTGAGGGGTCGCCACCCCGCGCGGGCCCCAAGTCACCTGAATCAGCAGCTTGCGGTCCTCCTCGATATTTTTGTGTGTGGTCTCTTGTTCCTGCTTCTGTTCGGTTTTCATCGGCACGTTGATGTTAACCCTTAACTTTTTACTGCCGGGAAAACGGAGGAGACCAATCGCTGTCGCTTTAAAGGACAGGTGCTCAAGGCCTGTGTGTGACCTTTAAGAAGCCTCTGCTACCCGAGCCCCGTCCTCACGTCCCACTGGCCGGCCCCCCCGCCCCCCGAGGTAGTTTCCACCTCTGTGAGAAGCTCGGCCCCCAGCAGGCCCCAAGGCCGCTGCCACTCGGTGGCTTCCTGCCTGGACGGTAACAGGCCACCTGTGTCACGGGAGAGCCGGTGCCTCCGTCTGCTCTCCCAAATTTCGTCAAATGAGACAAACTCGAGGCACTGGGACAGACAGAGGCCCAAAGGTCCCCGGCCAGCCATTTAAGGGGACGCTTGCCCGGTGGAGAAACCGCCAGACACGGAACCGGAGGCAAGCGGCAGACGACCGAGGCCCACGCCGTGCCCAGCCTCCGTCCGCAGGGACGCGAGGGGACGAGTCTGTGGTCCAGGACCATCCACCTGGCAGATTTTCCTTACTTTTTATAACCGAGATACAATTTGATTAAGGTGTCTGGCTTCAATTCCACCTCATCAACGTTCGCGTTCTCGTCTTCCAGAACCTACAGGACAACAGCTGTTACCACATCATCTCAGGAAAAGGCTCTCGTCTAGCTCAACACGGAACGTGCACAGACATACCAGTAACTTCGACTTCAATAAAATCTGTAGGACTTGTGCCAAAATGTCCTGCAATTGAAGAGAAAAAGGTAAGTTGCATTTTTCTTTGCAACACGAAACACACACACTCGACCTCATAGTTGATTTTTTTTTTTTTAACGTTTATTTATTTTTTGAGACAGAGAGAAACAGAGCATGAACAGGGGAGGGGCAGAGAGAGAGGGAGACACAGAATCTGAAACGGGCTCCAGGCTCTGAGCTGTCAGCACAGAGCCCGACGCCGGGCTCGAACTCACGGACCGCGAGATCGTGACCTGGCTGAAGTCGGACGCATAACCGACCAAGCCACCCAGGCGCCCCCTCATAGTTGATTTTTGGCAGGAACACAGGAGTCCCCCCCCAGACAGGAGAATGTACCCAGGGAGAAGGAGGTGGTGACTAGGAGGTCCCCTAAGTTCACTACCGCCAGCGCCTACTCGTCAAAGGGAAGCCAACCCCTCTGTGGCTCTGACCACCTCGTGGTAAAAACTGCCGATGCGGTTACAAACGTTAGAAGCCACGCTGATCTCATCACTACAGGAACCTATCCGTCCATCCTGGACACGGTCACCACAAAAGCAACGTCCGAGGGCTCCCGCACGACGGCAGAGGACGCTGCTCATGGACGCGAGGGACTCGGCGGTGGCGACCCCGTCCTCCACCTCCTGCGGGGAGCCCCAGGCGCCACGCGGGGCCACCGGCCGATTCCTCGCCTGTAAACGCAGGTGGCGGGTCTCGGCCTCCTCCTCCTCCAACTCTGCGACCCCGTGACGTGGACACCACCACCTGCCCAACTTCAGTCCCCCGGACGCACCCCATACCTCCTACCCCGGCGCACGGAACACCCCCCGCCCTTCACGGACACCCATTCTGGTCACGTGACCAGCTCAGATTCACAGGTCTGGGGCACTGCCGGCCGCATCCACGGCGCCGCCACCAGAGGCCGCACTTCCGAGCCTGACCTGACGGGAGTGCTGAGCTCGGAGGCCAAGGCCAATGGCCCTGTCAGCCCCGTGGGGAGGGGCCGAGGGCGGCCTGAGCCTCCACCTGAGTCCAGCCCTCCTGACGAGATGAGACAGACTCTTACACACACAGGGGCAAATTCACTCTGTCATTAGAATTTGAAGATGTACTCTGGATTGACTTGAAGCATCATCAAAAATTAAACACTTTCCTGAGGCCCCTGGGTGGCTCAGTCGCTCTGCTGTCTGGCTCTGGGTTTCGGCTCAGGTCATGATCTCACGGTTCGTGAGTTTGAGCCCCCACATCGGGCTCTGCGCTGGCACCCTGGAGCCTGCTTGGGCTTCTCCCTCTCCTCTGACCCTTCCCTGCTTGCTCTCTCTCAAAATAAATAAACACACTTAAAAAATAAATACTTCCCTAAGTGACATTCAATAAGGCCAGTGTTACTCTGTCAGCAAAACCAGACAAAAACATCCCAAGAGAACAGACCAGTAACACTCCTACGAATGTAGATGTAAACTTCCTCAAGAAAATACTAGCAAACCAAGCCCAGCACATAAAGAATATCATATACATGCCCAAGTGGGGTTTACCCCAAGAAGGCAAGGGTGGCGACGTAAGAAAAACAATGACTATAATGTACCATATTAACAGACAAAAAGCATATTTTTATCTCGATAGAGCAGCAAAAGCAGTTGAACAAAATGCAACACTCTTTCATCATGGAAAGATTAAAAAAACAAGACTAGAAGGGAACTTCTTTAATAAAGGTAATCTAAGAAAAACCTACAGCGATTGTCACCCTTAATAGTAACAAACTGAAGTTTTCCCCCAAGGTCAGGAACAAGACAAGGGTGCCTGTTCTCACCACCTCTAGTCAACACTGCGTGGGAAATTCCAGCCAGAACAATCAGGCAAGAAGAAAAAATAAAAGGCATCCAAACAGGGAAAGGAAGAAGTAAAACTAGCTGTATCTGCAGATGACATGATACTGTGAAACCCCTAAAGAAGCCTCAAAAAAAAAAAAAAAAAAAAAAAGTTCAGCCAGGTTGCAACATGTAAAATCAATACGCAATAATCAATTTCCATATCCAGAAATGAACAATTCCGTTTCCAAAAGTACCAAACACAACACTTAGGAATAAATTTAACCAAAGTTTAGGCTTACACACTCAAAACTGAAACACGTGAGAGGAATGAAACACAACCTACATAAAGAGAAAGCCGCTCACGCCACGGACTGGAAGGCCCCCGCTGGCAGGACGGGGACACCCCCCAAAGCAGCCCAAAGCTTTGATGCGTCTCTACCACAGCAACAGCTGCCTTCTTTTGGACACAGACCAGCTAATTCTGAAATTCACATGGAAATGCAAGAGACCCAGAGGAGCCAACACAATTTTGACAAAGAACAAAGCTGGAGGTCTCTGTTTCAAAACTTGCTACAAAATAACCGCAAACAAGGCACTGTGGATTAAAGAACTACAGATCACCGGAAAAGAACGAAGAATCCAGAAATTGGCCCATTCACCTACGGCCATCTGATTTTCAACAGGGCAGTCCCAATCAACGGGGAAAGACGTCTCTAACCCTGAATCAGGCCCCGGGTCCTTAGCCCTGACCCTAAAGACATGCGCGACAAAAGAAAAAGGGGCTCTGGGTACACAATATATAAGGAATTCTTACAACTCAACGGTAAGGGCAACCCAAATAAAAAATGGGCATGGGCAGAGCGTCTGAATAGACATCTCTCCAAAGAATAGATATAAACGGCCAGGAAGAACACGAAAAGACACGTCATCAGCTGTCGGAGAAATGCAAATCAAACTACCAACGAGGTATTACGTCATACCCACTAGGCCATAATAGCCGTAAAGAAAGGAAGCCAGGGTCGGGGGGCCCTCCCATGCTGCTGGTGGTGTGCACGTGAACTGGTGCCTGGCAGTGGCTCGGAAGTTAAATCTGTCACGACTCGAACGTTCCAGTCCTTGGCATCCACCCAAGAAAACTGAAAACAGGTTCTTGCAGAGACGCGCATATGAACGCACAGAGCATTGTTATTCCCAATAACCACACGTAGAAACAACCCCAAGGCCCACCAACTGATGAGGGGGTCAACATAACGTGGTCCACGCAGACGCTAGAACGTATTTCAGCCAGTAACAGAATGAAACATACACGCCATCACGTGGAGAAACCCTGGAAACATGCCAAGTCAAAGGCACACACACTCTGACGCCATTATCGTGAAGAGCCCAGAGCGGGCAAATCCGGAGAGACAGGAAGTAAGTTAATGGGGCTCAGCGGCTGAGGAGAGGAGCAGAGGGTAGTTCCTGCTAACGACTAATGGGTCTCTTTTTGGGATGACAGGCGTGTTCGGGAATCGAGACAGCGATGGTGGCTGTACGACCTTGTGAATAAACACTCAACTGTCTACTTTAAGATGCTGAATTTTATGTACGTGAAATACAGCGCAATAAAAAATACGGCCAATAAACAGGAAGAAAGACACTGTAATCAAGTGACGTTTAAGCCTCCAAGGAAAAGCTTAGCTGGGAAGAGGGTTAACGCTGGGTTAAACGAACGTGCGAAAGCAGGTCATGTCATCCGTGTGAAATCAGAGACCTCCGCGCCGTCTCCCCACCCCCTCCCTTCAATGCTCACAAGAGGAGACGGGAACTGGACACGTCACAGGGGCCAAGTAACGGGAAGGTACCATTTTGATCTGAGTGCTGTCAGTCAGCTGCTGCACAGCATACGCGTCTTCCGTGTTGTACTGAAGCAGGATCGCCATCTGGAAGGTGGATGCCTTCGAGGCCCCCCATATAAGAGAAAGAGAAACGGAATTTAAATGCGTGGAAAAGCCTCCAAAAATACACAGCTGAAGGCTGAAGAAGTTACGTATGAAACAAATTCTTGCAAAACACGCACAACAGCATGTCTATTTAAAAGAGAACACAAAGTGTCACAGCTCCACCGCGATGTACCGCTCTCCTGAAAGACGTCACTTACCACCTTTCGAAGGTTAAAATAATTTGGAACTTTCTTCTAAGACGTTTTGTCTACGCAAATACACGCTATTTATGCATCCACACTCATTTACATAAGCACGCATAAAACACACAAATCCTCTTTAGGGGAAGAGACCCTAACGGACATCTTCCCTCTGCCACATATACACCGGGATCGCGAGGAGGCCGCTCCAGTTACCCCAGGCCTCAGCCTCTCCCGTAGAACTGAAATGGGAGTCATGCAGTTCTTATCACTTAGTAGTCGGTGCTGCCGAGAGCACCGAGGGTCAATATTAGCAGGAAACTGCTTTGCCAAAGGAAAAGGGCTATCGTCGTAATTCAGTACAGGAAACTCTGGCTTTTTGAGCTACGCGGTGTGCATCGGGCAGGATCTGTGCCAAATGCTTATTAAACACATTATTTTACTTAATCCTCAGGTCACTTCCAAGGTATAAGCACTGGCACCCCCGTTTTATGGAGAAGAAAACTGAGGCATCGGCGCATCACCTGCCCCTCAGCGGGAAAGCGTCCGACCTCCTCTGACTCTGAGAACCGCACTTTGCCGGAAGCCCGACTCTAGATTCTGACGCACGAATCACTGGATTCCGATTTCTACAACTTGTCTTATCCTCATTTAGACTAAAAAAATATATTCCGGAACAGAGGGTGATCTTACCTGCAAAGTGTATCGATTTTTGAAGCAGTTGGTTACCAATTCTCCTTTGGACAGCTGATACAGCCAGGTCAGTTTTCTGCCACTGTGACGGCTAGCGTAAAAAGCTGTGAATCGCTGATAACTGCGTTCCAGCTGGATAAAAGGACAGCATTGTGTGGAATACGTATCTCACCCCAGTCCGTAGTCAGCACTTCCACATAAACACACCTCCAAACGTACGGTACAAAACGCTCACTACATAAACGTGAAACCCGAGCGGCGGGGGGTGGGGGTGGGGGTGGGGGGTGTGACTCTCGCGAGGCACACTGGCTGAGGCACGAGAGGAGAACGCGGAAACGCGCTCTGACGGTCAGGCAGGCGGCCACCGCCACGGGGTTCGGCAGAGCACCGACGAGGCTCCGTGTCCGTGAGCCAGCTCGCGGGCCGCGTGGGCTGGCGCGGAGGAGGCCGGCCTCCGGACACCCCGCCCTGCCCGCCGCGCACTCGCCGTGGGCTCGCGGCCAAGGCCGCCCTTTGCGTTCCGCCGGGCACTAGCAGAACACGAGACGGAGCCGCCCTCACCTCTGACGGCAAGGCGAACGTGCAGGACTGCTGGAAGGGCCACGACCCGGAGCTTAGCACCTGGATGCTGAAGTCCACTGAGGCGGGGTGAAAAGGCAGGAACATGGTTAGTCAGTCCCACACACTGAAAGATGCTGCCGTTCAAATAAACGTGGACTGCTTCGTATTAAAAGAAACACACCGAATGAAAACACTCTGCTTCAGTAGGAAATTAAGAACCGGATGTATTTCAGTTAAATGATTTTACTCCGTGAAAATTAGTGAAAGGTCAAAGAGCCAGAAACTCTTTTCCTCAGAGCTACGACATCAGATGCCCGCCCCGCTTCCTGTGCGTCAGCGCCCTGCCGGCCTGGGGTCCGCTCAGGCGCCCCCAGCTCGCCGGGCACGGACACCGCAGCAGCCGCAACTCAGGAAGCAAAATCCCCAGACGTGAACAGCTACCTTCGGTGTGTTTCCTGTACGCCCACTACTGCCGACACCACCGCCCCCCCAACACTACACGTAACACAAACTAAATCAGAACAGAAGTCTCATCAGTACCAATAGCTGACGAGCTCACTGGCAGAATTGCCAAGTTTAACAATGGAATAGCGCTTCAGCTTTGGGGAGAAATGAAATTCCCATTTTTCATGTGAAAAGACAACATTAACAAGTAATGATGTCTGCATCGTCTGCCAACATCCCCCAGAGCGGACCTGACGGGGGGGGGGGGGGGGGGCGGGCGTGGCCCTGGGAGCGAGTCCTGGCACCGTAGCGATCGGGAGCCATGGAGTCTTTGGTTAGTTTGACTCTGTAATCTATACATCAAGTCAGTCTCTTATAATTCACCAAAAAAAAAAAAAAAAAAAGGCAAGAACTGATCCCAACTAAGGTTAAAGAAATTTATGAAGTATTAAACCATGTGGAGCCCTGGGCTGGCAGATATCCGGGGGGGGGGGGGGGGGGGGGGGTGGCCACACCAGCAAGTGGAAAAGCCCAGGGCTCAGCCCTGGGTCCCCTGGGAGAGGCCGGTCATCTCCTAGGCTCACACGCGACTCAGGAAGACCATCTGGGAGGTGGCACTTGCTGTCTGTCCGTCCCTGAATCCCTGATAAAGCAGCGACCACCCTCACGTAACACTCTGTCATCTCTGTCGCCTGCCACATAGGGCACGGACTTCCCGAAGAACACTGCCTGTAAAGCGGCTCATAGACACGTGTGTACTCACAGTCTAGCGGTTCTGAGTTCGTCAGGTGCTTTTTGAACTGCTCATTCAAATCTTTGCTCACACCAATGTCTTGAAACATCCGCTGAAGTTTAGAGGTATATTCAAAACCACAAGCTTGCTGAAATGAACCCAGACAACCGTCTCATTAATTGCTATTAGAAACAGAAGTGTATATAAGGGAATCTGATGGAAATCACACACGACATAGGCTTAACCGTAGAAAATGACTACTGAAGCTAGGGACACTGAACCACATCTCACAGCATCAGTATGTGCAGATGCAAACCAGTAGGCTACTATTCACACAGTAAGTATCATCTGAGCACCTAAGAGCAAGGATCTCTAACGGAATGCGAGGAGGACATACTTTGTTTACTACTCTTACCCACTGTTATCAGCTGACACGTGTGCCCCCCCAAACTCCGGTGCTAAAGCCCTAACCCCCAGTGTGATGGTATCTGGAGGCGGGGTCATGAGGAAATGATTACGTTTAGATGGAGTCACAGGATGGGATCCTCGTGATGGGATTAGCGCCCGTGTAACAAGGGACTGGCGCGCTCTCTGCCTGCCACGTGAGGACACGGTGAGAAGGTGGCCGTCACCAGGTTGGGAAGAGAGTCCTCACCAGAAACGGACTCAGCCGGCCCCTCGACCTTGGTCTTCCCTGCCTCCAGAACTGGGAGGATAGACCTGGGTGGTTCCAGCCTCTAGTCTGTGGTATTTTGTTACGGCAGCTTGAGCAGAATTAGCTACCCACACAACAGTAATTTCAGGTCTCAGACACGTGACAGCGCCTGGCAGGCCAGGAGGCACCGAAACAAGAGCAGGCAGAGGGCAGAGGTGGCTGAATGACAAAACGGGTGCTCAACGGTGGAGTCCGATGCCTTCTGTCCTCCTGAGGATGCGACCACTGAGGATGTGAACTAAACCCGGAGCAAAACAACACACCCGCCAACTCAAAGTCGACCCAACACACGTGTGGGCTAGCCACTGGAGCAGTTTGGGGGGAGACGGGGGGGTGGGGTGGGGTGGGGTGGGGGGGTGGGAACCAGCTGGTGCTCCGGTGGCCAGTGCGGCACAGCCCGGCCAACGGAACCGAGGGGCCCCCGAGGGCAGGGCGGATGGTCAGCAAAGCATGCGGGGCCCAGGACAGCCCGTGCCGTTTGAACTCCATTAGCTACAGACCACTGACGACAACCTGGGACAATGAAAATCTTTCACAGCGATTTAAAAACTTTTTTTTTCTGGAAATGATGAAATTTACCTTTAGTTTAGAGATCATGCTTGCTTCGGCATCATCACTGGCACTGTTCTGATGTACGAGTCTTTTGGCCAGCATCTTTGCATAGAATTTCTGGAACACGTCTTTATCCTCTATATACTTGAAGACCACCATCTAGTGAAGTCACCGAGAGAGCACACTTAGTGCACTGAAAAGCCACAGTCACCGAACACACGCCGGCAGCTGACACGCGTGCTTTGTTTTGTCCGGCCTGTGTGCCAACGTTTACGACGGCTACAAATACCACCCGTAGTCTGAAATATTTTTGTCAACCGCTGAAACCACATTAACTTGGTCTAGACTCGGCACTAATGAGGAAAGTACAAATGCTAAAATTCATGACTCAGTTTAGGGAGTAAAACCACAGATTCAAAGCAAAATAAATGACCCAATGACTTTTCATATTCCAGACACCCTGTACCAATAACCTTAAAAGCTGCAGAGAAATGGCTACCGGGAACGGTGCGTTAGCAAGCGCCTTACCACTTGGTTGAGCGTGTCTTCTAGCTCTGCTTCTTCTGGGTTCTTGGAACTGAAATGTAAAAAGAAGGCATACTGTTTTCAAACAGATCAGCCAACAGTTGTTAATGAGCAAGCACCACTCGGCTAACACAACAGAATGTGGCTGCGAACACTCGAACACTCAGTTCTGTCCAGATGAACGCGTGAAGACAGAGGCAAAGTTGTCTTACCTACGGCTGTGTGGCGATCTTACGCTGAAACTATCGCGGAAGAACCCGCTTACAAAATAATCGACATCCAAGATGAAAAGCAACGGAAGACACTTATAAAAAGCTCCCCCAGACATTCAAGTCTTCCTTTCAGATAATCTATTTAAATACAAATAAATAAAAGCCGACGGCCTTCTACAATATGCTCTAACTTTGAAAAAAATGAAAAAGGCATTTAGTTTTTGAGTGGCCTAAACATTAAAGATAATGAAAGATCTCAAGCACTAAAGCACCACCTTCCTCTGGGGTTATGTCTACACAACAGAGAGTTGTCTTTAACAACCGATTGATTCATTCTATTCTATGAACAAGTATTAACTGAAAGGTTACTTCAGGGTAAATGCAATTTTTCAGGGTCTACGAGTCCCTCATAGACAGATTCCCCATAAATTTACATCAAATGATCCAGCCACCAACCAAGCTCTGGAGAGGTGCCTCTACCTAAGAACACGTGGCTCAGAAAACCCAGCCCCCCTCTTCACAGGGCCAGGCCGGGGCCACTGGCCCCTGCGGGAGAGCCTCTGTTCTGAGCCCCCTTCACTCGGGAGGAGCGTGTGCTCACGGACGTGGTGCTCCCAGTGGCCTGTCGTCTGTCTGCTGCCCCAGCCTCAATTACAACAACATAGCAAGAGACTTGATGAGGGCCCCTTAGGAAAAGGCAATGCATAAAAGGGACAAGTGCCACCAAACGAAATGAGGGCCTACTAAAACATGTAATTAAAAAACACTGAAGATTTTTATGTAATAGCCTAAAGAAAAAAAAAAGTTAACAGCAGGTCAGAAGAGGCATTCCAATGTGAAGTCCATGTTTATTCCTGGAAAGAATACCTGCACGGATCTGACTACAACTGCTAAATACTACACTGACCAGCACTGCAAGAAACAGAGGAAACCCCCCGAATACTCCATTCTCACTGGCCTTGGGGAAATGGCTTTCTGGCAAAGTTCAAGAGCTAGCTAGTGACCTCATCAAAGGTTTTCCCATGTCTGTCAGGAAGACCACACAGTCGTTAACACAGTAAGTTATGTTAGATTTGCCACCACTGAGCCATCGCTAGAAAGCTACTGTGTTCTGGAGAATTATTCTTAGTTCCCTGATAAATTTAGCTTGCTAACATTTGACTTAAGATTTCCCCGACTCTACTCTAGGAGAGACTTGTTCGCAGTGTTTTTCTTGGTACGGCCAGGCGTTCTCCGTCTTTTCGCAAGGGGGCTACGCAAGCTCGTGAGAGCTAGTACGTTAACATCAAAACCAGGACCGTGTGGAAGCGCGGACAACGCCTGCAGCAGCATTTGCCGAGAGATCTCTGGAAAAGTGAGACAAGCCTTGAGCGCTTCTGAACCGAGAGGAGCCGTCCAAGTGAACGAGAAACGAGAAGCTAAAAACACCCAAACAGGTGTGCAAAACCCGGAATGCTGGAAGCACAAGGCACAGAGAGACCCACGCCGGTCGTGCTTCTAGCTCTCACTACACCTGCACACGCGCGCGCGCGCGCGCACACACACACACACACACACACCCTGAGCAGGAAGAAGAGCAGGTGAGAAACCTGGCGGCTGAAATACAAAGAGCACGAGGGGCCCCTGGCTGGCTCAGTCGAAGAGCCCACCACCCTTGAGCTCAGGGTCATGAGTTGGAGCCCCATGTGAGGTGTAGAGATTACGTACATACATAAACTTAAAAAACAGAGAGAAAACAGAGAATGGCAATAAAACAAACTCATTAAGCGAAGATCAATGTTAGAAGCGCACACGACAACACAAGTGCCACAGTAGCGCTGAGTCTCGTGTCAGGAACGGCCAGTGGGAGCTCCCAAAGCAGCCTCGCCCGGAAACACAAGTGAGCTGGGCCCAGAGAACCGGGGAGCACAAGAGAGACGCTGACTTCCCGCGTCCTTTCCGCCCTTCCACCGCTCGGCCAGCCCACGGAACTGGATTCAGCTAAAGGCGCCACACTGCTTGCAGTTCTCAAAGCCAACCCAACAGTGACATTAAAAAAAAATGAACTGGGCCTAGAGTATAGGACTTGAAGTATCTTTCAAAGAGACAAGGAAGATGTATTAGCTTTGAAGTATTTTCTCAAAGGTACAAAAATTACAACAGAAGTAAAACGTAATATAAAGTTTAATTCCTCATATATAAGCTGAGAGTTTAAATAGATTTACTAAGAATAAAACACAATGTCACTTAATACCTTTTCTTCAACAAGGAGTCGCAGTATCGAGCCAGCAACTCGGGGGATTTACTGGACGACTGGGCCATTTTGGTAACTGCGTTGTTGTTGATGAAGCGACCACAGGCCTGTGGAGCACACAAAACACGGTCAGAGGCCACGCACCCCCCCGCCACCTGCATCGCAGGAGAGACTCCTTCTGACACACCCACCTTGTCAAGTGCAGCCACGAAACCAGCATCGTTGTTGAACGCCGACATCACCAGGGCATTGTATTTTTTGTGAACATCCAACACTGTCTGTACATACATCTTGGGGTCCTCCAGTGGGGGAAAACAGAAACAAAAGCTGGTTACTGGGGATTAAATGGTATATTAATGGGCTACTATAAAATATTCCGTGAGGTTTAGAAATTGCTTCAAAGATGCCAACAAATAAGACTAAGTAATAGTTCTGGTTCCATCATCAAAACACATAAGGCATTTTGTTTACAGATACAAAATAAAATACATTCCCCTACTTGAAATTAAATACTGATTTCAAGCTTTGTATAAAAGTGATTTCTCAAATTATTTGAAAATTCGAAAGGATCACAGAAAACAAAATTTCTCAAAGTGATAGTCTGCTTAGCCCATTTTTGCTGCTGTTAAAAATTCAAATTCTGGACTTTGCTGGGCGAACCGATCAGCCAGTAAGCTCAGTAATCAGCCGGTTATCCTGCACTTGGCTGGGCAGATGTGAGAACAGCATAGGGTTAAGGTCGGAGGAATTGCGGGCAAGGGTGTGAGAGTCAGACGAGGCGGAGACGAAGGTCTGACTCACACACGCCACCACATCGCAGGACTGGATGGGACAGGCCAGGGCCCAGGAGATAGGCAGGGCACGTTGCGGGGCCGGGGGGGGGGGGGGGGTTGGACTTGGCAGGGTGGGCACGTGGGAGCTCTGGACAAAGAAACAAGTAACAGGAATGCAATGGAAAGATGAGCCACAGGAAAGGCCCTGGGAATGACACACAAGGAAGACAGGAGGAGGGTGGGGAAGACGGAGGGGAGGGTGGGGACAGGGACACAATGGAGACCAGCCTCAGTGATAACCACAGAACGGCTGATGCTGGGGACTCACTGCAAGTCGTGGTGCCAAGTCCCACAAGGGGACAGTCACAACCGCACTATGAGGTCAGTGTTGCCTGCATTCCCACTCGACAGGTGAAAAAACTAAGTCAGTCAGGCATCTGGCCAAGGGCTTCAGGGATGGCAGTCAGGCCGGACCCCAGGCAGCCTGACTCCCGAGCCGGCATCTCCACGGCCCTGAGAAGGGACAAGGCCTGGAGGACCGGGACCAGTCGGAGGAGGGGTGGTGCGGACAGGCAGCACCATGGACAGACGGCTTGTGCCAGGAGGGCACCGGACGCTGGCCCTTCACAAACAGGAGGCCCGAGGGTGGGGTGCTTAAATGGTGGCAGGTGACTGCAAATTTCTGACAGATAGGATTTCTCAGGATTCAGGGATGAGAAACCAGAATTCTCCAAATTTAATTATTCTGTATCTTGTAATACTTTAAAAATATGTATATTTATTTATTTGGGGCACAGCGCACGTGGCAGTGGGGCAGAGAGAAGGGGACAGAGGATCCAAAGTGGGCTCTGTACTGATAGGCTGACAGCAGCGAGCCCGACGCGGGGCTGAGACCCACGAACTGCAAGATCATGACCTAGGCCGAAGTCAGATGCTCAACCGAATGAGCTACCCAGGCGCCCCCATCTTATAATGTTTTTTAAAAAAATAATGAGAAAGCCCTGAGATCAAATCGTTTTCCTGTGATAGGGCTGGACTAAGAGTTTCACAGGTCCTCTGTTAAAAAATAATATATAATAAAAATGCAAAGTTTATTCTTACTATGAATACACTGTGACGAGACTATAACGTCAACAACATGTAAAGTGGCCTCTACCTGATAAGACATTTAGTAAGAGAAAATGTTAAAAGGGAACACAAAATAACTGCCAAATGAAAATTACCTAAAATATATGTAAAATCTAAATCTAAATCTAAAATATATGTAAGATCTAAAAATTATCTACCTTAAAATGTTACAACACAGCATTGACTGCCCCATCAGATAATCTTGTTTCATGGTAACTATTCCAGATGTGGAAAAATGTCTCCCATTTTGCCCTCAGGGTTTAATCCACAACTGCCTCCGAAGGCATCTTCCAATTAGCATACATCTTATTTCGTATAAACTCATTTCTTCTTTTAACAACAAAAATACTGTCTGCCTGACTTAATCTTGGGTTTGCCACTGAAATGGATATTGCGTTTTGCTCATTTGGGTTTGAGATTGCTTTCTGATTTCATGTCAAACGACCTCACAACATGCACGTGTTTTTCGTTTGCATTTCTTCTGTTAAAAGTATTTACAAAGAACCTGAGCCTACAGTGAGTATTCAAGCACTGGAGAATGCCAGTAAGTGTCGTTGGGTAGTATTTGAATGAGGTAACATTCAAGGTTAAGGTCAACAGCATTACAGAGAATCACATGTCAAAACTGCCAACGTAAGCACTTACTGTGCCTCCAACGTGTGCTGTTTCTTGGAACACCACTCAAAAGGATTTACGTGAAGTATGTTATATAAACATACTAACACGTATTTTATTTGTAAGTGGGGAGCGCACACCCATTTGTAACCCGGCATCACCCACAAAGAAGATCCTTCAGACCGTTGCTTCTCCAGCATGTGCATTCACCATGGTTCCCAGAGACGTCCGCCTTAACCTCCGACTCCGTAAGCACCCCCTACCCCTGCCATTAGTGGGCTCTTCCGAACCAGGAACGTATCTGTGTGGACCATCACGCCTGGAGGAGAATGATGCTGTTCTCTCTTTTCCTGAGTTCTTTTAACGATTTTTCTCAGATTCAGAATTTGGAAAAACATCAATGTCCCACTGACTGCCAGCAAGGAATTCCCCCATGGAAAGACCAACGAGACCTATCCTCCCCTAGGACACAGAAGGCTTCGGACTCCGATTCCAAGCTTCTTCCTACTACAGGAGGAGACCCAGCCAGCAGTCTCGCTGGTGAGAAGTGAGGGTCTGACAGGAACCCACAGAGGGTAAAGTACGAAGCATCAGCCTTGAGAATCTGAAGGCCTGAGAGAAGCCGCTTGGGAACTTGGCAAGAATGGACAAAGACAGAAACGCACAGGGTCATACAGAGCGAACAGGAGGTGCTTCCGAGGCCACCGCATCGCAACAGAGGCGAGGAGAGAGGACAGAGCAGCTAGAACAAATGCACGTTTTTCATGAAACCTGCCAACTTTTGGTGTTTAAAGAAATTAACGGAGTAGTAACTGCTTTGATTTATGACCACCTGTTTACTGGACAGTACGTGAGGGCTTTCCGCGTAAGAAACACGACACCTCTCAGGGCTCGTCCCTGAGGGATGTCACCCAACTCCTACATGATCTCACTTGTCTTTATTATGCCAGTGATGGTCACATTTATTTCTAGCCCAGACCAGACTTCCCCACTCAGCTCACACTACTTGCCCTTGGCTGTTTCATGGGGTTCCCAAACTCTACACGTCAGAGCTGACCCGGTCTCCGCCCTGAACCTGCCTCTCTTCCGGATCTCTTTCCATTTCCTTTCTTTCAATGTTTTATTGTAGACAAATTCAAATCTCCGCAAAATCACAAAGAATAGTAAAATACACTCCATGAACCCATCATCCGGCATCAACAATGATCGGGCACAAACACCGGTACCTCACAGAGTCTAAGTTCCTAAGGCCTTCTTCTCCCCACCCCCAGCCTCACCAACCCATGCCATCTTCCGTTTGACCACCCAGACAGGCCTAGCCATACACTCACACTCTTCTTCCTTTTAAGCTCTCTTTTATACGATACAGATCGTTTAGAAAATAAAAATCTGATTGTATCGATTTCGCATTTGTTACAACCATGACCTGCTTTCCTCTTGCCCCTAGGACTAAGGCAGTGTCATTAACGTGGCTTTCAAGGTCTCCTGGCCTGGCCAGCCGGTGCCTGCCCTTTTACTTTCCCTGTGCCACCTTCCCTTCTTCTCAAGTCGTACCAGACTTCTGGGTTCTCAGAAATGGGCCATGTTTATGCTCACTGAGGGGCTTCGCTCTGTCTAGGACCCCCTGCTTATTAGTTAGCTTCAGCTCCTCCACTGGCCTCAAAAACTTCCTCGGGGAAGCTCTCGGAACTGGCAGGACAGGGCAGGCCACCTGTTACACGAGACACCCGAACCCCCCCCTCCCCCCCCCCCCCCGGAAGGCCAACCACACTTGCGAGTCCCTGCTACTGGCGGCCTCTCCTGCCGGGCGTAAGCTCGAAGAAGCCTGCCGGGACCGTGTCCACCTTGCTTAGAAGCATACAGGGTAGTGGCACTCACCAACTCTTCTTAAACGGCTGGATCAGAAACCAGGATGATCGTGACTGAAATACTACCTTTTATCCCATACACGACCACTAAAAAAATAATCCTACAGACCAATTTCACCAAAAGAAACATATGGAGCCTCACTTCCACTTTCCCGTCTCCCATCTTCCTTAAAGCAGCACCGCACACACAGCAGCTGAGGTCTGAGGGCATCGTCTCACGGAGAGCTGGTATATGGTAGTTCTCAGGATCACCTGTGACCCTAACATTCTAACGCCGCCCAAAGAGGTACGCTGGGGGGTGACAGGCTCGAGAGGCTCACCCTCACCGCTTCAGGTACGTAAGGTGGTGCTCTCCAGGCCAGCATCGGATGTGACCCATCCCCAGAGACGTGCTCTCACCTAGAGCTACCTCTGAGGGACACCTGACCCCCACATCTCCCGTCCAGCCCGGACTAAGGCAGCTTTACGAGAGCCTTCTGAGGATGGCCGTCACCACCCAGCACGCACAGGATGTGTGGGGCCCTGCCAGACACTGTGTCACAACCTCACCTGGAGACGATTATTCTTGAAGAAGGAGAAGAAACCAAGTCTTGGTTAATGAAAACGCACCATGCAGAGTAATTCTACCCCCCTACCCCCACCCCGAGCTTTAGCAGTTGGTCCTTGGAGAACATCATCTCCACACCCAACACAGAGAAGCCAAAGTTTCAGGAAAGGAACAATCACAAACCAGCCACTACAGAGAAAAGCAGGTAAGAGTCCGTGGGCACACAGATTACCACCGTGACCATTACCTGTGGGCAGTTTTAACCCTAGACTGGCGTTCCCCCTTCCCCCTGTATCTGAGGTTTTCCCTCCTCTACGGGTCTCTGTGCGCTCAGGGAGTAAGACTAATTTTTGTATTAAATAATAGGCAAAACCCAAAACACTGGAGACAACAGAGGCGCCTCACACACCACCTAGCGATGTGACAGTCTCGTACTTTTTTATTGTTTTTTTTCTCTTCCATCATCTAATCTCTTCTGATAAGCAGAAATCACCAGTTGTTCTGAGTGTAGTTTAGAGTTGAAAATACCAAGACCAAAAGACCTACCAATTTTAACTAGTGCTCCATGTTCTCATCACTGTAACTTCTGTCCACCTGCTACTTTTTGCTTCAATCACATATATTTATCTTGTAATCATGGCTCTGATTCCAGTTATGTAACTGGGTGGGCTTTCATCACTGACCCTGGCCTCTGTTCCTCCCTGGTTACTCCCCTTGATCTGAGCCAAGGCTGGAGGCCCTGTCCGCACCCCATCGGTAATCCCTGGTCGGCACTGAAGCCCTAAGTTGACTACATTCAGGCACAGAGCGATAGTGATAGAAAATTCTGAAAGCGGAGCTAAGTGGGACTTGCCAGGAAAAGCAATCACTCCTCTCAGAGAAAGAATGCCGTTGCAGAGTGTAATTACATTCGTTCAGAAACAGATGCGGTACACCCAGGAGGTTAAGTGGGGGACCGGGTGGTCTTGCTCATCTCCACAAGGGGCAGTTGGTAAGAGAAGTTCATGGGTGGTCTTGAACTGGTCTGAAGGCCAAGCAAGGGCCATCAGGACTTAAAAATACACAGCAAAGATTAAACCAAAATGTAGTTTGATATGGGATGTAAACTCAGATTTGGGTCGCGAGAGGCTTCCGTAACTGGTCTGCCTGTGAAAAGATGACAGACTTGCCCACAGCTCAAAGAAGGAAAGGTACAGCCTGGATATAAAAATCCAAGAGTGAGTCTTCTCAGAGCCTGGTTATCCCAAACCAAAAATGAACACTCGTGTATTTTTCCTTTTAAAGAAAATGGTAATTCTTTTCATCTCAGGTCAAGACAGAAAACAGACCCACAAATTCAACTCTAGGCTTTCTGAACCGATTTCCATTATCAGCATATTATCAGTTTTTTGTAATTAAATTTGTCAGTGTGAATTACTACATAAAACTGCTTTGTTCTGTCCTAAGACACCTCCTTGATCCCCTCCCCCGCTCTTCCTCCTTTCCCACATCTACTACATCAAAACTGGTACATTTTTTTCCGTTTGCTTTTTAAAAAATGTTTTATTATGGACGACTTTCAAACCTAATTAACATAAGAAAGAATAGTAAAGTCAGTCCCAATACTCCATCGCTCAGCTTTGAGGGACAGCCTGTAGCCGTGCAAGGCCAGAATCTTCTTACCCTGCCCTCCTCCTACGTAAGATTTCAGGGGTGTGCACCCCATCCCCTCTGACCAGGTGAAGCAGGTCAGACTCCAAATGTAAGATTCCCTGGCCAATTTTATCACCGTGTGGGTAATTTTCTTCTATTACCGGCACCCACAGAATGGCTGAGTCAGAACCAAGTTATTTAAACATTTGGGTCCAGAAGAGAAAGGGAGTCTTGGATGTATGAATGAAACCCACATCTGCCAGAAGCACCCTGTGCTGTGCTACCCTGCTGCTTCTGGTGCAAGTTGATACGAACAGTTGGGTTCCCGTAATTATTTCTAACTCAGCTTCTCAACCCAAACACAGTAATTCTGATAAGGTCCTAGATTCGTCACTCCTTAGTCTTACACAGAAAAATATGCCGTCAGAGTTTCCTGACTGTATTTCTGCCTGTACACTTGTCCATTTCAAGTGCTCCCTTTTTTAACCCTGATCGTTCTTGGAGCCAGAGCCCCGGGCAGCTCCTGAAAACGTCTCCCCCCACTGTAAGCACACACTCTCTCTCCAGGCTGCAAGTACGCTTTCGTGGCTGTGCTCCCCAGTCCATCTCTGCAGCCCGACACCCCCACTGTTAGACCAACGGCCCCGCTGGACATCAAAGTACCTACAAGCCTACTCTTGCTGGATTACACTTCAATCCCAGTTAGACTGAGGTTACTAAATCAAGATATGGTTTCAAAGACAGCTTTGCGCTTATCTGTTGCCGTTGCTGCCCTGAAGACAGACAGTAATGAAATATTCTCTTCTAACCTGGTTTATGTTTACGTACGGAGCCCTCTTTGTAGGGATGTACAATAGCACCCAGATAACTGGGAGATCGTGCGCTGATTGAAAATTCAACATGGAACCAACTGTATCGTTAAGCATTCATTAGCAGGTACTTACACGTCTGCACAGACTCCTTTCCTAAACTCTGTTTTGGTATTTTGTTATAAGCTACTGTCAAGGGAAATCGCAAAGCTGTCCAATGAACTGGTGTCACATTTACTTTTAAGTGTAATGTTGATGACTGCCCACGTGACTGGTGTTTTCTTTAGGATGGGCCACGGGGAGAAGTATTCTTAGTTCTGAATGGCAACAAACTTGTTCTTCTGAGTTACAGGCTTATTCTTTATGGTCACCATGAATCTAGGAGCCGACTGTCCCTCACATTACCCATTGCCTTTACCAGTAAGCACTCGGACTGACCGCAAAGAACTGGAAGCACGGCTGTGACCCATCTCTAGCAAAAATACTAGACTCCGCTGTCTTAACACTTAGCTTCGTTTGTGTTTCCTATCCTTATTTTGCTTCCCTCTCTTACATCCCTTTGTCTTTTCCGTATTGTGTAAGCAGCCTTGAATCCTGCTGGGAACGACGAGGAGTACTAGTAAGCGTAAGTACTGTATGCGGAGAGCCCATACTGTACAAGGCACCGTGCTAAGTTGTGCCGAAATGAAGACAGATAAAGCCATTCTTATAGAAGACATTTACACAGAGATCTAACACATAAAGCAGTGTGAATATGAACAGCCCAACATGCTACCATTTCAAAGGGATGACTGGGAAAGGCTGGTGGATGGCATGTCATTTGAGCTGGGTTTTGGAAGATAAACAGGTGTTTAACGCGTAGGAAAAAAAAACGGAATGTGTTTGAGCAGAGAGAAGAGCGAGGCAGGTAGAGCAAGGCACAATCACAAATGGTGAGGATCCAGGTGCTGATGGGGACATGACGAAGACGCAGAGTAACACAGGATAAAAGGGGAGAGCTGGGGCGCCTGGGGGGCTCAGCTGGCTGGGCATCTGACTTCAGCTCAGGTCATGGTCTCCCGGTTCGTGAGTTCCAGCCCCACATCGGGCTGTCAGCACAGAGCCCGCTTCAGATCCTCTGTCCCCTTCTCTCTCTGCCCCTCCCCCACTAGAGCTCGCTTGCTCTCTCTCGAATGTGCTCTCTCTAAAAAACAAACATTAAAAAATTAAAAAAAAAAACAAAAAAACAAAAACGGAAAGGACATTTTGGCCCCGTAGCAAATGGCTCTTCCTCCATCATTATCATCGTCACCATCATCAAGAAATATCTGTCACACAACACACCAGCACTAAAACTAGAGTATCAACTATAATGAGGTGCCAGCTGTATCCTCAGGGAGTTACAATCAACGGTGGAGTGACAGGAAACACAGAAGTGACATACAAATACAGAATGGCACAGGAAGAGATTTTTAGAAATGTCATAAAAGTAAAGGACGGGGGGCAGTGCTTCGGGCTAGAAGAGCTAGCAGAGAATTGTTTTAAGCAAAGAGGGTTTGTGCTGGGCTCGAAAGCAGAACAGAGTGAGCAGAAAGCAAGGAGGACGTGTCACCAGCGGAGAGGGCAGTGATTTGGCGGGGAAGAGAATGGGGTAAGTATGAAGAGGGTTCTGACTTAACAGAATACTGTAGATTTAATATATTATCAGAGAGGAGAGGTTTTATTTTGCTTTGTTAAAAACAAGATGATCGTGGAGTAACACGGTCAGGGTGCAGAGGACTTATGAGGACTGAAGCGAAGCATCATGGGGGACGAACGGGAAAGGAGAGCCAGACGACCGTGTGGAGCACGAGGGGACGGGGCCCAGGTGAACACGGCGGCACCGGGCCGTGTCCACGCCCTGTGGACTCATCACAGAGGGCGGGGTGGAGGCAGGGCTGGTGGGCAGGCGGCCCTACTGGTGTGAGAGGACGCTGAGGCCAGGTCCGGGCTCGGCGGAAAATCACACCATTTTAGGTTACGGATGTTGTCATGGGCAAAGTGGCACGCCCTACACGGAGGAAGGAAAATGTGAGCGTAAAAATGAACGAGCAGTCTAGGCCCTAGGCAGACGGAGTCATGGGGGCTGCATGAGATGGCAGAGGTGAAGCATTTCGACGTGGGATCCCTGCCATCAATCCCGTCACAGGAATGCCATAAATGCTCGCTCAAGGGATGGAAACGGTGGTTTCAATTTGATCTGTGGTGTCTGCTGGCCCTTTAAGCTGCACCGGTGCCCAGCGTCACGAGCCAGCTGCTCTGGCAGCTAGACAACCCGAGAACCAACACGGGGCCGATGTGTGGGCTCTGCTTTCAGGATGCTCCCCCTTAAGACCTAAGTGGACAGGCCATCCTCCCTCTAGATGTTAATACAGATTATTTTTCTAGTTACTACACTGCCAACGTCCGAACACAAATGTAGTGCTGTGGCCCATCTATGTAATAAGCACATACGATCTTTCAAATCCTGACTTCAAGAAGAGTGTGAGGGCCACGTCAATAGGCTAACTTACCAAGCCGCCCCCATGTTTTCAGTCCGGAAGCCATGCATGGGAAACTCGCCTATAAAACAAACCCGTCTATTTAAAAATGATTTATCCAGTTCCTCGCTGAGCTCTAAACCAGCTTTAAATCCCATCCTTGAACATTTTTTGTGTCCAAGGTTCCCGAAGTCCTGCTGGGTGTCCCAATGCAATATGCTAGCTTACCTTGCATCAGTTACACACAAATCAGTTAGCGTATCAGTTAAGCATCAATGTGCTCAATCACGAGGACCTCTAAAGGCTAGAGAGCTCTTCCCAATACAGTGGAACTTTGCACACTGGTGGTAAGATGGGCCTGCACTGATCTGCTCCGTGCCATTCAGTCTGAAGCTCCCTGTGCTCCCAGGGCTCCCTGAGCCCTGATCCACACCGCCTTCCCAAGTGCTCACTGGTCTGGGTGTCAGGGCAGGTACGAGCAGCGGCACATCTAAAAATAGCGCGTGTGTTAAGGGCTCTCTTTCGGTGATGCTTCACGAGGACACGAGGACTGCCAGTTCTTACTTAGGTAAGGAGAGGGAGATTCACCTTGTGACAGGTAGGTAGGTTTTGAAGGTTCCAATACATGAAATGTTATTTTAAATCACACTACAAATTTGGAACCTGTGATAATTACAGTCTAGGCCAAACTAATTGTAGTAAATCTAATTTTCTAATCAATACTTTTTCAAGACCAGCTAAAACAGAAATCCACCAGAAGTCCAAAGTAAATCATTTCTCTGTGAAAACTTCACCTGTTTTGTTTGGTAAAAATGGAAGCACGGGACTTTTTAGTCCTTAAAAAATCATCTAAGGGGAGCCTGAGTGGCTCAGTCGCTTAAGCATCTGACTTGGCTCAGGGCACGATCTCGCGGTTTGAGTTCAAGCCCTGCGTCAGACTCTGTGCTGACAGCCCAGAGCCTAGAGCCTCCTTCGGGTTCTGTGTCTCCCTCTCTCTCTGCCCCTCCCCCGCTCGTGCTCTCTCAAAAATAAACATTAAAAAAAATCATTTAGGCAGTGCCTTGTATGACATTTAATACGTTCACTGTAAATGATTTTCACACACTACGATTCAACTCCAGTAGGCAACAATTTTCAAACATTAAAAACTGCAAAAAAGTAATTACATCCCACTTAAAATTATGTATAATAGCTTTCCCCCCCCCCCCCTTCAAACTAACGCAAACAATCTCTTTCCTCTGCTGCGTTTTCTCCAGCATCAAATGGGCTTGGGAAAACCATCATGGTTTGGGTTCTAGTATCTTTTACATTTACCACATTCATGATAAAAATACCTACCTGAAGTTATTTTTTTTTAAATTTAACTTTAGAGAGAGAGAAAAAGCACGGGTGGGGGAGGGGCGGAGGAGGAAGAGAGCGAGAGCGAGAGCAAACCAAGAGTTGGACGCTCAACCGACTCAGCCACCTGGGCACCCCTAAAATTATTTGTGTTTTGAGCAGCGATATTTACTCTTTCTTACAAGAGTACTTGAGCACCTCCTATGTGCCAGGCTAAGCGCTGGGTACACATGCTGTTGTGTGAGCTTCTTCAAGCTTTGCGGGCTTTCCCTCATTGCTGACTAAGGGTGGCAGGCAGGGGAAGTTTCTGCAGGAAACTCAGGCACCACTTAGATGGCACTGCAACCTCATGAGTTCAAATGAAACTTAAGAAATAAAAGAATAAGGGGCGCCTGGGTGGCACAGTCGGTTAAGCGTCCGACTTCAGCCAGGTCACGATCTCGCGGTCCGTGAGTTCGAGCCCCACGTCGGGCTCTGGGCTGATGGCTCAGAGCCTGGAGCCTGTTTCCGATTCTGTGTCTCCCTCTCTCTCTGCCCCTCGCCCGTTCATGCTCTGTCTCTCTCTGTCCCAAAAATAAATAAACGTTGAAAAAAAAATTAAAAAAAAAAAAAAAAAAAAAAGAAAAAAAAAATTAAAAAAAAAAAGAAATGTCTGACTTCTGAAAGTTAAAGCAGATGTCCTAAATTTATCAAGCTATATAGATTATTCTCCACAAAGGAAAACCTTGTTTGTTTTTTAAGTTCATGCGAATCACTGGCTTATGTTCAAGTAATAAAAGGATTATTTAAAAGTTTAATTTCTGGGGCGCCTGGGCGGCTCAAGTCGGTTAAGCGTGTGACTCTTGATTCTGGCTCAGGTCATGATCTCAGGGTTTGTTGGGTTTGAGCCCCACACTGTCAGTGCAGAGACCGCTTGTGATTATCTCTGTCTCTGCTCCTCCCAGGCCTGTGTGAGGGCAAGCATGCTCTCTCTTTCTCCTAAAACAAATAAACTTAAAAACATCTTTTTTATAACAGTTTAATTTCCAGTAAAATATAACTGCTGGTAAGGATGGTTTATTTGTGCTGTTTATTGCTGACAGATGAAGGTTCCACACATAAAGAAACAATTTTACTTAGAAACTACACTTTTGCTTTAACTGGCCACGAAAAAGTAAATGCCAGATTTAAGATTCACTGACCAAGTCAACTGGCAGGGGATCGTATCAAAAAGAACAGCAGTACTTAGAATTATAGCGCGATTATTTCCCCAGTTAGGACCTTACTTTGGTTTGGAAAAGGTGGATATCAGAAGTAACGCCCCATCATTCCCGTGAAAATTATCTAACTGCGTTCATCTGCACCACGGACCGCTGTGGGCCTCTCACAGCACAGACGTGATTCACAATGGTTCACGTCAAAAAGCCAATTCTAGGGGCGCCTGGGTGGCTCAGTCGGTTGAGCCTCCGACTTTGGCTCAGGTCACGATCTCACGGTTCATGGGTTCGAGCCCCGCATCGGGTTCTGTGCTGACAGCTCAGGGCCTGGAGCCTGCTTGGGATTCTGTGTCTCCCTCTCTCTCTGCCCCTCCCCTGCTCATGCTCTGTCTCTCTCTCTCAAAAATAAATAAAGATTAAAAAATAAATTAAAAAAAAAAAAAAGCCAACTCTGCTTCACACAGCCGCTCTCCCAACCTGCATCTGACCAAATAACAGACTCCCCACCACTTAACTCATTTCAAGGAAAGGAAGTCATTTACTTGGCTCCGCTGCTCATACGGCTCAATTGAGTTTTGAATTAACCACGGCGGAAACACCAGACACTGTGGCTGAAAAGCGACCTTCATCAAGCTGGCCGCTCCTGAGCCACATGTATGTGCGTGTATGTGTCTCAGGCCCTTTAAAAGGGAACATTTAGTTTGGAAATAAGGTCATCAAGATGGAAGGATGATTTTTAAATGAGTTTTTGAACTTAAATAAAACTGTCATCACTGCGGAGCACTTAGCACTTATGTTCCCAGATATAATAAGCACCTCACAAGGATCATGTGTTTGCAAAAACCCTGAGGCAGCCATCATCACCATTCCATTAAAAAAAACAAAAACCAAAAACCAAAAACCCAACAGACAGACAGGAAAAAACCATGTCAGCAGCAAGGTCCCACAAGTGGGGCTGGGATGTGAACCCAGGAGGACCGTCAGGGATGTGACTCAGTCGTGCCAGGTGACAATATGTCCCGACGCCGGGACATCACACTAAGGCTTCTACTGACACCTGGAGATCTCCTTCACAACACCCACCATCAAGCCAGTTCCCTTCCGTCTCGGAAGTGTAAAATTAATTATTTTATCAAGCTAAAGGAAGGGGTTTACATCTATCCCTTTAATAATTCATGGATGTGCCAAAAGGGAGGCAGCAACCCCACAACTACAAGGGATCTTGCAGGGGCACCTGGGTGGCTCAGTTGGTTAAGCATCGGACTCTTGGTTTCGGCTTAGGTCGTGATCTCACGGTTCATGGGATCGAGCCCGGCATCTGCCTCTGCGCTGACAGTATGGAGGCTGCCTGCGATTGTCTCTCTCCACCCCTCCCTTGCTCACACACGCATGCATGCTCTCTCTCAAAATAAATAAATAAACTTTAAAAGGAACCTTGCAAAGTTAACAGGGAAATGAAGACTTTAAAAAATGTATAAAGACAGTACTGTCAAAAATAACATCAAACGATAAAATCAGAGTTTTCTGATATAGATATAAGAACCATGTTCTAGAAGCTTTTCTTCTTCATTAGTTCTCCCAAACACTATCAAAATTGAAGTTCACGACAGGGCCAAAACCCTATGACAACTTACCCATCTTCTAGAAATACGAGGTATTCCCTATGTAAAATTATCACCTGAATCATAGCTCAGCTAGCAGGAATATTCCATGAGCCTCCTTGGGGTGGTGGTGGCGAGGATCATGAGAAATGCTACACATTACAGGGCCTATCCAGGGCAAACAGCCCTGTTACCTTCCGCTGGAGGGTCGCCCTCGGATCAAGTCACCAACAGGTGCAGCCTGTGGTCTGTGGCTGCCAGAGCCACATGTCTAGGAGGCTTGGGCCTGTTCCTTCTATGGAAGATCTTTGCTCTTCTAGTGCAAGGAATGGAAGCGTGAGAAGAAAGGAAAGGGGTGAAAAAAAATCAAGAAATGACATCCTCAATGCCTAAAAAGTGCCCGAGAAGAGTTTGTGGAGGAACTTCCTAAGCAAAGAGGCCTATCAACCTTCTACATTAAAACACCAAACCAAGGTTCCTCACGAGAGTTCTGGGGAAAACCTGACCACCTGGACCGGTCAACGCAAGCATACGACACACACCTGCAGCTCGTGTGCGGAAACGGTGAAGCCCGACTACTCTCAGGAACGGTACTTACATTTAGAGCAGCTTCTCCACACTTTTCAATGGCTGCGAGACCCTGATTATGGATGTGTGTCTCTAGAAGTTTTTTCAATTCTCCTAGGCCATCCTGGATTCTAGATACGAGATTATACATGCGCCCCAAATCTGAAAGAAGAAGGTGCCACGTCTTATGCACTGAAACAAACTTTGCATATCCATTCCGCCAAGTATGTACGTATACTGTGATCACAGATGCCTTGAGATAAAATGGTGCTTTTTGATCGAAATCATCAACATCGTTTTAATTGTAACTGAATTGTATACATGTAGTTAGCTGAAAGTAACAACAAAACCGTCCTCTCATGAAAGTTTATTTTTCCCTTTACTATGAGAAACATCTAACAATAGAAAAAGTCTTTTTATCAGAAGCTGCATCAGATACTTCCTCAAATTCTCAAGACCGAGATATTATTTATGCTAGATACATAACAGGCACTCATGTACTGACTTTAAAAGAGGAATAAATTTAAAGAGTATTTGAGTATCTATCCCAACTATACAAACGAGTCACAAAAGGGCCCCCGAATTCTTCGAATGGCATATGGTTAATTTATGAAGGCCAAAGAGAAAACTTCTGAACCCAAACATCAATCTTTCTTTGAGCTCCTTGCATCTCCCAGTAAAACCTGAAGGGTAAGAGAAATGCTTTCACAAAATACTAGCCTTCTCATCTTGAAGAATTTTCAGAAGAAAAACAGTCAAGGACAAGTCAGGGGTAGCGTCAGTCAATGCCAGAGTACACGGGACGAGTAACCCTCCAAAGAACGCTGACTGAAAAGATGTTCTTCTCCCAAAGTCCTCCCCACAACACTCCACAAAGCTCTGAAATCAGTGCACAACCAGGCTCACCGCGCACTAATCTCTTCAAAACCGGCTGTTGGTGATGCTGTCAGCTCTGACTCTAGAGTTTCAACCAACCTCAAAACTGCAGATCGTGTGAACCCCAGGTCTGGAGGGAGTCTGAGTGGCTCACCTTCATTTTTGTCAGCATCCAACAAATTCTGGAATTCTGTGTGGAAAATCTCCAGGTGTTTTTCAATGAGCACTTGCTCGCACTTCCTTGCTAGTTCATCTTGTGTGCTTTCGTGAAGGTAGACCTGGACTCTTCGTTGTTCCTCGAGCAGACGGGCCTCTGCCTGCAGGAATTAATTCGAGTGAACCGTCTGGATTCACTTCTAAAGAACTGCTACACGAATAATGGCAAATTAAATTCACAAGCTCTAATACATTAAGAGAAAAGGGAAGGGGTCCTGTGACGTTAGGTGAATGCCAACCATGTTTAAGTGGTCACTGATGTGCTCCATTTTCTCTGCAACAGATTTCCACCTCTAGCTCCTTTTCAAATGACTTCACAAGATTATCTTTGTTAGTTCAGATGTGTTCACGTCAACTTTCGTCCTTCAGGTAAGTGGCTTTTCACCTTCTGGGGGCAATATCCCTACTGTACACTCTGAGACACCTATGGACCCTCTCTTATCCGTGGACACCATGTTCAAAACCCCTATTTTTGACTAAAAGCCACCTGAAGTCAAGAGTCACATGAATACATTCCCTGAAATGACCACATGGAAAGAGTTCTTAGTAATCAGACTTTTAAACAAATTTTAAGGAAAAATATCAGGGCCTTCTCTTGCCAACCATTGAGTATATACCTCTGTAACTACTGGATTATTTACGCATTTCGATTTCTTACCATTCCCTTCAAGGAAGAGAGGAAAACAAAGATGTAATTTAACAGAGCAGCAAAATAAATAGAAGTCCGTATATTTTACAGTGTATCAACAGAAATATGTGTGGTATAAAGCATCACCGAGGAATCACTAAATTATCAAAGCAACGACGAAATTTCAATGATAATCTCAAATTAATCAGGTGAGAAAGAGAAATACTATACTTAGTATTGTAAAAGTGCCCTACTTTCCAAAATGATTTTAGATTTGGTATAATTTGGGAGAAATATATAAAAATTCAACTGGAAGAATAAACACTCAAGAGCCAAGAAACAAAAAATGCAGGCGGGATTTATGCTGTCAAGAATTACTAACAATGAAACGGTTATTTAAACAATAGAAGTCAGAACCTTATTACACATTCCAAATGGTCAAATGTGAACAAAATAAACCTGGAAATTATCTGGAGTATTTATCAAAATGTCAAGGTCCTCGACACAGAATGATCCCTGAAAAATTAGTTAAGTTCATCCAAATAAAAAAAACATGAAAGGAAAAGGAACAATTTATTTATTTATTTTATTTTTTTATTTTTTAACATTTATTTATTTTTGAGACAGAGAGAGACAGAGCATGAATGGGGGAGAGTCAGAGAGAGAGAGAGGGAGACACAGAATCGGAAACAGGCTCCAGGCTCTGAGCTGTCAGCACAGAGCCGAATGCAGGGCTCGAACCCACAAACTGCGGGATCATGACCTGAGCCGAAGTCGGACGCTTAACCGACTGAGCCACCCAGGCGCCCCGGAAAAGGAACAATTTATAAAAGAAGACATATAAAAAACCTCAAGTTCCTGGTAGGAAGTAATGAAAGCATAGCATATTTGGCTAATGGAATACTATTATCCAGTAAAATAAGTAACAATAAAATATGTTAATGTAACAAATTAGTTGGCGGGGGGGGGGGGGGGGGGGGGGGAGACAAGTTACCAAAAAACCTACAGAATTATTCCTATCTGGTTTTATATACATACTTAGTGTTCCAAGCTTGCAGGTTTATGTTCCTTGTATTTTCCAAAAAGCCTACAATTAATGTGTATATATTCTCTGATTATGAAGTTATTTTAAACCATATGGGATCGTTTGTGCTTTAACTGAGAAGTTCTACATTAAGCGTGTACTGCTTCAGATCTGATACTCACTAAGCCTCAAGAATGCAAGCGATATAGTAAAATACAGGACATGCAAACCAAAAAGCACTTCTTTTTCTGTTTGAAGTTATACCTGTTTCCTAGAAGAACAAAAATCACCTTGGGCAGCAGAAACTCCTCTGTTTCAAACTCTGCTTTCTCCTAAAACAAACTTTTACCCCTGCCCAGATGAAAGGTACAGCTTTGGTGGCACTGCTGACTCATTCTCTGGGGGGGGTCACAGTGGCTTTCCAACTCAGGCACTGTGGTAGGGGCAGCATTCCACCACAGGACCCTCCCGCAGGGGCCGAGAAGGAAGGAGAGAGTAAACTGGCCCCTGAGTGACTAAAAAACATTAAAGAACAGAGGGGCCTCAGTAACAGCTTATTTTAAATATAAAGAAACCAAAGTATCCAGTGGTGTCATCACGTTTGTGGATTCTAGGTCAAGTAAGCTCTTGACCATCACTGTCCAGAACACCAGGATCAAATTCAATTTTTTTAAAAATTTATTTATTTTGAAAGCACAAGGGCACAAGTGGGGGAAAGGCAGAGAGAGAGAGAGAGAGAGAGAGAGAGACAGACAGACAGACAGAGAGACAGAAAGACAGAGAGACGGAGGGAGGGAATCCCAAGCAGGCTCTGCACTCTGTTCTGAGCCCAACTCAGGGCTCGATCCCAGGACAGTGAGATCATGACTTGGGCTCCTATCAAGAGTCAGATGCTTAACTGACTGAGCCACCCAGGCGCCCCCAGGACCAAGTTCAAAATGACTAAATAAAACGAAGCAATTAAAGACCGTCCCTGTTAATTCTACTAGGATGGGTTCCACAGGAAAAACAAAAGGAAAAGCAGGCCCACTCCCTGCCAAAAAAGGAAATCAATGAAATACTGAACATCTGACATCAGTAACCTAGAATAGTCAACAAATCTTTTGTAGCTCACATGAGTCTCAATCACATGAGACAGCAGGATGTGTTAAAAACCCTAATGTGGCTTTGGGTCATTAATTCATCAAAGCCATCCCTACTGAAGATTCTCAAATGTTTCCACTAAAATATCCCTCAAATCACAGAAAAGGGAACGTAGACCCCTCAGGGAATTTGCACACCTAGCCCAAACTAGCGGCTAAAAGCAGAGTATTTTTTAAAGGTTCATGCGTTATCTCAATATTGTTCAGGAGTTTTGTATATTATTTCCTGACAGACTGTTTTAATATGAACATAATTTCCCCTGAAGTTACTGAATAAAACGTGCCACTTTTTATCCTCTGGTTTTGCATATTCTCAGGCATCTACTGGAGGTTCTGAATGATGAATGCTTATATCATGCTTACTATCTGCTAAGCACCAAATATATACGTATTACAAAATAAAAATTATTACGTGACACCTGGGTGGCTCAGTTGGTGGAGCATGTGACTCTTGATCTTGGGGTTGTGAATTCATGCTCCATGTTGGCTATAGAGATTAGTTAAAAATAAAATCTTAAAAACAAACAAAAAATTATTACCCCCATTTTACAGATGAAGAAACTGAGGACCTGGGGCACCTGGGCGGCTCAGTAGGTTAAGTGTCTGACTTCAGCTCAGGTTATGATCTCACAGTCCGTGAGTATGAGCCCGTGTCCGGCTCTGTGCTGACAGCATGGAGCCTGGAGTCTGCCTCAGATTGTGTCTCCCTCTCTCTGCCCCTCCCCCACTCACTCTGTCTCTCAAAACTGAGTAAATTTTAAAATAATAATAATAGTAAGATAAAGCCTTAAAAACAAACTAAAACTTATTACCCTCATTTTACAGATGAAGAAACTGAGGACCAGGGGCCTCTGGGTGGCTCAGTTAAGGGTCCACTCTTAATTTCGGTTCAGGTCATGATCTCACGGTTCATGAGATGAAGCCCCACATCAGGCTCTGCACTGTCAGAGCTTGAATATATGCTTTGGATTCTCTTGCTCTCAAAAATAAATGGATGGGCAGAAGGGAGGGAGGGAGGGGAGGGAGGGAGGGGAGGGAGGGGAGGGAAGGAGGGACGGACTGAGGACCAGAAAGGTTAGGTCAACTCCCCAGGAAATGACTGAATAGGGATTTAAAATGACATTTGCAGCCCAAGGCTCTAGGTAGGAGAACTGTTCATACAGCTAAATTCCAATTTTATGCTCATAGATCCTCTACGTTATGGACTTCCAGAATGTGAGGGAAGTCATGTTTGGTAAGATCCAACTGGATCCGGGCCCAAGCTGTAACCCCTGTAGGAAGGAACCCCCTCTAAGAGCACCGGGGCGCAGGAAGCATGCTGCAGCCCCGAAGGCAGGGCTCACACTGGCAATCTCTGCTCTTCAAGCTGCCTTTGGTTCCAGGCCTGACCTAAAAATGAGACTTCCCCACTGTGGGGGCGCTCAAGTCTCTGGCCTGAAGAGCAGACCCCGTCGTGTCACCCCCACCTTCCCGGGGGGTGGATAATGGAGGTGACGGGAACCCAGCGTCGCTCTTGCCGATGTGCACCCTGAGAAAAGACCCCACTTTTAAAAGAATCACCAGATGCAGGAGAGTCGAGAAGAGATGTGATCATGAAAACGACACTGCCAAACGAAAAACCCGCAATAACAGGCGATGCTAAGACTGAAAACAGATTCTGCTCCGAAAGTTCATTTGTCAGGCGACAGACACTCAGAATGAGCTGGTTAGGTCCCAGGTCAGCACACCAAAAGCTAACTTAACCCACAGATAGACACAAAGAGCTAATACTGTTCCAAGGATAGTATTTCCGAAGACTTCCATTTTTGTCAGGTTTTGAGATGTCAGAAATCTGTTCGTCAAGGACTTTTAACTGCACACGTCTCAAGCCCACTGACAACCATGACGGCCTAGGGGAAAAGGCACCCAGGACGTCACACACACTGGGTGGGGCTGTGCGCCTACAGAGGCACACTGCTGCCCTGGCGGGCTGACCGGCTACCTCGATCGCACCTGCCCTGAGTGGCTGTGCGGTCCCCTCCTCTCCCGGCCAACAGAGAATAAAGGGCAAAGCAGAGATGAGGCACGGTCGGCCCAGGCTCCCTGGAGATGTCCTTGGACGTCTCGGTCAGGGGTCAGCAAACGATAGCCTACGGGCCAAATCCTGCCTCTAAGTCACATTTTACTGGAACACAGTCGCACGCATCTGTTTACATGTTGCCATGGCTGCTCTTCCCTCAAAGGCAGAGCTGAACAGCTGCCAGACCACGTGGGACGCAAATATTTGCCCTCTGCCCCTTTACAGAACAGGTGTGCTGATTCCTAACCTAGGTCACTCCTCACGGAGAAAAGTCCGGGACACCTGTATTCCCGAGAAAGAGAACCAAAAAAATTACACCAGAACTTCGCTGGAACATCACTCAGTACTGAAAAAGACTTACGGTACAGTTTGTGACCAATCTTAGATCCTGTGGTTTCAGCACGATCTCCTCTACTGTAAACTTGAAGGCTGTACCGGAGACTGTTAGGGAACAGTTCAGAAGGGAAGACAGCAAAGTTTGCAAACCTAGCAACAGCTGGTACTTTGAAACTTATCTTCTCATTGACTGAAGCCTGTGGCTTCCATTAGCTACAGCTACCCACGCTAGGAGAGCAAGTTCAAAACACAGAAGCCACACAGCTCTGACAGTTAGATCCTCAGAGCCCTGGAGAGAACACGGAGCCGCGACGGTCAGATGAAGTTATTATGAAAGCTCCTTGGTGCGCGGGGAGAAGCATCTGTATGGGCTACGGACACTGCAGGGGAACACTGCCCAAGACATGATCTGTGGAAAGAGCTGTGCACGTCAAAGAGAATAACCCACTGGAGCGGCGAGAACCGTGTTAGCTGAAGCCTACCGTATGCGCCGTATGTAAGCGTACCTTTTTCATATATTCAGTCACTGGGTTCTGCTGCAAGAATTCAGTGCTCTCCCTGGTATAAAATCTCTCCGTGTCGGCCAAAAACTGAGATTCAAAGGACTCTTTATACACTGTCAGCGTAGGGCCCTTGGCAAAGGCGTCGTCTTCATTCAGCCCCAACTCCACTAGAAACAGATAGGAACTGTATTTCAATTACCCTAGTTTTTGTTACATTTTACCCAACATACCCATGAGTAACATTCAGCTCAAGTTACGTTTAAAAGGTAAATGGAAAATGGCAGGACATAAGGTAAGCCTGCTATTCACCGGTGTGCACTGAAGTACACCGCTTCAATGAAAGAAAAAAAGAAATAAAATCCAAGACATAAAAGGAAGTAATTCTGACCCGTGGCCAAGCATGCTTCAAAGTTATCGTGAAGTTCACTTAAAAAACTTATTAAACATGACATTTCTTTTTTCTAAACGTTTATTTTTGAGAGAGAGAGAGAGAGAGAAGGAGAGAGAGAACGTATGCGAGCGAGTGAGGGGGGGCAGAGAGCGAGGGAGACACAGAATCCAAAGCAGGCTCCGGGCTCTGAGCTGTCAGCACAGAGCCCGACGCGGGGCTCGAACCCACAGACCGCGAGATCAAGACGTGAACCGAAGTTAGATGCTTAACCGACAGAGCCACCCAAGTGTCCCAACACGACATTTATTTCTAATTGAAGTGTAGCTGACGTACAGTAGCCTATCAGTTCCAGGAGGTCATCACAGGGATTTGGTATTTGTGAATATGACAAAATGATCCCCACAGTGAAGTACGGCCACCACCTGTCACCTTAAAAAGTTACTGTATTATCGCCTACATTCCCTATGCTGTACCTTACACCCCCCATGACATTTCTTTTATAACTAGAGGTTTATCTCTTAATCACCTTCACTGATTTCACCTGCCTCCCCACAAGGACTAAATGTAAACTTTCAGAGAAACACGAGGCCACTCAAGTTTTCCGAACATTGCATTAGCTCATCAGTTGCTCAATCTCAACTTTTCAGGCTGACCCAGGTCTCTGGTCCTCTTCCCACTCCATTAATGACACTCCATCATATTATATATCCAGTCATTCAGCAGTATGAGAGCAGAAAATAATTCAAATGTCGAGTTCCTCAAAAGTCCCATGAGAAACAAAGATCAAACAATTTTTGTGAGGGGTAAAATCAAACAGAATCACACTCACTTAAAGAGAGTTTTTTGAGGGCCCTTGTACATGCAAACAATATTTTCACAACAGCTAAAATATCTGTCAACGAATCTGTCAGAACACGGTTAGGATTGCCATTTGACACGAAAACTCTGAGTAGGTGAAAGGGAAATGGTTTACCGTAAGACTGTACAACTCCACTTATCAGTCTTGTGTTGATGGTTTCACCGTTTCTTTCCTTTTCAATCAGTTTTAAAACAGCATTTGTTACCTTTAGGAAGGATAAAGGGAAAAGACCTGTAGATTACAGACTACAGCACGTATGTTACTACACATCTCTTGGACTCTGAGAACATTACACAATGCAAGGTGCCAGAAACTCTTAGGGCATTCTAAAGCTGTGAGGAGACAACGCCTACGAAATGAAATCTGTAAGGGGGTTTTAACAGGACGACACGCACACTCTCACACAAGTGCGTACCTGTTTATTCAATGGCCTGAACAGACAATCTCTCCAAGTCACCAACGCAAGCTGGATGAAAAGAAAAAGGAGAAGCGTAAGAGGTCTACACTTTCACCACGTTTGTCTAAGGCTGCGGTCCTAGGAATCAGCCTGAATCTCATCTATCAGTATTTCTAGATTATAACTGGGTAAAAATCTATCATGACATCAGAGATGCTCGAGTTAGCAACTTCAAGAGGTTTCGAAATACAGCCGCTTATCAGCTCCCATTTTAATAATTCAGACACAAAGAAAACCTGGATTTTAGGAGACCAAACATATCAGCTTACAGGGTGTCAGTGGAGTCAACCTCTAACGCTGTTCCCTGGCCCAAATTTAATTTTTCATCTAAATGAAGATAATTCCAGTTATCATAGTTTCCTAATACTCGATAAATTAAGTAACCGATGATAAAAATTCAGCATGTTGTGTATCTTACTTGTGGTGATTTGTGTTGCACGGATGCACACGGCTGGAAACGCACCAAACTGCACACTTTAAATAGACGTGGTTCATTATATAGGAATTGCTCAGATTTCCCATTTTACTTGCACTCATGTGTGTTGGAGTCTTTGATGCATTTCTAAAACTTTCCACAGAAGTTATGCCAGAAAATCACTATAAAAATGCTCCCCCAAGGGGAACGGTTATAATTCATAAATGATTTTCAGCTGTTTATTGAGAGAGGTAGTATTGAGTAAAATTCAAATTTTTAACAATTCAATATTCAAATATAAACTGGTGAGGAACTCACTTAGACATAAATGCTTTCAATCTTATTTTTCCTACATTTAACCACAGATAAGACTAGGTTGATGTAAGATGTATTTCAGAAAAGATTATGTGTAATTTAATTTATGCAATAAGCCCTGAGTAATGTTCCTACCACACACACAAAAAAGGCAACATGAAAAGCAATATTTAAGAGAAAACTACTTTTTAAATTCGTTTATTTATTATTCAAAAAGTTTGGGGGGCGCCTGGGTAGCTCAGTTAAGTGTCCGAGACTTCGGGTCAGGTCATCATCTCGTGGTTTGTGAGTTCGAGCCCCACGTCGGTCTCTGTGTTGACAGCTCGGAGCCTGGAACCTGCTTCAGATTCTGTGTCTCCCTCTCTCTCTGCCCCTCCCCTGCTTGCGTTCTGTCTGTCTCTCTCTCTCAAAAAATAAAGATTAAAAAATTAAAAACTTTTTTTGAATCCCAGTGCAGTTAACAGTGTTATACCAGTTTCACGTGTCCAACAATTCTATGCACGACCTGGTGCTCATCGCTGTTAAGTGGACTCTCAATCCCCTTCACCCATTTCAGCCCTGCCCCGGCCCACCTCCCCTCTGGGAACCACCAGCCTGTTCCCTAGAGTTAACAGTCTGTTTTTCGGTTTGTCTCTTTTTCTTGGTTCATTTGTTTTGTTTCATAAATTCCACATACGAGTGAGACTGTACGATATTGGTCTTTCTCTGACTTATCTCGCTTTAGCATTACACTCTCTGGCTCCATCCATGTTGTTGCAAAAGGCAAGATTTCATTCTAAGAGAAAACTATTTTTAATTAAGCACGAACAATACATACTCATGTAATGTTTCCATAAAAATAAGATTTCAGAATTAGAAACTATGATGTCCAAGAAGATGTTAGAAGGGAAGAGCCTCATTTGTCAGGAGAAAGGCAAGCCTGGGGCGATTTTCCCTGTGCAAATTCTGCTGCCTCGAGTCTTAGACTTCTTTCTTTTTTTTATTTTTATTTTTTTAACGTTTATTTATTTTTGAGACAGAGAGAGACAGAGCATGAACGGGGGAGGGGCAGAGAGAGAGGGAGACACAGAATCGGAAATAGGCTCCAGGCTCTGAGCCATCAGCCCAGAGCCTGACGTGGGGCTCGAACTCACGGACCGCGAGATCGTGACCTGAGCCGAAGTCGGATGCTTAACCGACTGAGCCACACAGGCGCCCCAAGACTTCTTTAAAGCAAGAGTAAGGAGGGAAAATGCAATGCCATGGCCATGAACTTCTAGTAAAGATATACTACACCTTTAAAAATAACTTTTTTCCAAACATTGTTCTAAATCAAGACAGCCTTAGGCAAGTCTAATTTGACTCTGGATAACCTGTCACTTTGAAGGAAGAAAGGAAGCAGAGATGCCAAGAAAGCAAGGCCAAATGTACACCAGACAAAGTTCAGATGAACAAGGAACGGAGTCCAGGAAAAAATCTTGCTCCGTCACTTTAATGTATCAATAATGAAATTAATTTACGTCCTCTGGTGGACATGAAAGGAAAACAACAACTTTCTATAATTAATACGGAAGAAAGGATTATTAGGGAAAAAAAGGTAAAACTTTATATTGTGCGACAAAGCATCCCCACCTTCTGGAACTCCTGGAAAATCCAATGAGAGATCACTGTGCCCAACTGTTCCTCTGTGTCAACTGATGCTTGAACTTTATGAATTCAACAGGTTCACTGAAGAGCACACAGAGGAAATACTGTTTCTAGACAGGGGTATTCACTGGCCTTTGCTAAAACTTACGGCTGCATATTGTATTTCCAAACGGTTACTACAGACAGTACTTAAGGATGTAGAAGGTATGAATTTTCAAAGTAAATAAAAAATAGAAGCTGAAAATCATAGCCTACGAAGTATACGTGAACTTCTTTCTATTTTCTCTGTTCTTGAATATAGCACACAAAAAGTTCAGGTGTAACGATTTTTAGGAGTCTGTGACATTACTGCAGGGTTCGTGTGGTGTTTTAGGTCAAGGTGGCATCCAAGAAGAAATCACCCAAATCATGCCGATTCGTAAAGAAAGCATTTGTGAGTGGAAAAGAAAAAGGAAAGTACAAAAGGCTCAACTCAAAATACTAAATCCACAAAGTTTTGTTCATTATACATATCACATATATAGGATATATATAAATGATACTAGTTTGTCATGAATCTATGATACATTACATTTTCCTTTTATTTAATCTGTCCAAAATAAAGCAATAAAGTACTGCTAATATACCAGCATTCTGGGAGATGGAGATAATCTCATTATGCAGAACTTAACATGTTCACATCACTGGTTCAAGAAGAGGACAGTCTGTGCATCTGATAGCCCGTTCCGAACAGACAGGCCTTCTGTCGAGTCCTTCCCCTCCACTGGTCTACGACATCAGTCCCCAAAGCTGACTGGACATCACAGTCCTCTCAAGGGACTCCAACAGTCTGCTGACCCCCACCTCCAGGGTTTCTAGTAAGTTGAGGCTGGGGCCCAGTAATGTGCATTGCTAACAAGTTCCCAGGTGTCCATGACGTGGCAGGTTTGGGGACCACACCTTGAAAACCAATGGAACTAAGAAACAAACATATTAATGAAAGTGATTCAGTCACTCGACTTCTGCCTTTTCACAATCTATTTTCATGCCGTCTAAAAAGAACCTTCAACTTTCAACTCTGTCAGTATCGTATTATTTTGTAAAGAGAGAAGGCAGGGCATCTCACCACACGGTCCTCTCCCTCAACAGCTTCCCAAACCACAGAGGCCACGAGGGCTGATCTGGGAGGCCCGGGTCCCCGGCTCGGGACTGGATCTGCCTGACACAGCCAGCACGTGGGATGCCCAGCGCTACAAGCGGGACAGTTCCAGGCTAGAATGGACGGCTGGTCGAGTAACTGCGGAAGAAACTTATCAGTAAATGCAGAAGTGTGGAGGCTGTATTTCAGAACTCCAATTTACTCATCCTTTCCTGCCACAAAATATCTAAGAGTCATCTGTCGATAAATTAAAGCAAAGGAAATTAGCCTCTGGGTCTGAAAACAGCTTCACTACTCGCCTAGCTCCCCCTACTGACAGATGAGGCAGCACTAAGAAAGCACACACGTGAAAGGTGTTTAAAAAAATCTTACAGAATAGATTTCATATATTCCTTTCCGTCCCTCGTCACATTCACGGCGAACCCAATGTCTATTGAGGTAGGCACAAATTCCATTCAGCACTTTGCTGGAAAATCGATAATCCTCCCATTGTTGAGTGTAGAACTTCAGTACGCTCTCATCCATCAAATCTTCTCCATCCTAAAAACAAGTGAACCCAAGCTTTAAGGACTAATTTGTCACATGATAAATTAAAAGTTCACTAAAACAAACCTACGGCTTTAAAAATACATCCATGTGTTCGGTTTTAGATGAGCTTTTTATTTTATATACAAAACATGCTCATTAACACCAATTCTCATAAGAATATAGCTTGTGAGGAACAGACTATAGAGAGAATTTTAATGAAAATTCTTTCAAAATGGAAACTTTCCACGGTGGAATATTATGTATCATATACACTCATACGAAGTACCTTCAACTTTTAGAATGAAGGGAATAAGGAATTTACCTCAAAATCAGCCCCGTTTTGATATTTTTCAGTTAAAGTTAATTAAAATGTCCTATTAGCAATTTAGACCACAGGGCCAATACTACTCAATTTTTTAATGCATCTGCTTCCTTCATTAAATTTACTTAAAAACTATAAATTAATAGTTTTTACACTAATCTGTTGCATTTCTGTAAAAATAAGTGTAATGGTACAATATTTTTTCTTTAACAAGATCTCAAGGGGAAAATGTGCATTCACCAAAATTATTTTTACCCAGATTTCCACAAGGTAAACCACAAATTGTTATGTGAAGGATCAACCGGAGATTTTTTCCTCCAGTATTAATGACATCCGCAAGGTAAATCTGCCTCCTTAAAAACTGCATATTCCACTTCAGTGTCCCCGAAATGCGCTGCAGCAAGAAAGCACAGAGGTGACAAACGAGGGACGCAGCCCCGCCATGAACCGAGGGCCTGGGAAGGCCACCCGCTCGCCCTGCCTCAGTGTCGTCAACCTCAGAACTGAGGCCCCACAAACACGTGACACACAAGTGAGCCCATAAGCCACTTGATACAACTATCAAATGTAAAGGTTTGCCACTCTGGCTTATAGCACAGGACCTTTTCCAAAATGCAAAGATATCACTGATAGAGCACAGCTCCCAATACTTTCATACAACACAATATACTCCTGTTCTTCACTTTAATGCTGAAGAATAATCAATTCCAGTGTTCACTTTCCAAAGTGTTCTGAATAAACAGAAGGACACAGCGGTTTCAGGAAAACTCTACGAAACACACGGTTTAGGGAACATGAAAATCATGCTATCTTAGTCACAATTTGTGGTCAATCAACTATGGTCTGTTAGAATGATATTAAGTTTCCAATTGCCTTGTGAAATAGATTAAGAAAAACAATTTTGAAGCATGCTGAAAATTTTGCATAATGTCTGTGTAAACAAAAAATCTTTAAAGCATATACACAGAGCACAGACTTCCCAGGGTCGAGAGTATAGATGTCTTCACTCACTCTATGTGACATGTGTAGCACCAGATGAAGGAGCACTTGCCCATCCTGTGGCTGGATGGAAGGCAGGCATCACACTGCCTTTCCTACAGAGGATGGAGACTGAGGAAGGAAAAGGCAGAAGATGAAGGGGAAAAACTATCATCGTCCGAGCAACGGCTCGGAGCAGGAGGAACCATACTCGAAGGCCATGGATGTTCGTAGAGAAACCCATCCTAGCCAAGGGCACGATTTCATCGTAGCTCTGAAATACACTACATGACCATGTGCAAAAGGAGGTCACAGTGGAAAAATGTGATCACCAAAGGTTAGATAACCTTACGATCATTTGTACATTTTTAGACAAAACAACACACTGGGGTCAAAATACAACACAGGTGATCTGAATTCATAATGAGATGCTCGGAGTGAAAAGGTCCGTTAATTTCTAACAACCAAATACAAAATGGTTAGTGATTTAAGGAAAAGTATTAATCGGATATAAAGCTATCAAAGCCTTCTAATTTAACAAATTAAAAAACAGAATATAGCTTAGGAAAGCTTCATCTTCGTAACAGGTAAAAGACTAAGCAAGAGCAAAATAGCTTCATGCAAACATCAATGCCGAAAACAATGAACAAATAACAGTGAGAGATTTAGCATTCAATCAAGTTAGAATCATCATTTCACTATTTTCTTTTACATTCTATTATAAAGAGTTAAGTATAAGTATACACGTACAACGTCTTACCTTAAGAAGATTTGTCAAGTAATTCTTCAAAAATTCTTTAAGTCGTTTGTATAATTCCAAGCCAACAAACTGAGCTCCCCCAGGCGTCTGACCCTTTTTCGATTTGGAGGGAGGGACGCCAGCCCCTCGGGCCTGGTTTGACTGGTGAACACTCGTGCAGTAGTTATAAACGTGACTTGGGAGAAAAGTTAAGGAAATCAACATGCATCATCAATGCCAACAGTGATTAATACCGAAATATTTTTAAAGAAAATATGTTCATGCCAATATGCTTACAATACATCAACAAAAGTCTGTTAACACGACAGTGAAGGGGCGCCTGGGTGGCTCAGTTGGTTAAGCGTCCGACTTCGGCTCAGGTCATGATCTCGTGGTTTCTGAGTTCAAGCCCCGCGTCGGGCTCTGGAGCTGACAGCTCAGAGCCTGGAGTCGATTTCAATTCTATGGCTCCCTCTCACTCTGCCCCTCCCCTGCCCATGCTGTGTCTCTCAAAAATAAATAGTAAAAAAAAAAAAAAAAAAAAAAATTAAAAAAAAAAAAACCAAAACTACAGTGAAAATAAGACCCCATCCACCACAGCAATGAAGCTAGACATCAGCCAGCCCCACTTACAAGCCTGTCGGCAGGCCCAGGGACCAGCCTGCTGCGAATGAAGGAATGTTCTGAGGAAGGTCACCAAGGAAACACAGGACCTTCTAAGATCACGTAATGTGACTGACCTTGTGGGAAACTGTCCTTCAGAAGGCATGAAAAGAACTGGCAATCGGTACAAAGGTTCCATACAAGAGGAAAAAAAGTATCTCCTTCAAGAAAAACAAAAACTATAACCAGAGTCTATTTTGATGCCTAGCTATATTTCTAGAAGCATGTATTATAAATATCAAAATAACTAAAGCTTTATTTTAAAATTATTCATAAACGAATGTAAACAAAGCTACGCTTTGTGGACGAAGGACAAAAAGCAGAAGAAATGGCAGTGCAAGAAACCTCTTATCACAGGAAGTCACAAATGTCTAAAATTGATCAATCACAGATGTGCAGCACGCCTGCGCAGTACTGACAGGGAGGGAGCTGCGTAAGTCACAGGATAGACGGCGGAAGTCTGAAACAGCTGGAGGGGAGCTGCTGAGGACTGGGAGGCGGGGAAGGCAGAGAACCACGCTACTTTGTTATACAACCTTTCATACGATTTCAGTTCATCTGCACGTATTACCACTTGGATAAAACTAACAGACAACACGGACTCAGAAAGAAAAATCATTAAGACAATAAATTCTGGCCTGTTTCAGGTTAGTGCGTAAAGGCAGAGGTGATTTCAAAACACATTCCACACTCCAAAATACATGACACAGAAGGGTTAAGACTTAAAATATACAAACCTAAACCATAAAACGAAGAAAATACCCACGAACTGTTTCCTGATCTCAGATTGGAGAAAGCTTTTCTAAGCTAAGTCATCTAAACACTTAATCTGAGATTCTGAAAATATCTTAGTAAAAGAGATCTTTAACGAGTTACTATCTTTAATCAATTAAGAGAATTAAAAACGTGAAAAAGTTAACCTCCACAGAAACATGGGGAGAGCATACCAACAGAAAATCCCAAACCAAAGCTGAAAGAAATACGTATTAGTGGTTAAAAAGCCGAAAAAAAATCTTTAGCTTCAGTAATCAAAGAACTCTGCCTTAAAACAACCAATCATTTCATTAAACATTTCAAATGTACAGGGAATCACAGTTTATAACATACAATGAACTCTTATAAACTGATGATGCAGTTTGGACAAATCTCCTACTCCCATGGTCTCATTCCAGCTACACCTACCTCCCTCAACTTTTTAGGAAATTAAATAGTACAGATTCTGCAAGAGACCTGCTTTGTACTGCTCCCCAGTGTCTCCCTTCCTTCTGCTTTCCCTAGGGGCAAATACCCCATGATGTGGTGCACAGCACTTCCTACGAATGTTTTTACATCTTACTGTAACACTGTACCTGAAATTACCATTCCGTGTGTTTTCAAGTTTTAGATACAGCTTAGACCTTACAATAAGTCCTCCGTTTTCTTGTTGATGGACCCTACGAACGATCACTTTGGTTGAGGTCCAGGTTTTGGTAGTTCCCAACAAAGCTGCAAAGAATAGTACTATTAAGTTCTCTTGCATACATACAGGTTTGAGTTTCTCACACTACAGAACTGGCAGGTGATGGGAGAAAGGGGTCCATCATAAACTTCACTACCTGTTGTCAGATGTGCTGTCGCTGGACAGCCACCAGTGCTGTTTAACAGCCGACAGCCTCTTCCACACATTTGTACTGCGGGTCGCCACGGTGTTAATACACATTTCTCTGACTACAGCGAGGCGAAGATTCTCCTGAGTTTATGATTTTCACGTTCTCTTCTGTATATTACGTCATATCCTTCACAATCTTTTAAAAAAAAGAGTTTGCTCAGACACTGATGATGACAGTGTAATACATAATCACTTCGGAAAAATCTTTTGTTTTTTTAAATGTTTATTTTGAGAGAGAGTGCGCACGCGCCTGAGTTGGAGGAAGGACAGGGAGGGAGAGAAGAGAGAGAATCCCAGGTAGGTTCTGCGCTCTCAGCACAGAGCCCAGTTGCAGGGCTCGATCTCACAAGTGAGGCGAAATCAAAACTTAGATGCTCAACTGACCGAGCCACCCAGGTGCCCCTGGCAGTTTCTTGTAGAAATCAGGGTATATGTACAGAGTAGACTACTATTCAGCAGTTTAATGAACTACTGTACTGATATACCATGAATCAGTCTTAAAAACATGTTGAAGGAAAAAAGCCAGATATGTATGGTTTTACTTATATGAAGTTCTAAAACAGGGAAAATTATTTCTATGGTGATAGAAATCAAGAGTGACTTCCTTTTCCTTGAAGGGCAAAGACTGACCAACAGGTGCTCCAGGGAACTTTCTGTATTCTTGATTAGGGTATGGTTTACCTGAGCGTATATGCCTGTCAAAAAGAATTCAAACTATCCACTTAAGATCTGTGCACTTTGCAGTATGTGAATTTTGCCTGGAAAACATTTTTTAAAATGTAAGCCCGTAATAAGTATTACAGACTAATACTGAGCTGTCTTTTTGACCTGGCAGTTTTTCACTGTGAAAATCCCTACTGTATCACCATATACTGCAATTCTTACATTCTTGGAGTTTGCAGCCTAACTTCTTTTAATGGAAAGCATTATGTAAAGAGAAATTCTTAATTTGTCATCATCAAATTTATACAAATTTTCTTTTATGGCTTATGCTTTAATTTTTATTTAGGAAATCTTCTCTCCCAAGGCATGAATTCTAGTGCATTATTTTTTTCACCTGATTTCACATTGAGATTTCTCATTTTCCTGAAGTAAAACTGTGTATGAGGAAGAAATGTAATTTTATATTTGTTTGCATGGATACACAATGGTTCACAAACCATGTATTTTACAAGGTCTATTCTTTCCCCACCGTAGGTATTGCTGCTTTTAGAAAACTGCCCATTTCAAGTGAATTTTTCAAGTACACTGTCCAGTTGTCAATTGGTTCTTTTAAAAAACCTGTTGTTTCTGTGAGGTCTTGTATTTATTTTAAATATTTTTATGATTAATGCTGCAGAGAACCAGTTTGGGATTTATTTCTGTTTATCTTTATTTAATTTCTGTTCTTTTTCATGTACCTCTTTTATAATTGTTCTCCTCCTAGAAATTCTCGTTTTGGTCTATTGGCTTTGTAACCTTTCCTCTTTGTTTTAATGTAAGCATTTAAAACTACAGATTTTCTTCTCCACACCACTCAGGCTGCATCACCTAAGTCTGATCCGTATGGGTTTCCCTTACATTCAGCTGCATATTCTTTTTTCCATTATTAATAGTTCTCTTAAGAGTTAATTTAGGGCACCTGGGTAGCTCAGTCAGTTAAGTGTCTGATTTTGGCTCACACCACAATCTTGCAGTTTGTGGGCTCGAGCCCCGCATCGGGTTCTGTGCTGACAGCTCAGAGCCTGGAGTCTGCTTTGGAATCTGTCTCCCTCCTCAGCTCATGCTCGCTCTGTCTCTCTCTCTCTCTCTGTCTCTCTCTCTCTCAAAAGAAATAAACATTAAAAAAAAAAAGTTAAATTTTATTTCCAAAGGGTACTTTTAAAAAATCTTTTTTAAAAACCTCTTAATTTCACTTTAGAATTAATCAGAGAATATTATCTTTTTGATAGTTTCTTTAAAACGTGATGAGACCTACAGCTGAATATGTGATTTTCTTTACATTTGCCTGAAAAGAATGTCCATTCTCTAATGGATATAAGATCTCATTAGAGTAAGCTGGTCAATTCTGCTTTTCACATCTAATATATTGTCAGCCATTTCTCTGGGTATTAATTACTGAGAATTTCTAATGGAAATCTTCCTAATTATAGATTTGTCAGTTTCTCTTATACCTCTCTAAAATATCGGTCCTATATTTTGAGGCCCTGTTAACAAGTATATAAACTTTTGAATTATATTCCTGGTCCCTTGGTCTTGTTATTAGTAGGAAGTAACCATGTTTCCTCCTCACAATAGTGCCTGAGGAAATCCACGGGACCAGATGTTAGTATGGTTATTCCCATCTCTGGTTAGAATTTACCCCAAGTACACCGGTTCCATCTCTTTACTTTTCTACTTTTACATCTACTGCAAACCACAGCAAAACGCGCTCTTAAAAAAATGGAGTTTGATGGTCTCCAATGGATAAATTTGGTTTTATTATAAAACCCAAATATAAATATACTGTTATATACTGTTTTATACATTGCTATTTGGATTATTTTTTACCATCTTATTTTGATTATTTTTTTAAAAAATTTTATTTTCTATTTTCTTTGCTTTTGTTTTCTCCTTTTTCTTTTACCAGGTTGATGGCTTCCTTATTCCACTGTAGTTCTTACATCGCTCTGGAGTTCCATATTTTATTTGGTTACCCTTAAAATCTGATATGCATACTTTGCCTTGCACTAATTCTAGAAAATTCTTGGGTTGTCAACTCTTCAAATATTTGTTCCCCTATTTTCTACTACATGTATGTTGGACTTTTTCATGTTCTTTGTTCAAACTTTCTAATTTTTCTTGATTTATCATCTGGTTAAGTGATTCTTTCAACCGTGTCAAATTCGCTGTTTACTTTTAAACATCTTAGTTTACATCTGTAGAGTTTCCCAGTTTCTTCTTAAAGTCTGTCTTATTTCTATTTTGTTCCGCAGTATTTTTGTTTCTTTGATGTAACCATTTTTCACACTTAGGGGCACACTCTAAAGATCCTTTTCTTTGACATTCTTGGGGCTCTCATTCTGCTGTTCGTTCTATGTGCTGACTTGTTCTGATGGGATCTCTCCTCTGCTTGGTAACTTTTTTTCAGCTCATTTTTAGTGGGGTCTTTGTATTAATTTCCCAGCTTGGGGAAATCCTCCCCCCCCAAGGTGGTAATACAAACTCCAACCCCAAACACGCCGAAGGTAACAAATTCTCAGGACATACGTTCCCCACCCCCCTCACACCCAGAACTTATCTCAAACTACTTTCTAGTTGCCTCCGTGGGAGAGAAAGTCCGTTATTTTTCCAGTTCACCTTGTCACTAAAGATCTCCATGGAAACGGCAGCTCTCTCCCTGCTCGCCCAGGCACAAGGCTTTGTCTCCTTTTCTGTGTGGCCTCTGTCCTCCAGCGCACCCCTCCCCATATCCTATCCTCCTGCTTCCACACAGAGGCTCATACTTTTTACCAAGCACACAGTTCTAGGTGTTTGGTTCCGGGGAACTTCTTCGGTTACCTCGTTCGGACTGACTTCTGTCTCGTGGCAATATATTCATCTCCCAGTTATTAAATTAACAAAGGTCTTTAAAGAAACAATGAAGCCCAATGATAGCCAAAGTGCAGGAAAACGGGAGCTTCTATCCATTGGGGGTCAGAGAGTACACAGTTAGGATTTCTTCTGGAAGAAAATTTAGAAATATTCAAAAGCCTTAAAGCACATTCCTTTTGATACAACAACTATATGCATTTATCATGGGGAAATTATCACAGAATTATAAACATACTTAGCTAGCAAACTATCACCGCATTGCTCACAGTAGCAAAAACCTTGTAAGAATCTATACGGCAAACATAGGGAATTAGGTAAACACCCTGTTAGATTCATCTGAGGATACGGTACGCAGCTTTTAACAATGTCGAAGAACATAGAGTGGCTATAAAACCTGTGATGTATTGACCAAATTTCATCTAAGACACCAATCATAATACGTATCGTTACACTAAGAAAATGCTACCAGTTAAAATACAACATCCTTCGATGGAATTTTTAGGTTTACTTAAAGATTAGCCGTTTAGACTCAGATTTATGCTAACACTCTTTGTAAGTAAAGAAAAGTTAAATGAATTGGTTAAGACGCTCCTCGTAGGTTTTACGCAGTCTCACTCCGCTGAACCTTTAAGACCCTTGTCAAGGAGGGCTGCGTTTTCCACCTGTCACCGTGCTCCGTGAGCACCAAGGGCGTGAGTACTGCCCGTGAGCTTCCGGTCACAGAGGAACTAAGCATTTCCTGATCATCTGCTCCCACCCATTTTGTAAGTTTAGGTCCTGAGCTTGCTTGTATTAAAAGGTTTTTTCAGGGCAAATTCTTCAAAAGGTCCTTAATGCTGACAGAACAGGGGATAGTCAAGTTTGCACAGGTGCAGGTAATGACCACTGTGTCGTGACTGACACCCGACCAACCACGGTCCTGTGCCACCCACGGGATGAAGCACTTAAAAAACAAACAAACAACAGCAACAACAACAAAAAAACCCCACAACCTTAGAATCACTAACTGGTATATTCATAGAGCCATATGAAAATATGTTAAAAAGACACAAATAAGTAAAAAAGGAACTTAAAAGAATAGCATCTAATATGCTATTCTATGCATACTAAGCTTCATGCTATTGGGCATGAAGATGAAAGTTGATGTATCTGTTTGGCCTTTATTATTTTTTTTATTTAAGTTATCTCTCCACCCAACATGGGGTTGAACTCATGATCCCAAGATCAAGAGTTTTATGCTCTTCCGACTGGGCCCGCCAGGTGCCCCTCTGGACTTCAACAGCTGTTACTTCTGAAGGTGGGGGAGGGGGTTAATAAAAACCTTTTAGGCACACAATTTTTTCTTCTTCACCAAGTACTCTTTCCAGAGGAAAGGCCGGAGCACAGGACACACTCTCCCCCCGCTACCAATCATTCCTCCCAGCCTCACCTCCTCAGAGAGGACTGGACACAATGCAAGGAACCTGGTCTCACAGAACAAACCAAAAGGCACGATTTTAACAAAAGGAAACCTCTTAAAATCGGTCTTCAAGTTTCTATCCAGACTTGAACTTCACATTCGTTCCCAAATTAGGATTACCCTTCCCATTACCCAGAGTCTGGCGTGGAAAGCATTAGTCAGTAGTGGCTAGAGACAGTAGTGGTTAGATTTCCTGCTTGCTAAAATTTCAGTTTTCTTCTAAGAACTTACACCTTAGGTAAGTAATGCAGAAAAACTTACAATAAAAAGCAAGAGTGCTACGGTTCACCCTTCCCCACCTTCAGTAGCAACCACTTTTTTTTTTTTTTACATTTATTCATTTTTGAGAGAAAGAGAGACAGAGCACAAGCAGGGGAGGGGGAGGGGGAGAGGGAGGGGGGGGAGAGAGAGAGAGAGAGAGAGAGAGAGAGAGAGAGAGATAGAGAGAGAGAGAGAATGAATGAATCCAAAGCAGGCTCCAAGCTGTCAGCACAGAGCCCGACGCGGGGCTCGAACTCAAGAGCTGTGAGATCATGACCTGAGCCAAAGTTGGACGCTCAACCGACTGAGCCACCCAGGCACCCCAATAGCAACCACTCTTTTATTTCTTTATTTTTTAAAGCAGGCTCCAGAGCCCAATGCAGGGCTTGAACTCATGACACTGAAATCAAGAGACAAACACTTAGCCAACTGAGCCACCCAGGCATCCCTTTCTTTAATTTTTTTTTTAAGTAGCAACCACTCTTAATTTTTTTAATTTAAGAGGTGATTTGTCCAGGCGGATATGCACATATCTTCAAATCACATGCCCATACTGTTCTTTGACCAATCGACCTTTGCGTAAGTTACCGAATTCCTGCTGACAGAAAATATGGTTCACTGCAAACCCCTACCTCCAATCTGACTTCATCCCAACACTCACATCACTGTGGAGGCTGTTTTAGTCGACATGGAAACTTTAAGTTATACTTAAACCATGGTTCTGTGATTGGTACCAGTGTATCTAACCACAATTTCTGGCAAAAAGTAACTAAACTAGAATAAATATAAAACCAACTGTCTGAAGCCACCAGAGAACAACAAAAAGAAGTTTATACTGAAGGGTAGCCTAGTCTCGGAAGGAGGGAATGGCACAATCCATTTTTGCTCATATAAAAAGAAACAAGAAAATGAGACCCACCCTCAAGAGAAGAGATAATCGAGAGACTAATCTGGAGAGAACCCAATGTTGGAATTAGGAGACAATGTACCTATATCTATACTCAAGGATATGAACGAAAACATGGTCATAATAAGTGAAAACTAACTGCAGTAAAAAATAGTAACTATGAAGAAAAATTCTAGAACTGAATATTATCTAGAATAACTTATTTATTGGACGGGCTTGACAACAGAATGAGGAGATAAGACTTACGCAGAGAGACCATCAAAAATGATCAATTCTGAAGAAGAGAGAAAGAAAAAGAAAATAAACTGCTGAAAACCAAAAGGGAGAAGAAATTCTTGAAAGCCAACTGGGAAAAGTTACTTGTAACATACCAAACAAGAATTAAAATTACCACTAAGTTTTCATTAACAAATACAAAGGCCAGAAGACAGAGTAGTAACATCTTTAAATGTTGAAGAGGGGAAAGCCCATCAATCAAAAATTCTTTTTCCAGTGAAAATATTCTCCAAAATATTTCACATAGTATAGACTTGCATTTCAGGCGGAAGGGAATTGATACTAGATGGAACCTTAGATCTTCAGAAAGAAATGAAAACCATTAGAAACAGTAAATATAAGTATCAAGATTATTATAAAGTAAATATAAAGTATAAAAGATTACTTTTCTTAATTCTTTAAAATACAGAGGATGGTTTAAACCAAAAACTTATAATACTGTCTGTGGGTTTAAAGCATACGTAGATGTATCATACAACAGGCTAGTGGGACAGTAAATGGAACTGTACAGTTGAAGGTTTCTACATTCTCCGTGAGGTCACATGATATGAACTCTAAGTACAGTTCACTCTTGAACAATGTGGGGGTTAAGGGTGCTGACCCTCCACGTGGTACAAATCCACATATAACTTTTGACTCCCCCCAAACTGGACTATTATTAGTCTACTGTTCGCCAGAAGCCTTACCGACAACATAAACAGTTAATTAGCACACATTCTGTATGTTACATGTATTATATGCTGTGTTCTTACAATTCGTAAGGTAGAGAAAAGAAAATCACAAAGAGAAAATACATTTAAATACTGTACTTATTGAAAAAAATCTGACGGTAAGTTGACCCACACAGTGCAAACTCCAGGGTCAACTCTAGGCAAAAAGGAAAAAGAAAAAAAGAACACTGTAATCCTTAGAATGAGAACACACACAACCTCAGATGAACACCTAAAAGGCCAACAGATACATTAAAATGCAATTCTAAACAATTCCAAATAATGCAAAAGAGAGGAGAGTAGGAACAAAGAAATGTTTTAAAGAACAGAAAAAAAAAAGGTAGATCTAAAAATCAACCTATTAATACTTCCAATAAATGTTAACAGATAGACTAAAACCTACAATCCAAAGACAAGGAAGACCGGAAGGGACAAATACGGGGAGGACTCTCTATGCTATTACAGACGACACAACAGAAGTGCAAAGACACAGATAGGTTGAAAGTGAACAGATGGGGAAAGATGATCACGCAAACTAAGCCGAAGAAGGCTAAAGAGACTGTAACAGTACTGGACAAAACAGACTTGAAGGAAATAATACCGGAGATCAGAGAGACATTTCGTACTAATTAGAGGGTCAATTTATTAAAAAGACCATCATGAATGTATATTCTTCTAACAGAGCTTCAAAATACACCAAACCAAATGTGGCGTAATCCTCCCGCCAAGGCAGATTTCCAGCTCCTAACGGGACATTACTGAGCAGGGGCTTGGGGAGAGAAGTGCACCCTCACCTCCCACAAGCCGACGCGATCCTGCTCCAGCACAACACCGTCTACACCTAATGAATCCATATCCTTTTCTTTTTTTTTTTTTTTAAAGTTTTTATTTTGAGAGAGAGAGAGAGAGAGAGCGAGAGCGCGCGCAAACGAGAGAGGGGCAGAGAGGGAGGGAGACAAGAGGATCTGAATTGGGCTCTGGGCTGACAGCAGAGACCGATGCGGGGGTCAAACTCATGAACCGTGAGATCATGACCTGAGCCGAAACCGAGTCGGATGCTTAACTGACTGAGCCACCCAGGCGCCCCTCCATATCCTTTTCAACAGTCCACCGTATGCTCATCAAATAGGCTATTTTCTGGGCCATTAAAATGGCCCTTTCTACATTTTTAAAGACTGAAATCATACAGAGTGTTCTCTGACCAAAATGGAATTATATTAGAAATCAGGAACAATGAGCTACCCTGGAAAACCTCAACCATTTCTAACTAAACAACATTTCTATATAATGTAAGAGTCATAAAAGAAATAACAAGGAAAACCGTAAAATGTTTTGAACTAAATCATAATGAAAACAAAACACACCAAAATTGGTGGAATAAAGGTAAAAATTCCTTTGAGAAATTTATACCTTCAAATACTTCCGTAAAAAAAGGTAGGAGGGCAGTATTACTAGGATGGCAATAGTCCGCACACGGATATACACGTCCAGTGCAACCCCAATCAGCATCTCCAGCTGGTTTCTTTGTAGGAAGCGACAAGCGCCCTCTGATACTCATATGGAATTGCAAGGAACCCAAAACAGTCTTGAAAAAACAAAGTTGGAGTACTCATACTTCAAATATTTAAACAGTTCCTACACCGCACAAATCAAGACAGAGAGGTACTGGCAAAGGACAGACATATAGATCAGTGGAACAGAACTGAGAATCCAGAAATAAACCCAGGTGTCTGTGGACAACCGGTTTTCAACAAAAATGCCAAGACCATTCAAGGGGGGAAAATGAAAATGGCCTTTCAACAACTGGTGCTGGGACAATTCAGACAGCCACAGGCAAACAAAGGAATTTCCAACCCTTACTCCCCACACCATACAAACTCAAAATGGGTCAAAGACCTAAATGTCTACCCTAAAACTATAAACCACTTAGCAGAAAACAGAACGCTAAATCATGATCTTTGATGTGGCAAGGGATTCTTAAATGTAACAACAAAAAGTAACCAATGAAAAAAATGAATGAATTGGACTTCAACATTTTTAAAACTTTTATATCAAAGAACAATCAAGATAATGAAAAGTCAACCCACAGAATAGGAGAAAATATTTACAAATCTGATAAAGTATTTGTGTGTAGTATTAAAAACCTTTAAAACTCAATCAAAAGACAACCGAGTTAAAAAATGGGCAAAGAGAGGTGCCTGGGTGGCTCAGTTGGTTGTGTCCGACTCTTGATTTTGGCTCAGGTCATGATCTCAGGGTCGTGGGAATGAGGTCCACGAGGGGCTCTGGGCTGAGTGTGGAGACTACTTAACACTCTCTCTCTTTTTCTCTTTCTCCCTCTGCCCCTCATCCTTTCACAAGGGTGCGCTCTCTCTCATTAAAAAAAAAAAAAAGGCAAAGGATCTTAACTGACATTTCTCTAAGCAAGGTAGACACGTCATTAGTCATCAGGGAAACGTAAATCAAAACCACAATGAGTAAACTTCATGTCCATCAGGATGATGGCTAGAATAAAAAAAAAAATAGTACCAAGTGTTGATCAGGATGTGAAGAAACTGGAAGGCTCACACACAGCTGGTGGGAAAGTAGAATGATATGGCCACTTTGGAAAATAGTTACGCAAACAGTTAACCATACAGCTACCATTTGACCCCCAAATTCCACTTTGGTTACCTACCCAAGAGCATGAAAATGTACGTCTATATAAAAACCTGTTCACGGATGTTTAGAGCAGCACTATTCATAATAGCAAAGAGGCAGAAATAACCCAAATGTCCATCAATTGATGGATGGATACACAAAATGTGATAAACCCAGTCAGTGGGTTATTATATGGGGCCATAAAAATGAACAAAATATTGATATATGCTACAATATGGATGAAGTTTGAAAACATTATGGTAAATGGAAGATGCCAGTCACAGAAAGCACGTATTATTAGTCTACTCAGGCTGCTAAAACAACGCCATAGACTGGGTGGCTTAAACAACAGATATTTATTTTCTCACTGTTCTGGAGGCTAGAAGTCCAAGATCAAGGTGCCATCAGGGTTGGCTCCTGGTGAGAGCTCTCTTCCGGCTTGCAGACGGCTGCCCCATCCCTGTACGCTCACATGGCCTTTCCTCTGTTCCTACTTGGGGTTGGGGGGGAGACCGCATTCTCTGGGGTCTCTTCCTCTTGAGGACATCACCCCTACAGGCTTAGGGCCCCACCATATGATCTCATTTAACCTTAATTATTCCCCCAAAGGCCCAAACTTCAAATACTATAAAACTGAGGGCTAGGGCTTCAACATATGAATTTGGGGAGCACACAATCCTGCCCATAAAACCACATATTATATGATCACATCTATCTGAAATGTTTAGAATAGACAAATCTATGGAGACAGATTTAGAGACAGAAAGATTAGTGGAGGTGAAGAGAGTAAGGGATGGTAGCTAAAGGGTACAGGGTTTTTGGGGTAATGACAATGGTTCAAAAATTTTCTGTAGTGATGGTTGAGCACATCTGAATATATTAAAAATCACTGGAAAACTAATTAAACGGATGAATTCTAAGGCTTATGAATGGCATCTCAATAAAATCATTATTAAAAAATTCAATACAATCCCAATTTTAATTCCAGCAGTTTTTAGAGAAGAAATTGACAAGCTAAATATGGACCTAACAATAAGTGGGGGGGCGGGGGGGAAACAAAGTTGGGAAGACTTATACTACCTGGCTTCCAAGAGTTTTCATAATGCGACAGTAATCAAAAACAAAAATGCAAACAGCAATCAATATCCCACATGAACACAGATGCAAAAATATTTCACAAAACAAATCAATAATGTATCATTCCTTTAGGATGGATATAGAGATCAATGAAACAATATTCTAGAAATAGAACCATACCTATATTATCATTTAATTTTAACAAAGGCATCAAAGCAATCTATGGGGACAAGTCTTTACAACAAACAATGCAGAAATAAAAATGGATGTCCATACAGTGGAAAAACTAAGCTCAAGCCTACCTCACACCATATACAAAAGTTATATGGATGGATCAGAGGCCTAAATGTAAAAGCCCAAACCATGAATTTTTATGAGAAAAACACATTATCGTCTAGGGGAAAGGATTCTTAAAGGTCACAGAAGACAGGAACTGTAAAAGAAAATTAAATTAGGTTTCCTCAAAATAAAATAGACCTACTCATCCAAAGACACCATTCAGAAAAGGAGTAGCAAGCATTGGACTGGGAGAAAACATTAGCAAAACCTATGCGACCAAACACTGGTGCCCTAAATACATAGAGAACTCCTACGACTCGGTAATAAAAGACTTGGACATTGTACGGGGGAAAAGGATGTTAAATTACGTTCATCTTCCTTAACTGTGCCTCTGTGAAGGACAGCTTAGGGCTTTGCACATGGGTAATTTCAAGTTGGGTTTTACTCATCGTATCCATGGTCTTGATTCTTGCAACAATCACAATGGCTCCCTGGTCTTCTAGCTCTGATACACACTGGCTGCTCTCTAGACCAATCGGACAATACTAATCCTGGAACTTTACCCTGCTCCCTTAAATCTAATCCATGGGTTCATGGAGATCTCATAATTCTCTGCGCACAGAAATTTCATAATTTTTCCCCTAGTATCAATCTTCTCATTATTTTGGGCACTAGAGATTTAGCATCTTCAATTCTGAGAAATGATTTTATGTTCTCTTTACAGAAAGATACCATAAGTTTAAAAAAAAAAATCTCCTCTGCTTTTCTCCAGAATTCCTAACGGTCAGATATTAATTAGGCCTCCTGGGTTAGTTCTCAGGCACCAAAGCTTTGTGCCCTTTCACTTCACTTTCGCCTATTCTCCTAGCTCTGTTACTTTCCTTAAAATCAGAGTTCTCATTTGAAATAAAGGTTCTTTTTTCATAGCATCCCGTTCCTACTCTACTACTGTAGTAAGAATCTCTTATATCTGATGATGCTGACTTTCAAAACATTTTCTTCTGTTGCCGGTATTAACAGTTTCTCCTATCCCTTTTCATTCTATGGTTGTTTATTCTGTTCTTTCAAAACACAGCTATTCATGCTTATACTCATAACGATAAGGAACTGCAATGCCAGCTGGAAACACCACTGGACTGAGACTGGAGGGCCACAGCACGTGAGGCGGCCACTTCGCTGCTGCCGCCTCGCATGGCGATAAATGGATGTGCCCTTCAGGGCCGTTCATTCTTCCTGAGAGCTATTCAGTCTCCAGCATCACCACCAGTGTTTTGCAAGGGAATTGGGGACCAATCATTCTAAATGCTAACTTTCTGTCATAGCCAGTGCTCATAGTTCCTACTTATGCCAACGTCCAAGCCTCCTGCCCTGAATTTCTGACACAGTCTCCTTCAATGTGTTCGAAGGACACACAAGAGTTCTGCCTGGGACACAGGATATACTCTTGGCCGCCAAATGATCTGTACTTGGGAGTAGAGGGGATGATGGGCTGTTAATTTTACAGATTTTGAATCTATTCATCATCTCCCAGGCACCGCCCCATCTCACACTACCTTCTGCCAAACTGGAGTCTTCAGATCCCGAGCCTCTCCAGTCCTGCAGGAACAGTGGCTTTCCTGCTGCAGCACCTCTCACCACCCTCTAAACCAGGGCTTCCTATATTCTGGTAATCAGTTACCCCGCCTCCATATGCCTTCCATCTTCCAAAAAAAAAAAAAATTTTTTTTTTCAAGTTTTTTTTTTCATTCCAGTTAGTTAACATACAGTATAATATTAGTTTCAGGTGTAGAACTTAGTGATTCATCGCTCAATACAACACCCAGTGCTCATTATTAACAAGTGCCGCCTTTCTATTCCAGAACACCTACGGTGTTTATTCTCTTCCATTCTTCGTCTTCACTGATCTTAAAATTCTTTTACTACCGTTTTAGTGATGTCGCAAAGGGGAAAGTCAAAACGTAATTTTCATCTTTAACCAAAGCCCAGAAATTGGCGCTTTTGTTTTCTGTTTCTATTGCCACTACCCCAGTTCAGAACTTAACACAACACCCGTGTGGAATACTACTACTCAGACCAAGTTGGTCTCTGGTTGCCTTGGACTTCTTCCTGTTTTAATCCCATTTGGTTTTGAGATTAATCCTATTTCTAGATTAATCCTCCTAAAATCTGTTTACATCAAGTCATTCATTCTCAAGTCACATATCCAATCTCTATGAACCTACACTTTCAAAACAAAACCAAGGAAACAAGTGCAAACTCACTTACCTGGTTTTCAAGGTTCGCCAAAATGGGGCACCATCCTTTATCCAAGCCAATTAAATCAACCAATTCATCTGGTTATTTTTGTGCCATTCAAGCTGGCCGACGCCGTGTCCAATGCCACGTTCGCTAGCAGTGCTACTCGCACTTTCTCATTCATCCTTCTCTCTCCAGCCAAATTCACCAAGATTCTCATTCGTTGTTTTCTGGGCATCCATAGCCATTCTTTGAAGTCCATCTCAATAGCCCTGGTTCATGAACATTTCTAACCTTGCCAGGGTCAAATTCTTTCTCCCTCCTCCGGTATCATCCTGTGCAATATTTCCTGTCTGCACTACCACCAAAATATCCCATCATAAATATTCCATCACACACATCCCCCCACATGCACCTACACATCCACCATTTCATTAGGCATTTGACATAACTTATAAGAATACCTGAAACAGACGGGTGGGGGATGGGCTAGATAGATGATGGTATTAAGGAGGGCACTCGTGATGAGCACTGGGTGTTGTATCTAAGTGAGGAATCACTGAATTCTACTCCTGAAATCAATGCTTCACTGTATATTAACTAATTTGAATCTAAACAACAACAAAACCCCTGCAACATAACAGTACAAAACAGGCCAGAATAAACATCTACAAGAACGGGAAAATAAAACAGGATACAAAAATTATAATGTCTATGCCAGAATCCTAAAATCTACCTAAACAAATATGAATTACAAAAAAAAAAAAAAAAAAATACATTACACATTTGGAGGGCTATCTGCCAGAAGTAATTTTGATTTCAGAGTATTTATCTCCAGCATTTCTAACAGCATTCGAGTAACTGACTGTTGAGTCAATTCCTAATTCTGACTAAAGTGCAAATATTATCAAAGTAATCAAGGAAAATAAATTTTAACAAAGATGCTTGTTTCCAGATGACACAACGACAATCACAAGAGGTGAGCTACAAGCTAAGCCTGGTATGAGGCCAAGAGACCATCTCTGTTCACTCACAGGGATGTTTCAGAGCAAATTCTCTGTAAGGATCAACCACCAGGGTACCATGTGCATAAAAACCAAACCCTACAGATTACTTGTTTACTTGCAATTGAGAATTTGTGTTAAAGGTTATTTTTAAGTTAATATAAACATCCATTTTCTCCGCACAAGTATGTGTGTGCACGCGCGTGTGCAGGTATCACACAGAGAGATGTGAACGAGACAGAGCCCAAACTGTAGGGACCGCTGGTATGGCCAAGACTCCGATGGAAGACGGAAGGAAAGGAAGTACTGCTCACTGTGTGCCTTTTTGGCCTGCTAAATTTTACAACAGGATTATTGATCTGGAAAGCAAAAATTCCATTTTAAAAAGCCCCCAAATAGACCTACTCTTGGGTTCATGTAGTTTTTCCTACAGGTAGTTGTAAAGTGAGTGGCTGTGTCCGACCGTGGAAGAGTTCAGCCGAAAGCCCAGCTATTCCTCATGAAAAATGCTGGTCCAGGGAACCCCTACTTGCTGTTTTTGCGAAGAGGAAACAGACACGAAGCTTATATGGGAGATAAAAACAGGTGTATGCTTTTGAGGGAGTAGTGAACCACCTCTCACAAAAAAATGACACCAATCGTGCTTTGAATCCAGGCCGAGTCCTCAGAAAGGCAAGAAATCAGAGCCGACCCATCTGGACAGACTTTACACAGCTTTGACAACACACAAGCTTCAGTTTGTATTTTTTTACTCTTAGCTTTCAATCAACTGCACTATGTGGGGAAATGTTATCGGAAAAGGAAAAAGATTCTTAGTGTGTATCAGAAGCTGCTAGAGAGAAATCATCTATCCAGGGGAACTAGTCATTCCTTGAATCAGCCTCGAGTCAGATGTGAGGACAGGCATCCCCAGATTATTTCGAGTACATTATGTGAAAGGGAGAATAATCCACGTCTAAAGAAAGACTCTGAAATGGATGCATTCCTGAATTACTGAGTGTGGTTTTTCTGTGCTGTGGGGAAACCGCAGCCCTCCGGCTTCCAGATGCTTTCTCTCCGCACGAAGTGGGGCTCCTTCTACTACTCTGCTTACAGAGACCACACTTACCACCCGCCGTTCCAACACATGCAGAACTGCGTGTTAATACATCATTTACTTTAGACGAAGAGTAGAAAAACAAAACAGGACTAATGTTTACAAGAAAATGGGTCACATCTAAAATTATTTTTAAAGCAAAAATAATTAAAATAGAATTTGAGGATTAAATATAGGAATTAAGAGGAAACCATCCAGAGGTAAAAATAAACTAGAAGCCTAAAAAGTAATAAAATAGAATTGAAGCTTCATTCAATAGTCAATGGGTTAGTTGTTCGACGCTAAGGCAGCCAGAGTCTAACAAACCCACATATTTGCCTTTTAAAACTTTGGAGAGTCTTTTCAAAAAGCTCCCTGGGGTTTCTTTGGCAACACAGCCAGCGGCAGAAAGCGGAAGGGGATCCAAGCGGACACGGGGCCTCTCGCTCAGAGGTCTGTCCAAGCCTCGCGGCCACGGCAGGCTGGAAAGGGGTCGGTGGGGTGGCGGCTCGCGTTAAGGAGCCAAGCCTGGTTCTGCCTCCAAAATGGGCCAAGTCACTCTCTCTCACCCCACAACCGTTCAACCATTTCCGAGGTATACTTCTGCGTGACTGGTGGGGACAAGTCACAGAAAGGGGTTACATCAGATACAAAGGGGTCTAGGGCCAAGCCACACATGCGCACATTTCTGTAGATGTTTGCAGAGCACCTTCCCCGCAGCGGGGGCCGCAAAGGACGGCTCGGTTCATCTCCCGCTGATATGTCCCGCCGGAAGCCAGGGGGGTTACTGCCAGCGCTTAAGGGAGAGGAGGGGGACTCCGGTGACCGTCACCCCCAGCACCACACCTCCGACTTAAACACATCTGGGGAATCGCTCCGCGACTCTGAGTTACCACCAAACGCAAACCATTTTCATCTTCTAACGGAAAAGTCAATTCAATTAAAGAAGCAAACCTAAACAGAACTATTTCCTACCACCGCTTCTTACCCAACGGGAACTTACAGTGGAATCTTGAACAGCTAGCTTGTATTATAATCATCTGGAAAGGCTACACTGAAAGTTGCATTAAAAATTCTATCTATCTTCACATGTCAACAAACGTGCCGGGACAACTGGCAGGAGCAGCAAATCCACCTCCCACTTGGCACAGCTGGTCTGTAAAGTTAGGAAAGAATCGGCCGTCGCTGGGCCACTGTCGGTACGGTTCCGAAAAGGATGTCCCGTATAAAGCAAATGCACATCCACAGCCTATCTCAAAAGCCAAGTCTGCCTGCAACTGATAGTGATTAACTATAAAATTTGTCTGAAAATGCTCAAAGCAGTCTAAATACGTACACCAGGATTCACATTTAGAAGGAAAAGAACCTGAACATAGCACATTTGTACAACTAATTAACAAAATATCACTTCTAGAGGCAATGATGCAATATCATTTCTGTGGGTTCTCCCTCAAAGTTAAATATAGTTTCTCAATCCTAAAAATTATTATTTTTTTTGAGACAGAGCTAGTGAGTGAATACAGGGGAGGAGAGAGAGGGAGAGAGGGAGAGAGGGAGAGGGAAAGAAAAAGATAACCTTAAGCGGGCTCCACGCCTACCATGGAGCCAGAGGAGGGGTTCAATCCCACAACCGTGAGATCATGACCACAGCCAAAATCAAGAGTCAGATGCTTCACCAACTAAACCACCCACGCACCCCCTACAAACTATTTTAAAAGTATTAGGTCAGTGGTGAAAGGCAGAGTTTTGCAAGTAAGTGTAACTAGGACTTATATTTGCATAATGAAAACAACTAATAAATGGTATTTTAATATGCATGTTCTACACTGAAAATCTAGAAAGCACAGAAGATCATTTAAAAATGTACCATCTAGGGACGCCCGGGTGGCTCAGTCAGTTGAGTGTCTGACTCTTGATTTCAGCTCAGGTCACGATCCCATGGTTGTGGATCGAGCCCCGCGGAGTGTGAGATTCCCTCTCTCCCTCTGCCCCTCTGCCCAGCTCACGTGTGTGCTCTCTCACTCTCTCCAGAGTAAATTAAAAAAAAGAAATTAGCATCTATTAAAAAAAAATACCAGTGATAAGCCCCATACCTCTGGAGAGCTACCTTCAATATGGGGCGATGTGGTTTTTCACAAGCAGAGAGGATGCACTGAGGGTTCACAGAACACGTACCACTTTGCATCCGGCTTCTCCCTTGTTACAGACATTATTACATGTCCAAGAATATCCTGCAGTGTATCTCTATTGGCTGTTTATAACCTTTAAATACCACTTCATCTTTAGTGATGAAGACTGAGGTTGGTTTCCACGGTTTCCTATTACTAAAATATTCTGAATAGCCTTGTACGTACAATTTGAATACCACGACTTCCTTAGAACAGAGTTAAAAGTTAGAAAGCCAAAACACTGTCTTTATATTTCTAAATGTCTCCCCAGAAAGATCACAGCAAACTAACGTTTCCATCTGACGACAGGAATTTCACCTCCCTCTGTAGTCTGCCAAACACTGGTTACAATCACTTCTTTTAAAACGGTTTTCAGTTTTGGTGTAAAAAATTTAATTCTTCATTTCTGTAACAATTATAAGTTGTAACATTTTCTCATACGCCTACAGACCATTTGCATTTCTTCTATGAATCAGTTATGTCCTTTAGAACCTCACTCTAAAAGTCTGGATAAATACATAGGAGAACGGTAGCTACATTTGGAAAAACTGTAAAATACCTTTATGTTTAGGTTTATCTGATGTTAGCCACATTCATTAGGTGAGCCAAACATATCCATGTGAGACTATTAAAAAAAAAAAAAAGTACAAGACGAAAACATCCAAATGCATTCGTTGGGCTGGATGGTTATTTCAAAGAAGACACGGGTCATCATGAATCTGTTGTGAAAGAATTTGTTATTCTTTCGGTTTGATCAGCTTTTCTAGGAGATTCTGAGCTTTCTCTAAAGGTAAGAGGGAATCTGGCAGCAGGTAGGCTGAGCTACTGGAATATTCCCCACGGCTCCTAGGAAGAGCTGGCCAGGGCCAGAGCATGTCAGCCTGACGAGTGACAGCAGCAGCTGGGACGTGACCACGCAGCTGGCAGGCACTGGCCGCGGTAGGACCAGCACGTCCTGGCACGTTGTGCCTGCGAAGCATGCGCGGCCGAGGGCTCAGTCACTCTGGGTGCAAAGGTGCCCCCAGGCCCAGGGACCATGAACTGTGTCACAGAACATCAGGACGGAGAGTAAATATGAATCCTGACTAGGTCTGTTATCACTTACTGCGAGGTGAACGGCCAAGACTTGGAAACAGGAACGGGATCCTGAGTGTACTGCTGGGGAAAAAGAAGACTTCGAAAAACAAACAAAAAACGAGGCTAATAAAACAGAATCAACTAATTCAGCTCACAGCACCACAGGGAAAAATCCGAACTCCAGCGTTGAGAACTTTCGTAGGCATAAGGAAACAATGAAAGACACCAACGCGGAGGTTTCTCTGGATCCCAGGGGAAGGCAAAACATGGTCTGCGGTGTATACTGACCAAGGGAAAAAAGGCCTGTGATCTGGAAAGGAGGGCAGGCAGATCTGGCGCCCAGCGAAACCAGAAACTTCTACCACACTCGACCAGATGGGCCGCTCTCAGTTACACCACAAGGACCCTCCATCATCCTGCGTTCTCACCATAAACGTTTGCTCCACTCATCAAGACCCACGCTTGCTCTGAGCGAAGCATGACACCTGAAGTGTCAATAAACTGACTAAGAAATTACATTACCTATTTCAATTTTTCAAAAAGGAAGAAGTCTACTATTGTTTACCCACCTATCACATACCCACCAGCACAGAACGCACGCCTGTATTTTACTGGGAAAAAAAAAAGTTGCTGTATTGACTTTTTAAAAAAACTTGACTTTAAAAAAAAACAAACATGTATTTTCAAGGTTTGTTTCTTTTTGAGAGAGAGACAAGAGTGTGAGTGGGGGATGGGCAGAGAGAGGGCGACACAGAATGGGAAGCAGGCTCCAGACTCTGAGCTGTCACCACAGAGCCCTATGCGGGGCTCGAACCCATGAACTGTGAGATCATGACCTGAGCCGCAGTTGGACACCCAACCGACTGAGCCACTCAGGCGCCCCAACAGTTGACTCTTGAACAAGAGGGTTGAACTGAACGGGTTTGCTTAAATGTGATTTGTTTTCGCTACATACAGTAGTGTAAATGTACTTTCTCTTATGATTTTCTTAGTATTTTCTTTTCTCTAGCTTATTGTGAGAACACAGTAAACAATACATATGACATAAATGTGTGTTAATCGACTGTTTATGTTCTTAGTTGGGTTTCCACAGTTGAAAGTACTTGGCTATTAAATTTTGGGGGGGGGGGGTCAAGCTATATGCGGCTTTTTCACTGCACAGGAGGTCAATGCCCCTAACTGCCGTGCTGTTCCAGGGTCGGCTGTATAGTACGTAAGACATCAAGGAAAGTTAGAAGCTAGGAGACAAAGACTGGACAGACAGACATGCCGGAAGGAGCAAGGGCTTGAGGCTCAAACTGTAGAAGAAAAATGAAGCCCCTGAGAGTAGCGGCTGGAAACAAAGGTGAGTGAACTAGATCTTTCTGACTGCAGATGCTCTGGGACTGTTTTCTTTCCAAAAACACCTTTCTCTTTCCTTTGCCATTTTGAGTTAAAAAGTCAAGAAAAATGTTTACACTGTATAATAAGGCTCTAAGAATATTTGTTTCACATTCAAAAGCAGGGTATTTTCTCTAGAAAGCAAGTCACATGTTTCTCCAGGATAAACAAAGGGTAAAAATTGAGCCGTTAGCCCCCAGCCAGAGTTAGGAAGGAAAAGGATCCCTCTTTCCTCTCAACCAGCTTTTCCTCTCGCCTGATTCTAACCCATTCTCCGTCAGCAACTATCGCCAAGGACGCTCTGACCTTGCAGAGTGAACAGTGGGTGCACAGTCTGCTCCCTCCTCCCAGGACCAAAAGCACCCGCTAACCTGAAACACAACCTGACAACCGCCAAGTGTCAGATGTCAGTGTAAACCAGCCCAGAGGAGATTATTTTAAAAGGCGAGTCAGCAAGTGGTTAACACGGAGACCGAACACACACCCGAAGAGAAAACTTTACAAAAATCTGCAGTGTTCCGCAAACGGAGGCGGGGCTAGCACTGCCACGGTGTCTCCAACAGCACCCGGTCTTAGGGGACCCTCAACGCAAGTGACCACATGCTCCGGAAAAGCGTGCGCGACGCCCCAAAGTTCTAGTTGTGACAATAACACCACCAATACTGCAAATACTTTGAGCAACAGGATTCACTCAGATACAGAATCTGAAGGTGGTTAGCGGATAAAGGCAGGTTTCTAGGGTCAGGCTACTGCGCATTTTAGTACCGCCATCATTTACTGTGGCTGCCGTATCAAGCAAGTTACATGAGCCTTTGGGGAAGTGGTTTCCGACACCAACAGAGGAGGGTCACTCCCACCTGCCCTCGGGGGCAATGCAAGCCTTGAGGAAGACGAAGATGCTTCCTGGCCCAAGGCCTGACACATAAGACTCCAACTGTAGCTGTTATTTCATAAATACCTGAAGAATTAAAGTAAGATATTTTAGACTCAGTCGGCCTCTCCACTCGTAATAAATGTATAAAGCTGTTATGTTGTCAAACGCAACTGGGAGGAAAAGAATACTCAATTGAAGGGCAGCATTTCCAAAAAAATTTAAAAACTGCAGAACTACACATTCTAATTATTTACAGAATAAAAGAAGCCAGTAACTGCTGTTTCTACATTCTCAGAGTTCTGAGAGCATGGCATGGTCCTGGACAGAGGATCAATCTGATTTAGCCAAAAATCACATGTGAAGAAATTCCCCAGAGACAAATCAGCAATTAGACGTCTTTGGTCTCCACACCGGGGCTCCCTGGGCTTTCCGCACACCAGAAACCCAGCCAAGTGCCTTGTCTCGCCACTGAAATCACCACCTTCAGCTGTATTACTTACAGGATTAAACAAAAACAAAAAAGATCATAAAGGTCATACACCTAGGTAAGCCACAACCCTCGAGTGGAGGAACCTCCTCTCTTCTGTCAAAGATCCTATCCTCCTTAAAGGCTTTCTCTATGTCCTGTGACCCAGCAATCCACTCCCAGCTATCCACCCAAGACAACAATATTCACAACAGCATAGTTCAGTAAGAGCCAAAGGGTGGAATCAACCCAGGCGGCCCATCACTGACGAACGGATGAACAAAACGCGGTATGTGTCCCTGCAATCCAGCCGTCAGGAGGAGGATGTGCGGACACGTGACACAAGGCTGAAGCCACAAACACCGTGCTAAGTGAAAAAAGCCGGTCTCAAAAAGCTAAACATTGTGTGATTCCACGTTTCTAAAATGTCCAGAACACGCAAATGCACAGACAGAAAGTTGATTAGTGGTTGCCGGGGACCGAGGGGAGCAAGAACGACAGTGACTGCTCATGGGTACGGATCTTCTCTTGGCGGTGATGGAAATGTCCTAAAATGAGACCATGTTGGTGGCTGCACGGCCCTGGGAATATACTAAAAACCACTTAAAGAAGGGTGAATTTGGGGCGCCTGGGTGGCGCAGTCGGTTAAGCGTCCGACTTCAGCCAGGTCACGATCTCGCGGTCCGTGAGTTCGAGCCCCGCGTCAGGCTCTGGGCTGATGGCTCAGAGCCTGGAGCCTGTTTCCGATTCTGTGTCTCCCTCTCTCTCTGCCCCTCCCCCGTTCATGCTCTGTCTCTCTCTGTCCCAAAAATAAATAAACACTGAAAAAAAAAAAAAAAAAGAAGGGTGAATTTTACAGTATGGGAGTTATATCTCAATTAAGTTGGTTTTTTAACAACGTAAATGTACTCGCACATAGGAATATGTACACAACTATAATAACTTTTAAGTTAATTTTGAGTTAGACATGCAGCTTCATGTCTATTTAAAGTAATGCTAATTTGGGGGGACGATCCTAAAATGTTAGCATAGCTGAGGGTACACTGGAATATCACATAGCCAAGTTTGACAACTATGGATACATACTAAAAATCTAAGATTAAATCTCCACTGAACTAGCAACTTTAAACTACTAGAACCAGCAAAGCGGTAGCAAACTGCTGTCTAGGGAGTTAGCTTAAATTTCAATTTCTTATATCTGAATGGAATCAAGAAACTTACAAGTTAAAAAGTGTATCGTCAAGTACATACTAGAGAACAGGAGCTATGTCTTTTACACCCTCATGATCTTTGTGGCAGGCAGACAGTCCCTTGCACACACCATGGACCACATAACGAGCGAATGAGATACTTTAATACCGTATGTGTAAAACAAGGTCGTGACTGTCAAGCTTTTTGCTCGACGTGGTAACCCTTTAGATAAGGGTCAGCGAACTGTTCCCATAAAGGGCGAGACAGCAGATATTTCTGGCTTTGTGGGCCAGACTGCTTTTATTTTTTCTTTTTAACGTTTATTTATTTTTTTAGAGAGTGAGCGTGGGGCAGAGAGAGGAAAACAGGATCCGAAGCAGGCCCCGCGCTGTCAGCGCAGAGGCCAGTGCGGGCCTCGAACCACGTCCTGAGCCACGGAGGACCAGACCATTTCTGATGCAAGCACCCTGCTCAGGCCCTGAAGCACAAAGGCGACCGCAGACAACACAGAAACCAACGCTCCCCTGCTTTCACTGGCGCGGTCCGATGGAACTTTCCGCAGCGACGAAGTAGTGTGCCATCTATCAAGCACCTGAAGTACAGATACCGTGACTTAGGAACTGTTCATTTTAGTGACTGCCAATGTAAACAGCCACACGTAGTCAGTAACGACTATACTGCACAGCACTGCTTTGGACTAACCAACTAGCCAATTTTACCTCTGGCCAAAACACTTAAAGAGTGTGAGTTAATTTTTAAAGCTAAAAAAGGACTCTGAGTATATCACAGGGTGAAAATGCAAAGAGAAAACACGATGTAAAATTTCTAACCATTCACAGATCATACTGGTAAATAACTGAACTTCTAAGCAAATTAATCTCAGCTCAAGCAGTAGGATACGTGTAGAGCTCCATGTATCTGGATTTCGCCATACTCTGTCTGGTATATACTTGCTGGATTCCAGCGCGGAGGTCGTCCCAGATCTGGTCAAGGCCAATCTGCTTCAGTCCATGGGGATTCTGACTCCTGTTTGATGACATCGTGAGCGATACTCTTAGGTCGTCCAGTGCAGCAATCCAAACTCAAGGTACAGCTAATTCTCCATCAGATGAAAATATACAGTATCATTCCAAATTTATTCACAGCAGCTCAGAAAGGATGTCCTTTATATGTAGAGAATGAAATCTCATTGCAGGCAAACCTGAGGAAGAAATGAAGCCAATTAATTCTTTCTCGACATCCTGGGGTGGGTAATGGGGTGCCTGCCACGCACACAGAAATATTCAGTCTGTGGGCATTAGTGGGCACCACTCTAATCTAGAGAATATTTCTCTTTCTCTGTGGAAACAAACTCATGTTAGATGGTCTACGTACAGAGATAAGCTTACTTATCAGGGATTTAGGTCGGAATCCTATGAACTCACAAGAAAAGTGTTCACAAGAAAAGCCGGGTGAAACTGCAGAAGCACAGCTAACACTGTTGCTCTTTTTTGCCTCCTGAAGGTATCAAAACTTAAACTTAACCACTTGGCCTACATAACAACTAGAAAGATAAACTCAAAGGAAAAAAGGCAAAGCTAACTCCCAGAAAGCCAAACACAAACACCTAAAAAGTAGGAAAAACCAACCGCACTAGTTACCTGTGAATTCTAACAGTTTTTCACTTAGCACTTTGCAGGAACGCAGATGTTGGGGAGGTTGAAGGTGCAGGGAAACGGTCACTCCCCCTTTTAGAAGGGAATTTGGCAGGAATCATCAAAATTTAAAATGTCCCCTAAATTCAGTGGCCGGGGTCTGAAGCTCGGCTCCACACCTACTAGGTATGAGGTCTTCGGCAAGGTACTTCACTTCTCAGCCTCGATTTCTTAATCCTCAAAAGGGGGGGCAGATCATTTTTCTCAGACAGTTACTGTGAAGTCTAAATAAGATAATGCCTCTGTTATTTACTACCTTATCGATATTTAACACATAGTCAACGCTTCACAATTAATACTGGCTATTATTTCCAAGTGTATAAGGCTCCTGCAAAATAGAATTTAATGCTTCAGGATTTCAGATCCATAGATAAAGGGCCGGAGGTATTCCATAGCCTAGTAACTCAGTACTTCTCAATACGTAATACTACAGTCACACCTTAAGGATCATCTACGTACATCACACTGAAATGTGGAGGCTTTTAAACAAGTACTTCTGTTGTCAAATTAAGAAACACTGAATTATTTGAATGGCTCCATACAATAAATGTTGGAGGTAAATGATGTCTGGAGCAGTAAGAATGGGTTGTCAAAGCTTGCCAGTGCAAATTTGAGTTCAGCAAGTAATTCGGTACATTCTCCATTTTCCATGGCATTAGCGCTCCCTGTAGGCTAAGGCACATTTGAGGAGAATGTAGTTCATACTTGTGGATCAAGTCCGAAAACCAAATCATCTCTAATATTTATTTAGCTTTTACGGAGGCTTCACGCCCAGTGTGGAGCCCAACGCGGGGCTTGAACTCACGACCCTGAGATCAAGACCTGAGCCAAGATCAAGAGTCAGACGCTTAACCAACTGACGCACCCAGGCACCCCTCTACTAATTATAATCTAAGCTTTGGGACCTACTATTTTATGAAGCCACACTACCACTCTTGATCCTGCAAGTATTCTACAGCATACGCTCAAAGAAGTAGGCTCAAATGTAGAACATAAACGTATCTGACAGAAGAATTCCCTCAAGTTTTAGGGAAACCAACCACCCAGCAGCCACTTCGCAAATGCTCCCGGAATCTATGTTCCATCTGCCTTTCCTTCCGTCTCCCTTGGGAGGATCATACCCACCAACACCCCACTTGACAGGGTGTTTGGACCCGTAGTACCGCCTGGTGGCGCGACCTATTTAAACCCGCACTCCTTGTGTTCCACCCGGGGGAAATCATCACTTCAACTCCCCGGACTCACACACACACTTCAGTTAATTCTAACTTAGATAAGCCTTCTCAGATCCATCTAGATGCTCTTTTACTCCTCTTTCTTCCCGTTTAATTCCTAGCAGCAACCGGGAAAAATGTTCCACTCTTTCCATTTTCACCTTTTCCTCACCGTATCACTTCCACTGGGCCGCATAAAAGTACCTTCAAGTTCAACGGGTTACTACGGGGACGTGTCCCAACCTCCTTCCTTCAAACCCCCACCTGCCAGTGACTCACGAAGTGTATCTCCAACCCAGACTGCTTCTCTCGAGTCCAGGCCCATCTACACATCTCAGTGCCCAGTTCACACCCCCTCCTAGACCTCGCACACCCAGCAGGCGTACAGCTGAACGCAGGAGCTGCCCCCAGATCCCCCGTTCACTGGTGCCGCCCATCTCAGTGAGCTCCAGAAACCTGGGATAATTCGAATGCCTCGTTCCTATTCTTTCACATCTGAGTGCTACTGATTTTAACCTTCGAGGTCACGTCACATCCACTCACTACTACCTCCGTTTCCTTCCCCAGCGGTCACTGTCGTCATCGTCGTCGTCATCATCATCACTGCCGCCGCTCCCCAGGCTGCTTGTGCCTGGAAAGCTCCTGTGCTCCCCCGCCCACGTCCAGCCAGGTGACACTCACTAGAAGTCCCAGACCAGTGAGGTGCGCCCACCTCGTGGGACTTTCCCTTCTGAACTCTCATTCCTGGTAATCCCAGGCCTGTGTCTCTCCCTTCTTTGCAGAGAAGGATTCATGGCACAGAGACCATCTCTTTTGCTGAGAACCTAGTTCGGAGCCCGGCACACAGATCAATGTTGTATATGAATAAATGAAATAACAAATTGGGGAACTGAAAAGCTGTTTTTAAAGGATTTACAAATAATGAAGTATCACCATTATAAAGCATCTGAACTTACCCTCAAACCCTCACTTAGAATCTCCATTAAATTCTATCTTGTTTCTTCCCTTTTTCCTTCAAACACTAGATTTTAGGCTGAAATTTTTCTTACTGATTCATTTACTAATGTTGTTATTCTGGTCACTACAAACGTATACATATTTTAACACAGTGTTTAAACAGACTTGTAAGACGCCCAGGAGTTCAGTGATCAGTAATATTTTACTGAACAAATATTTAGTACGAAACTACCATGTGCCAGGTACTATTGTAGGCACTGTCTTATGTACTCTTAATAATAGTAAATCTAAACAGACACAACTCTACTGCTGTGGAATAAAGCACCTAAGAAGCTAACCCATTAACTTTTGGTATGTGACACACTTGTAAAGTGGAAAATTTATGTACTATGCATTTGTGTACCAAAAATATTTGCTCATAAGAACCAATTACAGTAAGATTGGAGGTTAACTTTAAAGATGGTTAGTTCTGGCCCTCCCTTTTACGGAAGCAATCAAACCTAACCAATGTTACAACGCTAGAAAGTGTCAGAACAACAAGCCTGACATCTGGATTCTGAAAAGCCAGTATTCCTCAATACCCTGGTGTGAATTTTAGGTTCTTTTATTTTTAGGGTGTCAACAAATAGGGAACCAATTTCAACAGTCACAAACCAATCAATGTGATACATCACAACAATGAAAAAGGACACGAAACCATATGACCATTTCAGTAGATGCAGAAAAAGCATTTGACAAAGTACAACATCCATTCATGATAAAAACCCTCAACAAAGTAGGTTTGGAGGAAACACACCTCAACATAATAAAGGCCATTTATGAAAACCCATGGCCAACATCATACTCAATGGGGAGAAACTGAGAGCCTTTCCCCCAAGGTCAGGAACAAGACAAGGATGTCCACTCTCACCACTTTCATTCAACATAGTCCTGCAAGTCCTAGCCACAGTTATCAGACCAGAAAAATAAATAAAAAGCATCCAAAGCAACAAGGAAGAACTGAAACTCTATTTGCAGATGACATGACACTATCTAAAGAAAACCCTAAAGACTCCACCAAAAAACTACTAGACCTGATAAAGGAATTCACTGAATTTGGCAAAATCAAGGTACAGAAACCTGTTGCATGTCTATGCACTAATAATGAAGCAGCAGAAAGAGAAATTAAGAGAATAATTCCATTTACAACTGCACCAAAAATAATAAAATACCTAGGAATAAACTTAACCAAAGAGGTGAAAGGCCTGTACTCTGAAAACTATAAAACACTGATGAAAGAGATGGAAGACAACACAAATGGCAAGACATTCCATGCTCATGAACTGGAAGAACAAATACTGTTAAAACGTCTACACCATCCAAACAATCTACAGATTTAATGCAATCCCTATCAATACCTACACATTTTTCATAGAACTAGGACAAACAATCCTAAAATTTGTATGGAACCACAAAAGACCCCAGATAGCCAAAGCAGTCTTGACAAAGAAATACAAAACTGGAGGCATCACAATTCCAGACTACATGTTATATTACAAAGTTATAGTGATCGAGACAGTACAATACTGGCACAAAAACAGACACATAGATCAGTGGGACAGAAGAGAAAACCCAGAAATAAACCCACAATCATATGGTCAATTAATCTTCAACAAAGGAGGCAAGAATATGCAAGAGGAAAAAGACCATCTCTTTAATAAATGGTGCTGGGAAAACTGGACAGCTACGTGCAAAAGAAGGAAACCAGGCCACTTTCTCACACCATACACAAAAATAAACTCAAATGGATTAAAGACCTAAATGTGAGACCTGAAACCACAAAATCCTAGACAAGAGCACCGACAGTATTACTACTTCTACGACATCAGCTATAGCAACGTTTTTCTAGATATGTCTCCTGAGGCAAGGGCAATAAAAGCAAAAATAAACTATTGGGACTACATAAAAATAAAACCTTCCACACGCAAAGAAAACAACAAAACTGCAAGGCAACCTACTGAATGGAAGAAGATATTTGCAAATGACATGTGATAAAGGGTTAGTACCCAAAATATATAAAGAACTGATACAACTCAACACCAAAAAGACCCCAAATAAACCAACTGAAAAATGTGCAGAAGATGAAAAGACATTTCTCCAAAAAAGACACCTAGTTAGCCAACAGACGCATGGAAAGATGTTCAACATCACTCATCATCAGGGAAATACAAATCAAACTACAATGAGATAGATCACCTCACACCGATCAGAACGGCTAAAATCAAAAACAGAAGAAACAAGTGTCGGCCAGGATGTGGAGAAAAAGGGACCTTCTTGCACTGCTTGTGGGAATGTAAACTAGTGCAGCCGCTGTGGAAAACAGTATGGAGGTTCCTTAAAACACAACTACCCTATGATCTGGTAACTGTACTAAGTACCCACAAAATACAAAAATACTAATTCAAAGGGATACATGTACTCCTATGTTATTGCAGCATTTACAACAGTAAAATTATGGAAGTGGCCCAAGTGTCCATCAACTGATGAACGGATAAAGAAGATGTGGTGCATATATACAACGGAGTATTATTCAGCCATAAAAGAAGAATGAAATCTTGTCATCTGCAACAACATGGATGGAGCCAGAGTATAATGCTAAGCAAAATAAGCCAGAGAAAGATAAATACCATATGGTATCACTCATAAGTGGAATTTAAGAAACCAAACAAATGAGCAGAGAAAAAAGGAGAGACAAACCAAGAAACAGACTTACCTATAGAGAACAAACTGATGCTAACCAGAGGGGAAGTGGGTGGGGGGATGGATGAAATAGCCGATGGGGATTAAAGAGTACACTTCTCACGAGGAGCACCGAGCAGAGAGAATTTGTTGACTCACCGTACTGTACGCCTGAAGCTAACAGAACATGGTATCTTAACAATACTGGAGTTAAAATAAAAAACTTTAGAAAAACCCAGATTCACCAATTTTCTCTAGAACACCTCCACTCTCCTAACTCAGCATCGGCATCCAAATGTGCCCAAACACGTTCTTTACGTGCTTTTTCTTCCTCTGCTACACTTCCCATTCCAGTTCTAAGCCTTTACACCAAGACTCACTCACACTCTAGAAGATCAAACACAACCTTTTCATGTTAAAATGTCAGGGTGACATCACTCATCATCAGGGAAAGACAAATCAAAACCACGGTGAGATACCACCTCGCACCTGTCAGAATGGCTAACATGAACAACTCAGGCAACGACAGATGTTGGCGAGGATGCGGAGAAAGAGCAACGTTTCTGCACTGCGGGTGGGAATGCAAACTGGTGCAGCCGCTCTGGAACACAGGACGGAGGATCCTCAAAAAACTAAAAATAGAACTACCCCACGACCCAGCAATTGCACTACTAGGCATTTATCCACAGGATACAGGTGTGCTGTTTCAAAGGGACACACGCACCCCCATGTTTATAGCAGCACTATCGACAATAGCCAAAGGATGGAAAGAGCCCAAACGTCCATCGATGGATGAATGGATAAAGAACATGTGGTATATATACATATATACAATGGAGTATTACAATGGCAATTACTGCCATTTGGAACTAGAGGGTATTATGCTAAATGAAACTAGTCAGAGAAAGACGAATATCATGATTTCACTCATATGAGGACTTTAAGAGCAAAACCGATGAACATATGGGAAGGGAAGCAAAAATAATATAAAAACAGGGAGGGGGACAAAACAGAAGAGACTCTTCAATACAGAGAACAAACTTAGGGTTGCTGGAGGGGTGGTGGGGTGGGGGGTGGGCTAAATGGGTAAGGGGCATTAAGGAATCTGCTCCTGAAATCATCGTCGTGCTATATGCTAACTCAGATCTAAATTTAAAAAATAAATTAAGTTAAAAATAAATAAATAAAAATACAATGTCAAGTTGACTCTACTACACACACTTTGCGTCTAGTTCTATATGTGTAACTTTGTACCACGGCACACCTCAGTTTATATGCAGAATATGCTGGAAAATAAGCAAACTAGTCTATTTGAAACTACCTGCTCTAGTTTTCTATCGTCCCCACTGAGTATTCAGGGTTCATACATAGCTGATGTGAGGTTCTCAAAAATTCACAACGTCCTCACCTATTTAAGCAAATAGTTTAAAGAGGACATCCTTACCTCGTAGTCTCAGTATCCCCTAGGGAGTCTCACACCCTTACGCTTCAACATTTATTACTAATATGACAGGAAAGGAATCCAGAACTTAGTCGACAAGGAGACGTTCCAAGTAAGCACATGAGGAAAATGTCTTCGAGGTGAGGCCACGCGCTGACAACAGCCCACCTGCTGGTGTCCGGGTGGCCCCTCTGGGGCAGAGGCGGGGACAGAGTTTGGGTGGGAGATGCTTCTTAGGAATGAAGCGTCTGCCCCCCCCAACACCCCCCATCCCGGCCCCCAGCTCTGCAGTCAGCCCTGTCAATGCTACACACAAGGCCGCACTGGCCTCAGTGGCTGGAAGTGGGCCAGGCCGGGCAGCTCTCTGCGGCCGAGGCGGGCCCGGAGGAGCTGAAAGCCGGGGCCGTCTGCTGCCCGCACCGCCCACGGTGGCAGTCAAGTCCCCTCTCGAAGGGACAGCCAGGTGGGGCACCCGCGTATCCACCAGGCTGTCCCAACGGATATACGGCGCTCTGGTAAGCGGTTTTCCACTTCGGGGCGTGGGGGCAAGGGGCTAATCTGCGCATGCGTCGCCCAAGTGTCTGGTGAACCAAACGGACAGGAAGACTGCTTGGGGTGATAACCCACGACGCAGGCGCCCACGAGGCCTTATCTGCCAGGACTGCAACTTCGGAGACAGCACTTTACAAACGGGACAGCCTCCACCTCACGACCAGGCCATCCAAACTGCCCATGGCCTTGAGCAGACTTCATAAAAAGAGTTTCGAGTGGTTTTTAAGTAAGGGGTAAAAATATTTTAGCTAAAAACCTTTGGAGGTCCAAAAAGCCAATCAATACAAGAAACAAATGACAAAAGTCAACCAGGTATCTATTCAGGAAACCAGGCAGTTTTCAAGAGTATTCTGGTATCGCAAACCCCTGACGTTACAGCGTTCACGTCTGCGGTCACGAACATCCAGGAGAAACGCTAATTTATACAGGAAACCGAGGCACAAAACGCAACCGGTCAAGGACAGGAAGCAGAAGCAGCCCAGTTGCACCTCACGAAGCCAAACAAATCACCACAAATGCTGACGCACCGCGCTCTTCTCCTTCGTGTCCGCCTAGGAAAGCAAGACGGCGGAATGGGACACGAGTCAGAATAAACAGCCTAACAGGAGAAAGGAGGTTGTCTATTTAAGGACTCCCCTCAAAGACCGTGTTGTTCCAAAGGGACAGAAAAGTCAACAGAATCCGTAGTAAACAGACTTTCTAACAATTCACACTGTGAACCAACCAAACAGCCGATTTCTCAACATTAATGGTGCACAGGATGTCTTCGCTGAGGAGTGCTAGGTAAACAACCTCCAGGAATCCTGAAAAACACCTCCTCTTTGCTATGAGGAAGTCAGAGTTTCAGTAGTAATAAAAGGGCTCTTTTAAATGAGCACTTACAACAGCCTATCACTGAACGCTGACTGAATATCAACTGAATAGAGCATCAAGGGATATGGGAGACGCTAACTGCGGTGAAGTTGACACGTTCGTTGGCTACGAGACTCGAGAGGCCTTAATAAGCGGACGCCTCTTGTGAATCTGTCAAAACGACAGTATAAAGCACTTCTCATTCGAGCGGACTTGGCCATAGAGTGGTTTTTCCTGAACAGATCTCGGGACAGGTTTCTTCAAGAAAAGTAATGTTTTAAGGAACAACACTGCTTTATTTACTTATTTATTTATTTATTTTTAAAGATTACTCTGCACTGGTCCCTACTCATTTCTAACTAACGCTCACGGAGCTGACCACACACCTTTGCAACCTTTTCTTTAATAATGAAATACATCTCACTTAATGAAATGTATCTTGTTTTTGTGAGCTAAAATCCTATTGTTCATCAAACTAGAACTTTAGGTGTTTAACAGTTGTAAGTGACACTGTAGCAGGCAGCCTTCTAAGGATTTCTCTTCTGCTGACTTGAGTGTGCGTGATAAACGCCTATATGTATCATCTATGTGGATAAATGCACGATGGAACCACCTACCAGGTCAGAACACAGTGGAGGAGGAACAGATTGGTGGGAGGCAGTTTACTTTTGGACACGGTGGATCTGAGAAGCATCACAGAAGCATCCTGGGAAGCTGGGCTCTGGAGAGATTCTGACAGGCACTACTGGAGTCTGAGAACCAGCGTTAATCAGAGAAATTGCAAAAAGAGATGGGCCCAAAGTCAGTCCTGAGAACATTTAGAAACTGACTAGATGATGGGGAACCACAGAGTCTGTACCTGCAAAGTTACAGCCCCAAACAGTGAGAGGAGCCCCACTCTGGAGGCCAAGGGAAGAAAAGGCCATGGCGGGCAGGGCCTCATCGTGGTCCTACAAAAGGCTCTGCCCTCTACCTCTTGTATGATCTTGAGTAAATCACTTAATGTATCTCAGAGGGGTCAGGATTAAGTGAGGCAACACAGTGAATAAAGGCTATTATTTTCATCCTCATCGTATCTGAAATGCAGCTTCTGGTTTCAGTTCTATTTAAGCCATTGGTGACGCTTCAGCAAGGAAAGTCTCACTGCAGCCTTCAGGACAGAAATCAACTGGAACGGGTTGGAAGACACAGAAATGCAGACCGTTTTGGCCAAGAAGGGGTGAAGAAAGCGGGAAGAGGGGTGTGAGGTCTGAGAAAGGCCGAGAGACAGGACAGAAGGCTGGCGCCAGTAGTTGGCAGCGGCCCGCCAGATCGACGACGCTGGAAGTGGGGTGGTCTGGTGACAAGGCCGAGGCTGAGGGTCCCGGCCTGAGAACAACGGGAACACGGTGGAGCTCAAGGAAGTGAAGGTCAAGGCACCAGGAGCACCGTCCCCATAGGCAGTGAGTCACCTGAGATGATGGTGCTGAGGAACGGAGCAGAAGACCGAGCTGGGCGCCAGACTGCCCGGTGAATTTCGCCAGTCCTTGGCGACAGGCGACAGCTACTGGGAGCGGAGCGGGCGGGGCCTCCAGAGAGTGAGTCTCTGACCACGGCCCGTCAACTCCGGGCAGGGTCGGGGGCACTGAGCCACCTTCAACCTGGAGGCTGGTGGAATGTGGGAGAACACGAACAGCCACAGCTTGGCTTCCAGGAGGCTTCAGCTCTGGAGATGAGCGAGGAAGTTTAAGGATGTGGACAGAGGCTACAGAGGGGTGTCCTCGTCACGGGGTCAGACTCCAGGGAGCTCTGCGGAGAAGTGAGGTGGGGGCAGAAGTGAGGGGAGGGGGGCACGGTTCTGGCAGAGAGGCCGTGCAATGCAGCTGTGGGGGTGCTACGTGTCACCGCGGCCACTGGGAGACACAGAGGCGATTTAACGATTTAAGCGTCTAGTTGCAGGAAGGAGGGTGGCCTCCACTTTATGGGACTCGGCCCCCAAACTGGACTACAGGGCCAAGCGTTTCTTCACCAGACATCTAAGCAATTAAGCTTTTCTGTGTTCTCCTAAGGTATCAGTCCCCTGACAGTTCCTCAAGCACAACAGATAGGAATATACATTCTCAAGACCCTTAAGGAACAAAACTACATCTCTACTCCGGGGGAGAAACCCACCTTATCCCTTATCCCCACCTCACTTTCACCTCAACTGCTCCAAAAGGCCAGATAACCGCTTTTGGCTGTTAATGAAGTCCTGATATTTGCCCCCATTTCTGAAGACCAAACACTTCTAGCAGGTACTGTTGCAGCAGTCAATGCTGAGGAGTGTGAGAGCAAGATCATTCAGATCCGAGTTGTGACAGGAGTACAAACGACAAGGTTTTTCCAAAAAAAAAAAAACAAAAAAAACCAAAAAAAACCCGACTATTTCTAGTGCTTCAGTTAGGTGGATGGCTTTTGAAAAAATGTAGGAAGATTAAAAAAAAAAACAAACACTGATTTAAAATGTTAGTTTCTTCTAAACGTTAAGGCTATATTAGAGTCAGTGAAAATGTAATAAAATTCACCGTTGAAAAACAAGTTCTTTCTGTAAGTGGTCTGAGGTGATCGATGAAAATGATCTGTTATTCACACTACCCAGGAAACCCCACAAAACCATGCAAATCCAGTGACTCAAATCTCCGCGTTCACCTTAAGAACATTTGTGAAACTGCCCGGGCCGTCACCGGTATGCACACCTGAAAAGCCACCAAGTATCAGAAGGAGGTCACTTTGCAGAAGCAACGTGTGCCATTCTGTTGTTAAAATGGTGGAGCTGGGCACGTGTGCCACCAAAGGGGGGGGCGGGATGCAGGGCCGGTGGCCCACAGAGTCCTGAACTTTTTCTGCACGCGCTTAAAACCAGAGTCGCTGAAATGAAAGGTTGAGATGCAGCTTCCCTGGTCACCGAGCACAGCCAGGTGAGGAAATCCCAGGGCTCATGGCCGGGTTTACCCCCTCGGGAGCATCTCCTGCCAGTCTGGGATGATCCTGACTGAAAGGGAGCAGACTGTCCCCTAAATCAGGGGAAGAGGTCGCATGGAATGGAAAAGGTTTCCCGCAAGAAACCGAAGACATAGAAACGAGACGGAATTTAGCTTTTCTGGTTTAGTTAACATTTTAAATCTGATTCAAAATTTACATGATCCTGGGTATTACTCAACCAAGGAATTACTTCTTTTCTAACACTTGGGTAAAAGAACGCATAACCCCCCCGGCTCTGATTTGCAACATGGCACGTGAGACACGAACGAACCGCAGGATGGTTTACACCCAGAGGAACTTGGTGTGTGCGTGCGCGTGCGCGCGTGTGCACACCAAACACGTGCTTTCACTGTACTGCCTTGTATGAGCGACAACAAAAACCCAAACGTGCAAACAACCCACACGTCCACTAACTAGAGATATCAAAACTAAACCGGCGGACAGGCACATAACAGACGGGTTTCGGAAAGACTCGCAAGCGAAACAGGTGACAGAGGAAGGAGTACGTACAGAACGATAATGTTTTTATATAGAATACTGGTTTTTTACACAAGAGTACGTCTAGGAGAGGAGAGAGGGCCGGCACCCCCCCCCCCCCCCAAGAACGGGAAGGCCCTTGCCTGACGGGGCACGGCCACTGCGGTTTCACGGTGCTGGAGTGGAAGAACAGCAACAACAAAATACCAGATTTGTTAGGGACACATTCTGTCATGCATGAAATGACAGGATGGCCGGGATTTACTCCAAAATACGGCAGGAAAGAGAAGCTGAGTGACAGATGCGTACGTTCTATCTGTACACTGTGTTCTATCTTCCATGATAAAAAGCTAACAGAAACCTGAGCAAACCTATCCGACCCGCGAAGTAAAAAAAAAAAAAAAAAAAAAAAAAAAAAAAAAAAGCCGGACGGAAAGCAAAAGAATGGGAGGGAGGACAATTCAAGCCCGGGCTGCCGGGAAGGGATGGGAATGGGGATGGGAATGGGAATGGGAATGGGAAGCGGCCCACGCGGAGCTTGCGGGGTGGGGCGGAACAGGAGGTGGACTATTCCAGAAGGTAGGAGGGGGGCTCTCCCGTGTCACTGCAGAGGTCTGTAGGGTCGTAAAGCCGGAGCAGAGGCTCGGGTCCCTCGCCATCTGGCTGGTCCAGAAACACACCAGAAAACAATCCAGCAGGTTAAAGGTACTCAAAGGTACTCAACGCCATTTACAACGGACACCGCAGCGTCGCCAGGCTGAGATATTCTTAAATTTTATTAGAAATTCTTCAATCCCGGGGCGCCTGGGTGGCTCAGTCGGTTAAGCGTCCAACCGCTCAAGTCAGGATCTCACAGGCTGTGGGTTCGAGCCCCGTGTCGGGCTCTGTGCTGACAGCTCGGAGTCCGGAGCCTGCTTCAGATTCTGTGTCTCCCTCTCTCTCTGCCCCTCACCCGCTCACACTCTGTCTCTCTCTCTCAAAAATAAACAAGAAAGAAAGAAAGAAAGAAGGAAGGAAGGAAGGAAGGAAGGAAGGAAGGAAGGAAGGAAAAGAAAAGAAAAGAAAGAAAGAAAGGAAAAAAGAAAGAAAGAAAGAAATTCTTAAATCCCCCCGAAGTGTCAGCCCACCCGGGGTCTGACGCGCGTGGCTGAGAGGAGGTGAAAACAGAGCAGCCGCCTCCGGCCCCACTGGCCCCCCTCGCAGCGTGGGGTGGCGGCCCTCCCGCTCCGCCCCGGCCCCCCCCCCCCCCGGCCCCCGCGGCCGCAAAACCCTGTGCACACTCGCAGCCGCACGCCGCCCCTCAACCCGGCTCTCCGTCCTCCCTTCCTGCCCGCTCTTAGGGTCCAGGACTGAACGCCGCCCCCGGTGCCTCTCCTCCCACCTGGGTTCCGGGAGCCTCGGCTGCGCAACTCAAAATCCCTGCGGTCACGAAAGCACCCTTTCCCCTCGAAGGGCCCTACGCCTTCGCCGCCTTCGCCGCCCCGCACGGACGCCCCGCACGGACGCGCCCCTCCATCCGGGACCCCTGCCGACACTTCCGGGGAGGGGGGCCCTCCCCGGGCCTCCCGACTGGTCTCTCCACGTTCAAACTGACCAACTCCCTTCCGCGTTTCCCACGTTGCGAAGACAAGTCAGCTTTGACCCCTCCCTGGCCTCACCTCGTCGTAAAGTCGGGGCTCCCCTCCTAGCTCCTGCGTCCCCATGGCTCTCCGTACCCACTACACGACTCCAGTCCCCGCGCTCTCGTCTCACCTGGGTCACTAACACAAGCCTCTTCGCCGACCTCGCTGTCGCCAATCTTACCCTTTCCGATCCACCCTCCACACTGCCGCCCGAGTTACTTTCTAAAACACCAACAGCCATTCGTTCTGGTGAATGAATTCATTCCAGTGACCTTCGTCTACACTCCACCGCATCCCTGACCGCCCACCCCCAGTGCGCATCAAGTAGGACTGCTCCACGTGGGTGTCTTATCTGTGTAGGGAAAGGACAGAGTATTTTACTGCAGACTACGATCCGAGGCTCTGTACCAACAGGAGCTTTAATACCTTCTCTCCCTTAATCCTCACAATAACTATACCTTCTGCACGGTATCATCTCTTACGAATGAGGAAACTCAGGCTCAAAGACACTCATTTGCCCCAAGTCGCTGCAAATAAGTAGCAAGGACTCAGAACACTAAATGTTTAGAGTCCAAAGCCATGTTCTGTCCATCACCCCATCCCACACTGCTTGCTCCCTTACTAAGGTGGAGATTTCTTCCTCCACTTCGTTAAGAAGCATGCTACCAAGAGATTACACAACCTGGCTTCCAAAAGAACCACACAAAATGCCAAGTGAAAACTGCATGATGAGAATACATAACGACAAGTTCAAATGACTGCAAATGCAAGATCACGGAAGAACTAGCAAATTCATGAAACGGACATTTATACTTACACTCCCAATCTATTTAAAACGGTTTCATTTGAATATTCATAAATAATCATTTGAATGTTAATTATTTAAAATTTTAACCTTTTTAATCAAGAAGGAATCTTAAAGATGCTAGAACAGGGGCTATTATCTTATAAATGTAGGCCAACAATGTGCACATTCAAGAAAGAGGGTTTCACTTGTACATCTAGAAGCAAAGGCATTTACCACCTTAGAAGTTTACATGGCTTCATGACTGAAATTCAAGGCTTGCCAAATTTATTTACTTATAAAGTATATTATTACATTTCTATATAGAACTAAGGGATCACAATGAAGTTCAAGCAATTACAGTGGACAAGAAGTATAAAAAAATTCAATTAATATCTTTTTTTTTTTCAACGTTTATTTATTTTTGGGACAGAGAGAGATAGAGCATGAACGGGGGAGGGGCAGAGAGAGAGGGAGACACAGAATCGGAAACAGGCTCCAGGCTCTGAGCCATCAGCCCAGAGCCCGACGCGGGGCTCGAACTCACAGACCGCGAGATCGTGACCTGGCTGAAGTCGGACGCTTAACTGACTGCGCCACCCAGGCGCCCCTCAATTAATATCTTAATAGATGGCTTTTAGAGACATTATCTGAATTGTCTCTCTACTTACTTGAAGTCATTCAAACATTTAAATCCATAGCTATAAAGTAAGAGAAGCAACAGAACCACACGGCCAAATGGGAAGTGGTTCTATTTCCTAAACAACCAATTCAAAGCCAAATCCCCAAGACCTGAATGTATCTTGAGTGCCTGAATTGCCTTGTTTATGTCTTCACTCAAAGCTTTAAACATGTGGGGCATTACAAGACCAGGTTCAGTTAACATACTTACCACATGACCCATCAATTCCAGTGCTAGATATCCACCAAAAAAAAACAAGAAAACATACGCCCACCTAAAGACCTATATACAAATACTCACAGCACATTTTTATTTATTTTAATTTTCCATAGCACATTTTTTAAAGTTTATTTAAGAGAGAGAGAGTGCGAGCGCAGGGGAGGGGCTGAGAGAGAGGGAGAGAGACAGAATCCCAAGCAGGCTCCACCTGCTGGTCTCGAACTCATGAACCACAAGACCTGAACCAAAATCACGAGTCAGATGCTCAACCAACTAAGTCATCCAGGCACCCCTCATAGCACATTTTTCTAACAGCCCCGAAGTGGAACAACCCAAAATGTCCAGTAACAGGTAAATGGATAAGCAAAATATCATCTATTCCCAAAAGAATACAATTTGGCAATAAAAACCAAAGTACTGATACGTGCTACAGCATGAACTCCCGAAACATCATGTTACATGAAAACCAGAACCAAGAGACCACAGACTATGTGATTCAACTCATTGTACAAAATGTCCAGAACAGACAAACTCTAGGGACAGGCAGTAGATCGGTGCCGGGCTGGGGATCAAGAGTGACTGCCAACAGGTACAACAGGATCTCTTCTAGGTGATGGAAATGCTCTAAAACCGATCTGTGTGATGGCTGCACAACTCTTGTCGCTTTACTAAAAATCACTTAATTATTATGCATTTAAAACTGAACTTTATGGTATGTGAATTATACCTCAATAAAGCTGTTAAGGAAAAAAAAAACAGCTTTAAAGCATGCCAGCTACACATTTTTGTGGGTCAAATTCAGCTCATTTCTAGAAAGGAATGTATCTCTCTACACAATGACCAGGTTTCTGCAAACATACGGCACTCAGCCCAAGCAGCAGTATTATCAAGTATTCTACCAGAAAGACGACTTTCAGAACTGCTATTTAAGATGCTGCCCAGAGAGGGGCTTATATTCTCCTGCAACACACAGAAGCAAGTGAAAATGTTAATTTGAAAGGCTTAGCTGAAGGTCCCAGAAGAGATGCCCTATGGCACGTATGATTTACTGCCACATTAACAACACAGACAAAAACCGCACCAGGAGCTCAGCGGGTCTGAAAGAAATCACTCCTGGCTGCAATGATCAAGAAGGCTTCACAAGATGTGTGCTCTGAACCGCTTCTTGGGGGATGAACAGGATTTGAAGGGCAGGAGAGCGAGCGGGAGGGTGCTTCACGAGGGACGAAGGGCATGAGGCAGGAAAACGAACCCCACGAGGCTGGGGGTGCAGGCACAGGACCCCAGGCCTCTGTTGTGAGTGGGCAGCGCAGGGAAGAGAGGTGTCTGATGTGACTTTGGAGACGGCAGCCGGGAGGCTCTGTGGACCTGGGATCCAAGTGTGCCTAAAGGCAGAGGAATGGATCTGGAGGCGATCAGAGCTCAGACACCGGCTGGACCTCGACTCCCAGCAACGGGAAAAGGCAAGCTGGATGCTCGAAACCACCCCAAGCAGGCACAGCGGGAGCAGGGCTGACCGGAAACGGGAGCACAGGCAGGAAGGAATGAAACATGGCAAGGCCTGCTTCTCAAACTTGTACCTACAAACCTCCACAAATTTATCTCTGGATTCCAGAATTTGGCAGACCTTACGTTAAAAATTCACAACTTAACTATGGCTGATGGGAACTCTCGACACAAACGCTCCCTTGGCCGGGTCTGACGACATCACGGCCACATTTACCCTCGGACCCAGCGACCTCACTTCTAGCACCGTGTCCCCAAAATAAACTGGCCCAAGCCCACAGGAGGTTGTCAACTCTAGTTTAGTCGCTGCGAAAGCCTGGAAATCAAGCCCAAATCCACCGCCAGGGGGCAGGATTGACGGACGGCAAGTCCACACAAGGGGCCACTGTGCAGACCTCGACGGCTGATAACAGGGATTTCTCCGTGTGCGCCCAGACCGGAAACGGCACAGTTCCTTCTGCGCGTTGGGGGTAAATGCTAACACGCACGTTACGGACACGCTTTTCTTTTTCAGAAAGAAAAAAAATGGGAGGGTAAACCAAAAACTAGTAAGAATGCTACCCATGGGGGAGGGTGGAGGTGGGGGGCCCATGGACAGGATTCGGGGTGATTGTGATTGTAGATGGGGAAAGAGTACATCCTATTTTCCACTAACCTCTAGCTGAAACTTGGCAATTCCTCCGATCGTGAACGTGGGTAACAGACCACAGTAGTTATGGCAGTACCTCTGTGCCACCAAAAGTGCACAGATACTTTGCTTATTCTTTGACAGTTCTTGCCAGTATCATCTATGCTCATCCTTACTTTGGAATTACGGTAGTTATAAAACCCATTCACACCGTTAAGTAGGAAATAATGTTAAATGGGTTAACGTGTAATTCTCGGTGGTAGGCATGTTTGCTGTACTTTATTTAACATCTTTCATGATTAAAAAAAAAGTTATAAAACATCTGTGTCTCCCAGGAATCTCAACCAATTACACCCCCTGCTTTAGGCAATCACTTGGCAACAATATAATTGTACTTTTTTTTTTTTAAGTAGGCTCCACGCCAAACATGAGGCTTGAACTCACAACCCCAAGATCAAGCACCATCCCATGCTCTCCTGACACAGCCAGAGGATCAACACTATAAATAAGTATTCATAAAAATAAATACTATTTACACTGTAAATAAATACGAACTCATAAGCGCAAAGTCTCATGGCAGTTCTAGGTTAAATGATGATCATCCACTCATAAATCTGTCTTTATGAAATTTTTATTATCACTAAATTCAACACTTACTGAAAAAGTTCTCATGCTGGCAAAACCCCAAGGGTTAAAGGGATTAAAGAGAACCCCCGAGAGAAAGGTGATATTATTAAGAAAATGTTACGTTTAGAAGCCTAAATCTAAAGGGAAAATAAAGAGCTTCCTTTTCATACACTGAATGGGATTTAAAAAAAAAAAAAAAAAAACACCAAAATGAAACACCCAAGGCAGTTAAAAATACAGAACCGGATTCCAAAGGAAATCACACCTGAAGAAATGTATTTAGTACTTTACAAAAATGTAAGTTGTCTTCAACAATGCAGATCAAATCTTCAAAGCATAAAGAACAAAGAAAGGTGGCGACTAGAGCATGCACGTAAAGGACACAGGGGAAATGAGTCCCTGCCTCTCAGCCACCAAAAGGAGAGAGCGCTGCAAAGAGGGAACACACGGGTGGGAGAACCAGGGAGCCAGGGGAGGGCAGGATTATGAAATTCCAGCCCTCGACAGACAGCGTCAAAGGTCTGCGAAACATCAAGGAAAGGGTCTGTGAGGAGAAAGTCACTGACTGCAGTAGTCCCAGGGAACGGTGGTCTTCGAGAATGTCGCTCCCACAGAGCAGAAGCCACGCGACAGCCAGGTGCAAACGGCCCACTGCTCAGAATGACGTGAGAGGACGCCGGACTCCATGTGGAGCCCGCCAGAGGCCTGCCTCCCCTGGTATCTGGTGTCGCAGGGGGTTCCTGGGACGAGCTGGGACCACGTGCTGACTCATCACCCCCATTTACCATGACGGAATAAAAGTGCGAGCAGGACACGAATTTTCCCTTGAGGTTCTGAAGCCAGCATACAAGCATGAATATTACAAACGTATAAATGAAGACGCACAGGACAGCCAGCATGCTTCAACTTCTACAACAAACCACATACCTTATTCAAAAATAGCGTACAACCAACGAGAATGACTTACAACAGCCGTCTCCTAGAACAACTTCTTTGCAAGCCTCACAGCTGAACTTCACGTAACCCTGAATTCAAAGTCTGATAGCAAGTTGACTATATTCTGCCTGCATTCATGCTTCCTACTGCCCTCTACAAGGGGGTCCTCTGGGTGATCTCACCATGACCCCCCCCCCCCACCACCTCAGTTCACCTCCAGGTGGGATTGAGAAAATACCATGCCATCTGCTACAGAGAATCAAAATCCAGTGAGCACTCCCAATCACACTCACTTAGAAGGCAACGTGTGGTTCCTTCAACAATGCCAGTTCTAATGCTGTTAACTCATTTTAAATTAAAGACCCAAATACCAACTGGAGATTCCGATGAGACATAAATCAGATGTAAAAATGCCTAGTTCTCTGCCTGGCCCATTGCAGAAATTCCCCCAAATGGTAGCTTGCTTTCTTCCCCCTAAAAATATAGTAAGGGGGTAGGAGATGATCCTTAAAGACCCATCTAATTCACCTGATTTCAGTCAGAAAATGATGAAAACCCATTAAGTGCATAAATACAAGGACACTTTTAATACGTCAAACATTATTCATGCAGTGTTTGTAAAACCTTCCTTAAAAATAAAAATGGAGCAAAATGAAACACCTCCCAGAAGATCACAGGAGAAAACCTAGATGGGCCTTGGGTGTGATGCCTTTTTGGATACACCACCAGAGGCACGATCCACAAAGGAAATCACTGATAAACTGGACTTCATGAAAATTTGGAACTTCTATGAAAGACAATGTCCAGAGAATGAGAAGACAAGCCACAGGGGGAGAGAAAGCATTTGCAAAAGACACATTTTATAAAGGACTGCTAACCAAAATATATAAAGCACTCTTAAAACTCAGTTAGAAAACCACTTGATTAAGAAATGGGCCGAGGCCCCTGGGTGGCTCACTTGGTTAAGTGTCAGATTTTGGCTCAGGTCATGATCTCACGGTTTGTGAGTTCGAGCCCCGCGTCAGGCTCTGTGTTGACAGCTCAGAGCCTGGAGCCTGCTTCAGATTCTGTCTCCCCCGTCTCTCTACTCTTCCCCCACTCGGTCTCTCTCTCTCTCTCTCTCTCTCAAAAATAAACATTAAAAAAAAAAAATGGGCAAAAGACCTTACCAAAGATATACAGACAGCAAACGAGCCTATGAAAAAATGTTCCATATCATGTGTCATCAGGGAGATGCAAATTAGAACAAGATACCTCCTACACATCTATTAGAATAGCCAAAATCTGGAACACTGACACCACCAAATGCTGGTTAAGAATATGGAGCACCAGGGGCCCGCATACACAGCAGGTGGGAATGCAGAATGGTACAGCCACCTTGGAAGACAATCGGCTGGTTTCTCAGAAAACTAAACATACTTTTACCCTATGATCCGCATCTACGCTGCTTGCTATTCACCTAAAGGAGCCGAAGACTTACGTCCACACAAAAACCTGCCTGTTTTATTCTTAACTTCCAAAAGTTGGAAGCAACCAAGATGTCCTTCAGTGGATGAATGGATGAGTCACTAACGTGTGGTACATCCAGACAACGGAGTATTACTCTTTACTAAAAAGAAATGAACTGTTTATTGGGTCATGAAAAGACAGAGGAATCTTAAAGGCATGTGATGAAGTCAAAGAAGCCCATCTCAAGAGGCTACACACTGTATAATTCCAACTGTAGGACATTCTGGAAAAGGCAAAACTACAGAGACAGTGAAAAGATGAGCGGTTGCCAGGGGGTTGGGGTTGGGGGAGATAGAACACAGAGGATTTCTAGGGCAGTGAAATTACCCTGCATGATACTCTAATGATGGATACAGGTCACTATTCCTTTGTCCAAAACCATACAATGTACCTCACCAAGGTAGGTAGTAGCATCAGCTACGGACTTTGAGCGATTTTGATGTGTCAATGTAGGTTATGGACCACTCTGGTGCAAGATGTTGATAACAGGGTGAGGCTGCGTATGTGGCAGAGGTATGTGGGAAATCTCTGTGCCTTCCTCTTTAATTCTGCTGTGGACCCACAACTGCTCTTTTTTAAAAAAAAAAGTCTTTGAAAAAAAATGAGAGTAGGGGCTCATTTTTTATTTTCCTATTTCATTCATGAAATACACTTATATTTTATAATCTGGAAAGCGTGAGGAAACAAAAAGCAAATATCAAATACCGTATTTGCTTGCTTTCCTGAATTGAAAATTAGGCTACTTTGCTAAGAATTACTGCTATTTGAGTAACGGAGGTTTCGGTAAAGAAAACGGACACTTCTTTCTGTTACTACCAAAACGGAAAACGCAGCAGTAACGAAGGGTACTTCTCTGAAAACAGGACGTCTCTTCTAGGACCAGGCCGGGGCTGGGGGGCAGGGGCCTGGGCCTCGTTCACAGTTGAGTCCTCAGCACCGAACACAAGGCCTCGGCGCACCGCAAGAGCTCCGGAGATACTGGTGAGTCTGCTACTCCAAGGGTTTAAGAAGACGCCTGAATCTCCGAGGATACTTAACACGAACCGACACAAAACCCACGCAGCCCATTGGCACGCAGAACTACTACGGACATGCTGTCACCCAGCCGCGGACGGGTGCTCTCAATTCCTGCAGGCAGAGACGGGGCTGAGAGAGAGGAGGTACGTTCACAGGATGTAGAGGCCTTAGGCACAGCTCCGACAAGAATTACTGAAACGAGCCATAAAAAATCTAACAGCGATGGCTTTAAAAAAGTTAAGAAACAAGGCCAGGACTCACCGCTGTGGGGTGGGGTAAGCACAAAAGGATTTCAAGTTTCACAGCTTAGTTCTCTCTCGGCCTTTCCCCACTCTCTAAAAACTCGCAGAGGTTTGAAATTAGCAGGCCCTCACACTTGTGCTAAATGAATCAATAGAGCTGCTTCTCGTGTTCAATCTTTGTCTTTCTAATTATAAATACGTGCACATGCTAATTCAATTCATTCCCCAACACACCCACACAGGATTTTGTAATAATGAGAAATTTCAGATGTCATTAAGCACAGAATTTTCTCCTCTGAACATCTTAGGCATTAAATAATTTTTCTTCTTCAGCTTGAGTACTTGAACATTTAAACCAAGAGAGTCCTTTCAAATCCTAAAAACCCACATACTGCACTCAAAGCCCTAAGTATCATTCAATTCATAACTGAACCTCCATTCAGCCAGCACATAGACCCTTCCTACTTTCATTACCACGTGACTTCCAAGGAGGACGACCCGAGCTTCGCCAGTGTCAAGTGCTTTAGAAAACTTGGAAACCCACAGAAGACCTGTTACTACTTAACAGGTGCTGCACAGACTGACGGGTTTGTCCACAGAAACCGGTTTCCACTGCTGAAGACTGAATTGCAGATCTCAGCTTTGGCACAATGCTCCTGCAGATTTATTCAAGGATCTCGTCTGGTGCTGCCGTGTATTTTATTTCCAAGCATTTCTGTTCGCTTTAAAACAAAGAAAAACGGCATCAGATTTAATCACGATTATCTACATGTATGCTTTTCAAGCTGAGGGCTACAATTCATTCATGTGCGGATCACGAGATCAACTTTGTAAATGGCAACCGGAACTTTTTAATAAAGTAAAATAGAAAAAAAGAGCTCACAGAACGTAACAAGAAGGTAAGGATTACTCAGTGCATCTTTTATCTCAGTTACGCCTGTGTATGTCTGGGTTTTCCCCATAAAAATGTATTTCCTACTGTAGAAACAATTCAAGAAGCGTGGATCAGGGCGTGTCTGGGTGGCTCAGTCGGTTGGGCGTCCGACTTCAGCTCAGGTCACGATCTCACGGTTCGTGGGTTCGAGCCCCGCATCGGGCTCTGCGCTGACAGCTTGGAGCCTGTTTTGGATTCTGTGTCTCCCTCTCTGCCCCTCCCCCACTCATACTCGGTCTCGCTCAAAAAAAGAAAAAAAACGTGGATCGGCGTTACACAGGGCCATGACTTTTTCAAATACTGTAGTTAATATATAAACGTATGTAGACTTCAATTTTCTAGCTTCACGACCCAACCAGCTACGTGGGCTTGCATAAATTCCTCGCCTTCTGTGCCTATAGTTATGTGTCACGGGCAATAAACAATAGTGACCTCACAGGGGTGTTGAAAGCAACAGACGAGTTACGTAAATACAATGTTTAGAAGAGCACCCTGCACGTAGGAGACACTTGCTTTTATTTGTAGTAACACTTCCACAAAGGTTATCAGGTGTCCTTGAAATTCCTAACAGTGGTACTTAAATTTAAAATACAACGAAAAACTTCTCAGGGGAGAAACGTCAAAGCGAGCATGTTCATATATATATATATTTTTTAAGTCAAAATGAGGTAAATTAATGTTGCCTGAAACGTCTTAATACCCTTGATAACCGATAATACCAAGAGCAGTACTTTCCAAAGATTCCCCTCAAAGTGTATCTGTCATCAAGAAGGTGGAAGCTTTGTATTCTGACGGACCTGGTGATCCAGTTGCTAACAGCTCAAATTTTCTTTGAAATCTCAATCTTTTTAATTTTTTCACGTTTATTTATTTTTGAGAGAAAGAGAGAGACAGAGCACGAGTGGGGGAGGGGCAGAGAGAGGAGGAGACACAGAACCTGAAGAAGGCTCCAGGCTGTCAGCACAGAGCCAGACGCGGGGCTCGAACCCACCAACGGTGAGATCAAGCCGGGGGCCGAAGTTAGACACTTAACCGACTGAGCCACCCAGGTGCCCTGCAATCGACCTCCTTCTCTCTTAAAACTCACCCGAATCTTTCATTCTACCACCAAATATGTTCAACAGGATGCTTTAAAATGCCAGCTTAAAGAACGCTTCTTACCTATCTTACCAGTTAACGGGTGCGTTGCTGTCCTATTGAAGCCACGAAGGCTGGAAAACCCACAACCGAAGAGTTTTCAGTGCTCAACGGCACCCAAGAGATTCCTCTTCCGTGCTGGCGCCGCAGCAATTTCAGGACCCAGGCTAAGATAGATACACACAGCGAGTCACGGGGGCCCTGGAGGTGAGCGGGATGCTGGCGGTCCAGGAAACATCCTAAGGCCACAGGGCCGTGCGTGTGCAGACGCACGCCCTTGGCTGGCGAGGCACCATCACGGGCCGCGTGCAGGGGGCCGGTCTCTCCCTCCCTGGGGAGGTTCATACACGGGGGCCGCTTCACTGAGAGGTGCTTATTTTACCACAACTGCCCGTCACCTTTCGTTTAAATGAAGTCTCCACTCCTAGTTCCCACGGTGGCGTTCAAGTACTCGCCCAATTTTCTGCGCGCGGGGCGAACAGTTTCCCTCTCGTGGGTCAGTGCTAAGTCCTTAACCGGCATCGGCCACAAGGCGGGCTGCCAAAGCTGCCGCATCGCCAGGTGAACAAGACTGTCACCTAGTCCGGGTCTTCTCAAGCCTTTTCACTGCGTCACTCGCTGCGGCTACTCAAACAACCCTGAGTCAAAAATTCTGGTCAGCAACTGCCCTGAGCTAGGTGAACTTTGAAAGACACTTCTCATTTCGCTACAAATTGGTTTAAAAAGGACACACAGTCCTACCTCAACACTCTATCTGATGTAGAGTTTTTACATTTTGATTTGAATACATTCTAAAAATGTATTCACCCTACTGAAGACACCAAGAGAAATCAAGAATCACCTTCCTTTAGCTGAAATGTTTCTGGTGCGTGGACAATAGTCTTTATTTATTTTGAGAGAACGACAGAGAAAAAAGAGAGAGAGGGACTATCCCACGGGGCTGGATCCCACAACTGTGAAATCATGATCTGAGCTGAAATCAAGAGTTGGTCGCTTAACTGACTGAGCCACCCAGGCGCCCCTGGACGAGGGTCTTGATTCCCAGGGTTTCTAGGAGCTTGATTTCGCCTACTGCTCCTGTGGGCCCACCTGTCAGACCTGCACCCCCTTCAGTCACTGCCCCGAAAAATACCAGCTTGTTGAGAAAGTCCTTAGTAGCTATTACAACATCAAGTACTTATGTCTTCTGACATTATAAATACTGGGGAAAAGCTATGTGAGTGATACATAATATACGTGTATTGAACCTGGGCTTTGAGTCAATCAAATGTAATTAGATTATAAATCCAGTCTCTCAATTATCTGAGTAAATCATCTGAGCTCACAGAAAATGTGGCATTTGATGATGACCTTCAGTAACAGAGGGTTGTTTTTTTTTTTTCTTGAAGGCAGGTGAGGGTTGCTTTTTGTCGTTGTTTTTTAATCTTGCTCCCCACGAAGAGTCAGAACAACCTGCCATATGCATAACAAAGGAAAAAATGTGGTAAACCCATAACATCAGCTACCCCTAAAAGGATTCTGAAACAGATTTACATTTAGTATTTTTATCTTAAAAAAAAAAAAAAAAAAAAAAATGGAACCGCTCCTAATCAAGACAGTTCTAGTTGCAAAAATTTGTAGTGAATTTCTCTCAGGGTACACAACTGGTTTTTGTAGTCACTATGATACTGGTGATTTTTAGGTTATTGTTTAGAGGCAGAATAAGAAACAGAAAAGTGGCTCTTTTGCACCTCTACAATAATTAAACCCCACACATAAATACGCATAAAGAACATTCTACATATTAAGACTGTGACTGATTTTTTAAAATTTTTTAATGTTTTGTTTATTTTTGAGAGAGAGAGAGAAAGAGAGAAACACAAACGAGTGGGGAAGGGACAGAAAGAGACAGAATCTGAAGCAGGCTGCAGGCTCTGAGCTCAGCACAGAACCTGATGCGGGCCTCGAACCAGTGAACCGTGAAATCATGACCTGAGCCGAATTTGGATGCCTAACCAACTGAGCCACCCAGGAGCCCCATGATTTCTATCAACACACTAGTTTTGACTGGGGAAGTACTAATGTCTTTATTGTCAAACTCAAGTCTAACGTGGGAGGCCTCAAAGAAATGTCCGCCAACATTCTTGATTTCACATAATGTACTTCATTAACTTACGTTTTTCTTTCTCAAGCAAAGCTTTCAAGCTTATGCATCAAATAGCTTATTTTGAAAACCATCAAGCCATGTTTCCAGTTGAAAATGAGTATTTTTTAAAGAACACCAAAATCACAAAATCCAGATCCCCTCGTGGTTCTGTAAGGGGGGAAAACACATGTATAAAAAAGGACATTTCAGAGGGCCTGAGCTTCACAAACAACTCAATTTTCTAAGATAAAACTTACACATCAACACTTTGTAAAGAAACCAACTTATGCAAGGTATAAATGCAGTAACTGTAGAAAGCAGCACATTTTAGGAGCAATTTTTTCCAAACTGGACACAGAGTATGTGTTCACTTAAGTCTATACTAGGCCTTCAATACCTCAAAACCCTCTCCTCCACGTTAAAAAAAAAAAAATCCTTTTTTTAATGTGAAACTGCAGTTCCATTCATTGCTGCCAAGACAGTCATCTGAATGTTTTAAAATTGCTTTTCACTACAACTATTACGGGAATCTACTGTCCTACGTACAAACACGCACACTCACCTAATACATCTACCAACAAAGCAACAGGTCGGATGTTTACCTTACACCACACCCAAACGGTTCACAAGGAAATTTTAGCGCGCCATGGTTTGTTGGTTAACAGTCTGTGAATCCTTCAACCACAGACATTTTCTAAAAATCAGCTCATCAGAAGAAAATGTCTACATCATAGGTAAAATCTCAAAGTTAACAGAACTCCTACGAACCGATCTGATTTACTGGAATGCCATTAAGTTGTGTTCCAGAAGCATCGGGCCGGCCCGACACGCCCCTGGTGCCCGCCGTCTAGGAGCCCGTCGGGGAGCTGGGAGCGGGGAGGCGGGCGGCCTGCGGCTCTGCGCCCAGCGCGGCACCGCAGGGTTTTTCTGAGCTTCCGGGGAGCAGGGGGGATCGCAAGCGGGAGGACGACGCTGGAGAACCGCAAGCAGAGCCCAATCCACGAAACCACGGGGACTCCCAGCCGCACTGGGGGCAGGCTCTCGTCGCGGGACACGCGGCCGAGCCTGAACACAGGTGCGGCAGCGCGAGGAGGTCACGAAGCCGGCACTGGAACCAAAAAGGAAGGTGCGAGTACACAGCATTGTGGAGGAAGAACTGGGTAGCTGGCTCACGGAATATGGAGTCTCTGCTAGGCGGCTAGCGAGAGAGAAGTTGGGCCCGGGGCAGGGAGCGGGGCAGGGAGCCAGACGGGAGTCGCCTGGGGCAGGACGGGTCGGGAGGTCAGTGTGGATGGAGCTCGGCAGGAGCCAGTGAGCCAACGGTTAGAAGCATCACAACTACCTCCGCGGAAGCAAAACCGGGAAGCCCCACAGCAAAATAAACTGGAACAGAGAATCAAGTCAGGAGAGAGCTCCTGAACGTCCACTAAAAGAAAAGATACAACTAGAAGAGCAACATATTCTCCGCAGAAGCTAATGTCAAGAGATCTTTCAAGCAAAAAAAAAAAAAAAAAAAAAAAAAAAGGGCGAACTGGCTGAAAACTTTGGGAATCACTGCCTGTTAAATTCCCTCCTTGAAAAGGCCAAAATGCTCCAGAAAACAGACCTGGTTATGCTTCCCAAACTAATCCGGCCTAACACCTCCTGAGAACACTGTTCACACTCTGGAAACCACTGAGCTTGAAATGCAGGAGAACCCATGGGAGAGAGCAGGGAAGAATCCAAGGCATAAAGGGACACCACTTCTGATTTTCAACGGACTGAAATTTCCAGTCCAGGCAGTTTCAAGTTATAAAGAAAAAAATTTTTTGACCTATCTTTGTAGTGAATGCCATAAACCAGTATGTTCCAGGTTTAAAAAGTACTTTTAGCAGGACCCCACCAAGAAAACGTCGGGTGATGCACGCTTTGACTGTGTTGGTGTTCCTCAGTACTGACTATAAGTTATTGCTAATCCATGTGCTTAAAAAAATTGTTTTAAGATACTTCCTGTAAGAGCATTTAGGATTCAAACACGGAATAAAGTGAAGCAGAAATCGCTTCTAGACAACTCCACACCTAACCGTATTCGTCAGGATCCCAGGCTCTACAGCACCTCGCACACAGTGCTCCCAAGAACACACAGGCCTCCAGACTCCATTATCGGTGCTTGCCAAAGACACAACAAAAATGAACACGTCGATTTACTGAGATCACTTGCTACTTCAAGGCATGTTGTCACCTATGAGTCTAAAATCAATGTGTTCTACAAAACAAAATACATTCTTTAATATGGTAGAAGGGTTTTCTTCCCTCAAAGGCTGTATTAAGGGTCCACCTTACATGGACACACAGACATACACACCCTGGAAAACATATATCCCCTGGAAGATCTAGGTCTCCCTGTGACAAGAGCAACATATACTAACATGTCAAAGGTCCCTCAGTGTGCAACCAAGTATTTCCTAAATTTATTTATTCACAGATCTTCTCTCTCACCCCCATCACTTACATGTCACAGAACACAGATGGACAAATACGGCTCCAAATGACAACAGTGAAAATGCAGTAAACGTGTAAAGTGGAACACCTTCGTGATAAAAGTGACGCCCCAAAACCCCACAAAAGCAAACGAAGCTTCACAATATCAAGCTGATTGTATGACACGCCTCGCCAGAGGAATGCCCCAGCTCACCTACAGACATCAAAAAACAACCCGTACGCGGCAAAGTCACCAACACACAGAACATTTACAAAGTACCACTGAAGGGAAGACTGGGCAAATTGCTCAACAGGCTGAGTATCTACCGCATCACTAAGCCTCCCCCCGACCCCGCCTTTGTGTCTTTTGAGGCCCCTGTTGGTGCTCTTTCTTCACTGTGTCAAATAGGAGACGCTGACCGGGGGACTCTCTGAACACGGGTAAAATGTCCCGGCACTGCGTCCAAGTTCATCACCAACCAGGAAGGTGGAGGAGAGGCTTCCGTCCCAAGTGAGGCATTTCCAAGGAGCAGAAAGCCAAGGGAGAGCAGCTCCAAAGTCACCAACGAGGGTCCAGCCTGGTCTCTGGCGCATTCTAAATGCTGAGTGAAAAGTGGTGCTACTACACCTAAGATGAACCCACAAGGAAACCTCCTGGATTTTGAATGTTTCACATGGTGGAAGTCAGAAAACACCCCTCTGGGACTTCCTCTTCTCCACCCTCCCGCAGGTGGTGAAGCACTCGACTTCTCTCCGGTCCGGCACAACTGGACTCTGGGCCGGAAGGAAGGCAGGCCTCCTTCCATCCAGCAGGGAGGGAGGTTCGGGCTCCGGCCTTTCCCCCACGTCCTGACTTCCGGCTGCTTCTCGGGCACACTTAACTACTTCAGTCACGACACGGTTAACTAACCCCTACATAGTAAAGGCATTTGAGTCCTGGCATTTGGTGCCATGTTTCCTCGATGTACCTCTTTTCTCCTAAGTCCAACTGCATTCCTCATTTGCGTCATTTAGAATACACACTCAACTTAAAACTGCACCTATTACTAGGAGTTATGAAGTCAGCAAAAAAGGATAGGAAGCTCACAGCATCACCAAGAAAAGGAAGCTTCCACACCGAAGACAATCGGTCAGTAATGAATCCAGTGTGAGAATTTACTAAAATCTCAAAATTATGAGTTTCATGAGATTAAGGTGGTTTCAGGGAGATCATGAACCGTGAGGGGACCTGAAGTAGCTGAAGGATGAAGGTGTGGGGGAAAGAACGGGAAATCGGGCAGCCCTCCCCGCACACACTGAACCGTCAGTGACAGCACGCCGGCGCGCAAAGCCAACACCAAGGCCATTTCCACGCAAAACCAAGCAGAACCGCCTCGCTCCAAGGAGACCCACCAGCTCCACTGTTCTTTCTTTGGTCGTTTTTACAAATTAATCCACTGTATTATACATACACATGCACTGTAGAAAACGGGAGGAAAAAATGAAAACCAGAAAAACTAAACTAAAAATAGCCCATAAATCCACTGCTCAGAGATCATCACTATGACTTTTTGGTTTGTCATCTTTTTCTTTAAGGTATGTACTCACGTACCACAACCCTAAAATTTTAGACATTACAAATGGTTTTTTTTTTTATTTTTATTTTTTAACGTTTACTTATTTTTGAGACAGAGAGAGACAGAGCATGAGCGGAGGAGGGTCAGAGAGAGAGGGAGACACAGAATCCGAAACAGGCTCCAGGCTCTGAGCAGTCAGTACAGGGCCCGACGCGGGGCTCAAACTCACGGACCATGAGATCGTGACCTGAGCCGAAGTCGGACGCTTAACTGACTGAGCCACTCAGGCACCCCTACAAATGGTTTTATAGCATGTTTCTGTCACTTGATGCTCAGTGAATAATCATTAATACAGAATTACAGAAATGCAAAGTCATTTAAAAATGATGAAATAATTGTCCTTAACAGCAAAACACTGAAAACAAACGCTCAAATGGTGTTAAATAAGTGTCCTCATGAGAGCATCAATCTATTCATCATTTCCGCTCTTAAATTTTAGAGTGAGTGGTTTCAAAGGGCACACATAGTTTGTAAGCTTGTGTCAAGAGATTTCTCTCGGAAAAGTCATACTACTCTTTCTAGTAACGCACAAGTGGGCTCGTTTCTCCATATCCTCACCTGAAGCGGTTTTTCTTCTATGCCAAAATTTTTAAGAACAGGATCTCCCTGATTGGCATTTCTAGGAGTACTGCTGGTGGAGCTGAAACTTTCGTGTTTCCCGCTCCTTCTTTTAGAAAGTACTAGTTGGTGCGTTTTCTTTTTTTTCCCCATGGCAAAGGAAGGTGCCTTCTATATCCTATTGGTTTACAAGTCCTCTTTCTGTAAGGAAAGTTAAATTGCTTATAAGTTTATAATATCTCTGTTTGCCATGCGTCCTTCTGTTTCTGGCATTTTAACATCCAGAAACTTAATTATTCTGATTTTTTCCTTTACAGGAATTGTTTTCCCTTACAGTTCCTACTTTCGGTAGTGTGCTTTCGCCATCTTAAGATCATTTGGTTTCTTAAAAAATTTTTCTATCTATTGTTTCTGAAAACATTTTTTGGGAAGACATTAAAAAGCACACGAGTTCACCACCCTAGAATTACAACCAGTTTGCACTACTTTAAATATTTTCACCAGCGCCTACACACTTCATGCACACAAGATTTTAAATGGCTGCACACATTCATTCTAGGCCTTCCAAAATACTTTCTGACACAGGCCTTTTTAAAAATCACAACTTGTTAGATCTGAACAGTCTTAAAATGGTTTTATACGTTTTTGCAAGGCCAATGAATCACACCCAATTTAACAGTCCTGAAGTTCCAGAACTGTTCATTTCTTTCTTTTTATTTTTTTGAGAGACGGTGTGCAAAAAGGGAAGGGGCAGAGAGAGGGAGATCGAGGATCTGAAGCAGGCTCTGTGCTGATAGCAGAGAGCCCGATGCAGGACTTGAACTCGGCATGAGTTCATGACCTGACCGAAGTCAGACGCTTGGCCAACTGGGCCACCCAGGTGCCCCCTGAACTGTTCACTTCTATCCCATTAGTGCCTAATGACTCTCCTTCTGTGTCCACCAGTTGCTGAAAGACCAAGAAGAATAAGCATTCTTGGAGGTCAAGCAGAGTTCTGCACAATGAATTCGGTTGTCGTGATGGGTTATCAATCTTTAAAGCACTTCCATTCTGATCTCTTCTCTTTCATAGAAAACACTCAGGAAGCAGCTGTCTGCAGTCCTGAGCTCTGGAGTCTCTCCGCCTCGTCCTAGGCTTCACCACCTACTAGGTCTGACCTTCCGTACTCAGAGCCTCAGTTTCTTTAGCTCTATGCTGTGAGGTAGATTAGGCAGCGGTACCCACACTTTATGAAGTCTGGTAAAAATTCCAGGTGGGAGTCTGTTCTTGAACACAGTAGGAATTAAATGAATGTAGACACAGGCAGGGTGCTAGGTGTAGGGGACAGATGGATGGCATACGTTCCCAGCCCTGACGGAGGTCCATCTAGGGGGAGAAACCACCCAGTCCAATCAGAGGGTAAATTGCTGGGACAGGGACCCAGGCCAGGCCTCATGGGATGGCGAAGGGGGGGGGGAGGAGGAGCGCGGGGGGGGGGGGGGGGGGACTCCTAGCCCTGGATGGGATGGGACAAGAGGTCAGGGCCTAAGTGGAACCATTTTGAAGGAGAAGTCCGTCAGGTGGCAGAGGGGAAGCTCGAGCAAAAGCAGGGGACAAAAGGCCAGCACGGGGAAACGGCCATAGTGTTGCTGGAGCAGGGAGTGGAAGCCAGTGAGGGGACTCTGCTTACTTGATCCAAGTTGCCCAAAGGAAAAAATTTAAATGACTATCAAACTGAGGTTTCACAAGTCTGTTTTTCACACATGAGTAAGAGTATGCTTTAGAGGACAGTTTTTCAAATGCTGTTAAAAGCTGTGACATTCCCATGGCATCCACACACGTTGAAGGTCTAAAGAAGTCTTAAAATAGTATCAATTAAAAACCATCTTATTTTACAAATAAGGAAATACAGGCCCAGCAAAGTTAAGCCGGAATCAGACCCCAGGTCTTCTCTACCAAGCAAAATGTTCTATGCAAAACGTCCTCGGCAAAAATAAGTGAATAAATAACATACATATGGTGGGAAAATATCTGTGTGAATAAAAAACCTTAACATCATTAGGCATCATAATTCTGTTTAAAGCATGCATTATTAAACGTACGTGTTATAAACAGGGAGCTGAAAGTCCTTGTTAATAAACATAAGGGCCTTCCTCCCAAATTTCATTTACTCTTCATTTAATGTTGGCCCCTCAGTTTTGAAAAACAAAAGACCACTTTACTGACAAAGTACCAGGTATCAGGAAAAAGAGCAAGGTGAACCCAGAATTGGCCCTTAAAAATGGGACACTCTTTTCTCTAGGTACATCTCAATGAGAAGTTCGAAATAAGCCAATGCTCCCCTGAAGACCTCATATTCCAGATTGACTCTACTGCTGAAGATAGAAGGCCGGGGGCTTTGGGAACTATGTGGGGCTGAAACAGCAAAGAAGAAAAACACAAATACATTCCTAAGTTTCTGGGGGCCCTGATTTTTAACTTGAAGAATGGCAAGTAACAGCCCCTCAATTTAAAGTACCTTCATTTTGGGACACCTGGGTGGCTCAGTCAGTTGGGCATCTGACTTCGGCTTAGGTCATGATCTTGTGGTTTGTGAGGTGGGGGGGGGGAGGCGCTTCGGATTCTGTGTCTCCCTCTCTCTGCCCCTCCCTTCCTCACCCTCTGTCTCAGTCTCTCAAAAATGAATATAAAAAAAATTCAAGTACCTTCATTTTAATTTTCCATGCTGAAAGAAAGGCCCACTGTGCCTCCTGGGGATACTAGGAGGGAGTTTCTTAAAACAGAAACAAAAACCAAAAAAACAAACAAAAAAGGGCCTCAAGGAAAGAATGGCCTTTCCGAGAGGTGAGGTCACATAAGACTCCAACACCTCCGCTGGGCGCACCTCAGCTCTTCAACAGGGAAGGGCCTCAGCTCCCAAGGGATTTCATTTCAAAGGCAAGGCTGCAAATACTTAACCTGGCGGAAAATACTTCAATCTTGTTGCAATCGATCAATTGATAAATAAATAAAAAGTTTTTTTTAAAACTGTAAAGCTGCACCTTAAAACTAGTTCTGAAGGGGGGGAAAAATGCTAATTAAAGTTTTGCCACTTGTTTTCTTAACACTTTCCTGGCTTTCCACAAAGAAAACCCGGGCATTTTTCCTTTGGGGCACTGTATTGGATCCTGGGCTAACAGCAATTGTAATGAAATTTGCATTCCTACCAGCACAAGCGCAGTGCTTTCTGCAGCCCCCATCAGAAGCGGCCACAGCCCGGGGATCAGAACTGTTTTGGATTTGTTGATTCAAAAAACAACTGAGGTACCCACGGCCGAGGTCTATCCTATCGTGGGGGTGCACAAATAAGGCATATCCCTTGCCTTCAAGGACTTCATAGTCTGAAAAGTGTGAAGGCTGTAATGACAATCAACACTGAGTTACTTACCTCGTGGATACTCAGCAAGAGGCAAAGGAGTCTTAGGGGCTGTTAATTAAGGTGGAAGGAAACTGCAGAATCAGCTGAGGCATTCGTGTGTCCCTTCGGCCTCCTGATGTGGTCTCCCAGACATTAGGACTGGGAGACACTGCTGCAAAGAGCTGAGCGTGTGGCTCGGAGGGGAAGCATGAGAAATTCAAATACTAGGCTAGCTACCGTGTTTTTCTTTTTTGGCAAAATTGTTTTTAAAAGATGGCGCCAACCACGGAAAAAAAAAAAAGGCTTAATATTTTCAGAGAGTAATTCAGCCACCCGTCTCAAACTTAATGAGCACTCTCCAGAAACCCCCCAAATGGGCATCCTAGGGTTAAAGTTTGTGTGCTTTGGAATTGGAAATGCGACTCCTCTTACCAGGGAAAGCAACAAACAGCACTGCCAAGTAAAAAAAAAAAAAAAACAAAAAAAAAAAACAAAACCAAAAAATTCTAATATCCAAGAACCTTTTTAAACAAAGAAAATCTCCTATCCGACCCCCCAAATTCCCTGACAAAACTGGTTTTGCTTTTCAAACATTTCCTAGTTTGCTACACAAGCCATAATAAATTCTCCAGGATCTCAGAAAATCAGGTAGGCAACGTGGTTACAAAAAGAGGTTTTAAACTTAAAACTGCACACAGTTTAGGTCCTAAAAACTCAGGGCTTAAAGTTTAAAAAGTGAATTTAGTTCCCCTTCTGCCACTCGGAATAAGTGCATTTCAAAAACAGCGTGACCATTTACTCCACTCCTAACTTTGTTTTAATGCCACTTCGGGGAAGGGCAACTACACACAGCACATAAATAAGTTAACTGCAATTCCGTATTTGCACACTTACCACTAACGCCAGCTACGAACTAAAAGCAACAACAGCGATCCAATCGGAAAAGAGAATCCCGGTTTTGGCAAAGAGCTCGCTAAAGAGAGAAAACCCTTAACTTTGGGGATCGGTCTCAAGGAATGTTCCTAAAGCAACTCCCTCTCTCTCAGCCGTTCCGTCCAGGGACCCCAACGCGGCACAGGTGGCGGAACTAGGCTGCCGGCGACCCCGCCCCACGCCGGCCGCCGGCGCCCCGGGTTACCTGCAGGGTCAGCGCGCGCTCCCGCCGGGCGCAGGGCCGGGGGCGCGCCGAGGCCCGGCCCGACTCGCGGGCACCGGGGCGGAGTGGGGGGGGGGGGGGGCCTCCTTCCCGTTCGGCCGCCGCACTCGCATCCCTGCGCCCCTCCCCGGTCCGCTCCCCCGAGAGAACGGGGCAAAGGGGCGACTGTGACCCGATAATAGCGTCCTGCACAGTCGCAACAATGCAGGCGGGGAGCCGGAGAGCCTGCGGGCGGGGAACCGGAAAGCACAGCCCGGCTCCGCGGCTCCTCCTGCGCGCGAGCCCAGTACTTTCCTGAGAGCACGAGTCGGGGGGAAAAGCGCCGCACGGGGGACTAGCGGTTCCGAGGGGGGGGGGGGAGAAAGGGCACCAGCCCGGGCGCCCCGCGGGGTCGCCGTACGAAAGGGGACGAGGCGCGCACGCCCGGGCTGCCCCGAGCCGTTCGCTCGCCCGCCCAGCCCCGCAGCCCGAGGCCGGTCGCGGCCAGGAGAGAGGCCGGCGCCACCAGGCCGCCGCCTCGGGTGCGATGAATCGGTTTTTTTTTTTTTTCTCCCCCCCCCCCCCGCTCCCCCCTCCAGTGCGTAGTCCAGGCCTGGTCGCTCGGAGCCCGCGTCCGGGGCCGCGGCCCGGCCAGGCCCGAGCCGGCCGGGGTGACTCAGGGCCGGGCCCCGCTCGCTTCCCCTCCCGCCCCAGCGTCCTCCGCCCACGAGTCCCCGGGCCCGGCCGCCATTCCGCCCCGCTGCGGCGCGGCTCGGCTCGGCGGCTCAGGCCTCGCCGGGCGCCTGGGCTCGGCCGCCGCGGCCCCAGTCACTGCGACACCGCGGCTCCGGCCCGGGCCTGCGCCGCCGCCGCCGCCTCCCCTCGGCCCCGGCGCCGCCGCCACTCACCCTCATTTCCCTTGGTGCCTAAATGGCTCGGGCGACGTCTCCACCTGGTCGCTGAGCCCGGGCCCCGGTTAAATCCCCGTCCCGCCAAGGTCTGGCTGCGTCCCTCAGCCGCCGGGGCTGCCCCGCCTGGAGCTGCGTGCGACACGGCTCCCGCCTCCTCCTCCTCCTCCTCCCCTGCCCGCCCGCCGGCCCTCCTCCCGCCGCCGCCGCCGCCGCCGCCTGCACCACGCAACCTCCGCCCTCTCGCCTTTCGTCCTCGGCTCCCCGCCCTCCCGGCCTCACCGGCTCCGGCTACCGTGGGGGAGAAGCTGGTGGGGGAGGGCCGGAACGCACCGCCATCGGCGTCCGGGGCGGGGGAGCCGGGAAACCGTCGCCGCCATCTCCCCACAAGCCCGAGGCGCGGGAGGGGCCCGGAAACCTCCCGCCCGGCGCGGCCACTGCCCCGGGGTCGTCCCCCGCGCCGGCCGGGGCCCCGCGAGCGGGAGCGTGTTTCTACCTGAAAGCCCGCGGCCCCTTCCCCTGGGCGCCCGCGCCCTCCCTGGCCCCGGCGCACCGGCTCCTCCTCCGGGTTTTAGAGCCTCCCTCGCCCTCGGGAGCCTCTGAGGACCCGGCTTCCCGCCACTTCGGACCTCGCGAGGAGGGGGTCACCTTTTTTAGGTTGGGGGCACCGGAGCAACCGCCCCAGAACACCCTGGAAGAGAGGGTCTTGCACCTCCGCCCGCCCCTCCGCTGTGCGCGCACACACCACACAACGCCCCGAACCAGCATGGAAACACCACCGCCACGACACCCGGTTAAGAAGACGCCCCCCCCCCTTTCCGCAACATCCCCGACGGGCCGTCGAGCAAGTCCGGGCCGGGCAAGAGGCCCCGAAAACCGGGCACAGGCTTCAGAGAAACGTGTCGTGGGTTCTCGAGCCCCTCTGCCCCCGCAGGCCGTGGCCCGCAGCGCCTGAAAGCCTGCGCTTCTCGGTGTGTGCGTCTCTCTTTAAAATCGTTTCTAAAGGAAAAGCTAGCGAGGCTCCCCTAGGTCAACTCTTTGACCAAGTCTCTTTTGGCAAACGACGGAGAATCACCTTATCATTAATCTGGGTGGGGGGCCAGTCAACAGAATAAGGATTGACAGGTGGGGATGGGGTGAGGCGACTAAAAAAATACTGTTTTCAGGTGTAACCCGGAGTCGTTAATGGCATTCAGTCGGGATTAACTGTCACTTGGGCACTTGAAACACGCTAAACGCTAATTTTTGGAGCACCAAGAGCCCCTGGGCTTCCTCTGCTGAGAGAGGGTGGAGAAAGCATGGACTTGGGCTCAGTGAGGGGCTCCTGCTTCAATATCACGGTTCCCAACATACCAGAGAGCTGGCTGATTCCATGACCAAGAAAGGATTTCCAATGATCCCAGCTGGGCGAAAGATGCGGGCGCATGTCACTTCCCGTTTTGCTTCAAACCAAAACAGGACGGAGATTCTAGGACCCCCTTGGGGTCGAAATCCTAGGCCCCGAGCAAAAGCTGCCCCTCAGAGTCCACAGTTTGTCCTGAGTAACATGGGTTTTTCTTAGAAGTATCCCACTGCTAACGCGTGGCTCCCTCTATTCGAAATGTGGTCTTCTGCCAACATCTAAGTACCTTCAGAAGTACCGCATCTGTAGGGGCGCCTGGGTGGCTCAGTTGGTTAAGTGTGCCACTTCCGTTCAGGTCATGATCTCCCGGTTTGTGGGTTCAAGCCCTGCCTTGGGCTCTGCCCTCTCAGGGCAGCACCGGCTTGGGATTCACCGTCTCCCTCCCTCTGCCCCTCCCCCCACTTGCACTCTTTCTCAAAATAAATAAGCATTTAAAAATAATAAAATAAATAGATTACCCTGTCAAAAGAACACTTAGATGTATTTAACAACTTTTTATGGGCCTGCCGTAAGATGGACGCTAAAACTGGGAGGCTTAACCCTGTGGAGGATGGTTTCCACTATACCTATACGGCTTCTTTGATATCATCATTTCTTCCCCTTACTGGAGCCTGTGCTTTCCTCTGACCACGGTCTATCTCATTTCCATCTTCCTAACCTGTGTTCTTCAATGTTAGCATTCGGCATGTTCTCCTTGTCTTTGACCTCCCACCGCTAATATACCAGCCAACTCTCCCTTTACTGTTCGTTTTTCCCATTTTCTACTTTTCTTTGGTGGAAGTATTTCATCCACCTACACCACCCTCTCTACTTCTCCCTGCCTCGGTGCCTGGTGGTTAACTGGCTTGTATCGTTTACTTGCCACCCGCCTGCGCTATCATTCTTAGCCGGTTAAACTATTCCATTGGCTTTTATAGCCACTTTACGACCAGGCTGCGTCTACACACCTACTTGAGGCGGGTAACCTTGACTTATACCTAATAGATCAAGGGCGTCTACTCTCTTTCCACTCCAAAAAATCCTTCCTCCAACTTTCTCCCCCATCTCAGCAAAATTGATGGCCGCCTTTCAGATGACACAAAGTTTGGAGGGATGATTGCCTGGCTAGATGTCAGAATCAAACCTCAAAATAGTCTCGGACTAGAACATTAGGTATAAACCAGTGAAATAAAATAGAACTTTACAAATCTAAAGCCATACGATGAAGTTCAAAAAGCCCAAGTTTTCGATTCAGGCGGACCCTGATTTATACTCAAACGACTCTCTTTTCCTCTAGTTAAGCCAACTGTTAAATGGGGATAAAAATACTTACCTCCTAAGGTTGTTGTGAAGGGTAATGCGTTTATAATTCCTGCATGATTCTTGAAACACCAAGTATTGGTTCCCTTTCTTTCCTTGTCTTCCATAAAATGTCTTCCATTTTCTAAGTCACAGGGACCTGAAAACTCAAAATTCTGACCTCTCACCATCCCGGGCACCATCCTAGAGAAATCTTTTGTCTATTTTCGCTCACTCTGTGAGAGCAGGAATTATCATAATCATACCCATCTTCCAGCGAAGAAACCCAGGACTTAGAAAGTAGGCAATTTGCTCCAAATCACTCAGCTTGGTCGATGGCATAACCCGATCCAGTGACTCCCCGGTCCATATGTATCCACTCTTTCTCTAAGATATTTTCCCACGCTAGAATGTTCCTTCAACCTCATTTTCCTGGTTCTGATCTCCTCTCTCCTTCCAGCCTGCGCAGTGACTGGCTGCAGATTGTTCTTTCCCGGCTGATAGCTTGGCCCTCGTATTTTGTCCTTTCAAACTTTTTAATACACACCCTTGCCGCCCTCCGTTGTTCATAGGGTTGCTCTGACCTGGCACTTAAGGTTCACCAGAATCTTGTCCTAACTTACTTTTCCAAATGTATTTCCAGCCACCTCCCAAAAGGAAGTCCTAACTTCATCCAGTCTTGTTGGGCCTATTTGTTGGCCCATAAATACCAGCCTTGAAGCACTATTTCTGAGTGCTTGCTTCCTCCTTGAACAGAAAAATTTCCCTCTTCCTTTCATACGTTTGCAAACCCTGCTCCCATTTTGAGCTCATCCCCTTCTAGGAACCCTGCTTTGCACCTTCTACCCAGGCTTTTGTGATCTCTTCCTAATGGCCAACTTCTCACAAGTGCCTTTAAACTAGATAGTCTGTGCCTTGGGTCATGCAGTATTTCTTAAAGTTCACCAGGCCCCTCAGCATTGTCCCTAAAGAACACTGAAGAATATTCAAACATATATGTTTACTGATCCAATGAAAGGGTACCAGGCCACTAGACTAGCCATATGAGCTATTATTTCTAAGACATGCTTAAGGAATTAGCCATCCAGTGCAAAGTAAGTTCACTTAATGGGATGGTTCCCCAAACTGCCTTTGCTTCAGAATCACCTGGGGACTTGAATACTGATTTTAGGGCTCCTTCCAGATCGACTGAGTCCAAATTGGGTAGGCAGGGGCAGGGAGGGAATTTGAAACTGCCAGAGTTTGTTTATATCCTGGCTTTACTACTTATGATGTGGGTGACTTTGAGCAGGTTACTTAATCTCTCTGTGCCTCAGTTTCTTCATCAATGAAAAGGTGGTGATAAATGTTCTCATAGGTTGTTGTAAATTACGTACTTAATAAACATAACCGATGATGCTGATGATGACGACAAAGAGAAAAAAGAAAGAATTGCCCAGAGCTAATCTGGTGACTTGAGTTTGGGAACCACTGATCTAACGCTAACGTGTCAAATTGTATGACCTTAAAACTTCTGGTATTAGCATTAGGACATATTACAATAAGTCTTATTTTGAAAGAGCGTATTTTAAGGCAGAGGAGCCAAGTAAACAGTTTTCAATGAAATTCGTTCATTTAACCCAAATCATGAGATGTATATGATGTGTGATTTTTTTTTTTTTTGGAAATACCAGTTCCTCTTAGAAAAATAACTACACACGTGCTGTAACTACTATACAGCTTCAACCAGCTCAGTTTTCAAAGGAAGCAGGAAAGAGATGGAATGATACCAACATTTCTTCCACTGAGGACAAGTCATACATCCTCGAAGAAGCAGATTTTTAAATCCTCTACTACTGTAATTCATGAGAAAAGATGCTAAATGTAAGTGTATATAAATCGAGAAGCAGAAATTTACTGACCCAGGCGGCAAACTAAATAAGTCTGAATGGGAAACATCGGAGAGGTAGCCCTGCCTTCTCAACTCCTGACTTATAAATGACCTATATAAACAAATACACAAAGGCCTTGTTTTTTATTACCTGTAAGTCCACCAGAGATTTGTGGGATCCGGCTCTTAAAGACTTAAATAGCTCTAAGAGTCATTCGCACGTAAGGATTAACTACTTCAATCAGTTTGCTTTTTTTTTTTTTTTTTTCTAACACGGATCAGTCAGTAGCACCTCAAGAAGGGGAAGCTTTGGGCAAATCAGGATTCAAGAAACAATGAGCACCTTGCAGCAGGGCCGAAGGCCTTGAGGCCAGAGGTTTTGGGGAGAGGAGCTTAAGCAAAAGCATAGAAAGGGAAAACAAGATGGAAGTATTTAAAAACCGTACCTGTCCAGCTTCAGATTTTGCATATTGAGAAGTCCTAGGCTGCTTACTTTGGGGACCCATAAGCCTGAAAATACCGTGGTAAGGTAGTCATGAAGTATGAAGGTCTTCGAGGTCTGACCTGGGAGACCTGCCCCCCATCGTAACATTCTGTGAGGTTGGATCACATTAAATTACAACTCATGTTCAAGTGATCCGACCTAACCTCTATGAGATAACCATTCGGAGTTCCAAAAAAATGTCCTGAATCACCTCTCCCAGGAAGCCTTCTGTGACAACCCAGAGCATTAGGTGCCTCTCTTGGGTGATTTTTTTTTTTTTAATTTTTTTAATGTTTAAAAAACATTTGAGAGAAAGAGCATGCGTGAGCAGGGGAGGGGCAGGGGGAGAGGGAGACACAGAATCCGAAGCAGGCTCCAGGCTCTGAGCCGTCAGCACAGAGCCTGACGCAGGGCTTGAACTCACAAAACTGCAAGATCATGACCTGAGCCAAAGTCAGACACTCAACCGACTGAGCCCCCCCGGCGCCCCTTGTGAGATTCTTTTCCACCATACACTTAACTGTTATTAAATAATTCATCAATATTGCATTATAATTCTCTCCTTCTCTGTCTCCAACTCCCTCCCAGGCTGTGAGCTCCTTGAATTCAGAGACTGTGTGTTTTTATTACCACATCTACAATACTTAGCCTAGTGCCTGGCACATGGTATACAGAAAGAATGATAGGAGCCTAACTCATGGATTAGTTAGGATAGTTTGTACTCTGAAACCCAATTATGCCCCTTTCCTGCTCAAAGAAATAATTCTCTGTTTCCTGCTAAAAGAATGACACGTACCTCATTCCTAACCTTAAAACACCCTCTACACTTTGGCTTCCATGGATCTATCCGCACCTGTCCTTTCCATTTTCTTAGGCATACCGAGCTGAATCCAGCCTGGGCTCCTGCAAATGTCCGGGCGTTTCTTCATGCAACTATGCTTTCCCTTTTGATTGCTTTTCCCTGGTCACTGCTTGCCCAGATACCTTACCCACGGCTTACCCTCCGGCCTTATCTTGAGCACAACCCACCCACACTGCTAAGGGCAACCTTCTTTACTCAAAGTCCATTGATTTAAGTGTTCATTGCATCCAAAAAACATTCTCACAGAAATATCCCGAATAACATTTGCCTAAATATCAGGGTGCTATGGCCCAGCCAAGTTGACACGTGAAAGTAACGTTTGTAAGCACTGAGCAGGGTATCCTGCACAGAGCAAATAGCCATTTTTATACCTTTAGAAAATAGCTTAGACTCATCGCCTCTAGTTGCTTACTTCCGGGGCACTCCTCAAGGCGACTTTTACCGACTGATTTATTCTACCCACCTAGTTAGTTCAACAGTTTCTCTTCTGCATGTGTTCCTTGAATTGCCTGCCCTCGCCTCTTGAAACTAGTCATTCTTTGGCTCCCAAGCCCCTATGGTCTCATGGTAACTTTCTTCATCCGGCTCCTTCCACTCGCCCCTTGACCGTGAGTTCCTGAAGGTTTTATTCCTTGTGATCTTTTCTTGCTACCTGCTCTCTTTGTGCAGTCTTGTCATTCCCAGGGCGTCAGTGGTCAACTGTATCAAATGATCACCTCCAACTCAATCCAGGGATACACCGAGGTTTATGAGACTTGATGTTTATGCAATTTGGTGGGGGGGGGGGAAGGGCGTTCTTTTACAAAATTTCTGTACTAAGATGGCTAGCAGGAACTTAACTAGACACTGAAGCCGTCCAGATGTAGCCCATTAATCCCCAACTACAGGTGTTCTTAACTCGGCATCCTCCTAAACAGGTTCGCCCCATGCCTGGAGCACTCCAGTGCCCTTGGATCTGAGGGGAAGGTCAGTGGGAAGGAGGACGGGTGGAAGGAGATAACAGTCACGGTTTGGATCGATGTCAGCTCCAACCACCTACTTCTGAAAGGCTCCCAAACACACCTGACCCCACGAATAATAAAGAGGCGGGGTCTTTATAAAGAGGCCAGGGGCCTGAAGGGTTCACGTATGGGAGAAGCCCAGAAGCTTCTTCACAACCTTCAGGAATGTCCACCTCCGCCTCTGTGTTCAGCCTCGACGTCCCCCTCGCTCCAAGTCGGTTATTTCACCTGTGAGCAGACGCCTCTACTCGAATGTCCCTCCTGTGTGAAATCATTTGGCCTCAGACAAAGCCACACCGTCTTCTTTCTTCTCCCCCTGACCCATCCTGTATCTTCCCTGTTTCCCATCTCTGGAACTGAAAGTGCCACTCACCCAGTCATTCAAGGGAGATGAGTCGGTAGTTTTTCCTTCTGCCCCCTTGTTTTCACCTCTATATCCACTTGTTCATTAAATCCTATCAACCTGAGGCCTGTGTGAGCTTTCATTGGGACCACTGCGGTGGCCTCCGTGCGGGCCTCCCTGCCTCCTGTCTCTCTCCTCATTCATCCCCCACGGGGCCACGGGATTATCTTTCTAAAGTAGGTAATGACTTCCTCGGGAAGCAAAACAGCACCGGCTCTGGAGCTGGACGCCCTGGGTTTAAATCTTGGCTCCACTGCTTCGCGGCCATTTGGCCTTGCAAACGTTATGTCATCGGCTGGCGTCTCCGTTTCTTTGCCTTTAAAATGGGAAGAGCACACACTTCCCAGGATGGATTTAAGAAATAAGTTACAGTGTGCCAGGGTGGGGGATATCGGGCCCAGAGCAAGCATCTGCTATGAAGTCGCCGCTGTGTGGCTCTCCTGTGACACACGTCCGATGATATCACGTCCCGTAAGAAGAGCTTCGGCGATCATCTTCACGACGTGCCTTTTGTCTCCCTTCCCGGCTCCCACCCCAGCCCCAGCCACATCTCCCCGACCCTGGGCTACAGCCACACTCCCCAAGCAGGCAGATCTCCCTGGGAAGTTTAGGGACTGCTGTTAGGGTTCTTTGGTGCGAGTGTCCTCCTTCCTTCCTCTTTCCTGAAGAAAGCTGAATCACTCCCCAGGTCCCTGATTTCATGCCATCTTCCCTACGAGGCCCCCTCAGCCTCTTCTCTACCCTCTCTGTGTCCTGATGTTTTTTGCGTGAACGTTGGCCACAAGTGCCCCGAGAAATCTCCTCTCCCCCCGAACTTTCTTTTTTGATTGCCAGCAGTGGGGTTTCAGTGTTGAGCCACTATTCCTGTATTTTCGTATGTAATGGATGTTGTACAAAGCGTATCTTGGAGTATTCCAAGTTTTTCTTGGCCTACATCGGAGAGGACATGCTAGTCGTGAATGATGGAGTGTGTTTTCCAGGTCATACGATGTCTGCGCCAGGAAAAACTTGAGAGCCCATCGGCACCATTTGTTTATATGATATATTTTAAAGAACAGCTGTTGTAGTTAGATAACATGGACGGAGAATTTAGGAAATTCCAATGACCTTAGAGCCCGGTTTTCTGGGTCTGGGAGGCCAGTTGCTTGGACTCCATATTCACTTTGGGGAGGAAAAAATCAGGGCTAAATGGACGCTAAGGAGCTAAAGGAGGCTGCAGCCTGGAGTCCTCGAAGGACAGATAATACCCAACAAAGACGTTAGACTGCCATTTTATGAGGGAAATAATCCCCTGCCCATGAACGGTCCCTGGGGAACGGCAAGCGAAGAGACCTTTTTTGGAATTTGCATGATCCCGCTGACCATTTTTTAAGAACGTGTGTTTAATTTAGACTTGGAATCTGGATGAGGAGTTCCTGGCTGGGGCAGTCGTGCTGGCAGATCAAGTTCAGAAACCAAACTCGAGTTGAGTGAAGGGCTACAGTTCAGTTTTGCTGATAATGTCGCAGAGACTTGGGGCAAGTGTGGCTCTGTGAGCTTAAGGGGTTAAGGGAAATTCTGGGATGGAACAGGAATTACAGACACCCCCTGCCCCCCAGAATAACTTGCTTGGGGAGCAACAGCTAAATACCCAAAATAGACACTCAGATTTTCCTCCCATTCAGGAAGCCCATCCATCTCTCCATTCTTTTTGGGGGGCGGTGGGAGGGGGCAGAGAGACAGAGGGAGAAAGAAAGGGGGCTGGGGGTGGGAATCTCGAGCAGGCTCCACGCCCAGCCCAGGGCTCCATCCCAGATCCCCCGAACCTGGGATTATGACCTGAGCTGAAATCAAATGTCAACTCTCAGCCGACTGAGCCAACCAGGCACCCCTTCTCCCTCCCGTTCTTTCTTTCGTCAATGATACTTTCTTTCATTTCTCCCTCTAACCGTTCTCACCTTTTACCGGAAGATTAGAACTCGGTAAATACCCAGCAATGTGCTCCCCTAGTTGTTAAAAGACTGCTGACTTGTGTGCCTTTAAATTAGCAAATGCTACTTGGACGGAGCGGAAGAATTGCCACCTCCCAGCTACCAGCAAGACCGCCTGAAAGAAACTGGCAATGGGATGAAATACACTTGGAACCACAGACCCTTCAGTTTTCCTGATAGAATTAGGTCAGTAGATGTAAAGAGTGGATGTAAAACTCTAATGGTCAAAATAAACTGAGCTTTTTTTAAATCCCAGGGTATCCACGGTTTTGAAAAGCAGAGTAAAGCATTTACTGTGATGTGTTTCTTGAGGAAGCACTTCACAAACCACTTGCTAACTGACCTACTTTCTCCCCCTGCGGCTAGAATACTACCCCGTAGTTCAGACCTGGGAAGCAGGGGTGGCTCTTCCCTTGCACAAAACGGGGATCCGCGGCGGATCAATCCCCCTGAAACACTACGGCAGGTGAGTTTTTGCAGCCCCTCCCTCAGTCTGAGAAAGGCCTTGGGAAGAAGCAAGGAAGAGACGCCCATGGGAAAGAGACAGACTCAGGTGTCCCAGCCTGGGTCTAAGACGAGGGGACAGAAGCGGGAAAGCTTCCAGAAGGGGCCCTGTAGCTCCTCCCTCCTGCTCCCCTTCGGGCAATGCCCCCCAGAACAGATGGACATCTTGCATCATGGCCCCTGGCCAAATAATCTTCTTCTTACCTAGGTCCAGAGCTCCCCCCACCCCCTTGACCCCGCACCCCCGCCAGGGTTCTCTGCACCTCTTACTGTGCTTAACATTCTCTGGCCTGGCGGGCTTTGGGCACAGGGGCTATATGCGCAGGGCACTCGGTTGCACTATTTGTCCCACCTTCCCGGGCTCACTTCCCACTTGGCTCCTCCCACGCACTGGGCTACGAACCGGGTAAACATTCTTGCACTTTTTTCCCCTTCTGGCCTTTGCTCATTCTGCCTGGGATGCTCTTCATACTTCTGGGTCCATCTGTTGCAATCCTGCTTGCCTTTCAAATCCCGGTTTACTTATCACCTCCTCTGACTCCTCAGATCCCCTTGGCTGAAATTAATCTCCTTCTCCTTTGTGTTCTAAGCACGTTACCTGCGCCTCTGGGATAGACGCGGATTCTTGGAGTCTGTGTTTCTGCCGCACTAGCCTCCAGGCTTCCCCGTCTTTCATCCTCTTAACCTGGTCATCCAAGTTTTTAATTTTGATGATGTGCAGTGCATCAGACTGTCCTCTTATGCGTCATGCTTAGGGTGGGCCGAACCACACCTTCTCCAACGAGATCCGAACCCCTTCCAAGCTTGCCCTTCCTTAGGTCCTCTCCCTGCTGCCGGGGCACCACAAAGAGATTCCTTCTATCTTACAGCCTCCCTTTCATCACAATTAATAATTCTTTATATTCAGCTTCCCTGTTTAACCCACCCTGTGGCTTCTATCTCCTGAGCAGACCCAGACTGCACATTCGGTCAGCCACGACTGACATCTGTCGGGGTCCCTTCTCCATTTATGCCACAATGCTCCTAGTCATAGCTCTGAGAGCTGTAACTTACGCATTGGTGTGAATGAAGTCAGCCTGTTATGGTGGAAAGCTCCAGGACCTTGAAATAAAAAGCCCGGAGTTTCAGTTTGGCCCCTACCGTTTACTCGTTGAGCAATATTCAACAGGACACGGGCCATCTTGGTCAAGTCACTTTATCCATTGCACCTTACCAGGAGAAAGACTCTGATGATCCTGCTTCATGGCTTTGATGTGCCGACGAAATGGCGAGGTGCGTACGACAGGGTTCATTCCTTATGATGTTCCAAACAACTAGAAATCATTTTCATTTAACCTTAAGACAAACCATGGAGCGAAACACCATGACTCCTGCTGGGTAAATTTCAAACGCAGGAAGAGTGGAGGATTTCTTCCGAAATCATAGCACAGAAGCAGTCTCCCTGGCATAACATCCATCTAAAATGCTGCCTCTCCCCAAAGACTTTAACAGATACGCTCCCAATAACAGGTAAAATAATGATTCTTGACTTTATTTGAAAGACAAGGAAAAGGAAGCTAAATATAATGGAAATATTAGAGAAGGAACATTGCTGTGTTCACATTATTTAAGATTTCTTGCTGTTTAGGGGCACCTGGGTGGCTCAGTCGGTTGAGCGTCCGACTTCAGCTCAGGTCATCATCCCATGGTTCGTGAGTTCGAGCCCCACGTCGGGCTCTGTGCTGACAGCTCAGAGCCTGGAGCCTGCTTCAGATTCTGTGTGTGTCTCTCTCTCTGTCCCTCTCCCCCTCATACTCTGTCTCTTTCTCTCAAAAATAAGTAAACATTAAAAAAAATTTAAAAAAAAAGATTTCTTCTGTTTAGAAGGTCAACTAGTTAAGGATACATACATGTGAAAGAACAGGGACACATTAAATGTGTTTTTGGCCCAAACTTCTGAGTATGGAATAACTGTCATAAGATAAGCATGATGTCAAAACAGATCTTTAAAAAAAATTTTTTTTAACGTTTATTTATTTTTTGAGAGACAGACACAGTGCAAATGGGGGAGGGGCAGAAAGAGAAGGAGACACAGACTCCGAAGCAGGCTCCAGGCTCTGAGCTGTCAGCACGGAGCTCGATGTGGGGCTCAAACCCGTGAACCATGAGATTATGACCTGAGCCGAAGTCGGAAGCCCAACTGACTAAGCCACCCAGGCACCTCTTAAGTCAGATCTTAACAAGTAATTTTTAGAAACTGGTGATTGAAATGTGTCAAAAGGAATGCAAAAAACAAGAAAACAATGTTACAGAAAGGATTTCTCAAGAATTTCTGAATGTCTGAGGCAACTTTAGTCTGGGTTGCAATGCTGTATTTTAGTCTGGTTGAAATATATACACACTTATCGGGCAGGGAATTCAATACGCTAGTAAATAATGTACAAAGAAAACTCCAAATTACAGCTATAAATATGATATTCAGTATGCTTAGAATACTTTTTATAAATCATGACATAGAGTATATTAAGATTATTTTCAATATGATTATCTGAAAATATCACTCTGTTGAGAGATGAAATTTCTGAATGTTAATTTTTCATTGTGACTGGTATTCTCAAAGAAAATAGTAAGAATGCAAAGAGTTTGTCTAATGTCAAAGTCAGCAGCGATGTGGCTTTTACCAAAGTCAGTGCTCATCCGTTAACACACGTTACCTATATGGGTACGATTGTATAATATTTTATTTGCTTTCACGTCACTTCTCTGCATTCAAAGAGATGTCAACCTCTGACCTATAGCAGTCCTCAGAGTTAATGCTCCTTATGATGATTTTACTCGGCGTCCACAAAGTGTTTTATACTCCTCACTTTAAGGGGTGGAGCCACATTCCTCTCCCTCTAAGTGTGTGCTCAACTTAATAATGACTCGCTTCTAAATAACCTGGAAGCAACACGGTGAGCCTCAGGAGACTGGGTCACAAAAGCCACTGTGGCTTCTTCTCGCTCTCTTGGATGGCTTGATCTGGGGGAAGTTGGCTACCATGTTGTGAGGAGAGCTCCACGTGGTGAGAAGCTGAGGTCTCCTGCCAGTTGCCACATGAGGGCACCATCTCAGAAACAGATCCCCCGGCCCCAGTCAAAAGAAGACACGATCTCTCCGCTCTTGGAGCTTACAAGAGAGGGTGAACTGAGTAACCACATAAATATATTCGTAAACTTCAACAGTGATAATGGCAAGGGAGAAGGACACGGTGCTGTGAGGGATTATTACTGGGCGACGAATTGGCCGTGGGGGTGGAGGGAGGGCTCCCTCTTCAGGGAAGTCAGGCCTGCTTCCTGAGGAACCTGTCAGAGTCGAGAAGGAAGGATGTAGAGGAGTTAGCTGAGGGGGCGGGGGTGGGGGGGCAAGAAGGCTGTTTGCAGAGGAAACAATGGCTGGGGGCTCCATAGCGGGAGTGTGGTATTTTCAAGCACTCAGAGAAGGCCAGTGTGGCTAGAACAGCGAGGGCAGGAGACAAAGCCAGAGAAGGGGAGAGATGCCAGACCACAGAAGGCCTTGGAAGCAGGCCCGATGGTCAGCCAATCTGTACCAATATGGCCATGCTGTCATTAAGACAGTAACATACTTCTGTACAGTTGATAAATATAGCCGCTACGCTGAGCTGCTCCAGCGTTCCCCCACCCCCTCCATGAGTCCCGCTGCCCAGCCCCTCCTCTGGACTTTCCCCGTGATCCAGTAACCAGAAGAGTAACGCCTGGCATAAGGGGGCAGGAAATGCAGATTCTTAAAATGCTGATCCAAGATGCCGGCATCTGTTCTGATGACCAGTACCTGTGTAGTATTACTTGTTAAGTGTCTGGACAGTTTTTGATATGCTCCCTGCCTATAGGCCAAGTAACAAGTTTGGTGTTTAATCCAAGAACGATGAGATACCTTCGGGGAAGAGGCCATGATCACGTCCTCTTTTGCTCACCATTGTACCCACAGTGCCAACCCAGTGACTGGCACACACTAGGTGACCCATAAATATTTGTTGAAGAAATGAATGAAAAGCCAAACTCAGTACCTTTCCTTCTCAAGCCCATTCTTTCCGAATCTCCCATCTTGGCTAATGGCATCATCCCCCAGGTGCCATAGCAAGAGACTTAGGGGTCATCCTAGATTCTCCTTCTCTATTCCATCATGAAGGGAGACACCAGATCCTGTGGGTTTTGTCTCTTTGAGCCGTTACTGGCCCGGCTCAGGTTGTGTCATTTCTTGTTTGGACCAGAGCAGACATCTCATTGTGTCCACTTTTCCATCTGCCTGCTCCATGCTTCCTACTGCCCAAGTTCAAACTCCCTCACGATCTGGATCCTGCTCACCTCCAAGGCCAGTTGTCCGTGACGACTCATCGTGTGTCTCCTGCCCTCTCGTTTTTCCTTGAGTGGGAAAGAGCGAGGCTGGAAACAACACCAGGTTCGTTCATCTCTATTCTTAGGACTCAGCATCATTTCTGGTGTGGACAGGGCAAACACACAAACGTTTGTGGTACTGAATGGAGATGAATAAGAATTATTCTCGTCCTGGACACACTATCTGTCACAACAGTGGAGCGTGGTGACGAATGTTCGTAAGGATGCCAATAAGTCATTATGAAGTGGATGAAATTATATTTATAAACTGAATGTAATACATCCCGCAAAGCACTGACATGAGAGTCGTTATGATTTTAAAGTTTTCTTTTTTTTTTAATTTTTAAAATTTTTGGAAAGTTTGTATGTATGTATGTATGTACATATTTATTTTGAGAGAGACAGAGACAGTGTGAGTGGGAGAGGGACAGAGAGAGAGAGAGAGAGAGAGAATTCCAAGCAGAATCCCGATGGGGAGCTCGAACCCACAAAACTGGGGTTCTGTATTCTTCTCACTCATGAGATCATGACCTGGGCCAGTATCAAGAGTTGAACGCTTAACCAACCGAGCCACCCAAAGTTTTGATTCTTAAAGGCATCCCTGTTGAACCGTCGGGGAAAGTCAGCTGTACCAAATTGCATTGTCTATGTCCTCTGGATATTGGGGCAATTTGACTATGGTTTAATAATAATGCGTGTGCGTGCACGCGCACAGGTTTAGCAACATTTGTGAGTTTCACGTATCCTTTCTTAAGTTCCACATTGACACCATTTTTCTGTTTCTTCAAATTGCTGTCAAATCAGAAACTTGCAGACTTCTAATTACTTGTTTTTATTTGCTGCTCTGAGAGATTGTGTTTGGAATTAAAATTAAATTTAGGTATAATTTAAAGTGTGGCTAGAGCAGGCCATGGGCAAAAACGTATGTGATTCCACATGAAATGGGAAAAAATGACTCCAGCAGGTACCATAGCAGATGCTGCCTTCAAAAGGGACCACATTTCCATCTGTTGAAGGCAGCTGGCCCAACAAGACTGAGAAATAAAAATCGAAAGAAGAGGCCTTCAGATCTGTGGTCTAAATCTCCTTTAAACTGGGAAACTCCAACCAGAAGCTGAACAGCATAATTTTAAGAAGCGCTTTTGGTGAGGGGTGGGGCATTGTCTGGGGAACAGCTGAAGTCTGAATAAGACACTATAATTATAGCATTTGCAACCCTACAACTTTTCAAATATGTAGTGTGAACAATTAAGATGATTAAGTGACAAATGCCTCAATTTTCTTACCAGAAAGCTGACTTTTGTCTAAAGGTAAATAACCACGGCATCAACCATGTCAACATGGATCCCCGCGTTCAACTTGAAAATTGCCTCTGGGATGAAGGTGCTGCCTTAGCCTCTGGTCATTTCTCTTCCGATAATCAACATAAGGCATTGGCTCACTGAGGCCACCTCCTTGGAAGTCACCTTTGCAAAATTCTGTGAATGTATCAGGTTTGGCCAGCGTTCATGCTATGGGCAATGAGCTTACAGGACTGGCTGAGAGACAGTTGTCACTATGAATTTTATTTACAGGACAATCTCAGCTTTTGGACCTGATTAATTTGCACAGGGCCTAACTTGCCTTTTACAATGACACCGTCTTTGTGAAAACCAAGTCAGCATTTTTTATAAGATTTCAAAGGGAAGAAATAATTTCTGGTCACACCCTGAAGGGCTTAGAAACACCATTTACACACATCTTATTATCCTGGTTATCACATCACCATTGTTTTTTCATAAAACAATTTCTTTGGGGGGCGTCTGGGCGGCTCAGTCGGTTAAGCGTCAGACTTCAGCTTGGGTCATGAGCTCGCAGTTCGTGGGTTCGAGCCTTGGGTCAGGCTCTGTGCTGACAGCTCAGAGCCTGGAGCCTGCTTCGGATTCTGTGTCTCCCTCTCTAGAGACACAATGTCTCTCTCTAGAGACAGAATGTCCCTCCCCTGCTCATTCTCTCTCTCTCTCTCTCTCTCTCTCAAAAATAAACATTAAAAAAAATTAAAAAAAAAACCCACAAGTTCTTTTAGTAGCTAGTAATTTGCCGCTGCACGTCAGTTTTCACATCAATACACGTTTGTTAAACACATTCTATGTGCTTAATACTATGTTCAGCATTGTTGGGGATAAAAAAATAAACATTAAGGAGGCAATAATGTGTTTGGCAGGATAGAGCTCTCTCCCATGAATATTTTTGTAACAAAATGAGAGAGGATATAATCATAGTGTATGTAAATGGTGTTGTGATGAAGTACGGCAGAAGTTCAAGTGGGAAATAGCCATGTGCTCTGGGGTAGTGAGGACGGACAGGCTTTCTGGAGGATGCTTGCCATGTGGATGAAAATGCAACTTCAGTCCTTTCAAAAAAATTACAGTCTCGGGGCGCCTGGGTGGCTCAGTGGGTGAAACGGCCGACTTCAGCTCAGGTTATGATCTCACGGTCCGTGAGTTCGAGCCCCGCGTCGGGCTTTGTGCTGACAGCTCAGAGCCTGGAGCCTGCTTCGGATTCTGTGTCTCCCTCTCTCTGACCCTCCCCTGTTCATGCTCTGTCTCTCCCTGTCTCAAAAATAAATAAAACATTAAAAAAAAAAAGTAAAAAAAAAATTACAGTCTCGGGGCGCCTGGGTGGCTCAGTGGGTGAAACGGCCGGCTTCAGCTCAGGTCATGATCTCATGGTCCGTGAGTTCGAGCCCTGCGTTGGGCTCCGTGCTGACAGGTCGGGGCCTGGAACCTGTTGCGGATGCTGTGTCTCCCTCTCTGCCCCACCCCTGCTCGTGCCCTGTCTCTCTGTTACTCTTGAAAACAAATAAACATCAAAACAAAAAATTACAGTCGAGACTCGCACCAGTTTGCGAAGGCCTTTCCTGCGTTTAATTCTAATTATTGAGATCAGCTTTTCTGGAGGACCGAGATAGGAGCAAAATACTGAGAAGGCCCTTTCCATCCCTGCAAGTCCTTGGGGTCTTCAGGATGTCCCCTGGGCTGTCCTGTTCCAAACCACCAACCCTTAGGACTGAGGCTGCAGAAATACTCAGGAACTCCTACCGCCGGCTACCACGGGGCATAAACACACACACACACACACACACACATGCACACACATACAATTTATGTGTCTCCTGATGCTCCAAGATTTCCTCTCAAAATACGTTTTTGGCAAGGACAAAACTTTCCTTTTGCATTTCCTCTGCTACAACATAACCAATTTTCCATTTGCACTGAAACCTTCCCTCTTGCTTGGAAGAGACATTTACTGTCTTTGCCTGCTCAGCATCCATTCTCCCTAATTCTGATAACAGATGACCTCTCCTTCTGCAGTGTTTGCCCACTGGTATGCTACAGCTGGCTCATACTGGTTCACGAGAGCCGAATATGAAAATATCAGGAATCTGGCCAGCTCGTGGTCGGACACAGCCATTACTTACCATTAAATTCTACATACTTGAGATTAAATACATTGTATTTAAAACAAAGCAGCACGTGCTCAAAACTCGTAAGGTACTAATTAACTGCATTTTATTATTGTCATTGATCTCCAGGTTATTTACGTTTATTTGTCTGTACGGTAGAAATATTACCTCATGGGTGTTCCCGCACATCTCGTCCCAACTCGGTGCTCTGGGACCACCTGGGGAGAGCTTGAGATCTACCGTGGAAACTGCTAGGCTTTACAAATGAGGACGCTATTCCCCGCCCCCAGAACCGGTTGCCAAATATTTACGGGCACAGCGCTGGGTGTCCCTCACTGTGCCCAGCTCAGCTTATGTGGCTCAAGTAGTGGGACCACGTGTTCCCGCCCCAGGAATGGGGACAAGCCCGGAACAGCGTGCAGAAACTATTCCTTGGGCGTCCCTAAGTTAGTAGGATGTAAGTTAGGAGCAGGTGATAGCCTGTTTGTCACCACAGAGAGACTGGCTGAGAAGGAAACCAACACAGGAGAAAGCAAGGTGGAAAGATGGAAACCGATTCTTTCTGTTTTTTTTTTTTAATTTGTTTTAACGTTTATTTATTTTTTAAAAACTTTTGTTTCAACGTTTATTTATTTTTGGGACAGAGAGAGACAAAGCATGAACGGGGGAGGGGCAGAGAGAGAGGGAGACACAGAATCCGAAACAGGCTCCAGGCTCTGAGCCATTAGCCCAGAGCCTGACGCGGGGCTCGAACTCACGGACTGCGAGATGGTGACCTGGCTGAAGTCGGACGCTTAACCGACTGTGCCACCCAGGCGCCCCTAACGTTTATTTATTTTTGAGAGACAGAGAGAGACGGAGCGTGAGCAGGGGAGGGGCAGAGAGAGGGACACAGAGAATCCGAAGCAGGCTCCAGGCTCTGAGCTGTCAGCACAGAGCCTGATGTGGGGCTTGAACTCACGAACCGCGAGATCGTGACCAGAGACGAAGTCGGTGCTTAACTGACGGAGCCACCCAGGTGCCCCAATTCCTCAACATTTTTAAGACTTGAAACTAAAAGAATACGCCCAATTTGTGGAAAGATCCCTGGATTAGAAACCCAGGGATTTGTTTTCCAATTCAGAATTTCCCACAACTGTGGGCAAAACGTCTCACTTCTCTGGGCCTCAGTTTCCTTTTCCGGATTAAGATGCTGAGGCTAAATGAGTTCGGTAGCGCCTTCCACTACCCCACATTCTAGGATTGCATTTTAAACACACAGCACAGGGGCGCCTGGGTGGCTCAGTCGGTTGAGCGTCCGACTTCAGCTCAGGTCATGATCTCACAGCTCATGAGTTCGAGCCCCGTGTCAGACTCTGTGCTGACAGCTCGGAGCCTGGAACGTGCTTCCGATTCTGGGCCTCCCTCTTTCTCTGCCCTTCTCTTGCTCGGGCTCTGACTCTCTCTCTCTCTCAAGAATAAATAAACATTAAAAAAAACCACACACATAGCACAAAGTATTTGCTCTGGGATTCTCAAATCTTCTCTCACCAAAGCGAACAAAATCCTTGGATAAATTGTCACAGTCTAGAAAGGCTCATATTTTCTTTCTTTCTTTCCTTTTTTTTTTTTTTTTTTTTTTTTTGCAACCCAGGAGAAAGTGCTAAGAGGTGAAAACGGAAATACACGACAAGAGGCTTCACCCTGAAAGAAGATGGAGAGTAAGAGCCTGAGAGATGTTTGCTGTGCGGGAAGGAAGCTTCTCACTCTTCCTTCAGCAGCCTGTGAGGCCAGGTGCTAATTAAATTAATAAAAAGGCATTTTGTTCAAACATGTGCCCCACACCTGCTGTGTCACCAGGCACAGGTTGCTTGCCTGTTGTGACGGAACTGTTTTACTGCTTAACAACGAAGGCAAAAAGCAAATAGCGCGAGGGAGAAGTCGAATTGTAGCCAATATGTCCCTGATTTCCCCAACAAATGCCTATTAATTTGGGATGACACATTAGGAAAACACTCATTTCGAATTTGACAATTCTCAATTATTTAGGGCGTGACAGTTTTGTTTAATAGTGACTGTAATTACTAGAAATAACATCCTGTCCTCACCCAATTAAGGACGAGGATGATAAATTGAGATTATAGCTTATAAAAATAAAGCTTCGGATACAAACAAGGAACGCATTCATCTCTCCGTGATGATGCTCTTTCCTGAATGGTCTGGAGGTCATTTATCGGCAGTCATTTTAAGAAGTTCTAGTAACATCTGGTCTTCCGTCTGAAAGCAGATACCTGGGTTTCTGTTCGAGGAAGATACATTGAAAAAATCCTAGCTGTAGCTACATTTTATGTTAAAAATGGGCATACCCCGATATATTATTAGATTTTGTTGTGAGAGACAAAAAAAAAAAATCCAAATTAAGGATTTATTTCCTGCTCATCTAGAAATCGGGGCAGAATGTTCAAGTCCAGCCAGAAGGCGCTCCGTGGTGTCCAGACCAGGCCCTTCCCAATTCATTGCTCTGCTGTGCGCGGCCTCTGCACTCAGGCTGATCTCACGGTTCCAGATAAAGTTGTACCCAACTTCCTCTTATATCTTACTGGCAACGCTTCGCCACATGACATCATCACTAGCAGGTGGGGACATGAGGTCCCTATTCCAGGCAGCCGTGCACAGAGCTCAGAATTGCGTGTTCTATTAATATAGAGCAAACTATAATGAATATAGTTGCCTATTAATATAGGGCAAACTCTATCTGTTAAGGGCCAGATAGAAAATATTTTAGGCTTTCTGAGCCCATGGCCTCTGTCTCAGCTACTTAACTCTGCTGTTGTGTGTGGAAGCAGCCACAGATGTTACGCATATGAACGCTCGTGGCTGCGTTCTAATGCCACCTTATTTTTTTTTTTTTTAATTTTTTTTTCAACGCTTATTTATTTTTGGGACAGAGAGAGACAGAGCATGAACGGGGGAGGGGCAGAGAGAGAGGGAGACACAGAATCGCAAACAGGATCCAGGCTCGGAGCCATCAGCCCAGAGCCCGACGCGGGGCTCGAACTCCCGGACCGCGAGATCGTGACCTGGCTGAAGTCGGACGCTTAACTGACTGCGCCACCCAGGTGCCCCGAATGTCACCTTATTTATGAGAACAGGCGATTGGCTGGATTTGGGCCCCAGGCTGACCCTTCCTAAAGAAGACGAATAAAACAGGGGCGCCGGGGTGGCCCCGTCGGTTCAGTGTCCGACTTCAGCTCAGGTCACGGCCTCACAGTTCACGAGTTCGAGCCCCGCGTCGGGCTCGGTGCCGACCGCTCGGAGCCTAGAGCCCGCTTCGGAGTCTGTGTCTCCCTCTCTCTCTGCCCCTCCCCTGCCCGCGCTCTGTGTCTCTCTCTTTCTCTCAAAAATAAATACACGTTAAGAAGATGAGTAAAACAGATCCTGGGGAAAGCTAGAACTTCTACACCAGGTAGCAGAGATATTAGCAACATTAACTTTGGCAAGTCCCTTCCTCCCCCCCCCCTCCCCTCCCCCCCCCCCCTTTTAGTATGGTTAGTGCCAGTAACTAATTTAAATCAACAAAATGACGCTGTGCGGGGCACGTTTGCTTAAGGCTCTCGTTGAGAGACTAGTTGGTAAATTTCAATTATGCTTTTATTTGTCACGCTGACTGTTCTTTTACTAGGCAAACCTCCTGCCTTGTTTTTCGCCTTGGTGACAGAATGGCTGTTGTCTCAACCCAGGGCCTGGGAGAAGGAAGATGCCACGAGGTGGGCCGAGTGCCCCGAAGAGAACACAGAGGACACGCTGAGAGAATTCCCTGAGACAAGGATTGCGGCTTTCCCCTTCTCCTTGGCAGATGGGACAGGCCTGTGATCGTGCAGTTAATTACGTGTCACTTTAAGATACAGAGTCTCCCGGGTGGACACGGAGAAGAGACAGGGGCACCCTGGAGAGCTCTCACTGGAGCAAAGTAAACCCTGTAGGAGATGGATCAGAATTCATTGTGGTAGCTAATTATATTTACCAGTGAGCTTTGTTTTACCTTTTATTTCGTAAATTTTGTCTTTTTCCTGGATTCAAGGAGAGCAGGAGAGCACACGGTTTAACTCGTCAAATGTAATAAATAAATAAATCCAGTAAATGTGAGTGTCTCCCATCACCCACCCCTCCCAGTCTCTTCCAGACTTTTTTTTTTTTTTAAGATCTCATTTTCCTGGGGCGCCTGGGTGGCTCCGTGGGTTAAGCGGCCGACTTCGGCTCAGGTCACGATCTCGCAGTCTGTGAGTTCGAGCCCCGCGTCGGGCTCTGGGCTGACCGCTCAGAACCTGGAGCCTGTTTCAGATTCTGTGTTTCCCTCTCTCTGACCCTCCCCCATTCGTGCTCTGTCTCTCTCTGTCTCAAAAATAAACGTTGAAAAAAAAATTTAAAGATTTCATTTTTCGTAAGTTTATTTATTTTGGAGAGAGAGCTAGAAAGCAAGCAGGGGAGGGGCAGAGACAGAATCCAAAGCAGGTTCCATGCTGTCACCACAGAGTCTGATAACGGGGCTCAAACTCATGAACCGTGAGAGATCATGGCCTGAGCTGAAATCAAGAGTCGGACGCTTAACCGACTGAGCCACCCAGATGCTCCTAAGATTTCATTTTTACAAGTAATCTCCACATCCAATGCGGGGTTCAGACTTACAACCTAGAGTTAAGAGTCGCACGCTCCACCGACCGAGCTAGCCAGGCGCTCTCCAGATGTTTCTATACGCCTGTCCTAACCATCAGTGTGCCAGGACGGTGAGTAACCTCTGTTGCTACTAGAACTCTCAAAAGTGAGGGAAGCGGGCGCCTGGGTGGCTCAGTCGGTTGAACATCTGACTTCGGCTCAGGTCATGATCTCACAGTTCGTGGGTTCAAGTCCTGCGTCGGGCTCTGTGCTGACAGCTCAGACCCTGGAGCCCACTTCGGATTCTGTGTGGGCCTCCCCCTCACACTCTCTCTCTCTCAAAAATAAATAAACGTTTAAAAATGTTAATAAAAAAACGAGGTAAGCTATTCTGTAAACGGGCTTCCTAGTTCCTTTCCCTTCATTTAAGATCTTTAGAAGAGGAATATTAAGCTTCAAGATCTTCCTTTTTCCTAGTACTGACTACTGTGAAAGCCACTTTTAGCACTTCCCCAAATCCTAATTTTGTGTCTGGTACAGAAGATACTTTAATTAGACTGGCCCACATTTTTACCACACGGATTTGAGACTAGAGGGATAGGTAGACTTTCCACATCTATATCTATCTATTTTAATGTTTATTTATTTTGAGAGACAGAGCGTGAGTAGGGAGGGGCAGAGAGAGAGAGAGATACACACAGAATCCGAAGCAGGCTCCAGGCTCTGAGCTGTCAGCACAGAGCCCGACGTGGGGCTCAAACTCACAAGCCGTGAGATCATGACCTGAGCTGAAGTCCGACACTTCACCGTCTGAGCCACCCAGGTGCCCCTACCTTTCCACATCTATAAATGGCAACTTAGAAAGCGAGAATAGAACTGTGGAGCTAAAAAGAACTTAAGAGATCATTTAGTCCAAATTCCTTAATTACAGAGAGGAAGTGAGGGTCAGAGAAGGAGAGTGATGTGCCCTGGATTGCACAGCTAATTTAATAATCGAATTCAGTGGAAACTCAGGTCTTCTAGTCCACAGAAAAACTCAAAGGTCCACCCTGGTTCCCAGCAGGCTGGACTCCCAGTGGGTGTGGAAACTTTCTAGCAGATGGGGAGCGGGGGGACCACGGCTGGCCCCTGGTCAGGCATTAAGATATCTGGCTTCTCTATTTCTTCCTGCAAAAGCGGTACATGAGGAGAACCTTCGCTTCTTCTGGAAAGGCCCTCTGTTCCTGGGACAGGGACCCAGCGTGGTGGCTGCATGGAGGCCTGTCCGAGACAAGTAGACAGTATACAATGTAAGAAGCACAAAGTGGTCCTCACTAGGATGTCTGGGCCTGCCTCTGCAACATTCTTGTCTCTGGGTTTTTCACGTGATCTCACTGAATTACCCCCGAATCCAGAATGCATTTCATTTACTTTGGTGAGTATGGCAGTTTTTGGAAGAAAGGAAATGAATCAAGTTTAGATCAAACAAAAAGGTTACCAACACTTCCCACAAGGTTGGTGATTACTAAGAATTAAAAATTCAGATCAAGGGGGCGCCTGGGTGGCTTAGTCAGTTGAGCGTCTGACTTCGGCTCAGGTCATGATCTCACAGTTTGTGAGTTCGAGCCCTGAATCGGGCTCTGTGCTGACAGCTCGGAGCCTGGAGCCTGCTTTGGATTCTGTGTCTCCCTCTCTCTCTGCCCCTCCCCAGCTCAGACTCTGTTTCTGTCTGTCTCTCTCTCAAGAATAAATAAACATTAAAAAAAATATCGGATTAATATATATGGTAGTGTAGCTTCATAAGGGACATAAATGTTTAGTATATTCTAGCATGTGTATTAATTTCCAGGGTCATCTTCATAAATGGGTAAAGCTTCCATAAATTCATAGGAACATATGGCCATGTATTCATATTATGTATACATAATATACATATGTAATACACACACATATATATACAAATATATACCTATATATTTATATAATACATATTTGTTACATATATATTACATATATGCATTCACATATGGGACATATGTATTAATATGAATATGTTATTTATATGTATATATCACATGCATATATTACAGAATATACATATGTTATGCATACATAATATGTATATATGTGTGTATCCTTATATACACAGCCATATATTCATATACAAATGTGGAAATTTTACCCATTTATGAAGATGGCCTTGGAAATTAATAAACATGTTGAGAGATACTAAGTATTTATATATATATATGCACATACATACAAACATACACATATACATGCACATATTAATAGATAACATATGCATATATGCAAACCCTTCTTTCTCAATATATGAGAATCCTGTGGGATCCCTCTCCCTTCACATGCATATATATGTGTGTATGTTGTATACCTTTCTCTTTCTTATTTTTTTTCTTTTCTTTTTCCTCAAGAAGAGGAAGGGAGAGAACAAAGAGAGGAGGGTTGACCAAAAAATGTTCACACATTAATAAGAGAAGAATAAATGCTTAATCATAATAGTTAATGACACACACCCTTTTAAAATCTCATCTGTTTTCGCCTAAAGGAAAGATATTGTAAAAGAATATTCTAAAATGAAAGAAACTCTTTTTTTCTATTTTCTAAAACCAACAAAGGCTACCTTGTATTGAAAGTCATTATGGCAAAAGCATTAGGAAGGAAGGACCGTTTAAAGTTAAATCTGTCATTAATTTACTAACTCCTCACTTGAATCTCATAAATAATTTTAAGTAGAAAAGGTTGTCCAATGTGATTAAGGCCATTATTTCATGCTGAAGTAGCCCACAGGCTTTTCTAGGGTAAAAATCTCTCCATAAAAAGAAGAACTAAGGTTTCTTCAAGGTTAAGGGTCTTTGGAGCCTATTCCGTGAGATATATTACCGTAGAGATGATGGAGTGTGTAGAAGTCGTCTGAGAAGATTACACCAGGCTTCCCAAGGTGAGAGGTATCTGAACAAAAACAGATTATATTATTTTAAGAAGATTTGCTGGTGTTTGATTTCCCAAATGAATCATAATGCTGTCTGCTTCCTAAAAACCTAACATCTGTATTGAGAAAATGATAGCCTTGGTGTCATTTAGTTCATTCAACAAATATTTATTGAACACGTCCTGTGTGCCAGACAGATTTCTGGGTTCTTGGGATCCAGCAGTGAACCAGATGAAGTCCCTGCCCCCAAAGACCTCATAACCTAATGGGAGGCAACGAAAAGATAAAGCAATGAATGTAAAAGCCAGCAGAACTCCTACTCCATCAAGAAACAGGCAAGTAGGCCATGAAAAGCTCCGTGGCGAGTTTGTTGGACAAGGAGAGGATTGAGAGGAGACAGGCTGTCTTTCCAGAGCAAGTGATGTTGAGCTGAGACCCGAAGGCTGAGGGGGAGCTGGTACAGCCAATGTAGGTGGGGGTTTGAGGTGGACGGAAGGAAGGAGTGTTGCCGGCCAGATCACGCGGGACCTTGTAGACCGCGTTCGGGAATTTGAAATTTATTTTCAGTGCAGCGGGAAGCCACCGTGGAGTTTTTAGTAGCCAAGTGACCTGAGCAAATTTTGTTTCATAAGATCCTCTTGATGGGAGTTGGAGGAGGGACAAGACCCCAGAGAGGAAGGGCATCAGGATTCAGCCAGGGAAGAGACAACAGCACATGGCCCGGCTCTGGAGAGTGGCAGCGAGAGCTAAGACAAGAGCCAGTACCTTCCTTGTGCCAAATATTCTTCTAAGTGCTCACATGCACCATCTCCTTGAATCTTCGTAGCATCCTCACCAGGAAGGTCTATTATTACCACCTACGTTCCGTAAATGAGGAAACCAGAGAGGCCGAGTTACTTGCATAACCAAGTGGTAGATGTGGGACTTGAATCTACTTCAGCTGGCTGCAAGTTTAACCACTTCCCTACAGATCTCTCTCAAGAGGGAGGCTCATTAGAGGGATATTGAGAAAGTGGACTTGAGAGCGTTCAGTGACTGCGGTTCGGAGTCATGAGGAAGGATGATGCCCGGGCGGGGGTGGTATTGCCTTCCAATGGGAGGAGAATGGAAGGTTTTGGGGGGGGCGGGTGGGGGATGGGGGCGAGGGGGAGGTGTCCAGTTGAATTACAGATCTAGTGCTCCAGTGCCAGTTCTGGACTGGAAGTGTAGGCTTGGGAGTCCTCTCAACCTGATCGTAATTAGACTCAAGGGAGTAGACGAACTTACCTAGCGAGAGTGTGTACGGTGACCGGAGAAGATAGCTTAGCGCCCCCCGAAGACTCCAACACGTAGGGAATGGGTGACTTGAAAAAGACTGACAGGATGTACAGGATGTCCGACAGAGAAGTCGGAGAAAATCAGAGGACTTGGTCGTCATCGAAATCAAGGTGATGTTTCCAGAAGTCGAGGACTGCTGGGCAGGGTCAGATGCTGTCCAGCAAGGTGAGGACTCCACTGGGCTTAACAGCAATGAGGTCCCTGGTGAGAACACTGTAGCGGACTGGTGGTAGTAGGCGGACTGCGGTGGGGAACGAAGATAATGAGCGTAGGAGCGAGGTGGTTGGGGAAGGGGACACGGGGAAAGGGGGAGGAAGTTGGTTTGATTTTTAAATACAGGAACCACCTGTGTTCTCCTCGGGTGCTGATGCCAAGGAGGTGGCTCAGAAAAAAATGACAGATGGAGCAGAGAGGGGACCAAAGAACGGGCTCTTTGAGACGAGGTGGGGTGGGTGCGGAGGCGGATGTGTCCACAGGCTTGGTGGTGGGTGGTCAAGGGCTTTCCTGTTAGAGGCATTGACTTCATAAAGGGGAGGTGTGTTGAGGTCAGAAGCGTGAGGGGGGAGAAGCATGAGTCAACTGGAGCAGCGGCCCTGTGAGAGAGCGGATCGCAGGCAGCACGGAGGGCCCCGTGGAGTCTGGCGGTCATGAATTTATGGTGGCACCAGTCTGCGAGGTCATCTGATTTTCTCAAGCAGAGTTCAGCAGCCCAGGTGGACAAAGAGCTCAGAAACTGTGGCATGATCCGAGGTGAGGTTTTTCCGGGTGTTTGGGGAGGGTGGACGATACGAGACGACGAAGCAAGAGAGGTGGGGGTCCGCGAGGGCCTGGCTGAGGGGGTAGATCGTGGAATCTCAGCTGGATGGGGAAAATAGGGAGCGAGGGGACAGATCCTTGCTCTGACTTTCTAATGGACTCTGTTACTTCGGGCAAATTGCCACAGATCTCTGGGATTCGGTGCCCCCCCCGCCCCCCGCTTGTAAGTGAGGGTGTTGGCTCGTTTGGTCAACATCCCTCCCAGTTCCAAAGTTCTGCGGTTCAGTTTTGCAAAAATGCAGGCACTCTCAGGCCATGAGTGAGAAACAGCTGCCAGTTCTTTCTAATCACCGGGGTCAAACGATCTGCACTATGCTGGAGAAGCACATTCCATTAATGTTTCGAGACCATCGATGCAACTCTTTAATTTTCTCATGCAAAGATGAAAAATGATTTAGGGCCCTTCCCCTAAATCAAGCCTAACCGTCTCAGGGACGTTGGTGATCCAGCCCTGCTGTGTACTTCCCAATCTGCAGTTGATTCGATTAGATTCAACTTAAAAACAGATCGATGAGCGTCTACGCTGCATGAGATACCGAGACAGCAGTTGCAGGGGATACAAAGAGAGTCCTTGCCCTGTTATAGTCTAGGACAAAGAATAAGACCGGTACAGAAATAAATGTGTTGGGATGTGAATCTTTGTATTCAACTCAGGAAACCATTTCTTTCTATATTTCTCTCTAACAACGTAATTTCTGTTTTGAGCCTGCTTTTTACCAGATTGGAATAAACTCAGTGGGGGTCCCCACCATTTGGGGGGTCATGACTAATTCTCAGGACTTACATAATCTTAAGGCATCAGTTATGAGGTGCCTTTATGGTCCTCAATACTATCTGTCAGCACTATCCGTTGAAACATCCATTGCCCCCCTGTGGTTCTACATTATCAGTTCATGCAGGTGTCTGTAGGGACATCTCATTTGCTCTGCATGGTCCCTTTAGGACTTTTTGTTTCTCTCTGCTACTTCTAGGCCTTTCTGGGCTACATGGTAATCACTGGGACTCTTCCCGGCATGCTTAAACACACCATTATGGACTGGATGTTTGTGTCCCCTCTACCCCCACAATTTCTGTGTTGAAATCCTAACCCCCAAAATAATGGCACCAGGAGGTGGGGCCTTTGGGAGGTGATTAGGTCATGAGGGAAGAGCCCTCATGAATGGGATTAACACCCTTATAAAGGAGATCCCAGAGACTTCCCTCAAACCTCCTGCCACATGAGGACACATTGAGAAAACAGCCATCTGTGAACCGGGAAGTTGGGTTCTCGCCACATACCAAATATTCTGGTGCTTTGATCCTGGACTTCCAACTTCTAGAACTCTGAACAATACGTTTCTGTTGTTTATAGGCCACCCGGTCTATGACACTTCATTATAGCAGCCCGAAAAGACTAAGACACACGCCCTCCATTAATTTTCCTCAGAGGATCTTACTACGTCCCCCAACGTCCTATGTGGAACAGGAGATCAAATGTCCCTCCAGGACCAATTGACATTTGGGCTCTCCTCTCCTCACTTGCCCTCCTTTTTTCCTTCTTACTTCCAGCCCTGAGCAAAGGGGAAAAAGAATGCAGAGAAACCGTGGGCCCCATTTCATACAAGGCAGAAATAGGGTGTGTTACGAGATGGACGGGCGCTGTGCTCTGGGATTCAAACTGAATCAATGGAGATATTTAGTTGCACAGGGAAGAAATGAACATTGGCTAACTGGAGAAAAGAAAAACACGGGGTTCATTCGAAGGATTCTGGGTAGCTCGCTGAAGAGGAAAGGGAGAGCTTAACAGATGCTTTGAGAATAACGGGAACCAGGCCAGTGGTGGTGGTTGCGACAGGAGGAATCCAGGAGTGTGGTGACCAAATGACTCAGCTCCAACCACCCTCCGACTGCTGTGTTACCACTCAGGAGAAAAGCCTCAGGAGGTTGGATCTGATTGGCGGAGCTTGGGTCACATGACGATACCTGTAGCCAAAGCTTCTCTACCTGGAAGTTCCAGCAGACCTAATGGAAAGGGGGAGAAGCCGAGCTCCCGAGAAGAGGGGAAGTACAGGAACGTAGGGGTGGGTGGAGGTGAACAAAACGGCTAACGCCTGCTCAGGAGGAATGAGAACATCTCCGTTGAAGAAACCAGGCAAGTTGAGAGGAAAGGGCATTTGTGAAGGACTTGGAAGGTTGGGTGCTGACGGCCCAGAGACAGGTAATAGGAGACTCTCGGAAACTATCTGAGAACAGTTTTGCTAGGGGTTAGTATAGGAGTCAGGGAAGGAGACAAGGTTGATAGGGTTAAAAAAGTGGACTTTGGAGCCACAGAAAGAAATCTGAGTGGGGGGTTGTTATGGAGTGAATTGTGTCCCTCGCAAAAATTCATATGGTAAAGACCTCACTCCCAATAGCTCAGAATGTGACTGTGTTTGGAGATAGGATTTTTAAAAATTTTTAAAAAATGTCTATTGATTTATTTTGAGACAGAGAGAGAGAGAACAAGCAGGGGAGGGGCAGAGAGAGAGAGAGAGAGAGGGAGAGAGAGAATCCCAAGGCGGCTCCATGTGGTCAGCGCAGAGCCCAGCGTGGGGCTCCATCTCACAGATCGGATTGTGAGATCGTGACCCGAGCTGATATCAAGAGTCAGACGCTTAACCCACCGAGCATCCCTGGCATCCCGGAGATGGGAGTTTTAAAGAGGTAACTAGGTTAAACTGAGGTCATTGGGGGAGGGGGGCTGATTCAATATGACTGGTGTCCTTATGAGAAGAAGAGTTTAGGACACAGCCGCGCACAAAGGGCCGACCGTGCGAAGATACGGGATAAAGATGGCCATCTACCAGCCTGGCAGAGGCCTCAGAAGAAACCAATGCTGCCAGCACTTTGATCCTAGATTTCTTGCTCCAGAAACATGAGAAAATGAATTTCTGCCCTTTAAGCCCCCGTTATGGAAGCTCTAGCAAACTCATATGGGATTTTTTTTTTTTTTTCAAAGCAATGGGTATTTAAAGTCAAACTTATGCTTCAGGGAAACAGGTGTAGCCATGGTATACAAGGGGAGGAAGGAGGCAGCGCCTGGAGACCAGGAGATCGTGAGAAGGCTATCGCATTTGTCTTTGGAAGGGTAGCTGACGACACTCGCTTGGGAAGTAGCGTGTGGGTGGAGAAGAGGCTAGGGATATGGCCTCCGCGATGGGAATGCGACTCCCAAGGTTTGGTCACAAACTGAACGCTGGAGGAGAGGGAACTAGAGAGTTAGAGGTGTTTTAGATTTTTCTAACATGTTAACCAGGAGGATGGGGTACCAAAAGGGGACTCTTGACTACGAGTGACAAAAATAACCCAGTTCAAATTAGCTCAGGAAACATGGAGTCAGTTAGCTGATGTCATTGTGAAATCCAGGGGCGGGGTGGGGGGCGGGGAGCCACCGATTTTCCACAGCCCTGGTTTCAGGTGCTCAGAGGCTGTTGTTAGTGCCTGACCCTCCCTCTGTCTTGGCTTCGCTTCCTTTGTGTGTCTTGTCTTCCATGTTTTCTGTGCGGCCGGGAAAGGCGGTTACCCCATCCTGACAGTTGATGACCTAAGAAGAGACCCTCCAGCTGCCTCTCCATACCCATAGGCCAACTCCTGCTGAGGTCAGGTGCTAAGTCTTTGGTCCCATCGGTGTGAGCCGGAAGATGCGACACCGCCCATCGGTGAAAGCTTGGTCATGCCTCCTCCCGGTTGGGCTAAGCGGGGAAACCGACTGGCAGTCCCACTAGACGAAAAGGCAGTAGTCTGCCAGCGAAAACCGAGACGCGGGGCAGACAGAAACAGGAGATACCCACGCCAGCGAGTTTGGGTTTGGATATTTTACGTTTGGACACGTCAACATCGAGTCATGGCTGGGGTGCGGGGAAGGTGCGGCGACGGAGTGCTCGGCGATAGCCTGGGTTCGGCGCACAAGAGAGGGAGGTCACCCCCACAGAGGCTGCGGTGAGGACCACTGTCGTGGGTATGTGTTCCGAAAGGGAGAGTGGCCGTGGGCAACGAGGGCTGAGGGAGTGACTGAAACATTAGGGAATTTCTACGTTTGGTAAAAGAGAAAAGGAAGAAAATACAGGAGCAGTTGGAGAGGACAGGCTGTGCAGAGCACGTAAATTTATGGAAGCCAAGTGAGCACAGTGTTTCAAGGAGGGAGTGATAATGAGTAGACTTCAGAGGCAGAGGCGGATGACTGAGGAAAGACGGGAGATTAGTAGATACTTAGGGGCTGACGGTGTCCTCCTAATGCCTTTGGGGATAATGAGCAGTGCCACTGGAGAATGGCTACATTTTTTTTAAGTGTTTACTTATTTTTGAGAGGGGGGGGGAGGAGCAGAGAGAGAGGAGGACAGAGGATCCAAAGCGGGCTCTGTGCTGACGGCAGCGAACAAGATGCGGGGTTCAAACCCACGAACCGTGAGATCATGACCTGAGGCCATGTCGGACGCTCCACGAATTGAGCCACCCCAAGTGCCCAAGAATGGTTACGTTTCTACGACTTCCATTTTGAGGGGCCACCATCACCGACAAAGTTCATGGGCAGGGCAAGGTATTCGGATGTGGACTCAGAACTTTCAACTTTAGGGGCATGTTAGTAAGAGATTGTGCGAACTCGTCGAGGTATCCTCAGCTAGCTTATGAGGAAACTGAGGCCCAGAGGCAGCCACGGCTTGCGTGAGACCCCCGTGGGGTCTGGTAGAAGAATGAGGGTGGCCAACCAAAGCCTTGAACCCGGGTGGGCACACAACCCTAGGCTTCCCGCGCTGGGGCCTGCCTCTACACTGGGAGGCACCTGCTCAGATGCTTCTGGAAGGTAAAACAAATACGTGAAGCAGGCGACCGTGACCCCAGAGAGACCATGCCCCGTTAGCGGTGACCCTGTTCATTCCGCTCAACTGACCACTGCCACAGGAGAATGAGGGGTGTTGTCCAGATTTCGTTTTCCAAGAGAAGCAGTTCATCTGAATTTTCATGGGACACTGCGCACTCTTTAGGCAGCCAACTTAAAAACATGAAAATCCTGGCGTGAACAAAACAAGTTTGTGGTTCGGCTGCCAGTTTACGTCCTTGGCTCTAAACCTTGATGATGGGGGGAGAGGGAACTGGCCAAGACGCGGAGGAAAGCTAGCGTAGGCCGGCTTCGCCTCCTGCTTACTTTTGCTGGAGACTTGGGTGGGCACAAGGTTCCCTGGGGCTCCTGAAAACCAGGATACTCCAGTACAGCAGGACAGCGTGTGGGACTTTCGCAGCCATCCGTGGTCCGCGTAGCCCCCCTCTTATCTTTCATGTGAGGCTGGGAAATTCTTTAGTGATCGCCGTTCTTTCCGTGCTGGAGTGAAAGATACTAACGTGGTCTGGGAGAAGGTGGGGCGGAAGGTTTTGTGAATTTTGCAGTTACGATTAACGCTGGGACATCTCATTCACTCTGCTCTTGATTGTTGCCCGCTATGGACGAGATAAGGAGTTACACCTCGTAGGGTGGGTGAGATTACGATCCTGTTGCTGTGTGTAAAATGAGGCAGAGCGGGGGACTGTCTTGGACAGATCAGGCATTCAGGGAGTTGGGGACTTGCCTTACGGCCTCCACACATAGGGATCTGACTGGACTCCTACTGGAAAGAAACAAACCACGTCATCCATAGGATGTAGGCTGTACGAATTACTTCAAAGTGTTTCACTTCTGGTATTCAGAGTCAGGAGACCAAATATTTAAACATGAGAATTGCAGTAACACCTTGGTTTGCGAGCACAATTCGTTCCAGAATCATGCTCGTCATCCAAAGCACTCATCTATATCGAAAGCAACCTTCAAGAAGCATTGGTTCCGTTGCGACCATGTGACCTTCGGCATCACGTGCCACTCGTACTGCAAGACATCGCTCGTCTATCAAGTTGCAACTTTTTAGAAATGTGTGCTCGTCTTTCGGAACCCTCGCAGAAGCAGCTACCTGCAGTCCCAGGTTTTGCTGTATTTGCTACCGCGATCCATACAAAAATTGCCTTCTGTTATTCTGCCATTAGTGATTCTTTTTCACTACGTGGTAGGGGCCACATTTCAAAAGGGGATTTAATGGTGAGAATCCGTTATCCGCTTACACTGAATTTTATCACCCGGGTGACTATTGAATGTTTACAATACGCATAAGTAGCTATGGGAGTTTGTAAAGAAAAGGGATGCTTTTTATCTTTGGTTTGTAGAAATCACTATCGCTGTCTTGACTCACAGTGAAAAAGAAAAATACCAATCAGAGGGAAGGTGTGGCTTCACTCTTGGCAGAGACAGAGGATAACAGCAGGTCACGAAGAGTCTTGGCTTATACCCTGCGGCATTCCAGGTAGGGTTCCGTGGGGCCTCCCACAAGTGAAGGTCACAGGCGGGGGGCCAGACAACATGTTTGCTTGCTCTACTGACACGTATGTGGTTCCCATGAACTCTATCATAAACATATGTGGGGTTTTCAGCCAATTTTTGGTAAGAGACATTGTATTTCAGGGCCTTCTATGGGCCAAATGTGATGGAAACATTACCAGATATTTTCAAATAAAAATAATGTTGTACCAAGTAAAATGTAAAGTCCATTGAATTAGTTCACCATCACGAACTTGAACTCTTGTGAATATGAGTCGTCACCTGCCAATGCCGGGGCGACCGTGCCATCCTTGTGTGAGCCCTGAGCGTCCTGATCCCCAGGGCTCCACCCCACGAGATTATTCTGCCCTACAGACCCCATCACTGCCCGGCTCGGGTTCAGAGGCACACATCGTGTTCTGGCACCAGCTCCTGGAGCTCAGTGTCTGGCTGGAGCAGAGCTGGACGTGACACGCAGATCTCTTGAAACAGTGAATGACGCAGGATTGTGACAAGGGATGAATTCTAAGGGCGTATCAATCGCACATCTGACTCTGAGCGGTAGGGAATATGAGAAAGGCAGTAAACGTAGGTAGGAAGGAGGGGACTGGAAGGGGAACTTGGAACAGCCTGGCTTATGGGGTCTCATGCGACCTCCGGAAACACTAAGGAACGTTCTTTCTCTCTTTGCTGTCCTTCCACACACCCATATTCGGGGAAAATTCCAGTTGAAAGTCCTCAGGCACCACTGCTTAGTCTTTTTTTTCTTATTTATTTTTTATTATTTTTATTTGGAGAGAGAGCGTGTGTGCGGGGGAGCAGAGAAGAGAGAGAGAGAGAGAGAGAGAGAGAGAGAGAGAGAGAGAGAGAGAAAGACTCACAAGCAGGCTCTGTGCTGACAGTGCAGAGCCCGATGTGGGGCTCGTCCCCCAAACTGAGATCGTGACCTGAGCCGAAATCAAGAGTCTGACGCTTAACTGACTAAGCCACCCCAGTCTTTTCTTTTTTTCAAATATAGTGTGTCCTTTAGTGAGTTTTTCTCAAAATGCATTGATGAAAATATTTAAATATGCAGAAAAGTTGGAAGAACTTTATTGTGAACACCCATATACCCACCAGCTGGACTGTCCCAATTAGTATTTTCTGTGTTTGCTTTATCACATATTTTCTGTCTCTCCATTGATCAATTCCTTTATTTTTCAGATGCATTTCAAAGTAAATTGTATCCTTTTTCTCCTAAACACGTGGGCACATATATCATTAACTAGGGTTTAGTATTTCTTTTTTTTTTTTTCCCTCTTGGGATAAAATTTACATCCAATGAAATGCATAGATCTTAGGTATATTTTTTCATCAATTTTGACAAAGTCCACATGCCTGTGTAACCCAAGCCCTTAATAAGACGTAGAGCATTACCATCATACCAGAACCTTCCCCTTGTGCTTTTTCCCAGTTAATCCTCACCATCATCTGCCCCTTCCCAAGCAGTTACTGCTCTGACTTTTCCCACTACTGGTCAGTTTCATCTGTTCTAGAACTTCATAAAATGGAATCAAAGAGTATATACTCTTTTGTCTGGCTTCCTTTGCTCAGCGTAATGTCTGTGAGAGCCATCTCCTGGTCGTGTGAATATCAGAAGTATTTCTGACCAGCATTCTGGATATATCATAGTTTGCTTATTCATTCTCCCGTTAATGGGCACCTTGGTCTGTTTCTAGTTTTTGAATGTTATATATAAAGCTGCTACGGACATTCTTGTACAGATTTTTTGGTGTGGATATGTGTTCATTTCTCTTGGGTAAATACCTAGGAATCGAACCCACAGTGGGATTTTAAATGGTTTAATTTAGCATTAGATGGTGATGTCACTGTAGCTCAGAATACCTCATGCCTCTACCCCTCCATCCATCTTATTTTCTCTCTTTTCTTCTTCCTTTTCTTTTTTTTTTTTTAATTTTTTTTTCAATGTTTATTTATTTTTGGGACAGAGAGAGACAGAGCATGAACGGGGGAGGGGCAGAGAGAGAGGGAGACACAGAATCCGAAACAGGCTCCAGGCTCTGAGCCATCAGCCCAGAGCCCGACGCGGGGCTCGAACTCCCAGATCGTGAGATCGTGACCTGGCTGAAGTCGGACGCCTAACCGACTGCGCCACCCAGGCGCCCCTCTTCTTCCTTTTCTACTGATTCCTTTCTTCCACATCCCTATTTTCTTTCTATAAGCCACCTGCTCTCTCTCCTCTTGTCTCTCTTGATAGTATCGTGTTTTATTACTATTTTCTCATTGTCTTGATAATTCTCCCAGAGAGAGGCAGCATGGTGTCGATGGAAAAAGCCCTGATTCTTGGGCTACATTCAAGATATGCCTGTGCTACTTCTTTATTATTATTATTTTTTAATGTTTATATACTTTTGAGAGGGGGAAGAGGGGCAGAAAAAGACAGAGACATCTAATCCAAAGCAGGCTCCAGGCTCATTGATTATTCAGGGGATCGGGAGGATGATTGGAAGTCCCTTCTCCAGATCCATATTTCTGTGAATCTATGACTGCTTTTTCTAAGGCACAAATCTGGCAGAGAGCCAAGAGAAAATGAGGGCAGGTGAGGATGTTTGGAAAGAGACGGGGAGGAAAAACTAGAAAAACACGTAAACGTCTTTCTTGCTTCTTGGCCAGGAGAAGAGCCATGTGTTCTCTGGGACCACATCGGTCCTGTCCCATAGCTAGATTTCTTTCCTCGCTCCTGGTTTTGGGGTTAGGTACCCCAACTAGCCGAGTCTTTTTCTCTGCTACTGGTTGCTCTCTGTCTTTTCTGTTCTCTTATTAATACATATTAGTTCTATGCTCCAGAGATACTCTTGTACCTTTTGAGACACGATTGCATGCCAATTTATGCCCACAAACCAACAAGGAGTTGGTTCTTCCTTGCCCAGGCTACTATGTGCAATTTAATAAAGGCTTTGTGAACGTGATGAAAAATTTTCTTGTATACTCCAGAGTTAGGACATGAGCGTTAGGGCATTTAGGTCCAAGAAGTGAGAAGGCACCACTGGTGTCAGCCTATATGGGGAGTTTCTCTTGAGTACACGAGGCTGTGCGCTTGAGGTCCTCTCTGCAAAAAGCCCACACCCAGGTGATCTGAACTTTATGGAACAGGCTCAATTCCAAAAATATTATCTGGCTGCTCTCAAATGTACCCCCATACTTATCAGAACGCATATCTCAATTTTTGGCTTAGAAAAGGTGGTCCCCAGGCATGCTGATTGATAACCATTCCAGCATGTGGACTCTTGGGGTTTCCCTCCCTGACGATAATTGGTATGTGCATCATTTCAGTCCTCAGTCCTGGACTCAGGGAGAGAAAGGTTGCATGAAGAGAGAAGCTACCAAAGAAAGAGGGAGAGAAACATTAAAAAGAGAAAAAGTAGTGTAGGAGGCGAGGGAGAAATGATAGGGCAATCATGCATACATAGAAGGTTAAAAAAAAAAAGAAAAAAGAAAAGAAAAAAATGGGATGTGTGCAAAGAAAACAGAATGTCCTCAGTCACAGTATTTTATGTTTAAACAAAATTCCCGACTAATCTCATGGAAAACCCGCTTTGCCCAAAAACAGATTTAAGAGTAAAACACAAGCCTTGGGCCAGAGCGCCCCCTGGCATACCTCCCTGCAACTGCAGTATGCGTTTTCAGGTCTCTAACGTATTTTGATGTATTTAAAAGGTACTCCTATTTCACAACAAATACGAATTAATTACAGTTCAAAAGGAGCAGAGCAAGGCTTTCAAATCAGGCTCTAAGCAATCATATTAGTGATTATTTTTGTTTCGATTATACCCATTAAACTCATTGAATTCCAGCTAATTAAGTTACTTACCTCAAAGATAAGGGAATCCTGACATATACTAAAGATGCCATGAGCTCCAGCTTTTAAATAATTATCCCTCTGAGGTCGGGGCTCTTCAGTTCCCTATGTTTGGCTGGTAGATTGACTCTCAAGAGTCATTTGCCTGAAAAGAAAAAGGCATTTAGGCATCTCTAAGGCTGTCAATCCTTTGTTGGATGTGGGGTTAGGAGCACAGCACTGTGACTTTAAGACCCAGGGGTGTGCACCTGTGGGGACTGGACCACACATGGCTTTGAAAAGCTACCCAGCACAGCTGAAAGCTATGCTGTGTCCCTTATCACCGTCATCTAAAACCCTCCTCCAGTGAGAGAGGGAAGACTATGCTCCAGATATACGTAGGAGCCATGTGACGGTTAACCCCCAAGAAGAAAGGCTTCAGAAGACGGACCAAGCAAGCAGAGACTCTCATTTTGCAAACTGAAGAAGTCAGAAGGTTTGAGATGAGGAGGAGGACGATCAAGTAAACGAGGTCAGGATCAAAACCCTCGGGGCCAGGATTTGAGCAGACAAGGAGGGAGGGGGATAGGGCAGGGCACCTTCTTTTGAGAACCCCAGCTAGCAAGGCTGGTGGGCTGGGGCAGAGGGTGTGCAGCTGCAAACATGAACTGGGAGAATCTTAAAAAGCTGGAAACATCTGCCCATGTGGCCTTTGAACTCAAGCTTGAGTGTCGAGACAACCACTTCCCCTGCTATGCTCCACGGTAATTAGTTAGCCCACGTCCTTGCTTAAGCCCGAGAATATCTATCCAGAAATCTATTTGAAAAAGAGACCCTTTTAATTTATTTAAAAAAAAGAGAGAGAAGCTTTTAGTTTTTTTTTTTTTTTTTTTAAAGACTGACAGCTATGAGCCTGTCATACTATTGGCATGGGCTACCCCCTGGGAAGAGATGGCCACCTGTGCAGGGCAGTGTCCTGTGGCTGAGAGCAATTCCCAAAGAAGGGCACAGCTGCAAGCCCTCAGCAGCTCATCCTTCCAGCAGCTGGAGGATAGATGCACGGGCTCTGAAGAGGGAACCTGAGTGAGTGCCACAGTATCTGTTACAGTCCGCCCCTTGAGCTGCTCAGCTCTGTTCCTTTTTTTTTAAAAAATATTTTTTCAATTATATTTTTGAGAGAGAGAGAGAGAGAGAGAGAGAGAGCAAGTGTGAGCAGGGGAGGGGCAGACAAAGAGGGAGATGAGGATCTAAAGTGGGCTCTGTGCTGCCAACAGAGAGCCTGATGCGGGCTTGAACTCACAACCCGGGAGATCATGACCTGAGCCAAAGTCGATGCTCAGCCAATGGAGCCACTCAGGAGCCCCAGCTCCATTCCTGTCTTAAGGCAACTTTGACCTATCTAGGAATAGCTCCTCTAGAATTCCGGTCAGTCTTATTTCCTGGGAACTTATAAGGGAAGAGTTAGTAGTATGAACTACAGTGCCTGATGTTATAGTTGATCGCAAGGCTATAACTGATGCTCATCACTCCTCTCCCCTGCAACACATTATAGATTTCTCTGTCCCTGGGCCAGCACTCCTGTTGATCTAATGGTTTGTTCAGTTAAGTGATCCTGACTCATCCCTGAAGAGTGCAAGCCTCTGGTTACCCTGTTCTTCGCAGACTGTGTCTACTCTACTTGCCACTTTACCTCTAAAACTCAGTGTAGGGCACTAAGAGATGTCCTAGTGGGTCACCTAAGTGTCAGACATTCGGTACATATATGTAGCAGCAGACCTACCCACCTACCTACTTCCTACAGATGACCAGAGACAACTTTCTATGAATGCATCAGTTTATCTCTTCGTCTGTTGATGGACATTTAGGTTGTCTTAATTTTTTTCTTTTTCTTTTTTTTGGTTATTATGAACATTCATGTCCAAATTTTTTTGCAAGGATGAGGCTCAGGAATCTGTATTTTTAATGAGTAACACCAGGTGATTCTTAGGCACACTCAAGTGTGATAATCTGTTAGAACGTATCCTGACTTTCTGCTGAGGTGACTGAAGGAGACCTAGCCTCACATGCTGGGTCTGACTCCGTGGCCACATTTTCTTGTAGACCTGTATCCTAATTTAACTAACTTCCAGTTTGTTCCTGAAACTGGGTGTCTACCTTGAAACCAGAATATGGGAATTAGGTGCTGGGTCTGGCTCTGAGTTTCTTGGTGATCAAGATGAAAAGGAGTTATGTTCTGGCACAGAATGGTTCTGGAAGCAATCAAACCACACCAATGTCTTAGAAGAAGCCAAGCAAGTCCCATCCCTTAACTCCTAAGGAATTTTCTGGCCGACAGATGTGGTGGACCAATCCTGAATAACATCCCTGTGTAAATGCAATCATGGGTGATCAGTGAGGTAAATAATAATTTGCAAAACCCACAGCTTTTAAGTTGGCCAGACCTGAGTTTGAGTTGTAACTTGAATCCCTTTTATTAGTTGGGTAATCTCCGGCAAGTTATCCTTCCTGAACCAGTACCATTTGTTATTAAAAAATTGTGTAAGTAATCAATTTCCATTATAAATGGTTCCAGGAATGTAGAAATACAGAACAAAATAGAAAATTCTTCTCTCACCACCTTCATCTTCCTTTACTTCCCCAAGCCTGCTCCCCTTGCCTGAGGCAATCACCATTGACAGCTGATATGTGACCTTTACAGCCTTTTAATGAGCAATTGTATTTTACATAATACATTATTCTGTAAATTGCTCCTTTTGCTGAAGGTCAGTATGGGTCTACCTCATTTATTTTTAAGATTGCTTAGTTTGTCATAATATGGATATACCCTAATTTATTTAACAACTTCCCTTTTGATGACTCATAGGCTGTCCTTCTTCCCTTCATTCCTCCCTCTCTTCTTTCCTCCCTCCTTTCCTTCCATCTTTCCTTCCTTCCCTCCCTTCTTTCTCCTTTGCCAATATAAACATTCTGTACTAAGCAGCAAACCTTTCTTTAGAATAGATTCTAACAGAGAATTAACTGAGTCAAAGGATATGTATATTTCAGATTTGGATTGACTGTACAACTGCCCTCCCAAACAACTTTACTAATTTATACTTGGGGAAAGTTATTTAATTTCTGGCCCCTTTCTTTCTTCCACTACAGAAATTAAAAACAGTAAAACCTACTACACAGGATGGGCGAGGTGATTAAATGAGAAAAACCAGTGTAAAAACAGCACTTGCAATGTAGATGGTTATCTGTATGCTTTAGAATCAGGTAGAAAAAAAGTTTTTTTTTTTTTTTTCTGTAACTTTAACTTCTAGCACTTGTGCAGACTGAGGATGGTCACAAGTCTCCTCATGGGATGTCTTCATATTTGATACATTACAGAGGGTTACTATTTAAAAGGTTATCCAAAACTTGGTGGTGTGAGGTTTTTTTTTTAACGTTTATTTATTTTTGAGACAGAGAGACAGAGCATGAACGGGGGAGGGACAGAGATAGAGGGAGACACAGAATCGGAAGCAGGCTCCAGGCTCTGAGCCATCAGCCCAGAGCCCGACACGGGGCTCGAACTCACAGACCACGAGATCGTGACCTGAGCTGAAGTCAGACGCTTAACAGACTGAACCACCCAGGCGCCCTTGAGTTTTTTATTGTTACGCTAGGACATCACTTAGTAAGCCTAAGGATCATTTGACTCTCAGCAAATGTAACTTTATTTAACTTACTATTTACTAAAGAATAGGGCCCAGACATTTTGCAACACAAGTTAGAAGTTAATATGTAAGAAATGAGTAAGATAAATAATCAGTTTTCTGCAAGAACAATGCAAATGATTTCTCGTTGCTATTGAAATTAACCATGGAGATGATAGTTTATTGCCCTGTGATACTGATGAATTGACATCGATATTAATGAATTTTGTATCTAATTCAACACTTAAATTTTTAATGTTTATTTGTTTATTTTTGAGAGAGAGAGCGTGCACGTGCGCGCACACGCACAAGTGGGGGATGGGCAGAGAGAGAGGGAGACACAGAGTCTGAAGCAGGCTCCAGGTTCTGAACTGTCAGCTAAGAGCCAGACACGGGGCTTGAACCCGTGAACCGTGAGCCCATGACCTAAGCCGAAGCTGGGTGCTCAACCAACTGAGCTACCCAGGCACCCTTCTAATTCAACACTTTTATTCTAGTGTTTTCTTTTTTAAAGTTAATTCATTTATTTTGAAAGACAGGGAGTGAGGGGCACAGAGAGAGAGAGAGCGAGGGAGAGAGAATCCCAAGCAGACTCCTCACTGTCAACGCAGAACTCCAAGTGCTGTTCGACCTGACAAACTGTGAGATCATGACCTGAGCCGAAATCAAGACTCGGGTGCTTAACTGACTAAGCCACCCAGGTGCCCCTGGTCTTTTTTTCTTTAGTGGACTGTATATACACCCATTTCTTGTGTCTGCCTTGGAATCATTCTGTTGGTTCCCTCAGGAGTGAGCTAAGTGAAACTCTGACATATGCTCTCCGTATATGCCTTTTGGCACTTTGAGAATTACACAGTTGAATGTACTCAAGATGACACCGGGCTACTATCTTCACTCCTGGCAGATGGGTCTCGTCTTTGGGGCTTCTGTTCTTTTGTCTTCTTCTGAGTCCTCCCCGTTCTCCGTGGCTCTGGAGAGGAATCACACACAGGGCACAAGTCAGGAGAGAGGTTCTCCTGCATCACTCCCCCGGTCCTCAGCTTAGATTTCATCTCCTCTGGAAACCGACCATTATCCTTCTATCTGATCTCACGCCCCACAACCTCCCCCGGGCAATGTATTCACCAACTGTCCTGAAATTGCTTATTTACTCGTCTGTTTCTTTCTCGGTGACTTCCGTGGGAGCACAGACTCTATTTGGTTTGACTTTTTTATCCTCGGCTTTCAGCACAGTGTCCAGCTGTAGGTACTCACCCAGTATTTTAACGAGTGAATCATGGGATGAGTATTAACCTCTTTGTATTTCAAGGGTAGCTACTGCTTCCTTACGTGTAATTTATTGTTCTAACAAGTGATGCCAATCTTTAGCTTGTGTGGTTCTCACAGCTCTTCCTTTGGGGCTTGTGGTGGTGCATGTTTGTGCATAACAACGTCTCCACCTTACATTCATTGCTTCTGGTCTCCTCTCTACTCTTTTCAGAGCACGGCTCCTTTAAGTCCAGGAGAAGCTGGTTTGCAGAGGAAGTCCGACCAGACACTGAGCAGAGTGAATGGCTGTGCCGATCTAGCCACACCTATTTCATATGTTTCTTTAGTGTCTTTCAGCTTGCCCATTCGTCCATCCCTGCCTGATTTGTTCTTAGATTTGCCCCCAAGACGCTGGTCTTGGCTTGTCCTAGTTTGAACTTGGTGTCTCTGGCGATTGACTCACGTTCTGACCTCCACCCATCCCCAGTTCTGCTTTTCTACTCTTTGGCGTCTCCAAGCACCTGACCTCAGCTCAACCTGCCTCTGGCCTTGTTTCTCCTGCCTGACACCAACAGCTGGAAAGAACCCTGCCCTTCTATGTGGAGAGAGATGAGGCTCAGCGTGGTTTACCGGAAATAAAGCTTGCATTATGGGAGGGAACAAACAGGTACATAGTGTTGTAGAAGGGAGCCTTGGAACTTAGCATCAGCGTTGTTGTCACGATCCTTTTCTTCCGTTTCTGCGTTTGTTATGAAATATGTGTTTTGCCAATACGGAATGGAATATTCCAGAAGTAAGGTGGTGGGGGGGGGACCCTGGTTGCCTGTCAGTAATTAAAGTAAAACTGTTCTAGTTTTCATTTCTTTTCTAACTTCCTGCCTAAAGGAGGGAAAACTTTACAGTTTGGAAAAAATTTAGGCCGAGCGTGTTGAACTGGTGCTGAACGGAACTTCATTCCATATTATTCCATAATATTTTCACAGATACTTTAGAAGAATATGTTCAGAAGTTGTAGCAACTCTGGCTTTGGACCATTGGAAAATGGCCACTTTGAAACCGTGAAAGCTAGTTGGTAGCTTTTTATTAACATGGGACTCAGCCCAGTTGTTCCTTAAACAAGAAGCCTCCAGAGGATGTATTTTGCAGAATGAGATCTGCTAACGAGACAGGAAAGCCTCTTCGTGCTTGCTTATAACTCTTTAAAAGTGGCTCTTTGCAAGTGCCCGGGTTTTGTTTTTGTTTTTGTTTTCAGTCTCCAGGTGAGAAATTATGGGAACTGTCACGCCAAATCAGCTGGTCGCCCTTATGTCATGGGATCCGGACCAGGAGAAGAAGGCTGGCCGGGCGGAGTGCATGTGATCAGCGTGTGACAGGCCGTGCATCCAGCCTACTGATGGCACTGACTCTCCTGGCCCAAATAACCACAAAAAGGAACAGATTTCAGACAGGCAGTTTTACAGCGTCCCTGTGGTTACTTTGCCAACTTCCAGCGACTTCTTTCTCTAGCACTGAGCCGAAGACACACGTAACCATTATCAAAATGTGCTGAATATATAGGTCACTCCGTTTTAGTTATCTTTAATCTGAGATGTATCGATTTACCTTTCCACACCAATCCACTCAATTTACGTTTAGCTCAAGCTTTCAAATTAATTGCATCCTGAATTTAAAAAACAAAACAAAACAAAACAGGTTAGGGAGGTGAAGACCGCTAAAAGGGTGTTGTCTTTTCTTCTCTGTCGCTGGAAAGATTGAGATGACCGGCTTTTCCAGAGAGCCTTTAAAAGGTTTTTCGTTGTAGCCACGGCCAGTTGTGATATTTTCCCCAAACTCTCATCTGTAGCACCTGCTGCGAATGTTTCACTTTCTGTGGTTTTTATTTAAAATTTCTCCATCACGTTTTACGAGAATCAAAAGGAATCCCTTCGGAGAGGGAGGTTTGGTCGTCTTTTTCACTGGCTGATCTCTCTCCCGTGTGGCTGTGCTTTCAGGGCTATACCACACTGTCCACACAGTAGTAAAAACCAGAGAGATGTGGGTCACCACAGGAGCGAGCTTGCTTGTCAAGGGACGCAGCTTTCTGGAGATGTAGGCTTTTCAGTGCTGATAACCAACCCTGTGGGAAACTCCTTCTGTGAGGAATGCATTTTGAAAATCTGCAGACCCAGATGAGGGCCAGAATGGCACAATCACGACATTTCGAGGTGTAACTCTCTAAACCTTTTTCTTGAGTCTCAGAATTTATTTCACTTGCTAATTTATTTTTAATTTTGTATTATGTTTTAGGGAGAGGAAGCATGAGTGGGGGAGATGGGCAGAGGAAGAGAGAGACAGAATCCTAAGCAGGTTGCACGCTCCATGCGGAGCCCAAAGTGGGGCTTGACCCACGACCCTGGGATCATGACCTGAGCCGGAATCAAGAGTCGGTTGCTTAGCCGACTGAGCCACCCAGGCGCCCCTCGCTTATTATTTTAAAAATACAGTCTTCCTGTAGTCAGCAGCAATATATTATTCACTTAAAAATTTGTTAAGAGGGTAGATCTTGTTAAATGTTCCTGCCGCAATGAAGTTAAAAAAAGTCTTCAAAATTTTTTATCTTTTCACTTTTTTTTTCAACGTTTTTTATTTATTTTTGGGACAGAGAGAGACAGAGCATGAACGGGGGAGGGGCAGAGAGAGAGAGGGAGACACAGAATCGGAAACAGGCTCCAGGCTCCGAGCCATCAGCCCAGAACCTGACGCGGGGCTCGAACTCACGGACCGCGAGATCGTGACCTGGCTGAAGTCGGACGCTTAACCGACTGCGCCACCCAGGAGCCCCTCTTTTCACTTTTATTAAACATTAGATGTATTCTGATTATTCTAGACAAACAATTTTGGAATAAACTGATTCCTCATCATTTCACACTAAGGTCAGAACATTCACTTTTTTTTTTTTTAAAGGTGAGACTATTCATAAAATAAGTTCCTAGAAGGGGGCGCCTGGCTGGTTCAGTGGGTGAAGCATGTGACTCTTGACCTCGGGGTTGTGAGTTCGAGTCCCACATTGGGTGTAGAGACTACTTAAAAATAAAATCTTTAAAGAAAAGTTCCTAGAAGTAGAACTACTGAAACAAAATGTACATGCATTTATAATTTTTATAGAGACCACCAAATTACCCTCCCAAGGGGTTTTACCAGTTTATTGTTGTACCAGCAATGCACGAGAAGGTCTGTTTGCTGATGGCCTTGGCAACAGCGTGTGTTAACAAACTCTGATTTTTGCCAAACTGATCGGTAAGAGTGATGTTTCAATGTAGGGTTTTTTTGTTTTGTTTTGTTTTTTTGTTTTTAAGATTTTAAGTAATCTCTACACCCAACGTGGGGCTCGAACCTATAACCCTGAGGTCAAGAGAAGCATTCTCTGACTGAGCCAGTCAGGCACCCCTCAGTGTAGTTTTAACTGGCATATGTATTTTATGAGTGAGGCTGAACATATTTTATGTCTTTTTTTTGAAGCATTTATTCATGTTTGAGAGAGAGAGAGCGCGAGTGAGCACACACGAGTGTGAGTAGGGGAAGGGCAGAGAGAGAAGGAGACACAGAATCTGAAGCAGGCTCCAGGCTCTGAGTCGTCAGCACAGAGCCTGATGTGGCACTTGATCTCACAAAACGTGAGACCTCAGTTCGTGAGATCATGACCTGAGTCAAAGTTGGACATTTAACCGACCGAGCCATCCAGGCGCCCCATGAACTCTTTTATGTGTCTTAAAGCAATTTGCACTTTGTCTTTTGTAAACTGTCCATTCCTATATTTTGTCAATTCCTTTTATTGAGTTGTTGATTTTTTTAAACATTAATTTAATGTTAATATATAGGTGGTTCAAGGGAGTGGAATCAGGCAGGCGGAAAACCCCAGGGCATTCAGGGGGTGGTAGGTCAAAGGCAGAGAGCAGTGAGGAGTCAGGGAATCTCCAGGAGCCGCAGGGCAAGTTCAGAGGAGGCCGGGCTAGAAGTCAGCAGTCAGGTGAGCCAGCCGCTAGCAGACGGGACCACAGCCTGGACGACAGACGTGTGAACGCGGACAAAGAGACGGGGCAGCTCCAGACGGAAAGCTAGATCGACGCTCAGTTACTCCAACCAGGAAGCTTCAGCTGACACTTTCTACTAGAGGAGAAGCCAGTCGGAGGGCTTTGGTGGCAGTGGGGGACTCGGGGGAGCCAGCAGGCAGCCGCGGTGCTGGGGGGGGAGAGGGCAGCCCGTGGGGCAGGTGCTCACCCACTCCATCCAGGGGCGTCTCGCTCTTTCCTGGCAGCGTGAGGAGTCTGTTTCTGGACAGAGAGGGTCTGGGGCTAAGCAGGTTTGGTTGAGCCCCGAGTGCCAGTGATAGCTCCAAGGAACGTCTCCGTCTCCTTGAGAGGTGGCAGGGGCCTTCATCAGGGGCGACAATGCCCCAAACTGGCTTGGTTTAGAAAAGGATTGGGGCAGATTCTTGGAGTATTCATTCATTATATTTTTATCTTGAAAAATTTCAAACTTACAGAAGAGTTTCAAGAAGAGTATGACAAACTCCTTTATGTTAAAAAAGATTTTCTTTACTAGTATTGTTATTATTTTGTTTTATTTTTTTAGAGAGAGAGCATGAGCGGGGGGAGGGGCAGAGGGAGAAGAAGAGAGAGAAAGTGAAGCAGGCTTCATCCTCAGCATATCCACGCTCAGGCTCAATCTCACGACCCTGAGATCATGACCTGAGCCCAAATCAAGAGTCGGATGCTTTAACTGACTGGGCCACCCAGGCGCCCCTTTCTTCCTTTCTTATTGTAGATTGCTCCCCTCCCCCCGACGGAAGGGAGCAAAATGTCCACCTCGCCATTCTAGTGACTACACTGGCTCTTCTCCTTCAAACCCTGTCTCCATCTCCCATGGTTCTCCATCGGGTTCGGTGGCCCCAGTGGCTGGCTTTTATGAACTGCGTCAACCAGGTCCCCTTGCTTCTGACCCTTAGTTGGGTTCAACTAAAAGAAGGAATGGGCTGGAGACCACAGAGCGGAAGGAAACAGACTTGGAGGCATTATGCCTCCAGTCCCCTTCTTGTCACCCCGTAGGCTGGCAGTGGCCACATTCCTTTACTAAAAGTCACGGCTTCCCGCGCACAGCCCTTCCCTACAACTTGTTTCCAGCGACTGCTCTCCCTGTTCACCGAGTTGAGTTAGCAGCTTCCCAGCAGGACCAGCTGTGGATGCTTTGTCATCATTTGTCGGTTTCCCTCCACACTGTCAACACCTTCATATAAAAGTCCTTTCCTTAAACTCCCCAGAGTCACCTCTTTGGAGTAGCCCATCTGCTTCCCACCAGGATCGTGAATAACAGAGAGAACTTCATAGTCAACTGAAGTTAGCCACTGATTTTTTTTTTTTAATCTCCTTTGTCCACTGTTGTCGTATATCTTGGTTCTAAGTGTCTTGTTTCCTCATCTCCAAAGGGTCACATCCATAGTACACTTCCCAGGGCGCCTGGTTGGCTCACGGCGGAGCATGTGACTCTTGATCTCAGGGTTGTAAGTTCGAGCCCCATGTTCGATGTAGAGATTACTTAAAAATAAAATCTTAAAAAGTAATAATAATAATAGTAATAATAATTAAGTTCCCAGCAGACATATAAGTTCCTCTTCCCCAAGGGACTAGATATATCTTTCAAAATGTTGGAATTGCACCAGAGACAAAAGAAAAAATAGCTAAAAATTAGACTTCATCAAAACTGCTACAAAGAGTATCATCAAGAAAGTGAAAAGACAACCCACGGGACCGGAAACAATGGGAAAGGATATGAACAGACATTTCTCCAAAAGAGATATACAAATGGCTCGTAAGTACGTGAAAACATACTCGACATCATTAACCTTTGGGATACGCACATCAAAGCCGCCATGAGATTACCACTTCATACCCACTAAGATGGTGATAATAAAAAGGTAACAAGTGTTGGGGAGGATGTGGAGAAACTGGAACCCTCATGCACTGCCGGTGGAATGCAGAAAGGTGCCAGGCACTTTGACACTTCCTCAAAATGGTAACCATAGAGTTACCATAGGACCCAGCAATTCCCCTTCTGGGTATACATCCAAGACAAATGAAAATATGTGTTCACACAAACACTGGTACACAAATGTTCGTAGGGGCATTACTCATAAAAGCCAGAAAGTAGAAACAACCCAGATGTCCACAACTAATGAATGGATACACAGAATGTGCTGTGTAATACACATGTCAACACAGACGAACCTTGAAGACAGGATAAGCAAAAGGATTCAGTCACAAAAGACCACATATCCTATGATTCCATTCATATGAAATGTCCAGAACAACCTAATCCATAGAGATAGAAAGTGGATTAGTGATTACCTTGGGAGTCTTGGGGGTAAATAGGGGGTAACTGCTAATAGATACAGGCTTTCTTTTTGGGGTGATGAAAAGTTCTAAAATTAACCAGATGATGGTCGCACATTTCTGTGAATATCCTCTACTCTGTCCTCCAATTACCTCCCCCCTTCTGAGTAACCCCTGGAAGCCTGAGAGGAGGGTAGATGATCCATCCCTAAACATAAATTCTGAAGGGTGTTGGAACTTATGAGCTTAAGAAAATCTCAGGGATCCTCTGAAACTTCCCCCAAATTAAGACTTGGAGGGCTTGCTTCTTTCTAGCACGCCTGGTATTTCCTAATTCTTCAAAGATCCAGCATGAAACAGAACTGATCACAAGCTTTTTTTTGCCAGAGTGTCTTCTGTTAGGATAAAAGAAAAACACCTTTTACCGACCTCCCACAGCATCTCATTAACATCCTGCCCCTCTTCTTTGTATTCATGATAACTGCTGTTATTAAGTGAACTTATGGCAACTTTAACAAAAGAGGAGTTCAGTAACTGAGCTCATATAGCGAAACTTGTTTATGCAAATAACATTCCTGAGCTAGCCTCGTGCTGTAGAAAGACGACACTACGGGAAGCCAGGGGCCTCAGTAGTTATGTGACCTTGGGGAAATCACTCGGCACAAATAGCTCCAGAAAATCAGAGCCTCCACCTAGAGTATCTCTGGGGAACTCCCAACTCAAGAAAAAAAAAAAAAATCTATCAACTTGAGCATTCATATCATCTACCTTTACCTAAAAATTGCAAATACTGTTGGGCAATGAAGCAGCAGGTTTGCCCTAAAATTATTATTGTCCACATCACCCCACATCTTCAGGATGAAAGATTTCCATGAAATCTTTTTATGGAAAATCCTAAAGCTCTACGCCGATCCAAATGCATTTGCACCCACAGAAATCGGAGTGGTGAGTGAACACAGGTGTGTGCACAGTAAGTGATGAGGAACCAGGCCGTAAGGGACAGAAAGGTTCCACAGGGCCAGGACAGACATGTTTCCCCGACCGTCGTCGGCCAGGTGTGTCCCCAGCGATGGGACCCTGGAGTTTATACTTGAATCGCACTGGAATTCACCTGTTACTGAAGTCACAGCTGTAATTCACTTGTTACTGGCAACAGCTGTCTCTGTCAGCTGTTAAGTAAAAGACGCTATGCCACCATCCTGCCATGAATAAAGCTGTGGCATACTTTAAGTTTGGGGGCGGGGGTTAGATTTATCAGAGTTTTAGGGCGGGCTCAGCTAGAATACAGCAAAACCAGAGACAGCCAGAGACGTTCCCAGAAACGTATCCACAGCCTAAAGAAAAGAAAAAATGGTATTATCACAACCCAAGGCTGGGGCAGTTGCCAGCTCAAGGACCTCGCGGAGACTCAACGGGAGCGACTTGGTGACCAACTGGATATGGGCGAGAGCACAAGGCTCTAGAATATCTCCAAGGTTCCTGGTTCTTCACATCATGAGGATGTTGACAGCCTTAAGCAAAGAGGAAAGTAAAGGTATGGGACCAGTTGTCAGGAGGGAGGAATTTCATTCCGTTTCAAAGCTGTAGATTAAGGAGAGGCTCTGGCCTGCCTGATCCTCCCACCCAATTCATGTCCCATCGGAACATCTGACTCCCAGCGCTTTTGTGAGTGAAGGTGTCCTGACATTTAACCTGGGAGCTTGGCTCTACTACTCCGCATTCAGAACCCGAGCTGTTCTCCTGTTCGTTAATATCAGGCTATGCGGACCCTTACTTCCTGACCTCCGGATCTTCAATCTAAATGCGTCCTCAAGAGGTTGTTTGTATTCCAAGTAAAGCTCTTTTGGGCCGTACAACAGACACGTGCTGATCACCTGCTCTGTTTCAAGGTATCGTGGGGGTGGGGAGGGGGGTGGGGAGGTGGCGTTCACAGACGCGAGGGGAAGGGAGTCCCGCCCTCAAGGAGTTCACAAGCTGATGGATGTTTTGATCAACTCTTTGAGATTCCCTGGGAAAGGCAGCTCTTCGAACCACCCCCCGCCCCTCGCCTTTACTTGGTGGCTCTTCAAAAAGTAGGTCAAACAAACGCTGCGTGTTGAGTGACTTCTAGATGAGTATAGTGCGTCTTGGGTGCTCACATTCCACGGCATAATTACGCAGTCTTGAGCCTGCTGCCACACGCCCAGAGGGCAGAGTGGAGGGCCACCCGGCTGACGCTTGGGGCGGGGCTGTGCGGACAGGCCGAGCAAGCGTCATTCAGCATCGGCCGGGAAAGAGGTGACCGAGGGGCGCCTGCGTAGCTCAGTCGGTTGAGCGTCAGGTCACGATCCGGCCCCTCTTGGGGTTCTGTGCTGATAGTGCAGAGCCTGGGGCCTGCTTCACATTCTTTGCCTCTCTCTCCCTCTCTCTCTCTCTGCCTCTCCCCTACTTGTGCTTTCTCTCTCTCTCTCAAAAATAAATAAATAAACATAAAAAAAAAGAAAAGAAAAAGAAACACATGAAGGAAAGGCTGGGAGAAGAGACCCAGGACCGGCAACACGGCATCCCCATGTTTGGGGGTCCACTGGTTCCAACTGCAGACCCCCCCCCCCCCGGATGAAACTGTCCCTAAAAGGAGAGTGGATTGTGCAGTGGGGGAACATTGTTGCTCCTGTTTATGTAAAACAGGGAAGGGGATAGAATTCGTAGGCACGTAGAAGCTGCATGGATGGGGTCGCCTGGGTGGCTCAGTCGGTTAAGCAGCCAACTTTGGCTCAGGTCGTAATCTCGCGGTTTGCGGGTTCGAGCCCCAAATCGGGCTCTGTGCTGACAGCCTGGAGTCTGCTTCGGATTCTGTGTCTCCCTCTCTCTCTCTCTGCCCCTCCCCAGCTTGTGCTCTGTCTCTCTCAAAAATAAATAAACATTTAAAATAAATAAATAAACATTAAAAAAAAGAAAGAAAGAAAGAAAGAAACTGCATGAATGGATACACAGGAAGCTGTTAACCCTGGGAGCCAGAAATTATTCTGAGAGGCTGGGGGTCACAGTGGGACAGAGCCTACCTTTTCCTATATTTCCTTTTTGTTTTACTTGAATTCCTTTTTAAAAACAAATTTTTTTAAAAACATTTGTTTATTTTTGACAGACAGAGAGAGACAGCGTGAGCAGAGGAGGGGCAGAGAAAGAGGGAGACACAGAATCTGAAGCAGGCTCCGGGCTCCGAGCCGTCAGCACAGAGCCCGACAAGGGGCTCGAACCCACAGACTAGCGAGATCACGGCCTGAGCCGAAGTTGGACGCCCAACTGACTAAACCACCCAGATGCCCCAATGTTCTATTTGCACTCTTAACGTACGTGTTATTACTTCTTCACTGAAAAAAAGCAAATAAGGATTCAAAAACTTAAAAATTAGGTAAATACATAGAGTTGCTGTAAGACCCAACAATTCCACTGCAAGGTGCCTACCCAGAAGACCAAGATCCGGGGCCCAACATTTGTGCAAACTTGTTCATAGCTGCACTATTCCCCAGAGCCAAAAGGTAAAACAACCCAAATGTCCATTGACAGAGGAATGAGAAACAAAATGAAGACTAGCCATGGAACGGAATATTCCACAGCCACGGAAAGGAATGAAGCACACACACACAGCCCACAACACAGACGAACCTTGAGAACGTGCTAAGTGAGAGGAGACGGTCCCAAAAGATCCCATACGGTATGATTCCATTTACATTTACTATACAGGATAGTGAATCCGCAGAGGCAGAACACGGACTGACGGTGGTCGAGGGCAGGTGGAGACAAGAACGGGGAGCAACCACTTAATAGGTCTGGGGTCTCCTTCCGGGGATGACTGGAGAGCTTGGATATGGGGGCACCTGGGTGGCTCCGGCAGTTAAGCGCCTGACTCTTGATTTCTGCTCAGGTCACGATCTCAGGGTCGTAAGATCGAGTCCTGCGTCTGGCTCCATGCCCGGCATGGAGGCTCCAATCCCAGCTTGGGATTCATTCTCTCTCTCTCTCTCTCTCTCTCTCTCTCTCTCTCTCTGCGTCTCTCCCCAGCTCATGCTCTCTCTCTTTCTCTCCAAAAAAAAAAAAAAAAGTTGATTCTATGTTACAAGACTACCACCGCAGCAAAAAATAAATTACTTTTTTTAAAAAGTAAATGCAAGTGGGAGGAAGGAGGACGTAGCAGGAAGGTCACGGGTCGCCCCGGCAATGGCAGTCTGAATGTCGGCAGGTGCGGAACGGGAGCCCAAAACCCAGCCTGCCATGCATCAGCCCGGTGTATGGTCTAAAAGTAGTTTGTGCAAAATAGAGCGTAACGAGATTAACTCAAAATGCAAAATAATGATCGTGAAGCGTCTTACCCGTAAGCCGATCGCACAAAGAACTATTTCCATTTGTGTCTCGGCATAGTCTTGACAGCTCATTTCTTGGAACACACTGAATTGCTGTGCCCCTTCTCATCTCGGAAGCACATCGACTCGTAGGAGTAAACTCATTAGGTTTCTTGGCGTTGAACGGGGCACCTGTCCAGCTTGAAAAGAGAATCACTCAGTTGTGGGTAGAACCAGCAGGGACCTGCCCTGCCAGCCAGGTGAGGGGGCGCCGGTGGGAGGGGACATCGTGGCAGGAGCTATGTGGCCTGGCTGTCCCTCCCCAGGCCTGGCATCATCACCCTCTGGGCCTCCCGCTGGGGCCCCTGGGCCTTGGATGCCTCTAAAGTCTACTTCTGTCCGATGGACTCGAGAGACTGTGTCCAGTCGATTTCCTAGAGCGTCAGGAAGCAGGTCCCGCTGGTCTCCACAAACCCTTTCCTGATCCACCTGCAGCCTCGAAAGCTACATCCTGCACCTTCACAGGCAGCTCCTACTCTGTCCTGAGCCCAGCGAAAGCCGCCATTAATGATTTCCCAGAGTCCTAGATTTCAGCACCCTCTGGGTCCCCCCCACGGCCCCCACCAACCATATTACAACTTGGCAAGAGGTTTCGTCCAGGACACATTCGGACGAAGTGTCTGTTGACGGGTCTAACGGAGTTTGGGGGCACCTGGGTGGCTCAGCTGGTTGAACATCATGACATGACATGACATGACATGTCATGACATGACAACATGAGATCAAGCCTCATGTCGGGCGTGGAGCCCGCTTCAGATTCTGTCTCCCTCTCTCTGTGCCCTTCTCCTGCTCACGTGTGCGCATGCGTGAGCAGTCTCCCTTTCTCTAAAATAAAAAAGGAAGAACAAAAGAGGGAAAAAAAAGACAGGTGATTCTTCCATCTTGTCTTTTAACTGCCCCCCCTTCTCTCCCTGTGCCCAGGAACGCCCGTCCCCCATACCTTTGTGTGTGAAATTTGCTCTCACAAACCTCAACACAGATGCCACCTTCTTCGTTATGGTTTTTTTTTTTTTTGAATTGAATTGAATTAAATTGCCATATAATGTTATATTAGTTTACGACAGAGCGATTTGGCAATGCTTTCTCATTGTTTAACAGACTCTTGAGGCAGAACCATTTTCATTCACCTTCCTGCCTCTGCGGGACCCGCACAGAGAGCCCTGATTCCAGACAGTACCTCGGCTAATACTTGATGAACGTATGGATTGAGGATGAGGACTTATCTAGGCTTCTCGGGACCTGCTGATCGGAAGGGTCCTCCTTATCTTTCCATTTTTATTCTTATTTTTTTTGTTATTTAAAAAAATTTTTTTTTTAATGTTTATTTATTTTTGAGACAGAGAGAGACAGAGCATGAATGGGGGAGGGGCAGAGAGAGAGGGAGACACAGGATCGGAAGCAGGCTCCAGGCTCTGAGCCATCAGCCCAGAGTCCGACGCGGGGCTCGAACTCATGAACCGTGAGATCGTGACCTGAGCTGAAGTCGGACGCTCAACTGACTGAGCCACCCAGGTGCCCCTATCTTTCCATTTTTAAGCTCCTACTCAGTGGAGACTCTGTCCCCACAGGCGGGGGACTCTGTGGGTGGCCTAATTGGCATTACTCCCTTCTTCCTCTAACAGAGCCCTGATTTTGCTCAAAGCCTCCTCCATCCCCCACACAAACACAGGGGTGGGGGTGGGGGTGGGGGTGGGGGTGGGGGGAAACTTGCCCCAGGCTAGAATAATTGAAGGCAAATGCATTTCCCCTCTCTAGGAACTGGTTTAAGAATGGACAGGGGACCAAGTTCTGGCCACAGAACCTTGAAGAGGGGTCGCTTGTGATGTCCAAGGGAGTCCTGTCTCCCTCTTTAGAGAGAAGCCCCAGTTATTCCTGGCAGCCACTTTATAACTAGGAGGAGAAGAACCAGCTCGATGATGGAGATGTCAGCGTGGACTGCAAAGCAGGGATTTGAAAAGAACTGGACCCTTGCTAAGTCACTGAGGGCGACCTGAATGAAGCCCGTCTTTATCTCTGAACTTCTCCTCCTGGGGACGAATGTATTTCCTTGTTTGGAAGGATCTTTGAGTGGGGTTTGCTGTTACTCTGTGTCTGAAAGCAGGCACACACATTGACTTCTTCTGTTACAGAAGCCCAAAGGTTACTGAAGAGCCCTCTGAATGTTTACACTCGCCCCGGGCCCAGAATTGTAAGAATAATTTATACCAGAGAGACCCTGTCAAGCTTGAACATCGTAGATCATCTATGGCAGTTAGTCTCTGGGGGCTGAGGGTTTGCTCTCCGTTCATTCTAGGGTCCTGTTTATGCACTGCCTCTTGCCCCTTGCCCCTTACATTGGACCTTTTTTTTTTTTTCCTAGTGTCTCCAAAATTTTAAAGATGTTTTCTTTTCTTTCCATACAAAAAAACCCTTTGCTCGTTCAAGGTAAGAAGGAGTGTTAAGCCCTTAAGCTCCAAGCTAGGGCAGATCAACAACAGCATTTGCCAAAGCAAAGCCATTTTTACCTAAGGAACCTTCTACGCAGCACCCTTAGCAGGACTTGATGTGCGTCAGAGGCAGGAAACAGAGCCATTTATGTCGTAAAGGGACAGGCCAGCTTCACAGTGAGATTTATTTTGCCTTTCTTTGCGATCTCCATGGGAAGTCAAACCCGCTCTTGTGTCCATTTCAGTCCACAGAGTGATTATTGGAGGCTATGTATTGACACGTGTCCTGGTTACCTTATTCATAATTTCCAAGCCCCTGGATTTCTGGGGAGAAAGATCTCATTTTCCTCCACCTATCTCATTAAGTAGGAGTGGATAAAAACCTTTCACTGGAGTTTGAGGGGATGGGAGAGAACCCATTGGAAGCAGAAGCAAGAACTGAAGGGCATTTCATTGGGGGCACCTGTGGCTGAAGAATTGAAAGAACTCATTAATAATTTTTAGGAGAGGGAAAGTATGAAGGGGCTTGGAGCCATGAAAAAAGGGAGAGAAACAATGGATTCAGAGCAGGGAAGAATATAGGAAGAGGACCGGAAGTTCAAGGCTCACCAGGGCACAATGAAAGAAACCTCTTCAAACCTGAGTCACTTGTACAAGGCCACGGACAAACAGTGCATTTATTGGTGGTTGCTTAAGTGGAAATATCCTGCAGGAGTAGTTGTTGTTTTTTTCTTTTTTTCTTTTTTTTTTAAAGCCTGGTCAAAATAATGAGTGGTCCAAAAACTAGAAGCAGTAGATTTGTCTAGGTTATATTTATCCCAAGGCTGTGTTGTCCCAGTCAGTCAGACAATGAACATTTTTACTGCCGAAACTCAAGCAGGTCTCTCTTTGCCCCTCCCCGACTTGTGCTCTCTCTCAAAAATAAATAAATGTTAAAAAAATTAAATCAAGCAGGAAGGGTCTGATCTCTTTCTGAAGTTCTACAGTTTCATGGAACTCATCTCTCAAGGGCCCCCGGGGGGCTCAGTCGGTTGAACTTCCGACTCTAGATTTCAGCTCAGTGCGAAGCCTGCTTGGGATTCTCTCTCTCTCTCCCCCTCTCTGCCCTCCCTACTCATTCCCTCCCTCTCTCTCCTCCCCCCTCCCCCAACTTGTACGCGCACTCCGGCATAGCCAGATGAGGTCTGTGTCACTCCTTCTTTTGGATACTTTCATTTCACTGTTTTTCCCTTTGAGCACCTTGAAAGTTGGTCCCGTTTTATGATGTGCTCTTTCTTTACTTTTTCTCTGAGTTCAACTGTTTCACTCATCCTTTTTGTCTCTCTCTGTCCAGAGTTTCTTTTTCACTGCATTCTGTCAGAGTTGCTGCTGCTTGTTTAGTTATATGTAACACATTTCACATTGAAATGTGTTACAATGTTTTTGTTTCCTCTGTTTAAAAAAATGTTCTATCGGTAAATTTGGACTCTCACTGTGTTCTTCTCCTGGTAGCTTGGCATGGAGTCGGTCGGCCTGTTTCTGTGCATGGGAGTGTCTTGGCACTTTCTCGATCAGCAGTAGTGCACGTGTCCAAGGCGTGAGTGAAGGGTTGAGTAGCTTACCAGGTTCCTTAGTCCAGGAAGTCTTGCTGTTGGTACAGCAAAGTGTGGGTTCTTTAATAAATGATTCCTGGGGTGCCCAAGTGGCTCAGTTGGTTGAGCATCCAACTTGGGCTCAGGTAATGATCTCACGGTTTGCGGGTTCAAGCACCATATTGGGCTTTGTGCTGACAGCACGGAGCCTGCTTCAGATTCTCCCTCTCCCTCTTTCTCTGCCCCTCCCCTGTTCATGCTCTCTCCCCCAAAAATAAATAAACATTAAAAAAAAAAAGAGCCGACATCTTTAAAAAAATAATTAAAAAAAAATAAATGACTCCTACATTTTGGTGCTGGGGAAGGTCAGTGTATCTTTGATTATAGGACTCCTTTGTTTCTCTTGGACCTTTAATTTCCATTGCTGGTGTTCTTTTTTCACTGTTCAAAATGTGCCTCTCCCTTCCAAGTCCTCCCTGAGGATGCTAACTTTTTCTAGGAATCTGTCTAAGTCACATGATAAGCTCTAAAGAAAGCCATAATACATTTCAAAGGATCAATATCCAACAGGATGTTTTCTAACCACATTGCAGTAAAATTAAAAAGGAATAACCAACGGATGGCTTAAAGAGGCCTACTTACTTGGAAAACAACATGTTACTAAAGAAACATAAAGGACTTGGAAATCATAAAAATAAGGAATATGTAGAATTAGGCTACAGTGAAAACACTATTTGTCAAAGTTTGTGGGAAATCGCCAAAGCAGAATTTAGAGGAAAATTTTTAGCTCAAAATCAGTTTACCAGGCAACATGGAAATTTAAACAAAATGAACCTACAAAGCGATCTTTTTAGGATTTTGGAGGTCAATGCAGTGGAGGAAACAGCAACACGAGGGCGATTAACGAAACGTGGTCCTTTGAAAAAATTAAGAAGATAGAACACGGGCAAGATTGATCAAGAAAACACAAAAGATGAAAAGAGACAAAGAATTAAAAGGAAGGCAGGAGTATCAGATTTTTCCTAACAAGTACTATAAACAACAGAACGCGGAACATTTAAAAACCTTTTTGAAAGAAACAAATTCCCAATATTGTCCTCATATCCTGGCAAGAGGGGCCCCTACCCTGACCCTGCTTTGGAGGGCCCAACTGTGCCCCTCTTCTGGCTCTGCCTCTCCCCAGATGGCCAGGGGGTATCCAGAGACCAGAGGATGCGTCCACTGGAGCCTGTCCCCTCCTGCTAGACCAAGGAGGAGGGCTACGGAGTTCTTGTCCAAGCTCTGTCTGAGTTTACTTCCAGGGCTAGAGTGGGCTCTTTCCCGCACACAGGCCTGTTCTCTCAAGGTGACCCAGGGATGGCTGTTTGTGGGACTGGAGAGGGAGTGTCCATACACAAGCATAGGAGGCACTTTGAGGTTCAAGATGGCGCAGGGGATGGGGAGAGGGGAAGGTTGGCTGCAGGTCAGGGGCCAGCTCTCCCTAACCACCCACACTACAGAGTGAAATTTAGGGACTTCAAGAATTCTAAACTTGCATTGGACCTAGGTTGCTATGAAGGCATAATTGTCAAGGTTGGGTGATAGGACCTACTTAATAATCTGTTAACATAATTTATAAATATTTGGACATACGGTATGTGGGTTTCCAATGGCGTTTTTGCCCCAGGCCCTGGGGCAAATGTTTGAGGTAGACCTATTTTAGCCTTTAAGATTTATGAGAATTCATACTTTGCTGGTAGGTATTAAGCTCTGGGGAACAGTTTGCCATGATTACAGAGTAGACCATTCACCACCAATAATTCCATTCCTAGATATATGCCCAGATAGATATATTCCTAGATATATGCAGTGGTATTCAGAGAGCCAGTTCTGCAGGAAGAAAAAAGAGCTTTAGTACATCAACTTTATCACGAAGCAAACTATTTAGTGTAGCTTAAATTTGTTTCACAGCAAGACTTTCTCGATGAAGGAAGCAAGACATTGATGTACCAGAGACAAACAGTTCTTGGACTGTGCTTTGAGGAGCGCTGCCCCGGAGAAAGTCTTGCCAACATGCCCCAAAAGTCACGTCCCAGAATGTTTACCAACAGCATTGTTTGTAATAGCAAGAATCTGGGAGCACCCTAAACATTCAACAACAAGAGAATGGAAAACCAGATGGTGGTATGTTTACAGGATGGAACACAACACAGCGATGAAAGTCAATGACTCAGAATTGCACTTTTCAATATGGATGAGTTTTATAGGCCTTGTACTGGTAGGGGAGGAAGACAGGCTGGGAAAAGATTACATGTCTCTGTAATACCACTTTATAGAGTTGAAAACATGCAGAAAACATTGCGTGTCGTTTAGGGATACGTGTATGAGTAGTCAAAGTGTAAGAATTCCAAGGGAAGGGTCAACAAGAAATCCAAGTGAACAGTGGCTTCGTGGGGGAGGGAGATTAGGAATCACCAGTCAAGTATGCTGGGTAGTGGGGATCAAGATTCTTGTTTTGTTATTTTGGGTCTTTCTGTCTGAAACATTTAAAAATACATTTAGGAAGTATTTCAATTTTAATTTCGGCTTAGCACTTTCTGTAAAACAGATATTTTATTTTCACGCATACAATCCAGCACTTACGCTCCTTGGTACTTCTCCAAGTCAGCTGAAAACTTACGTCCACACCAAAACCTGCACACGGATTTTTACAGCAGCTTTATTCACAACTGCCACAACTTGGAAGCAACCAACGTGTCCTTCGGGAAGTGAACGGATAAATTCCCGTGGTATCTCAGACAATGGAATACGACTCAGTACCGAACAGAGGCGAGCTATCCAGCCATGAAAATACACGGAGGAAAAGTAAACGCGGGTCACTAAGTGAAACAAGTCAAAATGAAAAGCCTACGTATTGTATGATTTCAACTCTAGGACGTTGTGGAAAAGGCAGAACTATGGAGACCGTGAAAAAGAGCAATCGTGGCCAGGGGTGAGGGTGACAGGCAGAACACAGGATTTTTAGGGCAGTGAAACAATTCTGTGTGCTATTTTAAGGCTGGTTACATGTCATTACACATTTGTCCAAGCCAGAGAATGTACAACGTCAAGTGTGAATCCTAATGTAGGCTGGGGACTTTGGGTGATAATGATGTGTCAGTGTGGGTTCTCAGACTGTAACAAATGTCCCACTCTGGTGGGGGATGTTGACGGTGGGGGGCTGCGTGTATGGGAATTCTATGTGCTTTCTGCTCTATTTTGCTGTGAACCCAAAACTGCTCTAAAAACAAAGTTTGTTCATGAAAAAGGTATTTTAAAAATCCACATTCCTGTGCAGAAGTTCATTCTTTTTTCAAACCCAAATGCCTCAACCACAGAATAGAGATTATAACTCTGGAATGTTTCATGTGAACACAAAATCTATTTGGGAAAAAAAAATGTTAAGTTGCACACGTCCCATTGTAATTTCGTGATTGCTAATTCTTGCCAGTATTTTTACTAAATTGTGAAAAGGTAAAATTTGGATGGTCACGACCTGGTTAAGGCAAAGTCTCCTTTTGTAATACTGAATCTAAACAGCTTTAAGGCGGGGCGCCTGGGTGGCGCAGTCGGTTAAGCGTCCGACTTCAGCCAGGTCACGATCTCGCAGTCCGTGAGTTCGAGCCCCGCATCGGGCTCTGGGCTGATGGCTCGGAGCCTGGAGCCTGTTTCCGATTCTGTGTCTCCCTCTCTCTCTGCCCCTCCCCCGTTCATGCTCTGTCTCTCTCTGTCCCAAAAATAAATAAACGTTAAACAGCTTTAAGGCTAAAGGAAGATACAGAAGTCAAAAATACTGAAAAAAAGTAGCAAGCAAGCAAGCAAACAAGCATCCAACCAAAAGTGACCTGATGAATGTTCAGAAGATAACCCCGGAAACCTGACTAGTGATTGTTATGTGGCCGGGACTTGCTCGGCCTCTCCTGCTGGAGCCCCTGATGAGTCTCAGGGCCAGGCAGTGTCTGGAGTGGGGAGTGACCTTTCTCCTCTCTGTAGTGGCACAGAGATGGGAGTGACATTTGCATAGATGTCATCCTGTCACTCAAAAAATAAATAAACGTTAAAAAAAATTAAAAAAAATAAGTTAATTAACATTTTATGCTTTTTTAATGTTTATTTTTTTCAAAAAAAATTTTTTAATGTTTATTTATCTTTGAGAGAGAGAGAGAGAGAGAGAGAGACAGAGCACAAATAGGGGAGGGGCAGAGAGAGGGGGAGACACAGAATCCGAACGAAGAAGACTCCAGCTCTGAGCTGTCAGCATAGAGCCTGATGTGGGGCTTGAACTCACGAACGCCTAGACCATGACCTGAGCCAAAGTCAGACGCTTAACCCACTGAGCCACCCAGGTGCCCCTAATTAACAATGTAAGTAAAAGGTAATTTAAAAAATCTTATTATGCATGTAACACACACACACACATAAACACACACACACACACACACACACACACATCTACATATACACAGCTGATGCTTGAACAACACGGAGGCTGAGACATTGATGCCTCGTGCAGTCAAAAATCCGCATGTAACGTTTGACACTCTCAAAACTGTCAGCCAAAGCCTTACCCATAATATAAATAGTTGACTAACATATTATTTTGTGTATGTACTATATTCTTACAGTAAAATAAGCTAGGGAAAAGAAAATATTAAGAAAATGGTAGGGCAGAGAAAATACATTTACTGTACTGCAGTGTATTTACTGAAAAAAAACCTGCCTCTGAGTGGACGTGCACCGTTCAAATCCGTGTTGCTCAAGGGTCGATTGTATTTATATTCTTTTACTTTAAAAATTCAGAATAAAAAGGGGCTCAGTCGGTTAAGTGTCTGACTTCGGCTCAGGTCACGAGCTCGCAGTTCCTGAGTTCGAGCCCCGCGTCAGGCTCTGTGCTGACAGCTCGGAGCCTGGAGCCTGCTTCGAATTCTGTGACTCCCTCTCTCTTTGTCCTTTCCCTGCTCATGCTGTCTCTCTGTGCCTCTCAAAAAATGAACAAATGCTAAAAAAAAAAAAAAAAAAAAAAAATCTTTAAAAATTGAGAATATGAACTTTGGAAAAGTCTTAAAGAAGCCACAGTGGCATACAGAGACAACTACTGTTGAGATTGTGATGTATATTCCAGTGATTTAATTAGATTTCAATCAGATCTACTCCATATACGCCACCCACCCACTTGTAGGCCTCTTTCAAAAGATGGGATTGGGCAGCGATCATCTTTTCTCATCTTTTTACATTTTTTAAATTTATCTTAGTTTTTAAAATATTTATTTAAGTAATGTCTATACCCAAAGTCGGGCTCAAACCCATGACCCTGAGATCAAGTCTCCTGCTCCTCTGACCTAGCCAGCCATGCATCCCTTTCTTCATCTTTTTTTTTTTTTTCTTAACACACATGTCATTTAATTATCATTCGTATTCATAGTTCGAAGACGAATTTCGTTGGTTCACATCAAAATACCCCTGGCCTAGAAGGTGTTTTCTTCTTTTCTTTGCTCTTTTGATGGGCTTTCCTTGACACTGGGAGCAGACCAATTATGGCTGCCCTCAGCTGAGCCCTTATTGGCGGGCAGATCTCTCTCTCTGTCTCTCTCTCTCTCTCTTGCTGACCCTTTAGTTCATGCAGCTGTTTTCAAGGGAAGGTCTTAAGCTATTCTGCCCTCTAATGACTGGCCCAGAAGATACTCTGAGCCTGTGGCATGTGTCGGTTTGGGGCGATATGCCACAGAGCGTGGGTGACTGGAAAGGGCCAATATCTGGAAAAAGGCAGGAAGCTAGATGGCAAAGCCTGTCCATTGAACTGGACACGTGGGATCAAGACAGATCCAGAGAGGGCTCATACTGGCTCCAAAAATGCATGCTTGGCAGCAGGGAGAGGCGTGGGGAGTCAGGCATGGCAAAGCCTGAGAGATGAGGTGGGAGGGGTCAAAGGTAAGCACTGGGTCAGGGACACCTGGGTGGCTCAGTCCATTAAGCATCCAGATTCTTGATTTCTGCTCGGGTCACGATCTCACAGTTCAGGAGTTCGAGCCCCACATTGGGCTCTGCGCGGATCGTGCAGAGCCTACTTGGGATTCTGTCTCTCTCTCTCTCTCTTACTGCCCCTCCCTGCCTCTCTCTCTCTCTCAAAATAAATACAGAAACTTAAATAATAAAAAAAATAAAGGTAAGCAATGGGTCCAAGTCTGGGTCTTTACAGAGAGGGACTAGGAAGGAAATCCGGAAGAGACACAAGGCCTGTGTATGGAAGGCACTTGGCCCCGCGCCCGAGGGCGACCGAGACGGAGGCTTGCTACTGACTTCCGTCCCGGGCAGGATCTCGTCTGGGAGTCGAGCCCTGGTTCCTGGCCAGAGAAGGACGCGGCACAGCACTACCCCTTCTACCTTAGTGGGTCCAAATACACAGTCTTTATGCTGGAAAACTTCAAGTCACCATGACTCAGGGGTTAAGCAAAAGACTACCGAGTGGGCGGCTTCGTGAGAACCATTTTCCCAGAGGAGATCCCCAGGCTCTTGAGGGCAAGCGAACGGGTCGCTGTTGTCTTCAACGTCCCTCAGCCCGGTGCCCAGACACACGGCTGACAGCCACACACCGTCAGCCCGGTGAACAGACGAATGGAGTCACTGCATGATTCCGGCTACAACAGCAGTCGGTCCATCTTAGAGTCATAAACTTACCTTACGTCTTCTGCGGCAGTGTGACAGCCACCTGGCTCACCACGGCCAGAGACCCAAACGGCAGCTGCCCTTGCCCCCCGGGCGGAGGTCCCTCCGGTGCCTGTCCCCGTCGGGCAAGAGCTCTTCCCATTCCCATTCAGGACCTGGAGATCCCCAGGGCCACTTGTCAAGGCTGAGGCTTGTGAGCTCCCACTAGCCTCTTGGGAAGGTAATGACCTTTCCCAGAGGCTGCCAAGGAGGGCAACAATCCCCCACCAATAATTGAAATCGAGTCACCCCTCAGCCCAGGGGCAGCTGGAAGATTCAGAAACAGGACGGCGCCCCTCTCCTGACCACCAACCAGATTGGCATGCCTGCGAGTGAGGTCACGGCTAAGTACAAAATGCCTGCAGCGAACTGGAGGTGAAAGAGGGGCCGGTTGGGCGGGATAATGGGCAGGCTCGTGGGCCCTGTTACCCCCACCTGCTCCTGTCTTCTCAGATTAGAATCCTAATGCGAGTTTACAGAAAGTCAGCTGGGGCTCATCCTCCATGGAATTCGGATCACGTTGCCTGCAGCGCCTAGAAACTCAAATAAACAGAAAGACTAATATTACTACTGAAAATGTAATTAAGGGCATTCATTGCAAAGTAATAATGAATTACCTCACCCTCACCATATGGCCAGAACTGATTAACACCTAGAGGAAATGATCCAAAACCGCTAAAATCAGAATTAATGGCTCGGATCCTAATGAGAAACTTTTTTTTTTTTTTTTTTTTTAAAGAAAAAGTGGTTGGGGGTTTGCTAAACCAAGAGGCAAAAGTAAAATATTGGGACTTGCATCCTGAAACGTCTCATTTAGATTAGGTAAGTTACGCTTTCCGTGCAGGATCACGTCACAGATGCAAAGATACCGTAAGATTTACACATTGGAATTGTCACTTAATCGAATGGTTTTTCCCTCCATTGCTGCTCTTATAATTTGAGGAATTAATGGAAGAACCTCCACCCGGACTGACAGTTTCATAAATCACCAGGGATGGGCTCAGCCTATCTACTGAAGATCTGTTTTTCTTACGTTACCGGTTGAAACACTGTTTGGCAGGAAGATCATGCACTGTGATTTAATCCCTTGGGATGGGTCAAAATGGTAGAAATGTTAGAATTTCCGGGAAGGGCCAAAAAGGTTAACATTATAAGAAAGGCAGACTCGTTACAAGGCAGTGTTGTTATGAAAGCGAGTTTGCAGACCCACCTTGGGGAATTATGGGATACCTAAGTCTGTTCCTGGAACCTGATTAGTGTCTGTGCCCTAGGGCCATCTGAAGAAACATAAAGAAGAGAATTTGGGGTGTTTTTTTCCCCTAGATTACTTTGTGTACTAACTGGGGTAAGTTTGACGGGCTCAACGTTGCCCTCAGGGAAAGCAAGGGGAGAATATTTTTTTCTATAAATGCTTCCGTGGATGGCAGGGGTCGTGATTGCCTATAGCAGGTAGGGCTGGAGCGCCAAGAACTTTCTGTGGAAGCCTGAACCTGCAGCTAACAACACTGACTCCAGCCTTGCCTTTTGGCTACTTGGTCTTTGGCCACCAGAGCCATGGACAAACCTCGTAGTTGTATTTCCCAAGCTGTTTCTAAAAAGGTTAACACCTTAGGTTGCAAGCACCTAACAGTTGGTCAAGACCAGTGGGTCCCAGAGGAGAGTTAAGTCAGAGAATTCCCAGGGTGGAAGACGTTATTCCTAAATACTCCTGGATTTGAGACAACTGGTCACCTAGTGGTGCAGCGAGCCAAGGTACAAGTCTAACTTGTTTTAATGACCCAAGTTGGATTCAGGGAGTATCTGGGCATTTCTGTGATTGGTACCTTGGCATTGAGATTTCCTCAGGTCATAACCGAGAGCGGGAACTGCCAAGACCTCTTAGGGAAAACTAAAAATCTCTGCTTCTAGAACGGAGATCTGGATTTCTCTTCCACTGCTGAATCTCTTTCCCCAGGGACACTGCCTCTCGCTCTTGAACCAGTTTTTACACTAGATGATCTTCTCATTGCTGTGGCATGGGGTCTCATTACCGGGGCCCCATCTGGGCACATTATGAGGAACCCAAACCTGGTCGAGTCACGCAGCCCCTACTGGAGGACTTTATCCTGAAACCCGCCAACAGAAAGATCCTGCAACCCTGTCACCTAAAATGCCTGAAAGTGTCAGTGTTGCGACAGATGGCCCAGCTCTCCGGGTAAGCCACAACGCCCCCACCAGGCCATTGATTCTGTTTGTGAAATTTAAATATCTGAACAATGACTGGTCTACTGGTGAGAAGTGTACCTTACGTCCCTTGAATTAATCAGATCTCGGTAGTTCTGGTAGAAACTGGGCAGTAAACCTCCTTATTTACGGCATATGCGTGGGCTCCCCATGCTGTCCAGCCGTGAACACGCAGAGAACCGAAGCTGTTGGCAGGAGACAAGGTTGGAAGCAACTCTTCCAGCAGAAAACCAGATGCTCTGCTCGCACAGAGCACAGAAGGCCCCGAGGGAGCAGATCCCAAGACCGCTAATTGGAGGACTTGAGAAGGGCAACCAATGCTCTTCCTCTGTGAGAAAGTTTGGAAAGCTTTTGACTCTAAGAAAAGCGAAGACTGCCATTTAATTTTAAGGAACATGATCATTGGAACATTCTGGACTCCCAAATGACAAAGTTTTGTTGATGAAAGGGAGAGTTTGAGGTTTCCCTTTAGAGTAGAATGGGGAAGGGGCCCCTGGGTGACTCAGTCGGTTAAGCCTCTGACTCCCGCTCCTGCTCTCTCTCTCAAAAGTAAATGAACACTAAAAAAAATTTTTTTTATAAAAAAAAAAATAGACTGGGGAAAACCAGGGTTGTAGTAAGTGTTGTTACCAACAGTAGATGGCTCTGGGATGGTGTGTGCTTCACTGTTAGTGGAAGAGAGGTGTTTCTTTGCCTAAATTAGCAACTAGTTAGTATTTATGCTGTAATTGTTTACAAGTTTTTTAACATTTATTTTTGAGAGACTGAGGGAGACAGAGTGTGAGTGGGAGAGGGGCAGAGAGAGAGAGTGAGAAAGAGAGGGAGACACAGAATCCGAAGCAGGCTCCAGGCTCTGCGCTGTCAGCTCGGAGCCCTACACGGGGCTCGAACCTGAGAACCGTGAGATCATGACCTGAGCCGATGTCCGATGCTTAACTCACTGAGCCACCCAGGCGCCCCCATGCTGTCACCGTTTAGTAATACATTGTTACAAGTTGATTTTCGCAGAAAGGCCCAATATGGTATTGCACGCTATAAAGAGAAATGCCGTTGTTGCCAGTGGTGGCTATTTCGATTGAGCCCCATAAGCAGGTGCCAGAGTTCACCGGGTATCCAAAGTCCACAGATGAACTCAGCATATCGTGGCTGAGCTATTTAAAGTCAAACTGAAACACACTTAGGAGCAGCCCTCACTTTTTATCACCGGAAACACTTCCTCTTCTCATCGATAGGGTCGCGAGACCTTTGATCTTTGTCTTGCGAGAAATATGACAAAGGTTTACGGTCACTTGCTTCTCCTGATGAACTTAATGTACCAAGTCTAGGAATTGTTGCAGAAGCAAGGTGCAGCAGTCCCTAGGATCGTGACCCCTGGCTGGGAACCCCCCTCCAAACGGACGGACAAAGCTTCAAGAGCCACTTCGGGACCTTTCCTTATGGGATTGCTCGCTGTATTGGAGGGCAGTGGCCTTGCTGCCTCCTCCCCCTCTCCCTCCCATTCTCCCAACTGGAGGCCTTTTCCACCCTCAGCATTGCCTCAACATGACCACAGCAGTAACCCCTGCCCAGAACATTGTCACTGTCCCTGAAAAAACCGATAGCTAATATTTCTTGAGCTCGTAAGTGCTAAGCGATTCGAGTGAATTATTCCCCCCCACCCCCAACAAACTATCCACAACTTCAGCTAGACCATTCCAGACGCATAACTTATAGCTTGTTCTTTGGGTAACATGGCTTCCTTGTGGAGCGGCTGATCCCATAGCTTTGGAGGAAAGGAAAGACATATAAGCCCAATCTTCATCGGGAGAAAAGGAACCAGGCTTGCCTTGGCTAAGCCCGATGTGGCCTGAAATGCTGTGTCCCATTCGTGGTGTTGGTTCAGGCTGAATAAGTCAGATGTTGGGAAATCTAAAGTTTGCAGATGAATGTCTTGGAATCCTATGGCCAGATCACACCGTCGGCAGGACTTGAATTTTCCCTGAAAGGAGTGGCTGTTCCCGCCACCAGTTCATCCTGGGAAGAGGTTAATCCTGGGACAGGGAATGGGTGGGCCCTACCCCGGAAGACGGCAGAAACTGCCTCTCCCTGGGCCTCACGGGGCTGAGTCCAATGCATGTGGACTGATCTGCGCCTCTAAGTTCTGAAAGCAGCCACCTGTAGAATGAAGTTTTAAAGGATTGCCCTACTGCAGCTCCCTTCTCTTATCCCCAAGAGTGGTGGACATCTGTTGTTTTGCCTTCTCAATATTCATTTTACCCTTTTCCGGGGACAGCACCTTCTATTTTCTGTAGGCAGTTGGGTTCCCCGCATATTCCATGGGTCTCAGCCAGGGCTGCCCCCAACCCCCCAGCTTCAAGGCTGTGCATGTGACACGGGTCTGGTCAGTGAGAGTGCTGTGCCTCCCTGGCCACAGTGATGGGCTCCTGGCTGAGCATATGACCCACGTTGGGCCAATCAGAGCCAGCCTTAGAATTTACTGGCTCAAGTGTGGAAAAGTCATCCTCTTAAAACTGGGGTGAACAAGTCTGGAGCTGCTGGGGGCCGCCCATGGGAGATTAAAGTGTACGGGACAAAACAGTCTAGAAGGGAAGTTTGAATCCTGAGGACATTTTTGAGCCTCTGAATATAGCCACGCCCAAACTAAGAATATGCCTGCAGTGTTTCAGTTCTGTGAAGCAATAAATTCCTGTTTTGGATCCAGTTTTTTTTTCTTTTTCACTTTTTTCAAAAAATGTTTATTAATTTTTGAGAGAGATAAAGTGCGAGTGGAGGAGGGGCAGAGAGGGAGGGAGACACAGAATTTGAAGCAGTCTCCAGGCTCTGAGCTGTCAGCACAGAGCCTAGTCGCGGGGCTCGAACGCATGAACTCTGAGATCATGGCCTGAGCCAAAGTCGGATGCTTAACTGACGCAGCCACCCAGGTGCCTCTGGATTGTCAGTTTTAATCGGAGCTTCTGTCCTTTGTTCCTGAAGATATCTTGTTAAATGTATAAGCCACGTCTCATCCATCACTGTGGGATGTTCAGGAAGGTCTGTACCCATCCTGGGAGTAAAGTGCATAGTGGGAGAACAGCCACAGCTTAGGGAAGCAGGTACAGACTCTACAGGAAGTAATCTGCAGGGAAGTAGGAGACAGTAATCCCAAGTCAGATTGCCAGTGAAGGAAGCAAGCTTCAAACTGGATAGATTGGTGGGGGCATGTTATTATTCTTCGCAGTTTTCAAAATACCTATAGAAGGAAACCTAGTAAAAGGCCTTAGGTATTATAATAATTGGGGCATTAGAAGCTAATGTTGGGGCGCCTAGGTGGCTCGTGGGTTAAGCGTCTGGCCCTTGATGTCGGCTCAGGTCACGAGCTCACATGTAGAGAGATCAAGCCCAGTGTCGGGCTCCACACTGACAGCGAGGAACCTGATTGGGATTCTCACTCTCCCTCTCTCCCTGCCCCCCCCCCCACCCCCGCCTTGATCACCCTCTCTCTAAATAAATAAATAAATAAATACTTTTAAAATTTCTTAAAAAAAAAAAAAAGCTAATGTTATCTAATTGTCATTGTAGATATCCAAGCAGTGAGGCCAGGCGACATTTCGATTACACAGCAAAGTGTTTTACATTTTGCCAGGGAGGAACAAACTGGGGACAGGCAGGAAAATAAAAGTTCCAAGTTTCCTCAAGGAGTTTCAGACTGGCGACAAGTCCCAAGTCCATAAAATATACTGTTGGAATAATCCACAAATCCAAACTCCCTAGGACGGATCATTCGAAATACTTACAGGCAAGATCTGGCCATGTGAGGGTTTCAGCTCTCCGTCTTGATTTCTTACTCTTACCTTGTGAACCTGGGCCACCTCAGAATGATCACAGCGGAGAGGCCGCGGGACCCGTGAGCCTTGTCATCATGGTAGGTGCTTTGGGAGTCACGAGGTCCCGGCTGCAGCGAGAGATGTAGAGAGATGTAGCTAAAGACATGATGGCTTCTTGGTCTTTTCTTCCCGTTATCACTTCCTATCTTTTGTCTAGGCATCCTTTCTGCTTGCCATAAAAGTGACAGTGGAAGAAAGTTCAAAAACGCTTCCCTTTGAAGTATAGATTAAAGGGAGTGAGCCTTGTTGGCCTTCGGCACAACAGGCAACGGTCCCGCCCGCGGCGAAGAGGTTTTCTGCACACTGTGAGAGTGGTACTTACCAGCCCGGGGCCCCAGGGGCTTCCGCAAGATATACCTGGTTCTGTAGGGAGGAACCAAAGGATGGAGAAGGGAAGACGAAAGGAGATAAGGAGGTGGGAACCTTCAGGTGCTTATCCAAGGGAGGCTGCCTTTTTACACATTCAAAGTATTCCCAACAAGAAGTGTTAGCGTTGTATTGTGACTGGCTATATTCCAGGTATGATAGTCTTTGTGATACATAGACGCCTTCAGCCAGTATGAGGCATAATAGCGGAATTACACTGATATGTTTTATTTCTTTGTATTAGCAAAGCCAAAGAATGGTGGCCAATGAAATGCATGAAACTAATAAGGGGGAAAGAGGATAGAATGGGGACTAAGTTCAAGCGATATTAACACACACCAGGCCTTAAATCAGGAGGTCACACGAAAAGGTTTTACTGGCAAGATGAAGTGAAACCTAAGGACTTTAGGAAGAGTCCCTATTATCTAAAAAAATATGGGTCATTTGGGGAAAGGAATTAAGTTTCAAGAAACTGAAACTTATGTGATTGCTTAAAACCCAGCTGAAGGACACGAGGGGAGGAAAGTCCGTTGACCTGGCAAATAAGTGATGGTTTCAGTGGGTTCCATGTGAAGAGTGCATTTTGTTAGGCTCTCCTCAGAGCTTTGCCCCTAATGGTCTGGAGTTCCTTTGGAAACAATTAACCATAGCCGCTCAAAAGTCACTGTTTGCTTAGGAAGGTATTTGGGGGGGGGGGAGGAGAGATGATAAAGAAACGATTCACATTTTATTTATTTATTTTGAGAGAGAGAGAGAGAGAGAGCGCGCAGGAGAGGGGAGAGAGAAAATCCCAAGCAGGATCTGCATTGTTAGCGTGGAGCCCGACGCGGGGCTTGAACTCACAGACCATGAGATCACGACCTGAGCCGATATCAAGAGTCAGAGGCTTAACCGACTGAGCTACCCAGGTGCCCCTAAAGTTCACATTTTAAAGATAATGTTTACAAGGTGCGGTGAAAATCTTTGATTTTTTTGAGTATATTTTCTGATTTTGGCGCGATGGAAACATTGAAGACAATTTGATCTGCTAAATGTATAATTACGATTGATCAGAATTACAAAAATGACTGATGAGCTCGGGGAGCATTTGCCTTCTCTGGGAGGCGCTGTCGGTGCTGCGCTCTGAGCCTCCCCTCTGAGCCCTTTACCATTTTCAGGCACACTGTGCCCGGTGATTTTCTCTCTGACCAGGAGAGGGGACCTGCCTACGGGACAGTGCCATCAAGCTATCAGTGTTGCATGGGTTCCAGAGCAAGAGAGGGAGCCATGCAGCAGTCCAGGCTGCAGAACATACGGCTAGAAGGTCCCATGACACCAGAGGGAACTTTGGTAGATAAAGACACAGCCCCTGACGAGCCCCGATCAGAGAATCCTTGTGCAGACACCTTTGGGATGGAAGCCAGGCCATGCCACCAGTAGAAGAAAACCATCCACCATTGGAAGAACACCACCCCCCCATCCCTGGTGCTGTTGGGCACCGAGCATTTGACAAAGAGATATCAACTGATACGTGGTCAGAGTTGCCTATGATGAATGGGGTGCCGGGGGCTGTCAGACTCACCAAGTCATAAACAGAGGTTCATGACCAAATGAAAGCGGTGCCCAGGACTGAGCCTGAGCATGTCTAGGGGGCATGATTAAGTTCCACAAAAAGTGGGTCCAGACCCCATCACTTACTGACCACTCTGGCATTCATTCTTCTCCCAAGCTTATACCTACGGCCTCATAGGGGCTCCCTAGGGCCAACTGATGAAGGACAAAAATCTGGGCCTGGTTCACGCGGAAGGTTGTCTTCAGATCTTGGGGCAAGTCCAAAATGGACTCTCGCTGCGATACGACATTGCTCAGAAATGGCCCTGGAATTTGGGGTGAGCGGAAATGTCTTCCACACAGAGAGCTTCTGCCTGATGGGGAGAGACAAGTAAGGACCCGCACGGACCCCTGAGCAGCAGCAGAGGGACGTCTGGTGGGTCAGGGCCCTGGAAGGAGTCCTCTGCCCGGAGGTTTGGGGAAGAGGCGTGTGGGTGCGAGGGATCCAACGTGGGAGGGTCTGGGTGCCGTATGTTGGTCCTCACCAGAGAGCGCCCACTACAGAGGAGGCACAAATGACCAGGCAAATAACGCGCCTCAGGCTGCAGGTGTCAGCCAGCCCCAGTCCTCAGCCACCCCTGTGTTCAGGGCTGGCGAATGGAATAGCTTTGGTGGCAGAGGCTGAGGCTACCTATGGGCCCCACATGGAACCGCATACCTCACCAAGGCTAATTTAGCTACCGAGCTGCCTGCTAGCGCTAATCCCGGCTCCGGGATTAGCTAATCCCGGGCTCCGGGTCTGCTAAAATCCCTTGAAGAGACCAGTTAGCCACTTGGTGGCAAGTTGATTATATTAGACACTCTCCACCCTGGAAGTATGTGGCAGTGGTTTCTTTGCGACCAGGACCGGCATATCCCCGGGTATAATTTTCTGCCCTCAGTGTCTCAGTCACCACCACTAGCCGAGGACACACAGAAACGCCCAGAATACTGCTACGGGGTCTTGTGAAACATTGCCTCGCACCAAGAGCCCTCTTTACAGCTAAGGAGGTGCGACGGTGGTCCCCAGGACTCCACTTGGCAGCCTCTCTCCCGTGTCACAAGCCTCTTTCCCAACCTCTTTTCCCCAGTCATCCAGTCTTGGTCCTTCCAAGGTCCTGGCCACCCCACCAAGTCCATGTGTCGTCTCATCTTCCTCTCAGGGTACTTTCCTCTTCACACAGGATGGAAAGCTGCGTCTGCTGTGCGGATTTCTCCCCACCACCGATTTTCAGGGTCACGCCTCGGGTAGGTCGTAGAACAGTAGCGGTCTGTTTTCAGCTAACCGAGGCATGAATCAGGTCCAGTTCCCGACCTGAAAGAACATTAGAGCATCCTCTGAAAAACACAGCGAAGGCATCAGCTTGGAGATGAGCCCCTGTGCAGCTCGAGTGCCTCAGGGTGCAGTATAGACCTTGGGACCAACAGCCGTCACATGCGCGCTGTCCCTGGGAACCCAGGGTACGAGTGGCGCCCCTCACCATCACTCTTGGTGACGCACTTGGGGTCATTTGTGCTTCCTGCCCTTGCAACTTTGCGTCTGGTGGGATGGTGAGGGTTTGGAGAGAGGACGCTCTCTAGCAGGACGGAATAACATTTCCCGTCTACCTAAAGCTGTGAGTGCCGCCTGGTCGAGGTCCTTTCGGTCTCCTCCTGACGGCGGACCGGCAGGCAAAGAGGGAGTTAATACAGTGACAGGCTATCATGAGGAGGTCTGCTTATTGCCACATAGCGGGGGCAGAGAGGAGTATGTCACGCTCTGGGACATCTCTTCGTGCTCTAGATTTTGAATTGCGAATAGGCAATTATAGCAACTATGGTGGGACAAGGGGCTCAGACTCCTCGGAAGTGAGGGTCTGGGGCATCTCATCAGCCAATAATGGCCTAGAATGAGGGGAATCTCAAAGGGAGAGTAGACAAGGGAGATCAAAGTCTATTACAGCCTGAGGACCAACCAGCCGGAGGTCCCCCAACCGTTTTCTTGGAACTGTGACCCGAAGCTAAGGAGGTGCGAGTGGAGTGACCTTGGGAGAGGCATGGATGGCTCTGAGTGGTGACCCACCCACGTGCCCTCAGATCCCTTTACCATTTTGGCGTGCTCTGGTTCCTGGCAGGCTTTCACTCTCAAGGGGTAGGACCCAATCTCTGCTGGAGGGCTGCCCTCAGGCCGCCAAATCGGGAAGCGTCTGAGAATTTCCATTTTGCTAGGTGCAGGCCTGGATACAGTATTCCGGCTTTTTGGCTGTGAATTAGGACAATTAAAAATTTTTAAGTATTTATATTTGAGAGAGAGAGAGAGAGAGAGAGAGAGAGAGAGAGAGACAGCATGAGCAAGCAGGGGCGGGGCAGGAAGAGAGGAAGCAGAACAAGAGGGAGGGGCAGGAAGAGAGGAAGACAGAATCCGAATCAGGCTCCAGGCTCTAAGCCATCAGCGCGGAGCCTGATGCGGGGCTCGAACTCACGAGCTGCGAGGTCATGACCTGAGCCGAGGTCGGATGCTTAACCCACTGAGCCGCCCAGGAACCCCTAATTAGGACAATTTAGGAGCGTGACCTGTGGCACTGCTGTGTGGGACTGAGTCAAAGTTGCCCTGCCTGGCAGTTTGCAGGCCTGTCACATGGCCTTCTTTTTCTGCTCCTGATTCTCCAGTTCCCCCACCAATGTTTTCCCTAATAAATCACGTTTACATGAATTTTTGTCAAGGAATGTGCTATTGGTGAACCCAACCGAAGACATTTTCTTAGGTGCTGGAAGTATTTGAGAGAAGCATTTATTAGACTTTGAAATGTCTAAGGGAATTTAATTTTCTAAGTAATGTTAAATGCATAAGGATGATTTGGTCAGTTGAGCTCACTGAAACACTAACAAAGGAAGAAATCAAAGCGACTGCTGTTTTTTATATAAAATTTGTTAGATTTCCAAACGGAATAGCAAGATTTAGAAATTGAGCTTAAAGCTTTATTTTAATTTTTTTTTTTTTTTTTTTTTTTTTTTTTTTTTGGGAGAGAGAGTCAGAGCGCAAGTGGGGCAGGGGCACAGAGAGAGGGAGACACAGAATCCGAAGCAGGCTCCAGGCTCCGAGCTGTCAGCACAGAGCCCGATGCAGGGCTCAAACTCACGGACTGTGAGATCATGACGTGAGCCGAAATCAGATGCTTAACCGACTGAGCCACCCAGGGGCCCTCAGTGAGCTTAAAGCTTTAAAAGACATTAGGTTTCCAATTTATAACTCTAATACATTTAACTTGAGAAAAAATATTGTTAGGAATTCCTTCCCAGGCTGGAGAGTCCTTTCTGGGCTGGAGAAGCTCATTACTTTCTTTCTTTCTTTCTTTCTTTCTTTCTTTCTTTCTTTCTTTCTTTCTTCTTTTTTCTTTCTTTTCTTTAATTTTAATTTTTCTTTTACATTTATTTATTTTTGAGAGAGAGCACATGCTGGTGCGCACACAAGTGGGAGAGGGGCAGACAGAGAATGAGACACAGAATTCGAAGCAGGCTCCAGGTTCTGCTTAAAGAGATTGAGCCACCCAGGCACCCCTGACTACACTTTAAAGAAAATAAGCACTGAATGGATAAACTCAAGGCTTACCTTTATGTTTATAAATATCCGTAGCTCTCTCCTTCGTTGTAAACGTGAGTTATCAAATGTATCCAGCTAGGTATGTAAAAAAACTCAAGTCAATATCAAAATGTCAACTCCGAACTAAAAATTAGAAACACTCATAAATTATCTCAGCTACTCATTTACCCAGCTAGACAACTAATTACAATTATGCTCATCAATGCATATAAAATAAGTAGTTCCACATAAAAATGAATCTATAAAAAGATACATCAATAATCATAAATGCAGTCTATCATTACACCCCCAGTTTGGTAATCTACAATTTTAAAATCTGAAATCTCACCTTGAAATTAAAAGGTGGGATCAATGCAGTCTAGTGTCTAGTTGCAGCATTTTTTTTTTTTTTGTTTATTTACTTATTTTTGAGACACAGAGAACAAGCAGGGGAGAGGCAGAGAGAGAGGGAGACAGCAGACAATCCCAAGCAAGTCTGTCCTGCCAGCGCAGAGCCCCCGACTGGGGGGCTTGAACCTGTAGAACAGCGAGCTCATGACCTGAGCTGAAATCAAGAGTCAGATGCTTAATCGGCTGAGCCACCCAGGAGCCCCAGTGCCATCTAGCTAAATATATTCTTAGGTGTGTCTGTTTTTGTAAGCACAGCGTTCAGTCTTGCTGAAGAGAATGGGGACAGAATTCAGAAAACGAAGTGGGGCAATATTTATTTTATTCTAATAACAGGTAGTGGAAATTTTATCTGCATTTTCCTAACTGTAGGAAACAGAATAAAGCACTGCTTTAGGAGACGCAAGGTTGTCGACAAGAATTTTGAGCTTCACCGCTTTTCGTTGGTAAATTTGTTTTACCGTCTGATCGTGATGACAGCTTTCTCAGTGTGAAGCAGAACTACTCTTTATTTACTCGGGTGTTTGATTTTATAACAAAGTGGGGGCTGGATACGAATATTCTTACAGGCTCTGCTTCCTCCGGGGAGGCGAAGAAGAATGAATTACAGGCAGAAACACTGACAGGGAAAACACTGAAAATACAAATTTTATTTAAATTATTTGATAGTTATACTGGTCAAGATTTAAAGGGACCTTAAAAAAATCAAACGTTCAAATTTGTTCCTCAGTGCCTCAATTTTTAAACATTTTGCTAAAAAAAAGTTTTTTAAGTTTATTTTTGAGAGAGACAGAGCATGAGCAGGGGAGGGGCAGAGAGAGAGGGGGACACAGAATCTGAAGCAGGCTCCAGGTTCTGAGCTGTCAGCACAGAGCCCGACGTGGGGCTCGAACTCACGAACTGTGAGATCATGACCTGAGCTGAAGTCGGAGACTCAACAGACTGAGCCACCCAGGTGCCCCATCAGTGCCTCAATTTTTAGGCGAAGGGTGCCAACAGTTTTTTTCTACACCAAACCGTGCATGTTGTATGTGTTAACTTGTTTTTATATAGTCACTCAGAAATATTGTAAAAACAGACCAAGTAAGCACATGAATGGAACCATAATTATAATGTAATTACACATACGAAGCCCTATTTGAAATACTTCGGAAACAAATGATCTCTTTCACATACAAAAAACTTTTCGACGAGACTTAAGTATGCTTTAAAACGCGAATAAACCTAAGTCCTACTTTAAGGACGTTTATTTTATGTACTTCCTATAGCAAGTAATAAAAAAGAAAATATCTGAGTGGTTTGAGAATGAAAAGAATGGGAAGGTAGGTGTGGAACAGTGATCTTCTGCCCAGAGAGGCGAAACCCAGAGTCTGCAGAAGACGAGTCCAAGGAAAGTGTCCAAATGTATTTAGCAGACCTTGCTAAAACGAAAAAGCAATGCTATGAATATACTACGAGTTCTTTTTCAGAAATGTTTTTATGCCCTTTTTGTAATGCCTGGATGCTAGTTCAGCTGGTTGCTGTCCCTCAAACAGTGACTTGTTTTCACGGGTCAGACACGGATGCACAAAGGTATGGAAAACCTCACCCCAGTTGCTTCGGTTTTGTGCTGGTTTTTCTTTTAGCTTAACCTCACCTAGGGATCATGGCAACGTTCTTCTCCATTTTATTTTATTTTTATTTTTTAAATGTTTATTTTTGAGAGAGAGAGAGAGAGACAGAGCATGCGCGGAGGAAGGCAGAGAGAGAGAGAGGGAGACACAGATCCGAAGCAGGCTCCAGGCTCTGAGCTGTCAGCACAGAGCCCGACGTGGGGCTCGAACTCACAAACCGTGAGATCATGACCTGAGCCCAAGTCGGTCGCTCAACCGACTGAGCCACCCAGGCGCCCCGCCGCTGGCTCTATTTCTTCGGCTTTATATTTAATACTGTTTTTCTAATGTATTGAGCATTAATGTAACGTATCAGTCTTCTTGACTTACATATTGTCATGTACTTTAGTTCTTTTTAAAGTTTCACTAGACATTTTTTTAAAGTTTATTTGTTTTGAGAGAGAGTGTGTGCACAAGTGGGGAAGGGGCAGAGAGAGAGAAAGGGAGAGATGGAATCCCAACCAGGCTCTGCACCACCAGCACGGAGCCCGATGCGGGGCTTGAACTCACAAACCGAGAGATCATGACCTGAGCCAAAGTCATGCACTTAACAGACTGAGCCACCCAGTCGCCCCTGGACATTGTTGCTACTAATTTACAGAGAGTTAGGGAGTCCATATTCACATTAGTCTGCAGATTTATCTCTTTCTTTGTTCTTTGCATCTTCTTATATTTCAGACAATCCCGTCTTGAATCGCTTTACCTCTACCTGGCGTACATCTGTTAGTAATCTACTAGGTGAGTCTGGGGAAAGGTAAATCCTGATGGTTGAGCTAATTAGGACACGCCACCACATACAGAAACTGAATAAGGACTCTGAGTTCTAGATGACGCCCTATTTCTAAAGTTTATTTATTTTGAGAGACGGAGAGACAGAGAAAGCACACACAAGTGCCTGTGGGGGAGGGGCAGAGAGAGAGGGGGAGAGAGAGAGAATCCCAAGCAGGCTCTGCGCTAGCAGCCTGAGCCACCCAGGCACCCTGTAGACGATGTACTATTTATTTCTTACTCCACCCAAGGCTGGAGTAACCGTCTCTACAGTTTGCGTTTTTCCAGAATCTCAGACAGCATGACCCTGGGATAGCTGGCGAATACGACAGCACCTCGGATTGGTTTCTTGATGTATCTGTGGTCAGAGCAACATACGTATGCATTTCTGCTCCTCTGAGATGGATCCATCACTGACTATTGAGCTTGTTTTCTCATTGGCTCGACTCTAGAATGAGATAGGAGTGTACCAATGCCCTGGTCGTAATGATGTTAGTTTCTGGGCTATTCTTTTGTTTTGCGGAATGGTACACACATTTAATTTCAACTTCTGGCACAGAAAAAAAAATGTTTACTGCAGTTTTCGTCACTCTTATTAAAGAGAGATGCGGTAAAATCCACCAGGTTCCCAGGTGAGCCTGAAAAAAAAAAATTGAAGAAAAATTCATTTCATCAAAAAGGCTCAGGGAAACTTCCCAGCACTGTGGAGACTCAGAAGCAGCAGCAAAAGCCAAATTAGAGCGGGGGACCAGTTGTCAGTACCATGAGGTAAGCTGCAGAGAACTTTGAATTAGGTCAGTGTAAACAATGGGGGGTTATTCAAGTCCTTGCAGCGGGAAGGTCGGGAACAAAGTGAGTATTTGTGATCACGTTTGTCTCACCGAGAACCAAACCCCAGGTGTTGTAAGGCTACAAAAGCTGCCTCACTGTCTTCCTGTATCATCTAACCCTGGGATCCCCTGACATTTTAAATTGCTCATTGTAGGGCCAACCAAATGGAATGCAGTATTCAAACACACAGTGCATTTGTAGGACATGATTCGCTGAAAATCAGGACGGATGCAAAATGCACTGAGAAACCAAAAAGCATGCGTTATGCTCATGATTTGTTGTGCTGGGGATAGTTTCACAGGCTATTAGAACTGGTGGGGCCCAAAGAAGTAATAAAGCACAGCCATGCAATATTTGGGACCTACTTAAAAATTATTCGTTGTTTATGTGTTTACTATACTTACATGATATTAAAAATGATCTGTTGCTTATCTGTTTATCAGAAATTCACATGTAACAGAATGTAAATAACATTTTTTTTTTAATTTTTAACATTTATTTATTTTTGAGAGACAGAGCAGGAGCAGGGGAGGGGCAGAGAGAGAGGGAGACACAGAATCCGAAGCAGGCTCCAGGCCCTGAGCTGTCAGCACCGAGCCCGACGCGGGGCTCAAACTCAAGAATCACGAGATCATGACCCAGGCCGAAGTCGGACGCTTAACCGACCAAGCCACCCAGGCGCCCCAGTAACATGTATTTTTATTTGCAGAACCCGCAACCCTACCATAAAGGCTTTTTCAAGGCATCAGCACTATCTCCGTATGTAGAAAAACTCACCGTGTATGTTACTGTCAAAGAGTCTATTTGTCTGCTAGTTTAGAATATTTAAATATATTTAGAAAAGAGACTCTGAAAGATTTAAAGTGAATTTTATATTCAAAACTTGGAAATAAGGCAAAAAGAGGAGGGCTTCCTCTTTCAATGTCATCTTAAAGCATTATTTAACAAGTCTACCCGAGGATTATTTAAATATTTAGGGCAAGTACTTGTTTGTCTTGCTATCTATTAATGATTAAAGGGCCAGCATCTATGAAATTACGTGTTATCTTGAGATAGTTGTCTGGAAAAGATGCAAATAATTTCTGAGCAGTAGAACAGGTAACCGGAAAGGTCACTGCTTTATTGTTTTGTGGGACATTAACCAGTGTTGCATAACCTAGAACTCTCACTCGAACATTCTTTTGTCAAATGCCCCAAAATACTCACTTCTGCCAATACGCCTTGAACCAACTTTGCCATCCTGCTGGTTCTTTCATTAAGAGGAAAATAAATCTTTGGCAAGCGTTCAGCCTCTATTTGTGCGTGAATCATGGTTTTGACCTTCTGAAAATTAGCTTTGATACTTCTGTATAAGAAAGGGCCGTCACAAGGCCTATGGCTGTGCATTGTGACTTTTCCTACAGAAATCAAGCTGCGTGGGGCAGACAGCCACCGCTGTGGAGCCGAAAGGGTTTCTCTCTCTTGCAGAAAAAGGCAGCGGGCCAGGAAGCGGTCCAGAGCTCGGCACACGTACTGAGTGGGCATGTCTGATTGTCAAGGTCAACAGCAGAGCAGGGTTTAAATCTTCTATTTTCCCATCGTTTCCAGATTTATACAATGACTATCTCTTTATGATCAAAAGTACTGAATTTCTAAAAACGTGGCATTGGGGAAATCCTTCTAGGAACTGTTTTCAAGGCTTTAGATTTTCAAGCCATGACGATTAATGCAGAGGTAGAGATAAAGGTGTATCTTTCAAATTGCTGGGGAAGCCAGAGTGATCATAATCTGTGATCCAGAATTCAAGCCCAGGCAGGTAATCAGGAAGTTCCCGGCCTCCTAAACGTAACTCGAATACCTCATGTTTAGTTAGAGCTCAGCCTATCCTAGTGATGGCGACTTGTTTTGTTATTGGTGATCATTTTGATCGCTTGGTTTAAGGTGGTTTCTACCGGATTTCTCTACGCATCACTTCTTGGAATATCTTTTTTTTTTTTTTTTTTTTAATTTTTTTAATGTTTTATTTTTATTTTTGAGAGAGACAGAGCGTGAGCGGGGGAAGGGCAGAGAGAGAGAGAGGGAGACACAGAATCCGAAGCAGGCTCCAGGCTCCGAGCTGTCAGCACAGAGCCCGACGCGGGGCTTGAACCCACGAACCGTGACATCATGACCTGAGCCGAAGTCGGACGCTTAACTGATGGAGCCACCCAGGCGCCCCTTGGAATATCTTCTTGGGTTTTGTTTTATACTTTTTTTCTCCTTCTGATCCTACTAGTAAATACAAATAGAATTACAGACTTGTGCAATAACATGCAAGGATCTCAAATGCATTTAGCTAAAGAAAAGAAGCCAGACCCAAAGGGCCACGTGATTCTATCTGTATGACATTCTGGAAAAGGCAAAGCTCTCAGGAAGGAAAACACATCAGCAACTTGATGAGGAGGCTAAAGAGGGGTACCTCTCCGGCCAACTCTAGGCCTCACTGTGCCATAAACTGAGCTGTGCCAGCAGCACCAAGGAGAAGAGACCGAAGGGGGGTGTATTCCTGAAATCCGGTGGGTAGGACTGAAACTGTTGCATTATTTTATACCCAGTGCTGTGATATACCTCAGCATATACCTCAGGTATGCCCCAAGCGTGCTGGTTGCAGGTGCAGAAAAATCATTTGCATTCGTTTCTGCAGGAGGAATTGATTCACCTTGGGCCATTCAGCAAGCACATTCTTCTAAATTTTTTTTTACTGTTTATTTTTGAGAGAGAGAGAGAGAGAGAGAGAGAGTGAGCAGGGGAGGGGCAGAGAGAGAGGGGGGAGACCCGGAATCGGAAGCAGGCTACGGGCTCTGAGCCGTCATCGCAGAGCCAGATGCGGGGCTCGAACTCACGAACCTCGAGATCGTGACCTGGGCCGAAGTGGGAGGCTTAACCGAGTGACCCACCCAGGTGCCCCAAGCACATTCCTCTTAAGGGGTCAAATGGCACTGTGTTGTGGCAAAGCCACAAGCACAGTGCTGCTTGGTTTTGCTCTTTGTTCCTCTTCCCACATGTCTTGTGTGGAGTGCCAAGGTCTGATGCTCTGACTTCGGGGGTATATCGTTGCCGTGTTGTCTAACCCCCACTATCCCACGTTGGACAAGCAAGGTGCAGAGAACAGAATGTTGCTTCAACTCTGAGAGTCCAGAGTCGCGGGAGTGTAATTTACTTGCCCTCCCCAAAGGAATGCCCTCCGAAAATTAGTTTTAAATATTCTTAGTTTACATAATCAGTAAAACGTCTCCTCCTCTGCTTCCCCCAACTCAACAGAGGTAATCTGACAAGTTTTTAAGTAAATCTTTTTTTCTTTTTCCTCTCCAAAGATCTGGGACTTGAGTATAAGACTCATAATGGCCGAAAGGTATCAGCTACCCAGGAGCAACCTCGAGCCCCGAGAGAAAATTATGACTTTATGGCTTGTTTTGTGGCCAACACCATTCTTTCTAGTTTTGTCTGTGGCCTAAACCGTGAGAGAAAATAATTGGAAATGCTACAATGAAAATAATGGAGCGATTCCTCTTGTTGCTATGGTGACAAGAATAAATGGAATCCATGGCTCTGAAAAATTGCCCGAAAGTATACTTTAGCATTCCACAGTGGGTGTATTTGTTAAGAATTTTAATCTGTCAGCTTCCATCAAAATGGCACAGCACTCAGAGAAATATTTTACATCTGTACTTTTAGCTTGTTTTGATTATTTTAAAGGAAAGCAGTGGAGAATAAATAGTCATCATTATATTGGAAATTTAAGTCATTTTCTAAAAGTATCTTGCTGGGTACGAACCTAAAAGCACATTAGTTTTGTTTCCACCATCATGGAACATGTCGTCGTCAGGACCAGCCGAGCTATGGATGATTTTCGAGGTCGTCAATAATCATTGGTATGAAATAGGTCTCACAGTCTGGTCTAGAAACCAGTATTCCAAGTTTTGTTCAGTATAAGACAGTCATATAGGTGTAAGAGAGTGGGTAAACCCCAGTGCTTCTGTTTCCCTATTAATTCTTTGGTTGTGGGGCTCCTGGGTGGCTCAGTCAGTTAAGCATCTGACTTCAGCTCAGGTCATGATCTCACAGCTTGTGGGTTCGAGCCCCGCATCGGGCTCTGTGCTGAGAGCTTGGAGCCTGGAGCCCGCTTTGGTTTCTGTGTCTCATTCTCTCTCTGCCCCTCCCTCACTTGTGCTCTGTCTCTCTCTGTCTCTCAAAAATAAATAAAAATGTAAAAAAAAAAATTAAAAAAAAATCTTTGGTTGTGAGCAAAGGTCATGACCTCCTACTTATTTTACTACAAGTTACTATTCTCCATCATTGAAGTCATTTACATCTGTTGCAACCAGATGATGGAAATGCTGTAGAATGGCTGGCTTGTACACATCTCTTCCCAACCTGCATTCCGTGACCATCTTCTGGCAGCTTAAAATCAGCCATTGTGACCATGTGCACCCCATAAGGACAAATGTTGTAATCAAGGTCCGATTCATTGTTGGAATCGGTGTTGGAAGAAACACAAACAATACGTATTAAACCTAAAAGCGTGTCAGGTCTATAGCTGTTACATTGAGAATAGCACACAAGTTGAGGAACTCTTCTCCCAGTATTTGAAAACCCTTATGAGATTTAACAAAGAATTCACCGGTCCTTGACCAACAAGCCAAGTTCTGATACTCCTTCTTCTTGTTTCACCCTTGCCTTAATCGTTCACCGAAACAAAGCATCAACTGATACTCCCGTTGGAACTGTACTCCATCATCCCTTAGGACCATAGGTTGATCACTGGCAGGATTCAGCAACAATCATCGAGAGCCATCTGTGAGGATCAGTGACCGACAGGATCAGGAGACCGACAACAAACGGTACTGCATATTTCGTTACCTGAAAACTGCGTGTTACGCGTTGTGCGGACTTGGCGCAATTTACCATAAACTCACGTGGCTGGTGAACATTTATACCCAACATCACTGGAGCTGGGGAAGATGGGTGGAAGCATCTAGATTGCCCTCAGGAAGGTCTGCTGGCAAAGGAATTCTGTCTTCGTGCTCCTGACCCGCAGTGGCTGACTGGCAGGGGCCCACAGCAGGATGGCCGCGGTGCAAACATGGAAGAGATTTCAAAGCGTAGCGCCCGGGTCCTTGGCCAATCATGCTCTCAGGGGTTGGAGTTCTGAGAGGCACGTTCTCCTGGCTGCCATGCTGATCCCTAGTATAGTTGGCACCTAGGCTTCATCCTACCTTACAGAGAGCCCTGGGGTTGGACTGGCCTCTCACTGTGGTTCCAATGAGGCAAGAGGGCCAGGCCTTGGTGTTCCCCCTCAGCCAATCACTGGCTGTGAGCAGCTCTTAGAGGAGGCACATATATCCTTGGAAAAGGTTGTTTTCCGAGGCTGAGGGTCATCCGGTGAGGAGAAGAGCTGGGAGTGTCAGCGGTGTGTGGTCAGTGGCCCAGGGTCCCAGAAGCTGGGGGATGGGTCATCATCCACCCTAAAGAGGGGTTTTGGCTGGAGCACCACAGCATTCACTAGACCCTCTTGGAAATCCGGAATGTTTATTAGCATTTAAAAGGCTTTGAGAAATCCTGGGGCTAACTCGGTCTAATCCAGCATTTCCTCCCAGGTATGGAACCGAGAAACCATTGTGTGGGGGTGTGCCCATTAATATCCTGATCTGGTCACCTGTAGAACACGCTCAGGACGTGCTGGAGAGAGCAGGGCAGGGTCAGGTCAGAAGGGACCGCGGGGGCCACGCTAAGCAACTCTGACCGTGTGCTGTAGGCACCGGAGAGCCGTTTTGGTTTGACCCGTGTTTTGGACAGGGGACTTATTTTGGAGGCTGCCATATTTTCCAAGAGAAAGAGGATGTGGGCTTGGATTTGGACGGGGGCGTCCGAGAGAAGCCGCGAGCAAAGGACGTTTAGGAGATTCAGACAACAGGGTGCAGTGAGTGATACGTGGTTCTCACATTCCTCCTCCACTGAGCTCAGCATCGCACTGGCTCACTCTATACCTTTCCATTTGCAAGCTGGAAACCCCCCTTCGGCCTCCCTCTCCCACCTTTTCCCTCCCCCCCCCCGACCCTCCACCTCTCTTCCTTTCTCTTCTCCCCATTTCGAACCCCTGACATGTCATGTCTAACCTCACCTGCCAGAGAAGCATTTATACGCACGCCCTTTCAGGCTCCAGTTGGTTTCTAACCATTTCATTTTCTTGTGGTCTCCGATGAAAGACGGGAATTCATCGGGCGGCATCCTCTGACGGCCTCACACCTGTTGCTTTGGAACTTTGCGTTCCGATGGCTTTTCCAGTGAGTCGGCACCCCTGTCTGTCTACGGGCTCAGGGAAACAAGTGAGGGGCCAAACATATTCTCCGGCATTTAACTCAGGATTTATATGTTCCGATGCTCCGTAGTTGTTATTCATTAAAAAAAATTTTTTTTTAATGTTTTTTCATTTTTGAGAGACAGAGAGGGACAGAGATGAGTGGGGGGGGGTGTGTGTGGGGAGCAGAGAGAGAGGGAGGCACAGAATCTGAAGCGGGCTCCAGGCTCTGAGCTGTCAGCGCGGAGCCAGAAACGGGACTTGAACCCATGAACCGCGAGATCGTGACCCCCAAGTCTACATCAAGAGTTGGATGCTTAACCCGTGGAGCCACCAGGTGCCCCGATATCAGGCATTTTTAAAAACAAAAGTCAAAACGAAAAAGCAAGACGCAGAAGAATGCATCCAGTATGATCTCATTTATATAAAGTTGAACACCAGGCCAACAGTCAATGAGAAATACGGTTTAGAGATTGGCATATGTGGGGTAGAACTGAAAGTAAGGTTAGAAACTAAGAAACATGAAAACTGGGAGAGTGGAGGTTGTGGGGTGTGGGGGTATGACGGGGACGGGCAGGCGGAGGGTGTCGAGGTCACTGATAGTGTTCCACTCTCCAAGCTGAGTGTTTGCTTTATTGAATGATATATTTTTTAAAGTATTTGTTTGCACACATGTGTAGGCGTATGTCATTGCTCTATGATGTTATTTCATAATTAAAAGAAGAAAGAGAAGGAGAAGAAGGGGGAGGAGGAGGAGAGACACCGAGTGGTATTTTGGGCCCCATGCGAGTTGCAGTCAGCACAGTGTGAGTGGATATCTTCAGGGAGTAACAAAGAAACGTCTGTACCGTTTCTGCAATGTCTGCTCTGGACTCCAGGGTATACCCCCAGGTCAGACTGGGACTCTGTGATGCTGGATTGAGACTACTCACCCTTCCCAATGGTGGGCTTCAGGGATGGCTTCCTGTAGAAGCTGGTGCTTGAGCTGGACCCTGAAGGCCAGAGGACAGCACGTCCAAGAGCACAGAAACCTGTTCTCTGAGGTGGTCGTCATTCATTCGGCAAAGATTTATTGAGGTCCTGTTGAAAAATTATGGGGCGCCTGGGTAGCGCAGTCAGTTAAGCGTCCGACTTCAGCCAGGTCACGATCTCTCGGTCCGTGAGTTCGAGCCCCGCGTCGGGCTCTGGGCTGATGGCTCCGAGCCTGGAGCCTGTTTCCGATTCTGTGTCTCCCTCTCTCTCTGCCCCTCCCCCGTTCGTGCTCTGTCTCTCTCTGTCCCAAAAATAAATAAACGTTGAAAAAAAAATTAAAAAAAAAAAAGAAAAATTAAAGGAACAGGGACATATAGAGCTGTAGCTGAGAAGTGTCGTGAGTCTGCATGAACGAAGTATTGCAGCAATAGACGCACAGAAGATACTGCTTTCGATTGTAATAGAATCTTAACAGAGTCTTAGAACCGTAGTATTTCAGAGCTGGGAAGGGAGGGAAGAAACATTTCCTGAGCACTGCCTGAGTCAGGCACCGAGTTAGGGGTTTTACGCCTCTAGGTGGGTGGAAAGGGCATGCCAGGTGAAGGCAGCGTCTGAGCAAAGGCCAAAGGAGGAAATTACAGCGTTCATCCAAGGAACGGTGAGTGGTTACAGTGTAAGTGGAATAAAATAATAAGCTAGCATTTGCTTCAGAGGCTGGGAGGTTTTTTTGGTAAAGGGCCAGATCGTAATAAATATTTTAGGCTTTGTGGACAGCGGGGTCTCACCTTTGCTCTTGTGCGTGTAAGCAGTCACAGGCAGATGGGTGTGGTTGAGTTCCAACAACATTTACGAAAATAGGCAGTGGGCTGGATTTGGCCCACAGGCCAGTGGCCAGTGTTTGCCAGTCCTGATTTGCCGAATAGTTACCATGTGACAAACGAACTCTGTGCAAGGACTCGATATGCGTTTCCTCAATTTCTCAAATGATCATGGAGTAGGACGCTGCTGCTACCATTTTCTCTTATTTACAGACCTGGAAACCATGGAAAACCATGGACACGGATGTGGGGTTTGAATCAGAGAGTCAGCCTCCAGTGTTCACTCTTAATCACTGTGGCGCCCAATAATTAGGGGGATAGTTGGGGGATGGGGTCCTCATGGAGGTCCTTGTTGCCGGGCTGAGTCATCTTGGTTAGATAATAGGGAGCCATGGAAGGCTCGAAGTGGAGAATGATATAATCAGAGTTGTTGCACGCTCTGTTCTCCCCAGCCTTGGTCTCCTCCACTGAGGCGTAAGCAGTCTCTCTCTCGGGTGTTCACAAGCAGGGCATCAAAGACAGATTTTAAGAACATTTGGAATCAGCCCTGCTGAGATGTCTGCACATCGGGGGGTGATCCGATGCGGTGGGGAGGGGGTGACTGTCCAGTTCTGGAGGGGCCTCTTCCTTGACGGACCTGGAGCGGATAGCCTCAAGTAAGAGCTGAAAGCGTTTCAGATAAAGGACACCGGCGGCAGGTTTTCTGGACTTGGTACGATAGAAAAACCCTCATTGGTTTCTGGTGGCTGGTTGGGGCCAGGGCACCCAGTGTCCACGTTGTCACCATGAGCAAGCAGCCCTACGGCAGCCCTCTCACTTCAGAGAGCCATTTGGTCAGCTCAACCTTTCCATTTGCTAAGCCTTCCCAAACAGGTATCCCGTTGCTTCCTGGGAGAGGCCGACACCATTTTCATCTCACAGGAGGTAGTCACTTGATAATCATGCCTCCACCCAGAAGACAAGACCTTACGAGAAAGAGTCCCTCTGACTGTGCTTGAGAACGGGCTGGACCGAGAACAGGAACCAACCGCTAGTCATTTACATCCCAATCGATGTCATCATGGGCGGTGTGGGGCCACATCTTGAAGATGACAGTGTCTCACCGAGTGAGGATTTCCCCTTAGGTCAGGGTCTCCTGAAGTGTGCCCCATAGAATCACACTCCTGCAAGATATTCCTGAAAAAGAGTTCCAGGTCTGATGTGTTTATGAAGCCCCACAGCTATAGTCCAGCATCCTGAAGCTTCATGAGGCACGGCCGCACTTCAAAGGCTCCGGGAAGTTTTAGAGTAAAGAATAGCCAACACATCTTTTAATGTGGCATTCCCAAAGTTAGCTGGCCATCTAAAATCCTCCCTTGGGATAATACCTGTTAAACAAAGTCTGATAGTGTTTGTGTTCCCCAGGCCTCACTGAGAGAAATATTGTTGCAGGTGATTAGGGTATTTTAGGAAAAGTAGGATCACCGGAGAGATGTGTTAGAAAAATAACTCAGGCAGCAGATTAAAAGTTGAGTTAAAGAATACGCAAAAGAATCTAACCAAAATCATGAAAATATTCTAATAGTCCAGGAAAGCTGGGGGCCCAAAGTATTGAGAGTGATCGGGGGGATAAAGACAGATTTTGTGCAGACATTTTCCTGAGGTGGGATTGAGAGCACATGTGATGGATTGAATAGAGAAGGTCAAGGAGAGGGAGAGACAAAGGTTGACCAAAGGTATCTAGCTTGGTTGACCAGATGGATGGTTCTACTGTTAACCAAGATTGGAAATGCAGAAGGCGAATGTCCAACCTGGCTGCCTTTTAAAACAGTGTTAGTTCGGGGCGCCTGAGTGGCGCAGTCGGTTAAGCGTCCGACTTCAGCCAGGTCACGATCTCGCGGTCCGTGGGTTCGAGCCCCGCGTCGGGCTCTGGGCTGATGGCTCCGAGCCTGGATCCTGTTTGCGATTCTGTGTCTCCCTCTCTCTCTGCCCCTCCCCCGTTCATGCTCTGTCTCTCTCTGTCCCAAAAATAAATAAACGTTGAAAAAAAAAATTTAAAACAGTGTTAGTTCATCGCTTTCTGGATCCATACAGTTGATGTCACAGTAAGTACAGGCGAGGTCAACATGAAAGTCTCAGGACCTGGGATCTGGCAGGGATGCAAAGATGAGATGTTCCAAAGATTTCTCTGCTTCTTTCATGCTTCTCTGTTCAGTTTCAGTCTTCAGGGTGTGAAACCTAGCAGGGCATGTTAGCTAGGAACATAAACACGTCTCTTTCCTGTCAAGATGCTTAATTACAGCAATACATTAGGACACAATTAGCCAGCCTGGTCTGTCGGAAAGGCTCAGGAACAAGAATGATTGTTTCGAATGGGAGTTTCCAAGCTAATTTGTCAGAGAATTTGGGGAAGTGATGATGGGTAAAGTTTATCAGAGGCAGCAATTAAAAGCTGCCTCCAGATGCATCTCAGATGGGAGAATATTTAAAATCAGCATAGATACTGGACTGTTATCCTTCCGTTTCTGGAAGCAATTATAACAAAAACCATCATAATGCTGTCTTTATGTTCCCTATCGCAAAAAAGTGATAACTGAAAATTATGAAGAAAGGGACAGCATAACGTAAAGTAGCAAAATATGAAAACCCTGGGGCACCTGGGTGGCTCAGTCGGTGAAGTGTCTGACTCTGGCTCGGGGAGGGGCAGAGAGAGGGGGGACAGGGGATCCAAAGCGGGCTGTGCACTGACAGCGGTGAGTCTGACGCGGGGCTTGAACTCAGAACCGTGAGATCATGTGACCTGAGCTGAAGTCAGACACTCAACTGACTGAGCCGCCCAGGTGTCCCATGCTTTGTTTTTTCATAGAAGGATCACATAATCACTTCTTTGAAGTATTTTGCACAAGAAAAAGAGAAACGTTTGCTTCCTTTTCTGAGCTATAACTGGTCATATTTTCTTTTTTGTTTCAGCTGTCAAGAAAAAAACGACAGATTTAATAATCAGTCATAGCAGATATCCTATTCCCTATACCAGCGTCGCCTTGAGCGGGCTCCGTGAAAGTGAGCCCCACTCTGTGCTGACATACAATTGGGGATTCCTGGATACCACATTTCACCGTACGTATTCATATACAAAAGGCTCAGAGAAGTCTGTAGAAAACAAGCCTATGTCACGTCAGTCCGACTTTCTCCCAGTTTATTTGAGGAGAAGACCCTTTTCCCCCCATAGAACATCTGTGAACTCTTCTTGGTATTGGTGGTGCATAAAGTGTGTACATTTTTTATTGTGATAAAACGTACACCTAACATAAAATTTACCATCTTAACCATCTTAAGTGTCCCCTTTAGTGGCATTAAGTACCTTAGCGTTGTGCAACTACCTTCACCATTCATCTCCCGAACATTTTTCCATTTTCCCAAACTTTCTGTAACTAGTAACTACTGACGTCCCTTACCCCCAGCTACCGGCGGGCACCATTTCACTTCCACAGAATGTACTTTGGGGACACACACATCCAAATGACTGATACATTTGTTGGCCTCTTTCAAAGTGGTTTTGATTTAGAATTTTGACTTCAATCATCTTTGTAGATTTTTCCTGTTTTGTTAGCTACCTCAAACTCTGTAACTCCTCTTAAAGGCAAATAGCTTGTATATGTTAAGCAAATATTTCATAATTAGAGATTTACCACATAGGCTCGCATAGTAAGACTCTGAGAAAAGAAGCTTAGTAAGGAATTTGAAATACAACACCCCACGCATTCGTGTAACAATGAATAATATATATATTAACATCAACAACATTTATATTAACAGTGATAATATAATCTCAGGATTCCAAGGGAACTTCTGTGCTCCAGTGACATGGAAACATTGTAGTTAACCATGAACATGTTCTATTATGATCTTGACTTTGCACATGCTGTATCTTATTCTTGGAATGCCACCTTCATTTTCTCATATGAGCGAGGTAACTATTCATTTCTCTTTTCATGTTTGTGAATAACTCTATTTAAACCATCCTTATCCCACAATTCCCATGACTGCAATTATTTGTCCATACGACTGTGTCCCCGACTACATTCTGAAACCAAGAAGGGCAGAGAATGTTCTATTTATCTCTCTTATAGCTAGCAGGTGACAGATGCTTAATAAATGCTTGTTAAATGAAACAGTCTCTCCCAACCGTCCGTCCAATGCTGGAATCGTTTCCAGGACATTCCTGCATAGAGGTGTCTTTTCAATGGGTGAACACTTCTACATATCAGAAAGCCAGGCCACATGAGACAATCCATGACTCTATGGAGAATTCTGGATTTTCTTTCTATAAAGAATGATCTATCTTAAGAATTATCTATCTTTCTTTCTTTCTATAAAGAATGATCTATCTTAAAATAAGTACAAATACTATTAGAATTGCAAACATATGAAGGCTCAAGTTTTTATTCTCTTTGTCTACTACTGTATTCCCAGGACCTAGAACAGTCCTTGACACACAACAGGCAGTCAATAAATATTTCATATTTTATATTAAAATCAGAAATGAGATAGCCCATTATAACTTTTATTTAACTCTTTAATAATGTCTTAGGGAAGCGGTTCCTGGGTGGTTCAGTCAGTTAAGCGTCCGACTTCAGCTCAGGTCATGATCTCACGGCTTGTGGGTTTGAGCCCCGCATCGGGCTCTGTGCTGACAGCTTAGAGCCTGGAGCCTGCTTCGGATTCTGTGTCTCCCTCTCTCTCTGTCCCTCCCCCACTCACTCTCTCTCTCTCTCAAAAGTAAATAAACATTAAAAAAAATCATGTTTTAGTGAATGCATAAAACAATAAAAGGGAACTTCAGAGTGATTAGACAAGAAGAAGCAAATTATCATTATTGTAATCGATATAATTTTATATCTAGAAAATCCAAGACAGATGACTGATACACCATTCAAAATTAGAAAGTTTAGGGGCGCCTGGGTGGCGCAGTCGGTTAAGCTTCCGACTTCAGCCAGGTCACGATCTCGCGGCCCGTGAGTTCGAGCCCCGTGTCAGGCTCTGGGCTGATGGCTCGGAGCCTGGAGCCTGTTGCCGATTCTGTGTCTCCCTCTCTCTCTGCCCCTCCCCCGTTCATGCTCTGTCTCTCTCTGTCCCAAAAATAAATAAAAAACGTTGAAAAAAAAAAGTATTCAAAATTAGAAAGTTTAGTAAGCTTGCTTGTTACAAAATTAGTGTCTCAAAAAAAAAAATAATAGCTTCTATTCTTTTAAAAAAAGCCAATTAGTAAACAGAAATAAAAAAAAATACAAATAAAAAATCTTCCTTGCACTAGCAGCAAAAATCTACACTATCTGGAAATAATCTTCAAACATGAAGGACCTATACGGAGCAAATAACAAAGACGATAGAATAATTAAATATTTGCAACTAAATTAAGCTGGCTCTCTAACTTACACCCTATACCCACACAAATTTCATACTCATTAAGGAGGTAAACGTACATGATGAAACCAGCGAAGGCCCAGAAGGAAATACGTATACATGTTTATCAGACGTTACCAGATCTTGATGAAAGGAAGACTTTTCTAAGCATGTAAGATTTTCCCCACAAGAAGAAAGACCAGTGAGCGGATCTGATTACATGGAAATGAAAAACTTGTATATACCAAAAATCACCTTAAGCCAAACTAAAGGTAAATGAAGAACCAGGGAAAATGTTCCCAATGTAAGTGACACAGGAGTTAAGTCCTGATTACATAACACACTCATGCAAACTGGGAATAGGTAAACACTCCAGTAAGAGGACAATAAAAACTTGACTAAGTCACAAATGGTTACAAGACATAACAGTGGTCACACTCTAATGAAAACCTCCCCAACCTCATTAGGAATCAAAAGATACGCACATTAAAACGATGAGATGCCATTCCTTCCTAGAAAATTTATGAATTAAAAAGAGTAATGCCCAGGGCTGGTGACGATGACGATGGTGATGTTGATTTTTAATTAATTTAAAAAGAGTCGGTGTGAGAATATTAACATTTGAAAATCCTAGGTTAAGCAAAGATAAACGAATTTTGTTATTGATGCAGTTCTATATACTGATGTGAATTTTAAAGTTTATTTATTTTGGGGGGGGAGGGGCAGAGAGAGAGAGAAGAGAGAGAATCCCAAGTGGGCTCCCCTCTGACAGCTCAGAGCCTGTTGAAGGACTCGATCTCACGAACTGTGAGATCATGACCTGCGCCGAAATCAAGAGTCGGGTGCTTCACCAACTGAGCCACCTAGGCATCCCTTAAATTTTCAGGGGCAAGTGAGAGTATGCAATGGTTCCCAAACTTATTTGGGCATCGAATACCACTTTTGTAGAACATCTCTGAAGATTTTCCTTTTTGGAGATTGGACAGAGGGAGGAAAGTACCAGAAAGCTGAATAATCTGGGAACACTTACATCAGTATGAGTTTTCTTTGGAGGAGTCTGCGCTCTGCAAAATCATCTGTCTTCACGCTTTCGCACGGTCATTAACGTGTTTTTGTTTTCCCCTTTGTCTTCTAGTTAACGTTCCTTTGGCAAAATTCGATTTCTCAATCAGCTAAGGGAAACGGGAATTTTTCGGTGCCCATGCTAAGAAAGCTAAAGGAACAGAAGGCTCTAGAATCAAAACTCGCAAACGCTAATGTGCGTATGAACTACCTGGGAGGAGGGTCACTCTCGCAGAGATTGTTGACCTAGAGGATCATGGGGGGAGGAAGAAACCGCATTTTTTTTTTTATTTTTAAAAAAATTTTTTTCAACGTTTTTTATTTATTTTTGGGACAGAGAGAGACAGAGCATGAACGGGGGAGGGGCAGAGAGAGAGGGAGACACAGAATCGGAAACAGGCTCCAGGCTCCGAGCCATCAGCCCAGAGCCCGACGTGGGGCTTGAACTCACAGACCGCGAGATCGTGACCTGGCTGAAGTCGGACGCTTAACCGACTGCGCCACCCAGGCGCCCCAGAAACTGCATTTTTAAGAGCAGATGAAGGAACCTTGGCCCTGTGAGCTGGGATTAAGCATGATGGTAACAGTCACTGTCTCGTGGAGAATTAGGAAGAGTGAGCCGGGCTGTGATGGAGTGGCCGAGAAAGCCAGCCAGGGCGGGAGAAAATGGCTTTTATGTAGAATCAGTGCCTGCTGAGGCATACCGGAGCTTGAGACAAGAGGAAAAATCAGTAATACTAGTCTTGGATGTATGCATGTGTTCATAAATTTTAATCCCAGTGTAGTTAACATGCGGTGTTAAATTAGTTTCACGCGTGCGCTGTAGTGACTCCACAATTCCACATACTACTCAGCGCTCATCAAAATAAGTGTCCTCTTATTCCCCATCACCTCTTTCACCCATCTCCCCGCCTACTTCCCCTCTGATAACCACCAGGTTGTTCTCTAGAGTTAAGAGTCTGTCTTTCGGTTTGTCTCTCCCCGCTCCCTGTATTTATTTGTTTTGTTTCTTAAGTTCCACCCATGAGTGAAGTCATACGGTATTTGTCTTTCTCTGATTGGCTTATTTTGCTTAGCATTATACTCTCTAGATTCATCCATGTTGTTGCAAATGGCAAGATTTCATTCTTTTTTATGGCTGAATAATATTCCTGGGCGTGTGTGTGTGTGTGTGTGTGTGTGTACATAGGTATATCACATCTTTTTTTTTTTTTTTTTAAGTAGTCTCCACACCCAGCATGGAGCCCAACCCATGGGCTCGTTTACCAACATGGAACTCGTGACCCTGAGATCAAGAGCTGAACTGAGCTCAAGAGTTGGATGCGTAATAGACTGAGTCACCCACGTGACCCCCTTATACCACATCTAATCTTTATCCATGCATCTATGGATGGACACTTAGGCTGCTTCCACAGTTTGGCTATTGTGATAATAGTGCAATAAACAGAGGGGTGCATAAATCCCTTTGACTTCGTGTTTTTGTATTTTGGGGGTATATACCCAGTAGTGCAATTACCGGATCATAGGGTAGTTCTAGTTTTAATTTTTTTGAGGAACCTCTATCCTGTTTGCCACAGCGGCTGCACCAGTTTGCCTTCCCACCAACAGTGCACAAGGGTGCCTTTTACTCCACATCCTTGCTAATGTTTGTTTCTTATGGTTTTGATTTTAGCTATTCAATATCTCATTGCGATTTTGCTTTGCATTTCCCTGGTGATCAGTGATACCGAGCATCTTTTCATGTGTCTGTTGGCTTTGGATGTCTTCCTTGGAGAAATGTCTGTGTCTTCCCATTTTTTTTTTTTTTTTACATTTATTTATTTCTGAGAGACAGAGAGAGATAGAGCACGAGCAGGGGAAGGGCAGAGAGAGAGACACACACAGAATCTGAAGCAGGCTCCAGGCTCCGAGCTGTCAGCACAGAGCCCGATGCAGGGCTCGAACTCACAAACCACGAGATCATGTCCCGAGCCGAAGTCGGATGCTTAACCGACTGAGCTACCCAGTCACGACTCACATGTAGGTTCTTAATCCACTTTGAGTTTTTTTGTGTGTATGCTGTAAGAAAGTTGTCCGGTTTCCTTCTTTTGCGTGTTGCTGTCCAGTTTTCTCAACACCATTGTTGAAGAGATTGTCTTTTTCCCATTGGATATTCTTGCGTCCTTTGTTGAAGACTAATTTGCCATATAATTGTGGGTTTATTTCTGGGTTTTCTATTCTATTCCATTTCTGTTTATTCTATGTGTCTATTTTTATGCCAGTACTATCCTTTTAAAATTACTACCACTTTGTAATATAATGTGAATTCTGGAATTGTGATACTTCTCGTTTTGTTTTTCTGTTTCAAGATTGCTTTGACTGTTTGGGGTCTTTCATGGTTCCATACAAATTTTAGGATTCTTTGTTCTAGTTCTGTGAAAAATGCTGTTGGTATTTTGATAGGGATCGCATTAAATCTGTAGATCGCCTTGGGGAGGTGTTTACCTTTTTGGTTAAGTTTACTCCTAGGTATCTTACTGTTTGTGGTGCAGTTGTAAATGGAATTGTTTTTTTAATTTTTTTAAATGTTTATTTATTTTTGAGACCATGCGAGAGACAGAGTGCAAGCAGCGAGGGGCAGAGGGAGACACAGAATCCGCAGCGGGCTCCAGGCTCCGAGCTGTCAGCCCAGAGCCCGACGCGGGGCTCGAACTCATGAACCGTGAGATCATGACCTGAGCCAAAGTTGGACGCTTAACCGACTGAGCCACTCAGGCGCCCCTGGAATTGTTTTCTTAATTTCACTCTGTTGCTTCGTTGTTAGAGGATAGAAATGCACTGGATTTCTGTGCATTGATTTTGTATCCTGTGACTTCACTGAATTCATTTGTCAGTTCTAGGAGATTTTTGGTGGAGTCTTTCGGGTTTTCTTTTTTTTTTTTTTTATAAATTTTTTTTTCAACGTTTATTTATTTTTGGGACAGAGAGAGACAGAGCATGAACGGGGGAGGGGCAGAGAGAGAGGGAGACACAGAATCGGAAACAGGCTCCAGGCTCTGAGCCATCAGCCCAGAGCCTGACGCGGGGCTCGAACTCACGGACCGCGAGATCGTGACCTGGCTGAAGTCGGATGCTTAACCGACTGCGCCACCCAGGCGCCCCTTCTATAAATAGTATTAAGTCATCTGCAGACAGTGAGAGTTTTACCTCTTCCTTACCAACGTGGATGCCTTTTATTTCTTTATGTGGTCTGATAGCTGTGGCTAGGACTTCCAGGACCATGTTGAATACAAGTGGCGAGAGTGGACATCCTTGTCTTGTTCCTGACCTTGGGGGAAAGGCTCTTAGTGTCTCCCCATTGAGTATGATGTTGGCTGTGGGTTTTTCATAGGTGGCCTTTATTATGTTGAGGTCTGTTCCCTCTAGACCTACTTTGCAGAGGGTTTTTGTCACGAATGGATGTTGTACTTTGTCAAATGCTTTTTCTGCATCTGTTGAAAATGATCACATGATTCTTATCCTTTTTCTTATTGATGTGGGTCCTGTGTTTAAAATTTCATTTTTCTCATTGTAGATTTTTTTGCACTAAAATATTACTTATTTCCATTACTGGGTCTTTTGCCTCCCCGCAGCCCCTTCAAATTTGGGGTACCAGGGTGAGTGCCTAGTCCTGACACGAGGATTTCTGATTCCTTCCTTCTTGGAAATTTTCTTCAATAGTTTCTTCAATAGTTCTTCAATAGTTTGCTTGCGTCACATTGGTTTGCTTCACTGGAGGTGAATGCCCTTACATATCCTTTCCGTCTCTTTAAAATGAATGCGTGAGCATTTCTGGTTTTATCGTGGTTACTTGGAGAAACACAAGAAGTTCTGCTCAGCAACCTCTGGGAACTCAGCCTGCGTCCATCAGGCTCCAAAGCACTTCTCTCCGCTTGATTGACTGTCTTCTCCCCGGAAGAGGCTGGGTCAGGCTCTTGATGTTCATGTCCACTTCTGCCACTCTCCCACCTCTCCTTGTAGGCGACATCTCAGCTTTTCAGCTTGTGAGTGCCACTTTCTCTATAATCATCACCACGTTGATTGATAATTCACTAGGTGCCTGGCAGGCCTTTTCAGAGAGGTGTTTGCCGTACCCACCATGACCTTGAGTATTGACAGAGGGAGAAAGTGAACATATGGGTGGAGCATACAGTGCAAGGAATCTGTTGGTCAGCTCCTGCCAGTTAGCCTCACATAACCATGGGCGATGTGCCTCCAGTATATTCCCACGTGATTTCTAATTGTTTGTTAAATTTGCATATTCGATTATGTCATCATCTCCATGCACAACAATGGCTCGATGATTCAAAAGGGCTTCAAATGGAAATGCAAATATTGATAGCTGCGAATAACAACATAAACGTGAATAGTGAATGTGTAACCATGGAATGTGTATCTGTGTGAACTGGGAAAAAGGTGTCTGTGCGTGGGATGATTCTCAGAACCAAATAAGAAAGAAGTGCAGGTGGGAAATGCAACACGAGATATCAAAATGCGCGATTTTATTGGACCATTTGCCACCTTCTCCCCGTCAATGTTCTTCCAAAACTTTTCCAGTAGTAACACAAAGAGGTTCATGTGTTCATGCCATTTTCTAACAAAGCATGGCGACCACCTAATTAACTAAGTTTTTATTTTCACTCCCCAAAGGACATAATTATGCCTTGCAGCACGAACTAAATGAATTTCATTACTAAAGGTGGATGGAGAAGAGAACAAAACTAATTGACTTCGTTCGAAGTCGCGCTCTTTTGTAGCTAGCGTATTATTTTTATTTTTTTTTAATGTTTATTTATTTTTGAGAGAGAGCGACGGAGCGTGAGCGGGGTAGGGGCAGAGAGAGAGGGAGACACAGAATCCGAGACAGGCTCCAGGCTCTGAGCTGCCAGCACAGAGCCTGACGCGGGGCTTGAACTCACAGACCAGGAGATCGCGACCTGAGCCGAAGTGGGGTGCTGAACCGACTGAACCACCCAGGCGTCTTACTAATCAACACGGCCGTGTACGAGCTTGTTGGACCAGCTATTCAAATGAACGCCACCAAGGTCGGTGCTCAGGGAACAAGCATAACGAGCTATTGGCCGAAGTCCTGTGCCGGGTGAGTCTGCAGGACGTCACATAACTCATGTGGCATAAAATATGAAAGAGCACATCAGCAGTTTTGCTTGGTGGTCGGACAAATTTGCTGTGTATAAAATATGAGTCAGGGCTGAATAAAAGGCATAGGGCAGAAGCATTTGATGGTGCTTTATTCCGCTTATCATTGAAAACTCACGGCACAGAAAAAGAAGTTTTAAAAATTGCATTGTTGGCTATTTTGTGAATGACATAGACCCGACAGTGTGACTGGGGCGGTGCTGATGCAGAGCATCTACACATGAGCCGAAAGAGACTGCGCCCAGGTGCCACCCACAGACATCAGCTGGAGGTCAGTGATAAGCCTCTGGTCTTTGGTACTGAAGAAAGGAAATTTTATTTTATTTTATTTCAAAAATTTTTAATGCTATTTTTGAGAGACAGAGTGCGAGGCGGGAGGGGCAGAGAGAGGGAGACACAGAATCCGTAGCGGGCTCTAAGCTGTCAGCACAGAGCCTGACACGGGGCTCGAACTCACAGGCTGCAAGGTTACGTCCTGAGCTGAGGTCGGCCGCTTAACCGAGCCACCCAGGCGCCCTGTATTTTATTTTATTTTTTAAATGTTTATTTATTTTTGAGAAGAGGGCAAGAGCAAGGGGGGGGAGGGGCAGAGAGGGGCGGTGTGTGTGTGTGTGTGTGTGTGTGTGTGTGTGTGTGAGTGTGGGAACGTCCTTATGTAGGTTTTAAAATAAGGGCAAAGGCAAAAACTTACCTTCAAGCATGATACACTCATAACAGTACGTACTGTATCTCCTGGTTCAAGTTGTCAGCTCAAGTGGTGAATCTGGAAGACGTATTCGGCATGTTGCAAAGCCTGTATCCATTAGGACTGAAATGGTATTGTTTGTGGTGACTTTAGACGCCGTGGGGATATCTAAATTTGAGAATGGTTCTAACCGACCAGATGGGTGAGGTTGAGTCTTCCCGATCGCTTGTTTTCTTGGTCAGAAAAGGAAACCCAGGACGTATTATGAAGATATTTAAATAGTATGTGCAAATGCTAAATAAATAAAAGAAATGCGCTCCAGAGTGGATACAGTGAAAGGGCAGATTGAAACTTTATTCCTTGTTCCCTCCTAGCTTTTGAGGGTGAGATGCTCCTTAATTTCACATTAATGCAGCACAGAAAGTAGTCCTGATTTCTGAGCCCTTTTTTTTTCTTTTTTTTTTTTTCAACGTTTATTTATTTTTGGGACAGAGAGAGACAGAGCATGAACGGGGGAGGGGCAGAGAGAGAGGGAGACACAGAATTGGAAACAGGCTCCAGGCTCCGAGCCATCAGCCCAGAGCCCGATGCGGGGCTCGAACTCACGGACCGCGAGATCGTGACCTGGCTGAAGTAGGACGCTTAACCGACTGCGCCACCCAGGCGCCCCTCTGAGCTCTTTTTTAATCTGCATATCCCAAACAACTTTAATCTGCATATCCCAAACGACTTTGACTGTATCAGTGTCAACATCCTAGTTGTGATGTCGTATGAGGGTTTTGCAAGATGTTACTTTTGGGGGGAAACTGGGATACAGGGTTCATGGGATCTCTCCTTCTTTGCTACAAGGGTACTTGATTCTACAGTTCCTCCAAATTTTAAAAAGTTCAATTAAAAAATTAACAGGGGCGCCTGGGTGGTGCCATCGGTCGAGCGTCCGACTCGATCTCAGCTCAGGTCATGATCTCTCAGTTCGTGGGTTTGGGCCCCACATCGGGTTCTGCGCTGATGGCGTGAAGCCTGCTTGGGATTCTGTCTCTTCTTCTCTCTGCCCCTCCCCAGCTTGTGCTCTCTCTCTCTCTCAAAATAAATAAACTTAACAAAATTAACAAATAAGAAAACAAATAACAATGCTGTGATGGATAGCCTTGTATCTAAATCTTTATGCAGTTCTAAGAGGGCTTCCTTAGGATAAACTCCAGAAAGTGTTATTGCTGGATCCAGTGGGATCAGAATGTGGCACCTGTGTTCATGAGGTATATTGGCCGATAACTTTCTCTTTTTCATCATGATAAGCAAACTCTTGAATCCCCATCACCTATTACATCTACCCCCCCCCCCCCCGGTTTGTTCTCTAGAAGCAAGGGTCTGTTTCTTGATTTGTATCTCTCTCTCTCTTTCCCCCTTTGCTTGTTTTTGTTGTTGTTGTCTGTTCTTGGTTTCTTAAATCCCATATATGAGTGAAATCATATGGTATTTTTCTTTCTCTGACTGATTTCACTTAGCATTATACTCTGAGCTCCATCCGTGTCGTTGCAAATGGCAAGATTTCATTCTTTTTTTCATGGCTGAGTGATATTTTTTTGCAATATACACCACATCTCTATCCATCTAGGGATGGAATAAAGTTTTGGGCTGCTTTCATAGTTTGGCTACTGTAAATAATTCTGTGATAAGCAGAGGGGGGCACATGTATCCCTTTGAATTAGTGTTTTTGTATTTTTGGGTAAATAGTGTGATTACTGGATCATAGTAGTTCTATTTTTTTTTTAAGTCATCTCTCCACCCAACATGGGTCTCAGACTCATGACCTCGAGATCAAAAGCCCCATGCTCTACTGACTGAGCCAACCAAGTGCCCCAGGGTAGTTCTATATTTAATTTTTTGAGGACCCTCCAACTGAACCACGCAGGTGCTCCTGTCATTGTGGTGTTGATTTGCATTTCCCTGATGATGAGTGATGTTGAGCATCTTTTCATGTGTCTGCTGGCCATCTGTGTGTCTTTTTTGCAGAAGTGTCTGTTTGTGTCTTCAGTCCATTTTAAAAATGGATTTCTTTTTAAGTTTATGAATTTGAGAGTGCACACGTGCATGCAAGGGGCAGAGAGAGAGGGAGAGAGAATCCCAAGAGGCTCTGCCCTGCCAGTTCACAGCCCAATGCAGGGCTTGATCTCACGAACCACGTGAGATCACGAACCATGATCTCAGACCATGACCTGAGCTGAAGTCAAGAGTCAGATGCTTAACTGACTGAGCCACCCAGGCATCCCAGATTATTTGTTTTTTGTTGCTGTTGTTGTTTTTGTTTTGTTTTTGTTTGTTTGTTTTGGTATTGAGTTGTATCAGTTCTTTATGTATTTTGGATACTAACCCTTTATTGGATATATCATTTGCAAATATCTTCTCCCATTCAGTTGGTTGCCTTTTAGTTTTGTTGTTTCCCTTGCTGTGCAGAAGCTTTTTATTTTGATGTAGTCCCAATAGTTTACTTTTGCTTTTATTTCCCTTGCTGGAAAGGTGTTGTTATGGCTAATGTTAGAGAAATTATTGCCTGTGTTCTCTTCAAGGATTTTTATGGTTTCAGGCCTCACATTTAGGTTCTTAATCCATTTTGAGTTTCTTTTTGTGTGTGGTGAAAAAAAGTGGTCCAGTTTCCTTCTTTTGCATGCTGCTGTCCAGTTTTCCCAACACCGTTATTAGATTGCCTTTTTCCCATTGGATATTCTTGCGTTCTTTGTCGAAGATCAATTGACCATATGATTGGGTTTATTTCTGGGTTTTCTATTCTATTCCATTGATCTATGTGTCTATTTTTATGCCAGTACCATACTTTGAAAATTACTACCACTTTGTAAAATAACATAAACTCGAATTGTGATGCCTCCAGTTTTCTTTTTCTTTTTTTAAGATTGCTTTGTCTATTTGGGCTCCATACAAATTTTAGGATTCTTTGTTCTAGTTCTGTGAAAAACGCTGTCGGTATTTTGATAGGGACTGCGTTAAATCTGCAGATCGCTTTGGGTAGTACAGACATTTTGACGGTATTGGTTCTTCCAACCTGTGAGTATGGAATGTCTTTCTATTCCTTTGTGTCCTCTTGAGTTTCCTTCATCAGTGTTTTATAGTTTTCAGAGTATAGCTCTTTCACCTCTTTGGTTAAGTTTATTCCTAGGTGTCTTACTATTTGTGGTGCAGCTGTAAATGGAATTGTTTTCTTAATTTCACTTTCTGTTGCTTCGTTGTTAGCGTACAGAAATGCACTGGGTTTCTGTGCATTGATTTTGTATCCTGTGACTTCACTGAATTCATTTGTCAGTTTTAGGAGATTTTTGGTGGAGTCTTTCAGGTTTTCTATAGATAGTATTAAGTCATCTGCAGACAGTGAGAGTGTTACCTCTTCCTTACCAACGTGGATGCCTTTTATTTCTTTATGTTGTCTGATAGCTGTGGCTAGGACTTCCAGGACCATGTTGAATACAAGTGGCGAGAGTGGACATCCTTGTCTTGTTCCTGACCTTGGGGGAAGGGCTCTTAGTGTCTCCCCATTGAGTATGATGTTGGCTGTGGGTTTTTCATAGGTGGCCTTTATTATGTTGAGGTCTGTTCCCTCTAGACCTACTTTGCAGAGGGTTTTTTATCACAAATGGATGTTATACTTTGTCAAATGCTTTTTCTGCATCTATTGAAATGATCGTATGGTTTTTATCCCTTCTCTCGTTCACGTGATATATCATATTGATTGTTTTGTGAATATCAAACCACCCTTGCAACCCAGGAATAAATCTCATTTGACGGTGAATGATTTTTTTTTAATGTGTTGTTGGATTCGGTTTGCTAATATTTTGTTGAGGCTTTTTGTGTCTTTATTCATGAGAGATATTGGCCTATATAGTTCTCTTTGGTCTATGATATTCTTATAAGCTGTCAAGTTTTGGTATTAGTGTTGTGCTGACCTCATTTAAAAAAAAGACAAGTGAGCTGCATAATGTAATTAGATTATAGGGGTGCCTTGTTAGCTAAGTCAGTTGGGCATCCGACTCTTGATTTCAGTTCAGGTCATGATCCCAGGCTCACAGGATTGCCTAGCATGTTGCCTACTTATAAGATTCCGTCTCTTTCTTTCCCTCTGCCCCTCCCCCACTCTGTCTGTCTCTCTAAAATTAAAAAAAAAAAAGATAATCAGATTGTATCAATGTCAGTTTCCTGGTTGTTATATTACATTATGGTTATGCAAGAATATACCATTGAGAGAAACCCAGCGAGGGTGCAAGAACTTCTATTGTATCTTACAACTACACATGAATTTATAACTGGCTCAAAAAGTTTAAAAAACTTTAAAAGTTAAAAAAAATTTCAGCATCTTTTGATGAAAAACCTAAACATAAGTAAAATTCAGCCTTCTTGGCCTTTAAGCAAACTGCTTTATTCTGATAAAGAGTATTGGCAGAAATCAAAAAGACCCCTGCAGCAAAACCGAATAGTTACAGGCATAATGTTAAAAGTATCTCCTTGAAAATCAGAATCAAGATAAGGATTTCACTATCATCGTTTAGGTTCAACATTGTGCTAATGGGCCTACCAAGACCAGTAAAACAGGAAAAAGAAATAAAATCTTTAAGAATGATAGAGGAAGAACAAAGCTGTCATTATGATCAAGTGATATTATGGTGTATGCATAAAATTTAAGAATATTTACAGAGAAATGTTTTGCATAAGGGAGTTAATGAGTTGTTTCAGGAAAATTTCTCCTTGCTTCTTCCTTCTGCCAACTTGATTCATAATTGGCTTGCAGGTGTAAGAGTGCCACTCATCATACAGCAACATGAGACGGAGGGAACTCATAAAGCGGGAAATTAAACTAGACAAGAATCGTGACCTCATCCTTCAAGTCCTTTAGGGTCTCCATCAAAAATCCAGCCATCGCCTTGTCCTCCTCTAAGTAAATATGGATTACTATTTAAGATTCAAAATTATTTTATTTTTTTTAATGTTTACTTATTTTTGAGAGAGAGAGAGAGAGAGAGAGAGAGAGAGAGTGGGGGAGGGGCAGAGAGAGAGGGAGGCACAGAATCCGAAGCAGGCTCCAAGCTCTGAGCTTTCAGCACAGAGCCTGACGTGGGGCTTGAACCCACAAACCATGAGATCATGACCTGAGCCGAAGTCAGATGCTTAACTGACTGAGCCACCCAGGCGCCCCTCAAAATTATTTTCTATTTAATTTTGTCACTTTCAATCTTTAATTGTTAGCGTTGTAACGATATTCAGTACGATCGTGAAGTTCACATGTATGCATGTTCAAATGCATTACAAAGCGTCCATGCTTCTTGTAGATGGATGTGCCTCCGAACTTAGCCTCCATTTATGACATCGTTTCTCTGGGAAAACACATTGTGAATTTCAAACACTGCTTTGGAATGCAGCCCGTGGGTAGGCCAGAGACCTTGGTAGAGACGAGGTTCTGTGGCTTCCAGAATTGACCACCATCTGAGACTCTGTCTCTTAGACCTCATGAATAGCAAATGCAGAGGGCTTAAGCTCTCTGGTGCTTTGTTGCTTTGTTTCTGAAATTTCTTCAAGTAATGGCTATCCAAGGATGCATGGGGCCGCTTTAAAATAGTAGCCCCCCGATTCCTGGCCTCCATACCTGTGAATGTGACCTTATTTGGAGATAGGGTCTTTGCAAATGTAATAAATTAAGGATCTCGAGATGAGATTATCCTGGATTATCGGAGTGGGCTTGAGATCCAACATGAAGCATCATAAGAGACACAAAGAGGGGAGACACCCAGAGAGAAGAGGAGAAGGCCGTGTGGAATGAAGACAGAGCATGGAGAGAGGCAGTCACAAGTCAGGAAAGGCCAGGAACCACCAGAAACTGGAAGAGGCAAGAAGGAGTCTCCCCCTAGATCTTTTAAAGGGAAGATGGTCTTGCTGACCTTGGATTTGGACTTTTGGTTTCCAGCCTGTGAGAGGAGTTTCTGTTGCTTTAAGTCATCATGTGTGTGGCCATTTGCTTTGGCCGACAGACCAGAAAGTGAATACAATGGACTTCCTCATCTTCTCATACAGTTTATCGCTTTATCCCTTTGATGCCCAGACCCAGGGCTGCCACTTGCCGTAGCCTTGACTCTGTTGACACAGCCCTGATGGAGGGTCATGTACCAGCCATTGAGTTATATGCGTCTTCTGATTTAATCCTTGTAGCAAACCTGGCATCTGGTTATTATGCCCGCTTAGAAATACGGTAACTAAGGTTCTGAGAGATGAAGTCGCGTGCCAAGGACACACAAGTAATAACACTAACTACCATTCACTGAGCACCTACTGTGTGCCAGACATCGCACTAAACTTTGCAAACATAAACTCATTTAAGTCTCCAGCAGCTGTCTGAGGCAGGTGTCATTTGTTCGTTCCCGCAACAAATTTTTATGGTGTGCCTACCACCCTCCAGGCACTGTCCTGGATGCTGGGGCCACAGCTGAGAACCAGTGACCCTCCCTCACTTCCACTAAGCTGAAACGGTGCACCAATAAGGGAGGCAAATATTCCGCTTCACGGGGCTGAGAGCTACAGAGAAAAATGAAAGGAGAGAGGGAATACTGGGTTGGGGTGGGCAGTGCAGGGAGTTATAGTTTTTTTTTTTTTAATGTTTATTTACTTTTGAGAGAGAGAGAGAGAGCACAAGCCAGGGAGGGACAGAGAGCCAGGGAGCCACAGAATGTGAAGCAGGCTCCAGGCTCCGAGCTGTCAGCACAGAGCCCGGTGCGGGGCTCGAACCCACGAACAGCAAGATCACGATCTGAGCCGAAGCTGGACGCTTAACCGACTGAGCCACCCAAACGCCCCAGGGAGTTAAAGTTTTCAGGAGTCTGGTCAGGAAAGGCCTCATGGAAAAGGAGAGGCACAGCCTGAGCCGCGTTCTCTGGGGTGAGGCATCCAGGCTCAACTCTGTTTTGCACGAGAGGATTTTGAGGCTCTGGGAGGTGAAGCGACCTGCCCAGGACCACGCAGCTCTTCATAATAACGGGACAGCAGCGTGGAAGTCATTATTTCTAATCACTATGATAACTCTGCCAAACGAATATTATGTTTATATTATATGAATTTTATATTGTATTTATAGATATTATAAAATGGATTATTAGTATAGACGAAGACTTTGTGTCTTTGGCGAAAATGACTGCCACGCTTCCTAGTGGTGCAGATCAATGCCTGCTGACTGCCACCTCCTGGCGAAGGTCTGACACGAGAGTGGACCCCTGAGCGCCAAAGGTACCCAGGCTATCAATTTCGGAGAGAGAGGATGTCATCTGGAGATGCAGAAGCATCATAAAACTCCCTTTCTCCCATCCAAAGACATTGCTAGTTAAAGCGCAGCTGCGAGCGGATAAACAATCTATTTCCTTTTCTCTAAATCCTCTTGGGTCCCACTAATTTTATTGATCTTTCGGGGGTGGGGGGTAGGTGTGGGTTAAAATTTTCTCCTATCGTTTTACATAAAATTTTATCCTCTCATCCTTCCCTAAGGAATCCTGTCACTTTCACAAACGCTGTCTCGATTCTGTGTGAAGTGAGTTTTGAATTTTCAAACCATTTTTTAACAAATCTTGCAGCTAGTAATGTATTCGGCCAGTACGCGTGCCTCACGCTGTGGGAGTCTGCCATCTAGTGGCGCGATGACGCAATTGCTTTTCCCTTGCAATTCAATGTTTGGTAGAGAATCGCGGGATGTTTCTCTGCGTTTCGAGACAGAGAACATGATCAGTCCGAACTGTACAAATCATCACACCTTTCTTATTAAAAAAAAAAAAAATACAACTTCGGGCAGGCATCCCACATGCCCCGAAAACGAGGCTGTAGGAGAATTAACAACAGTTACAGAACAGGATTCCTGGTGTTAGGAAACCTCTGATGATTAGGTGGCCCATGCCTTTCAAGAAACACCTAAATGCACGACTGAGAGGGGCTGAGGGTCTGGTGGGTTTCAGCCACGGAAAGCGCCGTAATTCTTAGTTTCAAATTCCTTCTGGTTAAAGTACACACGGTGTTTCTCAGGTCGTACAGGTCCAGGGGGTAAAAATGGGGTCTCATTAGGAGTAAAAAAAAAAAAAGTGTCTGCTGGTCTCCCCGTCATTCTCGTGGGGTTCCCTCTTCTCGCTTCACCCCCTCCACACCCCAACTAGGACTGAGAGCTCTCAGGAGGTGGTCTCTCCCGTGCTCCTGCGCACGGGCCTCTCTGTGGTCCTGTGGGCTTCAGAGCCAGACGACCCGGGGTTGACTCCGGCTAGGTAATCCATGCTCCGCGCCTCAGTTTCCTCATTTGTCACTGAGTTGTGCGGATCACACGAGCAAAGTGTTTATTTAGCACAGTGCCTGCCACCCCCAAGCGCCGTGCACGGGTTTGCTGTTGGGATTCTGCCCCCAGGTGGCACCTGCCGTTTTCTTCCTCTCTGGCTCTGATGCCGCGTCCAGACCCTGCAGGGCTGTGGTTGGGCTCCGAGGCCTCGGCTGCCGGGAGGCTCGTTGGACGTGGACCGTTGCGTGGCGCCATCTATCTGGAACACCAGACTGTGTCTTTGTTTGGAAAGTGAGGCTTCCAAGATGGAAGTCGTTAAGAATCTCAAAATGAAAGCCTCCTGGAGGTGGTGTGAACAAACTCCAGAAGCAGCCGGGACCGCCTGAAGGCGGAAGAAGCAAGGAAGGAGCCTCCCCTTGTGCCTTTGGAGGGAGCGTGGCGCTGTTGATGCCTTGATTTCAGACTTCCAGCCTCCAGAAATGTGACAGAACCCCTTTTTGTTTTTCTTCAGCCACCAAGTTGGTGGTTAATTAGTTACAGCAGCTGCAAGAAACTCATACGAGAGCTTCCTGGGTTTAATAAGGCACCGTGACAAAGGTCCTTAAAACTGCTGTTTGCATAGATTCGCAGCAGGTCAGTGTCAGCTGTGCGTCCTTCTTGGGGCCATTTAGCATGGCGGGGAACAGCTTGTCTGATGGACTAGGATGGACACCCGGCTCTGATTCGCCAGCTGGGTTACTTTGGGGACGTCGGGCAACACCTGTAGGTCTTGGTTTCCTTACGACTAAAATAGGGTACTAAGAGTTACTGTCCCCTGGGGCCATGGTAAGGTAGAGATGAGAGAGACAGGCATTCCATACGGTACAAGGCCTTACAGCTAGAGCTCCCAACATGGCCGATCAAGTGTGGGAGCTGGCTCATTCCCAGAAGCCTCCTGGGTTCCATATGCAATAAAGTCATGGAGGTCTTGCCTTCCAGTGCTCTAGACTTGCCTAAAACCCAGAGGTGAGCACGGTTCAGACCCAAACCAGTATTTCCATGGTGTAAACAAAGTGCATTTGTGGTGACAAGTTATAGGTCATTTAGAAATCCGAATTGTGTCCAGCAGATTGCTTCGTTGGGGTCGGGGACCCAAGTTGCAGCCCCAGCTTCATGGCTAACTTCTTGCTTGGCTTTAGTCAATCAGGGCTTATGCACCTGCAAAATGATGTTATTGGACTTGAGCTCCAAGGCTTCCTTCCACTCTGAGACCCTTTTGCTCCAGGAGGAAGCCAAGGGTCCAGCCTAGCTGATGAACCAGAAGGCCTTTCAAGCAAGGAACATAAAGCTGATGCTGAAGGCAATCTTAGCTGCCCTTGACACCCATTCTGAGTGCAAACTCCAGACGACAGCTGGCTACTAACTGGCTAATCATCTGCCTGGGTATTTAACAGATGGCCAGTGAATTGCATCTTGAGATTGCTCCAAATGGCGGGCAGGTAAGCGCACAGAGGAGCAATTCTGCCGTGAATAGGAACGGAACATTCTTCTGTGCCTCCCACGATGCCGCCCCCGAACCTGGTGTCTCTTAGGCTTCAATAAATAAAATATGAGCACAATGCAAGGAACAGGCACTGTTGGGGTGGTTTAGGCATCAGCCTTGGGGTGTAGTCGAATGAGCTGGAATACTTGTACGAGGCAGGGAGGTTAAATGCTGGCCCTGTTCCTGTGCTATTCTGGGAAGCAACGTAACATCTCTGAGCCTCAGCTCCTCATCTGTTCAATGGAACGCCAACGCCCACATGTATCGGTTAGGATTATTTTGCTTACAAGAAACAAAACCTGACTCAAACTGGTGAACAAGGAAATGTAGCATCTCCTGTAAGAGGGATTTATCTCTTTTTTTTAATGTTTATTTATTTATTTTGAGAGGGGGCAGGGACAGAGAGAGAGAGAGAGAGAGAGAGAGAACAAGAATCCTAGTCCGGTTCCGTGCTGTCAGCACAGAGCCTAATGAGGGGCTTGATCCCATGAACTGTGGGATCCCATGACCTGAGCCAAAATCACGACTCGGATGCTCAACGGACTGAGCTGCCCAAGTGCCCCTGTAAGAGAGATTTCTTACAGGAGTCACCTCGCATGCCATCAGCGGACTTCCCTTGGTGCGGGGAAAGGGCTGGCCAACAGGATCTGCCTCCGGGGAACGGGGTCTGACCAGCTGTGTGGTCCGTGGCCGAGTGGACAAAAATCAGGGTGAAGAGGAGAAAGAGACGAGCTGTGGGCTGCCTGGCAGTGTGGGGCTAAGAAGCAAATGATGTATTTATTCCTGAAAATTTTAAAGTGTAAGGTGTTCTTTTTTTTAAGCGATGGGAATTTGGATTAGCTAAGCCTAATATTCCTTCCAACTCTGTGGTTTTATGATTTTTTTCAAGGAATAGCCATTTCCACCGGCCTGTTGAATGACAACGTGCCCCCCAGTCACGTGCTCAGGGCACCAATAGAAAGCAGCCAATCCCAACAACAATAAAAACTACCATCCCTACAAACAACCCACTAATAACCAAAATGAGAGAAATCCGGGGGAAAGCTCGTTTTAATTCCAGCATTCCCATATGCTTTATGGCATTTTGCAAAACAACGATTTTGGCGGCTTAGTATCATTTTTAGTTTGAATTCATGTGGGGGCATCATAACGTTATCATGCTCGGGGGTGTTGATCCATTAAGTTTCCCAAACTGGAAAATGTTATAGTTATTTATCAAGATTGAAAAAAAAAAAAACAACTAACGAAATTAGATGCCCTTTTTTTGGTTAACTTTTTCTGTATGATCATCATGCATTTTCTTTTTTTTTTTTTAATGTTTATTCATTTTTTTTTTAAAGACAGAGAGAGAGTGAGTGGGGGAGGGGCAGAGAGCCAGAAGGAGACACAGAATCCGAAGCAGGCTCCAGGCTCCCAGCAGTCAGCACAGAGCCCGACACGGGGCTCGAACCCATGATCCGTGAGATCATGACCTGAGTTGAAGTCAGCTGTTTAACCAACTGAGCCACCCAGGCGCCCCTCTTTTCATTTCTGAATCTGATGATATAAAGCAAATTTGTAACTCGCTAAAGGGAAGGGTCTTCTACCAATAAGTGACATTTTTAGTGGGGAGGCAGAAAGTTTTGCCTTTGGTCGTCACATTCTCATTAATGATTTGGGTAAAGACATGGAAGAAAGGGCTGCCAAATATGGGCCCAAAGATGGGGAGAAAGAGCTAATATTATAGAGGATAGTCTTTAGAATCAAAAGGACTTCCATTCGCTAAAATGCTGAACTGAATCCAACAGAGTGAGATTCAACAGAGATAAGTAGCTGAGCACTTAATTTAAAAAATTCTACTAAGTAAAGCAAAGAGGGAAAAGAGCTGGTATTTTAGCTTATCTCAAGTCTGCTGTGCGTAGCAGGTGAAGAAAACCACACAGTCAGAGCATCAAGACTGTGGGGGCCCGGATTCCATGTTTGAAGCCTCTCAGGTTATACCTGCCTGGTGTATTTTAAGAAGGGCACTGACAAGCTGACGATGTTAGATAATAACAAAGTTATAATTTTCTCCACTGTGAGCAAACTATTCTATTAAACCCCTAACACATCTTATCTCTGATTTTCACAGAGCCCTGGAAAAGCAGATATAACTGTCCATATTTTAGAGAAAGAGGAAATTAACCAGAGAGGTCACACACCCCAACCCCCTTGACCAAGTTAGGAAGTTTGATTTGCGGTTAGGTGTTATTTTCACCCGTTTGGGAACGTCCCTCCGAAGGACGTGAGGCCTCAAACAAATTCTGCACATGGTGCTGGAGGAGATCAGGATATGCCACCCCCGAACAGGCCATGTTGGCACCCATTCCTGAAACTCTAGAAGATTCTGTGGTGCAGCATGGATTATTTCTCTGAGCTTTCCCAGCCCATAAAATGATCTCTATCCCAAGTCTCTCTCTCTCTTAAGATTTTAGTTTTAAGTAATCTCTACACCCAACACGGGCCTTGAACTCACAACCCCGAGATCAAGACTCGGGTCTTGATCCACGCTCCACTGACTGAGCCAGCTTGGGTGCCCCTCTATCCCAATTCCTTTTTTTTTTTTTTTTTAAGTTTTCTGTGTCTCTTTTAAAAGACCCATTCCGTAGGGTTGTGGCAGGGAATAGAGGTAGATGCATGTGTCTGATTCTTCACATTTAACAGCAAATCTAAGCTCTTTCATGTATGAGCTCACGAAGCTTCGCAACTATATTGGGACGTAAGTACCGTTACCCCAATCTTACAGGTGAGGAAACTGAGGCAGGGAAATGTTAAGTGCCTTGCCCACACTCTCACACAGCCAGGAAGCGGCAGACCCAGGAGGGAAACCTAGGCAGCCGGGTACCAGGAGCCAGGCTCTTCACCATGACCTATTTTGCCTATTTACAACTTAGCGAAAGACAGGAAAGGGCTAAGAACGGTAGAAACAGAAAACAGAGAGAACAGGAGGTGAAGCACCAGGACAGGAGGCTTTGGCAGTTGTCTTGGAAATGAAAAATGAATGGAGGGATACTGATTGGTGAGCAATACAGTATTACCGTAAAACAATATACTGTAAACAATACAGGGTTAACTATAGTCACTATGCTGTACATCAGGTCCTTGGAACTTATTCATCATACGGCTGAGAGTTTGTACCTTTTGACCAACATCTCCCATTCCCCCCACGCTTCAGCCCCTGGCAACCCAGGACAGTCCCCCTAACCAGTTATTCAACCCTCAACATCAGGAATGCAAAGGTGGGGAAATCCCGATCTGTAGTGAACCCTACCAGTCAAGAGGCCCTATCGTCAACATGGAGCTCCCAGTTACCTTTTCTATTACTCTTTTTAAAACACAACCGGATAGCTGATGAGACTACAACATGGAAAAGAGACACCTATATTGGTTGATACAAAAATAGCCCTTGAAAAAACAGAGATAATACAAGGAACAAAGAGAATTAAAAGCACACACACATACCACCATCAGCAGGAACTTCAGTTGTCTCTTCAGAGAGGTTTGAGGAGATGTTTTTGGTGTGCAAGATGTCACAAAAAAGGAACAATCAGAGAACAGAAGATCTCCTGAAAATGAAAATTGTAACTGTCAAATTTGGAATTTAATAGAAAGAGTGGACTGTTTTTTTCTGTTTCCCTCTCCAGATCCTTACTCTGTTCCTTCCTGTTCTGATGTATGCTTGGGAGACTGACCTCTACAGATTGCATCATCTGGGTTGTGTTGTATCTGACTTCTGGTTGGGTTTGGCCAATTAAAGGAGGAACGGAGGAAACCCATGGGTTGGATAAGTGTCGTTCAGTTGTGAGTTACAGGGCCATTGGCCTTGAGTTCAATGTTACTGCATCAATGACATAATAAGATGCCTTTAAACAGAAACAGGTAAAGCAAGGTTACATAACAATACATTGACAAAAATGTGACCCGAGGCTCACAGGAACCTACCTCTGTATTTCTCCTAGGAACGATGGTTCGGTATTCATTAATTCAGCATTTATGGTAATTTTTTTTTAAATTTTTTTTCAATGTTTATTTATTTTTGGGACAGAGAGAGACAGAGCATGAACGGGGGAGGGGCAGAGAGAGAGGGAGACACAGAATCGGAAACAGGCTCCAGGCTCTGAGCCATCAGCCCAGAGCCTGACGTGGGGCTTGAACTCATGGACCGCGAGATCGTGACCTGGCTGAAGTCGGACGCTTAACCGACTGCGCCACCCAGGCGCCCCTAGCATTTATGGTAATTTTATAGAACATATGTATTGTGAATGATGAGAATCAACTGTCTATATCCCACCTTATCCCTACTCTGCTGAGGTAGTCACTGCTTTTTTCCCCTGTCACCACAGCTCTTGTCAGATGGCCCTGCTTTATGGGCTACGGCTCGTCAGAGTCCAACAACCTCACTTCCTCTTCCCGCCCTGTCAGGCTCAGGGATGGCAGTGGCTTTGCACTGTTGCTGGTCCGTGGGGATGTCCCATCCTTTGCTGGTTCTTCCACACTGACTATACCTCTGCAGATACTTAGTTCCTTCATTAAATTGTCTTCAGTTACCCTTCTGAATGTGCCGTTTGTTTCCTGACAGGATCCTGGTGATTCAGTTGGGTAGTGAATATACTCAAGGGATTCTCTCATAATAGAACAAAAAAGAATGAGTATTTTTTTTTATAATAAGAGAAAGACAAAAAGTGGTATAGAATGAGCTCTGACTGATAGGAGTTCCAGATAGAGAGGAGAGAGCAAACATAGGACAAGAAAATATCATCGATTCAAGAGCTTTTCACAGAATTAAAGGAAAACATGTGTCTTCAAAGTGAAAGACTCAGCAAAGTAAATAGCTCATCTCACCATTCAGGCTTTTAAGTATAAAGATACCAAAGGTTTTCAGGGAAAAAAAATGAAAAGTTTATGTATAGATGAGAAGGAATCATATTGGCATTTGATATTTTGTCGATAGCCACTGATGCTACAGGACAAGAGAACAATGCTATCAAATTTCTGACGGGGAATAATTTCAGTCCTATACCAATCTAAACCATCAAAGGCAAGAGAAGAATAAAAAAATCTTTTCCCATAGCAGTGCCTGGGTGGCTCAGTCAGTTGGGCAGCCAACTCTTGGTTTCAGCGCATGTCATGATCTCTCCGACTTACTTGTTATTACTTAACAATTATGAGCATCTTTCAAGACACAAACAAACCAATGACAAACCCCATGACCACAACGTCTTTACCTTCTAGAATTCCCATCTACAGTGGAATTGTGGATGACTTAATCACATATATGTATGTATATTTGCTCTTGACCGTAGTGTAGCTGATCACTTGTACTCCGCAGAGGAAAAGACTGTGGTCCTGTGCCCAGGAGAAAATTGACCCTTGTTTTTCCTCTGAGGAAGGAAAAAAAGGGTTCAAATGGCCCTGAGATGGAGTGGGTATGCTGATGCCTGCAGGCTTTCTGAAGCTCGGTGAGATTCCTGGGGAATGGAGCGTGGGGGGAGGGTGGGGGTGTGGGGAGGGGGGTGGGAGGCAGTGTCTGGTCCATTTTCCCTTTCCATTGGAGCTACCTCAGGGGAGCTCTGTGGGTTCAGCTGCAGAAAGGGTTCATCCATTACTGGCTCTTCTCCAAAGCTCACACCCAAGCATGGTAATAGATCAATAGGCCTGAAACGCTCGGATCTAGGGTAAAAGTGAGGGAGCCCAAAGATGCCTTAATGGAACCGGATGTGTTCAGAAGGAAGTAGGGGTTCAGAAGTAGAGGGATGATGGCCTCTCCCCACCCTCTGTCCTCGTGGGCCATTGCCCCTGTCTTGCTTGGCCCACGAGAAATGCTTAAACCAGCAGGTGTTCATCCTGGTGGGGCCCCTACAAACACATCAGGCTGGGAAGGTGGTCTGACCTCTACATCAGTGTGGACTGGGTTTGGTGCTGTTGAAGGAATAACGTCAGCCCTCTGGAAACGAATCCAACCGTTTGGTGAGGTCCCCTGGAAAGGCTGAAGTTTCGCTGGGAATGCTGTGAGTCCAGCCATCGGGACTACTTATGGACAACAAGTGTCCCCGAAGCCTTCCGCACGCCTGCATGGGGTGGCCAGTTTCTAGATAAATGGGACGTGCTACAAAGGCCTTTAGAACCCAAATGAAAGACAAGGGGGATTTGAAGAAAAATACTTCCAGGAACAATAAGGACTTAGCCATCTAAAATAATGTCTTTTTTTCTTCGCAATGCATCTTGGTTCTTTAAGGAGTAGATGAAAAGAATAGATTTGTTGTCCTGCCAGTTGTTTTATAGTGTTTCTTTTAGTCAATCGGGTTGATCTACTTATTTCTAGCCTCTTATTTCATTTCAAGTGAGGAAATAACTTTAGATGTTTTCATAAGGGAAACGTAATTCTTTTCGAAAGAAAGGGTTTTCATTCATCAGGATTGTTAAGGCTTACTAATTCAAGGATAAGGTTGAAGGGGGGAAGTCTATAAATAATATGCTTCAAATCTTGATTTAATGCTGCAGAAAAAATTATTATTATTCTTTTTTCCCCAGGAAGAGTCCTCCAATTTCTCTCCATTCCTCTCTACTGCTGACACTGGAGATAAAGAAAAGGCCTTCCCTTGGTTGCTTTCAGACCTCCAGAACCAGGAAATGCAGAGGGAAACAGGGGCCTGTGTCTCCTTTACTCTCACTCACAACACTTTGACCACAGATTGTGTGAGGCTTTGCCCATCAAGCAATCTGATGTCACCTGCCTGGCATTGAGGCGCACTCTGCAGGCTGAGAGCTCAGTCCCAAAGGCCTGCCCCCTACCTCAGATGCCAGCCGCCATCTGAAGTCCCCAGGTAATGGTGTTGGGAACACTGGACACCCACGTGCAAAAGAAGGACACTGGACCACTTTCTTACACCAGACACAAAAACAAATTCAAAATGGACTAAAGACCTAAATGTAAGACCTGAACTCACAAAACCCCTAAAAGAACACAGGCATTAATCTCTCAGACATTGGCCTCGGCAACATTTTCCTAAATATACCTCCTCAGGGAAGGGAAACAAAAACCAAAATAGCCTATCGGGATGACACCGGACGAAAAAGCTTTTTCGTAGCAAAAGAAATCATCAACAAAATGAAAAGTCAACCCACCGACAGGGGCTGAACATCTGCAGGTCAACACCAAAACCTCATGAAACCCAATTAAAAGTGGGCCGAGGGACCCAAAGAGACATTTTTTTCATAGAGGGCATCCAGATGGCCAACAGACCCATGAAAAGATGCTCAACATCACTCATCAGCAGGGAAATGCAAATCAAAACCACACTGAGGCACCACCTCACACCCGTCAGAATGGCTGAAATGAAAAGACAAGAGACAAGTGCCGGGGAGGATGTGGAAAAAGGGGAACCCTCGTGCACTGTTGGTGGAACGTAAACTGATGCCACCACTGTGGAAATCGGCCTGGAGTTTCCTCAAAAAATTAAAAATAGAAATACCCTACGATCCAATAATTCCGCTGCTGGGTATTTAGCCAAAGGAAACAAAAACACTAATTTGAAAAGATATGTTCACCCCTATGTTTATAGCAGTATGATTTACAGTAGCCGAGGTATGGAAGCAACCTGAGTGCCCACGGATAGATGAATGGATAAAGAAGATGTGGTGTCTGGGGCGCCTGGGTGACTCAGGTGGTGAAGCGTCTCACTTCGGCTCAGGTCGTGATCTCACAGTTTGTGAGTTCGAGCCCCGCATAGGGCTCTGGGCTGACAGCGCAGCGGATTCCGTGTCTCCTTCTATCTCTGCCCCTCCCCCACTCGCGCTCTGTCTCTGTCTCTCAAAAATAAATAAATGTAAAAAAATTTTTTTTTTTAAAGTTGTGGTCTCTCTCTACAATGGAGTATTATTACTCAGCTATCAAACAGCACGAAATGTTGCCATTCGTCACAATGCGGATGGACCTAGAGGGTGTTTTACTAAGTGAAATAAGAGAAAAAACCAAATATGATTTTACTTACATGTGGAATCTAAAAAACCAAACCAAAAATCACCAAGAACAGAAACAAATACAGAGAAATACACACAAATACAGAGAATAAACTGGTGGTTGCCAGAGGGGAGGAGGGTGTGGGGACAGGTGATACAGGTGAAGGAGATTAAGAGGTACAAACTTCCAGTTAGAAAATCAGTCCTAGAGATAAAAATCACCGCACAGGGACTATAGTTAATAACATAAAAATATCGTATGGTGACAGGTGGTAACTATACTTACCGTGGTGAGCACTGAATAACGTACAGAATTGTTCACTATGTCGTACGCCTGAAGCTAATATAATATTGTATGTCAACCGTACTTTAATATGAGTCATAAGAAGTCCATGATAACTTTAAAAAAAAAGACAAAAAAATAGGGTGAGGTTGGGAAAGGTCACAGTGGACTTGGGGTGCACCCTCCCATGCGTGTAGATGCGTTCACAAGCCATGGACCCCGCACTTGGGCATTTTCATGAAGTCTTCATGACATAAGCACGACCGGTCATTAACTCAGGGTCCAGCCCCTTTGCCCTTCCAGGGGTAGGAGGTGGGGCCGAAAGTTCCAAGCTTCAAATCATAGTTTGGTCTTTCTGGTGACCAGCCCCCAGCCTGAAGCTATCTGGGAGCCTGCCCAGAGTCACCTCGTCGGAACAAAAGACACCCCTGTCACCCAGGAAATTCCAATTCCTGACCGCTGTGTCAGGAACTGGGGGCAGAGACCAGCATGCGTATTTTCTAGTATCTCACAAGCCTCTGTGTGAAAGTCTGGAAAGAGCCCACACCATTTATACTTTCTCTGTCAGATCTCCAAACGTATGACCCTCTCAGGGCTTAGTATTAGACAAACCTAGCTTCTGGAGTGACAGGTTCGCGTTTAGAACTTTCAGGTTCCTTAGAGCTCCGTGAAGGAATGTTCTCCCGTTGAGGTGGACAGAACCCCACGCGCCAGCCCATGGCCCGACTTCTGGCTTTTCCCATGCCCAGCTTTCTGTCCCGTTGTGAGCGGGCCTGTGTGCATGCATGTCGACCCCCCAGATGGCGCCACCCACACTTTCCTTCCCAGCAAGTGCTCACACCTTGCCCGCCCTTGGGTGGCCTTCCTAGACCCCAAGAGCTGCCTCAGGGCTGTCGGGTAGGGAATTTCAGAGTCCCAGATACCTGGAGTCTGATGTAAAGGTGGGGGTGGGCCTTAGGCATGTTGTGTAAACTCCCTGGACTCCTGGCTTAGTGGGGGAGCCCAGCCAGCAGAGGCAGAGGAGAGGGTCCTCGCAGCACAGGCTCAGGGGGAAAGGTTCCCCTTCTCCAGCGCTAAGGTCCGTGAGAGAGCAAGTCCCGTCGCTAAAGCATATGGTCATTTGCCTGAGAGACTGGACCAATTTTCATGCCTCCTTGGTGAAGGACACTGGCGTTTTTCCACTGCTCTGGTGGCTGAGTGGCCGCGGGCAGGGTGAGTAACCTCTCCAGGCCTCAGTTTCCTCATCTATACACCAAACTCCTTTTAGCTCTAACCTCTGATGGCTCTCTGAAGTCAAGCTCTGTATTTTAACCATCTGGGGCCTAAATTTCTGCAACGGAGGGGTTCGTTCCCAGACATGCATGTATCTCCCTGGTGCATATCAAAGCGTATCGGCATAAATTCCTGCCAGGCCAGGAGACAGCATCCTGAACTCTCTAGGTCTTTCGCTGGCTCTGTCAGTCCGTAAAAGGTTCAGGAAAACAGAGGCATCTCCCTTGTAATGCAGGCAACTTTGATTCCCCCTTTTAAGTTTTTCTTCTCCTCTAGCTATCCGTAATAAAACACACAGCTATAAAACAAGGAAGTCACACCCTCTCTGGCTCCAGGAACACTAAATCCTCAGGGACTCTGTGGCCATCTGGAAGATTTTTATTACATTTCACCGCAAAAGGCTGCCCCGTGTTTATCCTTTGCCTCACCTACTCTTCTCAGAGCACGCAGGAGAGATTTATCTTCAAACCCGGGAACATCTTTAGGTCCCTTGGAACTACAAACGCAGTGCTTTGCAAAGAGAGACTTTTAGTTTCCTGAAGGTGGCGCTGTAATTATACTTCTGCTCACACAAACTCCTCCATCTCGCACAGAAAGGTTCCCTCTGTTGAGGATGCGTGCCCACAGATTCATTTCAGTGACCGCGCGACCGGGAATGTAGATCGTGGACACGGAAAATTGGTAAAAGCACACATTTCTAAAGGAAACTGGAGATCAGTTAACGGTTTTGTTTTTAAGGATTTTAAAAGGGGTTTTAAAAAACCCTGTCCTGGGGCCCCCGGGGTGGCTCAGTCGGTTGAGCATCCGACTCTTGACTTCAGCTCAGGTCATGATCCCAGGGTTGTGGGATCGAGCCCCATGTGGGGCTCCGTGCTGAGCACGGAACCTGCTTGAGATTCTCTCTCTCCCTCTGCTCCTCCCCCACGCGTGCCTTGTCTCTCTGAAAAAACAAACAAACAAACAAACAAAACAAAAAAATCCTTCCTAAGGACCTCGAGGTGCACTTTGTAGATAAACCAAAGCGCTCAGAACTCAAACCCCCTTTGCTATGGTTTTAATCTTCTTGTCTACTGAGTTGATATCATTTAAGTAAAGTACAACTCAAATGGATGATTTGATCAGTGAGTATTATTGCATATGGATTATTTCAGACTGGATGACTGACATCTCGATTCAGCCAGAGCGTCCTTATAAGCTTTGCCCAAGGCAAATGGGTTTCCCTTCCCCAAGGGATCACATCTGCCCGTCCAAAGATTCCGAAGGTCTAAACAGGAGTGAGGGAGTGGGTGTGGCCGGTTGTGCCTGCCTCAGACCCTAGCCGCCATCAGGCACTCTGACAAGCCTTACCTCCCTCAGCCTTCATTCCTAAACACGAACCCTAGGTGGGGGAGAGGAGCCCTCTGCTCACTTATTTTAGCATCCTCTAGCAGGTTAGGAAAATGCCTTCGACTAAGGACACATTCGAAAACGATTCTTGAATTGGGTTGAAGAAACTCTCATGTTGCCCTCTCCGAACAGGCACAACGTTGTCGTCCGATGGCTGATGAATGGCCTCTTGGATGGATGTACATCCAAGACACGTGCTTCATTTTCTCAGAACTCTGAAATCACATTATCAGAATGAATGGGAGGGACTGAAGGAAGGTGGGGCGGGACTAGGGTGAGGTGAACAAGGTCCCCAGGGTATAAACCCTGAGGTGGGCCTGGCCCTCAGGACTGCCCCGGGCTTGCCTCACCCTGGCCCCATCCCTGACTGCCCAGAGCGGCACAGATGGGGAAAACATCACAGAGCATGGCAAAGTCTCCCAAGTGTTGGTGCCCTTCCAATGGCTGAGAATCACTTCCACAGTCATCTACAAAGTGCTGCCTTTAACCTCTCCTGGCCTTGTGCTTCTGGGGGATGAGCAGGGCAGGTGCCCCCAAGGTGGGGATTTGTCTCAATTCTCCTTCGATCTATTCACCTTGAACTACCCTGTCAATAGAACCAAGGACTTTCCTAGAGGCTGTCCCCTGGGCAACTACAAATGCTTCCAATATCTCTAAAGAACTATCTAAATTTGAAACCCTTGGAAGGCGACTGGACCCTTCAGGAAGGTGAGTCTCAAAAAGGATTCCAAAAGGAATATGTGTGTTGCAGGTTTTGGGAGTTGAGCAGCATTTTAGATAGTTGTTGGGATTCTATGACAGGCTCTGGGGATGGGTGGGGGAGGGCGGGGTGGTGGGGGGACAGAGAAGGATAAAGAAGGTACTCTCTGCTCTGCCTTTGAGGCATAGAATGAGAACTGACTGTCATATTTTAATAAAGATCTTTATTTATTTTTTCTCTAAATGTTATACCTTCTCAGCTTTGATCAACAGAGCCTCAAACCCCACTGGTACATTTCTATAGCATTTGTAACTACCATCGGACAAAGTGGATTCTGTGTACCCAGCGCTCTGGGGTCTCCCTAAGTCATGTTGAACAAGTTTAATGTAATTTCCCAAAGCAATCTGAATCTCACGTCTGAATTATTGAACATCTTGCTGATTGAGCATTTTCGATAAGCCGCATTCCCCCCAAGTACCCGGGGGGACACGCAGCCAGCCATCTGCCCACTGGTGCCTGCCATGTTAAGTGAGACAAACAGAGCAGTTATTCAAATAATATTAAATATTAACACTGACATTTTCTAGGGGCTGCATCTGTCATAGATCATGTGGGTCACATCTGTCATCTCGAATCCCTTCAGAGTGTGTGAGCTCCAGAAATGTTATCTGTTTGCAAAGCCGTGTGCTACCAGAGGGCGGTTTTCCTTTGAAAGTGTCATAAAGCTGCCGCAGAGAGAAGGGAAGTTCCCTCAACTCTCCAGATGCCTCTGAGTTTGCCGAGGATTGGAGGAGGCCCCTGGGTGGGCGGGGCGGGGTGTGCCTGTCGGGGGAGTAGGGGACAAGGTTGAGTAATAACAGGTGTCTGGGACGTGTGAAAGCCCGTGGCTGGGACACACAGCTCTGTGTCTCTTGGGTGCCATGGTGCAGCCCCCCCCTCCCCCCCATCAGCCCTGGGAACCAAGTCTGCCAGACCAGTTTGGCTTTATACAGACAAAACCACAGGAAAATGGAATAGTTTTGCTTTGTAAGTAGAGCTGGGAACGGAGCCTTTTTGCGTGAAGTTTTTCTCAACCTCTTGTGGCCAAACTGAATTTGATGTCCTATCTGGAAGGTCCAGATTTTCTTTTCTTTTCTTTATTGGTTTTTTTAAAAAGCTTATTGATTTCTGAGAGAGTGAAAGAGAGGCACAGAGAGAATCCCAAGCAGGCTCTGCACTGTCAGTGCAGAGCCTGATGGGGGGCTTAAACTCATGAACCGGGAGATCATGACCTGAGCCGAAATCAAGAGTCGGATGCTTAACTGACTCAGCCACCCAGGCGTCCCTGGAGAATCCAGATTTTCTTTTTTTTAAATTTTTATTATTCTTTAAAAAAATTTTTTTTGAATTTATATCCAAATTAGTTAGCATACAGTGCAACAATGATTTCAGGAGTAAATTCTTTAATACCCCTTATCCATTTAGCCCATCTTCCCTCCCACAACCCCTCCAGCAACCCTCTCCTTGCTCTCCATATTTAAGAGTGTCTTATGTTTTGTCGCCCTCCCTGTTTTTATTATTTTTGCTTCCCTTATGTTCTTGTTTTGTATCTTAAAGTCCTCATATGAGTGAAGTCATATGATATTTGTCTTTCTCTGACTAGTTTCATTTAGCATAATACCCTTTAGTTCCAAATGGCAGTAATTGCCGTTGTAATACTCCATTGTATATGTATATACCACATCTTCTTTATCCATTCACCGATCGATGGACATTTGGGCTCTTTCCATACTTTGGCTATTGTCGATAGTGCTGCTATAAACATGGGGGTGCATGTGTCCCTTCAAAACAGCACCCCTGTATCCCGTGGATAAATACCTACTAGTGCAATTGATGCGTCGTAGGGTAGTTCTATTTTTAATTTTTTTGAGGAACCTCCATGCTGTTTTCCAGAGTGACTGCACCAGCTTGCATTCCCACCAACAATGCAAAGGAGATCCTCTTTCTCCACATCCTCGCCAACATCTGTTGTTGCCTGAGTTGTTAATGCCAGTCATTCTGACAGGTGTGAGGTGGTATCTCATTGTGGTTTTGACTTGTATTTCCCTGATGATGAGTGATGTGGAGCATTTTTTCATGTGTCGATTGGCCATCTGGATGTCTTCTTTGGAGAAGTGTCTATTCATGTCTTCTGCCCATTTCTTCACTGGCTTATTTGTTTTTTGGGTGTGGAGTTTGATAAGTTCTTTATAGATTTTGGATACTAACCCTTATCTGATATGTCATTTGCAAATATCTTTTCTCATCCCATGGGTTGTCTTTTAGTTTTGCTGATTGTTTTCTTCACTGTGCAGAAGCTTTTTATTTTGATGAGGTCCCAGTAGTTCATTTTTGCTTTTGTTTCCCTTGCCTTCGGAGACATGTTGAATAAGAAGTTGCTGCGGCCAAGATCAAAGAGGTTTTTGCCTGCTTTCTCCTCGAGGATTTTGATGGCTTCCCGTCTTACATTGAAGTCTTTCATCCACTTTGAGTTTATTTTTGTGTATGGTATAAGAAAGTGGTCCAGGTTCATTCTTCTGCATGTTGCTGTCCAGTTTTCCCAGCACCACTTGCTGAAGAGACTGTCTTTTTTCCATTGGATATTCTTTCCTGCTTTGTCAAAGATGAGTTGGCCGTATGATTGTGGGTCCATTTCTGGGTTCTCTATTCTGTTCCATTGATCTGGGTGTCTGGTTTTGTGCCACAGATTTTCACTACTCTGTTTAATTCAGCTTTCATGATTCAGTTGTCCTGGGGCTTCCTGGGTGTTGCATTGACCCTGGGCAGGGGCTTCCCTCTTCTGGGGTGAGGTGACTCACCTGACTGTGAGGTGCCTGTGTCCTTGCTGTGTGTGTGTGTGTGTGTGTGTGTGTGCGCATGTGCTCTGTGCTCTGTTTCCTTTTCTGTGTGCTCCATTTTCTTGTCTTCCAGAAACCTGGGGGGTGCAATCCTGGCTTTTTGGTAAGTTGAACTTCGTGTCTCCTCATCGAGGCAGTTCTCCACTGCCTGGGCACTGTTCTAATGACCAGATGACTGGAAGGACTCTGTAGATCAACAGTTTTTATTTGACCAATTCCTAATACAGTAATAACATTAGTAATAGCTCTCATAAATTCAGTACCTGCTGGAATCTGAATGCCCCAGATTCTTTTCACTTCCCGCTTCCTCCAACTCGTATAATGGTCTCACACAGGCAAGTTTGATGATCACCATCTCCTGGGGTGGAAACTGAGACCTGAGAACCTTAAGTAACTGCTTGAAGACAGACTATTCAGAAATGCCGAAGCTGGAGTTCAAAGTCAGCTCTAAGGTCTGTGTGGCCTTTCTGGCACATCGTGCTCCCTTCACTTAAAGATCAAACTTGGACTTTAGAAAGAATTTGCTTGAGAATAATGCACTCTATTAATAAAAATGTTGACTGAATTTGCAAACACAGTCAAATGCCTCTGCTGACTCCAAATATTCTATGTGATCTGGGGCTTTGTCCCTCAGTCCCTCCTCAATAGGGAGTTTGGTGGTGTCCCTGTGGTCTGGTTGGCTTGGGTCTCAGGCTTGCGGCCCCCAATTGTTGAACCCTTCTGTCTTCATAGTTAGCCAGAATTTCTCAACGCAGGTGGTGTGGTTGACATCAGTCTGGATAAGTCTTAATTGTAGGACTGTCTTGTGCATTGTTGGAAGTTTAGCAGTAGCCCTGGGCTTTATCCACCAGATGTCAGTAGCACCCACTCTCTCAGTTATGACAAAACATCTCCGGCCATTGCCAAATACCCCCGGGAACAAATATGCCCCAGTTGGGAGCAAATGGATTAAAAATACTTTCTGTGGGTTTTGTTGGGGATCACATTCTTAACTGGCTTACTCCCCATCCTGTCCTGCTCCGCCCTCTTCTTCACGGGTCTCTCTTGGGAGCCTGTCCTCAATAAGCTATGTGCAGGCAAATCTCCCTCTCAAGTTCTGTTTCCAGGGACCAACCCAAGATGCATGTTTGGTGCAAAGAGAAAGAGAGCCCAGGAAAAAACAAGTGAACTCCAGGCAAGCTGGTAAACTTCTCTGGGTAGCAGTTTAATGATTTGTGAAGGAAAGATCCCTTCCAGTTCTAAAGCTCTGTATTCTACACAGATAATAGGATGTCACACAATGGGGGTGGTCTTGGGGTCTCCAGAAGTTGCTGCCAGAGAAGTAGAAGAGAGAAGTTCTGGACAGTAGGCATAAACAAATATGTGTTGGCTGAATCACCCAACTGGCAACTGGGGAGAACTGAACAGTGTAATTTATATGGAGCACGTCAAAGTGGCTCTAACATGAAAGTTGAATAACTACTTAAGGTGGAAGGATCACGTCACCCCTTTTACCCAAATAGGAGTAGGAACTCTAGGAACACACCTGGAGTCGAACAGGTCGGCTTATTATTTGTTGCAAAGAGGGAGAACACACACCATGGAGAGCTGTGTGCCTCTTAGTAGGAGAGTGCTGGAAAGGACTTATTACAGAATTTGGGCTTGTGTCGGCGCTCACGGAGCTGAGCCTGCTTGGGATTTTCTCCCTCTTCCTCTCTCTGTCTGCCCCTCTCCCTCTCGTGTGCACGTGCTGTCTTTCAACATAAACTTAAAAAACACGCATTTTTGTTTATTGACCTGATTCCAGACAAGTATATTCCATTTTGTGGATTGGTGTTAAACACAAAGAACAGAATGCTTTTCGCCTTAAATAGGTGGTCGCCGTGAGCCTATGGAAAGTCTCCAGAGTGATGTGCTTATTGTCACCCAAGAAACACACACTCACGCACAGGGACACCAGAAAGAAAAAAATGGAAAGAAAATGAAAGTTTCCCTTGGCTTTGTCTTCGTTGCTCTCTCGTGAAGGGATTAGCCCTGAACTCCTTTGTAATTTCCAGCCTAGGGGACACTGAACAGACTTACTTCCTGCTGTCAGCGACGCCTTGGAGACGCGACCTGGGTCAGGAGTGACAGCATCTCTGGTGGGCGTAGCACAAGCCGCTGCGTGGGACATGTCAGCAGTTCTGGGACACGGGCTCACTCAGAGGAACCCTGTGTGGTTTCTGATCTGAGGACGCACGACAGACTCAGCTCCCGGATTACTGAATTCTGTAACTTTAGAATAAATTCTAAATGTGCAAATAAACAAATCTGTCAAGTGCCCAACCCGAGGCCATAAAACCTGACAAGCTTTGCCGGAGATGAGCCAACAAGGCACCGGTTGAGGCAGGATTTCAGCCCTTGGTTCTGACCTTGCCCTACCTGGAAACTTCTAGAGAAAAGGTAAAGTGTTTGAGGGACAGGGCTTTACCTCAACATAACTTGCTCCCAGTGAAGTGGCCAAGGTTGTAGCTAATGAAAGGAACCCGAAGTATTAAAAATTTTTTTTAACGTTTATTTATTTATTCATTCATTTATTTATTTATTTATTTTATATGAAATTTATTGACAAATTGGTTTCCATACAACACCCAGTGCTCATCCCAAAAGGTGCCCTCCTCAATACCCATCACCCACCCTCTCCTCCCTCCCACCCCCCATCAACCCTCAGTTTGTTCTCAGTTTTTAACAGTCTCTTATGCTTTGGCTCTCTCCCACTCTAACCTCTTTTTTTTTTTTTTCCCTTCCCCTCCCCCATGGGTTCCTGTTAAGTTTCTCAGGATCCACATAAGAGTGAAACCATATGGTATCTGTCTTTCTCTGTATGGCTTATTTCACTTAGCATCACACTCTCCAGTTCCATCCACGTTGCTACAAAAGGCCATATTTCATTTTTTCTCATTGCCACGTAGTATTCCATTGTGTATATAAACCACAATTTCTTTATCCATTCATCAGTTGATGGACATTTCGGCTCTTTCCATAATTTGGCTATTGTTGAGAGTGCTGCTATGAACATTGGGGTACAAGTGGCCCTATGCATCAGTACTCCTGTATCCCTTGGATATATTCCTAGCAGTGCTATTGCTGGGTCATAGGGTAGGTCTATTTTTAATTTTCTGAGGAACCTCCACACTGCTTTCCCGAGCGGCTGCACCAATTTGCATTCCCACCAACAGTGCAAGAGGGTTCCCGTTTCTCCACATCCTCTCCAGCATCTATAGTCTCCTGATTTGTTCATTTTGGCCACTCTGACTGGCGTGAGGTGATACCTGAGTGTGGTTTTGATTTGTATTTCCCTGATAAGGAGCGACGCTGAACATCTTTTCATGTGCCTGTTGGCCATCCGGATGTCTTCTTTAGAGAAGTGTCTATTCATGTTTTCTGCCCATTTCTTCACTGGGTTATTTGTTTTTCGGGTGTGGAGTTTGGTGAGCTCTTTATAGATTTTGGATACTAGCCCTTTGTCCGATATGTCATTTGAGAATATCTTTTCCCATTCCATTGGTTGCCTTTTAGTTTTGTTGGTTGTTTCCTTTGCTGTGCAGAAGCTTTTTATCTTCATAAGGTCCCAGTAATTCACTTTTGCTTTTAATTCCCTTGCCTTTGGGGATGTGTCGAGTAAGAGATTGCTACGGCTGAGGTCAGAGAGGTCTTTTCCTGCTTTCTCCTCTAGGGTTTTGATGGTTTCCTGTCTCACATTCAGGTCCTTTATCCATTTTGAGTTTATTTTTGTGAATGGTGTGAGAAAGTGGTCTAGTTTCAACCTTCTGCATGTTGCTGTCCAGTTCTCCCAGCACCATTTGTTAAAGAGACTGTCTTTTTTCCATTGGATGTTCTTTCCTGCTTTGTCAAAGATGAGTTGGCTATACGTTTGTGGGTCTAGTTCTGGGGTTTCTATTCTATTCCATTGGTCTATGTGTCTGTTTTTGTGCCACAGCAGTGGTTTTAGAATCATTGCAAACTACCCAACGTGAGCCCAAGACCCTGAACGTGCGGGAAGGGGTCAGCTTGCCTCCCACGACACTCGTCACTGGTTTGCCCGACCTTGCTGGGCTCTGGGTCCTAGACAGTCATGTTGATGTGTACCTCACTCCATTTTCGTCTCTACAGACGTGTGATTTATCCTGTGCCTGGTCTTTCTGGGAACCAGCTTTCTTGTGGATCCCATTTAAACACAGTCTCTGCAGTCAGAACAACGGGGTTTAAATTCTGATTCCACCACTTGCCAGAGGTGTGACCTTGGGAAATTATGCGGCGTGGGAGCGGTGGCTACTTATGAACACGGGGGCCTTGAGGGGCAAGTGAGCAGGTGCATTAAAGGCCTTCACACGGCGCCTGAAACATTGTAAACACACGATGAAAGTCTGATGTTTTTCGTGTCGCTTACAGAAGAACCAGTTTAGGAATTCAGAAACTCCACTCGGACGAGTCCCTGCTCTTGCCTCTCCGGATGTCACTGGTTTCCTGCCCACGTGCCATGACTCACGCAGGTCCGCCTGCCCGGAAGCCCTTCCCTCACACTTGTCTGGCTTAAATCCCACAGATCCTTCCAGGATCTATTACAGAAATGCTTTTTCCATGAAACCTTTCCCGACGACTCCACCCAAAGAAAATATCCTTTTCTTTAAACTCCTGTACCTTTCTTACGGGACTCCAAAAGCTTATTCCAATAAAAATAACTTATATTTGTTGGCTCGTAATTTGGTGTTAGGCACTTTGAACATCGCTTTATGTGCATTGATGGCTTTCATTCTTTCTATTCGGGTAGGAAAACAGGCCCAAGAGACTGAGAAGTTATCTCGTGCTGCGTAGCCAGTTACGGCTAGTCAGAACACGCAGTTCTTCGAAGGGCACCTGTGTGGCTCAGTCGGTTGGGCGTCCAACTCTTGATTTTATTTTATTTTATTTTATTTATTTATTTATTTATTTATTTATTTATTTTTCAACGTTTATTTATTTTTGGGACAGAGAGAGACAGAGCATGAACGGGCAAAGGGCAGAGAGAGAGGGAGACACAGAATCGGAAACAGGCTCCAGGCTCTGAGCCATCAGCCCAGAGCCCGACGTGGGGCTGGAACTCACGGACCACGAGATCGTGACCTGGCTGAAGTCGGACGCTTAACCGACTGCGCCACCCAGGCGCCCCAACTCTTGATTTTAGCGCAGGTCACGATCCCAGGGTCATGAGATCGAGCCCCATGTTGGGCTCTGTGCTGATGGTGCGGAACCTGCTTGGGATTCTCTCTCTTCCTCTCTCTCCACCCCTCCCCTACTTGTGTGCATGTTATCTCTCAAATATATATATATACATAATATATATAAATATATAATATATATAAATATATAATATATATAAATATATATATTTGAGAGATATATTCTTTTATATATATAAATATATATATATATTTACATATATATATATAGAAGAACACGTGGTTCCTTGAGAAACACATTCATTTCTGGTTCCTCTGCTCATTCCCCTAACCACAGGCGCTCAACGTTTGGCTGAATTGGCCGTGGCGCTACGACACAGCTCTGGGCTACGGTGCCCCGCACCCTCTGCTTTCTCAGCGATGAATCCGTCTGATCACTCAGAACTGTGGCATTAAATTGGCTGCCCTCCCTCTCCACAGGGGTCCTCTCTCATCCAGTTCCAACTGTGGGAAAGCAGGTTTTACAGCCATGGAAGGCAAGACGAGGGGAAGAAGCAGAGAAGACAGATTTCTATAGATCACAAAGCATCTTGGAAGTCCCGAACAGCGGGGGGCCAGCATTCTGCAGTACCTTTCTTCAGGAAGCTCTTGGAATGGCTACTCTCTGCGTTAGTCTTTGAGAGCAGCAGCTGCTTTGTGGCTGCGGTTTTCCAGGGAGCACCTGCCGGGACACTGGGGTGTTCTTTGTTTTGTTTTGTCTCTTTTTCACCATTTCTTCAAAGTAGGCTTCCCACCCATCGTGGGGCTTGAACTCATGACCCTGAGGTCAAGAGTCACATGCTCTACCAACTGAGCCAGCCAGGGGCCCCCCAACACAGGGGGTTCTTTTTTTTTTTTAACGGGAAATCACTTTTTTAATTTTTTATTTTTTTAGATCTTTATTTATTTTTGAGAGACAGACAAAGTACGAGCAGGGGAGGGACAGAGAGAGAGAGGGAGACACAGAATCTGAAGCAGGCTCCAGGCCCTGAGCTGTCAGCACAGAGCCTGACACGGGGCTCGAACCCATGAACCGTGAGATTGTGACCTGAGCCGAAGTCGGACGCTTAACCGACTGAGTCACCCAGGCTCCCCAACACAAGGGGTTCTTGTTCACTTTGCCCCTCTGCAGTGTGTTGCCCCCAAGGCTGACCTGCTCACTAAAAGCAGTTCTGAAGGCAATAGCCATTGGAAAGGAGGGAACTAACATTTAAACCATATACATTTTTAATAGGAATTTATAACTTTTGATGAATATTATCTCTACGTTAGTCCCTCAACCTAGGACTAAAAATAAAATTATGCTGGCCCGTGTGCTCAGATGGCAGTAAATGGAAATATGTCTCCTGAAAGCATGATATAGACCAGCATGATGGTCAGGTTGAATAGTCACGGTCATTCCAGGTAAAAAATCACAAAGAAGGATTTTTCTTTTCTTTTTCTTTAAGTTTATTTATTTTGAGAGAGAGAGAGAGAGAGAGAGAGCGAGCGAGCGAGCATGAGCGGGGGGGAGGACAGAGAGAGAGAGTATCCCAAGCAGACTCCATGTCGTCAGCATGAAGTCCGATGCGGGGCTCGAACTCATGAGACCTTGAGATCATGACCTGAGCCAAAATCAAGAGTTGGAGGCTTAGCGGACTGAGCCACCCAGGGGGCCCAAAGGATTTTGTGTTTCTAACTCCCATCTTCTCTGCTTCTGTGGAGATACCCTGGCAGTCACTCCGTATCGGGAAGCCTCTGCAAGCACTTGGAAAAGGCCATCACCCAGGAGAGCTCCTACCTTCCTGTGGCAGACGGGACGGAGCAAGAAGCAGCCCAGCAAACAGAGGCAGAAAGTGGCAGGTCTTAGGCAGAGGACAGACATGGTCTTCTGGAGTTTTCCTCAGTGAGAGTCAAGGAAATTCGCCGGTGAACGGGTTGGAAGGAAGATGGGGCATATTCTCTGGAGATGCTCAAGTTTTGTTTGCTAGCCTGGTGCCTGGGTACCTCCTCCGGCAGGGCAGGCCGCGTGGTTGGAAACCTTGTGATATTTTGCAATTAATTACCGGCAACATGTTGCCTTCTAGATGCCAATGACTTGTCCCAACGACTAGGACAAGTTTCCCAAGAGAGCCTGAAATCAGATTGCTTTCCCCCATTATTTTCCAATAAACATGCACAAACTTCTGCTACAGGTGGGTCCCCCTTCTCACGGCATATGTGACTTGACACGCTGGGGGAAAATGCAAGTTTTCAGAAAGGAAGTCTCTGTTTTAATTGTACCAAGTGTTTAACGAGACCGTGCTGCCTCCAAATGTCCCACTCTGAATGGGGCGCTGTGGCTCCGTGCTTGGGGCCAGCCAGAGACGGGACCTGGGCTATGGGTGGAGAGGGGCGGGGGAGGCTGTCTGCCCCCAGGGACGGGATGAACTTGAGCCTGACCGAGTCTAGTTGTAATATCCGGGGCGGGGGGGGGTGGGGTTCAGCCTGGTGTTTGGAAGCACAATTGCCTCATTCCTGGGGGTCCTGTTTATTTGGGGCAGGCCTCCAGCTAGCTGCTTGGGGGTGGGAAGGGGATGGGGCCCAGCTCCCTGCAGAGGAAGGTGCCCATTTGTAGGCAGGAAGCCACATCCCAGCTAGGCCTGCGGAAATGCAGAATGGCCTCAGGTGCAGAGATTAAGTGGGCTGGGCTGGGGGCCGGTTGGGTGGCCTGGCACCTTTCAGGTCCCCAGAGAGAAGAAAGTTTGGCCTTAAACTCAGGGACCTCAGTAATCTGTACTGGCTTCATCTTTAACCCAGTATGTCTTGCAATCAACATCCCTTAACTTTTCTTTTGTAAGTTATTTTTCTAGGCTTTGTTAATGGGCATCCCAGGGGCCTCCCGGCTGCTTCCACTGAGATGGATGGTGAGCATCTCATGTTTAAGGAGGTCAGCACATGGGGGGGGGGGGGAGCCTGGCTGGCCCAGCCGGTTACGCATCTGACTCTTGATGTCGGCTCAGGTTCTGATTTCGAAGATCGTGAGTTCGAGCCCGGTGTTGGGCTCTGCTCTGACAGTGCACAGAGCCTGCTGGGGATTCCCTCTCTTCCTCGCTTTACCCCTCCGCAGCTCTCCCTCTCTCTCTCTGAAAATAAATAAACATTAAAAAAAAAAAAAGAGGCCAACACACGGCTTGGTTGCCTTCCCTTCTTGCCTTAAGTGACCGCAATGCATCTTCTGTTGGTGGCCCCACGCAGGGCGCCTGGTGAAAACACGCCTGCATCGATGGCCAGTGCAGATTCATACCTGCTACATCCAGATGTTTCTGTCACCGGCGTGACGGGAGGTGGCTGCTCCTGGCGGAACATCCGGAACAATTCTCTCCCTTACCTCCTGTCGCTCTGGTGCTGCCCTTGTTGGCTCCTCCCTCAGTCCCTCACACAGCACTTGGTCAAAGATTTTGTGACGATCTGTCTTCAGTTTTGGGGGCAGAGGGGACGGGCCCCACTTTTTGCTGCCTCGGGAGAGCCCTCCAGGCTGACCATTTTCTACTGCCCTTGTGGTGGGCACAAGTCCTTACAGATAAGGAAAATGAGACTCCTCCTTCACCAAGGTCCTTCCAAGCCCTGTCACAAACGTTCCAGGAAGAAATGTGACAGCGCCTTGTCCCTGCCTGCGGTGTATGTAACTCCTCCCTGGGGTGGAGAAGGCCCATCACACTCTGATCAGTAACTTCACTAAAAGTGCTAGTTGGGTTTTGGACTCCATTCCAATGTGTAGATGGGGTTCTCAGACGCCAGCCGGGTGCCCTACCGCTCCATTCTGACACTGGAGAGAGCGCCGGACCCTACAGGTTAAGGTCTCAGTCCCCCAAGACTGTTCCCCAGCCCCCAACTTCAGAAGCCAGTGGAAAGCCCAGGTTGTTGGGCTGACCCACTGGCCACATATTGAAGGTCCCAACTGCCCCCTCCTTGGGTTTGATTAATTTACTAGAGTGGCTCACAGGACTCAGAAGCATTTTACTTACAAGACCACCGGTTGATTATAAAAGGATCGAACTCTGGAACAGCCAGATGGAAGAGGTGCACGGAGCAAGGGGTGGGGGAGAGAGCTCAGAACGTCCACATTCTATTTGCTCTCCAACCGCATCCCCAACCGGGAAGCTCTCTGAACCCTGTCCTTCTGTGTGTGTGTGTGTGTGTGTGTGTGTGTGGACAGAGAGAGAGAGAGAGAAGCAGGGCTCGAACTCACCAACCACAAGACCGTGACCTGAGCCCAAGTCAGATGCTTAACCGACCGAGCCACCCAGGTGCCCCTTTTGGGTTTTTAATGGAGGGTTCATAACATAATTACAACTGATTAAGTAATGTGATTGATTCAACTTCCAACCCCCCCCCCCCTTACCTCCCCAGAGGTCAGTATGATCGCAGGGTTGGTTGGTTCCCTGGCAACCAGCTACACCCTTAGTTGTTTTCCAATGGTCCCCTCGTTAAGGTAAACTCTGGTGTTCTGAGTAACAAGGCACCCACTTCACCTTTGTGCCTGCGGGGAGATTTCTGGAAGGAGGACAGGAGACCAAGTAACAGAACAGAAGATATTCTGTTGCTCTTCTGCTCTGAGAATCTCCTGGCTCTTGGGAGCTGGGAGCCGGGAACCTTTGATGACGACCGAGTATGTATTTCTTATAAATCACAGTGTCGCCATCACAATGTCACAGGCGCTCTACCCACAAGGGGGCCAAGGTTTTGGTCCTTACCCTGCTAACTTGCCTGCTGGAGACTCGGGAGGAACCAGCTTTTCTGTTCCCAAGACATTTGTAGGTTGTGTGTGACTCACGTTTCCCACCCCCACCACCCGCAGTGATGTATTTTACCTTCCCTTAAGGGGCCCTTCATCTCTGCCCCAGAAGGAAAGCGAGACTGAAGGTTCAAGTTCCTGCGCCCTATCCTGGGAGAGTTAAGTACAATTTCTAGTGGGTTTGAGACAATTTCTAGGCAGGGTTTGAGACAAACGTCACCATCAGAACTTGAGGAGAAGAGAATGAAATGGAACCAAGATCACGTGCTGCGAATCTATCAAGAGAAAGTTCTGAAGTTGTCTCTACATATTTATTTTTGCAATAGCATTGTGATAAAAAGCTAAAGGTGGCAATTCAGGGTTATAATCGGATCTCAAACACCTGAGTTTTATAGCCAGGATCTGGAGGCTTTAAGAAGCCCAGTTCCCGGGCTGGGGCGCCTGGGTGGCTCAGTGGGTTAAGTGTCCCCCTCTTGGTTTCGGCTCGGGTCAAGATCTCACAGTTTTGGGAGTCCGAGCCCTGAGTTGGGCTCTGAGCTGCCAACACGGACCCTGCTTGGGATCCACTTGGGATCCTCTCTCTCTGCCCCTTTCCTACTCATGCTGCCTCTGTCTCAAATAAATAACTTAAAAAAAAAAAAAAAAGCTCAGTCCTCACCATTACCAGGATAAAGCAACGTCGAGTGATGGACCCATAAGCCTGTATGCTGGTGCTCAGTCACAAAATACGTAATCATTCTGTTTTTGTTTGGTACTAATTGCCCAGAATTTTACAGAGGGGGGCAGTGGGGTACCGGGGCCACATGAGGGGCTTCCGAGGGGACCTGACCCGCCACCTGGGAGCTTCCTGACCCACCAGAGGCCATCCCCGTAGCACCTGATTAATATCAACCAGATTTATAACCTCACCCTGAGAACGTCATACTTTTCCTGCACTTTTCAGAACGACGTGCCAAGTGCCTTTTATGGTATCCCCGGCTCTTTCAGCCTCACGGGAATAGCAGAGGCGTAAAGGAAACAGTCTCACGAGCCATTCCTTTGAGGGGCTTTCTTCTTGGCCTGGCTCTTTTGCACTTGAGAAACGGAAGTCATCACAAACCAGGACTGGGGAGAGGTACTCACCTTTCAGATGGAAACGGGGCTCCAGGGTGCGCTAGGAGTCCCAAAAGATGTGATTGAAAGCGTTCTCCGTTCTGTCTCCCTGCAACCCAGAGGAGGCCGCGTTCCCCCACCTTCAGGCTCCTAGAAGCACAGCCTCCTGTGTTAATCCCTCTCAGGTTTGCAGAGCGTTCCGGAAAGACCCGTGTGCCTGCCAAAGAACAGTATCACCTGTGAACCTCTCCTTGTGCGCTGGCAGCTGGGGCTCAGGCTGGTGGGTCGCGTCTGAGTGGGACTCGGGTGGGAGGGGCAAGAGGCTGATCTGAGCTGGTCGAGGGGGTGACGGATGACTCTGGAACCAGAATCCCACAGCGCCTGTTTTGGGAACTGAGTTTGTGGACTGAAGAACTGTATCACCCCAAGTTATTAAGCAGTAGCTCCCATACCTGCCCTCCCCACCCAGCCCCTGGTAACCTCTATTCTGTTTGCTGTCTCTATGAATTTGCTTCTTCTAGATATTTCCGAATCATACGTTCATCCCTTTATGTCTGGCTTATTTCACTTGGTGTAATGTTTTCAAGCTTCCCACATGATTAAGGAAGGGTTTTTTTTTAAAGGAAATTTTCTTTTTTATGGTTTTTAAATGTTTATTTATGTTGAGGCAGAGCGTGCATGAGCAGGAGAGAGGCAGAGAGGGAGAGAGAAAATCCCAAGCAGGCTCTGCACCGTCAGCACAGAGCCTGACGTGGGGCTCGATCACATGAACTGAGAGATCGTGACCTGAGTTGAAGTCAAGAGCCAGACGCTTAACCGACTGAGCCACCCAGTTGCCCCAAGTCCCGGAGTTTTAAAGACAGGAGACGCCATTGGTTATCTCCACCCATTTTCATCGTGGGGCCCCGTGCTTGGTGCATAGCCCCACTCGATACACATTTGTAGAGTTGCTCGAAGCATCTTGGGCACAAATGCCACAAATTAGGCTTGATACAAAGGACACTCCCAGGCTCGTATTTATTCAATCAAGGTTTTTTGTTTTAAACCACAAAGCATCTTGGCTCCTTTCCTGGCTGGAAATGGAGACTTACTCACCCCACCTGCTTGACCGTCACCCACCTTAGAGCTCCCCCCAGGGGCTGCGGGAGGAACAACTAGAACCACAGACCCTTGCAGCCACAAGACTGGTTTTTCGGCCGTGGTGGCTGTTCCTCCTTTCCTTTTCCAGTTTTTCAGGATAGACCTGGATAGGAGTCCAGGCAAATACGGTTAAAAGCCCATTTCTCATATTTATGTCTTTCTCTCTTAACCCAGAGGAAAGCCGAGGAAACGTCTACCTGCTTCAGACAAGCCTGGTTAACAGATGACACTCCGGCTGTGCTGGGGTTTTCAAGAGGCTGTTAGGGAATTGCATTACAGAGTAATACACGCACCCGCACAAAGAATCGCCCGCGACAGGTAATACTCCGGGGGAGAGATAATGAGAGGGAGGAATGAGTCCGTGAAAGGAGGTCATCATCCAGCTCTGAGTCCTGAGCCCCTGTCGTTTGGCCTCCGCGGCTGTGGGAGAAAGTTATACAGGAGGAACAGGGGTGGGAGTAAAATAGAGGATAGGAGTAAATTATGAAATGTGTTTTATTCAAGATGGGGACATAGAAGTTATTTAAAAGTGGCCCTGCAGATTCGCTGGGATGCCCAGTGTTACGGGCAGATACATCTTAAAACTGTCCACCTCCTCTCTTTTCCTGCTCCAGGTTAGTATGAAGAAGGGGGGGACGTTTCAGATAACGTCTGGAGAACTGAAACCCAGGAAGCAATATGCACCGGGGGCCCCTTCTGCAACCATTTGCCAAACTCAATTCTGATTCCCGTGGTTGCTCTCTTTCCCTAACGAGTCCGTCTGCCCTTCGGGAAAACAGGCTGGTCAAGTTCTAGTTAGCGTGATAACCAACCATGCTAGTGTTATACCGTATGGCCCCTGGTGTGGCACGATTCGATTTCATGACAGAGCAGATACACAGGTATTTGCTGTGCTTTCCCCACAGAACTGACCCCAGTCCATTGTTATAGGCTGAATTGTGTCCCCCTAACATCTGGCACCTGTGAATGTGAGCTTGTTTGGAAATAGGGTCATTGCAGAATGAAATTGGTTAAGATGAGGTCCTCCTGGGGGAGAGTGGTCCCTAATCCAATATGCCTGGGGTCCTCAGAAGAAGGGTAGAAGAGACGCACAGAGAAGAAGGAGAAGACCAACATGAAAATGGAGTCAGAGATTGGAGAGATGCGGCCACAAGTCAAGGGAAACGTGGGGGCTCCCAGAAGCCGGGAGAGAAAAGGAAGGATTCTCCCCTGGCACCCACACCTTGATTTCCCACCTCTAGGCTCCAGAATTGTGAGAGAATAAATGTCTGTTGTTTTAAGACGTCCAGGTTTGTGGTAATTTGTTACAGCAGCCGCAGGAAATGAATACAGTCGCGTATCGTATATGTTATTATCGACAGACATCATTACACTTGGCCATGATTCACTCATGTCTGGGTTCCAAGTCAGTTGGGGACACAGCCAGTCACCTTGTCTCAGCTCACAAACGGGTACGGAGACTGCTTCCCGTTGGATGCTGTTGTAGGGCAGGGCCCGCCTCCTTCCTGTGGTGAGGACGTGGGTGGTATTCAGAATAGTTCCTATCCCTGCCGACTGCTCTCCGGGATATGTCTCATTCTGATCTGTTCTTGGGGTGAGGCTCGGCACAGTACATTGATGGAAATCACAAGCGCCCCCAGAGGGCGTCTGTGGGTTTGGAGTTCCGTAAGGTTCCCGTGAATGCGCCCTTGAGCCTCAGTATCTACGATGGGGGCGGTCATTGCCTCATGGAAGCTACTTTGCTTTCCATTTGTATCCGAATAGTCAGGAGACCCCACTGGGTCGTGACACAAGCCCCCTCCCAACACCGGGTCCTGGCAGTAGCCAGTGTTATTTGTTGAGGTTGCCAGACTGACTTCATCAGTTTTCATTGTTCTGCCAGGCTGACTCCTTCAGGGGCACCTGGGTGGCTCAGTCAGCTGAGCCCCCGACTTCGGCTGGGGTCATGATCTCACGGTCTGTGAGTTCGAGCCCCACGCTGGGCTCTGCGCTGGCAGCTCAGAGCCTGGAGCCTGCTTTGGGATTCTCCCTCTCACCTCTCTCTCTCTCTCTCTCTCTGCTCCTACCCCGCTTGCACTCGCTGTCTCGAAAAATAAACTTAAAAAAAAAAAGTGACTTCAGTTCGTCCCACAAAGCCTAGGCCAGCACCTGTCTCTCTTAAAGCCCTTTCCTGTCTCGTGGGCCAGTGTTTAATCCATCAGCACGTTGTTGCCACCGTGTACAAAGGACTCGAGTACCGTTAGAACAGACGCTTTATACCCCAAGACGCTGGGGCCCCCTTTCTAGGATTGGCTGAGTGGTGTAAGTGGGCGTCCCACTTAGCTCACCTGTAATAATCCTGCCTTGTTCGAATTGGTGTCATAGGCCAAGCTGGTTTCCGCCGGGGCACCTGCTTGGTTGCCTCCGCTGGGGATTATGTCTGGAGATGGTCAGTGCGGCAACCTACATGCGTGGGTCACATGACCCCACGTCTGCTAGTCGCCCCTTGCCCCGCAATCGTTCCAGAGAATAGTCGTCTTCTCGAGGAGAATGAATCTTCCTCCCCCCTCCCCCGCCCCAATTAATCACATAAGGCAGGACTGGCGTCAAGGCAAGTGATTTTGATGCAGAATAAATTCGGCTCTCTGCTTTGCTCTATTTGCCAGTTTCATGTTTTTAAGATGATTCACGTTGACTCATTTTTCCCTCCCATATGTCCTGGACTTGTACTTTATAACACCAGACGGGGATACTAATTAAACTTTAGAGTTTGCTCCCGCGGTGCAGAAACAGAGATCTGTAATGACAGGTCTGGCGGTAATCAATGTATCTGCTGCACTCGTAATGATTTAAAGGGAACGCCATGGTTACCGCTTGGAATAAAAGTGAATGAGCTCTGTAAATTTAATTTAGAGGACTTATAACTTGATCATCCAGAAATACATTACAGACGCTGCTTGTATTTTTGACAAAGCCCGAGGCGTGCTTCTGGCAAGATCTGGGATTTAACCAGGGACCTTTTCTTCACGGTGAGGTCAGTAATAGGTGACGCCCGCCCACTGGCCCAGCTTCAGACCATCACTGCCCCAGCGGAGGGGCCGTTCTGGTCCCACTTGGAATCCACTTCAAAATCATTCGTTCACAATTAATGCCTGTTATTCCGTCCGCGAATCGAAAGTCCAGCTAGGGGCAAAGTCATCGGCAGGTCAGTCCAGAGGCAGACTAATTGCTTTTTGAAATCACACACGGGAGGAACGAGGCATCGTCTTCTTAACCCCTCTGAGAAGCGGTTGGTGTGTGTTAACCTGGAGGGCGGGAGGAGACAGGCAGATCCCCCTCCCCTAGGTTTCCCGCGGTTCTAGAACATAAGCAATGTTACTGCGCATAGAGAACAGAAACGCTCTGCTCTCAACTCTCCCTGCCCATCGCCTTTGTCCATTTGCTAATATTTATTTACCAAATTACCGCCCTCGCTGTGACATTTCCCGCCATATGTCCATGCATCGGTCCTCTGTGGTTCTTGCTTTAAATGTGCTCTCCTGCGACAGGACTCGTGATCTCGCTGTCTCCCCCCCACACCCCGCCCCCGACCCCCTTGCAGTCTGAGAGCGAAGCGGGTACTTCTCAGAATGTGGTGTTTTGTCATCATGTGTCCAGACAACGTCTCTTTTGTTTTGTTTTGCTTTCCTTTGTTTTATTTTCCATCGCGTCCCCACTGCTGTTTCATTCTCCCCACAGGTAATGACTCGAATATTTTATGTGTAACATATTTTCTAGAAGGTTGTATGTGTATATATGCACATATATGCATCCTTAATTATTCATGTGCTCTTGCAAAACGTTTTGCTGTTCTGTGTGTAGGTTTTTCATTTTAATAAACTCTACTGTTTTGTGGGTCTAGTTTTATTTCCTACACTTTCCGCTCTGAACTGTAGTTTGATGACGTAAGACTTAACGTTGTTGTATACGTATCTAGTTTGTTACTTTTTTTTTTTTTTTTTTTTTTTTTTTTTTTTTTTATTTATTTTCGGGACAGAGAGAGACAGCATGAACGAGGGAGGGGCAGAGAGAGAGGGAGACACAGAATCGGAAACAGGCTCCAGGCTCTGAGCCATCAGCCCAGAGCCCGACGCGGGGCTCGAACTCACGGACCGCGAGATCGTGACCTGGCTGAAGCCGGACGCTTAACCGACTGCGCCACCCAGGCGCCCCTCTAGTTTGTTACTTCTACGGGCTGTAAGGCCTTCACCTTTTCTCACATGACAAATTTCCTAGGGACAGACACTTGGGATGCCTGCCACTCTTGGCCACCCCAGACACTCTTACGGGTGGGTGTCCTTATACATGTCCCTTCATGGGTCTTTGCAAGAATTTCTCTGGGGGGGGTGGTTATCACTCGTTAAAAACATTTTATTTTTCATTTTTAAAGTTTATTTATTTATTTTGAGAGAGAGAGAGAGAGAGAGAGAGAGGAAGAGGGGCAGAGAGAGGGGGAGAGAGAATCCCAAGCAGGCTCTGTGCTGTCAGCACGGAGCCCGATGCAGGGGCTTGAACCATGAGATCACGACCTGAGCCAAAGTCACGACTCGGAAGCTTAACCGCCTGAGCCACCCAGGCCCTCCGCTTTTTTTTAAAAAGCTAGCATTAATGGAGAGCTTACAATATGTCAACACTGTTCTAAGCACTTCCCATGTACTGAGTAACCCTTACAGAAGGATTTCCCATGTGGTAAATTGTGCTACTGTCCCCATTTTACAGACGAAGACAATGACGAACAGGTCAAGGGGCTAGTAAGTGGTCACGCAGACTCTGAACACGTTTACACCGTGCCGCACGCCCGTCAGATCCCGGCTGCACGAACACCACCGACGCGAACATCTTCAAACATGACTTTCAGGGACGAATTTGCGAATCTGGGGGGCTGCGATCCCGCAGCTGGCGTGGGGCCCCCTCTTCCTGCCCCTCAAGCAACTTCTAGAATCAGCCCCTACACTATCTTGTTCAGAGCGTTTCAGCCCCGGGCCTGCGGTAAGAGGGACGGACGGGAGAGAAACCTCAGGCCTGGCAGAGCCGCTCACACCCCTGGAGTTTTGCTCCTCAGGTCGCCCTGAAGGCCGACGATGCTGGGGGGCCCGGCTGGAGCTGGGGGTACAGTCCCGCCGGCCCAGCGGAGGGGGGCAGTGGTCTGCGAGGGCCTCCCCGGCAGGAGAGTGCAAAGTCAGGGCGCCTCTCCGTCGGGCACCTGGGCCTCGCCCTGGCACAGCCCTTTCGGGCCTCATCTCCCCAGTCTCCTCACAGGGTCTACACTTCCTTCTTGCTTCTGCGGCCTTTCCAGGTGCACCGAGGGAGGCAGCCAGCAGGCCGTGCAGTTTTCCATCTCATCAAGCAGCCTGTTGGTCTTTGCTTGAGATTGTAGGATTTGGGCTGAACTTCAGACTCTCTCTCTCTCTTTTTTTTCCCCATTCTTTCTTTTCTTTTCTTTTTTTTTTTTTCAGTTTTTGTTTAAATTCCAGTTAGTTAACCTATAGTGTAATTTTGGTTTTGGGAGTAGAACCCAATGATTCATCACTTGCATATGACACCCAGGGCTCAGCACAGGTGCCCTCCTGAATGCCCACACCCATTTAGCCCATCCCCCACCCAGCTCCCCTCCAGCAACCCTCCGTGCGTTCTCTACAGTTAAGAGTCTGTTTTATGGCTCCCCGCTTGCCTCTCTCCCCCCGCCTGGTTCGTCTGTTTTGTTTCTTAAATTCCACATACGAGTGAATTCATATGATATTTGTCTTTCTCTGACTTATTTCGCTTAACGTAATTACACTCGAGTTCTGGTTGTTGCAAACGGAAAGATTTTATTCTTTTTGATGGCTGAGTAATATTCCACTGTGTGTGTGTGTGTGTGTGTGTGTGTGTGTATTTATACACCACATCTTCTTTCTCATTCATCAGTTGGTGGACATTTGGGCTCTTTCCACACTTTGGCCGTTGTCCATAGCGCTGCTAGAAACACTGGGGTGCATGTGCCCCTGCGAACCTGCTCACACCCGTCAGAGCGGCTGCCATTAACGACACCAAAACAACACACGTTGGCGAGGATGCGGAGAAAGAGGAACCCTTCTGCACTGCTGGTGGGAATGCCAACTGGGTGCAGCCGCTCTGGAAAACAGTATGCAGGTTCCTCAAAAGGTTAAAAATAGAACTACCCTACAACCCAGCAATGGCACTACTAGGTATTTACCCAAAAGGATACAAAATCTAGTGCTGTAACCGGAAAGATAAGACCAAATCATTTCCCTCTTGAGTCACACACACACAAATGTTGGAAGCAATTCCGCCTTCCCCTCTGTGATGTCCTAGTGGAACCCTCAGTGGTGCTTGATTTTCTGTCAATCTGGCCTGTTTCTGGTGCCCAGGCGGTTGATCACGTGCTAGTCTACTTGTAGCTGTGAGGGTTTTCTGCATATGTGATTAACAATTAGCTGACTGCAAGTAAAGGCGATTATCCTCCATAATGTGGGTGGGCCTCGCTTAATCAGCTGAAGGCCTTAAGAGGAAAAAAACCCAAAAACCTGAGGGTTCCTGAAGAAGGAATCCTGCCTCAAGACCACAGCAGAGGAGTCCTTCCTGGGATTCCAACCAGCCAGGCTGCCTTATGGATTTTGGATTTGCCAACCGCAATTACAAGCACTAATTCCTTTAGATAAATCTCTCTCTTGCTCCTATTAAGTCTGTTTCCCTAGAGGACCTTGCCAGATACACTGTAAAAACCTTCAAGTTGTGGTGTTTGAGTCTCTCCAGCTCAGAACTGGGTCGGAACAAACGGTCACGTAGTGGGTGGCATCTTCTCCCTTCCTCGTTCCAGACACACTGACTCTTTGTGTCTAAGTTCCAAGCTCACTGTGACCTCGGGGCCTTTGTACCAGTTGCTCCCTTACTTAGAACGAGGCCTCCTTTCATCTTTGAAAGACTCATTCAGTGCTCAGCTTCACTGTCCCCTCTGTGGAGTCCTTCCCCACCACCAGTTGGAAGCAGTTATTAAAATGAACTAAAATAAATCCCCTGCCTGCCTGGGGTGGTTCAGTCGGCTGAGCGTCCAGCTCTTGATTTCGGCTCAGGTCACGATCCCAGGGTCGTGGGATCAAGCCCCACGTCAGGCCCCCTGCTGGGTGTGGAACCTCCTTGAGATTCTTTCTCTCCCTCTGCCTGTCTTCCCAGCTCACGCTTGCTCTCTCCTTCCCTAAAATAAAAATAAAAGGACTCCCCTGACTAGAAGCTATCTTTTCTTCCATATTATCTATTTATCTGCTTATCTTTCTCCTCCCGCTAGAACCTAAGTTTCCTGAGAGAAGGGATGCGTCTTCTTGATCTCTAGGGAATCCCCAGTGTCGAGAATAACACCGCGTGCACACGAGGGTGTTCTGCAAAGATTTAGTAAATTAATTATGATTCCATGATCTTGATTTCCCTTTAAAATCCATGTGGTGAGGTCACTGTTGAAATAATTTCAGTTATTTTTGGAAGATAATCATGTGTTGTTGGGTTGGTTTTTTTGCCCTTAACAAGTCTTACCAGCTCCACTATAAAGTATTTTTCCCCCTGATTTGTCCTAAATGTGCCTTCTCCCTGGCTTCAAAGGTTGCCCCTAGTCCGGATATATTGGCACTCAGGGGGGTAACCTCATACTTACCCTCTCTCTCTAGCTTTCATGATTGAGAAGCTTGCTTTTGTGTCCCAGGTTAGAGGTCATCTTCCCAAACTTAAGAATTTTATCTGCTGAATTGCTATTTGTGAACACAAAACGACTACATTGTTTTCATCCTCTTGGCCTTTTTCATGTCTTTCATATCTTAGGTTAAATTTCATAATTTTGAGGGGCACGTGGGTGGCTCAGCGGGTTGAGCGTCTGACTTCAGCTTAGGTCGTGATCTCACGGCTTGTGAGTTCGGGCCCCACATCAGGCTCTGTGCTGACAGGTCGGAGCCTGGAGCCTGCTTTGGATTTTGTGTCTCCCTCTCTCTCTGCCCCTCCCCTGCTTGTGCCCTGTTTCTCTCTGTCTCTCAAAAATAAATAAATGTTAAAAAAATTTAAATTTCATTATTTTGAATTTCTATTTTTAGAAGAAATGGCTAACTTTCTCATACCTTAGGTCAAGGGACTTAAAAAATGTTGGTTTCATTCCTTTGGAGAAGACTTGGTGTATGTTTTTGTTTTGTTTTGTTTTGTTTTTAGAGAGAGAGAGCGTGAGCAGAGGAGAGGGCCAGAGGGGGGGGGGGGGAGAGAGAGAGAGAGAGAGAGAGAGAGAGAGAGAGAGAATCCCTTGCAGGTTCCATGCTCGCCACAGAGCCCAATGTGGGGTTTGATCCCATGACCCTGGAATCATGACCTGAGACAAAATCAAGAGTTGGATGCTCAACCAACTGAGCCACCCAGGCATCCCCAGAATATGTGTATATTTGCCCCGTCTCAAGAGATTCTACTGACGTACACCCAGAGGATGAATGAAGTTGGATGGAAAGGCCATGGAAACGCAATCAAGAAAGTTGTGTTCTCTTCCCGGTCCTATGCAGTCATGCTGGGTGTGTTTGTGGTGTGGTGGTGGGGGGGGGGGAGGGAAGTGTTGCCGGGAGAGAGGGACCATTAGGCACAAGGATTATTTAGCTCAGGCTTCACTGAATTTGTGATTTCAGAGTGACCAAGGCCAAGTGAGCACGTGCTAATGATTACTCATAACACTTGCTATAAAGAGCTGGCTTTCTGCTTAGGTTCACACAAACCCCTTCTCAAGACAGAACACAATGATCTCCTCTTCTCTATGTTCTGGTAAACCCACCATGCCATGTCATTACTGACAAAGAGTAAAATCCCCCCTACAAGTCTCCCTTTGGCCCCTTCTCTACTTTTATACCCCCATTTACTCAACAGATACTGCCTTGTGCCAAAGGAAGGCACTGTCCTCCTGCAAATGACTGATCTCGATGTCTACATGGCGCATGGTAGGTGGTACTGGGAAGGGAGGTAAGCGTGCTGTGGCTCACACGTTCTTGGCGGAGATGTTAAGGCCTAACACGCCCGCTCACTCCTTTAAAATGTGCTGTGAACTTTCATAAGTGCTGGCTTTCTTTACTCAAGGGACTTTCTGATATTCTCCACCTGTTGGGTCACACCGGTAAAGCAGGATCATTACCAAGAGCTTTCTAGAAGACTTGAGTATCATTGCAATAGACTGGCCTCAGGAATTGCTAAGGAGCAGAGAGGTTGGGCTTTTAACTGGGAATTCACACTGATTTGATATACGTTGAAATGCTTCACTGAGAATTGATTAAAAGGAAATGGCTTCCCAGTGTTAACTGAAGACCAGCAAATAGGAGGAATAATTTAGGACTACGGCTCTTAACGCATCTGGAGTGCACTTAGAAAGACACGTTGCACATCTCTGTTGTCTGGTTGACTGGCCTGAATCCATTTGCCCATTATCCAGTGTTACTCCCTCATTCTAAGCAAGGCTCGGAATGTATTCTGGACATCACTTAACTCTAACTGAATTTTATCAAGCTGTGTGTAAATTAATCTAAAACATGGAGCCAATATCCATTATGCTACATTAAGAAAAATGGGGGAGGGGAGGCATGTGTGGCCCAAGAAGGTTAACGACGAACGCGTCCACGGAAGACCCGTCTTTGAAGAGTGACTGTACCGCTGTAGTTTTGGGAAAGATTATATTCCCAACAGATGTATGTTCCAGTGCCCGGAACTTTCTTCGCTGAAAGTTGAAAATGGCTTCTAAGAGAATCAAGTGGAACAAAACACAAAGAATCGCTTTTAGGATAATTAAAACTATTTTGGATTTTTTATTTATCAATCTGGTTTCTAATATAATTTCAGTTAAATGAAAGACATTCACAAAGGATATTAGGCATACATACATAGTTTCCTTCTTTCATTGTAGTTTAACATGCTGTTGCTTTTAGAGAGTGAACTTTTGTGTCATTTCGCAGGGTGGAATCCTAATCGACTTTACAGAAAGAATACTTAGCCCAGCTTTTCACAACCCTGACCTCCGCAGTCACGATGCTCACTGAAAAAAATGCAAAAACCCAACCAAACTTAGAATCAGTAACATCTGAACTGTTTCTTGGCCTACTTTGAGAGGATGTCTTCATAGCCATGTTAGAACCCAGCAGTGGCTGTTTGGAAATAAACTGAACTTGGAAACGTTGCAGGCCACCTGTGTAGACCTGATCTTAAAGCACATTTTCATCTGGAAAGTGACCTTGGAAGTGCATGTTGGATTAATACCTGTGCGCTCAGGTATCTTTATAATCTGCCAGTCCTTGCTCCACGGGAGATAATCAACTTTTCAACACAGTTTCCCTATTTCATCGACAATGACTTCTACATACCACGCATATCCAGAAAATACTGCTGTGAAAGACATCTATTCTAAAGTTTCCAACATTATCATGCAGGGCGTATGTAGTGTAGGCACGTTGCCACTAGGCTACACGGAAAAATCACATTTGTTTCTTGTGTCGTCTTACGTACGAGCCAGCCCAATGGCACTGGGGGCATGTGTAAGCTGTAAGTCCCATCTGGGTGGGGACGCAGGGCTTTGTGCACGCGAAGTTCTGATTTCTCTGGCCTTCGGATGTTGCATCTTCCAGTATTGACAGGTTAGGTCCTGGGCAGTCTACGTGATTAACAATTTAGCAGCTGTACAGCAATGCCTCACAAGTCTGCACACTCCCGGATGTGGGCACATTGTTCATTTGGTGTGACTTACAACCACAGGCCAGAAAGTAAGTCTTCCAGGGGGCTCCACTGACTTGGGTCTTTATATTTGGGTGTCAAAGGACGCTGCAGTCAAGACTCAATGGCCCCTCACGATTGTCCTATTAAGTGGGCAGAGCAGCTGTATCTTAAATATGGGGCAAAGAGGGACCAAGGTTCACCAGTCTGACAAAGGTCACGTGGCAAGCCAGGGAGAGAGAAAGGGTGAGGACACTATCAGCTGATGCCCAGGGTCTACGCTCACCATGATATCATTTTAAACATGGCGCTGGTTGGTTTCAGCCCCAATCAGCTAGACATGCTGTCTGTCTCTCATCTATTTCAGGATCAGCTGGTTCTATTGTCACTAGTAACTTAGGACCTGTTTTTGGCTGGCTAACTGGCATCCAATTTAATAACTGCTGCCTTTCTTTTTGAAAACTGCTGGACAGGATGATGAAAAGAAAACAACAATATGAGGTGCTAATTGTTTAGAGGCATAAAGAGACCTTTGCAATGCTTACCCCATACAAGGAAGGAGAGGGAGAAAAAGAGCAGATCCTGTAATAGAAGGAAAGAAAAGTTTCTTCCGGACGCCACGCTGACACTGCGTTTTCCTATTTGGTAGCTACTTTTTCCTTCAGCGCTTCCTATGGTGTGTGTCTTTGTGCCCAGCTCTCTGAGGGCATCTGGGGGCGGCTCCACAGACGTTCAACAGTAACATTAAGATCTACTCTTTGGCTCATGCCAGTTCTTTTTCCTATGCCTCTGAATCCCTGCTCCTGTTAGTAAAGGATGCTTGTTCATCAAACGCAGGGTAACGGGAAACTGTCCAACAAAGGCCCTCCAAACCCTTGTTTCTAGCTCCCATAGCCTTACGCATTAAGAAGGGTCAGAGAAGAACTTGACAATGTAACTTCTCACCTCCTAAGCTAGTTTCCTTGTGCTCTAGGGAATATGTTATTTTGAGAGCTGAGAATGGCACCGATCTTGCTTTCAAAGTCCTGCTCCTACCTCGTCAAAACCTAGATGTTTGCTTTCTACATGGAAGATGCTTCCTGTACAAACAACCTTAAGTCAGCCATCAGTTGTTCCTGAAACTTTAAAGCAGCTTCTTGTTTCTAAATTTTTTTCTTTTTGTTTTTGTTTATTATTTAAAGAGGTTACCACTAGCCCTCTGGACTAGAATGATAATGGACTGGGACAGAAGAATGTCAAGGTTTTGTGGGATGTGACTGACAAAGCAAGATTAAACACGGAGCTTGGGTCACGACATCGTGAGCTTTCAAGGGAGGGAGTGTCGTCCTGAGCTTTCAAGGGAGGGAGCTGGAAAAAAGAGATGTTTCTTTATCTTCACATAAATTACTGACCATTTAGAACGTACTAGATATGGCCTTCATAGATACATTTAGGACTTTTGGTGAAGCCCACAATCCCAAAGAGAAGCCAAGGATTTCCAGCACTCCCTTGGCACTTAACTTAGTTACTTAATACCTTATCTACGTTTTTGTGTCTTGTCTGCTGGCCGGACTTACCCCCTTAAGGGCATACTGTATGTCTTAATGGCGGTGACATGGGAGACCCACTGAGCCCTCAGTCAGTCCAGTGCCCTAGGTTTGCAAATTTGGTGAAGGAAGTGTTGGGTTTTATTTTTCACCTTTTGAGGCAGGAAAGAGGGAAGAAGAGAGTGAAAAGAAAGGGTAAGGCCGTTTTAGTGTCAGGGACCGTTTTTGATTGTTTTAACCCCTTAATCATTTTGGGAAGAAAGGGAAAATGCTGACACAAGGCATAAAGAAGAAAGCTATCACGGGAAACGCCAGAAACAATACATTTCCATCTGGCATTATTTGTGAAGTGCAAAATTAATAGCTATAAAGCAGGTTTAAAACAAATTCTAAAAAACCTTTCTACAAAACATAATGTTTAAAATTTGCTTTCGTAATTTGACAATACACGAAACAGCCCTTAATGGTAGTCATCAAAACAGGCTTTGTTTTTAACATGTCACTTGGGTTCTCCTGTTCTGCTCTTTAGTCATACCACGTACTTTTCATTTAACAACGTGTATTATGGAATAATGATCAAGACGTCTTTAAGGTAAGGGTGTTCGTGACAGTGGCTGAGGGTCAGCAACTGTGAAAGGCGTTCCGATTCCCTTTTGTTCTGTTACCTCGACTCTGATGGGAATGAACTGGTCCAGTATCTCCTTTGGAATGTGTCATATACAGGTGCAGGGGGCCCTTGGCAACTCTAGATAACAGTTTTCATTACCCAAGAAACTGAGATCCTCCAAAAAGCAAAGGCATACTGAGAATCTTGAAAAATACATACATATAACCCTAACAAACTAGAATTTCCATTTTATTGAGGCATGCTGTCAGAAAAACAGCAATAATACTTTTTGAACCTCATCTTACATGCTTCCAGGAGGAGAAGGAAAAAAGGGATCCTACTGAATTCCTCAAAATGTTGGAGTCTGAAAAAAAATTTTAAAGTACTTACTCAGAGTCTGAACTATCATGATCATAAATGGTAGTCATTCTAGAAATAGCTTGTGTAATTTACAAAAAGAGATCAATGAAATTATTTCTTGGATGCTTCAATAGGAGCTTTGTCCCATCTATTTACACACAAAGTCTATCATTTTTAAATAAAACCAACGAGTTCTTTGTTGGAACAAGTTGGTCAAGATTCCTGATTAGACTGAGGTGTGACTAACTAGACGTGTCCATTCTCTGAGAAGCAACAGTCAGTTATCAGGTTGGTCATGAACCTAGGGTTCAGATGTATCTGCCAAAGAGGTCCCTGAATCGTGGCAGTGTGTCTGTTTAGGATGGAATGATACATGGATTAGATGATGGAAAATATGGCAGTATTTTCCATATGATTCTGGAGTAAAGCAATAATAATAGCAATCATAACCTGGCTTTATTGTGGTGTGTCCATTTGGAGGACACGGTCTGCTAGGATTTTGTCACAAGGGCTTAAAAACTAAGATTTAAAGCAAGATAAGAAGAGCAACCTAATTTATGCATCATTCATTAGAAAGTGTCCACACTCTTGCTACAACTCTAAAAGGAACAGAGCAAACAAATCATAGCATCTGGCTCTAATTCCCCACCGAGGTGCCCCCACACACATATAATGTAACCTAACATGATGTAGGTAAAGCAGAGGAAAAATCTTTTGTAACAGTTGGTCACCACCGCATTGTAGCTGACAGTCACAGGTCATGAAGAGGTCTAAGACTATGCACACGGAACAGTATTAGCTTGTAGAATCTGATGAAAAATAAAACCAACAGTCCCAATATACGAAACTACTTCCCCTGGTTCTTAATGCTTCTCTCTGCTGTGTTAGTTGTGTTGTTACACAACAGGTGCCACATGCTCACTTCCTTCAGTGCTTTAGGTGGGAATGCTCAGAGAATAGGCATAGATTGAGGTCTCTTTGAAAACTGGCAAACAATAGGTTCTGTTGGCCCCTTCCTTTCCTTTTCCAATTTACAGGACACCAAAAGAAATAGCATATGAACACAAACTAGTTACTACGACAGCCCATTAAAAATTGACTATATGCAAAAGGAAGAGAATGCTGGAGGCCATGTGCATCAACTTTTCTCAAGAAAAAAAAATATCCACATTCTAAGGGCTCTTAAAAATGTAGAAAACTTGCCCTGTTACCATGGGTTTTTAGAACACCTCTAAACACACACAAAATAAGACAGTATTACCTACAAATTTCAATTGTTTCTTAAACTCTAAAAGCATTTTTTGTATTATTTTGATTTGATACAGAAGGGGAAACTCAGCTATAAAGAAATATTAAAAAGTACTTTTTGTGGTGATCAGTCTCCAGAATTTTCTGTCGCTTGCCTCCCCCGACTTGTGCTGATATTTTAAGGATGTGCTCAAGAGTATAAAGTAGGGTGCACTTTTGTCCCGTTCCCTCCTCCCGAATAGCTAGCCCCTCCCTCTCCCACAGCCAAATAGCCACCCCTCAGATGAGCCATTCCTTTTTGCTTTCGTCAATGGTCTCTGTGAAATTGGGGTCGTTGTTCATGATGGCAGCATCCGCGCTCTCTGCTGACTCTGCTCCCTTTGCTTCATTGGTGTGGTAGGTGCCCTTGTGGCGGAACATGTACCGAATGAGGAAGACCAAGGTGCAGAGAATGGTGAAAATCACCACAGCGATGACACCTGGTGGAGGCAGGAGAGGCACTGGAGGTTAAACAGACCTTGTATACATCCCTCCAACACCACTTTCCTTGTGTTGCCATGGTTCTCTCTCATGCCACCCTCCCCCCCACAAAACACCAGCAACACACATGGACAGGACTGAAAGGAGATTAGACCAATTCACAGTTATATTTGGAGATCTTAATGCTATTCTCTGAGGAACTGATAGTTAAACAGAAGAGGAGGAACTACTGCTCAACTCATTTTATGAGGCCAGCATTATCCTGATAGCAAAACCAGACAAACACATCACAAGAAAACACACCTATGGGGCAACAGTCCTCTTTAATAAAATTTTAGCAAATCAAATCTGGCAATGTGTGGCAGAGAATATATTATGGTGAAGGGGTGTTCATTCTAGGAATGCAAGTCTGGTTTATCATTAAAAAACAAAGCTATGTAATTTACCACATTAAAGAAATATAGGAGAAAAGGCATATGACAAATTTCAACCTCCATTCATTGTGAAGCCTCTCAGAAAATATCAGTAGAAGGAAACTTTCTCAACCTGATAAACTGCATCTACGAGAAACCTACAGCTAATACGCTAGTCAATACTAAAAGAGTAAACATATTCTCTCTAAAACAGGAAACAATGGAAGCAAGTCCTCTCTCTCAATGTACCAGAAATCCTTGTCAGTGCAATAAAACAAACAAGAAATAAAAAGTGTACAGACTGTGAAGAAGTAAAAATTTTCTCTATTCTCAGGTGACATGACCATCTCTTAGAAAATCCTGAGTAATGTATATATATGTGAAGTGTCTAGAACTAACAGTAAATTTAGCAAGGCCACAAAAATCAACTGTATTTTTATATACTAGCAAGAAAATACTTGGAAGAACATTTAAAGTAATAAAAACTTAAAAAAGTAATAAAACAATACCATTTATAATAAAACAAATTGAACACAGTTGTTCAAGGCTGTGTTCACTCAAAACCACAAAACCTTACTGACAGAAATTAAAGACGTAGATAAATGGATGGACAGACCACGTTTAAGAGCCGAAGCACTCAATATTGTTTTGATGTCCATTTATAGACCTAACGCAATCCCAATGAAAATCTCAGCAAACTTTTTCTTTGGTAGAAATTTATAAGTTGATTCTAAATTTTATATGGCAATAAAGTAAAGGGTCCAGAATAGCCAACGTAATTTTGAAAAACAAAAAAGAAATAGCTGGAGAATGCATGTTGCTGTCTCAAGACTTAGTATAAAGGTAAAACAATACAGCAAGCATGGTACTGGGTAAAGAAAGATATATAATACATCAACAAAACACAACAGAGTCCAGAAAACAGACATACACATATATGGTCTATTGATTTTTGACAAAAGTGCCAAGGAGATTAAATTTGGAAAAAGTATATAGTCTTTTCAACAAGTAGTTTTAGAATAACTGGATATTAGTTTGGAAAATAATGTCTTTGACCTTTATCTCATGCTATGTACCAATGTTAACTCAAAGTGATTACAGACTTAGTTAACAGAAACCAAAGCTATAAAAGTTCTAGAAGAAAACATAGGAAAAATCTTCACAATCTTGAAGAGGCATATCATTAAAATAGAATTTTAAAAAACTCACAAGCCATAAAAAGATTCAAAAAATAAGACTTCATCAAAATTTAGATTTCTTGCTTTAAAAAAAAATACCGCGGGGCGCCTGGGTGGCGCAGTCGGTTAAGCGTCCGACTTCAGCCAGGTCACGATCTCGCGGTCCGTGAGTTCGAGCCCCGCGTCGGGCTCTGGGCTGATGGCTCAGAGCCTGGAGCCTGTTTCTGATTCTGTGTCTCCCTCTCTCTCTGCCCCTCCCCCGTTCATGCTCTGTCTCTCTCTGTCCCAAAAATAAATAAACGTTGAAAAAAAAAATTAAAAAAAAATACCGCTAAGAAAATGAAAAGGCATGTCACAGACTGGAGAAAATATTCACAATACATATGTCTGACACAGGACTTGAACTATCTAGAAAATAAAAAACTGTTACAACTCAAAAGAAGTCCAATAATCCAGTTAAAAGATGGGGAAAGAGTTTTTATTTTTTATTTTTTAAATGCTTATTTTTGAGAGAGAGAGAGAGAGAGGGAGGAAGGGAGAGAGGGAGAGAGAGAGAGAGAACAATGAGCGGGGGAGGGGCAGAGAGAGAGGGAGACACAGAATCTGAAGCAGGCTCCAGGCTCTGAGCTGTCAGGACAGAGCCCAATGCAGGGCTCAAACCCACAAACTGGGAGATCATGACCTGAACCAAAGTTGGACGCTTAACCGACTGAGCCACCCAGGCACCCCGGAGAAAGAGTTTTAAACAGACACTTCACGAAAGATTCACAAATGGCAACAGGCACATGAAAAGACGCTCAGGGTTATTAGTCATCAGCCCATTGCACATTAAAACTGCAATGAGCTACCAGTACTCATCCACTGGAGTGGCTCAAATTAAGAAGACCGACAATACCAAGTGCTGATAAGATTGTGGAGCAAGCCTGGCCTGTCAGATAGGAACTGCGGGGATGTAAAACGGTTCAACCGTTTTTGGAAAACTGTATGGCAATTTCTTACAGAGTCTAATCTCCACTTTCTGTCACACCCGGCAACTGCACTCCCAGCAATTATCAAAGAGAAATGAAAACTTATGTTCACATAAGACTTCAACAAGAATACTCATAGCAGCTTTATTCAAAATAGCTCAGACCTGGACACAAACCAAACAGCCACAGGTGAGCAGATAAAACGAATTCTAGTACATTCACACAGCAAAACACAACTTGGCAATAAAAATGAACAGCCTATCGATTCATGCAACCATGTGGACAGACCTCAGAAACATGACGTTGAGCGAAAGAAGGCACGAACAGATGACATACTCTGTGATTCCATTTCTACGCCACTCTAAAGGAGGTAAAAGTTATCAACACAGCAAAAAGCAAATCAGAGGTGGCCCTTCTTGGGAGTGGGGCAGGGCAAAGCATGGACTCTACGGGGGCACAAAGAGCTTTCTGTGGGTGGGAATGTTCCAGATCTTCATTGTGATGGTGGCTATGGGTGTTTGTGTTTGTCACGAGTCACTGACCTGTTACGCTTACACACATGCGTATCATGCTTCAATAAAGTTGATCTTAAAAAAAAAAACACAGTGAGGAGAGGGACCTTGATAAGACTGTACCGACGTGATTGGACAATGTGATTTAGGCGGCATTCTAAATGTATTCTAGTTTTAGAGTCACATATATTTCTCTCTTTTTAAAAATGTTTATTTGAGAGAGAGGGAGAGACAGAGAGTGTGAGCAGGGGAGGGACAGAGGGAGGGGAGACACAGAATCTGAAGCCGTCAACACAGAGCCCGACGCGGGGCTTGAACTCATAAACCGTGAGATCATGACCTGAAATGAAGTCGGACGCGCAACCGACTGAACCACCCAGGTGCCCCAAGTCAGGTATTTCTTACAGGCATCTACTTCTCCATGTGGAAAAGAGACCTACCGACTAAGCCAAGGTGATTGGCTGGGTTTAAGACCCTTGATACGATTACAGTATTAGCTGTCCTCAGACATGCAGGGGACACCTGGATGCAGTAAGACAAGGGGGCTCAGGCAGAGGAGACGGCGGGCAACGGGGGGCAAGGATACCAACCCAAATAAGAAGGACTGGGCTAGGAGGCTTCAATTATTCTGCAGCCGTCCCTGGGGAGAAAAGACACTGGAATATTTTAGATACCCTGGCTTATTAATTTTCTGATGATCTTTATTAAGATAATGGCAGCCAGATTGGTACACTCCTGCCTGTTTTTGCAGTAAGTGATCCTGGGCCTTTTGGGATGTGCGGGAGTGAGAAGGGGAAAAGAGAGGAGGGAGGAGGCTATTGTGGCTCCTGCATGATGGCCGGCCTGCCTGTTCAGGCTCTGGCTAGCCCGGCACGACCATCCCATTCTTACGGGTCAGCATTGAAAAGCAGCCAGGTTACGGGGCACCCGGGTGGCTCAGTCGGTTAAGCGTCTGACTGCAGCTCAGGTCACGGTCTCATGGGTTGTGAGTTCAAGCCCCGCATTGGGCTCTGTGCTGACAGCCCAGAGTCCCGAGTCCTCTTTGGATTCTGTGTCTCCTTCTCTCTGCCCCTCCCCCACTCGCGATCTGTCTCTGTCTCAAAAATAAATAAACATTAAAAAAAAAATCTTTTTTTTAAAGTAGCCGGGTTACATTTACATCCGTGTCTCCACATCCGTAGGTCACAATCCTTAGTCATATTTAAATAACAAAACAAATCAAGTAAAACTCTAGATGATGGTTTTGTTTTTGTTTTTGTTTTTTTAAGACGACGCATTTACGGACAATTCTTACTTTCCACAGGTGAGGAGCCTGTGCTATGCATCACCCACCTCCAATGATAGCCGAGTTTCTGTTGACTCCATTTCTTATAGCTTGGCCTTGTCCTGGATTATATGGGAAATCGGCACTGGCTGCAGAGGAAGAAATGGAAAAGTCAAGTGTAAGAGTCAAGGATACTAGTAATCCCAAATAACCTGATGTGGACATTTTTTCATACAACTCCTCAGCACTTCCTGTTTCCCCAGAGGAGAGTTCCGTTTCTGACAGGCCCATCTTGCCATCGTTTCCACAGGTCTCAGTGCCTCCACCCCTGTTTCGGCTCTTCTGTCTGACATGAGACCCAGAGAAGCACGATCAGTCTTTTGGAGGAACATGAGAGAATCTTAGAGCTACCTGAGCCGTCCTGCTTCAGTTCCACTGACACGCAAGCTGATGGATTAGAATGTTTTTTTCTCACCTTTGGCTGAAATCTGCCTCAGCTACTACTTTCTATCTACATTGGCTATTTCTGTAGAGCCTTTTATACCTTTAGTTTAAAAAGGAATCATGTCTTTAAGTGAACATTTTGCAGGACTCTAATAAAACATAGGGCATGTCAGGAATGTGTAAGCAGGTAACATTTCATAACAGTTGAGAATAATATACGCTGCCTAATAAAGTTTCCATTTCTTTCCCTGTTATAAAAAAAATCAGAACCGGTTATATTACAGTTAGGTGTTTCTCTAGGATAAATTTCAAGTACGCAAAAGACAAACGGATCCTGAAGTCTTTCTAGAGGTCGGCAGAGTATCTGTTACCATCCATACGGGCTAATGTAACCTCAAAACCAATTTCATATTCGTTGGGCCTCTGTTTTAGACGTTCAGGTTTAAGGCAAATAGTCCAACGGAAGTGGCTTCCTCCTTCAGCAGATCACCTTAGTCTAGAGCCATGGTTACTGGATGGCATCAGTTCGGTATTCAAAAAATGTTTGAATGAGTTATTTTGCATAATTAAATGTGTGCGCACGGAGGAAAGAGGTCTGTGTTAGGGTTCAAGGAGGATCTCACTACGGACTCAGGTTTCGTAAGGCTCCTCCTTCAGCTCTCTGCTCTGAAGGATCCCCAGGATAATGATGAAAAGTAGGCAGAGCCCTTCTTTTCCTTTTCCCCAGGAAATAGGGCCACCAGAGAGATTTCAGATCCTACCAGCAAATGCTACTTCAGCTTTTCTCTGACTGAAGACCAGAAAAATGATCTGTTCCTGGATCGATCATATTCCAAATCAGCTCGGCCACCAGTGCCATTCAAGCCTGTCGATTTGATTAAAATGCAGACGCTAAGAAAGACACAAATGAAAGAACTTAACTCTGAGTCCTGGGGACTTTTCTTCTTTTAAAAAAAATATTTTTAAAAAATGTTTATTTACTTTTGAGAGAAAGAGAGAGACAGAGGCATGAGCAGGGGAGGGGCACAGAGAGAGAGACACAGAATCTGAAGCAGGTTCCAGGTTCTGAGCTGTCAGCACAGAGCCCGACGCGGGGCTCGAACTCACGAACCGTGAGATCACGACCTGAGCGGAAGTCGGATGCTTAACTGACTGAGCCACCCAGGCACCCCTATTGTGTGCTTATTTTAACTGGTCCAATCCCATGTCTAGGGAGAGAGGGAAAGGCAGAGCCAACATGAAGTATACTGTAGTATACTTTCCCCATGGGGGAAAGTAGACTTTCCCCATGCCCTTTAGGACTTTCTGGTGTGGGCAGCATGGATGGATATTCAAAATTCCAAGTGTCGGCCCAAGGATGCAATGACCTTGCATTTGTAGGCTCATCACCCAATGTTAAGGGTGATCAGATTATCATCCCGTGTGAATAAAAATGGTTTCCAAGGGGCGCCTGGGTGGCGCAGTTGGTTAAGCGTCCGACTTCAGCCAGGTCACAATCTCACGGTCCGTGAGTTCGAGCCCCGCGTCGGGCTCTGGGCTGATGGCTCAGAGCCTGGAGCCTGTTTCTGATTCTGTGTCTCCCTCTCTCTCTGCCCCTCCCCCGTTCATGCTCTGTCTCTCTCTGTCCCAAAAATAAATAAAAAACGTTGGAAAAAAAAATTAAAAAAAAAATGGTTTCCAAATAATATTTCTGGAAACCTTGGGTTTCTTCTTTAAACCTGAGTGTTCCCTTCAGAGAAAGATTATTTGTAGATGTGACAAATGAATGTATTCAGCCATTCAACAGATCTTTCCAGAACGCCGACTATGTGTCAGGCACCATTCTAAGTGCTGGGGATCCACAGTGAACAATAAAAAAGATGAAAATTGTTACTGATGAGGGATTTCTGTGCCTCATTGAAGAGTTTGGTTTACACAGTCAAAACACTAATTTAAAGCACGGATGTGGTTTTAGTTACGACCCTATCTAGTTACAGTAAATTGCCTAAAGCTGCTTTGTAGTTGCCATGTTACAACTCATACACTCATAGGTCACGGTAAGATTTGGTTACTGACATAAACCACCCTTCCGAGACTGAGAGACTGCGAGTTTCTTTACAAGGATGAAAGTTCATACTGTCACGACTCATCTTTGACCTAGTTTCCAGGCCTTCTGACAACGTTAATTACCCTTCTCTGGACACTATTTAGTCCATATCTTCCTAGAAAGCCATCAAGCTTGTTGAGTGGCCCAGATGGGATTGGAAACCAGGCAAGGTTAATTCCTAAGCCATTCATTCCCATCCTGCCTTTTGAGGGCTGAAGAGGCAGCCAGGTGGGGAAGTCCCAGCATCCAGACAGTTCCGCTTGGGCAGGGCCTGTGGCAGGAAGAGCCTTTTCAGGGGATGAGGGAGAGAAATCTGTTTTGTCTTGGAGGTACTGAGCCTGGGGTGCCTCTGGGACACCCAGATGGAGGCATCTACTGGGCGTTTGGTATCTTATGAGTGGCTCGTATTTTTCATCTCCTTCTGAGAAACACAGCCATCTCCTCACCACTTTTAAGTAACGTGAACCTTCAAAATATATGAAGTACGGAGACAAAAACAATGAGAGTGGCAATTTTGTGATTATTCTATTATGTGAGAGTCGTGACTCTATGAAGCTGTTTGCTTCTCTGCTTCAGGTAATGCCGATGGGAGAACACATCACGCTTTCTCCCTGCTCCAAAACCGACTGTACGGCTTTGCATCCTTGGCCACAAAACTGCAGAAAAACACAGATATTTAGGGACGTGCGTACGCCCCTCTCTCTGGATCCCTTGAAGTTACTGACATAACCAGTAGTGGAAGGTGTGGGTGTGACCTGAGATGACCCAAGAAGAACAGGAACAGCTAGAAGAGAACATGGAAATTTATCCCAGGATCGCCTTTCGTACAAAATCCGAAATCCTTTGTAGGGGGAGGAAGGCCTCCTTTGAGCTGAATTTCTCTCCTGCTCCTTCTCTGCCGGGGCCACTTTTCCAACTTGACATTCTAGGCACACAGACTCGTGATGCTTCCTGGTCGACACGTTCTGGCTCATCCCTCTTCCCCCCTCACCTCTGCCCTGCCTTTCCTCTCTCTGTCCATCAAATCTTACCTGTTTCCTAAAACTATCCTTAGCCACCTGGGTTACGTATCTGGCCCTCTTGTCAAGGTCGATCGGTTCTGAATTCTTGTCACTCCCTACACGGCAGCCATGCTCTTAAAGGCATGCTCAGTTATGTTCACGGTCCCAATGACAAACAGTACTGATAGGCAGCTATGGCTAATGAGACGTTCGCTAAAATGAAATCAGTCCAGGGATGCCTGGGTGGCTCAGTCAGTTAAGCAACCGACTTCGGCTCAGTGCATGATCTCGCGGTTCATGAGTTCAAGCCCCAGGTCCGGTTCTGTGCTGACAGCTCAGAGCCTGGAGCCTGTAAATATAGAAAAGCTACTAATGGTTTCTGTGTCCGCTGGTCTCTGGTTATTATCAGAAAACAGCCAGTAGGAAAAACCCTGAGGTACAACCGAAGTCCTCACGAAATTCAAGGGCACGGTTCTGTTTCTCGCATAAGCATCCCTGTTTCCATGGCTTCATTTATAACTTAAGTCTGGTTGTCCTAATGCACGTGAGTCCTTACTCCCTTGAGGCATATCCATTTTATCCTGGCCAAGCAGAGCAAGCGCTATTTTGACAGATATATTTGAAATGATTTCACTGTAACCGTCCTCCCCGCCCCCCCCCACCCCGGGGTACCAACGTCCTCTGGGAAATGCACGTATGAAAACCTGGAAACCAAGAGACGTAAGTAAGACATAGGACAAAGCTCATCCATGACACAGACTCCATTCTGTTCCATCTCATCCCCCGTCTGCTGGGAGAGCAGAGCAATTTTAGGGGTGCTGCAGAATCAAGGAACCTACATTTTGGGAAATGGCATGAATAGGTCCCAACAGGCTGGCTGGCACAGTTGTGAGAGGATGCGACTCTTGATCTCGGGGTCATGACTTTGAGCCCCATGTTGTGGGTGGAGCCTACTTAAACACACACACACACACACACACACACAAAACCAGACTCCAGATATTAACAGTCTCAAGACCAGACCTGCCTCAAATAGCCAAAGACTATATTCAATATACGTTTCTCCTGGGTCTCCAAGCGATAGAACATGATGATGACTGTCGAAGCACGGTGCTGTGTCAGCTCTGATTTAGGGTCTCATAGGAGCATGTGCGTTTCTGTTTATTTCCCTTGTGTACGTCCTCTTGTCTGTCTGGCCATCCCCATTACACTGGCCACACACAGACTGTGTCTCCTTTGCACACCTAGAGGTTGGCGCTCCTCCCTTTCTCCACCTGGCGTAGAGCAGGCAGACCGTGGGCTGGAGGAATCCAGGATGAGACATTCTCCACCCACACTCATGCTTGTTCGATTGCTCGGCTGAGGCTTTGGGCTAAAGCACACTATTGCCCTCCTTGCCAGAGAGGGAACATATATGACAGGCTCCAAACATAGGCATGGGTCGGATTCACCCTCAACACACGGACGCTGTCCCCTTCCACTGTCTTTGCCACTCGAGAAGCCACCTGAGGGCTCAGCACCGGTGTCCTTTCCCTCTTCCTCCTGCTCTACCTTCAGGTTGAAAATCAAGAAGGAAACAACAAACAAACTTTGTAAAAGTGGGCCTGGCGGGGGGGCGGGGGGGTTCCCATGATACCCATACTGTAGAGCGATCCGTTCTTAGAGCTGGGTGAGTAAAAATACACTTTCCTCCCCCGCAAAATAGAAAGGATGAATGTTCTGTCCTTCCCTTTGCTGCGTTCCTGGAAGGATTTGTCAGGAAAGTAAATGACAGTCTAACCAGCACCTCTTATCCTGTGTGCTGTGTGGGGCGAGTGTGGTGCCTCTCCCTGGCAGCTGAGACCCCCGGGGCTCTTGGGGGTCGGGGACAAGTTTTGACCCCTGCCGGCCTGGGAGGTAAGGGACATCGTGCAACAAGGGCTCCAGGGACCATGCAGGTTGTTTATACGTGACGAACAGGAAAACTCTAAATTCTAGGATTATAAGGTTAGTCATCGTTCGGATGACACTTTCTTCACAGATGAAACTCATTAGGGCCCAGGACAGCAAGGGGCTGGTGGAATCAACCTAGAAGTGTTTTCCTTCCGTGGTGGAGTACAAAATGTAAAGGCAGGTGAAATTCAAATTTCAGGAACAAGGTAATTAGGGACTAATAATAATAGCCCTTCCTACAAGTCAGGCACTGTTTTTTGTTTTAATTTTTAAAATGTTTATTTTTGAGAGAGAGAGACAGACAGACAGCGTGAATAGAGGAGGGGTGGAGAGAGAGAAAGAGACACAGAATCTGAAACAGGCTCCAGGCTCTGAGCTGTCAGCACAGAAGCCTGACGTGGGGCTCGAACTCTGAACAGCAAGATCATGACCTGAGCTGAAGTCGGACCCTGACTGACTGAGCCATCCAGGCGCCCCAAGCCAGGCACTGTTTTAAGTCCTTTAAGTCCATTTCAGCCTCATGTGAATCCCGACAGGTTGGCAATATTTATCCCATTTTGGAAGGTTCTGAAAGGCCAAAAGCTGGTCTGAGGTCCCATAACCAGTAAGTGGTAGAGCCAGAGTTTGAACCCAGGAAACTGGCTCCAGAGACGACTTGCAAAAACACTAAGCTGAACTGTTTCTGATGTGAAAGCAAACTTTGTAAGAGCAGGCCCAGGGGACATGGCTCCCCATCACTGCACACGGTCTACACCGGCTCTATCAAATCATCAACACAACTGCATGGTCTCAAGGCAACGAAGGCTCAGTTATTCTCCCCGTGGTTGGTGGCCTGCCTTGGACCCAGATAGGAGTCCCTCACCGACCCAAACAGCACAGAGAGAATGCTTATTACCACCATGGAAACACTTGTGAAATCATGAAATCAGGAACCGTGCTAACTGTGCCTTAAACCGTCACTGTTAGAACATAATTTTTTTTTTTAATCACATTTAGGGAATGTGAAAAATAGAAGACGTTTCCGGGCAGGTGCTTAAGTACAAATAAATGATTTAAAAAACAGTTGCAAGAACAGAATATTAAAAAGAGATTTGAATTCTTTAGCCACCAATTTCTTGCCTGCCCCATTGAGCAGGCAGGGAGAGGACAGAAGAATAAAGCTTTTCTTCTTCTTCTTCTTCTTCTTCTTCTTCTTCTTCTTCTTCTTCTTCTTTTAGTACACAAGATAAATGAGGTAGTTGTAGTTCTTATTTACTAAGTTTCAAAATATGTAAAATTGTAGACTTCAGGCTCAGAAACCAATGGCAAATAAAACACACATTTAAATGCATACAAAAGTAAATCGAGATTATCTCACATAAAACCCCCAAAACCAAAGGCACTAAAAGCTTCAGGTTGTCATCTATCAGGGACAAAAAAATTAGATACTAGCTGACATCTCGTAGAGAAAACATCGCCATGGAAACCACTTGAGCTTCGGCATCTGAAGTGATAATTTGAGATACTCGAACAAAACTGCTATTAGTTATAATTTAATTTCGGTTGCAGCATGATTTTTGCAGCGGGGGCTGGGCCAGATGATGTATATGTGCCTTTGTTCTTTCCAACGTCTTTGTTTCGTTTCACTGTATTCTCTCTTCCAGTCTGAGCTCGATGGCAGAAAATTATTTTTTTCAAATAATTTGTTCTAGCCATTCACTGCTGACTGGTGTTCTAGAAGCCTATGGAAACAAATGGTGGCTGACAAAGATGCTGAAGATATAAGGGGATGTTGTTTTATTTTCAGAGAGGTGACAGCTGATCACGTTTGCAGGAGGGAGAGACTTCTCCAGGCCAGCAGGATTTTAGCCAGGCAAACAGAATGTGGCACGCATCCCCACGAGCCTGAGTCTTGTATTTACACCTATGCCCTCACCTCGGTTTTTGCAAAAAGCCAGCCAGCCAGAATTCCAAATTCAAATGGGGAGGGGATTACGGACTTTTGGCTTCTGACTTGAGAAATCACACAAGGCTTACATTTCAGTTCCAGTCTCTCTCTTTTTTTTAATGTTTATTTTTGAAAGAGAGAGAAAAAGAGAGGGAGAGAGCGTGTGCGGGAGCAGGGGAGGGGCAGAGAGAGAGAGAGGGGGACTGACGATCCAAAACAGGCTCCACAGTGACAGCCGCAGGGGGTCGAACTCACAAACTGTGAGATCGTGACCTGAGCCGAAGTCTAAGTCGGGCACTTAACCAACAGAAACCCCCAGGCGCCTCAACATTTCTAGCTTCTTTTTTTTTTTTAAGTTTATTTATTTATTTTGAGAGAGAGAGAGAGAGAGAGAGAGAGAGAGAGAAGGGGAGGAGCAGAGAGAGAGGGAGACAGAGAATCTGAAGCAGGCTCCGTGTTGTCAGCGCAGAGCTTGATGTGGGGCTCAAACCTATGAACCGTGAGATCGTGACCTGAGCTGAAGTCAGACCCTTAACCAACTGAGCCATGCAGGCGCCACCCCCCCCCCCCAACCCCAACATTTCCAGCTTCTTAAAGGAAAGAGCAAGTGGCAGCTGCCTGCCTGGTTGTCAGAGATTTGGTGAGAAAAAGGTCAATTAGGTAAAAACGAACAGAATACAGGAACTGGTCATCACCTGCTATATATTTGTTTAAAAGGTTTTTTTTTTTTTTAAGTTTTTAATTTTGAGAGAAAGAGAGAGAGTAAGCGAGCAGGGGAGGGGCAGAGAGAGAGGGAGACACAGAATTGGAAGCAGGCTCCAGGCTCCGAGCTGTCAGCACACAGCCTGATGGGGCGCTCGAACCCACGAACTGTGCGATCATGACTTGAGCAGAAGTCAGACACTGAATCAAGTGAGCCACCCAGGCGCCCCTGACTGTTTAATGCCAACTTTTACACAAAAGATCTGAATGGGCAGTTGATTATATTAGATTCCCTCCTTCCATTTCTTTCCTTTTTTTTTTTTTTTTTAAAGCCAACTCTGAGTTGTCTCAATTGCCTTTCGGGAAGAAAGATTTACGGATATTCCCAGACCAGGCTGAACGCCACGTTCTTTTGTCCGACTGCCCATAATAGGTATTTGAGTTGGAAACAGCTTGTTACTGACACGAGTTCAGTCTTGGTATTCCATGAAATAAACAGGTAAGACGCTGGGCGTCCATTTCCACGGTGGGCAAAGGTGTCCTGTTATTTCTCAGGTGGGCAAACTGTTCCTTCTTTCATGTTAGTTACAATCGTTGATGAGTCCGTCATCGGAGCTGTTGTCGGATGATGTCACGGGCACTGTGGGTCAGAGACGGTGACAGCCGGCTGTCACGGGTTGACTCCCTCAACGTCTCCCTCCTGCGGAGCAGGTACACCGCACGGAAGTGTTCAGTCTTGAAGCGGGTAGGTGCCCGCCACCTAAGTGTGAGCCCTGTGGACTCATTAAAGACTCTTCTGTGCATCTTGCTGTGGTTCTCAAGCCGAGCCTTGAAAGTCTGGATCAGGGAGCCCCAGAGTGAGGGCTGGGGAGCCCGGTGGTGTGGCCTTCCCTTGACGATGAAGAGGGTCACGCTCCTGTCTGCGGGGCTCTGCAGTCACCGCGTTCCTCTGCCACGAGGTGTAAACAAATCCGTGCTGGTGTCATCGGGAGTGCAGAAGCCCCAGATCTGGGGGAATATGATTGGTTTACTGGAATTGATTCGTTTTTTTGAGAGAAATCTTGTCTCCTTGCTGCTGGTACCTTATGGGTGGAGGTTGAGAGAAGGCGGCCAGCTCAGGGGGGAAAGCCAGTGGCTACAGAGGAACGTGGTTGTCCAATATTCCAAAGCACCAGAGTGACTGTCACTTGAGGACGTGCTGGGTCAGCGTTTACAGATACATTCATCAAGCCTGGTGAACATCCCCGCTATGCAGGGGTCCCAGCTAACACAATTTGTGGTTAACTGTTGGCAAAGCGGTCCCAGCAAGAATTGGTTGTCTGTTCGACAGTGGAAAGAGTCTCAGTTTCCAAGGAGAGGGTGGCTGAGAAAATAAAGACGGCAAGAAGATACCAATCGTAGCGAATGAGCCAAAAATGCATCTTTTTAAAAAAAAAATTTTTTTTTCAACGTTTATTATTTTTGGGACAGAGAGAGACAGAGCATGAACGGGGGAGGGGCAGAGAGAGAGGGAGACACAGAATCGGAAACAACCTCCAGGCTCTGAGCCATCAGCCCAGAGCCCGACGCGGGGCTCGAACTCCCGGACCGCGAGATCGTGACCTGGCTGAAGTCGGACGCTTAACCGACTGTGCCATCCAGGCGCCCCAAAAATGCATCTTTTAAAGACATTTCCTGCTGTACTTCTTCTCCTCCCTGACAGGTGTTTGAGCTGGCACCATTCAGAAGGCCAACATCTTCGGGAGACCTTGAGGCCATGGTCTCCGGGCTTCTGCTGAGAAACATGTCCACTTGGTGTTACGCACATCTCAGTAAAGGCTTTGGACTTCCAGAATTTATGGTGCGGAAGCTTGGTGAAAACAGCTTTTTTATCTACCCAAGAGATAAGTTTCCTCATTCGTGAGAACATTGAGGCACATTTCATCATATGAGGAATCAGGCAAGGATGAACGTATCCTTTTACTCCCCCTTTATGGAGATTTCCAGTAGATTCCAAGGCCATAATTTGACTGTGGATAGCTCTTTTGGAAGCAGCTGGATATTCCTGATTTGTTTTTGTCACCATCGTATGTCTTTCAAGGTAGTACAGTGAAAAATCAAATGCACGTTAAAAAACATTTAATCTGCTATAACATCTATATCTTGACTTGCGGGCAATGCTGTCTTCTGTTTTAGGTGATGAATACGGTCCTGCTCTCTGTAGACTGGTCTGTCAATGTCCACTCGGTTTGGGCTTTGTAGGAGGTCGCGTTATAACTGCTGTTTCTTTTCTTTTCTCTTCCTTCCTTCCTTCCTTCCTTCCTTCCTTCCTTCCTTCCTTCCATGTTTATTTATTTTGTGTGTGTGAGAGAGATAGCGCAAATAGGGAAGGGGGGAAGGGGAAGGGGAGGGAGAGAGAGAGAAGGAGTGGGAGAAAGAGACAGGGGGAGAGAGAGGGAGAGGGAGAGAGGGAGAGAGGGAGAGAGGGAGAGAGGGAGAGAGGGAGAGAGGGAGAGAGGGAGGGAGAGAGAGAGAGAGAGAGAGAGAGAGAATCCCAAGTAGGCTCCGCTCCCAGCAAAGAGCCTGACACGGAGCTAGATCCCACGACTTTGGGATCATGACCTGAGCCGAAATCAAGAGTCAGATACTTAACTGCCTGGGCCACCCAGGTGCCCCACTGCTATTTCCTCAAAATGTAAAATTAACCCTTTTTATCCCTAAGAGTTCAGAAACCAGTGTCTACGTGGGGAGCGTATCTCAGACCACAGCGGCATTCGCCCAGATCACAGCTCGCTGACGGGGTTCTGGCTCCACTGTGTGGTCTATTCGAAGCGGTGGGGGGTGAGCAGACAGAAAGTACTTTTAAAAATTAATTCTGCACACATTTTAAGTCTTTTATCAATGCCCAGCTGGGCTCTTGCTTTTGAAATACTCTTTTCGGCTGTGTTAGCACAAGTGAACGTTTCTAATTCCAATCCCAAGACAATGCCTTTTCTTCCAAGAAGGCTGACCTTGTAAAACTGAATATACAACTCTCAAGCTAGAGATTTCTGCTGTCTTTTGAGCTGTTCTCTTCTTGAATTAACCTTGGATCTCAGAAGACAGCCATCTTTGCTTGTTGGCAGGTGGAATGACTAAGGATCATCAAAAAAGAACCCTGTAAAACCAATGAAAGCTTCCCGGTGTTTTCCACAAATAGTTTCCTCCCCAGTGCTGGCTCACATCATTACCAGGATGGGATAAACTTCCAGCACCAGCCATGTGGCTCTAACACAGTTCTTTTGGGTCAACAGAGTGTGAAAAAATACTTAATTGGCTCTAGCAGTCTTCGGTATGATTTCTTCCACATCGAAAAAGAGAAAGCGGGGGAAAAAAAAAAGAAAAAGAAAAAGGAAGGTGTATTTTGCAGTGGGGATTTCGCCTCTAGGGACACAGTTATTATTTCAGACTCCTGCATTATATTTAAGAGATGTCAGAAGGGAGGAACACAACTCTGAATAGGGACTGAAATTCTTTTAAAGTTTAAAGTTTCTATTGAGAGGAAGGAAAAATGGGGTATACCTGAATTTGAGACCCGATCATGCTATTCTCTGTATAGTTTTGGGCGAGGTGCTGTAAACACTGGGGCCGCTGGCTCAGTCCTGACTGCACATGAGGAATCTCTCAGGGATGGGGAACAGGCATTGGGAGTTTTAAAAACTGCCCCGGTGATGCTAATGTGCAGCCGGAGCTGAGTTGCAGCCACTGAGGTGTTTGTTCATTGACAGAATGAATGCATTAATTTTGTGAATCGATTTCCTTATCTTTTTTTTAATGTTTATTTATTTTGAGAGAGAGAGAGAGAGAGAGAGAGAGAGAGAATGTGTGTGCCCATGCGTGCACGTGCAGGGGAAAGGCAGAGAGAGAGGGAGAGGGAGAATCCCAAGCAGTTTCCACACCATCAGCAAAGAGCCTGAGGCGGGGCTTGAACTCACGGACCCCAAGATCATGACCGGAGCTGAAATCACGAGTCAGATGCTTAACCGATCGAGCCACCCAGGGGCCCTGGTTTTCCTTATCTTTACGAAAATGTGGCTAATACCGTCCACACATACCACATAGGGCCGCTGTGAGGATAGAACAAAACCAGACACTGAAGCGTTAAAGTCGCTCACAAATTGAAGCTATCATTTCTGTCTTTATCCTTTCCAGTCTTCTAAAAGTTAAAATTCCCAAGTAATTTCTCGAAAATCGCCTTTAGCCTTTCTAAGCGGGAAATTTCAGAGCAACCCGTGTCCATCCCTAGGTTGAAAATAATTGCAACCACATTCATCTGGATTTTTGTGCACATTTTAACGTAAAGTTGATTTTACTTTTTTCCCCGAAGACTTCCAGGGTTACTCTCTGGAGGAAACTCAGCCGCAGAATCGAGAATCCCCCTGGGTCTTTAGACATTTCTGAGTAGTCTGTGCAGAGCCTGGGGAATCCACCAAAGATCTCTCCAAACGAGCGAAACGACTTGTCGCCTGTTTGTTGGTCGTGTTTAGAGGGACTTTCCCCTGAAGAGTGGATGGCATTGGGTCAAACACTTCATCTGGGTAACGTTTCTGTGACTTTCGAAATCAGAGGCAAGGACACAAGTCCCCCGATTTGCCAGCAAAGGTAGAATTAGCATTTCCGGGGCGGGGGGGGGGGGGGAGACTGGCAGGGATTCCCTCGGGAGGATTCACACCCAGGGATTCTGACAAAATAGTCTTTCTGAGTGACAGTCAGTAAAGGAAGCAATGCTGGATTCATCTGGAAGATGCTGAGCTCCCCTGAATGCCTCCAAGGGATATGCATGGATGTTCAAAGACACAGCACAGTAGGAGGAGGCTTCAGACGGGTGGCTCCTGGAACCAAGGTCAGACTCAGACATCCCCGGACCACACGGAAGTCAAACCTGCTTCACTTCTGTGGGCGTCTCGTAACATTGCTACGACACGAGAATGAGGCAAAAATGGAGAGTGGCACCCACTGGAGTCTGTGGTTCTGTGGTCCACGGAGAAGTCACCATAGCAACGTGTTGGGTACTCCTCTGCCCTTCCTGGCCCTGAGTGAGGACAGCCAGGGACAGATCTGGGAGAGGCGGGGCTCCAAGGATGGGGCCAGGTGTGATGGGGTCGGGGTGGGGGGGGGGCGTGCATAGTACAGAGAACAACAGAATCCTAACCTTCTTGGCTTTCAAATCTGTTGCGAGGGACAAGGGGAAAGGAAGACAGCAAGAGAGGTGGGGAAAACCGGACTGAAAGAAGTCCCCGTGAGGCAGGAAAGAAGGGCCTTACACGTTGTCCCAAAGCTGGAGGTTTGAGCCCCTTCGCACTTTTCCCCAGTGGAGTTCTAGAAAGTTAGAGAGTCCCGGTTAGGGAAGAATGGAAGCTTTGGGGGAAGGCAGCCCTCTGCCCCTGTCAGGCGCGGGAGCCACTAGGAAGTAGCAGGTGTGAGGAGGGGATGGTGTGCAGGGGTGAGGCTGAAAGGGGGTAGCACCCTGCTGCCCGCACCTGAGCCACCTACGTGCCTCATATCTTCACCACGGCCCCCACGGCTTTGCAAAGCACAAGCCCGCCAGCTCTGTTCTTGCAGTGACTTGGAAAGGCTGTGTGGGCTCTCGAGGCCTCTCAGGTGCCTTGGTTAAAAGTATTCATGCCAAGACTCTGCATCTGGAATCTGCCATCTGGGAGGTGCGGTCAAGAGTGAGCCTTGGGCTTGGACCTTAGATTTGTTAACTTTGGTTCACATTTCTCTGTGAGAGGATGTCATACACACGCCAGTGATGAAAATGAGATCACTGAACATTCAAATCACAAAGTTAAAGAGCAGTGGATATATATTCAAAGAAGTCAAGATAAAAGCATCTGGGAAAAGAAAATAGAAACATGATAGAATAAATAAATCCAGAGCTGGTTCTTTGAGAAAAAAAAAAAAGTCAGATACTCTAAGAAGAAAAGGGGAAAACCCTAAACCTAGTATAAGATATTTGACTAAGAAAGTTTCTAGAGAATGGATATTAATTATAAAAACTTATTTTGTTCCACTCTATGGAAATGAATTTGAAAACCTAGATTAAAAGCACAAATTTCTGGAAGAATACAATATAACAGAAATTATTATAGATGAGAAAGCAAATCTAATGAAACCAATTATCATAAGGGAAATTGGGGGTTGTCAAAGAGGTATGCCCACTAAAAAACAAACGAGAACAAGCCAGTAGGCTCCATTGGTTTTACGGGTTAAGTCTATTAAACAATTTTTTTTAACGTTTATTCATTTTTGAGAGAGAGACAGAGTGTTAGCAGGGGAGGGGCAGAGAGAGAGGGAGACAGAATCTGAAGCAGGCTCCAGGCTCCGAGCTGTCAGCACAGAGCCCGACGCGGGGCTGGAACTCACCAACTGTGAGATTATGACCTGAGCCGCACACTTAACCAACTGAGCCACCCAGGCGCCCCGGGAGTGAGTCTATTAAACTTACAAGGTACAGGGGACGCTCCAAGGCTATTTATATCCTTGCTACAGACAGTGAGGTCCTTGGACCCAAAGCATCGGCATCACCTGGGGGCTTGTCAGAAAAGCAGGCTCTCAAACCCATCTCTGCCCAACTCAACTTTACTCATCAATTTCCCCAGGGGATTCTTAGTTCAATTTAAGTTTGGATGACACTTGTTTGTTACTCTGCGAGTTGGAGGGTAATGGACAAACCCAGTATGGTGTGGCTAGGGATCACAAGACTGAAATCTGATGTTGCCAAGGCTGAGTTCTTGTCGGGAAGCTCTAAAGAAATATTTGTTTCCAAGCTTGTTCTTGTTGTTGGCAGACCTCAGCCTTTGTGGTTGCAGCAGGGAGGTCCAGGTTTTCTTTCTGGTCAGTGTGAGACTGCTCTCCTAGAGGCCTCCCACATTTCTTGCAGGATGGCTCCTTTTTATGAAGCTGGCATAAGTTTATAAAACCCATATCTGCACCCTCCTCCCCCAGCCAAAAAGTAAAAGGATGCTATAAACATATTTCACCCAAGAATTATTAATGTCAAAAACAAACAAAAACCAAACTACTAACCTAAACGAAGTGTGAGTAAAATTACTTTAGTTATACCTTGAGTCAACGCCTCTCCATGACTGAATGTGGTTAATGCTAGGAATGAACGCTCGGTTCACGATTTGGAGATCTATTGCTATAATTCACCCCATTACTGTATCCAAGAACATGATCGTGCCCATAGATGTTGAAATGGCATTAGATACTATTCAACACCCAACTCTGCTAAGACTTACCCAAGCAAGAATCCTTAAAATGTGAATACGTGTATGATAGGTTACACATCAGGTAGGATTCTAAGATGGCCCTTGTTGTACACATACCTCGTCTCGCTTATATTTAATCAAATATTCATCTGGGTGCTGCTGTGAAGAATTTTGCTGATGTAATTTGGTGCCAAAGTAACTCACCTTAAGACGAGGTTTTTTTCTGTGTTTGTTTTTGTTTTTAATTGCTTTTGGGTTTTGTGCCTTGACAAAAAAGGGAAACAACTGAGGAGTTTATCAGGAAATGTTTTAAAGTTATATCTACATGAATATTGAATAACGGGGAGGGAAGACAATAAATGGAAAGACATTTGCTTGCTGGGCAGGGAAATATTATTTGCATAGGTGTCAATTATCCTGCAATTACTTTACACATACAATTCAATCTCAATCAAATTCTAGAGAATCCCAATGAAATGACAGGAATTCTAACATCACGTGGGAAGCGTCAGTGTGTAAGGATAGGAAAATTTTGAAAAAAGCACGAAAAGGAAACCAACCTTATGAAATATCAACTACGGGTATAAAAGCTGAATCATCATCACCGCTTGCTCCCGTCTCATGAAGAGTCAGATCAACGCGATAGATCAGGGAGTCCAGACACCTGGGTGGTTCGGTCGGTTAGGTGTCTGACTCTTGATTTCGACTCAGGCCATGATCTCACAGTTTGTGAGTTCGAGCCTCTTGTCGGGCTCTGTGCTGACAGTGAGGAGCCTGCCTGGGATTCTCTCTCTCCCTCTCTCCCTCCCCGCCCTTCCCCCGCCTGCAAGCTCTTTCTCTCTCTCAAAATAAATAAACTTAAAAGACTAAAATTAAAAAGGGCAATTGTGACTATGATAAAGGCAGGGGAGAGGATGGGAGCTCACCCACAGTGCCAGAACACCTGGCTGGCCACCTGGAAAAAAATAAAGTGGAATTCCTACCTTCCTCCTTCCATCCAAATAAATTTGAGGCGGATTAAATGTGTAAATCTTACAAATAAAACAAAGCCAGTAGAAAAATATGTGAAATAATTGAAATAATTTCTGAATGGAGGGGGCACGACATAAAACCCAAACGCCACGAAACACTTTGTATTTCATCCTCTAAAATTTAAAAATGTTTACATGGAAAGAAACCCTCATACATTCAAAAACTAGAGATCACACTAGGAAATCATTCAACCATGTTGTAAAATACTAATTTACTCAACACATAAAGGATTCTTGTAAGCCAAGTAGGAAATGACCAGCAAGCAAAGAGGAAAGGATATAAATATGTAAATAATTCTTTGGTCAAAGAATGGAAACAGGCCACAGCAAAATAACTATGAGTGACTCATTAACATATGCAAAGAGACTTAATCTCTCTCGTGATTAATGAAACCCAAATTAAAACAATTAAAATTCTTTTTTTTTTTTTCAAATAAGATAGAGCAAAATTCAAAAGAGCATTCCGATGTCCTGGGTTGGTGAGGGTGTGGGGAAGGAAACACCCATATCTGACTGGATTGGAGGTCCTGCACTTGTGGAGGGTGATATAGAACAGCTACCAAAATTAAAAACGCATCCCCCCAACCCAGTGAAATCATGTGTAGAAAGCTATTCATTATGGAAACAAAAGTTGGGAACAACGTCAATGACCCTGTGACTGCAAATCGGTAACTCTGGTATCGCCCGTGACTTAGGCTTACATAAATACGCCGGGGGCTTCTACAGCAAAGGACAATTTGGACCCTTTGCAGGAAGAGCACGCATTTAAAAAGGGGGTGATAATTATTCCTTGCACTTGAATAAACGTGTACTGTTTTGGTCACCGAAGGATACAAAACCCACAAAATGTAATAAAAAAGATTAGGTATCAGAGATTAAATGCATTAATCATGCAATCTTAGCGTAAGGACGAAAACAGGGATCTGCTCAGAAATGATTACGATGTAATTATAAGAGCTGGAACAATTATTTTAAGTGCTTGCAGGTGGTACAGAAAACCAACTACCAGCTTGTAATTATGGAGGAAACTGAATAGATAGATGCAGCTTTATTTAAAAAAAAATTTTTTTTTAACATTTAACATTTTTGAGAGTGAGAGAGACAGAGCAGGAGTGGGGGAGGGGCAGAGAGAGAGGGAGACCCAGAATCCGAAGCAGGCTCCAGGCCCGCTGTGTGTCAGCACAGAGCCCGACGCGGGGCTCGAACTCACGGACCGTGAGATCATGACCTGAGCCGAAGTCGGACGCTTAACCGACTGAGCCACCCAGGCGCCCCGACAGAGGCAGCTTTTTTTTTTTTTAATTTTTTTTCAACGTTTTTTATTTATTTTTGGGACAGAGAGAGACAGAGCATGAACGGGGGAGGGGCAGAGAGAGAGGGAGACCCAGAATCCGAAGCGGGCTCCAGGCTCCGAGCTGGCAGCACAGAGCCTGATGCGGGGCTTCAACCCACGGACCGCGAGATCGTGACCTGGCTGAAGTCGGACGCTCAACCGACTGCGCCACCCAGGCGCCCCAACAGAGGCAGCTTTAAAATGTTCGCTACATCCATACTCCTTTGCCCATGAAGATACAAAAATATTTTCAGACGGTGGAAAGGAAACTTGGAATGTAGACAGGAAACCGAGTCATTAAAACTCATGGCAGTAGGGGCGGGGCGCCTTTAGAAATCACCTTGCTCTGTCCAGTGCTAAAATACCTTTGAGGGTTGCAACCTCAGACTTCCTGGCCAGTGCCTGGGGAGCCGTATTCTGGGATCTGACAGGCAAGGGGCTGCTATACTGAGCCACCGCAAGGACCTGAACCAACCGACCGAGCCACCTGGGGCCCCTCTAAGTTAATATTTTACAGAAGAGCCCGCGTTGTGGCCTTTGGTCCTGATGTATTTGGTATCCCATGTCGTGAATGGGATAAAACGCCCCAACGCTTGAGATGCACGCGTCATGAAGCAGCTCGAGGCGCAGTTTGGAGTCGTTAACTTAGCGCGGAAATTTATGGCATCAGACTCCTGGGTTTGTTTTTTTCTGGTGTTTGTTTTGTTTTTGTAGTTTGCAGAATGCGCCCTGCCATCTGCAGGTGTCTTTCTGCGGGCAAATCCGTGCCATTTTAAGGAATGAGATTCTGCGAATGTGACCAAGAGAAAAAACCGAGCCCGTAATTCTGAGAGGGGAATCCCAGCAATTTTCTGGTGCTCTGTGACCTTTAAATAAATTGCAGCCCGGAGCTAGGGTTTGTTTTTTCTACCTTGCAACCACGGTTCTAAAAAAAAATATTCTAACAACCATAATGATGTGCTTTAGAAACAGACTATACCTGTTCTCAGAAGGGGGTGGAAACTGGGCAGGAAAAAGATCGAGTGGATGCTTCTGATACAGGATCGGTTTAAATGAAATCAACATCATTTTGTTTGCTATTTTCCTCTTTAAAAACTACACTCGACCAGCCCCATACTAGGCCCTTGTGTTTGTGACGGTGCTGTTATAGCTGTCCAGTGTTTTCCGGAAAACTCCAATCACGTGGGAACCAGCTTCACCTTTTTGTTTTTGCCAAAGCCGTGTAAAACCTACTATTTATTTGCTTATTTTCACTAAATTGACCCCATTTCTTTTTTTAATGTTTATTCGTTCTTTCTTTCTTTCTCTTTCTTTTCCTTCCTTCCTTCCTTCCTTCCTTCCTTCCTTCCTCTCTCTCTCTCTCTTTCTCTCTTTCTCTCTCTCTTTCTTTCTTTTTGAGAGAGAGGGAGACACAGAATCTGAAGCAGGCTCCAGGCTCTGAGCTGCCAGCAGAGAGCCCGACGTGGGGCTTGAACTCACGAACCATGAGGTCATGACCTGAGCCGAAGTCGGACACTTCGAATGAGCCACTGAGATGCCCCTAAATTGACCCAATTTCTTATATGAGTAAATGTACTGATTACACTTTATATCCCTACCAAGTAATTCCATTGCCTGACTTTCTCTTTGATGAGATTAGAAGGCCCGAAAGAGAAGTGAACAGGAAACAACACTATGTTGTATAACGCCTTGTCTCTTTTCTTCCCGTAAGGATCTAGCGACCCCCTATCGAGGCCCCCATGTTGCACTGCTCCAGGAGCCACAGACTGCAATGCAAATGGCATCCCTTAGAGTTTTGCAGTGCACAGCCTGACCAACCATAAACGTCCCTCACTTAGGAAAACAGTGACAGAGCCCCAAAAGGCTTTACAGAGGGAACGGATAGCTTAGCATGTCATGGAAGAGAAAAAGGATCGTATCGCATTAAGCCAGCATCCCTTGGAACACATTTGCTGGGTCTGTCATTTGGCGTCATCGAAGATGTAAGAAATGTAAGAGAGCAGAAAGAAAACAAGATCTAAGAGTGGAGGTTGTGAATTCTGATTTCCAGGTCTCTGCAAAGCAAATGTCCTGGGGTGAGTATGTAGTGAGTAGACCTACTTCGTCACTAAGATCCCTGTAATCCTAAGGACTCCCTATTCTCCATAAATGCACTTACTTTATTTTAAAGCAGCATTTCCACCCCCCTCATATCTTTTCATATTAAGTTTGCCAGCTCATTCAAAACACTGAAAAAATAATTTGACATTTTCCTCAAACTGAGGCCCCTTCCTGGGTGCAGCCATTTCTATCATGACGCACTTACGTGAGAGCCACGGATTGTGGCCCCACTTGGTGGGCTTCGTGTTTGTTTGGCTTCAGTCTATTTTTCCAGTTGTAAGTAGGCCGATGGGACTTCTCTGCCTTGGTGAGCTTCCTAACAAAATGGTCAGAGGAACCCAGCCTTTCGTAAGCTTACCACTACGGCCTTTTAATTTGTGATTTCACCATGTAACGGCTTCATACAAACCTCCAGAGTGCTTGCCTTAACTGGTCACGAGTGCAGCTTGGATGTCGGGATTTTTAAAAGCTGACCAGGTTAGTCAAAGGTGCATCTGAGAGCGAGAACCGCTGCATCAGATAAGTGCTTCAAACTTTAATGTGCATGAGTCACCTGGGAATCTTGCTAAAACGTAGATGCTGATTTGGTGCAGCTGAGGTGGGGGCCTGGGATTCTGCATTTCTTTTTTTTTTTTTAAGAATTTTAAAAATGTTTTTATATTTTAGAGAGAGACAGAGATAGCAGGGGAGGGGCAGAGAAAGAGGGAGACACAGAATCCGAAGCAGGCTCCAGGCTCCGAGCTGTCAGCACAGAGCCCGAACCGGGGCTTGAACCCACGAACTGTGAGATCATGACCTGAGCCAAAGTCGGACGCTTAACTGGCTGAGCCCCCCAGGTGCCCCAGATTCTGCATTTCTAACAAGTTTCCAGGGAAATACGTGGCTGGTGGAGGACCACACTTTCTAAGGCTCTAGATGAATCGATCTACTTCTAAGTGTCCTTTTTCTCAAACCAGGACTAATTAGCTCTCACTTTCCCTCTTGTCCTGTCCGTTACCTACGGAGACTCGGGCAGCACACGACTTACAGGCGGTGATGGTAGTTTTGTGTATATACTGTCGTTTCTGAATGTTTGACAGCGAAGATTCGTGTGGAAATAGAGTAAGAAAGGTCATCTGAAAGAAAGCAAAAGGCTCCCCCCAAAGTAGGGGGCAAATTGCTGATATAGGGGCTCACTTAGAACCCCAGAGTTGGTACAAAGAGGATTTGAAGCTGAGGACGTTTGGGATGCATCAGATATAGAAAGAAATCTTCTTGGAATTTCCTTTATCTGACTAAAAGTAGGAATTTCTGGGAAATGAGACTGCCATTCTCTCTTCTGGGCGGCTTTTACTTCCAGGAAGGAGACTGAGAGTAAACTTACTACAAGTGCTCTCTCCAGGGGACTTTTACGGCCTTGAAGAAGACAGAAAGACCATTCATATTTGTATGAACAAGCATTATCACACTTTCTTATCTCCTGTTTTTTTTTTTCTTTTAGAAACCCACTTGTTATTCCTATAGAGGCCTTTTCTCTACTATGTAAGGTATTTAAGCATCTGGCTTCAGCCATTTATTGAGTGTTTCTCTTGTAAGCCCCGGAATGCATACGAATACATTTCTTCTCCTGTTAATCTGCTTTTTATCAGTTTAATTTGCAGGCCCCTGTGGAGAGAACATAAGAGAATAGAGGAAAAGGTCTTCCTCTCTGACACTACGCCACTGGAGGCTGCTATTAAGTAACCTCCCCTTATCTGGGTCTTTCTCTGTTCCCTATTCAGCCTGCCACCCCCATTCTCTCTCATTTACCTAAAAGAAAAAAAGAAATCAAATCTTGTTATCTAAATAAGCCTTCTGCCTCATAGGTCATAAGCTGTTTTCTGTCCCTTTAATAAAGCTCATGTGGGGCGCCTGGGTGGCGCAGTCGGTTAAGCGTCCGACTTTAGCCAGGTCACGATCTCGCGGTCTGTGAGTTTGAGCCCCGCGTCAGACTCTGGGCTGATGGCTCAGAGCCTGGAGCCTGTTTCCGATTCTGTGTCTCCCTCTCTCTCTGCCCCTCCCCCGCTCATGCTCTGTCTCTCTCTGTCCCAAAAATAAACGTTGGAAAAAAAATTTAATAAAGCTCATGAGACAGACACACATACTCCTTTAAAAGCATTTTCCCAATCATGGAAGTGGCTGACGAGATCCATGCAGTGACCTGTCAACACCAGGGGAGAGCTGTGCCCCAGCGCCAGTGGAAATTCTCTGCGAAAGGGACCTTAGATGACTTAGTGCAACCATGATATCTGGGTTGCAGTAACGTTCCCTACACACATTTTCATCATATCCGTCAAAAAGAATGAGACTGTCCCGCGGAAAGCGTGATTTTTACACAACAAATGAACTCAAACTCTCTGGCCCCTACAACTGTATCTCTCAGACCATAAAGCAGGCACTTTACTAATTAAAGCGCACTGAATGTGAGCTCCTATCGGCCCAAAGTAGCATCTAGAGGCTTTTGAAACTGGTCTCTTGGCAGCCGACTTAGACCACACACGCTCACAACTCATGCACCTGCAGCAGCCTAAGAGCCTGAGCGTTTCAAAGATCCTGTGTTGCCTTGGTCTGCTCTGGCATCTGGAGGAATTTATCTGAGAAATCTCTGTTCTTCTGTGGTCCTGACATAGGTCTTTTCTCAGCTCATATTTTCACTCCTCCTTTTCTTCTTTCGGCATTAGGAATGCTTTCTTTTGTTCAGGTCAGCCCAAGAGGAAAAACCAGCCTGCTGCGTAATCCTGACAACAGTCATAAAAGAGAATTCTTTATAAGTGCCCTTGGCACACAGCACCCCTCATCATGTTATAGGAATCCATGTGCGAGGAACAAAGAGGATTGTTTCGTCTGTAAATTGGCTATTCTGCCAGTGGGGCAATTCTGGCTTTTTTCAAAGCTTTGTAAAGCTTAGAGGCACAAATCCCGGCAAGGAATCACAGTGACGAGAAGGGCACCGAAACTGATAAATACGGGGTACGGGCTGGAGTATGCGTAAAGTAATCAAACACATGATGCTTACATGATGAACAGTTATGGATCAGAAGTTAGGGTTGGGGAGGATTTGGGAGCCTTTACTGGACATTCAAGCGTCATGGCAAATCGTGTCTAACATGATAACGACATTATTGCTGCTTAACTTTTTAAAAGCTTGCTACGTGTCTGTAACCATTTTAACTGCTTTCAGTATATCATCCCATGTAGAATTCTGTGAACTGGGTCTTATAATATCCATTAAAAAATGTTTATTTATTTTGAGACAGAGGGAGAGAACACGAGCAGGGGAGGGGCAGAGAGAGAGGGAGAGAGAATCTCAAGCAGGCGACAGAGAGAGAGAGAACATGAGCAGGGGAGGGGCAGAGAGGGAGGGAGAGAGAGAGTTTCAAGCAGACTCCTTGCTGTCAGCGTGGAGCCCAACATGGGGCTTGATCCCATGAACCGTGAGATCATGACCTGAACCCCAATCAAGAGTTGGACACTTAACTGACTGAGCCACCCAGGTGCCTCTTATGACTCCCATTTTATTCACGAGGAAACTGAGGAAACATGTCTATGTTTAACCTGCTAATGAGAGGCAGTGATAGTGCTGGAACCCAGGCCTCCAGCCACATTGCCTCCACCGTCCTCTTCCTGTTTTTAGCTTGAGGAACATTACACGTTGCTTCGGACACCCACGGGCTCTTATGTGGAGGTGCTGTGGAGATCGCACCCCACTCTTCACCTCATGGTGACAAAGTACAGGCTTGGAGAGGTGATCCAACGGACCCAAGGTCGGGCTGCGTAGAGCAGAGAACAAAGACCTATGGCTCTCCACCACTCGGTGTCATGGGGGCCGTGAAGTTCCTCCCAATTAATTTTGCAGCCAAGAGCCGCCCTTTATTGCAGGCCTGTGCTTTCAAATTACATGTCTGGGCAGCTGCAGGAGTGAGACTAAATCCACAGGGTTTTGCAAGCTTACACGCACCCCTTGGGACCTGGAAGGCTACGGGATTATGCACATAGATACACGGTCGGGAGAGGGATCTCTGTGTTGCTTTAGGTAAAGCTTGCCCCCTGGCCTTGGACTGTGGGGCTGCAGTGACTCATAAAGGCGTAAGTAGGGGAAGTGACGCATCGGGTCATCTGACAGTCACCTCGCAGACCTCGGTTTAGGCATCTCCTAATTCCACTTAAATGAGTCAATAGTTCCCACGTGCCTTACCTTATCTCCTTCTGGCTCTGAGCGAGGCTGACAGTGGTAACTTTTGCACACATGGTTATGTGCTAAGCACTCCTGGGCTCACTCATTCCTTCACACTCTTAATCCTCCAACAACCTCACCAGCGAGGTTCTGTTATAACCCCATTTTGCAGATGAAGAAACCGAGGTTTAAGGAAATAAAGCAACCTGGCCAAGCCTGCCTTACCTGAATCCAAGTGGTCTAAGTGCCAGGGGTCGGTGGCAGACGACATGGGTGAGAGGGTCAGCGGGGAGGCCCCACAGTTGGACTCCACCAGCTCGCCCTGAATGTGGACGTGAGCGGAGGCGTTGGTCTGCCTCAAGGCCGCCTTGAGAGGTGCAATCTGGTTGAACTGGACTCTGGAGAGGCAGCCGGTGAATCCTGGGGTGTTGTATTTGTGAATCTCTTGGTCAATCTTCCCTGTTTCTAAAAGATAAAGAAAGAGAAAATAAAAATCGTCTCCCACTCACTGTATTCCGGCGGTAAAATATCCTCGCCTTTGATGCCCGTGTCCAAACCTTACTCTCAGGTTTTAGTGCGAGATGTTACATTCTTTCAGATGAAATATTAATGACTCAGGGCAAGGCTCAGGGCTGGAGACTTCGCTGTAAAAGAACCTCTGCATTGCCAGAGATTGTGTAGGGTGAGGAGAATACGACTCTATTTGTTACAATAAAATGCACATATAATTACCTTCTGGATACCTGCGGTATTGTTAGAACTAACAACATTCACGTGGTTCTGATTGATTTTTCTCCTTCTCTTTTCCCTCTTACATATATTGAACAAGGCTCCCTGCTCAGCCCTCCTGGTGAATTATGGTTCTGTTTTGTACCTCTTTCTTATTTTCTTCTTCTTCAGAATCCTTTATTAAAAAAAAAAAAAAAAAAAAAAAGAGTTCCCATAGCCTATAGAACGGAGCGTTTTCTTTCTTCAGCGTCCAATTCCCTCGGAATTCTGAGGTTTATAGAAACCCAGCTAGTATCCGATGGATGTTTTGGAAGTCAGGAAACTTTCCCGACTCAAGTCACAAATAAACACACGCACTTAAGAATCGCTACCTTCCCCCGCTCTGTGTGCTTAACGTCTTCCTAAAGTAACATTCAAATCAGAGGGGAATCGAGCAGAGGCATTTCCAATGTACTGTTTCAATTAATGTAACCACACGTTGTCTTACCAGTTAGATCAGTAAAAGCAATGTCTCTTCCACCCTCTGCCCTGAGTTTTACAATCTGTGTAGCAGACTGGGAACTTGTTAGAAATGCCGGGTGGTGGGGGGGGGGGGCTGGCAATCTGGGCTTTCACAAGCCCTCCAGGTGCCTCTGCAGCCCGCTAAGGCTTGAGAACCATGGGCACAGACACTGATGGCATAGCGTGACCAACCCAGGTGGTGGGCAAATGCACCCTCAGAGAAGAACAGAGCAACTTGTGTTCCGGACGGGATGTTATGCCAACCCGCCGACTGTCTTTTACCACCAGGAACAAGGATGTGAGACATTTACCCTTCCGGTGGAGCTGTGAAAAACACCGACTTGGGGAAACAGAAGGCCACCTACTTCTTTAAAAAGTTGAATTTGGAGCAGGTGATGTCTCTTACTGGGGAAGGAACCCAGGTGAAGCAGTCTTGTATAAACATTTACTTCCCGTCAATGAAAGAATAAATCAGTAGAGAAGGGAGCTTCTAGGCGCTGGAGGCAGAAGGGGATGTACTGATTAGTCATCATGTTAAGGAATCGGTTCAAGGGCTGACCTGTCCTGGTCCAATGGAGAGTGGTACTTCCAAAAGGGGCTTACTTAGACAAGTCCGTAAAGAGATTTTAATGAACCGTTCTCCATATTTTCCTCCTGCAGTCAATTTCAGCCTGTGATTCTGAGCTAGACCATGATTCAATTAGCAGGGGGAGGCAGAAGGTACCTGGGACTGACTGTGAACAAAATTCCCACACTCAGGATGTCTCCTAAGGGTTCCCCTGATGACCAGAAAGAGGCTCTGGTCCCACTGATCCCTCGCTGGCTGTTCTCTTCTTCCTCCTCTGCTTTCTTGTCGATAATTGCAGGCTTATTGGATGGATGAGTTCATTGATTCATTGGATGAATTCATTGGTTGATTCTTTGTCTCCTGGTCTGATATCAGAATTCCTTGTTCTAGGTTCACCAACGTGCCTTCCAGGAAAAGAGCTCGTATATTTGGTTTCTATCCCCTCCTTCTAGTGATCTGCCTCCCTTAAAACACCCCCAGACCAAGGAGACGCAGGGTAACTCTCTGTTCCCAGATTGGAAGGGAGACCTCCGCTCCTTGCTTTCCCAAATTCCTATCTGGCTAACATCTGTGGTCGAGGCACCAGAACAATGGCTGCTTGGTGGTGGAACCCAAGTTCCATCGGTCCCATCTGCTGCTTTTCGTCCATAGATGGAGAATTCATGTTAGCCTGTCCAGCCTTGGAGTAGGGCTTCAGAAGGAAGAATTTGGGGGCTGGTAGCTCCTACCATCTGGTGAGAATTCAATTCAATTCAATTCAATTCAATTCAATTCAATTCATTGCATGTACTCACTGTCTGGCCACAGGAGCAGGAAGACAGAGATAAATACAGAAGTTGACCGTAAGTAGCTCCCAACCTAGCTGGGGAAACATGCAAATAACAAAGCGACACAACTGAACAAATGCTGCATAATAAGAGTTAACGTTTACTGAAACTTTATAACCATATGCTTTATACAAATGCTAGATATTTTATACAAATCAGACATTTAATTCCTAGAACAACTCTATGGAAAAGGGAGCATTACTATCCCTATGGAATGTATGAGAAAACTGAGGCGTACGGGGCTAGGGAGGCAGGCAGACGGGCACCAGAGCCTCTGGGACACTGTGATTTTCTGAGCTGAGAAGCAAACCATGTATTTGGCAAAATTATCAAAGTCTATGGTAAGCCTGGGAAGCCAGTTTACACGGGGCTCTGGATAGCACTTAGGGAGAGGTAACACGAGGGTGGGTTTTGTTTTTGTTTTGTGGTACGGATGCTTTAACAGGAAGTCTACCCCCGAATGCATTTGGAAGTATGCCATACGATGTCGTGAACCCTGGGCGCTGTGCTGGGTGGCAGCTCTCTTGCATTCACGTTGCGTAAGTGAAAATAATGTGCCCTTTGACCAACACCCTGCAGCCCCTTTGGTGACCAGCATTGTACTCTCTCTGCTTCTGGGAGTTTGACTAGTTTAGATTTCCCGATACACGTGGGATCATGTAGTTTGTTCTGTGCCTGGCTTATTTCACTGAGTGTACTGTCCTCCGAGTTCATCCATGTTGTGGCAAAAGGCAGGATTTCCTTCTTTTTGAAGGCTGTAGAGTATTCCACCGTGTCTGTATGCTACACTTTGTTTATCCATTCATCCATCGTTGGACACTTAGATTGTTTTCAAGTTTTTTTTTTTAACATTTATTTATTTTTGAGAGACAGAGAGAGAGAGAGAGAGAGAGAGAGAGAGAGAGAGAGAGAGACAGAGCACAAGCAGTGGGAGGGGCAGAGAGAGAGACACACACACACACACAGAATCTGAAACAGGCTCCAGGCTCTGAGCTGTCAGCACAGAGCCCAACACGGGGCTCGAACCCACAAACTGTGAGATCATGATCTGAGCCGAAGTCGGATGCTTAACCGACTGAGCCACCCAGGCACCCCACCTGGTTTTCGAGTTATTGTTACGGTAAACAATGCTGCAACGAACACAGGAGTGCAGATATCTCTTCGTGATCCTGATTTCTCTCAGGTATATACACACACCGGAAGCGAGACTACTGGATCACAGGGTCGTTGTTCTCCTTCTAGGTTTTGAGGAACCGCCATGGCGGTGGCACCATTCTACGTTCCCGCCAATGTCTCCACACCTTCACCAACGCTTGTCTCGTTTAGAAGTAGGTTTTGAGAATAAAAGGAAAGAGAACTCCAGGTCGAGTGTGTCAGGGGGGTTAGCTATGTTCTGGTACTGGTGGGAGCGTGATGCGCTCAGAGCTCAGGGCCATATTGAGAAGAGCCTTGAATGCCATGTGAAGATGCCCGTATTTAAGGTGGAGACTCCGTGGTTGAAGCTGCCGAGGACCGTGATGGGAACAGTGTTAGAAAGGTGGTTCTAGTGGCAGTGTAGTGCGTGCACTGAGCAAGTAAGCGGTCGTGTGAGCCCCCCAGGGCTGCAAACTCCTAAGACAGGCATCCTTCTCTTTGCCGTTGGGGGGCTGAGACAGGGTCAGGCCGTGGATGTGGGTAAGCGCCTCGTCTGTCACCAGCGCTCTCTTGCCCTTTGCTAAGCCGTGAGATCATCTGTAGTGAATCAGTTTTGATTCTGTTGCCTCTGCTGGAGATGTGGGTAATGAACTTCTGACTCAAGCTTTACTTCACAGAGTCCCACACAGCTCACATGGCTTTCTGAACTTGACGTAGGGCGAGCTTCCCTATCACACACGGAAAATGAGCGCTTTCAAAGCCATATCTGCCTGAAGGCTCCCAGTTTAACAGGGGGTGCCCATTTCTTTTTTTTTTTTTTTTTGAGAGAGCGAGAGGGAGCATGAGCGGGGGGAGGGGCAGAGAGAGAGGGAGAGAGAGAATCCCAAGCAGCCTCCCCGCTGTCAGCACGGAGCCCGATGCGGGGCTCGAACTCACGAACCATGAGATCATGACCTGAGTCGAAGCCGGACGCTTACGGACTGAGCCACCCAGGGGCCCCGGGGTCCCCATTTCTTAAAGACGGGTCCTCTCCTGAATGTCTCGCTCTGAGATAACAGACACAAGGCAGATGGCCAGAGAGGGTCCCAGGAAGGGGGTGTAGGTGGTGGATCAGGGACCCCCGGACGGTGGGAAGGAGCTGTGAGCGGCCAGCGAACGCGTCAGCGGGGTGGGCGCAGGGTGGGGGCTGGGCTGCAAGCACGAGGCCTGGGGGGTGAACTGGGGCTTTCTCCTCTCCTCAGCGCTCCTGCACTCTGCTGGCTCACTCCTGTGGCTTTTCCTCTTCCCAGGTTTGCTCCCTTTCGGGGAAAATCCCCAGTGTTTCAACCGTTTTCCTTGCCCGAAAGGCGACTGGGTCACAGAAGCAAGAGTTCGGACGCTCAGGAGAGCAGCACCAACATTTCCAAGTCGGATGGCGTTCCAAGTCTAGTTGAGGTCGGCTGAGACCCATTCCGCTCTGGAGTCTTCAGGTTCAGGAGGTTCCCACTCTGGGCCGCGGGATAATTGTAACATGAACAGTTGGTACTGTGGGCCCGAAATGGCACACACGTGAGGTACTGTGTTGAGCATGTTGTGCGGTCTCCCAACAACCCTCGGAGCGAGATTATCCCCTCTTCCCAGACGAGGAAACTGAGGCATCGAGAAGTTAAGGCTTTGCTAACGAATGAACATGTACGTTTCAAATACAGAGAAGTCAGATATTTTATTCTCAATTTCGCTCTCTCTCAAAAAAAAAAAAAAAACAAAAAGACCATATCATGTTGTTTTTATATTTACTTGGATTTTGGCATTTCTAGTCAGGGACTCTATAAATTGTGAAAGTGAAGTTAAAAAAAAATTTTTTTTTAACGGCTATTAGAGACCGTTCTAAGACCATGTTTCGTTAGCAACTTAGCCAGTAATAAAGTTTTAAAAAATGCAATGAACTGATGTCAAAACGTTGCCAGCATCAATGAAGGCACCGGTAAGTCCTGTAGATGCTTCTCTGGGATAAAAATCCATCTTTCTTAAGAGCATCTAACACATGATAGTAAAGCTATTAATGCTTTGGTGTGTTTGAGCTCATTACAAGTGAATTACGTTCATCTGTAAAACTGACTGAACGGGTCGCACGCTGAGTCATATATCACAGCTCGATTCCCCGTAAGAAACTACTCTCCCCATGGAGTCTTCTCGGCCAAGGCATCAAGGCGGTGGGGGGGGGGGGGGAGGACACCTGCTTTAAAGAATGCAAATCATAGAAATGCAGTACAGGCACTTCTGAAGTTATGCCCTCAAGCTGTAATTAGTACTTTAATATCTTACATTAATGATTGGGTTAATGATATCTTTGCTTGAATATCTTACATTAATGATGTGGCTTATTGAAAATAGCCCACTAAAAACATGACCCAATTCCAGATAAAACCTTATGATGAAAGGAGCACGAGGCAGCGAGGACACGTGCCAGCTTGATGGTGGCATTACGTGCCTCCCGGCTTCCCGTCTTCAGCTGCTGAATACCAAACGGTGTGGCGAGAGAGGAGAGGGGGACGGGGCACCGGAACCAGCCACAGCCGGCCCCTCTCCTCTGATGGCAGGACCGTGAGGGGACCTCGCGGACGCCTGTGGACACGGCCTCCGTGACTGGACATCCAGATGCCAACTCCTCCAGTGACAGCTCTCATCTTCCTTAGAGACTAAACTCATCTGTCTATTCTTGTGTGCCCATGGGGTCCTATTCATCAGCTGCGTTTTGTTCTGTTTTACACTTTCTAGAATTTCCTCTCGATATTCTTTTTGGTGGGGGTAAGGATGGGATGTGACGAACTACCCCTGTGAAACTCAATGTGTTTTTACTTTGTATGAAAGAGGGCCAAAAGATGTTAGAATGTCGGTGAGACCCGGTTTAAAGCTTTTTTTAAAAAAATGTTTTATTTAGTTTTGAGAGAGAGACAGAGCGCGAGTGGGGGTGGGGCGGAGAGAAGGAGACGCAGAATCTGAAGCAGGCTCCAGGCTCTGAGCTGTCAGCACAGACCTGGATGCGGGGCTCGAACCCATGACCCGTGAGATTATGACCTGAGCCAAAGTTGGATGCTTAACTGAGCCACTCAGGTGCCCTCCTCGAATGAAAACTTTTGATGAGGGGTCTCTTGTGTGCCCGTCACTGTGTTAGGGACTGGAGAGTCGACTTTTCAGAATCTGTGGGAGGGACAGAGAGGGCAGACCCGGGTGCCAGCTCACGGAGCTAACCTTTGCTCTCCAGAGACTCAGGTGCAGCTGGCCATGGGGCACTGTCCCCTCTATTCCCTCCCTCTGCTCCTGGGGGAATTTTCCCACGGGTGGCACTGGGGGGTGCCCTTAGGTCATTCAAGGGCTGGATATTAAGTAACATGCGATCATAGGGCGAGGAATATGTTCTTCCCATTCTCTTTTCATCCTTCAAAAAGAGGGTGTCAGGTTGGGACTGGAGTATCTTTTCCAGCACTCCAATACTTGCTAGTTTCTCTTTTCATTTTATTTTATTTTATTTTATTTTATTTTATCTTATTTTATTTTTTAAAACAAGTTTTTTTTTTTTAAGTTTATTTATTTTTGAGAGAGAGAAAGCAGGGAGGGGCAGAAAGAAAGGGAGAGACTCCCAGACAGGTTCTGCACCATCGGCGTGGAGCCTGATGTGGGGCTTGAACCTGGGAACCAGGAGATCATGACCTGAGCCAAAACCAAGAGTCAGACACTTAACCAGCTAAGTGCCCCAGCTAGTTTCTCTTTTTAACAGCAGGCCTCAGACCTGAACGCTCCCGCAGACAACAGGGCTGAATTTCCTAACATTTCCAGAGTGTTGTATTTTTTTTTAAATGTTTATTTATTTTTGAGAGTGTGAGTGGGGGAGGGCCAGAGAGAGGGAGACACAGAATCGGAAGCGGGCTCCAGGCTCTGAGCTGTCAGCACGGAGCCCGACGCGGGGCTCGAACTCATGGACCTGAGCTGAAGTTGGATGCCCAACCGACTGAGCCACCCAAGTGCCCCCAGAGTGTTGTATTTTTACCACTGCTGTATCATAGTGATACTCATATTTCGCTGTATGGTTGAATTGCAAAATTTCCTCATAACATGTTCTCCTTTGAACATAAATTTGTTTAGGTGAAAAGGGGGAGTTCATTCAAAGAACAATGTTAAATAAATAACATAAAGAAGGTAACCGGACGTGGCAAAATTGTAAGCAGAGAAGGCAAAACATTGTGCCATTGGCTCTCAAATTACTGTTCTTAGGGGAATATTCTGAGGAGGAACTTGGTGTTCCTCCAAACCCCTTGATATTTGGCCTTTAGCACCTCTGTTCTACTCACATGAAATTCCTTTCTCTTCCTCTCTCCACACCTAGTACCTGTGATCACCCGCCACTTTAGGACATCAGAGGTCTCCAGTCTCTAAAGAAGAGAGCTCCAGATGGTTTCTTCGGCTACCTGGCCCCTGTGTGTTCTTTCCCCGTCCAGACGGGCCACAAACCTGAATTTGTGTCTCTACTAGATTTACGGTTTCCTTGAGAGCAGATCCCGAAAGTTGGCTATCTTTGTGTTCTGCAAGATGTCTAAAATTCCCTCTTGTTCAGAGAGATCAGCCAGGGACGGCACGCATGACGATAACTGTGACTGTATATCAAGACAGTCTGTCATCCACACTTTGGTCGTGCGGGATGGCAGCAAACACCGTGGAAATTCGGTTACGGCAAAGTTCATTGTGGGCCAACGTTTATCAGCTTCGTGGGGTCAACAGGTGTGGAATGTGGCTTTGAGAGAGGAAGGGGAAGTAGGAAATGTAGATCCCATACAGCTTTATATTTATATACATGTTTTCTATTTGTATTTACATGTATATCTACATATATAATGTTTATTTACTTTTGAGAGGGGAAAGAGGCAGAGAGAGGAGACGCACAATCTAAAGCAGGCTCCAGGCTCCCAGCTGTCAGCACAGAGCCCGACGTGGGGCTCGAACCCACAAACCGCGAGATCATGACCTGAGCTGAAGTGGGAGGCTTAATCGACGGGGCCACCCAGGCACGCCATATATATTTACATATATAAAGGTCTTTATAAATGAACAGACTCTATGTTTATATATTTATATGCATTTGTTTCCAGAAGTACTTTCACTGGGAAATCTATCTCACTGAAAATGCACTCATCTTTGAAAATTTAGTTGTGTTGCTCTTACAGTGACGCTCATCTATGAAGGCTGAACATCCATTACTCTCTACACCCTCCTCCAGCCTCAAGCGTGGAGTAGCGGTTATATGGAATAAGCAGGGAGCGGGTTTGAAATCACCGCCTGAGTGAAGGTTTAAATAATTCTTGGAATATCAGCCTGAAACGAGAAGGCTGAGTAGTCACCTGATACACACTTGGAAACATGAGCTGGGCTGACAGGCACCCTAAATGGTGACTCTGGGGGTTAGGGCTGAGCATCCGGGTCTCAACTGACAGAGAGCTGGACGCAGTTGATCAGATTGGATACAACTTTCCCATTTGGTCATAGCTGCACGGACGGGAGCCTGAATGGCTCAGGGGGATAAATAAATGGGAAATAACCACAACTATAAGAAACTTCAAAAAAGAGGGGGAAGAAAGCAACAAAAAAAGCTAAGAGTGTCAATCTAAGAAAGCAAAATACAACCACATAAACCTCATTCCTCCATTCTAACACCATCGGATGATAAACCTTAGACAGGGCGCTGAAATGTTAGATTCTTACAGGCTAAATTTTTTGATCGGTGACATCTTGCTGACCAGCTGCCTTTCCAAAGGTGCACAGACAGCTAGAATTAAATCCGTACACATAACTGATGTATAGAATTCTATACTATGACGCTTTATTAGTCCCTGAAAGACACTAATGAAATTTCGCTGTATTTATTATATGCTTTTCTCTCTTATGGAGGAAGGAGGGACTAAAATATGCAGGTGTAATTTAAATAGCTCTTGACCTGTGACAAATGTAACTCAGTTACAAAGAGGCCATCTGCTGGGAGAAGCAGAATTTTTTCCTCCTACACTGCAAATCTTTTTCTAAGGCTTAATAAAACAAAACTAGATTCTTTTCAGAAACAGTAATAAAAAGAAATATCTTAACGTGAAGATGTGAGCTACTACGTTATTTTGCGAAAAGATGAAGTATTACATTTTTGTTTGTATAAACTTATTACAGTCCTTGAACTTTTGGGGGACATACACATAGGTTGAAATTATCATTCCCTATCCTAAATTCTTTAAAAAAAATTTTTTTTTAAACATTGACTTATTATGGAGAGACAGAGAGAGACAAGCAGGGGAAGGGCAGAGAGAGAGGGAGACACAGAATCCGAAGCAGGCTCCAGGCTCTGAGCTGTCAGCACAGAGCCTGATGTGGGACTCAAACTCACGAACCGTGAGATCATGACCTGAGCTGAAGTGGGATGCTTAGCCGACTGAGCCACCCAGGAGCCCCTCCCTATCCTAAATTCTAATCTGAGAACTACAAACTTATGATCGCTGGTTAATATAAGCCAGTTGTGATTATAAAACAAAGAGAAGATAGGCTCCCTGAGCTGTTTCCAAAATAGCAGACATTTGGCATCATCTAAAAGATAAATTTTCCACTTTCTCCTGAATGTTTCAAGTTGTCAGACGTGAGACAGAAAGCCTGGTGCCCCTTTCCTGCAGCCTGGGGTGCCCTGCTGCACAGCATGACTTTTCAGGGCTAAGAATAACAGGCTTTGCTGAAAGTAACAAGACCTTTCAGAAAAATGGATGTACCTGTCAGTCAAACCACAGAGCAGGGTGCTGGGGCTTCATTAGAAGGGCAGGTCTGATTTTCACCTCTCAAAATCTTAGTAAATATAAGCGATGTGGCTTAGCTATTTGCTACTGGAGAACAGAACACTAACGTGTTTCCCATGAGTTGGAAACGAACAGACGTGCTTCTTACTCTCCGGGTTTTATTCCACTTTTCCTTTTGGATTTTAAGTTGTGAGCAGCAGAAATAGAATCCTACGTACAACGTTACCAAACTGAAATGTCGTACAAGAAATAGAATTCTACGTACAACGTTACCAAACTGAAATGTCGTACAGAAAAATAATTTCTTCCGTGTGTGCTCTGCTTCTGTTAAACCTTTTTTTTTTTTTTTAAGGCTTTGGAAAGCCCTATTACACTAACCAACACCATAAGGAGAGTGAGTTTTAGCTTCTACCTTTTCCTGAATTCCTCTCCAAACCACTGAAGAGTATTCCAGCCAAGACCAGCCCAGGGCCATTGGAAGCTTGGGGAGCAGGGGAGTTGGGGGCAATGGGGAAAGGAGGAGGGAAGGCTGTGAGGCATCTGTGTCACAAGCAGCCTAAGTGGAGGCTAGGAAAAGTGTGTTAACGAATCTGTGTATTTCCAGATTATGTCAAATAGAATGATTCCGCAAAACAAAAAGTGGTTTCTTTCCTTTGTTCTCACTGGTATTGTAATTCCTACCCAGGGGGCGTCTAAAGCTGTCTTAGCCCAGGAGGAAAAAAAAAAATCCTGTGAGGGCTAAGATTGCACGAAAGCCTGACCATCAAAGCATTAGGAAATGGACATTGAGGTAGGGGTCGAAGGTAATGGTCTTCCCAGGGCAATTAGACCTGTCACGTGGACACACACAGAAAGAGGAGGGGAGAGCTGTTGCCAGAAAGCGTATGGGGGGGGGGGGCGCGTTACCTCCATTTGCTCTCCAGGTTACGTAATTAACATAGGAAAGAATTCTAATGTTGGGACCTTGACGTAGGAAATTACTTCGGAGGACAATTCTTTTTTTTTTTTTTTTTAAATTTTTTTAAATGTTTATTTTTGACAGAGAGAGAGACAGACAGACAGAGAACAAGCAGGGGAGGGGCAGTGAGAGAGGGAGACACAGAATCCGCAGCAGGTTCCAGGCTCTGAGCTGTCAGCACAGAGCCCGATGTGGGGCTCGAACCCACGAACCGTGAGATCATGACCTGAGCCGAAGTCAGATGCTCAAGTGACTGAGCCACCCAGGCGCCCCGAGGACTAGGGTATTCTCATTACAAGTGACTTAGGAGTTAAGAGTGAGATGTGGTTGAGTCAAGGAAAAACTGGCGTGTAGACACTAACCCAGAAGGTGGTTTCTGACACCATGTCTTCCAGGGCTCGAGTTAAGCCCAGAGACGTGTTCCGTTCAGGACACAGAGGGTGTGAACAGCAGACGGGTCACCACTCTGGAAACTCGGTCTCCTGCCCCAACTTTCACAGGGGCCACTGCAACCGAAGACCTCCCCTCTTGGGAATGGCTCGTTACTCCCCAGGGCGCTGGTCTGAGTATTCAAAGCCCAGAAGATAAAAGTAAAAGGTAAAAAGAGATCAAAACAAAAAAAAGCAAAAGGAATCCGTCTCCAATTTACCTAAATCCAGCGACTTCTACGACTCAGGTGGGGTTTCAGGCCTGCTGATTTTCATTTTCCTTTTAACGAAGGACCGGGGACGCTTCCCAGGACGTTTGCTCTGGCGGGGGGCGGGGTGGGGGGCACCTTTTCAGCTCTGTGTTGGCTGAATGTTTATTTTCCCCGGCTGGGCACACCTGTTAGTCCCATTACCTCCACTATTCTAGCTGCCGGCTCGAGTCAACCCCTTCCCTCTCGCCTTCAGAAGGTGCAAATTACGGCGGCTGCGGCACCTTGAAGAAAATGCATTTTCTCAGCACTGCTCCTCGTTTGCTCTTGCTCTACCGCTGTGGGCTTTGTTTCAGAGAGGAGGAGGGCTTAAAATATTCCACGGGGCAACTGCGTTAACCTCTCATCTGAAATATGTTATTGTGAATCCTGGGCATCCTGGAAAATGAATCTGCGTGGAGAAGACTTTTTTTTTTAATTTTTTTAAATGTTTATTTATTTTTGACAGAGAGAGAGAGAGAGAGAGAGAGAGAGAGAGACAGAGCATGAGCAGGGGAGGGGCAGAGAGAGAGGGAGACACAGAATCCGAAGCAGGCTTCAGGCTCCGAGCTGTCAGCACCGAGCCCGACGCGGGGCTCGAACTCACAGACCGTGAGATCATGACCTGAGCTGAAACCAAGGGCCAGACCCTTAACTGACTGAGCCACCCAGGCGCCCCTTTTCTTCTGATTTTAAAAGAAACTGAAACATTTTTAGGGGTCTCCAGAAGCACCTTGGGCCCAGGAGTGCGGGCTACTGAGCTGAATGGATGTGTTAGCTCCTAAAGAACGTATCTGATGACTTTTGTTGATGGCTTGGAGCTTGACTGGGAACAGTTTTATCATGCTATGGAGAGAGCTAGGAGGTAGCCCTGGATTTTTCATTTTTGAGTAAGGGTCTGAAGCCACCTTTTTTTTTGGTCATTTGCCTCTGTTTATAGAGGTGGAGTAAAACCCATCACGCAGCTGCCCTCCTGCCCGGGGCAACCACAAACCACAAACCACTTGATGTTCTCTCCCTCCTAAAAATCATCTTTTTTTTTTAAAAGTGTATTTATTTTGAGAGAGACAGAGACAGCACAAGTGGGGGAGGGGCAGAGAGAGAGGGAGAGAGAGAGTCCCAAGCAGGCTCTGCACTGTCAGACGTGGGGCTCGAACCAACGAACTGCGAGATCATGACCTGAGCCTAAACCAAGAGCGGGACGTTTAACTGACTGAACCACCCAGGCGCCTCTGAAAATCATCTTTATCTGTACAGGGTGAGCTCCAGAACCAGTGTAGCCACGAGCAAAAACATTCTTCCGTTTCCACGGGGAATGTCTAGTGCTCTGAAATGCAATTTCACTAGAATAATTAGATCCGGGAAAGGGATAGAGTGAGGTGTGTGTGTGTGCGTGTGTGTGTGTGTGTGTGTGTGTGTGTGTAGATACTGTTTTGAATGAGACAATCAGGGGAGGCCACCGCTGAGATTACGTTTGAGCTCTGAATGTAAAAGGTCACGTACCTATGGAGGGAAATGCATTCTAGGCAGAAGGAACAGTAACCACAAAGGCCCTGAGGAAACACATGTAGGTATGCCCGGGTTTCCTCTGAAAGGTTGACACTCGGGGCTGGGTGGGGGTGGATCCTGCTTGCCCAGGTGTAGACGGGTGGGTGACTTTCAAGCTTCCTCGCTGGCAGCTTTGTATTCGATTTGGCATGTGACCACCGAAGCACCCTCCTGGTGGGGACGGCCACTCATGTGTGCAGGCTGAGGCAGCGGCAGCCCACAAGCATCCTGGGTGCTGGAAGGGGGGGGTGCTGACAGAGGCCTGGGACGGGCACGGGCACTTTAAGACTGGAGGGAAAGAGTGGGACCGCGACCCTTAGTTACCCCGGGCATGACATCCCCCCTCCTCAACTCCTCGGCAGACGTAAGTGCAGTGATCAGAACATACCAGCCGGCAGAGCAAACACCTGTAAGGACCCTGTTGTGGGTTGAGGTGTGACCCCCACCCCCCAAAAAGAAAGATACACGAGCTGCCCAGCCCCAGCCAAAAACACGGAAATCAGTGCCTGCTGCGGAAGATGAAAATACGTACTTTTGCTCATCTGAATTTAGCTCATGTTATTTGTAAGCCCTTTACAAACCGACAGAAAGAATGCTTTTTCCAGGAACATGGTAACAGAGAAGGGGATCATTCTGGTCTCCTCTGGGGTCACTCCGGTAAGCTGGGGGCTCCTACCCAACCACGTCCACAGCACCCAGCGCCTACATGCTTTGACTCAGAATCTTCGAAGTGTTGGATTCTTCTGGGCTGAGACAAGTCGATCCATAACTAGTTTACGAGTTTACTGCTATTCCTCCTGTGCTGCTGGTGTCTCCCTTCCCCACCTCAAGGCTGTTGGGGTGGGGCCGTGTCTCTAAGCTCCTGGTGTGGAGAAGTACGCTCTCGTTGCTTCCAGACTGTTCTCTTCACCCAAATGCTTGCTTGGTAGCCCCTGAGTCCCTTTCCTCCTCCTTCTCCCCCTCCTCTCTCTCCTTCCAACTTTTTCTATACCTCACAAAGACTTTGCCGGCTTACCATGGTTAATTTGAATCAGAGAAAAATGCCCTTGGTCCAGATGAAGCCTGGAATCGGCGTGTTTATTTCAGAACAGACAGCTAGGCGTCATCGCCTGTTGTACTTGTTTGATGCATATAGTTTAAAAAAAATTTTTAAATGTTTATTCATTTTTGAAGGAGAGAGAGGCAGAGCGTGAGGAGGGGAGGGGCAGAGAGAGAGGGAGACACAGAATCCGAAGCGGGCTCCAGGCTCCCAGCTGTCAGCACAGAGCCCGACGCGGGGTTCGAACTCACGAACCGTGAGACCATGACCCGAGCAGAAGTCAGATGCTTAGCCCACCAAGCCACCCAAGCGCCCCTGACCGAATATAGTGTAGCTGCTCCTTGTGTTTACAGTCAGTGCTGTTCTCCTTCCCTCCCCGTCCTGCCAGCCTGCGGCTGCTTGAAAGGAATTCTAAGCGTTCTTCTAGAAGCTACCAAAACCCACGTCACTGTTTCTAAAGATTCCCTTGGCTAAGAAATCTTACTGTACTTTTCACCTCTAGAGGACCGTCCTCGATAAGGATCAAACACAAATCATTGCAAGTGACAATGAATCTGAAGATATTCCACCTGCACCCGAGGATCCTAAACATTTAAAGGCAGCAATGGAAGAGATTTCTTATTGATCCCGGGGCAGTGAGATGTATTTTCTCTGCAGACCATTTAGACTGGGGGCTTAAGAACTCTCCTCTCCTTACCTTGCTCACTGTTAAAATTCATACGCAAAAAAGACAACGTGAGACACCAAGAAGTGAGGAAAGGTGAATACACTGAGCCCGTCTTCGTGAATGAGTCTACGGAAGAGGCTTCTGGAAGGAAGGACAAACCTTCCTCAAAGGGAAACTTGCAGAAGATGACTTAAGTATTGCAACTCTCCAGCAGCTTAACCGCCCGCACCTTTAATTTCTGGATCAGAACAAAGACCCATAGTGAACGCCACACATACAAAAAGGGACATCACACGCAAGTGACGCGTGATGCACGCGCAGCATTTCCAGATCTTCCTATAAAAGGATAAAACGCTTTCTTCACATTTAGTATAGGATGTGCACCTAAATTGACAAGTGTCCTAATTTATATTGAATGGAGGCTCTGTCCCTGTTGCAACTGTAGAATATTCTAGAAGAGCTCCTATTTTCCTCTTCTTTCCTCACCCATGGCAAACCCAGGGAAACGGTAATAATCACAGCTGACATCTGGAGCACATATTTCACACGGGCCCCCGCCCTGTGCTGAGCTGTTTACATGTGTTCACTTCTTTCATTCTTGTAGGTCTTCTGGAAAACAGGTGATTCTCTTGCCTCTCGTTTTGCAGAGGAAAAAGGCCTGGAGAAGTCAAGTTTCCTCACCCTTCTGTTACTCTGATTGTGACGACGGTTCTCTAACGTCCTCCTGGTCACGTGCTTGAAAGCAGAGCATCTGAACGCTGACAGACAGACCTATGAAGGAGGTCAGGTCTGTTTCCAGAAAGTGAAACGAAAGGACACAGCCCCTAACTGTGGTTTCTACAGGTGTCGCCTCCCTCCCCCTTGACGCCCCAGGATAAGACTCCTCAGGCTTCTGGTAGGCAAAGGGGCAGATGGGCCACCCCCTCGCCCAAGAGCCACGCCTTCTCATCATTCAATCTCCAAACTGTCAAGTGCTCCCTTCTCTTCCATTGCCATTTAAGCCCGCCTCACTCCGTGTCTGAATCCTCTCTGTAGCCCGGAGGCCTGCCATTTTGCTTTGCTCTCCTAGTTTCATCTTCCTCCTTGCCCACCCTCGGAGGAATGTTTCCAAGACTCACCTGGGGTCTCTCCTTCCCTTTCGATGGCTGCCTCTAACAGAAAGAGCACGCTCCTCAAAATGATCAGTAACAGCCTCCAAGCTCTGACGCCACCTTTTCGTCCACTTGCCCTCCACTGACCCAGGGGTCTGACCGCCTTGAACTACCTCCAGGCTGAGTCATGCACACCCCTTCTGGCCTCCGCAGAGGAGTCAGAAGCAACGGGGTTGTTACTTTAGGTGATGACAAGTTTGTCTCCCCCACTAGACAGGAAGTGTCTCCAGGAAGGCCCATGACTTCTACCGCACCGTCTGCACGGTGCCCGGAACCCGGGCTCCACGGATGGTGAGGGCATGAGTTGTGTACAACTTCCTGCTCGTCCGGTGCCTGTTTTGAATTTTCTGCATATCAACATCTGCATGCTGACGGTAAAGCAACGATTTTGACCCACACGCTTACACTTAATCGTGTGCCTACACACGTGGAGGTGAAGTCAGGGATGTTTACTGATCCTTTCTAGATAAAAGGCTGTGCGCTTGGCACTGTGGGGCGGAGAGGAGCAGGCAGACGACAGTCCCCTGCAGGGCTCTCACGGTCAAGGGTAAACATTAGCAGAGGCAAAATGAGATAAAGGCCATGATGCGTGTTCAGGAGAGAGAGCTATGGATCGAGACTGGGACAGAGAGGACCACGTGATGATGGAAACGATCCCTGAACCAGGTGCCGCTTGAAGAGAAAAGGAGGGTGGCGGGGACAGAGGCGGGCACATGCACAAGGAAACCGAGAGGGCTCACGTGCAAGTTTGTAAGTAAGTGCCCCAGAGGACACGGCGGATAAAGCTGGAAAACGACCCGCCCTCGGGTGGATGTTGTATAAGGGCCTCACGTTTCAAATCAGGTTATATCGATTTGGTAAGCACTGGGGCATCCTCGAAGACCTCTCCTCTTCTCTTCTCTTCTCTTCTCTTCTCTTCTCTTCTCTTCTCTTCTCTTCTCTTCTCTTCTCTTCTCTTCTCTTCTCTTCTCTTCTCTTCCCTTCCCTCCCCTCCCCTCCCCTCCCCTCCCCTCCCCTCCCCTCCCTTCCCTTTTCTCTTTCCTCTTCTTTTCTCTTTTCTTTTCTCTTTCCTTTCCTTTTCTCTTCTTTTCTCTTTTCTTTTCTTTTCATTGTAGTAAAACACTCATTACAAAAATTGAAAAGCCTGGGAAAAACTTAACTGAAGATGTGGGTCAGTTAGGTCACTTTGGCATGGGCGGGTGTGATGGGTGGAGAAGACACTGGAAGTGGGGGGTCCGGACAGGAGACTATCACAGCCGTGCTCAGTGAGGGCTGGTGAGGGTCTGACCGAGAAGTGAGGACTCAGAAGAGGGTTCATTGACAAAGGAACATACTTCTTTAAAAAAAAAATTTTTTTTAAATTTATTTATTTTGAGAGAGTGTGTGCGTGGGGAAGGGGCAGAGAAAGAAGGAGAGAGAATCCCAAGCAGGCTCCGCGCTGTCAGCACAGAGCCAGGACGTGCGGCTTGAACTCACAAACCGTGAGATCATGACCTGGGCTGAAATCAAGAGTCGGACGCTTAAGTGACTGAGCCACCCAGGAGCCCTCACAAACGAACGTACTTCTAAAACCCTGGTTTTCATCTGCTATAGTTTTTGGCAAATTGAAAAAAGTGCTGATAAATGTCAGGAAAGTAAAAAGAAAAAAAGGTAAAGTTACTAAAGGACACTGCTTGGCAATAAATGCTGGAGGCTTCTCAAGGGGGCTCTACTGTTTTGACTGTTCACCTCTTGGATCCTGGTTAAGCTGGAATTCAGTCCACGGGCACCCAGCACGCAAGAGTCTCTCACCGACAGCACAGCCACCAGGGAGCTGGCACTTCCATGCAGATTATTCATTTTGATGACGGAAGTCCCGGTGGCTGTTCCCGTCTGTGAGTTCACGGGCTGAAGAAAGCCTGGTCACTCCTAGCGCACGTGACACGTTTTTATGGTACAATGCTCGTAACTCCCAGCCCTTTATGGATGATTTGGTAAGAGTGAGCGGAAAGGTCGTGTGCATGTGCGAAGCACAGTAAAGGGCATGTTGGAAGAAATCAAGGCTGTGTTTTAGACAGGAAAGGTTGACAAGTTCAAGGTGTGGATGCTAATGAAATGCAAATATCAGCGTACCCTAGGTGTGCGTCTAACCACATACGGGCATAATCATTCTCTCAAAATGCAGTAGCAGGGGTGGATGTCGAAATCTCTAGTTTACAGGTGAGGAAACCGAGGCTTGGTTCTGGGAAGCAGCTCGTCACTCGGCTAATGGATAGAAGAACCAACCCTGCCGACACTCATTCCCGGTTCCCAGAGACCGAAGTTCCCGCAGTTACAAGAGTGGGTGTTCACTCCGATGACGGGTGTGGCACACGATGTGGCTCTCCTTAGTGACACAGACTGTCTGTGGCTGGGTTCTGTCCTCCCCACCCCCCCGACCCTTTTTTTTTTAAGCAGGCTCCATGCCGAGGCTCCAGCCCAACGTGAGTCTTGAACTCACAACTCTGAGATCAAAATCTGAGCTGGGGTCAAGGGTCAGAAGTTTGACTGACTGAGCCACCCAGGCGCCCCTGTTCCCCTCTAATTGCACAGTGTATTGCTCTGCTTCCAAATTATGTAAAACTTTTCTGGAGGAAAACTGATCAATCCACGCTGACTCCCGGCACAAAGGGACGCCAAAGGGATTCGCGATGTTTGGCCAGACTGTTTACCGTCAGTGTTCCCACGCGGGAGCTGTTCTGCTCACTTCCTGTTCTCCCTCCCGGGTTTGGAGTCCCTGAATAACTGGGAACAGACTGAGACACGGAGATTGCTCAACCAACTGAGCCACCCAGAAGCCCCAATAAATTTTACTTTAGAGAGAGAAAGAGAGAGGGAGAGCATGAGCGGGGCAGAGGGAGAGAGAAAATCCCAAGCAGGTTCTGAGCTTATCGCAGAGTCCGACGTGGGGCTCAATCCCATGACCCTGGGATCATGACCCGAGCCGAAATCAAGAGTTGGACGCTCAACTGACTGATCCACCCACGTGCCCCAGGAATCATCATCATTAATGCCGTTAGTACCAAGGATAATTACGTCTGCTAAACTTCTGCCTTTCAAGGAGGGCACAGGGCTGGCTGCTTTCTGTCCACCTCACGCGTGTCTCCCTCATTTAAAACCAGGCTTTCCTTGGCTTCATCCGCTGTGATGTTTGTGTGGTTTGGTTTTCTCAGTGATGCCGTCCCCTCCTGCAAACCAATGTGGGGTGAACTGTGCACATCAGCCTGGAGCAGCCCTGGGTGGGAGTTCGCCGAAAGCGTGTCACAGTCGAGGTGGGGAACAGAATTCCCTACCAGCCAGGCAGGCTTGGCGACCGTGGCCGTGGAAGGTTGAACTGGAAGGAAAGGACGCAGCAAAAAAGTTGAGCTGTTGGCAGAACTTGAGTCTCTGACTTTGGAAGGGTGAAACTTCGCTCAGAGACCTGGTTCCCAGGGAAGGGCCTGCTCTAGGTAGGGGTGGGGGGTGGAGGTCCGGGCTGGGCCTGGAGGAAGGATGCAGTTACTGTCAGTCTCCAATTGGTCCGGGCGGGTCTCAGTTTGCAGCTCAGCGCGTCCTGGACCAGACCCGCAGTCTAACGCCTGCCCCAGATCATCTCCCTAGGTCATTTTAGGAATGTGTCTAAATCCCAACACAGCTAGACCACTTTGGCCACGTCAACGATTCTTCCACGGGCACGGCTCCAAGAACCACAGAATGAACCGGTTATCAAAGGGAGCCAGAAAGATGTGGCAGAAAAGAAATACTTGGAACTAAGATTTGCTTCAAAATATGGTTACTAGTATTTGTCTGACAGGCTTAGAACCAGATTTTTTCAGTTTATCAAAAATACAATAGACTCCTTGAACACTTCTCAACACCTGCGAGGGCCTGCCACTGAAGACTCTGATTTCCCGGGTTTATCTGAGTTTTCAGGTTGTACAAGCTGGTGATGGGTTGTACATCTTGTTATTCAGAGATCTGCATTTGTTTTATCTGAGAATAACACGAGTTTAGGGCTAACCCTTCATTTCCTGGCTAACCTTTAGTCCCAGTAAAGGAAGCTTTTGATAATAGCTTTGCTCATTCTGACTGTACTCCAATGAAAATCCTTGGTAATGAAAATACCGGAAGCCGGAGACAGACACAAAAAATATTAACGTAATATAAAATTGGCATTTTTTGGTTTGCTTTTTACTTTTTGAATTAAGTTTACTGAGGTATAATCTGTATGCCATCGATGCACCTATTTTCAAGTACAGTTTTGATGAATTTTGCCAAATATCTACACCTATGTAATAGTCTAATCAAGATATGCAACATTTAAGTTGGAAGTTTGTACAAATTCCCTTTGGCTGCCTGATATCTGTGTGTGTGTTTGTGTGCGTGTGGGGGAGAGGGGAGAATTCGTCCCTGAAAATGAAGGTACTTAAAAGAACTTTCACCCTTGTGAAAGCAGATTCTTGAGCACAATTCTATGTGAGATTTTTAACAGTTCTGCCATTTGCATAAGAAAATTTGCAGAAGTACATAGCATTGCACTCAAAATCTTATCGGATGATGTTGATTTATAGGACAGTCTGTGCCACAGTAAGGCTTTTTTTCCTGCTTTTTTAAGGTCCCTGTAGAGACAGAAGGGAATGTTTTTATTTATGTATGTATGTATGTATGTATGTATTTATTTTTGAGAGAGAGACAGAGAGAGAGAGAGAGAGAGAGCGAGGAAGCGGGAGGGGCAGAGAGAGAGGGAGAGAGAGAATCCCAAGCAGGCTCTGCACTGTCAGCACAGAGCCTGATGTGGGGCTTGAACTCACGAGCCATGAGATCATGACCTGAGCCGAAACCAAGAGTCAGACGTTTAAGTGACTGAACCATGCAGGCGTCCCCAAAAGGGGAGTGTTTTGTAGACACCCTGCCATCTTCAGTTTCCAGGTTCTGGGGTTATAAATCATTCCAGAATCCAGTTTTGCATAATCAAGTAGGAATCCTTGACTAGATGAAGGTATCTTTGTAGTACCTTTAATGAAATCCTCACTGGCTCCCTCTCTTCCAGATTGTTCCCTCCAACCTCCCTCCCACCTCACAGCATTCTCCGAGGGGGGTCACTCAGTGGGCCTTCTCGGAGCAACCGCGTATTACCTGAAGGACTTGAAAATGGTTCCCAAACAATTGGTGGGTGCTGACCTCAAGCTCTCAGAATTAGCACCAAGGGCTCTCCCTTGACGATCCTACTGGAGTCTGCATTCACAATCAGCAGTACCGTCTTTAGACCACATTGCAGCAAAAGTGGGTTGCAATTCCTCAGAAGCTCCTCATCTACTCTTGGAACCTGGCCAGTCCTGCTCTGAAGGTAACCGATAGAATGGCTGGAGATACACGGCAGGTGGCTTTGGAGAATGGTAGAGAAGGGAGCCCGTTCTAAGGGAGATGTGGGGGGAGGTAGACAAAACCCTAACTGTGTGGTTCAGGAGAAAGCCCCAGATCAAGGATGCCCCCCTCCAGTGCCTACAATAGGACCTTGATGTGCCGGGAACTCAGCATTTACGGAATAAGTGAACAGATGTCATCCCAGCAGTGGGATCCATGTTTCCAATTCCCTCCCTGCCCCGCTCTTTGGATCTGGCATAAATGAGCTGGGGACATCTCAGAGTTCAGGGGCGAAAGAACTCGTTCTGGATTACTTAGCACATTGGCTGGAGACAAAGATCTGAATTTACTGCTCATCAGGAGATTTTAAAGAACAGCTTATCCACTAAGGCCAATTTGATAAAACCATGGGCTAATGTTCCTGCAACAAGAGCCCTTACAGGAGGCAGCCTTGATCTGTTGCCTGATGTCCCTCTAATAATTTATGGTATCCCAAGGAAATGCTGGTTCTGAAAATAAGACAACCTCTGAGAAGAATTTAACTGAAGTACACTTTGTGGTTACAAATATCTACTGCTGGAGACGGTCCATCGATCCCGGCGAGTACAATGACCGGGTGGCAATAAGCCACAAATTGACCGACTAGTTGAATGGATCTTACACGTCGTCCACTACATACAGTCTCGAAAAAAAAAAAAATCACTACATCGATATCAAGAGGAGTTAACAGGACTTCCTACTCGTTTAATGTAATTCTCATATTGTGGCAAGAGTGAGCTGACCCACCTGTTTTGGAATAAGAGTGCCGGCTTGGGGTCCTAGCCCTGCCTTGTACAGCCGTGAGGCCTTAGACAGATGTCCCTTCACCTTGCTGAACTTCAGTTTCAACGCATGAATTGAGGATGTGGGCATCTCTTCCCCAAATTCCCTGGATCTACTCCGTTAGCAGGGGCTATCAACTGTACGTCCAAAACACATCAGGAATCTGCCCATTTTTGTCCATTTCCACGAATTATCATCGGGTTCAAACCACCATATATCCCAACTGGATTCCTGCAGTGGTCTCCCATCTGGCCTCTGTGCCTCCACTCTTCCTCTCCACAATCCTTTACTCAAAGGCCAACATTTAAAAACCCTTCACTGACTTCCCCTTCTACTTGTACTAAAATCCAAACCACGAGGCTCTCTATAGCCTGGCTGCTGTCTCCTCTCTGTCCCCAGCTTCTACTTTTCTCCTCCTTGTCACCTTCACCTGTCAGCCACACCTGATTTCCTTCAGTTCAGGAGACCACCCACCTTGACTGGCCTCAGGGCCTTTGCTCCTGCTATGCCTATTAGCTGGAGCATCCTTTCCTTGGATCTGGTGCCTTCAAGTCCTCCCTAGAGAACCCTTTCTAAAGATATTACCTCTTCCTTGATCATTCTCTATCATACTACTGGTTTTATTTTTTCTTTGTAGTATTTATCACCGATTTAAACCATTCGTGTCTATTCTTGTTAGCTGTTTTTTCACTCACCAGAAAGTCAGCTCTGTGAAAGCAAGCCTCTGGATCCTTTTTCACTGTTAGAGCCACACAGTGTCTAGAAGGCACCAGTAAAAGAGGGATGGATGAATGAGGATAAAAAAAATAATATCTATTTCCAAAGGTTGATGTGAGGCTTAAATGTCAAAAGCGCTCTTTGAAGGGTTTGATGGTTGTTGGATTTTATCCATCATTTTCTGAGCCTCTAAATTAGAAAATATTATACTGACATTTACCAATTTAGGTCAGAATCAGATGAAAAATCTCTTAGCACATTAGTTTATCTGCCCAGTATCCTCTGCGCTCGAAGCTGTTCATGCTCATTGTAATGAGATCATTCACCAACTAGTAAGAATTCCTTCTTGGCTTCTGCTTTATGGGGCATGGCTAGAGTATAAAAAACATGAAGTCCCTATCTTTGCCTTGAAGGTGTTTACAGACAAATGAATGATGTGTGCCTGGCCTGCTTTGTCCTTCTGATCTCTTACAGTATTATTATCTGTGCTGTTCTGCCTTACACTGGAGTCATTTTCTGTGCTAGGGCCTTGCCTCTTTCCCGGGGAGAGGAGTCCATAAACACAAACCATGTTATTTTGAAACATGTATGGTAGAATAGAAGGCACCCAGGAGAGCTGTGGAATTAAACTGAATGATGGATCATTGCCTAATATACATTTTCACATATCCTGTAAAAATAGTCCACTGGTAATGCAGAAAAATATCTTATTTTGTTTTGAGGAGAAAATGTATGCTTTACTAATAATATGCTCCCTTCAAATGTAAAGATCAGACTGACATGTCGGAAGGCTTATTCTTGTTTTCTAACAGCAGGGTCTGTCATCTGGAATGTGCTTCACACCTCAGCTGGGGCCCACACGGGACCAGTGGTTCGAATCAATGAGGTGGGTGCCCGAGAGCACGTCTGATCCCTCTGCTAGGGGAGAAAAACAGTCTTGACTTCAATGGCTTAGAGAGCTGGAAAAAAAAAAAAAAAGGACTAGAAGACGAAAAAAAAAAAAAACAAATTCAGATATTACCAGCCAAAGAGGTTTTGCAAGGAAACACAAGACTGAGATTTTTCCGGAGTTCATCATCGAGACCCAGATGCACGGAATAATGCAGGAAAAGAAAGTTGGGGGTAGAGTTTGAATTGATGAAGCTTCCAGAATGTTTGTAGCAAATGCTTCTGGGCTGTAAAGATTCCATGCAACCTTAGATGGCCCGGCTTCCTCCGGAGGGGTTCGGGTTGGCTAATGTAGGACCCACTACCTGTGTTAAGGGACAGACCTGCTTCCTTCAAGTTCTGTTTTCTACTCTCCACTGCTTTTTCTCCAGGCTGGTGTCTGAGCTCCTCTCATGTCTCCTCGGAGTCATCACAAAGAGGGAGCGCCACATCCTGGTATCCATTTTGTTTTAGGATATTAGGATCATTTAAGTCTATAATCACGACAGAGCCCTAGATAATGTAATTTTGGCCTGCAAAGGCCTAATTTATCTCTTTTGTGAGACTCCGACCTCCAAACAAGTAGATAGCTGGCCACTTAAGTAATAAAGTGGGACAGTTTCACATTTTTCAAATAGCTGCTTGTTTAGGAGGGCACAGAGGTGGGGCACCAATGGCGGGAAACATCAAGCGTTGTGTTTGACTCTTGTATCGTCTTGAATGCCTCTACCCATGTCTCAGGTAACCTGGGTCAGTCCCTTTGTACTTTCGGCTCTCAGTGTTTGTTTTCTCCCAAAAGCCTTACCGAGGTAGTTTTCTACCAATCTCTTGGAAGGTTGATTTTCTCTCTTTTGCATCTTTGGGAAAAAGAACTGGGGCAGGACTACCGGGTCCCCCTTGTTTCTATGAACATGGAACCTGTAAATGAAAGGCGCTCATCTAGTATTATTGGGTTTTGATATGGAGAGAATTGTTCCCTGGACACCAGACTTTCTTCATAAAAAACAGATGTGTAGGGATGCCTGGGTGGCTCAGTCGGTTAAGCTCTGACTTTGGCTCAGGTCATGATCTCACGGTCTGTGAGTTCAAGCCCTGCATCGGGCTCTGCGCTGACAGCTTGGAACCTGGAGCCTGCTTCGGATTCTGTGTCTCCCTCTCTCTCTGCCCCTCTCCTGCTCATGCTCTGTCTCTCTCTGTCTCAGAAATAAATAAAGATTAAAAAAAAATTAAAAAAAAAAAGAAAATACTGGGGCGCCTGGGTGGCTTAGTCGGTTAAGCACCTGACTTCAGCTCAGGTCATCATCTCACGGTTCGTGGGTTCGAGCCCCGCGTCGGGCTCTGTGCTGACAGCTCAGAGCCCGGAGCCTGTTTCCGATTCTGTGTCTCCCTCTCTCTCTGACCCTCCCCCATTCATGCTCTGTCTCTCTCTGTCTCAAAAATAAATGTTAAAAAAAAAAATTAAAAAAAAAAGAAAAAGAAAATACTGACTGAAGTCAGAACAGACGGGTAATGTCAGAGACTTAACACGTAGCAGCTGGCTGAGCTCTTACGGCTTCCCTCGTGGTCTCATGGTCGTCTAGCTCCTCTTTAAGTATCTCCAGTGCTAGTCCTCCCCCAGGTGACAGTGTGCCGGCCGTGGACTGTGTCACTCTCCTTAACCTGAATGGCAATCTGCCCCTTAGGACCCAGGCCTTCCTACCTAGCCCTCAACACACACACCAAATTCTCCTTCTCCGCGTGGGCTCTCAGTGGGGACTGACAGGCAGACCCCCCCCCCAACTTCCCCAAACCCCCTTTTTTTCAGCTAAATGCCCCCAATTCTCACTGCTATTCCCTGAGCGAGTTACCCTCCACTGGCCACTTTCTGGTGTGGCTGTGTCCACCCCGCGACGTGGGCGCCATTCGAAGAATGCCCCGTCACAGCTCAGCTACTTGGTCACTCAGCTGCTCAGCAGCCCTAAGATGGCCTTCTTTGCGTGGTTGAATCACTGTGCTGCTGCCCTTCCAGGCTCCTTCCTCTTGGACTTATGTCATCGATTTTTTCAGCCTAAATGTATGAGCCTGTCTTTAACCTTCATTTTATTGGTTTTGGCTCAGATTTATTGCCACTTAAAATAAGGATGCTAACTTACGTTTAATTATAATTTACAATGATCAAAGCGCTTTCACATATGCTATTATAATGAAGTTTGATTCTCCTATTTACTGTATCAGCTATCCCTCTTGAATTTCCATCATCTGGAAATCTGATTAACGGGAATGGCAGCAATTGTCAGTGATACGCAAGCCAAAGGGCAAGGAACTACCAGTCCTGGGAAGCTCCTCCCTTCTTCCCAGCACAATCCAGGGAGACAGACAGACGACGGCAACCACACACACACGTCTGTAAGAAAATCGCAAAGAACGGGGAATAAAGCAACGTAAGGGAATGGAAAGTGGCCAGGCCAGGCGCTTTGAGAGAGCGGGTGGTCAGAAAACCCCCTGAGCAGAGATCAGAGTGAGTGGGGACCATGCAGGGCACCCGGAGAGACCCCAACACCCAGGAACGAGTGAATCTATTGATTTCCTGCTTTGTTCCAAAGACAAGCGCAAGCAGTCAGTGTCTGACTTGGGTTTCTTCTCCTTGCTATGAACTAACTCAGAGTTTGCTTCACAAATGCTGAATAAGCAGCTAATTCAATGCCTGGCACATCACTCACCTTTCAATGGCTATCTGTTGAATAAGCGAAAAAAATATACCAGGCCCGATCGTGTCGAATGTGTTGCTAAAATTAAGAAACACGATGTCAAAACCATTTTGACAAGGCTTTTACAACGTCAGTCCTGGGACACCCAGCCCCCACTGGAGCTCTGAGAAGTATAATCAGATGGCGACCAATGGGCCGCGGCCCAGTTAAGACGGCCCTGAGGCTGTGTGCAGCTTCCGGTACACAAGCAACAATACCCCGACCAGAACACATCCCCGAGTTACGAACCTCTGGCCTCAAGCATCCCCTTTTCACCAATCTCAGAAGAACGAAATATGGTTAGCTCAGTGTGGCTTGATTCCGGGAACTCCCGTAGTGTTCTACAAGTCATACTATTGTCCACATCCTCGCTTATCATCTATTTAGTAATCTCCGCCAGAATTTCATCAGGCATCATTTTACCAGCCTCTGTTTTGGGGAAACTCCTTTTTAAAAAGATATTTTGGGGCGGGGGAGAGGCGCCTGGCTGGCTCTGTCGGTTAAGTGTCTGAATCTTGATTTTGGCTGAATCTTGATTTTGGCTCAGGTCATGATCTCACGGTTTGTGGGTTTGAGCCCCGTGTCTGGCTCTGGGCTAACAGCGCGGAACCTGCTTGGGATTCTCTCCCTCGCTCTCTCTCTCTCTCTCTCTGCCCTTCCCCTGCTTGCGTGTGTGTCCTTTTTCTCTAAATAAGTAAATAAACTTTTAGAAAGTTTAAAAAGAGATATTTTTGAAAGCCGGCATTTCCTTGGATCTAGTTTTCAGCACCCCTCCGGAAGCCGAGCTTCTCCACAATTACTGATTGATCACATCGACACATGCTTTTTAGCACCTTGAGTTGATTTGTCTGCACCCGGCGAAACAAATTCTTGGAATGAGATTAATTAATTACTGATCGATGGAGCAACCGCTGTATACTAAGAAATACTGAAATGGATGAAAGAGAGATGGATGAGGAAAGAAGGAATAGGACCCCGTTCCTGAACTGAAGATGGACAGACCAGATGCTGACATATAAATAAGACGCACTGACAAATACTGAAATAAACTTGAGCCCGAAGTGCGGTAATCTGGGCAGGCATCAGATGTGCAGCGAGTGCTGGGCAGGGGCTGGCCACCTCCGCCCGGAGAGCCAGGTTGCGAGCACTGAAGGACAGAGTTCCTAGAGGTTGGACAAATCCAAAGAAGCGGGGCTGATGGTGGAGGCTGTTCCCTAAATCTCCTGAAGTTACACAGCCATGCCCTGACAGGAAGTAAGGAGCAAACACTTACGGAGTACTCTAGAATGAGAAAATATTAAGTATTAAGGAATTTTTAAAACTTGAGACGCACTGACTTCCAGACTAGCCTGTCACGCCTCAGTCAATCCCTTGGATTGTACAGAAACAAATCGGAGGCCAGTTTTCGGGAATGCAGACTTTTAAAATAATGAAAGTAGCTGAATGCTTATCGTTTCTGGCTTTTTCCGAAGAAAGATGTTCATGTCACAGCTGTACTGTCCTGCTCGAAGCCGGTGGAGAGCTGGTTTTGAAGGTATGATAAACCACCTTGCAAGAGGGGCTGAAGGGCCAAGGGAAAGGCTTCTCTGCGGGGACCCAACGTCTCCAGACCCAAATGGCTCGGAGCTTGGCTGATTCAGACAAGAAGAAATTAAAAACATAAAACGCTTTTCCCTCTCAGATGCCTTAGTTAAAACTCTGCTCGACCAATCCCCCACTCTCCTTTTACTTCTACTGGGCGTAACTCAAAAGGCTTCTGGAAGAGAGGAGACTCCCTCTTCTGGGGTCATGGGGGACACTGTCCTTCTCTTCCTTCTTCTCACCAGCTCCAGTCTCTCACTGGGAAATTAGACATGGGGCCGAAGGTGAAGTGTGGTTTTTGGGGGAGTCCGTGATTAGCTGTAAGCATGCTGAGGTTTCCTGTAATTCTCGTGCACTTTGTCCGGAATCCCTTCCCTAGTGAGTGAGAGAACAGTAAGGCCACCCTAATTGATCTGAAACGTATCTTGTCTTCCGATGTCTGGGGATACGCAGGTGAGAGCAACAGAACAGGATAGAAAGACCCTGAGCTTGGGAGTCAGACAGACCCGCCCCCCTCACCCCCCCCACCACTTAAAAGATAAATGCTAGTCACTTCATCTTTCTGATCTGTAAGGTGAATATAATATTAGGTACCTCTTAAGAATGTAGCGAGAATTAATTGGGACAATATGACTAGAGCCCTTAGTATAGTTAATGGTGCATAATAGACTTTTGAGAAATGGCTGCTATTATTAGCTCTATCACCAATTTTCAGCAGTCCCGGGATTCAAATAACAGCCAGTGACTATGCGTAAAAGAAAGTCTTTCAAATCCACGGTTACGGTTACGGGCTGGGTCCATGGAGTACAGTTTCAGTATCGATTAAGAAACAAACACCTCCTGAATAAAGGAAATGTGGTGAACTTCCCACCTGAACATTTCAAGTGACCAGTGTAATCTGGTGAGAGGTATGAGTATCGTAGAATGGAAAAGAACACGAAGGCTGAGTCTTCTGAAGTGAGATTTGCGTTGTTTTGGGTGTGGATTGGCCGGCATGGTATTTCTCCAGTACCAGAGCTAAATGCCTGGGATACGCACAAGGGATTCCTAGATTAGCAGTCACCGTGGGTCAGAATCCAGAACTTGGCCCTGCAGACTAATTCAGAGGAAATGGCCAATGGAGGGAGGGCTCTCTAGTATTCCCATCTGTGAAATGGACCTGACTTGTACTAGAGGAACTCCTAGTTTCTCTATAATTTGACAAAGGATTTCATGATTTTCTCCTTCTGGAAAGAGTAAAGATGGACCCAGAGAGGCAGTAGTTAACATTTCTCATTTTCTCTTCTCCCCCCTCATCCCATTAAACATACAGCATAGAGCAGGTGAACAATTTCTAAACAAATCATCTGAAGGGATCCATGATTTCTCCAATTCCACGGCGTCTCAATCAAAAGAGCTTCCTTTCAATGGTTAATGATGTAAATCAATAGAAAATGTGGGAAGAAAGGACTCTTATTCAGAAGGCTGAACTTCTGAAGTGCTAATGGTGATGATTAGCTATTATGCAAAGAAAAAGCAGAATCAATTCTAATCTTCACGCACTGCCTTGGGAACCAGTCCCCGCGGGGAAGATAAGCAAAGTCCTGTGAACCGCCTGCCAAATGTGAGGATGAAAAATTAAAGCCTTCTTCAGGGATAACCAGACCCTATTCTAAGTTTCAAAAGGGGAAAAACCAAACAGGCAATTTGATGCTTTTTTTACTCCCTAAAAAAAAAAAAGAAAAAAAAAAAAGCGAAATAAACAGAAGCAATTACTCTAAACTTATGGTACTTTTCGAGGAACGCATCACCTTCATCTTTCCTCAAAATATTAATTATTCTATTTTATATATTTAGTGGATAGTTTATTTTGCAGGAGGGTAAAAGCATGCTCCTATTAAACAAGTGTCAAAAATCCGACAACGCATGTAACAGTTCACAACACCCTGTCAATCTCAGCTTTGCTTTCACACATACACACACACCCTATGAAGCAATACTCTACCACGTTCTCCCGATTTTTCTTTGCTTGCTCCCCGCTCAGTACGACCCCGTGGGGGTGCAGGACTGGGGCTGCTAAAGCAAACCCAAGCGCTCTGCGTGCTTCGGTCCCAGGGTCATCCCGCTCCCAGAAAGACACCCGACCTTCCGGAGACCAGATCACCATTCGGAAATCCCTCGGCCAGAAGCAGTGCCGGCGGGGTGTTCGAATCCAGGCTCGGCATCCCTGCTCCGCGCAAGGGCTCCCTCCCTCACTCCCGCGCGCCCTCCGACTGGACCCAGCGGCGCGCGCCCGGCCAGGGATCCCGCATCGCAAAGTAGTAAGCCTCCAGCGGGCAATACTTGCCTGGTCCCGACCGCGTCGGCTCAGGTGTGCCCCTCGCTCCGGTGCTGCAGGTGGGTCCCCCCCCCAACAAGGAAAGTCAGACTTCAGGACCCCCTGGGGCCGTCCTTTGTCGGCTGCTGGAATCCCAGCCGCTGCTCTCCGCCCCGGGACTGCGGGACCACCGCCCGGACCCGGAGAAGCAGGTGAAGGGAGGGGGTGGAAAACCCGGACTGGAGTCCCGGGCTGGCGGCACACATGGGAAGGCGCGGCGAAGGCGCGGCGACTCAAGGCAAAGCCTAAAACACGGACTGGAGTTTTGGTGGGGTTTGTTTGCTTTTTCTTTTTTTTCTTTTTTTTTTTAATTTATTTTTGAGAGAGAGAGAGAGAGAGAGAGAGCGAGAGCGCGAGGGGCAGAGAGAGAGAGGGAGACACAGAATCCGAAGCAGGCTCCAGGCTCTGAGCTGTCAGCACAGAGCCCGACGTGGGGCTCGAACTCATGAGCCCTGAGATCATGACCTGAGCTGAAATCTGACGCTTAACCGACAGGGCCACCCAGGAGCCCCGGGGGGTTGTTTGCTTTTAAACGCAATTTTACCTGCAGCCCCCCCACACGTTGGCAATGCGCAGCGCAGTGGTGAGTTGGCGTTTTCTGGCTGCTGGGCTTGGAGCTGACACCTTGGACCATCTGGGCCAGAAACCTTGGCGGCTGCTGATCTTTCAGGAGAGCTTGGCCTTCTGGGGGAAAACTCTTGAGTTTACTTACTTACTTAGTCCATGAAAATGATGTCTATTCTTGTGGTGGATGGCATTGGTCATGGGATTCGTGGGGAAGGGGTGGCTGCCTTTGATGCTATAGGCAGGAAAAGACCCCCAGAGACCGGTCCAGTAGGAATGATTTCTGAGGAACGTTTGGTAACTCTGGGATCTGGGGGAAACAAATATGATGGTTGTTGATTTTCCTTGAACTCGAGTGACCGCTCTCTGCCTCCCAGTTTTGCCCAGGGTCTCATGGGGATTCCCTGCAGCCAGGCCTACCTTCTTCACTCTTTGAGCAGGGTTACCTGCCGAATACTCAGTTTCTTTCTTTCTTTCTTTCTTTCTTTCTTTCTTTCTTTCTTTCTTTCTTTCTTTCTTTCTTTCATTCTTTTTTTAAATTTCTTTTGAGAGAGAGAGAGAGAGAGAGAGAGAGAGAGAGAGAGGGAGAGAGCATAAGTGAGGGAAAGACAGAGCAAGAAGGAGAGAGAAAATCCCAAGCAGGCTCAGTGCTCTCAGCACAGAGTCCAACATGGTTCTCAAACCCATGAACCATGAGAAATTGACCTGAGCTGAAAACAAGAGTCTGATGCTCAACCAAGTGAGCCACCCAGGCGCCCCCAAATACTCAGTTTCTGATTGCGTGAAAGCCTCACTGCTCTCCTTTGGGTTAAATCATCCACATTTGTCAGGAGCATTTTAGTGTTCTGCATTCTATAGAGTCAGGTGTATTTCTTTTGCATATGTGTTGCCTCTCAAAGACAGGTAAAATAGGAGGGCCAGTAAGAGCGAGAAGATGCTTACTCAGACCAAGGGGGGGCTGCTGAAGCCTTTGCAACATAAACCTCCCTATGCCTCCCATTCCCTCAGCATGAACTGTCCCTCCCCTGGGTTACAGGTCATATCAGAGACAGGCGTTTGCAAAGAGTGGTAGGCAAGGCAGGAGGGTAGGTGGGAAGACGGAAAAGTTTGGTCACAGGAGAGAAAACCAGAAAGCCACAACTTGACCTTTACAAAGGGCTCTGTTAGTCTGTGTTTGCCAAACGAAGGACAACACAAAGTGCCTGTTTCATCTTGACTATCTAATCGATCACAGGGGCTGCAAAGAGGATTATGATGCACAAAATAATACATGATATCAGATTATAAGTGCTAGAAACCAAAACATTAAGAAGGAACAGTCAGCCCTTTCTCCAGTATTTGTTTAAATCCACCATCTTTCAAAATGCTGCAGGCAACGTATTGTATGTCTCCCTTATATTTGGGAAAAGGCAAAATTAGAGGGAAAGAAGAAAAGATCAGTGGCTCCCAGGGGCTGAGAGCAGAGGGACGGGGTAAGTACAAAGGGCAGGAAAGACATTTGGGGGCTATGGAATTATCCTATGTGTTGATTATGGTGGTGGTTTTCTGAACACACACATTTGCCAAAACTCATTGAACTCTACAAGGGTGAACTTTTCTGTGTGTCAGTTAAAAAACACAGAGCTGAAAAAAAGTGGTCAGTTGCTCCTCTCCTTCCTTCATCTCAGGAGGGGCCACAGGGAGTATGTATGATCAAGAGCTTATTCACTATGGAAAAATCACAAGCAAAAGCTTGGAATTGCCCAGTGAAGTGTCCTTAATCCGATCTATAGCATATACTCTGCGTGGTGCAGGGCCAGGAGCTGGCAAAAAACACATAAAAGTCCAATCGTTTTCATTCTGTGCAGTGATGAGTAGAGATTTCTGTGTGTGAGATTAGAAAGAATAAATAGTAAGGCTTTGGAGAGGTGGGCAAGGAGCAGATAAGAAGGGTCAGATCTTGGAAGAAGTAACAAAGGGAAATAAATGCCTGCTGATTCTGGAAAGACCAAACAAAAACAGTGTGCTGCCCCCAAGCAGTGGTTCCCAAACCTGGCTTCATAGGGAAATCATCTGATTCCCAGTAGGTCTGGGCCAGGGTCAGAGAATCTTCGTTTTTAAGGAATTCTCCCAACGACTCTTTAGAGCTGCTTAGGGCCAGTGCCGGGAGTGTGAGTTTAAGAGCCATAGAACCTAGAGCAATGTGTTGCTTCCTAGGACACCATGAAAGCCCTCACTTTTTCTCAGTAAGGAAATAGCCTAGGCTCCTGGTGGAGAGGTAAGTGAGGCATCAGGATGAGAGGGGACCACTTGGATTTGGCCGTGGGGGGAGGCCCTCCCAGAGAAGCAGCGAGCAAAGCAGAAGGAAGGCCAGTATAGGGCTGTGTGTCCAGCAGGGCCCCGGCCAGGTTTAGCAGGCCGTACTGGCCGCAGCATCAGGGGAGAATTAGGAGAAATCCAGGGTGTTGTCCGGTGCTGTTTGCCAGTAGGTTCCCCACACTTAGCACAGTACCCGGGCCTGTCAATAAATACTGGTTGACTGAGTGAATAAATGAATGCATCTCAGCTACGCACCTTCATCCCTGTAAACCCGAGAGCTACCCCGGGAGAGAGAGATTACTGTCCTTTCCTGCTGGGACATCTTCAGTGCTCAGAGAAGTGGAGTTATTTACCCAAAAGTCTCATAGTTAGCAAGGGCAGTGGATATTTTTGCCACAGAGGAGCCTCAAAGATACGCCCAGGAAGTTTCTTTCCATGTTATTGGGATTTTGGTGATGAATGTGAGTGTTCGGCATTTGAAAACCATCCGAGAGATTGATTTCCTAATGAATGATTCGTTTGTAAGGTCAAAACCAGTAACGTTTAAATGTTCCCTACGGAATGGGAGTGTTTCCATTTTGGATACGGGTTTGATGACATTTTTTGTTCCTCAGTGATGGCTCCAGATTGGGGTGAAATGGAAAACCTGCCTGCATTTTCTTGCCTGTAGGACTTGTTTATTTATTTATTTATTTATTTATTTTTTTTAACGTTTATTTATTTTTGAGACAGAGAGAGACAGAGCATGAACGGGGGAGAGTCAGAGAGAGGGAGACACAGAATCCGAAACAGGCTCCAGGCTCTGAGCTGTCAGCACAGAGCCCGACGCGGGGCTTGAACTCACGGACTGTGAGATCATGACCTGAGCCGAAGTCGGACGCTTAACCGACTGAGCCACCCAGGCACCCCTGTAGGAGTTGTTTAAATGACTACACACTTGGTTTGGAATATACCTATTATTTTTGACTTTTTCCTTTTTTTATCGAGCAAACAGGAAGTGTGGGCTGTACTCGCATTCTTCCCACTGGATAATCTCTTCTTAAAAGCAACTAAAACTGAAAAAAGCAAAACAAAACAACAAAACCATCCCCACTGTCACTTAATAAAACACGACCCTGCACCACATGTCAATTTCTGCACATCTGTGGCCTTCCTCCATTCCTGTTGTGGGATCTTCAGTTCTTTTGTCCCTCTTCGCGTTTCTCTACGTGAAACTAGACTAAGTTGTACCGTAACATCCCATTGTATCACTATCTTCTTAAGACTGGCGTTAAGCTATGACTTCTCGTAAGACTACGTTTATAGGCAGAGTTCATTAAGTCCTAACCCCAAGTCTGTGAAATAGGGTAGAACCAGTCAGAGACAATTGTGACACTGGATTCAAATCCAGTATCAGTATTCTTTATGTGGAATGAATGTGTCATTGGATCTGGTCTCGCAATGAAAGGCAGATATTTACCCCGACAGTGTGTCAGTGGCTGAATGTTCAGACAGAGGTGCAGAAAGACAGACACAAATACACATGGGCAAGTAGGGAGAGAGGGGGCCAGGTGGCCATCTGCCCATGCCTTAGTCTGGCCGCTGTATGAAAGATAAAAGAGTTTTAGGCTAGGAGGGGCCGGGCACTAATTTGTTGAAGTCATGAAAAGATGGCAGAATAATTAAAGGCGTTAGAGAATACAACAGTTGAATGTATCAAAAGGGCTAAGGTAATGGTAAGTACATAAAAATGTATAAGCATCTATGAAATCTATCAAATATGAGTCACCAGAGGGAAGGAAAAGGCCAATTAAATGGATTAGAGACCAGTTTTCTGGGGCACCTGGGTGCCTCACTCGGTAAAGCATCCGACTCTTGACTTTGGTTTAGGTCATGATCTCCCTGTTTGTAAGACCAAGCCCCACTCTGAGCTGATAGCAGATTCTTTCTCTCTCTCTCTAAACCAAATGGGTAAAGTAAAAAAAAAAAAAAAAAAAAGCAAGGAGTTTCCTTTTGCATTTCCTTTAGGAGGCTGTTGGCTGGGGAGCAGGCTATTGACTGATAGCAGCCTTCACAATTCAGCTCTCAGGGGCTGCTAATGTCTGCCTGACTTCCTGCCTTTTGACGTGTAATTATAAGCTAGGTGTGTGTATGTGAGTTACAGCAACTGGTCTCATGCCTTCCTTGTGTCTGGGAGGGTTCTTGTCTCTGCTGGAAGTGCATTATCAGAGCTGCATAAACCCATTCTGCTCTGCCAGACTCCCCTTGATGACTCCTAGAGGCAGTAGGTCCTTTCCAATGGCAAGGCTGCCCTGGGTCTCATGTCTTTTCCCTTTATTGGATTGCAGGCATGACAGAGAAGCACGCTGTGGGATTAGTGAGAGTGGCCTTTTCTTTTCTCTGACGTCACCTGGAGCCGCGGGAGCCCTTTCCTTCTTGGATGTTCCCGTGGGCTTTGCTGAGTCTAGCTGCCGTGTTAATTATATTTTCCCTGGGTTGGCAGAATGTACATTAGCTTAGTCATGTTTCTATTTCCTCCAGCCTCAGTGCAGCTGAGAGGGAATTTGACTAGACGCAGACATGAAGACCAGGCGCCCCAGCTCCTAGCGTCTCATCTTCCCCATCTTTGAAAGGTTCCACCACCTCAAGGACAGATAGGTGTGAGGAGAAAGGGGAAAATGCACGGATCTGCAAACACTGGCCGGGGCGTCAAATGAGACCTTCAACGTCAGTAAAGCAGTGTTTCCCTGGCTGTGTCTTTTCAGAAACCTCTGTCTCCCCACTCTCCCAAAGTGTTCCCCAACAAATGTTGGGGTCCCCAGGCAGCGCCTGGCATGGGCAGTCCTTCCCTCTGGGGCAAAGCACCGGCAAATCTCTCCCTCCTCGGGTACCAGAGCAGTGATGGCGCTTCTGGGCTGGCAGAGGTGTGCTGGCCATGGTGCTGGAGGCTGGTTTTGAATACTTGAGCCCGAGTGCTCTCTGCCATCCCGGCCAAATGCTAGTGCAGCGTGTGGTCCCTGCGGAAGCCTTGGAGACTTTCCTTGTAGCTATGGAAGTGTGGGCCCACAGCAGGGGCTCTATGACTAGGACAATCCCTCTCCCTGATTTCCCTGGGGTTTCTTCCAAATCTGAGATGCTCCCCGTGGCTCCTTTGCCTAGCTGAGGTGTTTGCAGCCAATCTGGATCATTGCTTATAGCCATTTCCTGAGGACGTTAGGCCACTTGATGGACAGCTGCATCTAAAACCCATGCCTCTCGTAGCCCATTTGGAGCTCTGCCCCTGATCGGGTTCTTGCACCAAGAGACCCTGGGATCCCTCAAGAAAATGGACGCCTCAAACCCACAACCTGCCTTTCCCCAGACATGTCTGAATCCTGGGTCAGGCATGGCTCAGATCAAACTGGAATCTCTGCTCCATGAGAACAACAATCATGGTCCTGTTACCGTCACTCATTCGAGTGGGGATGTCCCACGTCTCGTGAACATCACTAGAAATTACTGCCGTGGGTTGTTGCCATTATGATGCTATTATACCAACTCTAGCAAATGCCTGTAATGCTGACAAGGATGATGGAGTAACCCTCTTTCAAGGATGGGGAACACTGATGCAGGAGTGAATGTTCTAGAACAGAAGTCAGGGCAGCTTTAGACACTCACCAGTGACCACACTTGAGCAGGTGAGAGTCTTTCCTGGGGCCCTGATTTGCTCTTGCAGAGTGAGAGGTTTAGACTACCGAGTTCTAAGTTCTCTTATACCTTTGCTATTCTGGGTCTCTGCCTGCTTTCTCTACTGAGGGCCCGATCAGGACATTCCTCAGCTCACACATGGAGTGTGGGGGCCCTCACCATTCACTGCCCTCGTCCTCACGTGCAGGAAGTGGACTGGGAATTCAGATAACACACGTGTCTACACAGTGCACAGAAAGGCCCTCTAAGAGCAGGAGGCCTGACTTGGAGGCATCTCTTCTAGTTGTGTGGCTTTTTTCCATTAGGGCCAGTGTTTTTACAACCATCTGAACGGGAATCACTTTCCCTTAGTCTGGTAAACTCAGTGACATCGTGGAACTGAATTTCTGGAATTTAGGGTGAAGTCACCCTGGTGGGTGATGCTGTGTGAGGCTCTTTGGCAACGAATCTAGCAGCCTTTGTACGGTGACAGTCTCAGCCGACCTCAGGCCCTTCTGCTAAAATTTCCACAGTAGGAAAAGACACCAAAACACTCCACAGGGTCTTACCAGCCTCTTAGCCTCACCCGAAAACTGAGGGATGCGATGGCCTGACCTCTCACTTCTGTGACTTTCGCCAAGTGCGGGCTCACGAGGTGCAGGCTCAGTAGTACCATCTGCACAACCGAAGCACAGCCTACATGCCACGTGCAGCCACATACACGTGCATGCACACGTACAAGGTCTGCATAACCAAATACTGGTCTGGGGGTCCCTGGGGGGCTCAGTCGGTTAAGCGTCTGACTCTCGATTTCAGCTCAGGTCACGATCTCGCTTTTTGTGACATTGAACTCCACCCTGGGCTTCACGCGGATGGCACCGGGCCCGCTTGGGATTCTCTCTCCCTCTCCCTCTGCCTCTCCCCTGAGCACGCACGCGATTTTTTTTTCTCTCTCTCTCTCTCAAATAAACTAAAAATATATATATATTGGTTTAGAGCAAAGATGCTTCGGATTCTGGTCAGAGACCCGGCATTAGCTGTTGCTTCAGCTCCGCAAGTTGCAGCCTCTTTGTGTCTCGCGCCAGGAGTCTGCACCAGGGCTAATGTTCTCACTTCACTTGGCCTTCGAGGATGATCCCATGCTCTCTGTCTCTATGTTGATCAAAGATTTAGTTTTCAGGCTTCGGGGGACGGTTCTGCTGCCACTCTGGGAAGCCCCTGGTCCTCCAAAGCCGTATGAAAAGAGATGTCAATCACAGAGACATTTGTGAAAATATACTGAGTGCCCAGACATGCACAGAGATCAAAGGTTAAGGAAATTATGGCCATGAAATGGAATACTGCACAGCCATTAAAACATCAAAGAGGGTAAAATAATATCACTTCAACTACCATTCACTAATCTGGTTAACCGATGTTTTTGGTGTGTCTGTCATATGGCCATATGCTGTGGTCAGTCCTAGGGTGTAAGAATGAACAAAGCGGACAAGGCCCGTGCCCCGTGGAACTTACTGGATCTCGCTATATGCTGCCTCATGTGCTAAAAGCATCACCTACTTTATTTCGTTTAATTTTCTCAATAGCTGATGACGCACGTCTGTCATTATTCCTCATTTCATGGACGAGGACACCCAGGGCCAAGAAGCCAGTGAGGAGCACAGAAGGAACTCCCATGCCAGTTTATCTGACTCCTATGAATACACACTGCTTCCTCAACTATTATAATGTCGTCGGAATTGTGTGTAAGAGGCATACCAAACTTAGGTAATTAAAAGCACATCATTTTACGTTGGCGCTCTTAGAAGCTTCTGTGATCCTATTTCATACTTGATTTGAACCCCATTTTGTTTTCTGCAGATTGACAGTAAAACAATTATACTGACAAACTGTTCTACGTCTGCCCTTCCCCTTCCCCACCCTCCCCTCCCCCCCCATATTGATCCCTGAAGCATTATTCAAAAAAAAGGACAAACAGCCTGAGAGGCAGATAAATTGATGGCCTGGTTTAATTTTAAATGGCATGAATAATGTTGCTTCTCTCTCTTCCCCTGGAGCCTATTTCAATGTCTGATTGACAATAATTTGTGAAATTTTTCTCAGTTAGCAGGAAGAATTAGTCTGTGTTAGTACCCAGAACACGTCGCTTTTTTTTTGTGATTTTTGTAATATATTACCATGGAGCATGGACATTGTGGGATTCAGAAGGGCTTGCTCTGAATAAAGATGTTTATGCCATAAACTGAGACTCAATGCATTTTGTTTCTAGAACTGCCAGGGGCCCCCCACCCTGGCCAAGCAAATAATCCTGTCTCTCTGAGCAACCTGTTCACAATCAATGCTAGCTCGAATTGTGAGCGAAGCACCACATCTAGTCATCTGAAGAATAAAATACAAAGGCGGAACAGAGAAAAGCTGGAATTTTGTGGGGTAAGCAGATGAAACTTACATGGCTTCAACATACACGTTCGACACCATGTGATAGCTGTGCGATTTAAAAATAATTATAGTAATTATGATTTGTACTCGGTTGAACCAAATGTTTATGGATTTTTTCCTTCTTAGTCTATCATGGTTTTGCGGGGTAAAATGTGGTCCTTGTACACATCTCTATTCATACATAAAGGCCTGGCTTTGACGCACCTACTAGAGCAGTTTCCTCCGTCTTTTCTCTCCCGTCCCTCTGCTTCACCTGCTCATTGCTTCTTGGAGCCTGGAGCTTGTTCATTTCAGTCTTCCTTTCTCAGAAGGGCATTGGCCCAGGTGCTCAGGATCACAGTAAACCCTGGACACACAGAGTGGCATTTAAGGGATTTAGGGTGCCTACAGGACCAGCCCTGTGAGTATGTGGAACAATCTTGGTGCACAGGGAAAGACGAAGGCTTTCCTTCATTCCCACGAAAGACAGAGGGGGAACAATGCCTTCCATTCCGTCATCGTCAATAAAAGGCTAAAATGCTTGAGAAGTAATGAATTGTAGGTCCTTCCCATGGCTGCCCTATGGCACAGTAAAGACACGGTACTAACACGGACGATCCTCACGACCAGTAGCAGGGTGATTGTTTGCACCCAAACATTGGCTTGCATTACTTCAACTATGTATAGTTTCAAGAAAGAAATTCTGGTGGGTTAAACTTTTTTTTTTGACACTAAAGGTCAGTGAACCAATCAACAGCTTGAAGAGCCATGGTCAGGCCCTCCCTTAGACAGGGAGGGCAGGTGAGAGGGCAGAGGGGTGCACTGCATGGACCACTGTGGTCCAACGTGGTCCAAGGATGCATAGAAGGTGGACACTTCCATTTTCTTGATCCTGCCCTCCCACACAGTCAATGAATGTTGTCATGAACCAGGCAGTGTACTAGCCATTGGGGAATTTGTGTCTATTGGGGGGGTTTTAGACAAGTAAGCAGGCCATTACATTCATCCATTTTTCAGTCCATATTGGCTGATTATGTCTTATGGGGCAGACGCTGGCTGCCATTGGGTAGTGGTGTTGAGCTCAGTCAACATGGCTCCCTGAGGCAGGGGGGTAAGTGTTTCCTGGGGAAGGAGCTCTAGGAAGGGGCCCTCACTCTGCTTTGGGGCACCAGGGAAGGCATCCTGAATGAAGTGATATCTAGTCACTTGAAAGGTGAGTCAGAGTTAGTCAGGCATCATGTTGGATGAAGAACATTCCAATGAGAGGGGACAACATATTCAAGGGCTCCTGTCTGTGAGATGAAGAGTGAACGCAGCATGAACTCTAATGGGTGGTATTTTTGACCCCTGTCATCCAGTGGGTGCTTATCCAGTGGGACAAGCAATCACCAGCCTCGCCTGATGACCTTTCCCTTCAAAGCCTCTTCCAGGGTCTCCTTGGTTGTAACAGCACAAGGCTGGCCTCTCAACCCTTGAATCCTGGGGCCAACCTCAACTCCTGTCCTGTCTCCTATTGTACTCTAAGCCTACTGCCTGCATCTTAATTCCCTGAAACATTTCCCAGGTCTTCTCCACCCTCGTGGGGTCCAACACTTGCCACTGAGCCTGGTCCACAGCAGGTTCTCAAGAACGGCTAGTTGAATGAAGAAAGAATGAATGTGCTTGAACCGCCCAGGGATTTCCTGACATTCTGACCTCCTTCTGGGCATTTTCTTGAGCTTCTGATGCCTCTAGAGTCTCTTTTCCTCTCTTCCAATCCAGGCCATATAAAAACAGAGTTTAATTTCTTAACTGGCTGGCAAGTAACTTAACCCTTGGAAGCTTGCAGCGGTTGTCAGGAACACCAGAGAATCCCCCAGGTCATCAGAATCCAGTTCTAGGGAGCCTTGCAGGTGTCCGAATCCGTGCTCAAGGTTCCAAGTCCGTCAGCAGACAGGGAAGAGACAGTCTCGGGATGGACTCTACCTCTCTCTAAAGTAGCATAGAGAAGACGGTGCTGACAAACACAGTCCACTCCAATGACTGGGTCTTTCCAAGTATGGCAACCCTGGGCCAGGTGTCCTAGAGTGCTTGACTGAACTTTCTCAGACTCACTCCTATTCAGAGGGTGGGCCTGGGGTATCAGCTGTGACCTTTGTGACCCTCAATGTTGTTTTCACTACCCAGTTCCTGAAAAAATAACTCCCTACTATTCCATGGGCCTATGAATATACAAAGGACGATGGCCTGACTGATGTGACAACGGAACATTGACCCACAACCTGCAGTGATCAGCCTGAGAAGCCTAGGTCCCACTGAAATAGGCTCTTTCTCAGTGTACTTGGGCATCTGTAGGTTTTTAAAAGCTCTCCAGGTGGTAATAATAGGCAGTGAGGGTTGCGTCTTTGGACTGGACCAACACAACAGGGAAGTCCAAAAGCAAAAGATGGGTAAGTAGAGGCATGGCAGTCTCAGACAGTAAATGGAAGTTTATTGGTGGATGTAGGGCTTCTTGGTAGGATCCATCCATAAACTTTGCTCTTTCTTCTATTTTGTGCACCCTAGGGCTAGGGAGGGACATAGCCTCTCTGAAGCTCTTGCCTGTGCCGAGGAGGGTGGATACCTGAAAACAACTGGGGTTCTATGAGCAAGGAGAAAGAGGAGCTGGCGGTGAGGAAGGTACCCACACACTTTTGCTGGGTGCTAGAAGATTCACTAATCATGAGGTTTACCCAGCTCGCTAGTTTAAAAGTTATATATGTTGCTCTCTTAAAATAAATCTGTTGGCTTGGGGTCATGGCTATAAAAATAAATATAAATAAATCTGTTGGTTTGGTGTCATGGGTAGACATGTGGTCACGAAGGGTAAATGGTTGGAGCCCTTGGGCATCTCCTGGGCAACTTTTCTATGCTGAAGTGATTTTCTACTGGAGCCGAGAGTAGCTTGAACCCTGGAGAGTTTCTCACGTATCTGCTTCTCTGAAATGTCCATTCCAGATGTTTTCTTTAAGGAAGGGTAGCACCAGATGGTCTCTGTTAGCTGTGACCTAAGTCCTTGAGGTAGTTAAAACAGATGATGTTTGAAACTAGACAGATTCTGGAATCTCAGATTAAGTTGATACTTTTCTATTTCTGAAGGTCCCATGGTGATAGGTCTTTATCATGTACTGCTAGGACATCAACAGTATAGTGTTCTTATAAAACCTTTTCTCCTTCTTTTTCTTCCTCTTTTTTTTTTAATAAATACTGTGTGTATATATATATATATATATATATATATATATATATATATATATATATAAACGTTTATTCATTTTTGTGAGAGAGAGACAGACACAGCATGAGTGGGGGAGGGGCAGAGAGAGAGGGAGACACAGAATCTGAAGCAGGTTCCAGGCTCCGAGCTGTCAGCACAGAGCCCAACGCGGGGCTTGAAGTCACAAAACAGTGAGATCGTGACCTGAGCTGAAGGCAGAGGCCCAACTGACTCAGCCACTCAGGCGCCCGTTTTTTTTTTTTTTTTTTTTTTTAATAAACAGTGAAGATGAAAAGAGACTTGCAAATTGTATTTAAGGAAATTCTGTGCTGTTACTTTTTGAGGCTCTGGAATGTCACACAACAGGAAGGATAAAAAACTGCCCATTAATTTCACAAGAATGGCCTCACTCTAGATCTTGCTTAACATTGGATCGCAGATAGAGTTTGCTATGTATGTTAAAAGCTGATTGTGCAGAAATGAAGCAATTGATCATTTTGACATAGACATTTTCAATGGTGTCCACATAATTGAGGAGTAAGTGATAGGAATTTTTAACCTTTTTCTCTGCCTGATTAGAATGGGTTATGACTTCGGTTAAATACTAGAAATTGTATCTATATCTATATATCTGCCCCCAGTTGCTGACACAGGGCTCCTAAAATCCTTGTAATTTCCTTAGCAAGAAGAGATTTAGGAAAATCTTTTGTTCTAATATTTGGTCTTTGACCCCATCCCTGACCCAAGGGCTCCTAAATACCTTGGAAATTCCTGGGTGATAGCAGTATCTTTTTTTTTTCTAATGAAGTGACTCTTGGTGGGCTCCTGGGTTGGAGGTGGTTACCAGAAAGACCAAACCATGATTAGAAGCTTGAAATTTTCAGCTTACCTCCCATTCTCCAGAGAGGAGAATGGAGTTAATGATCTATCACGCCTACGTGATTAAGACTCCATAAAAATCCCAGAAGTATGGGGTTTGGAGAGCTTCTGGGTTGGTGAACAGGTGCTGGGAGAGTGGAACCCCCTGGAGAGGGCATGGAAGTTCTGAGCCCCTTCCCACATACCTTGCTGTATGTATCTCTTCCACCTGGATGTTCATCCATTTCCTTTATCATAACGTATTTATAAGAAACTGGTAAACAGAAAGGAAACTGTTTCTTGAGTTCTGTGAGTTGCTCTTGGACCTTGAAAAGGGCTTGTGGGAAGCTCCAATTCATAGCTGATTGGTCAAAAGCACAGGTGACAAATGGACTTGTGGTTGACATCTGAAGTGCATTGGGGGAGGGCAGTCTTATGGGACCAAGCCCCTAACCTATGGGAGGTGGTACTCTCCCCAGGTAGACAGAGTCAGAATTGAATTGAATTGTAGGACACCCAGATGCTCTTATGGAGAACTGTTTGGTAGAGGGAACCCCCCTGTACATCTGGTGTTGAAACAAAGGAAGACTGAGTTTTTCTTAAGGTGGCTTCTCAACACCCTTAAGTGTTCTGCTTACAATTTACTTCACTCGTTCAACAAATATTCTTAAGCACTTCCTCTGTGTCCCATTGTTACTGGTGCTGGGTATCTGACAAAGAATAAAACAAACAGACTTCAGTCCCTACTCGCATGGAACTTATATTCCAGTGGGAGGAGAAGGGCCACAAACAACTTAGTGAAATGCATCAGATGCCAGATGCGAGCATGAGCTATGGAAAAAGACAAACCAAGGAGGAGGGGTATGGCATGCGTGTGGTAGGATTTATAATTTTAAAAAATTGGTCAGGGAAGGCCACAAGAAGTGATATTTGAGTAAGGCAGTATGGATGACTTCCCAAGGTATACCAGGGTCCATTTCTGTTCACCTGCCACCTCTTGGTTGTTGCCTGTGTATGATACTTACGATGCAGTGCCTTCTTTTGGAAGATGAATGGGACTTCAGAGACACCTAAGTCTTACTCTTGTCTTTAGGAACAGGCAGGCTGAAAAGGCTGACTCCATGGGCAGCAGCGAGGGAAATGGCTATTCCAACCTGCCTCCTCTTTACAATTCTAGTGATGTATTTTACCCTGCCCTAATTTCTGGCCCATAAAGGTTTGTGTTTTTAAGATCTCACATTTATATAATGGACACAGATGGTAACTGTCTCAGTTAGTAAGTGGATAGAAAACAATTCACATGGAATCAAGGAAGAGGCAATTCTTTAAAAAGAGTTAGAGGTGATGGTGATAATCCACCTATAAATAAAGAGGAGGAACTGGAGATAAAGGCCCGCATGACAGGAATTCATTTTAATTGAATTCCTTCAATGTTAACTGGACAGTTTATACGGGTGCAGCAAAGAGAAAAGTAGGCAATGAGGCAATGGCTTTCCAAAGAATTACCCCCTTCTAGAATCATGAACAAAATAGATTGTTAATAATAGCACAAGGAAATCCATGACTGGGAAGCCAAGTGGCACAAAGGAAACACTACGGATCTCCAAGCCAGTAGTTGCTGGCTTGAACCGTGACTGTTCCTATGACTTGGTAGCTACAGGCTTCTGACAGTTATTTAACCTTCTGAACCTCAGTTTCTTGACTTGTAAAATGGAGACAATACACCTGACATTACAGCATTGATTGGACAAGCACCCACATGGTGGTGACTATAATAATAATGATGTCATGATGTTTGATAGTCAAATGAATGCCATCAACCATTTGATTTATACGAGTCAGAGATGGGAGAGATCAAAATGGTTTGGCATATTTTGGAGAAGATTTCAGGAGGAAGTTTCAGTCTGGCCATGAAGGATGGGTAGACTTTGGAAAATGGAAAGGGGAGTGTGTGTGTGTGTGTGTGTGTGTGTGTGTGTGTGCACGGGCACACACACTGCTGTTCTATGAACAAAAGTTGAAGGTGAGGAAGAAAGAAAAAACCAATAACAATGCTTATTGAGGCAACAGCTAGGTGAATGGCTTGGATGGAGGGCTTGGGAATAAGAAAGGAGAGATAAAGTTGAATTAACTAATATATAACTAGACTATGTCAGCACCATTCTATTGTATTCTTTCGTTGTATTGTTGTATTGAAGCAACACATTAACTCCTTGATTCCAGAACAAACTAAAAAGGATGTGCTCAAGTACAACTTTGAGAGAAGTCTGTTTCTTTGGCATCCAGTTTTAAAGTTATGATAAGTTTATATAGAAAACAGTTATCCTGGAGAGATTAAAGATAAACATAAAATGTATACATCTAGAAGGGTGTTACTATTTTATACCAAAAATTTAGTAGGTTATGGCCACCAAGCTGTTGCAGGAATATTTCTTGTTGCATGTGTTTCTTAAATTTCCCTCAAAGTGTCCAACTGTGGGCAGGACAGAGCAGAAATGTAGGCATTTGGTCACAAGGCTTAATTCCTTTTTCTGATGGTTCCCCCCCAAATTGCAAGAATTTTACAGTTCTCTTGGTAAATCTCAGCTAGAATTCTATTGTGATTTATAAATTATTATATATTTTTTCTTATCTGTCTCTTTCCTCTCTCCCTCTTTTCTCCCAGAGATGTGTTCCCACAATGAGACACTGCATCTAAAAATTAGGGAAATTTATTCTTAGCATGTCAAAAAAAACATTAAGAGATTATTTTTGCCTGGTGACTGCACTGGATACATTGTGGAAAATGCATGAATTCTCTCCATCTAGGATCTTAAGGGACTTTGCTCCTTTGCTGAGAGAATGGATCTAACTTACACATCAGCCCAACTTTGCTTTGGGGAGCTATTTTGGATACAAAATATGTATCATTTCCTTTAAATGGGAAAAATAATTTTGTTTGAGAAATTTGACCATGATGATGTACTAGGCTAAAAAAAACCCTCCTTTTGCTGGCTAAAAAAAAACCTCCTTTTGCTTTGGAAAAGCTACTTTCTGTCCCCTCTCCATCCCCCTGCTGCTAGCCCCTATCCACCCCCCCCAGCTCAACCTCTAGTCCTGCTGGTGCTATGACCCTGGAGAGCTGTCTGTATCAGAGCCAAGTTCCTCCCTTGCTGTCTTGAGAGGTTTCTTTTTCTGGATTCTGAATCCTAAACCCTAAACATTTTGATTAGAATTCCCAACTTCCTTCTGCTAAGCTGTCTGCCCCCCTTGTACTCCACCGTTCGAAAAAAATTTCAACAGCTCTCATTACTGCCAAAAGAAGTCCAAATCCCCCAACCTGGGCTTCAGCTTGCATGCTCCTACCTGTTTTCTCCACACCAAGTACACCATCTATAGCCACATTTACTACCTGTCCTGCCTTCTGGTCTTCTTTGTGGCTTTGTTCAGTGCTTTCGTTCGAGTGGATCCTCATTCAGATGTTCCTCCCATTATTAGAAAGAATCTCTCTTTACTCTGAACACATATATATCAGGTAATGTGCCAATTTGTCAGTCTCTTCCCTCATCAGCAAAGAGCCTACCTTGACAAGTAGAATCTTCGATGAATACCTCAGAAATCACTTACAATACAGCACCTTATTAAGAGGTTGTTGAAAAAAATCCTTTTTTTCCTAATTTTTTTAAACGTTTATTTATTTTTGAGAGACAGAGAGAGACAGGGAATGAGCAGGGGAGGAACAGAGAGAGAGAGACACACACACACACACACACACGCATAGAATCTGAAGCAGGCTCCAGGCTCTGAGCTGTCAGTACAGAGCCCGACGTGGGGCTTGAACCCACGAACGGTGAGATCATGACCTAAGCCAAAGTCAGTTGCTTAACCGACTGAGCCACCCAGGCCCCCCTGAAACAAATCCTTTTAACTTTCTACCAGGTATTACATTAATTTTTGCATGTGTCAGAGTCTAGACCGTAGGAGCTTCAGCGTGTCTGATTCAGCTTCATTGTCATTTCAGGGTCTGGCAGTGGGGTGGCGCATGGTAGGCAGCTAACACTTAACTTATTAGGCCTCAGGTCTCCATCCGGGGTCCATCTCTACCTGTGGTTTTCCGTAGCCCAGTGCAACACAAAAAAGAAAACAGACAAAATTTCTAGACAAAATGAGGCTATCCATTCCGCAAGATCTGAATGTGGTCTCCCAAACCCTAGCCAGTGGTTGACGAGGCTCAGGGAGAAATGGAGAGCAGCCCTGGGAGGGAGGCACATCATTAGTACCTCCAATGCAGCTGGCTTAGATAAAAAAGCTTGGGTGCTATACACTCAGGAGATTAAAGCAACACTGATGCCTTCACCAGGTGAAGGGAGACCGTGTTCATTTAAATATGTAATTGCAGGGGCGCCTGGGTGGCTCAGTCGGTTCAGCGTCCAACTCTTGGTTTCGGCTCAGGTCATGATCTCATGGTTTCTGAGTTTGGGCCCTGCATTGGAGCCTGCTTGACATTCTCTCTCTCCCCCCCTCTCTCTCTGCCCCTCCCCTGCTCACTCTCTCTGTCGCTCTCTCAAAAATAAATAAAGTTTAAATATGTAATAAATGCAGCTCTAACCAGCAGAAATGATTCTACTTACAAGGCTTTTAAGACGATGAATGGAAGGGCCTTTGGAGATAATGAAAAGACAAAGGATTGTGATATCATGATTATTTGTGTATGGAGAAAGTTTTAAAAATTTCCATCCAATTCGCTTTTATGGTGAAGACATCTGAGCACAGCATCATGATCTTTTTCATCACGGCCAGGATCTATTTTGCCGGAATAAAATATGCAGAAGTCTTAATGGAATATAAAGGGAAAAGTAGCTCTTCGTTGCAGAATGTATTTTCCATGCATTGTTGCCGGCTAGCATATTACTAAATACAAAGTCGACTTAATCAATATGCTTTCTTATCTATGTTAATAGCCAATTCATCAGTCTTTCCGCTCATCGACAAACAGCCAATGCTGACAAATAGTACCTTAGATCTTAGATTCTTCAGGAATAGCCTATATGCAACCAGAAGCGGCACGTTATTAAGAAGTTATTAAAAGAAATCCTTCAGGAGAAGAGGTTATCGTCCCTTTCCTAATGCTTTGATTACTGACAACTTGGAAAATATAGGCCAGAATTGGTAAGCTGCATTAACAGAGAGATGTCTTATTCCTTTGAGCTGTTCTTTCCTGACCATCATCACTCTGCTCCAGAGAGATAGTGACAGTCGTCTTTCCCTCTACCCTCTCACAATAAATCCCTCTTGTCACATGGAGATTCAAACTTAAGAGTGGGATGTAGCATCTTGATGAGGTTGTAACTCCTAATGGGAAGAGATACGTAATTATCCATTCGGACCACGAAGCCCATTTGCAAAGGTTAACAGCGTCCCTACAATTTACACGCCGTGCCATCTGCTTCGTTTAAAAATGAGCCTGATTTGAATGTAGGCAAAACTATCCAGAGTCACAAGTGTCCGAACACCTAGGCACTAACACCTTAAACCAGTTCAGGGACTTTCTGACCCTTTCGGATTCACCAAACAGTCGGACGCCTACTCCACGTGCCTCGTTTTCTCCGGTGCCCCCAACCAGCACTCCCCGCTTTGCACTTGCTTACAGCCTATCCCTAGATTTATTAGGAAAAAAAAATCACGCGAGCTACACAGATGGGTGATGTTCATTAACACCCATCACATCCACACTGCAGGGTGTGAACACTCACTGTGCTAATGAGATGAGAAGGCGGTGGGGGGGGGGGGGGCAAAGCCATCAACAGTGTGATGTCAGCAGTGAGTTTATCTTCCCCACAGTCTCAAGAATGTGGGGTATGAGCTAACTAGCTCAGGTGTCTCTCGCCGCTCTTGACTGGTCTGCAAGAAACTCTCCTGATTCTAAGAGCTAGATTCCGCAGGACAGAGTCCCAGAGGAATGGCCTGGATGTGTGACTCCTCACACCTTACTGCTTATCTCTTCTGCTGCTAAGTATCTAGCTGCCTGTTCTTATTTGTAGTCAATGCGCCTGTCTCTGATATGTCAACCCGGATCATTCTTCTCGTTTGTGTTAGATCTTAGAAACCAGATCATGATTTCCATTCGATCTCTGCGTACAATAAGGAGAAGTATGACCTGGTGGGTAATACCTGTTCCTACCCGGTTTTATGTACCTGGAGTCTCAGAAATCTTCATATCTCCATTAGATGCCACCTACATGTTTAATTCCATCCTAGAGTCTGGTACAGATGAGGGCAACAGGTACCCAGTCCTGACTGCTGGTCATGCTCTGAATCAGACCCAGGATCCCCGTAGTCTAAAGGCCAGCTTCCCCTATAGCCGTTTCCTTATTCCTAAACCCCTTGGTTCTTGGGACTGGGTTCCTGCCATATTCTTGGAATCTGTTTTTTTCCTCCCTGCTTTTTCTTTCTTCCCTGATGATGAATTTTCTTCTTGTACTAAGAAAGATGTTCAGGAGAGGACAGTAAACGCTACGTCAAGCAAGAAACAGGATCTCAATACATGTTTGTTAAATGAAAGCATAAGTAATAAATGCGAATACATTTTGGAAGCTGTACGTTGTTGAAGGAATATTTTTTGTCTTAACCATAGGTTTTGTACGTACGACTATACAGTGGTTCAGAGGTAGGCAAAGCAGGATTTGTAAAACCCAAATACATCTATGAAAGTAAGAAGTCCAAGAATGGCGCTTTATCTACATATTTTCACCAGGCTGGAAAGATGACTGACAGGTTCAAAATATCAAAAAAAGTAATTCATGAATTTTCTGGTTATTTATTCCTACCACTATTCTGTCTGTGACCAGAGCAATTAACAACATTTTCACCTCAACTGAAGGCTTCAGGTCAAATAAGATGATTTTCCAATTTGAAGCCTGAAGGCAAGAGAAGGGGTTTCATGCAGGCACGAATGGCTGTGAAATGGATTGTGTCTGACAATGGGGTGTGCGGCTGAATTTTAACTATACACAGTAGACTCAGCATTCTTCAACAAACAAATAAGCCCAAAGAACGAACAAACTTAAATTCACCACTGAAGTGTTCCTCTTTACACAGCAGAAGTCATTCAGAAAATCTAGGCATGTATCAAACTTTAAAAATTGGATCCATTTAAAAACGTTAATTGAAAATGATACAGATGTGTAGGTATATTCGTTATTTACTCTGCATGTATATCATGTGGACAACATGCTGTTAAAGGCTAAGCTTTCTGTGATCGTTGAGAAAATATGGTTGATTTCTAAGCTTATCTTATATTTCCAAGTTTTCTACAATGAACATAGGTTTTTTGTAATTCTAAAATTATCTATATATAATCCTATGATATATAATTCACATGTAACTAAATATAATTTTATGTTCTCTCCTGGCATTGTTCTTTCTTTTTAATTTCTTTTTTGTAGTTTATTTACTTAAAAATTTTTTTTTAACATTTATTTAGTTTTGAGAGACAGAGCAAGACAGAGCATGAGCTAAGTATGAGCAGGGGAGGGGCAAAGAGAGAGAGAGGGGGACACAGAATCCGAAGCAGTCTCCATGCTCTGAACTGTGAGCAGAGAGCCTGATGTGGAACTCAAACCCACAGACGGTGAAATCATGACCTAAGCCAAAGTCGACGCTTAACCGACTGAGCCACCCAGGCACCTCTCTCCTGGCATCAGTCTTAAAGCAAGAAGGAAATTCCTCCCCCTGTTGGGGGAGGAAGAAATATCACACAGTTTTAAAACACTGGATTAGTTTTAACAGCAAAAGCTCACTGTTTGAGAGAAGTCTTTTTGAGTTCCTTAATTAACCAGTTAATCCTTTTGAAAAGCAAATGAAAAATGATGCCAACACTCTAGTTTTAATAAACCAAATATTTAAAAAAGTATCTTTTCTACGTGTACTTCAAACTTCCTGTAAAATGGAAGTTCTGGAGGTGTCCTATTAAAGACGGTGACTTGAGGGGCGCCTGGGTGGTGCAGTCGGTTAAGCGTCTGACTTCAGCCAGGTCACAATCTCGCAGTTTGGGAGTTCGAGCCCCGCGTCAGGCTCTGGGCTGATGGCTCAGAGCCTGGAGCCTGTTTCCGATTCTGTGTCTCCCTCTCTCTCTGCCCCTCCCCCGTTCATGCTCTGTCTCTCTCTGTCCCAAAAATAAATAAATGTTGAAAAAAAAAATTAAAAAAAGACGGTGACTTGAACACAAACATGTACCACTGCTTTCTTCCTAAGTCCCACAGGGAGGAGGGTAAAGCGTTAAAATACATGAAAACATAAGAACAAAGAAGGGAGGAGAAGATACCATGTTTTGGAAGCTGAAAAGCAACTGAACCATCTTCAGTGATGGCAAATCAAAGGAAACAAACTTGAGCCCATTGGGGAGGGCAGAGAAGCAACCCAATTACCATGGGAAAAAACCCAAAGTTAAGCAATTGATGGCAAGAGTTACCACTGAATATGGGTTGAAGGTAGAGCAGAAAACAGAAAAGCTCACTGGGAGTTTGTTAGAAACAGTTAAGTCCCTGGATCTCTGTACCAGGCAACTGTACATTTGGGCAGAAGACTCAAGATTTGTTCTCTGGAGAGGATTTAGCAGAGAATCTTTCTGGGGTTCTCTAGGCATAAGTTAGGTAGTGGTTCTGTACTGAAAACAGGGATATTAAGTTAGAGCTTACACAATGAATGCTGAAACCCTACAGCCCTCTTCTTCCTCAGCTGTGCACAATGATAGCTAGGTGCCTACCCTCCAGGCAAGAGTAGAAATGCTTTTCTGGACCTTCTGAATGGCCCAAGAGAGAAAACTTAGTGATGATGTCAGAGGCTCCCCCCAAAAACACCTCAGGCAGTGAAGCCTACAGGTGACAGGTTGCATTTGTGGGTGCTGAGGTTTCAGTCATACTCTTAGTGCCTCACTCTCTAATTGGTGTGCTAGCTAAAGGGTCATCAGACATTTGAAGAAATGTCTCAAACACAGAAGACTGAAGAAAAACAAACAAACAAAAGCTACTTGAATAGGTGCTGAGTAGGGAAAAACCAATTAAAAAATATTATCATTAATATCCTCAGAGAGGGGCGCCTGGGTGGCTCAGTTGGTTAAGCGGCCGACTTCAGCTCAGGTCATGATCTCACGGTCCGTGAGTTCAAGCCCCGTGTTGGGCTCTGTGCTGACAGCTCAGAGCCTGGAGCCTGTTTCAGATTCTGCGTCTCCCTCTCTCTGACCCTCCCCTGTTCATGCTCTGTCTCTCCCTGTCTCAAAAATAAATAATACGTTAAAAAAAATTTAAAAAAAATCATCAGAGAGATAATATATTACTTTCATGAAACAAGAACAGATGCTATAGAAAAAGGAACATTAAAAGAAAAAAAAGAGAGTTTTTGGAAATTAAAGATATTACAAAGAAATTCAAAACCCAATGAGAAATTCTGAAATATAAATTTGAGGCCATCTCTCAAGATTTAGGGGCAATAGCAGACAAAATAAGTTGAGCAAATGAGAGAAAAGATAAGAAATTTAGGAAATCAGGTCATGGGGTTTGATATCCGAATTTAAGTTCCAGAAAGAGAGAATAGAAAATGAAAGAGAGGAAATTGTGCCCCCAAAGTCAGTTCAAGGAAATGTCCTAGAGCTGAAGAGAATGGATTTCTAGGTTTAAAGACCCGGTGAGTACCTACTACAAAGGGTCAAAGTAGACCCACACCAAGTAATATTTAGGAGATTCCAGGAAATAGAGGAAGAGAATTGAGAATAAAAGCTTCTAAAGAGAGGGGTGCCTGGGTGGCTCAGTCAGTTAAGCGTCCAACTTTGGCTCAGCTCATGATCTCATGGTCTGTGAGTTCAAGCCCCACATTGGGCCCTCTGCTGTCAGCATGGAGCCTGCTTCAGATCCTCTGTCTCTCCCCACTCTCTCGGCCCCTCCCCCGCTCACGCTCTCAAAAATAAATAACCTAAAAAAAAAAGCTTCTAGAGCAAAAAACACTGGATTTGAGTAAAGGATCAAGACTTAGAATAGAGTTGAACTTCTTGAAAGAAAACCCAAGGGACAACTAAAAAATTCCTTCAAAATTCTGAAGGGAAATAATTTCCAATCATGAATTCTATATTCAATCTTCACCTCAATTAACTGTGAGGGCAAATAAAGACATTTTCAGATTTGTGATGTTTTAGAAAATGTAACCTGTATGCACCCTTTCTCAGAAAGCTACAGAAAGATAGATCCAGGAAAAAAAAAAAAAAGAGAATAGACCAAGGAAGAGGAGGTCATGGAGGCCAGATAAGAGGAGCTCTACCCAATCTAGAGGTCAAGGTCAAGTCTGTACGATGATGGAGAAGGGAGATGGAGAATGACATTGGCCTCTCTGGCCAGAACTCTCTGGATAGATATCTTCAAGAAAATGAAATGGAAAGACTATTTTATATGTGTGAAAACATATTGAGAAGAGACTTTAAAAATTGGGGGACAATTTAAGTTTGCATACATTATCAATTCCTAGAAAGTTAAACAATAGAAAAGTAAGATAATTATCTCTAAAAATAAGATACTGTTCAAGAAAGGAAACATACTTATATTATATGGTTCGGCTATGAATAGCAGGCAGACAGTTGTGATAATGCAAACACCAGATACTGATTTAAGCAAAGTTAGTGAAGCCTCTTATTGGAAGGACGGTGGCACAGGAAGTGTGCAGAGGGGAGCTGTCGCCCGTGAAAAAGCCTAATCCTCATCCTCCACGGTAAGAATTCAGCTCATAGTGACTGACTAAAACTGGAAATTCAGGGAGCAGCCCAGGAGTCAGTAAAGTACTGCCCACATGCCAGCCGTCTGTGTTTGTAAATTAAGTTTTATTGGAACACGGCCACACCCATTTGTTTACATACAGTCTGTGGCTGCTTTTGTGCTCTAACAGCAAAGTTGAGTAACTGCAACAGAGACCATATGGTCTCTGTGGCCCAAAATATTCACTATTTTACTCTTTATATGAAACATTTGCTGACCCCTCGAGTAGCAAATAAATGTCTCTAGAGGTTTGCAGACAAATGCCAAAAGAAACAAAAAAATCTGAAAATTGGGTGGCTGTGTTTCTTACTAAGTCACATAGAACTATTTGACACTTCAGACAAGGTGCATGTATTACTTCGATTAAAAAGAAAAGCTAAATAAGAAAAGAGTGGTAATATGATTTATGAGAGGTTCCAGACAGTTTTTTTTTTTTCCCCAGGGGATGGCAAAAACACTGAAGAATCGCCTGTGTTCGTTTATGTCTCCTTTATCGGTTTTTGGATATCTTATTTACTCAAAATCCAATTTCCCTCTTTGAGTCAACTTTATTCTCTTTTGCCTTCTTATTTTTAGTTTTGGTGAGAAACCAAGGCAAGAAGCATTAGGTTTTAAATGACTCCTCTTCTACATTTTGAACGTACCTGGGGAAGGGAGGTTGCAGATATATAGATGCCCACACAATCCACAAGTCCAAGGAATTAGCTAAACAGATTTTATGTTAGTCAGGCAAAAGTGAGCTCAAATTTTCTTCAAACCTCAATTTATGTATTTGAAAAGAATGGAGCCAAGAGTCACGTCCCACCCATTGATCACAGTTGGTGACATGCTTCCTTCCTAATGTCATCTTGAAATGGCAGAGCCTCCATAATTAATCTGGAGGTAAGCTGTCTTAGCCATTAAATAGGTTTCCAATTTAGTAGCTATTTGGGTTTTGTCCCAAATCTTAAAGGTCATTTTTCTATCCACTGCTTCAAGATAAACAATGACACTTTCCGGAAAATGTGTTTTTCTTGTAAGCACAATACCCAGTAATATATTGATATTATACTCTGGATGTGATGGCAAATATTTCTGTTCTTAAGTCTGGGGTGTGGAAAGAAGGAGCCATTCTCACTATTAGGCTCTCAGGTTAATATTTATGACCCTGCTCAGCAGAAATTTAAGTTGCAACAGCGCCAGTCGCTAAAGCTTATAGGCCCCGTGGGACTCATGCATGCTGAGTCAGCTGGCCATCTCCCCGAGCTTCTAGAGGAGGACATTCTCTCTGCCAATTCTCAATGTGCTGGTCATCCACCTCTCCTTCTCTGCTTGGCCGTGTCACTTAAGTGTGTTCAGCAAATATTTATTGAGTACCTACTCTGTGTTTAGTTCTGTGTGAACCCTTGTGGAGAACACAAAGATGGCTAAGAGGATAACACGCTGGGAAGACATGACAGGTACAGATGAAACTGTTAAATAACAGGGCAGGGCCATAAAGGGTCATGTGATAGCCTGAGTGGTTGAGGTGACATCTAGCTCCTAGGAGCTAGGAGTGGCTAGGGGAGGAGATGGACTCTAGTGTGGGAACTGAAGGCTGGGCTCATCTACTTGCGTGGGTGAAGAGAAGAGGGGAGGTGTTTTCATTTGGAGAAGGCAGGTATGGAGGCAGTAATAAGCACTGGGCATGGGTGAAGGTCCACTCATCATGGATGGAGAAGAGAGTTGGAATTCTAGGCAGAGTGATTTAATACCAGAGATTAAGTTTTACCCAAATTCCATGGGCAGTGGTAGAGCCTGAATTCTAATTAAATTGTCTTCTGATGCTAAATTCATTCTTTATGTGATATACAGAGTTGTCCATATGGAAAGATGAACCAAATAATAGAACAGATGTTATATCTAACAGTGAGCTCACTGTTCTCATATTTACAATTAATATGAAGACTATCCCAGAGTTTGGTTGTTACGAAAGTGAGGAAAGTTTACATCTGTGGGTCTAAGGGTAAGAAGATGAGATAGTTATGAATAATGGTTCTAAAACCTGAGAGACGTCAGCACTGGGGGTACAGACTGAGAAGGCTTCAGTGTGAGGTCACTGGGGAATGATCAATTCCAAGATCATTTTCCACAATGAAGAGAAGAAAGCCAAGGAAGGAGCCCATGGTCAGACCAAATTTTAAGTGTGGGCAGAGGAAGGGGGCCCTGGACAGAGACTAGGAAAGGGCACTCAAAGAGATGTGGAAAAACCAGGGAGGAGAAGTATGAGAGAAGACCAAGAAGGAGAAGTTTTCAATAGGGAAGAAAGTTCATCCAGAGTTCACTTAGGGCACAACTCCTGGAGTTACCAATTCAGATCCCAATCCGTGTGGGTGGTGCCCGCTGTAGTCAACCAACATGGTGGCCCTCAGGTCCACAGAATCAAGTGTTAAGGGAGAGGAAATGATAAGACAAGATGGAAATGTATCCATTTGGTTTGGTATAGGGTAACTGAAGGCATTACTGGGGGCAATTTTTGTGGAGTGACAGGGAAAAATAATATTAAGGGGGGGGCTGTTGAGGAGTATCTAGGAATGGAGGAAGCATACATGGTTCTCATAAAACTAGGGGATGAGGGGGAACTCAGTAATTAGAAATACATCTGGACTTCAAGCTGTATTACAAAGCTGTAATCATCAAGACAGTATGGCACTGGCAGAAAAACAGACACTCAGATCAATGTAACAGAATAGAGAACCCAGAAATGGACCTACAAACGTATGGCCAACTAATCTTTGATAAAGCAGGAAAGAATATCCAGTGGAATAAAGACAGTCTCTTCAGCAAGTGGTGCTGGGAAAACTGGACAGCGACATACAGAAAAGTGAACCTGGACCACTTTCTTACACCATACACAAAAATAAACTCAAAATGGATGAAAGACCTAAACGTAAGACAGGAAGCCATCAAAATCCTAGAGGAGAAAGCAGGCAAAAACGTCTTTGACCTCAGCCACAGCAACTTCTTACCTCCAGAGGCAAGGGAAACCAAGGCAAAAATGAACTATTGGGACTTCATCAAAATAAAAAGCTTCTGCACAGTGAAGGAAACAATCAGCAAAACTAAAAGACAACCCATGGGATGGGAAAAGATATTTGCAAATGACATATCAGATACGGGTTAGTATCCAAAATCTATAAAGAACTTATCAAACTCCACACCCAAAAAACAAATAAGCCAGTGAAAAAATGGGCAAAAGACATGAATAGACACTTTTTAAAAGAAGACATCCAGATGGCTAACAGACACATGAAAAAATGTTCAACATTACTCATCATCAGGGAAATTCAAATCAAAACCACAATGAGATACCACCTCATACTTGTCAGAATAGCTAACATTAACAACTCAGGCAACGACAGATGTTGGCGAGGATGTGGAGAAAGAGGATCTCTTTTGCACTGCTAGTGGGAATGCAAACTGGTGCAGCCACTCTGGAAAACAGTATGGAGGTTCCTCAAAAAATTAAAAATAGAACTACCCTATGACCCAGCAATTGCACTAGTAGGTATTTATCCACGGGATACAGGTGTGCTGTTTCGAAGGGGCACATGCACCGCAATGTTTATAGCAGCACTATCGACAATAGTCAAAGTATGGAAACAGCCCAAATGTCCACTGATGGATGGATGGATAAAGAACATGTGGTATATATATATATATATACATACAATAGAGTATTTCTCGGCAATCAAAAAGAATGAAATCTTGCTATTTGCAACTACGTGGATGGAACTAGAGGATATTATGCTAAGCAAAGTTAGAGAAAGACAAATATCATATGACTTCACTTGTATGAGGACTTTAAGATACAAAACAGATGAACATAAGGGAAGGGAAGCACAACTAATATAAAAACAAGGAGGGGGACAAAATAAAAGAGACTCTTAAATTTGGAGAACAGAGGATTATTGGAGAAATTGTGGGAGGGGAGATGGGCTAAATGGGTAAGGGGCATTAAGGAATTTACTCCTGAAATCATTTCTGTACTAGATGCTAATTAACTTGGATGTAAATTAAAAAAAATAAATAAACATGGCTAAAAAAAAGAAATACATCTGGGGTCTGGACATGTTACATGCTGAGGAGAAACAGCCAACAGGCATAGAGGACGTAGAGGGAATACCTGATGGAGAGAAGTCTTGGAGGGAGACATGGGAGGAAATGAGCCTCCTCCATCCTGAGGGCAGGACAGAACATGGTATATGGTGCCACAGTTGAAAGCTGCCCAAGGAGTTCCTGACTGGAGGCTTTCACTTATGTGGGAAGAAAGTGAATAATCCGATGAAATGAGGCGCAGTGGTGGATACAGGCTTGAGAAGAGTGGAGAAAGCATGGAAAAGGAAAAGGGGGTGTGGTGGTGAAAAGTGGGGCAGAGTCAGTGTGGAAGGCCACGCTGAGGCTGACCTGGAGACACTGTCCTGATGGTGAGGCTCATGGGGACAGACTGTGAGCGAGTTTCCAGGTCCTCAGAGAAGGCGGAAAATACTCAGAAGAACAGAGCAGTGATAAGGACACCTAGAACGTGTCAGCACCAGATGGCATGGGCCTCTAAAGAGGAGGAATTTTTATGTCACAGCAGAAGGGTTCTTGTAGGGACACTGCATGGGAAAGTGGAAAAACACCAATGTGTCTTCCACTCTCCACCTGGATGATGAGCTGCTTCCCTTTTTGAGCTCAAGGGAAACTTCTGTCCTTGGGACCAAGTGCAATTTCAATGGGGTGAATGTTCTGTAAATATGCTGAAGGTGTGTGGGGGCTCAATGACCACAGGATAGAGGGTTTCCTGGGTACAGGAGAAACTGCTAGAAGGGAAGGCTACTTTTGGAGGCTGAACTGAGAGGCAGGAAGGGCAGGGAGGAAGTACAGAGCACTAGGGTCTGAGTTTTAATATCCATTTGGTTCTAGAATTCATGCGTTTATGCTATTCCTTTCCTCCTCTCCTAACCAGGTCCAGGTCTTCAAGGGTCTTAATCCACATGTACACTTTTGCTAAGTCTCCCCCACCTCTGGTTGCATTGCCTCCAGAAACTCTCAGTTTAGTTTATTATGGACGTTACTACTGGACGGATTTTCTTACAGCATCTTTTGTAGATTTCCTGCTGCCTATGAGAAAGTGAGTCTCAAGAGGGAAGGTTCCCACCTGTCATGGCTGGAGACCCAACGTCCAGTACAGGGCCTGGCAGTAGGAGTTCCCCTACAGTTTGCTGACTGAAGGCGGACAGAATCCTGGAGCTGTAGGGCAGGCAGGACAAAGTCAGCTGGTCTCTATCTTCATTTTGCAGAGGAGGAAGCCCGGGTGTCATGAGGCAGAAACTGAGGCTCAAGTGACTCTCCAAGGCCACACGGCTAGTTTGTGGACAGGCCAGGCCTTCTGTCCTCTGTCTTCCACTCAGACTCCCTCAAAATCCCCATGGGCCTTGTTTCACGTTTCCTCACAGGGACACACGAACCTTCTACCACCACCGGTGACATCTTCTCGATGTTCCGTGGACCCTGGTGTGGTAAGTCCTGCTCACCTGTGTTCATACCATTCTAGCATGGAGCCCAAACTCAAGTCTGACGCTATTCTAAACGGACACTGTCTCATTCTATCCCCACAAGGCTGGCCTCCATGTTTCTGCTCTAATCCTCCTCTGAGTGACACATATTCCTTTCTTTTAAATCACTAATTGGGTACGTAGACAATTAACTAGTGTTCTTTTATCATTTTACTCACGTATCACATCTTCCCAACTTGGTGCTGTACCCATGAGGATGGAGGGAGTGTTTGAGACACACAGACTCGCAGAGTTGGATGTATCCTCAAAAACCATCTGTTCCAACACATTTATTTCACAGATGGTGTCACTGGGCCCACAGGAGGAAAACGACTTGCCCATAGACTGTCTTTTTTAATTGTAGTAAAATATACATAAAATTTACCATTTTAACCATTTTTCATGTTTATTTATTTATTGTGAGGGAGAGAGAGATAGAGAGTGAGCAGGGGAGGGGCAGAGAGAGAGAGAGAGACAGAGAGACAGAGAATCCTGAGCAGGCTCCACACTGTCAGCATAGAGCCCGATGCAGGGCTTGAACTCCCAAGCTGTGAGATCATGACCTGGGCTGAAATCAAGAGTTGGAAACTTAACTGACTGAGTTGCTGAGGTGCCCCCCCACCATTCTAGCTATTTTTAAGGGTACAGTTCAGTGTTACCAAGTCCATTTGCATTGTTGTGTGACCATCACGCCCATCCATTTCCAGAACGTTTTCATCTTCCTAAACTAAAATTCTGTCCTCACTAAACACTAACTCCTCATCCCCCTTTCCCCCCTCCCAGCTGCCGGCACCCACCATTCTGCTTTCTGCCTCTATGAGTGAGGGCACTCCAAGTACCTCCTGTAGACAGAAATGTACAATATTTGTCCTTTTGTGATTGGCTCATTTCGCCCAGCATACTGTTTTCAAGGTTTGTCCATGTTACAGCATGTGTCAGGATCTCCTTCCTTTTACGACTGGATAATATTCCATTATATGGAGAGACCACCTTTTGCTTATCCACTCATCCACTAATGGACATTTGGATTGTTGCCACCTGTTGACTGTTGTAATAGTGATGCTTGTCAACATGGGTATACAAATCGCCCCAGGTGTTTGTTAAGTGTTTTCATGATTTATTTTTCCTGCCCAGCATAGTATCATCCACAGAGTAGAAACTGAGGCAGAATTTTTTTTGATGATGATGATAATCATAGCCAGCCCCTCGATCTTACTGGGGAGAGGAGATTTAAAGCTGTGAAACCAAAGACCATCCATTCTGTAATGTAGCAAATATGTTAATGCTCTTCAAATGCAATCAATATTTAAGCAAAATACACAGTGACCATGAAACTATGGATTTTCTTTTTACATGTGCATTTTCTTCCTTCTTGTGTCTGTATGTACTTTCCAGAGAGTAGGAAATCCGATCCAGAACTTAATTTCTCCCTGGAGTAAGGCTGTTCTCTGGGAATCCTTGGAATAAGGCCACCATAGGAAACCATAAGGTTTTAAAACTCTGATGTCAAGGATTTCCTTTGGCAAATCTCATTTAGCACTACTCCGGCTGACCTGCAAAAGAGGACAATTCAGCAAAGACAGAAGGAGCAGTTTCTCCCTCCCCATTCTCCGGCAGCTTTTCTCTCAAGATGTGTGTCTTTGAAAAAATCCTTTATTCCTGTGCAGCCTTCCCAAGGTAAATCCAAGGACAAAGGCCTTTTAGCAAGAACCTTGAATAGAGGGGAGAATTTCTTACCTCCTCATCAGTCTATATGCAGCGTCAAATCAATTCTTTTGGTGGTTATTGCTATTTAGTGTTAGCTTTCCAAAATGTGTTGAAATCCTTTTTCTTAGCTAATAAATGGAAAGATACTCTCCTGCCAATTGTTCACACCGTTTCTGTGTTTGTCAGGAGCTTATTGAGCTAAAACACGACTGGGCAAACACTAATAATCATTTTGTGCATTCCTGGAGCACATTAAACTTTCAAATAGGGCCTAACATTCAGGATCTGTCTTGATCTGTGAAATGATGACAACATAGAGGCAGTCAGGCTGGGATTGGTTAGGAGGCCAGTGGAAGAGGGCAGAAACTGAGGCCTGATGGAAGGAAGGTCTGAGTGAAGGTCACACACCACGGTGCCCGCCACAGCAGTCAGTGATGGCATCTGTATGCCACGGTAAACAATATGGATGTAGGTGGTCACCAAAGTGCTTTGTGTCCTGTGTGGAAAGACAGCACAGGCTGAACTGGGCTTGCTCATTTTCTGCCTCATCCCTCACTGTGGGCCAGACAATGTCCCCTGTAGTTCCTACCACTCCACGCCCCTTCCTTTGCTTGTCTTCTCTTTTCACTCATTGTTTTAAAGTAAAAATAATACACACACACACACACATTTGAACAAATAGTTCTTCAACGATTGTGAGGGATGGTTCAAGTTTTCTATGTTCTGCCCTCCTATTTCCCCTGGAAAGCATTTTCAGTCCTTCAGCCTGACTCAAAACGTTACCTCTCTATCTCCGAATGACCTAGTAATAATTACAGTTTTGCAATGTTTCATTTTCTGGCAGGACTGTTGACTTAGCAATGTGGAAAATGAGGACTTAGCTCCCCCACTGGGCTCCTTCAACATGCCCTTCTCTCCTTTCAAAATAGGTAGATTGCAATTTTGGTTAATATCAATATTTAGGTATTATGTTATTAAGAACACATCAATGCCACTTACAGCTAAGTCATATTATTTCCTATGATTACCTTTTTTACTCTTTCTTTTCTGCAGATTTCATTATTCCTGGGATTTTTCTTTTTTTCTTAGTGTGTGGGATTTTCCTCTGGTGATTTGTGTAAGTGGGCTCCTCTAATCCTTGATTTCTCATGGGAAAGAAAAAAGCAGCTTTGAAAACTGGGAGCCAGTTGGACAGACTCCTGGCCAGGTCAGGGTGTTCTGTTGAACACCAACTGTTCCACAGGACACATCAGGCAAGGTCATTCTGTGACCTTGACAGGGTGAAGCAAAAGATGAGATCACTCCACTCTTGTCTCGGCCTGCACAAAAAAAATGTCCAAACCACAAAAATGGCCAAATATACCGCTTTCCTGCCTCATACCCATAAGTGCTCCTTCACCAAATACACCGTTAGCCCTGCCTTGTTCCTTTTGCCTTCTAGCTAAAAATATGAAGACGTCCAATCACAGAAATGTTGCTGGTTCTGGACCTCATCCAGACCAGGGTGAACTCCTGCTCCTTTGAACCATTACCCAAATCACTGAACACAAACCCAAGCCCTATAAAAAAGTTCCTGTAGCACCTTCTGAGATGGCCTTGGTTCTCCAGGTTGTGCAATCCGCCTTGTCGTAAGGAGTCAATAAACCCCGAAATGTTCTAGTACAAATGCACTCCTAGTGGTCAATGGCTGTCACGTAACTACCAAATGCCGTCAATATTATCTATCCGAGAGCCTTGATGCCTTGGATGGGGGAAACCCTCAACTCACGACTTTTAGTGTGCCTATTTCAGACCCTTCATGTCTCTGGCTGTTTGAAGTGATGCACTGCCCACGGCTGGAAGGAAGCTCACGTTAAAGTGAGCTCCAGTGTTTCACTGACACCTTTCAGTTTAGAAGTTTACCTCTCTCCCTGTCTCCCTCCTCCTCCTTCCCTTCTTCCCCTATTTCCTTCTCTGGTGTTGTCATACCCCCACCCTCACCCCTAGGAACTGCAATGACTTTTGGGTGTCTGCTCAGATACTGATTGTTCTTTTGGGAAGTTGTTTTCTGGTCTTCTCATATCTATTCCCATGGTCCGTCTGCTTGTCGCAGGTGGTATTGTCTATAGGAGGAGAAAGTCTACAGCGAGACAACGGGCATAAGCAGGCAAGTCTGCTCTGGAACCAGCTCCAGTGGCCGAGAAGTTCAGAAGGTGTTCAGGTAAACTCTGACTTGGTCCCTAGTTTAGAACCTCATAAGAACTTCATCATCAGTCTCGTCTTTGTGTTCCTGAGAACTGCCTTGTTCAGATTAGTCTGGTTGGAATCAGAAGGTATTGTCTGGCCTCTGATTTCTGATGATTAGGGCTTTGGCGAAGCCTGAGGACGGGAAGCTGCCCAGGGCCATCCTTGGGAAGTGCTGTCGTTCTCACGGTATCTTACTGATCTAAACCCACACACTTCCTCCAGATAAACACCTGCTTTCTCACATTGCCTTAGCTCATGTGCTTATTCCTCTAACGGGCACAATCACACCAGGGAAAATTCTGAATTGTAGTGGCTACTGACTGAAATAATCATCCTGTCACTAGGGGCACACTTTAAGAATTTCTAGTCCAGATTAACTGTCAAAAAAACGTGTAAAGACAGGAAAAAATTATTATGCTGTTTGTGTTTCTTTTGTGGACACTGGAAACTCTATTTACAAAATAGATTTTGTTACTATAGTTACAAGATAAGAAGAAGCAGCCTTGAGTATGACTTAGAGTTTTTAAAATTAGGTTTCCCATATAAAAATAATATCGGCACAGTAATTTGGTTTGTACGAGACCAAGACTAAATTTCTTATGATTTAAAATTTCTGAATCTTTTGTTCTGTTTTTATGAGTTAAATAAGTCATTACTGTCTTCAGAAATTATTAGAAATGTATATACACACTCATACACATGCATATAATTGTATCCAACTAAATAAAGGTACTAGTGAATTTTTAAGTGTTTAATGAAATTTTTGAATGCTGTATGTCAGAATGATTATGTTATCAAAAACTGTAATTTCTTATCTATCTATCTATCTATCTATCTATCTATCTATATCTATCTATCTATTTAGAGCGCATGCACACACACGCGTGCATGGAGAGGGGTACAGAGACAGGGAGAGAGAGAATCTCAAGCAGGCTTATGCTGTCAGTGCAGAGCCCGACATGGGGCTTGATCTCACAAACCATGAGATCATGACCTCACCTGAAATCAAGAGTCAGATGCTTAACTGTCTGAACCACCCAAGTGCTTCTGAAATCCGTGTTCTTAAAAAGCAAAGAAATTACTAAGCAATTCTTTGTGTTTTGTCCTCTGGTGTTCTCTTATGTCTGGAGAAGAGTTAGTTACATTGATTAAATATGATAATTAATAAAGTTGATTGTACTGTATATGATAATTAAAATGAAATATACATATATAAACAAGATAATGGATTTGATTTTTGGTTTATTTAAAAAGGCACAATTAACCAACATGGTAAAGTAAATGATATATACAGCTTTATTTAATATACTGATAAAGAATATTTAAAGCTACAGTTAAAAGCTTTCAACTTATTATCTACATGTATACTTATAGATCTATGTGTGTCTAACTACATACATGTAAAGATATATCAATAACTCATCTACTACAGATTGTTACATGAATAACATACAAAGTTGTGAAAGTAAAATCTGGGTCTTTTATCTGTTAAATGATTAAACTATTCTGTGCCCAAGAAGATAGAAGCTCCTTGGGGCACCTGGGTGGCTCAGGTGGTTAAGCATCCAACTTCAGCTCAGGTCATGATCTCACACTCTGTGAGTTCGAGGCTGTGTCAGGCTCTGTGCTGACAGCTCAGAGCCTGGAGCCTACTTCGGATTCTGTGTCTCCCCCCTCTCTCTGCCCCTCCTCTGCTCATGTTCTTTCTCTCTGTGTCTCAAAAATAAATAAAAACATTAAACATAATTAAAAAAAAAGAAAATAGAAGCTCCTTGTCACCAACATAGTCTGTTATGTCTCTTTTTCACATATTCTTTTTTAAAAAATTTTTCATATTTGTTTATTGATTTTGAGAGAGAGAGAGAATGCAGAAGCAGAGGAGGGGCAGAGAGAGGAAGAGAGAGAATCCCAAGCAGGCTCCATGCTGTCAGCGCAGAGCCTAACTCAGGACTCAAACTCGTGAACTGTGAGATCATAATCTGAGCCAAAATCAAGAACCCGACACTCAACTGACTGAGCCTCCCAGGCGCCCCTCTTTTTCACATGTTCTTCAATCATTTTTGAAAAGGGTCTTATGATTTTGAAAAAAAATTAAGTGCATAATAATCATTGTTGTTTTCTCATGGTGTTCTTTTTCACAATTCACCTGTAAACGTATCTCATCTTTAGATACTTATATCTTATCTCCTCTAATAACTATTCTTGATTTTGCCTTTCCCAAGTTTAGGACCAAATAAAGAATAATGACACTGTTAAGATGTCCTTTATGCCTAAATCATTTTTAAGAAATACAAAGATTTGCTTTTTTTACTCTATAAAGGGAAGGGTCATAGGTTTGTATAAATTGTGCAATTTTAATTAAAGCAAAATTGGTACAAGAGCTCTTTTGTTTACCCACAGTGATAATCAGAAAGTGAGTTCATCTTCCTAGGGTAACTATACATAAAAGTAATGCTTAATTATTATTTTGAGCTTAATTATATATAAGCTTTATAATGTTTAATTATGTGGATGTTTAGCGTGTATGTTTTAAATGGGTGAATAAAAACAGTAACTTTTTTTATATTTAAAAATGATTTTTGGGGCGGTTTTCAGCTCAGGTCATGATCTCACGGTTCACGAGTTCGAGCTCCGCATCGGGCTCTGTGCTGACAGCTCAGAGCCTGGACCCTGCTTCGGATTCTGTGTCTCCCCCTCTCTCTGCCCCTCCCCTACTCGCGTTCTGTCTCTCTCCGTCTCAAAAATAAATAAAAACATTAAAAAAATTTTTTTTTGATAAAAAAATGATTTTTATGCCTTTTTGCAGAGATGGGTACCAGTGTGCCTTTGAGAATGGAGGTTTCAGGTGGTAAACCATGGATGAGTAGCCTGCGTAGGGGGCTTTCTGGTGAGCGACGTGCAGCATGGGCTTTAGAACAGTTGGAAGCACCTGTGCTCTTTCTTCCCCTCTCTGACCCAGGGAGCTTGGCCCTCAACCTGAAACTTGTAAGCATGGAGAATCATAAATGTCAACACAACCATCAATCATGTTCAAGCCATGACTTCTCTCTCTCAAGTATCTAGGCTGCCGTTAGACTTTCTTGGAATGGACCAGGAATGACAGGATGAACCACGTGAGACGGGAATCCTCGTCCGCCGCGCCAGTAATGGTTTGTACTTTGAGCTGAACTCTGGAGGACCGCGTCTCAAAGGTTACTACAGAACCTCTGCAGTTGGCTCTTGGCCAATTCCCATCCCATCTCCTTATTTATCCCGGATATGTTGAGTAGCTTTGGCCACCTATTGTGCTAGGTTCTTTATGTCTGTTACCAATAATTGGATAATGTGCCCTCCACCCCGCCCCCGGAACTCAGAGACCTGGCCAAACACCGAAGTCATCTTGCTGGTTAGGCCTTTGATTTACGAGCCAAACCAAATTCTAACCGACCTTGATCCTGCAATTGTTTTTTTCCTTCACTCTTTGAGGCTGCCTTCAACGTGTCAGAGAAAAACACCATGGGGCAGGCACGTTTGCCCTTGTGTAAGCCTGCGCGTGTCTGGGCGTGGGTGCGTGTAGTGAGACGGGTGTGAAGAGTAAGAACGAGTTCGGTCGTTTTATTCTTCAACATGCTCGTCAATCATGGTGGCCATACAACTGTCTCCATGAAAAAACAAATCTCTACTCACATCAGAATTTGGGAGAAATTTTAGGCAAATAAAAAGGATACTTGGCCAGTGTAGGTGGCTGAGGCAATTATAGCCATCTGCTACCTGTTAGCCCAACATGTTCCATCTGTTACAGAGCTCACATCCACCAGAGACGGAAATCAGCACAGCATACACACAGTCACTGAGACTAGGTGCTGGGATCTGGGCGGAGCGGTGGGAAGGCAGCTAGATTGGGTTTATTTTGGCCCACCCAACAAGTGTTTGGCCGGTAGGGAGTGGCTCGTGTCCTCTTCATCAATAGCTGACTCCCCCCCCAACGAGGGTGTAACTATACTGCAGCAATTAATCAGAGGCATCTGTTTTCATCAGTGAAAACCCATCAGTTAAAAAAAAATTTGTTTTAATGTTTGCTTATTGATTTATGTTTTACGTTTATTTATTTTTTGAGAGACATAGGGAGACAGAGCACAAGTTGGGGAGGGGCAGGGAGAGAAGGAGACACAGAATCCGAAGCAGGCTCCAGGCTCCGAGCTGTCAGCACAGAGCCCAACGCGGGGCTCGAACTCACAAACCGTGAGATCGCGACCTGAGCCGAAGTCGGATGCCCAACCGACTGAGACACCCAGGTACCCCCAAAACCTGTCAGTTTGAACCTATCTTGGACTTCAAATGAAACACAGAACTTGTAGAAATTTGGATTTTCTACACTGTGTCCATAGTTAATCTGAGTATCTAAATTGGCTCAAAAACACAACACCCGCAGTGTATTCCTGGTCCGTAGCATTTAGCAAGCTTCCTTTTACCCTAATAGCTGAATCAGCTACTCTTCTCTTTGTCCTCCTGTGTGAGAGGAAAAAAATCTGCCTTCTCAATTCGTGTGCTTACAGAATTCTGAAACCCTCCTTTTGTGACAGCCTGTCGTTTGAAAGAAAGTAACTTTGCTTCTGGGTTTCTCTGCTCCTAGCTAGTGCCGATCTGGGGCATGTTTTCTTTTTCCTTCTAGGGCTAAAATATGAAATGTTGACCTTCTTGCTGTTGGCATTTTCTTCACCATCCAGGTACCACTGCGTGGAGACCAAGAGAATGAAACAGAATTAAGTGCTGCTACTTCTGAGATATCAAAGGGTGTTTTTGGGTGCTCTGATGATCTTAACATTTTCTACCTCAAATAGAAGTTATTTACACACGTCTTTTCTGACTGTTCACTCCCTTAATTCAGCCTGGTATTGGACTAGGTATGGCCTCTCCCTACTGAGCTATGGCTCCCGCATCTGGTAGAGATCTTCAGGTACTGGGTAGTCTTAAACCCTCATCTCCATGGGACTCAGCACTGTCAGAATACTTATGTCCCTGGATGCACATTCACACAAATGTAAAATCTGACTCGTGCTTGTCGTTTTTATGGAAGGAAGCTAAAAAAAAAAAGGCACTAGGGAAACCCCAGATCCGCTCTTCAACAAAAGCCATCTCAGGTAATAAGTCTCCGGGCAGTCACGACAAAATACCCTCATGGGTATAAACCCAAGAAGGCTGCTAGAAAAGGTTCTCTGGACTTCAGTGACTGATGGTCCTTGGAGATAGGACAGCATTGCACGCTGACATATTTATCACGTGCGTTTAGAGGCAGGATCGCACCGGAGAAGGGTTTTGCAGAGAAGTGAGCACGAATGCCAGTGTGAGTAATGTGTTTGACATAAAAGACTGGAAGGGGACCCAATTACGGTGGGAAATGAACCAGTGCTTTAATGACTCCGCAGCGGGAACATAGCGTACAGGTGCCATCTGCATGCGAGATAGGAAGTGATGGGCTTGTCTGGTGCTCACACCTGTGGAATGCATTATATAAAATGTGATCGCTATCATTCTTCACTGATAGGGTAAACAGTGAGCGAGAATTCTCACCCTTGCAAATTGGATTTAGTTTTTATATCCCTGTCCTTGACAAAGGGAATCAGAATACAGGGAACTTTGAAAATAATGCAAAATGTCTTGCAGATTTAGTATGTTTTTTTTTTTTTCTTGCAAGCATTGTAGAGAAATATCTTAGGGTTAGAATTTGCAGAGGCATAGAGCAGGCGATCAGCTTGATTTTCTGCGCAGTCTCCCTCCCGTGTGATAGAGGGTTGGGCTCTGATTTCTAAATGTTATGCACAATGATTTTTTAAAAACAAGAAACATTTTGACCCCAGCTGACAATTATTTTTTGTTTATTCCTTTACTTTTTATTGCGAGCTTAAATTTCACGTCTTTCTCCTTGAATACTGAGTCTAGATATATAAAGATATTATAGTAATCAATTATATTGCTATTTTAAAAATTTAGGACGCTGTGAATACTGAAACATGTGTTTTTTATTAAGAAAAATCCATTTATGTGTGCACATAACACTGGAAACAGATTCTGATTCTACCATACACTACAAATTTTCATGAGTGCCACTTGGATTTTCATCATTCTGAAAGCAGTTATCTTAACAGTGTGGCTTGTCATCAGCCGAGGAAGACATGCCTTTGACAAAACTAATGAATGCTCTGAAATGTTTATGGGGAGGCGGGTTCACCAGTTGGTGTCGTTGGTGACCATGTCTGTGCGCATGGTGGGGAGTGAGGGAGGGGATGTTTGCCCCCAGCCGCTGTCTCCTCAAACAGTATCTGTCTGTGGTGGGCCTCGTCCGGGGAAAAGAACAAGTCCATCCAGCAGACATCAAGAGATCCTGGCCTGTGGAGGTGACATGTGGCAGACGGCAGAATGACTGGCTGGCTATTGGGTGCCAACTGTATTTGCTGATGGCAAATCTGTTCTCTTGACCAACTCTTGGGGTGTGTGTGTGTGTGTGTGTGTGTGTGTGTGTGTGTGTGTGTTTAATTCATCCTTTTGCTCCCGACAATGAATGGAAGTGAGGGACAGGTAACATGTATCAGTTTTCTCAGGGTAACTGAGAGTGTGTGTAAGGACCATAAATGGGCTGGGGCGCCTGGGTGGCTCAGTCGGTTAAGCATCTGACATTCACTCAGGTCATGATCTTATGGTTCGTGAGCTCGAGCCCAGCGTCGGGCTCTGGGCTGACAGCTCAGAGCCTGGAACCTGCTTCAGATTCTGTGTCTCCCTCTCTTTCTGCCCCTTGCTCACTCATGCTCTGTCTGTCTCTTTCAAAAATAAATAAACATTAAAAAAAAAAAGAACCATAAATGGGCTTCCATTGACTGTACCCTAGTAGACAACTGCTCTAGATCTCTGTATTATTTTTACCCCGGGGGTAGGAATCTGTTTTAAAAACACTCATGAGCACAGTGCCTGTTACATGTCAAAGTGACATGTGGTCTTGTCACTGAGGTCACCTCTCTTGCGGGGAGCAGACTGGTTCTGCTCCTGAAGCACAAGCCTGGGGTAGCATCTACCCCATCTTCTGACTTCAGTCCCTTTTTCTCCCCGAAAAGGATCCTTGTCTCTCCTCCAAATCCCTCCATGACGGCTCCTTCAGGATAGGACTAGGGGCACAGGGAACTTGTAGCCACCTGGGGACAGCCGAGCTGATAGGGTCCTATGAGGACACCTGGTATGGAAAATGGGGCATCTTTGGGAGATTGGGGCAATCACAGGGAAATAGATCCTTCACTCTCTGTTCATGTTGCTTCTCTTGCGTTTTCAAAACTCAATACACAAAGTGGGTTTTTTTCTTCATTTTTTTTTTTTTTGGTGGAAGAAGATATTTTTGTCAAAATAAAATGAACAGGAAGTTAAAAAACCAGTCCCTATGCCAACTTCAAGCATACAGTGGTTGTACAAGAAATATCTGCTCATTGCTCATGAATCGTGGCTTGGAGCCATTTTTCTAAACCTTGAAAGTGTTCAGTCTTAGTGGGAAAGTTTTGCAGATACCTCAAATGAACAGGTCTGCCGGACTCTTTTGGAAAGGAAGCGGGAGAAACGAATACAACATTTTTCAAAAATAGATAAGGGCCATTAAGTAACATATAATGCGAAGAGACCCATAGAACATGCAAAGCTATGTTAATTATTAGTGTGAGTTCTCCTCTCTGATTTGATAATTTGACATTGTCTTAAAGAGGATATGTGCATATTTGTTAAAAATAAGTCACCTTGACAACCTAAGTGTCCATCAGTGAATGGATGGATAAGGAAGAAATGGTGTGTGTGAATATATATATAACGGAATATTACTCAGTCATAAAAAGGAATAAAATCTTGCCATTTCTGCCAACATGGATAAGTCTAGAGAGCATTATGCTAGGTGAAATAAGTCAGACAGAGAAAGACAAATACCATACAAGTTCACTTACATGTGGAATCTAAGAAACAAAACAAATGAATAAACCAAAGAAAATAGAAACGGACATGTAGATACAGGAACACACTGGTAGTTGCCATTGGGGAGGGTGTTGGGGGATGTGTGAGATAGGGGAGGGAGATTAAAAGGTACAAATTTCCCGTTATAAAATGGATAAGGCACAGGGATGCAATGTGCCCCAGAGGGAATATAGTTATCACGTAATAACTTGGTATGGTGACAGATGGCAGCTAGATTTATGGTGGCGATCATCTTGTAATCTATATAAATGTTGAATCACGATGTTGTACACCTGCAACTAATATAATATTGTATGCCAATTACACTTCAATTAAAAAATCAACAAAACAAATTGCTTTGGGATTAAGATGATTCGAAACATGAGTCACGAAAAGAGGGCCAACACAGCACCTAGCATGAAATGAAAACACTTCACTGGTGGCATCCAGCTTCCCATCGATGTCAACTAGTCAAAGAGCTGTGAGGTTCATTCAATTATAGGAAAAGCTGAACAATTGTTTTTGCTTTATTGACCTTCCACCTCTTTCCTCTAACGGCTGTTCAAACTTAGCTTGTTGATTCCATCTCCCCCCATCCCTGACCCGCCCCCCCGCCGCCCACCTGCTATCCCCAGCAAAATAAGGCTGCAATAGTGTCCAGAAAAAAAAACAACTATCTAGCCATGAAAAGACATAGGAATTTCAAATGCATATTGCTAAGTCAAAGAAGCCAGTCTAAAAAGGCTACCTCTTATATGACTCTAATTGCACGACATTCTGGAAAAGGCAAGACTATGGAGACCGTAAAAGAATCAGCAGCTGCCAGGGGTTGGGGGTGGGGAGGAAAGAAAAATGGAACATGAGGGATTTTAGAGGAAAGCGTCCTTAGTGGTACTGTAATCGTGGATATATGTCATTAGGCATGTGTCAAAATCTATAGAATATGCAACATGGAGAATGAACCCTAATAGAAACCATAGACTTTTAGTTAATAAGATCATACCATTCTTCATTCATAGCAAGTGTACTATGTTGTGGCCAGTACAGGATGCCAAAAATAAGTATGATGTGTGAATGACGTTAACAGATGTTAATAAAAGGAGGGGGAGCCTATGCACATGAGGGGACAGTGCATGTGGGGACAGTGAGGGGGTATATAGAACTCTCTGTACTTTCCCTCAGGTTTTCTGTAAGCCTAAAACTGCTCTAAGGAATAAAGTCAGTTAATTAACAAAATTTAAAAAGGCTGTAAAATCAAACTCTTACGCTACATGATGGCAAGTCACTTGTAAGGCTAGGTCACTTCGTTTTCAATCAATGCTGTGACTCCATTTATACCTTATATTACCATTAACTTGATATTAATAAATTTTACTTAAATAACCTTAGTACTAAAAAACTAAAAGATTTTTACATGTCTTTAGGGTGTGATTCATATGACTAACAGTAAGAAAAGTCTACAAAAACTTAATGTTCTACAAAATAATAGTGAGGCCCACAAAAATTAGTTTATGCATTGATTTGTGTTGCCACTCCATGTTGAAGGACTTGTCTTTGCTCCCAACTTCCTGCTGTACTTCCCACATAGCCAAGGAATTTGAATATAAATCTTTCTGTGGAGGGGAAGGAGAGAGGAGAGCATAACGTTCTCAGAGACCGATATGGTCCCCATTTTGAAATGCCAAGAAATATACTCTGTCTACCTTCCTTTTCTCTTTTTGTAAAATAAACACAGACAATACACAGACAAAGAAGCACAGAAGACCTGCCCTGACTAGCTATATGACTTGGCACTCACCACTGTAACTTCTCCGAGACTCTTCCCTCATCTATCAAGTGGCGATTTAAGAAGGTACTTACTTGCCAGGTGAATTTACTAAGCTCTCAAACAGACACTGTTCCCTGTCTTATCTGCCTAGTTGCTGTCGAGGAGACTGGAGGCAGCCTGTTAAATAAAGTTGACTGCAATGATGAAGAAAAATGAACTAATGGTTCATTTCTGATTTATGACTTTGTTTCATCCTCTGAGTTCATGCTTCAAATGCTAATTCCTCATGGACGATAAAGATGGGATAATAGTTTGAGGATGAATTTGCCTCAGAGAAGTGGTGTGAATTATGAATTAAAAATTACTGAAAATGTCTTTCTTTAAGAAGATTAGCTCCCTCAGATAAATAAGCACACGCTATTGCTTTTAATGGCTATATTTAAAAGCAGAAAAAAAATCTTATTAGACCACAGAATCTATCTGTCTCATTTCCAGAACATGGAGAAGACACACTCAAAATCTAACCATGCTTGTCCCCAGAAAATTTTAAGTCATATGAATACCTGCTGTAAACAGTTAATGCTTTGGGGGGGGGGCGGGTAGCCAAAGCAAACATGCGAACATCCGAAACAAAAACCAAGGAAACATTTTTCTATGGCTTCTCTTTTCTTCCCTCAGCTGTTATAGAAAAGTCTGCACGGAGGCCAGCCTTTCCAAACGTGGTTATAAGACTGCTGGAGGGAATCTCCAAAGCACTGACTTGTTGGCTAACTCTGCTTCTGTCCACCTTTCATTGTGTGTTTCTATTTTGTCTTTCACACTAATCAAATGACGTGTGACCTGATCTCATTTCAATGTGTTTATCTTCAAGGTCTCCAAGGTTGACACTGTACTTTGTTGGCAAGATTATGCAAAGGATCTTGGTAGCCCAGGCTCCTCTCCTCAAAACATGTCATATTCTCCTTCCCTGGGTCCCAAGATGCAGCGATGCTGAGTGGGAGCTAATCTCTGTGCCGCAGGAGGCACTGACAGATATCACAGGGTGGGAGGGGAAGATCAAAGTCCACCTGGGTACCGCTAGTTGGACTTACTACCCTTCTTCACCAAGTAATACAACTCTCATCTCAACCTCTCTATTATATGTGACAATAATTATGTCCGGTGCTACGCAAGTACAATGTATCATATTTATGTGATAGGGAGTTAAAAATAATACAATGGATTCTCATTATTCACAGCTGTTATGGTCTATAGGGTCACTGTGAACACAAATTAGTGAATACTGAACTTTGGCTCTTAGGAGAAATACAGGGTTAGGTTCCTATGAGCCTCTGGTCACATTTCATCAACCAATCAATACATGACCTTGTTGTACATGTGTTTTTGTTTCAAGATACCTTATTTAATATAATCATTGATGCATTAACCTGGAACTCATGGCCAAGAGTGCCATAACTTACGCCCAAATGAAGTCTATCTAGCACACATATTTTGTCTGCAAAGCACCTCATGGCCTTCGGAGCGATAGATGGCATTTCAGAACCACATTTAGATGAGACTGTAAACAGTGAAACTGCCAATTAAAAAACCCCACAAAAATGCAACCCCCCCCCAATACCCCACATGACATGAAAGAGACCAGAGATATGACAACTGTTTACAGCACGAGAGCTGGAATAAGAAGGTGGTATTGCTTTATACCATCTACCTCAGCTGGGAAGGTATGTGCCACTCTGCTCATGTTGGCAAAAGTCTACTTCTTGTGGGTTACAGATCAATTTTAACAAGTAGGTACATTCACAAATATGAAATCTATGAATAATGAGGACCAACGGTATGTATACAAGAAATTAAATTTTCTGTGTCTTCTGGAATACTTCTGAATGTTATAATAAGAGGAATTTTGGCTTTCAAAATGTTTGCTTATTTGAAACAATTGCGTATACAAATGGATGCTGTGTGTCAAAGACAGGTAAGCTGAAGATTTGGGATAGAAATAGATTCTCTGCTGTTGACAGTCTGGTTTGAGCAAAGCTAAAAACGTCATGAATTTCTGTTCCTTCACTATTTTAATGATAAATGCCTTTCTTGGTTTGTTTTTGTTGATGCAAAGTAATTTAATCTTGGAAAACAAGATGGAGAGATGATGGTACCCCACGTATTTTCCATTGAAAGTTTCTCAAAGTTTTCAATGATTATTTTATTCTTCATTTTTTTTTAATGTTTATTTTTTTTGAGAGAGAGACAGAGTGCGAGCAGGGGAGGGGCAGAGAGAGAGGGAGACACAGAATCTGAAGCAGGCTCCAGGCTCTGAGCTGTCAGCACATGGCCCAACATGGGACTCAAACTCCAGAACCATGAGATCACGACCTGAGCTGATGTCAGACGCTTAACTGACTGTGCCACCCAGGCACTCCTATTCTTTGTTTTGTTTTGTTTTTAATAAGTGACTTGGCATTGAGGCCAGCCCTTACTTTATTTTTACAAATTGAAAAACCAAAGATCGGATGAAATAAGACTTTCTAAGATGTACTGGACGTACTGAGCACTTGCTACGTGCCAGGCTCCGTGATAGGCACTTTACATTCTCGATACCTTTTCGGATCTTCACAACAACGCGCATGCCCTGGGTAGTACCAGACATGCAGAAAACCTGCCGAAGCTCCTTTAGCAGGTGGCACAGCCGGAACCCCAGGTGTCTGAGCCCAGAGCCTGTGCTCTTAGCCTTCACCCTCCATAATCTCTTCTTCCAGTCTGAACTTTACTAAAAGATTTGCTTTTGCAACTGTTTTACCTCTAGGCTGAGAGTGCGTCTTGAGGTCAAGTGGATGTAATTAGTAATGGTACTTGCTTAAGACGCATGTGGGCAACAAGCAGCGATGATGACGATGTTCACGGCGTGTTGTTTGAGAAAGGACAGTGAATTAGCCTGTTGAGTGACATTGGCCTCACTACCTCACCTCTGCAGGCATCGTTGCCCTCGGCTGTGATATGACAGAGTTTAAAGACATTATTTCTTAGGACCTCCCGTGATTCTACAAAAGTAATAGTAATGAAAAAAAATTCCCAACACATTTCTAAGAATGACAGTTGAAGGCAATTAAAAAAGAATGAGAAACTAACGTTCAACTGTAAGTCACTGGGCAAATTTCTTCCGTGTAGAACATTTCCTTCAGCCTGTAGGAAATCTTGGGTACTGAGACTACGCTAAATTGTCTTCAGGACGTGAAAAATTAGATATGATTGCTTCTCTTCAGTTTTAATATTACTTCTCGCCTATCACTTAAACAAGCTCTCTCATCAGTGTTTTACTTCTTCTTTAATCATTATAATAAAAGCCAAAGGCAACTGAGCAGAAATTTCAATTAACTATTTGCCATTTATTCATCCATCAATTCTGCCGCGTTCCACTCTTAGGACGTGGAGATAAATCACAGAGTGATAAGCTGCGTGTAGGGCCTCTCCCTGAAAACAGTAGCCGGGAGGTGAATCTACCACATTTTCCTCTGTCTCCATTTCTAGAAATGCATTGTATTAATCATCCCCTTGAATAACAACTCTAGGAGAGCCACAAGATTCCAAGCTGTAAAAAAGTGTCTCATCCCCGTACATTTCCTAACGTCTACAGGCAATGGCAGGAGAACCGAGAGTGAACAAGGAGGTGACAGTGTAGTCATTTCATGTTTCTCTTGTGTGTCCACCACCCTCCTGCAATGTCAAGGGCACTGGCCCCTGGTAGACGAACTACCAGCCCAGGAGTAAATGACTCCAGAGAAGAGTGTGGACTAGTTTGAATATTTTGCCCACTTTCCCCCAAAGGAAACATTTTGCAAAACTAGAGCATAATATCACAATCAGTTGTGTTGAGATGGATAGAATTCACTGATTGTATGTGTTTGTGTGTGTGTTTGTAATTCTATACAATTTTATATCTGTGTAGGCTTGTGTATTCACCACCACAGTCAAGATAATGAATAATTTCAACAATTCCTAAGAATTCCTCGTGTTGCCTTTTTTTTTATTAAGTTTATTTATTTTGAGAGAGAGCATGTGAGAGAGCAGGGGAGGGGTGGAGAGAGACGGAGAGAGAGAGAATCCCAAGTAGGCTCCCGTGCTCAGCGTGGAGCCTGATGCAGGACTTGACCTTAGGACCATGAGACATGACCTGAGCTGAAATCAAGAGTCAGACGCTTAACCGACTGAGCCACCCAGGTGCCCCACATTTTGCCTTTTTATACCACTTCAGATTCTCGTTGTCCTTCCCTCCTGCACCTGTCACTAACCACCAGTAAACACTAATCTATCCTCCATTTCCCAGGTTTTATCATTTCAAAACCGTCATGTAAACGGAATCATTAGGTATGAACCTTCTGGGATTGGCTCCCCACCCCCCCCGCCCCCCAGCATAATTCCCTAGAGATTCATCCAGGTTATTTTGGGCATAGTTTGTTCCTTGTAGTGTTTATTCTATGTCCTCTTCCACGGTATGGAGATAACACTTGTGTCGTTTTTCACCGGAGCTATCTTTTCTCGTTTGCCTTTCTGAGTATTGACCCATGACCTCGTCAACACCCCACTGCCTGCAGAGGGAATGGGGTGTAGAGATGGGAGAAGGTGGGATTTGCTCCAGGAAGTGCTCAGTTTCTGACATGCAGCAGAGGACTACACCTCAGTGGGATAGTCTTGAACGTGTCCGACACAGAAGTCTTAATTTTCTCCCCCAGTCCCCAAACTTGTCTCCCAGGGTTGCCCTCAGGAAATGGCACCGCCATTTACCCATCCATTCAGGCCCCAAACTTGAGGAATCTCTTTGACATCTCTTCCTTTCACCTGCTACATCTGGTCTATCACCAAATCCTATGGGCTCTACCTTTGATACATTCCTATTCAAAATAACTTCTCCATCGCTACCATCACTATGGCTTTGGTGTAGGGACCACCTTCTCTCACCTGGGCTCTACCACTGGACTTTGACTGGCCTCCTGTATCTATCTTGCCCTTCTCCTCCCCTGCACCCCAACAGCTGCAGTTAATATGGCAAATGGCAGCCAGAATGAGACTTCTAGTACCTAAATCAGACCGAAGTCTCTTTCTGCTTCACATCTCACTTAGCATAAGACTCTCCATGATGGTCTACAATCTTCACTGTCTGGCTGCTGGCTAACCCTCTAACTTTGGGTATCTCCTACCCCTCTGTCCCATCCTTACTGTGTTCCAGCCACACGGTCTCTCTTGCTGTTCCTTGAACAAGCCCAGCACGTCTCCACCTAACCTCCCGGTCTCTGCATGACCCTTCATGCTTCCTGGGATGCTTCTCCTCTGGGTACCAACACATAGCCCTCCCTAGCTTCATCAGGCCTCTGCTTGAATGCCATCTCCTCCCACAGGACTTCCCAGCCAGCCTAACACTCTCCTAAACACCTTTATTTTTCTTGATAGCATTGATCACTAGCTAACATTTTATCAACTATTTTCTCATTCTTTGTCCCTGCCCTTTAGGATATATGCTTGATAAAGGCAAGGGCTTTTCCGTTTTATGTATTGTCCTATCCCTGTCACCTGGTGTATACAAGCACTCAACATACTTTTGGGTGAATAAATTATTTTCCCCAATTCCTTTACTCATACCTTTTAACCCATCAAGGGCTAAGCAGGTCACAGAGTTTTCCTGTGATAGAGAGACAGTACCCAAACTTCTAGCTAACACGGGGGAGACAGGAGACTATTTCTTAGTTGTACAAAACTTGGTGAGAGGGAACATGGTAGATTGTGTCCCTAATTCTTCCCCCATGGTGTCTATGTGTCTGTCTTTGCTTTTCCTCTTAGCGAAGAAGTCTTTCCCTTCTCTTCAACTCTGGATTCGGCTGTATGACTTCCTTTGGATGACGGCACGTTAGTGAGTATGGCAAGACCAGAGGCTTGAAAAGTGCTCGCATGAGTGGGCTTACGCTCTCGTGCCTCTGCAGTTAGCGTGTGGTGAAGATGCCCATGCTAACTATACAACCCCAGGAGAAAGGTGAGAGATGTACCGCAGAGACATTCGGCCCTCAGCTGACCCTCAGTGAGAGAGCAAAAAATGATTATTATTTTAAGCCACTGAGTTTTGGAATTGCTTGTCATATGGCTTCTTTTAAAATTATTTTTTAATTTTTTTGGTCAGTAGCTACATGAAACAGGAAGTAAAACCAAGGCAATTGTTCTTGTTGTTGTTTTAAAGCCCAAGAGGACTATGAGAGAAAGAAGAGATACAGAGGGAGAGAGAGAGGAGCCAAGCTTTGTCCCAGAGAGCCGTAGGTGTGCTTATAAAGGGTGAGGAAGGGGACTGAGGGCAGGGGTTCGTGTCTTGCTTTCCCATTTGGGGCTCTAGGGGGTGGCTGCCATGTAGAGGGTCTTACACCAATGCAGGGCAACCCACCCTTGTTAAGAAGGAAAGAAGAGTGAGCAGGCAGCCTCTCAGTCTTGAGGGGAGTGGGCTTGAGATACAGCCAATGACTTGCCATCGGGGCTGCCTTGGGACTGCCGACATCTGCCATAGGGAGGATGAAGGATATGATAGAGACTAGGAGTCTGTCTCAAATGAGAGCTGGGGGGACAGAAGGGAGCAAAGGGGGCAATGGCAGATGCTCCTTGGAGCACTGCAGGAGTCAGATAGGGACTGTATGTTCACCAACCACACATTTTACCACCAGGATGCTGTGCTAGAGGCCAGCAGATGGAAGGTCATGCAAACCCAAGGAAGGTCAACATGATCCCCTCCCTCCCTGTGATGATGTCAAACAAACACTTAAGCTACCACATCCTGCCGCCCATCCCTGTCTGTATTCTGTATACCTGGTCACCATCTTATGGAAAGAAGCAGGGATGGGGAAGGCCACTGGAGACACTGACCATTTCTACTCAAGAGGGACAGAGCACAACCAGAAGGGACTGTTGAAATGATCAAGGAGACTGAACCATAAACTAGACTGGGCATTTGGTGGGTTTGCCCTTGCTATGCGGAAGGAAGGTCTGATGGTCAGAGACAAATAAAGACACCATGTTCCCTCTGCATATCCAAGTTGTTCTATGCATTACAACATGCAGTTCTGTTTAAGCCATAGCAGCCTTCAGTTTGATGTCCCTGCAGCTTTTTACTCACTCCCTGTTGGGCATTTCTCACCAGGAAGATGATGTTGTCTTTCTAAAGTGTCAACCTAGTCAGCTTATTCTCCTGATTAAAAAAAAAAAAAAATCCTTTCATGACACCTTTTTGCTCCCAAGGTTAATACCTTGACATGACTTGTAAATAAACCCTGTAACATGCTTCCTCCTGCATCAGTTAAGATACTGAGGCAGGTTCTGCACCACCTCCCATGGTTCCCCACTGGTTCTGAGCTCCCACTGCCCACGATGATGAGTGACTTCATAATTGCTCCATTCCTTCCCCTCCACTGCTCTGTTAATATGCCCTTGGATCCTCTCCCAAATCAACTGTACCCAAACTCTCATCTCCTTGCCATTCCTCATCTCCTCATCTCCTTGCTACTACTCCCCCAAGAGTAGGTTCCTTCCCTGGAACATAGGCTGGGGCTCTGATCTCAAGTGCTCCTCTTGGGCAAACTCAAAACAAGACAGGTGATCGCACAATTTATCAATTCCCATTGGGTCACGTGTTGAGAGTGAATCTCGGCATTGCTAATAATTCATTCTCGTCCCGGCAGGAGGAAATTGGGACTTTCCCAGGCAAAGGAGGACATTTGGATCCACTCGTAAAGTCTGCCTTAGTCTGTACCTGCTTACTGCTGCTGACTTTTTTTTTTTTATCACTTGACTCTTCATACTGTAGGTTCAACTACTCTGAATGAAGCCTGCTGTGGTTCCTCAAACTTCCCCCATAGCACACTGTGTTTCCAAAGATGCTCACAACCATACCTCCCATCCGACATGTTCTTTGCAGTGGGAATTTGTCACAAAGCCACTAAGAAACAGAGTCTGCTTCTCTTTTCCTGGAATATGGGCTGGAGCCCAGATTTTGGCCGATAACTTGAGGTAAAAGGGATACAAGTAACTTCTGAGGTGGGGTCTTAGGGATCTCCAGCTTGCACCTTGACTTTTTGGGATGCCCATTCCTAGATCCCAGCCGTCACGCAGGGAGGACGCCCATATGGCCATGATGTAGAGCCAGTGAAGGAGAACTGAGTCCCCCCGGCTGACAGCCTCTGCTAGATTCCTGGGCATCCATGTGAGTGAGGACACTTTGGATCTTCTAGTCACGTTAACACCTCACCTGAGACCACATCCATTCAGGCCACAGAATCATTGTGTGCAATCATAAAGTATTGTTCAAGCCACAGAGTTTTGGGTAGGTTGTTGTAGAGCAACAGAGAATTGGAAAATCCTTCTTCTTTCTGCTGTCTACACCACCTGGCTCCTTTGCCCAGACAGTTCTGACTTTTCACTCGGGTCTCAGCTTCTGTGCCACTTCCTCTGGTATGCCTTCCCTCGTCTCCTGGGCTGGGTGAAGCACCCTTCCTACCTGTTCCTGAAGGATCCTGTACTTCCTTCTGTTCACCTTGCCATGTGTGCTTCAACTTCCTCTCTTCCAGACAGAGCTCAAGCCCTCTAAAGGCAGCAATTGTGCCTCTCTTGAACACCACTGGTGTATCAATGGCATACGAATGCCTGGAATATGGCAAGTGATCATTACATACTTGCCTAATTATGAATGAACAAAAATAGCTAATGTGTATCACACACATACTCTGTGGCAGGACCCTGAGCTATCTCTTAAACATGGATTATTTTGCCAACTCCTGTGAGGTATGGATGGTTACTATTCCGATTTCACATGTAGGGAAACAGAATGCACAAGATGTCAAGTAATGTTGTAGAGTCATATCGTTTGCAAGTCGTTAAGGAGTATAAACCCATGTGGTGACAATGAAGTCTGTTCTTAGTTCTAACTCTTATATATCAATCAGGATAGGTGAGGTTATGCCACAGTAACAAGTAGCACCTTAGTTTCAGTAGCTTAAAAAAACAAGAGATTTTTTTTTTTTTATCGTACTATAGGTTTGTCATGAGTTGACAGGGTTCTCTGTTCATTGTGGTCATGGAGGGACCCAGGTGATGGAACCACCATGGTCTTTAGGTTTTCCAGTCCCCACAACAAAGGGACAGAAGGACTCTGGAGGGTCTTGGACCAGTAATTAAATGGCCTAGCTCAGAAATTTGCACATGTATTTTGTACTCACAATTTTTGAATTGAAATATTCAATTCACAGAAATATTCAGTGAGCAGTGTAATGCCTACCACAGTATACCACCTCCCCGGTGAGTGGAGATAGAAATATGTCATTTCCTGCCTTGCGAGGAGCCTTTGCCAAAGTTCCAGAAAGTTTTGGAAAGCCCTAGAATAAGGATCTTTTATCATAAGATCACAATATTCACATTTTAGGATATAACGGAAATCATATAGTGGCTACCAATAGGTATATCTTTTGTCAGAGTCGTTTTAAATAACAGCAGCTTGGAAAATATCATGATCTGGGAGCATTAAGACTTACAAACTATATTAAATTCAAGTGGATAGATATTTACCTTTAATTTTACCACCCCAGACACTGCCACTGACAAATGATCAGTAAAGCCACAATTGCCCTGCATTAGTATTCAACTTTTCCCAAGCATAGTTTCTCAAATTTATGCAGACAAATTGCTGCCTTTTTCTTACAAATTACATCTACTTTATTATGATTTTATATTACTGTGATTTACAACCCTGGCACAAAGAGTTAACTTGAAAAGCAATATAAAAGAGGGCTCGTAATTACCTTTCTAAACATTAAAATTAAAATGAATACGCCATCCTAAAACAGGATATTACACTAACATTCACGATGGGATGTGTAGTGTGCAGTGACATTCTTCTAATTCATATCTAGCCTGCGTCCACGGCATTGACTGATACCGAGGAGCCCTGAATCGAATTACCCTTTTGGTTCTCACACGGAACAGGAGGAACATCTCCACTTTAATGTTGCATTTCCCACCTTTTTAAAAAAGAAAATCGCTCCCGTGATAAATCATACTGTTACAAGGGTTTTTAGGTTTTCTCCGATCTGGTCTCACTCAATCCAGGAAACGCAAGGTACAACCCAATTTCCAGTGAGCCTTCGCTGAGATACTCTCGGTAATGGAGAGTCCACGGCCTCAAAATGGCGGCCACTCATTTTTTTAAATAGCGGTAATTATTAGGAAGATCTTCTTGCAGGGACCGAAGTCTTGCTTTCACTGGTCTTCTCTGGTCCCGGTGAGTCAGCCTCTAGGAGGCTTCACCTGTCCAGGTTGTAGTTGTCAAAGCCTGGAAATGGATTCTCTCATGTCTTTTAATCATATCTTAGTATCCCCAGGCCTTCTGATTTTTCTTTTTGCAGGGGGGGGGGGGGAGGGGGGGGGAGGGTAGGCTTTTGTTCATCTAGTCTTTTCATCAGAAGATTAATATCTGTGCTAAAATGAGGTGCTTAGGGATAGGCCATGACATCCCGCTGGGGTGTCACTGTACTTCTTGCTCTGGATACGATTCTCTTATTAACATAGCTCAGGGGCGCCTGGGTGGCTCCCTCGGTTGGGCTTCCGACTTCGGCTCAGGTCATGATCTTGTGGTTCGTGAGTTCAAGCCCCGCGTTGGGCTCTGTGCTGACAGCTCGGAGCCTGGAGCCTGTTTCCCATTCTGTGTCTCCCTCTCTCTCTCTGACCCTCCCCCGTTCATGCTCTGTCTCTCTCTGTCTCAAAAATAAATAAATGTTTAAAAACAATTTTAGAAAAACATAGCTCAGTACCATACTTATTTAAACATCAATCGCCCCAACGTATTGGCTCATATCAAACTCCCCATGAAATCAACCTATGTCTTTTTCATGATACCAGAAGGTCTTCTGTCTTCTACTTAGTTTTTTTTTTTTTTTCTTTTTTGGTTTAAGGCAGGAGGTCAGTTTGTCTTTATTATCTTTCATGTCATTATTTTATTCTGTCTTTCTAGGCCATCGAGATGCTTTTGAAGGTTTTTGTTTTATGTTTTTGTTTTTATCATCCAACTTATTAAATCATCCTCTCAGCTGTGTGTCATTTGCAAACTTAATAAACATTCTATTTGTATCTTTATCCACGGCATTGAAGAAACATTGGGGGAGAAAAAGTAAATAGAAGATGCTGCTTCAGGCTTCAACTTATATTTTTCTCCCCTGATTTAAAGATTTTTGAGATACGATTAAATCCGTTGCTGGAAATCACATCCGTAAATCTATGACATCACTCAGCTGGTAAATAAAAAAAAATGGACATAATGAGAGCTGGTGAAATTTCTATCTTGTGGAACTTTGTTGCTGGTGCTTCCGACTTCCTCCTAGAAGGGTTCAGAAATGTAGGGCAGATGAGAGTCTGTCGCTGCTGGAAGTCAGTGCCCTGGGGATGAGTGGCAGCATCTCACCCTCCTGTCCTGTGCATGCTACCATCTCCACCTGGGGATCAGGGACTTCCTTACAGGTGTTTATATGTTCTTCATGCAACACTGGCACACACACATTGTATGTGCACAGCACAATTTTCCTTTGGTCTACGGAAAACTCTAGGTGTAACGCTCACTTGGCACAGATTTACAGCACAGTAAATTCTCTCTTTATTTTGATTTTTATGTTTATTTATTTTTAAGAGCGAGAGAGACAGAGTGCGAGCGGGGGAGGGGCAGAGAGAGAGGGAGACACAGAATCCGAAGCGGGTTCCAGGCCCTGAGCTGCCCTCAGCGTTGCCGGTGGAACTTGACTTTGTGACTTTTCCTAAAGCCATGAAATTCACTGTTACAGGTGTGAGTTCACAGTGGATGTCACTCCAAGAACATCCCCGTGTGGTATCTTTAGGACCATTGTAGTATCATGGTGTAGAGTCTGTGTTGAAGGAATGCTTATGGCCCCGAAGAAGCACTTAACATGTTCAGTTATTCTTGACTGAATGGCAGGAAGGCACGTGGCGAGACGTGGGCACTCACCAGTGTCTCGGGATGGACGCCTGACCAATGCCGAGGCTTTCCTCCACTGAACAGCCGCTTCTTGTTGCCCATTGATGGCAACCCTTGACTTCCCGCTGCATCCCTGCTGGACAAGTTCTTTATTTTATTTTATTTTATTTTATTTTATTTTATTTTATTTTTCAACGTTTATTTATTTTTGGGACAGAGAGAGACAGAGCATGAACGGGGGAGGGGCAGAGAGAGAGGGAGACACAGAATCGGAAACAGGCTCCAGGCTCTGAGCCATCAGCCCAGAGCCTGACGCGGGGCTCGAACTCCCGGACCGCGAGATCGTGACCTGGCTGAAGTCGGACGCTTAACTGACTGCGCCACCCAGGCGCCCCTGGACAAGTTCTTTTGATCTGCTTAAGGCCACAGGCTCTCGTCAAGAGAGCCCTACCTCGAAAACCCTGCTTTACCGCAGACCAGGTAAAGCTGACCAGGCGGCTGGCCCTCTCCGCTTCCAGATGGGTTTAACAGTCATAGCTCCGGCTTCACTGGATGGTTGTGACATTTAACGTCACATTTACACACACGAGATGTTTAGCACAAAGCACACAGTGAATTTCAGCCCTCCCTCTGTTCCCACCCGGTGACTGAGCAAATGCCACCCCTCCTGTCTTTTCCTGAGGACACAGCCTTTCCCTCGGGGGCCCCAAGCCCAGCTCTGCTTGTCTGCTGCGTTCCTGCTTCTGAGTCCAGGAGTATTTTTTGCTCTTGGCCACATTCTGGCGTAAGACGTGGGACATGTCCCTCAACCACTCACCCTCTGCCGCCCAAACCTTCTTCCTTTTTTCATTTCTCGGTCAACCCGCACAGAGACTGTGGCACAGGGGTTGGGGGTGAGGCCAATGTATCTGCCTGCCTGGGTTCAAGTTTTGGCTCTACCTTTTGCTAAGTAGGCGGTCTTGGGCAAGATATTTAACCTCTCTGTGCCTTGCTTTTCTCATCTGTGAAATGGAGACAATCTTGCATGCTCTTGAATAACAATCTTGATGATCTCACAGACTCACTGTGAAGGTTCAGTGAGTTCATCTATCTAAGGTGTTTAGGATGGATCTTGGTTTGTAGTAAGTCCTGTGTAAGCGTACATTACTGTTATTTTTCTTATACGTCGGGTCACCTGTTCTCTTAATTATCTGCCCCGCCCTCATCTTTTAAAATGAGTGTTTTTTACAATTAATGACATTCTGATCCCTACTACTTTCTGGACACAAACTCACCTCCTCCTTGGCCTGTGCATTACCCACCATTTCCATTCTTGGTTCACAACATCCATTCTCATAGTAAAAAAAAAAAAAAAAAAAAAAATATATATATATATATATATATATATACACACACACACACACATATATGTATGTGTATATATATGTGTGTGTGTGTATATATGTATATATATATACATATGTATATATGTATACATATACATTGTACATCAATCACTTAATATGTAACCAATCACACCTGTTTTTTACTCTAGACAGTGCTGATCTATGGTAAGAAAAGGGCGAGAGTGACTCTCAGATTCACGATCACACATAGAAGGTGGGTATTCTGGCACAATTTTCCAATTCCCACTGGCCTTCTAATTTGCAAATAATCTCAGCTAGCTCTCTCAGAGGGAGAGGAAGACGGAACCACGTTGACGTGCTCAGACAAAGAAGAAATTAAATACTGTTAGTAGGTGCGGATCTTTAACGAACCCATGAGCAAATTTCACATGAAGAAGCAGGGAACAGGCACTGAGCCTCACTTGTGTTTCAGTTTGTGTCATGTCCCAAATGACGCTGGCTCCTTTTCCTTCACGGACAACATAGTCCACAACCACCGATCACAGCGTATTTCAAAGGCAAAGTAGTGGCTTTAGAACGTATCACTTGAACAATTTACCCCCAAGACCATCTGATAAACCTTCTCTTCTGCATCACTGAGAAAAACAACACACCTTCTCTCGAACCAAACCGAGAAGAAGAATATCGGTGATGGAACCCAATGACAAGAAATTTACCCAGTCACTTAAAAAAAAATCCAAAGTCACACCAGCCAATATAATTCTTATACCAAACATATTCTTACTGCACGTTTATACCAAAAGCACAGAATTCTTACCTATAACTTTTCCTAGAAAGAGTGACTTGGGAGAATTGAACAGGGTGTCAGATGAACTCGGCAGATGGTAACTCACAGAAGGATAATGATCGAGCTGTGGGGAGAAAACAAGAGACACTTTTAGAAGGAAATGGCTAACTTGCCCTGGAATCAAATCTTCCTGGGGGGGGGGGCGGGGGGATGACATCACTCTTCGAACTCTGGTGTCCTGATATCTTACTTCAGAAGGTGCTGACTCTGAAATACCAGCCTGAGAAAATGGGAAGCCCATTTATTCCTTCTCTGGGGTTATCTGAAAATATCTGAGCTTGGGAAGTGAAGACACCTTATGAATTGTTCTGCAACTTGCGCACATTTGCTGTGAAGAATTTGTGAACATTTTCGGCTGGATAAGATCCTTGCTCGTTTTATTTGCTGTGTTTTTTTAAAGTTTATTTGTATTTATTTTGGGAGAGAAATGGAGAGCAAGCAGGGAGGAGCAGAGAGAGAGAGAGAGAGAGAGAGAGAGAAAGAGAGAGAGAGAGAAAGAGAGAGAGAGAGAGAGAGAGAGAGAGAGAGAGAGAATCCCAAGCAGGCTCTGCACTGTCAGCACAGAGCCCGGTGTGGGGCTCAAACTCATGAACCGTGAGATCATGACCTGAGCTGAAATCAAGAGCTGGACACTTGGGATGCCTAGGTGTCTCAATCGGGCAAGCATCTGACTTCAGCTCAGGTCACGATCTCATGGTTTGTGAGTTTGAGCCCTACATCGAGCTCTGCACTGGTGGTATAGAGCCTGCTTGGGATTCTCTCTCTCGCTCCCTCTTAAAATAAATAAATAAACTTAAAAAGAAAAAAAAGAGTTGGACACTTCACCAACCGAACCACCCAGGCAACCCCCTTGCTCATTTCAATAGAGTAAAATCTACTTGATCTAATCTCCAGTATTGACTTCTGAGATAGAAAATGCTACAACAATGAATTTTCTTTAAGATCTGCTTATTGTCCTGTTTTATTCACCTTTCCATACCATATAAGCTTTCAGACCAATGCTGATCTTTGGTATGTATACTCGAATATGAATATATATACATAAATATGTATATTCAATGTTGACATCCAAGTTGGGTAAAATATAGTTTTTTGGCTTATCAAATGAGGACGATACCCCGACAGGGCAGGGACATTACAGCCTGGAGGGGACAAAGACACATGTGCTCCAGCAAGGCTCGTTCTTTCCCAGGGGAGGGGAGTTGGCAGTGGAGGGAAGGGAAAAATGAACCAGGTGGAAAGAGCTTACAGATCATGGCTGTCGGAGCAACGCCCGTTCCTGGTTACATTTCCTGGGAACCAAGTGCAAACGCGGATTTCCCAGTACGAGGACGTCTCCTGTCCTCTGTGTCCCAACATGGCTTTTCCTGCCTTAGCTGTCTTCTTACAACTGACACCGTCTAGTTCTGTTTCCCCCACCGGGAGCCTCTAGGGTTTTCTGCGCCTCTTTGTAGCCACCTGTGAAAAATCTCTTTCGCAGCCTTTCGCTTTTCTGAGATGAGTTTCGTACCCGCTAAGGTAAGCAGGCGGAGGGTGCAGACGAGCGGAAACACGGCGCCACCGTCCCTGCGCTGCTGGAACTGCACACGGGGGGCTTGCTGAAGGCAGCCTCCAGACTCCAGAAACGACCCACTCCCGGGTCCTTGGTCACCGATAAAACTGGGCTGAGGCTGCGGGAAGTGAGGCTGTCAGCAGCAACGGTGCTGGGAAGTGAGCTCATCTCACGTGCCGCGTGGCGGATGAGCCTCTTTGGGGAATGATCTACACCTGACTCCTGAGACTGCTTACTAGAGACGCAGGGCTTATTGAAAAGCCGGGGTTCAAAGACTCATCGCATCTCAGGAATCTGGGGAAGGCTGACCTGCAGAGCTGGTAGAGTATAGTAAGTTACCGTGCATGGGAACTGCAGGCACCGTAACAGAGCTCCAGCAAACACTGGCAAAGCAAACGCTGGCATGCTCAGCTCTAATTCTGAAAAGTTTTCTGTAATTTGAAGTGCATCGCTCACAAAACACTTATTCTGGCCAGAGAATCTTAAGATCCTTGAAATCTCATCAAGTTGCTCTGCCGGCTGCTAAATATTAGCCAGCTGCTTTGGCGCCATCTGGCGGCAAATATAGGTAACTGCTGCGGTCCTTCCCTCCACTTCCCCGGTCAGAAATTTTTTGTGGTCAAAAAAGATACTCGTGGAAAGCCAACATAAGCGGCTACCCTACATGCTTCACAGCGATGATCTTCCCCTAAATACTTCTTATATTTTTATCTGTCTTGCCAAAGAACTTAAAGATGGATACAAACAATATACGTTCATTATAGAGAAAATAATAGTATAGATTTGCAGGAAAAAAAACCCACCTGGTGATAATGTTTTTATCAAGTCAGTTTGTTAATGTTTATAGCTTTGATTTTTTCCCAAAAATTGGATGGAACCCAACTATGCATATTGCTTTGTATTTACTTTTCATTACTTAAAGATGTATTATGAAATTCCACGTCAATAAATCTACAACTAAATCACTTGTCAGGAAGGACTGGTATTCCATTTTATGAATATACTGTGCATAATCTTAAAAACTATCAAATTTTGATGTTTAGACTTTTAGATTTCTTTTGTCTTTTGGCCCTGTACACTGCCAAGCACATAGTAGGTCCTCAATAAAAATGTGTTGATATATGTTAATATAACTCTTAAAGTAGTAGACACAGGGGCGCCTGGGTGGCTCAGTCGGTTAGGTGTCCGACTTCGGCTCAGGTCATGATCTCATGGTCCGTGAGTTCAAGCCCCACATCGGGCTCTGTGCTGACAGCTCAGAGCCTGGAGCCTGCTTTGGATTCTGTGTCTCTTTCTCTGCCCCGCCCCACCTCACGCTCTGTCTCTCTCATGTCTCAAAAATGAATAAAGGTTAAAAATAAATAAAAAAAAAAGATAAAGTGCACACGGAGTGAAATCAGTCCTCAGATGTGGCCTGACCCATCCCGTAGAATTACCTTCTTGAACCGTTTCTATGGCTCCAGACCAGACAGACGTGGCTTTTTAGCAGCCCTTTAATATCACTTGGATTGAGCTCATAGTAAAATAAAATTCCTGGCTTGTCTCCATAGGTTCCTTTCGACTTTACCCCCTTCCTATACGTACGCGGTTAAGAACCTGAACCCAAACCTAAATTTTAGCTGTATTTATATGCAGTGTTTTTTTTTCTCTTTTGTGTTGAAGCAAAAGGTTTCGAATCTTGATTCTGTCATCCGAAGTGACAGCGACCCTGCCTGGTTCTGACTTATCTACGAATGTCCCGAATACTCCTAAGTCTTACTTCGTCAAGGAAGTGGAGTCTGTCGAGCCGCGGGCCCACAGAGTGATGCCTCTGCGACGGTGCAGCCTGGTGACCAGCCCTCCGGAGGTGACAATAAGAGGCCCTGCGCCATCCCCCCGTGGCCCACATGCTCCAAAGGCCTTCTGTCTCCCACTGCACGCACCGCAGCCTGACAGGCACCTGCACTCCAGACCGTGGCCTGCTGCTTGGCAGGAAGCAGCTCCAGGCTGGCCAGACCAGGCCCTTCCTGCTCTCCGAAGGGCTGAATGATCTTCTCCAACGACATCTGAGACCCTCCACCGCCCCTCAGCTCTGCGGGATGGAGGCGGGGAGCCTCTACGAAATGCTCCTGGCGTTCCCTTCGATCGTGCAGTTTCCCTTTACCGTAGTCAACGCTTATATCAAAAACCCCACGCGTAACCCACTGTGTGGTTTCGGTCTCCTGACTGGGCCCAGACAGCTCCACCAGGAAAGGGGGAAGCATGTATTGAGCCACGACTGTATGCAAGGCTCGCCAGGCTGTACGCATCTTATCGACTAGACGTGGGATAGGCGTCCTGTTCTTCGGTGAGACGGAAAGCATCCCAAGCAGAAAGAGAGTAAGCGGCAGAGTTAGCCTTCTAGCTGGAGACCGAACTGTGAGCTACAAGCGACCGTCTCCAGAATTAGCCCAGCCACGTCCGCTAGGGGAGGGGGAGGATCAACGGCATTTTAAATATTGACATTTGAGAGAGGAAATGCATTATTACATCAGATAAGGCAAGAAAGGCTGGACCCGAAAAGCCCAAGGCCATGTCAAACGATATCACTTCGCTCGGTATTGCCAGGTAGCTGGCCGCCTCTTTTCCCAGGAGCCCTGGTGCATTGGCCATGGGTAAGTGTAATAATTTCAAGGTAATTTCTTTGGGGTCCAAGTGAACGATTCTGCTGTACGTTTAGCTGGTGGTCATTTTCCTGGGCAGTTAAGAGGCAATAAGAGATTGTGTAATGGAGGCTCATTAAGATTAAGGACTGTGACTCCGTGTGCCCCGGGGTGACCTTAAGGAAGCACTAATTGGTTCAACATTTACCATTATACTGATTCGGGCTGGGGCTCCTGTCCTACGTGCTGAGCTGCGAGCTTTAATGTTCATTCAGGTATGATTTTACAATTTCGGTTCATTTGCATGTTTAAGCCATCGTGTGAAGGAGTTTCCTCGGCCTTGCTCGCGTCTTGGGGGTGAAGCGGCGGAGGCAGGGAAGGGACAGAGAAGAAAGACTGAAGCGGCGTGGATGAGGTGCCACCACGGGGACGGATGGCTGGCTCCACCCGAGAGGAAGCCACACCCTGGACCAGGGCCCCGGATGTCGCGCCTCCTTTCCTAACCCTTAGTTTTTGGTAACACGTGGAGTTAGCTCAGACACACCGAATTCAGGACACACCATCTTGATGGAGGTTTTTATTCCGCGCTGAAGCTCAAGCCTGACCACAAGGAAAGGTCAGTGCAAATAGACATCAGGGGTGACACCAATGATCGGCTCGTCTCATCCCCGAATCATCCCCCTCCTCCCCACCTGAACCCCCGTGGGTGTCACAGGAGAAGGAGTATGAAGAGAAGACACTGTCCCTTTCTCTCCCATCTTAACCTTCTCCCACTGGGGGGCCCGCAGACGGGTCCCTGCGGGCCGTTCACAACTGACAACTGGCCGAGAACCGGGAAGAGCAGTACTCAGCCCCGGCACCAAGGGTTCATTGACTTAAGAGACTCTTCCTGACCCCAAGCCACCTCGTTCTCATTAATGGAGAGGACACAGTAAACTTACATGAGAGTAGGAGTCAGCAAAGTGGGGTTTTCGTGGGTCTCCCACCAGCTACAGGGCTGCAGCCTGTCCCCTCCTGTCCCCTGGCTAGAAGGTGACTCTATGAGGACAGGGGACAAGCCCTTTCACCTCTCCCTCCCCGGGAGCTAGCGCCTGGCCTGTTGCAGCTTGGGAAACCTTGAGCAGGGGGCTGAACAGGCAGAGGGAACACACGGGATGTCAGAGCCCAGGACGGCACCTCGCCTTTGGACTCGTGGCTGCTTCTTTTCTGTGGATTTATCTGGTAAACCTCCTGGCCCTTTTAGGACCCACATAGAGTGGGCCTGTATCATCTCAAGTGCTCGTTTAACATTTATTAAAGGAGTCGTCACTGGCTGAGCCACACTGATGTGTCTATATCTGTGTGTGTGTGTGTGTGTGTGTGTGTTTAAGGCATGGGAACCCTAGTTTTTTTACTTCCATTAGAATTCGGTTCTTCTTGGAAAGCTCTATGAACGACCCAGTGACGGAAGGCCTCACAGAACTTTGCGGCCATCAGGTTTGGGTGCATACGCCTGACTGCATCCTTGAAGACTACACAGAAGGAGACGGGTTGATAGCTGATCTGTGACTCGGAATCTTTACGCTTTGGTTCCCTTCCCACTACTCCGAGGGCCTCTGGGACTGGACGCTGGCCCACCAGTCAGTGTAGCACATTCCCAGGACCACAAACAAATGCTTCATTGTGGGGGCCAGGGTGCCAGCCTCTCCCAGCCTATACTGTCAGGCCATGTGACCGTCACTCCGATTCCAAAAGTGACCAGCAATGCAGACAGTAGGTGGCCATTTGGGGTGTAGACCCAGTGAGAGGGCACACTGCATTCTACCTTAGTTCGACTTTGGCCTAAAAAGCTCATAAGCCTCACTTACAGAGATACGTACAGGGAGGAAAGAGGCCAGAAGCACTCTCCTCTGTAACCGAACCGTGGGATACGTGGGAAACAGTCCAGCTTTTAGAACTGGGTTAGTGATGAAGGTCTGTAATGGAGCTGCCCCAGTGTGTTATGTGGCCTCCACGAATGGGGAGTTAACTGAATAACTCAGCTACCTGCAGAAACACAAGCCGGGGAGCCTTTGCCTCTTCAGGACAAGATCAGAGGGGAAGGTGGCATCTTCCTAGAACGAAGGGAGGGGACAGCGGAGCGTTCTCCCCTCCCTGTTGCCTCTCTGCTCTGACCCTACTCAACCTCTCCCAGTCCTCTGGACCCACTAAGCCCTCTCACGCATGCTTCATCAGGACTTTGTATGTGCTTGTGCGTGATATTTGCCTGGCACGACCTTCTATTCTCCCTTCGCCAAAGACAATGAATGATTCCTTATTCTGGGATTCAGTATCTGACCACTGGCTTTTTTCTAGCCCGATGCCTCAGCACGGGGCCCTGATGAGCTGGGCTCAAACACCGTCTCCGTAGCCCCTTCTCTGAAGCCCGCATCTGGCTCTGGGATCCTTCTAACTCCAAGACAAAGCAAAGGAGACTTTGCCTCCACAGCGAGGAAAGATCCAGCTGAATCCACCAGCCCCAAGTCTTTCTAGAATGGGAAAGGCCTTGTATATGGGGGCTGGGGGCTCTCTCCCAACATGAGGAGGGTAAGTGGCTGGTCTTCACCCCTTTTCTCTTGTTACCGCCCCGCCCCCTCCAACACCTGGGTTGCTAGGACCTCGTTTCTCTTCTTTGGAGGGTGGCAGGGGCTGGGAACCTTGCTCTCCTTGTGAGGGTCTCTTCCAGATTTCCACTGTGAGAGGGGAGGGGTGTTTTGCAGGAGCAGGAACAGGGCTGGGAGTCAGCTCCTGGCAATGCTGCTCAACGTGTCACAAACACTCCCGAGGTGTTTCTTCCTTCATAAAACAGGGAGGTTGGGCCAGATATTACTTCAGGTTTCTCTGAACATGTCTTGTTACTATGGGCCCGAGAAGCAGTGTTTTCCCAGGTCCCTGGGGCTTTTTTTTTTTAAATTTTTAATTTTTAATGTTTCTTTATCTTTGAGAGAGACAGAATCCGAAGCAGGCTCCGGGCTCTGAGCTGTCAGCACAGAACGATCCGTGAGCCCGACTTGGGGCTCCCACCCAAGAACCTTGAGATCATGACCTGAGCTGAAGTCGGACGCTTAACGCACTGAGCCACCCAGGCGCCCCTCAGGTCCCTGGGGCTCTGAGCAGATTGCTGCTATGACTTCGCTCCCAGACGTAGCGATGTGGTGTCGTTTAGCACATTCCCCATGGCAGCCAATCCTAGTGAGGGCGGAGGGTGGAAAGAGCCCGGGAAGAGGGTGCTCACATTCGATTCTAAGACCCACACGTCGTAACCAGGGCCGTCTCTGCCATATGTATTCAAATATCTCAGCAAATTTGGCTCCTAATATCCAGCCTGGAGGAAATGCTTACACAAAGGTCAGGTTCAGTCGGGGTACTTTAAGGAGGGAGGGGCCTGAAGACAGCTGTGTATCGCCTCTTTCCCCACACATGTAGAGGAGGTCCCGGGGAGAGTTAGTGATTTGGCCCAAGTTCACAGACTCAAGTGGCGGCATCAGCCTTGAGCCAACATTAATAAACTCACGGGAAGGTTCTCTTCCAGAAATGTTTAAGGCTGAAGAGACAAAGGATTTCAGAGACAGATCTTTCTTTGCCGTGTGGGTGCGTTATTTCTCCCTCAGAGACGTCAGGAGGCTTCACTGATGGCTTGATAAACAATTTTAAGACAAGAGGCATTATAAGTATTTACTGGTGGTGTTACTATGCTGTCATTATTATGGTAATGTAATCAGTGCAGTATCTCTGCCTCATAAGATCCAGGGCAACCGGAATTTTGTGGTATTGATGCATTAAAAGAATTAATGAATCCATTAGGTGATTTATGTTTTATATCAAAAATTCCTCAAAATTGTAAAAAGGAAAAAAAAAAGCTTTCAAATGTTGCTCTGCTTCCCCTAGCCTAACACTCCACCTACTGGAAAAACACCGAATACTATTTAAAGCATAAATTGTTAAAAATAAACAAACAAACCAACATACTGGTTTTGTATCAGTAAATCTGTACGGATTTTATAAGTCTAAGTGAATGAGAAGAGTAATTCTTATTTCAGAGCTGATACAGCATTTCTTTAACAGCATTCGTTTTAAAGATTTTTAGGGTAGGAATGACCCAAACACTCTACAGTTGTTTTTAAAGAATCTGGTAAAACATATCTAGGTTTGTGTTTTGACTTGCACATGAGAATTCAGAAGATAAAGGTAAGGCTTTAAAAATTCATATCTGAACTAATCTCTAGTAATTATGCCTCCAAGTTTCTTCTTAGAGATCTAGGATGAGCATAGCTCATGGTTTTTAAACAATTTCATATTAATTTTTTTTAATGTTTATTTTATTTTTGAGAGAGCGCGAAAAGGGTAGAGGCAGAGAGAGAGAGGGAGACGCAGAATCCCAAGCAGGCTCCAGGCTCCGAGCTGTCAGCACAGAACCCGATGCAGGACTTGAACCCACGAAACATGAGATCATGACCTGAGCTGAAGTCAGCACTCAACTGACTGAGCCACCCAGGCGCCCTTATATAACTTCATATTTAAAATCACTTCAGTAACTGGTCAATTTAACCATTACACGTAGTGGGTAGGTTTGACAATAATTTACATAATCAGCATCAATTAAATCATTTCATACGGCATATTTTCCTGAAGGGCTCACGGCCAAACACATTTTAGTAGATTATACAATGACTTTCCAGGAATAAGGAAAAGCAAATAAATGGGTGGTAAAAGGGAGAAGACAAAGAAGAGGAGGAAAAACAAAATTAGAAATGGTCAGTTATGAAAACAGGTCTTGACGTGTTGCTGAAAGTATATAATGCAGTGGCAAACATTTTCAATTAAGTGAAAACGATAACAAAACAAGAACGAGAACAATTATGAGAAGCGATGTAGACACGACAAATGTGATTGAGGCCATTTCTATTTTAGTCTTTTTTTTAGCCCCTGTGATCTCAATTTGTCAAGCATGCGTTTTCAGGGGTTGTTGAAATTTGGCTCCTGGTGAATTCCGGGCGAGTCATATGGGGGAGTGTTAATGAGGCCATCAATAAAAATGATGTATTAGGAAACCTCTGTCTCATGAATCTATGAAGAGTGGAACTGTTATAGTCTGGTGTGTCTGATGTTACTGGTGTCACGTTGTTTATCTGCTGAGTTGGGGACTGGTCTGTGTGGAAGTGGATGGCTTCTCTGATTGTCAAGTCCTCAACATGGCGCCCTCACGGTGACTGGTCCAGATACAAGGACTTTATTTGAAGATAAGCCCTTCACAGAAGGATACAATTGGTCAAATCTTTTAGAAGTGAGCAGGTTGGCTGCACCAGCTGGAGGCATCTATCAGTGTGAACTACTTAAGAAGGTTACCCCTGTCCAGTGGTGCACCAATCCCATAGGCTATCCAGGGCATGGACGAATGATTACCACAGGGTGACCTGACACTGAGGGGGGCTTCCCTGTGGGAAGAGGGAGACCCTGGGCAGAGGGCTCAAGTCACCCCCTGACCATATCTCCTTCTAGCAGTGATCTCTCTGTAAATGACAGGGCTTCTAATACCTTCTAACGCTAGGCAAGGACTTTTCATGCGATTTTATTGACCAGCCACCTTGTGAAGTGGGTCTGGAGCAAAGCTGAAGATGTACATAGAGATGTGCCCAGCTGGGTTCAAGGTGTTTCTACTCCTGTTTTGGAAATAAGACTGATAAAATAATCAGGGAGTAATAGTATAAAACAATATACGAAAACTGAGTATAAAGTATTACCCAAATTCTAAGATGTCTGGTACTGAGAATAACTGCCATCATGGTTTAATACTGAACTTTGCAGAGTGGAGGCATTTTGAAGGAAGCATGCATCGCTAGGGGGTACTGAGGTAACCAGCCTCACTGGTTCTTAGGGTGTGTTCTGGAGAGAAATGGTAAATGACAATGGAAGGTAGCAAAGGGACACTAGATTATCCAGGGCTTTAAATGCCAGGGGGTAAAGTCTGGATTTGAGCCAAGCATGGCTGAGGTTAGTTTATTCACTTATTTTTATTCTGATGTTACATCTCCCCCAACTTATTGTAGTTACCTGTAGCTACAATTTCTTTACTAGGAGGGAAAATTCGATGTTTTATGTCTGCCGAGCACCTGACTGATCTGGTCCTAGAAGTTTGGACCCTGTCTTGGGAAGAGTTGACTTCTTGTTGAACATAGTGGTGGGGAGACCTGGAGATGGGTGAGGAAGGAGGCAGGGAGCCAGGGGGAAGGAATCAGAGAGAAGAGAGCCCAGCACCGAGTGGGGTGAGGGATGTGAGAAAGCACTACAGAGGGATGATGGGTAAAGGGCCTGCTGAGGACACCATATCTAATGTGTAGCATTCAGCTGCCTGTTGTTCAAGACTTCATTCAATATGCTGTGTCCTCCTGCTCATGGTGGGGAGACATCTAATGGGGGCTGCTGCGGAGTATATGCTTTGAATCGCTGTATATGTTTCTATACCACAGAAGGTGCGAGCTTCATTTTGGTGGGTGTATTGTGGCTCAGATAGAGCATCCATAGAAGAGACTAGAGACAGAGAGGACCCCTGGAAATCCTGGGGGGAGGGGGGCGGACATTGGATTTCCATCAGGGATGGAAGGTTGATGGGAATTGTGAATCAAGGCAATCCGATTAAAGGCTGGAGACTGAGTCTGATATGGTGGCTAATGAATGTATCAGTCAAGCCTATATAATAAAACCAGAAAGATCCTCTGCACACAGAAGCCCAACATACGATACTCTTGTGTTGTCACATCAAGGTGCAGGGAGGGTGACGTGTCCTGAGGACAAGGAAGCTTTCCTTTGGGACCTCTCAAATCTCATGTTCCACATCCCTCACTTTGGATGGTCCCAATATGCACCCTTTATAATAAAACTGTTATCATAAATGGAGCACCTTCCTGAGTTCCACGAGTCATTCTACCAAGCTGTTGAGCCTGAGAAATTAGTGAATTTGTAGCCAGTTGGTCAGAAATGAGGGTGGCCTGGGACCCCTGAACTTGCAGCTGATGTCTGAAGCAAGGGCAGTCTTGTGGGGGACTGTGTTCTTAAGGTATGAATTTTGGTTCTGGAAGTCTTTGCAGAGGGTAAGCTAACAATAGGACAAGGATTAAAAATATATATGAATAGTTTAGAAGCTGTGGCAAAAATGAATGAGATTCAGACTTACTTAAAAAAAACAAGGTAGAGATTCAATGGAACATTCAAAGGGCTGAATTTAGGCTCAGAACAAGCATGGCAGGGAAAAGATGCCTCACCCAAACACTGCCGATCACGTGGGTGTTCATGGAGGGTCTGTCAAGAAGTGGGTGGTGGTACCAGAGCTCAGTTCCAAAGGGTGAGACCACTCAGAATATGGATGTTTTGAAGATCAAGACAATCTGACCTTTGACTTTCTGGATGTGAAGTGTGGGAACAAGGGGGTAATATTCCAGTGATGTTCCCAGGTTTGAGACCTGAGCAGCTGGAAGGATGGGGTAGCCATCGAATCCCATTGGAAAGGCTACAGATGAGGCAGGTTGTGTGTGGGCGGCCCCCAAGGGGGTTAGACTTGGAAATATTGAGTTTGAAGGTTTGTTAGATGTCTAGTAGTTGGTTAGATGTGTGTGATGTCCGCGTGGTATGTGAATCTGGAACACGGGAAGAGGTTGGGATTGGGAGAGTGACTTGGGATGAAACCACCAAAAAGGTGAATAAAAACAGGAGAGAATAAAGGACTACAGGCTGAGCTCAGAAGTTTGCCAACTGAGGGAGGTTAGGAGGGAGAGGAACCAGTAGAGGAGACCAAGCAGCAAGCCCAGCGATGTAGGAGGAAACAAGAACACAGCAATGTCCCAAAAGTTAGGGGATCACTTGTGTGGAATATTGCCCTACGGTGGAGACATGTGGGCACTGAAAATTAGATTTAGTAGTGAGGAGGTCACCGGCCATCTTGAGGAGAGAAGTTCTAGCCAGTGGGCAAAAGCATGACTGAGAATCGGTATAAGAGAAAACAGGAGAAAAAATATTCACAATACATACATCTGCCAATGGAATTGTACACAGAACATGTAAAAACCTCTTCTAACTCAGCAATAAGAAGGCAGATCTTTCAGGCACAAGAGATGTGAACGGACGCTTCACGAAAGATTTGCCAATGGTCAATGAGCACGTGAAAAGTTGCTCAACATCAGTGGTCACAAGGGACATGAGAACTGAGGCCAAGGTGAGGTAGCCCTGCACACCTGCTTCAAATGTAATTAAAAAGACTGCCAATGGCAAGCGCTGGTGAGTATGTGGGGCAACTGGAACCCTCTAGTTTTGCTGGAGGTCCCATAAAATAGAAAGCAAGTTAAACAAATACGTACCAGAGAGCTGTCAACTCTACTCCCATATTTACCCCAGAGAAATTTTTAAAAATGGCATACATATATATGCAAGTGTTCGTAACAGGTTTGTTCATAATATTCCCCAACTGGAAATGATCCACCATTTTTCACCAAACAGTGAATGAACAAACAAATGATGGTATATTCATAAATGCAATACTTCCCAGCAATGACAATACAACTACAGATACAATAAGAAGAACGGATCTCAGAATCCTTACACCGAATAGAAGGAGCCAGAAATGAAAGATAACAGATGCTATGGTCCCATTGATATAAGATTATGGAACAGGTAAAATGAACACGTGGTTTTATAGAAACGGAAATAGAAATCTGATGAGTGGTTGCTCGGAGCAGTTTCGGAGGAGATCGACAACAAAGGGGTGTGAGGGCACCTTCCAGGGTGTTGGAAATGTTCTCTATTTTGGCCATGGTCTTGGTTACCTGGGTGTGCACATCAAAACTCCTCAACTGGTGTACTTCACGTGTGCACATTGCATGGCATGCGATTCACACGTCAATAACGGTGACTCAGAATGGTTAGAAGCTTACCTGAAATGTGAGAATAGACCACTATCTCCAGTTTTATTGCCAAGAAAAATAAATAAATGAGGAGAGTGTGGTCAGGACAGAACTTTTTTTTTTTAAGTTTATTTATTTTTTGTGGGGGTGGGGGAGGGACAGAGAGAGGGACAGACAGAATCCCAAGCAGGCTCTGCGCTGTTAGCATACAGCCTGACAAGGGGCTCGATCCCACAAACCACGGGATCATGATCTGAGCCGAGATCAAGAGGTGGAAACTTAACTGACTGAGCCACCCAGGCGCCCTGCGGATGGGACTTTGTTTTAATGGAGAGAAATACTCATGTTTGTTTGATGATGGGAACGAGCCCATCATCAGGGGAGAAGGAAGACAGAAATGTCATAACAACGCCCTTGAGTAGGCAAGATGGGTTTTGTGGAAACATGGAGGTCTTGACTTTACACAGAGCTCTTGGGCAAACTTAACTTTCCTCTCTGTTCTTTTCTGAACATTTCACAATAAATACACGTAAGCTTTTAATTAGAAAAACCTAATAGGTGGTTTTTAAATAAAGAAGAAGAGAATGTTTCCCATATCTGCTGATGTCAGGCAGGGACAGGTGGTGATCCCAGGTTGTGTCACAGGTTAGACACAATATGCCATCAGGAACCATTTTCATTCTAAAATCATCCTAACCAAACACTACTACTCAAGTTTGCAACGTACATTGTGGTTTCTGAGGAGGAACTTGAAGAGGATGGTGATATTTGTCTTTGTTCTAGTATCTAGGGAAGGAGGTATGGAAAGGTGTTATCACACTTACATATGGGGAAACTGAGGCACCACGAGCTTTGGGTCTAATCCAAGTCCATGGCATCAGTCATAAATATTCAATTTAATACACATTACCTTGTGCAAGATACCATGCTAAGTGTTGTTTGAAAGAGAATTTCCTGACTCCCTGCAAGGCTAAGACTCCCTTTCCATCTAGCTAACTCTGTGTTTGTTATTTTTAAAGAAATAAAATGGTGTTTTCTATCATTGTCATTCTCCTGACCCAGGGAGCGAATGGCTTTCCTAAGTAAATGGCATTCGTCGAGCAATGATTCTTTGCCAGGTGATGTTTTCAAATACTGAGAGAAAATTTAAATGCTGTATGTGTAATCAGACTAATGTTAAGGGCTTTACCATTCTAAACATATGCAATGAAACAGCGTTTTCTTATTTATTGGATGGTCTGGTAGGTTTATAGCTTTGCTCAAATTGTGATTATGGAATGATTCTCATATGTGGGGTGTTTAAGTAAAGCAACCTCAGGTGCTCCGACTTTATTGATCCTTTTAATGCAGTGGCTTCAGTATTTAAATGAGTTTGAGTTTGTTTCTCTAATGGTCTTTCAATAAAGCTTAAGTTGACCTGGTTCCTTTGGTAATCATGACACTGTAATGGCAGAAAAAGACTAATAATAAAAATGAACTCATTTTCAGTGGTTGAAAAGGTTACATTTCTATTGATTTTAACTGTAATATAGCTAAAGTCCTTGATATTAAAAAAAAAAACAACTCAGTAAACACATCCTTTTCAGTACGGAGGCTGCATCGATATTACTTTGCCGGTAGGTTTTGGCAGCAATAGCGATATTCAGGATGGAGTCTAAAAATTGGCATTATCAGAGGACTGATCACCACATCCTTCAAACTCTGTTCCAGGTGAAAGAGTGGGAAGGGGCATGAAGAAAATCTTTACGTACGTACAGAGGGACTTCAGAATGTGGGGTAAATGCTACGGGTCTGGTGCTCAGTCTGCCGGCTTACAGAAGGCAGGAGAGCTCAGCTTTCTGGAAACACTAATGTCTTCTAATGCTATGTTTGGAGGCTGTTCCAAGGAGTAGAAAGTGGGGAGGGATGGGAGAGTTAGCAGAGGTGGGGAGGAACGGGGCAGAGAAAAGACAAGGGGCTCACGTGTGATGTGTGAGAAGAGAATTTGCCCCTCCCGTGACCTAGTTCCCCGTGTCATGCGTGTGTGTATGTGTGTGTGAGAAAGCTATAACAAAGCGGACCGACGTGATTCTCAGCTTTCCTCTTCCTCCTCGGTGTCCCCATCATCAAGGCGGCATCTAACATTTCTTGAAGGTCGGCTCTAGGTCAGAGCCCACGTGAGGTAGTTTACACGTATCATCTCACTGAATCTGCTAACAACACTGTGGGCTGATACTCTGTACCTCAGTGGAGGCCACTGAGGTACCGGGAGTAAGTTGCGATGCCTATGAGGATGCAGATCCTAAGAGGTACAGCCCAGAGGTCTGTGGGATTCAAAGTCGAAGCTTCTCCCCTGTGCCGGCCTGGACCCTGTGCCATCGCAAGGCTAGCCTGGCACGATGCCCCCGGTGTGGGCACAGAACATTGGGAAGGAGTGGAGAGCAGGGTCACCCCAGTGTCGCTTCCGCCGTCTGTCCGCCCCTCCCCCCATTTTTACTACATCTCCGTTTATGGATCTTCTGACTGATAAGACCCCAGCCCCCTTGGCCTCCATCTCTGGGAGCAAGACAGGTTTTCAGAGCTGGTGCAGATGCTGGAGGCCACAGGAACGTGTCAACTCTTCCTCTGCTGCTCCCCACTGCTCCCCACTCTGCATTCGTAGCGTTCGGCTACAGGGGTTAAACCCACAAGCTCAGGATGGAAGCCACGCGCCCGAAATATCCGGATTCTGATGTCATTTCCCCGGGGATATCAGGAGCCGGGCTGGTAGATGGGCTCATTTCTACTGTCTGCTCTCACAGTTTGACTTCTGCTGGTGGCCCTGGGTGACAGCTTCAGGAGGGACGCTCGACTGAGAGGCAGCCTTTTGCTCAGTGGGATGAAGAGAATATTCCTTCTCCTGCTTCTACTTCCTTTAAAAAAAATTTTTTTTTACATTTATTTAGTTTTTTGAGAGACATAGAGCACAAGTTGGGGAGGGGCAGAGAGAGGGAGGGAGACACAGAATCCGAAGCAGGCTCCAGGCCCTGAGCTGTCAGCACAGGGCCCCACGCGGGGCTCGAACTCACGAACCATGAGATGAGCCCAAGGTGGATGCCCAACCGACTGAGCCACCCAGGCGCCCTGCTTCTCCTTCCTTTTTGATGCCCTTCCTTGACCTTCACTTGTGAACTACCGGCCGGGACCCTCTCTACCCACCAAGTTTCTATGCTGCCGTCCCCTCCAACATTGGAGCAGAGTTTTTCGTGTCAGACACGTTAGGATGGGCGCTGGCTGGTTCTTTCTGTCCATCACGTGGCGGCCGAGGGGAGAATGCGCATCAGACACGCCCCAGAAATAAGAAGAATCAACCGGGCGCACGGTGGGGCTCACAACCCTTGTTCCTTACACACTCGGCTCATTCGTACGCTCAGTCACTCAGCAAACCCCTCCTGGGCCTCTCCAGGGTCAGAGGCTCAGGGGCACAGCCGTGACATGGTGCAAACAGGAGCAAAATCCCTGGGCTGTACCCTCTGAACACGACGGCACGCTTCCGTTGGTGGGAGCAACACCGCTGCCATCCGGGATTTCATAGCAGAGACGAATGACCCGCGCTCGCACCCAGGACGCTGGAGCCTTTGTAGAAACTGGCCTCCGAGCTCCTTCCCCAAGTTCAGCACTGGTTATGGCTCATGACCGCTAGAGGGCATCTTAACACAGGCTCAGCGCCCGCGGCAGGCCCCACCGTCCACCAAAATCTTCCGCTCACGCCCCGGGGGGCTCTCTTCGCTCTCCTGAGCCCGGGGGCGGCCGCCGCGGAGCTCTTGGGAACCTCAGACCGCATGGCGGGATGCATTTGTTTTTCAGAAAGGAGACACACTTCCGGGAGATAAAGACCTGCGACCCGTGCACGGGGAAACAACTAGCTCAGCCTATTGTACTGAAAAGTAGCTTCGAGAATCACAATCCTGGAGAGTGATTTCGGCGCCCTGCAGACGGATGCAACAATACGATGCCTCCCAGACCGGACTTGAGTCGGCCCGCCAGACAAAAGAGAAATCCAGGAACCGCATCTTCTTTCTTGGGGGATGATTTATGTACTCGGTGGGCTTGGTGGGGGAGGGAGACGAAGTCTCCTCCAGCCTTGGGTTGACAGGCGTTGCTGCGTTCTGGAGAAGGAGAGAAGACTGACATCGCAAGCCCTACACCACCTCAGAAATTGCATTGCAACCGCTTTCCCGCTGAGCTGTAAGAAATGGAAAGCGAAGTAAACACATTTTTTTCTGGAGCGCAGGAGTGGAGGTCCTGTCTAGCCCCGGAGTGCATAATTCATTTGCAGATGAAATTGCTTTGGAGAAGAAATGAAAAACTTGAAAGTGTTGACATATTCATTATGAGTCTTTTTCTGTTTCAGATCAGATGAGCTGGATGGGTTGAACTCACCATTTTTTTTTTCCCCCTTCCTCTGTGTAACTTTTATGGATTGCAAAAGAGCAAATACTGAATCCCTGCAGTAGAAAATAAGATAATGTGGTCCCTGTGTACCCCCTTCCCCCCGCCCCCCGGAAACCTTGAAGGAACAGCTCAGATACCTTTGTGAGTCTCCTCTGATCTACTCCCTCCCACTCCCGGGATGATCAGTTTCCCCCCTTTTCTGAGCTTCCTCCGCGGGAGCTTAGGCTTCAATTGGCCCTTGGTTCGTGTCTGTGTGACTGATGGCCTTTTCTGCTGGACTGTGGCTCACGGAGGCAGAAGCACATGTGCCCACTGGGAACACTCGTACTTACTCCCCGGGTTGAACTGCAAACCAGAACGGGAGCCTTGATCCTCTAGGCCCTGTTGATAATGACCTGACAGGTGCTTTCTTACGAGTTTTGCTTTTAAGAAAGAGGAGGGAACTGGGAAGGAAGCACTTGCTGGACGACAGACTACGCTTGAGGTTTTCATTGAATGCACACACTCCCATTAAGCTAGGCGGCCTTATTCCCATTTCACAGATGAGGAAACAGAGTTCCATCGCTTGCCGGAGAACACGGTGCTACAAAATGGACGAGCTTGGCAAGAAATCCTCCTTTTTATTCATGTCTTAGTAACGGCCTCTGAATGTGGCAATCCCAGTCCACGGGGGTCTCTGCTTAGACCCACACCCTCCCCGAAGGGAAGTCTTGCCCTTACGTGCCATGTCCTTGTTACCGGCCCCCAACTGCTACTCCCCTCTGCTGCTACATCGCCTTTCTCGTACTTGCACGCTGTTGGAGAGGCCAACTCGTTAAAGTCTCTTCTGGACGAGAAGGAGGTAGACTAGGTTCCTCCTCTCTGCAGAAATGATATGACTGTGAACACAGCTCTTCTCTCCTCCTGGGACAGAAGCCCCTTGAGGGTAAAAGACGCTCTTTGTCCTCAAGTTCGTGTTGAATGAAGTCGGGCTACTTCGGGGTTGCCCTTCACATCAGCGAGTAGCCTCATGGATGGTGTTGATGACCAGCTGACTTTATCGACGTCAGGAGTGTTTGCTCTTCGGAACTTTCCTGTCATGTGGTGGACATGCGTAAGAGAGTAACGCCAACTGGACGTCACTGTGTGACATTCTTGGTGATCCTCAGATGGTTTTCAGTATACGAAAAGTGCCTTGTTGATGGAATAGTCCAGCACCATCTTGAGAACACTCCCCTTCAGCAGAATCTTCATCATACATCCTCAACTGCATCCTTAAATCCAGTGCTCACCCCTGTACGTATAGAGACGGTCTCCGTTAGAGGCCGCGAGTTGCTCTGAAGGCACCAGCAGGGGGAGGAATTGTAGGTCCTGAGAGCTGGGCATCTTCCCCTTATGGGAGAGACACTTCACCAAACAGTCCTACTCTTTATTTATTTTTTTGATGTTTATTTTTGAGAGAGAGAGAGACAGAGCATGAGCGGGGGAGGGTCAGAGAGAGAAGGAGACAGAGAATCCAAAGCAGGCTTCAGGCTCCGAGCTGTCAGCACAGAGCCTGACTCAGGGCTCGAGCCCACAAACCACGAGATCATGCCCCGTGCTGAAGCCAGACGCTCAACTGACTCAGCCACCCAGGCGCCCCCCGCGACCCCCCTCCCCAAACAGTCCTACTCTCTATTCTGAACTAAATAAGGAAAATGTGTTGAAACACCTTTCCAAGGGCCAAGGACTCCTCTAGCCCCCGCCCCAAACCAAATTATAAAAAGCTAATGAGGTCATGAGGTTTTTGATGTGTGACTCAGTTGTGCATAGGCTCCTCTGGAAACACCGAAAACAAAACAGAACTAAAACAAACTCTGAGTCACACACAGGCCAAATGAAAGGGCAAGTTTCCAGTGTATCTATCCTTCTCTCTTCTCTTCCCAGATATCGTCTATGGAATGAAACCACTGTAATGATATCACTAACTAATAAAATATTGACCTCTGCCCTCCACCAAATTAAACATAAGTCAGTGTTCCACTGAAGTGGAAAGTGAAGTAAGTAATATATTTGCCAGACTCCCAACAGAGAGCGACTGGATGGCTAATGGCGCTTCTGGGAGGGAAGGACCAGGGGACTTTGCAGGTTCCTCATCATTCCTGCTGACACCCCCTTCTGTCGAGCGTGCCAGTGGTGTGAAGATTCTGCACATCCAAGGCTGTGAGTTCATCAGGCCGAGGACATAAACACTAAATAAGCCAAAGGCAAGAAGTTACAGTAAATGTAATTTCAAGAGCGGGGCCCTACGCTAGCTGGGTCAACTTCCTTTATTTGTTCTGACATCCCCCCAAAAGATTTCAGGTTTCCAAACAGCAGGATTTTCTTTACTAAAGGCTTGAACAGCCGCGGACGTTCAAATTTTCAGGAGTGTTTACATCCGTATACTTTTGAGGACTGTTCTCTATTCTCAGAAAGTTCAAGGGTAAAAAGGCACACGTTTTTAAGCGACTTATCTCAGCGGTGGGGTCTAAGTCCAGTCCAGGCTCCACGTTACCAAAGGAAAGGACACTATGATGTAAGTACACGAGGTAATGTTCACACCAACTTGAAGAACGGATCTGGAATTCTTCGTGTGGCACCAGAACACTGGTCCTGAAGTTGGGCTGCTGAATTCTTTGTCACACAGGACCGTTATGGTTTTATGGTCCTCCAAGTGGGTCATTGAGTTACTTCTCATTTTACGGCTAATAAAACTGCTCTAAAATTTTTTTGTTGTTGTTTTTGCCATCTACTTGATTGATAGATGGATTGATTTTCCCCTATAAAAAGCTGTATATGATGAATATATCCAACTTGATGAGTCTGGAGACAAGCATACATCTGTGAAACCACAACCCCAATCTATAAATTCTTGTAGTTATAGCAGCTAAGGTAGCCAGAGCTAAGGCAGAAGTCGGTGTGGCCATAACAGAAAGCTAAGCTAGGGAGCATTAGCACAAGAATGGACGTCAGAGGCTGGAAAGATGGAAAACAATGGTATGAGATAAAATAGTGTTTAAGACGGTCACCTCATGTAACCCGGAAGGCAGACTTAAGTGCCTGTGACCTGTAGCTCTGGGAAAAGTGTTTCAAAAGAGCCAGAACAGTCCTGGGTATCAGTTGTTTCCTGCTGCCTAAGTCAAAGACGAGGTGGGTTCAGAACAGAATTGGCTGGTTTCCAAACATCAGTGAAAGGGAATAGACAAAAGTGCAAAACTTTAGAGGCTTGCATCAGGGAATAAGAAATCAACTGCAAGGAGATTTGACCAACAAAGGCACATTCGGGTTCCTCCGCTCTGCAAACTGGCTTAGCTCCGTGGGTGAAGGTAAAACCTGGAGTCTCAACTGCCCGCCCATGCCTTTCGTTTCAGACGGCCACAAGAGAGCTGTCGTGACCTTGAGAGAGAGGCATGGGAGCAAATGAGTACATATGTCCAAGCTTTATGTCCAGGAAAGGATGTAGGGTTTACTACTGGCACATGAAACTGACAGGAGGCAAACAGATCGGAAGCCGGCTCAGGTTTTAGAGGAATTGTATTGGCAAAGGAACCAATACAGTTGGTCTACAACAGACTCGAAAGTGTAAAACAGCCCTCAGCGCGACTGACGCTTGCAGGGCATGGAGCCTCGAGGACCCTTCCCTTGCAGGAAATGCAATGCTTCAATGCACGCATTATCTGCAACCCTCAATTCAGAGGTGGCCACCGCCGATGATGGACAAGGCAGAGTGTCCCAGAGGACAGAGCCATGGAGGGCCACACAAATAATGGACAGAGATTTGGTTTAGTCAAGAACTACTTCCAATGCCAAAGGGATGGGAGGGGAGGGACGGTGGGGGCGGGTCCTTTGAGCACCTGCCTAGCACAATTCCATCACTACGAGGGGCCACAGGACTTTGCTTTTCTAAAACTATAGAAGACAGACTTCCATTGGGTTAAACCACTGAGACTTTAGGGTTAATTTGCAGTGGCAACTGGCGCTGTCCTAACATTTGTATCTTTTTCTCTGTCCCTAGCATTTAGCACACACTGTTGCCCTTGAGTATACTTCTCTGACCCTTTTTAGGATGCATATTCAATATGTAGCTCCAGGGATGAGCACTGGGTGTTGTATGGAAACCAATGTGACAATAAATTTCATATATTGAAAAAAAAAATGTAGCTCCACTGTCAGCTGCTTTTTACGTAATTTGGTTGAAGTTCTGATTAATAGCAGTCAAAAATTAGCATCTTTATTTTATTTTAAAAGTGATTTTTTTTTGGGGGGGGGGAACATTTATTTTGAAAATTCCTGATGAAAACAACTGAAGTCACATGCTCTCTGCGGCACAAAAATTTCGGGACCTAATCATCGTTTGCTCTTGAGGGCTTGGGAGTTATTTTTTTAAGAAAGTCCTTAATTTTCCTGGCGGGAGAAATCTGTTAGCCTCTTCTTGGCAAAGATGGGATGGCCCTCCAGTTAGATGAAAGCCAAAATGAACATGACATCCTTACCATCTGTTCATTTGGTTTGTGGAGAATACAGACTCTGAGTATCTATGCCAGAGAATATATCCCTGAGCTCTGTCTCTATTGTCTAACTTCCATCAAAGCTCCCAAATATGTGATAGTTATTTTAAGAACAGGGAGTTTATTCATTTTTTTTGGAGCTAGTTTGACCCCTGGGATCAGGCCAGAGTATCATATAGGCCCCTTGCCCCCTTCGTGGGCCCGTCACCCCCTCCACCCCCGGAACTGTTTGCACCAAAATCCGTTTTTAAGTTATGCTCATCGAGTGATGCTACATCAAACAGCCCTGTGAAAAACACATCTGTTGCAGGAATGCTTCTGAAGGCCTTGCCCACTGCCTTCCTCAGGGCTCACTATCTAACGAGGAGGACCCAGGGCCTCGATTATCACTGCATTAAAGAAAAAAAAAAAACAAACCCTGAAGAGAGAGAGCAAAATGCCAAAATTTGTAGCGTTCGGCTGATAGACACAGAGGCGCGTGTTTTATTAGTCTCTGTGGTTGTGCATACTTTTGAACTATTTTGTAACAGTAATAATAACTATTGTTATTGTTATAAACCCACTCAGTTTCTTACCGGCCAGAGGTAGCTGCCAGGCTACCTCACGGAACCACGCGCTCATGACCCGAGCAGAAACCAAGAGTCGGATGCTTAACCTACTGAGCCACCCAGGCACCCCCAGGGCAGCTTTTTATGCCAGTAAATATAACCCATGACATGTAAATATATGTATGTGTGTGTGTGTGTGTGTGTGTGTGTGTGTATGCATATACTTTTGTGACATGCTTCAATCCTCTATTTTGTTGTACAGACTGTGAACCACCTTACCTCCCTCATGGAACGGGATGAGGGATGAAAGGAAGGGGAGGAAGAAGAGACAAAGCTGTGGACATCAGGAAGAAAGGAAAGCGAGAAGAAAGGCTTTGTAACACAAGACTTTGAAATTATTCCTTGTAACGTTTTCGGTTCTTGGGTTCCTCTAATTGGCATGCATTTTCATCACCTACAGTACTTTTTCAGGTGCTCTCTGCCTGCCCGGGGTTTGTTTTACATCTTGACTGGCTGTAAGCCTTCAGCTATTATCCCCGGTGCAACTGTGAGTTTTCGTAAATGATGCCACTTGAGGGTTGTCACGGGTTCTGGCTCACTCCCGGGTCTGATGACTCCTAGAGTCAGCTCCTCATTATCTATGTAGAGATGGGGCACTTTGTGTTCTGGCAGCAAATGTTTCATCCAAGGTCAATTTCCCTCCAGGGCTCAGCACCATTTCAGACAGTATGTGCTCAGGGAATGCAAATTAATTTAATGTTAGCTTTAGCCAAACCCAGCTAGGAAAGCAAACCTGCTTTTAAAAACACCATAAACACTGATAAACATCATTGGAATTATGTGCTGTTTGTGCGTGTGTGAACGTATAAAATTTCGCCTTAATTCCAAAGGCATAGCGTTTTTATATTCCTGTTTGAATTAGCCTTAGTTTTGTTCTTTGATGAGAAGTGCGTTTTAATTTGAAATTATTCAAATATCTTTGTCATTATATTCTGTTACAACTGGGGGCTCTCAAAATGGGTTGAAGTTACTTGGGTTGCATGTTTTTCTTTGATTATAAAAATGCAACGCGTACCAAAAGCACGCAGCACATGCTTACAAGAGAGAACGAGGAAATACAGAAAACTCTAGAGGCAATGAAACCATTTGTAATCCCTTCATACAGAAATGATCATGATGAACATTTTCCTATAGCTCTCCGACACTTTCTTAAGGTTGTAGAAGTTCTCAAGGTGGATTTGTAGACCGCTTCCAGAAAAACAAAAAAAAAAAAAAAAGAAAAGGTATTTTCTAGAGTTCTAAAGGTATCCTTGGATTTACTAGCATGGTCCATGAGGCCTCCCTGTCTGACCTACTTTTCTTTAAGGAGAAGCCGTATCTTTTTTTTTTTTTTTTTCTGGCCATCATCCTAAACTTTATGTTCCATCAGAGCTGGGCTGGAGAGACTGGGCTGAGAAAGACCAGAGCACTCAGGGACCACAAGGTCTTGCCTAGTTGAGTTCAAGTGCATTGGGGCATCTGGCTTTCTAAACACATCCAGAAGTCTCAGTGCTATTGCCTTGCCCTACGTACCAGGAAGAGGGAGCGGAGGGGTCTCCGTCACCCTGATTACACGTCTATGCTGTTCCTACCCTCAAAGCGTTGTGTGGCCAATGTTTTCACACGTCTTAGGTCTCTTTTTTTTTCTGGAACTGGGCTCCTATTCTTTTTTTTTTAATCTTTACTTTTTTATTAAAAAATTTTTTTTAATGTTTATTTATTTTCGAGGGAGAGGGAGAGACAGAGCATGAGCAGGGGAGGACAGAGAGAGAGGGAGACGCAGATCTGATGCAGGCTCCAGGCTCTGAGCTGTCAGCACAGAGCCCGACGTGGGGCTCGAACTCCCAAACCACGACATCATGACCTGAGTGGAAGCCGGACGCTTAACCGACTGAGCCACCCAGGTGCCCCTGCAGCTTCTGATATGAGCCAGGCACTGAGCTCACCTTTTTGACACGTACTTGATGGATCGTACAGTAAACTGTAACTGCACGTTGTCATTTTCCTAGGAAAGACCCGTCCTTAAAACACCCTCCAGCATTTACTGCTAAAGGCCAAGCATAAACTCCATATCAAGTTATGAATTTGACATCCACCACTGCTCAGAAAGACACAGGGCTGGTCGTGCCTTTTCTCTGCAGCCTGAACTTCCCCCAGCAACCAGCCGGATCTGAATGCAGTCTGAGTGGCGGCTGAGCCCCTGCCAAATGACACTCCACTCTGCTGACAAAACAGTGTCCCCCTGCGGTTCTTCTTCCTGACAGGTATCTATTTTGAACTCCTTCTAGAGAATGCAGTGACAGTTCCCATCCTTGATCTTTCTGGCTTCGTTCCCAGGGAGACCTCCTCATGCTATGTTTTATTCATGGTGTCTCCCAGGCTGGTTTCTCCATTGTTAAAAATCAGTGGTGGGGGCAGGGACAATCAATGAACCTGAAATAAAATTTGACTGTCGTAACAACACCAGCCCTTTGTGTGTTCAGAGCCAACAGCCAGAGTCTGAGATTTCGGGGAAGGTCTGTGTTTTGAAGATTTTTAAGGCAAAGCATCCAAAGAAGAAGAAGAAGAAGAAAACAACAACAACAACCAACGTTATTCATATTGTGTCAGAGTAGTGAAGGAAGTAGGTCAGATAAACTGAAATAACCTTCGCTGGGAAACATGATGAGCTTCAGGCATCTGACAACATGGAGAAAAACGATGGCATGATAGATAAAAACAGGAGACTGATAGATGTGTGAGTCTGAGAGTTACAAAGAATATACATAGCAAACATTTCTTCTACCTCCTCCCTAAGAAATGTCTGTGCCATTAACTCTGTCACTGACTCTCCTTTAATAAACGACATTTCTTTCTCCCTCGCTAGTTAGGGGTTTGTAGGAGAAGGTATAGTACGGGTCTCTTCCGTCTGCCCCAACCACCCAAAACGAAACCAGCATCCACATAGAACAGCGCGTAGAGATTATAATACTCTAAGATGTACAGCTGACACGGACACACATGGATACCTTGAGAATTATGGTCCTCTCGTGACGGGTGATGTTGACACTGTGGGGCTGTCCATTGGCCATGTTCCTGTGGTCTACATCAATGTTATATGGCTGTCTGGTTCCGCCCAGGTTGTACTGAATCTGTAGGCTTCCTATATAAGGAAAAGAAAAAAACTCTGTAAGTTCTGGCGTCAGGTGTCACTTTCAGGTCACTTCCTCTCAGATTTGCACCCTTCGCTGTCCTCCAGTTCCGCTTCCGTTCTGAGTTCTGACACACCAGCTCAGTGGTACACCAGACCGTAAGGGTTGAGGGCACCAGCCGCACGAGAGTTTACCAGTCTCACAACAGTGAGCTCTCAGGGACCGTCATCTCAAAGTTGAAGCAGCAAATGGTGTAAATGATCCAATCTGGAACTGTGCCTGGGAAGGAGAATGAGGACGTATACAATATAGGACCGTGGAGACGCCCGTAGACTGAAAAAGCACTACGTGAAATACAACGTGAGCGCAGGACGCAGGGATGGGCTCACGCCATCGGCGAAGGGTGACATTTGGCATATAAAAGAATCATGAGCATACAACATTAAAAATAAACGTAATTTACGAAAGATAACCACGTGGGATATTGGGGGGCTTCGCTGAGACCAAGAAAACGAAGCGATGCGTTTTATTCTAGGTTAGGGATGGCATTCCGAACGCAAATCAAAGGAAAGATGGGCTTCCCGGGCCCCCCAAGCCTTACTCCTCCGAAGTTCTGGCTCATTTCACCTCAACACGTTATTCTTTTCTCCTCTCCGTCTTGCTTCTCCCCGGTGATGACAGACAATATTCAAAAAGAGAAATATAGTATTCTAGATCCTGCTGTTAATTAATCCGCACCGCAAACATAACTTGTATTTATTTATGATTTTTACAGGCATCAATTTTTTATCTCATTTTTAACTCAAATTGGAATCTTCACGTTAGTAGCTTTCGACATCCCATCGCTTAAAGACAGGGCCGGCAATCTGGCCAGAGTGACCAGCTGTAAATCATCTCACAGGGTCTTTGTGACCTACCAGAGGAACAAAACTGATACCCTGATCTTTAAGTTGTGAAATAAAACATGATGATGAAAACTTAGAAAGTAAACAGCAAGAAGAAAAGAAATAACGGAAAGTCACCAGAAATTCCACCATCCAGGGATAGCTACTCTAAATATTTTGCGGTATCTTTTCGCAGAAATCGATCATGCCCTTCCATATCCGTACGTTCATACATAAGTGCAATAGTTTCTAAACACTGCCCTCCCTTATTTAGGCATCGTAGCATTACAGGTGTCGTTTAAATACTGCACTGTGTTCCTGGGACTGAAAGCAGCATTCATTAGATTAATTGAGAATTAATTGTATTTCCTAATTTTGCCTTCTGGTCCAATTTGACAAACCTTCCGTAGTTCTACATTTTACCTTAGTATTTTATCCTAGGTTTGTTTGCTTCGAGCGTTTCAACCAAGCTGTTGATTTTCACCTCCTAAGTGTGTTTCACTCGCTCTCTCCATCTCGGGGAAGCACAAGCACCTCCCGGCACCGGAGTGCCCGTGTGGACCCTAGAGAAGCCTTCTTCCTGGCCAATGCAGATGAGCTGACCTGTCTCTGTGCCTTGGTGCTGGCCACGTGACATCAGGGACCTGACGGCCACCACCTGGGCTTCACCTGCATCGTCTTCTAACTGCATCACCTGATCTGAATCAGTTTCTCCTTTTAAAAAAAAAATTTTTTTTTAATGTTTATTATTGAGAGCTAGACAGAGACAGAGCATGAGCAGGGGAGGGGCAGAGAGAGAAGGAGACACAGAATCCGAAGCAGGCTCCAGGCTCTGAGCCATCAGCACAGAGCTCGATGGGGGCTGGAACTCACAGACCGCGAGATCATGACCTGAGCCAAAGTCGGACGCTCAACCGACTGAGCCCCCCAGGAGCCCCGTGAATCAGTTTCTCCTTAACAATGAGCCCTCCTGGCCTCACTTCATTGTGAGGTGGGTCCTCTCTTTCTCCGTGCTTCCTCTCCCTACCAATCCCAGGAAAGGAGAGGTCTTACTGGCACTTCGAACACAACATATGCAAAACCAGATGTTGATCTTCGCCCCCCTCCTCCTCAAAGTATCCCATCTCCATTTTCCACCTACTTCAGGTTATTTAAACTTGAGGTTATTATCAAAAGCCCTGCTCTCCCTCTTCCCGCTATATTAAATGCAAGATCTGTCAGCAAATCTCCTTGGCTCTATCTTTATTACTTTTTATTATTCTTTTTAGTATTTACTTATTTATTTTGAGAGAGAGAGAGAGAGAGAGAGAGAGAGAGAGAGAGAGAGATCAGGGGAGGGGCAGAAGGAGAGGGAGAGAGAGAATTCCAAGCAGGCTCCACACCGTCTGCACAGCACCTGACGCGGGGCTCGAACTCACGAACTATGAGATAAGGACGTGAGCCGAAATCAAGGGTCGGACGCTCTGCTGACTGAGCCACCCAGGCGCCCTGGCTCTATCTTTAAAATGCACCCCGATGCTTACTTTTCATCACCTCCGTTTCCACTCCCTGGACCACACCACCAGCATCATTTGCCTGGATTACGGTACTCACCTGCATTCTAACAAACCTCCCTGCTTCCACCATTCCTCCACCTGTCCTGCCCCAACCAGGCTCTGCCCCCACCGACCCAGGCCCTTCTGAGAGGGCAGTCAGAGGGATCCTCTGCTCAGGACCCTCCATGGGTTCCCATCTCACTCAAAGTAAAAAACCAGTCTTCATCATGGCTCACCAGGCCCTGCATGATCTTCTCCTATAAGATCTAAGATAATCTCTTATTCTCCTCTTTGCTACTCCTCACCAGCCCACATTAGCCTCCTTGCTATTTCCTCAGAAGCTAGCATGTTCCTGCCTCAGGACCCTTGCGCTGGCTGGCTCTTCTGTCCCGGATGCTCACTCATTCCCAGTTATCTGCATGGCTGACCCCTCCCCCCCTTTAGGTCTTTGCTCACATGTTGCCTTCTCAGTGATTATTTCTGTGAGTTCCTCATTAAAAGAAGAATTTACCCACTTCTTTTCCTTGGGCAGGCCTTCCCTTTTCTGCCTTAGTTTTTCCTCATGAGAGTAAGAATCTTTGTTTCTATTCTCAATTTCCAGAATAACGTCTGATACTTAGTAGGTGCTGAAAAAATGTTTGCTGAATGAATGAATGATGGTCTCCCTGCTTCTGTGTTTTTTTCTTTTGCAGAGAGATTTCTTCAAAATGCATAAATGAGAGTCACCTGGGTGGCTCAGACAGTTGGGCATCTGACTCTTGATTTCGGCTCAGGTTATGATCTCTTGGTTTGTGGGATCGAGCCCCGTGTCGGGCTCTGTGCTGACAGGGCTGAGCCTGCTTGGGATCCTCTCCTTCCCCCTCTGCCTCTCCCCTGCTTGTGCTGTCTCTCAAAATAAATAAATAAACATTTTGAAAAATGCATAATTGAGGGGTGCCTGGGTGGCTCATTTGATTAAGCATCTGACTCTTGGTCTCAGCTCAGGTCTTGATCTCAGGGTCATGAGTTCAAGCCCTGAGTTCAAGCCCTACTTAGAAAAAACCAAACACAGACAAAAACAAAGTGCATCATGGGCTATTTCACTGGTCCACTAAAAACTCTTCACAGCCTCCCAGTTGCTCATAGGATGAAGAGATACATTCTAAGTGCAGCGTATGATGCCCTGTCTGATCTGAGTTCTGTCTGTTATTTTCAAATGATGCCATTTACTCTGTCACATTTTACATTCCAGCTACCTTGGACTTCTGTTATCCCCTAGAAAATACAATTTCTACCCCAGGACCTTTGGATACGCTGCTCCCTTTTCCTGAGCTGCTGCTCTCTGCACCCTTCAGTGTTTTACCCTATTTTTTCCCTTTCCCCTAATAGCATTACAAACAATCTATTATTTGGGACCGGACAGGAAGTGATTAGACAGTTGTTTGGTTACATGCAGAAAAACAAGCTGATTGCTTTGAGTGTTGACTCCCTGCTTCTCGTGCGTGGACCCTGTATAATCACAGCCAGTTTTCTCAAATACACAGCTGTATTCATTCATCATTTATTTATTCATTTCTTCAGAACACATTTGTCCAGTGCCCATGAAAAGCGCTGCTGAATCCAATTTTTTCTCTTTTCTGCCTTTCTTTCTTTGCAAATATGATTTAAAATTTCGGTAACTGCCTCACTTAATGGCAACTGAAATGATTTGCTTTGAGAAAACAGACGATTTGGAACGTTAAATTTATACGTAGTGGATATCCATAAACAGGAATGGCAATATTCTTGAATAATAAAATTTAAGCGATATATTTATTCCTTTCAAATAATAGTACAAGAGGACCGCTAAATGATGGGAGGGAGAATATTAATATTTGCCATTAATATAAAATATTATTAAAATGGGAAAATACGTCTCTTGCATTTCTGGTTCATCTCCCAAGTGAATTAAAGCAGTCACAGGGGCCTGCTCTTTTATTGGCTGTGGGAAATAATGTGCTTAACAGATTTACTCTCTCCTGGCCGTCATCATTACCCTCACCAAACACTTATGGGGCACCTATTGTAGGCAGGAGATGGAGTGCGGGGGGCTCTTCATCTCGCTGAGAAGACAGGGCATATTTATATCAAAGATGGATAGCAGTCCGGTGTGCTAAGTGCTGGACAAATGACATTGAAAAGAAGTGTCCCAGGAGTCGAAAGAAAGGAGACGTCACTGAAAGGAGGTGAGGCTCCGTCTGGCCCTAGAATGAAAGACAGGTGTCGGAGCCAAGAGGGAGCCGGGGTTCTTTGGGCTAAGTGGGCAGGAACAGGGGTGTCACATGCGTTTGGGGAATGACGAGGAAGAGGAGGGTGGTGGGGCGCTGGACACATGGCAGGCTGTAGATCCCACCTGTGGACCGTGGGTAGCGGGAAATGCTAACCAGAGCGCCTGTTACCACTGACGCTGACTTCAGACTGCGAAGGGACAGGGCAGTGCTTTACAGCGACTGTCTGGACTACCCCCCCCCCCCACCTGAGGGAGACCCCGTTTTACAGAAGAGGGCGCTGGGCACGAAGCAGATTGAAACCCGGACGTTCGGGTTCTACACTCAGAGCTCTCACCCCGGATCCCAGGGTCTCAAAGGGCAGGCTGCATGATTTGGGATTCCTCCTGCCCTTCCTGGGGGAGGAGGGCCCTACTGATGCATGATGAGGGACCTTGTGCACGAAGGCTGTGGTGGGTAAGAGCGAGGTGGGGAGGGACTGGAAACAGGGGAGGGAGGGGTCAGAGCGCACTGCCATCCCTTGTGGGGGTAACAGGTGCCAGGAGCCTGGCTCCCCCCAAACCTCAGCAGACCTGCAGGAGCCCCGGCCGTTGGATGGAGTCCCTGGGTCGGTGGCCTCCCAAACACAGCCTCGTACATTTGTTCAAGCGCCACTCACACGTAAGAATTTTCCATGTATGCCATGGCAGGAGCGACGTCGGGGAGCATCGAATTCGAAGGCATCTGCCAGGAGACCAGCGGTGGGGAAGAAAAGACAGCGACGTTCCCCAGGGACACGTCCCTCAAGGGGGATGACGGAGCATTTGGGAATGGTGGCACGCCTGGGAATCTGGGTGTCTGGGCGACGCCTGCACTGTCAGAAGCACAGGGTCTGGGGGAGGACCAGAGGGTCTGGTTCCGGAGCAGCGATGGCAATAAAGCCTTCAATGTGTTGTTACATTTGAAGGATGGCAGGGCGTTACGTCAAGACTTCCTAGTCTTTAATTTTGGCCTGGTAGTTTGGCATAGTCCTTGCTGAATGAATTCTTCAAATATTTCTAACTTTAAATACCAATTAATAAAAAACACAGTCTTTGAAGCGTGAGAAAAACAAATTCTGTAGTATAAATTATTAAAAAATTTTTTTTCAATGTTTCTTTTTGAGAGAGAGAGACAGAGAGAGAGAGAGAGAGAGCGAGCACAAGCTGGGGAGGGGCAGAGAGAAAAGAAAGAGCTTCCGAAGCAGGATGCACCCTGTCAGCACAGAGCCTCCTGCGGGGCTCAAACTCACAAACCTCGAGATCATGACCTGCGCAGAAACCAGGAGTCGGATGCTTAACCAACTGAGCCACCCAGGGGCCCCGAGAAAAACAAATTTTCATTAGTCATTTGAGGATGGCCTTGCAAAGGTGGAAAGAAGCCAACTGGTTATGCTTTCCAGATGCATGGAGGGTGTTCTAGAACTCTCTGAAGTGTGGAGAGAGTGGTAAAGCTCTGGGCCTGGAACCAGATCGCCAGCTGAGGGTGAAGGTTACCTGACCTCGCTGTACTCCAGTTTTATCATCTGCTGAAAGGGGATGAAGAGCGGTGTCTACTTTGTGGTCGTGTGGCTCACAGGAATTAATGCAGCTGCAACACAGCACCCCTTGGGGCATCATTAAATGGTAGCACCAATGTGGAACCGGTTACTTGAAACCCTTGCATGCGAAGAACGCCCACCAACACAAGCATGAGTGTTCACAGGGACGGGCATAGGTTGTGGGAATGAGAGTTACTGATATTGTTGGGGACTGCATTTAAAATTTTTTTTTAACGTTTTATTTATTTTTGAGACAGGGAGAGACAGAGCATGAGCAGGGGAGGGGCAGAGGGAGAGGGAGACAGAATCTGAAGCAGGCTCCAGGCTCTAAGCTGTCAGCGCAGAGCCCGACGTGGGGCTCGAACTTACGGACCGCGAGATCATGACCTGAGCCGAAGTCAGCCGCCCAACCAACTGAGCCACCCAGGCGCCCCATGGGGACTGCATTTTAATGTGGCAGTGACTTAAGGGGTAGATAGCACGGCACCTTCTGGGAAAAGTTCATAAAGCCTTTAGAAGCCACATGTGAGCACCACCCCTGGGCTCTGGGAGGTTGGGGCACGGAAGTGGAGAGCATCATCGCACTAAAAATCCATTTAACCCGATCCAGGGGGAAATAAGCTTAACTCGTGAACTTCTGGAAAGCAGGGGCCATGTCCTTTTTTCTTCGGCTTCCTCATTGATTTTACTTATTATCTTTTCTGATGCCTTGCGAGCATTTGACATTTATAAAAGAGTAGCAGGAGAAGCAAATCAACAAACAAGAGGTGCTTTCTGCTCATATTATGGCGTTTTTGTTTTCTATCCACATTTTTCACAGAGCTAAGCTGATATTGTATAGTCGAGGCGGTAGCTTGCCTTTTTTTTTTTTTCATGTAACATTGAATTACATACAACTTTTTTCTCCACGCTCTTTTCTCCATAAATGTTACTCTTAATGGATACATGGTAGTCCTTAAAATGCTGACTCCCTCTTTTACTAACCATTTTACTACAGTTGAACTTCAAGGTCTTTCCTCATACTTATTTTACAAATAATAAGAGAATAATAATAGAGGAACATCCTCATGCTGCATCTTTGTCTGGTGTTTGGCTTATTTCTGCCCCTCCAAGCAGGGGAGGGGCAGAGAGCGAGGGAGACACAGAATCCGAAGCAGGCTCCAGGCTCCGAGCTGTCAGCACAGAGCCCGACACGGGGCTTGAACTCACAAACAGTGAGATCATGACCTGAGTCGAAGTCAGACGCTTAACCAACTGAGCCACCCAGGAGCCCCTTGCCTCTAAACTTTTTAACCAAGATGAATTGTCCAGAGAAGAAGTCTAAGAATTTGCTAGGTTTTAAAACTCAAGCTGACCTGGGTTCATAATGATAATTTTTGCTCCCATGGGAGACAATCCTGATCTTTAAGAATAATCACTGCAGAGCAAGATGGTGGGGGCAATGAGAGAGGTTGTGTCCACTTCTCAGCCCGTATAATCTCTCTGGGAAATGAAGGAGAGACATCTGCTCCCTCATAGACCTACAATATTTCTATTTTTGAAAAAACAATTTTATTAAAACTTTTAAGTGTCTTAGAATTAAAGTTTTCTAAGAGGAATGGAACCCTCAGTGTTTGGCACACTTACGTATTTTTAGGACTGCTTGGACTTCTCTGAAAGATCATAAGCCCACTGGTGTATTCACACAGGGCAGCAACTCTAGTCTCGCTCTGACCCTCTTGAGTTCCATGCCTGTTTGGAGATCAAGATGGTCCCAGACATGACAAGTGTGAATACACTCCTGCTTTAAGCAAGCCTTGTGAATATATTTTATTTTATGGGATATATTTTATGAATGTAAAATTCTGAGAGGGATTAGGAATGAAAACGTTTCTGTTTTTCTATTTCTATTGAAAGTTATATATGTTCTGTAGGAACCTACTGATACATTATCATAAATCAGGGTAATTCATTGATTTATATCAAATTAATTCCACGACCTCAAAGCTCAACTCTATTTAGTACAGCAGTGAATGTATTTGTTTGACAGGAACCAAAAAAAAAAATCATCACACATATGAAGCCATCTCATTTTCATGTAATATGATTCTTGTAAAGAACGTGACGTGCCTTAGCAAGATTACTACGACACATTGCTAGAAAGCACTCAACGGACAAGTTCCTTTCTTGGCTCTCCTACCGGGATACGAGATTCAAAGACTTGGGTGACTTGCTCAATGTCCTGTGGGGAATAAAAGACAAGGCAAGAGCAACCCAGACTTTCTAGAACATTCTGTCCACCCAACATGAAGTAGCAAAGCTTAGGCATCCTTGTCCTTACCGGTGGGTTTGATGAGAACGGCCAAGAAGTCTGTCGTGAAAGAACTGACATACAGAAGGATGCAGGGCGCCTTGGTGGTACTGAAGCTGAAGTGGATCCCCTCGTGGGTCAGGTCCGGAGGGGAGTTGTTCTGATCCGGGGACATGTCTGACCTACTGCCCGACTCTTTGGCACTGACCCCCGATGCCTGGAAGTTATACCGTAGCCACATCCCTTCTTCAAAAAATGCACCGACATCTGTTGAAAAGAAAAAGACAGAAAATTGAAAAACGAGGAGAAATCGGATATGCTGATACCGACAACAACTTAAACAACTTAAACTTAACAACAACAACAACTTAAACAACTACTTAAACTCGGGTAGACTGTTAATTTTGTAGTAGCCTCAGTTCAGAGGGCAGGTCCTGACTCCAGGAGGGGATCAGATTGGGCTACCTTCTATGGAGATGGATCTTATTTCATCAACATGAATAATCTATCAAAAAAAAAAAGTCAAGTATGGAGGTCGGTAAATTAAAAAAAAAAATTAATGGGACACCTGGGTGGCTCAGTCGGTTGGGCATCCGACTTCAGCTCAGGTCATGATCTCACAGATGAGTTCGAGCCCCGCGTTGGGCTCTGGGCTGACAGCTCAGAGCCTAGAGTCTATTTCAGATTCTGTGTCTCCCTCTCTTTCTGCCCCTCCCCTGCTCACATCCTCTCTCTCTCTCTCTCTCTCTCAAAAATGAATAGACGTTAAAAAAATTTTTTTAAATATTAATAAAAATTAAGAAACTGAAATCATACCGGAAAAAATTTTCACATACAGTACTTAGGCCAAATAACTAATTTAGGTAGAAGAGATAACCCTGGAAATAAAGGAAGTGGTATAAAATAAACACCAGTTTAAGGAGCTCCTGGGCACCCTCTTTGAGACTGGCGTTGGTTTGGACGTTCACAAAGGAGAGCCCTCCGCAAAACCCTGGGGAAGTCCCAGAAGGCTTTGGGCACAGTGCTTAACATCACAAGACATGAAGCTAGAGAGAACTGGATTTGAATCTGGCCATAAATTAGCTGTGTGGTTTTATGGGAAGTTACTTAATTTCTTTTTTTTTTAAGTTTATTTACTTATTTTGAGAGTTGGAGAGTGCAAGCAGGGGAGGGGCAGAGAAAGAGGGAGAGAGAGAGAGAGAGAATTCCAAGCAGGCTCCGTGCCGAGCACAGAGCCTGATGCAGGGCTTGACCTCATGAACCGTGAGATCACGATCTGAGTCCAAACCAAGAGTTGGATGGTTAACCGACTGAGCCACCTGGGCACCCCTTAACCAACTTCTTGAGGCCTCAGTATTTTATACGTGAAAGAGAGACAATAATAGTGAAAATTACAAAAGATAATGTGAAGCGATCAGCCCCAAATAAATAGAACCTATTATTATTACTACTATTATGAAGTTAAAAGAACAGTTGCTAACCCTTCTTTGGTGTGTTTGTCGATGGCCTAATCATTGCTAATTGGTTCTTAATCACTTCCTGGCAGCCCAGCCCCTCTGTTGATTCCCCCACTGTTTGCTCCCCAGAGTTCCAACATCACCTCCTAACTCAGGGTGAAGGCTGAGGTTCCCTCTCCAGATTTGTTTGGTCCTCGTTGTTACAGCTCCCTTTCCCTCTGCACGTGCCCTTCTGAAAGTGTTTCTCAAACTTCATTGCCTGTGGAACCTGTTATTCTCACAACACCCAACGCCCACCAAATTAATACCGTGAAGAACATATTTTGTGAAACGCAGCTCTATTGTCATGAGTAGGAGAGGTCAAATTCCAAAAGGGTTCTCTCAGCTGGAAATTCAGAAATTTGTCTGTTAAATAAGTCTAGGACAGATTTGGTGCAGCGGCGTGAATCAGGGTCTGGAGTCAGGAACCTGTGGACGGATCCAGACCTACCTATTAACCGTGTCAACTTGCTAACCAACCTGTTACCCTGCTAAGCAACTGCAGCATGTGAGACTGTCTTACATAATTAAGAGCTGCCTTGCTTGAAACGCAAGGACCTTTGATGGGAAACACAGGATTAAACAATGCTTAATCCACGCTAGTCACTGAATGACTTACTGGGATGTCTGATGTCATACTGGGAGACCTTTCTGTCCAGCAGAGGGCACGGGAGACACATGTCAACAATTTGCAATCTTTCTGGTGAGTGTTACGGAGGTTAACTCAGCAGATTGTGTGATGAGAACCCTCATCTGAGCTTGGAGGATCCTGAGTTGGCTTTCCTGTGCTTTCAGCAGACATCTATTGAGTGCTGTCTGCTGAGGTTACAATCCTTGCTCCCATCAAGCCCTGGATCTAGAGGATTTAGACGACCAGGCATCATCAGAACGCAGTGGGGTAAGCACAGGACCAGGTGACACAGGGGGTCCTGGAATATGAGGGGCACCGGCCCTGTCTAAAAGGGGCCAGGGAAGACGTCTGGGAGAAAAGACAGGAAGCCGAGACTCAAAGAACCAGAGGCTATGTCAACATGGCGAGAAGCCCAGCTTTCTAGTTGAGGGAGCAGCGTGCATCAATGCTTGGAGCAGAGACAGTGCGGTCAGAGGGATCATACCTTGGGTGAAAGTCATAACGTTCTTTTTACATCATCAGTTGTTTATGCAAGACTCATTAGCGCGCCACTACATTTTAGGTTGGGCGTTGGGGAAACAGTGAACGAGAAAGAGGTAATCACTGAGCTCAGCAGTTCAGAGCCCAGTGGGACAGACGGATGCTCCTAGGCCAGCTGCTGTGAAAGTGTCTAACAGGGGTGCCTGAGTGGCTCAGTGGGTTAAGCGTCCGACTTCAGCTCAGGTCACGATCTCATGGTTCGTGAGTTCCAGCCCCGTGTTGGGCTCTGGGCTGACAGCTCGGAGCCTGGAGCCCGCTTCGGATTCTGTGTCTCCCTCTGTCTGCCCCTTCGCTGCTTGCACTCTGTCTCTCATATGGTCTCAAAAATAAATAAACATTAAAAAAAATTTAAAAACAAGAAAGTGTCTAACAGATGGTGGGGGCTGGGGTTGGGCGAGGGGGTCAGTCAAGGGGCGCAAGCAGGGCAGGTCGCCTGAAGCAGACACACCAGGGGGTTCACTGGGCCACCAGAGAGGTTCTACCAGAGGACGAGGGCTCATTATCTGAGAACGTCTTTGGGCCATGCAGGAGAGAAGGGGTCGATCGAGCTGGTGCCTGGAGGTCGTGGAGTCCTCTGAACAAGCCCAAGCCCAAGAGGCAGAGAGACAGGGGCAACGTATTGGAAGAGATAAATGTATCTGGCGGTTGAAACTCAAGATCATATCCCGAAGAACCTGGGCCTAGGGAGGGCTTCTGGGCAGTAGAGGCGAAGGAAGCCCCGGGCACCCCAGCTGCAAGATGCCACACATCGCTGGCAAGAACCCGGGCTTCCCTGAGCCACCTTCAGTTACTACGCTTCCAGAGAGTGGGCCGAACTGAGCCCCCGATAACATTTCTCTGCTAAAATGCTGGTTCCCGGGCCTAGCTCTAGAAGTTAGCTCTGAGGGCTCGATTCAGAGGGTCTTGGGAATCAGCAGGTAGAACAGGTTCCCCGGACGATGCTTGTGCACACAGGGGTTTGAGATCCTGGGAGCCTAAGCCAAGGCAGGAGTAGCCGAGGAGGTAGCTGGGCGGTCCCGGGGGGTGAGCCATTATGCATTCTTCAGCTAGAGGGGCGACCGTCCTCCCAAGGCAGATCATGAACAGAAATTCAGAAAGCGAAGGGTTTTAGATAAACAGACCAAAAAATATGCTACAGAGAGTACTTTTGGTGTATTTTAGAGTCATCATTAGAAAGCTTTATGGATTCATGTCAGTTCTGGAGGAAGGAGAATACCAGGCTCGAAAAGTGTTATTCTAAAACTACATCATAAACCAACTGTTAAGCCAAGGCCTGGGAGTGCCGTGAACCACGTCGGTTTCCCAGTGGCAGATTTACAGCTGTCAGTTCGCTGTTTTACACGGTTTTTAAGGAAATGCCAAATCAGGGTTTGCAATATCATTTAGGAAAGGAGGACTCCCATCCTTTCTGAATGAACGACTAAAATAACGCTAATTTAACAAGCCCCAAATAACATCTTTTCCCTCACTAAATGATCAAATATTACTGATGTAGAATGCGTAATTTATAGTTTTATACTAATACGAGATAGCTTACGTTTTATCATGTTCATTTTTTAGATGGAAAAAATGACGAACTTGGAGTCTTTTTTACTCTAAGATGTATTATAAAAGAGATTTGTTGAACTATATCATGTTTCTCAAAATTCCAAACAATGGTGCCTCATCTGCAGGTTCAGGACCATAAGGATGCCAGAAACCCTGAAAGCAGGCAAACTACCTTGTCGTCATCGCTTCTCGGTTCTCGAAATGGGCCCCTGACTGACGAAGAAAAGTCTGCGAATGTTTGGAATAAAATCCACAGAACTGTCCATCCCAGAATAATACCATAAAGATATCCTTTCCCTCGCGTAACCAAATCCCTGACACTCACCATGGAGGAACAATGGCGCTCACCTGTTACTGTTATGCATTTTTATTTATTTATTTTTTGACAGAGACAGTGAGAGCGCACGTGGGCAAGTGGGGGCGGGGCAGAGGGCGAGGGAGAGAGAGAATCCCAAGCAGTCTCCGTGCCAGCCAAGAGCCCGACGTGGGGCTTGATCTCATAATGGTGAGATCACGACCCGAGCTGTGTGAGGTCATGACCTGAACTGAAATCAAGAGTCTGATGCTCGACTGAGACACCCAGGTGCCCCACTTACCCCCATAATTAAATTGCCCCTGATCCCTTCCTTCTCACGCTCAAGAATCCCATTTCTTTTTGCCTTTTCACTTAGGATGTATTTTGCAACCTGATTCTTTTCATTCTCTCACGTCCCCATGAGCATCTGAAATTGAAAGTCCCCAACTCTACAAAGGGGCTCTTTTCCAAAAGCTTATTTTAAAGTCAGTAACTTGCGGGGCGCCTGGATGGCTCAGTGGGTTAGGCGTCCGACTTCAGCTCAGGTCACGATCTCACGGTTCGTGGGTTTGAGCCCCGCGTCGGGCTCTGTGCTGCCAGCTCGGAGCCTGGAGCCCGCTTCGGATTCTGTGTCTCCCTCTCTCTCTCTGCCCCTCCCCTGCTCATGCTCTGTCTGTCTCTGTCTCAAAGTAAATAAAAACATTAAAAAAAGATTAAGTCAGTAACTTGCAACTTGGACATACTTCCCCACGGGAACAATGTTGTAAGCGACGGTTAGTTTGCCAAGAGAGCCCACAAATGCTGAATAACCAACCGGATGGGTAATACAAGAGAACTGCAGAGTGTCATCGTTTGTAACAATTAAAACAGAAACAACAAAAGAGTCAAGGTTTATTTCGAACTTGGGGATTCCAGAGAACTCTGCTCCCATAAGTATTTCATCTAACGAATCCAGGGGTGTGCTGGTAAATGTGAAATATCTCGTTCCCCGGGTAGGGGAAGCCCTGATTTGTAGTGTTTGCCTATCTCCATGGTGTAAACAGCCCCAGCTGACTGATTTCCAGCTTCCTGCACATCTCTACATACGGAGTTGAGTCCCAGAGGGTCTGGTCTCCCAGCCTGCGTGAACTGCGTCCAGCAGGTGGTCTCACGCACTCAGTGACCCAGTCCCTCAAGCAAACCACATTGGCCATAACTGGGTGGCTCAAACGACAGAGGTCTATTCTCACAGTTCTGGGGGCTGTACGTCTAAGATCGAGGTGCCAGCTGATTCTTTCCCTGGTGTGGTCTCTCTTCCTGGCTTGCAGACAGACATGTTCTTGCTTTGTGCTTATATGGCAGAGAGAGAGGTGGGGAGTTAAAGGAGAGAGGACTAGCTTTCTGGTCTCTTCCTCTTCTCATAAGGGCACTAATCCCATCCTGGGGGCCCCACCCTCACGACCTCATCTAAACCTAAGTACGACTTCCAAAAGCCTGAAGGCTTCAACACAGAAACTTGGGGGGGCCACAAACATTCAGCCCATAACAGAAGGCTTCTTTCTTTTTATCTTCTGCTGTAAACAAACACTTTCATATTTGATTACTCCTTCCTGCCGTCCACAGCTCTGTTCTATCTCGTCCCGGAACCTCGGATCCTAAAAGCTCTCTATAGCTTCTACAAAATCTAGGAGGAACGACTGGGGAGCAGACCCTGTACTGGAGAAAACACTGACCTGAGCCCCAGCCTCAGGAAGCTTTCTCATGGCTGAATTCCATTGCCCAGAATGATCATGCTCATTAACTGCTTTTCCATTAATCATCTAGTAAAAAACTCAAGTAAGTGTTGTGGAGCTCTGGTCCTAGAAATCTTGGCCATCACCCCTCTGCGTATATCCTGGTCCTGCATTAGACCTGGCCTCTTCCAAGGCGATCTGCAAAGCCCAGCTCTTCTTCAACGTGGTTCCGGTTGTACTCCCAAGGACCCGCTATCCTGAAATACAGCCAGTTTCTCTCCTGGCCTTACACTGGCAATATCTGCTTTTTCTCCCCAAGTGTATGTACCTCTTTGGATTTCCCTCCTGCATTTTTTACTCTGTTTGCTGGATGTTTCCTTCAATTTACTAGAGTCATTTTGGACTAACAGCATTGAGCCAGGATGGGTTAATGTTCACCTTTACTTGTTCTGTTTCCCCAGATGAATACATAACTTTTGTAACCACTTTCCTACCCCTCTCTAAAGGCCAGCTCAGTTTCTATGTAATAAGCTTCAAGCGTCTGAATCTGCAAAGGGGTGAAAAGACACCAAGGAGAAATCTCTCAAGTTTAGCCTGAATGGCATGTGCTACCCATGAGATACAAGTGTAGAGTGTATTACTTTAATCACATCGATAAGCTATATGATCTCTGAGTTGAACTGTGTGGGAGCCAGGGGCCCTCTTTGCTTGGAGTTCAAGAGCCAATGGCACTGAACATCTTTCCTCTAGTCTTAAGTGGGAAGATAGTTTGTATCCAGAATTTCCACCGTTATGCTCCTGAAACTGTGTTAATAAGCATACTGGAAAACATGGTGGTCAACAGGTTAGACTGCTCTAGAAAGAGCAAGTGGGGAGAGGACCCCATCTCGGTAACCTCCACCTGACACATGCAGTCAGCGATTAATGTATATATGGGGAGGGCAGGGATCCAAAGATGTGGGTTTAATCTTGATTTTGCCACCTACCAGTCCTGGTCTGGTCAGGACCGTTTAATTGCTGTGGGCTTTAAATCATTCCCATCTTAAAGCAATCTTCCCTTGAACTTACATCTTCCTCTGGCTAGCAACCAGTCTTCTTTGTACATTCTTTATTTTTGAAGTGTCTTCTACAAGCTGTGAAGCGATTAGAGATTTAGCAAGGAGCAAATGATATTTAAGTTAATCACTGAAGGAGCATGAGATTGAAGTGGTATTGGGGACAGAGCCGGCATCCTAAAACAGAGAAGGAGCATGTGCAAAGGCCCTGGGGAAGGAGGGAATGTTGAAGGCCAATGCAAAGAAAGCCAAGAAGGTGAAAATTCAGGGGAGAGTGGCAGGAAGTGAGCCTAGAAACAGTGGTATCTTGGGGATTTTTTTGTGTAGAAAGTAAAGAGTAACTCTGGAGGGTCTCAAGTAGAGGTGACATAATCTGATTTGCAGTTTTAAAAGATCATTCTGGCTGCAGTTTGGTGAATGGGTTGGTATGAGAGGAGAGTGTGTTGCCCCTAAACTTAAATTTCATCCTTTTTATTACAATTTGGAATATCACTGGGGGTGGGGGAGGTGGTCACTAGATACATTTCAACGAATCTGTAAATCTTCTGAAACTTCAGGCAAAAAGTGCATATGCATTTTCCTGGGGAGAGGGCTCATAGCTTTTAATGTTGTTGTTGTTGTTTTGTTTGTTTGCTTGCTTTTTTACTTTTGAGGGTGGGGAGAGGGGCAGAGGATCCAAAGCAGACTCCGTGCTGACAGCACCTTGCCCGACGCGGGGCTCAAACTCATGAACCCTGAGATCATGACCTGAACTGAAGTTGGACACTTCACCGACTGAGCCACCCTCGCGCCCCAGAGAGGGTTAGATGGTTAGTAGTTTTAATCAGTGTTCATGACTTCACCATCAAAAGCTTAAAGAAACATAGTAAGAATCACTTCACTCAGAAATGACACACTGAGACGCTGGGTGTGGGTAGGGCTCTGTGCGAGAGGCTGCCCCTCCGGGTGACCTTCATCACCCTCATTCATTACCTGGCCCTGGTCTTCCCCAGCCCGTCTCCCATTCCCTGCACCCTCGGCCTGCAGTCTGGCCACACTGGCTTACTTGCTTACAGAACTTCTGCGTCCTTCCCGGCCGGCCGTCTCTACCGCCTTCCGTTATGGCCCTCATTCGTGCTCCCGGCCGGTGTCGGCACCTAAATGCCACACGCAGGGAAAAGCTCCTCCGAGAGTGCCCTCACGGCTCTTTGTTACAACTTGAGTCCAACAAGTGTAACTTGTTTGCTTTGAATTTAGTAAACATTTCTTGGAATCTCGCTACGTGCCAGGCCCGTGCTGATAACAAAAGCAAATTCGAGCCAAGGACTTTTCCCCAAAGAAGTTCACATTTGGTTGGGAGATAAGCACCTCATTAGAATACAGTGTGAGGTCCAGACTAACAGAGTAGAAACAGGGGGAGGGGAAGGTCTGGGCTTCTTCACGAGAAAGGTGACAGTGAATATGTATTTGCAAGATGCACAAGGCGGGCAGCCCTCTCCTGCTCTCTGCCCAGTGTGGGGAAAAAACGTGAACAAAGGCACGCGGAGTGGTGTTCAGGAAATGATGTCAGAGTTTTTCAACCTTGGTATATATACACACACACACACACACACACACACATCTGTGTATATATATATATATATATGCAAATCTAAGGCAAACTCTCAGAAAATCTGATTTAATCGGTCTGGGGAAAGGCCAGCCTATTTTACTATTTTCTGAGATTACTGCAGCGTGTGGCCAGGGTTGAGCACCGCTGTTGTAGGGAGTTGGGAACCGGGTATGAAACATGGGGTGGAACCTGGCCAGCACCTGCTGCTGGAAGACGAGGCCGCGTTGAGGTTTACGAAGGGTCTTGAATTGCTTACTTAAAAAAATTTTGTTTTATGTTTATTTATTTTTGAGAGAGAGAGAGAGAGAGAGAGAGAGAGAGAGAGAGAGCGCATGAGTGGAGGAGGAGCAGAGAGGGAGACACAGAATCCAAAGCAGGCTCCAGGCTCCGAGCTGTCAGCAGAGAGACTGACGCGGGGCTTGAACTCAGGAACCAAGAGGTCATGACCTGAGCCGAAGTCGGACACTTAACTGACCGAGCCACCCAGGCACCCCTTGAATCGCTTACTTTTAAAATTTTTAGGAGAACAATATACCTGCAAGTCATTTCAAATTTACAGAAAACTTGCAAGATTGGTACCAAGAACCATACCCTTCATATCCAGATTCTCTTACTTTTAACATTTCACCATATTTCTGTGTGTGTATTTTATGGGTGTGTATATATATATGTATATATATATATATACTAATTCCTGAATCATTTAAAAGCAAGCTGGAGTCAGTAAATCAACATCAACCTAACCCTACTGTTGCATTATGGTCCCACTTCTGGAAATATATATATACAGACACAAATATTCGCATGTACACACAAATAGTTTTGGAGAACCATCATGAGGCTGTATGTATACATAAGCATATATATATATATATATATTTCCATGTAGAAAGTTTTTTTAAATGCTTATTTATTTTGAGAGAGAGAGAGAGAGAGAGACAGAAGGCAAGTGGCGGAGGGCAGAGAGAGGAGGAGAGAGAGAATCCCAAGCAGACTCCGCGCTGTTGGCTCAGAGCCCGTCGAGGGGCTCCACCTCACCAACTGCGAGATCATGACCTGAATCGAAGTCAAGAGTCGGATGCCTAACCGACGGAGCTACCAGGTGCCCCGAGAGTTTTTGTAAAATAAGCAGGCAGCAGAGTGGGCTCATCTCTTTCATAATGGAGTGGGAACAGGAGAGAGAGGGAAGGCAAATGGAGAGACCAGGAAGTTCGAAGTTGAATGCTTTGTTTGTACATCTGGTAGTTCACTAATGTGGATTTTTGAGGTTAAGAGTAACCTTATCCAGTCCTGGCCGTTAGCAGAAACGCAATGAATATTTTATTGAATTGAGCTGAACCAAATTTGAATTTTTTTTTTAATTTTTTTTTTCAACGTTTATTTATTTTTGGGACAGAGAGAGACACAGCATGAATGGGGGAGGGGCAGAGAGAGAGGGAGACACAGAATCGGAAACAGGCTCCAGGCTCTGAGCCATCAGCCCAGAGCCCGACGCGGGGCTCGAACCCACAGACCGCGAGATCGTGACCTGGCTGAAGTCGGACGCTTAACCGACAGCGCCACCCAGGCGCCCCTGAATTTTTTTTAATAACAACAGTATATTCAGCTAGTTGGTCCACAATGACCCTTCCCAGTTGATATTTCTCAATTTCATTCCCTTTGTAAAGTAGCTTTTTTTTTTAATGTTGATTCAGTTTTGAGAGAGAGAGAGAGAGAGAGAGAGAGCGAGCATGAGTGGAGGAGGGGCAGAGAGGGAGACACAGAATCCAAAGTAGGCTCCAGGCTCTGAGCTGTCAGCACAGAGCCCGATGTGGGTCTTGAACCCACGAATTGTGGGATCGTGACCTGAGCTGAAGTCAGACACTTAACTGAATGAGCCACCCAGGCGTTCCTGTAAAGTGGTTTTCTTGGCAGAAATGCCATTCTGTCAACTTAGTCATTGTCATTAATTATAATAGCAGTTTCTTAATCAAAGTGTTATAAGATGCATTTAGAATAATACATCCAAAAGAAGGAAATGATTTGCAATTTAACAGATGGTCTTCATTTTGACTGCTTTATCTTCTCTTTATTGGCTTTGTAAACTGGAGTGTTATTTGGACAGACAGGTCAATTGCTCGAATCGCTTTAGTGGATAAAGTTGTCCCCCAGTCGAATGCCTCTGCCTCGTGTCACCTCTGCTCAGCTCACTTCATCATCTGCTATGAAGCTGTTGCTTTCAGGAGTTACGTTATCTGTTCAATTATTTATTTGTAAAATTTTTAAATTACGTAATTTATGCCTTTTGCAGACCCGAGGTGGTGTCTCTTCATTCTGTTGATAAGCAGCAGGTTGCTTATCAAAGAAGTTGCTGCTTCTTTGCTCTGAACACTAAGCAGCCCAAATTTTCTTGCTTGCTCAGCTGAACTGGGGAGCCAAGTAGAATTCTGGACTGTAAGGGTTCTTGAGGGTAAGAGCTATTTTTCATTCACCATTATAGCCCCAGAACCTAGTAGAAAGAGCTACTTACAGAAAGTTTGTTGATTCGGTGAGGGCACTTTTGACTTGGAGCCAGATTCATGTTTACATGCCATAAAGAAATGAGTTTCTCTTGAGTTCCCGCAATGTGTCAGTTGCAATAGGCAATTTTCATATATTATATTATTTAATGAAGTATTCAGCAGCAACACTTTTGATGTAGATGTTATCATCCTTATTTCACAGATAAGGTAACTACGGCTTAAGGGAATAATTTGGCCAAGGTCATCATACTAATCACGAAGGGATAGTCAAATACAGATTTTTCTGGACTTCATAGCCGACACTCCCAGCCACGCTCAAAGCAAGTTCCAGCTGTTTTCAAAGAATTCCGCAAACTAATTTGTTTGCCAGTTTCTTCTCGTGGAATTTTAAAAGGAAGTTAGTTACCAAGTAACCACTGATTGTTTACTACTCACAGACACAAAGACGCAATTGACTCTGTAAGTGATAAAATTCTATTTTTCTACCACCTAAGACCTTAATAGAAAAGAACAGCCAGAAAATCCACCAATGTCCTATTATTTAGGATAAACTTTGGTTACAGTAGAGCAATTTCTATTTTGAGTTAAACAACAACAACAACAACAAAGCCACACCTGAAAGCGTGGATGGCTGTGATTTCTGAGACTCTGACGTATAGTTCTTAATCCAGAGCCATTTCCATTCGCTGATTATTCTGACTAAAACAGGACATCGATTTTGACATGTTCTTTTCCTTGACCAAGGAAGGTAAATGGAACTACAGATTATGACTTTGCTTACTGTTCCTACTCACATCGCCCGTTTTGTCCACGTGACTCCTTTACCCGGTGCGTTAATTAAACCTTGCGACTTGTGGAAATGTTCTAACCTAGCCCTGAACTGTCCTTCAGTCAATACAAACCACCCTCAAAACTGCTGCCTCTTTAGAGAACGTGCCACGCTGTGTAGGTGGCTTTACTGTGGGTAAAGCCACATTACTCTTAACGGGTAAGACTCCATCACAGCTGGAGTCTCACTCATCAAATGGGAGGTGGGTTCCTGTGGGTAATGATGACAGTTGGATAAACAGAGTAATTGAAAGAAACTCATGTAGGGTCCCTCTCTTGAACGGGGCAAGAATGCATGAGGTACTAGCAGCTCATGGCATTCTACTTCGTGCAACTCAAGAAGCAGGTTATGTCCCCATAAAGTTGTTTGAGGCCTCACAGGCTTTCTGGACATTATGAGCGTAGATGACACCATGCTTCTTGAGGAAAAAAAGAGATGCCTCCTGAAAACTATTTGTGAGTGATGCCGTACAGAGTCTAAGAAGTCTAAGAAGTGGCCAAAGGCCATGAGGCTCCTCCCCAGGCCAAGAGCAGGCAGCCTTCACACCGAGTCTCACATCCCCACACTGAGCTGCCTATCTGGTTTGGCCATGGCCACCCACCCGGATATTTTTTTTTTTTTTTTTGCGCTGGTATCACTTGTTTCTGCGAGAGCTAGACTTAAACATTCATTCTTTTGTGAAATAAATTCAAAGTATAGCAATTCCAAAGGCTTTCTCACACTAAACTACAATTGGTAGCTTACATTTGCATTTACCAAAGGCCAAAGAAGGGCTCCTTGGGCACACACCATATTTTGTCTGATGTATCTCCAGAGTCCAGCACTTTTCCCACAACTTACTAGGTATTGAATGCACACACACGGAATTAATGATGGATTGATGATATTCTGGACCAGTTTGGCCATCTTCACATTTTTCTCAGAGCTGGAACCCCAACCCCCTCTGCTTAAAGAACACTGAAGACACTTTGGTAACCTATTTCTATTACCATCTATCACTTTTTGAGGATCATTTCTTCAAACTTCAAAGACAATAAAATATGGGTTATAAAGCAAAGATTCACCTCAAAGAAACCAAGAAATAATTGGCTATCGGTACATTTTGGGCAAAAAAAGTCCAGGATTATGAATTATCCAGAGTTGATTTTTTTTTTAATTTTTTTTTTAACGTTTATTTATTTTTGGGACAGAGAGAGACAGAGCATGAACGGGGGAAGGGCAGAGAGAGAGGGAGACACAGAATCAGAAACAGGTTCCAGGTTCTGAGCCATCAGCCCAGAGCCCGACGCGGGGCTCGAACTCACAGACCGCGAGATCGTGACCTGGCTGAAGTCGGACGCTTAACCGACTGCGCCACCCAGGCGCCCCTCAGAGTTGATTTTGAAAATAAGATTGTCGTTAAAAAAAAGGAATTATACTTTGCCTGCCTCTTGGTGGAAGAAGTCTAAAAGGAAAAAGAAGTACGAGCAGGGGAGGAAGGAAAAAGAAGAAAAAGAATGAATTTAGGACACTCATTCACTGAATTACTACACACTGCCTTGAATGACTGGACTCTGCCCCACCACAGTGAGGACTCTCTTGAAATCCTCGTGTACGTGCTTGTAATCTGTTGGGGGAAATCAACCTTGTAGGGCATTTGCCGGGTCCTCTTTTCCTTCTACTCCAGTGAAAACAATATTTTCAAGTGAGGAGATAGCTTCAATTATAAAACTGACAATTAAAATTTTACTTTAATGGTTTTCCCCTCTATTAGAAACTTTTCCCCTCTGCAGATTCTTTAAGCATGCCCCTCTTTTTTTGCATCACATCTGTGGAAAAAGAATAGATTTATTCATTGTTGCATGCAACAAATTTATTCTTATAGGAAATAAATTAAAAGTACTTGCATACGGCTTTCTATATGGATCTACAGGTCTCTCTCTCTTTACATATATATAAAATCAACCTCAAAGTGATTTTCCAGAATAGGAGTGCGCATATGTGTGTGCATGTGTGTGTGTTTTCAGCAAATATGTCTGGAAATGTGTGTGCACATATTTTTCCCCAGAAAACACATATGTGTACACACACACACACGGGAGCGTGCATGCACATGCATGTGCACACACACGCGCGTGCATACACACACACACACACACACACACGCTTTCTAGAGTAACAAAAAATGGTTTTCAAAAAAAATGGTTTTTCAGAAAGCATGTGTTGTGTAGTGACATGCTGAGACCCGGTTTGCCTGAGTGTTTGCTCATGACCTGTTTTTGACACAAAAGGAGCAGTAAAAGCAGCCACAGGTGGCAGGACAGACGCCAATGCAGCGAAGGAATCACTGCACGTGAATTTCTGGGACTGCTCAGGGTCAAGGATTCTCTAAAAAGCTCTGCTACATCCAGCACCCTGGCCAGTCATCCAAGGAAACAGTCTGAGGACACAGGTTGCTGGTATTTTAAGGCTTTAGTCTTAGGTCTAGTGTAGAGGACTGTGACTCAGGAAGTGAGATTGTCCCTGTTCCCAACTTACTCATTTTCCTCTCCTGCCTGTCACGTTCTCCTCCAGAAACACAGCTCAACAGCCACATCCACCACTTAAACTGTTACGTTTTCCTGTCTATTGCCATCTCTTTTGCTCCACAGTTTGGGGAAAGCATAAAATCCTCAGTTCATTCCAGTTTCTCACTTTTCAATAGTCCTAAGTATAACAAAATGCCTACAAATACAGCCCTGATCTAATGGTGCCTCTGGGTTTAGAAGTCATGGTGACCATGGATGGTGATTTCAAATGCGTGCTGCCCGCCCATTCCTGATTCCATTCTAATTGGAGTCGGCCCGCTGGAGGAGAGGAGGAAGCTTCGCTGCATGCGAAACCAGCTTCAGCTCAACCAGCTGCCTCCTGAAAATTAGAGAAACCAACCATGTGAGTCTTTCCACGTCAATGAAAAAAAGAAAACCTTTAAGGACAAACTGTTTTAATGAATTCAGTCATAAGGTAAAAAAAATTAACAAAAAGAGAGAGAGTAAGAGTTGAGCTTGGCAGTTGGAAGAAATGGGGTAAAAATTAAACTTTCGAGGCTGAGGGACATTGATAGATAATGGTTATGAGACCAAAAGGCAGAGAGACATAAACAGCGAGATAAAGCAAACCCTCACAGGTAGCATGGTTTAACGGGAGCACTGGGTGTTTTAAGGCTTGGAGCCCTTTCTTCTCTCTCTTGCTTCTCTCTCTCTCTTAGCAAAGACCGCAGGCCCTTCTCTTTAGTCATGGTAATTAGTGAAAGCACATGGCAACCACGATCTTATCATCAAAAATACTCTTTCCAAGTGACATTGGCTTTGTACTTATTTTTATTCTGATGTTTGAATATAATTCTGACATTTGTGAACAGAGGTACAATGTCCAGGCAGCTCAGGAGTGGGTAGGAAGACGGCAGGTTTCTGAACCTCTGTCGACGCAGGTATCACTGCTTACACAGAATCACATCACCTGGACCCAGGGCACCTCCCCACTTTCTCAAAAGCTCAGCGCCAATGACAAGAGGGTTTACCACTTATGGAGAGTTAGGAACGATGATACTTAGCTTGACAACGTCTCGAGGTACGTGTTATTATTGAGTTCTTACAGATGAGGGAATGGAGACTCAGAGAAGGTGAGTAACTGGCTTATGGTCATACATCTAGCAAATTCTTACTACTAACTCCTCGGTTGTGCTGTCTTTCGATCTTTCTCCACAGACTACCTGGAAGAAAGATCTAAAAAAGCAATTTAGCATTTTTCTTTAAAAAAAAATTATTGTGGAAGGTGATAACCACGGTAAGGTGGGTTTTGAAGGTTTGGGAGACAGAGGGCCACAGTTCCTACAAGAGGAGTCTGTGAGATGCTCTACATCAGCACTGTCCAATAGAAATGTAGTGTGAGCCACATTTGTAGTTTTAAGTTCTCTTGTATCCATGTTAAAAAAGTAAAAAAAAAAAGTGCTGAATTAATTTTAATAACATATTGTATTTAATTTAGTACATCCAAGATATGATTCTTTCAACATGTTATCTATAATGAAATTATTGAGACATTTTACATCCGTTTTTTTTTCACCCTGTCTTCAAAATCTGCTGGGTGATTTATGCTGATTGCACATCTCATTTTGAACTAGTCCCAGTTCAAGTGCCCGATAGCCACGTGTGGCTAGTGGCTACCATCCTGGACAGCACAGCTACGGCGCGCAAGAAGGGAAAAAATAAAAGCTTGTGCCCACATCAGCTATTGTTGCCAGCCTCTGGAGAGGCGGTTTCTATACGCACATTAGCATCGTCCTGGAAGTCTAACCGCACAGCTGTTTCTGTTCTGTACCCAGCCACTCAATTAGAATTTCTGGGAATGATCCCTCTCTCTCTCTCTCTCTCTCTCTCTCTCTCTCTCTCTCGGACATGCCCAAGTGGAGGAGGACTTAAAAAAGAACTTGTTTGAAATATTCCATCTATGTATCTCTCTCAGGAATTCAGGGAGGTGACGGGGGGACGTCCTGCCATTTAGGGTCCCCGTTATTTCTTTCCACCAGACATTTGAGCAATAGCTTGGGAACTGCTCCTTGTTTTGAGTGTTGGATTTGAATGATGCAATGGAAAGAGGAGACAGTTTAGCCAGATTGGTCATTTTATTATGTATGTCATATCACGTCACTCCTCCGCTCCCCTGGGTGGATCTCCACGCCCTCTGAGCAAAAGCCAAGCCCTTGACATGACCGACCACACCCTACACAATCTGGGCGTCTTCTCCCCATCCCCAACCCCTTCAACTCCCTCACCTTATTTCCTTCTATTCTTCTATTCCTTCTATTCTTCCCACCGCTGCTCATTCCACCCCATCCTCAATGACCTACCTGTGTCCTCAGAGCACAAATATCACACCAAGTTCTAGATGATTTTTAAGAGGTTGTGGCTGCCAGAGGGAGCAATGCTTCTCCAGGCCGGTGTGTGGATTGCATGGCCATCAGGCTGTCCTCCTAAACACATTTTCTCTCAGTTGAGATTCTGCTAAGCACTCAGCAGCAGTGAATTGAAGCTCACATTTTCTTTTCTTTTTTTTTTTCATTTTAAATGTTTATTTATTATTTCTGAGAGACAGAAAGAGACAGAGCACAAGCAGTGGAGGAGCAGAGAGAGAGAGAGAGAGAGAGAGAGAGAGAGAATCCAAAACAGGCTCCAGGCTCTGAGCTATCAGCACAGAGCCCGATGTGGGGCTTGAACCCACAAACTGTGAGATCATGACCTGAGCTGACATCAGACGCTTAACTGACTGAGCCATCCAGGTATCTCAAGGTCACATTTTCTAACTAGTACCTTAAACACAAATACTCTATGAGGCTTTAGCCGTCTTCTAAGACAAGGGTAGGGTCAGAGTGCTTTCATGAAAACTGTGTTGCTTAACAAGGACATATATGAAGACATGACCACTGCAGGTTAATATAGAGGTGGGCCCAGGGAATATCCAGAAGTAAGAACAAAATGTCCTCAGCAAGCTATTATGGCGTGACACTGCCTGGGGAGGACATTCGTGGTCAAGATCCTCACAGCTGTAGAGTAGGGATGCAGGTGTTTTACATGGGAGATTTTAAAGGGGCGTGTGTAGACACTGTCTTACCTCAACCATTAGGAAGAATACTGAAGTGCTCAGAGAAGGAGTTGCTTTACTTTACTATTATTTTTTAACTTCATTTAAAAAAAATTTTTTAAGTAATCTCTACACCCGATGTGGGGCTCAAACTCATGACCCTAAGATCAAGAGTCTCATGCTCTTCCGACTGAGCCAGCCAGGTGCCCCAAGAAGGAGCATTTTAAAGCACATAAGGCAAAGAATAATCTACATTAGATACCCAATGATTTAAAACCTTTATAAAACACTTTCACAGATTTTTTTCCTTTTTTTTTTTTTTTTAACTTCTTGGGTAATTTTCCATTCCCAAACCTATCACCTCAAAGACAAATTGGAATAAGTTGCCCATCCCTAACCCCAGGTTTCAAAAAAACCCTAATACAAAAACAAAGACAAAACAACAGAGGCCATCATCTGCCAGCCTGGGGGTGGTGGCTTTGATTAACAGACCACAGCCTTGGTTTTGCTACAGGCTTGGGTCAACCCTCTTCCAAACCAACCACCATCAAGCTTATCAGCCAACTTGACATTGCTCCCTTAATATGGAAGGTCAGGAGTCTCATTTTACAGTTTCTGTCAGGTTGAGATTTGTGCAGGAAAAGGCTCCGTGGGTTCAGGCTCCAGTGGCTCCAGCTGGAAATAACCTTTAGCCTTTCCAGAACTTCAGGGAAATCTGAAGTGATGACCACACAAGTGGAACCTGAAGAACTAATCTCTCCTTTGCAGGATGGAGGGAACCTCTCAGACACGACTGACACGCGTCCCGGTTCGAAAAGAGCTTTTCAGGTGAGGTGTTTAAGCTGCTTTGCTAAGCTCCTCCTCTTTCCATTAGATTTGGTTTCAAGAGACGGTTGACTTCACAACGTGGCAATAATTGGCTGATGGAATCCCAGGACCTGTCAGAGGGCTGAAGCCCATCAGGACTGCTGAAAATGCTGTCTTTTAATATAATTTAATTATTCTTTCTGTATGTGTTGAGTTATGGATGTGATCAGAAAAATAGATCTTTGCCCCGAATGAGACATGCTCTGTCACCAGCAGTGGCTTAGATTGTTTGAATGCCAGTGTTTTATTTTGTACACTGGCTGTTGTTTTGCTGTGAAAAAATGTTAAAAAGAATGGATTGACATTTTGGTTTTGTTTCTGGGATTTAAAAGCATTGTTCGAGAGGAAATTTTTCTTGCTGGATGACCTTTATTTATTTATTGGGTATTGCTGCAGGATTTTTAAAGGCTCTTTGTTTTCATTTTAACATATAGTTTCAGGATTACGCAATACATCAAAGGTCTTGCATTGTGTGTGTGTGTGTGTGTGTGTGTGTGTGTGTGTGTGTGTGTTTCCCCCCAACTAATCATCCATCATGATCTTAAACAATCAGGGAATAATTCTAGAAAAAAATGGGTTCTAGATCAAGTCATTCTGATAAATGTCTAAATAAGAGGCAGATCCAAATTATTTTAAAAATATACTTTTGGTCAGGGATCTACATTTCCAGTGCTAGGATAAGTCAATGTAATATTTGAGGTGAATTTATGGTAAGTTTTCGGTATAAAAGAATAATTTCCCCCTTTGTGCATATTTTATGACCTACATTAATTCAGTAGTACATGTACGAAAATTTAAAAGGAATATATAAATGAAGTTATATACACTGGGACTCACGCTTAACATTTTTTTCTTTTAGGAGCGTGATGTCAAGGAGTTCGGGATGCCTTGTCTGGAGAGTCCCAGCTCTAATGGGGGCCCACTCTGTGTCCCTCTCCTGAGCCTGCATCCTGGTGCAAGCTGTTCGCTTTTCCTGGAAGGATGCGGATGTGTCCCCCAGCATATTAACTGCTCTCTTAGTTCCAGTGACTGTCCTCCACCCTCTTCCTGAAAGAGAAGCTTGTTACCTCGTGGGGAGGATATAGCTCAGTGGTTAAAGAGGTAGGCATTACAGCCAAACTGTGTCCAAATCCTTGCTCTGCCACTTAGAGGGATAACCTCGTGCAAGCTCCTTCCTTTCTCTGTGTATCCGTTTTCATGTCTGTAAAATGGGTCTAGTAAAACTGCCTCCCTCACCAGATTCTTGTGTAAGTGAGTTCATTAATGCAAGAGGAATGCTCAAGAAGGTGCCCAGCACGCAGTGCACTATCATCTTTGCTGGATCTCCCTGATCCCCGCGGCAAGGGGCCAGTCACCATTCTGCTCCAAAGTAGCTCCCTCTGCCATCTGCTGCTGCACGGTTACAAACCCCAGCCCACTCTGTGCCCCCTTCCAGTATGCAGGTGAGTTTCCAGACCCAGCCTTCCCACCCCGTCCTGACTCCCTGCTGCTGTGGACTCTTCCATGCCTGGCCACATCCGGAATCAGAAATGTTTAATTATTAATGGTTGATTTTTTTCACTTGGGATTAAGACATGAGACATCTGAATTGTGTTTTCAAAATACGGTTTGCCTTGGTGGGTCTTGACATTCATAAACAGTTTTAGGGAATTTCATTTATGATTGCTCCTTGGCATTAGTAGTCTGTTGACCCTGAGATTGGTCAGCTCTGGGGAAAATTAATCTTATATGTATGTGCAAATGGGAGATTCTCCCAGAGCTCTTTAAAAATGCTGGTTGTGCTTTTTGCTTTTAATTAGCGTTTGCAAAGCTGATAGTGAGCCGGTACAATGATCAAGACAAAAGTAATTAGATTTGACAGGTCAAATGTTGATGCAAGTATTTTTTGGTAGGCATTTTTAGATTCTGGTGGCTGTCTGCAGGTCAATAGGATGTACTCCGATTGCCTGAGCTGCGCCCTTTCTCTCCACACTGGTCTTTGTTGTGGTTCAACTACTCAGTAGTGATTTCTCAGAAAGGTGTTGTTCAGAATGTCAAGAAAATAAAGAAATACAAGTGGTCTTCAGGTGCCTGGAACAATTTTTTGAGTCTCTCAATTACAGGATATATTAAATTCTGACTTGAGTTATTTAATGAATATCACAGCTTTGGAGTTTTTTGGTCACGGTGTACTTCAGATTGGAAAGACAGCATCAGAGCAAGAGGAGGAGAAAGTCTTTGTGAAATTTCATTGCCCAAAGACACAAACTGAAACAGGACCAATTACATTTAAGTGGGACGCTCATCTGGTTTGGGAAGCTAAGTTAGAGTCTGGGTTGTGAATTGGATACTGCAGGGAAGGAAACTCAGAGGCCAACTAGACTCCTCTGAAAATAACTTGACCACTTTTATTCTGCTCATAAGCTGGCTTCTTGTTCTTTACTTATTTTCCCCATTTTTTCCCCTAGGGGTAGAGAACTCACATTAAAAATAAACATCCCCAGGGGAACAAGATGACAGAGCAGCATGGAAGTTCTCAGCTTCTCTTGTCCCTGAAATGCAGCTATCTCAGCACCGAACCATTTTGCACACCTAGAAAATTGATCTGAGGATTAACACAACAATCTTCATAACCTGAGCCACATAACTTGGCAGGTATGCAGCACAGAGTGGTGAAATGGGGGAGAGAGAAGCCGTGGAGGGTAGGGAGCTGTTTTTGTGGAGAGACGAAGGAGAAAGAGGGGAGAGTCCAGGAAAAGCACTCCCTCCAAAAGTAGCTGGAGAGAAAGAGAAAGAGTGGGAACACCCACAAGTGACTGAACAAGAAAGGGAGAAAGGAAAAAGGAGAAAGGAGAAAGGAGAGGGTTTCAATACGACTAGGACTCTATAAACAGGGGAGAGCAGTGTTGGTAATTCCACAGCTCAGTACCTGGCAGTGCTCTGGTGGGAAGGGAGAATCACCAGAAGCAGACAGTGAGGTCCCAGGATCTGTGGGCCACACAAGGAGAAGCGGTTCCCCTGCCAAAAGGGCATCTGATAGAGGCCAAACAGCCTCCCCATATGCAAAGACTCTAGTGGATCCCAGAGAACAGCCATGATTGCTGGTATTGAAACAAAACACCAGGGGCAGTGAAACCTGGTGCCAGCTATGTGTTGTGATTTTCCATAATCTCTAAACCTCTACTGCCGTTCGATCCCAGGAACTTTTTCTGGGGCAAACAGGCACCTGGCTACAACCTCTGAGCCTCTGCAACAGCACGACCACTCAAACGTTCCTAGGGGCAAGCTGGCACCCAGCCATTGCTTGGTGTGACACTCCCCCAGAGGGTGGGAGCAGGTCCGAGCTGCAGGGCTCTCAGAAGTGAGGGGTTTGGAAACACAGCCCCATCTGCAATATAATTCAGGAGGGAGGTGCTACCTAGCAGGCTGACAGCTTGGATGCAGACAGTGTAGAAGTGGGGAGTGGATGGAAGCTGGAGACAAAGGAGGGGTGCTTGATTGCTGCTCGGTAAGAGGGCAGAGTTCTGGTACCAGAGACTGGGAAGCTGGGTGATGCCATTTTCAATTTTCCCACGGATGTGCATAGCTTCACATGTACGCCACACCCATCCACCCCAGTAAGCTAAATCGCCAAGTGGAGAATGGAGTTGTTACACCAAGCCCTGCCCAACTGCACCAACCAAGCTCAGGCCCTAGAGGATCTCCACCTACATAGTGTATGGACTACAAAGTGCTTCATAGCTAGACTTCTAGGGGAAACTGGATGTAATTTCATTCCGATTTCATTCTGCTTGCTGGTCCATCTATTTGTTTTTGTTCTTTTTTTTATTTTTATTTTTCTTGGATACAGAAAGAGAAAAAACTACTTTTATTTTCTGTTCTTAAAAAAGTTAAAAAATTTTACTGCATTTTTTATATTTTTTTGTAAATTTTTATGAATTTATTTTAATTTCTTCATTTCATTTTATTCTATTTTATTGCATTCATCTTTAAAAATTTTTAAATGTTTTCTTACTTTTTTTCCTTTTCTTTTCTTTCCCTTTTTTCTCTATTCTACCAAGCATCTTCCAACAACCAGACCAAAACACACCTAGGATCTAGCTTCTTTTATTTGATTTTTGTACTGTTTTTTATTTTAATTTTCTATTTTATAAATTCTTTTTCTTCCTCCAAAATGACAAAATGAAGGAATTCACCCAAAAAGAAAGAACAGGAAGAAATGACAGGTAGCAAACTCATCAACACAGATATAACCAAGATGTCTGGACTAGAATTTAGAATCACGATAATAAAATACTAGCTGGGGTTGATAAAAGCATAGAATCCCTTTCCACAGAGAAAAAAGAAGTAAAATCTAGTCAGGATGAAATTAAAAATGCTATAATTGAGATGCAATCTCAAATGGATGCCACGGTGGCAAGGATGGATGAATGGGAGCAGCGAATCAGCAATATAGAAGACATAATTATGGAGAATAATGAAGCAGAAAAAAAGAGGAATAGGAAGGCAAAAGAACACAATGTAAGAATTAGAGAAATCAGTGACTCACTAAAAAGGAATCATAGGAGTCCCAAAAGGAATCATCCAAATCATAGGAGTCCCAGAAGATGAAGAGAGAGAAAAGGGGTAGAAGGTTGATATGAGCAAATCATAGCAGAAAACATTCCTAACCTGGGGAAAGACACAGACATCAAAATCCAAGAAACACAGAAAACTCCCATTAGATTCAACAAAATCCGACCATCAACAAGACATATCATAGTCAAATTCATAAAATACACTGACAAGGAAAGAATTAAAGGAAAAAAAGTCCTTAACCTATAAGGGAAGATAGATCAGGTTCACAGAAGACCTATCCACAGAAACTTGGCAGGCCATAAAGGAATGGCAGGATATATTCAACTTGCTGAATTGGAAAAATATGCAGCCAAGAATTCTTTATCCAGTAAGGCTGTCATTCAAAATAGAAGGAGAGATAAAGAGTTTCCCAGACAAATGAAAACTAACGGAGTTCATGACCACTAAACCAACCTTGCCAGAAATTTTAAGGGGGACTTTCTGAGGGGAGAAAACATGAAATAAAACAAAAAAAGATCAAGAGCAACAAAGACTAGAAAGGACCAGAGAACACCACCAGAAAACAACTCTACAGGCAACACGTTGGCCATAAATTCGGATCTTTTAGTACTCACTCTAAATGTCAATCGACTAAATGCTCCAATCAAAAGACATCGGGTAACAGAATGAATAAGAAAACAAGATCCATCTATATGCTGTTTACAAGAGACCCATTTTAGACCTAAAGACACTTTCAGATTGAATGTAAGGGGATGGAGAACCATCTATGATGCTAATGGTTGCCAAAAGAAAGCTGGAGTAGCTATACTCATATCAGACAATCTAGATTTTAAAATAAAAACTGTAACAAGAGATGAAAAAGGGCATTATAACATAATTAAGGGGTCTATCCACCAAGAGGATCTAACAATTGTAAACATTTATGCCTTCCAATGTAAAGCACCCAATATACAAGTCAATTAATCATGAACATAAATAAACTCATTCATAATAGTACCATAACAGTAGGGGACTTCAATACTTCACTTACAGTAATGGACAGATCATCTAAGCAGAAAATCAACAAGGACACAATGGCTTTGAATGACACACTGGACCAGATGGACTTAACAGAACGTTTCACCTAAAGCAGCAGAATACACATTCTTCTTGAGTGCTCATGGAACATTCTCCAGAATAGATTATGTACTGGGACACAAATCAGCCCTGAACAAGTACAAAAATATCGAGATCATATCATGCATTTTTCCAGACCACAATGCTATGAAACCTGAAATCAACCTACAAGAAAAAATTTGGAAAGACAATGAATACTTGGAGATTAAAGAACATCCTACTAAAGAATGAATGGGTTAAACAAGAAGTTAACGAGGAAATTAAAAAGTCCATGGAAGCCATTGAAAATGATAACATGACAGGCCAAAACCTCTTGGATGTAGCAAAGGCAGTCATAAGAGGGAAGTATAGAGGGAAGTATATAGCAATCCAGGCCTTCCTAAAGAAGGAAGAAAGGTCTCAGATACACAACCTAACCTTACACCTCAAAGAGCTGGAAAAAAAAAACCCAGCAAATAAAACCCCAAACCAGCAGAAGATGGGAAATAATAAAGATTAGATCAGAAATCAATGCTATTGAAATAAAAAAAAAGTAGAACAGACCAACGAAACCAGGAGCTGGTTCTTTGAAAGAATTAACAAAATTGATAAACCCCTAGCCAGTTTGATCAAAAAGAAAAAGGAAAGGACCCAAATAAATAAAATCAAGAATGAAAGATGAGCGATCACAACCAACACTGTAGAAATATAAACAATAATAAGAGAATATTATGAACAATTATATACCAATAAATTGGGAAATCTGGAAGAAATGGACAAATTTCTAGAAACTTATAAACTACTGAAACTAAAACAGGAAGAAATAGAAAATTTGAACATACCCATAGCCAGTAAAGAAATTGAATTAGTAATAAAAAATCTCCTCCAAAACAAGAGTCCAGGGCCAGATGGCTTTCCAGGGGAATTCTACCAAACATTTAAAGAAGAGTTAACACCTATTCTTTTGAAGCTGTTCCAGAAAACAGAAATGGAAGGAAAATTTCTGAATTCATTCTACGAGGCCAGCATTACCTTGATTCCAAAACCAGACAAAAAGCCCACTAAAAAGGAGAAGTATAGACTAATTTCCCTGGTGAACATGGATGCAAAAATTCTCAATAAGATACTAGCCAACTGGATCCAACAATACATTAAAAGAATTATTCACGACCAAGTGGGATTTATACCTGGGATTCGGGGCTGGTTCAATATCTGCAAATAAATCCATGTGATACATCACATTAATAAAAGAAAGAATAAGAATCACATGATTCTCTCACTAGACACAGAGAAAGCATTTGAAAAAAACACAGAACCCTTTCTTGATAAAAGCTCTCAAGAAAGTAGGGAGAGAAGGATCATCCCTCAAGATCTTAAAAGCGATATACAAAAGATCCACTGCTAATATCATCCTCAATGGGGAAAAAAACTGAGACCTTTCCCCCTAAGGTCAGGAACATGACAGGGATTTCCACTCTCACCACTGTTATTCAACACAGTATTGGAAGTCCTAGCCTCAGCAGTCAGACAACACAAAGAAATAAAAGGCATCCAAATCGGCGAGGAGGAAGTCAAATTTTCACTCTTTGCAGACGACACGATACTGTATAGAGAAAACCCAAAAGATGCTACCAAAAAACTGCTAGAACTGATCCATGATTTCACCAAAGTCACAGGATATAAAATCAATGCACAGAAATTGGTTGCATTTCTATGCACCAATAATGAAGCAGCAGAAAGAGAAATCAAGGAATTGATCCCATTTACAATTGCACCCAAACCCATAAAATACCTAGAAATAAACCTAAGCAAAGAGGTGAAAAATCTATACATTGAAAACTATAGAGAGCTTATGGAAGAAACTGAAAAAGACACACAAAAAAATGGAAAAATATTCCATGCTCCTGGATAGGAAGAACAAATATTGTTAAAATGTCAATACTACCCGGAGCAATCTACATATTCAATACAATTCCTATCAAGATAACACCAGCATTCTTCACAGAGGTAGAACAAACAAACCTAAAGTTTGTATGGAACCAGAAAAGACCCTGAATAACCAAAGCAATCCTGAAAAAGAAAACAAAAGCTGAAGGCATCACAATTCCAGACTTCAAGATGTATTACAAAGGTGTAATTATCAAGACAGTATGGTACTGGCACAAAAACAGACACACAGATCAATGGAGCAGAATAGAGAACCCAGAAATGGACCCATAAACGTATGGCCAACTAATCTTTGACAACACAGGGAAGAATATACAATGGAATAAAGACAGTCTCTTCAGCAAATAGTGTTGGGAAAACTGGACAGCGACATGCAGAAGAATAACCTGGACCACTTTCTTATATCATACACAAAAATAAACTCAAAATGGAGGAAGGACTTAAATGCAAGACACAAAGCCATCAAAATCCAAGAGGAGAAAGTAGGTAAAAACCTCTTTGACCTTAGCTGCAGCAACTTCTTACTGAACACATCTCTAGAGGCAAGGGAAACAAGAGCAAAAATGAACTACTGGGACCTCATGAAGATAAAAAGCTCCTGCATGGCGAAGGAAACAATCAGCAAAATCAAAAGGCAACCAATGTAATGGGAGAAGATATTTGCAAGTGACATATCAGATAAAGGGTTAGTATCCAAAATCTATAAAGAACTTATCAAACCCAACACCCCAAAAACAAGTAATCAAGTGAAGAAATGGACAAAAGACATGAACAGACACTTCTCCAAAGAAGACATCCACATAGCTAACAGACATATGAGAAAATGCTCAACATCACTCATCATCAGGAAAATACAAACTAAAGCCACACCTGTTGCGGGGCTCGAACTTGTGAACTGTGAGATCATGAACTGAGCTGAAGTCAGATGCTTCACCGACTGAGTCATCCAGGCACCCCACAGGTGCTCATTATTTTAAAAACTGAAACAACACCAAAAGATTCAAATAACTTACAATCTCTCATGCTACTTTTACAGGAAAAAAAAGAGTCCTCCTTCACACACACACAAAGAAAAAGAATAGGGTATTGATACTGAGATGGAATTAAATAATGCTCTGATGAACTTTGAATCAACTGAAGTTAAGAAAACATGATTTCACCACTTTCTCTCCTCTGACCCAAGTTTCAGTGTCTGTGGCATTCATTCATGCTTCCTAACTGTGGTTTGTGGTGATGGCTATTCCCGTGTCTCATTGAAGATAGATTTCTTTTTCTTTTGTTTTATACTTTTTGGTATCAGTGGCTTTGAGGGAGGGGAATAAAAATATCCTCATTGTACCATTTTTTATCTGAGTTTCCAGCTATCATTTTAAGGTGGTATTTAAGTTTAGCCTTTTAAAGCATGTTATGACATACAGAGTCTAAGAACTCGTTTTTCTACAAGGCCTAAAAAACATAACAGAAGTCCTCACCTCCCACTCCCCCATGCCTTCCTACTTTTCCACGGTTCAGAACAATCTCCCCCCACCCCCCCGATGTTAACTCCGTTTCTAAGTAACAAGCTTGTACTGTTATTCTTGATCCTAACACAGGCATCTATATTCCAGGGAAATCTTTTGTGTCTTCATTTGCCTTGCTTTCCGCATACCTGTCACCAGTTAATCCCCTATTTCTCAGTTGGAGGTGTAACTCTGCAAACACAGGGAAGCTGTTTAGTATTTTTCTTGGAAACCTCACCCCAGACGTTCCATCTTCCTTTTCCAACGTGACCTGGTTGTTCTCTAGGCTGGTCGTGGAGCTGTGGTCTTTGAATTGTCTTTTACTGACATCTTGGAAACTTTTAGCATTTTCTATTTATGCCTTATAATCTGATATTTTCTAATGCTATGAATTCATGTGGTTTCCACCTTCTTTTTTTTATGTTCAGCCCTTTCAATCTATAAACTCATGCCCTTCCATTCAGGGAAGCTGTGACATTGTCATGACTCATATTTCTGATGTTTTTCTTCATTCCTTTTTCTGTGTTCTCTTTGTCTAGATCTTTCATTATTCATATTTGAATTTACTGTTTTCACCCTCTTACGTTTTCTGTCCTGTTTCCCAACTCCTTGTCTTTTTTGCTCTATTTTTTTCTGCATGATTTACTGGAGTTTTACCTTCTCAATCTTTTATTTTTTAAATTTCTGCTCTCAGATTTTAATTTTCAAAATTGGTAATTTCTAAAGTGATAATTGCACAGGGAGAGGGCATAATTCCCTTGCTCTCTCATGGATACAATATCTCCTTGTACCTTTCTGATCTGTTTTCAAAGATGGCCACGACAATAGCTCTCTTTTCCCTCCCTTAGGGTCTGGGCAGCCTTGGGACCCACTTGCACCAACTGGATGTGGCAGAAATGATGGTGCATGACCTCCAAGGCTAGGTTGCAAAAGGCAGTACAACTCTGGCCTGGGGAATTGAACCAATCACAACAGAGCCGTGATTATCCAGGAAAGTAGTCACCTGCCCCCAGGCCACCCCACTCAAAGAAGCCACACTAGCTGATGCAGAATGATCACGTGGAAGGGCCTTGTGTCCAGCTGAGGAGAGAGAGAGAAGTCTGGCCAGGTCCTGGCTCTTCCAGGACCGGCTGCCACCTGGCTGTAATTCCCTTAGAACCTCCAAGCCAGAACTGCCCACAAGGCCCATCCAAATTCTTGACCCATGGCAGCCATTTGAGATAATAAGATGTCTGCTGTTATTTTAAGCCACAAAGTTTTGGGATCAATTTTTTGTGTGGTAATTGGAACTGAAATGGAGACTATGAATGACAGTTTTTTGGTTTTTCAAAAAGTTTGTTATCTAAGTATTACCTTCATTTATGCTGAATCCTTTATTTGTTTGGTCTCAGTCACATTAGGGGCTTGAACCACATAACTGGTGATGGTGTGAGAATGAAGCCTTTTAACGGGTGGTCTTTGCAGTGGGGTCCGGTGATAGGACTGGTCTGTTTGTATCCACTGGCCTTCTCTCCAGGGATGACCATTTTCCCCAGCAAGGATTCCTGGAAGGAATCGTGGCCAGGATTCTGGAAGCCTGCATGGAAACTTCCACTTAGTTCCCATGAGATCACGATGGCACCCCTGCCCTTGGCCACGGGGACTATCCTGGCATCCAGCCCCTCCAGGGAGCAAACCGCCAATCTTCATCCCTACTTGGCATCGGGGTTGTTGCCCAGCTACAGGGTGGGGAGATTGGCTTCTTTATACAACCTTGAAGGCAATCCTCTGTTTTCAACTCCCTCTTTCTGAGGTACCTGGAGCCCCTCATGTGTGAGCCTTTCAGGGGGCCAGACGTACAAACCTGCTTGCTCTTGAGCCTCTCTGTCAACAATCTTAGGCTCGAGCTTTCCTCTGTCTACTAAGTGTCTATTCTTCCTTTTGCTTCTGGCCTTTATAAAAGCTGCTGTCTTCTCTTGACCGCTTTGATCCTTTTTTTAAAGTCCTTCCCCAGAGATTTTAGCGTGAAGCAAAAGCAAATAGATGCAGTCGATCTGCTGTGTTTATGTGGAACTGGAACCTTTAATTTCTTAATAAATAAATAGCTTATTAAATAAATGTGCTCAAAAGGCATAAATGGAAAATTTATATAAAAGATTGAATTCAAGAGGCACCTGGGTGGCTCAGTCGGTTAAGTGTCCGACTTCGGCTCAGGTCATGATCTCAAAGTTGGTGAGTTCGAACCCGGTGTTGGGCTCTGTGCTGACAGCTTGGAGCCTGGAGCCTGCTTTGGATTCTGTGTCTCCCTCTCTCTGCCCCTTCCCTGCTCGTGCTCTGTCTCTATCTCAAAAATAAATAAGCATTAAAAAATTTTTTTAAAAGATGGAATTCAAGTAATAAATTGAAAATTGTTCCATTTCACTGTAGTTTGCTACAATAGGGCAAAGGTGAAGCGACTGGACCCTTCCTTCATTAGGAATTAGGAAATGAGAACCTTCTGAGAGTTGGAGCATATCTATTCATTTGACTTTTGCTTTTAAACATCACACATGGTTATGGTTCAAAAAAGGTAAACTTTTATAGAGTAAAATGTCAAAACTGTCCTATACTTCACGTCATATCACCTCTGCAGGCAACCAGGGCTAACAGTCTGTAAAATCTTGGAAAAAGGCTGGACGGATTATATGTATCTTTTGCTTTGTATACAGTTCAATTCTGTTCATGTTGAAAACAACCCCATTTGTGTGTAGTGCGTGCGTGCGTGTGTGTGTGTGTGTGTGTGTGTGTATTATAACACACACACAAACATGCCTGGGGTTTTAACATAAATACAATCCAACTCTACATATTTTGCTTCTTTTTTTAAATGTTTATTTATTTTTGAGAGAGAGCAGGGAGGGGAGGAGCAGAGTTGCAGGGGAGCACAGAATCTGAAGCAGGTTCCAGGCTCTGAGCTGTCAGCACAGAGCCTGACATTGGGCTTGAACTGATGAACTGTGAGATGATGACCTGAGCTGAAGTCGGATGCTTAACCAACTGAGCCACCCAGGCATCCCTACATATTCTGCTTTTTTAAGCTTACTGATAGAAGGGATATTTTCTCATGTGAATCAATACGTCCATCTTACTCTTTCTAATGGTTATGTATCACAATTCAAGAGTAATTCCTTTATTGATGGATATTTAGCTTTTTCCTCTATATTTCATTATGACACACAAAATGTTGTCATGACTATTCTTGTGAATTTATACTTCTATAACACTAGTATTTCTCTAGGATGGATTTCTTGAGAATAATTCCTGAATTCAATAGAATACATAAAAGATGCATTTTTTTAATTTTATTTTTTTAATTAAAAAAATTTTTTAACGTTTATTTATTATGGAGAGACAGAGAGAGACAGAGCATGAGCATGGGAGGGGCAGCGAGAAGAGGAGACATAGAATTCGAATGGGGCTCCAGGCTCTGAGCTGTTAGCACAGAGCCCAATGTGGGACTCGAACTCACAAACCGCGAGATCATGACCTTTGCCGAAGTTGGACGCTTAACTGACTGAGCCACCCAGGTGCCCCATAAAAATTATGTTTTGATAGATAATATCCAACTGACCTCTAAAAGTTCATTTTTGTACAGTCTTTTATGAACTCTTAGTGTCCGTTGGAATCCCCATTCTCTCCATGCTAGGACATCAGCAAATGAAACTTTTGAACCTGGAGAGGATTTCAGCACGTTAAATGTGGTGCTCAGTGCTAACAGCCTCTTGGTAGCCCCCCAGTGGACCTTTCTCCAAGGCGCATCCATTTTGCCAGACTTTTCTCTTGAATTCTTTGTTTTCCAGGAAAGAGGCGCAAATTAAAATGGTAACCATTTTTGGCTTGTTATTTTCAAAACAATGAAAGAAGGGGAAAAAAGAAAACGGTGCTGACTGCATTCAGAGAACCAGGCTTTCTCACGTTTGCTGGCACTGAGTTTGGGAAATCAGATTGGCTCCACAGATGAAAAACCATAAACATTTCATACCCTCTAATGCTACCTCTCCACACGTGGCAATCCATCCTAAGTAAATAATGTAAAATACCAAAATGCCATTTATAAAAACATTTACCGCAGTATTATTTACAATAAAAAATTGGAAACAATTTCGAGAGCAGAAATAGAAATTGCCATTTCCCTATTGTGAGATACTTAGGTTAAATAAATTTTGGTAAACCTACTGGATGGAATATTAAGTAGTCTTTTTAAATAATGGGTATGAAGACCAAGTAGTTTCAAGGAAAAATGTTTATGCTATATATGCTAATATTATGTTCATAATGATGCACAGTACATTATAATAATATAAATTGATTTTAGGAACTTGAAATACATTTTCCTATAGTGCGATATTCTAACATGGACCAATAACTAAAGATTATTTATTTGGTAATGTAACTAAATTATAGCACTATCCTGAATTCTGAATCTTAGTAGCAAGGGAGCCTGCTAAAAGGAGCAAGGATACAGTTCTTCTCTCTCTCTGCCGGAACAAGGCTGGCCTCAGGCAAGATCATGAAAGAAAGGGAGGTATCTTTGATTACCTCCCTCATCCCTCCCAGACACTTCTGGAGCTCCTCAACTCATGTCCTCCCAGAATTCACCATAACCACTTCCCTAGAGCTTGCCCAACGCCTTCCTCACTCCTAAATGACACGTGGCTCCTTGAGGACACAACCTCAACCATCCAACCCACATTCAGGTGTCTTGCCCTTCTCCTTGACCCACTGCCGCTCACTCAAATGATGCTCTAGTTAGTTGACTATCCAACCACAGGAAAGAAAATGGACGAGTAGGTGGTTCAAAGAAAATCCTTTTAGGTGGAGAGTAGCTGGTCTGTCATGCATTCTTTAAATTACTCCTATTTTTTCCACGATGTCTTCCTTCTGAACTAAGAGATGCTTTAAAAGTTTAATTAAAAACAATTCCCTCCATTGTAATGAGGACGGTAGCGAGCCACTTTGGGACTTTGGGTGTATGTGTGTGTGTGCTGGGATGGGGGAAGAGTCAGCGATCTGAAGGGGAGAGACGGGGCAGTGGCAGAGATTTGCCTATATCATTTGTTTTTATAGAAGAGAATGGCTACTACTATGGTCTGAATGTTTGTATCCACCCACAAAGTCATATGTTGGAATCCTGACATCCAAAGTGACAGTGTTAGGGGCACCTGGGTGGCTCAGTAAGTCAAGCATCCGACTTCAGTTCAGGTCATGATCTCACAGTCCGTGAGTTGGAGCCCTGCATCACGCTCTCTGCTGTCAGCGTGGAGCCTGCTTTGGATCCTCTGTCCCCCTTTCTCTCTGCACCTCCCCTCCTTCCTCTCTCTCAAAAATAAGTAATATAGACATTAAAAAAAACCTCCAAAATCCCAAAGTGAGAGTGTTAGAAGGTGGGGCCTCTGGGAGATGATTAGGCCATGAGGCCGGAGCCTGAATGACAGGATTACTGATGTTCCTTTTATAAGGCTCCATAAAAAGAGACCCACAAGACCTCCCTAGCTCCTTCTGCCAAGTGAGGACACAATGAAAAGTCTGTGGCCCAGAAGAGGACTCTCACCGGACAATGCTGTCTCTCTCATCTGGGACTTCCAGGCTCCAGAAAGGTAAGAAGCAGATTTCTGTTGTTGATAAGCCACCTGTTGGTGCTATTTTGTTAGAGCAGCCTAAATGGACTAAGACATCTACTCTGCATTCTGGAATACTCGCCAGTTGTGTCTCGGTTTATGAATTCTTTTACTCTTGTCTCGAGGATAAATATTTAATGTGTGTTATAATTTTTACATTACTCTTTGGCCAGAGAAAGGGAGGCTCATGCTGTGATCAGAGCCTGACTCTGTAGTGGGAAAGAAGGCTCATGGGCCACACCAAGGCCAAAAGCTCAGGGTCCGTCGCCTGGGCTCCTGTCTGTAATAACTGCAATGACGTGAGAGACAGTAGTAGCTGGCGAAATGTGTCCACACTCGCGTCTCCTTATAAAAATGGATGCAGAGATTTATTGGTAATTGCTATGTTTTTGGTAATTCCATGTTTCTTTCGAATTTCAGTTATCAGAGGTGTATCACCTATAATGCAATCTCCAGACTAGAACAGAGTTACTGCAATCCTTCAGGGACCACCAATCAGCAATTCGAAGCATGAATTTCATCAGTAAGAAAACTCGCAGGGCATGTCCTGTATTTACCCTGTGAATCACCTTCTTTGTTATAAAGCAATCTACAGTGGTCTCTCATGTCCAAGAATTTATTTGGTCAGACTGTCTATGTCCCTTGTTTCATTTGTCACTTTGTGTATTTGGAGAGAAAGGTACTCTCCACTATTAACACAGAATCATGGACAAGGTGTGTGGGTGATGCCCTAAACAACACAAGAAATATCTTGTATCTTGTTGTCTGAGACATATAGTTAGAAATGGACAAGCCCAGTCAAATTGTTGTTCTGACCCTGCTGTCTGTGTGCGTGCACACGCGTGTATGCGCGTGTGTGTGTGTGCATGTATACGTTTCCTCGATCAGCCACACACAGAGAGCCCCAGGAAATGAGGCAATGAGAGAAGGAAAAATTATTCAGAACTTTGGGGCCTTAGGCCTTTGCTCAGCTTTCAGGTTGGGATGATAGAAAGAAAAAGACAAATCGGGCACGATGTATTCACTGCTCTCCATGGAACTCACTAGCTTGCCATTTATATGGGACAACTACTAAGGGAAGTATGCCCTGTAGACATGATGAAATAGTCAAGGGCAATGTGGACATGGGGGAACAGACCTGCTTGCAGGGGAGCTGAAAATGTGAGATGTTTAAAAGTAAAAGACATTTAAAAGCCAATTTGTTAGACTGGTTCTTTTTAGATTCATGGAAGAAAAGAAGTGTAGAGAGTTTCAGCTGAGTCGTGGAGCTCATATGTGAGAAAAGATAAAGAGTGTTATTTTGTAAAATTCATATTATTGAGAGTTTGCGATTATTTTAAGGCTTTCTGGGGTGTTGGGAGAACAGTAACTGCAAAGTGGGCCAGTGACCATATGCCATCCTTGTCCCCGGAGCATATCATAAAGGTGTCAGTAAAGGAAAGAGTAGACTATGGAATTTATCAGCTGTTAAATACTTCTGTGTCAAGCTTCAGGTTAGGCGATTTTACTTGTCTCCTTGGAGTTGTGAATTCTGAAGGTGCACAGATGTCCCTGAGTTCTTAAAGGCATAGGGATTTGAACCCAGAGTCTGACCTCCACTGTGTCTAAAGATATTTCCCATTTTTAGTAGAGATGATGGTACAGGATAAAAGAAAATTTTCCGGTGGCCAGAAAAGTCTAAATGTGGAATGAGCTGACTCACGTGGTCCTGAGACCTATCAAGCACAGTCTGGATCCCATCGAGTGAGTGTGTTATAAAGAAGACACTATTTTGGATATTATATAAGGTGCCAGGCCTCCCCAGTTGTAATCCCGATCATCTGTCATTGACTAGCCAGGGGAGTGTAGATAATAAACTTCACCTCTGGGAGTCTTAGCATTCTCATTTATAAAAATAGGGGACTAACACCTACATCTTAAAATTGCTGTGATGATTAATAAGGTAAGATATGGGAACCTACTTAGTTTAGTGCCTGGCATAAAATGAGGTGTTCAATAAATGTCAGTTGAAGAGAACATAATATCCTCTCCAACCGTGAGGTACTTTGATTTTGTGACAACAAAAAGAGCTTCACGAACTCTTAACAATTTATGAGTAACTGAAGAAAGTATTGAAATAAGGAACCCAATGACATGTGAATTGTTAGGGCAAAGCTGAAAGTCTGAATAATGATAAATTCATCATGGCAATAGAAATAAAACTTTTTTTTTAGAAATAAAACTTTTTGAAAGAGCCCTTGATATTTTTAAAGAAATTAGGAAGTGCTGTAACAACCACATGTGGCTTCTGATCCAGTAGGATACTGTAAAAAGACATAGAAGGTAACATTTTTTGCCTGTTTAGTAGGAATATCAATGTGTTTGCAATTTATAACTTCAAGTTGATTTATAACTTCAAGTTTGAAGTTGATTCACCTGACTTAACTTACATTTTTAACTGAATTAACAAGATTCCATTATAAGGAATTATAAAAGCCAACAGGTTAACAGAGCCATTTAAAAGGGATTTAAACTAGATTACTTCAAAGGTAAAGTTTTAGAAAGCATTTTACTTATAATCTTACTAATCTCTGAATCTGAAATCTAAGAAGTGGCTGGCAATGACTTTGTGCAAATATTTAGGCTACATTTGATTAAACTCATACCCAGATTGATCATCTGAACTGGAGTTGTCACCCTTAATCAGGGCACAGAGGGGCAGAGAGACCATTAATTACCTGAGATAAAGGGAAAATTTTAGATGGGGTTTCTAGAACACAGCAGTCACTTTTCATTTTTTGAAATTCTGTAAGGATTCAAGGAACCAATATTCTTTTCTAAAGACCTCAAGAATAACCCCAAGAGGAGCCTTCAGAATCCATTCTCATTTAATCTCAAATGTGCTTGCTGCTTTAATGCTGTTCCAGGCCAAATGATTCATGACAATTCTATGATACAGACGGGAATGTAACCAGGGCCCTGGTACTTCAGAGCTGGACAAGGAAGGCAGGCTGTGGAAGATTCCAAGTCTGAGGTCTAACATCTGCTGAACTTTGTCATCCCTGAGCTTCCAGATAATACGGGACATTGTGGTGCAGAGACATGGGCATGGAAGGCACAGCTCTCTGCCGTCAGTCAGGTAACACCACCAGTGTGGATGGCAAAGTCCTGTGCAGGGTTTTCTGGCGGCTTTTGAATGGCAACCCGTCATACCTTCTCTTTAGCAAGAGACCTGGACTCCAGGACCTCTGGTGTCGCGATTGATAGCCTTAACGATAATTTGCATTTTCATAAGATCAGTGTTTTTCAACGTACTTTTACATACACCAGTTCATTTGATCCTCGCAATCCTGTGAATGATACATTTTATGTAATTAATGAAATTTAAAAGCAACCGAATGCCAAGAGAGTGGTCTGACTGTCCAATTTTGTTTTCAATAATGTTGAAATTGGAATTTCAGGTATTCTTGCTCCATTGTTGTAAATACTGTTAATTTTCCCTCTTTAACTGGGAAATAGTAAGAAAGTCCAGATTCCTTTTTTAAAAAAATGAAATTAGTTGAGAATAGTGTTGTTTGTTTGGGGCGCCTGGGTGGCTCAGTCGGTTAAGCGTCCGATTTCGGTTTAGGTCACGACCTCACTGTTGTCAGCACAGAGCCCACTTTGGATCCTCTGTTCCCTTCTCTCTCTATCCCTCCCCTGTTCATTCTCTCTCTCTCTCTCTCTCTCTCTCTCTCTCTCTCTCTCTCTCTCAAAAACAAACATTAAAAAAAAAAGACAAATGTTGTTTGTGTGAATAGAGTGGATTGGAACAGAGGGTTTGAAAGAATATTTTGGCATCATGAGGGTTGTAGAGAGAATGATTCACAAAGGTCCCTGAATGGGGATCCTACTTTAAGCTACTCTTGACCTTCTCCTTAGGGAGGAACAAAGGAAGTAAAATTGTCCATGGGTGCGGAAAATGATAAGTCATTTGTACAAGTTGAAAGGTAGCAAGTTTGCATTAGTCAAGTCTGAACTTTAGGATATCAAAATAAAATCCTGTAGTGTTGAAGTTAACAGAGTTCTTAGAAGACCCCCTTTAACAAAATAGCAGGGATCAGGTGTTAATTACACATCAACGTGCTGATCTTCGAAGTGGTATCTTTAAAGGGGTATGTTTAAAATAGGAATACAGAAAGGGGGTATCCCATTAGACACATATACAATTCTCGGGGTGAGGGCAAAAACTGAAAGGACGAGAACACGGTTTTGGAAAATGGAAAAAAATTCCTATTCTCTCTTTTTTAAAGCCCTCCACCCCCTGCTTTTTTAAAGAGCAGTTTTAGGTTCACAGCAACATTGAGAAAAAGGTATAGAAATTTCCCATATGCCACCTGCATACCTACACATGGGTAGCCTTCTCCACTATTAACGTCCCCCACCAGCGTAGTACATTTGTTACAATCAGTGAACCCACAATGACACATCGTTATCACCCAAAGTCCATAGCTGACATTAGGGTTCATTCTTGGTGAACCCATCCAAATCCTACGGGTTTGGACAAATGTATAATGACATGTGTCCATCAATATAGTATTGTACGGAGTATTTTGCTGCTCTAAAAATCTTCTGTGCTCCACCTACCTACCCCCTCTCTCCCTTCCCCCCAATCCCTTGCAACCACTGATCTTGTTACTGTCTCCATAGTTTTGTCTTTTCTAAAATGTCATGTAGATGAAATCATACAGTATGCAGCCTTTTCAGATTGGCTTTTGTCACTTGGTAATATGCCTTTAAGTTTCTTTTGTGTCTTTTTATGATCTGATAACTCATTTCTTCTTAATGCTGAATAATATTCCATTGTCTGGATGTACCCGTACCTGTTTGTCCATTCACCCACTGAAGGATATCTTGGTTGCTTCCAAGTTTTGGCAATTATGAGTCGAGCTGCTATAAACAGCCATGTAGAGTTTTTGAGTGAACATTAAGTTTTTAATTCCTCTGGGTAAATGGAATTGAATTTGAATTTGAATTTGGGTAAAAACTCGGGGCATGATTGGCAGATCTTATGGTGAAAGTATTTTTAGTTTTCTAAGAAACCACCAACCTGTCTTCCAAAGGGACTACACTATTTCACATTCCCACGGGCAATGAGTGAGAATTCCTGTTGCCCCACATCCTCATCAGCATCTGGTGTTGTCAGTGTTCTGGATTTTGGCCATTCTTCTAAATGTGTAGAGGTATCTCCTTGTTGTTTCAACTTGGACTTCCCTGATGACATAGGATGTGGAGTATCTTTTCATATGCTTTATTTGCCATCTGTCTATCTTCTTTGGTGAGGTGTTTGGCCCATTTTTAAACTTTTATCTATTTATTTTAATTTTTGTTTTATTTATTTGAGAAGAGACAGAGACAGTGCGAGTAGGGGAGGGACAGAGACACAGGGAGAGACAATGCGAAGTAGTTCAGAGCTGCCAGCTCAGAGCCTGATGCAGGGCTCACACCCACGAAACCAGGAGATCATGACCTGAGCTGGAAGCAAGAGTCAGACACTCAACTGACTGAGTCACCCAGGTGCCCCTGGCCCATTTTTAAAGTTCCCTATTCTTTCTGTATTAAAAACAAAGGAAGCAAACTTCACAAAATATTATTGGCTAGTGGGGTATAAATTGAAGGGGTTAAAATGATCTGAATCCTAAAATATTTTGTCCAATCAAATTTTGTAACATTAAAAGCAGGTAAACACTTCTTATAAATATCAATAATATTATTTCAGAGACAAAAATTTTAATTGGGATGTGTTTAAAATTCTGTTTTAGTTATTTATTTTTTTGAAACGTTTATTTATTGGGGTGCCTGGGTGGCTCAGTTGGTTAAGCGTTGAACTCTCGATTTTGGCTCAGGTCATGATCTCACAGTTCCTGAGATCAAGCCCTGAGTAGGGCTCCATGCTGACAGCTCAGAGCCTGCTTGAGATTCTCTCTCTCCTTCCCTCTGCACCGCCTCAGCTCACACGCGCGCACTTTCTCTTGCTCTCAGAAATAAACAAAAAATAAAATAAATGTTTATTTATTTCTGAGAGAGAGAGAGAGAAGGAGAGAAAGAGAGAGAGAAAGCATGCACATTTGTGAGCTGGGGAGGGGCAGAGAGAGAGAGGGAGAGAAAGAATCCCAAGTAGGCTCCAAGCTGTCAGCACGAAGCCTGACAGGGGGCTCGATCTCAGGAACCATGAAATCATGACCTGAGCCCAAATCAAGAGTTGGATGCTTAGCTGACTGAGCCACCCGGGTGCCCCTAAAATTCTCTTTTAAATTCTTTAAAATTCTTTAGGTTTTAATAATATATGTTTAAGTGGTTTTATTTTTGTCATATTTGAGATTCATAGGGTTTCTTAAACCCTTAGACTTGAGATTCATTCATGAAAAACGTTTTTTAAAGAGTCTTCTCCCTTAGTCAAACTCCTGGCCCCAGAATTAGGTTGAGACCCACTACGATTAGCCACGCTGATGAGACTTTAAAAGTGGCTTTACCGTTCGAACCTTCAGAATGGGTTGGTTCCATATGTAGGCTTCACTCAGCACTTTGTCTCGTTTTCCCTTTATATTGCAGTTGGGTCAATCACCTCCACTTTATTCCAAGCCTGGTCTCATTCATCTCTGTCAATTCACTGCTTCCCACATAGTAAGCTTTTAGTAGGTGTTCCCACATTACACTAAACTTGTGCTCCGTGCATGTGAAGAAATTAAATTATTACTAATGATCAGCTCCCTGACATTACTTCACTCCTACAGCACATGGACCTGTTAATTTTTACTGCCAATAATTCAATTCAATTGAGAATCTTTGCTTTATAGAAGTTTAGAAGCCACCTTATTTTTAGTGAACTCATCACTTCATCATGTGTCCAGACCTCATGAAAATAATACCTTTAAAATGCCAAGCAAGGGATGGCTCAGAGAACTCAGATGGGCCTAATAATTTCCACTTCCTGTGGATTTGGCCTTAACGGGAGAAAAAAAAAAGTAAAATATCCACTTACCTAAGTCAACCATGACTATAATCAAGCACAACTGATAGAGGGAAAGATATGTAAATGAGGTCAAAGTCAGGTTGATCTATAAGATGGGCCAATTAAAAGCATTTGACAAGTCAGTTCAAAAACCTCCAGGCTTGATCACTGAAGAAAGTAAATCTCCTCCAGCCAAAGGATGCTTAGAATGAGCCCAACGGCTAAGGCCAGAGCTGTCCGTTAGAAATGATGAGCACGCAAAAAGGTTGTGGGGCAGAGAACTGCTTGTCAGGGGCAGGTCTTTACGCCCTGCAGATGTGAAGTGCTCAAGGAAAATACGGACTGTGGTGAATGAACCCGCTTGAAAGTGTGAGTGATTTAAGAGCAAAACCCTGCAAACAAATTATTAGACTGGTTCCTTTTAGGTTCATGAAAGAAACACATAGAGTTTCAACGGAAGCCATGGCAAGTGACAGTGTTAGTTTTGTAAACTTCACATTATTTAGAGTTCCGCTTATTGTGGAAGGATGAAGAATAAAAGCATTCAACAACACACACGGAAAAATCGGTTGTATCCAAAAAGGTCCCAAACCTGGTGGGGTATTAGAAAATGACACGAATTTGAAAAACTGCTATTCATCCCATACCTAAAGCAAAGTCCAAAAACTGTGTTCTCATGTGTCTGTTGGCCATCTGGATGTCCTCTTTGGAGAAATGACTGTTCATGTCTTTTGCCCATTTTTAAATTGATTATTTGGTCTTTTGGTGTTGAGTTGTATATGTTTTTAATATATTTTAGATACTAACCCTTTATCAGACATGTCATTTGCAAATACCTTCTCCCATTCCATCGGTTGTATTTTAGTTTTGTTAATTGTTTCCTTTGCTGTGCAGAACCTTTTATCTCTATGTAATCTCAGTAGTTTATTTTTGCTTTTGTTTCCCTTGCCTCAGGAGACGTATCTAGAAAAATGTTGTTATGGCTGATGTCAGAGAAATGACTGCCTATGCTCTCTTCTAGGGTTTTTATGGTTTCAGGTTTCACCTTTAGGTCCTTGATCCATTTTGAATTTATTTTTGGGCATGGCATAAGATCATCAGGGAAATGCAAATCAAAACCACAATGAGATGTCACCTCACACCTGTCAGAATGGCTAAAATCAACAACACAAGAAACAAGTGCTGGCGAGGATGTGGAGAAAAAGGAACCTTGTGCACTGTTGTTGGGAATGCAAACTGGTACAGCCACTGTGGAAGACAGTTTGGAGGATCCTCAAAAAACTGAAAATAGCACTACCCTATGATCCAGCACTTGCACTACTGGGTATTTACCCAAAGAATAAGAAAACACTAAATCAAAAGGCTATATGCACCCCTGTGTTTACTGCAGCATTCTTTACAACAGCTAAATTATGCAGTCAAATGTTCTACCACTGAGCTATACCCCCTACAATAGCTAAATTATGGGAACAGCCCAAGTGTTCACTGATAGATGAATGGCTAAAGGAGATGTGACACACACACACACACACACACACACACACACACACACAGAGGAATGTTACTCATCCATAAAAAGGGATGAAATCTTGCCATTTGCAACAACATGGATGGAACTAGAGAGAGCATAATGCTAAGCAAAGTAAGGCTGTCAGAGAAAGACAAATACCATATGATTTCACTCACGTGGAATTTAAGAAACAAAACAAACAAAGGGGGAAAAAAAGAGACACACCAAAAAACTGTCTCTTAACTATAGAAAACAAACAGGTGGTTGCCAGAGGGGTGGCGGTGGTGGTGGTGGTGTGGGATGGGTGAAACAGATAGATTAAAGCGTACATTTACCTTCAAGAGCACTGAGTAATATATAGACTTGTTGGGTCAATAGACTGTATACCTGAAACTAATATAACACTGTATGTTCACTACACTGGAATTAAAAGAAAAAAAGCCCTCCCAAACTGTCTTCTCTAGAATGTTTAGTGTTTTAGAAAGGGCTTGCTTTACCTTCTGGATTTTTTTTAATGTTTATTTATTTTTGAGAGAGAGAGTGTGAGCAGAGGAGCGGCAGAGAGAGACAGAGGGTGGGGGAGGGAGGATCCGAAGGGGACTCTGTACTGACAGCAGGGAACCCAATGCGGGGCTTGAACTCATGACCTGTGAGCTCATGACCTGAGCCCAAGTTGGATGCTCAACTGACTGAGCCACCCAGGTGTTATGTACCCAATGAGTTTTTAAATCCTTTCCTCTAGGGAAGTTAATTGGCCAGGTTTTTCTTTATACCTGGGACCCTACAAAAATCCCCAGGCCAGGGGAAATGAATGTGTTAATTCTTTTTTTTTTTTTAAATTTTTTTTTCAACGTTTATTTATTTTTGGGACAGAGAGAGACACAGCATGAACAGGGGAGGGGCAGAGAGAGAGGGAGACACAGAATTGGAAACAGGCTCCAGGCTCTGAGCCATCAGCCCAGAGCCTGACGCGGGGCTCGAACTCACGGACCGCGAGATCGTGACCTGGCTGAAGTCGGACGCTTAACCGACTGCGCCACCCAGGCGCTCCGAATGTGTTAATTCTTAAAAAAATTTAATGTTTTTATTTATTTGTGTGTGTGTGTGTGTGTGAGAGAGAGAGAGAGAGAGAGAGAGAGAGAGAGAGAGAGAGAGACAGAGTGAGTGGGGGAAGGACAGAGAGAGAGACACACACACAGAATCCGAAGCAGACTCCAGGCTCTGAGCTGTTAGCACACAGCCCCATGCGGAGCTCGAACTCATAAACCGTGAGATCATGATTGGAGCCAAAATTGGACGCTCAACCAACTGAGCCACCCAGGCCAGGGGAAATGTATTTGCCCACCATGAAATCCGATAGTGATGTGCCAGCTATCTCTGCAGCTTTCGCCTTTTGGAATCAAGTCAAAAGGTTATTCTTTGATCCCTAAGTATTTATGAGCTTTTTGCCCGTAAGTATTTTCTTACTTTTTCCTTCTTTTTTTCTAAGACATTTAAGTAGATTATCTTCCTATGTTTCTATGATATTTTTAAGTTGTAGCTTAAGGTTTGAAGTTTTAAGAAACCTAGAGAAGGGATATTTTCTTCTCTTGAATAACACATTAAGAGGAAAGGGAAAAAGAATTCTATTCTTGTGCTTTTGGGCCTTCATCCAAACCTACAAAGCCTCCTGTTCAAACTGGAAATGAAAAAGAAGCCTGTGAAAGGCATCTCTCTCTGCTGGTTCGAAACTCTCCTGCAGGCTGGGAGGAAGACAGGGGTGGGTAGGCCATTGTCGCCAACAGCTTACCCTAGTTCCTTCCACACAGGGGACAGATTCTACGGTACATAATTCCAGTATTTCTTTTCTTTTTCTCTCCCATTTGTTCATAAGATTTTCTATTAATTCATCCCCCACTTCCCCTTCCCAAAATCTTCAAATCTGCTCAAAAAACAAAACAAAACAAAACAAAACAAAACAGAAAAACAGGCCCTGGATTTACTCTGCTCGCTGTGCCTGGCGTCATGGAGATGTAGCCTTTGTGCCATCTTCACGGTGCTTTGCGCAAAGCTGCCTCCTCCCACCCTCCATGAGATAGGAGGCATGATGGAAATCCTCTCTCCTCTCGAGGTCTGCCTGGGACTTGTGTCTGAGGCCTCCCTCCAGCAAAACGGAGTTCTGAATTCTTTTGGGCTCGCCTGGCTCTGGTTGGGCTTTGTATGAGTAAGGGACGCAGCTATTGCTGAGGTGACCCAAGCTGACTCTTGACAGGGGTGGATAATTTGCACCAGGAACTGCACAACCAGGCACGACCCCATGCAGGGATGATTGCCTCCAATCCTCCAATTACACCTTCCAGAATCACTACATATTCCTCAGTCCATCAGGGTTTAGGCGTGGACACTACATTTCCACCTTCAGAATACTGTTACCGTGACCATGATTAAGTAGAACGGACATTTTATGACACTGCCCTTGCTCCGGAAGTAGCAGAGTGGCAAGCCAGTACTCGGAGGTAATCGAATGATGCCAGTCAGGCATCTGACATTTAAAGCTTTTAGGGAAGGACTAAGGAACGACATGATTTAAAGTGAAAACAACAACACTAAAGAAAAAAAAAGAAGGAGTGTTGAGAATGGAAAGTGACATCTGCTGTTGGACTGATGTGCCAGACTGTCTATTTGGAAGGCTGTTCACACCATTCCATGCGATGCTCACGGTGGAATTAAGAAGTGGGTGTTTTGTAGTTCTGAAGATGAGGCCAAGGGGAGCTGAAGAGTTTGCTCAAGGTTACAGAACCTGCAAGTGCGGAAGCTGGATTCAAACTCACATTCAAGTCCGTCCTCCATTTTCTCTGTGGGTTCTGAGATGGCCATGACCAGTTACTTCTATCACGTTAACAATACAGGTCTTGAAATGTCAAGTCAGAGCCAGGAGACTCATTGGAGAGCAGGAGACGTCACGGGACCACAGTGAGGCTGTGTGTGCTCCAGCGACTTTAATGATGGTGGTGACCTCTAGTCCACCACTCAGTCGCTCTGCAGTCCTGGGACCATGCTCCCTCTAATTTTGGCCTTTATCTGAGCGACCAACAAACGAATGTTTGAGAAGCAAACAGAACTCCCTAAACTCGGAAAATGGCTTCAGACTATTTAAAGGTATGTATTTTTCCAACTGCAATTCTGGTTTGGCAGACGAACGTGAAAATTTTTATAGGAAAAAAAGTGCAGACGAGTGAATTAGGGGATATTTTTGTGCCTCCGGATGATAAATTCTTGCTAAACTTGGTGCGGTGAAGGGATCATAATGAAGAAGTGTTTGCAGCAGCCTGGGTGACAGCTAATTCACATCCACTGCTTTCATACACTGTAGATTTCCCTGTTTCTGTAGCAATAAACCATTGGAATGTTTTGAAAATTTCAATGTAGTCAGACTCAACCACACATTCAAGGCTTTCAGACACATTAGGTATTCACTGAATGCTTACTAAACAAATGAATCAATCAATAAATACAGCTTACACCTATATGTTCCCACCCCTACAAAACAAGAAAGAGAGGGAAAGTCTTTGTTTGGATCTTATATCCTAAAAAAATTTTGTGATATATTCTGTATCCAATAAAATTCTGCTTTTTTAAAAAAATTCTTTAATGTTTATTTTTGAGAGAGGGGAGACAGAGTGAGAGCAGGGGAGGGGCAGAGAGAGAGGGAGACACAGAACCCGAAGTGGGCTCCAGGCTCTGAGCGGTCAGCACAGAGCCCGACGTGGGACCGTGAGATCATGACCTGAGCGGAAGTCAGAGGCTTCACTTACTGAGCCACCCAGGCGCCCCTAAAATTCTGCTTTTTTTAATACCAAATCACAATAACTAAAAAGCTTTAAGATTTGGGGTTCTGTCTTTAGTTTTGTATCAACCTACATGAAGGACCAAGCCTTGGTGAGAAGCAATACTACCCAGCGGTGAAGAATGCGAACTTCCAGTCAAATGCCTGCATCCAAATCCCAGTCCTCCTACTTCGTGCCTTGTGAGCACTGGCCAAGTTGCTACACCCATTTGTGTCTCAATCTCCTTCTCTGTCAAATGGGGATGATAATAATAGCACCTACCTCATAGGGTTGTCATGAGTGTTAGGTGATGTTAACACCATCACAGAGCTTAGCACACCGTTCAACCCATAGTAAGTTCTCAGCGAATGTCAGCTGTCTTCACAGCAGGAATTAAACACTGAAGTTTTTTTTTAAGTTTATATATTTATTTTGAGAGAGAGAGGGAGAGTGCACGTGAATGGGGGAGGGGCAGAGAGAGAGAGAGAGAGAGAGAGAGAGAGAATCCCAAGCAGGCTCTACACTGTCAGCACAGAGCATGGCATGGCCCTTGGACCTGCCAACCTCGAGATCATGACCCGAGCCGAGATCGAGAGTGAGACCAAGCCGCCCAGGAGCCCCAACATTGAGGATTTTTATTAGGACGTGCGTTAGTTTCCAGGAGCTACCATTGCAAAGTGCCACCAATTGGGTGGTTTAAAACCACAGAAGTTGCTTCTCTTGCAGTTTTGGGGTGGAAGTCCAAAATGAAGGTGTTATCAGGGCTATGCTTCCTCTGAAGGCTCTAGGGGAGGGTCCCTCCTGCCTCTTCTGGCCTCTGGTGGCCCAGGCATCCCCTGGCTTGTGGCTGCACCGCTTGAACCTCTGCCTGCATCTTCACGTGGCCTTCTCCCTTGTGACTGTGTGTCTGTATGCGTCCTGGCCTCTTCTTCTAAGGTCGCTCTCATTGGATTTAGGATCCACCCTAACCCAGTATGACCTTGCCTTAATCACATCCGCAAAGACCGTATTTCCAAGCAAGGTCACGTTCTAAGGTTCCCGGGGGGACATGAATTTGGGGGAGGTAGACACTATTTAGCTACTATAGCATTTAATTATGAAAATTAAATATAGAAATTGTTGTAGCCATGAGAGGTCTGCTTTTTCTTGCCTCTGGTTTAAAAACACAGAGAGAGTTTGCTTCTAAAGATGTGGGTAATTTCTGGTTTGAATAAAACTGAGGTTGATAGTCATAAAATTTTCCAGGGTTTTAGGGTTTGACTCTCTAAGAAGAAATGGGCCTAATTAGCGAAAACTAGCCTTGGCATGGCCAGGCAACCATCCATTTGGTCCCCCGTGTAGGTCCCCACTGATCCTGGAGATGATACACCCAGACCCACAGCTGAACCATGAGCACCAACCCCCCCCCCCCCACAAGCCAGCGCGCCTATTAATATGCAGGTGGCCCTGGGAGAGCTAATGCCTGAGCTGGTGATCAAATCTTTATAGATACATTTGAAGAAAGCTGGGAGCCTCCCTGATAAGAGGCTACAGGAAGGCAAAAAGATCTTTCTCGTGTATATAGATTTGCTGGCAGGGGATCGTGAGTAAAAGTGCAGCATCTACAAAGCAAAAGGGAGTCGTCAGGTGCGAGTTGCTTGAATCCAGCCCTGTCCTCCTGAGCTTAATGACATGGCAGCTCATGGTAATTTGATTTACAAACACAGCCATATATTCCCTGAAGAGAAAGAGAAATAGGGAAAGTAGGTAGGGGAGGTGGAAGGATTGAGTCAGAGATAGAGGCTGAGACAAGGAATGTGCTCCCAGGGTGTGGGGGATGGAGAATAAGAGAGGGGGAGGAGGTAGATGCAGATCGAGGTGGTGGGGGCCGAGAGCTGGAGGGGAGAGGAAGAAATGAGGGAGGGGGGAGGGAAGGAAGGAAAGAAGGAGAGGAAGAGAGAGAAACAGAGAATTTAAATAGCGTGTGCCGTTTGCCACCATTCCCCTGGTGGCCTCATTCCCGGGGAGACCCTTGGCTGGTTTGCCCCCTTGGCTACATTGGGTCCTTGCCTGTCCTAGCGTGCACCTCGCGCGTGGCTGAGTGTGACACAAATGTCTCAAGGTTTTTATTTTCATACACCTTGGCCCCAACAATGCCATCCCTCCTCTAGTGCCCGCAAGCAGGGTAAAGAACTGGGCTCTGTTCAGTGCAGTGAGAGATGAATCTTTCGAGGCCAATTTAACTCTATGCAATTTTCACCGGAGACCCTACTCCGTTCCAGATTGCATGGTCAGGTTGTGTCTGATTTCTGGTTCACAATTAGATATTGTCCAAGCAGAGACAGTTGACCTTTGATCAGAACTCTGCCTCTTAGTACTGTTCTTCCCCCAAACAGGAACAAACGAGGAAGTCAGAGAATACGTCAGTGTATAAAGAGTAGAAAATATAGCACCACAGAAATGAAAGTAAATACAGGGTTTTTACCTCCCCTAAAAATAATGGAAGTCACTATTTTGGTGTGTTTTCTTAGAGTTTGCTTTCCTCCTGTGTGCGTGTGTGCGTGTGTGTGTGCGTGTGTCTGATTTTGTAAAAACATGTAATCAGAGTGTCCATGGTAAAGCGGGACCTGCCTCATTCACGTAGCAAAATGTTGTGAGCATTCCTCACATCCACAAGTGCAGACCTGTATTATCCAAGGACGGCCCACGAAGGACTTGCATGAACTCACTCTTCGGCAGGTGACTGTGGCCACTCTCTCTAGAGGTTGAGTTTTTTGGCTACGGCCCCACTGCAAGGGTGTGGTTATAGGAGCTGCACATGGCTCGAGTCTCCCTGGGAGGTGACCCAGAAACAGAGGGGGCACCTGGCTGGGGGCGTCACAGGGAAGATGCAGTCCATGAAGGAGCTTGCAAATGAAGCTCGATTGCCTTCAACCAGAACTACCATTTTTCTCCCCAGGTCAAGAGGATACCTGTATTGACTCAGAAAGAGGCCCACAGATACTTTCCAAATATGTTTTTCGGCTTTTATTTTTGTTTTTGTTAAAGCCCTGAATTGAGTCAAACGTAAACTTGCCCTGCTAAACAGACATTAAGAGAATATTTAGGTGTCCTTTGTGTAAATTCTTTGAAATAATGTCATGGGAAACACACAAGCTTCGTTTAGCTTTGTCTCTAACGTTGGCTCCTGCCTTTCTATTTGTGAATATTGCTTATTAACCCCCAGAAGTTTTGTATGAGCCACTGTGTTTAACCCAACTCTCCAAAAAAATGAGGGCATCATGATATTCTTTAGATTGGTACTTATGTAGTGGAATCTCCCAGGCATTAAGACTTACTTGATTGCACTCAGACATCACTTTGGCAATGGAATGACTGCATTAAATTAGCATCGAGCACAATGGATGGTAATTGCAAGACTGTCATTTCTACAAGTGCAAAATTAATGTGTTCTGCAAACCCATCCCATTGTGTGGCACAGGAAAATCATGGAACCGTGTTATTCCGAGCAGAAAAAAAGCCCTGTAATAGCACTGTTAACGTGGTATGCCATTATTCAGCAATGGTGTTCTTTTCCACCTCTGTTGTTGTCTTGCGCTCATTCCTCAAACCCTGCCTGACCTCATTTGTATGCTCATATTGTAGCACCGCCAGAGAGTAGCCTGGATGTACAGAGAATGTTATGGAACAATTCCTCCTTCTGTGTGGCATCTTGTGTGAATAATGCCAGCATAAACCATCCCCCATGTATTCATGAGAGTATGAATAGGCTACTTATGTAAAGCTTCTTATTAAGAGATATACCGACCGTTTACAGAAAACTTTACCCAAATACTATACATTCATTTAGACAGGGAAGAGTGATTTACATGCACTTCAGGGGGAGCTTAGGCAAAGCGCCAGCTGTCCCGGGCTCCGTCCCTCTTGTTTACGCATGGGAACGGAAGCCACAGACCAGGTAAGGGCATTTCTTCCAGTCACGGAAGAATCACGGGGTGTATCTTGAATGACAACATGTATATGCATTGGGCTCCCGTAGTCTGCTGATTGGCCCTGCAGGATTTATTAGGGATTAAAGACTCACTCAAGCCTGAACTACTGCACCAGTAACAGGTGCTCGAAGCTGACTGATCAGAGGTGGTGATCATTCCTGCAGTTCGGCTCAGGCTGAGAACCACGCATAGAGGCATCGTGAGTCCGGGTTCTAATAATGAAAGTGACAATAACTGGCCAGACAGGTTTCCTTGTGAGTCCAGCTCAAATCCAGTCTCTTGGCAGCCAGGGCTGGGGGGTGGGGCGGGCATCCGGACTGCCGGCTGTCCTGACTGATCCACAGCAACAATCCATCAGTCTTCGAGCCCGCCGACAGACCCCCTCTGACCTCCCTGAGTTGGAGGGTCAGGCCTGAGTCCACCTTTCAGAGGCCACCTACTCTGTCACTCACCATTAAGGTGTTATGGGGATATTTGCTTTGGAATGTTCTAGCCCGTGCGTGGTCTGCCGGAATTGGGCTGAGATTCCTCACACACATATCCGGAGCTCCTCTCCTTTTAGCGAATGACAGAGATCAGAGAATGAATGGTTCAGAGAATGAATGGACAGAGATCAGAGAATGAATGGGAGACTTCTCACCTAAGGCGGGAGAAGAATTCTGAACACTTTACTCTTGGAATAGAGCACACTGTGGACGGTTGAACAAACCACGAAATAGATGATTTGGGCTTATCTGTAAAAACGGCCGTGGAAAGTGGCTCTGCCTTACCCTTGTTGCAGAAGGTCCCATCGTAGGCCGTGTTGGAGCAGTCACAGGAGTAGCCGTGGTACTTCTCCAGGCACCTGCCCCCGTTCTCACAGTTGGCCCCGTAGCTGGTGCAGTGGCCCGAACATCCAGATTTGAACCCGGACGTGACCTTGGCCCTTTCCTCCAGGTCCAGCGTCACCCCGTTCATCCTCAGGGAGCGGATGCAGCCCAGGAAACCCTGCTGGCCCCCGGCACCACCTGGGAACGACAGAAGACACAGGGCTCAGACGGGACTACCTCTGCTGTGGCTCCCGGACCTAGTGGCGGGAGGCAAGGAGGCTGCTAAGTGCGGCCAGCATTCTCACTTTCGAGCCAGCCCTGCCTAACAGCAAAAGCTAGAAGCTTTTCCCCCTCAGGCCACAATGTCTAATGAAAAGAGGCTGTCTTCTGAGAAGCCATAAATTTGCCACAGAAAGAAGATGTTTGGAGATACACAAAAATCATATACACCATTTTGGAAATCTAATCTGGTTTCCTAAAGAAGTTTATAGAAATCTCTAGGTTTCCTTTTGTTGTTGTTTTGTTGTTGTTTTAATCTTATGGCATTCACTTCCAGAGCATTATCTATTGAAAGAAATATAAAGAGGCAGGGAAACATGAATATATTAGCATAGCTAACAAGTCAATTAGTTGGAAGGCATAAATCCATTTGAAATGTGACCACACGACCTGGGTCCTGGCTTTTGTCTTAGGAAATACGTGGCTTTGAAGTTCACATGAAGGCTTCCCGGGGCTTCTGGGGTGGTCAGAAGTTGGAATTGATAATTTTACACGGAAGTCAGCCATACCACAATTATTATCAGGTCAGGTTAGATTTCACCGCTTTTGTCTAAATGCCATTGCAAGACATATAGCACAAAGAGCATTTCACTGTGATTTCCTAAGTTACAGCGTTAGACAGAGGCTCATGAGCATGAAAATATTAAAATATTCCTAACAAATTTCATAGAGTCATTGGAGCATTATATCACAAGTGAATTTAATTATGTCTAGAAGAACCTTGGCTACGATTTTTTTAAGCAGCTGGTACAAAAGGAGGAGCTCAAGCTTACATACATGTCTGCGTCTTGGAGTAATGACTTTTCTGGCAATTAAATAAAATGATCGGTCATTAAAATTATTAAAAGACATATCTGCTGGGGATTTAGAAAAAAATACTGTTAACAAAGTGACCTTCTCTTGAGGGCGATGTAGTAGGCACTCTACGAAGCACCTCACTTATGTCATTCACCCGATTCACCCAATAGCCTGGCGAGGTGGGCATGATCATCATTATCCCCACTGTATGGATGAGAAGCCTGAAGCTTAGGAAAGTTCAGAGGTTTACTCAAGGAGTCATAGCTCCACAGTGGCAAAGTTGTGTTAGTTCTGTCTTAATTTTGAGCGTATGGTATTCCGTTCTGCGTTGACCACTTAATGCAGAAGAAGGGCTTCAGGGTCAGTGCCCCCATCGATGTACATGTTTCCGAGATATAGGCTGGGATGCCTTTAAAAGTGGGGTGATCAATTGGATTGTCCGTGCTTGGATGAGACTGGTAGCTGGGGATGGATTCTGATCACTTATTCTGGTATGTTGAGAAGAAGCACACCATCGAGGGGACTCATCAGACAGGGTGGGTGGATCAAAGGCTTTAGGTGCAGAGATGTATTCGTTTGCTTATGTCTGTAAATCCTCAGCCCTGAAATGGCAAGTGACTGGCTCTGTTATCTTTATAAACCCAAGCCTCGCATTCTCTCATTGTGTAGTACATAGGTTTGAATGATGATTCTCCAGGGATTGTTATTTATCAAATGAAAATAATTGAGTAGAGGATTAGTTGAAGGGAGGCCAATGCTCTGTTTGATCAAAGCTCCGGAATAGTAGATGGCAAAGGAAGTTATTAAAAACAGCCACTTTGAAGGATTTCCCATTTTGCAATCTGCTCGTCAGCCCAGCTTCATACACCCCTGCGCTGAAGAGAATTTGGGCCTTTGCTATGATTTGGAAGAATTTCAATCCGTGTGTTAAAATTTCAATTTGGTGTCTATCATTTTAGTGACCATGGCTTTCGCTTTTGCAGTCAGGGCTTTCCAAAGGGCCTTTTGTTCAATAAACGCCTAGCCGTTTAAATTTTCATTGCTAGTCAATTAAGACAATTATATCCTATCAAAATACACAGAAATTGTTAAATCATTGTTTTTCGATATCTCCTGCCCTTTTTCCTTATTACAAATGGAATAGATTTTCAGTGCGGAAACCATAAACACACTGATAAGCAAGATGAAAAAGAGAATCTGGAATGCTACTCAGCTATAACTACTTTTACTTTCGGCACATAGCCTTTTCTACTTTTAGCTATGAACATACATATGTGTGAAAAAATAAAACAAAGGAAGAAATGAGAACACGATACACACGTTGGTTTGGAATTTGCTTTTTGCACTTAATATATCATAAAACGTTCTCCAAGCAATAAACGTACAACTGGAACATCTCGTTTGCCATCTGCGAAGCATCTCATCTTGTGAATGCTCTGTAACTTATTTTGCCATTCCTACCATTGGGCTTTTAAGCTTACTCCCATTTTCATTTTACGGGACACTAATAAATACCCTTGTAAAAACCTTTGCACACTTGTTCAATATGTCCTTAGAATTAATTCTTAGAAGTGAAGTCACTGGACACAAAGGCAGATACATTTTAAAAGCATTTGGAGCACATTTTCCTCTAAGAATTTGTCAATCTGTATTTCACGGGTAGGGCATGAGATTCCCACCTTTTCCACGTCTATTGGAATACTTGGGAGATTGCTTTTGAATTTATAGGCTAAAAAAAAAAAGAAGAAGAGCTTATTGTTTTAATTTGCATTGCTTCAAACACTGTGAGTTGAATACATTTTTATGTTCTCACCACTCTTAGTTTTTGGTTCTTCATGTCTTTTCCTATTTGGGGGAAATAGGAGAGGGTATGTTTCTTATTGATCAATAACAGTATTTTTGGCTTTAACTCTGTTATAAATTTGGCGACTATATTCTTCCAGACTGTGTCTTTAACTTATATATGGTGTTTCTTCTTCTCTACGAATGTTTATGTTGTTTATATAGTCCCCTCCATCTTTCTTATTTGCACAATTTGTGCCTTTGGTATTAAGCTTTTATAAAGCCTAATCTAAAAATAATATAATAAACCCAATCCAAAATAATATAATTATTCAACCATATTTTCTTCTAGCACTTTTATGATTTTACTTCTCTTAGCACTGTGATCTTCAATCTACCCAGAACGTATTGTAATTTAGAAATAACTTCTAGTGAATGGGTCTTACTAATAGTTGCAAGTTTGGAGAAGAGTGTTTTCAATGTTAAGACGAAAAAAAATTTTTGGAGATTTGAAAAGGTCCAGTTGGCAGAACAAATAAATCTAGGCTAGATCATATTTTTATTATATCACTAAGGTAAACGGATTTATGTGTATGTACTTAATTATTTCTGTATACAGTCCTCAAGGGGTTTTGCTGTCTCTCTGCCTCTTTGTCTTTGATTCCTTCTGGTCGTGGCCATTCTGAGGCTCTACATCTATCAGTCATTCTGCCTCTGTGTCTGTATATCTCTCCCTATCAGGGCTGTTGACCATTCTGGGTTAGGTGCGTGGGTCTCATCAAGTCACTTAATCTCTCTCAGCGTCCGGTTTTCCTGTCCATAAAAAGGGGGTTTGAACTAGATTCTGTCTCTGGTTCCTTCCAGCTCTAAATTAGTCCAGCTCGTGATGTACAACCTCCCTCTGTGTTTATGTGTCTCCGTCTCTTTATTTCAGTAAATTACTCTCAGTTTCTCCTAACTTTACTTCTTTGAACCATTGCCTGACCTTCCCCCCACTTCTGTTAATTGACCATAAAATATGACTGTGTTCTAATTTTTATTTGTTGCATTCATTACATAAGGTTTTGTACTCCCTCTTCTTAATTTATAAAGCAGGTAAATGGAATACTCCATTTCTCTCTGTATAAAAGAAAACTAAATAAATTATGCACTTTTCTTACTTAGATGACCCCTGATTTATTAAATGGGTCAGTGAACTGGAAAGTACTTTTACTGATCTAGTCGATATGATGGAAAAAATGTTTTGTTCCAAAAATGGTCATTATGTGTTATGCAAAAGATGTTAATACACTAGAACTGGTGATAATTACTTGAGTTCAACTTATGTGCTCTATAGAAATATTTTTTTGGTGACAAATGTCAGAAGTTTAAATTGTAGGTCTGCAAGCAAAAATGCTACTTAACCTTTGTTAATTAAAAAATCAACACACTGTCATTGGAGAGCGCTCCCTGCCTTGCGAGGGCTTTATGCACATTAGTCAGACCTGTGATAATTATCCAAGGTGAGATGTGGGTTTAATTTGTAAATAATTTTTCATGTGAAATGCTATTCCAGTATTGCAATTAAAGATTAATTATGAAAAGACTTTATCTACCCATAATGAATAATACAACCGCCAAAAGCACAAAGGATTGGGGCAAAAAGAATCAGGTAGTAAATGAAGCAAAACAGGTGAAAATAATGATCAAGAGGAATTCTAAAAATATAATGTTGTCAAACTCAGAGCTTAGTCTTTTTCTAAGGAGCTAAGTAGGATTCCAGAGTATCCTTGCCTAGAGAGACTGGCCATTCATTTACCCCAGAAAGGAATCACACCAAGGCTTACACATGGGAAATCTAATGTATCCATCAATAATTATTTATTTCATATCTACTATGAACCAGTCCTTGTCTAGATGTTTGGAAGGTCTTTAGAAAGTCCTCACCCTTGGAAAGCTTATCAACTTGCAGAGGGGAAGGGAAAAATTGAACAATAAACTCAATAAGCATGTGAAGTACATTGTGTGTTAGAAGGTAACGTCCACTATGAGAAAAAGAAGTCAGGTAGGGTTAAGTGTGATCAGGAGTAGGAGTGGTGTGGGGGTGGTTACAATTTTAAATAGGGCCATCAGGATAACTTCACTGAGGAGCTAACAGAAAGAGCATCCAAGGGGCGCCTGGGTGGCCCAGTCGATTAAGACTCTGACTCTGGATTCCAGCTCAGGTCATGATCTTGAGGTTCAGGAGTCTGAGCCCTTTGTCGGGCTCCGCGCTGACTAGGCGGAGCCTGCTTGGGATTCTTTCTCTCCCTCTCTCTCCCCTTCTTCTGCCTCTCTCTCTCTCTTTCTCTCTCACAATAAATAAATACACTTTTCTTTAAAAAAGGAAGAGTATCCAAGAGCATATCCCTGGGAAGAGGGCTTCAGGATAAAGAGGCAGGGGGGTGCTGCCCGCAGGTGGGGGGAAACAGGTGGGAGGGGAAGGACGGGTATAAAGGGGAGTTGCTGCACGGTGCTGAGAAACACAAAGCCACTGGCCGGTTCACATGTGCAAGGTGTTGGGAAAGGCATTGCTAAAGACACAGAGGAGACCTACTTCTTGCCCGAGGGTTAATGGCAAGCGTCACTCACGGTACGCTGTGACGCAAGGCACAGTGTGACAGACCAGAGGCAGCAAACGGGGGTGAGGAAAGCATGAGCTGTGGTCACAAAGACCTACTTTCAGGGGCGCCTGGGTGGCTCAGTTGATTAAGCGCTGACTTCAGCTCGGGTCATGATCTCAAGGTTCGTGAGTTGGAGCCTCTCGTAGGGCTCTGTGCTGACAGCTCAGAGCCTGGAGCCTGCTTCCCATTCTGTGTCTCCCTCTCTCTCTCTGTCCCACCCCGATGCACGCTCTATCTCTCTCTGTTTCTCAAAAGTGAATACATGTCAAAAAAATTAAAAAAACAAAAACAGGGGCGCCTGGGTGGCTCAGTCGGTTGAGCGGCCGACTTCGGCTCAGGTCATGATCTCGTGGTCCGTGAGTTCGAGCCCCGCGTCGGGCTCTATGCTGACAGCTCGGAGCCTGGAGCCTGCTTCGGATTCTGTGTCTCCCTCTCTCTGACCCTCCCCCGTTCATGCTCTGTCACTCTCTGTCTCAAAAATAAATAAACGTTAAAAAAAAAACAAAAACAAACATCTACTTTCCTACATTGGCTTTGCTGCTCACTGCCTGTGTGATCTCCCCAGGCCCTCTGGGGCTCCAGTCTCCTGGCGTGTGAAATTAGCATAACAATAAGCACCTTGCAGGGTCATATTAATAACGGAGGATAATACATTCCTTTGTGGTAATGCTCAGTTAATGGTAGCTGTCGTTATTACTGTTATTTATTATAAACAAAATTCTACAGAAGTACAGACTTGGAATAAATTAAATAGGGCTAAGGTGAGCGTACAGAAACCTGAATCCTTTGGTGTTTTGGAAAGCACTGCGTCGCCCCCAAATCCCTACGTTGAAGACTAACACCCAGTGTGATTATATTTGGGGGATAGGGCCTTTACAGAGGTAATTAAGGTTAAATGCGACCGTAAGGGTGAGGCTCTCATCTCCTGTGAGATGAGACACACGGGGCTGTGTGCACACAGGAAAATGGCCTTGTGAGGACATAGTGAGAAGCAGCGGTCTACAAAGCTAGGAGAGAGGCCTCAGGAGAAACCAACCCTGGCATCTGGATCTTGGACTTCCGGCTTCCAGAAAAGGTTTGTTATTTAAGCCCCTGATCTGTGGGTATGTTGTTATGGCAGCCTGAGTAGGCTCATACAGTGAGTAAAGGGTTAGCATCAAGCTTGGCTGGTCCAGGCCTGCCTGAGAGAAAGACCTTTGAACTGCACTGTGTTCCTGGAAGATCCGGGATTAGGCCGGTGTGTTCTTTCTCTCTTGTCTGCTGTGCGGGACCGTATTTGCATTTGGGGAGCTGTGAGCTGGCACGAAGGCCTTGCACCGGTGATTGGGAGGGGATAAAAGACTGGTGTGACTTCTCTGGGTCCAGATGACCCCCCCCACACTTCTCCAGGGCAGCCACTCCTGGCCTGTGCTCGTGAGCGGGCAAACACGACTATGTGCTTGGACAGGCCTGGCCTCCCTCATTGCAGATGCCGTACCTGCTGTATCTCTCACTCTACATGTTACCACTGTCTCTTAGGTCTTGATGCTCCACTTGAACCCATAAGAAAAGAGCCTGCAGTGTCAGTACAGGTGTGTAAAATAAACCGCCATTACTGGTTAAGATGAGGGCCTCAGAATGGCGAAGATTTCTCAGGAGTGGGGAGAGTTGAAGGATGGGATCACATTATTCAGTGCAGCTGCATGATCGACAAGTATTGATCAGGGAAGCCTATGTCAGCTAGATATCGGAGGGCATGTCTGAAAAAGTTTTTACACAGAGAGTGCGGGTTTGGAGACTTGCTTTTGCAGATAATGTTCGTGAGTGCTCATTCATAACTTCACTCAATAGAATAGATTTTTTCCTAAAGTTCATTATCACTGCATGGATTTTCTTATGTCCTCAGGGCAAAGGACATGCAGAATCTGTGAATCCAAACTATTTAAACTAGAAGGAGACTTCAAAATAAAGGCCGAGGGAATACTGGGTTTCTGATAGCACAGAACAGTTATGCGCATCTAAATGTGAGTTGCTCTGAGATGGGGAGGATGTAGGAGGTCTGAGTTCATTCTGGAGGCCACAGTGGCAGGGCAAGCATAATAAATTACTACCTGTTTCAAAAGCTAATATTAGGCGGATACTGGCTGTACAAGATACTCTTCCAAACTACATGTTCTAACTCTCAGAGATAATTATTATCATCCTTACTTTATAGGCGAAGAAACTGAGACCAAGAGACTCGATGTGCCCAGTGTTAAACAGCTAAGAAGTGGCCATTGGCCATAATTCATTGCCAGGCTATCTGGCTCTTAAGCTTGCACTGTTGCTAATGGCTGCCATCTTGATTTTTGGGCTTGCATCACAGGAGATTCTTCTACGTATGTTTCTAGGCATTGCTCTGCTTAAATGGAAAATGCTGACAGAATGATTAATGTAAGTCATTCACTGCTTGGAAAAATACTGTCCCTGAAGCCACAAGGATGGCTGAAGCCAAAAAGGGAATGCAGTGCTGACCGTTCAGAACCAGGAACAGAGCTGTCCACACCGATCTCAAGGTCAACAGAGAGACCATTTCTTTGATGCTGTTATTGAAATTATATTTTTGCTTGGTTCAAAAGCTCAAGTTCAACTTTAAAACCAGAGCAGCTATGGGTTTTAGCCCCAGCTGGTGGGTGGTGGCTCACCGCCCCCCCCCATACCCGGTCTGACAGTGCTGGTTCAGAGGGCAGCTCGTGGCATCAATTAATACAGTTCCAAGTCCCTTAGAGAAGTGGGGGCTGAGAGAGAATACAGCGATAAACCACCACATCTTAGATCCAAACGTTAGAGTATTCACAGCACTTTAGTAGATTTCAACGCAAACCCCAAATTTAAATACATCAGCTTAGAACTCCAGGTATTTCTTTTACAAATATCTGTAGGTTATTGTTCCTGTTATGTGTCCTGCTGGTGAATACTGCTTATCTTTGGAGCAAAATAAGCCTCTTCTTTCTGTTGGTTTTAATGTATTTAACATATCCTAGATTCTCTCTCTCTCTCTCTCTCTCTCTCTCTCGGACGGACACACACACACACACACACACACACACACACACACACCCCAGGACGGGAACTTGAACTGGGCTGATTCACCTCTCTCTCTGTCTTCATTATCTGTCTTCTAAAGTCTTTACTTTTTAAACAACCAGATCTGGTCTCTTTCATCCAGAGTCAAGAACCCCCAGTGCTCCTTCCACCTGTTACTTTGTTGTCCCCCTTGCAGACTGCAGACTTCAAACAAGGCTTTGCAGATGCTAGTCCCAGGATTTATGGATCTGGGAGGGATCGGAATGGCTCTGATCACCACCCTCCCAGGATGTATGAGCTTTCCAAGACACGAGGGTGGAGGAACAGAAGAGGAGCTGTGGGGATGGAGGGGAGGGAACGAGAGGAGCTAGCAGAGAGGCTGAGGACAGAACAGTGCCACGTTCTGAGGTCAAGACTGCACGGACGCCTTGGGTATGACGGGCAGGTCACGGAAAACAAGGAAACGATGAGAGGCTATTTGATCTGCTTATTTTTGAGACAGACCTTTAGGTGTAGTACTGAGAGAACAGCTCTAGTGGGTGAAGATACACCTCTGGTTGAAGAATCAGTTACAGCAGAAGATGGCTGTCCCTGCCTGGGTGGGAGGGAGGCTTTTTGAAGTTGTGCGTGGGGACGTGAGAGACACCTGGAGGTGGGAACGGGAAGGGGTTGACGTGGATGGGAACTAGCCCTTCCACATCCCGAGATGAACGTCTTCTCCTCCCGCTCAACTTTCCTTGAGGAGCACAGCCCAGGGCCTGAGCGTTAACTTCTCCCCTCAGGCAGACAACACTGGAGGATGCATTTTGTAATCTCAAGGGAACGGACATGAGCTCGCATGTTGACAAGGCCTTGGAGGAAAGCCCACGCTATGAGGGAAGGACTCCTGTATCGGGAGGGACAGAAATGCAAGACAGCAGGCACACAGGAGCCAACATAATCGTCATCTTAATTACTGCGCTGACATAAAAGAGCAGCGAGATTAGCATAATGATTCCTCCGTGATACTGGAAACATGGGGCCAAGACAAACCATTATGAAGAAGAATTGGTTGGAGATGTCGAGAATTAGAAAACCATAATATAATAATAAATAAAGATTTCTAAGGAGGGATTGGAGAGCAGACTAGATAGAGCAGAAGAACATTTTAGGCGGTTGAAATATGGGGTCAATAAACCATCCTCAAAGGCAACGGGAAAGGATAAAGTGGTTAAAATAATAAACAAAAAGTTAAGGACTGTGGAGGGCAGAAGTGTTGTCATGTGTGTACCAATAACCTCAAAAGAAAAGGGAAACTGGGGGGAAGGAACTGTTTGAAGAAATAATGACTCAAAATATTCTAGAACAGAATGAAGAGGCTCCTACTAAACAGAGTATATACGATATACTAATAACAGAAGTATATAAGATATATATTAATACTAAACAGATTAGATAAGAAAAAACCCCACACCTATGCCTATAGCTGTGGTTCTTAACCAGAGCCCCAAAGCCCAGGCATTTGTGTATGGGAATCAGGAGGCTGGAGAATAGGATGGGACACACCTTCCATGTTCAAAATTTTCACTAGCCTTTTAATGAAAATTTAGCACATTCTTCAATTAGGACTGTAGGGAAAATTGCAGCAGGATTAGCGGTATCTGCATCATGACTGCTGATAGAAAATCATAGATATGTTCCTATTACATTAGAGTTATAGATCTTTTGAAGTATCATTTATGATCATGAGGAGTTTGAACTTCAGGTAGTTATAGATCTGATGCTAGGTCTTGTTATTTACAGCACTAATATTACTATTGTATCACTAATTTTCTGTTTTAGATGTTTGATAATTTCACTATGCTTGGTTTCTTTCGTAATTTAGTATATTTTATGTTACTCATATAAAACATCTTTCTGGGAAGAGGAAAACAGGCTTTAGCAGACTGGCCCCCAAAAGGCTGAGAGTGCTGCATTAAGTGAAGAAACATTAAAAGAAAAGAGAAAGAAGTTCAATAATGAGAATGTAGCTTACATCTAACTTCTCAAGAGCAACATTGTTGATAAAAAACAGTATTGATTTAAATATGGCCACCAGTAAAGATATTTGTAAGCATGTGTCTTGGAAGGATTCACCTATGCACTCTTTCTTCTTAAAAAAAAAGTTTATTTATTTTTGAGACAGAGAGAGAGAGAGAGAGAGAGAGAGAGAGAGAGAGAGAGAATGAGTGGGGGAGGGACAGAGAGAAAGGGAGACAGAGAATCTGAAACAGGCTCCAGGCTCTCAGCTGTCAGCACAGAGCCGGACACGGGGCTTCAACTCACCAACTGTGAGATCATGACTTGAGCTAAAGTCAGACACTCAAACGACTGAGCCACCCAGGCACCCCCCCTATGCAGTCTTCCTTCGAACTGCTCTTGAGTAAGAAGGGAACTGAATCCAAGAGGTGATAAGATATGGGAAATAAGAGTAAAAAAAAGAAAAACCTAGTAAATGCAATTAAAATAAGTATGTTGATAAGATTCTGCAATTAAAGCTCTAAATGATATCACCACGGCAGGCAGTGAGGTGGGGAAGGAGGTCAGAGTGTTCTTGGTCTTTGTGTTATTCAGAACAGTGATATTGATTTGTTTCTGTGGATGACAGGGAGAAAAAGCATAAGTATGTGTCTTAATAAGTTAGGAATAGATGCCAGAAGAATGAAAGTGGAATCTATAACTTTCAAATCAGTAGAGTAATATTCAGTTTGATCAATGGAAAGTAGACGGGGGTGGGTGGGCAGGCAAACAAATAAACAAAACATAGTAAATCAAAAACACAAGGTAAGATGGCAGAAATCTTCCCTTATTGAAATAACAGTAGTTACAATAAGTGAATAGAGATTCTCAAATTAGATTTTTAAGAGATTCTGCATTATGGTATCTGAGATACAATAAAAGGATACAAACACCTGTACAAAAGCACCAGGCAAATATTAATAGCAACCAGGAGGGCACTGCAGTAGTTTTAAGAGCAAAGATAAAACTGAGATGGAAAACATCATAGTGAATGAAGACGCCATAAATCAAAAAGATCACGAACTGACTCATTTAGCTAGCAAAACAGCCTCAAATTATACAGAGCTACCAGTGATAGACTATGGACAGAAATGGATAATTCGACCAATAAGGTTTGAAGTTTACACTCAGAAACTGATCAGACAAGCAATACTTGGTGAAGTAAGCATGCAGATCCCCTACAATGCAGTAATTTTCCTGGACATGCGCGCGCGCACACACACACACACACACACACACACACACACGTGCACACACACACACATATACATGCATGCACAGAAGAAACCCTTGAACAACAGGGGGGCGTGCATAAACGTATTCACGGAATGGCTGCAGGTGCCAAGAGTTCGGGGAATTCAGGTATCCATCTTTAGGGGACAGAATAAATAAAGTGTGGATGTACACATAATGGAACACTGTACCACAGTATTCACAGAGCTATACAAATACATCTTAAAAACCTAAGGCTGCGTGAAAAAGCAAGAAACAGATGAGATTTCTAGTACAATATCATTTATATAAATCACGACACGCAAAAGGCAATACTATCAAGTTTCCAAAACATACATATATTTTGAACAGGTATATAGAGCGTGGGGCTGGGAGGCCACACATAAAATACACTCGAGCGCGTGCCAGCAAGGGGGAGAGAACAGAGCTGGGAATTGGGAAGAAAGATGAAGCGTGACAAAGAGAAATTAGAACGAGCGAGGAACACCGCCAGGATATGACGACAGGACCAGGAGGTGAGGGTGGGCCCCGTGTGTACCTGCTGGGCAGAACCCTGGACAGGAGGGTTGATGGGAGACGGGTGTGTAGAATAAGGCATCTATGGGGTAACTGTGCTCACAGCTCTCGCTCTCGCTCTCTCTTTCTCTCTCCTCTCTCTTTCTCCCTTTCTCTCACTCGGGCTAGTGAAGTGGGGTTGTTTCACCTCCTCAGGGAATCGCCAGAGGGGCGGTGGGGCTGTGAGTTCTCATCCGCTCCTCAACAGTTGCATCGTGATACTAATTTCTTTGATTACAATCTTTTTCTGTGCAACAGCTGCCATTTATGGTCACAATCTCTAGTTCGATCCTCATAGAAAGAATAAAAAATGTATATGTGAAATTGTGAATCTGTTGAAAAAAATTCTCCATGCTGATTGCAAAGTTGGTGTCTTGGCATTAAAACGACTTTTTTGGGGGGGGCCTGGGTGGCTCAATCGGTGAAGCTTCTGACTCTTGGTTTCAGCTCAGGTCATGATCTCCCGGTTTGTGAGTTCGAGCCCCACGTCAGGCTCTGCACTAACAGCATGGAGTCTGCTTGGGATTATCTCTCCCTCTCTCTGCTCTCTCTCTCTCTCTTTCAAACTAAATAAATAAAAACATTAAAAAAAATTCTTTAAAATGACTTCTCTGGATCAGACCGTGCCCATCAGTTGTCATGAGAAAATGGGGAGGAGGACCACAGAGCCCCTGAAGCACTTGTTTGAGACACATGAGCTATTTTACGCAGAAGGTGAACAGCAGGATCGCCTCTATTCGTTTATCCCGAATCTCTCTAAACGCTTCCACGCGTGTGACCTCTGCCTTAGAAGAGTGGTCCAACACCTGTGGAAACGGGCGGTTCACAGGCTACCTTGTTGGGTCTCAAAAGAGGATAAAAGCACACTGTCAATCTGATTATGTTGGGAGTGTAAGAAACCAAGGTAAAAAATAATGTGTATCCTAACTTACTTAATATGTTAAAACTCTAACTAATAAAGAGAGAGCCAGAATTGTTAAAGCTGGTAGGCTTTGCCCACTAAAGGCCCGAGGGTAGGAAAACGTAGGGTGACTTACTTGTGGGTGGCTTCACCCGTGGTGGGGTGAAGGGGCAGGAGGCAGTTCTACGGAAGCGACCTCTGTATTTTATTTGCCCTTCTGCTTTGCAGATAGTTTACTGACTTCATCTAGTGATGTTTATACTACCATTTTACCTAGTAAATCATTTTATTTCATTATTTTCCCGCTGGCTGTGGTTTCCAGCCATACTGCTCCCTATCTGTGTCTGGGGGAGAAGCAGGGGACCAGTTATAAGGGTCAGGTCTGAAGCTCTTTGCATTAGGGTCCTAGCTAGCGTCTCGGCTACTGCCAAACAGATAAGGCCTCACCTTGAAAGAGGGAGAATGAAAACTGTATTTAGGGACTAGACTGCATTGAGATGCTATCTTTCATAAAATTATGAGACTCTCAGTCTCCTCTTTTTTTTTTTTTTTTTTTTTTTTTTTTTGGCTTCTGTTATGCTTGATTTCAGTCTGTGGTATCCAGTGAAAAAAGGTATTTCCAAAGATGGCCATATGACTATTAACTCAGAGAAGTAATAAACACGATACCATTCACTTATTCATTCTACTGTATATTCAGCCAGTACTCAACCATTGCGACATTATTCTAGATCTCTGTTGTCATGGAGCCTACTGTCTAGGGGAAGGACACAAAAAGAAATGAAAATATCACACTAAGGAGAATGTGACTGCTTACTTCTGATTGAGTGGTCAGAGAAGGCCTCTCTGAGAAGGTAACGGAAGCTGAGACATAAAGAACAAGAAGGGTCTGGCCTCGTCAGTGTCTGGGGAGGTATTCTGAGGCAGAGGAAACAGCCAGTACAAATGCTCTAGAGCAGAAATAAGCTTAATGTGTCCGTGGCACATACCAAAACTGTGGAGACCAGCCAGGAGACACCCTGCATCAGTTCAAGCAAGACACAACTGTGGCTTTGACTAGGGTAGGACTTGTGGTAATGGAGAGCAGTGGACGCACCCCGGGCGCAGTCTACAGGTAGAGTCATGAGGCTCACTCCTGCCGGGCAGTGATGACGGAAGGAGAGGAATCAAGGACAGCTCCAAATTTTGGGCTTAAGCAAAGATGGGTAGGTGGTGACGTCATTTACTGTGATGGGAAGGTTGGTGGAAGAACAGGTTTGGGGTAGGCATCAAGAGCCTGTCAGGTTTTCTCTGAGATGCCCCTTGGACATCCAAGCTGAGGTGCTAAGTAGACGGTTGAATAAGTGCATGCAGTTTCTGAGAGAAGTGAAGCCTAGAGATTTCAATTTAAGAGTCATTGGTCCATAGATAGTATTGGATGCCACTGGACTGGATAAGATCACCTGGGGAAATGGATGGATGGAGAAGAGAGGAAGGTTCTGTGAAGCTTCCATATCTAGTGGTCATAGAGAGGAAGAGACTCACGGGAGAGACTAAGTCATGGCAAGCAAAAGTGGAAGGAAAAGTGGGTGAGTACACTGCCATACTTTCAAGAGAAGAAAGTATTTCATGAAGGATGGTGGGTGGGCCGCTGCTGGTGAAACCGGGCCCTGCAGGGTGAATGGAGTTGAAAGTAGCAGAAAGTTTAAAGCTTGTTTTTCACAGAAATGTTTCCTCCTCATAAGCTATCGTGTCTTTTCAGTCCCCACGAACAAACCCACTAGGTGCCTCTGCAGCAGCCTGGACTCAGGGTCAGCTGATATGGTTCCAGCCTGGGAACAAGCAAAGCCCTGCTTTCTTTACCTGAGATGATGAACCCAAGACCCCATCCAGTTATACTGGTTCTTAGGGCATGCCCGCAGCTCCTTCTCTTTGTCTTGAGATAACCTTCTGATGTTGTTCAAGTAGGCAATTAGGTTCTTACAGGATGCCTGGAGGCCAGCAACAAGGAAGACTTGGCCAGCTATGGGGAAAGTTAGAGGGCTGTCCTGGGGGCACCCCACAAGAAGCCAGATCAAACCACACAGGCCAAAGAGGGCAAGTGCCATGGTTAGAAACCCATGACCAAATAAGGAAAGAAGAGGCACAAAACTCTGCTTCCAAGAAATCCCTGCCCCAAGTAATATATATTCCACTCCCCACTTGCCACCTGTCAATAAAAGATAGAAACCCAACTTCCGTGGGACACAGCTCTCTCTCTTGTGCTCACGGGCTCGCTCACATCTTGGGAGGTGACAGTCACTTGAATAAACTTTCCCACTTATGTTGCTCATCTGCTGTGTTGTGTGTCTGGCCTTGAATTATCTCTCCCGACATGACCAAGAACCTCTGGCGACCTCTCTGGGATGGGCTGGGTCAAGGCCCCAGGGCCTGGGGTTTCCCCAGTTCACCAGGCAACAGAGTCCGCGGCTGAATTTTGCTTTCTTCTGATGTTAAGTCTCCACCCCACGGTGAATACGGGATGTATGCTATGCCCACATCACTCAGTGCACATGCCACATCTCTCCTAATGAATGGTCCTAAGTTTCTCTGCCCTTTTCATTAATATGTGTGTGACCTCAACTCCCAGGATTACAAAAATGTGTTCCCTCCCACTTTGGGGAGGTGGATCTGAGGCTTGTCCTTTTGTCTCCTCCTTTGGCTGCCTCTTGAACAAACTCCTAGCTGCCGACTTGATGTGTTGTTAGTGGTTGACTTTGCTTTGCATCGGGCAGATGGACTTGGGTTCGGTTACACTGGGAGATCATGGAAAGAAGACAAGAGTTATGGACGTTTTCTAGACCTCTGTGGGTTCTGGAGAGATCTGTGTTGACTTTGACAACCCTTGCAAAGGGTTTCCCAAAATAAGTAAAAAAGAAACAACAGCCTATTTTCATATCCCAGAGACTCTCAAGTAAGGCGGCTCATTCCCCACCAAGATTGCTTCTGCTTCTCATCTTTTTCCAAATGCTTTGTGTCTGTGTCTGCCCATGGTTCTCTGCCTGCCTTGGTCTTTGCCATTTTGACTTTGTAATGCACAGAATACTTGCCAGGGCCAACTCAGGCCAGGCCTGATCTCCTAGTCTCCTACTCTATACTCCATGACTGACAGCAGTGTTTCCTCATGGGGGCCCCGCTGCCATCTGGGGTGCACCAAGTCTTTTCTGGATGGATTCCCTTTGCACCACAGGAAGTTCTGCCTGCAGCCTGCAGCCTGTAGCTGGGGTTGGCACTCTGAAACCACCTGGTGGACCACACTATCACCCTACAAGAGAAACGTTGGTATAGACTGACCAAGATGGCGGCAGTGTTCCCCTCAGTTTGACTCACCTTGAGACCTGTTTCTTCCTGACCCTGGTCTCCTGACTTCCCTCTTCTTAAAACATTTACTTAAGAAAGCTCCTAATGGTGAATTCTTTCTCTTCCCCTTTGAGATGTAAATCTTTTCAAAAGTCTTTTTGCCAGTTTTACAACCCAGGAATGTCTTTCTAGTCTCTTTGAAATGTAAACATCAAGGGAGCTACTGCCTATATCTCTTAGTTCCTGGGGAAGGGTGGCCCCTCACTCCAAGTTGTAAAACTAAGTCCTGCCAGGAAAAGAGGAGAAAGTTTACTTTTCCTTTGGGCAAAGTTGTTAGCAAACACAGATGGCCTCGCATCTCTTCTATCCTACTCTTAAAAACTCACCATTGTGTATTTTACCACAATTAAAACACAACACATGAAAAACAACCCTCTTCCACTGTTTCAGCAGAGTTGAGCCCAGACTGAGTTGTGGCCTTTCTCCCTTCTGCAGTATCCTTGAGTGAAATCTTCCTTGCCTGTTTAATGTCAGTGTGTAATTTTTGCTTTGACAAGATGAACCCTTGAGGGTTGGATCTCTGGAATCGGACTCTGAGGGATCAGACCCCAGCTCTGTCTCTTACCAGCTGCATGACGTTGGGCTGTTAACTAATCTTTAGCTTTAGTTTCTTCACTGTGAAAATAAAGCAGAAATCAGTAATAGCGTTTACTTTATAAGAGGTAAATAAAGCACAGGGAGCACTTGGCTTTGAAGTGTCTGTTGCCCAGGACATGTTGGGCAGCGTTTATGTTGTTGTTAGTGAGGGAGGCTTGCAGAAAACGGGAATAAGCAACCTATTTTCTGGGTTTTAATTCCTGCTACCTGGATTGTCTATTTTTGATTCTAAACTTTTTGGATACCAAAAAGAGCCGTTCTATTCATACACAGATTTTGGTACACTTCATGGCCGGAATTCCATTTTTCTCCCTTTCAGACAACAAATGTTGATTTTTCTCTTTGCTCTCTCAATGGCACTGAATTTCAGATGGCAGGGGAATGATCCATTCAGGATTCTGGAATCCAGACAGGGTGAGAAGCAGCTGACCAAACAAGCTATATCATCAAGTTTGGGGAAGTTGGGCCGTTTTATGGGGCTGCTGGCCCAGCGTGGCTCAGAGAATGGTCATAGCACTCCGTCCTCATTCGTCAGGAGGACAACTCAGCCATGAACTCAAGGAGCAGCTCAGGAGGAGTTTCCTGGCAAGCTGCTGGAGGAAGAGAAGGTTTGCTCTGAGTCCTGAGGACAGCGCTTCTCCTGTCTCCAGCCAGTCTTCGTGCAGAACACAAAAGATCCTGAAGGAATGAACGTGGTTTCTCAGCTCCTTCTGGGCCACGTCTTACATAGAAGGGAAGGCCTTCTTTAGCCAGAGGGATTTCAGAAGAGGTCAGAGTCGAATGACTTGAGCCTGGACACTCGTCATTAGTTAGGATTCTCAAAGAGCCACTGAGGAGCTTGAATCTTCCTAAGCCTTCCAAAGCAGCCCCCAGCTCTCCCGAACTCTGACCTCCTCCTTAAGCTACTGCTAAGCACAGTTACATATGCTGGCCTGTGTCTGGCTTACAGCAATCAACCCCTACACCAGCCACCCTGCTTTGAATAGCCTGCCTGGCTCTCCCTTATGGCTCACATTCTCCAGCTCCCTAATGGGGTGTCGGGCTGGCCACCAGCTGCAGGCCGAGGTCCCAGCAGATACCCTGCCCCCTCACAGCCCCAACACTGCTTCAGCCACCAGGGCTCCCAACTCCCCACATGTCTCTGTGCCAAAGCACGCTCTGGCTCTGCCCAGCCCAGCACTGGTCATACCTAGATAATGACTTTGAGCGTGCCTGCTATTCTCTACCTCCTAAGAAAAATATGGCCCTTGGCTGCCATGGAGGATGTAGGTCTGAACACCTGGTCTGGTTGAGGCTATAGACCACCATGTGGTTTAAGTGTCTTTGCTGGGCCATCCCAGCAGCTCATCATATGCTCCTTGTTCCTGCTGGACCAACAACATGAGAAAGTTTCCTCCGTGTTTTGGACAAATACCAGCAGATGCTTCTTTCTTCCCACATCACTCTCCATGTTTAAATTGATTTGTTACTTTTTGACTAAAGCAGAATCAGAGCCTCGATAATAATTCTCAAAGTAATGAGAGTTAGTGCCTAAAGACCTGTGTTAATCCTCTTTCGATGACAGCTTTTAATTACATTTTAGATGTGGAGTGAGGGGCACTGTTCTATTTCTTCAGTTGCTTTGAGAAAGGAGACAGGAAGCTGGCCTTCCCTTAAAGCCCACTCTGTGTGCAAATCCAAGAATGAATTCCGGTCTGTGTTAGCCTTAGGTTGAGGCAAGCCCCTCTGTTCTAGAATGGGGAAGGAGCTGTTGGGCAACTTGGCCACGTGTCTTGGCCGTGACGCTGATGCCCATGTGATGTTTACACATGGACGCTTTCTGTCTTCTTGGTCGACTGAGAACATTCCTGGGTCACTGTGTGCTGCTGTATGGTCACTGAGGCAGATAAGCAGAGTAGCTGCAGCCTGACTTTGAATGTCAGGGGGCGTGTATGCATGGGAACCTTCCTTCCTTCAGGGCATGTGGGTTAAAGTGAACACATATCAGGTCAGTACTTTAGGAAAGAAGAAATGAGCCAGTTGGAAGCAGGTTCTGTAGGAGAGGGTGAGTGTTACACGGATACACGGAGATGGAAAGCTAAGGGAGTAAAGGTAAAAGCAAAGATACGAAATAACTCATATTTAATGAGTCTGACTTCATGCCAGGCACCCTCCAAAGAGTGCTTATTCTGGACTGTTTCAGTCCACCCTGAGATGTAGGGACTGTATCCCTCTTTATCATTTTAAAAATGTTTTTATTTATTTATTTTGAGAGAAAGAGAGAATGAGCAGGGGAGGGGAAGAGAGAGAAAGAGAGAAAGAGAATCCCAAACAGGCTTTACACCATCAGCACGGACTCCAATGTGGGGCTCGAACCGTGAGATCACGACCTGAGCCGAAAACTAAGAGTTGGGCATTTAACTCATGGAGCCACCCAGGCACCCCTGTATCTCTTTTTAACACTGAAATACTGAGTAACCTGCCAGTGGTCCCTCAGCCTGTAAGTGGCAGTGGTGGGATTCAAAGCCCACGTTATCCACATGACACAGCGCGAAGGATGACCTCTTGGCGACTGAAGCTGCTTTAACCCATCTCTAAACACGTAATCACAAATGGTTGAAGCTGGAGGACATTCTGGAGACCAATGAATCCAACTCCTTTATTAGACAGGGGAAAAGGAGACTCAAGAGGGAAAGTGGTGACACATCGTCAGGACAGAGCTTCTAAATGAGAACTGAACCCAGGATAGCTCTCCGGGTTCCCGAATCCCTACTGAATAGGCTTGGGATAACGGGCTCCAGGATTTCACAGCTGTTGAATTGATGTTTTCTCTGGAAACTAGCTCCTCTCCCCACCTCCCCTGGGGAGGACGTCTATTGCAGAACAGTAATTTTCATACTGGCGCAAAATAGCTTGTGTCTGGGAGATGCGCATCATGCCTGCCTCTGAGATGACAGGAAATTAGAAACGAGGATGCGGACCTCCTCGTTTCCGTCGAGGGAAAAGCAACTGCTGACTCATCATGGCGGCCCACTGTTTTGAAGCTTCTTTTCCAGGTCACCAGTGGTTTTAACATTACTAAAGTCAAAGCTTGTTTTTCTAGCCTTGTTTTATGCATGGCACCGGATGTTATTTGTCAATAAGAAACCCAGAGAATGGCATGAGACTGTCTCTTCCCGTTACACCCCTCTCCTGGTTTTTCCTTGCTTGTTCCCTCCATTCCCCTTCAGCCTTCTTCCCCAGGTGCTGTGTTTCTGGCTGTCTCTTAAACTGTTCTGTCGAATTCTGACCTCAGCCCTCTACTGTTCTCTCCTTATAAGCTGTTCTTTCAGGAAATCAAAATTCCTTCCAAGACCATAATAAATGTTCCCCTCTATCTCTTTGCACTTACAACTTTATTTTGTCTCCAAACTTTTCAGAGACAACTATAATCCATGGAAAGAAAGGAATAAAAAGGAAAGTTGGGACAAGGTCAGAAAAAGAAGAAACTCAGTCAGTGAAGGCCACCCATTATGAAGAAAACCAGATAGAATTTAACCAGCATGCTTGGGATAGACAGGATTGAGGACAACAAAACTTGTCCCAGGTAATCTGGGCAAGACGTATGGATAAAGTGGACTTTGCTCATAATATTCAGCAGGAATCAGTGGACCTGATATTTAATTAATAAAAAATAATTTTAAAGTAATGTGCAATTTTGAGAACTATAACATGAGGGCAGGATTTGTAAGGGGTTAGCTTTTAATTGGGGTCAAGGAGTATTTTATTTTGAAATCTATGACTCTTTCATGGCCCCTGACGACATGGCTTGTTAACAAATCAGTCTTACTTTCAGAGCTAATGGACTAAGTTAACACGTCTGTAGTCTGCCCACCTTGTACCAAAGGAGGTGAAATCTAATTTTACCTTTCCTTTTGTGACTTTCCAATGTTCTTAAAGCATTTCAGCACAATTATGAAAGACACTGTGGGGCTCCGGCCCTTGTTAAAATTAGCTGACCCTCAGTGAGGCCCTAGCATAGGGTGACAGGTGGTAGTCCTATGGACAGCAACCAGGTCATGTCTGGTTTTGCTTGGTCTGGGATTGCCACAGTTGACTGACTTGATCAATTAACCCCAAAAAACTCAGGGGGGAGGGTCTAAGGTGGCACATAGCCAGGAAGTCTTTCAAATTTGCTCTCTTGTCATTCAACAGAGGAAAAACAGCTAATTTCTTAAAACGTTAGTGTTCTGGAAAAGAAAACTTAATATTTAGTTGTGGAAACAGGTATTGATCTGAAAGAACATGAGCTTCAGCTGCAATATGTCAAAAGCAAAGACTACACTGTGAGGTTAGATCGACTTCTTGCAAAGGATGCTCAACTTTTGCTCTGTTTAAATTCCTGAGTGTTGATCTCTTTCTCATGTAAAGATATTTTGTATGGGGAAATTCCCGTCTGTCTCTGCCTAGAACCTCAAGGATGCGCAGATAAAGGAATGGATTTCTACTTATCATTTCAAGCAAACTAAACTTAGGAAGCTCATTTCCTTCTCTTTCTCCCTCCCTCCATCCTTCCTCCCTCATAGTTACAAGCGTCCTAAATTATCAAAGAATTTTCGACAGTCCTAAAGCTGTAGACCTAACATTGCACAGATCAGAGACCTCAGAGATACCCCTCTGATTTTGTAGATGAGGACCTTGAATGCTGGAGAGTGGAGAGTGAGCCAGATTTAGGTCTCCTGATTCATCTTCCTGTTCCATTCTGTCTTGCTAGAGACTACAAGAAGCCTAGACTCCCTGATTCATCTTCCTGTTCCATTCTGTATTGATAGAGTCTACAAGAAGCCTAGACTCTTACTTTTGGGAAGATTTCTATCAAAGCATCCCAGAGACAGCTTTATTTTTTCCATTGTGAAGGTAATTAAAACCAACAGGGGGAAGTCATGAAGGCCTTCCTATTACTCACCAACAAACAGCTGGCTGTAGAGCTCCAGGCGGGTGTGACCTTCGGTGGGCGCCTTGCGGACCTGCTGTGGCAGCCGATCCACCTGTAAGCTGGCTTGCTTCACATTCCTCTCCGCGGTGACCCGGTGCCACTGGTCATCATTGAGCGGGGAGGGCGATCTCACCACAATCTCCACTGGCCCGTTACCGACATCAAATGAAAAGGACACTTCTGTGGCAGCTGAAGGAGCAGAAAGCACGAAAGGCACATGAGTATTTTCCTCCCAGATACCAGATAGCAGTGATTTCTAGAGGAAAAACAAAGCCCGTCATCACTTGCTACAAAAACTCGTGGCAAAATCATTTGAGGAAGGAGAGAGAAAACATCAATCCACTATCAATGAACCATATTTCCTTCAAGGGGAGGGAAATATACTTGGATTGGGCACCAGGAATACATTTATTTTCTTACTCCATCTTTAAAAGCTTGTGAAGAAGTTACCGTCGTTGACTCTTTCCAGATAAGCAAACCCAGACCTGGAGAAGATCAAGCATGAGCTGAGTGTCTTATGTTTAGGGAATAGTGGGCCCAGGACCTAGACCCGGGCTTGTCAGGTTTCAGAGCCCCTGATCTGTGGATTACTAAACACAATGCAACTCTTCAGTAGCTCCCAAGGCAGGGACTCCCTCCTTGGAGAGCTTTATGAAACACCGATGTCCAGCCCCATCCCCAGGGATTCTGGCTCAGTTGGTGACATAGGCACTGGTATTTTTAAAAGTATGTTGGAAAATATTAATATATAGCTAGAGTTGAGAGCTACTGTTTTGGGAGAGCTTACACAACTGTATTTCATTAATGTAGTCATCACAATTCCTGTCAAAAACTAGGGAGGCAGGAGTCTTGAAGCAATAAAGGTGACCGGCGTCCTTTTTGGGTCACTGTGGCTGTCCAAAAGGTAGCTCAAGATTCTTGCAGAACAACTCCTTTCCTGAACCATTTGCCACGCCTAGTCATTTCCCATCTGGGATGCTGGATCCTTCTCATAACGTACCCTCCAGCACTGACCACAAGTCATTTCTTTTTCATAGATCTGCTCAAGGTCCATAACAAATCACCTTTCAATAAGAGACAAATGGATCAGGGTGGTTTGCTTTGGCAACTTCGGTTGTACGTAGTTTCTTACTTCACAGTTTAGGTTTTAATTTCCTCAGTGACCACCTAACGTTTCATAAAACATGCTTTTCAAATGTATATTTTTTTCTTGCGATTGGCAGGAAGGGAAGCTTAATGGAAAGGCCAAGGCAGCACACAGGTCCCCAGCTCCTTTGGCTTGGTGAGTTCTTTTCCACATCAAAGACATGGCATTTCCCAACTTTGCTTATAAAGAGACTCAGCTCCTTTATCACTACGGCTTCTGCCTAATCTCTAAGCAGTTTAATTAAATATCTGTCATTTTTTCCCGGGCTAATGGAAAATTCAGCTTCTTTGGACTGGTACCATTTTGAGATGGTGTCACAAGCAATCAAACTTCTAATTTAAAAACCATAGTGGTCCAGATTCTCTCAGGACCTCGACTGTTCCCTGCCTCTGGGTCAGGCCCCTCTGAAAGCAGCATTAACTTTATTAAGCCACAGGGATATTAGATGCAGAGCTCAATTTAATCAACCTAATTGTACCAAGGAATTTTGATCCTTTATGTTATTAGCAGGAGGACTTTAATTTTAACACCTGTGGTGAGTCTACATGTACCCTGGTAAAGTATCTCCTCTATATGAAGAGCTCATGCCTCCAGGGGTCACTGTGATTTGGTGGAAGCCAGTGACCTTCATGAAGGTATCTACGGAAATACCAACGCACATTGACAATCACACGACTCATGGACTGAATGATCTTTCCCTGTATTTCTGGCATAGTCGGGGGCGGGTGGGGAAGTAGCCTCAGTTCTAAGATTGAATCTGTTCTGTTCTTGTAGTGCTATGGCTTAGCAGATGCATTTTTTATTTTTTTAATTAAAATTTAATGTTTGTTTTTGAGAGAGAGGGAGACAGAGTGTGAGAAAGGGTGGGGCAGAGAGAGAGGGAGACACAGAATCCGAAGCAGGCTCCAGGCTCTGAGCTGTCAGCGAGCCTGACGTGGGGCTCAGACCCACAAACCGTGAGATCATGACCTGACCCAAAGTCGGATATTCAACCGACTGAGCCACCCAGGTGCCCCTAGCAGGTGCATTTTTAAATGCAAGTTGTCAGAGAAGCAAGAATGCAAGGGTTCCTGAGCTAAGTAGGAAAGATGGTTTCATTTTAAAGGCATCAACCGCCATCAGGGAAATAGAATTGAGGGATAAATTGAGTTTAACCCTAAGGTTTGACTTGAAGGGTAAATGCTGCTCTAATTGCCTCTCCTCCTCTCCTCCTGCTACGATGAATTCTTGTCCAGGTCTTTAAATTGTCACGATTTGGAGAAACCTTGAGTATCAACAGCAAACTAGGAAATGTCTCTACTTTTTTCTCTACTTGTCACACTAGATCCCCTGTTTCTGCCTCCGCTGGATCATGGTCTTCTTTTTTTTTTTTTAAATTAAAGATTTTTTTTTTTTACTATTTATTTTTGAGAGAGAGAGAGAGAGAGAGAGAGAGAGAGGATGAGCAGGGGAGAGGCAGAGAGAGGGAAACACGGAATCTGAAGCAGGCTGCATGCTATCAGCACGGAGCCCGATGAGGGTCTTGAACTCACAAACTGAGATCATGATCTGAGCCGAAGTCAGACGCTTAACTGACTGAGCCACTCAGGCGTCCCTGGGCCACGGTCTTCTTAACATCAGTGCTTCACTCTAGCAAAGAAAAAGGTCTCCAGGCTCCTGCTGCAAAGCTCAGTCCTCTCACCAGTTGTGTGTACTAAGAGGTGCTCAATGTCAATGGCCTCTAGGAGCAGATTCCTCCTTAAGGAGCCTCTACTCAGGCTCTGATGTAGAAATATTCACAATTTGAGTACAGCCCACATCCCTTCTCTTGCTTCCTGAGGGAGGGGCTGTGGGCCCAGTGTGAGAGCAAAGGATCGGGCTCCTTTTCCTCAGTCATTCAATGTCAGCTCCCCTGACTTGGCTGAGGGACGCCTTTGCGAATCTATCTCCTAGTCAAACAGCAAGTGTGTTTTAAAAGCTTCTAAAGTTCAGTTTGTGGCTGATTGCTCTTGCTCTTCTGGGTGAGAGGAGCTGACATTTTAAAAGAGATAATTACAGAGAGAGTCAGGGAGCGAATAAAAGGGAGGCGGCATAAAAGACACCAAAGCCAATGACACTGTCCTTATTTAATGTGGGTCTCCACTGGAGACCGCAGTGTTGCCCTGTTTCTGCCGGCAAAAAAAAGAAATTTCTTACATGCCGGAAGTACTCTTACTTCCAGAAATAAGTATCTGAGAGTGGGATGTATCCAGCGTAGCTCACTGGAAAGATGACTGTAGCAAAAACTGATGGTTGTCTTTCTATCAGTGGCAAGAACTGGAAAGTGTCAGAGATTTCACCCAATTCATAAACTAACAGCTTAGTCTCCCATAGTTTCCTGTGTGCTGGCAGCAGACAGAAGACTCCCGGGTCAGAGACAAAAGATGTTATTACTCACAGCACAGCAGGCAGTATGCACTTCAGCCCCCCTCCCCCCCATTCTCTCTTGTCCCCCAAGTTTCATGGGGGCATGTGGAGCAGCCCACAGGGATGCTGTACATGCAGAGCTCATGTCATAGCCGAGGAACCTGAACTTAAGAAACCCCATTGTTTTAAAGGGACTGTAGCAAGCTAGCTCTTTTTTTTTTTTTTTTTTTGCCCTGAGGAGAGACATTAGCTTATCCTGGTCAGGAAACTTCTGCCTTCTGAGACCATTTGCCAGCCACACATCCTTAGAAAGGTACCAACAAAGCCATTAATGGGGAGACCCATGGAGAAGGTTCCTCCAATAAACAGCCACAACCCCCTTTTCTAATTTTGTCCCGGAATCTCTCTACTCGCATAGAATCTTAAGCTTCAGCTATGGATGCCCCTCCCCCAGACCCAGAATGTGTATCTGGATTTGTCTAAGTTACATATGGCAATTTCACCCTCCTTGCCAGGAACCTGCTTAGGATGGGACATATCATTCCCTCCTGGCTAATAAGATATGAAGAGATTCTTTAAGGCTCTTTTGGGCCACATTTCCTGGCTCATCAGAGACAGACAACCATTTTATGCCCCTTGATCCTGGGTGGAGGTTGTGGTTCCTAATGTTGCTGGAACCATCTTGTAAATCAGAAATGCTGAGGAGAACAGGGAGGACAGTGGGACAAACCAGGGTCTTTGGTGATGTTGGTCAGCCCCTAAATTATTCCCAGAGTTGCTCAACACTTTTCACACGAGACATCCACTATTGTTTAAGCCATTTTGATTCCAGCTGAAAGCTTGTTAACTGTTACAGAGAATGGTTTGGAGTCAATAGATGCAACTTCTTGTCATAGCTTTACCTTTTTCACCTTTTGGGCCTCAATTTCCTGGTGTCTGAAATGAGGATCACATCTATAGCTTTCCCAGAGTTTCTGTGTCCAAAATGTGTTTGAAAACACTGAACTCATCTCTAAGGTCCCTTCAAATGGCAACGTGCTATGATCTAATTTTCAAGGGATTCAAAGAGAACTAATGAAGGGAAATATAGCTAGTCTTAATGCTAATTTTAGATCTTGAATCCTTACAGGGAGAAAAGAGATTGCATGAAAAGAGAAAGGCACAAGGTGGCATGATGGTGTATCGGAAATTACCTTTGAATCAATCTGGTTCCTGACTTCATTTGAGTGACTTAAAACCATAAATGGGACAGAACCATGCACAGCTCTTGGTCCAGCTTCTCATGGTCCAGCAGGTGGCATTCTTTACTCTCCTTGTAATTCAACACATGTTTTCTTAAACAAATCACCTCCAGGCTTACTGTACTGAGTCACAAATTTAACAACAGACCAGAATAGTGGACTTTTTGGCTCTCAGCTCTCCAAGCAGGTGAAGTGACATTGAGACATTAGGTCATTCAATATGGAACAGGTAAAGAGAAAAGACAGGGACAGGTACGCACAGTCAGTTTGCTGGGAAGACCCATGAATGCTGTTACAGTTTTGATGACGATTTGTTTCTTCCATCTTAAAATGAAGTTTAGGGACTGAGGATTATTCTGCACAAAATCTCATTTGACCCGTATAACAAAACTGATAATAGGTAGAGCAGATATTTTAGCCTCATTCTACAGTGGAGAATGTTTGGATATATTTTCTTCTTCTTCTTCTTTTAAATGTTTATTTATTTAGAAAGAGAGAAAGTGTGCGAGTGCACGGGGGGAGGGGAGAGGCAGAGAGAGGTAGAGAGAGAATCTCAAGCAGGCTTTGTGCTGTAAGTGCAGAGCCCAACGTGGGGCTCAATCTCACGAACCTCAAGATCATGACCTGAGTTAATCGAATGAGCCACCCAAATGCCCCAATCTTCTCCTTCTCATTCTCCTCTTCCTCCCCCTTCTTTCTCTTCCTCTCCTTTTTCTCTTTCCTCTTCTTCTCCTCCTCTTTCTTCTTCTTCTTCTTCTTCTTCTTCTTCTTCTTCTCCTTCTCCTTCTCCTTCTTCCTCTTTCTTCTCCTTCTCCTTCTCCTCCTCCTCCTCCTCCTCCTCCTCCTCCTCTTTCTTCTTCTTCTTCTTCTTCTTCTTCTTCTTCTTCTTCTTCTTCTTCTCTTCTTCTTCTTCTTCTTCTTCTTCTTCTTCTTCTTCTTCTTCTCTTTCTTCTTCTTCTTCTTCTTCTTCTTCTTCCTTTTTACGAAGGCAGGGCTAAGTACACATCAGGAAACCAAAGAATTTACATAACATGAGAGGGTCATGAGTTGAGGCAGGAACACTGAACATAGAGTCACTGTGAGAATCAGAGAGATGAGCAAAAGAAGGAAGAAGTAAAGAGAATATCTGTGTTCTTATGTAAGCCCAAGTGCTCCATCTTACCCTGGAGGCTGCCCACTCCTTCTTACCTACTCAAGGACACCAGTCCAGCACGTCTCCCCTCTCTTCCATGGCACCAATAATTTGTTCTTTGCTGGATCACTCCACATGAACATGTTGACATGTCTCTACTCTCAGCAGCCACCACCACTACAGAATCTTTCTCTTGACCTTATTTCTTATTTCTTTGCTCTCTTTAGTTGCCACATTCCTTGAAAGAGCTTCCTGTAGTCTCTGTATCTGCTTCTTCTCCTCTTAGCCCTTCTTTAACCCCATCACATGAGGCTTTCTCCTCCACTACATCTGTTTCTGCCCCAGGGCCTTAGCATTTATTGTGCCCTTTACCCAAGTAACTCTGTGGCTTCTCTTTTGCACTTATGCTCACATGTTATCATATTAGAAATTCCTTCCCTAAACCTTTTATGCTAAATAGTGAACCCCTACTCTCAGCTGCCTTTTTTCCTTTATCCTGATTTTTTTTCCACTTATGTAGCACTTATTGTATCACCATCTGGCACAAAATATATGTGCTCCTGGCCTCACTGAAGCAGAGACATTTTATGTTTTGTTCATTGTTGTTATATATATCCTCAGCACCTAGAACAATGCCTGCCACAGAGAAGGCACAAGTTGTGAATAAATGAATGAATGAATAGAAACACTCCTACCAAGGAGGCCAAATGATTATAATATATATACTCTGAATCAAAGAAATCCAGGCAAACCATAATTTAGGAGACAGGCATATACAAGGAATGTCATCTTCTGTTCCACAAGCATCTTTCCTAAGAGCATAAAGTAAGAATGTATGTTTTCTCAGACTGGGGACAAGATACATTAGTTACACCAGTTATTTACAAATAGAAGAACAGTTGAGGATCAAAGGCTTATCCAGGATAAACCCAGCAGTGCAGTCAGAAGCATATTCTGAGGCTTCTGTCACAGAGATTCTCATTCGAAAGTTGTGATAGGGCCGTGGAGTCTGCATTTTGTTAACTCCAGGGTTCCTGATGCAACTGGTCCTGGAATCCTACTTTGCAAACCACTAGGATCCCCAAGTTCCATTCTGGTAGTGAGGTCCTAAGAATTGGAGTTTTTCTCCTTGCCCGCAAAGGAAATATGTTCAAAACTGTAGAGTGAAGAGTTTCAGTTTGCTTAAAGAGAGAAGTCCAGGCATTGCCCTTGGACCTGGGAGGGCAACATCTAAACCCCTGGAATGTTGTGTCTTTGTTTGCCTGAGAGTCTGACAATGTGATCTAGGGTAGGAGCTGAGCACGCCAGATAGACCAATGATGTAGGGGAGGGTGGAGGCTTGGGTCACACAGTTCAAGCCTTGGGAGGGCTGGAAACAGAGGTGAGGTCATGTGGGCGGCCAACCGCTCCTACCTACCGGAGCCGGACTAAAGATCCTGAACACCGAGGCTCGCTTGGACAACTCCCTGAACACGCTGTGGGAGTCAGAGGTGTGTGTGAGGTTGCACAGGCTATGGATGGGCCTTCTGAGTTTGTGGTTGGGCTCCCTGCAAAACCCAAACAACCACTTCAGTTTGCAGGTATATGACTGAACCCAATAATGTGAAGGCCGGAGGACTTTTGAGAATGGATTTGCCTTCACCTCCTAGAAAGGGAACTGAGTCTGTGAGATGCTAACACGCAGTCAACACTAAGCATACTATACTATACTGCCTTTCATATTGTATAGGAAATAAAAAAAATTTTTTTTTGATGTTTATTATTTTGAGAGAGAGGAAGAGCAAGCATGCACATGTGTGGGGGGTAGGGAGGGGCAGAGAGAGACAGAGAACCCCAAGCAGGCTCCATGCTGGCAGCTCAGAGCCCAACATGGGGCTCAATCTCATGAACCGCGAGCCGAAATCAAGAGTCAGATGCTTATTTGGCTGAGCCACCCAGGCACTCCCCGCCCCCAATTTTTTATAATATAGTCTTTTTTTTCTTTATAATAGTCTTAGCTTGTGAATATAGAAATTTTTAGAGCCAAATATGCATATTCACACCCCAAAATTCACTGTTAAACACATCTGCAAATGAACACTGGGAAGGAAAATTTATTTGAAGCCTTTTGGAAATTCTTCAAGGAAATGCCTGGAGCTTAAGAATCAATGTTATGAACTCTTTTTAAAACCTCTGGTTATCTTGATAACCTCTCGAGTATGAGAAATATTTCTCCTTATGTATTTTGGCCTCTAAGCCTTTTATGATGGTTAAAAAATAACTTCACAAACAAAGATATCCACAGAGAAAAGGGAGTTACCACTGGCTGTGCAAAAACAGAGAGCTGTCTTTAAAATGCAAAGCCTTTCTAATTTTAGTTTTCTCCACACATTCAACCTCCTTCTGAGAATAGCTTCTTGAATATTAATGGACCCGTACAGTTTAAAAAGGAAAAAGCCAAAAATCTTTCCAAAATGACATGAGGTGCCAAGCAGGACCTGCCCTTAGTAAGGGACATGTAGACAGGTTTTAAATACCTTCATGTTTGGAAACAGTGGAGACTTCTGTGCTGGACAGAGAGCGCTCGATTTGGAAGAATGAAGTCCCAGAGGGTGACTGTGCGGACAGAGTGTTTGTGATAAAAGGAAATGTAGAAACTGCTCTTGAGGAACATGGAATTGGATGCGTAAGGAGTCTCCAGAGATGGAGAGGAATGTGGATTTGAAGTGAGGACGGGACCTCGAAGGAGCTTTGCTCTTGACCACAGGCTCTGCTTACGTGGACACTGAAAATGAGGAAAAGCCAAAGACGTGATGCCAGGGGGAAAGGCCGAGGCTGTGGAAGAAGCCTGCCGGGGAGGTGTGGGAATGCACCTGTCGGAAGTGGACAGGCAAGGAGACCGCTGTTTTCTGGTTGCCACGGACTGAGTTCCAGCCCAGACTGGGGGTCTTGTCACGGGCACTATTTCTCTCTCTCTGTTTTGCAGCCAATTGTTTTCAATCCAGAAACAATTGCCGCGTGGACATTTCAATGCCACGGGGACTTCAGACACTATCTCTCTAGTTAAAAGAAAAAAAAAAAGGTGCCACAGGAAGATTTTACATTCTATGTGCTCTGGACACAGAACATAAAAAGAGATTTATTCTGTTTTCCGTGACAACACCAGATGCGCGTCAATTGCGTCTCATTTGCAGCATTGGGCAAAGAGTGGAGAAAAGGGAAACCATGGTCAGCAGAGACTTTAAATGGGGATGCAGAAAGATAGGAAAGAATAGGAGGACTCTTTCCATACCGCGAGCTTTCTTTTTTTTTTTTTTTTTTTTTTTTTTTCGACATTTATTTATTTTTGGGACAGAGAGAGACAGAGCGTGAACAGGGGAGGGGCAGAGAGAGAGGGAGACACAGAATCGGAAACAGGCTCCAGGCTCTGAGCCATCAGCCCAGAGCCCGACGCGGGGCTCGAACTCACGGACCGCGAGATCGTGACCTGGCTGAAGTCGGACGCTTAACCGACTGCGCCACCCAGGCGCCCCAATACCGCGAGCTTTCTTAAAGTGTGAAAACTTCCATAAAAGTTTCTTGTTCCTCGGAATCGCTGCAAGAGACTGGTTTCACAGACCCTCAATAAGGAAAGCAAGGAGAATGTATGGAACAGCTTAGGAAACAGGTCCCCTGCCACGGGGACTGTTCTGCTGGGCACATCCTGTGTGGCCTTCCCAAGACAGGTCTTCCATTTTCCTCATTGGGCCCCCTCTGCTGCTTGATGTGGCACGTAAGCGAGCCTTAAACGTACTTAAGGTATGTAGTTTGCTTTTGTGTGGGGTGATGGCCTGAGAATTCATAATGGGAAGCCAGTAGATCAGAAGGTGAGAAAATCTATCTTTTAAAAGTTAAGCTAGGGGCACCTGGGTGGCTCAGTCAGTTCAGCGTCTGACTTTGGCTCAGGTCATGATCTCACAGTTCGTGAGTTCAGGCCCTGTATCGGGCTCTGTGCTGACAGCTCGGAACCTGGAGCCTGCTTCGGATTCTGTGTCTCCCTCTCTCTCTGCCTCTCCCTCGCCCCTGCTCACACTCTGTCTGTCTCAAAAATAAAAAACATTAAAAAAAATTTTTTTTAAAGTCCAACAATAAAGGATCATTGATTAAATGAAGCACTTGGCAACTGAGACACTGTGCTTCCCAATCTTTTTATAACCCAGGCTCCCATTTGTTGACAGAATAATCTAATTATCATCTCCAGGCACTGAAGTCCCCAGATATGGGAGGCTGATGGGGAATAAAACGAATCCCTGAAGGTCTCAGATAAACGCCCTACTCCAACAAGAATTGTTTTGGTGCATTATATTCTGTAGGTTGTAAAACAAAAATAATAGCTCTTTGGTTCTGTTTTGTTAATATAAAATAATGGTTTTCCAAACACACATGCTGTCTTAGAGATCCTGATATAGCCTCTGTTCACAGTTGAAAAAAAAAAATCACTGTTGTGGAGTTAAAAAAAAAACCAACAAAGCTGACATGTAATGTGCTTCTGAAATCTCATTACATGAAACAAGTTGGTTACAAATAGTAGGCACCATATGATCTTATTTTTGCAAAATATTATACAAAAGCGCATAGAAAAATGTTTGGACATATGCACACCAACAGAATATTGTTAAGTATACCAGCTGATTTTTGGGATTTATTTTTCCTGCTTCTCTGGATTTTTAAAAAAAAATTTATTTTTTATTCATTTACAGAGACAGAGAGAGAGCGAGCGAGAGAGAGCGCGAATGAATGAATGGGGGAAGGGCAGAGAGAGAGAGGAAGACACAGAATCCAAAGCAGGCTCCAGGCTCTGAGCTGTCAGCACAGAGCCTGACACGGGGTTCGAACCTGCGGACCGCGAGATCATGACCTGAGCCGGTCAGATACTTAACTGACTGAGCCACCCAGGCACCCCTGGATTTTTAATTCACTCAACAGTAAACCAACACTATTTGTATAATTTTTAGAAGTCACAATCTGATAATTTCCACTTCTTTTGCAAAGGTTGGTAACGTTTTAAGTAACTCTGTTCTATAATTTTAACAAGTGTTTAATCAGAGAGATTAACCAAAATGCAAAGAATGGGATTTCATTTAAATACAGAAAATTAGAGGGAATTTAAAGCCAAAGCAGAACATTCCTCCTTAGTTCTTTACTGGTTTTAAGACACCTGAGAAGATTGAAAAAAAAAAAAAAAAAAGCGGGGGAATGGTCAAACTCTACCATAAGCTAATTTTGAACAAGGTGTGAATTTTTTTCCCCCATTAAAAATGGCTAAAAATAAGGGCATGCTATTTTTCAAAGTAAAATCCTCACAGGTCTGAAGTGCCAGCATGTTCCGATGTTTAAACTAATGTATACAGGAATCGGAATGCAAGAAGGAGCATAATTCAGTGTTATAATTACACTTGACAGATATACACTGTTTCATTATTCATTGCCTCTGGTTGCACTTACCCAGAAAGACCCTGCAGAATCCTAAGTATCAACCACTCTTCAGGAGAAGCCATTTGGCATTCTTATCAGTCCTCATCACAGGCATCAAATTCAGAGATGCAGAAAACCAAATGTGATCATTTTAACACTATCTGCAAAGGCAAGTAAACTGAGTAATTTCCCAAGAGGCCTTGGGTCCAGCCAGCTTTCTTCTGTCAAACTCTTAACACAGATATGTGGGTGGGTCATGGCTGTAATGAAAAATGCCTTTTAACTGGTCCCTAGGCTTTCGCTATATTTGTTTCAATTCCTCAAGTGCTCCATGATCTTTCTCCTCTACTTGGTTTTGCCTGTGCTATTTACTCTCTGGAAAGATGCCTCTATCTCATTTATTTGCCTGTCATTCCTCAGGGCGGATCAAGGCACCTTCTGGAACCTACCCCGATGTCTTTAGGCAAGGTTAAAGCCTACTCCTTTCCATCGTCCTGGTACCTGTGGCAGAGGCTGCTGACTTTTCATGAAAAGTTTATTTCCTCCTGTCCACAGTCACCCCTGCGAAGCTGACAGGCATCAAGAGCTGCCTTTTCCAGTCCCCAGAAATCTAGGTGGAGCTGGGTGACACCTTACCACCAACAGAATGAGAGCAGGTCTGCATGCACCTGTCCACCCTCCCTTTCTCCGTCTGCCAGCTGGACTTTGAAACACCCAGGCTCCAGGCACCTCCAGGAGTCCAGGAGACTCCATGCAAAAGGAGTCTTGAGCTCAAATCCCGATGTGGAAGGGCTTCACGGACCAAAGCATGCATGTCAGACTGCTGGACACTCACTAAAACCTGGGCTTTAGTCACTAGAGCAGCTTCACTTATTCCTGAGTGAAGAGATTCCTAAATCTCTTATTTATGAGATTTTAAAAATTAACCAAAGGGTCTTCTCCATCCGACCACTGGAATTCTAAAGGGATGAATTATACCGTAATGGTCTTACTAGAGTTTCAACACCCATCTATCAGATGGTGGAATTCTGTAACTGCTACAACTATGATGTTAAATTTTTTTAAGTTTATTTATTTATTTTGAGAGAGACAGAGATAGTGTGAGCAGGGGAGGGGCAGAGAGAAAGAGAGAGAGAGAGAGAGAGAGAGAGAGAGAGAGAGAGAGAGAGAGAGAAGCCCAAGCAGGCTCTTCACTGCCAGAGCAGAGCCCAACATGGGGCTCGAACTCATGAAACCGACAAACTCAGATCATGACCTGAACCGAAACCGAGCGTCAGATGCTTAACCGACTGAGCCACCCAGGCGCCCCTGAACTATGACATTTTAGAGAAAAGAGAAGGGCTAGGACCACATGGGAGCCTAGACTGACTGGTGTATGTGCCTGTGAATGTCTGAGCCACCTCCTTCACTAACCCCACCAAACTGAGTCCCAAGGAAAGGAGAGGCAGAACCGTGCCTTGCCTATCAGAAAGGCAAACAAACACTTGCCTTCTTGAGATGTTTGTCAAGGACAAGCTTGACGTTAAGAAATACGGGAAGAGATTTCCTTTGTCCTTCAACATTTCTGTTCTACATTGAATGGACTCTAGAACCCGGACCTCAAGCTGCCACATGAAGCCCTATTTTTCAGCCCCACTTAAAAAAACCAAACACACTACAAAAGTCTTTATGGTTAGCCATGGAATATGAGTGCCATTTACGATGCTGTGTCTATTGGAAAGTATATTCCAAGGTTTTGAATAGCCAGCTCAGAAACTCCTATGACACAGTCCTCTGTAAGTCGGGAAGTACCTAAACTAAAACACAGGGCAGGGGGTGGGGGGGGGGGGCGGGAAGTGAAACAAGAATATTATAGAGATAGAAATAAGTCTTCTTTTCCTAAAGGGTCCAAGAAGAATATATTTCAGCTATGACCCAAGGCCTATATTAGATTTCATGTAGTTCCTATCTTGAGTGCTATTAAAAGTTACCTTGTAATTTGAGCAAACTGCGTTTCTTCATCTGTGAAAAACCGTTTCTGTAAGGTTTTTCAAGTTGACATCCAGCTGGGCAATGTTTTGTTACCTGGTTTTAATTTAGGTGTTTGTCTGATGTCTTGCAAAATCCTAGCAATGTGATGCTTATAGTTAGTTGTCTTTGACCCTTTGAGATATATGCCTGGTTTTGAGCTATTTCAAGTAATCTTCCCCAGTCACTCACTACATTTAAATGAATTCTGCTCCCTGATTTATTGTATCTCCTTTTTTTAACCAGCTTTGAATTAATTGGTCCCAAGCGTCATCCTTAGTTGAATCAATTCGCCAGTGTTAGTAACATGCACTGACATTGGCATCAACTTTTTCTTCTTGAAGCATTTGTTTCTATGAACATACAGAGCCTGTTAGAGCTCTCATTGGCTTCTAAAATGGCAGAAGTAAGGTCTCTAATCTTATAACTCTACACAGCTATTTCAACTTTTCTCACCAATATTTTTAGAAAAATGAAAGAATTCTATAATAGGTGTCTTCTGTATTTTAAATCAAGATGCAGTAAAAAAAAAGTTGTGTGGGCAGAGTTTCAACTGGGGGGAGACAATTCCAGAACAGGGAAAGACACAGTGGGTCATAAGAAAGTGTGGGTGGCATCCAGGGACTGTCAGTAGATGGGCAGGCTAAGGTGAAGCACTTAGGCACTGTTGGAAAGAGGCAAAGTTTGTATGTAAAGAAGACTGAAAAATTAGGTTAAAGCCTGAAATCATTGGCCAAGCTTAAGTACTTGAACTTTGCATTATAATGCATTGACAAACCGTCATGGTAAGAAAAGGAATGACAGGGCCGATCTGTAGATATCGGTCTTCACCAGGGAGGGCAGGTGTCAGGAGGGAGGGAATGAAGTGAGGGAGATAAAGTATGAGGCTGTTTGATTCAAGAATCCAAGGCATTTCAACCAAAGAAGACATCATGGGAGATAAAGGGAGAAGTTTGAGAAGATTTCATTATCTTTGCATTTTTGTTACATTCATGTTTTTGCGACTCATTGGAATTGATGCTTTCTCTGGGACAATTCTGGCATGATAACATACCATCAGGAACATCAGAATAACATTTCACTATATTAAAAATAGAGGTTCTATCAAGATAAACAGTCTATGTAGTGTGGGGACCTCAGTGAAACATTAAATATGACTTTGATCTTTCTAACCTGGATCATGAAGAAAATAGTGATGACATTAATTAAGATGGGAAGCACTGGAGAGGGCTTTTGGGTGAAGATGATGGATTTCGGTTTTGACATATTGAGCTTGAGGTACCTATGGGTGATTCTGATGGATCCTTAATTAGAATTTACAACTAAGGGTCCATGGTTTTAGAAAATCTCCTAATTACATGTAGTAGAAGCATGTGTGTGGACTGGAATTTATTTGAAGCATATGTCATTTGTTCCAATACAATCCTCCTCCCGCCATCATGTCTAGGAGAATGGAGAACGATGGCATGGAAATTTAAGATGCTGCTTCCTTATAAGCTCACTTAGGGTGGGAGGTGGTAAGCCGCATGTGACGCTAATGGCCTCTGACCAGGTTTGTAGGATTGTTGATGCTGGAAGACACCTTAAGATGGTCCAGTGTGCCCTTCTTTTACAAGTGAACGTGACATAGTCTGGGGAGGTCAAGCAACTAGTCTTGAGTCGGTCTGCCTAGGTCAGACCTAGATCATGGTCTCTATTCCTCTTGTTGAAAAATTGTTTTTATTAGACTTTTTTGTCCTTTAATCATTTGGGATTTTCTCATAGGGTTTTTTCTTTTTCCATTAAAGTATAGTTTACAGACAGCAAAATGTGAAAATATTAAGTGTTCAGTTGAAAGAAAAAAATATATATATATATATAAAACCACTCCTTGGATCAAGATAGAGAACATTTCCACCACCACAGAAGGCTCCTTTGAGCCCCCTTTCAGTTAATACTCCCAATCCCCAGGATAGCCACTACCATGACTTCTATCTCTGTGGATTACTTTGGCCTGTTTTGGGATGTCATCTAAAAGAAATGAGTGTATGTTGCAATGTACATACAATGTAATGTCTGTGAGGGAATCCTGTCTCTTAATATTGACTTACTTTTTATTGCCCTAAAATGTCTTTAGCTTGACCATGTAGATAGGCTGGGGGCCAATACAGAGACTCTAAGCACACAGGGACCTGCAGTGAGGTCTTGAGGAGCCTGTGTTCTGGATTCCAGCTGATTTTCAGAGCAGAAGTTGAGTCTCCGAGGAGGGGCAAGCTATCTCTTTGAGTGTGGCTGGAAGTGTCCTGTCCTTGGGGGCTCTGTGTCAAGGTTCTGAGCCAGAGGCTAAGGAGCTGCTACCAGAAAGATGGTTTTAACTTCAAAAGAAGAATCCCTCCCTGTACCAGGAAGTGTGAGCAGAGTGGTTTAGCCATCTCTACTATGACCTTGAGGGAGAAGAAAGGAAATGCTGGGTGACAGAGGTTAAATAGTATCCAGACTGGCTGCTGCGTGAGTGGGCTGGTCAGGAGAGCTGGGTGGTCTTCTAAAGGAGCCTCTGGAATGTGGAGGAAGAAAGGCGGGACCACAATCTCTCTAAAGAGGAGATTCCATCTGGCCAGCTCTTCCTAGAAATGTCCAAGTCAAGAGACATGGCTGGACCAGTAACATCTAAGGTAACTTGGGTCAGTTTTCATATCAAGAGGACACCCTTCTCTAAAGTCTACTTTTTTTTTCTTTAAATTTTTTTTTCAACGTTTTTTTAATTTATTTTTGGGACAGAGAGAGACAGAGCATGAACGGGGGAGGGGCAGAGAGAGAGGGAGACACAGAATCGGAAACAGGCTCCAGGCTCTGAGCCATCAGCCCAGAGCCTGACGCGGGGCTCGAACTCACGGACCGCGAGATCGTGACCTGGCTGAAGTCGGACGCTTAACTGACTGCGCCACCCAGGCACCCCTCTAAAGTCTACTTTTATAACTTTAGGGTACCTCTGGCACATGTTCAAATAACTGCCCCTTCTGGGAGATCAGCAAAGAAATCTGAGTAAACTTAATCTGACTTTGTTGTTCACCAATTATTTGTATATCTTCTAATACCCAAAATTCAAGCAGCTAATACACTACATAGCTTTAACACAGCACAAATTTCGTCTTTAAATTGCATCTCTGAACTTTTTTCTTAGTCTATAACGAAAATTGAAAAACTAAATCAGAAGATAGAGACATTTTTTAAATTAATAAAACTGCAATAATGTTGCTATTCGGGTTTTTAATTTTTTTTGAGGATGCAGTTTTCTTTCTTACGTATTTGAATCACCAAGTCAGAATCATTCTCCAGATCCCAAACCTGTCATACAAACTGAACTCACAGCTGGACTTGTAAAACAGTAGAATCACTAAAATTCTTCCTAAATCTACATTGACAGCCTAGGTTGGCCTTAGAAAATTAAAAGAAAGTGAACACAAATTAATAAATTTTGTTTCATACTAGTTATTAATAAAGCTTTATATATATATAAAATTTTTATATATATTAATTATATTCATTTATTTATATTTTAAATATATTTATATATTTTATATAATATATATTTTATATATTTTAATATATTATATATATTTATATTATATATATAATATATTATATATGTATATAATATATATATAATAAAAGCACCATAAATAACATCCTAATGGTTCAACAGCCCAGCTAAGTGGAATTACACATTTTTCATGTTTATATAAGTGAAGCTCTTTTAATATAAAAGTTGTTCCAAAAAATAAGTAGAAGATAAATTGCTGTTAGTTTACTTCTTCTGATTCATCAGTTTCTATATATTGCAGAATATTTGCTCTCTGCCTTTCTCGAACATATGTATTGCAGAAGGCTGCATCTTGGAAAATGAAAGTTTTTCCTTAATACCTTTTCCTAAGATTAGCAGGACATTAGGCTGCTGCCTCCACATTTTTGTGGAGCTATTCCTGCTAAATGCAAATATTTTCTCCAAGTCATCTGAAAAAGCTCAAATTTGGTCATCACGGAAGCTTGTGCTAAAGTATTACAACAGTTTCCCGTTGCTTTTCCTGAATGTTTCCTAGTCAGTGAACGTGTCTTTCAAAAATTTTCCACCGTGTCCTCTGAAATCTCTCTTAAAATGTTCAGCAAAAATAAAAGCTTAATTTGTAACTGTGAGAGGTGATGGATGTTAACTAGGACTCACTGTTTTGCAATATACAAATACTGAATCATTATGTTGTACACCTGCAGCTGATATAATGTTACATGTCAGTTATATATCAATTAAAAAAGAAAAAAAAAGCCCTCCATGGTCACTGTGCATCATCAGACATTTCCAACGGTTCCTTCCTCTGAGTGGAGCCCACCTTCAGGGAACCTAATGTGCAAGCATCAGCACTGAAGCCACTTTTTCCTGGTGGGGCTGAGAGGGCACCCGGTTTTATTCTTCACTGCTTAGGGCTTCCATTCTATGGCACCAGCGTCTTTGTTGAGCCATGCATCCCCCCTGTGACACATGCTTGCCCTCCCATGCTTCCTGCCGTCATCGTTTGAATCTGAGAACTGGAACATTTGCCTCACAGGCTCCGTGTCCCCTCCATCCGTTGCCCTCACCACCGGGGGCTTCATCCATGGGGTGGATGACAGTGAGCCCTCTGGCCTCTCTGTTCCCTGACTTTCTCCACAGCCTTTTCATGCAACTGAGAATCGCACTTGTGTGGCCAGACTGTGCAACTCAGACCTTCTTATCACCTGACCTGCTTTCCCGTGAGATCTGGAATTCTGCTCTCACCAGCCATCAGATCTGTCCTTCTATCTTCTGGTGTGTTCTTTGTCCTCAGTTTCCAACACCAGCCCTTCAGTCGTGGTGATCCCCTTTCCCACCTAGATTTTCCATGGTTCTCCATCTCACTCACTCGACAAATACCTATTTGCCAATTCCTTTGGCATCGTGAGCCTGAAATGTTCTTTCCCACTCCTTTGGAGTCTCAGTTAAAACGATATAATCTCGAAAGGACCTTTTCCTATTCTCCAGGTGGATGTAACTGTTGTTGCATTTGGGCAACCACAGTATATCGCTTGTACTTCTAACACTTCTTTCATCTTACCCAAAATATGGTTTTATATGCTGGTGAGTCTCTCCTACTAGATTGTGTGTGCCTCTAGGACGGGGTCGTGTCTTACTCTTCTTGAGTTCCTCTTTGGCACACGCACGGTAGGCACTCAATAAATATTGGCTGGAATACCCAGACCGCCATATCTTGAGAATTGGATCTGAGACTTGCCAAAGCATGTCCCCTGCTTGTGTCACACTTCATACTTGTTAGTAATGCCGCGTGCCCAGAGTTCCCACATACCCGTCACGTTCCACATCCCTACACTTTTGTCTGTGCTTCTATGTGCACCGTCCTCTCCTCCCAGAATTCTTTCCCCTACTTCTTCATCTAGCAAACGTCTTCGCATGCTCTTTCTGACCTAACTCAGACACCATCTCATTTTCCTCTTCATTCAGGAAGGGTTACGTACCTCTCCTCTGGATGTGTAGACTACCTTAAGGCTATCACTGTCATTTACTGTATTTTCATGATCACAAGCCCAAAATCTGAATCAGATGTGTGAACTGTGTGCCCCAGTTTCCTTTCCATTTCTGTCAAATGTGGATAAAACTTGTTATAAAACCTAAAACTTTTAATATCTGCAAAAGCTTGAGAACAGCGCCTGGCACTTAAGACACCTCCAACAAAAGTCATGTATCTGTGTCGTTATTAATATGTTTGAGTCCTTCATTAGATGAGGATGTTGGTTTTCCTTGTCTTCACCCTAGACTCTCCAGGGTCCACCCGCTGCCTCTGACCTGGCAGGTGCTCAGGTGGTGCCCTGATGATGCGAGGTAAGTGGTGGCCTATTGATGCGACGATGGTCATGATTACCACCTTAGCCAGAGAAGGGATCTAGACAAGTCAAATAGCTCCCTAGGGGTAACTCTGACAAAATACATGGATATATCCATGGCTGTTAGTGAATATTTCCAGAGCAATAGTCTCATCTCAAAAATACTAACAAACAAACGAAACAACAAACACAAAGTCATTTCTGATTCAGAAAGGGAACCACTCATTTGTGGCTTACCCTCTCCTCCTTGCTTTGGCCTGTTTCTCTCAGCCCCTTCAGATGTTCAGATTCTGGATCTCACTCATTTCCCCCTCCTTGGGGGGGTCTCACTCTTTCAGACTGTCCTTCTTTCCCATTCCTCCAACCTCTTCTTGTTTACTGGATTCTCCTTCTTAATGTATATGTGTGCTCAAGTTTCCACCACTTACAACAGCTACAAGAACAATGGACAAAGCCCTAGTCCCCTGCTCCCCATATCCACCTCTAGTCACCCACACTGTCTTACTTTCTGACAGGGACCTCTACATGTTCAACTTGATGGACACTGTACATCCTTATTTTAGTGACCGCTCAGTTCAGCAGTTCCCAAACGCTATTTATTTGTTGTTCTTGAAATTCTTTTTTCATCTGATCCCTGGGCTATCACTGTCTTCCTACTTCTCTGCCCATCTTTTACAAGCTATTTTGCTTCCTTCTATCCCTTAAGTGTGGTTTTCCTTGTTGGACATCTTTTTTCCTGTAGGTGAAAAATTATACATTTGTCCTGGCCAATCTCATTCATGCTGCAGGCACCAAATACTTATTTCCTGATGAGTCTCTTAGTGATGATGACTCTCAAACTGTATTTCTGACTCCGCCCTCTCAGTTGGGATCCAAACGTGTGTATATAGCCCCCTTTAGACGTGTCCACCTGGATAGATACTATTATATTCTGCAGACATGCGAACTCAAAATATCCAAATGTAGTTTGCATTTTGCCCTCGAATGCTGTATTTCTTAGTCAAAGGTGCTCCACATGCACAATCATCAAAACCAGAAACACTGGTTTCATTTTAGAACCTTCCTTTCTACTTCATTCTCACAGGCATTTTGTTAAAATTGGCGGGACCTATCTTCTAAGGGTCTCTCACATCTCTACCCCTTTGTTGATGTTACTTTCCTTACATTCACTCTGCCCCATCGCTTCTTGTCTGCCTTTCCATCATCTCTCTGGTGAATGCAAGTCTGATTGTGTTATGCCCCCGCTCACCGTAACTGTCAGGGTCAAGTTAAGCCACATCTGTCCCCCGCCTGGAGCACATTGAGTGATCTGCCCATGCTGGCCCCTCTGGATCCAGCTCTCTGTTCCCCAACACAGGCTCCCTGCTATAGCTGTACCCTTGCGAGTCCTTGGGTTCTGTCCACACACCCTCACTCACTGGTGTATATATCCTCTTACGTTTTCCTTCTTGAACCCCACTCTTCCCTCACCTCTGCACCTTACTGGCTCCTGCTCATCCATCAAAACTTAATTAAAGCATGACATTCCCTGGAAATACTCCTGTCCTCCAGTCAGGTGCTCTCGGCCACTCAATGTGTTCTGGGAGGTGGCGCAGTTTGGTGTTAACAGCCATGAACTGGGACAGACAAAAAAATGTCTGGGGTCGAGCACCAGCTCTGCCACTTTCTAGCTGTGGGATGTTGGCAACTTACTTGCCCCATGCCTCAGTTTCCTCATTTGTAAAGTAGAGATGTTAATGGCACTGCCCATTTCAAAGGTTCATTAGGAAAGTGAGTGAGATGATTTACGTAAAATCCATGGAACAGTGCCTGAGACATAGTGAATGCATTAAGTTGAGCTATTTTTATTATTGTTGTAACTATTGATTTACTTGTCTATTTTCCAAAACAGACAGATCTCTGAATTCCCTCTGAGAGAAAGAGACCATGCTTAATTTGACTATGTTCCCTCGGCACCTAGCACAGCATATGGGACATTGTAGGTACTCAATAAACACTCACCGAATGAGTGAGTAAATATAGTCAGTGAAATACAGTCTTAAAATTTTACCTGTAAAATATGCTAATGAGTAACATCAATCTAATTTTCTCATGTATGTTTTTTTTACTTGCACAGTAAGATATTGATGGTATCTCATTAACTTAGTGTAACTGATGCACTGTTCTTAGAGGCGAGAATCTTCTACTCCTGACAGGAGGGCACAATGTAGTTAATTAACAGAAATGTTATTCTGGAAGGCATGAACTGTGTAGGCATGAACTGTGACAAAATTCCTTGGAGACACAAACAGAGAAACAAAATCTGAATTCCTATCAGAATGCGATCAGAAAGCTTAAAGGGGAAAAAACAGCAGAGAAAGTGTTTAAAAGGGTGACTTCAGGAACCATCTTTCCTGAGCTTCCTCAGACAGCCAGCCATTGTCTGGGACAACAATTAGGTCTGCAGAGCACCTCATCGGGCAGGGGAGAGATGTGTCTGGAAGAACGCTCCATTTCCACCCGCCACCCATGCATCCTGCAGAGAAGAGTCTGGAGCGATGTGATAATGGGGCAATGGCGAGCCTCCAGGTTTGTTTGGTTTTTTTCCATGTTCTTCATGAAAGCATCGCTTCTTGTCTGCTTTGAAGCCATTGCTTTCTCAAATACAGACACCTGCCTTTTTTCTCCCGTAGATTCCTTTGCACCTCAATGGAGATGCTCTATAGTGATGGGCATTGGATATCTCTTCCACTGAGGGATCTTACTTCCACCCTTAGTAACTGCTAGAAGCTCCAGAGGACTCTGAGCAGAGGCCAGCCTCTAGTCTGAATGTCCCCACCCTTCTTCACTGCAAGGAAACACTAGGACAAAAAAGAATTCTATGGCAAAACGAGGCTAGAAATCACCCCCTGCCACAGAGTCTCCATACTGTGGAAAGACTGGGGCAACTTAGAGAACATCTCTGCAGATTTTTCATCATCAGAAATAATTGAGATTCTACTATGCAGGTGCTAAATAGAAACATTTGATCCGTCTATACTTGGTCTTGTCTTCTTTTCAACCTGGGCGCAGGCTTATAAAACATGGGGATACAAAATAAGGATGAGGTGAATCTAAGTCATCTTACAGAAGCAGACAGAATTACTCAAATAGGGATTGTCAATTTTTTTCTTTGCCATGAGGTATCTCTAAAATACAATCCTACTGATGTGGAAGTCAGGAAATAGTTTGATCCCATTAATTTTCACTGTGCAAAGTGAAAAATCCCTTTAAAATAATTCTAAAGAGAGGATGATCATTTACTTTTTTTTCCAAATATTTTATTTTAAGTTATCTCTACACCCAACGTGGGGCTCAAACCTACAACCCTAAGATCAAGAGTTGCATGCTCTACCGACTAAACCAGCCAGGTGTCCCTGACTATTTGTGTACTTTTTAATTCCAAGGCTAGAATATTCTCAGTCTTCCCTTTCAATGAGGTCTGGCTCAGACTAGATTTATAATGAACATCCTGAGGAATACAATATTGACATCTTCTAGAAGCTGAAGGAAATGCTTCATGAGTATCTATATTCTATTATCATAATGGCCCCACAAATCACCACTCCCATTTTACAGATCGGGAAATTGGGATTCGAAGAGATTAAGCAATTTATCCAAGGACTTGGATTTCGAGCTGAGAATATGAACTCCCAAGTCTGCTGATCACAGTCCACTATTTTACAAAAAGAATCCCATAGGATTATGGGAGAAAAATGTCGCCTGAGATTCTCTTTTTAAAAGACCATATTGCGGGGCGCCTGGGTGGCGCAGTCGGTTAAGCGTCCGACTTCAGCCAGGTCGCGATCTCGCGTTCCGTGAGTTCGAGCCCCGCGTCGGGCTCTGGGCTGATGGCTCAGAGCCTGGAGCCTGTTTCCGATTCTGTGTCTCCCTCTCTCTCTGCCCCTCCCCCATTCATGCTCGGTCTCTCTCTGTCCCAAAAATAAATAAAAACGTTGAGAAAAAAAAAATTAAAAAAAAGACCATATTGCATAATTATAACTACAGAAAGAGAGAATAAATGTTCATCAGATATTTCTGGGGAATGGGTTTGTGTACCCGTTCTGGTCACGTCTGTCATCTGTGCTGATACTTTTTTGGTCTGATCGGCCAAGGGAGCTTGGCACGTGTCAATATTCTCCCAACCTGGAAGTTTGTGGGCTGTAGATTCCGGAAGCTGAATTTCTGCCCCAAGGATAATAGGGCCTTTGGAATAATGAGAACTGACCTTCTCATATCCAGCGAACCCCTATCTTCTACAGATGGCATTCCCCAGACCACATGACCTGGTGAGAGTCTTTGGGATCCATGGCAAGCTGGGCTGAGCTAGGCAGTATCTGCTGTCACTCTGCTGAGGTTCGTTTCTGTACCCTTAGCTAAATAAACTCAGAACTGAAACCTCTGGAGGGTGTGTGGGTTTGAGGCCTCTGCTAGAAAGCTTCCAACTCAAAGTTTCTTCGCGTGACACAATGCTGTTTCTACGCTACTTTCTTAATTCATACAGATTTTCACTTTTATTATCCCTCTTTTCCTTATTGTATTATCCCTCCCAGTATCTTATTTTTTACTCCTGGTCACTTTGCACAATCCTCTGTCTCCTCTAAACCCTGTCTCCTTGGAAAAGAAACATACACATACAGAAGCTTTGAATATGAACTCTTGCCCCATGTTACCAGAGCAATTTATTCGCTCATCTTCTTCTTTGAGTAGCATTGCTTGGGAATCTCTTAGTGTCCCTGCTTCCTGGGGAAGCAACCCAAGGGCAGGGGGCCAAGGTCTTTCTCCACGTTTGTGTAGCTACCTTCCAGCATCATCTCTGGAACAAAGGAAACTGCCGATGTTTGTATTCAATCAGATTACATAATCAGTGTTAGGAGCGGCCTGAAGTGACAAGAGAGGAGGCCATTCACGAGTTGACAGAGAGTTTATACTCACATTTCAGTTCTAGTTTGATGAAATCTGTGTTGCCCAAATTCTCAAGGAACACTCCCCGGGGGATTAATGTTTTGAAGTAGAAAGAAATGTCAGCGCTGGTCTCCCCTTGGAAAGTGGAGAAGTGCAGGTAGGATGATGGGTTTGGGAAAGAGGCAGCATTCCAATAATTCCCTGTGGAAGGAAAAAAAAAACCCAGGGTAATGTATACCTTGACAACAGGAGTAATAGAAAGCACAGCCATTTCTTAAGTTTTAATAAATTTCCATTGGCAATAGCCCTTGTCTCCTCTCATCCTGCTGAACATCATGGCACAAAATCCCCACAGACTTACTCTCAACTTTCTGAAAGTTCTATGCGTGTGTGTAAGAACATGTTGTACTTATGACTGACAGCTGGGGTTCCTACCAAGAGCAGCCTTGGAGGGACCCTAGGGGGTAGATGCCAATAAAGGGAAAAATGCAGAGCAGATCCTGGCACCACCGGGTGGGGGTTGGGGTGATGTTTTGAACTCATGCATACGTACTGATGGCTTGGGTTTGGTGCAAGAAGCATCTGGGTTAGACCTAGAGGGATACAATAGGAATGGGGTCTTTGGTGTTCTACTTTTACTTCTCATCCAACTTTGTCTTTGAATAACCAGCTCCTGCTCAGACATTGAGTACAGTGTGGGGGAGGTGGGGGCCAAGGAAAAGGCAAGAAGACCAGGCTATTCATTTCCCCACCGCCCCCATTCCAAACCTCCAGAGGCTAGTTGCCATGAAGGGAGTGTCTCCCCTGCCAACCTCTTCCTTCCTGGGGACTCCAGGTGAGGACGGTGTGGGGTGCTGAGCTGAGTCCACCTGAGGGCTCTCCATTAGCCTCTACCCTTGAACTCATGACAAAGACATGGTTGTACACCACTCCCTCATTGCTTGATAGTAGCCAGTGACCCCAGGAGAAAAGCAGTTCACAGGACATAATAAAAACACCAAACTCTATGATGCACATTCCATTAGAACAGATGGACCAAGAATTTAATACAACCAAGAGCTGAATCTTGACTTTATCTGCAGGGGAGAAATTCCTTTTGATTGTGCACATTTCTGAGTATGTTTACTATCACAACTAAGGACAAAAATACATGGGCATGCTAGCTACTGAAGCCTTTCCCTTTAGTACTGAACTTACGTTAACATCACCAGATTAGGCCCAACATGGAGTCACTCATGTTAAGCCTCACTTCGGCAACCCAAAACTTAAAGTTTCTACACTCTGTTCTCCCAGAAAGGGAAAGCCCGAGTCAACCAATTGGCTTTTGTCTGCTCAGCACAAATTACATGATGTGGCTCTAAGCCCTCCTTTCACTCCATATAAGGGAAGTAATTCTGCTTTAGCCAATCAGAAAACTCCCAGTGCAACTTCCTTGTTCCTGCTTACCTCTGTCTATAAAAGTCACTTGCTTTGTATGGTTCTCTAGAGATATTTTCTATCGGCTAGATCGGATGCTGCCTGATTCATGAATCGCTGAATTCAAACCCTACAAGGTCAGTAAATTGTGGAAAATTTTCTTGTAACATCTGATTTTTTTTCACTTTTTACTGATTTTTCCTTCGAAGAACACAATCAAGTTCCCTCTACTAGTTTTTATAAACTACATTTTTTCTTTCTTTCATGCAAATTATGCACATATAGAATATTAAGTTCAACTGCTATTTTTTTTTAAAATTTTTTTTTCAACGTTTATTTATTTTTGGGACAGAGAGAGACAGAGCATGAACGGGGGAGGGGCAGAGAGAGAGGGAGACACAGAATCGGAAATAGGCTCCAGGCTCTGAGCCATCAGCCCAGAGCCTGACGCGGGGCTCAAACTCACGGACCGTGAGATCGTGACCTGGCTGAAGTCGGACGCTTAACCGACTGCGCCACCCAGGCGCCCCTCAACTGCTATTTTTAAATAAAACTATTTTTGTGTTGGCACTGCTATACTTAAACCATAATTTTATTGTTATTTTTTTATTTTTTATTTTTAAGTGTCTTATTATTTATTTTTGAGAGAGAGTGAGAGTGGGGGAGGTTCAGAAAGAGAGGGGGACAGAGGATCTGAAGTGTGTTCCACACTGAAAGCAGAGAGCCTGATGTGGGGCTCGAACCCACAAACCATGAGATCATGACCTGAGCGAAGTTGGACGCTCAACCGACTAAGCCACCCAGGCACCACATAAACCACAATTTTAAATTAAATATATAATGTTGTTATATGAGATATTAAAATAACCTCTCATTTAATCAATGTTATTTGTTTTCATTGTTAGAGATGTCTAGGATAGAGTGACATCTAGATAAATGAATGGCAATTTATAACCAGCAAGTCAGCACAAAATATGTTTGTAAATGTCTTTATTAACGTAAAACAGTGGTGGGAATTGAATCTATTATTTAAGGGGTCCCAAAAGTCTTAGTGCAGTTTTGAGGTTTCTTTTTTAAGTTGCCATATCAAAGCTTTCAGCAGGAGAAAAAAATAGACTAGTTTCCTCTTGGGAAAGAAGAATATGGTATGATATTGGTTAGAATGATACATGTGTGAGTTGCTATCATCCGAGGGCTGAGTTCTCTTCCTGGTTCAAGATGTGGCTGAATATCTCCTGAGGGGACTTCGGGGGCTTACCTTTCCCAGTGGACTGAGAATGAAGGTCTCACAAGATAAAACCTAAATCAAACTAGAAGTTGCAGCCCTCCCATCAAGGAGAGTTCTAGAAGGAATGAAGCTCCATCCCCAGAGTCAGCAGGATTTGGCTCATCCTAATTGGGTGAGAGCCCTATAACAACAGAGAGGCCCCAAGAATCAAAGTCCTCAGCCATGCTTCAGCCTGAAGCAAAGCAATTCTGTCTCTTTAGGCTAAATCCCCAGGATGTGAATGTAATTAACATTTTAAAGTTTCATTCCAATCAAGTGCATTCCCATTTTCTGAGGTGGTGATGTATTAACAGAAGGGCAGTTGTCTGAAATGATTCTAGAAAAAGGAAAGCTAAAAGTAAAACATGTCAGTATTTATTTGAGGTCCAGGGCTGGTTATTCAGACAGAAATATCCCTGGAGAGGAGAAGGGCAGTTCAATCAGTTATTCCAGCTTGATGAAAGGTCCCCACAGACCACAATTCCATTTGTTCTAATTCTATGCTCACTAAGCAACTTCTAACTAATTTGGCCTTTTGAATTGACATATTCACAGGGAAATTGAGCCTGGTGCACACGGTGGTTACCAGTCATCCTTCCGGAAATGTCTGGGTTATCACATGATATCTTTTGGAGTTGTCACTTGTGGTATGCCCCAAGTCTCTGGATGAACTAAGTCCAGATTCTTGACCAGCAACAGTGAGGATTTTCTGGGGACTTGTGTCAGAGTGGAGCTGTCCACTCAGGTGGTGCTGAAGGAGAGCCATGTGGTACAAGCAGAGGTCATTAGAAATTCTACTTACTTTTAAAAACCCATCCTTTAAAAGATCTGTTTTAGTCATACTTAAACATTTTTTAACGTTTATTCATTTTTAGAGACAGATACAGAGCGTGAGTGGGGGAGGTACAGAGAGAGAGAGAGAGAGAGAGACAGAGACAGAGACAGAGAATCTGAAGCAGGCTCCAGGCTCTGAGCTGTCAGCACAGAGCCCAACCTGGGGCTCGAACCCATGAACTGTGAGATCATGACCAGAGCCTAAGTCAGATGCTCAACTGACTGAGCCACCCAGGCGCCCCCCCAGTCATATTTATAATGTACATGATATATGAGTATAGTGGTGCATGATAGAATTGGTAAGTAAATATGTTTATGGGGATGTGGGCATGAAAGTGTTAATGAGCAATGTAGACAATGAGAAAGGTGGGGAGCCACTGCCTCAGACGCTGATGAACTTCTGTGAGGCATGTTCTGATAAGTCTGTTGCCCAGCCTCTGGGATTTTTGGTTACAACAAAATAACATGAGCTGTTTTTTTTTTTTCCTAGTGCTCATTGTGCTTCATGATGCAAGGAGCCTAGAGCATTATTATTGTTTACATTATTCCCAACTGGCCATAAGCTCCTTGAAAGCTGGGAGAAAACCATTTCGTCTCTATAACCTTTGGCCCCAGAACATAGTAAGCACTCAATAAATAATTATTAAATCAGTGGGTAATTGTATAGCCACTCCTCTCAGTTCTGTCTAATTCCACTCCACATGCGATGTCCTCATGGGGCAAGATTTACTTTATGGTAACCTGAGTACTGAAGATACTAACTAAATATAAATAAAAATTAATGCTGCTTTAGCACCTCCTGATAACGGGACACTGCATCCTTAGCACACCATAACTGTTCTTACCTATGTCTTAATTTCTGACATACAGACAGACCTCATTGAACAATGCCATGAATTTGCAAGGATGATGGTCTCCTAACCTTAAGATTACTGAAATTGCTGCCATTTGTACTTGCTGTCAAGGTCAGTGCTATAGAGGGTCAAGTGACACTGGACGAGAATACCAAGTTGGAAATAAGAGATTTCATTGCAGGGCAAAGAGTAGTATCTCAGTAGTGTGGACAGGCAAAAGAAGGCAAGGTTGGAAAATGCAGAGCCCAATGCAGGGCTTGAACTCACAGACTGCTAGATCATGATCTGAGCCGAAGTTGGATGCTCAACCGACTCAGCCACACAGATGCCCCCAAGATTTCTTTTTAATGTTTATTTCATTTATGTTGAGAGAGAGAGAGAGAGAGAGAGAGAGAGAGAGAGAGAGAGAGAACACGAGTGGGGGAGGGATGGAGGGAGAGGGAGAGAGAATCCCAAGCAGGCTCTGCCCCATCAGTGCAGGAGCCCCATGTGGGGCTGGATTTCAGGAACCCTGAGATCACGATCTGAGCTGAAATCAAGAGTTGGATGCTTAACCAACTGAGCCAACAGACACCCTGTTCATCCAAATTCTTTAACAGCCATTTACTTTAATCTCACCAATGATTATTTGGTATGGGATACTGACTTCAAAATTTCTAAGGATATTTTCTGCTGAGCAGTGTTAAAGAACTTCAGTTTAAAATGGAACTGGAGGATAGAAAATAGAAAATCTCACTCACGTGCTTTTAGGAAAATAAAACATAAGGACAAACATGCTGATTTCCCATAAATGTCCAATTTACAGAAATCTGATAATGTTGGGATTTTCTTAAATGATAAGGAGTTGGTCAGGGGTTACCTCATAACAATCTTGGGAAATTTTTGCTTATGGTTTCCAGAGGCATGAACAAGAAATGACCCACGTTGGGTTGGTCTGAAAAAATAAGCTGAATTGAGCTCTTTTTTGTCTGACTTGACTGTTTTTTTCTACTTGGGGAATTTTCAAAGCTGGCCTCTGTTTGTTTTTTATTTTAACAGATCTAACTGAACTCTCTTCTGTCTCCATCCCCTGTGCATAAATACAGCCTTCCCCAAACCCACAACAGATGCCTGGAGCTTGCTACAGTCTGTGTGTACCAAATCGCAATTCTTCTGCTATTCCTAAATAAACTCCTCTTTTTGACAGTTTTGAGCTTGCCTCAATTTACCCCTTTTTTTAGGTCGACAGCAGCAATTTGTTTTAAGCCTAGGTTTAATTTCTCATTTTTTAAGTTTATTTATTTATTTATTTTGAGAGAGAGAGAGAGAGAGAGAGAGAGAGAGAGCGAGCAGGGGAGGGGCAGAGAGAGAGAGAGAGAGAGAGAGAGAGAGAGAGAGAATCCCAAGCAGGCTCCGCACTTCAACTTAAAATGCTGCTGTGGGTCTTGATTTCAGGCACGATGAGATCATGACCTGAGGTGAAATCAAGATTCAGCCGCCTAGCCAACTAAGCCACCCAGGCGTCCCAAGCCTAGTTTTAATTTCCGACCTCGGGGTACAGATACATAGTTTTAACAATCCAGGGTGCTACAAGGGATAAAGGAAAATGCAACTCCCTGCTCCAGCCCCATCCCAACCCAATTTCTTAGCAACAACTCCTACACTTAACTCTTTCAGTTATATCCCTGTGTTTGTAAAATACGCATGTGTCGATATTTATTAATTTATGCATTTTAGATATACTTGATTGACCTTCCCCAGATGCAAGATAAAGACTGAGCATTTTTAGAAGCCTGCCTGCCTATTCCCTTTCTCCAGATTCTCCCAAACTAGCAACTCACAGATTTTGGGTTCCACCGAAATTCAATATTTACATTTTTAGGGCTCTGGGTTATTCACTAATGAGCCAACTAGTAAAATATAGTTTCTTTTATTTGTATAATTTCTTTTGTTCCTCTGGAATCAGTAGTTACCTCTTTTTCCATTGGCTTAGTTTTCTCTGTACCTGTCGTAAATTCTCTCCAATAACTCAACACATCGGTAAAACTCTTCCCACATGTGTTCCCAACATCACACACATCGGGTGATCTAGCAGCCCCTTTTTTGTCCCTCGGAGGTCCCCTACAGCCTCTGACTTCCTGTTGTCAGGCCCACTGGCTCTTCTGAGGGTTGACACCCGGCTCTGGTCCTGGGACCTGTCTCTTGCTATTATTGCCGACCATGTTTCTGCTACTCTTCACTATTAAATGGCCAAATCAGAAGACCCCATGACTTTGGGCGATCCCTCTTTCTAGGTCTACACCCTCATTTCCACAGGCACATTCTCCTGTAGCTTTTTGAGAAAAGGAATGCAAGAGGTCGACTTTCTAAATCCTTGCTTTTCTGAAGAGTCCTTATTCTGCTTCCACACCTAAATGAGACACTCCAGAAAATTATTCTGCCATGGAGTTATTACTAAAGGCATTTCGTCAATATATTCCAGCTGCCTGTGTCGCTATTGAGGAAGCTAATGCTCTCTGATTACTGCATCGTGTATGTAACTGATGGGGTTCAGGGCATGCTCCCCCAAATACAGCACCTTAGCATATTGAATATTTTGAACTAAGGGAATGCAAGAAATGGCTGGTGCGGGAAGGACTCTGGCCCTCCCGTGAAGCAGGTCACAGACCCTTATGTGAGGTGCCCCCCTCTCCCTGAGGAAAGGATCACCCTCACCTCGAAAGACAAAGGGACACTGAGAGGAATCAGAACAGCCTTGCTGAGTTTCCCCCAGTTTACTGCTTAGCTCATACGTGGTTCTGTCACGTCTTAGCTCCTGTTGGGTAGGACAGGAGAGCTGCTGGCAGGGTTGGAGAAAGTGAACTGAGGGTTTAACTGAGGCTGCCCGGACTTCACCAGTCCTCTGTGAGCCTCACCAGGACCCGACCTCCCACGGTCTCCGTTCCAGACCCTGTTGGAGTTCGCTTCCCCTCTGCCTGTCAACAGTCTGGACTCAAGTAAGGAAGCAACTGGACATGTGATACGCTGGAGACACCCCTGTGATGGGGGTAGCAGCAGGAGCAGGGCGTTTGGAGGACGTGGAGTTGGGGGAGGGGCACGGTGGGGTGACAATAAGCGACCTCAGGGGGCTGCTCTGGCTTGTCACTTGGCGAAGTTGCCGTGGCCTGTTCCACGTGCAGGCTCCAGCGTCAGGGTCTGGCTTTATCACCCACACCCACTGGATGACTGGGACAAGTTTCTTGATCTCCCTCAATCTCAATTTCCTTATGCGTACAATGGAATTAACAATGGCACCTCTCTTAATGGGTGCTGAGAATCACAGAAGATAATCCACGAAATGCATTTAGCAGAGGGCTGAGCACAACATAAGTGTTCAACACATGTTACTACTGCTGTTACTACTACGAAAAGGACATTAACCATTATGACTGATGGCTTTGGTGTCACCTATGGTCCTGGGGGAAGATGGGAAAGGAGCTTCCTTTCCTTAAACAGCAAGCCAGCAAGCCCTGAGGCCCCTCCTGAGCCTTCTCTACCCCGGCGGGTGAATTCTTTAAGGGGGAGCAGCCAACCACCCCTAGCTAAACTGACATAACCAATTCTGACTTCTGCAGCCAGTCGACTCATCTCAGACTCGTACCCACATCCGCCATCTGTCCTGTTCGCCTCTCACCCTTCTGCTCCCTGCTCACTGGCTTTCAAACCTGTGCCCTCCCCGCCACTTAATCTCCTCAGGAATTAAAAAAAAAAAATTCCTTCAGGACACACACATGGGAGTCACCTTGAGCCCTGGCGATGTGACATATGGTTTTATAGAGCAGCCGCTGAATAAAAATCTGACGAACAAAGCAGTGGCGGGCACCCAAGAAAGCAGTTACCCACACACCGTAGATCCTCTCATTAGAACGAAGGTAAGGCAGAGATCCCTCCCCTCTGAGAGGGCAGGTAACCAGGAAGTGGCTGGAAGACGTGGCTTCTGGCAGACAGGGAGAAGATTGCACGTGGGCTCTACGGCCGTGGCTGTGGTTTGGTGAGGCCATGGCTGCGGGTGTGGCCTGGACGCCACTGGCTCCCAGGTCCAGCAATTTCCTCAGAGCCATCCAGTGGCCGCGTACTGGGACCGCACCAAGAAACACAGCTATTGCTTCTGCTTTAAGTGGCAAGCACTCTCCAATGTGAATACTAGCGTTGAGTCTAATTACTCTGAAAATTTTCAGTGACCCCAAGGTTAGAGATGTGGGTATTTGAGTTACGCAGTGAGCCTTCTATTGTTTACCATGGGCTGGGTGCTATTGACAACAATAAGCCAGATGGCTTCATTTGCATGTAGATTTGAGTCTATTTGTAGAGGTGTCCTTATGGGGAGAAAAAAAGGACTTCCTTAATTAAGCCATTTTGTGCATTCTGGAAAGGTAAAAGTAGCTTTGTTCAGCTCCCTGCCTGATTTTATAGGGCAAGCCCAACCTCAAAATGAAGGGCTTGGAGGTAGAATGTTACTAACTCGTCAAGTTTCACCCTCACCAGCAAACTTTTTCCATTGTTAACAACCCACAGGGCTTGGGGGTCAACAATGTAAATTTTTCACCCTGTGTCTCTTTGCCATTTGGTTTCTTTGGGAAAGAATGGGGACAGGGTCCCACAGAGAACAATATGATAATAAAACCCCAGAGGTCATGATGCTGAGGGTGTTTCCTGCGCTGCTGTGAGCTGACCAATAGCCAGAGAATGGGGGGATGTGATGAAACTGATCATGTGATGAAATTCATCAGTCGTGGAAACTCACACGCTGACTCTTGTCAACGGTGCACGTGGACAGAGTCCTACTAAGGAGGTAACTTTATCTTATTTTGCGTGCTGGCAACAGTTGCGTGTACTCGGATTAAAAAAAATTGTTTTTAATGTTTTATTTAGTTTTGAGAGACAGAGTGAAAGCAAGGAAAGGAAAGAGAGAGAGGGAGACACAGAATCTGAAGGAGGTTCTAGGCTCTGAGGTGTCAGCACAGAGCTCAACGTGGGCTCGAATGCTCGACGTGGGCCTCGAACCAACGAACAGCGACATCATGACCTGATCTGGAGTAGGACGCTTAACCAATGAGCCACCCAGGCGCCCCATGTACTTTGGATATTTGGAGATGGGGAGCAGGTCTAAAACTCTCCAGAGTCCTTGTGTTAGATCCCTCAAACTTTCCTTATTGGGGCGACCAGTTATGCCTAATCAGTCATCCTAGTTGTCATCTTAAATATAATGGGATTCAAAGTTAAAAATTATTAACCAGAAGTGGAGAAATGAATAACTAAGTGTGTAATGGGAATATCCGTGCCCTCTGCTCTTCATTCAAATTTCTGTGTTGGGTCAAACTCTAAAGGTTTCTGTGTGATCGATTCCTAAGAAGGAGGGAGTAGCAAGCCTGGATGTTTCACATCCTGGTGAGCAAAGGATCGGGGGGAAGATCTGTCTGCTTTAGCAAAAATAAGAGTGTTGCATCTGGAGGTTGGAGGACAAATTTACATCCACTACATGCAGGTTGAAATTTAAAATATTTAACAAGTAACATACTACACAGGAACGGCCATGGGAGGGCTACTCGGGGAACTGCGTAACTTTTAAATGCTTGCATGTCAGGCCCACGGATAAATCTGCTTTTCCTGCTTTTCCCGAGCGATTTCACTCCCTTTCACGATTTCAAGCACTAACCACACATAGATCAGTGATTCTGAAATTTATGCATACAGTTAGATCGCTACTATGAGTTTAACATTAACATATGGGTTTCTTACTAGACAGCTTTACTTTGACCTGCAAGTACTTCAAACTCTAAATGACTGCAAGTGAACATATATTTCTTCCAAATTCGCTCTACCTGCAGTATTCTCCCCTTGGAGCTGTTCCCACTCTACCGCTCAAGCCAGAAACAGGGGAGTCATTCCTCCATACCCGATCGACTCCCAAGGCCTGAGAACCGCACCTCCAAAATATTCTGCAGGTATGTCCCCCCGCTTCTATTCCTTCTACTGCCAGGGCTCAGGCCATCGCCTCTCGCCTGGATGACGCATTGACGTTAGGCTCTACCTCCAGGGTTGTTCAATTTTAAATCCAGTCCCTACAAAGCCAACAGAGAGAGCTTTCCAAAATGCACAGCTGATGGTTTCCCTCTCATGGTTCCAAACGCCTGCGGAATACCTTGCAAATTCCTGGACACGGCGTATTAGGTGTAGACCCGCTTCTTCAGCCTCCTCTCTCCCGAGAACGTGTGCTCAGCAGCACACAGATGCCATGACTTCCCACCACCCCCATTGTTGTGTATGGACTCCATGCCTTTCTTCACGTGCTTTCCTCTTTCTGGATTATCCTTCTCTCCAACTTCCCCTCCCCCGGCCTCCCCACTCACACGCTACATCTGGCCTGATTCCTTCTCCTCCTTGAGGGCACGCTTTCCCCGTGTTCCTATGACATCTTGTGTCTATCTCTGCATTCAACTTACCGTATTATTATAATTACTTTCACGCGTTCCTCTCCTCTGCTAGGCTAGGAACTTCACAGAGCAGAGACTGTATTTTCTATTTCTTCCTACCTGTAATCTCTAGCCTGCCACGGAGGTGGGTGTTCAATGTGTTCTTAAAAAGGTGTTCTTTAAGTGTTCTTAAAGTGCTCTTTAAGTGTTCTTAAAAAAGATCTGAACCATTGATAGTCCCACTCCCAGCTCTCACCACTCCTTGACCATCTGTGGAGACCTCCTTCTCAAGTTTCTGAATCAAAGAGTTATTTAGCCGGGTGGAAGGCCATGCGGATTGGCATTATTTACCTGGCCTTTTGGGCCCATTTAACAGTTCCCTTCTTAGAGATCTGACATGCGGGCCCTCTTCAAAACCGCGGGGTCCTCAGCAGGTACTCATGGTGGTTGACGATGGTTCTGAGGGCCAGCCCCGTGGGTGTCGCTTCTGTCTTTACAATGTGTCCCTTTGGTATCTCCGACCTCTTATCGTTTTCTCTCTTCCTACGATTGTAATTCCTGCCCTAATACCATTAAGCTCCCATTTCATCATCTGCCCTGCTGCGGTGAAGAATGGTCATGGCACAAATGTAAAAGACTGCGATGTATTTAGCCACGCTCAGCCACTGTGCAGAGAGGGAACGCTGTAACGTGAGGCAGCCCTTAACTCTTGATAGGCTACAAACCCCCCAGAGCCCTCCATCCATAGAAAAACAGGTTTTATATAAAATCCATTAGGCGAGTGAAATGTGGAAAAAGCCTCCCATTTCGGCAGAATGGTGGATGCGAACATTGGAAACTGCTCTACACGGCGGAGTAATGGATTGATAGGAGTCACACAATTATGTTACACAAATCAAAGTTTCCTTTTGGTGCTGTTTTCATTACAGCAAATAAAAAGATTCGCACCACCTATTCATAGATACTGTCGTTTTCCTACTGAAAACTAACACGGTCCCCCCCTCCACCCCCCTCCCTGCCCTCCCCCTCTCCAGGAGCGGGATTAGTAAAGAGGGAAGACAACCCATGATGCAAAGAGGAAGTGGAAAAATGCAAGCGTTTAGAACCTCAGTTTCTTTATTTGTAAGTTAGAAAAAGTAATTCCTTTGTCACAGGGTTGTCCTAATGATGTAAAGACACAGCGCCATCCAGAAGCACTTTGAAACACCAAAGCACTATAAAAGGGCGAAAAGCCCTCTTCTGCCCTATATTTATTAATACTCCTAGAAAAATGACGGATTTTTGTGCGTGCAAGGGTGTGAGAGACGGCCTGGATTTATATAGAACGGGCTGCCGTTTCCTAACAAACTCATAAATACTCGAGAAGAAGGGAACACAGCGGAAAGCGAGCCTGAAAACAAATTCCACTTAGTGGCTAAGTGAAAATAATTTCCGAAGTAAAAATAAATAATGCAGCAAAGCCGAAATAGATGTTCAGACTTTTAAGGATAAAAGGAAACACTTGAAGGCACGACTGCACTTGCCATTGCGATCCTTTGTTGTCTCCATGGTGCGAGGCGCGGTGCAGAGACACAGCTTTGGTTGTGGCCGCCCCCGGGGGTAAGGACTGTGAAATGGGATTCAAGTGGATTGCAAAGGACACCCTTTGGTGTCTGAGACGGTGCGAGGCCAGCGGGAATTTTATTACGTCGTGTCACATTGATCACGACGAATAATAAAGTGACCGCATCCACTATGTTGATTTCGAATAGTTTTGCTTCAGAGGAATCTGGGAATTAGTAGGAGGGCAGGACAGACCACGGGAGCAGGGACGGGCTGCTGAGATGCCTGGAGTGCGGAGCGATTTCCCCAGAAGCTGCTCAGAGGGGTTGCGGGGCCACGGGAGAGGTTTGCACCGAATGAAGTCGCAAGGCCACAACCCCAGACACCAGGGCCTCATTGCATGTTTATTGAACATACTGGGGGGGGGGTACACACCGGAGAAGGAAATATCGAATAGATTATTACAGTGAAATTCAGTGTGACGTGTCACTTTATGATTGGACTTAGTATCTTCCACTTCAAAATTTCAAATTGTAGGGGTATCTGGGTGGCTCAGTGGGTTGAGCGTCCGACTTCGGCTCAGGTCATGATCTCGCGGTTTGTGAGTGTTTGAGCCCCGCGTCGGGCTCTGTGCTGACAGCCCGGAGCCTGGAGCCCGCTTCGGATTCTGTGTGGCCTCTCTCTCTGCCCCTCCCCTGCTCACGCTCTGTCTCTGTCTTTCAAAAATGAATAAGTGTAAAAAAAAATTAAAAAAAAAATTCAAGTTATAAGGGCACCTGCATGGCTCAGCGGGTTGAGCATCTGATTTCGACTCAGGTCATGATCTCATGGTTCAGGAGTTCAAGCCCCTGCATCGGGCCCTCTGCTGTCAGTGCAGAGCCCGCTTGGGATCCTCTGTCCCCGTCTCTCTCTGCTTCTCCCCGACTCTTTCTCTTTCTCTCTCTCAAAAAAGGTAAACATTAAAAAAATAAAATAAAATTTCAAGTTGTAAAATAGAGGTCTGGGGCTCAGTGTTGCCTCTGAGGTTACTGAAAACAAAGACAGACTGTCCGGAATGGAGGTGTTTGGGCATCTCAATATTTCTAAAAGTGAATTGAGAATAGAACAAAAAGTTACACTAACAGTTGTCACCACCACTGCATGGTGCCGTAGGTTATGCTAATTTGCAACTGAGTAGATGGGGCCACAATCTGGGTTTTGAAAGCAATTATTTCCAGCAGGCTGGTGGCCACCCGGAGCACAGCGGCTTTGAAACATGTTGCATTCTGACCTTTTCTCAGTCTCAGGGGCTCCGAGGAAAAACAGGGGCTTTAAAATTCAGATCAGAAGGTGCACAAACAAAGCTCTGAATGGATTCTGATGGAACCAATCCCACATTTCACCTCTGCAAAACTTTATGGGAAGTTTATGGGGATTTATTGTTTCAAGAACAGAAGGACATTTACCTACAGATGCAGGGGAATAAATTTCAAGTACATTTAGTATTGGAGAATGGTCGCTTTATTGCTGATTTCAATCCACTTGACTTTCTCCTTAATCTTCTACCCTCCACCTCGAGTTGAACACTGTGCACACACCTTTACAGTTTGGGGCTTTGGTGGTTTGTAAAATTTTAAAGAGCTTCTAGTAGCAAAAAAAAAAAAAACCCATAAAAAACAACCACCATGTGTAAATCTGTTATGGTATATTAAACAAATATAATACAATGTGGCATGAACAGTAAGACGGGTCTATGCAGATTGTCAATTGTACATTGTTGAGTGACACACAATTTTCAGAATTAAATCCATACGATGTCTCCATGTTGTTAAAAAGTATATGTGCATGTTGTACATGTGTCTGATACATCTACACATGTATACACACACACTCGTGTGTGTGTGTGTGTGTGTGTTCATTGAAGCACAGAGTAAAAGATAAAAGTCTAGAAGGATTGACATCAAACTTTAATACTAGTTACCTTTGTGGATGGTAATGGGTGTACAAGGAAGGACCCAGGTTGTGTGCATGTGTGTCTGTGTGTGTGTGTATTTATGTGTACAGAATGAAAGGGAAGAGGAAGCAGAAGCAGAGACAAGAGTCCATGAATGCTGCAGGAAAGAGTTTTCGGGAAGAACTTGGGATGGGGTCCAACACGAGTGGAACATGATGGAGAAACATGGAGCAGGAACAGCGTGAAAGCGAATCTGAAAGTGTTGTGTGCTGGGAATCGAATGGCCTCGATGCTCCTTGTGAGTTACAAATAAAGATCAGGTTTTTTTTTATTACCTGTGGTCATTGGACACTTGTTTTGAAAAGGAAGTCCGTATTGGGACCAAGCAGATCACGGCATTGCACAGGAGGCCTCAGCTTTGGCCCTGGGTGACAGGTTTCTGGGTCCCACCCTATAGCGATAGCGTAGCCACAGTGGCCAAAAGGGACATTCTCTCTCATCCTGAGAAAGAAGAGAGTTTCTGAGGCCCTACGATTCACATGTAAGGCCCCCATGCCTCTGAGGCATTCCTGAACTATAAACCACCACAATGAACGAATCAACTAACCGCTAACAGCGATGCTGTAAAACTTTCTTCTGATGAATTCCCACTGGCCATGAGCACGCTTTTCTTCACCAAGCCTTACTCTGTTAAGACCCCGGACTTCAGAGAGTTACTAGTATTTGTGAATAGTTAACTTCATGGAATTATTAATAGTTATTAACAGCAGCTAAAATCTATCCCGCCACGTTCCGAGCAATGTTTTAATTCAGGCATTTTTTCCCCCAATTAATCTTCACAACATCACTTGAAATTCTGGTATTATCTCCATTTTTCATGTGAGGAAACCGAGGTACAGAAATTTTGATGTGAACACTTAGAGTTTCACTTTGAACCCAGGTCCCGTGGCTTCAATACAAGTGCTTGCTCCAGAAGAAATGCTGCATTTTTTTTTTAATGGAGTAATTCCCTTTCACTCCCCATCCCCAGCCCTCGGTTTTTCCTACAAAGTATTAGCCCTCCAAACAGCCCTGTATGATTTTTATGCTGGGATTTCCTGGCATCTAAAGGGAGCCTGGAGATGCGACTGTCTCCTTTGTCTTCAAATTTCAGCCAAAGGAAAGCTAGAGGAGACTCTCCCATAAAGTCCGGGCACCCTGGGGAGAAGACCACCACGTTCCGCCTCGTGTCTCTTCTGAGAAGCTCCTGTACGTCATGCATAGCCCTAGACTTCATAAAAGATCCAGAATCTGGGGCCCTCATAATTTTGCCTCTGTCTCTGATATCACCCTGTTCCGCTCGATCCTTTGCTCAGAAGCCACGCCAGCCTTCTTTCTGTTCTTCAAGATATCAAGCTTGCTCCAATCTCAGGATCGGTTTCTTCTTCCTGGAATGCTTCCCGCAGATTCCAGCAGGATTGGTTCTTCTTATCACTCAGAATTCAGTCACCTCCTCAGAGTCAGTGATACCTTCTCGCACAAATGGAAAATCCAGCCTCAAGTTATCCTCAGCCATTGCCCACTGGTTTCGTTTTTAGAGCATGCGTCATTATGTTACATTCCTATTTATATATTACGTTTACTTATTTATTGACTGTCTTTCCTGAACTAGGATATGAGGTCCATGCACACAAGTGTTTCGCTTGCTTTGTCCTTTCTTGTGTTTCTGGCACCCAGACCTTGCTTGGCACACAGCAGGTGCTCAGGAGACGCTGTTGAATGACTGAGATGCACCACCTTGGGTCCACCAGTGGGGGCGCTGTGGGTCACGGAGTCGCACCGAGGAGGAAGGCTTCAAAAGCTCAATGTCCATATGGAGACAGAGTCGCTGCTGGACCAAATCAAGCCTTGTTATTACATTAGCGATGTGACTCAGTAGTATTTGCTGAAGTTGTTTGGAAAGAGAGGTTTAAGAAAATCTCCTATGAGAAAATACTAAAGATACGTTTTAAATGAATTCTTTGTATGTCTTGTCAAAGCACTTGTGCATTTTTTTCCCCCCAAAAGACATTGAATTGAGTTGAGCTACACATTTTCTGGTTGCATGTGACAGAGGCAGAGATGATCCGGAGCACTGAGGTGGAATGCTCACGTGAAAGAAACCAGTTGTTTAAATTGGCTGGGATGGTTCAACTTCCTAACGTCCTATACCCCTAGAGAAGTGGTCTGAAGATGGGCCTGGCTGGATGAACATCAGGTCAGACCAAGTGTGAAGGGTCCATGTTTCCCCATATGAACTGAAGTGTGTGTTGTAATACCTCACAAAGACATCTGTCATGTTGCACAATTAATCTTTAATTTGCAACCCTATTCCCATATCCTGGAGCATGAACTTGGCTGGGAGAAGCCCCCTTCTCCAGATCTGTATTTCCAAGCAGCTGTAGAAGCAAGTGGGGTCGGTGCTGGGCCAGACTCACCCAATACCTCTTCCTCGGGCTGAGAGGCTGTCCTCTTCTCTCCGGTCGGCTAATGATTATTTTAGTCCTATTAAGGGGCTCTAAGATCTTGATCTTCCCCAGGAATTTACTCATTTGGTAAGGTTTCTGTCCCAAAACTTAATGAGGATAAGTCTTTTAAAGTTTTCACAGCACAGGCTCTTGTTGAAAGGGGGAGAATTGCCCCATTTGAGAGACTGGGAATGAGCAAGGTGACATTTGATGGCGGTTTCTTTTGTCTCTCCTAGTCTCCCCATCTCCCTGATGTGTCTCTAGCTTCATCTTTACCAATCCTGCTTTCAGTTATTAATCAACCAAACCTTCATCGTGTGGTGGCTGATAAGCCCTTCATGATTATTCACCCCTGTTTTTTAATTATTATTTTAATAAGAGGTTCCTGAAGATTGAAATGCCTTTAAGATCCAAACTAATTAATTTCTAATGGTATGATTTCAAGTATCAACATAGGGTGGGGATAAACATTTCAATATCCATGGTCAATATTTATACTTATAATAATTCTCTAGTACTTGCCTTTCAGTCATGATCTATGTTTTACTGCAAGCACACACACATACACGCAGAATAATGTCCAGCTTAAGAATCTTGACAAACAAGGGGACGAGGTTAACACAGTGGAACATAAACTATTCTAATTTTCTCCACTAACGAGAACCAGGTAATAATTTCTAAAGTGTTAAATGTGACAAGGAATTTTGACAATGATGCTTGTCAGCAGAAAAAAAGCCAGTTTTTACCTTGAGAAAAAGGAAGTATTCATTGAAAAGTGCTTAATAAAAAGAACAGGGTGAACACAACTCACCAGCCACGAAAAAAAATTAAAATATTTCATGACTTTTCCTTTTAACACTGAAGTCCAAAATGCTTTTCTTTGAAGAAAATGCATGGGAAATTGTCATCCTGCTCTATTTCTCATGCTGGAAAAACTATAAAGCATTCCACCATGTATTAATCAGAAAACACAGAGCAGGGAGGGAGAAAACATTCACACAAATAATTTGGAAAAGTGAGATACTAGACACAATTAATTCTCACAAAGTCTCATAATTCTGTTAAGGATTATCTCCTATGAGTAAAATGTATTCCCTTCCGATTATCTTTCCCAGGTGGAGCTCTTTGTTGGGTGTTTCAAACTGATTTTCTGTTCTTTTACAATCAATGGCTCACAAACTTTATTGTGCATTAGAATAATGTGCAGAGCTTGCTAAAAATGCGGATTTCTGAGCCATCATCCTGGCTATGTGGAATCTGCCCTTTTTAAAATGTATTTATTTATTTTCAGAGAGAGAGAGAGAGAGAGAGAGAGAGAGAGAGAGAGAGAGTGTGTGTGTGTGTGTGTGTGTGAGCAGGGGACAGGGAAAGAAAGAGAATCCCAGGCAGGCTCCTTACTGTCAGTGCAGAGCCTGATGCGGGGCTTGAACTCATGAACCGTGAGATCATAATCTGAGCCGTGAGATCATAATCTGAGCCGAAATCAAGAGTGGGACGCTCAACCGACTGAGCCACACAGGCGCCCTGGAATCTGCCCTTTTTTATTTTATTTTATTTTATTTTATTTTATTTTATTTTATTTTATTTTTTTTAATTTTTTTTTTCAACGTTTATTTATTTTTGGGACAGAGAGAGACAGAGCATGAACGGGGGAGGGGCAGAGAGAGAGGGAGACACAGAATCAGAAACAGTCTCCAGGCTCTGAGCCATCAGCCCAGAGCCTGATGTGGGGCTCGAACTCACGGACCGTGAGATCGTGACCTGGCTGAAGTCGGACGCTTAACCGACTGCGTCACCCAGGCGCCCCGGAATCTGCCCTTTTAATGAGCACCTCTGCTGCTTCTGCTGCAGGTGATCTTTTCTACAGAAGCTTTGGAAACATAGTTCTAGTTCTGGAGCCTAGGTACCTCTCCAATTGCTTATTAGAAGCCTGGCTAGTTTTGAACTACTGCTATTTTGAAGTTTGTGAAGGATGAACATGACATTCATTCCTATTCCTGGTACAGCCAGACCAGAGGCTTCGTGCTGAGGACACAGGGACAGTCTGACAAGGAATCGTGCCTCGCTCCCTCTTCAGGTTTCAGTGAGCAGGAATAGCTTGGAAACCACATAGACATGGGCGGCTCGGGTTTATCAGCTTTGAAGCAGAAGGACATTACCTCCTTTGCCAGAGACAGCTGTACCCTGACAGCCAAACTTGGCTTCTGTGTAGGTTTCTGGGGAAGACAGGGCTTGAAGTTCAGTCCCGGGTCCCGGGGGAAGTTCAGAGACTTGGTGTGCCATCTTTATTCTCAATTTCTTATTTACTCAAGCTCACTTAGCTTAGGACATTATTCTCTCTGGTTCTCTTCCTACTACTCTACTCTTGGTCCACTCATTGATTCTACTACCTCTGAATGTCTCTTACATACCGTACCCCTCGGGGCGCCACTCAGGCCACTCTGTTCTCTCTTGGGCTCTCTGTGTGATTTCCATCGTCTCCCACTGATAAGCTCCACCCGTGTTACCACACGGACCTCTGATCAGAGTTCCAGAGCTAAATGCCAACGCTCCAGCAGGGTGTGCCCCTTCTTCTGGATTTGCTACCAGAAGTTCAAAAGAGCAAACGTAAAACCAAAAACTCGTCGTCTACATCCCAAGACTGGCTCCTCTTGTGGTCCTCACGTTAAGGATATCACTGTTCACAGAGTCACGCAGCGTGAGGAAGTGTCAGGGTCTGTCCGGAGCCATAACTTCCATGCCCATACAAAACTGAATGCCAAATTCAACCAATGGCATCTCCACATGCTTCTCGTACCATCTCCTGTTGTCTTTTTGCGTGGCTCTTGCCTCCCTGGCTTTAATACCTCCCCCTCCAAGTCACCCTCCACAGGGCCAACAGGACAGCTTTCTGAATAGACGTAATTGGCGACCATTGTCACAAAGGTTGCCAGCAGATGCAACCCCCCTCAAACCATAATGACATTTTGCTTCCGTTTTCCTTCTTTTCTTCTTAGTCCCAGTTGACAAAAATGCTGTTATTGGTCGAGAGAATGATAATGATATATACTAACTAATATTTATTGACCATTTACTGGGTGACTCACGGTCCTGGGCACTTAATGCACATCATCCCACCTGAGATTCCTAAATCCTAAAAGATTTTACTGCCAAAATCTGCCAATAATTTGCTGCCATTATCCCGCTCTGCAGATGAGGCAGGTGAGAGAGAGAGAGAGAGAGAGAGAGAGAGAGAGAGAGAGACGAAGTAACTTGCTGAAGTTCACTGGGTGAACGAGGTGCTTCACAGAGAGCCTGTCTGATTCCAAAGCCTGCATTCCTAATCATTTCCCTCAACTGCCTATTTCTGTCATGCTTAAAAAAATTAATAGAGAATATTCTTACTACACACGTTTAAAATAATTTCTATACTATGGTGGGTGGAAAACAGGGATGGGTTTGAGCCAATCTGCCTATCATCTCTTACTCCGTTGGGTCAGGGTGGGCTTGTTACTATGCTGCCTGTAAAATAAACATGCATAAGAGGACCAAACCCATGCCTCCAGCTTCCGAAGTTCACGCCTTAAATTTTTTTTGAGCTCCTGGTCTTTCAGATGCATTAGCTGTGGAGCCATGAAACTCTTTCTGTTGTAAATGGACTGGTTAGTTAAGTATTTTTCCAACTGTGTTTGACAGAACACTACTTCTGGAATTCTGGACTATTGAAAGCATATGAACTATGCTATTTATTCAAGCTCCATATATGTTATTAAAGAGCATCCTGTGTTTTAGTGCTCTTTAGAAATTATGATAAATGGGACAAATCACTATTTGAGGAGACGATGTAGAGGACTACCAATTAAATCATTGATCTGTGTCATCAGGAGGCAGACAGGTGAACCAAAGCTTGAACTGTTTGCTTTGTTTTGTTTTTTAATTTTTTTAAATGTTTATTTATTTTTGAAGGTGTCAGAGACAGAGTGTGAGTGGTGGTGGGGGGGGGGACGGCGCAGAGAGAGGGAGACACAGAATCTGAAACAGGCTCCAGGCTCCGAGCTGTCAGCACAGAGCCCGATGCGGGGCTCGAGCCCACACACCGCGAGATCTTGACCTGAACCGAAGTTGGACGCTCAACCAACTAAGCCACCCAGGCAGCCCTGTTTTGTTTTTTTAAACTGAGACTGTGATGCTTTCTTCTTGGCAATGCTCTTTGTACATCTAATCGATCACCTGCTCCTAAAGGACTTCGGTAATAGGCGGGGACCCCTGCCTCTTTCTGACGCTCCTCTCGCCTAATGTTAACCAGGGATTTGTGGCCACAGCACCCCAGTCTTACTAGATTATGTCTTCTTGAGAAATCAGAGAAAGAACACGCTGAAAGAACAAAAGCTCAGCACGTTCACAGCGAAGGATTTTTAAACCACAGTAAAATGTTCCCTTGAAAGCTTCTTTCTGACTCAAAACTGTTGGGTTTTGGACCTCTGCAGCAACACTTTCACCCCTCATGAGGGCAGCTGCTGCTGGTTTCCTCAACCTCTTCTTAAATCCAGAATGCAAGTGATTTGCAGCCTCAGTGGGGACCCACCTGCCTCTCTTCCTTCATCCATCCAAGCCAAGAGCAAAATATAATGAGTTCCTCCAGTTTTTCAGGGAGGCTTAGGAGCTCTCCTGGCTGGCAGTCCTTTTGGAATTATGCCATTGGTTAAGATGGAAACACCTGACGCAGATTTCTGTGTGGATTCATGCGCTATTCACCAGACGAAACAGAAAATAAGAGCTTTCCCCCATTGAACACAATAGAACATCTGCTTCTGTTGGTCAACATTTAACCAAATGGTTGTAAGAATTAGGAACGTGGTTCCTCAAGGAAATGAAGCAGATTGCATCTTAAGATCCAGACCAGAGCCTTATATGCAGTTTACTCTGCCTTCCTTACCTGAGTGTATGTTATTTGCAGTTAAATTATTGGCTCAACGAGGTATCTCCTGGGCCACTTTGGTGCAGGGCACACATGTCTATCTCCCTCCTTCTTTCTGGTTCTGTGGTGGGAATTTCAGCAAATTACCTCTTTCCTGATGATCATAAATTCTTTATGTCTCGGGAGCCTGAGCGAAGTTGTCTGATCTGAGCCCTGTACCTCTAGGTCTGTCCTTTAACTCTCCCACATACCCATCTGCGCCAACTCCCAACCAGTTGGGGGGCTTTTTCATTCTCCCACTCCACTGCTTGGTTCTCTTTGGCTTGTGGTGCCCCTGAGGTCACAACCTAACCTGTAGAGACACTCAGTGGGAACATCGCAGTACGTACTGCTAAATGGGATGTATTAAAATCACTCAGGATGAACACCAGAAATGGACAAAAAGAACGAAGGAAAAACTCTTTCCAATCTTTTAGGTTTTTCTCATGTCATAAATAATGATTTCTTAGAAGCAAACGGTTCTATTTGTTGACTTTTTTTCACCTAAAGAAAACTGCCTTTTTCTCGTCCTGATTTTGTCCCTACGCGTTGGTTTCTGTCCATCATACAGGAGCCAAATTAGGTAACTTCATCCTTAAATCCATTACTTGTCAATTTTGAGAACAGGATAAGAATATTATTCCAAAGGGAAGGTGTAAATTGTTACGTGAGGGTATGAAGTATTGGATTCAGACAAGTATAAAAACAATGAAATTTAGATGAATATCATTGTTGATATTAATTATTGGGAGTGAGAAAGCAAAATGCAAGAAGTATTTACCATACGTGATAGATAAAAGGATACTACCTGCTGCTGGAAATAAATCCATATTCTTATGCATGCATGTGCTCACACACACACGTAGGAAATTCTAAACTCAATTCTACGAAGGTGTATATGGTTTGGGATCTTTACAGAGCTGAGCATAAGAAATATTTCAGTGCATTTGGCCCATGCAGAAAGAATGAGGGTCAAATGTTTCAGTGTAAAAAAAAATGTCTTAGTGGTCAATGAAACTACAGATTCTCAGAAAAACAGAGCATAGCAATATATAATCTTATTTAGAAAGACCACCATGAAGTTATGATGCTAAAACAACACCTATTTTCCGTCTCTGTCCTCATTAAATAAATTGTAGCCACAGAAGTATTTTCACCTACCATTGATGTTCCTGGTTACCCCTTGTCCCCAGAGTTTGGACTTAGAGATTATTCTCTACTATTTTCTGCTACTTCCGATACGGATGCAGATGTATGTCTTGGAGCAGTAAAATGAAGCACAATAACACAGAACAAATTGGAACGAGACTTGAACATACTATTGTTGCCAGAATGCAAGCGTGGTTTTGGAATGTTGAAGAACCAAACATACTAAAAGGATGGAGTCAAGTTAGAGATTCCTTCTGGCCAACTTTTGATGAGTTAGCATTGAGACAGAGACAGAGAGGAGGAGGAGGAGGAGGAGGAGGAGGAGGAGGAGGAGGAGGAGGAGGAGGAGGAGGGAGATAGGAGGGAGAGGATTCAGGGGAACATGAATTATGGTTGACTAAAAGTTTAGTCTGTGAAAGGTCAGTCACTTATAACAATACTTAGAAGAGAAAGGCCAAGGGTTAACAGTATGGGGTATAGTCAATGGGGGGCTAATATATGTGGGTACGTTGTTTCATCTGCTAATTAAATTCCTGACTATAAATTATATAATATATATATATATATATATATGTATATATATATACACACATACACACTAGGTAGTATAATAGGCACAAAACCAGTAAGCCAACTAACCCTAAGAAAGGTACTTATTATAATGATATCAGAAAGGACCAACCAATAGCTGGAGTCACACAAGAAAACTGGTCTGAGAAACAAGGACTCACAGTTCATTAACACCAGTGACCACTCCGCGCAAAAAGAAATCAACAGTGACCTCAAAAACAATAATTAGAGCTAGTGTCCTGGAAAGGAGAACGAAAATGCAGGCTCAGTGCATTATCTACTAGCAGGTAATGCTTCCAAATAATCCTAATAATCTTAATAAAATACCTTAAAAAATTCCCAACAAGATATTCTAACAGACGAGGTCAATACATTATAATAATGTGATAACATAATAGGTTTGGGGACGCTGGCCAAATCATTTGTGAGGAAACATTATTGTAAAAATTAAACCAATTTGACATATGTGGATTTAAATGAAGTTTAATCTGATGATCACTGGCTAGAATTTAAATCTTAGAACCTAGGACCTGTGTCCTTACCAAGAGCCCATTGGTTCATAACCTAGGTTCGGCATTCTTGGCTACTCTGAAATGGTTGTACAGCATATAGTTGAAATGTCAGGCATGTTACCCAAGAAAAGACTAAAAAAAATATGAATCAGGCTAAGGATAAAAGACATTTAAATTTCCTTTTTACATATTTATAACTGGTTTTATTCTCAAATTACTGGTTACCTTTGTATTTATAACAATTTTGTGAGAGTCTTGTATACCTTTAAGGTATTTAAAATATTTAGGAAAATTGGATACATCACAAGTTTTTTTCAATTAATGCTTAGAAATACTTAATTAAGGGGTGCTGGGTGGCTCAGTTGGTTAAGAGTCCGACTTCGGCTCGGGTCATGATCTCACGGTTCATGTGTTCGAGCCCCACGTAGGGCTCTGTGCTGACAGCTTGGAGCCTGGAGCTTACTTCGGATTCTGTGTCTCCCTCTCTCTCTGCCCCTCCCTCACTCGTGCTCTGTCTCTCAAAAATAAATAAATGTGAACAAAAATTAAAAAGAATTACTTAATTAAATGTTTGTAATCCATGTATTAAGTGTTGGGGAAACTTAGTTTGTTATATCTTTAATTTTTGGCTCTTAGTGGTAGTAGTAAAGAAGTGATCTATGGATATTTGGGAAACGTTGATATATATTTTTAAATATAAAAAAATGGACACGAGAGAAAGCACAAAGAAAAAGAAATGTTTCTTTCTAAAGAAAGTGCTATCAACTGAATGTCTGTGTCTCCCCACCGCCCCATTCACATGTTACATCCTAACATGGAGAGTGATGTTTTACGGAGGTAGGGACTTTAGGAGTCATTAGGTCATGAGGGTGGAACCCTCATGAATGAGTTTAATGCCCTTATAAGGGACCCCAGAGAGCTCCCTTGCCTCTTCCACCACGTGAGGACACAGAGGCAGGTGTCATCTATGAACCAGGAAGTGTGCTCTCACCAGACAGTGACTTGGCCAGCGCCTTGATCTTGGACTTCCCAGGTTCCAGAACTGTGAGAAATCAACGTCTGTTGTTTATAAGGCACACAGTCCATGGTATTCTGCTATAGGAGCCTGAACAGACTAAGACAGAAAGGATCTTTATAAAATCCTTTGATTTTAAAGTAACAGTTATCATGAGGACATACTTTCAAATGTCCCTCAACAGATCAAATAATTGTGGCAAGTTGCTGGCTGGGCAAATTGAACTCCCTGAGACTGTTTTCTTCTCAACATTGCATCGGAAGGGCACTTCTGACCTAAATGAGACATTTAATGATTTAATAGTGGCAGATCCAGGTTCAGGGCTGGTATCCACAGAGAAAATACAGGTGACAGTAGACATCTACTGAAAATTTAATATGGTGGAATAACTTTATGGAAAAATGATAGGCAGTGTCATTCTATCATTTCCTTTCTTAAAAGGGCGATGGGAACACTGCATTGTGGAGGTCTGTGATCTCCTTGCTAGAGTTAACAGGTTAATGATTTCAAAGGGCTACATCCAATGGATTTTTCAGAGGGGAAGGGGATAGAGGCTGGTGCTTTGACCGCAGGTAGGAATGGGCTGACTTCTGCAAGGATGTCGGTGTGGATGCGCATACCTTGGATGTTGTCAACTGGTATTTCCTTGATTTTGTGCAAATGTTTCCCAACCAGACTGTGCCCCAAACCCTCCCTATCCATACAGATTCAGGGGAGTGACTAAGGAGAGTTACGAGCAGGCACCGAGGAGGGTAAGGGACCCTGTGATTCTCCCAGACCACCTAAGCCTCCTCCCTGCACCACCAAATGGAACACCCCAAAATGGTTGCTCTTGGATGTCTTGCCAACCTTACTCAGTGGGGGCTAAGCAGAATTCATCTGATTTAGAAACAACATCAAAAGACCTACTTCATGCAAACATAAGCAGAAATTTCTGGTAGGATTGTTCAAACTGAAGGCAGGTCACCTTCCTGTGATCACCCTTCTCCATCACTCCAGTACATCCACCCCTTGCCATTGCAACCACATAAGTTGCTCTGCTCATCCGTGTGGGCTGTGTGGGTGGGCCTGTCTTCAACTCAACCCCTGGCCCACCTACAGCACAAGAACCCCCCCCCCCCCCAACTACAGTCTCTGCTCTGCCTTCATCTGCTTGGTCAGCCTCTGTGACTGGCTGCACTTGACTTTCATCTTCCCCATCACCACATCACACCTGCTTCCCCATAACACTGAGTGCACCCTATCCATCAGTGTAGACACAGTCCAGGCATGGTAAACAGAGACGTTATTCTACCCAGAACCTTTTTTTTTTTAAAGAAAGATCATATGTTTAATCTTAGGAAATTCTAAAGAAAAATATTATATACATTCAAAACAACTGTCAAAAAATTTAACGTTATGAAAGGAATGGAAATTCGATTAAAAAGTAAAAAATCAGGGTCCAACTACAATCTTTTTGTTTTGGGAGCTAAAAAAAAAACCCCACTGGTAATCTTTGAAAAGTAGTTCAGAGATAGTACTTAGGATAGAGGGCTTAGTGAATTAACAAAAATCATGTTGTCTTTCTAAAAGAGATTTTTACAAGACTTTTTATCTTGCAAAATGAAAAGCTATTTTGAAAAGCACTGATGTTTAATAACCAAGCTCTAGCCTTATAAAAACAGGAAAGTTCACGTTTGGAGCTCCATCTTTAATAATCACTATTCTCCTCCAAAAACGTGCTTTGCTCTAACCAATAGATAGGAACACATCTGACTTGCACTAAATTCTCACATCTTTATGTATTGATATAAATCATCCAAAGAGAAATAGGTAGTTTTCAGCAGCTTTAATTAGTTTTCCATGTATGTAGGTCATAATCTAGTTTCACTTAGATCTTACATTTAGTAATGGCTGTTAAATATAAATTTAGTGTGTGCTCGGGAACTTTAATTTATAGACATCTCCTCACAGAGAATATGGAGCATCAACACTGCTTTCCTATTACTCAGAGTTTTGTCACTAGCCTGAAATTGACCAACTAAATGACTGTCTTGGGTAACACATAGCGCTGTAAAACCGAGCATTGACTTATTATGAAATAAACAGCTTGAAGGATCATCTGGGTATTTAATATCAGGACTGGCTCGTTTTCCCATCACACTTGATAGAAGAGCCAGCCAAATCGCCTTGAATGGAACTTTATTAAACAAAACAATGTCATTTCTGTATAGGTTGCTTCTTTAAGTGCGTCCAGATCATTTATGAACATAATAAAAGCACTTCCCAGCCCTCTCCTCATGGTTTCTCTGCACAAGAGACTAGGATGAGTAAAATGTAAATGACCCATCATGTCAAATTGCTATTGCAGTGAATTAATGATATTAGACAAGCTAGGTAATTGTGATGCGATCTTCTTACATTACAATGCCTGTCCCTTTCCTCCTCCCTCTAGCATTCCTCCAAAAGAGAAAGCAAGAAAAAAGAAAAAGGAAGAAATAACAAATAGTGATTTTAAAGAATCTTTGGGAAAGAATTATATTCAAGGTCTGAGAGCCACGGGAGTCTGAAGATAAAAGAAAAGAAAAATGCTGTGGGCATCCGAAATGTGACAGTCTGCACAGTCCCGGGGGCAGGGAGCCAAGCCTTTGCTGTTTCGCTGCCAGGGAGTTTAATAGAAAGACCTGCTCTTTGATCACTGTGTGGGATCCTGTGACTGGGGAAGAGCCGGCCCCCTCTCCTGGCGCGGCCAGGGACTCTGTAAAACTCCTGTGTGTGTGTTTTTCCACCAGGTGGCAGCAGGATATCAGGTTTGTACGCAAATGGGCATCGCGGTTTAGAGTAATGAACGTATTAAAGGAAAAATAAATGCTGCATCTTGTGAGAGTTTATATCAAGAAACACGGCCTTAAGAAAACACAATCTTCCTCCCTGAAAATGCTTCTCACTTGTGAGTTGCTGGAACACAGGAGAAGCTTTGTCTTCCAGATTATCCTACAACGAGACGATAGCATTTTGGAAATCTGCAGGTCTGTGATATGACATCTGTGGTCAGCGAGGGAACTTGAGACACCCGTTCAGAAAGTGTTGGCTTAACTGATAAGGGAAGGAAACAATTGTTTTGTCTCTTCTCCTTTTCAGAGATAGAGGAGACCCTTTGTTCCGTAATTTCCAGAACTCAACGCAAGCGGCTAATAAACGGTGTGCTGAGCACTCAGTGGGTACGCATTCAAAATTTGTACTTCTTCATGCACAAAATTGTACTTTATGTTTTTCAGAGTCTCCAGAGATGAGGCACATAATCACCAAGTTTGAATGTCTTAGGAAAGAGGCATCATCAGCCTCTTTCTTCAAACACAAGTATCTTGTTTCATGCGTAAGGGGAAGGGTACGCAGAATGTTTGAATGTCTTTGCCTTTGCTCATCTCTTTGGTGAGAAAAACACGGAAACTTCAATCTGCTTCCTTCTCCTTGCCTCTGATCTTAGAGATACCTTTTCTTCTCAGTGTTAACCTACCTGAAATTTTTTTTTTAAGTTTATTTATTTATTTTTGAGAGGAACAGCAAGTGGGATGGGCAGAGAGAGAGGGAAACAGAATTCCAAGCAGGCTCTGTGCTGTCAGCGCAGGGTCCGATGTGGGGCTTGGACACACGAACCACGAAATCATGCCCTGAGCTGAAATCAAGAGCCGGTTGCTTCCGCAGTGGAGCCACCCAGGTGCCCAACCTACGCGACACTTAATTCCCCACTCCACCCTCTGAATGTGCTGTCTGCAGCTAGTTTTCTGCAGGAAACAGCAATGGAGTCAGAAAAACCCCTCGTCCTCGCTCTGCGACTTGACATAATTTCTCTCACGTTACTCGGAAATCTAAATGAAAAAATGTCAAGGTCAACTATAAATTTTGTCAGTCGTGCATTGTTACATAAACTTAAGAAAGTCATTACTTTCGATGCACCTTCCTAATATCCTTTTCCTTTGCTTTCAGGTTATCTCCTATCTTAACAAAACACAAGGCAACAAAGCAACTGGATACATTTGCCGTCTCCTTCAGGCCCTGATCTAGAATGGATAGTATATATCGGTGTCTTTTACTTTCCCCTGACCCTTTATAATCTGGTTTCTCCCCAAATCTAATGCAGTGTTTCCTCGAGAACCATGAAAATCCCAAACTTCCAGTCCAATGGCCCTTTCTTGGTCCTTATTCTCTTTGACCCTGCTGACGCCCATGCCGCCCTCCTCCCCCATTTCATACAATTCTCTCTCTCTTGATTGTCATATCATGTCCTGGTGGATACCCTGGTTCTAAACGTTTCCATCAGCGTTTAGATGGAACGTTCCCTCTCAGCTCCAAGCTGTCCCTCCCATAACTCATGAGCGATGAGGCTCACTCATTGGCTTTCACTGTTCTCCTGGGCTTCAGCATGGCCCATGTTGGATGTCCATCAGAGAGCCTTCGGGCCTTACCATCTGGGCTGTCCCACCGTTATTGGTCTCTAGTCGCTGTGGTTCCAACTCTGATTTAACCCCTTCAACCTCTACCTGCTGTTGAGATGCCCCTTTTGTAGCGCCTCACGTACCTGCTCCTTTCGCCGTCCCCCTACCCTAATACCCTTCCTTATGCTTGCTTCATCTGTAGGCCTATAACTGATTGTTATTCTTTCCACGGCTGGATCTTCTAATCCCACTCCCAGAGGCCCACTTCCTGCACACATTTATGCCATATAATCTTCCAGTACCAACCTCGTTTACCATATACTTGGAAAAGTCACCCCTCTCAGGCCCTGGTTTCCTTGACATACCTGCCCCCCGACTCACACTCACCCTGTAAAGCTTAGTTCAGCTGTCATCTCCTCCAGAAGCTTTCCTAGGTCCCTCGTCACTCACCCCAAATCACCCTTTGAAATACAGCAGCCCCTACCGTTGTAATATACACTGGTCTACTGTTAACCGTATTATTTCACTTCAGCTATTGACTTCTTCAAATGTTTCTCTCTTCTTTTTTCTCTTTTTGTCATTTTTTGAAGTCTCTTTAGGGAAGTCCCTGTTGCTTATTCTTATTTTGAATCCAGCACGTAGCCCATGCGTGATAGGAATGCTCAGCACATAAACATATACCGTATGCATGCATGGTTTCCATCTACGCCCCAACTCACCTGTCTTCTTCCCATTCCATGCCCAACCCACCCCCACCCCCACACACGCATTTTTGTGGAAGCACACCAGAAAAACAGCCTTATGGTGAGGACAATTCATACAGCCTTTGGGAACTCACCCTCATCTCCAAAGCAAGGGGTGTAGGGGAGGAAACAACCAAGATCCCCACGGAGGTTGATACTTGAACCTTGTTTTCTCACTTTTTTCCCCCACTCTATCATCTTCATTACTAATATCAGTAAAGGTGGCCCTAGACAAAATACGTTCTGTACAGTGAGGGTTTAAATTCAATAGATCTTGGATTAGTACATTTCTTTGGGGAGGCACAGGTGGAGAGCTACTCAAACTCCCCTCCCAGGCGCTACCCAATTCCTTGGGGGCATTTATGCCAAATGCTGATGGCTTGCACGGATAGGTGCATCAGTTAGCACGGACCAGCAGAACACACAACCCTGGCATCTCAGTGGTTTACCACAGCACATGTTCATTCCTTGCATCTGTTACATGTTCACTGCAGGACCAGCTCTGCTCTATATCACTCTCACTCTGGGCTGCAGGTGGAGAGGACCTCAACCGTCTGGGGGACGGTTACTTGCAGTGATGGTGGAGGGAGGGAACAGGTTGAATTTCACACCGGCTCTTAAAGGCTCTGATGCTAAAGTGGCCTGTCATTTCTGTTCCCCCATCGTAGGCCGAGGCAAGTCTCATGGCCACGCCGAACTTTGATTCAAGGAATTCGGCTTCAGTTCATGCAAATTCAGCCTTGGCCTTGAAAGGAGGAAAAGGAGAATATTGGTGGACAGGACGAAAACCAGAGATTGGATGGGAAGTACTCAAAGTGGGTGCTACCATGCAGTCACTGGACACGTTTGTCCTTCTCATTTCTCCCCTTCTACAAAACACGGATATTTGCTGAATTTTGTTGAAGTTGTGAACAAACGTAAGATAAAGCGAACTTATTTTGAAATCCGGATTTCAATCCATTTGCCATTTTACAAAAATTGTGTACGTTTTTCTTCTTGGAAAACCAAGGTGAGGATGTTAAAAATAAGGATTTGATACCTTTTCTTTATTGCTTTAGATAGGATCAAATGGAAGGCCGGAAGATCATTAAGTTATTTTGTTTTTACGTACACTGATCTTTTGCACGTGTGAGGCCATATTTACTAAGGTATGCTGCAGTTGAACCCAAATGGACTGTTCTCTGGTAGGATCCCAGGCTCTGTATGAGAAATAATTTATTTTGGCAATTAACATTATAAGAAAAATGGGATTAAAGTAAATCACCTACAGCTTGTTGAATTTTATTTTAAAATAAATAACTGTACATTGACTAATTGGGACCTTGTATAGTATGTAAAGTAAATTAAAATACTTGGATAAGGCACTTGTTTATTTGCTATTTTGGGCCAGTTCTAATGAGATGTAATTACCCAGATAATACTTTTACTGATGAGATAATTCAGGCAAAATGTGTACCTTGACTACCTCCACTTCATTTTGAGCATGTAGTGTTACATCCGAAGGAAAGAGAGGTTTAATAAACAAATGACGTGCAAATTCTGGCCCCTGAAAGACTCTGCTGATGCTTTCTGAATTTATTTGAGTGTCCACAGTGTTTCTCAAAATGGGAAGAGCCAACATTCATGGTCTATGGGACGTTGCTCTCAAGCAGCAAAACAGAATATCTGGGTGAAGGAGACTAGAGGGTCATAAGTTATCATCCAGGGAAATTAAAATGTACCTTTTAGAACTACAGACGTAAAATCAAATGTTTCCTTAACAAAACAGAAATTAGTATTTTCGTATTACTGCAATTTTTCTCAAGCTTGAAGATAATCAGACATTATGGTTCAGGTTGCTCTGTTAGGCCCAGTGTACCCCATGGGCATAAAGTTTGTGTTGGCAAAACTTTATATATGTAGGTAGATTTAGGCCAAAACCTTTGTTTTAAATATAATGCTAACATTCACTATGTTTACTAACAACCAAGAGGAGGCCAAGTCTCCTGTGATGGCAGAAAGGAGATGTACAGAATCGATGTCCACAGTTTACTTAGAAATCAGAGCCGTAATAGGTCTACACCAGGGTCTCTCGATGTTAGCATCGCTGACATTTTAGGCCAGATAATTCTTTGTTGTGAGAACCTGACCTGTGCATTACAGGTGTTTAACAGCACCCCTGGCCTCAATTCACTAGATGGCATTAGCCCATCCTATCTGTACCCCTCCATACCCAGTGTGACAAAGCAAAAATGTTCCCAGTCATTGCCAAACGTCTCCTGGAGGGCAAAATCGTCTCCCTACCGTTGAGCACTACTGGGGATACACTAGGAGAGTTTTTGCTGCTCTTAGATCTGAGCTGTCGTCTTTCTTATGAAATTGCTTTTTCACATTTAATTAATTCTAGGTTTTCTGTAATAACCTAAATCTTTCATTACATTGAACTATGTGACTAATCGTTTAAATTGGTTCTGATGGCCCACATTTTATAGATAAATACATGTGTGTGTTGGGGGGGGGATAAGAAATATCAAAGAAGACATACAGACTATTTTGAACGTGTCCCCAAACTCTTTCAAATATTTGATTTGAAATTTGGGCCCCACTTTGGCACCAATATTTAAATACTTGTAGAATGTAATGGTGACACCGTCCGATTGTTTTCTCAAGCTATAACCAGGTCATAAAATCAAGGGATTTTGGAAATTACACAATCCAACCCCTTGATTTGAGTGGTGAAAAAACTGAGGTTCAGAGAAGGTAAGACTGTTCCAGTCAATTATAACAGTCAGAGGCTAAGATTCAGATTCCTTGTTGTTCTGTCTCTTAACCAGGTGCAATTTTGTTGTTGCTGCTGAATCTCCATTTTTTTGCTCTGTGCATCTAAAAGTGAACTGTTCAGACCCACCCTACAGGACTTTCTTACTCATTGAGAGACCTTACTTCAGCAGAGAAAGCTGTCCTTCATTCACTAGAAACCTCATATTGTAGGCAAAAAAAAAAAAAAAAGCATTATTCATTTTTTCTTACACTGAGACATGAGATAATTAAGTGTCCAGAGGAATTTGCAGGAAGTTGAAGCACAAATACTCATAATTAGGATATGATACACCCAAGAAGAATGAAAAGTTATTTATCATGCTGTTAAAGAAATAAGAGGAGAAAATAGACTTTAGACTATATCATCTGGGGGCGCCTGGGTGGCTTAGTTGGTTAAGTGTCTGACTCTTGATTTCAGCTCAGGTCATGATCTCACAGTTTGTGAGTTCGAACCCCCATGTCCGGCTCTGTGCTGACGGCACGGAGCCTGCTTGGGATCCTCTCTCTCTGCCTCTCCCCTGGTCGCTCGCTCGCTCTCTCTCTCTCTCTCTCTCTCTCTCAAAATAAATAAATAAACTTGAAAAAATTTTTTAGAATATATAATATGGCATTCTATAGAAGAACTTTTAGTACTTTTCAGAAAAGTACCATTCCTTTGAGGAATGGTAAAGAACGGTGAAAATATCCTCTACTATGAGGAGGAGAAGTTGGTTTATAGTAATAATTTAAAACTGGAGGTGAAAAAAGGGTCAGGGAAAATAAGAATATCTTTGTGCTTTGGTGTTATTAGTGTAGAACATAACTTACTATGTGTCTTTGGCCCAAATAACTATCCAAAAAGCTAAGGGTATACCTGTCACAACTTGCACATTAGAAAAAAGTCTGCAGAGGGGGGAAATGTATGTAGGAAGGGGACTTACAGGAATTCATTTAAGCTCTCCTGTAAAAAATTTCTTTATTTAAGTATAGTCGACACGCAATGTTACATTAGTTTCAAGTGTACCATGTTGTGATTCAGTTTCTCTGTACGTTATGCTATGATCACCACGAGTGTGGCCACCTTCTGTCACCATACAATGCTGTCACCATACCACTGGCCGGATTCCCAATGCCG